>NC_139161.1:40197357-42882357 GCF_964270905.1 Leucopleurus acutus
CCTTGTCTGATAGTTCCATTATTTGGCTTAAACTTTGGTCTATTTATAGAGTATGTTTTTTTTCTTCTTGGTCTTCAGCCATAAAGTCCTATATTTTTGGCATGCCAGGTAATTTTCAATTAAATGCTAGACACTGTATGAAAAAAAGTATAGAAGATCTAGATGATACTGTCTTCCTCTCAAGAGGATACACACTCTCCTTTGCAAGGCAGATAGAATAGCAGTTAATTATCTTAATCCAGTCAGCGACTTAGCTACTCAAGGAAAGTTTTGACAGTTTTGTTTATCTCTGATTTTTTTGGGCAGATCTCTAATTTGTCTAAAGCAAAGTTGGTTACCTCAGCTTTATAATGCCTTCAGACAGATGTTTTATGTATTATAACTGCCTTTTCTAGCTGTTCTCAATGGAACAGTTGGTTTGCCATATGCTACTCCTTTATTACTGCATACCTCTTTTGTGCACTATAGCAGTATTTCAGAAAATAATTAAATTTTTGTAGTGATAACCAATACACTCATTTGATTACATTTTAATGGAAAAAAGCTGTAATTTTTATCTGAGCTCAAAATATTTTTTTAACGTCTCTATTGGAGTATAATTAATTTACGATGGTGTGTTAGTTTCTGCCAAAATATTTTTATTGTGTCCAACTGCTCACGGGCCATCTTGATATATCATAGGTACCTAAGAAGTATCCAGCTGAACTCTATGCTTTTCTTCCTCTCTTCCAGGTTTAAGGAGACCAAAGAGGTGTAAAAATTAATTTCAGGGCAGAAGACCTGAATAGACATTTTTCCAAAGACGACATAGAGATGGCTAATAGGCACATGAAAAGATTCTCAACATCACTAATCATTATAGAAATGTAAATAAAAACCACAATGAGATATCACCTTACACCTGTCATAATAGCTGTCATCAAGAAATCTACTACAAATAACAAATGCTGACAAGGAGAAAAGGGAACCCTCATGCATTGTTGGTGGGGATGTAAATTGGTGAAGCCATTGTGTAAAACAGTATGGCAGTTTCTCAAAAAACTAAAAATAGAGCTACTGTATGACCCAGCAATTCCACTCTTGGGTATATATCCAAAGAAAACAAAAACACTAATTCAAAAAGATACATGCATCCCAGTGTTCATAGCAGCATTATTTACAACAGCCAAGATGTGAAACAACCTAAGTGTCCATCAGTAGATGAATGGATAAAGAATATGTGGTATATGTATACATAATGGAATACTACTCAGCCATAAAAAAGAATGAAATTCTGCCATTTACACCAACATGGATGGACCTAGAGGGTGTTATGATTAGTGAAATAAGTTAGAGAAAGACAGATACTCTGTTATCATTTATATGTAGAATCTAAGAAATAAAACAAACGAATGTATATCACAAAACAAAAACAGATACAGTAAGTCCCCTACATACAGATGAGTTCCGTTCCGAGAGCACGTTCGTAAGTCCAATTTGTTTGTAAGTCCAGCAAAGTTAGCCTAGGTACCCAACAAACACAATCAGCTATATAATACTGTACTGTAATAGGTTTATAATACTTTTCACACAAATAATACAGAATAAAACAAACACAAAAGATAAAGAAAAAAAACTTAACCTTACAATACAGTACCTTGAAAAGTACAGTAGTACAGTATAACAGCTGGCATACAGGGGCTGTCATCAAGTGAACAGGCAAGAAGAGCTACTGACTGGAGGAGGGAGAGGAGGTGGGAGATCGTAGAGCTGAAGGTTCGTCAGCAACAGGAGACGGAGGGCAAGCTGCAATTTCACTCATGCCTGACACTGATGGAACGTATGTTGGCATCTTTGAAAGTTCACAACTTGAAGGTTCATATGCAGGGCACTTACTGTATAGAGAACAAACTAGTGGTTACTAGTGGGGAGAGGGAGGGTGGAGGGGCAAGATAGGGGTATGGGATTAAGATGTCCAAACTACTATGTATGAAATAAATAAGCAACAAGGATATATTGTACAGCACAGAGAAATATAGGCATTATTTTGTAATATATTTAAATGGAGTATAATCTATAAAAATTAAATTTCTATATTGAACACATGAAACTAATAAAATATTGTAAATAAACTATACTTCAATTTTAAAAGAATTAAAAAAAATAATCTGCTTTCATTATTTCATTAGGAAAACATACATTTGTGTCTTACATTTTTTTTCCTCTGAGGCATTTTATTTGCACATATGCATTACATCCCTAGAAAAAGAATCAAAGGATTTTCCCTCCTGTGTGTTTTCGTCTTGCTTCTTATGGTCCGTCATGCCAGCTGAGGTTGTCAGTACAATGAAACCAAACTGACAGGACAGGAGCAGCTTATACTGCCATTTTTCTAGATCTTTGAGTCGCACATCAAATCTGGGGCTGATCACACCACACTTATTTAGCCTGCCTGTGAGGTTCACAGCAATCTTCCCATCCCTGTGATCATCGGTGATTTCAGATTCGCCAAAGTAACCACGCTTCATTGTCACAGTTAGAAACCTGACGATGACTTTGGAGCACAGCCTAATAAGAACCTGGCACCTGCCTCTCTTTTCGGCATTGTTGATACTGTTGAGAGCATCAGCCAGGACATTTATGTGCACCATTATGGCAGCATGGAAAGATGGCGAAAGGAGCTGTGTCTTACATTTGTAATAGCAAGTAAACATCTACCAGGCAATAGCTCAGAAAAGCTTCATGAAAAAGTTAAGTTTGAAAAGATGCAACATATCATGGTTGATGAAGCTAAGAATTTCCACACTGACAACAGAGACTACTATGAGGAAAACAATCACTAAAAGGACAAAGAATTGCCCAGGAATATTTTTTTGGTTTTCTTGGACTACTTTCTGTAAATTTGCACCACTTGGATTACAGGGGCCTCCCCACTTCTTAACCTAGCATTCAGGAAGAGAATACACCAGAGTGGTTTGCAATGAGATCCAAAAGCCAAGTACCTGCAAAGAGCAGTGCAGGACGTCAGAGAAAATTCTCCACCTAACATCCCTCCTGACTTTCTGGGGGTTTCCTGGACTCAGGGTGTGGATGGCACTTTAGAGATTAGAGCGAATTATATTTGGAACATGAGGAGACCCATGTGGCAGAGCTATGCCAGTTCTTTTTTAAAAAGGATCACTCCCTGCAAGGGGTTTGTGTTTTAATAAGCACAGCAGATGAAGCTCCTTAAAGAAATGAGGAAGCAAAGGGTGTAGTCCAGAGCAACAAGGCAGCTGAGGGGCTGGATGAGCACATCAGGTTGGACAGTGTCGTCTGGTTTTCGAACTTGGGAAGGAAGGTCACGTTTGAGATCACTCCAAGCATGGCTGAGACAACTATTGTACAGAATCTTATGCTCTCTCCAGCATGTGTTTCCAGTATGGAAACACAGCTGTATATTCTGAAGGATAACTGATTGGAAGGCTCCCTGACTAAGAAGAAAGTCTGCCTGTGTGTGAAACTAGCTGTTCTAGGTGCTGGGAATCCCGTGGCAGATGTGAACTGGAATCTGTGAACAAAGGAGTACAAAGAATGGCAAAGCACGAAAAGTGATAATATGGTTGTAAAATGGGCTGTCCTTTTTTAAAACCCTCGCTTTACTCTCCTCCCTCCTGCTAATTTTCAGTCATTGTCCCTATGGGTTAAATCAACCAGAATTTAGCTGGCAAGGGAGCCTATTAATGTCATCCAGTCAGCCTCCCAGGGTCCAGAACAGGATGGAGAATGGATCCCAGAGGGACAAATGGAAGATGTTCACAACACATCTTGTTATTGGGGCTTGTTAGAGGCTTTCTTCAGAACTCTGTCTTCTACAGAACCTTCCATTCCCATTGGGTCTGCTGGGTCGTCATGTTAAAATGGCTGGGCATTCTCACTTTGGACCTGCTACAGAGTACTGTCCTCTGGCAGCCTTACTGGTTGCCAGAAAGTAGATTAGAGCTGCATGTCTGAAATTCAGAGAAACCAACCAAACATGGAGCTTCCCTCTTTGTAGTGGGCAGTGAACAGTGCTGTAATTCACTTCTTGGTTTTTACCCAAAGAGGTTCAAAACTTATGTCCACAGAAAGACCTACACACAGATGTTTATATGGAAGCTTTATTCATAACTGCCAAATCTTGGAAGCAACCAAGATGTCCTTCCACACCAGTGCCCTTCCCTTAGTGGAAGAGATTTGGTGCGATTGTAGAGTTAATCAGCATTTAACTCAACAACCCTACCGGTCAGGCCCTTGGCATGGTGCTCAGCCATATCTGCCCTGAAAATTATATGGGATGAGTGACCGCTCCAAGGCTTTTTTGTTTTCCGTGGATCTCCTCAGTGGGATAGTTTTGCTCTCAATCTCAATTTTTCATTGTCTATCCTTCCTAGAGCTATCAGAAAAAGGCAATTTACTCTACAGTCTTTGTAATTACTGTTGTTGCCATAGAAACTAAAAGCCATAGTCACCCCAATGCCTTGCCCTCCAACTTTACTTCATCCTATGCCACTCCTGATGATGATGCCACCGTGTGCGTGTGTGTGTGTGTGTGTGTGTGTGTGTGTGTGTAAACTATTAACAGGTAGCCTGAAAGGATACCCACCGAAGTCATGATGGTTTTTGCTGCTGGAGAGAAGGGAGAGAAATTGGGTGGGGAAGAGAAGAAAGAGGAGTTCAGATTTTGCTAAGGTATGTTATTTCTTTTATTTAAACAAAAGCTTAAAGCAAATATGAAAAAATCTTAACACATAAATCCTAGATGGCAGTCATTGTGTATATATATATATATATATATATATATATATATATATATATATATATGTTTTTACTTTCTGTGATTTTCAAATTTTACTCCTCCCCATTCCTCATGCATCATTATTCATTTTGATCATGAGGGACTTATCCCAGGATACAGGATGATAGAAAACTAAGAAAGTAATTCATAAAACTGTTACATCAACACGTAAAGACATACATACATGACAAAATCATATCAGTAAATGCCCCCAATTATTACATTACACAAAATGCAAAAGTCATAAAAAGCAAAAGCTGTCTTTTTCACATCTGTGTTCCCCTGACACTCATTTGCCCTTCCCTGGAGCCAAATGCTACTGCAATTTTTTTAAGGATACTTCCAAAGATATTTAATGCATTTGCAAGCACATCCTTATATCAATTCTACAAGCAAAAGATAGACTTTTTTCTGCATGTTGCTTTGTTCGCCATACAATATACCTTAAAGATGGTCCCACATCCTATACTACAAAGCTACAGTAATCAAGACAGTATGGTACTGGCACAAAAACAGAAATATAGATCAATGGAACAGGATACAAAGCCCAGAGATAAACCCATGCACATATGGTCACCTTATCTTTGATAAAGGAGGCAAGAATATACAGTGGAGAAAAGACAGCCTCTTCAATAAGTGATGCTGGGAAAACTGGACAGGTACATGTCAAAGTATGAAATTAGAACACTCCCTAACACCATACACAAAAATAAACTCAAAATGGATTAAAGACCTAAATGTAAGGCCAGTCACTATCAAACTCTTAGAGGAAAACATAGGCAGAACACTCTATGACATAAATCACAGCAAGATCCTTTTTGACTTACCTCCTAGAGAAATGGAAATAAAAACAAAAATAAACAAATGGGACCTAATGAAACTTAAAAGCTTTTGCACAGCAAAGGAAATCATAAGACAAAAAGACAACCCTCAGAATGGGAGAAAATATTTGCAAATGAAGCAACTGACAAAGGATTAATCTCCAAAATTTACAAGCAGCTCATGCAGCTCAATAACAAAAAAACAAACAAGCCAATCCAAAAAGAGGCAGAAGATCTAAACAGACATTTCTCCAAAGAAGATATACAGATTGCCAACAAACACATGAAAGAATGATCGACATCATTAATCATTAGAGAAATGCAAATCAAAACTACAATGAGGTATCATCTCACACCGGTCAGAATGGCTATTATCAAAAAATCTACAAACAATAAATGCTGGAGAGGATGTGGAGAAAAGGGAACCATCCTGCACTGTTGGTGGAAATGTAAATTGATACAGCCACTATGGAGAACAGTATGGAGGTTCCTTAAAAAACTAAAAATAGAGCTACCATATGACCCAGCAATCCCACTACTGGGCATATACCCTGAGAAAACTATAATTCAAAAAGACACATGCACACCAATGTTCATTGCATCTCTATTTACAATAGCCAGGACACGGAAGCAACCTAAGTGTCCATCAACAGATGAATGGATAAAGAAGATGTGGCACATATATACAATAGAATATTACTCAGCCATAAAAAAAACCGAAATTGAGTTATTTGTAGTGAGGTGGATGGGCCTAGAGTCTGTCATACAGAGTGAAGTAAGTCAGAAAGAGAAGAACAAATACCATATGCTAACACATATATATGGAATCTAAGAAAAAAAAAAGGTCATGAAGAACCTAAGGGCAAGACAGGAATAAAGACACAGACCTACTAGAGCATGGACTTGAGGATATGGGGAGGGGGAAGGGTAAGCTGTGACAAAGTGAGAGAGTGGCATGGACATATATACACTACTAAACGTAAAATAGATAGCTAGTGGGAAGCAGCCGCATAGCACAGGGAGATCAGCTCCGTGCTTTGTGACCACCTAGATGGGTGGGAGGGAGGGAGACGCAAGAGTGAAGAGATATGGGAACATATGTATATGTACAACTGATTCACTTTGTTATAAAGCAGAAACTAACACACCATTGTAAAGCAATTATACTCCAATAAAGATGTTAAAAATTAAATAAATAAAGATGGTCCCACATCAATATGCATAGAGAGCTCTATTCTTTTATGGCTTCATAGTATTACAATATGTTGATATGTCATTAAGTTATTCAACCCTTTTGGGTGGATATTTACTATTTTGTAGTCTTCTGCTATTAGATATAAAGTGAAATTCAGTTACCTGCACAGAAGTCATTTCAAACATGTTTAACCATATATGTAGAATAAATTCCTAAAAGAGGAATTGCTAGGTAAAGGGATATGTGCATTTAAAATTTCGATAGCTACTGCCAGATTGTTGTTGATAGAAATTGTACTACTTTATGACAATATACAAAAGTGCTTTTTCCCTACCAAATGGTAAAATAATTAAGTTTGAACTTAATGATTCTGTCAATCTAATAAGTGAAAAAGAGTGATATCTTGTAGTTTTTAACTGATGATTCTATATCATAACCAAAGTTTCCATAAATTTAGGAACTATGTTAAATTCCTTTTCTGTGTTCTTCTGCCTGTTCACATCTTTGGCCATTTTTCTTTGGGGATGTTATTCTTTTTTTCTCTTAGATTTGTAGAAACTTTTTTTTACAATTAGGAGTTAACTATTGTCTTTGGGACTTCCCTCGTGGCACAGTGGTTAAAAATCTGCCTGCCAATGCGGGGGACACAGGTTCGAGCCCTGGTCCGGGAAGATCCCACATGCCGCGGAGCAACTAAGCCTGTGCGCTACAACTGCTGAGCTTGCACTCTAGAGCCTGTGAGCCACAACTGCTGAGCCCATGTGCCACAACTACTGAAGCCCATGCGCCTAGAGCCCGTGCTTCACAATGAGAAGCCACCTCAATGAGAAGCCCGCGCACCACAACGAAGAGTAGCCCCAGCTCGCCACAACTAGAGAAAGCCCACACGCAGCAACAAAGACCCAATGCAGCCAAAAATAAATAATAAATTTATATTAAAAAGGAGTTAAATATTCTCTTCGATTTTTGTTGCAAATATATTCAAAGTGTGTTGTTCAGTTCTTGATCCTTTTATAGTGTTTTTGCTATAAAGATACTTCTGTTTTTAAAAAAAATCATTATTTTCTTTCCTGGTTTCTGATTGAGGGCCATATTTAGGCCTTCTGTATGCTGGGATTATAAAAAAATAAATGTCCTACTTTTTCTCCATGTACTTCCATGATTCAATAGTTTTACATTTAAGTATTGCATCCATTTGGAATTTATTTTGGTGTCAACTGTGATGTATGGTCCAAGCTTAATTTTTTTCAGATAGGTACTCAAGTCATTCAACATCATTTATTGAATAATCCATCTTTTTTCCAAGTAATATGAATGCCACCTTTAATATATGTAATATTCCCAGACATATTTGAATTTATTTTTGGACATTCTAGTCCAACCCATTGACCTGCCACACAGCAGAACCATGTTGTTTTAATTATTGTAGCTTTACAATATGTTTTAATACTTGGCCGTACTAATTACCCTCAGCTTTTTCCTTTTTAGATTTTTCCTAGATAATCTTGCTTTTGATTTTTCAATGAAGTTTAAAAAAACTTTGATGCTTTGGAAAAAGTTGTGTCAGTATTTTTATTGGGATGACATTGAATTTATAGATTAACTTAGTGAAAATGGATACATTTATGATTTTGAGTTTTCTTATCCAAAATACTCTACTCTTGGGCTTCCCTGGTGGTGCAGTGGTTAAGAATCCACATGCCAATGCAGGGGACACATGTTCAAGCCCTAGTCTGGGAAGATCCCACATGCCACTGAGCAACTAAGCCCAGGCACCACAACTACTGAGCCTGTGCTCTAAAGCCCATGAGCCACAACAACTGAAGTTTGCTTGCCTAGAGCCTGTGTTCTGCAACAAGAGAAGCCACCGCAATGAGAAGTCTGCGCACCACAATGAAGAGTAGCCCCCACTCGCTGCAACGAGAGAAGCCTGCGCACAGCAACAAAGACCCAACACAGCCAAAAATAAATAAAATAAAATAATTTAATTTAAAACAAACAGTCTACTCTTTATCTGTACAAGTTCTCTTTTGGCTTCTTCAGTTTTTTTGGTTTTTGTTTTTTTGGCGCACTGGGTCTTCATTGCTGTGCGGGGGCTTTCTCTAGTTGTGGCAAGTGGGGGCTACTCTTTGTTGTGGTGCATGGGCTTCTCATTGCGGTGGCTTCTCTTGTTTCGGAGCACAGGCTCTAGGTGCGTGGGCTTCAGTAGTTGCAGCACGTGGGCTCAGTAGTTGCAGCACACAGGCTCTAGAGCACGCAGGCTTCAGTAGTTGCAGCGCATGGGCTCAGCAGTTGCGGTGCACAAGCTCTAGGGTGTGCAGGCTTCAGTAGTTGTGGCACACGGACTCAGTAGTTGTGGCTCACAGGCTTAGTTGCTCCACGGCATGTGGGATCTTCCTGGACCAGGGATCGAACCTGTGTCCCCTGAATTGACAGGTGGATTCTTAATCACTGCACCACCAGGGAAGTTCCTTCAGTTTTGTCTTATAGTTTTATTCATATAGGCTTGACATTTCCTGTCACAGATTTTCTTACTTTATCTTTTTTGTTGGAATTACAATAGGACTTTTTTTCCTTTCCTATACCTTCTAAGAGATGTAGTTTGCATATATGAAGGCTACTGAATTATCTGACAATTAGAAAATAATACATACAGATTAACCTTATATTTTACTGATGCATTTGTTTACCCTTCTTTCTTGAAACAGCTGCTTTCTTCTTAGGTCATTTTTCTCTCATAGAAGGACATTATTCAGTGATTCTTTAGGGGATGGGCTATGATTGATATTTTTTAATCCCTAGTCGTTGCAAGTCTGAAAATTTATTTATTTTGCCCTCAACCTTAATGATAGTTTGATCAGGGAGAGAAGTCTAAGTTCAAAGTTGCTTTTCCACAGTACTTTGATCATACAGCCCATATTCTTTTTGCATCTAATCTTGCTCATGAAATAGTTATTGTCAAATTTATTCTTCTTTTTGTAGACTATCTAAACTTTTTTGTCTTTAGGATTAAAAAAAATCTTTACTGTTCTGAATCTTTACTATAGTGTGTTACATGTTTGACTTATATATCCTGCCCACTATTCTGGAAACTCTTTTAGTGTAAGGAGGTATGATGGTGGTGATTTTGCACACACACCCTGGGGACATTTAGCAATATTTGGAGATATTTTTACTTGTCACAACTGGGGACGGAAGGATTTGCTGCTAAACATCTTATGATTCCCAGGAAAGCCCCTCACAGCAAAGAATTATCCAGCCCAAACTGCCAATAGTGCCATCACTGAGAAACCCTGAAGTATGGGATTTTAGTTCTAGGCCTTGGTCTGGCCAAGTGGGTGAAAATTGGATTTGGCCTCAGCCTCAGGGTAACAGTTTCTGGCTGGGGGGAATTCAATCTTGGCTTTGCAACAGTGGTTGTCCTGGCCCTGAGGTGGTGGCAGCCTCTGTTTTTTACTATGGTTTACCTCACTTTTTCCTACTTGTACAAATGCCTCATAGTTTTTGGTCCATGAAGAGGTGCTTTTCTTGTTTTTGAGCGTGACTATGTATATAGTAATGTTTTAAAATATCTTTTTCACTATTTCTATGAATTTTCTTTTGAGAGAGAGATTCCAACATGTGACCTTCAAGGTTTTTACACAAAGGTACAAACTCAATAGAATTAATTCCAGTAATACTGAAAGATAAAAGGAAGCAACAAATCACGCATAATCCAAGCAACCAAAAACATTCAATATTAAATTCCACAGAGCTGTTTTTTAAATACATCTGATAAAGTATAAAAACAGCTAGACAGAATTAGTTATGTTAAATGGAACTATATTACACATACTATTTTGAAATTATTTTTACATTTAATTAGCTTGAACTTAACTGAAGAAAAAGCAACTAATAAAATTGAAGACACAATTACTGAATATAATTTTTTTTAGCCCAAGAACTTTTAATTACTGAAAGAGTTATCCAATACTAAAATAACTAAATTGCAGAAGTGTTTAAAATGTTTGGAATCATTTTAAAGTTATTTTGAAATATGTATTAGCATCCAGCAACTTCTTGCCATGAAAAATGACATTAGCAGTCAAACTTCCTCACTACCCCTACCATCCCCTTACTTTTGTTAATTACTGTAATGGGTATCTGTTGTTTTGATCTAACAAACATCCTCCCACCCTACTTTAGTAACTGATATTCTTTTGGGGAACTAACCAAACTAACCACTTTACATCAAGTCTTTCGGAGATTTTCAACCAAGATGTTTTCCCTATGCTAGTTAAGAGTTGAGTACGGTATCCAAGCTAGACAAATACGAGTCTCTGACTATAATTTGACCTTTATAAACCAAGTAAAGAAAATGATTGGAGCCAATTGACACCTGTGATCTAGATCCTTGGAACCTCTCAGGTACCTATCTTCTCTAAGGCCTATATAGTCAGCATGTCTTCTGATTCTGTGAGTGGTCCTCCCTCATGATTCCAGTAAAAGTTTTTATTGTTGTTTGTTTAAATTATCCAGAGCCTGCTTTTGTTGCTTGAAACAAAATATCTATCTGATATAAAAATATTTTTACTTTGTCAAGGTTTATAACATTCTTTTCCATAATTCCTATATAGTCATAATTCCTATATATCTTAATTATATACATGTTAATGGATTTAAAGTCCAGTTACCATTATCCTTTATTTTCACATATTGCCTGCTTAGCTGGATTTCCTCGCTGAATAATTTTTCTTCAAGAATGAATCAGGGGTCTTGTATTTATAGAATTCTTTCATGTTCAAAAAAATCCATGAGCTGCCTTTGTACTAGAATAATATTTTGGCTAGGTTTATTATTTTTAAGCTAAAATTTCTTTCCCTAAGAAAGAATTTCTTGCTTCATTGTCTTCTTAGATGCTTCTGGTCAAGATGGAGTAACAGTGACCACTTTCTACTCTCCCTTCTGAAACAACTGCAAAATCAGACAAAATATATGAAACAACAGGTCTCAAGACACTGGAAATTAGGACTGTGATCCCTGAGATATGGGAAACTAATGAGGTGGAGGTCACTGCCCCAGCTTACTGCCTGCAGAAAGTTTCTAGGCTATAGTTCAGAGAGTGAAAACTCAGGTACAGTTTGGCAGTCTCCATGAGGTGAATACAGAGTTGGGACCCTAGGGAGGGCAAGAAAACTAGAGATTGTAAGGCAGAATACCAAAGAGGACAGAGTTTCATAGACAGAAAATTCTAAAATCTGCAAAGCATTCTTTTTGAGTACTCAGCTGAATACTTATCAGCTTATGCCTGTGAGGAAACACTTGAGAATGGAGAAATATTCACCCCAAAGTATTAGAGGGAACAAGCCTTAGAGCTCACATAGGGCCAGAAATAGTATCTGCTCCTACCAACCAGAGTGAAAGACATCAAAATTCACAAGGCATTAGGTAGAGTACTCAGATGAGTTTTGCCTCAGTAGGTGCAAAAAGTGAACCCTAGACTAAATGCTGCTCTGGTCCTGTGTACAAAGCTTAAAAACAAGATCCAAAAGGATCAAACTATTTCCAATTAACTTAACCATGTCTCAGAACAAAGCTCATGAGTACTTATAAGAATACAAAAACATTCAGCACCCAAAGTGGTAAAACTCACAATGTCTAGCATCCAACAAAAAATTACCATGTGGGACTTCCCTGGCAGTCCAGTGGTTAAGACTCCACACTTCCACTGCAGGGGGCATGGATTCCATCCCTGGTCAGGGAACTAAGATCCTTCAGGCCACGTGGCATGTGCATGGCCAAAAAAATGTTTTTAATAAATAAATTAATTTTTTTTAATTTTTAAAAATTAAAAAGTTTTAATTTTTTTAATTTAAAAAATTAAAACGATTTTTAAATTTTTTTAATTAAAAGTTAAAAAAATTTTAATTACCATGTCTGCAAAGGAGCTGGAAAATACCAACTATTAAGAGGAAAATAACCACTTGAAATTTTTTAAATAACTTTTAAAAATTTATTTATTTTTGGCTGCGTTGGGTATTCTTTGCTGTGCCCAGGCTTTCTCTAGTTGCGGTGAGCAGGGGGCTACTCTTCGTTGTGGTCAGCGGGCTTCTCATTGCGGTGGCTTCTCTTGTTATGGAGCATGGGCTCTAGGTGCCAGAGCTTCAGTAGCTCTGGCTCGCCGGCGGGCTCTAGAGCGCAGGCTCTGTAGCTGTGGCGCTCAGGCTTAGTTGCTCTGCAGCATGTGGGATGTTCCTAGACCAGTGCTCGAACCTGTGTCCCCTGCATTGGCAGGCGGATTCTTAACCACTGTGCCACCAGGGAAGCCCAACCATTTGAAATTGACTCAGAATTAACATAGATATATAATTAAGAGACTACAACATTAAAATATACGTTTTAACTGTATTCCATATGTTCAAGAAACTAGAAGAAAAATTAAACATGTTAAATAGAAACACGGAAAATATTAAAAGAGAATCCAAATCAAGCTTCTAGAGAAAGACTAGAAGATGAAACTATCTGAGGTGAAAAATATAGTGAATGTGATTAACGACACATTAGACAATGCATGCAGAAGAAAACATTAGTAACTTGAAGACGTAGCAACAGAAACAGCACAGAAAACATATTTTAAGCACAGAACATCAGTGAGGTGTAGAACAAAGTCAAGTGGCCTTATATACACATAACTGGAGTACCTGAGGAGAGTAAGGGGTATAGAAAATACATTGGAAGTCAGTGGGGGAAGCGCTCAAGCAGCTGGGCCCGGGGTTCCCGCTCCCTCTCCCGCACCAGCTCCAGCCCCAGCTCCCGCCCGCCGACGCGGACTTTGACCCCGACGTCGACCCGGACTTTGAGCCAGACGTCGACCCCGACGCCGACCCCAACCTCACGTTAACGCCGACCTCGACGTTGACCCCCGCCCCCCGGAAGCTCCTTCTCCTCACCGCATTCACAGAGCGAGAACCCCGGGCTGCAGGAGGAGAGCTTGCACGGTGAGCTGGGGGAAAAATGGGGGCCCTGGCGAGTGGGGGGCGCCTGCAGGGACGGGGCACCTGCAGGGGGACCCTCGGGAGGCTGGGCTCCGCGGGGTGGGGAAAGGGCGGCGTTCGGCCGGGGCCGTGGCTGGTCTGGCCTCCTCGCGGGTGGCTGGTCGGGTCTCTGCCGGGACTCCCGGTCTCCGGCTTCGGGTGGCCGAGGTGCGGACGGCGTTCAGAGCCCGCGCGGTGTCTTGTCTTCCGAGTGCAGCCCCGTGCTGGTGCGGGTGCCCGTGCCGCTGAGCAAACGCCTAGACTTGCGGATTGAATTTGTGGACTTGGGTTGTAAACCGCTTGCGGCACCGTCCCGAGTGACTGTTGGAAGGACGGGACCTCCCAGGGATTACGGGCTCAAGTCAGCGCAAGATGAACAGCTTTAAAAACGCGGCATGCGCGGCCAGCTTTTCCTTTAAGTTCATGTTCATTTGTCCTGGAGGGTCGTTCCAAAGCAAAGCTCGAAGTCGACTTGCGGGTTGAAATACCAGGACCCCGTGACCGCTGTGCAGCGCTGTCGAGCAGACACTTGTGGGACCCCTGCGCCCGCTGGTCGTCAGTGTCCAGACCCTTGTCCCCTTTCAGAAAGCCGGGCTTGGGTGGCGACCTTGAGACCCACCCCTGGGTCTGGGCTCCGTGGGGCCGCCACCTGGGCCTTGCTCCTTCTGCCCCGTTGAGGAGCTCGAGGGCCCACGAGTTGGAGGAGGGTCCCGTGGTGGTCTGCCTTGGTATTCCCTGAAGCAAAAGTTCAGTAGGCAGCAGGAGCACGTTTTGGAGAGGATCGTTGAAAACTCTGAGAGTGAATTTTTAAGTTTAATTAAGATTTTTAAAATCTTTATATTATCTGAATTTGGGGAGCTGCTAATTTATTCTTTAAAACAAGATTTTTACGAGACAAGACTTAGTCAAATACATTGTATAATATGTATTTAAAGCCACAACCACAGTTTAAAAATCCTGTAATCTCCCCTTAAATTTCGACATTGACTATTTTCTTTCAAATAAATTAAGAATCTTCTCGGTTTTTTCTCACAAAAGACCCAAGGAGTGTATTATAAACTGCCTTAAAATCACTCCTATTATCAAATCGTTTAGTTTCTAACATTGTATATTTTATTTACTGGTTCAGATTTGTTAGAGTTTTTGTCAGAGTTATGAGTGCCCTGAGCAGGCTCTGTCTGAAGCCACAGTCCTTCTCGGATGGGACTGGAACTGGAACCCAGGATCCCTGTTTTAGGAGGGGATTCAGACCCACTGTCTTTTTTTTTTTTTTTTTAACATCTTTATTGGGGTATAATTGCTTTACAATGGTGTGTTAGTTTCTGCTTTATAACAAAGTGAATCAGTCATACATAAACATATGTTCCCATATGTCTTCCCTGTTGCGTCTCCCTCCCTCCCACCCTCCCTATCCCACCCCTCCAGGCTGTCACAAAGCACCGAGTCAATATCCCTGTGCCATGCGGCTGCTTCCCACTAGCTATCTACCTTACTACGTTTGTTAGTGTGTATATGCCCATGACTCTCTCTCGCCCTGTCACAGCTCACCCTTCCCCCTCCCCATAACCTCAAGTCCATTCTCTAGGAGGTCTGCGTCTTTATTCCTGCTTTACCCCTAGGTTCTTCATGACATTTTTTTCTTAAATTCCATATATATGTGTTAGCATACGGTATTTGTCTTTTTCTTTCTGACTTACTTCACTCTGTATGACAGACTCTAGGTCTATCCACCTCATTACAAATAGCTCAATTTCATTTCTTTTTATGGCTGAGTAATATTCCATTGTATATATGTGCCACATCTTCTTTATCCATTCATCCGATGACGGGCACTTAGGTTGTTTCCATCTCCGGGCTATTGTAAATAGAGCTGCAATGAACATTTTGGTACATGACTCTTTTTGAATTTTGGTTTTCTCAGGGTATATGCCCAGTAGTGGGATTGCTGGGTCATATGGTAGTTCTATTTGTAGTTTTTTAAGGAACCTCCATACTGTTCTCCATAGTGGCTGAACCAATTCACATTCCCACCAGCAGTGCAAGAGTGTTCCCTTTTCTCCACACCCTCTCCAGCATTTATTGTTTCTAGATTTTTTGATGATGGCCATTCTGACTGGTGTGAGATGATATCTCATTGTAGTTTTGATTTGCATTTCTCTAATGATTAATGATGTTGAGCATTCTTTCATGTGTTTGTTGGCAGTCTGTATATCTTCTTTGGAGAAATGTCTATTTAGGTCTTCTGCCCATTTTTGGATTGGGTTGTTTGTTTTCTTGTTATTGAGCTGCATGAGCTGCTTGTAAATTTTGGAGATTAATCCTTTGTCGGTTGCTTCATTTGCAAATATTTTCTCCCATTCTGAGGGTTGTCTTTTGGTCCTGTTTATGGTTTCCTTTGCTGTGCAAAAGCTTTGAAGTTTCATTAGGTCCCATTTGTTTATTTTTGTTTTTATTTCCATTACTCTAGGAGGTGGGTCAGAAAGGATCTTGCTGTGATTTATGTCATAGAGTGTTCTGCCTATGTTTTCCTCTAAGAGTTTAATAGTTTCTGGCCTTACATTTAGGTCTTTAATCCATTTTGAGCTTATTTTTGTGTATGGTGTTAGGGAGTGATTTAATCTCATACTTTTACATGTACCTGTCCAGTTTTCCCAGCACCACTTATTGAGACCCACTGTCTTTTAATTAAAACCGCTCACTTGGTGTCAGGACTTAAACTGAAGCTCAGGTTCTTTTTTCTCCTTGCAGAAAGAATTCAGCATGAGGCAGAGTGGTAAGCTGAGTTTATTAGCATAGGACACTTGTGGGAGATACAAGCGGGCAGGCAAGGGAGCGCAACCCTGAGAACAAAAGGGGCTGCATTTTTGTAATCAAAGAAAGAGTGGGGAGGGGAGAAGACCACCTTCTTCATATGTGCCCGATGCACAGTGAGGCCAAACAATCCCAAAATGTAGGAGTTTGGAGCAGAGAAAGGTTTATTGCAGGGCCATGCAAGGAGACTGGTGGCTCATGCCTTTAAAACCCTGAACTCCCCGAAAGCTTTCAGCAAAGCCCTTTTATAGGAAAGGTGAGAGAGGGGTGTGGTTAGTTGTTGCAAACTTCTTGGTGTCAGATCCTTTGTTCTTTTAAAATTTGTTTTATTTATGTTATTTTTGGCTGTGTTGGGTGTTCGTTGCTGCACGCGGACTTTCTCTAGTTGTGGCGAGGGGAGCCTACTCATCGTTTTGTTGCATGGGCTTCTCATCGCGGTGGCTTCTCATTGCGGAGCACGGGCTCTAGGTGCATGGGCTTCAGTAGTTGTGGCACGTGGGCTCTAGAGCACAGGCTCAGTAGTTGTGGCGCACAGGCTTAGTTGTTCCACAGTATGTGGGATCTTCCCAGACCAGGGCTCGAACCCCATGTCCCCTGCATTGGCAGGTGGATTCTTAACCACTGCGCCACCAGGGAAGCACCAGATCCCTTGTTCTTGAGGTCAGGTCACGGGCAGGTCACAATGTTCCTGTAAACCTCCACCAAAACAAATGTTATTCTCTGTTCTGACAAGAAAGGGCAAGGTCCTAAGGCTCAGCTTTCACCCTCTGAGGCCCAGGCCCTGGCTAAGAGGGAGTCCCTGGGCGGGCCAGTTACCCTGCATGGGAACGTTCGTCCAGCACTTGGTCTGGGTCTTTCCACCAGTGCCCAGGCTCGACCAGTGGGTGGCCATGGAGAGGGCTCTGGAGCTCTGCAGGACACAGCCCTCAGCCTGTCCCCAGGACCCCCAGCTCACCTGCCAGTCCTGAGGCTGGAGGGCCTGGAGGGCCCTGGGGAGAAGGCCACGATCTGCCTCTTACCATACTCTGCCTCCAGGACCTGTGTGACTGACTGTTACATGTGTGGGACCTCTAACCACCATGCTAAGGGTCACACACTAGCAACTTCATGCCTGCCCCGCCCCTGTTACAGGCTTACATCATTAGATCCTCCTTGAACCCTATATGATCTAACCGGGACTGTCATGGCGCTATTCAAATCGTATGTATATTAGCAAAAGTGTGGTAACATATACTAAAATGTGGTAATTCATTCAGGTTTCAGTATAATGTCCCCCTTCACCTAGTTTCTTTCTCCTTTCACCTATTCCTCTCTTGGCTACATGCAAAAATGCTACTCGTCAAGGATCATTAACTCCGTGACTTCATGTAACAAGATTCAAACCCCATGTCTATTGTCTTGTGTTTTAACTGTAAGAACTTGTAGCTTGAGTGTGCCTGGTGCTTGGATGCACCTGGTCTTCCTTCAAGGTAGTGTAGATTGTTGCTAAGTTACTGGATTCTTTTCTTGAGTGCTCATTAGCTTACAGCAGTCTCCCAAACTCCCTTAAAATTCCCTCTTTGTCTTTAATCCTCTGGTGGGATTTCTAAACTATTTAATTATCCTACTCTATCCCTATTTCATTTTCACTGCTGAATAATACTCCATTATGCAAATATACTATAATACATTTATCCATTGTTGTGTCAATAAATAATTTGGTTGTTTTCGTTTGGGGCCATTGCAGATAGTGAGTCTATGAGCACTCCTGAGCATATCTCTAAATATATATATATGGATATGTATATATATATTATAAATATAAGCACTATATATATAGTGCTTATATTTTTAAAAAAATATGACTAGAAGATGTGAAGATCAATGAATATAGATTTCTGAGAAGATCCTGAAATGGACTTTGTTTTTCTGGACTCTTCTTGAAGTTACGATTGATTTTCTTTTGTCTGATATTATCTCAGGCTTTCCTTTTCCAAGGTGCATGCATATCACCAACACTACTCTTCAGCCTATCAGTCATGGTTAGCATCACATGTTGGCTTTTGAAAGGAAAAGTGAGAGAAGAGAGGTTTGATTGTGTTTTTGTTCAAAAATGGAAGTGAGGCTATGAGAAAGGGAGAATATTTGATGAGGGAACCATTACAAGAATGCAGAGGCAAGGAAAAGTGACAGTAAATTAAAGAAGACACATAGGTACATGTGAAAAAGGAATTTCCTGTATAAGTAAATGTGAATTCATAATTAGAAAGGGAAAGAAGAGACTTGAATATGAACACAAGAAAGGATGTGGAAACAGAAATTGCTAGGTCAAACAGCCTTCTGCACCAACCTCTAGTGGGTCTACTAGGCCAGAGCATCTATTTGTTGAATGCAGGATATTCAAGATGGGCAGAGGGAAAGAGGGGCAATGACCCACCAACTGTATCTATAGGAATTAATGTCAGGCATCTGCAACTCTGAGGGTACCTCTCTTTTCCCAGATTCTAAAATAATATCTCCCTTTCCTCCTTCCTCACCTCCTCCCATCTCAGCAAACATTAAAATCATTGATGATTCTATTCCCATTCCTTGTGGCCAGCTCTCTCACACGATTGTCCTTCACCCACCAGGAATTATGCACTTTGGCAAACACTGCACAGCAGAATCGTTCCATGCTGACTGCACAGACATAACCATGGAGGGCCCCCTGCTTGTGTACTGCAACGAATTTTGTGGCATATTTTATCTCACGCCTCTGTGTACAGAAATGATGGACTGGTAACTTCCTAATATAGCGATCAGTAGAAGCCCTCAAGGTGGCAAGATCTGTTTTCTCTTTTTCACATCCAGTGACTTGATGGGTCTCATCATGCAGGCCAAAAAATACTTACCCTACCTCAGTGTTTGCAAATGCAGAAACACACTTGGGTAAAGCATTGTGTCATCTCTGTTGAGAACATCTTAAATTCAACACGTGTGGACTTAGTAAAGTTGAACTTTTCCTGGTACTGAAGGTGGTGAGTGCTATCAAATAAAGCAGAAGCTGAAGCCTTTATGTTACCTTCATTTTGTACACGAACCTGAAATTTCTGTGGACTTAATGAATTGGAATCATTAATATTTGTAAGAGTCTGAATCCTGCCTTTGGGGAATGCCAGTGCTTCCTGAGAATTCATGACATTAGTACATGTTCTATGTCTGTGGCACAAAGAGGAGCACAGGTAAGCAAATCATATACCAGAGGCCTTTGGCATCCATGATTTCACAAAGATCAAAAAGAGATATCCCTGCTGCATCTCATCTAAATAGCCTTTGAAAGTTGAAGGCAGATACAATCCTACTCCATGACTATCATAATTATAGTCTTTGTTCTCAGTCTCAGCCTTGACCACTCCCCCTCCGGAATTCAGCAGAGCACATATAGCATGCACGATGCTTTCATGCTGTTTCTTCTGCAGTTTAGGGTTCATTCCACTCCTTTGCTCATTCCCAGGGGTGACTTTTCCTGCATTTAAAACATACAAAGTTCATTTCCAAATCAATTTTTTTAAAATAAATTTATGTATTTTTATTTTTGGCCACATGGAGTGTTTGTTGCTGCGCGCAGGCTTTCTCTAGTTGCAGCGAGCAGGGGCTACTCTTTGTTGCAGTATGTGGGCTTCTCATTGAGGTGGCTTCTCTTGTTGCAGAGCATGGGCTCTAGGCACGCGGTCTTCAGTAGTTGTGGCTCACGGGCTCTTGAACGCAGGCTCAGTAGTTGTGGCATGGGCTCAGTAGTTGTGGCTCACGGGCTCTACAGCACAGGCTCAGTAGTTGTGGAACATGGGCTTAGTTGCTCCGTGGCATGTGGGATCTTCCTGGACCAGGGCTTGAACCCATGTTCCTTGCATTGGCAGGCGGATTCCTAACCACTGCACCACCAGGGAAGTCCCTCCAAATCAATCTTGAGACTCATCTTCTCAGCACTTTTCCTGTTCTTACCCTGAAATGTTCTAAAAAACAGGAAGATACACCATTAGAATAGGCCAAGGATAGGGAAGGTGGGAAAATGGACAGTTTGAGGCCATTCTTCTGAAGTTGTTCACTTCATTTATTCCCACAGAGCTTGAGGCCAGATTCATGCAGGGATTAAGTATGCAGGGCAGGTTGAGGAGCTAAGTCTGGTGGAAGCCCACTGCCACCAGAGAAACGGTCAAGAGGTGATTTTTATGCTGTGATTTTGGTAACAGTTTCTGCCAGGTTCTCCTTGGCAATTGAAGAGCTTTCAGGGTGTCTCTAGGGTGTGCTGATGTGTATTGTTTTTCTTGGTGCTTTGTCTTTCCTCTCTCACTGAGACCTGGGCAGTCTCAGATTATCATTATTATTTTTAATAAGTTTATTTATTTTATTTATTTATTTTTGGCTTTGTTGGGTCTTCATTGCTGTGCACGGGCTTTCTCTAGTTGTGGCGAGTGGGGGCTACTCTCTGTTGTGGTGCGCAGGCTTCTTATTGTGGTGGCTTCTCGTTGCAGAGCACGGGCTGTAGGCACGCAGGCTTCAGTTGTTGTGGCTCGCAGGCTCAGTAGTTGTGGTGCACGGGCTTAGTTGCTCCGCGGCATGTGGGATCTTCCCGGACCAGGGCTCGAACCTGTGTCCCCTGCATTGGCAGGTGGATTCTTAACCACTGCGCCACCAGGGAAGGCCTCAGATTACTTTATAGCCCAATTTTTGGAAGCAGAAAATCTGATTGAGTTGATAATTTATCCTTATTGTAATGGAACAGATTCTTTAGCTTCCTCTGGTTCGTGCAGTTCCCATCTTGTGAAAAAAAAATGTATATCATATACTTTAATATATTATATGTTTTTGTAATAGAAATTTATTGTATACGTTATATATATGTATTTATATATATTTATTTATATATATATATATATAAATTTGTTTGGAACTTACAAATTATTGACTATTTGTTTGGAACAACCAGGCTGTCAGGTTGAGGTGGGTTTCAGCATTTCCTAAATGCAGTCCAGTTGTCCCAGCAAATAGGACTGGAACCATTGGATATCTTCATACAAAAGAAATGAACCTCAACTCATATTTACGCCACTTACAAAAATATACTTAAAATGTATCATAGACCTAAATGTAAAACCTAAAATCATGTGGAAATAAATGAAGACTGCCCACATGAGAACAAGCAGAGGCTATTTTCTCAGAGCTCACTATATCAAGGGAATTGGCCACCATCACTTATGATGGCAGAAACTCAAGCACAGGCAGAGGAATGTGGAAGCTTTATAGTGAAAAGAGAGAGAGAAGGCTCAGGGATGCTCTGATCTGAGTTTGTGGATCTAGGGAAGCTGGAAGCGGGCTTACTGGAAGTGGGGCATCTCATGTCACTGGTTTGGAGACCCTATTTGGCTTTCTTCGGTTGGTCCTGAGTTGGAGTGGGGGCAGAAGTTAAGGATGCTAGCAGGTGTTGAGCAAGTCCTGACCACTTTTGGCCAGCTGCTGCAGGCGTTGTGGTTAGGCTTCCCAAGCTGGTTGGGAAGTCAGAGTTGTGTCAAGTTGTGAGTCACAACTCAAGGTTGTGAGTCAGAGTTCTGTTTTTATATATGTTCTGGCCAGTGTCCATTAGTATATTCAGTCTCTCAACTTCAGAACTTCTAGAGGAAAACATAGGAGAAAATATTTACCTTGAGTTCAGCAAACATTTCTTAAAGCTGACACTAAATGCACAATACATAAAAGGAAAAAATTGATATATTGGACTTTAAGAACGTTTCCTTAACAGTGAAAGACACTCTTAAGAGAATGAAAATATGAGCCCTTGACCAGAAGAAACTATTTGTAGATGATTATATGATTAAGAACTTGTATCTAGATTATATATAGAACTCTTGAAAGGCAATAATAAGAAAACAAACAACCCAATTTAAAAATGGGTAAAAGAGGGAATTCCCTGGCTGCCCAGTGGTTAGGGCTTCAAGCTTCCACTGCAGGGGGCATGGGTTCAATCCCTGGTTGGAGAACTAAGATCCCACAAACTGCAGTGTGGCCAAAAAATAAATAAATAAATATCATTTAAAAAAAAACTACAGTAAGATAGCACCATTAGTCATTAGGGAAATACCAATTAAAACTGCACACCTGGGACTTCCCTGGCCATCCAGTGGTTGGGACTTTGCCTTCCAGTGTGGGGCGGTGCGGGTTCGATCCCTGGTCAGGTGGCTGAGATCCTTCATGCCTCGTGGCCAAAAAAAACCCCAAACCAAAACATAGAGCAGAAACGATGTTGTAACAAATTCAATAAAATCTTTAAAAAAGATGGTCCACATCAAAAAAATCTTTAAAAACAAAACAAAACTACACACCTATTAGAATGGGGAAAATTATTAACCATACCAGGTGTCTGCAAGGATATGGAGGAAAGGGAACTCTCATACACTCCTGGTAGGAACATAAAGTACAACCATTTTTGGAAAGAGTTTGGTATTTTTATACATTTACTGTATGACCCAGTCATTCCACTCCTAAGTATTTACCCAAGAGAAATGAAAACATATCCGTACAAAGACTTGTACATGAATGTTCATAACACTTTTATTTGTAAAAGTCATAAACTGGGAACAACCCAAATGCCCATCAACAGAAACAAATTTTAGTTATCCATACAATGAAATACAATACAGAAATAAAAAATGAAAGAACTATTGGTACGCACAACATGAATAAACCTCAGAATAATTATTCTGAGTGAAAGAAGCCAAACTAAAAAAGAGTGCATATTTGATTCCATTTGTATAAAAGTCTAGAAAATGCAAACTATTCTATAGCGACAGGAAGCCAATCAATTGTTTCTTAGGGATGGTGGCAGGGTATGGAGAAGTGGGAGGGAGAGATTGCAAAAAAGCATTTTGGGGAATGGTATATGTGTTCACTACCTTGATTGCAGTGATATGTTCACATGTCAAAATTTATGAAATTGTACACTTTATGTGCAGTTTATTATTTGTCAAAAATACCCAAATAACTCTATTAAAAACTACATATGTGAATGTGAAAACATAAGTAAAAATATTTTATTATACAGTAAGTCCCCTACACACGAACAAGTTCCGTTCTGAGAGCACGTTCGTAAGTCCAGTTTGTTCGTAAGTCCAACAAAGTTAGCCGAGGTACCCAACTAACACAATTGGCTATATCGTACTGTACTGTAATAGATTTAAATACTTTTCACACAAATGATACATAAAAAACAAACACAAAAAATAAAACATTTTTAATCTTACAGTATAGTACCTTAAAAAGTACAGTAGTACCAGCTACATCACCACTGCTTTTACACTTACTTCCGGACATCCTGGGCTTGAAATAAAGATACTATACTACTGTGTTCTATACAGTACTATACAGTAAAGTACACAAAAGCACAACCACTTGTAGAGGATGCAGCATGTGACAGTGTACGACAGACACGTGAACTAACGTGATTGGACATGTGAATGCACATTCGCATCTTTGAAAGTTCAAAACTTGAAGGTTCATATGTAGGGGACTTACTATAATTAGCTCAAAAATCAGTAGGATATTTAAGTGCCTGCTATTGTTAAGTTTTTTTCCATAGAAACTAAATCTATGATAAGATTAGTGGTATAGAGTCTGAAATTCTACATACTCCAGGTGGAGACCTTTGCCGCCATATTCATTTGATAATAATCACCACCCCACCCTGTCCTTTGTTTTACATATTGTAAATTTACACTTCTCAGGCCTGCCAAGTCCTTTCTCAGTGGAAATCTAGTGCTTGGTGTGGAAAACAGCAGGCCTTCCTAACTACTACTGAAAATTACCTCAACAAAATAAGAGAAAATGCTGTCTCCTCCCTTATAGGTGCATTAAAACAGAAAGTATTGCATTTCATAAAATTGCCCTTGTAGGGGCTTCCCTGGTGGCACAGTGGTTGAGAATCTGCCTGCCAGTGCAGGGGACGCGGGTTCAAGCCCTGGTCTGAGAAGATCCCACATGCTGAGGAGCAACTTAACCTGTGTGCAACAACTACTGAGCCTGTGCTCTAGAGCCTGCGAGCCACAACTACCGAAGCCTGTGTGTCTAGAGCCCATGCTCCACAACAAGAGAAGACACCACAATGAGAAGCCCACACACTGCAACGAAAAGTAGCCCCTGCTCGCTGCAACTAGAGAAAGCCCGTGCATAGCAACAAAGACCCAACGCAGCCAAAAATAAATAAAACATTAAAAAAAATATTGCCCTTGTAGATTTTTTTTCTAGCAAAGGAGTCTTCCAAGACACCTGTTCTTTAGAGACTGTTACTCTGGCCTGTGAACCTGTGTGTTAGCCATGAAAGATACTGTAACTATGAACCATTGTTTACTTAATGTTCTGTTGTCATGACAATACTGAAATTGATTTGTTTTCTGATAGGCATAAACACCTGTGAAATTTCATAATCAGGGCACAAGCGGATCATCTTATTTCACTCTTTGTCCACTTGCAAGAAGGTCCTAAAATTTGTGATTGCTCATTTTCTTATTTAAGCAAAAGACTTGAAGAGTCTTGTGACATTTAAATGAACATTTCTGTCACAGGAAGCTGTCAGGCTTAGTGGCTTATCTTCCCTCCTTCTCTGGCCAAAAGAACTCTCATCCCCACCCCGACAGACTGAAATGGAATCAGTTTCTGTTTCCCCATCAAGGTAGGCATAGCCTCACCACCTTCCAATAGAGGACGGCCAGGCAAACGTTATCCACAGCCACCATCCCCTCCTGGAGGCTCTGCCCTTTGGAGATCCACCATGGGTCTGGGAACTGGGAGGAGCCAACGCAGAAGTCCCACTGTCAGGCATCCCCTCCCTACTGCACTAGTCCTTAAGAATTTCCTTATGACAGTCCCGTGCAGAAGGGGAACGGAATCACCACAGCCTAGCCTCTGCAGACACAGCACACCAGAGCTCTAGTTAGCCACTTGATGGGGGATACAGGGCTTTGTGGTCTACCCTGGGAGCCCACCCACCCTGCCCCATGCTGTTAACGGTTTGAGGACTGACATTCCAAGCCAGGGGCTTACAGGCAGTTTGCAGAACACAACCTTTTGTAATTAACTGGACACTGACTTATTTGCCCCAGGCCCACCATCTCACTGCCTTCATCTTTAGGAGCCTTGGTGTCTGGTTTAGTTGCTTCCTCTAAAGTTCTTCGTGCTTCTGAACCATGGGGAAATTTTACTAGACATGGTTTGGTAAGATTTAGGCCCTGATACTGTGCACCTCATCCTCATCCTCTCCCCGGCTCTCCTGGAGTTCTAAGCGTCCCAGCTGCCAGATCCTCCACTGTCCGCCTATTGTTGGAAGTTGCTCCTGAGAACCAACAAACCAGATCTCCCAGGGCAGTGCCACAGCCTGGTCGGGGAACCAGGTGAGGACCTGGGGAGGGAAAGAAGCCAAGCTTCTCAGGACCTGCGCAGAGGAGTGCGGGGGACTCATTACCTGCCAAGTGTCCCCTCTGCAGCATGCTCCTCCTGATTCCAAAGCAAAGGTTTTGATCCCTCTGGGTGAGGGCCTTGTATCAGTTATACTCGGTAACCCCTCACGGGAGTGGAGGTGACAGGGAGGACCGCACTGGAGGCAGAGCGACAGCCCAGCAGTATCGCCTCTGTGGACCGGGAAGCCCACTCCTGCAAGGACAACAGCCCTGGTTACCTTTGGTGTATATGGGTGCAACGTTTTGTTTTGGGGAGGGGGGGCTTCTTTGTTGCTTTTCTGTGTTTTCTGATTAATTTTTTTGAGATTTGCAGTTCTCTACCCCACCCAGGTGGGCGGGGGTAGAGGGGATCCCAATGCAAGCCCACATCCCCCAGCCCTCCCCGGCCCCACTCCAGCCCTTCCTGGGACTACCCAGGCTCAGTGCACTCTGCAGCTGTCTCCCCCGCAAGGCCTCCGTGCCCCTAGACTCCGGCTTGAATTGCCTTCCTGGGCCCTGCGCTGTGCTGAGCGCGATGCGGTAAATGAAGCTTTTGCCTTCGTTCCATCTCCACCCCATAACTGGAGAAAGTTGATTCTGCCTCTTTTCTTTTAAGGTACTTGAATTTGTAAAAGGGTGATGACTGTTGCTAAGGACTCCAAAGGAGACCGGCCGAGAGTGTCGTCACTTGGGAGAACTCCGCCAGGCTCACACGATGGAATTTCAGTGAAAGAAAAGAGAAACTGTCCTTTTGATTCATCTGTCCACTGCAGACCTCATCACACCCAAGTCTTGTGCAGAACCATCAGTTTTCAGTTCACCCAGCCTGATTCTATCACCAAACGTGTTCTGGGCGCTCGCAAAGGGTCTGGCTCCACGCTCGCTCAGACTCCACCTGTGACTCTCCGGACTTGGACGAGCTGGAGGCGCACCACTGCTCCGCGGTGACCTTGCGGAGAGCCAGAGGGGCGGCCCAGCGTGGCGAAGGAGGTGAGGAACTGGCTGCCTGGGCACTGATTGGAGGCCATGGTCCCGGGGGTGTAAGTACCCTTGGGGACCCTTGGAGCATTTTGTCGGGTCCCTCCCTGAGGCACCCTCCTGTCTTCCTCCGACCTCTTAAAAGTTTTTTATTTATTTACAAAGCAAAATCAGCAGTTAAAATTCTTTTAAATAGATGTTTCTCCATCTCATCACTTCCAGCTCACATGGACCACTGGAGCCTTCCCAGCAAACACTCTCTCTCCCACCTTCTCCCCAAGAACTCGAGGTCTGAGTGAACTGGGCTGAAGAAACTGAGGCTGCCTATGGAGCCTGGGGCAGACAGGGATTTAGCCGCTGCAGTCTGGCCCGGGAACTCTCACTTTACTAGTTTACTTCTCAAGACCTGGTCAAGGATCAGGTCCAACCAGACCCTTTGGGGATGGGGTGTATCCGAAGCTTTGAGCTAATGGGAAAGGGGCTTGAAAAAGGTCATCTTAGGACTACAAACGTCTCTGGTGGGTCTAACTCGCTGCCCAAGCACATTCAAATCACTGCCCAGAACGGACAAGGCCCCGCTGAGCAAGGGATTCTGCCGAGCTGGGGCCGCCCAGGGGAACAACGGGGATGCTGGCCAGTTACTGGAAAATCATAGTGGAGGGAAACGTCTGGACATCACCTGTGGTCATCTCTGGGGACTGGGGTTAGGGGATGGTTCTTTAATTTTTAAAAGCATTGTTAAATAGCTAAGGTATATGAAAGTACAAAAATAATAATACATTCAACACCTATGTATTCACTAACCAGCTTAAATGACAAATTATTAGCAGAACCTGTGTGTATCCCGCACTGGTTTCCTTCCCTCATCCAGCCTGTCCCCTACTCACCTGATAACCAGTATAATTTTCTGAATTTTAAGTTAGTATCCCATGTAGTTCTTTATACTTTTATTACAGGTATATATGTCACTCATTGATGCATGGCTTTTTTTACATTTATATACACTTAAACCATATGTAAATAGCATCATATGTAAATTGTGTGTATTCTGCAGAACTTGCTCCAACTCCTTTAAAACATTTTGTTTTAAAGATTATCTTTGTCTCTAGATCATGCCGTGAGCTGCTGTGTGAACAGGGTCCTTCCTGCTTACTATTCTTTTCATCCCCGTTGGTCCCCAAATTATCCAGGTCTCTTCAACTTTTCCTACAAAAGACCTCAGCTCCCACCCACTTTGGGGTCATAATTGCCCCCCACTACATGTTCATTTCTGATTCCAGCCCCTCTCTCCCATGCCCCCCTCCTGGTCTCAAGCTTCTGGAGGGTCAGGAGAAAGGGAGTGTTGGCCTTTCCAGTTGTTTGTATGTTTGTCTGTTTGGGATGAGGGGGAAGTGAATACAGAACATGATTAATTCTTAGTATTTTTCTCAAGATTAAAAGTGAAACTCTTCACTAGACTACAAAGACATTTTCAACTCCCCCCTCCCTTTTTTCACTCATTAAATTTTTTCTTAATTAAAAAAAAAAAAGTGAAACTCTTGTGTTTGCTCTGGCCAAGAATAGGAAATGCCAAGAGCCACTACTGGTCACTCACACACACGCATGCATGCGTGCGGTTAATGCAACATTTACATTTTTTTCCTTCAACAGGCTAAGAAAGGAGCAAGCTAATGAGAAGGGAGGTGGGTTAAAGGGACATATGACCTCATAAGTTAGTTTGGGCAGTCTCTCAGAGAAAGACAATCACTATATTAAAGAGAATCACTGCGTAGGCCAGCCATGTGTCGGTGACCTCTGCCAGCATAGGAGGTTGAAGTCACAGTATGGTTGGAGGCTGCATGCCATGGCGTGTATGTCTTGGTTCATAGATACCCGATTCAGCGTTCTCCATGAGAGACACATGGAGATTGATGCTGGGGCCCCATGCTCAGTCACATTGTGGCTGGTAAGACTTTTATGTTGAAATTCTTACTAGGGGACTGAGGGTTATTGCAGCCACAAGTGTTAGCATAGAGCCCTATCAGTGCCTCCACAGTCTTTCTTTCAAATCCAAGCAACTTGTCTATAACATTCACTTTTCAGGCAAAGACATATTTTTCAATTTTCTTTTTTTACTTTTCTCCATAACAAATTTTAAAAGTAAATTTTCTATACACATGGTTACAATATTTTGAGCAGTATTTGCCATTTTACAAAGTGGGGTGAAACTTCACCAAAACAAAATTTACTTGGAGGAGGGATGAGGCATCCCTTACAAATGTTTATACAAATCACACATCAGAGAGGTTGTTGGAGGGAATATCGGTTTTCTGGCCCTCCCAGCACCCGCATAGAGATCCAAGAGTATCCTGATGTTTTTCCTGTCCCAGTGGGTGATTATCCTTTTCCTGAAGGAGCCCAGCTGATATGAGCCCAATGCTCCATTTGCTTTTACATGTGTAGGGAAGGGGAAGTGTGACTCAGAATTTTCTCACCACACCCTCCCTCAGATCTTTAGCTCACTGAGAATGAGTGTGATAAGCACAATAATGGCCTCTTAAAGATGTCCACATCCCAATCCCCAGAACGTGTGAAGAGGTTATGTTATGTGGCAAGGGCATTAAGATTACAGGGGGAATTAAGGTTGCTAATTACTTGACCTTAAAATGATAAGATTATCCTGAATTATCTAGGTGGGCTCACAGTAATCACAAGGTCCTTTAAATAGAGAAGGAGGAGACAGAAGAGTGAGTGTCAGAGTGATGCACCCTGAGGAAGACTTGACCAGCCATTGCTAGCTTTGAAGACGGAAAGGGTCATGAGCCAGGGAATGCTGGCAGCCTAGAGTCTGGAAGAGCCAGAAACAAAATCTCCCCTAAAGCCTCCAGAAAGGAATGCGGTCCTGCTAACATTTTTAAAACATAAATTTATTTTTGGCTGTGTTGGGTCTTCGTTGTTGCGTGCAGTCTTTCTCTAGTTGTGGTGAGTGGGGGCTACTCTTCGTTGTGGTGCATGGGCTTCTCGTTGAGGTGGCTTCTCATTTCGGAGCACGGGCTCTAGGCGCGCGGGCTTCAGCAGTTGTGGTGCATGTGCCTAGTTGCTCTGCAGCATGTGGGATCTTGCCAGACTAGTGATCAAACCCGTGTCCCCTGCATTGACAGGCAGATTCTTAACTACTGCACCACCAGGGAAGCCCCTGCTGACATCTTGATTGTAGCGCAGTGACACCCATTTTGGACTCTGATCCCCGGAACTGTATGGTAATAAAGTTGCATTGCTTTAAGCCACAAAATTTGTGATAATTTGATACAGCAGCCATAGGAAACTAAAACTGTGATTAGATTACAGTACAATAGTCATTAACTCACATGTTCCCCCATTCAGCAAAGAATCATGAAGATTCCACAATAACTTGAGAGAAATAGGACATTTAAGAACAGTTCTCATGAGGTAGTCTCAGGAACCAAGACCCTTTCTGAGGGGCCACTAGGTCAAAACTAATTTCATTGTAATACCAAGACATTATTTACCTCTTCAGTCTCATTTTTTCACAAATGTACAATGGAGTTTTCCAGAGGCTTTATGATATGTGATATTGCAACAGACTGAATGCAGAAGCAGATATGAGATCTAGCTGTCTTCTCTTAAGCCAGATATCAGAGCTTTTCAGAATTATGAAAGAATGTCTCTGTTCTCACTATGATTTTTGTTTGCAAAATATCATAACTTTTCATTAAAGCATGGCATTAATGTCATTTTTGATAGTATCTTAATAAGATGCTGTCATTTCCCCCACCTCCCAGTCCCTGGTAACCACTGTTCTACTCTCTTGTTTTATGAGTTTAGCCTTTTAGATTCCATATTTAAGTGATACCTTGAAGTATTTGTCTTCCTCTGCCTGACTTACTTCATTAGCATAATGCCCTGAAGTTTCATCCATGTTGTTGCAAATGGTAGGATGCCTCAAGGGCATATTTTAAGTGGAGCTTTAGAAACCAAAGGGAGGTAGTCTATTTCCTGTCTCAGTGAGGATACAGTGGGGTCATGTCTATTTCCTTTTTATGATTCAGAGGGCAGCCTGAAACTACAGGAAAAGTGAGATCAGGAAAGTGAGTCACAGTGAGCTTAAGTGACCTACCCAAGTTGTGACGGGAGCGTTCACATCCCATTTGAAAGCGAAAGTCCAGTAAACATTTGATAGGCATAACCTTGACCCTCTCATCCATCTTGGCTCTATCACAGATACAACTATCCATCGGTCTCAAGTGTCCCATCTCTTCAGGGTAAGAGTTTTTGAAGGTGATCTCCATTTATATCTCTGAAGAATGAAACTGCATTTTAGCAAGAATGGAGATAATACCATACAAACATACCTTATTGGGTTGTGGTGAGAATTCAGTGAGTTCAGGAAGTGAAGAGCTCAGAACATAGGAAGTGCTTCATAAATGTTAGCTATTCTTATCCATTAGAAGGCAACCTCGAGAGCAACAGCCAGCTCTACCCACCATCAGTCCCACCCATCAGGAAACTTGCACAAGCCTCTTAGATAGCCTTATCCACCAGAAGGCAGACAGCAGAAGCAAGAAGAACTACAGTCCTGCAGCCCGTGGAACAAAATCCACATTCACAGAAAGACAAGATGAAAAGGCAGAGGGCTATGTTCCAGATGAAGAAACAAGATAAAACCCCAGAAAAACAACTAAATGAAGTGGATATAGGCAACCTTCCAGAAAAAGAATTCAGAATAATGATAGTGAAGATAATCTAGGACCTCAGAAAAAGAATGGAGGCAAAGGTCGAGAAGATGCAAGAAATGTTTAACAAAGACCTAGAAGAATTAAAGAACAAACAAGCAGAGATGAACAATACAATAACCGAAATGAAAACTACACTAGAAGGAATCAATAGCAGAATAACTGAGGCAGAAGAACGGATAAGTGACCTGGAAGACAAAATGGTGGAATTCACTGCTGCGGAACAGACTAAAGAAAAAAGAATGAAAAGAAATGAAGACAGCCTAAGAGACATCTGGGAAAACATTAAACGCAACAACATTCACATTATAGGGGTCCCAGAAGGAGAAAGGACCTGAGAAAATATTTGAAGAGATTATAGTCGAAAACTTCCCTAACATGGGAAAGGAAATAGCCACCCAAGTCCAGGAAGCACAGCAAGTCCCATACAGGATAAACCCAAGGAGAAACACGCTGAGACACATCGTAATCAAACTGGCAAAAATTAAAGACAATAATTGTTGAAAGCAGCAAGGGAAAAATGACAAATAACATACAAGGGAACATATAAGGTTAACAGCTGATTTCTCAGCAGAAACTCTACAAGCCAGAGGGGAGTGGCATGATATACTTAAAGTGATGAAAGGGAAGAACCTACAACCAAGATTACTCCACCTGGCAAGGATCTCATTCAGATTCGATGGAGAAATCAAAAGCTTTACAGACAAGCAAAAGCTAAGAGAATTCAGCACTGCCAAACCAGCTCTACAACAAATGCTAAAGGAATTTCTCTAAGTGGGAAACACAAGAGAAGAAAAGGACCTACAAAAACAAACCCAAAACAATTAAGAAAATGGTCATAGGAACATACATATCGATAATTACCTTAAACGTGAATGGATTAAATGCTCCAACCAAAAGACACAGGCTTGCTGAATGGATACAAAAACAAGACCAATATATATGCTGTCTACAGGAGACCCACTTCAGACCTAGGGGACACATACAGACTGAAAGTGAGGAGATGGAAAAAGATATTCCATGCAAATGGAAATCAGAAGAAAGCTGGAGTAGCAATACTCATATCAGATAAAATAGACTTTAAAATAAAAGAATGTTGGGCTTCCCTGGTGGTGCAGAGGTTGAGAGTCCGCCTGCTGATGCAGGGGACAGGGGTTCGTGCCCCAGTCCAGGAAGATCCCACATGCCGTGGAGTGGCTGGGCCCGTTAGCCACGGCCGCTGAGCCTGCATGTCCGGAGCCTGTGCTCCGCAATGGGAGAGGCCACAACAGTGAGAGGCCCGCGTACAGCAAAAAATATATATAAATAAAATAAAATAAAGAATATTACAAGAGACAAGGAAGGACACTACATAATGATTAAGGGATCAATCCAAGAAGAAGATATAACAATTATAAATATATATGCACCCAACATAGGAGCACCTCAATACATAAGGCAACTGCTAACAGCTATAAAAGATGAAATCAACAGTAACAGAGTAATAGTGAGGGACTTCTAACACCTCACTTACACCCATGGACAGATCATCCAAACAGAAAATTAATAAGGAAACACACGCTTTAAATGACACAATAGACCAGATAGATTTAATTGATATTTATGGGACATGCCATCCAAAAACAGCAGATTACACTTTTCTTCTCAAGTGCGCACAGAACATTCTCCAGGATAGATCACATCTTGGGTCACAAATCAAGCCTCAATAAAGTTAAGAAAATCGAAATCATATCAGGCATCTTTTCTGACCACAACGCTATGAGATTAGAAATGAATTACAGGGGAAAAAACGTAAAAAACACAAACACATGGAGGTTAAACAATACGTTACTAAATAACCAGGAGATCACTGAGGAATTCAAAGAGGAAATCAAAAAATACCTAGAGACAAATGACAATGAAAACACCACGATCCAAAACCTATGAGATGCAGCAAAAGCGGTTCTAAGAGGGAAGTTTATAGCTGTAAAAGCCTACCTCAAGAAACAAGAAAAATCTCAGTCTAACCTTACAGCTAAAGGAACTAGAGAAAGAAGAACAAACAAAACCCAAAGTTAGCAGAAGGAAAGAAACCATAAAGATCAGAGCAGAAATAAATGAAATAGAAACAAAGAAAACAGTAGCAAAGATCAATAAAACTAAAAGCTGGTTCTTTGAGAAGATAAACAAAATTGATAAACCATTAGCCAGACTCATCAAGAAAAAGAGGGAGAGGACTCAAATCAATAAAATTAGAAATGAAAAAGGAGAAGTTACAACAGACACCACAGAAATACAAAGCATCCTAAGAGACTACTACAAGCAACTCTATGCCAATAAAATGGACAACCTGGAAGAAATGGACAAATTCTTAGAAGGGTATAACCTTCCAAGACTGAACCAGGAAGAAATAGAAAATATGAACAGACCAGTCACAAGGAATGAAATTGAAACTGTGATTAAAAGTCTTCCAACAAACAGAAGTCCAGGACCAGATGGCTTCACAGGTGAATTCTATCAAACATTTAGAGAAGAGCTAACACCCATCCTTCTCAAAATCTTCCAAAAAATTGTGGAGGAGGGAACACTCCCAAACTCATTCTATGAGGCCACCATCACCCTGATACCAAAACCAGACAAAGATACTACAAAAAAAGAAAATTACAGACCAGTATAACTGATGAATATAGATGCAAAAATCCACAACAAAATACTAGCAGACAGACTCCAACAACACATTAAAAGGATCATACACCATGATCAAGTGGGATTTATCCCAGGGATGCAAGAATTCTTCAATATACGCAAATCAATCAATGTGATACACCATATTAACAAATTGAAGAATAAAAACAATATGATCATCTCAATAGATGCAGAAAAAGCTCTTGACAAAATTCAACACCCATTTATGATAACCCTCCAGAAAGTGGGCATAGAGGGAACCTACCTCAACATAATAAAGGCCATATATGACAAACCCACAGCAAACATCATTCTCAATGGTGAAAAACTGAAAGCATTTCCTCTAAAATCAGGAACAAGACAAGGATATCCACTCTCACCACTATTATTCAACATAGTTTTGGAAGTCCTAGCCATGGCAATCAGAGAAGAAAGAAATAAAAGGAATACAAATCGGAAAAGAAGTAAAACTGTCACTGTCTGCAGATGACATGATACTATACATAGAGAATCCTAAAGATGCTACCAGAAAACTACTAGAGCTAATCAATGAATTTTGGTAAAGTTGCAGGATACGAAATTAATGCACAGAAACCTCTTGCATTCCTATATACTAATGATGAAAAATCTGAAAGAAATATTAAGGAAACACTCCCATTTACCATTGCAACAAAAAGAATAAAATACCTAGGAATAAACCTACCTAGGGAGACAAAAGACATGTATGCAGAAAACTGTAAGACACTGATGAAAGAAATTAAAGATGATACCAACAGGTGGAGAGATATACCATGTTCTTGGATTGGAAGAATCAATATTGTGAAAATGACTATACTACCCAAAGCAATCTACAGATTCAATGCAATCCCTATCAAACTACCAATGGCATTTTTCACAAAACTAGAACAAAAAATTTCACAATTTGTATGGAAACACAAAAGACCCCGAATAGCCAAAGCAGTTTTGAGGGAAAAAAAGCAGAGCTGGAGGAATCAGACTCCCTGACTTCAGACTATACTACAAAGCTACAGTAATCAAGACAATATGGTGCTGGCAAAAAAACAGAAATATAGATCAATGGAACAGGATATAAAGCCCAGAGATAAACCCACGCACCTATGGTCAACTAATCTGTGACAGAGGAGGCAAGGATATACAATGGAGAAAAGACAGTCTCTTCAGTAAGCGGTGCTGGGAAAACTGGACAGCTACATGTAAAAGAATGAAATTAAAACAGTCCCTAACACCATACACAAAAATAAACTGAAAATGGATTAGAGACCTAAATGTAAGACCAGACACCATAAAACTCTTAGAGGAAAACATAGGAAGAACACTCTTAAGACATAAATCACAGCAAGATATTTTTTAATCCACCTCTTAGAGTAATGGAAATAAAAACAAAAATAAACAAATGGGACCTAATGAAACTTCAAAGCTTTTGCACAGCAAAGGAAGCCGTAGACAGGATGAAAAGACAACTCTCAGAATGGGAGAAGATATTTGCAAATGAATCGGCGGACAAAGGATTAATCTCCAGAATATATAAACAGCTCATGCAGCTCAATATTAAAAAAACAAACAACCCAATCCAAAAATGGGCCAAAGACCTAAATGGACAGTTCTCCAAAAAAGATATACAGATGGCCAAGAAGCACATGAAAAGCTGCTCAACATCACTAATTATTAGAGAAATGCAAATGAAAACTACAATGAGGTATCACCTCACACCAGTTAGAATGGGCATCATCAGAAAATCTACAAACAACAAATGCTGGAGAGGGTGTGGAGAAAAGGGAACCCTCTTGCACTGTTGGTGGGAATGTAAATTGATACAGCCACTATGGAGAACAATATGGAGCTTCCTTTAAAAAGTAAAAATAAAATTACTGTATGATCCAGCAGTCCCACTACTGGCATATACCCAGAGAAAACCATAATTCAAAAAGATACATGCACCCCAATATTCATTGCAGCACTGTTTACAATACCCAGGTCATGGAAGCAACCTAATGCCCATCAACAGATGAATGGATAAAGAAGCTGTGGTACATATATACAATGGAATATTACTCAGCCATAAAAAGGAACGAAATTGGGTCATTTGTTGAGACCTGGATGGATCTAGAGACTGCCATACAGAGTGAAGTAAGTCAGAAAGAGAAAAACAAATATCGTAAATTAACGCACATATGTGGAACCTAGAAAAATGGTACAGATGAACCGGTTTGCAGGGCAGAAATTGAGACACAGATGTAGAGAACAAACGTATGGACACCAAGGGGGGAAAGCAGTTGGGGGGTGGGGGTTGGGGGTGATGAATTGGGCGATTGGGATTGACATGTATACACTGATGTGTATAAAATTGATGACTAATAAGAACCTGCTGTATAAAAAAATAAATAAAATTCAAAGATAGAAAAAAAACATTAGGGGAAATAACATTTCCTCTACAATTTCAAATTACTTTCATATACAAAAGTCTATGTGTTCATATTCACACTTTTAAAAACATGTCATTGTTCACCTTAGTGAATTCATGCTAGGGCACTAAATCATCATTTCAAAAATTGACAAGGGGAAATGATTAAGCATTTATACTCCTTTCCTGTATGAATTCTATTTCAGAGCAAAGAGATGATGAGAAACGTTTTGCACGGAAACGTGTCCAGTAATAAACTCAGAAAAAAATGATGGAATTAGGAAGAACCACCATTTTGCAAGCCCTAGTGAAATGATGAATCTCAGTAACAATCACCAATGGATGCTGAAATTACCAGGATAGTGGTTCTATACCTTGGCTGCCCAGGAGACATATTAGAAGTCTCACTGTGTAGGCTGCACTCCAGACCAAGTGAATAAGAACCTTTGAGTTGACTGTAAAGATCCCCAGGTGATTCCAAATGTGCAGCCAAGGCTAAGGACCAACCACTTCACTAGGTGAAAGGTTGATGGGAAACTTTATAATAGATGGATCAGAATGACAGTTCTTCAATCGGCTCACCAGTCAGAGGTTATTATGAGACATTATGTACATTAGCAAATATGCAACACCACCTAGGAGGTCTTCTAGCAAATGGCCTCCCCTTCAACACACACACATCAATGAACGTAAAAGTATTCAGTCCTATAGGTCTAATTGCCAGGTTAGGTGAAACACAGGCATTGAGGAAGAAGTTAAATGGCACCATGAGGAGGCAATCAACTGAATCATGAATGTAGGAAGTTCAACAGGATAAATGAACAGGATTTTTCAACAAGTAACTGGAGAGAAAAGGGAGGGTTAATGCTATAGATTAAGAGGGACTTAAGTCACCTATCAACTAAATGCAATATGTGGACCTTGTTTGGATCCTGATTTAAACAAACAAAATGTAACAAAACTTGTGACAGTCAGGGAACTCTGACAATGGGTATTGGATTATAATAATAAATTATTAGCAATTTTGTGTAGTGTGATAACGGCATAGTGGTCATACTTTTTTTGTTTTGTGTGTGTGTGTGTGTGTTTGTGTGTGTTTTTGTGTGTGTGTGTGGTACGCGGGCCTCTCACTGTTGTGGCCTCTCCCGTTACGGAGCACAGGCTCCGGACGTGCAGGCTCAGCGGCCATGGCTCACGGGCCAAGCCGCTCCGCGGCATGTGGGATCCTCCCGGACCGGGGCACAAACCGGTGTCCCCAGTATCAGCAGGCGGACTCTCAACCACTGCACCACCAGGGAAGCCCGGTTATACGTTTTTAAATGTTCTTATCTGTTGGAGATATATTGATACATTACAGCAGATATATCTGCTGTAATGTATCAATATATAAGTAAAATGATATACTGTCTAGAATTTGCTTTAAAATAATCTAGAAAACAAAGCTGGGTGGAAATTAGGGAATTGGAAAAAATGTTGATAATTGTTGAAGCTGAGTGATGAATATATGGAGGTTCACTGTGTTATTATTTCTACTTTCATGTTCATCTGAAAATTTCTACAACAAAAGGTTGTATATATGTGTTGCATACATACATACATACATAATCAAATACATATAATTGAGTTTTAAAAAGCAAGTTGATGGGCTTCCCTGGTGGCGCAGTGGTTGAGAGTCGGCCTGCCGATGCAGGGGACACAGGTTTGTGCCCCAGTCCGGGAGGATCCCACATGCCGCGGAGCGGCTGGGCCCGTGAGCCATGGCCACTGAGCCTGTGCGTCCAGAGCCTGTGCTCCGCAACAGGAGAGGCCACAACAGTGAGAGGCCCGTGTACGACAAAAAAAAAAAAAAAAAAAAGTAAGTTGACAAATATGTATATGTAACATATATGTGAAGAAAACACCCAAACCTATTCTCTACAATTTATATAGGTACATATATACATAAAATTTTAAACATCTCATGTACACAAAACTGAAAAAAATGTGTGTGTGATGGAGGACTGAGGAGTGGGAGTAGGGGACATATGATTGGAGTTAGAGTCAAAGCGTCTTTAGGTCTAATTGTAATGTCCTATTTTTAAGAAGAATGGATTAATTACTCACTTATTAAATTTAAAAGTAAGTGGAATAGGGACTTTCCTGGTTGTCTAGTGGTAAAGAATCTGCCTTACAATTCAGGGGACGTGGGTTCGATCCCTGGTCAGGGAACTAGGATCCCATGTGCCACGGGGCAACTAAGCCTGCACACCACAACTACTGAGCTTGCGTGCCTCAACTAGAGAGCCTGTGTGCCGCAAACTACAGAGCCCATGTGCTCTGGGACCTGCGCTCCACAACTACAGAACCCACGCGCCCTGGAGCCCTCACGCCACAACTAGAAAGAAGCCCACATGCCACAACAAAAGATCCCACACGCCTCAACGAAGATCCTGAGTGCCACAACTAAGATCTGACGCAGTCAAAAACAAAAACAAAACACTAAATTAATAAATAATAAATAAACCTTAAAAGTAAGTGGAGTAAAACAGAAAGCAAAGAAAGAATTAATAATTTGCTGATTGCCTACAAGGTAGCAGGCACCTTGCACATATTTTCTTGGTCTGAGGCTTGAGCCTTTTCCCCTTCTTTCATCCAGTTGTATTGGTTACTCCTCCAGCCCCCATACAGCCATGGGTGCAAAGTAGTTCAAATGTGGTGGGTGACATCGGGTAGAGAGGTGGGATCTGGGCTACCTGTCATGCAGCTTACTTGTGCCCTGTTCTGCTCAGGCTCAGTTTGCATGTGCCATATCTGTCTTTCGATGAACAGCTGCTGGGCCCATCCAACTTGTTGGATGTTGTTGGACTTGGTGGGTCCAACAAAACACAGCTCATAACAGACAGTTCTAGGTGAACGAACAGTTTGTATCCTGTGATTGAGAGAGAGTTTGTTCTTCATGAGGGCTGACTAACATGCCGTGAGCTGTTTTTCAAAGACCATGTGGGAACTGGCCCTTGAAGGATGAGGAGTTCTTAGGTGAACAAGGTGAACACAGCATCAGAGGCACAAAGAACATTGTTCATAGTCACAGAGGTCCCAGATTACATGGCGAGTGGTGAATAGGTTTATGTAGCTGATGCAGAATACATAGGGGATGGGGAGGATTTTGTGGCCCAAAATTTTCTTTTGGACCTCTAGGTCTCTTTATTTATTTATTTTTCTAAAAATTTTTATTAGAGTATAGTTGATTTACAATGTTATGTTAGTTTCCAAATTTTCTAACTACTGTGTGAAATACAAAAGACATTGAAGAACCACTTCCTGCCTTCAAGAATCATATGATTTCCTTGAGGAAAATGTACCATTGTGCAAGTAAAGAAAAAAAAAGTAAATGATGAGGTGAATCATGTGTGACACTGACATAGAGGGCTACAATTGTGTTTTCTCACCACTCGGGAGAAGTGGTCTTTTTGGCTTAAGATAGTGAAGTGTTGTAGAAAGAGAGAGAGACCAAGATTCAGGTCCTGACTCGGCCGTTTCCTGGTTCTGTGACTGCCAGATCACTTTGACTGCCTTAAGCCTCAGCCGGTGTCAAAGCCAATGACACATGTTTTAGATTTTTGTTACATCAATACCTCAATTCCAGGGGTGAATTTCTATTTCAGTTATTGTTAGTAACAAAGCACCCTAAAACTTAGTGGATTAAACCAAAACCTTTCTGTCTGCTCATAATTCTGAGTTGAGTGGGTCTCAGCTGGACAGTTCTTGTGCTGGTCTCCCTTGTTACCCCAGAGTCATGAAGGCACATATTTTAAAGGAGATGGAGAGTGGCCCGGGCTGGGACATCCAAGACAGTGCTCCACCCAGGTGGCTGGTGCCTTGGAGGGAATGGATAGGAGCAGGAAGCAGCTGGGACACTGGTTTGGCTGGACCTTTTTCTCTCTCCATGTGGGCTCTCCAGGTGGGTAGCCATACTTCCCATGTGACAGCTCAGATCTCTCAAGAGCACAAAAGGAGAAGTTGCCAGACTTCTTAAGGCTGAGGCCCAGACCTGACACAGTATCATTTCTACCTCATTATGTTGATTAAGGCCAGTTATTTTCCCAGCCCAGATATTCAAGAGGAGGAAACTGCCCCAAACCATGAATACATAGCCCATTGGGGGTCACTAATGTAAACAGACTACCACAAAACACACATTTTCTTTTTGAAAGTTTTTGAAAAAGCATTTTTTTAAAGGCTAACTATGAAAAAGACAAGGTAGCAGTGCTTATGAGTATATACTTCAGTCAGACTAAGCTAGAGTTCCACATGGATGGGACATGGGCAAACTAACCTCTAAACCCCTCATGTTGCTCATCTAGAGATGCTTCCTTCATAGGGCTATGGTAGAATTTAAGAGATAATGGGTCTAAGAACCTTGCACACAGTAGGTGCTCAATAGATGATAGCTGCGGCTGTATTATTAAAATTGTCATGGTGGTTGTGTTATTATTAATTACTGAAAGATCTTCCCATCAATGCAGTGACAAGGGATTAATACAGCACATTTCTCATAAACTAAGGAGGAATGTTATTTTCATTATCTTCTTCAATTTCAGTTGACTCTTTTACATCTTCATTTTGTCTTATTTTTTGTCTGTATGTTCTTACTAGTTAGTGAATTTTCAGGTCGTTCTCTAATTTTAAAGTAGCTGTAATTTCCTACTAGCAAAACAATTGGGAAATCAAATTCGTAGATGAAATCTGAAGGATGAAAACTCCTCTACCTCTCACAAAATTATAAAAACACACATTTTAGAAGAGATAGTGATATATCAGTTAATTTCCTGAAAACACAAACACACACACACACACCACAGTTCTGCGTAAAAACATTATTTTATACCTGTTGTGCTTTTCTATGTAAGTACAGAGAGGCTTCAAGTTAGGACTACAACATCAATTTTATGGCTTTTTTTAGTGAGGAAAAATATCATTTACTATTGTCTCAGAGAGTTGTGAAGTATATATTCCCCAGAGTTTAGGGTGACCTAGTATAAAAGTATATATGTGATGATTTGGGGGCATTTTATGAGCTCATCCCCCTCATGTTAACTTTAAAAACAGTTGAGCTGGAATTAGATTCAGCAGCAGTGGAAACTTTGTAAATAAGTTTTAATGCTTTGTTACAGTAGAGGCTTTAGTGAAAATTTGGCTCAGAATGCTATTAATTAACATAAACAATGTATATTACAGTTTCCTTTTTGAGTCCTTGTATTCTTCTTAAATCTACTTTGTTACAGACCATCACAGTTTTGCCCTGGGATGGCTAGGTAGCATTGGGGGCTGATTGGTTGTTTACCACACGGTTCCCCTTGCAAGGGAAAGGAAGACATGTTATAGCAGATAGTGTCTTCAGCAAATACATAACTTATAGGTTTACAGCATCTCTTTAAAATGGGGTCTGTAAGCACTAGACAGTTTGCTGCAGTGGAAAGACCATGGTCCTTGGAGTCAAACTGTTCCTGGCCCTGGGAAGCTGTGGGAAAGTTATCTGACTTCTTTGAGCTTCACTCTTTTTACCATAGACAATACAGACCCACCTCTCAGAGTTGCTGGGAAGATTGAATGAACTAACCGTGAACACACTGGCATGTGGTAGGGACATGTGGATGTTAGTGCTCCTTGTACCTTGAATTCAGACTTAAATTTGAGCAACTTCTTTTCAATAAGCTGAAAATTAAAACTCAGCTAAAATATATAACACATGATGAATGCGCACAAAAAATACTTTATAAGGTGATTCCACTTGCACCCTGTCAAGTATGAAGAGATTCACTGAGAAATTCACTTTAAAAAGAAGTACTCATTTTAAAAATGAGTTCAAAAAGCCAAAGCAAATGAACTTGATTTGTGGTACAACTGGATTGAAGGTGATTGAGGCTTTAACTTCTGAACTGCTTCAGGAAGAAGAAAATAATTCCAAGGTAATACCAAATTTGAAAGAGCAGTGGTTGGAAGTCAAACAAAAAGGACCAAGCTTATAAGGCAGCACAAGCAGTTGAGTTTGAAATAAATTCTCCCTTCCCTGGCCCTGTCTTTCCTCTGAGCTCACATGCTTCCTTTTATTCTGGGGTTCTGAAACAAAACATGGTCAGTTTCATCACCAGCTAAAAGAAATTCTGAATTCTCTCTGAAACAAAAACTGACTACCCAACCAATGATTTCTGCATGTGTTGTACCTGTTAAAGATGAAGAAATAATCTCAGAGGATTTTTAGGGCAGTGAAACCACTCTGTATGATACTATAATGGTGGACACATCTTATTGTATATTTGTTCAGACCCATAGACTTCAACTCCAACAGTGAACCCTAATGTAAACTATGGACCTTGGATGATAATATGTCAGAGTAGGTTCATCGATTGTAAGAAATGTACCACTGGGGCTTCCCTGGTGGCGCAGTGGTTGAGAGTCTGCCTGCCGATGCAGGGGACACAGGTTCGTGCCCCGGTCCGGGAGGATCCCACATGCCGCGGAGCGGCTGGGCCCGTGAGCCATGGTCGCTGATTCTGCGCGTCTGGAGCCTGTGCTCTGCAACGGGAGAGGCACACGTACCGCAAAAAAAAAAAAAAAAAAAAAGAAGTGTACCACTGTGGTGCAGAAAATCCATAGTGGGAGGAGGTTGTATGTGTGTGGTGACAGGACATACTCTCTGTATTTTCTGCTCAATTTTGTTATGAATTTAAAACTGCTGTAAAAAATAAGGTGTGTTCATTTAAAAATAAATAAGATAAAAGTGAGGCACATATGAAAAAATAATGATAATGAAACTGACTTTACCTAAAAAATGCACTTGCTTTGTGTGCTCTACCCGGTAAAGGTCAGAAAACCACCTCGGTGGTACAGTGCTCCATGGCAGAACTTCCTTTCGTTGACGAAGGTGCTAAATGTATTACAGTCTTCTGACCTGATACCTTCATTCATTCTGGTATCTTTAAGGTCTTTATGAATCACCTGGGGATCTTGTTAGACCTGCACGTTCTGACTCAGTAGTTTTGGAATTGGGCCTGAGAGTCTGCATTTCTGACAAGCTCCAAAGTGAGGCTTGGAGAATTTAGAGGACATTGGGCAAACATGCATCCTCTTCCTTGCCTAGACTACTGCCTTTGCTGCATGCTTTTGCTGCATGCCCAGAGATTCACCATTAAAGAAGAGTTGTTTTAGATCTTGAACTCATTTCTCTGTTCAGTATGTTTCTCCTTTCTCTAAGTCTCATTAGTGCTTTGCTTGAGGTTCTGATGGAACTTACCTCATGCGGGATCTTCCGTTGCAGCGTGCGAGCTCTTCCTTGTGGCGCAGGCTTCAGGGCGCGTGGGCTCTGTAGCTGTGGAGCACGGGTTCCAGAGCACGTGGGCTCTGTAGTTTGCGACATGCAGGCTCTCTAGTTGAGGCACGCAAGCTCAGTAGTTTTAGTGCGTGGTCTTAGTTGCCAGACCAGCTATCGAACCCGCGTCCCCTACATTGTAAGGCGGATTCTTTACCACTGGACCACCAGGGAAGTCCCTCAGTATATATGTCTTATTCCCCCACCCTGCCCCTCTCCACATATACCATCCCTAACCCTAGATTAGGACCCTCTATAAAACGTTCTCATAGATTCCTGTGCTTTTCATTAATAACCCATATAAAAACTAATTAAATATTTATGTAATTGTTTTCATGGGTATCTTCCCTACTAAACCAAAAGCTCCATGAGGCCAGGTACTGTGTCTATATTGTACAACACTGTATCCCCGTCATTGCCACAGTATCTGCCACATAGTAGGTTCTCAATAAATATTAGTGAATAAATGAACGAATTGTAAGGTTCATGGAAAGAGAAACTTTGTATCCCCTGAGGAAGACAGCATAGAGCCCTACACATTATGATTTAGTAAATAATTGTTGACTTAGTGACAATAATCTTAGAAATGTTCAAGAACCATTTTCTCATTCACTCACTTCATTCAACAGCAATCTATTGAATAGCTACTATATGCCAAGCCTGATTGTCATCAAAGATCTAACAGTATTCAGAGAACACAAAGGTAAAAACGATTCACTTCTTCAAGATGGATTTCTCTATCCTTGATTTAAGATCCATTGTTTTTCAGACCAACAGGTTCCCAAAGCCATAGCTTATGCCTCTATGAAGGGTTTTAGGTAAGGAAGAGACATGTTCCAACCTACACTTTAAAGTGTCATATTATTAACACAGGGTGGAGGGAAGATGTGGGGAAGGAAAACTAAAAGCAAAGGAGGATCATTGCAGCCATACAGTTGAGAGATGGTGGTCTAAACTAGACTAGTGGCAGTGGAGAAGACACTTGAGCACATCTGGGAGATATTTAGGGAATAAAAGGAATAGGACAGCAACAACAACAAAAAATAGACAAATGGGACTATATCAAACTTTAAAACTTCTGTGTATCAAAGGACACAATCAACAGAGTGAAAAGACAACATACAGACTGGGAGAAAATGTTTGCAAATCATACATCTGGTAAGGGGTTAATATCCAGAATATATAGAGAACTTCAACAACTTAAAAAAATCAGATAACCTGATTCAGAATGGACAAAGGACTTGAATGGACATTTCTCCAAAGATGATATACAAATGGCCAACAAGTGTATTAGAAGATGTTCCATATCACTAACCATCAGAGCATCAGAGAAATGCAAGTCAAAACCACAATGCGGTACTTTCTCACACCCATTAGGATGATACTATCAGAAAAAAAACAAAACAAAATAACTAGTGTTGATGAGGATGCAGAGAAATTGGAACCCTTCTGCATTGTTTGTGACATGGTAAAATGGTACAGTCCTATGAAAAAGAGTATAAAGGTTCCTCAAAAAGTTAAAACCATCATGTGATCCAGCAATCCCATTTCTAGGTATATACCCAAAAGAATTGAAAACAAGATCTTGAAGAGGTATTTACACACTCATGTTCATAGCAGCACTGTTTACGATAGCTGGGAGGTAGAAGTGGACACCCAAGTGTCCATCAACAGATGAATGAATAAACAAAATGTGGTAAATACATACAATGGAATATTATTCAGCTTTAAAAATCCTGTCACATGCTCCAACATGATGAACCTTGATGACATTATGCTAAGTGAAATAAGCCAATCACAAAAAGACAAATACTGTATGATTCCACTTATACGAGGTACCTGGAGTAGCCAAATTCCGAGAGACAGAAATAGAATAGTGGCTGCCAGGGGTTGGGGAAGGGAGGAATGAGGAGTAGTTGCTTAATGGGTATAGAGTTTCAGTTCTACAAAATGAAAAAGCTGTGGTCTATTTCACAACAATGTGAATATACTTAACACTACTGAACTGTACAGTTTAAAACAGTAAATTTTATGTGTTTTTATTTTTAACACAGTTTAAAAAATGAACAAGACACTGTGAGAGTTATATCAAGGAAGCCCAGGGATGGGGGTGTTTCAAGGTGGGGTGTCAAGTGCCTGGTAAGGAGCAGAGCAATGTAATGACACTGGTAAACTGTATAGAGAAAACTGTACATCATCAGTGACCTTGAAGAGGCTGGTTCAGAAGAAGGTAGTGGGTGTCAGGATATCACGGTGGGTAAATTCTCAGAGTCTGTAGGTAAGTGAAGGCCAGAGCATTCACAATCACACACACCTGTCTAACAGAATTCCCCTTTGTGAAAAGTTATATTTGTGACCATCTTGTGTACTAAAGGATGCTTGAAGATTATTTAGAAAACGTCCCATTCACACACACACACACACACACACACACACACACACACACACACACACACACACACACACACGGGGATTCCCTGGCGGTCCAGTGGTTGGGACTGGGCACTTTCACTTCCGAGGGCCAGGGTTCAATCCCTGATTGGGAACTAGGATCCCGCAAGCCGTCTGGCGCGGCCAAATAAAAAAAGTGTAGTGGAGCTACTAGGGGAAAAACAAGTCCCATTTGAAACATCTAGCCTTCAAAGCATTAAAGTTTTTTCCCATGTATTGGAACCTTTAGTTTAAACAGATTTCATGTTAGTTCATTGGTAAAGTAACTATATTCAAACTGGAAGCTCTCTTCCATGCATAAAAGGTCTTGAGTCTTGTTTGTCAAAGGCATGTCAGCAGACTATATCACCATCTCTTATCCCTTTAGGCTTAAAGAAACATTAATAATTTGCTGATAGGTGACATTTTTTCTAAAAATAAAGAGAGATTTTGTTTCATCAAAGTATAAACCAAGAAATTTGAAAAACTAAATGGATTGGAGAGATTTTTAAAGCACATACAGGGAAACTCCGGTGCCCCAAGCATTGCCCTGGCCCTGTTTCCACACTATACTTCTGCAAGCAGCTCAATGCAGGAAACAAGGATCTAACCCTAGGGAAAAGAAAAACAAAACAAAACAAAAACCAAAAAAAACCTGGATACACATGAAGGGAGAGTCTGGGAGTGAACCTAGAGAGGCCCCAGTCAGGATCCCAGGGCACAGGGCTCAGGGGGCATATCCTCATGTCCTGAGGATACAAAATTGATGTTAATTGATAGTATACTTAATGTATTAGATTAACAGCAACAACAAAAAGTTTCCTTGTATGAGGCAGAGAATTTGGAGATAAATTAGTTAGATAAATATAAAATTAAACAAAAAGTAAGATGATTATAAATCCTGAGCAAAGCAGGAAATTGTACAAGAGATGAAATGCACACATAGTGTATTGCCTAGCACAATTGTGAAAAGTCATAATAAGGTATACACTGAATATTTTTCTAACCCAAAATGCTGATATAAGCATATTGGCAGGATATGGGGAGGGGAGGATAGGGAGGGAGTGTAATTGAACTAAATCTTCAGGAAGTAAATAGATAACACCCATTTGAAACCCAAAACTGCACTTACAGAAAGGTATATCCAAAAGAAACATAAAAGTGATTGTTTCTGGGGAGCAGGAAGAGGGGTGGGACAGGAGACTGCTGATTTTATAATAGGCCTTGTAGAACTATTTGATTTTCAATACCATGTACTTGTGCAACTTTGATTTTTTAATTTTATAAAAATTCTTATAATAATCTGGAAAGTAGTAGACAATGTGTGTGTCTCCTATTTCGGAGCTTTTCCCCCCATATAACCTGAGTCTCTGATACAATCTGTTTTATAGTCCCAGATTCTTGGCACTCTTGTGAATGTAAAACACCGCGGGATCTACAGTCAAATAATAATAAAAATCCCATCCTGACCTCTCCCTGCACATTCTAACTTTTGAGTTTTGGGGATCTCGCATTCGTTTTCTCCAAAGCAACTAGTGAAACTGCAATGCTTGGCTCTGAAAATTACAGACCTGGGTGGGGAAAAAAAAAAATCAGCAAGATAAGCAGATAATGTCTTCCCGTCCCTTAAGAGCTGCACAAAAAGCAGATAACACTCAGCTTGGGAAAGCTGTCTTTCTAAATGCTATTCTGACAAAGGAGAATTGTATAAACACCTGGAATTGAGAGACTGTTGGTGTGTCCTATGAAAGTGATCACTAACTGCTAAAAAGTCTGTTATCCTGATCGGTTAACTAAGTGATCTACAGCTCTGATAACATTTAAATTGACACCTTGGGGGCTTCCCTGGTGGCACAGTGGTTAAGAATCTGCCTGCCAATGTAGGGGACACAGGTTCGAGCCCTGGCCCAGGAAGATCCCACAAGCTATGGAGCAACTAAGCCCATGTGCCACAACTACTGAGCCTGAGCTCTAGAGCCCGCGAGCCGCAACTACTGAGCCCATGTGCCTAGAGCCCGTGCTCCGCAACAAGAGAAGCCACGACAATGAGAAACCTGCGCACCGCAACGAAGAGTAGCCCCCGCTCACTGCAACTAGAGGAAGCCTGCACCCAGCAACAAAGACCTAACACAGCCATAAACAAATATTTTTAAAATAATAAATAAATAGATAAATTGACACCTTTTTCCTGGAAGGGATGGATATACACTTATCCATCCATTTGTGCTCGAAAAGCACAAATTTGCTTTTTCGAGCCAGAAGGAAGAAGAGTTCTTTCCTGTCTCCCACATGCATGGAGATAATAAAACTTATGCTTCTGCTCAATTTCTTAAGAGTTTGAGAGTTATGTTTCATTTAAATGAACATTTCTTACCCAGGAAGCGCTGGTGACCTTCCCTACTGGTGTGACACCCAGAACTCACCCATCCCCAAGAAACTATGGGGACTCAGTTCCCCTTGTGCCAGCCAGCATGCACCCTGCACTGCCACCTGCAGGTGACAGCAGTAGCTCCTTCATTCTTTCCCATGACCTCTATTACCTTTTTTTTTTTAAAGAGTATGTTTACAAAACTTCTTTTTTGTGCAGAAAGCAGAATGGGGTTACAACCTCAGTGTAACTCGTAACCACGGATAGTTATGAGTCATCCATCAGTCACAGCTATTCACACTACAGCAAGACTCTTGCATGAAAACCTGACAACCCTTACAGTTTCGCTGGGGTGAAGTCCCCAAGCTTAGTGGTGGATTTCCAAGAGGGACTAAATGGAAGAAAGCAGAGTGTCATGGGAACTATGCTTTTTGGGTGGGTGGGTAGGTGTTCTGGGGTTTGTATCATAGGCACTTTTTAAAAAAACAACTACCAACTCCGTAGGAGCAGTCCAATAAATCCTGAACTGAGTCCTAACACTTTACCTTCCCAGACCCCAGGGAACATCCTCAGCTCACCTTTCAGCACCCCCTGGCTCCCTGGCTCAGGCTCTGTCTTAGAGCAGGGGTCCCCAACCCGGTCCAGGGCCTGTTAGGAACCTGGCCGCAGGACTGGAAGTGAGCAGCGGGCTAGCCAGAAAAGGAATTCATCTGCCGCTCCCCATCGCTCGCATTACTGCCTGAACCATTCCCCACCCCCGCCCCCTCCCCCCATCTTTGGAAAAATTGTCTTCCAAGAAACCAGTCCCTGGTGCCAAAAAGGTTGGGGGCCACTGCCCTAGAGGATTCATTTTCTAGCCCCCAAACCCACCATAAGCAGATGGGAGAAGAAATCTCCACCTTCCCACCCCATCCAAAGCTGGTATCTACAAAGACTTCAAAGACAGCAACTCACAGGCAATCATTTGGAACACAACCCATGGTAAAATGATCTCAGGGACCTAGTCATACCCAAGACCCAAAACTCACCTGCCTAGCTTGGGTCCCAGAACCTTGGTTCATGGTGTGGCTGTTTCCTTGAAAATCTTTCATGTTTTGTGAAAATCTTTCATAAAATGTTTTATGAAAGATTTTATGAACCACGAGGAAGTCTGTTACCTTGGTGTTTCGATGGATTGGGTTTTCAACTTAAGCACTAAGAGGGAAACCCGCAGACCCCAGAACCTCAAAGGTCAGTGCCAAAGTGTCATTTTGGCAGAACCAAATAGAAGGAGGTGACAAATGTATCCCCCTGCCGGTGGCACTTGGTATTTTACTGTATTGAGGTCATTTTCATTATCCCTTTCCTCCTTACAGATTATGAAATCCTACCTGAGTACGGTGTAAATTGTCCGTACATCTATAGCGCAGCAAGTGCCTCTGCAGCTCCTATTACCCGCCTATGCTTACTCTCAGAACCTGGAGCAGGAGGGACGTCCAGGAACTTGGGAGATCTGCGCCTGACTGAGGGCCCTTGGACCTCTCTGTCCAAAGTGCTCTTTGCTTCTCCCGCCAGGCTGCCGCAGCCCCACCTCCATCACTCAGATGCCCCTCCTTTCTGAGTATTCAGTGCTTCCCGGTGCAGGCAAGTGGTGACATCTGATCTGGATCCCTCCGGTCGGGTCCCAACCCGTCCTCTGCCCGGGTCGCCCCGCCCTTAGAGCCGCCACGCTGGCCTTTCTGGGAAAGTCTCTGCGGAGTCTGGAGCTAGGAAGCGGCCACGCGAAGGGCAGGAGAGGGGCGAGCGGGGCAGCGCCCGACGCACCCCGTCCACGTCCTCCTAGATCTGGGGTGGATGAGACCCCGGAGGTCTGGGTAGAGGCGAGTCTTTGAGGACTTAGGAGGTGGCAGAGCCTTCCTACCAGCTCCGCGCGTCCTCCATGCGGGTGTCTTTGTAGAGGCACCAGCGCGCTCCAGCCTCCCGCCCGTGTCTGCTCCGTGTGTCCGGCTGGGGGACGCCACCCGGCCGCGTCGCCACGGAGGTGGGGGCATCGAGCGACAGCAGCAACTACTCAGCCCGGGGACCCACGCCCAGAAGGACGACAGCGATGGTTCTCGCGGGTGGACCCCGATGCCTCCCCACATCCCCGCACCCTCCCACCTCCGGCTTTTGCGCCCACGGGACGACACCTCAATCCCTGCCCTGTCCGGGGGGCGGGGTGCTTCCAGCCGGTGGATGCCTGTTTGATTTGCCAGATGCGCCCAGGTTCCCCGCCGGGAGAAGGAGGTGAGTGTGAGCGATGGGGCGAGAAGGAGGTAGGAAATCGAGCCTCCGCTTCTGCAAAGTACACTTTTCCGCTCTTTTTTTTTAAATTTATTTTATTTATTTTTGGCTGCATGTGGTCTTTGTTGCTGCCCAGGGGCTTTCTCTTTCTCTAGTTGCGACGAGCAGGGACTACTCTTCGTTTCAGGGCGCGGGCTTCTCTTTGGGGTGGCTTCCCTTGTTGCGGAGCACGGGCTCGAGACGCGCGGGCTTCAGTAGTTGTGGCTCGCGGGCTCTAGAGCGCAGGCTCAGGAGTGGTGCCACAGGAGCTTAGTTGCTCCCCGGCATATGGAATTTTCCAGGAACAGGGATCGAACCCGCGTCCACTGCATCGGCAGGCAGATTCTTAAAGACCACGCCCTTCCCTTCCTTCCTTCCTAATTCCTTCCTTCCTCCCTCCCTGCCTCCCTCCCTTCCTTCTCTCCTTTCTTATTGATGAAATTCTTAAAGCGTATGTGTTGTCTAAGGCAGACTTTCTTAGCTCCCCCAAGGCGCTGGAATTTGACTGCAGATGGTGACAGGTGCAGGTGTTTTTGCGGTTCAGAGGAAACAAAATTAAGCACTATTTTCTGGGCGCTGGCGATGTGCCAGACTCACGCGCCACGGCCCGGCCCAGACACTCCAACAGGCCCAAGAAGGCGAAGAGAGAGGGAAGCATGCTGCAAAGAGAGGTAATGGGGAGACTTACTTGGCGGTCCAGTCGTTAAGACTCTGCTCTTCCAATGCAGGGAACGAGGATTCCATCCCTGGCTGGGGAACTAAGAGAGATGTAATGGGAGCCCACACTTCCCTGGGAGAGTAAGCAGCACCGTGGGGGCTCCTGGGTGGTTTAGTACAATCCCAGCTCCAACCTGGGCTCTCACCTGGCGCCCTGCGGCCACTCCGTCTTGGAATCTCGGAGAACAGATGTTATTGCATTTCATCACTGCGAGCTCGCCGGCCAAGAACCCTTGTTTCCTAAACACACTGAGGCCAGGTGTCCGCCATTCCTTGGGTGAATTTGCAAATGTTAACTGGCTTACTCACCAGTCCCCTGTTCCCCTAAGTGACCTGTTGAAGTACAGATCCATCAGTTGGGACAGGGAATATTAATCAGATGAAAGGAAAGGATCTAATTGATTATTCATATGCTACGAACCAGGTACTTAAGATCCATTCTTTTATGTAATCCTCATACTCTTAAGAGAAAAACATTTACTTTCTATATTAAGTCTCTAAAAATGAAACATACAGAAAAGTGCATAAATCGTAAGTTTGATGAAAGTGAACACATCCAGACCAAAAATTAGATGCTCTCTTAGGGTCCCTCCTCATCACTATCCACTCCCTTCTCCCTACAAGTACTGTAAATAGTATCCCGACTCTGAATACCATAGGCAAGTTTGCCTGGTTTTGAACCTATACAAATGGAATCATTCACTATACAGTACATGGTGTTAGGTCCAGCTCCTTTCACTGAATGTTATGTAAGTTGCCTCCATATTGTTGTATGTAGCAGTAGTTTATTCACTTTCATTGGTGTATCATCATCTCCTGTATGAGGATGGAACAATTTATCCAGTTTCTATGGACATTGGGGTTATTTGCACTTGGGAGCTGTGATTGAAAATGTTTTCTTTCATTGTATAGTACATGGGTTTTGGCACACATAAGTATGTATTTCTGTTGACTCTGTACCTAGGAGTTGCTGGCTATTTTAGTGGGTACTGCTTAACACTTTTAGGGATACTGACAAATACATTTTCTTAGGTGGTTGTAGTAATTTACATTCCCATCTGCAATGTATAAGAGTTCCAGGGCTTCCCTGGTGGCGCAGTGGTTGAGAGTCCGCCTGCCGATGCAGGGGACATGGGTTCGTGCCCCGGACCGGGAAGATCCCACATGCCACGGAGCGGCTGGGCCCGTGAGCCATGACCACTGAGCCTGCGTGTCCGGAGCCTGTGCTCCGCAATGGGAGAGGCCACAACAGTGAGAGGCCCGCGTACCGCAAAAAAAAAAAAAAAAGAGTTCCAGTTACTCCACATTCTCACCAACACTTGATTTTTGTCAGTGTTTTTAATATTAGCCATTCTAATGTCTATAGTGGCATCTCATAATACTTTTATTTTCCATTTTCCTGATGACTAGTGAGGTTGAGCATCTTTTCATGTACTTATTGGCCTCTTTTATGACATGCCTGTTCAAGTAGTTTGCTCAGGTATTCCAGATTATTTGCATTTTCATATACACTTTAGAAATAACTTATCAGTCTGTCCCCCAAAAGGCTCAGGTTTGATTAGCATTTCATGGAACCTATATGGCAGTTTGGAGAGAATGTACATCCCCAATTTAATATTGAGTCATCCAATCCATGACATGGTAATATCTCTCATTTATGTAGGTTTTCTTTTATTCCTCTCAATAATATTTTATAGTTTTCTATGTAGAATCCTTCAATATCTTTCACATGATTTGTTCCTAAGTATTTGATGTAGTTTTTGTTATTGTAAATGGCATCATCTTTTACATTTTAATTTTCTAATTGTTACAGGTATACAGAAATACAATTAATTTTTGTAAATTGACCTTGTATCTAAATTCACTTATTATTTCTAAGAGTTTATCTGTAAATGTTTTCTGTACACATGTACATGTATACGTGTACAGTACTGTTGTGTGAATAATTTGAAAGTTTTATTTCTTGATTTTCAATCTTTCTGCTTTTCATTTCCTTTTCTTGCCTTATTGTACTAGCTTGAACCTCTAGTACAAACCTCTAGCCTTATTGTACTAGCTTGAACCTCTAGTACAAAACCAAATAGAATTGGTAATAGCAAGTATTGTTTTACTGTTTTTTTTTTTTTGGCTGTGCTGGGTCTTTGTTGCTGCATGCAGGCTTTCTCTATTTGGGGGCTACTCTTCGTTGTGGTGCACGGGCTTCTCATTGCGGTGGCTTCTCTTGTTGTGGAGCACGGGCTCTAGGCGCGCGGGCTTCAGTAGTTGTGGGACACAGGCTCAGTAGTTGTGGCTCGCGGGCTCTAGAGCACAGGCTCAGTAGTTGTAGCGCACGGGCTTAGTTGCTCCATGGTATGTGGGATCTTCCTGGACCAGGGATTGAACCTGTGTCCCCTGCATTGGCAGGAGGATTCTTAACCACTGCGCCACCAGGGACGTCCCGTGTCTCATTCTTAATCTCAGGGGAATCATTAGATATCATTTAGGCTGTAGCCTTTATGTAGATAATCTTTATCAGACTAATGAAGTCTCCTAATTTTAGTTTACTGGAATTTTTTATCATGAGTTGTTTAATTTTATCAAATGTCTTCCCTGCATCTATTGAAATAATCATATTATTTTTCTTCTTCATGCTGTTAATGTGATATATGGAAATGTGATACAAGCTACACATATCAGAGTTATCTCTGGGAATTTTGATGGGTTATTAAGAATGGTCCTCTCTCTTCTCGTCCATGATTATGAGCTATAACAACTATGTGGGAATTCCCTGGCGGTCCAGTGGTTAGGACACCTTACTTTCACTGCTGAGGGCCAGGGTTCGATCCCTGGTCGGGGAACTAAAATCCCACAAACCACGGGCAAAAAAACAAACAAACGTGGAAGTCTGGAGCTTCTGGGCACTATCTTTCCCACCACATGAAAAGAGCTTGCCAGAAATTAAGCCCAACCCAGAGGAAATTAAAACCAAGATATGACACGGGGGATGACAGAGAGATAAAAGTCCTCACACGGAAAAGAATATTGATGACAACATTTGAGCCCTGGTTCTAACAATGTCAGACCTTTCCCTGCATTGACAAGATATATGAACCAATGAATTCTTTTTTTTTTTGCTTAAAGTACTATGAGTCGATCTTATTTATATTCATCACATACATCTTGCTTAGAAGATTGCCCCAAGCAGATTGCAAAAATCATGTCATACTCTTGAACATAAACTGTACTTCCAGTGATGGGAATGGACATGGGGCTGGGACAGGGCACTACAGCTGAAACATGCAGTTCTAGGCAGCCTTATTCAAACAGCATGGGAGAGAGGATATAAAAAACAGCACAGATCAGCATCCAGATACACCAGCACTAACGTTTATATTCACACACCTGTTAGTTCCTACTTTACCACACAATCCATTTTCCAAAACATAAAGAACTTCAGCCCATTATCCTGGACTTTGGAATGGGTACAGAGAGAATTATCCAACCTGTCTTCCTAATCACAGATGAAAATTATTCTAGGAATTTTGGGAACATGACAGATGTAAGGAACAAGAGAGCTAATGAAACATGCAAACTTTCCTAGAGCAAAGGGGGAGATTCACAACTCAGGGGACAATCAAGTCCTTCTTTTATATGGAGACTTCGTTGTCGCTGCTATGATCCCTAGCTGAACTGACACCCCAGGAGTGAGTTCTTAGCTCAGAACTCTGCACAGAACAGGAGCAGCCCCAGCATCCATCTGGGCCCTGTCTAAGATACTGGTTTAATGAAGCCATAATCCATGCATTTGATGAGACATTCCCGAGCTGTCTGAACCACTGCTGCCCTCTTCTCATCCGGCTCTTGTTTGCCCACCACAGTCAGGATCTCCAGCAACTCACTCTCCACCAGCTTCTTGGCCAGCTCAGCATCAGCCGCCAGCAGGTTGTAGGCAATGACCAGGCCCCGGTGTTGAACTGACAGCCGGTCGTGCAAGCAAAGCCGCTGTAGTATCTCCAACCACTGAGTCGTCTGAAGGTGGGGAAGAGGATAAGGAAGGATTGGAGGAATCAGTGGGGGGGGACGGAGAAAGTAGATTTTGGACAAGATAAAAAGAAGGCCTTGGCCAGGCCCAGATTCTGAGCTCTGAAAGGGGAAGCACACATCTGGTTATTTGTATGGGGCTCAGCATATGCCCACTTGAACCCCTTGGGACTAGCTGGGTGATGCCCATCTCCTTACCAGGACCAGGGCAGGAATTGAAGAACTAGAAGGAACTTGAAATAATCCAATCCTTTTCATTTTATAAGTGGAGGAATTGGGGTTCAGGGAGAGGAAGTAACTTAGCTATAGTCACACATCTGGAAATAGTAGAGAATAAACATCCACACATCCATTTAAATTTTAAGCATCTTGAGAAGCAAAGGGACCTGCCCACTGCATGCCTGAGTGGAATGGGAATGGAGGATGTTCAGAAAGGAGGATTCTAACCCTGGACGCATGCACAACGCCTGCTTCTGCCAACCCAGGTGCCCTTAGAGACATGCTCTAGGCATGCACTCCACCAGCCCTGACTTCAACTGGAATTAACACTGGAGTCTGGAGTGTATCCTCTCCTCCACCCCTCCTCCATCTCTCTCCTCCATTTCCAGATGTGAAGCAGCCCAACTACTGTACATGGGGGAGACAGGACTCTAGACCACTCTGATCACCCCCAGGAGACAGAAATGGAGCTGAGAATAGAACCAGGAGGCTTGACACTTACAACATTCAACAGACACAGAATAGAATAGTCATCAGTATGGGTTTTGGAGTCAGAGAGACTAGTGTTCAGGTCCCAACTCAGCCACTTACCAACTGTATGACCTTAGCTAAATTATTTAACCTCTCCAAGCCTCAGGAGCCTCATCTGTTATCTTACCTCATAATATTGTGATGATCTAATGATATGACACATGAAAAGAGCTTAGCATGATGGCTAGAGCATAGTAAGAGCCCATCACATAGAAGTGGACAGGAATGATGATTTTAGGCACTAATCCAACAATTTCCCCTTTGCTTCCTCAGACCTATTACCTTCCACTAGTTAGCAGAGATACCTTTCTACATACATTGCTATCAGATGGGGAGACAGATACAGAGAGGAAGAAAAGGCAAATTATTCTTCTGAGCTTCTCAGCAGACTTTTGTAAACTCTGCACTGTATCCTACCACAAGGAAAGGAAAGGAAAGTTCAGCTAGCTGTGGTAGGGTTCAGGGAAAGATTTTATGCTGATGCGTAATTGATCATGGGTCTAGTGCCTATCACTCCCTGGGACAGGAATGCAGCCAGGATTTCTGAGCCCCTTGGGAAGATGGAAGAAGTGGCCAGGAGTGGGTTGCAATCCTGAAGGATCCCAGTCCCCTCCTATCTAACTGGCTATGTGGTGTTGGGCTATTACTTTTCTGAGCTCGGTTTCACCATTGGTGAGTGAGGATAATAATAATCATGCCCACTGCACAGGGTTGTTGGGAGGATGGAATGACATAATAGGTGCAAGCACTTAGAGCAGCGCCTGGAGCACAGTAAGTGGAGGAGTCACAGAGCACCCTGCGGGGCCTGGTGACAGAAATGTGTGACCAGTAACTTCAGCAGAAGCTGCTCTAGGATAGCAGCCTGTGGTCCCCAGGCCGGAAGCACCCCACCTCCGATCTACTCAGTCAGAATATCTGGGGAAAGTGTTTTAACCAGCCCTCCGTGTGACTCTTACACACCTTACAATTTTGAAAAACTTGCGTTAGGGAAAGTGCTGAAGGCCAGGGACCAAGCAGGATGAGCTACATCTAGGAGAGAGACCCCTCCCCTGGTGCCAGGACAGCATAAGCCCCCATGGAATTTAGAGAACACACACACACACACACACACACACACACACACACACACACACACACACACACACACACACACCCCTGCCTTAAGCTGGCTATCTAAAAGAGCCTGCCTGTAAAGCAGACTTGCTTTAATACATTTGAATTGAGATGTTTACATTTTTTTTGAGATGTTTACATTTTTCACCATCAGTGAATATGATGCCCACAAACTAAGTTCAGTTTGGTGAAATAAGGAAAATTTCATTTTGCATCCCCTTGTTTGCGGCTATGTCAATATCACTCTCATTACACCTGCTGAGATGGCCACAGTCCCACAAAGGGTCTGGTCATCACGTGAACTTAAGAGAATCTGCTGCCTCTTCGTCAAACTGTGGATGGTAACCCAACCACATCCATTCTTCTCTTGGGGAGCTCAGGGGCTCCACAGCAATAGTTAGTGCTATTGTTATTATTGTGATTATTCTTAAGTAATGACTTATAAGCACCACCAAAGTGAGTTAGCACACTTAGGGAGTCCAAATAGTGAGTGTAGGGGGTCGAATCATATAGATTCTCCTCTCTTTAGGTGGTAGGAACAGATACAGGGGCTGGCCTCCCCCCAGAAGATCATACAGGGCAGTGTGGTCTGGGGGTGGGGGGACTCCCCAGAGTCCCTAGGGCCCACTCTCACCACTTGAGTCATCTTGAAGCACAGTTTCTTATGTGCTGCTGTCAGCATGGCCAGGGCCCCCGCAGCCGCATTCTGCACCTTGTCATCATCCTCCCCGCAGAGCAGCACCACCAGCTTCAGCCGGTCATTCCCATCAGCCAGGAACCTCTCCTGTACCTATGGGAGGCGGGTACACGGCTCAGAGAAAAATGCCCCCATCTGCCCAGCCTGGAGAGGGAAAGATGCATCTGGAGCCAAATTCTCTGACCCAAGATCCCTCAGAGCTTTTCTTTTAGCATCTCACCCATGACACCTCCTCCTCCAGGAAGTCTTCTCTGACTAGTTAGATGAAAGTGCTACAGACTCCTCCAGCTAAAAGGTTAAAGAGAATAAGGGGTTCCTTGTATAGCATTCGCTGTTGCCTCTGTTTGCGTTCAGCTCTCCACCCCTGGGGAAAGGGCAGGCACAGACTCCTGAAGGGTAGATGTTGCCTGAAGAGCCATGTTTCACGTCCCTTTGGGGAAGCCTGGACTGTTTCTTCCACAACAGATGGGCCTTCAGGGTCTGCCATTAAATGACTTTGCAGTCCCTGAAGGCACAGAGGCTTGGCAAGAGCAGCAGACAGTTGGGTAGTTTACATGGTACTCAGGAGCTGCTGTACCATTCACCAGGTGAGGGATGAGGCTTCCCAAGCACCCAAAAGCCAGGAGAAGAGCCTCCTGGGGCCCAGGGCCCTGACATGCCTGAAAGCACACTGACCCCCCCCCTTCCCCCCGCACCCCTCTGCTCTATAGTAAAATCTGATTGATTAAATTTAAGGGCATTTTGTTGGGTGAGGTGTCCTAGAAGGGGAACGCCAATAGGGGTCAAAGGTCACAGCTGCCCAGGTTATAAACCTCTACCTACAACTCCCTGAAGCTGGAGCAGTGGTCCTCAGAGGTAAGAGTATAGTGATAGCGCAGTCCCCTCATGGGGCACAGGTGTGACTGGAAAGCAGCTGCCCCAAAAGGACTGCATTCCCCACCTCTTGCACTAAATATGGCCATGACCTCATTCTCATTACAGAACATGAATGGATGTAATGTGTGTCACTTCCAGGCCACCATGGCGGAGCGCTACAGGGGTCTCTCCTGTGGTCTGTCTCCCCATTCCCCATCTGAATGGAGACCACTCTCAAGGTGGCAGAGGGAGAGACAGTTCTTTTTTTTTGGGGGGGGGGGTATAGTTATTGACGATTGAAGATGCCTGCATCCCTAAGTCATTGCTTGGAAACGAGCCACCTGATCCTAATGTGAGCAAGAAATGATGTGAGCGAGAAATGAACTTCTGTCCTGTTGGGCCCACTGTTCATTTTGATTCGGGTTGTTGTGGCCGCTGGTGCTTCCCATCCCCTCCACTGTCTTTGGATACACTCTCTTCTCCCACGTGGCTGCCAGGCCCCCAGCCCAGCCTCAGGCCAGCTCCCTGGTGGACTGTGGTAGCTTTATTTCTTTTGATTTTAAAAGACTTTCATGGATCAGGTTTTCCTGCTATAACAGTGAGAACATCCAAGACTTGAGTTAAGAACTGAGGGGCAACGGAGTGGGTCTCACACTCGGCCACTAGCCCTGGTTGTCATGTTAACAAAGGGCCTCAGATTTCAACCCTGTTGTTACCTCTGATGAGGTTCTACTTACAGGCACAGCAGTGCTCTGCCAGGATGGAAAGAAGGAAACATTCATTCATCATATGGTGATAATTTATCCCAGTACCAGACCATGAAGCCATTGATGTGTTCTGAATTCATTTTATTTTTACAAATCCTATAATTATTCTGTGATGAACACAGTTATAGTGCATTGCGGTTTCTGTGGAAACAGCGATCGTTCATTAAATGTTAAAACATTTAACATATTCTAAAATCGTTTGTAACTGTTTTTGCATTTCTTCATTTTTTTATATATGTGGAGCTTCAACAGATGCAAGTGGTCTAGCCTCTCTTGACCTCTAAGAGGCCCTGGCCTCCTATATTTTTTGCTATGAGATTATTTAGTAAATAACTTGGGGAAATGGGACTTCTACACCATCCAGCCCAAGCTTTGGGGTCAAAGCCACAGCTAGGGATGATATTACTTTGTGTATTCTCCTTTGTCTCCTTTGTGCATTATATTCCTCTCGGGGTCCTTATAGGGAGGGAGGCTGTCATCTAGGAAAGATTGAGGGATTCCTGGGTTCTTTGACAAAATGTTGCCTTAAGGGCTTCCCTGGTGGCGCAGTGGTTGAGAGTCTGCCTGCCGATGCGGGCGACATGGGTTCGTGCCCCGGACCGGGAAGATCCCACATGCCACGGAGCAGCTGGGCCCGTGAGCCATGGCCGCTGAGCCTGTGCGTCCAGAGCCTGTGCTCCGCAACGGGAGAGGCCACAACAGTGAGAGGCCCGCGTACCGCAAAAAAAAAAAAATGTTGCCTTAATACCACTGTAACAGCCCCATCTAGCGCCAGGCCCTGACCTGTGGCCCGACTCTCCATGCCTTGATCACTCCCATCCGGAGCCCCCTCACCTCCTTGTTCACCACCATGTTGCACATGCACTCTGTGGCTGCCTGCCGCAGCTGGTCATGGTTCTCAAACATGTAGTTCTCAATATCTGGCAAGGCCTTCTCCTTAAAGATCTTCTGCCTAGGGTTTGAGGGGTGGAAGAAGAGAGGCTGCTGAGTCCTCTGTAATGAGCATTTGGGGTTTTGGCCACCCAAGGGCCATTCCACATCCTCAGCCAGCATGGTTTAGATGGCAGTAATCCCACCCCCGGCTCCAGGAGGGGTATCCAATGACATAGCATAGCATCCTGGCCATAGAAACAGGGTCTGGGATGAACATGTCACCCAGCCAGAGATTCTCTTATATTATTCCTGGGGAATGTCTTTCTCTCTCCTGCTGGAGATGAAGCCAAGAAGATGTGAAGTCTGGAGCAACCCTCATGTGATCATGAGAGAGGGGAAGAGCCCGTCTGAAAATTAAGACAATACAGACAGAAGAGGTGGAGAGGTGTAGGATCTAGGACAGCTTTGTAACGCCTGCATCAAGCCGCACCTGAATCTGGTTTATCCCAGATGAGTCATTAATGACCTGAGTCATTAAATTCCCTTTATGCTTAAACCAATTGGAGTTGAGTTTTCTGCCACTTGCAATCAAAAGAATTTCAACCCAATCCCACCATCCCCCTGCTTCTGGGGATGTGTGGGGACACTTTATCCCCACCCATCCACCTGATATCTTTTCTACTACTTCAGAAGGAAATGCCTTTCCAGTCTCCTTTGGCTTTGCACATTCACTGTAGTCTTTCCAAGTGCTAGTTCAAATCTTTCCCACGGTCATTTCTACCCACTGCCTTCGAGCCTGTCCTCAGAGAAGAGCACACACGGTACCTGTGACATTTCCACCAACACTTCATGGGACACCTCTCTCCACCCCTGCTCCCTCTATGCCCCACTCACCGGAGTTTGTCACTCCGCTCAGACAGGTTGGTGAGGCCTAGGAGAGCCTCATAGTTCTGGAGCCCATCCCTCTGTGTGTTGAGGAGACTCACAAGGGGCCGCACTACTTCGTACACCTGTGGGGGGAGGCGTCAAGGAGTGGTCAGGTGGAGACCATGTCCCCCCAGTCATTTACAGGTGCCCAGCTCTAGAATTTCCAATGCACGTGCCCACCCATTGTCTGATTCAATCTTCACAATGATCCTGAGGGGCGGGATTATTTCCTTTACTTCGTAGGTGAGATAACTGAGTTTCCAAGGGGACGGCCTTATTCGTCAGAGGTAGAGCCAGGCCTGGGATCCACGCACCTCCAATTCATGGCCCTCTTTGTGACAGCACCACGCCCTCTCCCAGGCCAGGGGTAGGGTGGCAAGGGGAAAGGCCCCTGGGAGCAGACTCCTCCCATCACTGCCACCCTACTGCCCCCATCACCCACCCGCTCCCCAGGGAAGGCGATGTCTGGATTGGAGACTGCAGCGATCTTCGCTAGAGCATGGGCTGCCTTCACCTTGCCCACGTCTGTGCCCTCCAAAGCCAGGGGAATCAGGGCCTGCAAGAAAGGGCACAGTCACCCCTCGGTCACAAATATACAGAGGCCTCTCTCCCTAGCGTCCCTCTCCAACTGCTGTCCCATCAGAAGTTCAGGAAGACTGTAATAGAGTCAACTCTTGAGCATCATGGAAAACAGTTAAATTCTTAATCACGGATTCACTCCCCTTGGTTCCCAGCACACATGGAGATCTTCGCCCGCCCTCTTCCCCACCCATCCATACGTTCATGTGGCTTTTGGAAAAATAAATCAATCATTTTTTACTTTCTGACTAAGTCAAACCTAATCATAATAGCAGCCATTCACTGAGCACCTCCTATGAGCCAACACTTAAGTGTATTTTCTCTAATCCTTGTGACATTCTGCAAAGTGAGTGTGTGATGTTCTCCCTTGTTTTACAGACGAGGAAACTGTGACTCAGGGAGATTAAGTAATTTGCCTGAAGTTGCACAGCTAAAAAGGGGACAAGCAAGGACTCGATGACAAGCCTTCTATAGCAAAGCCCACGGTCTCTATCTGCACCAGGGTTCCTTCCAGTAACAAGGAGGATAAATGGGATCCCACAGTAAATCCCATGACACTTCATAGACTTAGGCACTGACAGCACAGATACCTTAATGACTGTATTCCAGAGGTCGGGTTGGGGCAGGGGGTGCATTATTCTTGGGCCAGGCAAAGAACGTGCACACACAAATACACACAAAGAGACACACACATACACAAATGAAGAGACACAGAGACACACACAGACACACATAGACACATATACACATACATACACACAGAGAGACACACACACAGACCTACACACACGTACACAAGTGTGCTTCTCCCCAGTGAAGCACCTTCTAGGATGGCAAGGACCCCTTAGCCCAACCAATGTACCTTGCCACCACCTTGAGCCACGATGGTACCTCGGTCCTTTGGGTTGTCACACAGTGCCAGGAATACCCTGGAGAGCAAGGATAAAGGACATTCAGTGCATGAGCACACGCTTCCCAGGCATCAGCAGGCCCAGTGAAACTCTGGGAAGTGCTGCCAGTGAGCACGTGCCCCAGAACTAACCTTGGGAAGATACTGCCACGGACATAAGTGGCTGAGGAGGAAGTGAGGCCAGATGTAGCTGCAAACAGCGGCCCCATCCCTGTTTAGGGAGATACCAAATGGCTCCCTGCTGCCCACCATCCAGGAGAAACTCTTCCACATGGAAGCACCCCAGGACCACCATGTTCTGGCCCTTGCCGTCCTCTCTGGTCTTATCTAGCACCACTCTCTCCTGTGCACTCCATGCTCCAGACATATCCCTGGAGAACCCCGTCCTCATTCACTCATTCTCCCTCCATCCTCAGGGTCTTTGCATACGCTGTTCCCTCTGCCTGGAACCCTTCCTTCTGCTGCATTTGAGTGGCTCCTTTTTTTCCTTCAGGGTTCCCCTGAGTTGTGACATCTTCCAGGAGGCCTTTCTAGCTGCCTACCCACCTACCCTCCAGTCTGGCCAGTTGGGTGCCACTGCTCGTGCTCCAGCCAGCCCTCTGTATGTCCCCCATCATGGCACCTGACGTGTCGTGTGGTAACTGAGCCTGTGTGCCTCCCGTCAGGCTGCACAGAAACTGTGCCTTTCATCTTTGGCATTTCAGGGCCTGGGAACCAGGTCACCAGAATGGACAGTGACCTCTTTCCTCACAATGCAAAGTTGCCCCTGTGATGACCTGCCCGCCATGTCACTTTTCAGTGTTGATCCCCATCAGCCTCCTCTTCAGGCCCCTAATGGCTCATTCCCTCATTTACTCCCCACCCCCACCATCTCTATCTCCCCACCCAGCCTCCTGCCTCCAGGCCCCTCAGACCCCAGCCCTGAACTGCTGCAGCCGTACCTGGCCAGCAACTCTTTGGTCTGGTCAGTGAGGATGGCATTGTCGGCTTTCACCATGCAGGCCAGCACTGAGATGACACCGGCCTTCAGAAGCCGCTTCACCCGCATGTCCACAAAGTCCTTCTTGTCCTGGGGAGATGAAAAGATGGCAAGGAAATCAATCCCGAAAGAGAAGGAAGATCATCCAAAACCCTAGATGACCTAGATGTTACTTTCTTGCAGAAGGCTGGCTTTCCATTAGGCTATGCATGGGGGTGGGGTGGGTAAACAGAGGTGGGAGGGGAGAGAGAACAGATAAAGCTGACCTAACAGTGGATTGGGTCAGCCCCGGGGTTGAATAGTCTCTACAGATAATCCTCAGGGTGGCTGGGAAGAGGCAATCTCTAGAAGCCACATTAGAACTTCATGGCGGCAGAACATGCTATACACCCTTGCCTGCGTGAAATCCTATGCAGCTTTAAAAAATGATTCAGAGAACGACATAGCAGTGTGGAAAACATCTAAAGTATTTTCCCCAAATTGGGTACAAAATAATAACTACATTCTGATTATAACTATTTTTATTATTTTTTCTTTTTTAAGTAATTAATTATTTATTTATTTGGCTGCGCTGGGTCTTAGTTGAGCCACGTAGGATCTCTAGTTTTGACATGCGAACTCTTAGTTGCAACATGTGGGATCTAGTTCCAGGACCAGGGGTCGGACCCGGGTCCCCTGCATTGGGAGCACAGAGTCTTAGCCACTGGACCACCAGGGAGGTTCCCTGATTATAACTATTTTTTTTAAAACGCACAGAAATAAAGAGTCTCTGGTAGGTGATATAATACACCAAAATAGTTCTCAGAGGGAGATGATGTAATTGCAAGTAGCTGTTTTCTTTTCTCTACTGTCACATTTGTGTTTGTTTTGCAACATGGTTATATTACTTTGGTCATTTTTTTAAAAATCTAAATTTTTTATTGGCTGGAAATACAATGCATATATATTCATATACAAACCACATACAAAGTATGCCATTGCGTGCAGTGAATCATTGTGGGGAGGGTCCCAAGGGGATTTGTGACACCTGGGCTGCCCCTGATCCCCCGTTCCTCCGCTTCTCATTATTCGTACTTAGCACCCATATCCCCAAATCCAGATATCCCAGAAAATAAAATTTGTATAAATGTGGAAGACATGAAATACAACTAACTGTCAGATGTCCATGAAATCAACAACATAAATTGGAAGACGTTCATCCTGGCTCCATTTGGTTTCTCCGACTTTAAATCGTCGATTCCTCCTCCCCCTCCACAGAACATTAACACTAAGAAAAACACAAGTGCCACCTAGTGGGAGAAACTGACCATGATCCTTTTCAATTTCTCTGCCTCTTCCACCGAATCCTCCCAGACACACAGGCACGGCGCCTGAACATCATTAACTGTCCTTCCCACCTCTCTGGCGGTCCGGTGGTACAGCTCCCCTCCAGGCCATCCCCTTCCCCACCTTGGGGTGCTCCTCGGGCACGTGCTGCTTGGAGAACTTGGCTAGCTGCACCAGCTCTGGGATGACCTCATTGACGTCGTAGCTGTTGGTACAGTTCACCAGGGTGGTGGCCACCGAGTACAGGATGGTCTTGTCAGGGGTCTGGAGGCAGGAGGTGGGGGATAGGAGGGGACAGGCAGCAAGGAAACCTGAGAACAAACCACTGCCTCCAAGAGGCTCCCTCACAGGCAGGCCGGTTTGGGAGGAGCGTGGCTGGCGTGGCCCCGAGGGAGAGGAACCAGCTCTGCTCACACAGGCTCTGCTCCCCTCAGCAGCACCTCAGAGCACCAACGGGAGTCCTCTCAGTGCACTTTTTGCTTTGTGCCCCTTTCAAAAGCCCAGTCCCATAGGCTTTCCATCAGACTGCGGTGGGATAGGGTGGGAGCTGGACACCCTTTGGTGGAAACTCCCTCCCACACTTCCACCCTTTAGTGGCGGCAAAGAGCGGGGGGAGGGGGGCGCGGGGGGAGGTGGCCCAGCAGAGGAGGAAGGACATCTGGGAGGGACTGGGAAGGAGGGAGGGGCCCAGAAGAGGCCAGGTACTGCCCCTCGGTCCCTCAAAAACCTCAACTCCCTGGGGGGGGAGGGGGGATCTCAGGAAAAAAATACCCTCATCTTATTCATCCTCCCACTGCCTGGAAGGCATGAAGAGTTGTGAGCCCATATTACAGTCATGAAAGATGAGGGCCAGACAGAGGGAAATGACCAACCCAGGTTTACAGGAAGAGTAGGGGGTAGAGTCAGGATGAGGACTGTGTGTCTAATTTCCCATGCTCAGCGGACAGCCCCGTGAGCCTGAATCCAGCAGATCCTGAGGCCAGAGGCCAGGGCCACACTCGCCTTGGCCAGCTCCAACATGGCCTGCAGGGCAGGGATGTCCTGAACAAAGTCATCCTTCACATCGGCGTCCAGCGTGAGGTAGGCCAGGCCCTCCGCTGCCCATCGCCGGGTCCGGGTATCTGTGGACGTGTTGCACAGCCACCTGGGGGAGGGGAGGCAAGGGTGCTGGGACTGGGGCAAGAGTGAAACAATTCAGGGCAGCAGGTGGGCGGCTTTTTAGGATCTGGCATCCACTAGGGCACATCCCTGAGACGAGATGGTGGGCTTGAGGAAATAGGACCCCCTTACTTGCGGCACTGTTTGGCCAGCTTCTCTGTCGACCCTTCTGCAAACTGCCTGAGACCATAGTCTGTGCCGCCAGCAGAGCCAAGTTTACAGAGTCCCTGGGGAGAAGGGGAGATGTGTAGGATCAGAGACACCAAGGCCTGGGGACGAGGCCTTGCTCACACGGGTCCCTGTGGCTGGAACACTTTGCTCCTTTTCTTTGCCTGGATAAACCTGTCTGCATCCTACAGAACTAAGGGCAGGCGTCACCTTTCTGAGATGCCTTCCCTGAGGCTTCCAGGTTAGGGTAGATGCCCACAAAGCTGGAGGTTTTCAACTTACCCTTTTCCCCCACCATTTTGCCCACGTAGATGTTTTGTGTTTGTCATTTTGAAAAATCACAGGATAATACTAACCATATCTGTAACCACAACGATACAACTTATGGCACAAAAACTGGCTGTGAAATCATATTTTTGTTGGGGGGCAGATTCAGCTGTGCAGATTTTTACCCAGGAAAGATTGGACTCTTGCTAGGAAAAAAAAAATGTCTTCCATAAGAGAAAACTCACAATGGCAGAAGCTAAAATTAGTTTTTTTTTAATTGATATGAACCAAAAAAAAAAAACCCCACAAACAAACAGATCAGTGACTCAAATCTTCACTGTAATTGCTGTCAAGAAAAAGGAAGTTACTTCTATAAAATGAAAATGGAAACAAGGTGCTATATAGAAACCGATTAAGGAAACAGAGTTTTTGGAGTTTGCACTGAAACTACTTGGTGGACAAAAGCTCATCAGTGTTTGTCGTTCAAAAGCATCGAGGAGATCATTGTTAGGGTTACATGGCAGGGTCCCCCATCCTGAATCCACGTTCTCACAGCCTCCTGCTTATCACCCCGATCTGCAGAGGCCTGTGGGTGGATCTGGGTGCTTAGGGCGTGGTCTCCTCAAGGACAGGGACCACGTCTCATTCATTCTGGTGTCCCTGATGCCCGGCACAGTGTCTGGTACCCAGCGCACTCACCACCAGTGTGCGGATCTTGATCTTCTCGTTTTTGGTGGTCTTGTAGATCTCTTTGAGCAGTGACACGCCGTTGGTGATGATGAATGTGGCACGGCTGAGCTTGGTGGAGGCATGGATGAGGGCCTCCACGGCCACCAGCTGGTCCGCTTCACGCTCTGAGCCACACAGAGCCACCATCATCTCCATAACTCCTTTCAGTCCCAGCAGCTGATTGCCCAGGTCAAAGGGGCCCTGCAGGATCCCTGACACCGTCTGGATGGCAATCACATTCTTGTCCATGTCCTGGGGGTCAAACTTGCCCCTAAAACAGAGGGCCAGCGTGGTCAAGAGAACTGGCCAAGGGGAATGGGAGGAGTGTGAGATTTGGGGACAGACGGATTTGTTTTTGCATCCTAGATACACCACTCATGTGCTGTTTAACCTGGGGCAATTCACTGAACCTCTCTGAGCCTCAGCTTCTTGATCTGGAAACTGAGGATAGCACTACTACTTCTCAGAGTTACGATGGGGATAAATGAAGTAATAGATGTGTTCCTCAAGAAGCACACTCAGATGGGGACTGACACTCAGGAAGTTTATTTGGGAGAGCTCTTGGGATCAACACCTGTTGGGAAAGGGAAGAAATCAGGCCTGGATGGAGGGAGGCACTGGACTGAGATGCGGTTGTGACAAAGCCTCAGCTTGCAAAGAGTTCCAGAGCCGAGACACCCTTCAAAGTTGTTCCAAGTTGGGGTGAGGGACAAGTCATTGGATGCTGGCTTCCCTGAGAAGGGTGAACAGCTGTCCTCAGCCAAGGCAAGTCCCCAAAAAGAGGTGACAGGTGACAGCTGTCAGCCAACAGGCTTCCCAGAAGCTGGGGTGTCTGGTGGGACAGGACAGCAGCCACCACAGCACAATAGGGCTACCAGGATGCCTGCCGCATGACCTGACTCTGCCATGTAGCTGAGTCATCATGTAGCCTGAGCCAGTCAATCCCCTGTCTGGTCCAGTCCCTTCCCCTAACGAGTCGGGGGTGAGGGGTAGACTAGAAGAGCCAGAAGTTTCTGCCTTCCTTTCAAAATCTACTATCATCTACTCTACAGAAGGATCTCTGTATGAGGATGTCAGAGGTGACACACCTTCTGATCCTTCCATGATCTGCCCAAGTTGATTTGATGTGGGAAATCAGGGCAGATGTGCACAGTGCAAATGCAGACGTGTATAAATGAAAGAAGAGAGCAGGGCTTCCCTGGTGGTGCAGTGGTTACGAATCCGCCTGCCAGTGCAGGGGACAGGGGTTCGAGCCCTGGCCCGAGAAGATCCCACATGCTGCAGAGCAACTAAGCCCGTGCATCACAGCTGCTGAGCCTGTGCTCTAGAGCCCACGAGCCACAGCTACTGAGCCCGCGTGCCACAACTACTGCAGCCCGCGTGCCTAGAGCCCAACTACTGAAGCCCGCGTGCCTAGAGCCCGTGCTCCGCAACAAGAGAAGCCACCGCAATGAGAAGCCCACACACTGCAACACACTGCCCGCACACCGCAATCAGAAGCCCGCACACTGCTTGCCTCAACTAGAGAAAGCCCATGTGCAGCAACGAAGACCCAATGCAGCCAAAAATAAAATAAATTTAAAAAAAAAAAGCTAAGGAAAATATCATAAAAAAAAAAAAAGAAAGAAGAGAGCATGGAGCAAGAGTCAGAGACCTGGGCTCTGGTCCCACATCTGCCTCTGGCTGGGTAACTGGGCAAGTCCCTCTGGGGGAGAGGGATCAGCCTTGGGAGCTCCGGGCACCCCTCCAGCTCTGAGAATCCGTGTCCTGTGCCTCATCGTCTTCCCACTCGGTGCCGGGGAACCAGCCTTGCATAATTAGTTGGGGTCTGCCCTTTAAACTGATTCCTTATGCCAGCTGGTGCCTGAACCTCCACCCAGCCCCTGGCCCCTAATGAAGCACCTCCCTGGAGGGGGGAGGGGAGTGGCAGCCTCAGGCACCATTTGTTGAAGGCGGTGACCCTACCCACTCAGTGTCAGGTGACCTCAGAGGCAGCATGTACAGGCTGACCAGGAGGGGGCCTCGTTCAAACGGGGACTGGCTGGGAGATAGTTACCGGATGCTGAAGCTGAGGTCGAAAAAAACTGGAGAAGCCCTGAGGAGCTTTAAGTGACACAAAGTCGGGATCAGGAGAAGCTATAGGATGGAGCCAACTTCGCTGGGACCCAAATCCAGGAAGCTGAGAACAGTTTTTACATTTTAAAGGTTTTTTAAAAAAAAAATTGTGATAGAGACCTACGTGTCCCACAAAACCTAAACGTACTCTCTGGCCCTTTACAGGAAAAGTTTGCCAACCCGTGGAATAGAGAAAGGAAAGCAGAGTGAAGGCAGGGTCTTCACCTTCCCAAGACTCACCTGGTGATTTTTAAACATGCAGCTTCCTGAGCCACAGCCCAGACTACTGGGTCATGGGGTGGGGAGGGCGGTCCCAGAAATCTGAATAGTTTCCAAGTATGAGGATCATTGGAATAAAGGAGGGGGAAAGCCAGCTACCATGAGGAGAGATCCACATGGGGAGGAACCGTGGCCTCCCACCAAGAGCCAGCACCAACGTGCCTGCCACTTGAGCACGCCATCTTGGAAGCAGATCTTCCAGCCCCAGTCCAGCCTTTGGATGACGGCAGCCCAGGCCAACATGTGACTGTCATTTGTAAGCCCCAAAGCCAGAACTACCCAGCTGACTCTCGGCCACACTGCTGTCCTATTGTGAGATAACACATGATACTTCTTGTTTTAAGCTGCTAAATTTGGGGGTAATGTGTTACACAGCCATCAATGACTAATACAGAGCCCGACGGAAACGGAGCAGGACCCTATGGTCCTTCCGCCACCATGTCTTCCACCTGCCTTTTGTCTGTGGAAAACGTTTAGCCAAACAAGTTTAATCAGAGAAGTGAGAAAAGGCAGAAACAGAGGAAAGCAGTCAAAGGAGACCAAATAAAAATAGTCATTAGGCAAAGTCCAGGGCCTTTGGTTCCCCTCAAGGGCTATAGATAATATTCTGAGCCGTATCCTGTTAGCTGTCTTATAGAGACTGAAACCTTCACCAGGTGGAAGAAGTTAACTACATGATGACCAGGCTGTAGCCGTGACATAAGCTGCCACAGTTCTGAGAACTGGCCTCAAAGAAATGGGAACAAACTGACCCTGGAACTAAAGACTAACTGTACCTAAAACAATCAAGATGACACTGATCCGACCACTGCATGACTAATTTCAAGATGACTGTCAGAGCTGACTGTGCTGTTTCTGCCTGTAGCCCCCTCCCTCTGTCTATGAAAGTTCTTGCCCCCTGATTGTCTGGTGGGGCAGTGGGGGGAGTCAGCCTTTGGACAGGCGTATGCCCTCCTCCCACCCCCAGGTTTCCAGCCTCCGAAATAAAGCAAACTTTTCCTTTCCACCAGCCTTGCCTCTTTACCGGCTTTAGAGCAACCAGCCCTACACTTGCAGTTACTCGACCCTCCAGGAAACTCACGTGATGTACTCCTCGCAGATCTTGCGGAAGTGATCACGCTCCGGGTCACAGCGCAGGTCGTCATAGAGCTTGTTGATGAGGATAGAGGCCAGCATTCGGGTGTTGTCAGTCAGGGGCAAGCAGGACGGCAGATCTGGAACCTGCCCCACTACCTTCAGGATCTTCCTCAGGCCTGCAAGACAGACAGCAGCAAGTGTAAGATGCTTGCCGGGCTCTGTCCTCACAAACGCTCCTTCTCGCTCAGTCCTGTTTTATCACCAGAGCTCTTTAGGCAGCATGTAGCTTATCCAACGTGAAGGGCACTGGGATGGGGCCAAGAGAGCCAGGTTCTACCCCTGACTCTGCCCCTACCTGAGCAATTAGCCTCCCGCTATGGGCTTCTGTTTTCAGCATTTACAAAGTCAGGACTATTTGATCTCAGAGGACTCTACCAGTGCTAACATTCTGTGGGTTGATTTATAATCTTCCTCAAATGCTATTTTATGCTCTCTTTTCCCCAGGCTTCAGTTTCTTTTTTTGTAAAATGGGAACAATACTGCCTTCCTCATAGAGTTTGAGGATTCAGTGAGATAATGTATGGAAACTGCCTAGTGCCATTCCAGGCACATCATGACACTCAATAAATATTTATTATTTGTTTAGTAAATATAACATTTACTATTTATGGTTATTATCCCTTCTCTTCTCTTCTGTTGAAGAAACTTCAGTGGCTTCCTATTACCCACCAGGCTAATTCGACCATTAAGTATTTGTTGAATAAATGAATGAATAATTGAACGAATAAACAACCACCTTTTAGGTACTGGCTACCAAAATAAAAGACAATCCTGACATCAAAAAGCTCACAATACAGGGAAGGGAAGACAGATGTATAAAGATTACAACAAGGTGTAAATAAGGACAGAACAGTGACACCGCAAATGGTGTAATTCACTCCAACAAAGCAAGAGTTTCAAGTTATTTGGAGCACTTACTATGTGTCAAGAGCTTTCTATACATTAACTCATTTAATCCTAACATTGACCCTACTGGTTAGTATGAATCATTATCGCCATCGATCAGAGCAGAAAACCAAGACATGGAGAAGCCAAGTAACTTGCCCAGGATCACATAACTGGCAAGTGACATAGCAGCAACCCTCTCCCAGCAATGTCTGATTTCAAAGCCCACGATGTTAACTGTTACACTACACTGCTGCGGGGACAATAGCTTGATTTCAGAGCCAGGTTGTAGAGGGTGGCTAGGAGCTGGTCAGACCTTGGGTGGGACAGGTAAACGGGAGGGGAAACATCCTAGGTAAACATCCTAGGTAAAAAAGGGAAAAATCCATTCATCCTAGGCATGAAACTCTGGATGTAGCAGGGAATCAAAAGTGCTTTGCATGTATATGCATAGCTGATTCATTTTGCTGTACAGCAGAAACTAACACAACATTGTAAAGCAACTATATTCCAATAAAAATTAATTTTAAAAATGTAAAGATCGGGCTTCCCCAGTGGCGCAGTGGTTGAGAGTCCGCCTGCCGATGCAGGGGACACGGGTTCGTGCCCAGTCCAGGAAGATCCCACATGCCGCGGAGCAGCTGGGCCCGTAAGCCATGGCCGCTGGGCCTGCGCGTCCGGAGCCTGTGCTCCGCAACGGGAGAGGCCACAACAGTGAGAGACCCGCATACCGCAAAAAAAAAAAAAAAAAAAAAAGTAAAGATCGAAAATAAAAGTGCCTGGCAGTAAATTTTGTGCTGTGTATTTTAACACACACACAAAAGCACTGGGAGGGCTGGAGAGTCATTGGAAGGGGCCTGATGAACCAACGCAAAGCCCCCAGCCTGGCTGTCAAAGGCCTTCATCAAATGCACCTGCTCTACCTCCCCAGCCTCACCCCCTACCCTTCCCTTCCACTCTGCCCTTGCCTTGAGCATCTCATTCTCTTTTGCTAGAACACTCTGGACCTCCTCCTTGTCCATGTCTGCCCCTCCCTGAACCCAAAAACTTACTTCAGGCTTGACATCCTGGTGGTTCCCCTACCCTGCCTGGTGGCTCCCCTACCCAAGTCTTCAGCCCAGTTTTCAGATACTGCTCCCCATCCCACCCCCATCCTATAAACCGTGTGGTTGGGCCTAAATCCTAGCGCAGAGAAAAGTCAATTGTCAATGCCCAGGCTTTGTAATACATGAGAGAAGACCAAACTGGGATGGGGGGGAGGGTGTTGAGAGGGGGAGGGTTAAAGCACTAGAGTAATTTGTTCAAGTCTAAGCACTTACACATGAACTTTGCTGAGATCTGTGAAAACCAAACAGGGGAAGTGCTGTATCAAAAGAGAATAAAGGTAAAGCTGCTATAAGCTGACTTGAACCTTTTAGAACAAGGTCTGGTCTATATGTCATTATACCTGTGGGAGAATTTATCACAGCAGATCATAAAGCCACAGGTATGATTCTTGAACAGTTGAACAAGGTGATTTAGGAGAGGGGTGATGCCCTGGAGCTGACAAATTTAGTGACTATCTCCTGGCACATTGTTACTGGACTTTGTATAACGTACACAGGTGCCATTTCTCCCTCTGGAAGGCCTGTATTTTGCCATCCTGAGACTTCAGGAACGTTACCCCTTGTTGGTGGAGTCTTGTTTGGGTTTTTTTGGCACTTGCCTCGCTTGTCAGGAAACTCCACCCAGATGTTTTTGAGTGTGTTCTGGGTGTGTTCAGGCCCTGAATTCAGAGCCTGGACCTATGCCTTCACCAGCCCACTGGTGGATCCTAATATGCTAATGACTTTTCCTGGCTTTTCAGTTGGAAATGAAGACTTTTTCCAGACAAGAGCTGCACCCCTTCCACCTTCTGCTGGTTGCCTGGTACCCTGGTGCCCACTGGAAAGGCTGGCATGAGCCCCAGACCCTCCCACCTCCTCACCGTTATCCACCACATAGATGGTATGTGAGTTGTCGTGAATGGCGAGGTCCTTCCTGGGGACGTTCTTATTGAGCAGGTTCAGGGCCTGATCCCTGCCCTGGCCAGACACCTTCTTACTGACCAGCATGTCAAGCAGGTGGTTGGTGATCTGCTTCAGGTCCTTCTTAGTGTCTGAGGAAGGAGAGGACAGGGGTAAATAGAGAGGACCAGGGTGTCTCAGGTATATAGGACCAGGGATGGCAGAGGCTTCTGGAAGGACTCTGGAAATATTGAATCCACTGCTTCCCAGATTTTGGAATTTCCCAGGAGAGTATAGTATCTCACTCCAAAAAAGGGAGGGAGATCTCTAGACAACACCCCCAAGGGGTCCTCCAGCCGCTCTGAACACCGACTTCTATGGCAGCCCATTCCATTCTTGAACAGTCTGGTTCTTAGAAAGTTCTTCACTCCCAGGCAACGATGGGCAGGGATCCAAAGGTGCTTCGTGCAGTTTTTAATACACTGATTTAATAAACTGTTTTCCAGAAAGGAAATTGACACTCCTTTATAGACATTTTACTCCCCGCAGATTCAGACATGCTGGGAGCCTGAAATTCAAGCATTTGCCTGGGATGCCAGGTCTTCCCTGCCCACTGGGGATCTTAAAGGCAAATGCCTCCTCCTGCTTTTGCGGTCTGAACTCTCTGGAACTTGGAGATTTTTGTCCTCATTCTAGATTGTAGCCCAAAGGCAAGCAGGCAGGCAAGTAGAAAAGGAAAGATCTCCAAGCCATGTCATATAAATAAATGATGAAGGAATGGGGCTATCTAACTGGTGAAGGAAAGACACAAATGTACATGATAGCTTGTCTTCAGATAAAAGTATGTCATGAGCGTGAGAAAACAGACTTATTCTGTGAGGTTCCACAGGGCAGAACTGGGACCAGAAGTGAGTGGGATTACAAGGGGACAGATTTGAAATCAATATATGGAAGAATTATTCAGCAGAGATGTCCAACAGCTCACTCCCTCCGGAGGAAGTCATGGCCCCCAATGAACCACACCTCTCAGTATTCATTCTCTTGGGGAGTCCCCTCCCACACTGGCCCTGGATTGCTCATGTGACCTTACGGCACACTCAGAGGCTTAAAAAGCACTTACACATTGGGGCTTGTCCATTCAAAATGCAGCCACCATGTTACATAGAGACCCAAGCTGCCCACCAGAGAGGCTACAAGGAGTAAAACCAAGATACCCTGGCCAGCATCTCCAGTTAACCACCAGCCATCCGAGTGAAGCCATGTTGGACCCTCCAATAATTCTAGTGCAGAAAAGGATCCTTACCATAGTAAGTCAGAACCACATCAAGAATTCAAGACTCCAAGCAGGTTAATTACTAATACACAAAGAGCTCTTAGGAATCAATAAGAAAAACACTGATACTCCAACAGAGGAAACAGATAACAACATGAACAAACCATTTGAAGACAAAGAAATCCAAATGGCTAATAAGGATAAGGAAAAATAATGTCTAATTCGTAAATTTTAAAAATTCAAACAGATAATTATTACCTACTGAATAGGAAAATATCTTTAAGAATGATAGTATTTGAATCTGGTGAGAATGATTTGAGGCTGGAACTCTTATCATCACTTGGTGAGAGTAAAAACTGATGCACCCTCTCAAAAGGAGTTCGAAAGTAAGGTAGTGAAAGACCTTTAGTTATGTTCATAGCATTTAACTTAGTACTCCCATTTCTAGGAATTTGTTCCAAGAAAATAATTACAAATGCAAATATAGGTTTATGTTAAGAATAGCTACCGAAGTGTTTTTTATAAGTATGAAATTAAAGGCAATCTAAATCTCCAACAATATAGAGCTGATTGATGAGTTATGATATATCCATACAATGGCATGTAATGAAATTATTTAAGATCAAGCTTTCTATGAGTGAACCTGCCTCTGTGACCTTCCCAGCCAGAGCAGGAAGTTGTAAAATGATGTCTAGGACCTGGATATACAGGAAGAAGCCTGAGTTTGTATGTGCATATATGCAGGAATGAGACAAATGTTAAATTAATAATTATTCAAGTAAAAAGGAATCCTCTTTAAGAATATTAAACGGTATGCAATAGTAATATAATGCTCAGAAAGGAGAAAAACACAAAAATATCCATAGCTGAATCCCAACTTTGTTAAATAGATATTTATATGGAGGGATAGAAGAAAGACTGGAAGGGGGACTTCCCTGGTGGCGCAGTGGTTAAGAATCTGCCTGCCAATGCAGGGGATGCAGGTTCGATCCCTGGTCCAGGCAGATCCCACATGCCGCGGAGCAACTAAGCCCGTGCACCACAACTACTGAGCCTGTGCTCTAGAGCCCGTGAGCCACAACTACTGAAGCCCGCACGCCTAGAGCCCGTCCTCCGCAACAAGAGAAGCCACCGCAATGAGAAGCCCACGCACTGCAATGAAGAGCAGCCCCCGCTCGCAGCAACTAGAGAAAGCCCTTGCACAGCAATGAAGACCCAATGCAGGCCCAGAAAATAATTAATTAATTAATTTAGAAATAAATAAAATACTTTATAGAAAAAAGACTGGAAGGATACACATGGCAGTGATAGTAGTGGTTATCTGGAGGGGTGATTACAGGTTGTTGGGATTTTTTTCATCTTTACATATTTCTAAAATTTTCCACATTTCTCCATAAGCCCCTGTTACTTACAAAAATTGTTGTAAAACATGCATAAAATAAAATTTACCATTTTAACCGTTTTAAAGTATGCAGTTCAGTGGCATTAAGCACATAAACACCGTTGTGCAACCAGCACCACAATCCATCCACAGAACTTTTTTTCACCTTGCAAAACTGAAACTCTATCCCATCAAACAATTCCTTATTTCCTCCTCCCCCGCCCCTGGTAACCATCATTCTACTTTCCGTTTCTATGAGTTTGACTGGTTTCGAAATCACATATACATGGAATCATACAGTATTTGTCTTGTTGTGACTGGCTTATTTCACCTCGAGGTTTCTCCATGTTGTAGCATGTGTCAGAATTTCCTGCCTTTTTAAGGCCAAACAATACTCCACTGTATAGATGGACACCACATTTTGTTTCTCCATTCATCCATCGATAGACACTTGGGATGCTTCCACCTTTTAGCTGTTGTAAATTATGCGGCTGTGCCTCTGTTACTTTTATCATCAGAAAATAAATGTAAAAATATAACCAGGCCACCTCCACATGCATGGAATGCCCAGTCTAAGGTGGTAACTGACACTTCCTTGCCTCCACCCCCTTGAACCAAGGCTGAAAACTGTTTCCTACCCAGAACCAGGGCCTCTTCCTTCCCTCGATGCTCTCGCTTGTCCTCCCCAGACAGAGCGTCGATGATGGCCTGGAGCAGGTTGCAGACGGTCAGAGGCAGCTCTTCATTCTCCACGGCCATGAGGCTGCAGATTCGGTCTATCCGGACTGCGTGGAGAATCGCTGTGGCCTAGACGCCCCCAGCAAGGAGCACAGTCAGCTGTCTGCCCTCCCCTTCCAGCTGCCATGCAGGTTAGGGAGTGGGTGATAGCTGCCCCGTGCAGGAGGGACAGAAGATCAGGCAGCCAATGCCTCATGGGACCTGTGGCCTGGGAAGGCCCTTGACACAAGCCATGCCCCTTTCCAGAGGTGTAGAGCTGCTCCATCCAATACAGTAGCCACTCGCCACAGGGGAGGCATTGAACATGTGTAATGCAGCGAGTTCACATTGAGATGTGCTTGTGAGGTAAAATGCACACTGGGTTTTGAAGAGTTAATATGAAAAACTGTAAACTATCATAACCTTTGCATTCAGCTCTTCCGCATAAACCACTTTCAAGAAACTTATCTTTGTTTAGTCAGACCCATTCCCAGCTCAAAGAAAAAATAAGAGGATCAATCTCTGTTGAATCTGGGGCCATACCACCAAGGTTGAGGGGAGACACTTTAGACGTTGTATCAGGGTCTATCCATGCCAGCCACGCCCTGCCCACAGGTCAATGCCAGGTCCTCAGACCAGCAGCCCTCCGTGCCATGAACCCTGGCCCTGCCCTCACCCTAGCTCGGTGGCCACTACACATGCCCGACAGGGTCCGTACTGCAGCCAACATCAGCTCAGGCCTCTTAGTGTCCAAAAGCTGCCGCAACAGGGCCACACCGTTGTTCTGGAAGATCCTCTCGGCCCCTGCTTCCTCACGGCTGAGAACAATGAGGTTGTTGGCTGCCTGAAGGAGGGAGGAAACAATGAAGGTCATGAGGGAAGGCCTTGGCCATGAGCCAAGTGCAGGGGCTGGTGCAAGGACTAGGTCTTCAAAACATCTTTATATTCTTTTGCCCTATAATCCTACTCGTGGGAACATAGCCCAAGAATATAATTCAAAACAAGAAACAGAGTAACTTGCAATAAAGACCAACTGGATGAAATATATTGCAGCCATTAAAGTCATAAATGAAAAGACTCAGAAGAAGCTTGGAAAAAACATTGGTAAGCAGAAACGGAATCACAGGTTCACTCTGATTGCACTTATGGTGAAATAAACCTGTGTATATATGCTTGTGGATAAGGACTTTAAAAAGGTAGGGAAATGTTAAATTAATTAAACAAGGAGGTGGCTTCAATGCCTAAGCAACTAAGTAAGCAAACCCAAACCACACTTGTCTGTACAGCAGAAATTAACACAACATTGCAAATCAACTATAATTCAATTTAAAAAAACACAAAACAAAGCAAAACCTAACCCTGTATTGCCTCAAGTTTAAGAAATCGAACCTTAAGGATGACCAGTCACAAACAGCTAACGAGCCTTTCCCAAATAATGCAACTACTTCAACTATAGCCAGTCAAATAATTCCCTTGTTTTGCTTCCACCTGTTTTCTATAAACGTCTTTTTCCTAGCTCCTGTCGGTGGAGTACCCCAACCACTTCTGTTTTCGCGCTGCCCAATTCAAACAGATTTTGCTCAAATAAATTCTTAGAATTTTTATATGTCTCAGTTTATCTTCTAACAGAAGTGAAGTGATTTCACATGGGAAATTATTTTTCCATGAAAAATGTTCTTCGGGGCTTCCCTAGTGGCGCAGTGGTTGAGAGTCCGCCTGCCAATGCAGGGGACACGGGTTCATGCCCCAGCCCAGGAGGATCCCACATGCTGCGAGAGGCCACAGCAGTGAGAGGCCCGCGTACTGAAAAAAAAAAAACAAACAAATGTTCTTCGAATATGGTTTTGGCATTGTTTGTTCGTTTATCTGTTTAGGGAGATCTGAAGTTGCAGGGGGTTCTCAGGAAGGTTGAAGGTTGTGGGCAGAGAGAGCACAAGATGGGATTTGAAAGCCCTGGGTTTGAGTGCTGATTCTGCCACATGCTAGCTGTGTGACCTTGGGCAAGTCATAGCACCTCTCTGGGCCCCAGATTCCTATCTGTAAAAATAGACAGTTGAGCTGGGTTTTCAAGCGTCTTCCTACCCTAAAGCCTTCCTCCTTGAGGATATATATACAGTCATCCCTCAGTATCCGCAGGGGATTTTTTCCAGGACCCCCATGGATAACAAAATCCACGTATGCTCAAGTCCCTTATATAAAATGGCATAGTACAGTCAGCCCTCCTTAACCACAGGCAACCAACTGAGGATCGAAATTCCTTAAAAGGCCCCAGATCTGGAGAGGAGGCCTTGAACAGGCCCTGAGACCCTGGGGTTGGGCAAAGAACTCATGAGGCAGGAAAAGGAGGAGGTAGACAAATAGGTAGGGAGGCTGATTAGAGAATCCCAGGCAAGCATGAGCTGAACCATCATCGCTCTGTCAGTCAAGGACTTTGTACTTTTCGAACTACTTTCATCTATAACAACTTAAGTCCTCATAAGAGTTTGCTATAAAAGATAGCTGCATACTATATGGACTTATTGACCATTAAACTAACAAAAATTCCCCAGGCGTTGTCTCCCAAGTTCTTATACATATTCAGATATTCTTTTTTTTTTTCCTCTGAAGGACTAGAAACATTTTATTTTTTAAAATTTATTTATTTAATTAATTTATTTGGTTGCACCGGGTCTTAGTTGAGGCACATGGGCTCCTTAGTTGTGGCATGCGAACTCTTTTAGTTGTGGCACGCATGTGGGATCTAGTTCCCTGTCCAGGGATTGAACCCGGGCACCTTGCATTGGGAGCACAGTCTTAACTACTGGACCACTAGGGAAGTCCCTAGGAACATTTTAAAAATGCAGCAAATTTGGCTAAGAGGATGGTATTCTGAATAAAGATTTTCATATTTCAGAATAACTTGTTGCAATGATTTGAAATGGAATAAAACATTATTTTAATGTGTCATTGTTTCTCAGGGCCAAAAGTAGGGTGAGGCAAGAAAGACACCTTGGGTGCAAAATTTACGGGGCACCAAAAACCTCTGTAATCAAGATAAATGCAATGCATTTAATAAATTTAATTAATTTGTATGTAATATGTAAATAAGTTTAATAAATTTGTAAATGCAATGCATTTAATAAATTTGTATTTAATGCAATGTTTTAAAATATCAAAATCAATTTTGTTTAGTTCCTCCAAGGAGCCTCCTCCCTGGCCTGCAACCTGTCGGCGACATTACCGCCCAGACACAGGAGCAGAGTCTGTAGTGGAAGCGCAGTTACCTGGCAGGTCCCAAGACCACCCGCTGCCGGCCCAGCACCCACCTTCTCCAGCTTATCAGCTTTACTGTTTCCATCCAGGAGAATCTCAAACATCTTCTGTACCCTCGAGTCTGTGGAGAACTGCACACGGAGCTGAGGAGAGAGGAGGGAGTGGGGAAGAAAGCAGGCAGGGGTCCCCGTCATTCCAGTTGGCTCCACATAAAGTTCATCTCAATTAATAGCTTCCTGTCTCCCTCCATCATTCATTCATTCAACAAACATTTACTGAACAACTACTACGAGTCAGACACTGTATAGAATGGAGAACAAAGTCAAGTCCTTGCCCCACAAAGCTGACGGTCTGGTTATATTCGCCATCTCATTTGGTCTTCACAAGTCTTGGAAGGCAAAGGATCATCACCCCAGTTTTGAAGTCTAGTAAACAATTAGCTATTAGACATTTTAATATGGGCTAAAGGGCTTCCCTGGTGGTGCAATGGTTGAGAATCCGCCTGCCAATGCAGGGGACACGGGGGTCAAGCCCTGGTCCGGGAAGATCCCACATGGCACGGATCAACTAAGCCTGTGCACCACAACTACTGAGCCTGCGCTCTAGAGCCCGTGAGCCACAACTGCTGAAGCCCATGCACCTAGAGCCCATGCTCTGCAACAAGAGAAGCCACCGCAGTGAGAAGCCCGCGCACTGCAATGAAGAGTAGCCCCTGCTCGCCACAACAAGAGAAAGCCCGCGTGCAGCAACAAAGACCCAACGCAGCCAAAAATAAATAAATAAAATAAAATTTAAAAAATATATACAGGCTAAAACAGAAATATATCTCCAGGATCGGAAACCTGAAGCCGTTTCTAAGTACCTTTTCAAGCAAATTAAAACCGTTATTTTTGAATGTCTCATCCCTCACTCTCCCAACCCCAGTGCTCTGAAGCTTTCATAAAGCGACCTAACAGATCCATCATCCCCCATCTTGCCAGCTCCGTCTGCACCTCCCACTGATTTTTTCTGCTGGTCTACAGTGCCACCTATTTCCATCACTCCTTAGTCTGTATTTTCTCAGCCTTTGAGTCTGCACTCTGGACAGTACGACATGGTCCCACCATGGGACTGCCCCAGGCACAAAGAAGTTACTGTGTCTTGGAGCAAGGAGCTGCGTGATCAGTTGCCTTCCCGCTCTTACAGTGGGGAAAGCAACACCCCAAGGGGTCCCTCAGAAAATCGGTAGCTAAGCCAGTATTAGGGTGCAGGATTCCTCATCTCTGGTCCAAGTTCTCCCGACCCCACTCCACTTTCCTAGAAAAGATTCCCTGTTCCTACTGGTTCCTTACTGTCCTCCATTCCCCAGCAATGCCCTTCCCCCAGGTCCTAGGTTTCTCCTGGCTGCCTTTGTCCCCCCAGAGAGGAAGATCATGGTGCAGACATACTGAGTTGCAGTTTTTTAAAAAGCTTCCATCTGGAATTTAAAAGATTGATGTTCTAGTCCTGGCTGGCTTGCACCCTCGAACAAGCATCACAGCATCTCTGATCACTCATCCAAGGATGTGGAGGTAGGCCAGCCCTGCCTGATGTCCCACTCCTCTAACTGGTCCCTACTAGGAATGGGGAGAGGCAGCCAAGGCTTATGCGCAGGGGTCTGGCTCACCTTCTCCTGGATGCTGGTGTTGAGCCTCCTCAGCGTCTCCTGGAAGTTTTGGTTCCGTGGCTCCAGGGTGGCACAGCATTGCACATCCTTGAAGGCCTGGGCCAACTTCCCCAGGTGCTCCAGTGCCTGGCATCGCCGATACAGAGCCTTGATGTCCAAGGAGTTGATGTCGATGGCTAGCAAGGGGGACAGGCAAGGCCTCAGGGGGCCGGGCTACAGACCACCTTCCCCTCCCCCACCGCTGCCCCCAACTGCAGGGCTTCTGTGCCTTCCTTGGAGAGTATGCATCCATGTAGACTATCTGGTCCAAGCCTCCCCTTTGTTAGGGAGGCGGTAAGAATTACAGTCTCAGGGTTGGAAGGGAGCTTAAGGGTCATCTTGTCTAATTCCTGACTCTCCAGTCTCGGCTCAGTGATCCCTGCCAAAGGCTCATCCAGCTGGTGCTTGCATACCTCCAGCAGTCCGGGAGCTCCTTCCTTCTCAAGGCAGACAGCTCCTTCGGAGAGCCCTTCCCTCCTCCCACCTGAAACATATCTTCCTGTAACTTTGCCCTTTTGTCTTGAGTCTAGCCCTGGAACACGTGAGATGAAATCCAATCCTTCTTCCTTGTGACAGCCTTTTAGGTATTTGAAGGCAGCTCCCTGTCCTACCTGGGAGTTCCTTCTCTGAGCTAAATATTGCCACTTCCCTGCTCTTCACAGGACGTGTTTCCATTCCCCTTTCCAGCTGGGTCCCTCCCTTCTGAACTCACTCCAGACTATCTCTGTTTCTCCTTAAAAAAAGTGACCAAATCAAACCCCAACACGGACCTATGCAGAGGAGAATCCTCTTCATTCTGCATATTATAGCCCTAAAAATGCAGCCAGGAGAAGTGTTCCCATTTTGATCATGCTCTTAAGCCTAAGTTCTCTCAGAAGTTGAGGCACTCCATGGCCAGCGTTGACGTATGTTTATTCCTCCTAGTGTCTGTGGAATGAAATAATGCCTCCGTCTTCCCCTCAGGAAGCCCGGTCCCCACAGAGTGGACCAGGCTGATGCCCTGGTTATGGGAACCAGCCCTCTCCCCCCGCCATCCCATATGAACATATCCAAACTTCCAACAAACTGGCTGTGTCCTTACCGTGACAAAAGGATTTCTGGAAGCAACCTTCTAAGCAAAGAAGCTGCCCCAGCATATTTAACATGTAAAAACGTGACTTAGGGATGGCTTTTCTGGAGCTCTCCTTTCACATAAGGATGGTACATCTGAAGCCCCACCTACAATGCCCAGGATGGCGTTTATACAATCGGTCATCCCTGCGAGTGTCGAGAGCATCTTAGACTAAACAGGGATGCAGAAGGGGAGGGAAGGAGGGCAAGGCCCGAGTGAGGGGGGCTCACCTCTCGAGGCATCTGAAGCCGCCTGAACATAGCTCTCCTGAGAAACGGGGAAGGAGGAAACTTGGTTAATGTGGGCCCGACACAGTGACAGCCAGGGAGGGTCCCCGAGGCGAGGAGAGAGGGCTCGCTGGCAGCTGCCACTGTCAGAGGCCAGGGGAGCGCCCCTCACTGGGTATGGAATAGCGGACGAGCTTTGGCATCAGGCAAACTCGGGTTTGAACCCAGCTCTGCTACTAACTACCTGGAGATCTTGGGGAAGTTACTGAGCCCTCCTCTGAGTCTTGAGTTTGTTATCTGCGATATGGGCATGGAAGCAGCAGCAACCTCATGGTCTGCGGTTGAAATGCCACGAAATAACCTATGAAAGGCCCCTGTCATGATGCCACTTCCCATGAGGCTGCTTCCCGCGGGATGAGAACTATCTCCATGGATGAATTTCTGTCTCCCAGAGGACTGGGTCAGGCAATGGGTACCAGAAAGCAGTGGGAGGCACCCTTCCCCAACCTGAGGGGTCCAGTGAGAGGGCTGGGTTGATAGGCGTGCCCGTCAGGATGAGGGGGCTGCCTCCATACCCCTGCATCCTAGCCCTGGCCCTCAGCTCCCTGCCCCTCTTCATCCCAGACCGTTTTCAGGCCACAGGCTGCCCGGTTCCGATAGAGCGTGGCCAGGAGGGCCTTATCCTTGGTCAGCTTCAGGGCTTGGCTATAGCTCTTTGCTGCGGCCTTGTAGTCCTGGCGCTGGAAATGCCGGTTGCCCTCCTCCTTCAGCTGCACTGCTTCTGCCTCGGCCATCTGTGGGGACAGGATGAGCTCTGTCTGGCCGTCCCCTCCCTCCAGACCCGGGGCTGGGCTCCTGGCCTGAGGTCTGGAGCACCAGGTGCCCCATCGACCAGGATGGGAGGTGAGGATGCTGCCTGCAACAGACCCACCCGGAGCACCCGCGAATCCTTTGCCCAGAAGGACATCACAGCATTTGCTCAGAGTGTGGCCCGAGTTGAGAGGGGTCTCAGAGACCCTGTTCCTAGGGAACTCTGCTCAGTATTATGTAACAACCTAAATGGGAAAAGAATCTGAAAAAGAATAGATACATGTATATGCAGAACTGAATCACTTTGCTGTACACCTGAAGCTAAGGCAACATTGTTAACCAACTCTACTCCAATATAAAATTTAAAAAAAAATCCCTGTTCCCCCCTCTCTCTCCCTCCCAGCTAGACACACCAAGGGCCTGAATTCTCACTGCAGGCCTTAAAATTTCTGGGTCCCCCTTCTCCCTCCCCAGTCCAAGGAACCCTCCAGGCCAGCTCACTTTCTCACAAGGACAGTGTTCTTGGTCTGTCCTCCCCGGGGTGCTGCTCTGGTGCGTGTGAACCCCCAGCCAGCGTCAGTCTGCCCCTCCTAGCCCCCACCCAGGAAACTTTATCAACCCTGCTAGTGGCTCCAGACCATATTTGGCCACAGGGGCAGGTGCCCCTGGAGTCTGTCACTGATACTCAGGGCCCTCCCCCTCCCCAGACTGGACAGTCATTACCACGTGGAGGTTCTGACTAACCTCTGCCCCAGCACCCCACTCAGGGGCAGTCCTGGGGGCACAGGCACTCATACCCCAAAGAGTGAGAGAAAGATCCAGAGGGACGGGAACCCCCCCAGCACACCCTCCCTCCCTCGGCATGGCTCTAATGCCGCTTACCCACCTCCATCTCAGATAAACAACCTCCTCTCCCCTCCCCCCCACCACTGCTATTTTGGGAGCAGAGTGACAGCTGAGGGGCTGGCAGACTTGGACACACAGAGCAGCTGCCCAGGTCCCAGACCAACTGGAGACATCCAGAAATGCCCTTCTGGAGGGAGGAGGGAAGAAGAAGGAGAAATGTTCCTTCCCCTCTTCCCCTTGGCCACAACTCCCCTACCCCTTCCATCTGTTGAAAATGTCCTTGCTTTACAGAAAGACCCATGGACTTGCTATCTCACTTTGGTGGAAGTGGATTGTTTCTTTGTTCCACTCTGCACATCTTCTGTGGTTCCTCCCCGTCTGTATGGAGTGGCTATATTCAGCCTCTGTCTCCCATCAGACTGGGAGCTCCCAGAGGACGGGCTCTGTTCATCCCCCACCAGACTAAAATCTTCTCCCACAGCAAGAGCTGGGGCAACCTGGGAATTCCCTGAAACCAAGAACTGTGCCCCCTAACTGACTGGGACTTGCGGAGTCCCCCTCAGCAGAAGGGGGTCTTCCTGGGACAAAAGCTATGTATTCACTAAAAACTGTGAATCAGGGACTTCCCTGGCAGTCCAGTGGTTAAGACTCCATGCTCCCACTGCAGGGGGCATGGGCTTGATCCTTGTTCGGGGAACTAAGGTCCTGCATGTTGCACCACGCGGCCAAAAAACAAAACAAAAACAAAAACCCAAAACTGTGAATCACTATGTTGTGCACCTGAAACTTATGTAATATTGTAAATCAACTATACCTCAATGTTAACATTTTAATTAAAAAAAGAACAACAATGTATTCATCACCAGAAAGGGTCTCCCCTGGGGCAGGAATTGTTTCTCCTCATCCAACTGAGGGTTCCTAAGAGAAATTTATGAGGTTGTCCCTACTTGGATTTAGAATTCTCCCGCATTTCTGTGTCTCTGAGCCTGGGCTGTGGGCACCCTCCCAGAGGGCAAGGATAGCATCTCATGCAGTTTGTTTTCCCCTGGCACAGAGCCTGGAAGAATGAGTGCCCAATGCATGTTCCTAAATGGATGAATGAATGAAGTCTTTGTGCTGATGCTTTGCTTCACTTCCTACCATTCTGTCAACTTCTCCCCTATACTTTCAAACTGAGAAAGATACTGCAGGAAAAAAAGCATAGGTGGGATCACTCACACTAGATTCTGCTCTTAGCTCTGTGACCTTGAAAACACAGCTCTGTGACTTTGGACAAGTTCTACTGCTCTGCTGGACACAAGATCCAGCCCTGATATATGTTTGTTGACTGAATAAACGAATGAATGGATGGGTGAATTCCCTGCCTTCATGGTGTCCCCAACCCCGGGTCCCTTTGTGGGCGGCTCTCTGTAGCAGTGACATAATATGGTAAAGGATCCTGCCATTGGCAGAGAGAGATCCAAGGGACCCTAGATTCAAATCCTGATTCAGTAATTCATTCCACAAGTTGTTGTTTTTTTTTTTTTGTGGTACGCGGGCCTCTCACCGCTGTGGCCTCTCCTGTTGTGGAGCACAGGCTCTGGACGCGCAAGCTCAGCGGCCATGGCTCACAGGCCCAGCCCCTCCGCGGTATGTGGGATCCTCCCAGACTGGGGCACGAACCCGTGTCCCCTGCATCGGCAGGCGGAGTCTCAACCACTGCGCTACCAGGGAAGCCCCCCACAAGCATTTCTTAAGCATTTGCTATGTGCCAGAAACTGTGAATGATTATGGAAGCAGAGAACATTCATGGGGGTAAGGATTTGTGTCTATTTTGTTCACTTACATATCCCAAGGGTCTGCAACAGTGCATGGTATGTAATAGGTGCTCAATAATATTTGTTGAATGAATGGATGAAAGACTTCCATGAATCTGTGATTTCTGAAGAATACCAAGGTGTTTCGAAATCAGGAAACATGACATTGTTTCAGAGGTTTCCCTGAGTAAATGATTGAATGAATTACTGTACATAGAGCTCCTAGAACAGTGTCTGACAGAGACCTTTGTTAAATGATTGAATGGATATTTAAAGCAAGACCTGAAGAATGAGGAACTGTTCCTGTCTGTATTCATCAGCTCAGGCTGCCATAGCAAATACCACAACTTGGTGGCTTAAACAACAAAAAATTTTTATTCTCACAGTGCTGGAGGCTAGAAGCCTCAAGGTGCCATCATTAGGGTTGGTTTCTGGTGAAACTTCACTTCCTGGCTTGTAGACAGCCACCTTCTGCGGTGTATTCACACAGCCTGCTCTCTGTGTGAGAGCAAAGAGAGGTGTGGGGCAGCGGAGGGAGAGCACGCGAGAGCTGTTGTTTCTCCTCTTCTTCTTATAAGGACACCAGTCCTATCAAATTTGGATGCCATCTTTATGACCTCACGTAACCTTTATTACATCCTCATAGAGTCTATCTCCAAATACAGTCACACTGGGGGTTAGGGCTTCAACATATGAATTGGGGTGTGTGTGTGCACAGGTCTGTACCAGTTCCAGAAAACAGCATGGGCAAAAGCACTTGGAAGAACTAAGAAATAGCCAGAAAGATTTGATCTTAAAGTGAGAGGAGTGGCTGGAGAGGTAAGGCTGAGTGCACCATTATAAGGAGTCTGATTTTTTCCTGCCTGTAATGGGAGCCATTGTAGGGTTTTAGGACAGAAAGTAACAGACCAGAGTTTTGGTTTGAAACGTCACTCTGGTTGCTGTGTGGAGAACGCACAGGAGGAGGCAGGGTAGAGACAGGGAGGAAAGTGAAGAGGCTATTGTAGGGACCACGGTTGACTCAGAGCAGAGTGTGGCAGTGGAGATGGAGAGAACAGATTCTAGATAGGTTCATGAGGCAGCATTGGCAGAGCTTGAGACTCCCTGGATGCAGGGGGGAGAGAGAGCGAGAAAGAGAGAGAGAGAGAGAGAGAGAGAGAGAGGAACTGACAGGAAGATCCCCGGTGTCCGGTAAGAGCGCTCCTGGTCCGACTCTGCTTTAGTTCCTCATCTGTAACATGGGGTGAAAAGAGTTGTGAGAATTAAATGAGTTACATATGTAAAGCACTTAGAACAATGCCTGATACATTGCTATCGTTATCATTATCATTATTGTTATTGCTCTACACTGTTGAAAACTGTAGGAATTTTTTGCTTCTGTACGCATCAAGTTGTTTTTTTTGTTTGTTTTTTGTTTTTTTGCGGTACGCGGGCCTCTCACTCTTGTGGTCTCTCCCGTTGCGGAGCACAGGCTCCGGACGCACAGGCTCAGCGGCCATGGCTCACGAGCCCAACCGCTCCGCGACATGCGGGATCTTCCTGGACCGGCGCACGAACCCGTGTCGCCAGCGGACTCTCAACCACTGCGCCAGCAGGGAAGCCTCGCATCAAGTATGATTAATTTATTTGATCCATTTATTTGAAGCCAGGCGCGGAGCGACACTTCCCCTCCTCAACACCAGAGGGCGATGTGGCGGATTGCAGCACCGCAGGACCACGGGGGCGGCGCTCCGTCCCGCCGGAGTTTTCCCTTCCACGTGGGGTCACAGGATGGCGGCGGTGGTGGCGGTGGGTGGGCCAGACTGGGGGCGGGGGCGCCGCGGCTGGGCGCTCGGGCCGGGGTCCCCGAGGCCGGAGGGAGGCGGAAGTTAGGGCCCTTCGGTCCGGGCGGCGTGCATGACGCCCGCCGCGCTTGTCCACACAGGACGAGGCGGCGACGCGCGACGTGCAGCGACTGCTAGTGCAGTTCCAGGATGAGGGCGGGCAGCTGCTGGGCTCCCCATTCGACGTGCCCGTGGACATCACCCCGGACAAGCTGCAGCTCGTGTGCAACGCGCTGCTGGCCCAGGTGAGCGGCGGGCCCGGCGGAGGGCGGGCGGCGCTGCCCTGGTCGGGGACGCAGGGAATCAGGAGACCGAAGGTCTCAGGTACATCCCCACTACTCTCCCACAGGGGTGATAACAACCCGGCGGTGCCGTCTGCCTTGGGGAGGGTCGGAAGATGTGATCAGTGTGAGAGCGCTTTACGCGCCCACCATCGGGAGTTCACCCGCGGAGAGAGACCGCGTTTTGAACGCATTGGGTGCATCGTAACAGTGATTCCTTGTCACAGCTCCTCATTATATTCCCATTGTCATTAATATCTCCATTTTACAGTGCTGCCTGAGACCATTCAGTTATTTGTCTGGCACTGCGCAGTAGGTGGTAGATTGGGAGTTGGAAGCCAAGTGTCAGATTCAAAACTCATGCTCTCCTAAGCCGGTGTTTATCAGAATGCTGCCCTCTATTGAGGGGTGGGAGGCTGTTTAAAAATGCAATACCTGGACCCCACCCAAGACTTACTACACCAGACTCTGGGGTGAAGCAGAGGGTCTACCTTTTTCAGTCAGCTTTTTGGATGCTTCTTACACATTATGCAGCATGGTCTGGTGGTTTAGAAAACGCTGCATAATGCTATATACTAACCCTAATCCTGGACTTTAGTTTTCTTTCTGAAGAACCTGAATTAGGCATTAGCAATAGGACGTTGCGTTAATCACTTAGTTGCTCTGAGCCTCAGTTTTTTTCATCTATCAATATTAATGCCTCCTTCCCAGGGTGGTTGTGAGATTCAGATACAGCATTTTGAAGTGGTGTGTGTCTTGCAGTCGCTCTTCAAGGATTAAAACGGTCTTGCTGAATGGGGAATGATGGGGGTAACCCAAGCAGTGTGGCTTGAAAAGTAGGAAGCGTTGCCTGCCCACAGCTCACAGAGGGTGGGGGTCCCTGGTGGAGATGGCCTTGCCCATCCTTTGATGGGGGGGTTCTCTTTTCTGTTGTCCTCCAGGAGGATCCCCTGCCACTGGCTTTCTATGTCCATGATGCCGAGATCATCTCGTCTCTGGGGAGGACACTGGAGTCACAGGCGGTGGAGACAGAGAAGGTCCTTGACATCGTCTACCAGCCACAGGCTATCTTCAGGGTTCGTGCTGTGACCCGCTGCACCAGCTTCTTGGAGGGTCACAGCGAGGCAGTCATTTCTGTGGCTTTCAGCCCTACAGGAAAGTAAGGACAGCTGCAGAGTCATGGAGGAGAGTGTGGGTGCAGCTGCTGGCGGGGGTGGGGGGACCCCCAAGTTATGCTCAATGGGGCCTCCGGCTGCCCACCATAGACCCAAGCTTTGGGCTCAGGTTGCAAGTAAGGGACTTCCCCGGTGGAGCTTGGTCCCCGAAGGTCAAGGATACCTGCCTTGGAAGAGCCCTTCCTGGACTTGACCTCAGGAGATCTGAGCTGCAAGCTCACCTCTGTCCCTTCCTAGCCATGTGACCTGGTCAAGTCATTTAACCTCTCTCTGAGTTAGTTGTTCACCTGAGACATAGGGTTTATTTGCTTCTCACAATCCTATGAGGATAGTAAGAAGCTTTAAATCTGGTTTTGACTGTGGCCATTCCATTTAGGAAGGACAAGGAGAGAAATGGCTTCCTGGGGTCTTCTCCCAGATGGCATCCGTGTTATATTTGTCCTTCTCATAAGAGAAAATTCCAGTCCCAGATTCTGTTCCCAGAAGATGATTTACTAGGCAGCAGGAATGTACATGTGCAGTGTTTCCGGTGTGCCCCACCCCTTGTCCTCACTGCAGAGGTCAGGTGGCCTCTCTTCTTCCCCAGGTACCTGGCCAGTGGCTCTGGAGACACTACTGTGCGCTTCTGGGATATCAGCACTGAGACACCACATTTCACATGCCAGGGTCAGTACCCAGTTACCCACCTAGGGGGTTTTAACGCAGTGGCGGGTGGCTGATTCACTCAGCTCTTTAGTTCCTGAGGAGGAGAGGAGGCCCAGAGCACATTCCAGCCCCTTGACATCCAGCTAGTGGCTGCCTGTTCCTAGGTAGAGACCTTACCCTTGAGCCCTGCCAGCCACTTACAAACAAGCAGAGACTGGACGGAAGAGGCAGCGTGGGGTTGTGGGCAGGGGCTAACTGCCTGGTAGCAAGGAGAACCAGGCTTAAATCCAGTCTCTGCCATAGTGGTTCTCAAACTAGAACGTGCATCAGAATCACCTGGAGGGCTTGTTAAAATATAGATTTCTGGGTCCCACCCCCAGAATTTTGTCTCCTTAGGTCTGGGGTGTGACCTGAAATTTGCGTTTCAAGTTCCCAGGCATTGCTGATGCTGCTGGCCTGGGGACCTCACACTAGCTGGGTGATCTTGTAGGTAGGCCTTGCTTCCTTTCTAAGCTTTAGTTTTCTCATCTGGAGAATGGGGTGATACTTCTTGCTTTGCCCCATACTCTAGAGCTATCATAAGAATTGTAGGACTGATGTGTGTGGAAGAACTTTATATTACGTAGCACATAAGGAACTACTAGAAAGTGGCAGTGTTATCTGTGCGGCGATGCACGGCCCTAGCACTTGGGAAGGATTCTCCCTTTGCCTAGGAAGCCTCATCTCTTCTGTTCGATCGTTCAATTATTCAGCAGCTAGCTAAGGAGTTTCTGCAGGATGCCAGGCGTTGCTAGGCAACAGGGATAAAGAAAGGTGTGGTCCCCCTTTCTCCCCCACTGCTTTCTTAGGACACAGACACTGGGTCCTTAGCATATCCTGGTCCCCAGACGGCAAGAAGCTGGCTTCAGGCTGCAAGAATGGCCAGGTAGATGGTCAGGGTAATTAGGCAGGGATTCTGGGGCTCCCTTCCTGCGAGATGGGTCAGAATCAGGTTCTGGGGTCTTCGGGGAGGGGTGAGCAGGGGCGATGGGCGGGGGACCCTTGGTGGGACCAGGGGAAGGGTGGGGAGGGTTATTTTCGATGAGCTGCTGTCCTTCAGATTCTCCTGTGGGACCCAAGCACAGGGAAGCAAGTGGGCAGGACCCTTGCCGGCCACAGCAAGTGGATCACAGCCCTGAGCTGGGAGCCCCTCCATGCGTGAGTGACACTGAGAGCTGGGTGATTGAGGAGCCAGGGCTTCAAAGCCGTAGCCCTCCCCTGCTTGGTGCAGAGGAGTCTTATGTGAGGGGACAGGGTAGGCAGTCCGACTGGCAGTGACAGCGTGGCAGGCAGTGGGGAAGGTCTTCTGCACCTGTGTTGCGCGGCGGGGCGGGGGGAGGGCGGTGGTGCTCATCACGGGGCCTGAGAGCCACCTTGCAGCGCAGCCAGATCTTGGGGTCAGGAAGCTGTCGAGACATTATCCCTGGTCTTCGTGCTGGGGATCGGGAGGCAGTGTTGGAAGACAGGCGTTGCCAGGTCAGAAGTGAGGGCATGTCCCCCTTTCTTTCCAGCAACCCCGAGTGCCGCTACGTGGCCAGCAGCTCCAAGGACGGCAGCGTGCGGGTCTGGGACACGGCTGCGGGCCGCTGTGAGCGCATCCTCACTGGGCACACACAGTCAGTCACCTGTCTCCGGTGGGGAGGGGACGGGCTTCTCTACTCCGCCTCCCAGGACCGCACCATCAAAGTCTGGAGGGCTCATGATGTAAGAGCTGGGAGAGGCCCGAAACCAGCCTGGGGAAATCTTGGGCCAGGGAGGTTGACCACTGTTTCCTGGGTGGTTGGGGAAGTGCTTCGGGAACGGGGGTCCTATGGTTTGGTGCTGCATTATAGTGGAGGTTCCAGGACCCCTTAGCATGGCCAGGCTCGAAATTTCCTGCTGTAGGAAGCCTATTTAGGTTTATCGAACCTGCCGTATCCCAAACTTATTTGACTAGAGCCCTTTTTTGTGACATTTCCCTTCTGTGAAACATATTTCCAGAAACAGTGCTCTGGGCTGGTACCCTTATTTTACAAATGAGGAGAGACTTGAGCCCAGAGGGGTGATTTGATTCAGATCACAGTGAATGAGGGCCCTGCTTCTGAGTCCCACAGTGCCCATCTTCTGGGGCTGATCTGGGGGTGCATGTTCCCAGGGGTGGAGACTGCTCTGTGTGTGTCTGACCTGTCTCCCTTCGCCCTAGGGTGTGCTGTGCCGGACTCTGCAAGGCCATGGCCACTGGGTGAACACCATGGCCCTCAGCACCGACTACGCCCTGCGCACGGGGGCCTTTGACCCAGCCGAGGCCTCAGTTAATGCCCAAGACCTCCGAGGGTCCTGTGAGTGAGCGGAAGGTGGGGGGGGGAGGAGCCAATTCTCAAGCTTAACATGCGAGAGGCGGACCTAGGCTGGGGGGGCGGGTACTTGCACTTTGTGTTGGATTTTCTCATCAGCCTTGTTCCTTCTCTCCTTCGATACCTGGACACAGTGCAGGAGTTAAAGGAGAGAGCTCTGAGCCGCTACAGCCTCGTGCGGGTGAGTATCTGCCAGCACCGCCAGCTCTATGCGCTTCTTCTCCTCGTCCACAAAACACTGCAGACACTCAGGCCCTTCTCCCTTCTAGCCCCAGCTCAGAACGTACCTTTTCCGGAAAGTTGTTCTGATAATCCTAGTTTACAATCCTAAAAACCATAATGTGCTGGGGATCATTTTATTTCATTTTGTTTTGTTTGCTTATCTGTTTATTTGCAATCCTCAGGTACCTCTCTTTTTTATTTTATTTAGTTTCAGTAACACATTCACATGGTCTAAGGTTCAAGGAAAACAAAAAGGAGAATTCCCTGGTGGTCCAGTGGTTAGGACTCGGCGCTCTCACTGCCAAGGGCCCGGGATTCGATCCCTGGTCGGGAACTAAGATCCTGCATGCTGCACGGCATGGCCAAAAGAATAAAAGAAATTTTTTTAAATGCAGAGAACACAAAGCAGTAGGGACCATTTTAGATGGTGGAAAGTCTCTCATCTCTGTTGCACCTTCATCCGTGCCTTCTGGAAGCATCCAGTGCTACCAGTGTCTTGTGTCTCCTGCCAGAGACGTCATGTATACACATACACATATATGTGTACACTACACACAGTACAGATACACACGCGTATACAAGCCCACATGTAAAATCCTTCCCTTTTTTTTTTTTTTTTTTTTTTTGCGGTACGCGGGCCTCTCACTGTTGTGGCCTCTGCCGTTGCGCAGCACAGGCTCCGGACGCGCAGGCTCAGCGGCCATGGCTCACGGGCCCAGCCGCTCCATGGCATGTGGGATCTTCCCGGACTGGGGCACGAACCCGTGTCCCCTGCATCGGCAGGCGGACTCTCAACCACTGCGCCACCAGGGAAGCCCTCCTTCCCCTTTTTAACACACCACTCTGTACCTTGCTTCTTCTTGTAATTATACGTCATAGAAATGGTCCTGTCCCGTGTTCATGAAGTCTCCCTTTGGGGGGAGTAACCAGCCTCCTTTCTCCAGTCCTGGACTCCGTGCTGGTATTGAGCAGTCAGTGGTGTGTTCGCTGCCGAGGTCGGGCTGTCCTCTCTGAGACCATGTGCGCTTTGTGCCTCCCCAGGGCCGGGGCCCAGAGAGGCTGGTGTCTGGCTCAGATGACTTCACCCTGTTCCTGTGGTCCCCAGCGGAGAACAAGAAGCCCCTGGCACGGATGACGGGGCACCAGGCCCTCATCAACCAGGTGCTCTTCTCCGCGGACTCACGCGTCATCGCCAGCGCCTCCTTTGACAAGTCTATCAAGCTGTGGGATGGCAGGACGGGCAAGTGAGTGGCGGGCGTGGGGAGGGGAGGAGCGACGCTCTTCCTCCGGAAGGAGCTTGGCTCTGCCACTTCCTAGCTGTGTGGCCCTGGCAAGTGTTTGGGTTTTCTGAGCCTCTTGTTTCCTCTTCTGAATGTGCAGACCCCCTACCTCTCTGCTTTGTTACAAGGATTAAATGAAGTGGTCTGTTTAGCACCATCACTAAGTGGGCGCTGAAAATGCTAGTTTCTTTCATATCTAGGGAGAGAAATGATGTTAAAGCTGGCCAAGGGAATTGCCTGGCGGTCCAGTGGTTAGGAGTCTGTGCTCTCACTGCCAGGGATGCGATCCCTGGTCGGGGAGCTAAGATCCTGGAAGCCGCACAGCATGGCAAAAAAAAAAAAAAGCTGGCCAAGGGCTGGGGATGCAACACAAGTGTAGGTTTGTGGTCCAGTCTTTATCTGGCCCTCCTCAAAGTGAGCCAGTGCATCACCTGGGAGCTTGATGGAAATGCAGAACCTTGGGCCCCATCCCAGACCTTGGGGATCAGATAACCTGCATTTTAAGGTCACCTTTCAAGTCTGAGAAGCACTGCTATGACGAGGCACAGTGCCCTTGCAGTTAGTTAGGAGGAGAGGCAGAGGCATGGGCGAGAAAAAGGAGCAAGGAAACCCTTGTTGAGGCCGAAGGGGCACCTATGTGTCAGTCTCCGTGTATTTTCAAAACACAGCCCTGTGAAATAGATCATTCAGTTTCTTTTGTTTCTTTTTTTTTTTTTTTTTTGGCTGCGTTGGGTCTTCGTTGCTGCATGTGGGCTTTCTCTAGTTGTGGCGAGTGGGGGCTACTCTTGGTTGCGGTGCGCGGGCTTCTCGTGTTGTGGAGCATGGGCTCTAGGCGCGCGGGCTTCAGTAGTTGTGGCTCGCAGGCTGTAGAGCGCAGTCTCAGTAGTTGTGGTGCACGAGCTTAGTTGCTCCGCAGCATGTGGGATCTTCCCGGACCAGGGCTCAAACTTGTGTCCCCTGCATTGGCAGGTGGATTCTTAACCACTGCGCCGCCAGGGAATCCCTGGTTTCTTTTTAAGATAAGGAAACTGAGTCTCAGAGAGGCCCAACGACTTGCACCAGCAGATACAGCCAGTCTGTCCCGACCAGGTTCCAGGTGGTCCTGGCCCACTGTTTCTCCATGCCACCTGTCAGCAGGCACCTGTCATGGTGGTTGGGGGAGGGTGGTGTCGTGCAGATGGGCTAAGCAGACGGCTGCATTGGATTCTGAGGCTTGCAAAATTGAGCAGGTATGGAGGCCTGGCAAGAAGCATTCTAGAAACAACTCATTTGGAGAAGTTTTACAGCATCGTAATGACCGATAAAGATTAAATTGGTCTGGGGTGGGGACCAGACAGTGAGATTTTGTAAAAGTTCCCAAGTAAACCTGACACACAGCCAAGGTTGAGAACCACCGCTGTGGGCATAGAGGACCCTTCAGGCGTGTTTGAAGATCTCATATCCATCCTCATCTTCCTTCCCCTGGCCCAGGTACCTGGCCTCCCTGCGTGGCCATGTGGCTGCCGTGTACCAGATTGCATGGTCGGCCGACAGCCGGCTCTTGGTCAGTGGCAGCAGTGACAGCACACTGAAGGTGTGGGATGTGAAGGCCCAGAAGCTGGCCACAGACCTGCCAGGCCATGCGGATGAGGTGCGGCTGACCCTCATGGGCAAGTGGTTGAGAGGGAATTGAAGCCTGGCCCTCCTCCCCACCCTCCTCACTGTGCCACCGTCCCCCTCCCCCTACTCCCTTCAGGTATACGCTGTCGACTGGAGTCCAGATGGCCAGAGAGTGGCAAGTGGTGGAAAGGACAAATGCCTCCGGATGTGAGTTTGGGGGAGGTGGCGGCTCTCCTGCCCTTTGTGACCGTCCCCTGTGGTGTAGAGTTCCAAGGGCTCTCCAGGTGCCCACACTGTCCCGAGACAGTAGCCTCCAGCGTGAGGCGGTAGTTCTTAGCACACTGGATTTTAGAGTCCTGTGACCTAGGTCAAATCCTTGTTCTGCCTTTCAGTGTGCAGTCGTGGAGAGCTTGGTTCACCTGTCTCCTGGGACTTACCAGGAGACAGGAGGATCAAAGATAGGTGAATACACTTTGGAACCTGAGGGTTGTGTACTTGTAAAGGATTGCCACTGTTTGTCATTGGACAGCCTTGGTGGGCATCGCAGGGGCCAGGCCCCTGGATGAGGTCCTGGCCGAGGCAGTGGTGGGCGCCTGGCCTAAGTTCGGGTGGCTGGAGCAGGGACAGTAGCCGGGGCAGGGGGAGTAGACCGAGGGGGGACCACAAGCTCTCCCCTTAGTGGGCTTCTGGGATTGTATGGTGCCTCCCTTTCCCGAGGTGGCATCCCCATCCTGTTCCGTCCCTCTCTCCACAGATGGAGGAGATGAGAAATCCCAAGGATCCCCACCTGGACTCAGCCTCTGCCAGCTGTCTGCCCTGATGGAGACCAAAGGCCGGGGTGATGACCTTGAGAATGAGCGTGGCCTGCCGTCCTTGGACAGACCCCAGTAGCGTCCCTCCCCAGAGCAGGAGGTCGAAGGTCGTGGGAGGTTCTCACTGAGCTCAGCCCTTGGCCATCACTTGGTAGCTCGCTGATGCCAGCACAGGGGAGGCCGAGCGATGACTGGCCCTTACTGCTGCCCCTGCCTCCTTTCCTAAATGCCGTCTATTTAGGGTCAGACCCCAGATTCTGTGACCAAATAAATAACTTATAGTTTGTGTGTTTGGGTTATGATTTCTTGTCCCAGGTTCTCAGGGCTTTACTGAGGACTATGCTAAGTCAGCTTGTCTAGCCCCTCCCTCTGGGCTGCACCAAAACCATGCTGATCAGGAAGTCGCCTTTCCCCTCTTCCCACCGTGCCTACGAGGGAGAGGCCAGCTGAGGCTGGGGAGATGGGCTGAAGCCAGTATGTTAGTGGCCAGAGGATGATGTAAGGCTGTGTTGTCCATTCTGCTGGCACCAGCCACATGAAGATGTTTGCATTAACTAAAATTCGGTCCAGTTAGAAATGCAGTTGTCACACTAGCTCAGGGCTACTTACTGATTTGGACAGCACAGATAGAGGACACTTTGACCATCACAAGGACTTGTGCTGGTCAGTGCTGCTCTGGGGTGCTTTCCTCGGCCTCAGACAGCCCTGCTGGGCTCTCGCAGCACAGAGAGGAAGGCAGCGGCTGTCCCGGAGGGTTCCCTCTAACAGGCCGTGCAGTGGTGGGAGCTCTGGAGGAAGTGGGGGTGGTGTAATGGGGAGGATGGTTCTCTGCCCCGTGAAGACTCACATAGTGAAGGGAATCCCCACCAGGACATCCTCAAACCTTTGGTGGAGATCTTGCCCTCCGTGCGTCTTGCGTCCACTTTCTCTCCCAATACCAAGGTGCATCTACTCAGGTTGGCTTCCAAACCATCCTTGTATGGACCGCTCGGGGCCACAGCACTTCTGACATCTTGCTGCTTCTCACCCTCCCCCGCCCCATCTGTGCTGTTAAATCGTCGCCTGGCTGTGGTTCTTGGCTTCCACCTGGCCGGTCTCTGCAGGGGGGCTGCGTGAGGGGTCGAGGGAGACAGCGGGTTCTGAGGTCCTACTCGGTGCCAGGCACTGTTCTGTGCTCTCACGTGACCCTCACAGTAACCCTGCAGCCGAACCTGGAAGGGTCAGACCACGTCCCCATGTTTTTGATAAGGAAATTGAGCCCAAGAAGCTTAAGTGGTTTGCCTGTACCCTCACATCCAGGAAGAGACAGAATTAAGTCAGACCCTCCCCCCAAAGCTTGTGCACTTTGCATCATGTCCCCCAGAGCTCAAGTCTGAGGCTGACAGTGTGCGGGCTGCCGCTACCTCTGTCCAACATTGCTCTTTTTCCTGGTGTGTGTTTTAATCTTTGAGGACCATCTCCTCCTCCCATGGGGAAAGGGTGATGTCATCTCATTGCCCCATCCCCTGACCCACCTGGACTCTTGGTCCTGGCAGAAGCCAGGAGGGTGGGTGGCAGCAGCCCAACTGAGGCTGTCGGTGGCATGAAACAGAATTCCAAGGTGCTGGGTGACCTGCAGGTTTTAATGAGGGACCTGGACCGGCCCAGATCTGGGGAAGGAAGCCTAGCAGCTATGGGCAGTGGAGGCTGATCTGACCTGGCCTGGCCTGTGGTGTCTCCAGGTGAATGGAGCTCCCACCTGGCCTCAGCCCCAGGCCCGGGACCAGCAGGGTGGTCAGCGGTTCCCTGGCTTGATGCTGCTGGTACATTCCATGGTTCCGGTTCCTAAGGGCCCTGGGCCAAAGCTGAAAGTAGTTAAGGGGCTTCCTGGGGCCCTCCCCCTTAGTAGGGAAAGAGGTATTCCAGATCTTCTAGCCTCCGCATGTCCTCCAACCCCATGGATATGGTTTTCCGCTGGGGTTTCTTGCGCTGCACGGTGATCTGGATAGGATTGTTCTCGGGGAAGCTGGTCAAGTCTGTATCAACGGTTGCAAACTGAAATAAACCAAAGTCCTCAGAACTCCTGACCCTGAGCTCACCTCTTCGACTCTGCCACCCCCTCGTTTGTCTGCTAAATGGGGTGTCCGACAGCCTTACCAACCTATTCATTGACACCAGGAACAGGAAGAGGCATGATTCAAACCTGTGCCTCGCCAGTTGTGTGCTGTCTTTACTGGGGCCTTTCCTGCCCACCCCCAGGCTGTTCCTTCTTTGTCCCGCTTTAGACTCTTCCCTCTCTTACCCTCAATGCCCTTGACTTCCTGACCCACTCACAATTATTGATACTAAGTTGAAGAATCCAGAAACCAATGGCTTTGGGAGACTTTCGTTAGAGATGAATGAAAAGATCAGTTTGCATTCCCAGTGGGCCCCAAAGTGGCTGAACCCTGAACCCTCCCAGAGGAGAGTGGCCTGGAATTGAGGCTTATTTGCCCAGGGAGAAGAAGAGCCAGCAGGAGGACGAGTCGTGGGGGTATAGGGGTGTTTCCAACCTCCAAAACCCCTGGTCCACACCCCTCGGGCCTGCCTTCTCCCAGGGCTCACTTTGTAGGGCTTGCACCACTTCCCCACCCCAGCGGTGTTGGCTGCGCGAACAGTCAGGCAGTAACTCGTGTTAGTCTTCAGATTCATCAGCTTGACGGTGGTGCTCATGATCTTATCGAAGATCCATGGGTGATTCTTTGCCTTGGGCATCTCACTATCATTTTTCCTGACCATCTCCTGCAACAGGACCTGGTAGAAATTGACCCGCTGCTTGCCTGGGGCGTAGGTCCAGGAAATCTAGGGGAAGAGAACCCCCGAGGCTTCCTCAGACCTGGCCTGGCCTGGCCTCCCCTCACCACCCCACCATCCCTCACAATGTGGGTCAGAAGACCCCACTCCCATCCCTGCTCCTGCTGGAGCTGAGGTAGAGCTGATGGAAAGTGTTAGGCACTCCCAACACTAAATATGGCCCCACCAGCCCAAAGCATGAGCAACTCTCCCTGGGCAACCTCACCAACCTCAGAGTGTACCCTCACTCCACATTCTAGACTGTGTGTCAGTTGAAAGGGACCTTAGCCATCATCTCGTCCACCTCACTCATTGCAGATGGGATTACAGGTTCAGAGAGAGCAAGTAGCTGGCCCATGTTCACACAGCAGTTAAGTGGCAGAGGCAAGGTTCAAACCAATAGCTCCAGAGTCCATACACTTTGTACTACAACAGTGGTTGCCAAGCCAGGATCTCAGAGAGTTTTTATAACACTGCAGATTCCTGGCCCTACTGTCACCTGTCTTTTCTCCCATTTCCAGTTTCTCCTCTAACTAGGCTAGTGGTTCTCAAACTCTGGTGTGCATCAGAATACCCCGGAGGACTTGTTCAAACAAAGACCGCTGGGGACTCCCCTGGTGGCACAGTGGTTAAGAATCCGCCTGCCAATGCAGGGGACACGGGTTCGATCCTTGATCTGGGAAGATCCCACATGCTGCAGAGCAACTAAGCCCGTGCGCCACAACTACTGAAACTCACGCTCTGCAACAAGAGAAGCCACCACAATGAGAAGCCCGTGCACCACAATGAAGAGTAGCCCCCGCTCGCTGCAACTAGAGAATGCCTGCGCACAGCAACGAAGACCCAACGCAGCCAAAAATAAAATAAATAAATAAATTTATAAAAAAAAAAAAGAAACAAAAACACAGACCGCTGGCCCCTGCCCCCAGTTTCCGATTCAGGAGGCCCAAGTCGGGGGTAGGGAAAGCGAGAATTTAAATTTCTAATAAGTTGCCATATGATGCTGATGCTACTGGCGGTCTAGGGACCACACTGAGAAACACTGCTCTAGGCCATCCAACAATGGGACTTCCAGATTCATCTTCCAAAATATAGCTCAAATTGCATCTATCACCTGATATAAAGCTTTGCAAAAAGCTAATCGTTACTGCTTACTGAAAAATCTATAACGTAGCGTAATGTTAAAGGACCTCTGGAAAGTGACCCCAGACTAACTCCTGCTCTCTTCCCTCCCTGTATCTAGAACAGTGCTACTCGACATGTGGTCCATGGGCCATCAACACCACCTGGGAATGTTAGCAGTGCAGAGTCTCAGGCCCCACCCTAGACCTACTGAATCAGAACCTCTAGGGTTGAAGCCCAGGAATCTTATCGGTTTGATGATCAGATCCGCAGGCACAGGAAAGTATGAGAAGCCCTGGATTGGACCTAGGTGTTTCCTTCCACACTTTCCCACCTGTGAGCCTCTGCTAGTGTCAGCCCTCCACGGAATGCCTTTCCCCATGTCTAGATGTTTAAATCCGACCTCTGTGTCCCAGCTCAAATGTTACTAAATGCCACCAAAGCTTATTTCTGCACCTGGAAATAATATTTCTTTCCCTCTGAATCCCTATTGGCACTTGATCTGAACTTTTCCTACAGCATTGAGCCCTCTCTAGCTTGTGCTGGAGTTCTTGAGGTCGGGATGCAGGCATCTTCACACTCCCCAGTGAGCTCAGCTCAGTGCCTGGCACGTTGGGGGCAGCCATTAAGCCTTTACCAAATGCACAAGGAGGGGAAAACGCACCACAGCCATGGAATCGCTGACCGTGTGTTCATAGATGAAGGGCGCCTCCGGCACATCCAGGACCACAGAGGACTCTGAGGGCGTTGAGGAGGTGTCTGTGTCCACCTCAGGGTTGTCAAGGTCCAGCAGGCCACAAGGGGCTATTTGGGACTTAGACTGGGGGCAGAGGGCCAGGTCCCCCTTTTCTGTACTCTTGTCCATCGAGGAGAAGCTGAGTTTGTTCAGCTCGCCCTCCAGCATCCCTGCAAAGAAGCTGCTACTGGGCTGGGTCACGGCCAATTTGATGGGATTCAACAAAGTGGATGACATGGGGGAGATGCTGGTGTCATCAGAGCTGCATTCAGAATCCTCCATTGGCATCTGCTTCCTGGAGTGGGAGGGGAGACAGGTGAGACAGACGAAGGAGGCCACCCCGGCCCCTGCTGCCTGGAAGCTCCTGGCGGGCAGGCCTTGGGCACAACTTACCCAGCGCCCCCAGGTGCTTCTGAGCAGCTCAGAACATTCTTGCTCTGCAGCAGTGCATCAAACTTACGAGGACACTTACTAGTGAAAAATGCATATTCCTGGTCCCTGGTCCCCAGATGGAATGGGACTGGGGAAGCTGCTAAAGCATCTTTAATAAGATCCTCAGATGATTCTGATGCAAGCGTTCTGAGAACCACATTTTTAGAAACACTGCTGAAACTTTAAGTCCTTCCACCAAAGTGGGGTGCAAACACCCCAGGGAATGACCATAATGATCTACCAGGATATGGAAAAATATCTAAAAGTATCTAAAAGAAAAATAATAAATTAAGTTTTATTAATATTTATTCACTATTGTTTATTATGTAATTACTAATTTATTTACTTAGGTTTTATAACATTTAACAATATGTATTAATATATAGCATGTAAAAATTAACAGTACAGGGCTTCCCTGGTGGCGCAGTGGTTGAGAGTCCGCCTGCCGATGCACGGGACACGGGTTCGTGCCCCAGTCCGGGAAGATCCCACATGCCGCGGAGCGGCTGGGCCCGTGAGTCATGGCCGCTGAGGCTGCGCTTCCGGAGCCTGTGCTCCGCAACGGGAGAGGCCACAACAGTGAGAGGCCCGTGTACCGCAAAAAAAAAAAAAAAAAATTAACAGTACAGATAAATATATATATATTGGGATGAATTCTCAAAAACTTTTTTCTTCCATTCTAAATTTTTTAAATTATGAAAGCTTTCAGACACACTCCAAGATATCAAGAGTAATATATTAATGGGGATGTAATGTACAAAATGGTGGCTATAATTAACAATATTGTATTGTATATTTGAAAGTTGCTAAGAGATTAGATCTTAAGAGTTCTCATCACACACACAAAAAATTTGTAACTGTGGTGATGGATGTTAACTACGCTTACTAAGGTAATGATTTAACAATATATACAATTATCAAATCATGTTGTACACCTTAAACTAATGCATTGTTAAAATTCAATTGTGTCTCAATAAAAATGGAAATGAACATACTATAATATATTAAACTTCCATTTAGCCACCATCCAGCCCAGGTCAGAACTAAATCTTTTTTTTTTTTTTTGCGGTCCTCAGGCCTCTCACTGTTGTGGCCTCTCCCGTTGCGGAGCACAGGCTCCAGACACGCAGGCTCAGTGGCCATGGCTCACGGGCCCAGCCGCTCCGCAGCATGTGGGATCCTCCTGGACCAGGGCACGAACCCGTATCCCCAGCATTGGCAGGCAGACTCTCAACTGCTGCGCCACCAGGGAAGCCCAGAACTAAATCTTTATCAGTGCAGTTAAAGGCCCCTGTATACTTCACTCCTCCACCTCTCTCCTCATCCTCCCACTCAGAGGTAGCTTGTGCAGTAAATTTAAAATTTTGTATTTATTATTCCCCATGTGTTTTTATAGGTTTGTTACATTCATATGTTATTAGTTTGCATATTTTTAAACTTTATATAAATAAATGTTATCATTCAGTACATACCCATTTGTAGCTTGCTGTTTTTTACTTAAAACATTGTATATTTTAGATTAATCTGCTCTGGTTCAATCATTTTAACTGCTGTATGTTTTCTATTACATGGATATTTGTATTCTAACCAATTCTTTGCTATTACAAAGAAAAACCTTGTACATATTTCCCTGCTCTTTAAAAGGTTTTGCTGTTGAAGTACAGAATCCAAAACATTTGGCTTTCAAATCTTTTTTTTCTCTTAAGCCAAAGTAGGAAATACATATTTCTTGGCAAGCTAGTATACTCATACATACACATGTAACTAAAATGTTTCACAAACCAATCCTTACTCTATGTGTGATGTGCTTTGAAATTTTCAATTCTATTTTATTTCATTTTTGTAATACTGGTCTCCACCAACCAGAATGAGTTCCTGACCCACTCATGGGTCACAACTCTCAGTCTGAAGAACCCTGTCTGGAGAGAGTGGTCACAAGGCCTTTGGGGACCAAGCACCTTGACCAAGGTCACACGATAAGTCCATGGCAGAGCTGGAACCAGAACCCAGATCTCCTGGGCCCCACGCTACACAGCTCCCATCTGCCCCGTGTGCTTTCTGGCTCCCCTCCACTGCTTCGTCCCCCTTCTCCCCGGGCTGCTCTAGCCAGATCCAGCAACCTACACACACCCTTACATCCCTTATGCCAGGACAGCCCCCAGCTTCATGGTTGGTTGATCAAGGCCAAATTTTTCCTCCTTGAGTTCCAGCCCCATCAACCTCGCCCTGAGAAATCCTGATCAGCCCAAAACTCCTATGTTAGCCCTCGGTGGATGCTTGGAATAGATGATTCCCCCACCAAGGCCCTTTATAGGCTGAAGAGTCTGGGTATGGATGTCAGTTTTACTATAGATTGTCTTAACGCATCTCTATTTTAGACTTACTGACTGGAAACACCAGTGCTGAAGGGGCGTGGAAGGCAGCCTTAGTGATCTTCACAGTAGCCCTGCTGGATGGTGTTTGCCCCATTTTACAAATGAGGGACCGAGGGTCCCTGATCTTATTTAACTTGTCTATGGCCCTATATCTAAATGGTAGAACTTGGATTTAAACTTGGGCTCCTAGCCCAAGACTTTCACCCCATACCAGGAAGTTTCCTACAAGCATCCATCACTTTAGCCATACCTGGTTACTTACAGGTCCCTTAGGGAGTGGACACCATATCCCTTTCATATAATCAGGACCCCTTCTTCAGAAATTATTAAGAATTTCAGGACAGTGACATCTGAGCATTAAACTAAGCACAGGGCACTTCTAAGTGTCGGGCTGTGTGTGACTGCCCAGGTCACACACCCATGAAACTTCCCGGCAGACAGTTCCCTCAGTCCACATCAACCCACACCACCATCCCTCCACTGGCTAATTCCTTCCCTTCCTATGAGAGTCACCTCCTCCATGAAGCCTCCCTTAACTTCACCTCCTCCCAAGCTACACTAAGCCTCCTCTGGTTCCTCCAGTTGTCCCGTCATAGTGCAGACCATGCTGTAATATTCTCAGTTCTTGCCTGATAGCCCCCCAACACACAAACACATGCACACACACATACACGCACGCACACACACACACACACACACACACACACACACACCCTAGGCTGGGAGCTCCTTGAAGGCAGAGACTGTGCTTTCTGGCTCTGCATTCTCAGAACTTAACCTTGGGCCAGATACCTTGTAAGTGCTCAAAGAGTTTTGTGAAATGAAGTAAAAGAAACCCAGAATCACTGAGGAGGAACAGCAAACCTCAATCTGAAGGCAGGCAGGCTACTGGGGGCACATAACCAGGCAGGTGAAGGTACAATAGGGAGGATGAGGCAAAGGAGCCGTGGGGAGTGGAGGGGGCAGGGGGTCTGTGTGGGGGTGATGAGGACAAAGCAGGATGACAAGGACAAAGCAGGATGACAAGCACCGCCAGGAAATCTCTGACTAATCCTGAAAGGCCTCCCAGAGGCGGAGGACGGCATGCCTCCAAGAACCTGATCAGAGGTCAGGACTCCATAGGCAACCTGCACACATGCTCTTCCCTGGGAGTTGTGACTGTGATAAGTCAAGGAAGTACTGCCTCTTCAAGCCCCTCTTCCCACCCCCACCCCCCAGGTCTGGTTTTAGAAAGGAGAAAAGGACCAGACTTGTGTCTTACGGTAGATGGATGGCACCTTCCTCCAAGAAGTTAACCAAACTGCCCCCTGAGGAAAATGGGAGTCCTTTGGTAGTGACGGTCCTGTACATAGACTTGGGGTTTGGAAAGGGCTTCAACATTTGATTGAGTGCGTTCAAAATGTTGAGGGTTTCCTTCTTCAGCGTGGTCTCCTCCCCATCTCCCAGTTTATAGAGTGTCTCTGATGCCATCTACCTTGTTTGGGACCACAGCCGTCACCATGCAGGACTACCAAGCTGACAGGAAGCAGAGAGAAACTGGAGGCAGAGGACGCACCCTTAGTTTGGGTGGGATGGGAGTGCAATGAGCTGACTTCATAATCGTCAGAGAGTGTAACAATTAGGGGCCAGCCTCCCCCTTGATCTGAGGCTGCTGCTGCCCAGGGCCAATGTCAGGAGTGGATAGAGTCAAGGAAGAGACTACAACACCCCTTGGGCTAAGGCTCTGTGGTTACAGCAGCCCTGCCCTTCTCTGAAAATCTCAGAATGCTCACCACCGGTGCCCTTCGGACCTGCCCTAGGAAGGAGGAGATTGATGGTGATACAAAGGCACCTGGGCATGGAGGGAGGCAGGCAGTACTGGACTGGGCCTCTGGGAGTGGGGAACTTTGTCTATAGAATCCTGAGACTCTATATCCAGAAATCCTAGGCAGCAAACCCACTTCGTCCAGTTGTGTAGGCACAGGGAAATCCCAGATGGTTCATGAGGTTCATAGCTCACATACACCCAGGTTTTACTGCTGGAATTCTAAATTCTGCCACACCCTCACCCCAAGCGTCATCATGTGTTGAGTGACAACGGTGGGTGCTGCAGAGTCATACAGAAATGGGCCAGACGTTGTGTTGTTTCTTTTTCTCAAGGAAACCATGTCACAGTAGGGGGACTTCCCTGGTGGTCCAGTGGCTAAGACTCTATGTTCCCAATGCAGGGGGCCCAGGTTCAATCCCTGATCAGGGAACTAGATCCCACATGCCTCAATGAAGATCCTGCGTGCAGCAACTAAGACCCGGTGCAGCCTAAATATAAAATAAATAAATAAATAATTTTAAAAAATTTAAAAAAAACATGTCATAGTAGGAAAACATACTTCGGGGGATGGGGACGGGGGCGCTGTTAAAACAGCACTAGCTTTGACCTACATGTGGTTTTGTCTACTCTAAGTCCAGCTCTGCCCTTACAGGCTGTGAAACCTTTGGCAAATGACTTCACCTCTTTGCACCTCAGTTTCCTCATCTGTAAAACAGGAATAAACATAGCACCTACCTTACTGGATTGTGAGGAGATAACCCTGTAAAGTTGTTTTCTTTCTTCCAGAGGATGAGGTCAAGCAAAGGACATTTAAAAATACCAAATTGTGTGTGTGTGTGTGTGTGTGTGTGTGTGTTCTATATACTCAGGGTTTTTGTTGTCTTTCATTTACAAATTCTTTTATTTGGAAAATAGAGAAGCAGATGCCCTCTCTGTACTCTGCTGCTTTTTAGCACCCATCAAACGATCGGTAATTATCTGATTTATTTGATTTCCTCTTTCCTGTCTTCCCTCACTAACAAGTACGTCCCTGAGCGTAGGGATGGTCCGTCCGATCGAACGTTCTGGCCCAGTGTTCAGAACAGAAGGCTGCACCTGGGAGGTCTGCAGGGAGGCGAGATCGGGTAGAAGGCAGAGACGCATGCGGGCGCAGGGTGGCAGATCTGGGCGCCGTGGCCTCAGCGCAGGGGAGCCAGCTCCGTGCCGCCCGCGCAGTCTCCGCCCCAACCGCCCGGCTCGCGCATCCGGCCCGTGGCCAGCAGGTGGCGCCGCAGGCCGGGCCCTGGAGCCTGGAAGCCGGAAGCTGCGGCGCGGTCCGGGCGGGAGGACTGTGGGTGCCGGCGTCCCCGCAGGCTCCGCACCCTCCGCGCCGCCTCCGCCTCCCGCCTCTCTCTCGCCTCCCGCGCTGGTCCAGAAAGGGCCCCACGGATGTCCCCGGGACGAGCGGCCCCGGGACCCCAGGGTACATGGGCGTGCTCCGGGCCGGACTGTGCCCGGGTCTCACCCAGGACATGGTCCAGCTTCTGCGGAGCCGCGGGATCAAGACAGGTGATCGCAGGCGTGCGCCAGTGCGGGCCACGCGGCCGGGCCCAGCGCGGAGGCCGGCCCCGGCTCTGGCACCCCCGGGAGTGGGGGGCCCCTCCCCCCCTCCTCTGCCCACAGCCTCCTTGAGAGCCCGGGAAGGTGGGAGCGAGCTAGCCACGCCCCAGGAAGGGTAGAACCCCCACTGTGTGCCAGGCACCACGCCAGGTCCTGCGGCTCAGCTAGTCGACGTAGGCGAGGAAAAGTCAAGTGAGCGACGCCCCCGAGCCTCCTTCCTGCCCACCAACCCCACGTGTTTTGTTTTCAGTGGTGGACCTGGTTTCAGCAGACCTGGAGGAAGTAGCCCAGAAATGTGGCTTGTCTTATAAGGTGAGCTGACAATCTCCGCTCCAAACCTGGATGTCTCTAAATGCCCATCCCTGAGCAGAGGGTTCCCAGAGATTGATAAGGGGGCCGTATGAGACCCTGGGGGCCTCCTCCGTTGGCGGGTCACTGCCGAGTACTCTGGGCTGCTTCGGGTCGGAGCGCCCCGGCCCTCTCCTGAGTTTCCCCGCCCCTTCCGCAGGCCCTGGTTGCCCTGAGGCGGGTGCTGCTGGCTCAGTTCTCAGCTTTCCCCTTCAATGGCGCTGATCTCTACGAGGAGCTGAAGACCTCCACTGCCATCCTGTCCACCGGCATTGCAAGGTTTGTGTGGGTACTTGGGGGAAAAGGTGAGAGGCGGGCTTTTGATACTTGTGTCTAGGGAGAGCAGGCTTTTTCAAACAGTGGTGAGGATGTTCAGGACTTCGAGTTCTCTTAAGCTATAACAGGGTTTCTCCAACTCTTAACTTTTGGGGATGCAGAATTATTTGGGGGGGGCTGTCTTGCACTTATAGTAGGATGTTTGGCAGCATCCCTGGCCTCTAGCCACTAGAAGCCGGGTAGCACCTCCCTTCCCATGTCTGACAATCAAAAATGTCTCCAGCTGTGACCAAATGACCCCCCCCACCCCAGGGTGGCAAAATTACCGCTGGTTGAGAACCACTGTCCTATAACACAAGATGTCAGTATTTCATTATTATTTAGCAGATCAGAGCAACTCTTCTCTGCCCCTGCCCCCTCTTTCCCTTATGGATGGGGCAAGAGAGAGCATGGCAGGACTAACATTGACTGAGTGCCTACTACATACCAGCCACTGACACATAGTAGGTTATATAATAGGTTGTATAATCTCTTCAGTGACCCTGTGAGTTAGTGATTTTTTTTTTTTCTTTTTTTAAAATTTATTTATTTTTGGCTGTGTTGGGCCTTCGTTGCTGGGCGTGGGCTTTCTCTAGTTGTGAAGAGTGGGCGCTACTCTTTGTTATGGTGCGCGGGCTTCTCATTGCGGCGGCTTCTCTTGTTGCAGAGCACGGGCTCTAGGCGCGCGGGCTTCAGTAATTGTGGCACGTGGGCTCAGTAGTTGTGGCTCGTGGGTTGTAGAGCGCAGGCTCAGTAGTTGTGGCACATGGGCTTAGTTGCTGCATGGTATGTGGGATCTTCCTGGACCAGGGCTCAAACCTGTGTCCCCTGCATTGGCAGGTGGAATCTTAACCACTGTGCCACCAGGGAAGCCCGAGTTAGTGATTATTAACCCCACTTGAGTTTAGCCCAAGAGGAGTAAGGGGCAGAGGTGGGGCTCCAGCCCTGGGGCACTTGATCCAGAACTTGGTTCATTCCCCGTACTCTGCAGCAGGAGGGAATGAGAGTAGTTATCTTCTGCCATGTTGTGTGGAGAGAGAAAGAGTTGGAAGAAAACAGGCGGCTTCTGGACAAGGAAGTCTGACCTCATTCTTGGCCTGTTTGTGCAGAATTTGATAAAGAACTCTGCCACCACAAAGGTCTTTGGATTGGTTTGGCCCTCCCTGTTTCCATAACACATTCTCTTGGCAAGGTTCATAGAGCACAGTGCTTGTTTTCCCCAGGTTGGGGGTTCAGTTCTGTCATTCATCAAGAACTGGCCGAGTGCCTACGGGTTCCAGGTAAGTGCAGATGATACGGGTACGGGTGAGGCGAGGCACTTAAGAACCCATTGGGTAGAGAAGGCAGGTAAACACAAGAGAGAGGTGTGAGCATGCGGGGAGGCAGCATAAGGAGGGGGTGATTGGAAATTCCCTGGCTCTCACTGCCAGGGGCCCGGGTTTGATCCCTGGTTGGGGAGCTAAGATCCCGCAAGCTGCATGGTGTGGCAAAAAAAAAAAAAGAAAAATGAGGGGGTGATTAACAAGGAGCAGCCTTGGCCTTTGGGAGCTTATAAAACCAGCATTATACAGAGGAAGCAGTCAGGTGATAAACTGGCAAGATGGCAGCCACGGTGAGTCACTGCAGGGGAGATCAGAGAGATTCAGGAAGGCTCTATGCAGGAGGCGGGCCTTGGGCAGTGAGGAACGGATGGGCCTTCTCTGAGTATTCCGGCACCGTTACTCCAGGTATGTCGTTTCATTTATCTTCACAATCACAATGAGTGCGTTGCAATGAAAATCATCATCCTGTAGATGAAGAAACTGGGACTCAGGTTAAGTGACTTGCTCAAGATCCCACAGCTAGGGAATTCCCTGGAGGTCCAGTGGTTAGGACTCTGCACTTCCACTGCAGGGGGCACAGATTTGATCCCTGGTTAGGGAACCAAGATCCTGCAAGTTGTATGGCGAGGCCCAAAAAAAAAAAGATACCTCAGCTAGTAAGTGGCAGACCAGACCCTTGACGTCACACCTGTCAGGCTCCTAAGCATAAGAACCCACCTCTAACGCATCTGCCCTATTGCCTCCTCCAGGCAGGAGGCTGTATTGTGAAAGTAGAGTTACAGGCATAGGGTGGAGGTGGGCAGGGTGGATGGGGCTGGGGAGCCTGGCAGGAGAGAGGCCCAGGAGGATATGGCAGGGGAGGGTGTGTGAGCCAATGTAGGGCAGGGGATGGCAGGAGGCATGCTGAAGAAATGTGATAAGCCTTCCTGCCAGGGGGAATATAGATGTGAAGAATCAAAGACGACCCAGTAGGTTTCTAGCCATCCTCACAGTGTTCTTTGGACCCTTGATGGATGTAACTCTAACACGGGAGGGGAGGGGAGTTCTGTAGTCAACAACTCGGGAAATGCTGGTTAACCCAAATGAAGCAGGTTTCCCTACTGTAGGCTTTCTCACAGCTTGTAATGCTGGCGGACACCGTGGATCTTTACGAGGGCAAGAAAGCATGTAGCGTGCCTTGGAAGAAGCCATACTATCTGGGGAGATGGGTGGTTCCCTGAAGGCCAGAGCTGTGTCTTGTTCATCTCTGCCTCTTCCTCGTTTTAGAAAAAGGCCTTCAGGAAATGTGACACATACAGGCGATGTTTGAATGAATGGCTGAAAGAATGACTAAAAGCCAGTTCAGAGGGAAAAGTGGAGGATAAATCCCAGAAATCATTTGTGTTCAAAACCTGTGGTAAGACCCAGTTGTACTTCTGCTCCACAAGGCAGGCGGAGGAAGAGGGGTGGTCTGTCCATGTTGATGAGCAGAGATGATTGGTAGGGAGGTCCATCAGGAGACATGGAATGGAAACAGGTGAGAAGTCTGCTGGGAGGTGGATCTGGGAATTCCTTATGGAGACTGATCCTCACAGCCAAGAATGAGGTTGATTCTTTTTTTTTTTTTTTTTTTAATTTATTTATTTATTTATTTGTGGCTGCATTGGGTCTTCGTTGCTGCGCATGGGCTTTCTCTAGTAGCGGCGAGCAGGGGCTACTCTTCATTGCAGTGTGCAGGCTTCTCATTGCGGTGGCTTCTCTTGTTGCAAAGCACAGGCTCTAGGCACGCAGGCTTCAGTAGTTGTGGCACGTGGGCTCAGTAGTTGTGGCTCGCAGGCCCTAGAGCACAGGCTCAGTAGTTGTGGTACACAGGCTTGGTTGCTCCGCGGCATGTAGGATCTTCCCGGACCAGGGCTCGAACCCGTGTCCCCTGCATTGGCAGGCGGATTCTCAACCACTGCACCACCAGGGAAGTCCCAGGGTTGATTCTTGACTGGAGAGTTAAGACCAGTGGTTTCACCCAGGCTGCATGTTAGAATCATTTGGGAAGCTTAAGAAATATTCATGCCTGGGTCTCACCTTTAGAAATTCTGACTTCATTGCTCTAGGCCAGTGGTTCCCAAACTTTTCTGCCCGGTAGAATTACCTGGGAATTTTTTTTTTTTTAATTCCAAAGCCCTATTCTGCGCCCTTAAACACACACACCAATTGAATCACATTCTCCGGGGCTGGAACACAAGCATCAGTGTTTTTTGAAGTTCCCAGGTGACTCCAGTGTGCAGACAAGTTTGGGAATCACTGATACAGGTCTCTTTTTTTAAAACTCCTGTGGTTATTTTAACATGCAGGCAGGACTGGGAAACACTAGTCCAGCCTAATGGTGTTCAGATTTCAACATGTATCCTTGTTGAGACTCAGATGTGGTCCTCGCCCTAAGAGTTTCTGATTCAGTAGGTCTGGGGTGGGGCCTGAGAATTTGCATTTCTAATCAATTCCCAGGTGATGCTGATGCTGCAGGTCTGGGGACCACTCTGGGAGAACCACTGCTATAATGGGACTGGGGGTTCTCTGATCTCAGTGGGAGGAATGGGATCCAGCAGTGGCAGAGGCTGGATGCTCTTTAACAAGGTGCTTATTACACAGAGACAAGGTGAGCACAGTTATCCCAAGAAGCCGCAGGGCCGGAATGGTAACCAGAGCGTTTTGACCAGCAGGGCCCTGTGGTTATAATCATGGGAACCTTGGAATTGAAAGAGATGGGGTGCTTAAGTGCTGCTTGGCGTATACAGAGGGGTCATGGGAGGTCTTCAAGGACCATCACAAAGGGCTGGAGCCCATGGGTGATTACAGGGTTGGGACAGGGTTGCACGTGGCCAGGACATGGAGGTGTTAGTGTAGGCTGTGATGAGAAGGAGGTGAAATTTCAGCCCATAGGTTGGGCAGGATATGTTGTTTTTCCCTTGCTGCTTTCAATAATTTTTCTTTGTCTTTAATTTTTGCCAATTTGATTACGATATGTCTCAGCGTGTTTCTCCTTGGGTTTATCCTGTATGGGACTCGCTGCGCTTCCTGGACTTGGGTGGCTATTTCCTTTCCCATGTTAGGAAAGTTTTCGACTATAATCTCTTCAGATATTTTCTCGGGTCCTTTCTCTCTCTCTCTCCTTCTGGGACCCCTATAATGCAAATGTTGTTGCGTTTAATGTTGTCCCAGAGGTCTCTTAGGCTGTCTTCATTTCTTTTCATTCTTTTTTCTTTAGTCTGTTCTGCAGCAGTGAATTCCACCATTCTGTCTTTCAGGTCACTTATCCGTTCTTCTGCCTCAGTTATTCTGCTATTGATTCCTTCTAGTGTAGTTTTCATTTCAGTTATTGTATTGTTCATCTGTTTGTTTGTTCTTTAATTCTGCTAGGTCTTTGTTAAACATTTCTTGCATCTTCTCGATCTTTGCCTCCATTCTTTTTCCGAGGTCCTGGATCATCTTCACTGTCATTATTCTGAATTCTTTTTCTGGAAGGTTGCCTATCTCCACTTCATTTAATTGTTTTTCTGAGGTTTTATCTTGTTTCTTCATCTGGTACATAGCCCTCTGCCTTTTCATCTTGTCTATCTTTCTGTGAATGTGGTTTTTGTTCCACAGGCTGCAGGATTGTAGTTCTTCTTGCTTCTGCTGTCTGCTCTCTCGGTTGGGCAGGATATGGGGTGTGGGTAGTGACCTGTTTCCTGGTGGTTTAGGGACAGAAACTGGATTAGGATTGGCCATGACTTGAATTTATCTCAAGGCTTCCACAGCCAGAGTGTTGATAACGTAGGAACCTTCTATCACTCATTTCTCTGGAAACATTTATTGTGCATCTCCTGTGTTTCAGCCACTGTGCCAGTTCTGGGGTGAACAAGGCCCAGTCCTTGCCCCAGGGTGCTCTGGGCCAAAAACTTTTGCTCTGCAAGAGGATGAAAAGACAAGCGATAGAATGGGGAAAATAGGGCTTCCCTGATGGTGCAGTGGTTGAGAGTCCGCCTGCTGATGCAGGGTACACAGTTTCGTGCCCCAGTCTGGGAAGATCCCACATGCCGCGAAGCGGCTGGGCCTGTGAACCATGGCCTCTGAGCCTGCGCGTCCGGAGCCTGTGCTCCGCAACGGGAGAGGCCACAACAGTGAGAGGCCCGCGTACCACACACACACAAAAAAAGAATGGTGATAACTCCAAATGCTAGTAGGGTGTGGAGAAACTGGATTACCTCATACATTGCTGGTGGGAAAGTAAAATAGCATAGGCACTCTGGAAAACAAGTTAGTAGTTTCTTGTGAAATTAATATGCACTTACTGTACAACCCAACAGTTGTATTCTGGGGCATCTATTCCAGAGAAATAAAAACTTAGGTTTACAGAAAAACCTGTATGCAAATGTTCATAGCCGTTTTATTCATAATTTCCTCCAACTGGAAACAGCTAAAATGTCCTTCAATAGGTGAATGGTTAAACAAACTTGGTCCATCCATACCATGGAATACTACTCTGCAGTAAAAAAGAACAAACTATCGACACACATGTGACAACTTGGATCTCAAGGGAATGATGCTGAGTGAGAAAAGCCAATCACAAAGGTTACATATTGTGTGATTCTGTGTACATAATATTCTTGAAATAACATAACAATAGAGATGGAGAACAGATTAATCGGTTGCCAGGGGCTAGGGATTAGGGTTGGATGGAAGGGGAGTGGCTATAAAAGGGTGGCACAAGGGAGCCTTGCAGCAATGGAAATGTTCTGTATCTTGATTGTGGTGGTTACATAAACCCATGCATGTGATGAAATGGCATAGACTTATACACACAGACACACACGGAAATAATGGTGGTGAATCTGAATAAGCTCTGTGGATTGCACCAGTGTCAATTTGCAATGTTATAGTGTAGTACAATACATCTTATAGTGAAAGATGCTACCATTAGGGGAAACTAGGTAAAGGGTACATGGGACCTCCCTGTACATTGTTTTTTGCAACTTCCTGTGAATCTATAATTATTTCAAAGTTTTAGAAAATGACAAATTATGGGAAATGCTATCAAGGAAACCCAGAAGGGGCTGAGATGGAGAATGAGAGGACCATTGGATGGGGTGGCAAAGAGACCTCTGTGGAGAAGTGATCACCCAGAGTGATCTATAAGCTGAGAGTGAAAGGATGAGGGGCCAGAGGAGGAACATTTAGCCGTGCCAGCTTTCCCCAAAGGAAACTACCAGGAGAAGCCTCCAGGCCAGAGATGTTAGAGTGTCTCTGGACAGAACAGTGCCTGGAAGGGATGTCTTGCTTTTTTTCCTGGTTCCTACTCCCCTCCCTTCCCTCGAATCCCCTCAGTTGATTCTCTTGCCTCCTCTTCTGCCATCAGCCTGGACAAACTGCTGGACGCTGGTCTCTATACTGGAGAAGTGACTGAAATCGTAGGAGGCCCAGGTAGCGGCAAAACCCAGGTACACGTGCGTCCAGCAGCCAGGACGGTTGGGGGAGGTGGGTGCATAGCCCAGGATCCCTGAGGAAGTTTCTGCCAGTGTGCTTGTGATTCAGAGATCAGAAGAGAGAAGATAGGTGGTGAGGAGTGGGGCTTGGACTGGGCCCATTCGTGTCTCTGGGATCTGGACAAGATTTGGTGGGAGCACCCATGCTGGGCCCTCCTTGAGGGCTCAAGTTCACCCAGTGCCCCATCTCTACTCAGGTATGTCTTCGTGTGGCTGCAAACGTGGCCCATGGCCTGCAGCAGAACGTCCTATACATCGATTCCACTGGAGGGCTCACAGCTTCCCGCATTCTCCAGCTACTTCAGGCCAGAACCCCAGAGGAGGAGGAGCAGGTAAAGAGCAGGAGGGTTGGGTTCCTTTGAGGTTCCGACACTGTAAGTAAGACCCCGTTATCCATTGTGGCAAGAATTTTGGTCATTTGTGTGAATAGATACTTCTGGCTTTGAAACTTGCTGTTCTACTAATACTTTCTGTTCTGCAAGCCTCCCCATTATGACATCATCCCACCCCTGCCATACCCTAACTCAGGGCTGCCATACACCCAGTATCTGTGTTTCTCTCCCATTTCTTGCCCACGGAAGACACACTAATCAGTCCTATCCCTCCTTCCCACGGAGTTCTGACTTGGCTTTGCAGCTCAGCACCAGGCAGCCACCTTGGTGAGAACTGGCCCATCATACAAAGCCCATTTGCCATCCTGGACCTGAGTCCTTCTGTCTAAGTGCCTCTTCCTGCTCAGCCTCAAAATCCCTCTTCATCTTGCGCGACCCCCTGCTCCTCTTCTCCAAAGCTCTCCCTTCTATCTCCTACCTCTTCAGGCGGGAGCTCTCCAGAGGATCCAGGTGGTGCGTGCGTTTGACATCTTCCAGATGTTGGATGTGCTGCAGGACCTGCGAGGCGCTGTGTCCCAGCAGGTGAGCCTGCTCTTCCGCCCCTCCCTGCTCCCCCCAGCTGGCCAGTGCTGTCTGCATGTGGGCAGGTGTCCTACTACAGACTCTGCTTGGAAACGCAGATGTGCAATCTGGTGACTCTAGCTGTGTCTGCCGCTCCCAGGATGGGATTTCTGGATGCTTAATTCATTCCTGAGTGCCTCCTCGTTTACATGCCCATCTTCCCCAGTAAACCGTAAGCCCCTTCCTTGAGTGCAAGGATCATGTCATATTCGTCTCTGCATTCCAACGCCAGATCCGTTAAGATTACTTTCAGAGGCAAGTAGTAGAATCTATCTGACAGACACTTGAACCTTGAGGACTTTTAATTATCTCACATGAGTCTGGAGGTTGGCAAGTCCATAATGTCAGGGCTGTAGGTTGGTGTGCCTGGTTCTCTTGCTCTTCCCCCTCATGATTGCAAAGTGGCTGCTATGGCTCAAAGCATCATGTCTTCACACATCCATATTACATCCATATTCAGGTCAGTGAGAGATAGATGCCTCTTTTCTGTACCTCTTCCCTTTTATAAGGGAAGAGAAATCTTCCTCTGGAACCCCCCAGTATGCTTCCCTGTTCCCATTACATCTAATTGACCAAAACTGAGCTATGTGTTTGTCCTAGACCAGGCGTTGGGCCCACCTTCCCTGATGTCAGGAGATTTCTTCCCAGTACTTGAACACATTCAGAGTCCTGTTAACAAGGAAGAGGGGTTTGGAATGGCATTTGGGTTGGTACCCTGCTACACCTGATAGGTGCTTAGACAGGATTTGGTGCACTGATTTATACACTCTTAGATTTGGGAGACACCTTACAGAGGATAGTTTAATTCATCTTAAACTTTATCTCTCACCCCAAAGCATAACATGTTCCCATGGGCATACCCAGGGTTGTATATAAAGTAAAGCATTTTTACAAACTTTAGAACATACAATAGTTGAACAAATACTTGTCATAGGAATCGTAGCAGGCTATGACACCCCCATGTGTTGAGACATGAAGTCATGTAGTTCTGACCCAATCCAACCCTCTTGTTTCTAGAGATGAGGAGAGTGACGGCCAGAGACATTCAGTCAGTTGCCCAAAGTCACTGCATATTTAGGATAAGAACAAAGCTTATAACCCAAATCTCTCAATTCTCAGGTCAAAAGACGATATTTTTTTACTGTAGGGCCATTAGCTGGTATATATTTCTATTATTGCACAGCAAGTTACTACAAACTTAGTGACTTAAAACAACACATATTTATTGCCTCACAGTTTCTGTAGGTCAGGAGTCTGGGCACAGCTTAGCCTGGTCCCCTACTTAGGGTCTCTTTAGGCCGTGATCAAGGTGGCAGCTGGGCTGTGTTCTTATCTGGAGGCTCAACTGGGGAAGAACCACTTACAAGTTCATTCAGGTTTTTGGCAGAATTCATTTCCTAGAAGCTTCAGTTCCTTGCTGGCAGCTGGTTGCTGGCAGAAGCCACCTTCAATTCTTTGAGGCTGCCACTCTTCCTGACATGTGGCCCTTTGCATAGGCAGTTCACAGCATAGCCACTTGCTTTTTCAAGACAACACAAGAGTAAGAGCAAAACGCAACATACCATCTTACATAACATAATATAATCACGGGGTGGCAGCCCATTCCCTTTGCCGTATAATGTAGCCTAATCAAGAGAGTGACATCCAGGGAATTCCCTGACGGTCCAGTGGTTAGGACTTTGCACTTTCACTTCCAAGGGCCTGGATTCAATCCCCTGGTCGGGGACTAAGATCCCACAAGCCACGCAGTGCGGCCAAAAAAAGAGTGACATCCTAACACCTTTGACATTTGACTAGTAAGAAAGCAAGTCATGGGACTCCCCCAGGGTCAAGGGGAAGGGATCATAGAGGACTCAAACACCTAGAGGTGGGGATCGTGAGGTCTGTCTGCCACAGATACCTGATAGCCCCATTGTTAAAAGCGGCAAACGGCTTATTGTCCCATTTTGGCCAGAGATTTCAACCTGCTCTCCCAGAGAGTAAGGAAGGGCTAAGCTGATCTCTCTCTTTCTCTGCCAGCGTCCCTTAGACAGCCAGTGACTGGCCAAGAGTCAATAACTGGGATGTGAAGGGGGAGACATGCAAAAGACAGACAAGATAAGCTGAATATCCAGGACTTGGCCAACATGAGATGAAAAAAACCAGTTATGGAAACAGAATTGGCAAATGGGTTCGATATAAGGAATAAGGGAGAAGAGAAGGGAAGCTTCAAGGACAAGAAACATTTTAGGTCCAAGAAACTAGGAGGATGTTTCCTAGTTTCCTGGTTTTAGCAGGTGGCTGTCTATATAGTCTATATTTGGAAACTTTTTTTTTTTTTTGGCTGTGTTGGGTCTTTGTTTCTGTGCATGGGCTTTCTCTAGTTGTGGTGAGAGGCGGCTACTCTTCATTGAGGTGCACAGGCTTCTCATTGCGGTGGCTTCTCTTGTCATGGAGAACGGGCTCTAGGCACGTGGGTTTCAGTAGTTGTGGCACGTGGTCTCAGTAGTTGTGGCTCACAGGCTCAGTAGTTGTGGCACACGGGCTTATTTGCTCTGCGGCATGTGGGATTTTTCCGGACCAGGGCTCAAACCCATGTCCCCTGCATCAGCAGGCAGATTCCTAACCCCTGCGCCATGAAGGAAGCCCCAGGAACCTTTTTAGATATGGAAGATTAGGCCCTAGAGGCACAATCTGGAAAGAGACTGAAGTAAAGAGAAGGCTGACCTCTTCAGCAAAGGAAGTTAGGAACTTGGGGCGTAAGCAGGAGAAGGAAAAGAGAGCCTGACAAGATGATGGGGGACTGGCCACAAGGAGAAAGATTCTAGTAAGAAAATTCCTGACCAAGGGACCACAGGATCTGAGCAGGGATTTCTCAAATTTAATTATTTTAGGGTATCTGTGATGTCCTGTGATTTAAACTCTCTCTTTCCACCCAATTCTTCAGTAAAATCTGTTATACATACAAATGGGGGTGGGAAAAAAAAGACATTTCTGAAATTCCATCATACATGCCCAGCTGTATTTGGGGTGGGGGAGGTTATTTCTTACCAGTTTCTGGAAGAGGAGCAGACTTGTCTGGTGGTGGTCGCCCCCTAGAGGCCACCTGGTTCATGGCGCCTGCTTCCCATCAACCCCACAGGTGAGCAGTTCTTCAGGGACTCTGAAGGTGGTGGTTGTGGACTCGGTCACTGCGGTGGTCGCCCCACTTCTGGGAGGTCAGCAGAGGGAAGGTGAGTGGTGTGGCAGAGCCCAGGGTTGGGGTCTTGATCTTGCCTCCCGGTTCTGGAGTCCTGTCTCCGGCCAGCCTGGTCCCCGATGCCCTGCTGCCCACCCTCTCTGCTTTTTCTTCCCCAGGCTTGGCCTTGATGATGCAGCTGGCCCGAGAGCTGAAGACTCTGGCCCGGGACCTCAGCGTGGCACTGGTGGTGAGGAAGTGGACTTGGCTAGCCATCCTTGCCTTACCTCTGGTCCCTGGGCTTCACCAAGTGGGGAGATATTCTTTCTAGTTACAGTTCTTTATTTCCCTTAAAGAGCAGCTTCTGAACCCCCAAAGTGGCCCTTTGGGAAAGGACCATAGCCCAACTTCCCTGGGTCATCTAGAGCACCAGACTGGGAGGGGATCGGACCTTAAATAGCCAAGGGATCAGGGACAGTCTTGTTTTTCTTTTTACTTTCTTTAAGTCAGTTTTATTGAGGTATAATTCATACAGAGTAACCTTCTCCTTGTTTGAAGTTTGATACAGTCATCTCCAGCCTTGTTACCCCACCGCAATCAAGATACAGAATATTTCTGTCACCCCAGAAAGATCCTCCGGCCCCAGACAACCACTGATCTGGTTTCTGTCCCAATAGTTTTGCCTTTTCCAGAGCTTCATAGAAAGGGATCTTTTGGCTTTTAAAGTAACTTTTTCTGCTTATGGAGTAGGTTTTTAAAAGTCTGCATGCTTCTCATGAAAGAGGGTAAAAAATAGTTAAATATGAGTCAAATTTGTAATCAATCTCCACATCCACAGAAACCATATTAATATTTTTATATACCTCCGTAGAATCTTTTTTCTCTGCATATATACATATACTTTTAACCAACTTTCCAACTAAACTGTAATCTTGTTAAAAAAAAAAAACACACACACCACCATTTCCCATGTCTTTTAATAGATTCTTTAAGAATGCCAGTTTTAGCAGCTATGTATTATTTTGTTTAATACCTATGTTACAGGGGTGAGGAAACCTTTCCTCTAAAGGACCAGGCAGTAAATACAGTTTGCCTTCCCTATCCGTGGGTTCTGCATCCGTGGATTCAACCAACTGTGGATTTGAGCTGTAGTTGGTTGAATCTGTGGATGCAGAACCCGCAGATACAAAGGGCCAACTATACTACACCATCTTATTTTATTTATTTATTTATTGGGCTGTGCTACGAGGCATGTGGGATCTTAGTTCCTTGACCAGGAATCGAACCTGTACCCCCTGTAGTGGAAGGGCAGAGTCTTAACCACTGGACCACCAAGAAGTCCCTACTCTATTTTAACTAAAACTACAGTGAACCTGGAATGGAGAGAAATATCCTTGAAATGATCACTCCTCCTGAAGTAGTCACCTTGCTATGAGTTAGGCAGATTAAATTCAGTTGAAATTTTGAAATCTAAAACAAAAAAAACAGAAAAAACACTACAGTGAACATCCTTATACCTAAATCGCTTTACATATCTCATATTTCCTCAGACTCCTAAAAGTATAATCAGTGAGTCAGGGACAAACATATTTTTAAATGTCTACATATGACATTGCCAAGTTGCCGGGAAGGTTATAGTTTTTGTGCACCTACCAGCAGCATAAGGGGCTTTGTTCTTCTATTCTTTTGTTCTTTTTTTTTTTTGGCTGTGTTGGGTCTTGGTTCCTGCGCATGAGCTTTCTCTAGTTGCAGCAAGCAGTGGCTGCTCTTTTATGTGGTGTGTGGGCTTCTCTTGCTGTGGAGCATGGGCTCTAGGCACGTGGGCTTCAGTAGTTGCAGCACGCGGGCTCAGTAGTTGTGGCCTATGGGCCCTAGAGCGCAGGCTCAGTAGTTGTGGCACTTGGGCTTAGTTGCTCCATGGCATGTGGGATCTTCCCGGACCAGGGAGTGAACCCATGTCCCCCTGCATTGCCAGGCGGATTCCTAACCGCTGCGCCGCCAGGGAAGTCCCTTCTTCTGTTCTTATACTGGGTCCCAAGGCCTCCCTCTCCAGACTGTAGGATGTATGTGAGCACCTGCTGTGTGCCAGGCTCTGGCTTAGGCAGCAGGGATTCAATGATGAACAAGCCACACCTCTGCCCAGGGGTGGGGTGGGGAGCAGGGGTTAACCTCAAGAGTATGCACTGAGGTTGGCGTTGCTTACCTGAGACTAGCCTGGGCAGAGTAGAGCTGACCGGCCTTCCAAAACCCCTCCCACGTATACACACAGATGCACACCCTGACACAAAGGGGTGGGTGCACGTGGTCTCAGGATGCCCGATTGCTGCGTTGGGGTTGTAGTGGGCCTAAGCGGACAGCACTGCTTTTCCCAGACACATGCCCCGTTACCTTTTATTGGAATCAAGCCTGGAACGTTGTGGTTTAGTGGCAAGAGCTCTGCACAAGTCAGGAGTCCAGGGTTCTGATTCCAGACCGTTGATAAATTATGGAAGCTTGGGGAAGTTGTTTCCTTGTACTAGGCCTCAGCTTTCCCATCTATAAAATGAAGCCATAGGAGCAGATGTCGTCTGTACCAGCATTACAGATCTATAAGCCTTTGATTCTTTTTGCCGCAGGTGACCAATCACATGACCCGAGACAGGGACAGCGGGCAGCTCAAACCTGCCCTGGGACGCTCCTGGAGCTTTGTGCCCAGCACCCGGCTTCTCCTGGACACAGGCCAAGGTGCAGGAGCATCAGGCAGCTGGCGCATGGCATGTCTGACCAAATCTCCCCGTCTGGTGAGCCAGCCCCAGGGGAAAGCCAGGAATCTGGGCCCTTGAGGGTGGCTTCTGTGCCCACAGATACTTCCTCATCGAGGAACTTCTGGATACTGAGACCCAGCAGCCAAAGAGGCTACCCACTTGGGCTGCTCAACTGAAAAACTCACCTTCCCCTCCTGTCTTGTTCCAGCCAACAGGTTTCCAGGAGATGGTGGACATTGGGACCTGGGGGACTCCAGTGCAGAGCCCAACATTACAGGGAGATCACATGTGACTTGCTGTTGATTGGGACAAACCCTCCCACCATGGGAAATGGTGGCTGCATAGAAGCTCTTGGGCTGGGCAGACATCTTAGTCCTTAGCTCCTCTCTCTGGAAACACAGTGTTACTGGCTAGAGAGGATGCTACTGTGGAAGGACCCAGAAATTCATGCCGGTACCAGGTTTTCCTCCCTTGTGTCTACCACGTATGTTTCCAGCAGGTGTCGAGTTCAGTGTCTTGGGCATCTCTGAAGAGGCATGCTGGTGCCTGGACAGATAACCCTGTGCATCGCCGTACTGCACTCCATCCTAACACAGTGACCGAGTCTGAGGCCTCTAGCTTGACTTTGCTTCCCTTCTTCTTCTTTTTGTTTTTCCATCTGTAAGATGGGGCTCCCTTTCTTTTAACTCTCTCTTTGAGTTACCGGGTGGAATTAACCTTGTAAGTGCAAAACTCTTCTTTATCTAGGTCCTGATATTAAAAACATACAAAGGAAATTCTCTGAGCCCCAGAGCCATCCATTTTCCCCCCAGAAGGTGGTTTTTCAGTTTCCCCTAGTGAGGCCTCAAAGAATGGTTATTCCTCTTTCCCTCTTGCCCATTTGGTTTCACAAACCTGCATGCATCACCATGACCAGGTGAGACTGGGAGCTCACTGCAGTCCCAGGAATATAATTTAACAGGAAGGGAAGATGTGACCTGGTCCCCGTGAATCCAGCCACTTGTTTAACGTGCGTGGTGCCCTGTGGGGCCCCTCCACAGTGTCGAGTAACCAGAGGTGCTGAACCATGGCCTTGCCCATAAACAGACAGAGGAGAATTTGCACAGTAAGTAGAGCCAGCTGGGAAAATTGATGCTGGCATAAATAATACATGGTAAATCTAGTCCTTTATGTAGAAATTCATTGCCAGTGGCTCCAACATGCAATATAATTACCCCTCTCTTCCTGCCAGCTGTACCACAGCCTAGTGCCCTAGTGTATGAAATAACCCCCCTGTCTGTTATGGGCACTGTGGCCATCCCTCTTCAAGCTATAACTCTGGCTGGGCGGGGAGGAGGACACCAGGGAAGAGGAAATAAAAGACAAAGGAGAGAAATGATCAGGATTGTTCACTGACCACAATTTTTTTTTTTTTGCGGTACGAGGACCTCTCACTGTTGTGGCCTCTCCTGTTGCAGAGCACAGGCTCGGGACGCGCAGGCTCAGCGGCCATGGCTCACAGGCCTAGCCTCTCTGCGGCATGTGGGATCTTCCCAGACCAGGGCACAAACCCGTGTCCCCTGCATCGGCAGGCGGACTCTCAACCACTGCGCCACCAGGGAAGCCCCACTGACCACAATTTTTAAAGGAAGGTTGCCTTTCTCAGTTTGAGAGCCTGTCATGTAATTAATTAGTTGCTTGGCTGCAGGAAGAGAGGTCAGAGTTACAGGCTGAAGACAAGACATTTAGAGGTGATGAACACAGCAGGGATAAAAGCAAGAAGCCTGGAGGACTGGGAACAAGTGGCAGACCAGCCCGAGGGTATCTGCCTGAGTAAGGACAGGTTTGGTAAGCTGCAGACTGGAGGAGGAACCCTGGCGCTGCTGCTTTCACAGGCTCCCAGGAGAAACGAATCTTCAGCATCCTTACACCAGGAGTGTTTGGCGCATAATTGCAACCGTAGTAGGAAACAAAACGTTAAGCTGGGACTGGCACCTCCCTGTCACTTGTACCATTTGGGCATCCTGAGCCCACGCAGACATCACCAATCAATCAAGCATTCTTTTTGGCAGAGCTCAGAGTCCTTTGCAGTTTTAGTTTTTCTCCACACAGCACTCCAGGTATCCACAAGCAGTCAGTTGGAACTGGCGTTCAAGGTGGAGGCTGGTTACCATCTCTGCCCCAGGCAGATCTTCCATATGTCCCATATATGGTGTTGCGTGCTTGGTCCTTGACTCAGGAGCCTACAATAGTGTGGTTTGAGAGGGCTGTAAAGATCATAGGCCCCATCTTGTCATTTAACAGAGAAGGAAACTGAGGCCCAAAGAGGAGAAATGACAGTCCCAGTGGCAGAACAGGGGCTGGAACCCAGGACTCTCGATTCCTCAGCCAGGACTCTGTGTCCATGTTGCCTTCAGTTTCCAATCGGCACAGTTCTGTCCTCAGTGGGGACTTCTTCCAGCCACAGAGCCTCACCGAGGTAGCCTCTCTGGCCACAGGAAGGCGCTCCATTCATTGCTGCTGCAGACTACCCCGTGACATTTCTGCAGGACTTTGCCCCTCACAGCTCGCTTCCTCCTTGGCCTTGCTCTCAGACGGGGGCTTCACCTCATCCTCACGCTGAGCCCACACACTCCGCTCCAGGCCAGCCACCCTGCGAGGCTCCCCTAACAGGCCTGGGGCCAGGCTGGCCCTCCTGCCCATGTGCCTTTTGCTCCCTTTGCTTACGTGTCTGCCTCCGCCCAGCCCTGACTGCAGCGGTGCACACCCACCCAGACATCCTCCCTTTTTTATGCCTCAGCTGGGGTCTAGATAGACATCACAATCCTCCTGTACCACTCAGACTTGTCTTATTGTCTGCCCATGAGCCCAAGATCCCCTTGAAGGGCTCCCACGTTCATTTTTCTTTTGCTCTTTCCACAGTATGGGAGCTCGGTAATTGTTAGATATACAAATGGGTGGGGTTTAAAGCATTTTAAAGATGGCAGAGGAGAAATGCAGGAATGTTTTTCATATGATCTAGTCATTGAGGTCCCCCCAGAGTGTCTTTTTACATATCCTTCTACAGAGGACTGTTGAATGTCATTGGTCTGATATTACACAACGTTGATGTTGAGTCCCTACTATGTATGTGCTAGCACTTCATGGCTTTTGTTAGGCACGTGAACTCCCAAAGACTCTCAGGCTCAAGGTCCATGTATCACTGTGGCTGCTGTCCACTGCAAGTAATGAAACCTGGCTGAAAGAGGCTTAAACAATAACATTTGTTATCTCTAGTAACACGACGTCCAAGGTTGGCTCATTTGGCAGCTCATCAAGTGGCGTAGGCCCTTTCCATCTTTCTGCTCTGCTCTCCTTTTGTGTTGGTTTTGTCTTTAAGCTCGTTCTAGTCAAAGCAGTCATTCTGGGCTTCCCTGCTGACACAGTGGTTAAGAATCCGCCTGCCAATGCAGGGGACACGGGTTCAAGCCCTGGTCCGGGAAGATCCCACATGCCGCTGAGCAACAAAGCCTGTGCACCACAATGACTGAGCCTGTGCTCTAGGGCCCACGAGCCACAACTACTGAGCCTGTGTGCCTAGAGCCCGTGCTCCGTGACAAGAGAAGCCACCGCAGTGAGAAGCCTGCTCACCGCAACGAAGAGTAGCCCCTGCTTGCTGCAACTAGAGAAAGCCTGCGCACAGCAATGAAGACCCAACGCAGCCAAAAATAAAAATGAATAAATTTATTTAAAAAAAAAAAGAAAATGGGGATGCTACTAGAAAGGAGGGAGTGTGTGTGGAGGAGTTGGACGTTGGGTGGGCAACCACTAGTATCTGCCAAAGTCCAGGAGGCAAGTGTATCAAGGCTCACATGTGCTTAGGCCCTTTGTCCCCATCTCGTTTAGACCTTCAGAAAGCCTTCCATCTTCCAGACAGTAAATGGGAGTTCAGTGAGGTTATGGACATAAAGCTAATAAGTGAGCAGCACCAGAATGCAAACTTGAATCTGTCTGATTCCAAACCCTACTTCTTTCCATCCTTATGCTGCCTTCGGCTGTGACTATGTGAATGTTTCAATTAAATTTCTCTTTGTATTTTGCCCCGATAGCAACCAAGGCTACCCATCCCAACCTCTTTTTATCTTTGTTCACCGTAAAAGCTGGATCAGAGATCTACTTTCTCAGCTCTTTCCGATTTCCCGTAGGGAAGTTAGGAGAGAATGACAAACACTCAAAGAAGGGAGATATTGTTGGTAATAAGGTGAACCGAGGTTTGGGGGAAAATAAAGCTGAATGAAAAACAACAGGGTCTATGTGTGCCTGAGATGGGAGCCAGCAGGAGGTAAGTGATTTATTTTATTTTATTTTTTGGCACGGCATGCAGCATCTTAGTTCCCCGACCAGGGATCAAACCTGCGTCCCCCTGCAGGGGAAGTGCGGAGTCTTAACCACTGGACCGGGGCGGGGTGGGGGGGATGTCCCAGGAGGTAAGGGATTTAGATGCACATCCCAACTAGGTTTTACTGTGCTCTGGCATGGAGTTGCACTGGGGAGAGTTAAAACTGTCCAGTTGCTGGGGATGGGCATTGGAGAAGGCTCTGTGATGCTTGGAGCTTAAATTAGAGCTAGGTAGATTATTCATCCAAGCTTACCCTCAAAAAGATGTTTCTCTCATGTTTTCCTCTCTTATTTCACTGGCTAGACTAACTTCCGGTGCTAAGTTGAATAGAAGCAACAATAGCCATCCTCCTTGTCTTGTTCCTGATTTTAGTGAGCTGTTTCCAGTATATATATATATATATATATATATATATATTTTTTTTTTTTTTTTTTGCGGTACGCGGGCCTCTCACTGCTGTGGCCTCTCCCGTTGCGGAGCACAGGCTCCGGACGCGCAGGCTCAGCGGCCATGGTTCACGGGTCCAGCTGCTCTGCGGCATGTGGGATCTTCCCGGACCGGGACACGAACCCGTGCCCCCTGTATCGGCAGGCGGACTCTCAACCACTGTGCCACTAGGGAAGCCCTGTTTCCAGTATTTTATCATTAAGTAAGATGCTGTAGGTTCCCTGTAGTTACCTTTTATGAAGGTAAGGACCTCAGTGTGTTTCCTATCTATCCTGGAGAGGGAGGCCAGGTACTGGCCATTCCATTTGACATGTGTAGAATTCTCTCTCCCAGCCAGTGGAAGGTCCATGCATCCCAGAGCTGTACAAGTGCACTTCAGCTGCTGCACAAGCTTGAATCCATGAGTAGGCTTTCAATCCTAGCTCTTTGCTGCCTCTTTAGTTTCTGGCTGTAATAGTCTCAATATAAGCCTGGGTTTTTCCAGAAGACAATGGGCGTATGCTGAAAAGTGTACAAAGTCAAGGAGCAAGATTTTCATCTCATCTAACTTGGTCTTAGCTCTGACACTTACTGTATGTCATTGGATGAATTAGCTTCTTTAAGCCTTAGTTTCAGCCACTGGGAAATGGGGAAAATAATACCTATTGCATAGAATTGCTTTAGGGTCATATAGCTTATGTAAAACACCAAATACTTCCCCAGCCATGTATTGAAACACCCTACCACTGATTTCTTAGGGAATAATTCCCTCAGAGAATAACCTCCGATAGAAAAATTGGGGTTAGCACCCTGTGTCCGTTTATCACTTCCTGTTCCATTCTGGGTTAACCTATACAACCTCTCTCCAAAAGGAATACTTTATATTTTGCAAAATTTATTAGGTCCGGAGAATTTAAGAGCTGGTGAAGTAGAATGATGATTTGGGATTTTGGAATCGGGAAAATCTAGGTTCAAAGCCCTGATGGGTCCTTTCTGGCTGAATTACTTGGACAAGGTAATGTCTTTGTCTTGTTGGTAAAATGTATGTTGCAGGGGAATTACCTTTTCCTTATTGGTAAAATATATGCCTCAGGGGAATTAAACAGATAATTTATGTAAAGTGCCTTTCACAGAGTCTGACACATAGTAGGTACTCAGTCACCATTAATTTTTCATGCTCTTGCCAAAAGTAACAAAAATCAGGGCTCTAGGACTTACAAGCCACGCTGCTACTAATAAAAGAAATAATATGATTTATTTTTTCACTGCTGTTTGGGGAAAGGCATGTGCTTCATAAATATGTATTGGAAAGTACTTAGCAAATGGGTAGAAATAATAAAAATACATCAACGTAAACAGCTCCTATAAATACGTCACTTGGTAGACAAACTAGTGTTTTATTAGTAATACTATTGCTTGTGGAAAAGGATTTCAGATTACTTGCACAATGGGTACATTATTGAGTGCCTCTGTGGAAGGGCACGATAAAGGTGAAAAACAGTGATGGTGATAATACTAAAGGTGGAGAAAGGAGGAGTGTGGGTAAATGCAGCTCTGAGCCCTCCTCGCTTTATCGACATGCACATTATTTAGCAGCGTTCCAATGATTTAGCTGTAATATATACCAGAGGGCCCAGAAAAAATCCACAAGGATATCATGAATTCTGACACCAATTATTAGGCCAATCAGTGGCTTAAGTGCACTCCCTTTCAGAACTGAGCACTCAGCTTAAGAACTAAGCTTACAAAAAGACATCTCTGGGCCTCCCCCCATCCCTTGCTCTGGACCTATTAACTTTCTATGATAATAATTAACATCAAGAGAAGGAGAGACTGGGTGGGGAATGATGTGCCTTAATCACAGGTCACAAAGACCTTTCAGAAATAAGATACACAGCTAGCTGAAAGGTACACAGCTAGCTGATGAATGGCTGGGTGGGCTCCTCCACACAATCATCTTCATTCTACCAGGGCCTTCCTCTTAGCAGTTTCCTCACTTTCTTAAGGTGAAACTAGCTAACTCTGGGGGCTTAGACTGGGAAATGCTGGAGAGGGAGGTGCCATTGAGTGAATGGGACAAACGTGGGTTTTGATGTCCTCCATATCTGGCTTCTAATACTTTCTAACTATGGGACTTTGAATAAGCTAGTGAACTCTGGTGGGCCTGGGCTTCTTTCATGGTAATTTTGGGGACCATCACCTGCTGAGAGCCACTGTTGTGAGGAACAATGGGATATGAAAGTGAGGCAACTTTTAAACTTTTATTTTGAAACGAGTTCTGAGATGTTATGGGACTCGCTCAGTGTCACCAATCTGCACCACGGATCTGGACCCTTCAGCACCTCGTGCAGAGTTCGGTAACCAAGGCAACGAGGAGCCGCGGACGCCCTCACACCAGAGTACCGACGCCTGGCCCGGTCTCAGACTCGGAGGTCTCCGCCTCCGGCGTCTGGGCTCCGCCAGGGGGCGCGCGCGGCGGCCGCGCTCTAGCCCGCCGCGCGGCTCCCCCGTCTCTATGGTGGCTCGGGAGCGGCAGGAGCGGAGGCGCGCTCCCGAGGGGGGGCGGGGCCGCGCCGGGAGCGGGGCCGCGCGAGGGGCGGGAGCGACCGGGCCGGGAGGCCGGGGATGGGTGGGGGGGGGGCCTACTTCCTGGGGCCGGCTGTGAGGATGTCGCGACCGCCCCCGGGTGCCCCTCAGCCCCGGAGACGCCGGCGCGGCTCAGCCCGCAGCCCCCCTGCCTGAGGCGTCCGCGGCCCGGATCCGGCCCCTCCCCACCCCTCCCCTCTCAGGTGCGGGCGGGGCAGGCGGCCGCGGCAGGTGAGGAGGAGGCGGCGGCGGCGGCGGCGCTTGGCTCCGCGAGCGCCGGGCCTGGGGTGGGGTCCCGGGGGAGGCCGGAGTCGGGGGCGCTGCTCGGCCTCGGGTCTCGCCAGGCTGTTGTCCGGGGGCGCCTCCTCTGTGCGGGGCGCGGCCTGAGACTCTCCCTGCCTACAGGGGATGGGGGACGCCCTGCCTCGCTGGAAGTCTGCGCATTCAAGGTAGCCCGCACCTGTCCCATTAAAAGTCCCCTCAAAGGAAGCATTTCACCTGTGGGGGCAGTAACGGGAGACGTGTGTTCTCAAATATTTCCAAACGCCCTACAGATCGGCACGTTCAGTTGGCTCGTGGGGGGAAAGATACCGCTTTACAGCATAGGAAACCGAGTCAGGTACGCGGCGGCCTGCGTCTGCATTTTAAGGAACTAGCTTGACCCAGCTTCCTAGTGCAGGAGCCCTGCGGGCGTGCTGGAGGAAGGTGGAGGCTGGAGTTTGGAGGCTTGATGGAGAAGTTTGGGGATGTGGTTTTCCTTTCCCCCCCACCTCCGCCCCGCCCAGGGTCCACTGTTCTCTCTTTTGGGAGTTGTCCTCTGTTCATTTGAGGTGATGTGTGTGAGGTCGCCAGTGGCTAAGACGGAGAGGGACATGGGGCCTCTGTGCAGCTGGCTGCCCATGAAACATTTGACTAGGCTTGGGGAAGTATGCTAGACCTGGGGAACCAGAGCGTCGCAGACGTCTGCTCAGAGCTTGATTTCAGGCTGGCAGAAGATAGAAACAGCAGCATATTTTCTCCTTTTTTGTTGGTCTGTCATTTGTTCTAGGAGAAAAAGCTGCTTGTGTAATCAAGGAAGAGTGTACCATGCTCCTCCCTGTCTACCCCAGGGAAGAATTATTGTTAGCTTGGAAATAGGGCTTTACCCACAACTGCCACTTTGCACCCTGGCTAAAGGCCACTGTTAACGTAATGAACAAACATCCCCAGGTGCATGTGGCATTCTCAGAAAGTAAGTTCCTTGCCCATCCCTGTTACAGGTGGTTTGGAGGACAGAGACTTCCTGTCACCCCTGTTGGTGCAACTGTTTGGGGAGCAGTTGTGGTTTTCCTGGTAACAGTTCAAGTTACTGAAGTGTGGCCAAGGCTGCCACTTATTGGAACCTTTTTCTAGGAATGGGAGTAGGCAGGGGACATGGTGCTGGGCTGAGTTTGTGTACAGAATTCTAGGGTTGGGAGCTAGTTCACGGGATTTCAGGTTTGACAACGTCTTTATCGTTTTTTCCTGATTGCATTCTTTTTCACGTTCAAGGAAATAGATGATGGCAAGCATTTCTGAAACATCATGGCATATTTCCTAATAATTCTGGACTTCAGAGTACAAGTCATAAATTACAGTTTATTTAGAAGTGTTATTTTCTTAAGTTTGAAAATTGTATATGACAGTTGCAGCTTGATGTGGCAGGGCTAACAGATAACTTGATTGTGCATGAAGCAAATTTCCATGTAATCTAGGACACACACACACATTTTAATGTCTATTTAGTTTGGAAGATCAGCCCACTAAAAACTTTCATATTGATCAGGAAGACAGCTGTTATCCCAACTGTTTACATTGGGATCGGGGATTGTAAATCTTCTAAATTGACTTAATTTAACCAATTGCTAAAATGACCTGCATTAAAAGAGAGCTGTTCTCAAAGAGGTTAGAAATTAATTTGTTTTCAAAACTTTCTCATGGCCAAGCCAGTTGATAATAACTCTGCTTAGCACCCTCTAATAAGAATGCCTCTTTAAGGCCTCTTAAAATAGCAGTGGGAAAAGCATATTCAGTAACCAGCATTTTAAAAGACAAAACAAATGGCAACAATAACAGAAAAGGGCACAGTTTCTTCCCTAATTACATGTCCATTGTGATGTTTAATACAGTCACACCCATCTGTAAGAGTGTTGTGCCTAGAACTTTCTGAAAACACCTACATAAACCTAAGGAGTGTTAATGGGACTAATTCCACCTTAATTTTTTATTCTTAAAATAGTTTTTTATTCTTTATTACTGCTGTTGTTTTAAAGGTAGATTAGAGACTTTTATATTAAACTTGTACTGGCTATAGTGTTTATGTTTTGGGAGGAAAGATTTAACGTCTGCACCTTGAATCTCATAACCCCTGCAATACAGAGCTGAGTTATAATTTAGAGTTTAATGAGAATGCATAGTTTAAATTGCTGTTGCTGAGGTCTCACAGGGCGAGCTGCCTCATCATTATTGTTTGGTAATGTTACTGGTTATTATTTTTGTTTGGTTACTGTTTATTGGTAGTAGTGACTGATGTTTATGTAAGAAAGATTCTGGCTATTTGAAGGGCAGTCTTTTCATATCCAAACACACAACTTCCCATTGCTTCAATAGGGAGGTGGTGTGGTCACTTTCTTGTTTTGTGACTATATTATTTGGAGTTTTAAAATCCTAAAACTAGTTGGGCTCTTAATAGGATATCCTGTTATATCTCACATGAAAGCCATCCTAGATAGGTAGGAATCATCGGCCTTATGTGTTGAAAGACCTCAGCTCTCCCAGTTTCCAGGATTTATCAGTTGCCATGGTCAGGACAGTGGTTTTATCTAATCCTATGATGCCATTCTTAGCTTAAACCCATTATCCTCATTTATCTTCGTTAAGACTGTCATGAAGTTTCTCTGCTTTATGTAGTTCAGGTTGAATATTCCACATTTTTGACACATTTGGGCCTGTTAACGTTCTGAATTGGAGCAGTTAAGAGAATCTGCCTGTTTTTAAACATTTTCCTTTTTCGAGGCAAGCATAAAATCTGAGTTTCTTCTGGGGGAAACCAGCTCTTTAAAAATCTGATAGGAAAACAAAAGCTGGTTTTTCCAGCTTTTTACCAATATGAAGTCTTCTTAACCTTTCCTTCCTTTCTGGTTTTGCCAGTACAGTGATTAGTGACTAGTAGTGAATGATGAACCAGAGGCATTGGGAGATGCTGAAGTCTCCTGAATCATAAAAAGAAGGTCACATTGTATTCAGTGCAGCTTTAGTCTTTTTAGTGAGTTTTATTGCAAGGAGTTCTCCAAAGCCAGCCACTCCTTAAAAGATTAGGTACCTAGCAGTTTCCAACTGAGTCACTGAGGTTCTTTAAAAATACAGATTTCCCAGTTCCACCTCCTGGAGATTTTTTTTTTTTTTTGAGTGGGTTAAGTGATGACTGAGAATCCACATTTTATTTTATTTTAGTTAATTAATTTATTTTTGGCTGCATTGGGTCTTCGTTGCTGCGTGCGGGCTTTCTCTAGTTGTGGTAAGCGGGGGCTACTCTTCGTTGCGGTGCACGGTCTTCTCATTTCGGTGGCTTCTCTTGTTGCCGAGCACGGGCTCTAGGCATGCGGGCGCAGTAGTTGTGGCTTGCGGGCCCTAGAGCACAGGCTCAGTAGTTGCGGCTCACGGGCTTAGTTGCTGCACGGCATGTGGGGTCTTCCTGGACCAGGGATCGAACCCATGTTCCCTGCATTGGCAGGCGGATTCTTAACCACTTGGCCACCAGGGAAATGCCGAGAATCTACATTTTAAAAACCACTCTGGGCATCTACTTCCAAAAAGCTCCCCAAGTGATTTTGATCTGCAGCCAGGTTTAGGAGCCACTGTTGCATTGCTTTGAAATTATTTATAAATTGGTAGTCCCTTTAAAAGCATCATTATGTTATTCAGGATGTTTGATTTGCTAGAATAGCCCATTTCCTAGTCATGACAGATAGCAAAGAGCTTTTATAACTTTTATGTAAATTACTTTACAGAGAGGCCCCCTCTGCTGTATTATCTGCCTGGAGTCATGAGGGAGGGTTGGCGAAAGTAGCTTCCTTTATTTCCTGAGTGGACAAATGAATGATAATGTGGAAACCACTGGAGGTCTGAATGGGTAGTCAAGTCTAGTTCGGATCAGTGTTGGATAGGAGAGCTGCCTGGGAATTCTCTGTATGTAGGATTTTAAAATAAAGCCAACCTGCCAGATGTTTCATTTCTACATAGCTGAAACGCTTATTGGAAATAATGCATGCTTAATAGGCAATAAAATTTAGTCACAGGTCTTTTGCTGAGTTCATGGATGGAAAAAAATTGCTGAAATACAGAACCCTCTGAGTTAAAGCAGAATCAGGGCATTAAATATGTTAGTTAACGAATTAAACTTGGGAAAAGTGTAACAATTTAGGAAATAGACAAACCTGGTTTTGAGTCCCAGCTCCTCCACCACCTGGCTGTGCTACTTTAGACATGTTACTTAACCTCTGTGGGCTTCATTTTCTTCATCTGCAAGATGAAAATCATACCTGGTAGCATTGTTCTGTGGACAAAAAGAGAGAAAATCTCTTCTTTGTACATTGTACGGAACTCAGTGAACGTTCTCTTCTCCCACTTTCTCATAGGATTTTTATTCTGTAGGCTTAAGATGTCTTTCTAAATCTGGTCTTCTCTCTATCTCTTTCCAGGAATATCTACTTGGTCAGCTCTTTTAGAAAATGCATGAAAGAGTGAGGACTGAAGTTAAGAACTAGAGAATATGGGAAAGAGGAATGAGTCATAGACACTGGAAAAAATATTTTTTTAGAATGAGTGGAGTGTAGGCATATATCCAGAATTACTGTCTGCGGGAATAATGACATTATCCAAATTCTGCCTCAAGTATCTGCGCGGTAGCCTGGGAGCTCAGCTCAGGCTACCAGGCTTGGAGGGTGGCCCCACTAAGTAGCACCTGACGGCCCTTTCTTTCCTCATCTTCCTTTCCCCCCTCTCGGGCTCTTTTGTTTCTCTTTCCCTCTCTCCTCCCTTTCCCTCTTTTAAACTGCCCTTCCTTTCGACTTGCCAATCATGACCCTAGTAATTCGCAGACCAGGCCCCTGGAACTCGAGGCTAAAAGAGGTTGCTGGTTGCTAACACCTGTCTCCCAGCTAAATGAATAGGCTCTTTTGTGGGCAGGATGCTAAAAAAGCTGATTAGTAAATACTGGCTTAAAGGACCTATTAATGATCCAACATATGTAAATCATGGAGTGATTTAAAGCCATTTTAGAGATTTGTTTCTTATACTCTGCGTTAATTTTTTATATTGAATTAGGATATTGGCTGAATTTTTCCATGTAAACCTTGAATCAGTTTATTGCCCAAATGGACTAATTTTTGTCATATTGATTGGGAATCATTTATATTCTAAAGAAGTTTCTACCCTTAAGGGCCTTTGTATTGTTCTGCAAATGTCTAGTGTGAAATACAATTAAAGTTTTGTTCACTGTGCTGCTGACATAATTAGTTTAATTTCTGCTCCTTATATATTTCTCTTGGAAGCTGGGAAATTAAAATACTAGATTTTGCATAAAACTGCTTTTTTGAGGGGGTGATTTTACTGTCAGTTGAACAGACTTAGGCCCGAGGGTACATTTTTTAACATGTCTTACTTAACTTTCCTGTAATAGTCTCTTTCTCTCTATAGAATCAATGTATAATTGGCTGTTGAAGCATTCAGAAGAGACAGTGTTTGGCCTTTACCCTGTGATTATATTTTTTCCTATATCTCTTTTGAGGAAATGTGTGTAATTTTTGGAAACTCCTAAGTATATTACCATTACGAGAGCATGAGAACTTTTGCAAAGGCTAGAGAATGGAGTGGTTTTCTGAAATAAGCTGTATTATTTAATTCCCTCCCCAAATCACTGCTGTGTTCTTCTTTAGATCATAGTGCTTGCAGACCTTGATGTGAAAGTGGAAAGGCTGTGATGCCTGGCAAATCCTCTTCACAATTTTTCTATGATGCGTTTCACAGAAATGGCTCTAGTCTTCAGGAACAGAAGTCACTCTCAAGGAGACTTTACACTTAATTACTCTAATCCACACTTAATTTCTTACAGGATTCTTGGAGAGATTCTCACCAGGCTGCTGATTTCATGGAGTTATGACCTATGAAGGTTTTTTTTTTTATCTCCGTTAAGCCTGCTAACCTTTTTTTTTTTTTTTTTAAGGGAAAGTGACCTTGGTCTGGTAATTTCTCCATTGTCCTCTCCTGTAAAAAGATAAGCAAAACCTTCTGGCTCTCTCAGCAGCCTTTTTCAGCAGCTACCACCCATGTGCTGAATTTGAACTTTACACAATTTTTGTTGAGCTAGTGTCACTTGACTTTTGAAAGCTGCCCCCTCCAATGCTATAGGTTTAGCCTGCATCTCCTAGTTTAACATTCACACGCCTTTTCTAGAATTGCATATAATTATTATATGCAATTTTAATGTTTCATTATCTCTGGGTTGTGGAGTGGTCAGGTCTCCTAGGGACAGCCGATCCAATCAGACTGCTTGGAGCCAGAGTCTGATTTGCTGAACCATTTTAACTGCCTTGATCCACTTTGAAGAAATGCTGCCTAGTCATCCTGAAATTTACAGGAAGTTAGGCCAACTGGAGCCTCTGCTGGCCTCTGAGTGGTAATGTAATTCGTTAGTAATCAGCACCATTGTTTATTTGAAACTGCTGGGTTATGTTAAAAGACTTGGAAAAAAAGCTTTTCTTAAGTAAATAGAGCAGCCTCCTCTCCCACCCCGCCCCTTCTTGTTTTACCCTTTTCATTTACTTGGAAAAATCTTTCCACTCTTATTTCTGATCACATGCATGGAATGTGATGGAATCAATATCTTTTATGCTATAGGAAAGCTTGTTTTCCCTCCAGCAATTTCTGTGAATTCCCCCCACCCCCTTTCAACTTTCATAATGATTAAGATATCTGCTTGAGAAATAACCATGCCTCATCTTCTTCTGTTGACTTTACAACCTTTTCCTAAGTCTTGAGTCAGTGGGTCCATAGCCAATGAATTATACCTCCTCTTGATCATGCTCAATTATTATCTTCATGGCGTGGAAGAAGATCCACTAGAGCATGAGCCTTTATTCCAAAATCCTAGACAAAAGGAGCGTTCTGATTTGGGGAAAGAGGGTGGAGTGTTTTCCAGGACTTTAGAGGGAGTGGGTCAGCCGAAGTTCAGCCGGTTTGAGGAATCCTTAGTAAAGGATGGTTCTCAGGAAGAGGGCGGAATTGTCTTGGAATTGATTTTGCAGACCAGTAGCCATGGTTTGGGCAATTTGGATTTTATGGAGGTGAAGAGGAGCAGTTTGGTGTTAAAGTTTTGTGCCAGGGTGTGGGGTAGGAAGGAATAGCTGCAGGGCCTAGGACTTGCCCAGTCCGCAGTGGAAAATTCTTAGGCCTTCCGGTTCTCTCACTTCTGTCTACCTCTCTTTTTACCTTTTGGGCATGACTAGATTCAGGTGCCATTCTTGGTCATTTGTCATATGCTGATGGAAGTACCTGCATAGTCATTCTGTGTCAGAGCTGAAGTTTACCTTAGCCAGTGTTTGCTGCAGAGCTGGTGGGGAAAGGGGTCAAATGTTCCCAGAGAGCTTGACAGAGGGCACTCCACCTTCCCTACCACCCTCACCATATGGTTGGACGCAGCACTCCAGGTGATTCTGAGTCATCAGCCCCACGCCCATTGATCTAGTTCAGTGTTTCCCAACTGTTTGGACTGTTGACATAGTTGCAGACCGGCTGCTTGAGGAATAGTGACAGTGAACCAACCAATTAATGGGGGACATACATATGATAGTTTTGCAGTTTCACCTCCAGATGATCTTCGTCAGATTCCTAAATTTTATTTATTTGATTAACCTTTTTAATGTAGCATATCACCATGTCTTCTGTACTACCAAAACTAATATTAAAAGTGAAAATATGTTGACAGTTACATCTAATTTGGTGTTTGAGATACTGGCTATCCACACCTGCAGTGTTATTTGTGGAAACGCTCACAAATAGCCGCTTGAAATCTTTCTCCTCAACTCTTTTCAGAAACAGTACAAACATAAAAATAAGCCACTAGTTTTCTTTGGGAGGGACTGGTACAAAATTCAAGAGTTCTGAATATCATGTCAAGAAAGCAGTTCTTGGACTTCCCTGGTGGCGCAGTGGTTAAGAATCCGCCTGTCAATGCAGGGGACATGGGTTCAAGCCCTGGTCCAGGAAGATCCCACGTGCTGCAAAGCAACAAAGCCCGTGCACTGCAACTACTGAGCCTGCGATCTAGAGCCCACGAGCCCCAACTACTGAGCCTGTGTGCCACAACTACTGAAGCCCACGTGCCTAGAGCCGGTGCTCCGCAACAAGAGAAGCCACCGCAATGAGAAGCCCGTGCACTGCAACGAAGAGTAGCCCCCGCTTACCGCAACTAGAGAAAGCCCGCACGCAGCAACAAAAACCCAATGCAGCCAAAAATAAATAAAGTAATTAAAAAAAAAAAAAAAGCAGTTCTTGATGCCATAGCATGTAAATGTTTACATGTATTTTAATACACATTTGGTCTTCCCAACCAAACATCATTTTTTTAAATGGGGAAAAATTGAAATTTGTTGTTACATATTACTAATATTATAAAAGCATATTGAAATGTTTTCTTTAAGTTTTAATATACTGATTTAATATACTGATTTAAAAATACTAAGTATTTTAAAAATACTTTAAAAAATTTAAAAATGTGACTTTTTACCTAAATTAATTTCTTTACTGGGGTTTACACACAAATTGTGACCTTTTTTTTAATCCCTAGAAGCATTACTAAGATTATTATTGCAGTAGATCTCAAATTTTCATGTGTATCAGAGTCTCCCGGGTGCTTGTAAAAACCTGCAGTTTCCTGGTTGCTAGCCCAGACCTATAGAATCTGGGTGTTTGGGAATGAAGCTGGGGATTCTGATGTAGCTTATCTGCAGACCACACTTGGAGAAAGTAATACTGTCAGAAGGAACCACACATTAAAAAAAAATGATAATATTGAGAAATGCTGATGTTAGGGGGCTGCTTTTATTCTGCAGAGGAGGAATTCAAGGCACAGGAAAGTAAAAAGTCTCCAATTCACCCAGCGTCTCCAAGATAGTTGGATCTTGCAGACCAGCAGTGAGGTCTTTTGAGTCTAATTGGGTACTCTTTCCATGAGGTTACACCGTGGTGTACCTCCTTATTGGTTTCTCTGATTGCCCTCAAATCAGAAGCTGTAGGATAGGGCAAGGGTGCTTTGATTCCTTCAGAACAATAAGTGACACAATTGGCATTCAACTGTACAAAAAGTTAGTGTTTCTGAAACTGGTGAAGGACCAGCTTTGTAAAGTGCTTTTTCAGTCTATTGCCAACTAATATTTTTGTAAAGTACAAGAAAAATGAATTACCAGGAAGTCATGCACTTGGATGCACAGTTCATACCTACTATGAATTTTTTTTTACCTTGACATGGATGTCCATGGAGGGTGTGCGACTGCACACTTTGAATAGCATTGTTCTATTATAGGTGGTTCTGAGGACGTCTTAGGAACTTGATATCAAAGGTCCTTGATTTTCTTCCTTAGGCTACCTGTAATTGAGGCAACCAACTGAGAACTCCCTACTTGGAGAGAGAAGTTCTGTCAGTTGGTGATTTGCTAGATCAGAACCACGATTTTAATACTTGAGGATGAGGTGAGGATACTTACCTTTAATATATTTAAGAATATATTGATAGACCTTGCATTTTGTGCCTGTATCAGGAGGGTATTTACCTCCTTTGACTAAATATTAGAAGGGAGTTTCCCACTACTTGGTCTGTAACTTTACTTACAGTTAATAAAGATGCTTAAAGGTGGGAGACAAAATAAAATTTGACGGTGTGCCGTTTCTTTGAGACACTTCAGCGTGTTTGGTTTTTAGAAGCCTTTTGTAAGTAATCTAGGAACAAGCATTACTAGTTTGTGTGGCTATAATGTCAAAATGAGTGTTGATTTGGAGCAGGGGAAAAAAAATCTCTCCATGCATGCATTGTGTCCTGGTTTAATCGCTTGGTTGGATGAAATGTCAAACTTGATAGATTATTGGAGCTGTTATTTTTATTTTGGTGGTTAAACAATAATGAAACTGTTTGGATGTTTGCGGGGAACACTGCTTCCTGTGTCTGGACTTTGCTCTGGAGAAAGTTTCAATTGTTCAGAAGCAATACTAGTTAGAAAATGCAGCTTCTATGGCTCCTAGCACAGCTGTCTAAACTATTAGCTGTATTGGGGCCTTTGGACAAGCATTGTTTAACACTTTTGGACACAATTTATGTTTCTAATTCCAAAATGTCTATGGTTGTTGCTGAATAGTTGGGAAACCTAGAAATGGGAGAGAGGTGTCTAGGTAAAGTCAAGCCTTTTTTCTTTAAGCATCTCTAGAACAAACTCCATCTTTCTTTCTTTCTTTCTTTTTTTTAAAATTAATTATTTATTTATGGCTGCGTTGGGTGTTTGTTGCTGCATGTGGGCCCTCTCTAGTTGAGGCGAGCAGGGGCTACTCTTCGTTGCGGTGCGCAGGCTTCCTATTGCGGTGGCCTCTCTCGCCGCGGAGCACGGGCTTCAGTAGTTGTGGCTCGCGGCTCCAGAGCACAGGCTCAGTAGTTGTGGTGCACAGGCCCAGTTGCTCCGCGGGCATGCGGGATCCTCCCAGACCAGGGCCCGAACCCGCGTCCCCTGCATTGGCAGGCGGATTCTGCATTGCAGATTCTGCATTGCAGAATCCGCCTGCCAATGCAGGGGACGCGGGTTCGCGCCCTGGTCCTGCGCCACCAGGGAAGCCCCCAAACTCCATCTGTCTAACTGGGGTAGGGAGGGGTGGGGAGGCTGTGTGATGAGACTGGGCCTTGCTTTCTTAGGTACTGTTCAGTAGAATAGCATGTGTGCCAGGCTACAGAGGACTTTGGTCATTATAACCTTATGGTACTTCTCTTTATACTCTATTTTACCTGTATAAAAATTATCGGTAGTTATTGTGTGCTTTTTGTGTGCCAAGGATTTTGCTATATGAACTCATTTAACCCCTCCCAACAATTCTGCGAAATGTAGGCACCAGTATCTGTGTTCCGCAGATCAGGAAATGCGGCACAGAGAAGTTGAAAATGTGCCTAAGGCCACACAGTGTTTGAACCCAAGTAGTCTGGCTGGAAAGACCCGCTCCCAACCACCAGACCCCAGCTGCCTCTCACTCCATCAGCTCATCTAATTATGATTACTTATCAGAGTAAGTCTTTAGAAATAGGTTCTATTTCATAGAACGTGGGCTTAAAATTATCCTTTTATACATGGGCCTCCTTGTGTGGAAGGTGATTTTAGAATGTTATTAGCAGTCTTTGTTATTCCTTTACTAGTTTTAATTCCATTAGCACTGAAGGATTTTTTTTTTTTGTCTTTTAAATTTTTGGCTGCATTAGGTCTTTGTTGCTGCGTGTGGGCTTTCTCTAGTTGTGGCAAGCGGGGTCTAGTCTTCCTTACGGTGCGCGGGCTTCTCATTGTGGTGGCTTCTCTTGTTGCGGAGTATGGGCTGTAGGTGCATGGGCTCAGTAGTTGCAGCACACGGGCTTAGCTGCTTCGCAGCATATGGGATCTTCCCAGACCAGGGATGGAACCTGTGTCCCCTGCCTTGGCAGGCGGATTCTTAACCACTGCGCCACCAGGGAAGTCCTGAAGGATTGTTTTATAGTTTATTCCATGTTTTAAAATTGTAATTGTATTTGATATATCAACCAATCACCCTCAAAAGCACATTTGGCTAAACAGCTGAAGCATTGGGTTAGAGGAGAATTTATTGGTGGGTTTTCTGTTAAAAAAAATTTTTTTTTTGGAGTGTCTTTCTGTTTTTCAATAGGCCTTACCAGTAAATTGACCCTTGTGTAGGATACTGTAGATGTTGGTGGCCCGAGGGTCCTCGTGTTGTAAGTGATACTGGAATAAATGGTGGTAGACCACTTTCAGTAAGAAGCCCGGATGAGTATAGAAACTAAAACTTTGTGCCTGAGACATGTGACCTGCTTTCAGTACATGTGAGCCCTGGCTGGGAGAATCACAGAGGAAGCATCATTTAAATTTTTTCCACTAACATTTCCCTCACATTTGGAGACTGCTACTGAGACTTTTGTAGGAAAAACTGTTTGTAGTAGGAAACCTGTCACATGTGAGGTGCCCCACGCCAGTAACCACATCTTTCACAATTTATGTGTCTGATCGCTGCAGTTTTCAGATGCTTTTGATTTCAAGCAGGACACTTTGGGCTGAATGCTGAGCTTAAATTGCAGTGAGAGTTCACTCTGCATGGGTTACTTCTGCTGCCTCCTGGCTCATTGCTCGCAGCCCTGGGGAAGCTCAGATAAAAACACCAGTAGAGATGGGGCACAGGTAATGCCTGAAATGTATTTTAGGTGGTCGAGCCAGCAACGGACTCATGCTTAAACAATCTTTTTTTTTTTTTTTCTGGCATAGTAGGGATGGCAGAATAATATGAAATGTGCTTTGCCTTACAAACAATTCACCTTCCTTAATTCTCCATAGTGGTTGGACAGTTGAATGAGTAATTGTAATTGCACATTTATTGTCACATACATCCCTTTCCCCCCAACCAATCCTTGTCAACCAGTAATCTGTTCTCTATCTGTATAATTTTGTCCTTTTTGAAATGTTATGGAAATAGAATCATAACAACATGTGGCCTTCTGAGGTTGGCATTTTTCACTTAGCATGATGCCCTCCATCCAAGATGTATTTAGTAATGTATTTAATAATGCTTTTTATTACTAAATAGAATAAATAGTATGGATGGATGTATCACAGTTGTTTTTTTAATTGAAGTATAGTTGATTTACAATGTTGTATTAGTTCCTAGTGTACAGTAAAGAGATTCGTATATATACTTTTTCATAGTCTTTTCCATTATTGTTCATGGCAAGATATTGAATATAGTTTCTTTTTTTCAAAATTAATTAATTAATTAATTTTTGGCTGCATTGGGTGTTCATTGCTGCGGGCAGGCTTTCTCTAGTTGCAGCAAGCAGGGGCTACTCTTCGTTGCGGTGCGCAGGCTTCTCATTGCAGTGGCTTCTCTTGTTGCAGAGGACGGGCTCTAGGTGCGTGGGCTTCAGTAGTTGTGGCATGCGGGCTCAGTAGTTGTGGCTCGAGGGCTCTAGAGCACAGGCTCAGTAGTTGTGGCACACGTGCTTAGTTGCTCCACGGCATGTGGGATCTTCCCGGACCAGGGCTTGAACCTGTGTCCCCTGCATTGGCAGGCGGATTCTTAACCACTAACGCCACCAAGGAAGTCTTTAGTATAGTTTCTTGTACTATACAGTAGGACCTGTTGTTTATCTATTTTATATTTTGTAGTTTGTATCTGCTAATCCCGAACTCCTAATTTATCTCTCCCCCATCCCCTTTCCCCTTTGTTAACTATAAGTTTGTTTTCTATGCCTTGGATGTATCACAGGTTTTTAAATTTAATTAATTATTTAATTAATTAATTAGGTTGTGCTGGGTCTTTGTTGAGACAGGCAGGCTCCTTAGTTGCAGCTCACGGGCTCCTTAGTTGTGGCATGCAAACTCTTAGTTGTTGCATGCATGTGGGATCTAGTTCCCTGACCAGGGATCGAACCCAGGCCCCCTGCATTGGTAGTGCAGAGTCTTAACCACTGTGGCACCAGGGAAGTGTCTGTATCACAGTTTTTTAACCATTTACCTATTGTAGGGCATTTTGGTTGTTTTCAGTTTGGGGCTGTTACAGATAAAGCCATTATGAACATTTATGTACAGGTATTTGTGTAGATACAAGTTTTAATTTCTCTGGGTTAAGTGCCCAGGAATGCAATTGCTCAGTCTTACAGTATGTGTATCTTTAGTTTCTTAAAGAAACCACCAAACTATTTTCCCAAGCCCTGTACCATTTTACAGTCTGTCCCACCAGCAGTGTATGAGATCCAGTTTCTCTGCATCCTCATCAGCATTTGGTATTGTCCCCCTTTTTTAACTTTTCTAATAAGTAGCATATCTGTTTTTTAAGTTCATCAGACTACTTGTAAAACTGACTTGACTGACAAAGAGCAAGATTTTTGAGTTGTGGTTAGCCCTTCATGTGGCTCTTTCTCTCTACAGTGTTCAGTGGTCTGTTGACCTGCTTTTTAATCCCCTGCCCTGGTGTCCCTGAGAGAGAGAAGACTAACCAGGACTAACCAGGGGGAAGTGAGGACATGAGCATGAGACTCAGTCTCCCCCTAACCTGGCAGGACATAGCACAGTACCGCTTCTGGCTCAGAATGATGAAAAACGAACCAACAATGCTGTCCCAACACTGAATTCTGGTTGATTCTTATGTTTGCCTCAGTGAATATAGCCTTAAATATGCTGAAAATTTGGCTCAGAATGGCCCTAAGAACTTGTTCAAATTGTTCTGTTTCATTTTCTTTGTCAGGTGATCTTAGGTACTTTATTTCTGGTAATGTTAATTAGCTTATACTCCTCATTTAAATACTAAAATAGCACAAAGGTGTATATATAAAGCAGAAAGTAAACCTCCACCCGTACCAAAAGTAACACTGTTAAGTGGTTCTAGACTTTTTGACTATATGTTTTGTATCTCTCTCTCTGTATATATACATATGTATGTATATGTTCTGTGTGTGCTGTGTGTGTGTGTGTGTGTGTGTGTGTGTGTGTGTGTGTTCTCCACCTGCTATTCTGTATTCTCCACCTGCTGTTCTGTACTGCTTTTTTTTTTTTTTTAATGGATAATATATTGTGGGCATTTTTCCCTGTGATTCTTTTTTAAGTGTTTAATGCCTGCAACAAAACTTTGGGTTCCTTTCTCTAACCCTTTTTTGTTCTATTGTAAAAGGGATGAGAGAGATACCATTGAAAGACCCAAACAATATGTATTTTATTCCTAGTTACATGCGTTTGGGTTGAAATAAGGTTATGCCTTTATTTGCAGGTAAATCCTTAGAATTCTGGGTGTTGGGATCTATCTATCCACTCTATTATGAATAATGCAAGTCTAACTTTATGATGTGATCTCTTGCAAGCCTTGAGGGAAGCAAGAACTGTGAGCACAGTAATCTTTAGAGAATGTATAGTCCTTTGGGTATTTGTCTACTCATTGGCTGCTTAGTCAGATGGAGTGTTTTCTTAAGTGCTCCTTAAATGCACAGCACAGTTTTTATTTTGATATCTCTCCTTCTGTCTTCTCTGCCTCTTCCACTACTTTGATTACCTTGATGGGACATTCAAGCTGTGCAGTCTTACCCTTTTATTTCCATAGCCTACAAAAGCCAGTTTGAAGATTAACTGTAGGTGAAAAGGTAATTTATCTGCATGGCTAGAAATCACCCATCAAGATGAAACGCGTGTCAACAAAGGCCCCCTAGACTTGGGGACCTGAAGGAAGGTAACTTAATCTTGTGGCATTTTTAGTGGAAACCAGGGTGAAAATTTAGGAAGTTTGACTTATTGGAGGCAGAGCATGAGTATGAGGGTGGAGAGACAGAGAAAGAGAAGGGGGCAGGGAGGGGGGAGAGAGAGGGAGAGAGAGAGAATGTGTGTGTATATTTGGGGAAGAGAAAAATCTAGAGCTATAGAGTAAATAAGAATTATGAATTAAGGTAATCTTCAAAGTTGAATTACAGAATCTTTGTTCTGAGAGGGTGGCTACTGGGGAATAGAACATGAGCTTACCAGTTACTTCATTATGAAGCTCTTGGAGTTGTTTAGGTGATGGAGTTGGATGACAAGGGCCTTTTCCCTGCCCTTCTTCTGTATTAGCAGCACAGGGGGAAAAATGAAGAAATAGCTTTGTATAGAAAATCACACCCATCGAATGGTTCCAAGATTTCCGTTGCCAGGTTTCTAAAGTGAACTGCCCAAGATAGCAGTTTAGTCACGTCGCTGACTTCCTTTCTCCCAATCTTGTCATCAGGTCATCAGGCTGTGTCCTGTCAGCTTTGGAGTCTTCCTTTTCCTTCAAAGTGGACTTGTTACTTTTTCAGTTCCTGACATTTACTAATCTAGTATTTCATTGTGCCTGAGGTAGGCAGTACCCTTGATGTTGGCTACCTTTCTTCTTTTTTTTTGTTTTTTTTTTAATTAATTTTATTTTTTATTTTTTGGCTGCTTTGGGTCTTCGTTGCTGCACGCGGGATTTCTCTAGTTGCAGCGAGCGGGGGCTACTCTTCGTTGCAGTACGTGGGCTTCTCACTGCGGTGGCTTCTCTTGTTGCGGAGCATGGGCTCTAGGCGCGTGGGCTTCAGTAGTTGCAGCACGCGGACTCTAGAGCGCAGGCTCAGTAGTTGTGGCGCACGGGCTTAGTTGCTCCGCGGCATGTGGGATCTTCCCGGACCAGGGCTCAAACCCAAGTCCCCTGCATTGGCAGGCGGATTCTTAACCATCTGCACCACCAGGGAAGTCCGCTATTGGATACCTTTGTGCACTATGAAGTATTATGCCACAGTGGATAATAAAGTGCCCAAATTATATTATAGAACAGATTCTGGTAACTGCAGCTCCGGGGACCGGCTTGGCTGGTATGCCCTCCTGCAGCTCGGGGGTGGTTTTGCCACAAAGTGCTGTGAAGCAGGTTGAGCCTCATTCAGTGCCGGTTCCTATATCTGAACACTAAAGTGGCTCGTTAAAGATTAAAGGGACTGCTGGGTTCTTCTGGCCCCAAGATGGAATGATCCCCGCCATGGCAACAGCCGCTGTCTCCCAGGAGAGGCCATCTTATCCAGCAGGGTTGTGCTTCCAAATGTTACAGTAAGCCTGCGGTGGATGATGCTGTGGTGATAAGTTGCCATTTAGGCACTCTTGACATATGAGCTATATAGCATCCCATGGTTTGAATTTCTGGGCAAAACTGCCTCATCAGGAAGTCAGAAGCCTCTACTTTCAAGCTGTGCCTTTGCGGAGGTTTTCTCCTTTGTTCTATTTGACTGTTCTGTTGAGTCAAATGAACTTCAATTTTCACAGTCATAGAAATTCTGTTAAGCCCCTTCTACTGCATCCCAGGTGTGAAAATGTCTCAGTCTAACAGGACTGTGGGTGGCAGCAAAAATCCTTAAGATAAGTAGTTAGGATAATTGCCTCTGGAGGCTTGAAGAAAATAATGGTCCAGTCAACAGAATAAATATAGTTCAATTGTTATATTCTTGATGGTTCTTGTGGGTGAGGGGACTAATGTCTAACACCTGCTCTGTGAGACTACTGTTCAGTTTGATGGTCTTCGGGGAAAAAAACCCCAACTTTTCATTTTGGACTTCCCTGGTGGCACAGTGATTAAGAATCCACCTACCAATTCAGGGGACACGGGTTTGATCCCTCGTCTGGGAAGATCCCACATGCCGCGGAGCAACTAAGCCCCCACCACAACTACTGAGCCTGCGCTCTAGAGCCCGCAAGCCACAAGTACTGAGCCCATGCACTACAACTACTAAAGCCCGCGTGCCTAGAGCCCGTGCTCTGCAACAAGTGAAGCCACCACAATGAGAAGCCCGCGCACCGCAACGAAGAGTAGCCCCCACTTGACCCAACTAGAGAAACTCCGCGCGCAGCAACACAGACCCAACACAGCCAAAAAACAAACAAACAAAAACTTTTCATTTTACAGTGCTTAGAGATCAGAGCTATGACCTGTCTCCCAAAACATGATCCAAGGCCTCTCTGTATCAGAATCACTTGGGAGAGGGAGATGCTTATTAAAAATTCCGATTCTAGGGGCTTCCCTGGTTGCGCAGTGGTTGAGAGTCCGCCTGCCGATGCAGGGGACATGGGTTACTGCCCTAGTCCGGGAAGATCCCACATGCCGCGGAGCGGCTGGGCCAGTGAGCCATGGCCGCTGAGCCTGCGCGTCTGGAGCCTGTGCTCCGCAACGGGAGAGGCCACAGCAGTGAGAGGCCCGCGTACGGCAAAAAAAAAAAAATTTCCGATTCTGGGGGCTCCTTCCACTTCTGCTAATTCAGAGTGTCTGAGAGACTGGGTTGGGAAGTGATCCTTTTCAATAAGCACCACTGTTGATTCTTAAGTACCTCTAGAGTTGATTCTCGAGTATCCTAAAGTTCACTTCATTTTTCATGCCTAATTTCTGTGATTTATTAGGTGATAGCTACTTGGTTGACATTCATTGTCTTTTTTGAAGAGTAGCTACTCTAGTTTAAAAAAAAAAAAAAATTATAAGATCCCTGAACATCCAAGATTAGAATTTAGCAGTGTCTCTAATTATCAACAAAGTGAGAAAGCCACTGGTTCTTGGAAATTTGGATTTATCAGTTCACTGTCTTCTCAATCATAAAAAGGACGTGGGGGGAAAGAAAAAGGATATGGACATAAGTAAGATTAATTTTGTTAAAAAGAGGAAATGTGCAGTATTATTTAGGTTGCTAGGAATGGGGAAGCAGGTAAAAGGAGGCTGTTGAGAGGAAAGAGTGAGATGGGGAAAAGGTTAAAGTAGTTTATAAACAGTAGAACATTTAAAACTTTAACTGAATTTTAAATTACCAAGTAATATTTGAATATATCCTTGTTGTAAAATGTATTCAAATACTGGTAAAGCTAAAATACCTCCTTGATCTGCTCCCATTGTGCTTCCCTCCCATATCTTTTTCTATGGATTTGGAAGACTACAGAATCCTAAGAAATGACTATTTTAATTTCTTTTGACACCTGCTTGTTGTTTAAAATGTTAAGAAATATCAGAAAACAAACCAAATATGGGCTATAAACGGCATTACATATTTCTGTTGAAGTAAAACAGTGGGTATGGTGTTTGCAAGATGTGTGTGTATATATACATACACACATACATACTCGTACACAAAAGCATACATGCACACATACACATGTTAAATATCTCTTGTGACCACACATAAAAAGTAAGTCTATATAGCTATGGGTGTGAATTAACTTTGTCTGAGTTTTAAAATAATATATTAAAAAATATATATATTGAAGGAACTTAAGCACAAAGCCACAATTATTTTGTTTATTTCTCATACAGTCTCATATTCTTGGAGTTTTCATATAACCTTATAAAAGCTCAAGTGCCTGAAGCCATTAGTTCAAGTTTAGCATCTTTTTAGAGCTCTACACGTGTAATCCTCAGCCTTTCCCGGCTAAAAGAAGGAACTCAGATGGAGTATGGTTATATTCAGGGGAAACTGATCGGAACTGTACAGAATCCCACAGAGGGAGACGATAATCTGAGCCTGCCCTCCTCACCTGCTGAGTGGTGCTTATCTTAACAGAATTAGGAAGTTCTGACGCTTCTGTTGCGCTTTGCATCATTTACATTTACTTCCTGGGCACAGTACCATCTGGATTTTCTCTTCCTCATTTAAAGTTTACTAATATAGAATGAATCAGAAGCTTTTAACAGTATTCTATTTTTGTTTCCGTATTTGTCTCTACTGTATGTACCTTGAGAGTTACTCTATATTAGGATGTTTGTGACTTATCATCAACTACAGAAATATTTTTTAAAGTGTGGTCTGTGAGATAATGGTTATCAACTGTTCTAAAGATGCTTTTGTCATTTGAAAAAGACTAATTAACACATACTGTAGGAAAACTTCTTTAAACACAGCTATTTTCTGGAAAGGAAAACACTGAAGGGGAGGAAGTAAAAGAGGGAACATTTTATAAAACCTTCTAAAAGGCCAGTGTGGTTATCCTGTTGGAATAATGTAATTAAGGGGCATTGAATTGGATAAAATAACTTTTTTTTTAAACTAGCCCCGTGAAAAGGAATAGAATTAAATAGCATAGTTTTTAAACCTGCATTCTGACAATCTGCATGTACATTTTAACGAATCCTAACATTTATTGAATGACAGGCTGGATTGGCAGCTACATCCAGAGTTGATGCCTTGAGAGACCTACCTGACAGGATGAACAAGGCTAGGTGTGGTGGCCTTGAATGCCCATGCTAAGGAATAGCTGATGACCATGGGAAATTTTGAGCAGGGAACAGAAGGATCTGATATGAACTTTAGTTTCATTCTTGTAGAATGAAAACACGGAGGAAGCAAGGACTTAATCTTTTGTTTTCTTTGTCTAGCACCATTGTCAGTTCTAGCCTGTCAGGGCAAATTCAATAATAATTAATAGCTGTTGATGAGCCAGTCATTCTAGAATCGATTTTTTTTTTTTAAAGACACCAATTGTACTTGAACATTTGTTACTTTTTAAAAAAAATTAATTCTTTTTTTTTTTTTTGGCTGTGTTGGGTCTTCGTTTCTGTGCGAGGGCTTTCTCCAGTTGCGGCAAGCGGGGGCCACTCTTCATCGCGGTGCGCGGGCCTCTCACTATTGCGGCCTCTCTTGTTGCGGAGCACCGGCTCCAGACGCGCAGGCTCAGGAGTTGTGGCCCACGGGCCTAGTTGCTCCGCAGCATGTGGGATCTTCCCAGACCAGGGCTCGAACCCGTGTCCCCTGCATTAGCAGGCAGATTCTCAACCACTGCGCCACCAGGGAAGCCCTAGAATCAATTTTTTAATAAGCTGGCCAATAAATGAGAATTGACATAAATTTAAGGATTTTTCAAAAGTAAGTGTTAATGTGATTTTCACAGACTCCTATGTTCCTTAAACATCTAGTAGGTGTGATGGTGGATAACTTAGCTTTAGCATAGAGAATGTGGCAGCTGATTAAACAAAGAAAACCCTCCTATGTATCTGTGTTAATTAGAGAGCATGAGTTGTCTAAGGAAACAGAAAGGTCAGAGAAAGCCTGGTGGGGAAAAAGAACAGTGATCCTGGTCAGAGCTGACAGAATTCACCGTAATGATTTGACCAGCTAGCCATGACTGGGCAGGTCCCCCCATGACTGGGCATCCTCTCACCTAGATGTTCTAATTTGTAAATGCAAAGTGACTTCTTTATCAGCCTCTTGGGGAAATCTCCAGAGCTCGTGGACCTGCTACCTTCAGTAATCGTGCTGTCCTGAGCCCCAGGCTGTTTTCAGGTGATATTTCAGAAGGTGACTGACCACTGGAACTTTTCTGGGTGACCAGCAGCCGGGGAACGAGGTTCACCTGCCCCCAGTAATCAGCTTTCCATTTGAAAGAAAAATCAGTGGGGTGCCTCTTGTTTTCTAGGTTGCAGTTGATTGCGGTTGGCTCAGGCTGAGTTGTTTGGGAAATGAGTTTTGCCTGGCGTGAGTCAGCACTGCCCTGGGTAAACCGCCTGCTCTGTTGCAATCTTGCTTACCAAAGATACGTCCCCAGGCAGCACCATTCACTGCCTGAAAGCCGCTGCTGTTGGTTCCTGAGATGATCTCATCTGAACCCGGCTCCAAGGACCTCAGCAGCGGCAGGAACCGGAGGCAGCTTGCTTTCTGCCCTGGCCATGTTTTGAAACAGGCAAAATCAGGTAACCCCAGACTGTTTTTTCTTAGTGTCTTGAGCTAGACTGAGCTGATGCAGAAACTGGGAAGAGCCTTAGTCTTTAGAAGTGAGTCAACGTGTTATCAATTTGGGTATCTGAAAGTCCTTCAACTCTTTGGAGGGGATGTTAGGGGAAAAGTTTTCATTTCCTTTGGGATCTGGATGTGGTTTTGGACCTAATAAGACCGTTTATTATATAAACCTTAGAGAAATCAAACAGGTTTACAGCTTTATCCATCTTTTGCTGTTGTAGTCTCTATTCTTTCTGTGTCTTGTGAGAAATGGTTTAGTCATACTAAACCATTGTTAAAGGAAGAGAGAGGAGCAAACATATTTGCTTTTCTGCTTAATAATTTTGACTCCTGAATTGTAGAAAGCACTGTCTTACCAGTGAGTTTCTGAGGTGTTATGAAGACCCTTCCCTCATTCTGTTCAGACTGCCGCCCTATCTCCTTCCTGCTCTTCACCTCTAAACTTCTGAAATCTTCAGCCTCAGCACCAGGCAGTAACCCTCTTTAAAGTTTGCTCTTTCCTGTGCCTTACAATTACCCCCAGGTGGTCCATGTTCACTCTACTTCAGGCCTTTGCGCAGGCAAGCCTTCTCTGAGACACCCTGCCCCAGCTTAACCTGGCCAACTGGCTTAACTGGCTGGAGTCTGAAAATCACTTCTTCCATGAAATCTCTTCTTACTCACCAAGACTGGATGAGTACTCAGGAGCATCCTGTGTCTCCTCGATCGTGGACTAGATTGAGAAGCAGCACCTGTTTTGTTAGAATTATATCCATGGTACTTGGCACATAGTAGGTCCTTAGTAAGAGTAGAATGAGCACGAGCCTCCACTGTACTTCCTCAACTCGGATCCTCTTAGCAGCTCTTTGTTATTTTGGCTTCTACCCCCATTACCCTATTCCTGTTTTCCTAAAGATTACAAGTAAACTCCTGATTTCCAGGCCCAGTATTCTGGTCCTGATTTCAGCCTCCATCTTACTTAATCTCTGCCTAGCATTTGGCAGTATTGAACCATTCTTTTTTTTTCCCCAGCAGCCTTCTCTCTGTGGCTTTGTGGCCACCTTGTCTCTTCTGAGTTTCCAGAGTATCCTTCCATTATTTATTCTCATTTTCTTTTGATTATCCCGTAAGTGTCAAGATGCTCCAGGGCTTTGTCTTGGGTTTCTTTTCACTCTTTTCCCAGCCCTTTCCTCTAAGGATCTCAAATATGTCCATGAATTCAGCCATCCTCAGTATGTTTTGCCAGCCCAGCTGTGTCTCCCAAACTTCAGATCCTTATTTCCAACTTGACAAATCTTGACAAGCTTTGTCCAACTTCACAAACCTACCAGGTTTGTCTTAAGTTCAACACGTACATAACAAGTCATTATCTCCCCTACCCAGTATCTGTTATCTGCTTGTATTGCTGTATGTTTGAACTCTGTTAATTATATCTACCAAATCTTCCTCTTCATTCTTTTTATGCCACACATCTCTAAATATGATAAGTCTGTGGTTGCTAAACCCTCTTGATTATATTGGCGTACTGTTTGATGTGTGTCTTTTCTTCATTCCCACTGTATTGCTTTAATTTATCATAAGTCAAAAACTATTTTGTTTAACCAGCCCAATGGCTTAAAATTTTATGTGTGAAGACTTTTAGGCGGGGCCTGCATTCTTCCAAGATCACAGATAATCACCATTCTCCCAGATGTTACACAACGAAGATGTCACTTTTGACCTACTTTGCCTCCAGGAATTTGAGTTTGTAACTTCTGATTCAAAGCCTTATCAAATCTTGATTGTGCTTTTGTCACTGCACCATAGATCCTTCTCTGCTCCAACCTCTCATTCTTGTTGCCAAAGTTATGTTCCTAAAGGCCAAATCTAATCTCTTCATTCGCAACGTTTCAGAGTGCCATTTGTTCTCTGTTTCCTACTTAGCTAGATTGGGAAAGTCCTTCATAATTTGACCCTATCTTACCTGTTACTCATTTTATCTCCCTCTCCTTTTCCCAGCCATTTCTCTCCTCTCCAACCTCCCTGAACTCTTCATTTTTCCAGTCCCTGGTTATACCACATCCTTTTAGGACACTGTGCCGTTTCCTGGTGGTTCCCCCTCCTCTCTGACAGGCAAAGTGCTCATCCCCAGGAGTCTTAGTTCATATGTGAATCCTTCCCTGACTTCCTCCGGTAGTTATTCTTCCTTATTTGGACTTCCACAGCAGTGTCTGTCTCTTCCACTAGACTGTTGAATTCCTTCACTGGACCTGGTCCTTGACCTAGAGCTCAGCACCATTAGACAGTGGCTAAAGTGGGTCTCCAGGGTCAAACCACTAGTCAAAACATCTTTATTAGTCTTGGCAGTATTAGAAAATCCATAAGCTTTCTAGTTAGATGGCATGTTTTTGTTCTTGTTTGATGAACTTGAGCCCATGGTGCCTATTCTGTATATGTCACCTGAAACCATCAAGTAACCATCCAAAGTTAATTTGAAGATTTATAGGACTTCCTGAAACCTAGTTCTAGACCATCATCTAACGTAGTATAGTACCTTACAAAATTATTCCCTTGTATCATTTTATTTGATACCTACAGTACCCTGTGTTGGGTAGGTTTTGTTATCCCTATTTTATCGGTGATTGTAAAGCTACTTCTGACATTGAAGCATACATTCTGGTAAGACTCAGAGGGAAAACATGTTTTTACACTGCTGTAAGCACCTGGTTTGTCTCTTTGTAGATAAATATACCTTGTTGGGTTCTACAGAAAAGGTGCCTTTGCTCAGTAGGTGGGTGCTAAAGGTCTTGTCTTTTGCAAGGCCACTTTATCTTCGAGGTGGAAGGAAGAGGTACTCAGAGCCTACTTGGCCTTGGAGAGGCCTTGACCGTGGTTGGAGACCTTGATTGACATGAATAGTATGCCCACTCCAGCCTCTCAAGCTTTTCTGTTGTGCTTCAGATACCTAGAATTTGTTAAAATCTACCTCAATAGTGGAGCGTCAAACCAGGTTGATGAGTGAAGGGAGTCATCACAAAATGGAATAAGGTGAGCGTTAAAAGAAGAAGGGGTTTCACATTAATTCTAATAAGTGATTAAGTTTGTAGGGTAATTCACAACTTTTGGGGGGCTAACATGCCATATTGGGGACTGTGGAATTTGATTATAGAAAGGTGAACCAGGGAATTCCCTTGGCGGTCCAGTGGTTAGGACTCTGTGCTTCCACTGCTGGGGGCATGGGTTCGATTCCTGGTTGGGGAACTAAGATCCCGCATGCTGTGCTGTGTGGCAAAAATAAATAACTAAATAAAAGTAAAATAAGAAAGATGAACCATAAGGGCTGGGACATAACATCTGTTAGATACTGGCATGTGGAATCCAATATTGCTCTGCCCATACTTAAGAGAGGAATAAAGATGATTAAAAAGTTAAAAAAAATTCCTTATCGTTATACGTTTAAAAAAAAATAGAAAGATTTTAGCCTAGAGAAGGAAAAGCTAAGGGATGGCTTGATTACCATCTTTGAGTATAGAATAGTTTTTGCTTGGGGATTTTGATTAATTGGTCTTCCTATATTTCAAAGATTTAAGAGGAAATGGGGCTTAAATTGAGGGAGGAGTGATTTTTTTTTTTTTTTTTTTTTTTTTTGCGGTACGCGGGCCTCTCACCGCTACGGCCTGTCCCCCGCGGAGCACAGGCTCCGGACGCGCAGGCTCAGCGGCCATGGCTCACGGGCCCAGCCGCTCCGTGGCATGTGGGATCTTCCCGGACTGGGGCACGAACCCGTGTCCCCTGCATTGGCAGGTGGATTCTTAACCACTGTGCCACCAGAGAAGTCCTGAATTCGGTTTTAATGGATGATCAGAATTTTGGGCAGGTGGAGCAAACGAATGGGAAATTCATACTTCTGAAGCAGAAAGTGTGTGTTATATTGCTCATATAATTTCAGAAGATTGGAGGAAACTAGTTTGGGGAAAGATGAAGGGTTTGGTTTTGAGTGTCTTTGGTATGCTAGATTTAAAGTCTGGATATCTAGCAGGAATTTGGAAATGACTACTAAAACTGAAGCCTGAGATTGATTCCAAAGACTGAGGAATCTATTCATTCAATGGATACTTACTGAGCTTCCACTGTGTGCCAGACAACTGCACTGTAGGGAAGGTGAGCCGAAGTCTGATGGATAAGGAGCTGGCTTTGTGAAGAGCTGTGGAGGATGTTCCTGGCAGGAAAGGAACCACAAGTGTGCAGGCCTCGGGGGCAGTAAATGATTTTTTTTTTGAGGAAGTCAAAATAAAAGGAGACCACCAAGGGCCTCGAGTGAGGTGAATGGGGGGTGGAGGGTGATGGGGGTGTGTGGCATGAGGTAAAGCAGAAGAGGTAGGCAGGGCCCACATCACATGGGGCCTTTGTGGGCTGTAGTGAGTCTCGGCTTTACAAAAGGGCATGGTGGGAAACCACTGAAGGCTTTAAAGCAGGAGAGTAACAAGTGTGCGTGTGTGTGTGTGTGTGTGTGTATTTTTTTGGGCCACGCCACGTGGCTTGCGTGATCTCAGTTCCCCCACCAAGTATTGAACCCAGGCCACAGCAGTGAAAGCCTGGAATCCTAACCACTGGACCATCGGGGAACTCAGGCAGAGTATAGTTTTTAAAAGAGAAGTTTACCCTGACTACTATGTGGAGAAAAGAGAGTGGCAAAGAGGAGGCCAGTAAGGAGGTGTTTGCTCTAGTTTTTGAGAAAGATAATGGCATATAAGTCAGGGTGTGGCCATGGACATAGGAGGGATGTTTGCAGGATATATTTTAAAAGTAAAACCAATAGAATTCACTAGAGAAGGAAAGGAAGAATGGTTAGTCCAGGGCCCTAGAAGATATTTAAGGGGCAAAAGGAGGAGCCAGGGAAGGACAGGGAGGAAAATATGTCTTTAAAGGAGAGTCAAGCTATTGCACTTTCAGTGGGAATCAAAGGGAAGAAGATAGGTAGGTCATCGGCATATGGGAGGTCGTCAAGGTTTGATGTAGGAAAAAGCCGTGCATTTAGCCATCACAAGATCATTGGTGACCTTGGAGAAAGGGCTTTCAGTAGATTGAAGCACAGTTCATGAACAAGTGTGTGACATGGAAGTGAAGTAGAGCACCAGCTATTCTATGGGGGAATTGAAGAGAAAGGGAGACTGAGCTGAGAGCTCACTTTGTGCAAACTTGTAAGGGACGTATGTGTGTAGAGGCAGGTTTTCTAAAAACTGTAATGGACCAATGTTCACTGAGCATCTTCTCTGTGCCAGTCACTGTGCTAGGAGCTATACCAACTCTATTCTATTTATCTTTGTCTTGAACCAATTTCCATAAAAGTGTAGTGACCTCCAAAATGAATTTCCAAATTCTAGGGACATATGGAACCTTTCTTTGGGGTATGGGAAGGAATTATTAGAGCTAAGTTTTTCTGTATTTTTATCTTACCCTTTGAAATTTCTTCTTAGTGTTCTGCTTTATATAGAACACAGTATATTTGTGTAGTAGTACTTGTCTAATTTGCTGTTAAATATAGATACATTGGAGATGTACTAATTTTTTTTTTAACTAATGGTCAAAAATGGTGGATTCTACTGGCCCTGTGAATAAAGGGGAGGTTTTGAGATGGAAAGAAAAGAAGAGGTAGAGAGAAGGGTGGGAAATTAACATGCCAGTTAGTCTACACATTGTTTTAAACCTGTTAAGAACCCTGTGAAGTTATTTTCCCCCATTTTACAGATAAGAAACTGAGGTCTGGAGAAATTAACTTGTCTGAGGTCACACAACCAGTTAAGTGATGGAACTGGAATTTGAAACTGGGTCTGTTTTACTTGAAAGCCTTATCACCTCGCTTATTCTTCCCCTTCTTCTTCTGCTTACTGCTCTTTCATATTTTTCCATTTAATTCTCACAGTGATTCTACAAGGAACAGATTAGAATACCTGTTTTGCAATTGAGGACTCTGAGGCACAAATGAAACAATCAGCGCATGGTCACATATCTGGTCTGTGGCACCAGCTGGACTCCTGACCCCAGTGTTCCCCACTGCACCACCATTGCCTCTCAAGTGGACAGGGCCCAGTTGAATTGTTTTGGTAAAGTAGGAGAGGAGGTTTCTAGTTATCTGACAAAGAAGGAGTGGAAGAGGGGATAGGGTTTGGAAGATTACTTAAGAGTAACAGTTCCAATTTTTTTGAGCTATTACTCTGTTGTTAATTACCTCAGTTAGGTACTTCATTGTACAGATTTGGAAGATGAAGTTTAAGGAAGTTAAGTACCTCACGTACCTCAACTGAGATCACACAGGAAGAATTTGAGTTGTGTCTAACTCCAGGCCCTATGTCCTAAATCCTGCACAACACTGCTCTTTGGAAAGTTGCTATGAGACATCAACTAGAGATGAATAAAAAATTTCTGAGCCCATTGATGGCTTGGTCCCAGTTGTATGAATTTGTTGGGAACCCAGTAAATAAAGTCTTCTGACTTTTCTGTAATACTTGGTAGCTCAGGTATGGAGAGATTGAGGAAAGGAGGGGAAGAAAAGTGTAGAATAAGAATTCAGTAAATCAGAAGAGGACCTCAGGGTGCAGCAATGGCAGATCGCAATGGATTGTGTTGTTAAGAAAAGTCATGTTTGAAATTCATTCTTATGATAAATATTTATGGTGGTTCTGTTTGATGCACGGTATTTTGGGATGTGGCCAAAAAAGAATGCAAAGATGGACAAGATGGCATCTTTGACCTCTAGAAGGTTAGAGAGGGAGAATAAGTGTTTCACCACAGTGCATGATTGGAGGGTATGAGAGAGGTGGAAGGTAAGGAGAAGTATGGAAAAGTATCATCCAGGTTGACTTATTGTAGATTGAGGGTGGCATCAGGTAGGACTGGTCAGCTGGGTGCCATCTAGCTTCTCAGGAAGACCTCTGAGGATTTTGGTCACTATGTTTCAGGTCTGATTCTTCTTAATGGATTTTGCTTTGTACCTGGAAATGATCAGTCTTTTGGAGACAGGATTTTGTTCAGACTTGAGTGACTGTGCTCAGAGTGGAACGCCAATTTTTATTTTAGAGTGGATTCCTTTCCTGTTGTCTGGATCCTGGATTTTGCTAGGACATTGCTGTTAAATATCAAGAGATCTGAAAAATGAAATTTAATAATATCAAGCTTGCTTTCGTGAGCATGGAATAATGTGACAGGATAGTTGGTAGGAGAGAACACAGTTACAAAAAGGCTAAGATTATTATTTTTTATTTTTGCGGTACGCGGGCCTCTCACCGCCGTGGCCTCTCCTGTTGCGGAGCACAGGCTTCCGGACGCACAGGCTCAGCGGCCATGGCTCACGGGCCCAGCCGCTCCGCGGCATGTGGGATCCTCTTGGACCGGGGCACGAACCCGTGTCCCCTGCATCGGCAGGCAGACTCTCAACCACTGCGCCACCAGGGAAGCCCAAGGCTAAGATTATTTATTGCTCGCTGTATGCCAGGTATTGCACTAAGTGCTTTGCATACAGTAGGACATTTAATTCTCCCAGTGGTCCTCCTGCAAAGTAGGCACAATTATCCTCAGTTTTCAAATGAGGAAACCAAGGCTCTGTCCAAGCTAGTAGGAGGCTGAACTGAGATTGGAACCAAGTCCCTCTGACTCCAAGAACCCATATACCCCTAACTGCTACTATATGCTGTTTCCGTTTAAGCTTCATGAAGGAACCTTGTCCCATCACAGAGAAGATGGCTTGTCGCCTCTCTGCAGTGTTTCTCTGCCTTGGGTGATTCTGGAGTCAATGTGGCCCCCTCTATTTTTTCTACATTTTTCTAAGTTTCTTTGTTGACCACACTTTGATGTGGTCACATTCTTTGTTTAAATATATTAATGCCATCATCCAAGCCTTTTTGTCTGCTTCTCTTCTTGCTTTTGGTTTGGAAGACATTGTATCTCTTTGGAGGGACTCTGTGTATCTTCACACATTGATTTTGTGTTGATTTTATTACCTTAATTTTATGGGTTAAGTTATGAGATTCCTCCAGCTCCTAACTTGTCAACCTCCCTCCCCACTGCCCCGCTCCCCTTCCTTCCCCACTGGATTTAAGTTCAAATTCTGAGTCTGATTTTGGAATACTCAGTCTGGCTCCAATCCAGCTATCCAATTTAGCCATGGCTCTCTGGATCGTTAGCTACTATTATTACCATCTCTCCCTTCATACCCACTTATGTCTCAAATTAAATCTAGTTACTTACTGAAACGATATGTCCTTGATTTCCTACTTGTGTACCCTTGTTTCTGTTGTGTTTTTGGCTTGAAATGTCATTCTTCCTATGAAGCCTTCTCTGATCCCTCACTGGGAGTAATCATTTCCTCCTTTGAGTCTCACAGTGGAGGATTCTTTTATGTCTCCTTTATGGCACAGCACACTTTCTGCCATATATTTCAACTGTTTGTGTACATGCCTTTATCTCTCCTACTAGACCATAAACTCATTGAGCAGAGCTATCTGGTTGACCTTTGTATCTCCTCTAGAGTCTAGTTCCATTCCCTGCACATAGTAGACATTGGATAGCTATTGGATGAATGGATAACAGAATTTCAGATTTAAGTTTCTACTCACTGGTTTAGATATTTTTCCCTCTTGTTTGCTTCCCTCCTTCCTTTTCCATTTCCTTTTCTTTTCTTATTTCTTTTTTTGCACTGACTCATCGAACTTGTCTTCGCCACTCCCTTTTCTTACCCAGATTTGCCTCATTCTTTCCCCATTAGCAGTCACTGTGTGGGAGGGAGCACCACATGTTGCTGGTCAATTTTCTCCATCCTTTGTGGGTCTATTCACTCCAGGAATCATATGACCAGCATGGGAACCAAGTGGTGGATTACATTACCATCTTAATAACAAGACCACGTGTAAAGAAGAGTCTTCAAGGTTTGTTAATATATTGCTTTCAAGTGGGAAACTTTCTGATCCACATTTCAAGGGAAAGGGAAAAAAAAATCCTTGGGTGCTTGGGAAGCAAATCAAGGTAGATTCACACTGCGGGATGTGGAATGTTAGAGGCATCTTATTTGAGTGAAGGAAAGCAGGAAGCCATAGCATCTTCTGCTAACTGTTATTGTTGGATTCCTGCATTTCTTCTACAGCTGGAAGAAACATTAGAGATTAGGGTAGTGCAACCCTCCTATTTTCCAGATGAGAAAGCAGACCCAAAGAGGCTAAATAACTTGTGCATAAAAACTGGGATATTCGTTGCCCAGTGTTTATTCCCAACACTGAATGTGGCTTGGAAGAACCACTACCTCTTTGAAAACAGTGGAAGTTTGGCTTGAAGTGGAGGCTTCAGGTCTCTCAACTGAAGGCTTTTGCAGTGCTGAAAAGTAGACTGAGGTTGGTAGCAGGTTGGATTGGGGACAGTGTTCACCAGAAGGGCCCTGTTAACTGCTGTGATCGCTTTGCGTGGTTCCCTTCTGGGGATCTGCTCACTGGGGACTGGCTGACAGAGATCTGTTCCTTCTACATTTGAAAGGAGGCCAACATTTAATAATAAAAACATTTCCAATTTTTCTTGCTCTTTTTCCCAGCCCTCATATTCCAAATTTTGTTCCAGGCTTAATTTTCTTATCTCAGCACTATTTGTATTAAGTTTTTATTGTTTACTGTAGGTCAGATGTCAGTATGAAGCCTGGGAAATCCAGAAAGTGTCTTAGAGGCTCATGACTGCTTTTTGGTCCTTTTTAGGTGCATCTTTTACCTGACTCGTGGAACTATGTATTTTGTTGTCACTGAAATACTGTCCAGTGAACCAGTGGTTGACAGATGTGAAAGGTTACTTATTTGTGGCTAGGGAGCAGCCCTCTAAAGAGATCAGACAGCCCAGAACAGGAAGTCAAGTGCAAACAGGATGTGCTTGTCTTTACTGTAACTTGTATGCCTGTGTTTTGAAACTTGGTGTGCTTAATAAGTCAAGACTTCTAATACTTGAGCTTGGCTGAAGAAGTGTCTGCTTCTGGTTTGAAAAGGAGATAAGGCAACAAGACCTTTACTGCCCTTGCCTTTATACAGGTGCAGATCTTTCTTCTGGGGATCAGGTCATTCTTTCTTCCTGGTGCGTGGTGGTTTTTCCTAGTTTACACCATGTTGCATCCGTGTATTTTATAAAATGAAACCCCTGAATTGACTGCTAGTCTGTTACCTTTGGTAGATGCGGGATTCAAGCTGTGCTTGCTTATTTATTTTTTAATAACGATAGGAAATTCTAGCCTCTAATTCACTAGCCTTTTAAATTACAGTTTCCTTTTATTGAATTCCAGGATTTCTAGCCCAACTTTTGAGTGTTTCCTGAGCAAGGTAGTTCACAAGTGACCCTGGGGTCTTTTTAGCCTTTGAAAGTTTCCTCCGTCGTGGGAGGCTGGATCTAATGGCAACTGCTGAACTGTTTTGTACCTAGGCGAGTTTCTGGAGAAGAGATTAAGTAATTTGCTTGGGGTGGGGTGGTACCCAGCCGGTAAACAATCTTCGGAACCCCTGTTTTCTGGACCCCACCCCTACCCCCCACCATTCTTTCTTGCTTGCCACTGTGAAATCTGCTTTATTATTGTCTATTAGGGAGTAATCTTGGGGTCTTTGTGGATTATTATAACTGCTTGAGTTATTTCAGAACAATGATGGTCTCAAACCATAAACTAATGAGTACGGGGCAGGTAAAGGTTTGGGTAATGTTTTTTTGTGCATCTCGTGTCCCTGCCCCATTGCAAAGAAGACTATTCTGCCACTTTATAATTCCAGGAGCAAATGGGTGAAGTAGCAGCACATCACAACATCCCTGAAAACAGCAGTTCTTCCGGGTATCAGCACAGGTGGCTTTTTTTCTTGGATCTGTCAAGGAGTGGTGAATATGAGGCAGTTTGCACTGTGTTGTGGGATATATAGGCAAAGAATAAAACCTGAAGACCTGGTAAGCACAGGTGTTCTTCACGAGGAGATAATATCGTGTGAATACAAATGTTTTCTTTGTGGTACTGGGTGAACTAGAAATTTCCATTTCTGCTTCTTGGGATAGATACTGGGCATATCATATCCTGGCAAGAGCAGAAAACTTTTCAGAAAGTCAGCATAATTTTCAGATTGAGGTCAAACATCAAACCAAGCCCAAAGGTCTTTGGGAGGAAGGGGTTAGTCTGGATTCATCCTGGATTTATCCCCAAATCCCATCTGACTTCAGTGCAGTGCAAATAGTTACAGAGCACCAGGTAGGGCCTAGAATGTTCCATTCTCTGAATTTGGTGAACAAGAGGGGTTGAGGAGCTAAGGAACAGTCTAAGCTGTCTGGGCTACAGGAAAAGTGACAAATTTATTAGCAATGGAGTAGAATTGGAAAGAAACAGCCTAGGGCTGCATTGTGGAGAAACCACTTCTGACCACCTCACAGAAAAGTTCTTCAGACATTATAAAATTAAGAGCTAGTGGGAGGGGCCTGGAGTCTTTTAGTTCTTGGAGGATCTTTGGAAAACTAGATGGAGCCTGGTTAAAGATATCAGCCTTTTTTGTTTGTTTTTTTAAGTAGAGGATAGAGCAGATAAATTGTCACATTAAAGAACCTTAAAAAAGATTTTCTTAAAATTATTTATAACCAACTTTTACTGAGCACCTATTATGTGCTAAGCTCTAGAAATGCTTGTTATTTTAATTCTTTCAATTACCAGTTTCAGTGAAGCAGGCAGGTTCTGTTGTTTTTGAGGAAATTAAAGGGATTAAATAGCACCAAAATCTAGAGTCTTTGTTCCTTCCACACCCAGTATATTTGGCTACGTAAAGAACATCATTTTGATCCTAGGCAGACTCCCCGTCCTGAAGCATTGCCTTTTCCTAGGGTAAGGAGTAACACAAACCCTCTTACCTAGTTCCTGTCTCCTTGAACGTTTTTTTTCTATCATGGTTACCCATTAGTCAGTCACTGTCATAGTGTCTACTGAAAGCAGCGTCTTCAATCAGAAGGTCCAGACAAGCTTATCTGGTAAATCCTGTTCCCTGTAGAAGAGTACAAGGAGGATCAGAGTCTTTTTATTCTTGATGGGCTTTGTCATCAGTTTTGATGGAAGAAGGATCTCGGGGTAGTTAAACTGCAGGTCCGTTTATTTTGTTTTCAGTGTTGTTAGAAGACTTCACTCTGCACTGCTTTCTTCCCTGATTGACTTGCCCTTTGGGGCAGAATGCCTGGACTGCAATTAAATGTGTAGGTTTCTCTGCTGCACTGTTCAATCTGTCATCTCTCCTAAACGCCACACAAAGAAGCAGCCATTTAATTGGTCAGACCCCGAGGGTGATACTTTGGCACACCCCCATTGGTTAGAATTACTTTCCCCTGAACTTCAGAGCAGATGCTGAGGTCCCTCTGCAGATATTTGTCATGGACTAGTTGGAAGCAGGGAGTTTCCAGGAACATTTATAATTTGTGATTATTAAGTATGTTTTTCAGTTGTTTACAACAGTTACCACTGCAGGAAAAAAGAGCTCATTTGTTACTGGTGCAAAGTAGAGATCGCTCTCCTTTTCCCCTTCTTCATGTTGTCTTTGTAACTAACACTATGCCCAGAGACCCTCTGCTGTTCTGGTTCTCACAGCCTTTGTCCTGTTTCTCTCCCACCTGGCTTGGGGCTGTGCGCCTAGTAGCCATAGGCAAAGCTCTGCTTGGACCTGGCTGTCTGGTTGAGGTCTGTCTATTTGATTTCCAGCATTTCTTTTCTCTGTTCTCTTGCTTCTCCGTTTGCTGTTTTCATCTTTATTTGTATTCTTTGCAGTTTCATCGCAGCACCATTTCAAACCACAGCCTCCAGGAGGGCCCTGATGCCTTCTGTGCCATTTGATGCAGGGGAGGGATGGAAGTGACTGACGATCTTGTACATCTTTGAGGCTCTCCCTTTCTGGCTTTTTAATGCCGTAAGAACTGACAATCGTAACATTTTTCTATTACTTTTAGCAGATCAGTCTGTTCCTGTTCCTGTTCCTTCCTTCTTTTTCAAGCAATCTTAGCAGACGCTTAAATTATTTTCAGCATGTGTGAGGTAGGCAGCGTTACTATGACATCTTTCCTTAAAAGGATTGCTGTGGTTCTGTGGGTTTAAAACCCGTAATTTGCTCATCACCCTGGAATCACGGTTGTGGAATTTTCAAGAATGAATCTCTGTCCCTCCCCCCAGTTTTTAAAGCTCTAATGCCGTTATCATTAGTAAGATTTCAACAAATACCTGGTGATCACGTTCGCCTGGCACTGAGGTTGGAAATAAAGCTGTAAAGTGACTTGCTCTTGTTTTCTGTTTCACCTTCTGCTCCCTAATCACTGGAGAAGAATACTTTAGAAAGAATCATACGAATTGTTAAATGATTGCTTAAATGCGGTCCTGCCAGAACACTCATCCCCTTAGAATGCACTCGCCATGCCACGTTGCGCGGGGACCTTGCCTGGTTTTGTTCCTTTTGGAATCGCCAGTGGCGGGAAGAGGGCTGAGCAGATGAATGAATGACAGTTGTCCAGAGGTGTTCAAGATGCTATGAGAGCACAGACGGGGCCCAGAAGGTTTTGCTGAGGAAGTAGGTGCCACATGAGGGAGGTGGGGTGGGAGCAGGGGTCGAGACTGAGAGAGGAACTGGAGGGAGGTTCCTGAGGCCACAGTAAGCTTGGCAATTGGGGACTGAAAGCATAGCAGGGTAGCTGGAGCCGAGAGCAAGGAGGGTGGGGCCCTGGGCTCTGATGATTGACTTTCATTATTATTATTTTTATATCTTTATTGGAGTATAATTGCTTTACGGTGGTGTGTCCGTTTCTGTGCACAACAAAGTGAATCAGCTAATAAGTCTACGTATATCCCCATATCCCCTCCCTCTTGAGCCTCCCTCCCACCCTCCCTAATCCCACCCCTCTAGGTGGTCACAAAGCACCGAGCTAATCTCCCTGTGGTATGCGGCTGCTTCCCACTAGCTATCTATTTTACATTTGGTAGTGTATATATGTCCATGCCACTCTCTCACTTCGTCTCAGCTTCCCCTTCCCCCCGTGTGTCCTCAAGTCCCTTCTCTACATTTGCGTCTTTATTCCTGTCCTGCCACTAGGTTCATCAGTACCATTTTTTTAGATTTCATATATGTGCGTTAGCATACAGTATTTGTTTTTCTGACTTACTTCACTCTGTATGACAGACTCTAGGGCCATCCACCTCATTACAAATAACTCAATTTCGTTCCTTTTTATGGCTGAGTAACATTCCATTGTGTATATGTGCCACATCTTCTTTATCCATTCATCTGTCGATGGACATTTAGGATTTTCATTATTATTTAATGGTTACCAGTGAAAACACTTCTTGAGACAATTAAGTCAGAAACGCCTCTCTCCTCCACTGGACCAACACAGGTGGGCAAGAATAGAAACTGAAACAGATCCCAAATATCGAGGAAGGGCTTTACCTTTAGGAAGTGGGCATCTGTCTGGAGCACTGGTGCCCTGAGGTTGTAGGAAGTAGGAAATGCAGGTGCCTTTCTGGATGTGTAAACTAAAATTCTGGATTCCCAGGAATGGCTTTTCTATCTATGGTGCCTTTCACAAGGTTCTCAAGTGTTGAAGGTTGGTTTGGCGGGTAAGTACCCCTTTGGGCGTCCCTAGAAGGGAGCGGGAACCAGTGCGAAGCACTCCCCACCGCTGGCCGCTTCAGGCGCTTTCCCTGGTCTTCTCCTAGTCGGTCCGTTAACCTCGCTCTCCCAGTGCACAGGCCCTTGAAGCACTGGTTCTGAGGGTGGGGCATGTGGATGCTGAAAGCAGCCGCCTCTTTCTGGAGGACCACAAATGACTTGAAGAACCTGGACTTACATCCCATCGCCCTCTAGTTGTGTGACCCTGCTGTGGTTACCCAACCCTCTTGAGGTCCAGCCTCTTCATTTACAAAATAACCATTTAAATTCTGAGTTTGGGGGCAGCATTACTGTATTAAACGAGACAGTAGATGGACATGTAACAACTCACTTGGCACATGTTAGGTGTTTTGTAGTGTTTTTGCTTTTTCCTTAAAAAATAAAAATTTCTAGGATCATCTGAGAAAGGGCTTCAGGACCCCGGAGTCTGAATAACTCCCCCAGTTTTCCCCTTGCCTGTGCCTGAAATACCAGCACACGAGATCCTCTCTCTCACCTGAAGCTTTGAACATTTGTACAGAAGTGTAACACAGGGATGGGATGAGAGAGGAGCCAGGCCCCGGTGTCTCTGAAGTCTTCCCACACGTCTCAGTGTGGAGAGGCTCTGGAGAGAGGCAAACACTCGATCCTCATTGGTCCCGTGCCTTAGTCTAGTGCCTACTGTTTACTGAATGTCTAGTACTGCCTTCCACCCCTTATGTAAAACTGGAAAGCCCAGTAAGGCCTGCTCTCTCCATACTGAGCGCCAACTCTGTGTCCAGCCTGGGGGACGCAGGTAAGTGTCTTCCTGTTACAGTGAAGCTCAGAGAGGCAACTTTCTTAAGCTCCTTCAGTGACTCACTGTTAGGGCCAGGATTTAAGGACAAGTCTGACGGAATCGAAAACCAAAGTAAAACATATTTGGGAACTTTATTTTTTTAATATATATATTTTTACTGTTCCATTTTCTAAAAATTTAGCCCTAAAAGAAAATTCTTATCTAGGAACGATACATTATCCATTACCCACATCTAAAGGACTGCCTTGGAGGATGGAAAACATCCATTAGGCTTTAAAGCCTTTGGGAATGCTCCAGCCTTGAGAAAGCTCCCCTGTTTATGTCCAGCCTGTACACTACCCCAGCAGGGCTGTTGTTCTAATTCAGGCCTTGGGGTTCTAAAGTTTTCTAAAGTTCCACAATATACTTGTCTCCTCTGTGACTTAGGTGTTCTGAGTTCTTCATTCTAAAATAAATATCTCAGAAATAATCTCAGTACCACAGAGAACATGCTTCCTTGTCCCACACCTGGCAAGGGAGACCCGTCTGTAGTATGGTTGACTCTGGCAGTTGCCTTACTTACAAATGCCACAGTCACCCTATTTTATGCTCATTGTGTTGTCACCAGCATTTTAAATCTTCCCCCTCTGAGGTGGACCCCTCAGGCAGCTTTCCTGGAAAATTCCAGTTGCGACTCTGAGATTCTGTTTTACATCAAAGAGTTTTGAGGGAGTTCGAGTTTCTTTCCAGACTAACTTCTTTTGAAAAATAAGCAACCTTCCAAGTTGAGAGATGATTTTAAACTTCAGGTGAGTTCTTCAGATAATGACTGTGTCTTTATTGTGCGGGTGATGTGATCAGCTGTGTCATAGTCCCCATCCAGCCCCGTCCCTTGGGTGGTAGGAAACTCGGGCTCTGCGCGACCAGAGGGAGAGAGGGACGTTGGGCTTGCCAGTCAATAGTTGCTATTGAACAGCTGAGCTGTTGCCATTTTAGACTTGTAACATATAGTTTAATGATAGTTTATTTTGTTTTGCTATTTATGGAGCATTTACTGTAGGTTAGGCACTTTGTTAGGTTAGGCACTTCTCATCCCTACAGTAACCTTCCAACAGGGGAGGTGTTACCTTCTTATACAGGTGAGGAAACGGACTCAGAAAGCTTAAGTAGCCTGCCCAAGGTTAGCTACCTTTGTTTTTTAAATTTTATTTATTTATTTATGACTGCCTCGGGTCTTTGTTGCTGCAGCGGGGTGGAGGGGGGGCTACTCTTTGTTGCGGTCATTGCGGTGGCTTCTCTTGTTGCGGAGCACGGGCTCTAGGTGTGCTGGCTTCAGTAGTTGTGGCACGCAGGCTCAGTAGTTGTGGCTTATGGGCTTAGTTGCTCCGCGGCATGGGGGATCTTCCCGAACCAGGGCTTGAACCTCTGTCCCCTGCATTGGCAGGCGGATTCTTAACCACTGGACCACCAGGGAAGTCCCACTACCTTTGTTTTAGATAAAGAACTTTTTCGTAGTCACTTTATGTCACTGTAAATATTGGCAAAATGCTTTTGGCCCTAAGCAGAGATAACTAGTACTTGCCTCATGGGCTGTATTGATAAAATATGGACTGTTTCTCTGACCTCGACTTGTTCATTCCACAAATTATTTGGGTGCCTGCTATGAAGTGGCACTGTGCTAGATGATGTGGATAGAAAAGTGAAGACAGATGAGGTTCCTGCCCTTGGAGTTTATACTGTAAACAGACAGATATAATTACAGATTATGATCATTTTCCCAAAGGAAACTGAAAGGGCAATGAGCGAGTGTGTGACTGGGGAGGACTCCTCTAAACAGGTGACGCTTGAGCAGAGGCCTGAGGATGAGAATGAGCAGTAGCGGCAGGGAGCAAGTGCAGGGACCCCGCGGCGGGAGGGAGCCTGGTGTCCTTGAAGAGCTGAAAGCTCACAAGGCGTGAAGCTTAGTAAGTGGTCGGGAAAGTAGCAGGACATGAATTGGGGAAGTGGGCCGGGGCTGGCAGCATACGTGGGGTCTTTTAACCGTGTAAGGAGTGGGAATTTTTTTTTTAACATCTTTATTGGAGTATAATTGCTTTACGATGTTGTGTTAGTTTCTGCTTTATAACAAAGTGAATCAGCTTTATAACAAAGTGAATACATATATATATATATCCCCGTCTCTCCTCCCTCTTGTGTCTCCCTCCCACTCTCCCTATCCCACCCTTCTAGGTGGTCACAAAGCACCGAGCTGATGTCCCTGTGCTATGCGGCTGCTTCCCACTAGGTATCTGTTTTACGTTTGGTAGTGTATATATGTCCATGCCGCTCTCTCACTTCGTCCCAGCTTACCCTTCCCCCTCCCCAAGGAGTGGGAATTTTTAATTCTCAAATGTAATGGGAGTCCATGAAAGAGCTTTAAGTGTTTTTGTCAGGGAAGGAAGAAAGAATTGTGGAGGAAGAACTGGAGAGAGGCAAGAACTGAAGCTGGGAAACTAGTTAGGAAGCAGTTCTCTTGTCCAAGAAGCTATGAGAGACCCTGGAAATGCAATAGTACACAGAGTCCCTGCCCTTATGGATTTTTAAATTCTAGTTAGGGAAGGCAGTTAACAAGTAAGCAAGTAACACCAGCTAGTACTAAGTGTTAGGCATGAGATTAGAAAGTGACAATTTAAAGTGAAGGTGAATGACAAGAAGGAGCCAAGCATGTGATATTCTGGGGAGAAGAGTCCAGGCGGAAGGAACAAACAGCAAATTCAAAGGGCCTAAGGAGGGAAATGTGAGTAATAGATGAGAGATGCGATCTGGACCACTGTCGGGGGCAAGGGAGATGGAGATGGGCACTGCCGAATCTTCAGCTTGAGAATGGTGTTTTTTTTGTTTTTTTTGTTTTTTGCGGTACGCGGGCCTCTCACTGTTGTGGCCTCTCCCATTGCAGAGCACAGGCTCCAGACGCGCAGGCTCAGTGGCCATGGCTCACGGGCCCAGCCGCTCCGCAGCATGTGGGATCCTCCCAGACGGGGGCACGAACTCGTGTCCCCTGCATCGGCAGGCGGACTCTCAACCACTGCGCCACCAGAGAAGCCCAAGAATGGTGTTTAAAGCCACCTGACTGGGGTCTCCTCGAGAGAGAGAGAGTGTGGATGGAGAGGACGTGGAAGACAGCCTAGGTACTGTCAAAACTTAAGAACAGAGGGAGGGGGGCAGCACGGAAGCTTTGAGGCAGGAGGAAAACCAAGGGTGCAGAGTTCTGGAAGCTAAGAGATGCCTAGAGGGGAGAGCTTTTCCAGGAGGAAGGATGGGTTGCCTGTGTCCAGCCCTGCTGGGAGGTTGAGGAAGATGAAGCTACAGAGTGTCACTCGGACCTGGCCACTTGGAAGTCCTGGTGACCTTACAAAGAAGAGATTAGGCAGAGTGATTGAGTCAGGCTAGGCTGGAAAAGGTTGAAGAGTGAATTAGAGGTTGAGGAAGTGCAGTCGAATATTTGGAGAAATTTTGATGTAGAGAGCAGAGAAAAGGACCTTTACTGAGGAGTGGCGGGTGTGGAGTCAACATGTTGTGGGGGTTTTTGTTATTTTTTATTTTATTTTATTTTTTACAAATTACAAATATTTTATTAGATGCTTTAAAAACTCTTTTTATAAACTTTAAAATGTAACTAGAGAGAGACTTCCCTGGTGGTGCAGTGGTTAGGAATCCGCCTGCCAATGCAGGGGACACAGGTTCGAGACCCGGTCCGGGAAGATCCCACATGCTGCAGAGCAACTAAACCCGTGAGCCACAACTACTGAAGCCCACGCGCCTAGAGCCCGTGCTTGGCAACAAGAGAAGCCACTGCAATGAGAAGCCCGCACACCTCAACGAAGAGTAGCCCCCGCTCGCCTCAACTAGAGAAAGCCCGCGTGCAGCAACAAAGACCAATGCAGCAAAAAAAAGAAATATATATATATATATATATAAAACTAGAGAAGTGTACAAATTCTAAGCGTACAGTTTGATGAATTTTCACAAAGTAAACATCTATATAACCAGCACTCATATTAAGCAACAGAACATTACCAGAAGTCCCCTTGTGCCCCCTTCCATCTACTGTCGGAGGATAACCCCTGTGCGATTTCTAGCACCATATAGTAATCTTCTTGTGTTGGAATTTTATATAAATGGAATCATTTAGTATGCGTTCTTTTGTGCCTATCTTCTTTCACTCAGCATTATAAGATTCATCTTTACCGTTGCATGGAGCAGTAGTTTGTTTATTCTCATTGCTGTATGAATATACCTTTATTTCTCCATTCTACTGTGGATCGACATTTGGATCTTTTCCACCTTGGGGCTATTACAATAGAACTGCTGCAAACATTCTTGTATACTTCTTTTGGTAAACATGTTTCTGTTGGGTATGTACCTGGAAGTGGAATTGCAAAGCCCTGGGGTGTGTGTGTGTGTTTTTACAAAGTGGTTGTGCCAGTTCATATTTTTTGCCAGCAGAAAATCCTGTCAACACTTGCTAGTATCTGTCTTTTCCATTTTAGCCATTCCAGTGGGTGTTTGGTGGAAACACATTGTGATTGTAATTTGTACTTGCATTATGACAAGGAAGAGTTTTTTAAGTCTGGGAGGTCCTGGAAAGTGTCTCTGTGCTGATGGGAAAGCTCCAGTAGAGGTGGAAAGCAGACGCTCAGAGGGTAATAGGCTGCAGGGCAGACAGACTGATTTTTTTTTTTTTGGTGGAATCGGGAACACTTCTCTTGTGGCCTACGGAGTGTAGGCTTCAGGGTCTAAGCGACTTAGATTCAAATTCTGGCTTTACTGCCCTCTAGCCATGACCTTTAGTGAGTTACTTAACTTCTCTGAACCTTGGTTTTCTTACCTGAAAATGGGAAGAACTAATCTGCCTTGCCAGATGGTTGTGAGAATCACATGAGATAACACTAGGTAGTACCTAGCTCAGTGCCTGGCAGATAAGAAGCATTCTTCCAGCAGAGTATGGCTACTTTCTTCTTTACTTCTCAGAATATGTAATTATTGTACAATTATTTCAAAGAGGCATGGCTAAGCCATATTGATAGGTTTTTCATAGCATTTCCTTTCAAAGCCATTGCATTGCAGTTCCTTTCAAAGTCATCCTTTAATTGCTTCTTAAGGATGATATACAAGATGAAGCAAAGCCCATTCTGTATTAATGTTCCAGAACGTGGGACACTTTCCTTTCTGCTCTTAACAGCATAGATGCTTTTGATAATTCCAGCAATACAGTAGTGATAGTAGGCAAACCACCCTCAATAAACTGGAGATGATTCTGTAAGGCTTGCAACTAGCCATTTTCTGATTCGTCATGTCATGAAGGTACTTCTTTGAGGATTGGGGGCATTTTAATTAGGTTTTTTCCAAAGGATTTTTGTAATGTCTTATATGGTAGGTTCACCATAAGTATGTTAATTCCAAGATGTTGCTGTCTCTGCAACCGGGTGAAGCCTGTAGCTTGGCACACAGAACAGTTAACTAAAATCAGAACAGATTGGATGAGAATCTTGGGGGCCTCAACTTTAGTGCCTTAGATGTTGGTGGTTAGCAAGGTGGTTTTGGAGTTGCATTGCAAACTCAGAGATTTTACTAAGATGCTGACGTTCTGACCTTTTTACTCCGTGGGTCCATTCTGACCCTTCTTCTGTCTTCCATGGGAAAGTCCGTGACAACCACTGATCCACTTAAAATCATTTGTCTTGAGCAGGTGGACAGGTAGAGAAGTGATTGTTTTAAAATTACTTAGTATTCTAGGACTTAATAGGGAGAAATCACGGTATCTGCCCTCTTGCCTCTAACTATGGCTGTACTCAGCCTACCTGGAATAGGTCACTTATCTTATCCTGTTCTTAGCACTGTAATTTTCCTGTTCAACAGGGTTCAGTCTCCCAAGAAATACCAGCTTACTTATCAAGCTGACAAAACCCCATGTGCGAGCTAGCCGTCCTTGCCTCATACCACTGGGTCCTTCCACAGGGAATAGTACATTTTCTTGTTCACCCCAGCCCTACATCTCCCATCTTCTTTACCCTTTAGGCAAATTGGAAGAGGAGAGCCTGGCAGGTTTCAAACAAACGCAGTAGGAGAGCAGTCAGACTGTATTTGAAAATTAGATCGCCAAGTCCCATCTTTTCTGAAGAGGGTGAGGGGAATTGGCGAAGGAATTTTCAAGCCCTTGGCGAAGATTTGATGATAATTTTCTTTGCAGATCAGAAAGAGGTTTGCAGATCAGAGAGGGAAGTTTTTCACAGTTGTCAACCTAGGGAGAATTCTTTATACATCCCACAATTGGTTCCACTTTCAGTCCTTAAGTAATAGATGCCACATGTGTGTCTCTGTTTAGGGCTGATGGATGCAACGTACTCCCCAAAGAAGAGTGTTATTTGTACGGCAGTGTTAAAATGACAGACTCTTTGCTTTCACTCCCTGAAATAACCCTGAATGTAGTTCTCATTTAGGCTTAGGGCTTTCCAGTTTGGCAAGACCACGTTAAGAAATGTGTCTTTTGGTAGTTAAATATATGTCACAAAGAGTAGAAGCCTAGTTTGCTGACTTCAGTGGCCCTGTTCTGTTAGGGTGAGCAGGTCTAAGGTATTTTTAGCACTGGAGACTCTTCCCCAGTGACCCCTGCCCACACACCCACATCCCCAGGATGAGGCTGCATTCTCCACCCATACATGGGGCTGGTGGAATAACCAAGGGGCAAATTTCAAGTCTTCCCACACAGCCAAGTCCTTGTAAGAGTAGCCAGATACTCCAACAGGCTGACGGTGTTTCTTTCAGAGCTGTTCTGAGGAGGCAGGCAGTTAAGTTTAGAACCAAAGTTAGAGGATGGAAATAGTGCTGAGGAAGACAGGTCGTCTTGATTCCTAGCTAAGGAAAAGCTTTTTTAGCTTCTGTACCAGGAGGGCTGAGTTGAGCTGTATATATCGTGCCTGACTGGGCCCAGGGTCCCCGGGGGCAAGGACCTTGTGGAATTCACTTTTGGTCTCCCCGGTGCCCAGCACATCTGGTGCTTCCCAAGTGCTTGCAAAAGCACATGAAATGAAACAAGGTACAGCTGGCCGGCTTTCCAGAGTTCCCGACTGATGGTGCCTTACCGAGTGGGTCTACCCATTCCGTGACAAAGTCCTTACCTCTTAGGGAAAACAATTGCAACACGTGGATTCCCCTTGTGTGGAAGAGAAGTCTGTTTTTTTCTTGTGGTTAAATATTTCATTCTTCCATCTCTCTCTGCTAATGCCGTCAGCCTATCTTTGGTTCCATCTGTCTTCACCTCTGTTCCACCCTCTGGTGAAGGAGGTTGTAGTCCATCCCCACGTCTCATCACTTGGTCACTTTTCTTCCCACTCCTGGTCGTCGCTCCCATCATTCATTGCCAGCTTCCCTTCTTCTTTCAGCTCTTAGTCTTGGGGGCTTTCCTCTGTGGTCTATGAATACGTCTACATTTCTCTTATCTCATGACCTCTGCTGCCTTCTCTCTTCCCTTCGCTGTCAAAAGTTTCTAGAAGGAATGATTTATCCTTAAAGTCTGGCAAGTCCTCACTTCTCATTCACTTCCCAACCTGTGGTTACCGGTCAGCTTGTCTCTTCCTAAACTGCTCGGGCATGGAGCACACTCACAGTTTCCTAAAACTGGGTCCATCTCATTCTTCTGCGTGTTCTCCTCTCTGGGTCATTAAACAACGTTGAAAATTTCTTTTTGAAATTCAAGACACTGTTCCTGTTCTCCCACCTCTGAGCATGCTTCATTCCTTCCTCTGTGCTGGTTGGTTCTCCTCTGCTTGCTCTTCGGATCACACGTTCCTGAGGGCTCTCCCAGGCTGGCTTCTCTTCTGACCCGGACTGTCTACCCAGCCTTCTGGCCCTCTCTGACTGTACATACTTTCCAGTAGGCGAGGATCCACAAACCTTTATCTTCAGCCGACACGGTGCTGTGCATACACCAGCAGATCCCACAAGTCAGGTACAAAACTCAACTCAATCTTAACCTGCCCCCGCTCCGCATTTCACACACAGACACATGCTCTTCCCGAGGGCTTTATCCCAGTCAACCATTCCACTCTCTCTCCTGTTGTGTAACTCAGAGAGCCAGCATCTTCTCTCCCCTCCCCCCACCTCTTCAGTTCATTGCCACATCCTGCTAAATTTGTCACAGATCTAGCTGTCTCTTTCTCTTTTGCCCATATCCTCATATCTTTCTTCCAACCTGCCCCTCTCGGATTTGTCCTCCACACCGCTTACTGCTGTAAGTGGCCACGCTAAAATGCAAATAAGATCGCAAAACCTGGTTGCCTGAACCGTTCATTGTGTCCCACTACCTATAGGATGAAGTCCAGACTCCTTACCATGGAATACAAGGTTTTTCTTTTAAATGGCTGCTTGTTTACTTGCTGTGCTCTCAGCCACCCCTACCCTTACCTTTGACCCAACCAAGCATTTTGTAGTTTCTTTAATGCCCTGGTGCAGTTCTTGGTTGTTTCTTGAAAAGTCTTTTTGCTCTTAACTTTCTGGTCCGTAATAGTGTTACTGACCAGGGTTCTCGGCCTCCTTTATCAATAGAAATTGATAAGAGGCCAGATGAGAAATTCAGGCAAGGCTTTCCTGGGGCCCCTGCTGCAGCAGGGGGAGCGAGAACAAGCGGCAGGTTCCCTTGCTCACTCGCTTGCTGAGCAGGGGTGCGAGCTGTTTCCTTATATGGGTTGAGGATAGGAGCAGGTCCAGGGGTCGGACTTGAGGGCTGGCTGGGGTGTTCTGCCCACCCCTCTGGCGGTGGTGTGTGCAGGGGGCATGCACAGTGCCCTGCTTTTGCTCCCTGCCTTTGCTCCTGGCTCTTTAGAAGTGGCAGTTGGGTTTTTGGTCTTTTTGTATCTTGTTGTCCATAATTTGCCCCAGTGCATGCACGTAGTTATTTTTAGTACCTTATAATTTATTTGTATTTTGTTGCTCCAGGAGACGTTTATCCGGGTGAAGCATTGCCGCAAAGGGTCCCAGGGTCCCAGCCTGTCTCAATAGGATATGTCTTCCCTGGTCACTCCTCCATCCCTGAGGAGCTGATCATTGTTCCCATCTTTGTAACCCCCCTTACACTGCACAAACCTCTGTTAAAGCACTGATCACCCTGAAATTTCAATTTTTGGTTTTACATTTCTAGTTCCCCTACTAGACCATGAACTTAGGTAATCGACCATACTCACCTAGCACTGGAGACACAGCAAGGCATTGGCTCCTCTAAGGGCTGCATGCATGAATGAGTGGAGGATTTGACAGGTTAGTGAACCACCCACAGCTTTGTCTCAAGGCTGCTCTGCTGTTCCCCTTCCCCTGACCTCATTCAGTTAATTGATGCATCCTGCTGATTCTGTCAAAGATCTATCTGTCCATGTTTGGGACAAGCCCAGGAAGCCAAATGGTAGTTGTGAAATCTTTAGGTTTACTTTTTACCTGTGCTGTCTCAGAGAAATTGCAGTGAAAGCATTGTTGTAATGCTAGTAGCAACAACTAAGGTTTATTTAGTGCTCTACAGCCTGGAGAATCTCAGATGAGAAAAATGAAGTACAGAAAGGCTATGACTTGTTAGAGGTAGGTAACAGCCCAGGTCTTCAGATTCCAGATCCTCTGATCTTTGTATTATTACACACTGTTTCAGATGCTTCCATCAACAGGTGATTTAAAGAGTTACAATCTTCCTCTTTCGGAGGGCTACTACTCTGCTGTTGCCTGCAGTCTCTTGCCAACAAATAACTCAGTTATTTTACTGCTCTGGGCTTCATTATTCCTTGTGAATTCGTAAGGCAGATTAAGTCCCTGTTTTCTGGGAATTGAGAATCTTCAGACAAGTCATAGTGAGTCAGAGAGAAATGTTTTTGATGTGAAGGAAATGGAACGAATGTGTGGTTAGTTAATCTTTAAATATTGTATGTGATTCATTCATTCAGTAGTACTTGTTGAGCCACCCATCTGCTGGGCACTGTATGACTGTCATGGTCCCTGCTCTCATGGGGGTCATAGGCCACGGGGTGAGACAGGTATTAATCGGACATGCCTGCAAAAGTGAATGCATGTATTATTGGAGGCGGTGTTGGGAAGCCGGAAAGGCCCTGGAGTAATCACGAGGCCAAAGGTTATAGCTGGGTGAACCAGGAAGTTCCTTCCTCCTGCTGGGCCTCTTTCTTTTCCTCTAAAAAATAACCAAGGTGGAACCCGTTGGTGTCTTAGTTCCTTCCAGCTTACTACGTCTTTGAACTCTTATCTAACAAAGGCACATTCAGTGAGTCAGAAGGCAGAGCAGAAAGTACGATTCTTTTGTGTGAACTGATTGTTAAAACATGACATGTTTCATTCGTTATCTCTGTAAGCAGAGTTCAGGCTTACAGTTTCCATCCTGACTACCTTGGTCTACTGAGAAAAGCACATTTTACTTTATTAAAGCAGCGCTTGGCATTTTAGTGGACCCCCTTGCAATGTTTAGTTTATTCTGACATTTGAGAGATTGGATCCTCTTTGTTCTGTGATCTCAAAAAATCATCAACCCCCCAGCCCCTAATTCCTGTATTTGATATGTAAAATGGAAGTAATAGCCCAAAACTTCTTAATAAGCCCGCAGAGGCACTGATTCAGCAAGGAAGCATCTGCTGTGTGCACGACACTGCTGAGTACAGAACAGACACGAATAAGAAGTGGTCCCTGCCCTCAAGGAATGTATGGTTTAGTCGTAGAAAAAAAGCATAACTATTACAGGTGCCGTGGTAGACGTTGATGTAGGGTCAGACGTACAAATGTAAGAGCTGTACGTAAGTTCTGCTGGCTGGTGGGAGGGGAAACCACGGGGCAATGTAGTATAGGGAAGAGAATGTTAGGTTTAGAGTCAGAAGAGCCGGGTTTTTGGAATCTCCCTTCTGTATATATTAGTTGTGTGACCTTGATTCCTTTGAGCCTGGGTCGCCTCATCTAAATAAAGGAAGTAATGATCCTTCTGCCCCATGGTCAACGTGAGTGTGGAACTGTACACGTGTGTATGATAGAGCTCTATCTGTCTGAGCTCTAGGGGCAAGGTCATGTTCCTGAATAAAATGGCTGTTAGGCCACTTGTAATTGCTAAGACAAAAGATTTTTTTTTTAATATATATATATATATTTATTTATTTATTGTGCGGTACATGGGCCTCTCATTGTTGTGGCCTCTCCCGCTGCGGAGCACAGGCTCGGGACGCACAGGCTCAGCGGCCATGGCTCACAGGCCCAGCCACTCCGCGGCATGCGGGATCCTCCCGGATCGGGGCACGAACCCGTGACCCCTGTATCGGCAGGCGGACTCTCAACCACTGTGCCACCAGGGAAGCCCCAGACAAAAGATTTATTTGAAGTAAAGCTCTCAGATTAAACCCAAACAGGCATCAGCAACCTTTCAAAGGTAGCGTGCCAGCTCTGCTGCCTTTGCCAGCCTGTCCTGCAGATCAGGTGTCTGTGCGCACCTTTCCTGTAACGGCAGCGGGTGTGGTGCAGGAGGCAGTAGGAAGTCCGGTGGCCCCCGAAAGCCCATCCTCACCTTGACTGTGATGGGAGGTGTGGACTGATGTCACTGCTCACCTGTGCCCTCAGGAATGGGGACGCCGTCAAGCTGTGTCTTAACTCTGACCTTTACCCCCTTCTCCCTAGTGCCAGATTTTATCATGTGGGCAACCTGCTGCAACTGGTTCTGCCTGGATGGACAGCCTGAGGAGGCCCCACCACCCCAGGGAGCCAGGACGCAGGCCTATTCCAACCCTGGGTACAGCTCCTTCCCTTCCCCCACGGGCTCGGAACCAAACTGCAAGGCCTGCGGGGCCCACTTCGCAAGCATGACCAGGAAGGTGAGTGTCGACCTCTCGGCCTGCTCGGTCGCTGTAGCCTCAGGCCTTCAGGCAAGTCTGCTGACCCTTCCATGGTGCCTGCCCCTGGCCTTTGCCTGTGCAAAGCTGGCAACCCAGACCTGTCCTTTCACAAAGGTATTAAAACTAACCAAGCAAAAGCAACACATCTTGGCGTAGATTTGGAGCCAGCTAGATCTGAATTCTGATAGCAGCTAGGCAACTTCCTAGCTGTATGACTTAACCTGTCTTGAGATTCATCTTCTCCGTCTATGAAGTAGGGATATAATAATTGTACCCAAGTCAACATCTCGCAATGTTGTGGGAATAAAATGCGCTAAGCTGCGAAGGGTGCCCGGTGCGATGCTTGGGGTGCAGCAGGCACTTGCTGTTATTTCCTTCATTAGCTGCCGTCATAAAAAGCCTGGCTGCAGGTGAACTTGTTCTTTTTATTGAAAACAGTGTCAAGGACATCTCAGGTGCGTCAGGACCCTAACAAGATGAAGACTGGAGCTTATTTACTGTTGCCGTTTCATTTGAAATGCATGGTAGCCGTGTTTTCCAGATTAGTGAGCAGGAGGTAAAATCACTGGCTGGGCCATGGTGTACGGGTGAGGGCCATCCCTCTGTCTGTGGTAAGCACGCCTGGGGCCGAAGGTGAGCCCTGACCCAGAGAACTGCTGCATCTGTCTTCTTCTGCAGAATGAGAGGTTTGCAGCCTAGAATGTGACGTTTAAATGATGATAAGGAGAAATTTGAGAGGAAAAAATACTTTCTAAACCACCTTCTGTATGCCAGGGACTATTTTAAGCAATTTATAGAGTTTTTGTTTCATTTAATCCTCACAGTAACTCTATGATGTAGGTTTTAGGGTCCCTACACCCCACTTTACATATGAGAAACTAAGGCTTAAAGTTTAACAGGTAAAAAGGAAACTGTCAAGTTCCTGACAGCATTGGAGACATTAAAATACTCATTCTTTCCCCTCTACTTAAGTAGCGCCCCAAGATCACCTGGTTATTAAATGGCAGAGCCAGGATTCAAACATAGGTCTTTGACTCTCAAGCTTTCTCCCAGAAGACAGTCAGCATGTCAGAATTTCTGCAGCTCAAAGTGTTGACCAGCCACCCCTTTGTAACTGTAAGACAATGGAGAATTGGCATTTTGCCTTGTAGGTTGTATTTTGCCTATACCTCAGTGCAGTGCGGGGAAGGTGGGTACGTAGCCAAGCTTTGTTGTGGTTTGCTTGGCTACCCCAGTCACTGAGAACTCAACCAGAGAGGCTCCTGCAGGCCAGGGGACTGTGGCTCAGTGGGCAGGGGTGCCTCTCCTTTTATACGTAGGCTGAAGGTTCAGTCCCTGATGGAGACTGAAGTGGCGAGTAGGAGGAACTCGGGGCCACGTGGCCTCAGTGCTGTCGGTGGTGGAGACGGTGGGGTGGAGTTAGGGTCTGAGATGAGATGGAAGGAGGGCTGTCGGGTCCTGGTCATGTGCCTGGCACTGAGCCTGGCATTTCAGATGCGTTGTCTCACTGAAACCTTACAGCAGCCTATGATGTGTGTATTGCTATCATTTGTTCCCATTCTACAGATGAAGAAATTGTTCCCTTTATCTAAGGTAGTAGTTTCAGGGACTCCTCAAGTACATCAATAGTCTGTTGGATGTCAAAGCTCGTGCTGTTTTCATTGTTACATTGTGAGAAATGCTAGGAACAACCAGCTGAAGTGGCAGAGTAATTGGCAAGAAAGGAATAGGGAAAACCCTCGTTTAAATGAGGCAGCATGGGGAATTCCCTGGCGGTCCAGGCGTCGCTTTCACTGCCGAGGCTGTGGGTTCAATCCCTGGTCAGGGAACTACGATCCCGCAAGCCGTGTGGAGCGGCCCCCCCAAAAAAATTAATTAAGAAATAAACAAATAAAGGAAGCAGCATGAATTTGCAATAGGTTTGTTTGAAACCACCCTCCCCCCTTTTTTTTTAAAGTCAGTTATCCTCTGGAGTGGAAATGGAGAGAAAGCGCAGAGAGGACGATGGTGGTGATCCAGGCTCAGGATAAGCATGTCGAGCACATTGGAAACTTGAGAGAACCAGGGGATCTAGCGAGTTCTTGACATTGCTCAGCCTGAAGAGAGAACGTGAATGAACAAAGAAACCGCCCCCAGAGAAAGGAGAATGATGGTTGGGTCAGGGTGGGAAGATGCTTTATTTTCCTTATAGTGGTTATCACCACCCAACATACATGTGTTTGTGGATTGCCTGTCTTCTCAGATGGTACATAGGATAAGGGATTTTGTCAATTTTGTTCTCAACTTTTCCCCAGTATCTAGAACAGTGACTGACACGTGGTAGGTAGGCAATAAAATTTTAGAAATAAATGAATGAATGAACGAATGACTGCTGAGTTGAGAGCAGTTTGAAAAAGAGGAAGTAGACCAGAGAATTTCTATTTTCATCACTTTATGGCTGACATTTCCATGCTGAAGATTTTCACTGAGGGCCGATTCTGTCCCAGCAGCATGCTAGTAGCTGGAGCTTACAGTTTTGTGGAGAGAATACTAAGACATAGGTCTTTCCCTTAGGGAGCTTACTGTCTGGTCGAGGAGGCCCACATTTACAAAGAACTAATAATAGTCAGTTGCATAAGTTAAGTACTAGGGCATCAGGCATTGTTGGTAAATTGATAATTCTAGCCGGATGAAGGAAAGTTTGTTGATTTGCAAAGCAGTGGCTGAGGTAAAAGCACCAGATGTGGAGCAAGTTCAAGGTGGACTTGGGAACTGTGAGTGGCCTGTTTGGCCAGAGTGCCTGTTTGGCCAGGGAAGTTAGGGCAGCAGGGTTGGGATCAGGTGGTAAAGGGCCATGACTGCCATGGTAAGGAGTCTATCGCCACCAGACAACAAGGAAGCATCAGAAGGAGTTTGAACAAAGCAGCAACCTGATTGATCCCATTTCAGGGAGCAGACGTGGCTTCGTGAGGAGGGTAATTCGATGGAGCCATAGGAGTAGCACTTAGGAAGCTCTTGCACACCTGGTGGGAAGTTCCCAGAGCCTGGTGTAGGGTGGAGGCCGAGATTGATCGAGGTAGCTTCCATTTAGTGAGCAGCTCTTTGTGCCAGACCTTGTGAAGAAGTGGTTGTTAACCCATTTTACAGATGAAAAATTTGAGACTCAGATACAACAGGTACTTTAGCTACTAAGATACAAGGGCACACAGCTGTTGAAGACAGATGAAACGGAGGAGGAGGTCAAACTAAAGAAGGCAGAGAATCGGTCTGGGTGCCTAGGAGCCTGACAGTGATTAAAATAAGGATTTTTTTTTTTTTATTCAGTGGTTCAGTGGAAAATATATTATTCAGTATCTACTGTGTGTCAGACATTGCGTGGGCTAGGCAGGCAGAGATGAAGAATGTCAGCCCTCCTTAGTAGGGAGCTTGTAGTCTGACAGGAAGATGGGGGCAAATACGCAGCCACACAAAGAGACAAAAAGAAAGCTTCTGTAGCAAGAAGAGCTTTTGTGGGGGGAAAGAAAGTTCCAGTCTGGAAGGTAAAAGATGGTTATTGGTACAATGTTTTCTTGCCACAAAGGGATGGATTAATTTTGTGAATATTAAGGATGTTTTCTCCTATGAGAACTTTGCACTTGTAATTTCATGCTTAAGTGGATCAGCATCTTATCTTAAGGGTTTGGCATTTAACAGCTGCAAGCTTTTAAAATGTCTTTTCTAGAAGTGTTTGAATTGACGTGATTACATGGATCCTACTGTCTCTTTTTCCTTTCTTCATCGAGGTCAGTATTTTCCGACTGCTCATTGGGTACAAAGTCCAGAGAGCACTAAGGACTTTGTAGAGAGGACGTAGTAAGAAAGATGGAGCCCTGCCTTCCCAGAGTTTCCAGTCTCAGAGAGAAATGGCAGGCTGGGATTTGCCACAAGCCTCATATCCCATCTGTATTGGTAACACCTACATATGGTCTAGCAGCAGCCCTGCCTATTTTGGAGGGAGTTTGGCGCCCAGCCTCTTGAGCTGACCAGATTGAGCAGGAGGCTGGGGAGGTGGTCTGGCAGGGAGGTTGTACTTGGGAACGTAGAAGAGAAACTCAAATCTCAGAGTAGAAAGGGGGTGGCTCCTAGGTACTGGCCCACGTCGGAGATGAGGCACGGGGGAAAGGGAAAAGGAGGTGACGGTGTTACCTTTAAGTGCGTTGCGCGCCCGCCACACGCTGAGGTTTGCTGTGCCTTAGCTCATGTAGTACTTGAGTAGTCCTTGGAGGTAGGCTGAGCTTCCGACTTTACAGGTGAGAATCTGACGCTCTGGGAGGTTATCCTTAGCTGGGACGTGACCAGCTAGGACTTAATCCTAGTGTGTCATGCCTCGGGCTGCCCCTTTCCTCCCGGTGGGCTGCAGGAGGGGATGCTTATGGGCAGGATGGCTAGGAGGAGGGGCTGGTGGGCTGAGAAAGTGGGCCCGCCCTGTGCCAGGGAACGAGGCTGGGGAGAGGGTAGAACAAGGAAGGGTGGATTGGCAAAGGCGGGTGCCCCTGCCAGCCTCCCAGTGCTGGTGTTTGCCTGTGTTCCTGGCATTTGTGCAGGCTCGTCGGCTCCCCTAGGTCATCTTTCATGCGACCTCATGAGTCAGTTTGCACCATTTGCTAGAATTTATACATATGTGTTTCCCTTGCTTGTTCTGCCCACATTTGTTGACAGCTGCTTTTCCCTTCTCCTTTGTTCTCTTCTGCCTCTGCAAACTGAGGTTTTAGCCTCAAGAGAGCGCTGTCTTACTCTTTCCCCTAGGGTGTGTTTCAGATGCCAATGCCGGGACTTGAGAATCCCTGGCGAGCTGCGGGTTACGGAGAAGCTGGGTTGGTTGCTGCCTTTGCATTCTGATCTTGCATCCAATACGCTGCACACCTTTGAAGAAGAGAGGTGTTTAGATCTGGCTGATTGAGCAACTTGGGGCTTTTTAATTGTGTCAAGCTAGGTCTTATCAAACTGCATTGACTTAAATAATGTTCCACGTCAGGACCTACAGCTTTACTACACGGAAGCCTCGTCATTTCACTCTGTCATCCTAAGCACATCTCATTGCCCAACAGAAAAGCTTTAGATATGACTGAACCCCCAATACCCAAAAACATTCAGTTTCTACCTGAGTGGCTACTGGTCCCAGAACCCTTATGAAGCGAGTGCAGCCATGCGTCCTTTCCAGTCAGTCGCTGAACATTTTATTGTCTGGTTATAACTGTGTAGAGAATAAGGGAGCTTGATATGTGTCCTTCCCCAGCTTCTAAGTATCACTAGTCAAAACGATGGTAAGCATTATGCTTGTTTTCCTTTACTGCACGAATGACACTTAGAGAAAACGAACTATAACGACGTCAGCTATGCAGACTTTTACTTCAGTGCCACACAAGAGTATCTGTGATTTCGACTCTGGGAATCTCAGTCTCCTGGGCATTCTTGTTAGCTTGAATAACTTTCTATACTTAGAAAAGAGGGAGCGGAAATCTTTAGGTTAATACTTAAGTCACCACAGGATGAAAAGTTTTTAATTTCTCTAAAGGATGAGTGAGGGCGCCCTCCGGGACCAGCCCCGTGGGCCCAGGGATTACCCGTCTGGTGGCATGTGGCCTGCTGGTGGCTGGAACAGGCCTCAGTCAGATGTCACCGTGCTCGGTCAGCCTGCGGGGCGAGAGGCCGAGGATTTGCTTCCTGTGAGCTGAGCAAGCCTTCATGAGTTGTGTTGTCTGCGATCCTGGGAGGAGCTGCTGCCAGGCGGTACCAGCTTGCCTTCCAGGCGCTCTCGTCGCCCGTCTGAGACACCCTGTACTTTCACAGATGAGAGCTCCCTAATCATGTCCAGAGGGCCTCCTGGAGCTGACTAAATATTTGTCCTGGGTAGGCTCTCAGGCACCACTGAGTTCCCAGCACTCTGAGTGGGCCTTCCTGGGGTGGGGGTGGGCCTGGGCCTCAGCCTCTGCAGACGGGGCACGGGGTTGGCAGTTGGGAGATGGAGAGCCAGGCCCTTGACTCAGCCCAGCTGTAGGCTCGCCTGGGGCTGAGTTAGGCAATGTGAGCATGACTGTGGGCACCAAACTCAGACCTCGAGTGAGAATCCCAGCTCTACTCTTTACTGCCTGCCCTTTAGGATGGGATTTAATCTCTCTAGGCCTCAGATGCTTGGTCTGTAAAACAGGGAGGTACGCGGATACCTACTTTGCGGGGTTGCTTTGAGAATTAAATGACAAGCCAAATCTAGCTCTAGCACATAGTGGCCCCTCAATAATTTAATGAATAACATTAATAGTAACAACAGTCACCACCATAACCTTTATGCATTTGCTTTCTTATCTCAGCAATAAAGTAGAAAGAATCATAGTTCAGGATTTGAATCTTGACTCTTATCATTGGCTTGTATTTCCTAGCAAGAATAATTAAAACACTGAACACTTATTGAAGACTCATGTGTCAGATATACTAAATGCATTATCTCTTAACTTTACAACAATCATATGAGGCAGTTGCTGTTATCGCCTTGCTTTACAGATGAGGAAACTGAGGCCCAGAGAGGCTAAGTTAGACCCCCAAGGTGACGCCACAAGAAATGGAGGAGGGAGACAATGAAAATGCGGGGTTTTTTTATCCTGAAGCTGGTAGTCTTAATCAATAGCCTCCATTTCTCTACCAGTAAAATGAATAAAGTAAGCCTCCGACGGAACACTCCACGTAGTGTCCTGTATGTGGATACATGATGCCTACAGGGGCTGCGCCACCTCCAAGTGGCTCTTACCCTGAAATCTGCAAGGTAGCCTGCACGTGCAGGGAGAGGAGGAGCTCAGTAAAAGTAAGAGTGATGGGGGAGTCTCGCCCAGCTCCCATCGCACTGTCTTGTTCTCACTGTCTGACGTGGTTTCCTCTGCCTCTTGCTCTAAGCAGCAGACCTGCTTGGACTGTAAGAAGAATTTCTGCGTGGCCTGTTCGAGCCAAGTGGGGAGCGGGCCCCGCCTCTGCCTTCTCTGCCAGCGTTTCCGAGCCACAGCCTTTCAGCGGGAGGAGCTCATGAAGATGAAGGTGAAGGACCTGAGGGACTATCTCAGCCTCCATGACATCTCTACCGACATGTGCCGGGAGAAAGAGGAGCTGGTGTTCTTGGTGCTTGGCCAGCAGCCTGTAATCTCCCAGGAGGGCAGGACTCATGCCCCCAGCCTGTCCCCGGACTCCCCCGAGCAGCAGGCCTTCCTGACCCAGCCTCACACCAGCACGATACCTCCTACCTCACCCGGCCTCCCTTCTTCACCCCCAGCCCAGGCTCGGGACCGGCAGCAGGTACGGGCCCGTTTGCAGCCACATCATCTCTGCCAGTTGGAGGGCTCGTTTTCCTCTCCCGCCTGTACCGTGGGAGTGGGGCAAGGTTAAGTGTCCGGATTATGTGATGCCTTTCTGCTTACTGATGAGGGATGATGTTTTCTGGACATCCAACTCACGTTTTGGCTTTTTTCAGGGATATTGATGCACGATACTGGGTGTTTGTGTTTTTTGTTTGTTTGTTTTAATTTTTTATTTTATTTTATTTATTCATTTTTTTTTTTGGCTGCGTTGGGTCTCCGTTGCTGCGTGCGGGCTTTCTCTAGTTGAGGCGAGCGGGGGCTACTTACTCTTCACCGCAGTGCGCGGGCCTCTCACTGCAGTGGCCTCTCCCGTCACGGAGCACAGGCTCCAGGCACGTGGGCCTCAGTAGTTGTGGCGTGTGGGCTCAGCAGCTGTGGCTTGCGGGCTCTAGAGAGTGCAGGCTTAGTGGCCATGGCTCACGGGCCCAGCTGCTCCGTGGCATGTGGGATCCTCCCGGACCAGGGCTCGAACCTGTGTGCCCTGCACTGGCAGGTGGACTCTCAACCACTGTGCCACCAGGGAAGGCCTTTTGTTTGTTTTTAATATATACATATCCCAGTTAGAGAGTTTTTAAAAATTCATTTTTCCAGAAATATTTTGAGAAAACTCACTGGTAGGTATTCTTTGTGTTTAGTTCTGTTCAAACTGCCCTCCTACTTACTCACCTTTGTTGTGGTCTTCCTTGGCCGGATGGGGAACTCCGTTCCTCAGTGACCGTCACAAGGCACAAAGGAAGAAAAGGAACATGTAGAGGGAAGGGAGAGTGGGGAAACACTGTGACTAGGACAAGGGCGCTGCTTCTCTTGCCAGCCTCTGTCTGGGTGGGGCAGTGGTTGGTGGGCTGTTGAACAGTAAGCAGCCTTACCAGCATCCTAGTGGGGCCTGGGAATGGTAAGCTCAGAGCAGCACATCGACTGAAACATGAACCAGGCATGAAAAGTACAGAAATGAGTAACACATTGCTTCTGTGCTGAGAAAGCCCCTCTAAGGGGGAAGGTAGATGCAGAAACCAACTATTGGATTAGAGTGATGCAGGTGGACCTCACCGTTGTGTAAGGCATGATGGCGTCCCGTAGACATACGTAGGTGCCTTAGTGAGCCTTTTACTTACATGGCTTGGGCAATAGTGGGAGGATTAGGACCTAAGAAATCCGTTTTCCACATCCAGTTTGTCACTGACTCTTGGGTCAGTTTGGGTGAGGTTTGAGCCTATAACAATGAAATGGGGTTAGTAATCCAGACCACTTTTGCTCTTGCCAGGATGTTGGGAGGACAGACTAGCGTGATCTCACGTCTAAAGGGCTTTGAGCCGCCTAGAGCAGGCACGTGCCAGTGTTGTCAGTTCCCACACAGGATGTGGATGGCTGCTACCTCTTGTTTATGATCACCTCCTTTGCCAGGATGGGGCCCCCTGATTCAGCTCTGACGAGCACTGAGGCATAAAGGCCACTGTGATAGCATGCTTTACCTTCAGGAAACTCAGCAGCTCCCTTGTTGGCTTGAGCCTGCTTTCTCCCCAGTGCGCTCTGGAGTTTAACTCTTCCCTCAGCTCTGGCTCTGTCTGCTGGACAGGTTTGGGCTCCTGCTTTGACTTCCTCCCTTTGCTTGACTAAGTGTTTTCGCTGTGTTTATGGGGAGCCAGGAGAGTGCCTTGAGGGATTTTTTTTTCCCTCAAGAACCTTCAGGTGGCTTTTCCAATGAAAGGAGTCGGTTTTAAGCTTCCTTTCATTAATCAGAAGTTTCCAGACTGCACCCACAGGAGACACTGTGTACCGGATCTCATTGGGTACTTCTCTGATGTTTTCAGAGGGCCTTCAGGTCAGCTCACATCCCCTGTTCTGGTGAGGTCTGCATTTTGTCAGCCAGAAAAACAGGGGAAGCAAAGTAACTTGTGCGTGGCTGCCCAACGATTCTACAGCGAACTGCACCCAGGATGCAAATCTGCTTATACCATTCACCCTACCAGGGCCCTTTCCTGTACCTTTAATGTCCTGGCAGTAGTTGCTGGTGAAGAAAGTGTGTGGAATAAGCACAACTGTGCACACATATTCATTGTAGATTTTGGTTTAGCCAGTGGGCAAACTGAAAAGACAGGAGCATACTTTGCAGCATGAGATCTAGTTTCTCTTTCCTGGAAAAGAAAGGACATACAAGAAGCTGTCTACTTAGGATGAGGTTAGGCTCTGAAAGACTTTTTGTAACTCCAAGGTGACACCAGGAGGCCAGTGTGTACTACACCGACGTAAATCTAAGAGAAAACTAGACGTTGTTTTGGATGCATCTCCGTACATGTGTACTATATGTGGGGTTGTATCGTCCCTTGGCATTTTTGGTGGTGATGGTTATTTCTACTCTTCATTGCCACTGTAGTTGCTTGCCTGTTCTTTTTTTTTTTTTTTTTTGCAGTATGCGGGCCTCTCACTGTTGTGGCCTCTCCCGTTGTGGAGCACAGGCTCCGGACGCACAGGCCCAGTGGCCATGGCTCACGGGCCCAGCCGCTCTGCGGCATGTGGGATCTTCCCGGACCGGGGCACGAACCCGTGTGCCCTGCATCGGCAGGCGGACTCTCAACCACTGCGCCACCAGGGAAGCCCGCTTGCCTGTTATTAATTAGCTCCGTATTATGCATCCTAATCTGAGATGAGCGGCTAGAGGCAGTGAGTGACTGGTTTCCTTTACTGAGACCAGTGGAAAAGGCCTGTGAGCTCAGACACCTCTTTGCTCTGGGCTCACACCAGGCCCTTTGCCTGTTGGGAGCAGTGGGTGAAGAGGATCTAGTTAAGGGATTTGTGGCTTCAGTGGTGATGGGATTAGGAGGCTCACAGTTCTGACTACTCTGTGGCAAAACCTGAAGGAGTATCTAAGAGGAACTTTTTGAGAAGTTAGAATTCTAAGCAGAATGAAACTTCTTAAGCACAGGCGTTTGTCTTAAATAGTCTCAGGCTAATAATAATTTTTGACCAGGTTTCAAGACAACTCTCAGTAATAGTGTGCCCTGCTGGTTGGAGCATATTTCTAGAATGTGAGAGCAGCAACTAGCCAGAAGAGAGGGGTAGGGTGGTGAGGGTCTGGAAACTTTGTCTCATCCAGGCCAGATGAGGAAGTGGGGGAGATTTTGTGTGGAGGAAGGGAAGCTGTGATATGAACAGCTGGGAAGAAAATAGTTGGCATTGGTCTGGGGGCAGAACCAGGGACGGTGGGCAGAAGTTGTCGGGAGGGTAGTTTGGGGTCAGTATCAGGAAAAAACTTGACAGCGGTCCCTCACAGGAGTGGACGTGTTATCTTCCTTTCACTCGGAGTGTTCAAACAGACTAAATTGACGGTGAGTGGTGGTTAATGCCGTCCTGGTGGTGGGCAGAATTAATGCATCTTGTTCTAGAGTTGAAATTTATTTCTACTGCTTCCCTGCCTGACAAAGTCAGTGTTAAAGAGCAGGCTTTTGTAGTGCTGTTATGCGAGACTCCAGATTTCCGGGGGAGATGGGAATGCGTTTTGGATATGGTGTGAGCTGGCAAGAGGCCCATGCTATCCCTGGGACATCTCTGTGGATGTGATGGCACCTTTTTCTTCCCACAGGCCAATGGCCATGTGTCTCAGGACCAAGAGGAACCCGTCTACCTGGAGAGCACAGCCAGAGCACCTGCTGAGGATGAGACGCAGGTGGGGCCCCTGCTTGGGTCTGTGCCTTTGCCTTTGCTCTTTCACTGGCGTTCTTAGATGTTATTAGGAACCTCTTGGCAGACTCAAAGTGGAGAGAGGAGAATCAGTGTGTGATGATAGTCCTTCTGAAATTCTGTTTTCAGGGGTGGAGTTTAGTGTTAGCATTCCAGATTAACCTTTGTGGCTGTCAGTGTGTTCGTGTGGAGTTGTGAGTCACAGTGGAGACTGGGGAGCCACATGGCCCATTAGTTTCCAGTCTCTTGACTTTCTAAGAGCTGCCAGAGGGCAGGCTCCCGGTGCTGCTGTGCAAATCTTGTTCTTTTCTTCTGCTTCTAGCACACAGTAGCCATTGTTAGGGGAAGGAAGTCAGATAGTCAGGAGGAAAGATGGGAGGGAGTTCAGGCCTCAGCCGTGGCGGGCCCAGTGCACAGGGGGGCACAGCCATCGGGGCCGTGGAGCTATTGTCACGGGTGCATAGAGAGGATGCTTGACCGGGAGGTGGGCTCCTTCGTGGGAAAGCAGAACTGTCTCCAGGGGAGAAGGACCAACACCATTCTCAGTAGTTTCTGCTGCTGCGTTTAGTCATCACAGCAACCCTGTGGGGCAGGTCTGCTGCCTCTTCTTCATGGAGGGGCAGTTGGGCTCCGAGAGGTGAGCCACTTTTCTGATACTATTCAGTACTAATCAGCGGAGGAATCAGATTCAAAGCCAGGGCCACCTGCCTCAGACTGCAGCTCCTTCTACCGGGTCATGCTGCTGGGCGGGTAGGGCCGGCTGCGCCTGAGCACAGGGCTCGGGTTGGGAAGACACCGCGGTCTCTCTTGCGATGCAGGGCGCCATGCCAGCTACTACTCCTGTTCCTACTCCTCTTGAGGCCAGTCACCAAAAGCACGGGGTGATGAGTGCTCTGGGGTCCTGGGAGGGAGAGCCTGGGTTGGGGGAGCTGAGCCCACCGATCTCATCTTTGCCTTTGCAGTCTGTTGACTCAGAGGACAGCTTCGTCCCAGGCCGGAGGGCCTCTCTGTCTGACCTGACCGACCTGGAGGACATTGAAGGTCTAACCGTGCGGCAGCTCAAAGAGATCCTGGCTCGCAACTTCGTCAACTACAAGGGCTGCTGTGAGAAGTGGGAGCTGATGGAGAGGGTGACGCGGCTGTACAAGGATCAGAAGGGGCTACAGCACCTGGGTGAGGGGCCGCCTGGGTGACAGCTGCACGGAGTTCCAGAGTGTTTGCTGTCTCTCTTGAGAGTCGACATCGACCTGACTAAATTTCCCTGCTTTTAGCCCAGGAAGGAGTGACCTTACACATCTGCAGCCTCTAATAATAGCTGTCCTTTGGAGTTGAGGGCTGGGATTGGGTATTTACTCCTCAGGGCAGCCTGTGAAATAGGCGTTATTAGTGTCTTCCTTTTATTGTAGAGCCCAGATTTGAACTGAGGATTTCCTGGTCCAAGTCCGTGGCCTTTCCCCACACACGTCACCCCTGCCATACTGACTACTGCCTTTACCAGTACTCCTTCTTTGCACACACGGTGCAAGAACACTGTGTCCTGCCTGCACTTGGGCTGTTCATTTCCCAAAGCATGGTATCATTTTCAGCGATGCCCAGTAAAATATCAAGGTCTGTGCTCAGATGAGTTTGGAAAAAAAAAAAAAAGAAGCTTTATGTCCCTGCTGCTGATTCATGGTGGATGAATAATGGAACAGTAAAGGCAGAGAAGTCCTGCAGAAGAGAGAGGAGTTGAGCCGTGTGGAACTCTGCATTTCCTGAAGTGACTTCACCCAGAACCTACCTGCCCCCTGCCCCCCAACAACCCCTCCCCCGCTGATTTGGTCCTGCAGGTCATTTTGATTCCTTGCCTGCTAACAGTGGTTGAAGTCGGATTTGGGGCTCTCCTCTCCCAGAAGCTCAGATTCGTCAGAGTTAGGGGACATCTGACTGGTCACCTGATCACAGACTCTCCCCTTTGGGATCGTCCCCAGAACGAGGCGCCCTAGAGTGGCGAGGACCTGGGACTAGGAGATGGCTCCGCCGGGGGGCTGCATCCCAACTCCCTGGCTGACTGGAGCAGACTGTTCCTCCTTTCTTGACTTAGTGCTGGCTTCAGAAGCATCAGAAAAGGACACTGTGCTTATGCAGTATCCTTCCTGCTTGGCAGTTTTGTTCATGGCAAAGCAGTGGAATCTCTCTAAGACTAGACCAGACACCCCGGCAGGAGCTGTGTGTGAGTCCTCCGCATGTAGGGGGAGTGAGGAGGGCGGGTGTTCTGTCTGGGCTCTTGGCCGGCCTGGTTCCCAGCAGGCGAGCAGTCAGAGTTCGGAAGTGAAGGCAGGGTGGCTGGAGACTTTCCTCGTGCCGTCACATATTCAGACGCCTTCTTTCTCTTTCCTTTCCAGCGTGTGGTGCTGAAGACCAAAATGGTATGTAGTTGTTCCTGTTTGGGAACAGGCTTAGGCTCTTAGCTCTTCTGTCCTTCCCCTCCTTCAGCCATGATTCCTGTTATCAGTCTAAGAATTCATGTCAGCGTCCAGAGAGGGTGTGGGGGAATTCACTGGGAACCAAGGCTTTTCAGCATCTCTGGAAATTCTCATCCCTGTCCCCGTGAAGGGACAAGAGTGGCAGGACACATAGGGGCAGCCTGATCTGCATGCCTCTGGGTTGTCAGAGCTCAGAAGCCAGCATTTGTAAAATATTCAGCAAAGCAAGTGGTGGCATGTGGCACATCCGGTGCATTTCCCACACTCCTGGGGCTAAGGCACTCCCTCCCCTATAGTTTTCACTCCATTTTGGTCTGAGTGGGAAGGGTTTCTGTGTACACCTTCAGGGAAATCACTTGGGATGTTTCTCAGCTTCTGGTACCAACTAAAAAAAGAAAGAGTGGTGGGAACTTCCCTGGTGGTCCAGTGGTTAGGACTCTGAGCTTCCACTGCAGGGGGTGCAGGTTCGATCCCGGGTCGGGAACGAAGATCCCACATGCCTCGCGGTGTGGCCAAAAAAAAAAAAAAAAAAAAAAAGGGTGGTGACCTGACAGCCTTGTTTGTACAGGGCTGGGTAGTGGTTAGAACTGCTCTGGGGATAGATCGGCGCTCAGCTGCCACAAACTCACCCGTGTGTTAAAGACCACCACTGGGCCTTTGGGCACCTCCAGAACACACTGCAGGAATCTTGACTGCAGATCCAAATCATTCTAAAACATGCTAGACCTTTTTGAAAGCCTAAAGGCTACATGGCTGTTTTACTAAATAACAAATTTGGAGAGTCTTCTGAAAAAGTTTTAAAGTGCTTTGCAGGTCCCTGCACTACTCTGAGAACATCCTTTCTTGGGGAAGAGCTCACAATCATACAATTCAGAATGGGGCACAGTCTTCTGGCCGATAAATTCTCAAGAGTTGAACTCCCCCAAATCATTTGGAGTTCTAAACTGACTCCCTCATCTGATACCAAGATCTGGCCAATCCACTTGGTGTCTTTCTTTTTCTGATTCCCTGGAAGAATGCTGGCAACTGAGTTGATGAATTTGTTAATCCTGATAGAAATAATCAGTAATGAAATTCTATAAATTACTCCAGCTCATCTTAGGTATTTATATAGTTCAGTTGTTTCCAAACCTTCCCTGTTAGGGCCAACAGCTCCTCAAAGGGGTAAATAGATTTCACTACCTCTTACAGCCAGCCTTCCTCAAGTGCTTCTTGACTTTTTGAATAGTCCAGGGAACAGGAAAAGAAAGTGCAGAGGCAATGGAGTGTGAGAGAATTCCCTGTGGAACCGTAGAGGTGGCTGGTATGGGGCCAGTTGCCTGTTTATAGCTACCTGGTTCAGGCTACCATTTAAAACATGCTGGGGATGGTTGGCTTTGGGGAAGTGAAGGTTTTTCTGTTCCTGCAGCTAACCTAGGATGCTGGTCATGCCCACTGTATCTTACCACTTGCACAAGCCAGTTAGCCTTGTCGAGAACTGTGCACTGAGCAGTTAATACTCTATTGGCAGTCCCTGCCCTCAGGCCCCTTGCCCAGAAGTCCGCCTGCCTGGATTTGAACCCTTGGGCAAGCCACTTAACCCTTTGGTCTCAGTTGCCTCATCTATAAAATGAGTAACAAGAGTACCTGCTTCATAGTTTTTGTGAGGATCCAATGAGTTAAAACATGCAAAGCATTTAGGACCCTGCTAGCACCTGTAAGCTTGCAATAAATGTGGGCTGTTATCATTCCCTTGGGAGATGTTCATTTGTCAGACATTTAGAGAGCACCTACCATGTGACTGGTTGCAGGGGTTCAAAGATGAAAATCAGACCTCAGAGCACATAGCAGATGCTTAGTACATTATTATAGAAATTCATTGCATTTGTTGAATTTAGGGGCCCATAGTGTAGTAGGGAGACAAGTAGGCAAACTGAAAAATTCTCATGCAGTGTGATGAGCAGTCATGAGAGTATGAATAAAGCTGTGTGTGGGGAGCAGAGAAGAGGGATCCATAATCTCTGCCGGGTTCTTGCACCACGACATCTCCTCAGAGGAAGCCTGGGGGTCGTCTGTGGCATGGCCCAGGGGCTCCTGTGATCCTTGGCTTTATTAAATTGGGGATATGTTTACATATAAGCCTCATGATCCTTAGTGAGCCATTCATTACAGCTCCATTTATATCTAAACTTTTCTGAACCAGTTTTATCTTTTCATCATGTTCTGCCTCAGAGTATTGAGCCCTAAGTGCCACTCACTGGCTGTATTACAGCCTCAGTTGTCTGAAAATTATTTCTTTTAAGCTTTGAGGACTTTGCCTTATTTAGTTCTCATGTTCTGGGGACGTCTTTGGTCTACAAGTACTTGACTCTTCAAATCTATAGCCTGACCTATAGAGGTGCAGATTAAACAAAGAAGTGAAATTAACTACTGGGGAAAAGTTTTCTTGGAGTTCAGTTTGAGTGATGTGGATTTGGGGGGGCTTTTCCCAGTGTGCCTGTTCTCCCCCTGTCCCCCAACCCCGTACACTTAGACAGTCTTCTTACTTTCCTCTCTACCCGCTTTCTGCTGTGTGTGTCCAGGGGGAGCAGTGCCATCCAGCCTGGAGGAGAACCTGTGTCGGATCTGCATGGACTCGCCCATCGACTGTGTTCTGCTGGAGTGCGGCCACATGGTCACCTGTACCAAGTGTGGCAAGCGCATGAATGAGTGTCCCATCTGCCGGCAGTACGTGATCCGAGCCGTGCACGTCTTCCGATCCTGAGGGCTTGTACCAGCTTCTTCAGTGCCTTACAGGGACATAGCTCGAGGTGTCTGGGCCCACAGTTGGCCAGCTTGCAGGGGGGCAGCCTAACAAGAAAATCTGCAGTGTTCCCAAGACCAGGGCAAGCAAGATGCTGTGTCACCTCTGGGCATGCACAGATTGCACAGGCAAGTCCCTGTTTCAGCGATCTTGGGGTGATGATGGTAACTAATGAAGAGAGGACTTTCTGGAATTTGGACCGTATCTTCCTCCCTTCCTCTGAGAACCTAAACAGTTTCACCCTTCCTCCTGTAGCCCACCCATCCCCCTGAGCTGCGTGTCTCTGTTCCACCCATCGGAAGTCCTGGTAGAAATGGCTCTCTTCTTCCCCAGCACATCTGGATTCATTTCTGGTCCCTCTGGCTTTCTGTGCTTTAACCGACCTTTGCTAAAGTCTCTTGCTACATTACCTAAAATCCATGTGTTTCTTCAGACCAAAAAGATGTTAGCTTCCCAGACCAATAGTGATCCTCCTTAGGACAGAATTTGGCCCAGTAAACTCATTTCTGGCGAGAAATGAAACACAAATGCTATGGAAAAAATTTGAAGTCATTAAGAGTTGCTTCCTTAAGTGCTGGGATTGGAAGCTGTCAGTCTCTTGACCTGACCTTGGCAGTCAACAAAGCATCTGGCTTTCAAACTGCTGGGAAATTCCAGTCTGTGTGCGAGATGGTGCGTGGATCATCTCTGCTGCTTCTCTTGGGGCCTGACTTTGTGCCATCCTTAATTTTAGTTTATGAGAAAAGGGAAAGCATTGGGTGGAAGCAATGGCTTTCTGCTTGGCTTTGCCTTGTCCAGCAGCCAGCCTTAAACTACTTTCCCCTGAGCGTGAGATCCCTCTTTCCCATGGAGGTTTTAAACATGGTCTCACTGAAGGCACAGAGAGAGAGAGCCTCACGCTTCTCTAGCTAGACTTCTCATGAAGCTCCCAGAGACTGAGCATGTAAGACAGAGCACCTAAGAGGTATCAGAAGGTACTGAACGAGGCTGGATTCAGCCCTTGAGCAGACAGCTGGAAGTCTTAGTTCCCCAGGTTGGTGGGGACTCCCTACTCCCATTTCCTTTCTCAGCCTGCTGATTTAGGGGCAGGTCAGGAAGAAGCATTCTCTAGGCCCTTTAGGAAGGGCCGTGCAACGAACAGGTGATGTTCTCGAGCCCTCTTAGTGTCTTTTCACCACTGGAAGAGCTTAAGTTTGCCGGAGAAGCTTAACCAAGCACAAACGTACGTACTGTGTACTATCAGAAGAGCGGTGTGTGCTGCCGTCACTACTGGGCGAGCTATGCAAACCCTTGAACACCTGAAGGCCTTGGCAGTCCCCCCACCCCCACCCCATGCAGCCAAGATCTCTCAGACTAGAAGAACCAGTCATGACTTTGAAAGCAGTGGGAAACCTCTAAGAGGACCTGTTTATTGGTACAGACATGTTTAATGCTTTCTGTCAACCACTAATCTCTTTTGGGGGAGTGAAATAATTTTAAAGTGGTTGTCAGCTGAACACTGGACCACTTACCTTGACATTATACTGGGTGATTTGATTCTGAGCTACAGCCTTTGTAGGAACTGGGGGAGTCAAGAAATTTCCCTATAAAGACGTCGTCTTTCATCTTTCTGCTGGACAGTAAATACAGTTTACAGTGCCTACCAGTTTAACAAAGGATTCAGCTACTCCTCAATTCCACTGTGAAACAGGTCTACATGTATGCAGCTCAGTTACAACCTAGCAATAACTTCAGGGCAGAAGCTGGCTGTCTCCCTACTTAAAACTTGCTTTCTCTGCTGAGGCCTTACCTCTCCCTACCTCCCAACTTCCCTCTTAGACATGAGTTAATAATATCCTGATGGTTGGTCTGTAACCTCAGTAAGAATTAGAACTGATGTCATTTACTCATTTTGGAGAAAGAACTTGCCTTGAAGTCTTCTAACCTCTTTTGGTGGTTTCCATTTAGGAAAAAAAGGTGGCAAACACCTCCCCCCACTTTTTTTGTATCTTCTTTATTCCTACACCAAGTAAAAGTTGGGAATTCTAAGATCCCATTTCAGTTACTATCTAACCTAGGTAGAAAACTTGACTTTTATCCTTGAATATTCTCTCCTGCTCCTCATAGGTCCTTGGTCTTAATTATCATGGAAACATCTAATTCTTCCATTATTCCATGGCTTTTGCTGTGACTGTTCTGAGGTTTCAGTTGAGACTTGTTTTAAAAGACATGGACAGCTGACTGGTTCATAATACATTGGATTAGCTGGATCCAAACTAGTAAGAATAAGCTGTACAGGAATTAGTGCTCAATATAAAATGTATAAATTTGTTGAAATCTTTTGGATGTGAATGTGTTATTTCAAGTGGCTTATGTTAAGATTTTCTCAGACTTACTTGGGTGTTAAGAGCAAACCCAAATGTGTATTTTTTGTTACGGAGCTCTGCTTTATAACTTTGTAATAAAGTTTCAATATAGATGCCTGTCTGATCTGGTGTGAGGATACCAGAGGTCTGACAGTTAAGACTGACATGAGCTGACAAACCACAGGCTAATCCCAGGCACACAGGCATGCTCTTGAGAGACTGCATTATTTTTGGAGATGCTTGGGCCATGTGGCCTTGGTCATGGAAGAGCCTAGAAGAGGATGGGACCTGGGTAGGAAAAAGGACCAATCCTAAGTCCAAATAGGAAAAAGCAAGTGAGTTCAGGCATGGGACACTGATTTGGTAGAGGCAGACCTTAAAGATGTGGGTAGAAAAGAATCTAAGGACAGCCAGGGTGCCTAGTTAAGTCTTCAGGTGACCCTGGGAGATGGACAGTAGCTTGTGGATACAGCTGTGATGGCTGGAGTGTGGCTCAGAGGTTGGCCCAGCATCGAGGGCAGAGTGCCCTGTCTGTGCAGGTCTGTACGCCTGCCTGACCAGGTGTCCAGGGGAGGGGACCCCTGAGTAGGCCGCCTTTGGGAGAGCTGGATTAGTGCAGATCTGCCCTGTGACTGAGGAAAGAAGAAATCTTGCCAAAAGGGCATAAAGCCTCGAGGCTGAGCCATAGCACTTTGTCCTCATTGTTCTGGGCAGCTGACCTGTTCAGCACCCTGGATGACCTGTTGTCTGCTGCCAACCAGCAGCAAGTAAACAAAGGCTCAGAGAAGGGCAGGCCTCCAGCACTCTGCTGGGGAGGTCTAAGATGATGTTGTTTACGGTCTGTGGAAATACATGGATACAAAATCACATCTAACCTCAGCAGCAAAGAAAAATTGTGTCGGAAAGACTGGAAGGAAATAAACACCTTGTACAGTGAACCGAAGACAACACACCCAGCGAGGCAGGGAGGGGCTGAGGGGCTGAGCTCATGACTGAGACTCCCCACTCTGCTGTGCGGCACACCCTGAGTGAGAGACCAGCCAGGCAAAAGGGCAGTGTCTGTGTCCGTTGGCAAAATCCTGAGGGGAGAGCCCTGTTCTGCTGCTCTGTCCAGTTGCTTGGCCTGAGGAGGCTGGAGACGGGATGAAAATTTATGTAGGTCAGTGCTCAGAGGAGCAGCTTTTGTTTCCACAGAGGACAGAATAAAGTGTCGTCTTCTCAACAGTGAAGCCAGACTGAATGGTGCCTATTCAGAAACACCAAACGTCCTGGCCTAGAGTCAGGGCACCACCCCCTCCTGCCCTTCCTCCCAACACATTTTCAGCAGCAGCTGGAAATCCTGGTCAATCAGGTTGGAGTTGGCCTCCCAGCAGAATGTGACCTCAGCTGAGCACACTGGAGGAGGGCCGGGGCAAGGTGGTGGCCCAGACTCAGACTCATGCTCGGGTATGCTCCAGAGACTGAGTCACATTAACCTCACTCACAAGGGCTGGACAAACAAGCCTGCCAATCTGTTGATAAGAAAAAACAGAATGGACCCTCAGAAGTCAGCAGAACTAGTTGGAAGTCAGTTTAAAACCAGATGGTGACATGATGAGCCTGCACTCAGACCAGAGTGGGCTGTACCGCACAGGTGCGAGGCTGTGGAGGTGGTCTGACAGGGTTCTGAAGTCAGAGGCCAGGCCCCAGTCTCCTGGGCAGGGTCTGGACATGCACACCAGTGCTGATCTTCCCAACTCTAGATCACTACGTGCCAGGCTCTGTGCTAAGTGCTTTACCTAAGGCCTCCTGAGGTCACTTACTCTTCACAGCAACACTGTGATTTAGGTGCAGTTCCTGTCCCCATTCCTGGAGGGTTAGGGCTATTAAGTTTCAGGGCTTGATTCAAACTATGTCTGTCTACACCTGCACTGCCCAAGGTGGTAGTCACTAGCACTAGCCTCACGTTGACTACTTGAACGAAAATGAAAAGTTCCCTTCCTCAGTTTTGTTAGCACATTTCACATGCTCAGAATATGGCTGATTCATGTTGGCCAATGGAGATTTACAGGGTGCTTCCAATGCCATAAAAAGTTCTATTGAACGGCACTCGTCCATGCTAAATTGTTCCCTTTTATTCAAATAAATCAGCCTCAGGCGGTGCAGGAGCCATTCTTTCTAAGCAGGCTGTGTAGATTTGTCCTCAGGTGGGTCTTTAAAGAGCAGTCTTTTTTTTGTTTTTGCGGTACGCGGGCCTCTCACTGTCGTGGCCTCTCCCGTTGCCGAGCACAGGCTCTGGACGCGCAGGCTCAGCGGCCATGGCTCACGGGCCCAGCCGCTCCACTTGTTTCCAGATTTGGGGGAGGCAGATCCTCCTGGAGCCCTTTATCCCCCCGAGGAGTAGCCCAAACAACCTCCCTTTCCTTCCTACCTGATCATGGTTCCCTCCCTTCACACGGGGGCCCACACACTGTAATAGGAGAGCACAAAGACAAAACCCATTTTGTTTTCTTTCAAGTGAGACTTCATTCCTGGCGGCCAGGCTGAATACAAGTTTTGCCAATTATAAGCATTTCTGGGGACAGTCTTTCTTTTAAATACAACTTTAAAATGAGCCTGGAAGTAGAAGGGGCAGGTAAGGGAGAAAAGACTGCCGCCAGGATGGGCTCTGTGGACAGAGCTTCAACAGCCGGCCTTCCCTTCACTCCTTAATCACTAGGAGAATTATCGGGGGTGTCGGGGGAAGGACATACATAACTCCAAGATAGTTCCTGGCTTGTTTTTGTTTTTTTAAAAGCTGCTTTTTAAAGAAAAAAAAAAGAGGTCAAAACCAGCACCCAGATCTGAAAGACCTATGTAAACCAGCAGGAGAAACTGACTTCACTGGTGGTACCCACAGCAACTAACCAGTCTGGAAGAGACCATGCATGGTTGGTGGGTTCTGGAAGATGCACAGCTTGGAGAAGAAAGCCCGTTCCCCCAGGTTCTGTCCTGTGCCTGCCTGCCCTGTCCAGGAGTAGTGCAGTGGGGAGAGCACAGCCAGAGGGCGAGGGCAGACAGCAGTCCTAGCAGGGAGCTACCAGTCTCCGTTTCCGGATACAGGCCCAGATCCACTCCGGGGACACCTGCTGGGCCTCAGGGTTCTTGTCCCTACTACCCAGCACATGTGTGGCTGAGGCCACGTCAAATTCCTGCGCCAGGTCCCCATCGAATGCCACAAAGTAGCGTCGGAGACGGCTGAAGTCTGGCGTGGAGGGCGGCAGGTAGAGCCGCACCCCGGTGAAGATGTCCAGCAGCACCTGCAAATGCACTGTGGTCAGGGCAGGCCCGGAACAGGGCTGGACTGTGCTGGGGCAGATGGCTCTCCGCCCAGGGAGCGGAGACCAGCGAGGAGGGAGGTTAGAACAAAAGCCAGAGACAGGGAGCCTAGCGGTCAGGACACGAGGGGAAAGAGTTTACTGGAGGAAAGGTAAAGGCATCAAAACCCCGATCCTCCAGCCACTCCAGATTACATAGGACTGACACGCCCTTCCATCCTTGCCTAGAGGAAGAGAAGGGCGAGGAGATGGGTCCCTACACTGGGGACTTGGGAAGTACGCGTCTCCAAGAACCATCCAGGGGCTGGTGGGCAGGGCCAGTGGCGCTCAGACGCAGCGATGCTGCTCGATCAAGCAGTCCACTGTGTGTGCACTAGCTGACCAAGGGGCCAGGAGCCCGGCTCGTGACTGCATGCGGACTCCAGGCTTCAGGCAGGGAAAAGACGGAAAGGTCGTATAGGTGCTCTGGGGACTGGGTTCAGGGCCTGAGTTCCCAGACCTCTGTGCTGACTCCTGGGCTGGGGTGGCACAATCACCGTGTAGTGACCAGATGTCGAGTTCTTTATCTGCCCTTTGGGGCATCAGCTCCCCCAGGGCTGAACCGAGTCACTGGCCTCAGTAGGCGCTCAATAGCTGCTGTCAAACCAAAGACTAACAAGGGAGTACGAGAGGGAAGAAGACGGTCACCAAGCCAGTGCCCTCTCCCGCTCCTCGCTGGCTGGCCCTGTTCACAAACTCACACTACTGCACTCCCACACCCAGACTGGGCTTTCTCCCCTTTAATGTCAATTGTGACTTGGGGCCGGCAGCCGGCTGGGTCCCTGCAGCCTCTCGGCTGGGCTGGCTGCTCTATCGCCTGCCTGCTGGCACAGCGCTCCTTCCTCTCTGCTCACTGGCCGGCCGCCTCTGCAAGGCAACAAGAGGGCACAGGGTGGAGCCGCAGCACTGCCAGCCCAGCCCGCGGCCAGGAGCAGCTGCAGGAGGGCAGGGGTTGGCAGTTAGTCCTGATAACACCTTCGCTTGTCTCTCAGAGTCCAAGTGCAGAGGGTTGGGCACACAAGGCTCCCCACCCCCCGGAGGGCACTGCTCTTCTTACCCTCACCTTTGCTTGGCATGGGGTCTCATCAGGAGCCTTCCGCTTCTCTCCCACTTTCACAGGGGAAGGCTTTGCAGCCAGCTTGTTGCCTGCAGGAGAGAGCTCAGGATGAGAACCAAGAAGAGGGCAGGGGAGCGGATAATGGTCCCTGAAGTCAGGGGGGTACAGAGAAGGGCTGGGCCCTTCCTCTGCTGTGACCGTGGGTGAGACAGGAAGTAAGGGCTGTACGCTAAGCCTTTAGCTCAGAGGTGGCTTATCCCCGGCTCTGAGGGGCTCTCCCGGGGTCCTGTCATTCATATTTACAGAGCAGGAGGATGCCCAGCAGAACAATTTCTGGCCCATGGGTGGACACACAGCAGGAATGCAGCCAACGTCAGCTGCAGTGGACAGAGAATCCATGACCTCAGGGCTGGAGTGTGAGACTGGGTCCTTGTCCTTGGTCTCTGCCCTCGTGTCCATTCTTCATCACCCCAGCCCCTACCCTTCTCCTTACCGCCTTTGCTGTTGGAGCTACTCAGCTTCCCTCCTGCCTTCTTGGCACTGGCGGAGGGCTGTTTGGGGGAGGTTCTCGGGGCCTCGTGAGACACAGCTGGCCCTGAGATGCCCTCGTTCTCTCCGCTGCTGCCCCCTGTAGTGGAGTTCCCCTCATCTCCGGCCACTATGGTGAAAGCCGCCCGCTCCTTGGAGAGCTGGTACAGTTCCTGAGGAGGAGGGGAGAATGTTGGTGTATCACTCCCTTCCCAGCCACTGGCCTCAGGCAGTCTGTGTGTTACCTTTTAGGTGACTGAGGAACAATGAGGGGAAACAGACACATAACAGGGAAAAGTGGCTGGCTTCCTTGGTACTTTTCTAGCTCTGGCCCTGTTTCTGGAGTAATCAGCACAGATCACTGTTCTGTTCCCCAGTTCTTTTCCGCAACGTAGAGACTGCAGCCTGGGGCCAGGTCCTCCACAGGAAGCCGTGAGCCAGGAGCTCTCCCTCACTAGGACCCAGGGCTGCCCACGGGGCCCAGTGAAGGTAGGGCTCTCTAGCGGGAGATGTGGGTAGAGGCCCAGTGCTGCTGCTCCTGGCCCTGCAACGGCTTGGTCTCCCTTTCTGATAACTGCCTTCCTTGCCCATCTCAGTGCAGCGGGGAAAGGAGAAGACAGAGGACGCAGGAGGCCAGGTGCCCTCGGTTCCAAGGCTGGGACAGTGGGGTACAGGACACACACACAGCCCAGGAGGTGGCACCTTGAGTTGGGGGAGGTTAGTGGCAGACTTCCAGTCCTTATCGTCACGGATTCGGGTGCAGCGAGGGAAACGGATGGAGATCCCATCAGCTGTGTGTGCCTCAGATTTCGAGAATTCAGCCCCTGTGATCTCCCACACCGCAGCTTTCTGTCAGGAGTAAGTCAGGTCACTCCCTGGTTAAGTAGAAAACACCTCCCAACCAGTTAAAAGCAATACAGAACAAGTTAAAATCAAAAAAGCAGTGGCTAACAGGAAGGAGATGAATTCAAGTCCCACTGTTGCTGCTGATGCTGTGTGACCTTAGGGAAGTCTCGTTTCTTCTCTGGGCCTCAGTTTCTCTGTCAGTGCAGGAAGGGGTGGGCCCAGGTCACTTCTAGAGCAGACCCTCTGTGCCTAGAGGATGGGCAGTCCCTTTCTCTATTGAGGATGACTCCTCAGCGTTGACTGGTCATCCCTGTGCCTGTCACTTGGCTAAACAGTCCAGAGCCCCACCCTGGGTGGACTGTCAGTGAGGCCGAGGTGACGTCTCTGGGGCACTAGAGAATGTACAGGCTCAGTTTTTGGGCTGGAGGACCCCAGGCCCTGGGCTAATACCTTAGGGTCTGGAACGATGAAGTCAGGATAGTAGATCTTATTGACTTTCAGCCAGCTGGGTATCTTGCTGGGATCCTAGAGGAGAAAAGGTACAGTCCTGGGCTGTTGCCAAAATGAGACTTAAACCCCTTCTTGGTCACGGGCTTGTGAGAACAGGTGACTTATCACAAAAGGCTGACCCTCACCCCTTGGGATCCTCCCTGCCCAGAGATGGTGTGGCCTGGAGGGCATGCAGGCCAGTTTCCACAAGGTAGGTACTCAAAGAACTTGAGGGCCTAATACTGCTCCTATGGCCAAGCAGCAGCTCTCTTTTCTGTGGAAACAGATAAATGATACCTGCAGCCCCCATAACACTGCCTGTCTCAGGAATGATTGCCAGTCCAGAGGCCAGGGCCCCCAGGTCCCCTCCTCACCTTGCTGATCTTCACCATGTCCAGTTCCTTCTGTAGGCGGGCGAGCGTCGCGTCATCGTGGCCTCCTGCACACTTGGTGACTGTGCACCACTTCTGGCTACTCGGGTCATAGCAGCCCATGAGGAAGATGGACATCATGCCACCTGTGCGGAGGAGGGACTAAATAAACTCAGGGGGGGACATGTCTGCCACCCCCTCGTGCCCTGTGAGGGGCAGCCTGCTGGAGGAAAGGGCCCAGGCCTTGGCATCAGAGTGCCAGAGATCACCTCCTGGATCTACCCCTTACTAGCTGTGTAAGTTTAACCTTTTTGAGTCTCAATTTGCTCTTCAGTGAATTAGGGATAATTACACCTAATGTTGGGCTCTGGTGGAGTAAAAGGAATTGAATAGAGCCTGGCACACAGAAAGATGCCTACCAGTACTAGTTCTTCAGACCCCAGCTTCCTCTCCAGTCAGGAAATGGAGATTTTCCCTGAGGAGAAAGCTGCCAGTCCCTGAAGAAATAGTTGGTGGTGAGCTTCTTTGTGCCAGGCTAGCACAGGGTACTCTTGCCTGATCTCTCCCTTACCAGGTCCACAGCTCTCAATGTCCCTGCCTGACGTAGCATGGGTGAGGTTGGGGCCCCTAATCCCAGAGCTTTGGAAATCATGACTGGCCACGCTAGCAGACCAAGCCAGCAAAAAGGCCTGCCTATTCCTTGAGTGGTACCTTTCAAAGAAGTACCATCCCAGGGGCCAGAGGCCACCCTGACCTTTGCTCCCTTGCCCATAGAAGGCCCCAAGCACCACCAGGTCAGCTGTGTCAGCCATGGCCCCCTCGTTCAAATAGTCCTTCTTCACTTTCAGCCAATGACGCTTTCCAGGCTCATATGTACCCTGAGGGGAAGCAAGAGAGAGACCACAAACTAGAATGGACATTCTATGAGGGTGGGCTTTTTACCTCTTTACGCGACATACTGGATCTGTCACAGTGCCCAGCCCGCTCTGCTCCAGGCACTAAGGGAGACATACATAAACCCATCCTCTAGGATCCAGAACTCTGGAAAGACGCCCCCCAGCACTCACCCCCAAACACCTCAGACCACCACCGCCACCTCCTGGCCAGGACTGGAAAGGCTCAGGGGAGGGCTCTGCAGGAGAAAGCAAAGGATGTGACCGTCTTACCTTCACGTCCTTCAGCACCAGCCCTTCCAACCCCTCTTGGATCACCCGGTTGATCATGTCAGCCAAGTCAGAAGCTTTCTGAGGGATAACAGGAGAGACGCTGAGGTTGGTATGAGAACAGAGAAGGGCTCTGGGAGTGAGGAAGAGGGGAGTTCCTTTTCACACACTAGCAAAGCGTCTGCTGGAAACACCCTGACTTGAATAGAAGGAACAAAAGCGCTAGCAGAGTAGCGACCAACCAGAGAGCTGCTGCAGCTCAGAGATACTGGGAGCCCACCTGGGAAGGATGCTTCATGCCCTGCCCTCCCAGGTGGAGATTGGTAGACAAATACAGGCAGACCTTGTCTTCCTGTGCTTTGCTTTGTTGCACTCTGCAGATACTGTGTTTTTTACAAACTGAAGGTTGTGGCAACCCTGTGTTGTCAGATGATGGTGAGCATTTTTTAGTATTTTTAATTAAGGTACGCACATTGTTTTTTTAGACATAATGCTATTACACACTTAATAGACTATAGTATTAACATAATGTTTCTATGCACTGGGAAACCAAAAAATTCATATGACTTATTTTATTGTGATACTGTTTTATTGTCTAGAACCAAACCCACAATATCTCCAAGGTATGCCTGTATACTCATCAGCTTCCCTCATAAGAAAATAATTAAGACTCATTCTCCCAGTCACATCTGACCCAAGGGGCTCTCTGCCCTGCTTTCAAACCACTAGGACACTGCCTAGGGTGGGATTCACTCACTGCGACTTGCTTCATTTCTGAGAACATGATCCGGTTGGGAATTTCAACCATGTTATCGTGAAGAAACTTCCGCCGCTCAAACAGAGGCCTGAGGGGGACAGGAAAACTGAGGTCAGGCCAGGATCCTCCCACCCCCTTGAGGAGTTCCGAGGAGGGAAGGGGCACAACAATGAACTTCAGCTTCAGGGTTTGCCATGGCTTAGGGCCCTCATGTCTAACAGTTCTGCCTGCCCAGGGTGACAAGGGCTCCACTGGGACCAAAGACAGACAGTTATAGGCCATGGCACAGAGCCACTTAATTGCTGTAGTTCCTGTCTCTACCTCATCATCCCACACAGACTGTATAACTCCTGGTCCCATTTGAAAAATAACTCCGACTGTCATTTTCTGCACCCTGCTTCACCCCAGGCCCCAGGTGGGCTGGTGCTTGGGTGAGCAAGCTGACAGGCCTCAGGACCTGAAGCCCAAACACCAACTCCTACCCCCGCAGTTCTTTCTCCCTTCTGTCTCCTTCCCCTTCCACGCTCAAGGCTGGTGTGGAGGGTGGGGGCCGGGATGCCTCTCTAAGGGAGGAAGGGGCCAAAACGGTTTCTCAGGCTCAAGAACTGGATGCAGCTAAGTCAAGACTGCTAGTTATCCCTAAGAAGGCCCCAGCCACAGAACACCGACAATCACAAGCTTCCTGTTGTCGGGCTCTTCCAAAAACAAAACCTCTGAGCTGAAAATTATCTGCCTCATGTACCCGTAGGTGCTGCTGAAGATAAACTGAAACCCTACTGTGCTCATAGTCTGTATCTCATCAACAATCCATTTTGCTCTGGGTGGTTGAGTTTCCTCTGTGACTTAAGCATTCAGAGCCGAGACCTGGTCAACACATCAGCTCTTCGTAACATTGAATGTGGAGCTGTGTAGCAACTGTGCTGGCTCTCAGCTCCCTCCCGCTGCAGCTCCTGGGCACAAAGACGCACCAGCTCCAGCCACTTCTCCTCCCTCCTGTCCAATCTGAAGCCCTCACCTCCCCACCCAGGAATCAAAAATAGATTCCTCACCTATCCATCAAGCTGACATCATTGAAGTAGATACAATCAAAAACAAACAGGCAGACATTAGCATCCTGGAAGGCAGCTTTCTGTAAGGGAAAATGAGGTAGTAGGTACATAAGGGACAAAAATAAGAGGGCATGAAAAATGGGGAGTACCAGTCCACTTCCAGAGACCCTCTGAAGCATCTGATACAAAAGGCCTATTTGTGCTGTGAAGTCCCTGGGCCATAAGGGCACTTGACAGATGGTCCTGAATAGAGACTGACCCAATTATAAGTTAGTTGCCACTACTAGCTCTTTTTTTATGCAAAACACAAAAACACATTTAAACTCAGGGCTAAATTCAGAACCAGTTCAGAGATGAAGATAAGCTTGACCCTAAGTAAGTGATACATTCCTCTCCATTCAGACTGACAGCACACACATGTGCACACACTCACTCTTGCACATCTGGCCCTGAGCCAGTACCTTGTGCACTCCCAGAGTCCCAAAGGGCAGTGGTTTGCCTTTCTTGTTGTCGATCAGGAGCACCTCAGAGTCCAAGATCATGCTGTGGCCCCCGGGGAAAGCCTGGGGGATGTAGTCCTTAAAGTGGGCCACCTGGAGGCAGAAGGGGAGGGAGTCAGGGAGGGAGTCAGGCCCCAGAAGGAACACAGAACACCAACATGTGCAAGCCGAGCTAATGTGCAGAATAGACCTAGGCCTCGGCAGCCACCTAGACAAGAAGAATCAGCTATGTTTCGGGACCTCTGCCCAGACCCAGGAAGAGGTCAGCCCATGTTGAGGTCATTTTCTATTGGCTGCAGAGGAGAATTTGCAGGAAAAAGGAAGAAACTGAGAGTGAAAATGAGGGTGGGGGGCAGACAAACGTGGAATGGAGGGAGGGAAGGTGGGCAGGCAGAGATTTGTGCAGGAGAACGGACCAGTTGGAAAAAAGATGGAAGGGAAGAAATGAATCCCCTCAGGAGGAGCAATGAAATGTGAGGAGCTTCTTCTCTGAGTGGGAGCTCTGAACCCATAGCCATCTTCAGAATGAGGAAGAAAAGGATGTTTGGAATTGGATTTTTTTCCTATGAAAGGCAGAGCCTTAGTGTTTACAGTCCTACAGGAAGAGGTCCCACTGTAACCCATGGTGGCCCTTGCCGAGTAAGGCCACGAAGGCAGTCCAGGGAGCATTACTGTGGTCCAGTCCTCCCCTGGGCAGGGCACTTAGGCCATCACTGCCTCAGAAGCTTGGAGGGGGTACAGGAAAGGCCTGCACATCCATCCCACTCTGCTTCCATCCGGGATCCAGCCCTTCATGAACCAAAGCAAAAGGGAGAGAGGGATGAATGAAACTCTGGTAAGGGAGAGCAGAGAAACGGCTCCCAGTCTGAAAAGCTGTGCTCAAATGCCTTCCTAAGAAGCAGGAGGTGTCCCCAGAACAAGCTCACCAGGAGCTGTTCCTCAGCAGTTTGACTGTGAGCCCTCCCTACGGAGCAAGTGACCCCACACTAATGCTCACGGGGAGGTTGTGCTCAGCTTTCCAGAACACCCAAACCAAACGGTCTGATTGCCCAGTGCTCTAGCAGGCGGGGGAGGCTGAGGTAAAGATGTGAGCCCCATACCACGTCTCCTCTCCTGGGGCTCTGAGAAGTGAAGTCTGAGCTAAGACTTCAGAAGGGGGAACAAGAACAAGAGGTCTACCTACCCTCCAGCTACTGGAGCCAGATGTTTCCACTGCTTTTCCCTGGACACCCCCAAAAGCTCCCAGAGGCCCCGGGAGCTAAGAAGGGCTGAAGGGTGAGGTTCTCAATGCCCTGATTGAGGGCAGGATTCTGGGCTCCCAGAAATCCTTGTGGGATTATGTTTACATCTGAACGTAAGCTTCTGGAGGGGCAGAACTTCCACCCTTTTTTTTTTTTAAATGCTGGATGCCCACTACCTAAACAGCAACCAGAATATACTAAACACTTGATAAATATTTGTTGAACAAATTAATGAATGACAGCCCATTGGCCCTTTGTACCTGAGCCATGACTTAGCTAGGGGGGAGCACACAGGACCCAGAAACGCAGAAGACAAGCACTGCACGTGGCTCACCAGCTGAGCTCGCTGTCCCGGCATCACAGCTGGCATCATTGCCCACAGGCTCTGTGCTGACTGACCCCTGTCTGCGCTCTTTGGCTGTCCCTACTGAGCAGCCCCTCATTATTGGAAGAGTCCAAAATGGAATACATGAATTCATTCTTTCATTCAACAAATACAAAATAGACCCTATTTTAAACCAGAGCTGGAATGGCTATGGAACATTGGCTTTGAGATTCTTAGAGGCAGGAAGTGAAAGAGTCCCAGTGGAAAGGAAGGGACCTGTACCTTGTGCGGCAGGACTGGCTTGAGACTGCGGCTGAAGTAGCTGAAGTGGTCCCCGTTCTTATGCACCTGGACTCGCTCCCCATCATACTTGATCTCAGAGAACATGCCATTCGGACACTTCTTCATCGCGTACTCGATGGACTTGCAGGCCTCGGCCTTGAGGTAGGGAAAGAAAAGCCTGGAGACTTACAGGTGCTCTTCCAAGAGGGGCTGCTCAGCAAGGACAGCCCAGAGCCCAGGTCCCAGGGACCAACAGCCAGACCATACCCCTAGGGCAGGCTGCCGAAGAGGTGATGGGAATGGAAAAGGCTGGGCAGTGTCGTATTCCAACAATAAAAGCACCACCGAAATTGACACAGGAGCTTGCATTTTGAGGAATATATGAATGCAATCCATTGTAGAGCAAATACAATTCCACTGAAACAGCATTTGATTTTTTTCTCAATAATAATTTAGGGTCTTGCAGGGCCTCTGGCTTATTACTGAACACACAGTTATCTCAGCACAGGGGGTACGCAGAGGTAAGATTAAAGTATGCAGGTGACAGTGAGGCTGGCAGGATGGCAGTGATCAGGAATCCCTAGGACAGGACATGACACAGGAGTGCTTATTCACATACCTGTGCTGTCCTGACTCAAACAACAATGACTATCATCTTGGAGGTATTTCTATGTGTCAGATCATACACAAAATTTCATTTCATCCTCAATGTTGTATCTTATGCCATAAATATTGTTTTCGCTTTATGAATGAAAAAGCTGAAGTTCACAGAGGTTAAATGCCCATTTTTGGTTACATAGCTAGTAAAGGGCAGAAATGAGATGTGAATCTAGGCCCAACTCCAAAGCCTGGGTGGTTAACCAGTAAGCTGTATAACCCATGCCACTCTTCAAATGACAGGCTGTAGAAGAGACTCCAGATAGAATTCTTATAAAAGTCAGAAAGGCCATAATGGAGGGGACCGGTCCCTCAAGTGGAGATTTCACTATTTTGGTGCTGGCTGTCCCACAGAATACTTCCCTGTCCCAAACACAGAACCCTAGACCAAGACTTCAGTAAAACACACAAGACCGTTTCATACAAAGCAGCGCACCCCACTGAAACAATGCAAAGGCTCTCACAGCAGGCATGGCAGCAGATGTGGACAGTCCTGATGCATAAGAAAACCCATGCCAGAAAGGAAATCTCATTTCTCATGAAATGAGCAGAGGCCCAAGAAGAGCTGGTCTTCATTCCTTAAGCTTCCTCTCTTTCCAGAAAAAAAGGAGACCCAAGTCACCCAGGCATAGGAAGCCTGGCTCTGTCACCAATTCTCAGAGCTACTCTGAGGCAGGTCACAGAAACAGGAGTTACTTCATACATCCACCTGACTTCAGGAAAGATGACAGGTGAACTGCTCTAGGTAGACGCTTCAGACTTCATTCCCATAAGAAAACTAAGGACCAAGAGAGGCTAAGGAACTCACCTAAGATTCTACAGCTTGCTGATGGCCGAGCCGGGCCTAGATCTCAGGCCTTTCCACCAGGTCACGCCGTCTCCTCCTCTGCCTTTACTCCTCCATGAGAAACAACCTCTGCATCTCTACTCTTCCTTCCCCAAACTCCTCCAGCCAACTTGCACAGGCTGTCAACATCGTACCCTACCTATCAGATCTCACGGGTAAGGACAGTAACCTTGGATAGGAGTAGAAAGCAGGGCCAGAGCAGCGTCCTTACCAGCATGGGCTGCACCGGGGTCATCAGTGAGGCCTGGACACTCAGAGCTCGTTTCCGGCCTGGCTCCTTCTTCACCTCCTGCTCGTTGCGGAGGACCCGCTCCACCACATCGTGCAGGTTGCGCGAGGCTTTGAAGGCTTCATAGGCATTAGGGTCTAGGGCATCTAACCTGCCAAGGCCAACAGAAGCAAGGAAACAAAAACCACTGCCTTTGACCTTAATGCTTTGGATAGCAGTCTGTCCTCAGAGAGAGGAGGGCTCCCAATATATGGGGAAGGAGTTATGTTCTATTGCCTAAAGACTTTCACAGGAGAAAAAGCTCTTGGAAAACTCAGCTCTTTTGAGATACTGTGCTACATGGATGCTGCCAGCAAAGAGGGGGCTGGAATGGGCAAGCAACTCATACCATAATTATTGAACATATTCCATATGTTTGATTGTAATAACTCTGTGAAAAGGTACTGTTATCTCCATTTAACGTATGAGAAAATGGAGGCTGAGCTAGGTCAAGTGATGGGTCCCACAGGAAGGAAGAAGGGAGAATCAGGATTCAAAACCAAATCAGGGCTCCAAAGTCCTGACACCAGCTGACAACAAAGAAAGTGGGCAGCTTCAACTATCAGAGCACCCGGTACTTACACATGTTTTGCACCTGAGTTCATCTTCAGATCATGTTTGATCAACCTGATGATGCACTTAAGGTCATTGGCTGTACACCTAGAGGGATGAGGCACATTCAACTTGGTCTTTGAAAAGCTCTGCACTCCCAAACCTTCCTTCCCTAGTGATTCCATCCCCCAGGCCCATCCCCACCTGGAGGCGATGTCCTGCAGGGCCTGTTGCTGCTCGTCCTCCTTGGTGAGCTTGGAGAGCCGCAGGAGGAATTCATCCACCTCCTGGATGGTAAGAAGGCTCTTGGCAGCTGGGGGGAAAGACTTGCTCTGCTCAAAGAAGACTCTGATTGTCTCTGACACGTCACCCTGTCTCCAAAAACCAAAATGCCACTGCAGCAACCCCAGAGTGGCCAAGTGTAACCCCTGAGTCCCCAGGACTAAAGGGTGAATCAGAGATTTCAATCACCGCTCCTATCCCCAACTCACACATATTGACCTCACTTCTTAAGAATCTGTCCCACCCACAGCTCATAGAAAGGGTACCTCCATCCACCACAGGATCTGGCCACCTGCCTTAGCTGAGAAGTGATGCAGGAACTAATCCAGGGCCAAGCCAATTTCAGGCCTGTTAGAATCTGAACTAAGAGACAGATATGGTCATCAGATAATGGGGATGTTTGGATAGAAACTTTCCACTGTGCCACGGCTGGAGTCATGAACAAACCAAAACTGAATGGTAAGCCCAAGTTATAGGGGAAAAAAAGCCAGAAAAAGCCAGGGTCTAGAATAAGAGCCCCTGAAGAGATAGTGGGAAGTCTCAGATCCAGCCCCTCGAGGTCTAGGCCTCTCAGGTGCAGCAGCAGTATAAGTTCAGTCCTCAGAACCTTGTGAAACTAACAGCTGTAGCCTCCCATTCAGCTCCTCTCATAATGAAAGCTTGCTCAAGTGGGTTTCAGTTTCCTAAAACAGTATGTGCTCCGCCAGAAAAAAGAGGGTACAGGTGCTTGGCTAGGCAGAACCCCACCTGGAATCCACCTACCCTCCCCTTCCTCTGACCTGCTCTAGGTCTCGTGCCATATCATCTGAGTTGCAGTTAAAAATGCGGCTGAAAAGTTTCACAATCTGCTTATCATTCAAGTTGTAAACACTCTTAATAACACCCGGCAGCAGCAGCTTCACTGTTAGGTACACGTCACCGTGGAAACCATCTGGAGGAGACAGAAGAAAGAAACCCTTCTTGAGAAATGGAGCTTAAACAAATAAATACATAACCTCAAGGAACCAAAAGAGATGTCTACATTGCTGCCCTTGCCGTGACGGGACCACAGGGTAGGGTGTGCATTTCACTATGGCAGCAAAGGCCGTGGCGTTGGGTGGCTGGTGGTGTGCCTCCCTTCTAGCCCCTGGATGAACTCCTGCATGGCAGAGCCATGTCTTTCACTGTAGTGTCCCCAGTGATGAGCACATTACAGAAGCTCAATGATCATTTGTTAGATGAATGAAAGAAACACAGTTGGAAGATTCTATCCCCAAGCTGTGCAAGTGGTTCATAAAAACCTAATCAAACATGCAGGATAGTGAATTTTCCTCTTGGTCAAATGGGATAGGTTCTTCTGGCCTCCTGGGGGGCAGAATAAGGGAGGAAGAAAGATGCCACATGTTTGGAGCAGCACTGGCTACACACTTCGTGGGGCCCAGTACAAAATGAAAATGTGGGCTCTTTGTTCAAAAGTGTTAAGAATTTCAAGATGGCAATAGCAGAGCATTAAACCAAGCGTGAGGCCCCGTGCAACTGTACAGTTCACATGTCCATGAAGCGGCCACGACTCTGAGCTCTTTAAAGAAGAAGCCCATCCAGGATGCTCGAGGCCCCACCTCCTGCTGAGCCTTTCTGAAGGAAGTCCTGGATGATCTGGGTCTTCGTGTTGTAGCTAGGATTTTCAGCCACCATGGCACACAACTTCCGAAACTCACGTAGCAGACAATCCTTGTGCTTAGGGTCACATTTGCTTGAGGACAGACTTGTCTTAGGGGTAGGTATTGAGTGGGCTTCCCCAGAGTTGTTGGGCTTCGCTGTTGGGAAGAGGAAAAGAGAAGACAGACAGCATAGATGTTTCATTTTGCCTTGCTGAGAAGGAAGAAAGGGAAACTAGTAGACACTCTGCTGGTGCTCTATACATATGTAGCTTCACTTAATCCCCCAAAACGAGCCCTTTGGGCGTAGATATTATACCCATTTTATGGGTAAAAAAGGAGAGGTCAAGTGATCTCCCCAAATCTCACAGCTGTTAATAGTAAAGAAACGACAGCCTCACACTGAAGCAGAAGACCCACTGATGTGCATCCCTTTATATGATTGCTTCACAGAAGAATAAGGGCCGTTTTCATGCCAAGAGTGGTCAGGACGATCTCAGAGCACTTGCAAAGCTGAACCCAGAAAAGTTGGGATCAGAAAGGGGGAAGAAATCAGGGGACTCGTTAGTCAATCTGAAACCATTGCTACTGCAGATTGTCGGAACTGGAAGAAGACTTAAAAATTATCTAGTTCAATCTCTTCTTATTGATGAGGAGACCAAGGCCAGAGGAGAGAAGACATTCCCAGCTCCCTGCCACTCCCACCCAACCCCACACCACTTTCTTTTCTTTCTTATCATAAAAACAAAAAGTAGGTCTTTCCTCCAGACACCCCAAATAACTGTACAACTCTTTTGAGTTGATTCTCTTTTACCTCCTTGTGACCATTTACAAAGTAAATTTCATTCTGCAAGCTTGCAGCAAAGCCATTAGCAAGCTGTCTGCTGATATAAGTGTCTTCTTGCCTGGGCTCTGTAAACTATAAATCTATCCTCATCTCTAACCCGGAGTCTAAAGAGGATTTTAGGGGACAAAATCTCCAAAATGTCACTGTTCAGCAGCTTGTAAGAACTAGAGCACCCCATTTCTCCCAAATTCGCCCCCTAGAACCAGGGCCCTTCCAGAAACACACTGCCCTTACTGTCACCTGGACTCTTCCATATTTCTATCTTTGGCCTACCACTAGACAAAAACCAAGCAAACCTCGGAGTTTTAAAATAATAAAAAATCCCAGAGTCAGACACTGGTTTTGCAATTTTATCTCCTTTATTCCTTGTGAGACACTGTGGGATCAAGGCAGGTGTTGCCATTCCCACTTCACAGATGACGCCACAGAGGCTCAGACCAGGACCCAGGTCTTCTGACCTCAAGTCCCGGCTTCTTTCACTCATTATAGAAGCAACCTCCTCAAACAACTTCTGAGCCCATGTGTTTTGACTTTATTTTCTTTAGCTGAGGCAGTCACAAGAATGTCTCCATATAAAAGAAGTAACAGGTTGTAGGGTAAAAGACCATAGGTGCTGGAGTTAAACAGACTTCAGTGTAAATACTAACTCCATAACGATGCGGAGCATTGGCTTTCTCATTCATAAAATGGGCCTAATACAAGTACTTCCCAACGTTTAATGAAGAACAAATGAAACCGTGTATGTAAAAGCCCCCAGCCCAACGCTATCTGCTACACAAGGCCATGCAGGACATCTCCCTTCTTCTCTACTTTCATCTCCAGTTGGGCAAGTTTAGGCATGCAATTTCTCAAGATTCTTCCATTATCCAAAAAAAAGGAAGTAAAGGGCAGGTTATGTCTGATCCAGGTAAACTACTTCAAGGGGAAAAAGTCTTGACAAAACAAACATCTTTTTGCTGCAACAGAGATTAAAATATACAAAGAAATGCTATACAAGTGGGGCAATGAGGATTAGCCATTACCTCTCTGCTCAGATGGAAGCAAATTACATTTGACCCTTCAACAACACAGATTTGAACTGCATGGGTCCACTTACACACAGATTTTTTTCAACAGCAAATAAGTACTATACAATCTGCAGTTGATTGAATCCATGAATGCAAACTGAGGGTATGGTAGAACAATGGATATGGAGAAACATGGGATAAGGAGGGTAGACTATAAATTTTCAACTGTGTAGAGAGGGTTTGGAGCCCCTAATGCCCATGTTGTTCAAGGGTCACCGTATTAAGGAGGCTAGATAGCACAGAATGTTCACTCTTTTTTTTTTTTTGCGGTATGCGGGCCTCTCACTGTTGTGGCCTCTCCCGTTGTGGAGCACAGGCTCGACACACAGGCCCAGCGGCCATGGCTCACGGGCTCAGCCGCTCCGCGGCATGTGGGATCTTCCCAGACCAGGGCACGAACCCGTGTCCCCTGCATTGGCAGGCTGACTCTCAACCACTGCGCCACCAGGGAAGCCCCCAGAATGTTCACTCTTAACCAGAGTCCCAAATAGGATACCAAATTAAAAGGAGGACTGTAACAGCTCAGGTAACGCTGATCTATCTTACCTGAAAAGCCAGAAAATTTCCGGGGATTGGTATTGGTGACAAATGAGGCACCTTTCACTGGAGATGTCACCTGGCCAGTGGCTGTCAACTTAGCCTGGACAACAGCTTTCTTCTTTGGTGTGTTTGCTGCCTTGGAAGACAGATCTGTAGGACCCCAAAAGAAGGGAAAATATCCTCAGTGAAAGATCCCTGAGAAAGCTTCTAAAGAATCTATCAACTGCTCTTACAGCCTGGCTAGGTAAGTTACTACCATGGTATTAACCCAATGCTGACTACTGGCTGGCTGGTCTTCTAAAGTGGAGGTAGTGAGTAATAGGTTATTAGGGAGAGGGTGTCCTGGGGACAAAAGACTCAGTTACTCTTTATTTTCATTAGTAACTTAAATTTTCATCGACACTGTCCACCCCTTATCCCACATATAATAATCTCCAGATTATTTGGAGGAAATCAGAAATCATGTCTCAACAGATAAAATGTGGTGACCTCAGCTTATGGAATTAGCCCCAATTTATAGATACCCAAGAAAGCAAAATGAAGATGGATAAACAGAGCATGTTGATTTGGTATAAGTAGGAAAAACCTTCCAGCTGCTGAGTTATTTGAGCTGACAGTTTACTTCTACCTCATGTTTTTCTTCCTCTGAATGAGATGGGTCAAAGGCTGAGGCCAATGGCTAAGGCCAGGCAGGGCAGGAGGGGAGCTTGAGAAAAAAATGTATGAGTAGTTTTCTCTCCCAGAAATCTCTTTTCCTCTCAAAGAACAAAGATAGATGCCCATTTTAGAGTACTCCTACAGTGACCAGAACTAAACTTAATTGAAGATATGAATATTACTTTATAGATGAAGACACTGAAGGTCAGAAAGTACAAATTGGATTTGTAAGTATAAGATTTCTAAAATATGCATACATGTGAATATGCACGTATGTGCACATATATATCTGTATATATGTTTTTGCGTACATACGAACATATATTTTCTAGTTCTGTCTGCTGAAAGGGCTTAAAAGCAAGGACACCTCATGGCACCCAGGACATGGAACATCTAGATTTTGGTCTCTTATGCCATTTCCCCACTAACAGGAATAAGGACTCCAGAGAAATGGCTGATTCCAGGGATAAGATAGGATACATACAAGGTAAGCCGAAGAGCAAGCATACTGTTATGCCAGAGAATAAGGAAGTACTTTAAAACGTTTTTAAAAATGTGATTTGGGCATTGAGGACAGAAACTAGCTTAAAGGGGCTCTCAACTGGCCAAATATGGGACAATTTAGTACCAAATTAATACAGTACAATTATAAGCCACCAGGAAAAAGTAGTAATCTATGAGTTCATACAGATAATAAGTTGATGGATAAAAGGGTGTAGTGGTAGGTACTCTATTCTTCAAAAATGTCAATGTCATAAAAGAAAAAGACCATGGCAATGTTCCAGATTAAAGGAGGCCAGAAATGACAACTAAATGAAATACCCGATCTTAGATTAGGATTCCATACTGAAGGGAGAGAAAAGCTGTAAATTATCTGATCCACTGACAAAACTAGAATACAGATGGTGGATTAAAGTATTATATCATGATAAATTTACTGGTTGATAGGTGTATTATGGTCAAGATATCCTTATTCTTAAGATATACACATTGAAGTATTTAAAAGCAAAGAGCCATAACGTATGCTCAAATGGTTCAGGAAAAAAAACGTGTGTGTGGAAGGTGAGAGTAAGAGAGAGTGTGAGAGCGCACACACGTGAGAGCAAAATGTTAACAATAGGTAAATCTGAGGGAATTCCCCAGTGGTCCAGCGGTTAGGATTCTGCGCTCTCACTGCTGAGGACCCGGGTTCAATTTGTGGTTGGGGAACTAAGATCCCACAAGCCACGTGGTGTGGCCAAAAAAAAAAAAAAAAAAAAAGGTGAATATGAGCATTCTTTGTATTATTTTTATTCTTGCAACTCTTCTGTGAGTTTGAAGTTATTTCTGAACCAAAAACTAGAACAAAGACAGAAAGACAAACAGGAAGAAAGAAATTGGGCTCTACTCTCATCCCTTTTCTTCTCAGCACCAATAAGATGAGAAAGCAGTATTCTCCATCCCACCTGCAATGTGCTGGATTATCTGTTCTTTCTCATTATCTTCCAGCTCTTCCCAGCCTTCCAGCTCTGTGAGGTCCTCAATTTTTTTTGTGGTGGCCCGGGCCCGCTCTAGTTTCTCAAACATGCACTTAATGTGGTACCACTCTTTCATATCGCCCCCTGACTCTGAAAAGGGATTGGGCACCACTTTGCCGATTCGGCACACCCCCTTTACAATCTTTTCCTTGCATTTTTTGCAGCCGGCTGTGCCACGCTTGGCATAGTCCACACAGAACCGTTGCTCTGCCATCTCACAGGGGCCACTGCAGAGTCCCACATGCGACCCTGGCAAGAAAACAAGGCAGGTGGCACGTGGTCTTAGATTGCTTTCCTGGAATGACACAACAGGCTTTCTTCTCTGGAGGAGGTGGTGTCCATGAAGAACTGTTTCCGACCACCGGCTGAACTGTCTTATGTCAGGCCAGTGATGTTGTTCTCGGAATAGGCACAGTTCTTTTTGGCTGAGCGCACGGAGAGTTGGTGGTAAGAGGATCTTAAAAGCCAAAGTCATACAGCTGCATGAAAGGGTGAGAGGCAAAAAAGTGAGTTATAAACGAGGAGGTAGGCTTCTAATTCCCTCAAAGGCAGACATCCTAACACAATCCATGCCGACCAATCAAACATTTCCCAAAGTATGAAAGATTTTTTTTTTTCTTCTGGCTGTGCAGCACAGCACGTGGGATCTTAGTTCCCCCATCCAGGATCGGACCTGCACCCCCCTAAAGTGGAAGCTCAGAGTCTTAACCACTGGACCACCAGGGAAGACCAGGTATGAAAGATTTATTGCCTACTTGATTCAGAGTTCCAATACAGGAAAATTCAGTTTGCAAAAGGATGTTCAATTATCTAATGTATACATGTGTATCTAGTAAATCACAATCAAGAGACTCCAAATAACATAAAACCTTCTCTCAGGCCACCAGCAGCCCCTAATCCTTAAAATGGATGGTGAGCCTTAAGAATAATAAGACCCTAAAGTTTCTTTTTAATCATCAAGAAAAATTACATTGGGAGTTCCCTGGTGGTCTAGTGGTTAGGACTCTGCGCTTTTACTGCAGTGGCCAGGGTTCAAACCCTGGCTGAGGAACTGAGATCCCACAAGTTGTGTGGTGCGGCAAACAAAACAAAACAAAACCCACTACATTATGTTCATAAAGTTTTTAATGTGAAATATAAAATATATGCCATCCTCAGAAAATAATTAAGCCACTATATAGATGTGTGATTTAATCAGAAGCCCTATTTTGAGAGGCAATTAAATGGAGCCTAAAACCAGACTGCCTGGTTTCAAATCCTAGCTCATTGGCTGTATGACCTTGGTAGGTTACTTAACCTCTCAGTTCCTCAATTTCCTCAACTGTAAAATGTGGATAATAATAGTACCTGACTCAAAGAGTTGTCACAAGAATAAAGCCCTCAAAATCAATGAAGCAGTTATCCTTTAAGCTGAAGCTCCCTATGTGAAACTAGCCTGGTTATAATTCAGCAGCTTGAATTGGGAAATGCTGAAGTAGCTGGAACAGCAAGAATCAGAGGAACTGATCAATCAACCCGAATGGAAACAGGTATCATATCCACATGGCATCCCCCACCTTCTTATATCCATATTTTCTGAAGTATCCTCGCAGTTCCAACTTTAAACAGACTGGACATTATTTTCAGCCTGCACCCACCTTTGTAGTGAAATTGCTATTGGGTGATAATGGAAAGCAGGCTTTACTTACTGTACTGCAACATGATGCAGAGGACAGCAGGTAACTGGGAATCGAGACGGGAGCACAAGTGTGACCATACAGTTCAAGGACTATGTTATCTTTGAGAATTTCCTTTAATTCCCCTGAGTCTGTTTTCTTATTTCTAAGACAGAGAAAATAATACCTACCTCACGGGATGGCTGGGAAAATTAAAATAAGTCCATGGCGGGGAGGCTCTGAACTCCCTGAAAATGTATACAAAAAGGTGCACATTCAGCATTGTACATTTTGTGGGGGGACAGACAGTCATGATTTTCAGGAAACTCACAAAGGTCTCTATAACCCCCAGAAGTTGAGGAACCACAAAGGTGAGGTACGGGAAAGCACGGTAGGCCCGTAAGAGGCGCTCAGAACAAGGTTCACCACCTTCCTTGGAGGGCGAGTAACGAAGCCCTCCCCTCCCGCCCCCTCCTCCCGCCCCCCCCGCCCCCTCCTCCCGCCCCCCCCGCCGGGACCACAGAAGCCGACAAGAGAGGACCTCCCTCGCAGCGCCCGACCCTCCGCAGGGCCCAGGAGGCGCTGGGCCACAAGGCACAAAGCCGCTGTGAGGAACCCCGCCTGGCTCACAGTCCCCAGAGCCGCCGCTCAGCATTTCATCAAAGGGAGCCGAAAAGGAAACCACTGAGGCCTGAACGCAACCGGGCCGGGAAGTGAAAGCCCCGCGACAGCTTTTGCCGGAGGGCCTCCCCGCGACGCTTTCGGGAGTGGGCACGGGCTACTACTGCCCGGGGCGGACAGCGGGGACACCGGGAGGGGACGGGGAAGCGAATCCCTCGATTCGGGCAGGAGGAGCCTCCAGGACACAGCCCGGACGCGGCGGGAAGAGAAAGGCTCCCGAGGTCCCTCAGAAGCCCATCGACTTCAGCGCGGCGGATGGGCAGATCCAGCCAGAGCAGTCCTGCGGAAGCCGGGTGCACCCTGCCTCGGCGCAGGCCGGTGGAGCTCCCCGGGGGCCGCCACGTCACGGAGGGTGTGCCCTGGGGCTCCCCGGGCGGGCGGAGGAGGAGGTCAGGAGGCTGACCTCAGCCGCCCCAGCCTCGGAGCCCGGGCTGCCTTTCTCCCCCCCGCCCGGCCCGGCCGCGCCGTCCTTCACCTGCCTTCCCGGCTCCGGCTCCACCTCAGGCCTAGGGCCAGGCACCCACAGGCCGCGCGCAGCCACCAAGGTTGTAACGTCTGTCTCTTTAAATCCGGGTCCTTGCGCTGGCCGCAGCGCGCAGGCGCAGAGGTCCTGGCTCCAGAGGCGCCTCAAGTCCCCGCCCCGCGCCTGCCACGTGGGCGGTAGTCAGGTTACCCGGGAGAGGCCTAAGACTCTGTATTGGGGCGTGGCGGAGGTGTTTACCCATCAGGAGAAAGCCCAGATGCTGGGATGAGGCGGCGCCTGAAGGAACGCTGGGGACACCCTGATTTGCTCTTTGTTTTTTAAATTTATTATTTTTGGCCGTGTTGGGTTGTTGCTGCACGTGGGCGTTCTCTAGTTGCGGTGAGTGGGGACTACTCTTAGTTGCCGTGCTCGGGCTTCTCATTGCGGTGGCTTCTCTTGTTGCGGAGCATGGGTTCTAGGCGCATGGGCTTCAGTAGTTGTGGCACTCGGGCTCAGTTGTGGCTCACAGGCTCTAGAGCGCAGGTTCAGTAGTTGTGGTGCACAGGCTTAGTTGCTCGCCGGCATGTGGGATCTTCCCGGACGAGGGCTTGAACCCGTGTCCCCTGCATTGGCAGGCGGATTCTTAACCACTGCGCCACCAGGGAAGTGCCCCTGTGATTTGCTCTTAACTTTAGAGATTATCTAGTTATTAAAGGTACTGGTTGAGAAACTATGTTGTGATGAGCTTGGGTAAGGCAAAGGTCGCGTTATTCAATCTATTTTTCTGTATTTCCATTGTCTTGTGTCCCGCAAAGTGCCTAGCACATAGTAAGTATTCAATAAATGTTATTTAATTGGAAAGGGGCACTAGATAGATATATAAAGGAGTAATGGGTACAGAGAACCCTTGATTGTGTATTGTTTAAAGTATATTTCTTTTAAACCTCAGGTCAACTTTTTGAGAGATTAGGATGGCTGTTTTTACACCTGGCGATCCAGTGGTTAGGACTGGGCGCTTTCAGTGGTGGGGCCGGTTCAGTCCCTGATGGGGGAATTAAGATCCCCCAAGCCTTGGGACCCGGCCAAAAAAACCAACCAACCAACCAAAGTACAAAAGAATTGCAGGCTCAGAGGAGGTGAGAGAACTTGTTCAGGGTCTAGGAAAGGTAAACAGCTGGGCATTGTTAGAGAAGCAAAGCTCACACCCTGGAGGGAATTCTTTGCTATGTGAAAAAGATCATGGGCTTTGTTATGTAGGGGATGGAGAGCTTTGAAGGGCCTTATGAAATAGTAAGGGAACCAATTAAAAGGTTTTCATTGCTGGCTTGGGCAAAACTTTAACTAAAATGGACCCATACAGAGATTAGCATGGCTCTCCTGCACAAGAATGACATGCAAATTCGTGAAGAGGTTCATGTTTTTAAGGAAATTTTTTCTTTTTTGCTTCTTATTTTATCTGTATCAAACCATTATGCCATACACCTTAAACTTACAGAGTGCTGAATGTCAATTATATCTCAATAAAACTGGGTAAGAAAAAGGTTCTTGTGACAACCCATGTGAGAGATGAAAGTGGCCTGAGCAAGCTTGGTTAGTTGGGGTGGAGAGGAAGGTGCATTTTTGGATAAGCATTTAGATTTTTTTATAAGCTTATTTTATTTTTAAAATTTATTTATTTATTTATTTTTGGCTGCTTTGGGTCTTTGTTGCTGCGCGCGGGCTTTCTCTAGTTGCGGCGAGCGGGTGGCTTCTCGTTGCAGAGCACGGGCTTTAGGTGCCCTGGCTCAGTAGTTGTGGTGCATGGGCTTAGTTGCTCTGTGGTATGTGGGATCTTCCCGGACCAGGGCTCGAACCCTTGTCCCCTGCACTGGCAGGCGGATTCTTAACCACTGCGCCACCAGGGAAGTCCCAGCATTTAGATTTTAAATTATCTTCTAGACAAAGTAACCTTTTGTCTAAAGATGTAATGAAGATGACTTGAATGAACAGATAGATAATGGTGCCATCAGCTGAAATAGAAAATGAGAGAGCAGGAGGAGGTATTTGAGGTATGAGGATGAATTTTATTTTGGATATATTAAGTTTGGTTGGTTGAGGCCAGCAATGAGGCCACTGCTTGAAGTGGGCAGTGTCTTTGATGTGCGGCAGCATGAACAGGTCTGGGGTTGGAAGGTCACTGGAGGCTCAAATCCGAACTCCCTTGGTTGAGTGATCCTGAACAAAATCTCTGTCACTGCATTTACTATGGTGTTTTGAAAGTCACCTTGACTGCATCTGTCTTTTCCCCCAGCCCTGTGCTGTCAGTTGCTGTCATTTAGCCACATGTGGTGGCTATTGAGCTCTTGAAATGTGGCCAGTCCAAATTGAGATGTGCTCGGGGGAGGGATAAATTAGGAGTTTGGGGTTAACATATACACTACTATATATAAAGTAGATAAGCAAGAAGGACCTACTGTATAGCACAGGGAACTCTATTCAATATCTCGTAATAACCTATAATGGAAAAGAACATGGTAAAAAGGATATATGGGGCTTCCCTGGTGGCACAGTGGTTGAGAGTCCGCCTGCCGATGCAGGGGACACGGGTTCGTGCCCCGGTCCGGGAAGATCCCACATGCCGCGGAGCGGCTAGTCCTGTGAGCCATGGCTGCTGAGCCTGCGCGTCCGGAGCCTGTGCTCCGCAACTGGAGAGGCCACAACAGTGAGAGGCCCGCGTACCGAAAAAAAAAAAAAAAAAAAAAAAAAAAAAGGATATATGCTCATGTATAACTGAATCACTTTGCTGTACACCTAAAACTAACACAATGTTGTAAATCAACTACACTTCAATTTAAAAAAATATCCAAATTAAGATGTGCTGTAAGTGTAAAGTACAAACTGATTTTGAAGATGTTATCAAACAAAAAAAGACTAAGATATCTCTTTAATAATATTTTTATGTTGCATGTTGAAGCGATATTTTGGATATGTTGGGTTCAATAAAAATATTCTAATAAATTTTAACTGTTTACTTTTTGAAAATGTGGTGACAGGAGAATATACAACTGCAAATGGCCCGTGTTATACTTCTGTTGGACAGCACCACCTGAGACTTCAAACCTGTTGGTGAAGGGTGACATCTGTGCCTCGTGCATCTTTTTATCCTCAGTGCCTAGAACAGTAGTGGGTGCATAGTAGGCACTAGGCAAGTATTTATGAATACATGAATGAAACCTATGAGTGAATGGAATGAATGAATGAATGACTCTCTAAAAGTAATAAACTTCCCTCAGCAGGATGTTCATTACATTGTATCTTTGACAGTGTTGGATGTAAATGTGCAAAAAGGCTCAGGCTGTAAGTGTTTTGCTTGATTAGAGCTCCAACGAACCCCTAATGATCTTTGACTCAGACCCTAGCTGTAAAGTGGAAGGAGGTGTGAAGCTGGCAGTTGCAGTTCCTTAGGGAAGTGGGAACTGCCACCAAGAGGAAGGAGGTGATGTGTGGTGGGAATAGCAGGGCTTTGGAGTCACACAGACTTAGGTTTGAATTATGTTCCACCACTGGCTGTGTAACCTCTCTTTATTTTCTTAATTTCTCTGGGGCTCAGTTTGCATGGTGAAATGGGGATAAAAATACCTCTTAGGATTGTGTGTGACAATTAAACGAGATGACACATATTAACTTGCATACCTCTTAGGATTGTGTATGACAATTAAATGAGATGACATATATTAACTTGTAAACTGCTTGTCCCTTGGAGGTATTTCAGTAAATGTACATTCCCGCCTGTTCCCAGCCTGGACACATTCGTGGCACTGCAGAGTTTAAGCTAGTCATCAATCAGTCAAGTGTTCATTGAGTGCCTGCTCTGGGTTAGACACTATTCCAGGAACTGGAGTACAGCCGTGAGGCAAAACAGACGGAAATCCCTGCCCTCCTGCAGCTAACAGGTTAGCATGGGAGAAAGATAATAAACAGTAAGGAAAATGCATACTGTGTGAAATGATGATGGGTGTTATGGAGAAAAAGAAAGGAGGACAGGAGGTGTCAGGGAGGGCAGAATGGGGGTTGCAGTTTTAAATACAGTGGTTAGGAAGGCCTCGCTGACAAAGTGACAGTTGAGTACACTTGAAGGAATGAAGGAGAGAGCCAGTTGGAGAGGGGACAGCAAGAAAAGGCTGCACAGCACAGAGCAGCAGGTGTCTGTCCTGTTGAGGGATCACAAGGAGATGGGTGTGTCTAGAGCAGCAGGAGTTAAGGCTGAGTAGAACTGGAGATGAGCTCAGCAGGGGATCTGGAGATAGATCATGTCTTGTAAACCACTGTAAAGATGTTGGGTTTTATTGCAGGTGAAATGGGAAGCTAGTGGGTTATATTGAGCAGAGAAGTAACACGATCTGATTAGGTTTTAACAGGATTGCTGTCACTCTGCCTGCTGTGTAGAGGGAGTGGGAGATGAGTTAGTTGGCTACTGTAAAAAGGAGAGAAATGAGGGCAGCTTGAGTGGTAACAGTGAAAGTAGTAATAACTGAAGGCTTATGGACCCCTAGGAGATCTGTGGATAGGCTCAGGGGTGTCCTTGAACCCCCTGAAATTTTATATAAATATTTGTGTGTAAGTGCATTTTTGGAGGGAGGGCTTCTACTGGAGTCTCAAAGCAGTTCCATGATCCAAATCAAGAAGGACCTTGGTAGCAAATATGCAGGATACCTCCTGGCTCTTCGAAGTCCCATGATTAAGTCCTTCCCTCTGACCTTGATCCTAAATCTTCCAGGGCACCAATCCTGTTTGAGAGTCAGAGCTTCTGCCACCCCCTTTAGGACTGTAGCATCCCTGACATCCGGTTTTCACTCATCAGGATTGTTAAGGAGAAAAAAAAAATCACAGGGAAATGGGTAGATTCTGTTCTTTTTTTACGCTACACACTGTGGAAGCTTGGAAGCCACAGGCAGTAATAGTGAAAAGCCTTCACACCTGCCTAGAGATGGTGTGGGGCACTCATGAGGCTAGTTTGCACTTGTTGGATTTCTTTTTAATAAGCTCTGGTCTATGAATCACATAAATTTCAGCACTGAGAGCTGATTTTACGGTTTGGTTTGCTTAATAGTCACACAATTAAAATAAGTTGTAAAAAACAGTGGTGGTGTTTGCCAAGATAAATATTTAAAAGGAAACAGCTGTAGGAAGATGTAATAATTCATATCAGCCCATGGCTCTTCATTCTCAATAAAGGCTATGGAGGTTGGCTTTTTTTTTTTTTTTTTTTTGGCTGCGCTGTGCGGCATGGGGGATCTTAGTTCCCTACCAGAGATCAGACCCATGCCCCCTGCAGTGGAAGGGTGGAGTCTTAACCAGTGAACCACTATGGAAGTCCCTGGAGGTTGGTTCTTAACCAGAGGGTTTTTTTTTTTGCCTCTCCTTTGAACATCTTTGTGCTGCAGCTGCCAGGTTGAAGTAGGACAGCTGAGAGGAGTCAGGTGTGCCTTTGGGAATAGTTAATCCATGGCACAGAGATGGGGCTTCTGGGGCAGGGTTGAGGTCACAGATACAGAGTGAGGGTGACTCAAAGTTACTACCATCCTCCTTGAACTTTTGGTTGGGTTTTCTAGTGTGAAGTCCTGGTGGTCATGTTTTTTAGGAGGTAAGTTAATAATTTTCAAAGGGAAAATTAATTTTACCAAGAGAGCCTATTTGGGGAGCAAACTTAAGTTTTGTGTCCTTAAACTTAAGTTTTGTGCCCTCCACGGGACTGATGACCGCTGGTTTTCCAGCTCTGGTGTGCAGCAGAGGTTGAAGACTGGGTTGAACGCTCCTCTCTTGTTCCTCGTGCCATTTCCTTTATACCAGGAGAGCCCCAAGCCCTCTTCTCTCCTTTTCTGGGAGGTTCTACTTCCTACTGAAGCCGTCTGACCAACAGCCCACTATAGTTTCCCTCTCCTGCCTTCAGCTCCTGTCTCGGTCTTGGTGATTGTAAAGGAAAAAACTCTACTGTTTCCGTTTACATTATACACAATACTCTCTGAATATTACTTAACTCTGACACCAGACATATGGGTTTTCCAAACACCAAGCAATTCTGTGACACCAGCTGGGTGTCCTGCCATTTAATTCAATTCTGACGCTATCTACCTGGAGCTAGTGTCAGACCCCATCGGTTAAGTGCTCAGTCCAATGAGACTGCCCCCTCCCACCACTTCGGATGCCAGTCACAAATCCAGGTTGTTATCTGCGCTTCTGACTGACTGTAGATCAGAATTTCCCACCACCCCATCCTCAGGTTTCAATTAATTTGCTAGAGCAGCTGATAGAACTCAGGAAAACAATTCACTTACTGGATTCCTGGTTTATCATGAAAGAATATAACTCAGGAACAGACAGAAGAGATACGTAGGGCAAGGTATGTGGGAAGGGGTGCAGAGCTTCCATGCTCTCTGGGCACACCACCCTCCAAGCACCTCCCTGTGTTCCCCAGCCTGAAAGCTCTCTAATGCCATCCTTTTTTGTTTGTTTTTGGTTTTTTTTGGTACGCGGGCCTCTCACCGCTGCGGCCTCTCCCGTTGCGGAGCACAGGCCCCGGACGCGCAGGCCCAGTGGCCACGGCTCACGGGCTCAGCCGCTCCGCGGCACACGGGATCTTCCCGGACCGGGGCACGAACTCGTGTCCCGTGCATCGGCAGGCGGACTCTCAACCACTGCACTACCAGGGAAGCCCCCCTCTTTGGTTTTGATAGAGGCTTCATCACATAGGCATGATCGATTAAATCATGGTCCATTGATGATTGAACTCAGTCTCCAGTTCCCTCCCCTCCCTGGAGGTCTGGGGGTGAGGCTGAAAGTTCTAACCCTCTAATCAGTGGTTGGTTTCCCTTGTAAACAGCACCCATTCTTAGCGGCTTTCCGAAAATTACCTCATTAACATAAACTTAGGTGTGGTTGAAAGGGGCTTGTTTTGAATAACAAATGACGCCATTATCACTCTTCTGTCTCTAATCACTTAGTAAATTCCAAGGGTTTTAGGAGCTCTGTGCCAGAAACGGGGACAAAGGCCAAAATATATATTTCTTATTATAAATCACAATATCACAGTGATAGAGGTGAGAGGGTTCTTAGGGAATACCCAGACAACACAATACCCAGAGAAGGCTGGAGGAGTAAACTGACTAGGTAGATACCACATAGCTAGTAAGTGGGAGAAATCTGACCCTAGACTTTTGATCAAGGTCCTACCCAATTTTTCTTTTTTTTTTAAATTTTTATTGGAGTTTAATTGATTTAAAATGTTGTGTTAGTTTCTGCTGTATAGCAAAGTGAACGAGTCATACATATATTATACATATATCCACTCTTTTTTAGATTCTTTTCCCATATAGCCCATTACAGAATATTGAGTAGAGTTCCGTGTGCTATACAGTAGGTCCTTATTAGTTATCTATTTTATATATATAGTAGTGTGTATATGTCAATCCCAATCTCCCAATTTATCCCTCCCCTCGCCCCTATTGGTAACCATAAATTATGTTTTTAAGTTGGAGTATAATTGCTTTAAAATGTTGTGTTAGTTTCTGCTGTAGAACAGAGAATCAGCTATATGTATACATATATCCCCTCCCTGTTGAGCCTCCCTCCCCTCTCCCCATCCCACCCTTCTAGGTCATCACAGAGCACTGAGCTGATCTCCCTGTGCCATATACAGCATCTTCCCACTAGCTACCTATTTTACACATGGTAGTGTATATATGTCAATGCTACTCTCTCAATTTGTCCCGCCCTCCCCTTCCCCCCCGCCCCCCCCCACCGTGTCCACAGGTCTGTTCTCTATGTCTACATCTCTTTTCCTGCCCTGCAAATAGGTTCATCTGTACCATTTTTCTAGATGCCATATATATGCATTAATATATATTTATTTTTCTTTTGGACTCTGTATGGACAGACTCTAGGTTCATTCACATCACTACAAATGCATGTTTGTTTTTTACATCTGTCATTTGTACCATTTATTTATTTTTATTTTTTTAAACCCCACATTTATTTATTTATTTTTCGCTGTGTTGGGTCTTTGTTTCTGTGCGAGGGCTTTCTCTAGTTGTGGCAAGTGGGGGCCACTCTTCATCGCGGTGCACGGGCCTCTCACTATCGCAGCCTTTCTTGTTGCGGAGCACAGGCTCCAAACGCACAGGCTCAGTAGTTGTGGCTCACGGGCCTAGTTGCTCCGTGGCATGTAGGATCTTCCCAGACCCCACGGGCTCGAACCCGTGTCCCCTGCATTAGCAGGCAGATTCTCAACCATTGTGCCACCAGGGAAGCCCCCCATTTATTTATTTTTAAAATTTATTAATTCATTTATTTTTGGCTGCGTTGTGTCTTCGCTGCTGTGTGCGGGCTTTCTCTAGTTGTGGCGAGTGGGGGCTACTCTTCGTTGCGGTGCGCGGGCTTCTCACTGCAGTGGCTTCTCTTGTTGCGGAGCACGGGCTCTAGGCGTGCGGGCTTCAGTAGTTGTGGCACGTGGGCTCAGTAGTTGTGGCGCACGGGCTTAGTTGTCTGCAGCATGTGGGATCTTCCTGGACCAGGGCTTGAACCCGTGTCCCCTGCGTTGGCAGGCAGATTCTTAACCACTGCGCCACCAGAGAAGTCCCATGTACATTTTTTTTAGATTCCACAATAACTGCTGGATTTCTTATACTGTTTACAATAAAACCAGATTGCAGTTTTCTTGAAGGTAAGGGCCATGTCTTCAGTTATTCAACTAATCCTTTCAGTAGTCCCAGAAAATAGAAACTGTTATTCCCCCTGTTTTGTAGTTGGGGAAAGTAAGGGTGAAGTAACTTAATCCAAGGTCACTTGGTTAAAAAGTGGTGGACCACTGGGAATGGTGTATCTGTTGTTTCCCAGTTGGAATATCTGGGAACTGAAGTCATCCTTCTTGCTCTGACCAGAGACCACTAAGGAGTAAAATTTATTGCTGGTGAAATGGGGTTAAGGCAGGGCGGTGTGGAGAGAATGTGATAACAAACTTCAAAATATTTGGTTTCCCAGCCCAGCCAAGGTCTTTGAACAGCACCAAGTTCCCTTAACCTCGATGGTAAACTTTCCTAATCTCAATTCTTGCTATTTTCGGGGATCCTCTCCCATTCCCATATTTCATTATTAAATAGAGAACATTGGACTGGGAATCAAGTTACACCTACTCTTACTTCAGCAATTAACTTGCTGAGTGACCTTGGACAAATCATTTTACATCTAAAATGGAGGTGACAATAGTTGGGGGGTGTTGAGACTTGAAGAAAACTGATCTGAAGGTTGGTGAGTAAATAATACTCTCACTATGCAAATATAAGGCAATGTTAAATACTAATGATGCAGGGTAATAGTAGGGACTTTGTGGGAAAGTTCCTTCACTTCTGAGCATCAGTTTCACATCTGTAAAATGAAGATAGTATATACCGTACAGGGTTGTTGGAAGGATTAGAGATGGGTATGTCAAGCCCTAGCAAAATGCCAGACACATGGTAGGAATCCAGTGAATGGTAACTACTATTAATAATAACCTGACAACCTGGTTTGATACTCTCTTATAACCACATTTGGCAGGACAACAAGCAAACAATACTTACACACAATGAAAACAATAACCACCACCACTAACCACCCAACCAGCATGGTCCTCTGAACTCCCCTAAAGGTAACTGCTGGCTCCCCAGTGTGTTTGAAGCCCCCCAAATGCTGTAGCAAAATGGAGGTGGAGCCAGGTGGAACTCCATTCCTCCTCTGAGACTGGGAGTGCTTTCAACAAAGGATGATGGCTGAGTGCAAAGACTCACTCAGAAATAGCTTTGACTGCCAAGGGACAGGAGTGAGCCGAATGAGACGGTGATGGCAGAGAAGGGGGCTGAGAGCTGAGAGCAGCTGGGAAGCAATGTGTACTTGCTGACTCTTTGATCTTACTCTGCTATTTAATCACTTTATTCCTCCTTTTCTCCACTTGAGAGGCCTCTAGGCAATCAGGGCTCCCCATCAGCTCCCACTGACATATGGACATCCCTCTTGCTTGCTTGGTGCCAGGAAGAATTCGTATTAGCTGCTAAATGCGGAGGTGGCCCATTACACTATAGAGGCTATTGTGTATACCTCCTTGCGCTGCTACTCTCAGCATAGATAAGGGCTTCATGTGCCAGAGAAGAGAGACACAAGGCAGATTTCTTATCCCTTCCTTTAAGCTGCTGAACCAACTTCTGTTTTGGTTCCAATTTCCATGAGTCAGTTTGGTCTTTTGATAACTTTGCCAAGGAACTTGCTGCCTTGTGGGTATTATTCATTCAGTAAATATTTATCGAGCCCTATTATGTGTCTGGCATTATTTTATTTTTTTTGATCCAGGATCCAGTCCAGGATTATGCTTTTTTTTTTTTTAAGTATTTATTTATTTGGTTGCGCCGGGTCTTAGTTGCGGCTCACAGGCTCCTTAGTTGTGGCATGCAAACTCTTAGTTGTGGCATCCACGTGGGATCTAGTTCCCTGACCAGGGATTGAACCCAGGCCCCCTGCATTGGGAGCGTGGAGTCTTACCCACTGCACCACCAGGGAAGTCCCCCCTGGCATTATTTTAGGTTGTGAACAAGACAGACGAGCTCCCTGCCCTTGTGGAGTTTACATTCTGATGTGGAGACACAAAATTTATGTACCAATAAACAAGCTAACTTAAGATAGTGGTAAGTTTACTGAATTCACAGGAAAAATGTGATATAATGACAGGAGGTGGGGGGATGGCTGTTTATGTAATCTGAGAAAGGGACATTAGGGCTGAGAACTGAATGATGAGACGACTACCATGCTATTTGAGGTCAGGTCCCAAGCAGAGGGAACTGCAAGGCACAGGTCCTGAAATGGCATGCTTGAGGAATAGGAGGCTAGCCGGTGAGACCTGGGACATAGAGAATAAAAGGGGAGAGTGTAGCACATGACGTTAGAAAGTAGTTCACAAAGTGGGGTCCCCTGGATCACATTTAGCTCACATGGTGTTTCTGAGATTTCATTAAAAACATAAATGACCCTGACTTGCAATTTCTCTTGAAAATTAAAAAAACTTGGCCAGGCCAGGCCACTACTCCTGAATGATAACATTTGATTTCAACATACAGCAGTTATGCTCACCTGTCCCCTCCCATCCTCCTTTAATGGGGCTCATGGTCAGCAGTTCATAAATAGTAGATATTTGAATTAGTAACCACAGAGCATCAGGTAGGCTTGATAGGGACTGGATTCTTTTTTTCCCTAAGTGTGATGGAAGCATATAATGAAGGGTTTTAAGTGACAGAGTGACCTGATATACATTTTTAAAAGATAACTGTGATTACTTCGTGGCTGGGATGGGGACAGGCAACAATTAATGCAGAGAATGTTGGTGGTTAGGACCAGTAGAGACAGAAAGAAGTAGACAGATTCTGGGCATATTTTAGAGGTCGAGTTGCCAGGACTTTAATGCATTAGATTTGGATAAGAAAAGGGAATGAAGGATGCCTCCCAGGAGAAAGGTTAAGGCTGGGGATATAAATCAGGAGTTATCAGTATATGGGTGATATTAATTTTATTAAAAAAATTTTATTGGAGTATAGTTTTTAAAATATTTATTTATTATTTATTTATGCTGCACTGGGTCTTAGTTGCGGCACATGGGATCTTCGTTGAGGCATGCGGACTCCTGGTTGCGGCCTGCATGCAGGATCTAGTTCGCTGACAAGGGATCGAACCCAGGCCCCCTGCATTGGGAGTGTGAAGTCTTACCCACTAGATCACCAGGGAAGTCCCTTATTGGAGTACAGTCGATTCACAATGTTGTGTTAGTTTCTGCTGTACAGCAAAGTGAATCAGTTATACATATACACCTATCCACTCTTTTTTAGATTCTTTTCCCATATAGGTCATTGCAGAGTATTGAGTAGAATTCCCTGTGCTATACAGTTAGATAACTTATTAGTTATCTAATTTATAGATAGTAGTGTGTCTTTGTCAATCCCAATCTCCCGATTTATCCCTTCCCCCCCCCCCGCTCCCCCCCATAAACATGTTTGTTTTCTACATCTGTGGCTCTATTTGTTTTGTAAATAAGTTCATTTGTATTATTTTTTAAGATTCCACATATAAGCGATATCATGATATTTGTCTTTCTATCTGACTTACTTCACTTAGTATGATAATATTTGTCTTTCTCTGTCTGACTTACTTCACTTAGTATGATAATCTCTAGGTCCATTCATTTGCTGCAGTATGGGTGATATTTAAACCCATGGGAATGAATGAGGTCGCTGAGGGAGGAAATGCAGATAGAAAATAGAACACAGGGTTACAGGAATTTTTTTTTCCTGTTCAAATTTAAAGCATCTAAATTCCTGGTATTGTACAGGCTACTAGACTCTCAGTATTAAAAAGCAACCTAAGGGGGGACTTCCCTGGTGGTGCAGAGGTTAAGAATCTGCCTGCTAATGCAGGACACACGGGTTCGAGCCCTGGTCCAGGAAGATCCCACATGCTGCGGAGCAACCAAGCCCGTACTCCACAACTACTGAGCCTGCGCTCTAGAGCCTGCGAGCCACAACTACTGAACCCGCTCACCGAGAGCCCGTGCTCTGCAACAAGAGAAGCCACAGCAGTGAGAAGCCCGTGCGCAGCAACAAAGACCCAACACAGCAAAAAAAAAAAAAAAAAAAAAGACAACAAACCAACCTAAGGTCATCTATCTGGCCATAATTCCTACCCACATATGTATTGACTCAAATCCCCTAACACAACATCCAGCCAAGTAGCTAGCCAATGGGTGCATCATTAATAGGAAACATACTATTTCCATTAAGACCTTCCATTCATTAGAAGTGGTTTTTCCTCATATCAAACTTTTAGGTAGGTGAGTATATACCTATATATGTATCTCCAAAAAGGAACAGTGTTGAGAGTGAAACGGGACACCATTCATAATTAAACCAAGACAACTGGGACTATCCTGGGCAAATCGTGCAAGTAAAAGTAACAATACTTTGGTCATCTCTGTCTCCAGATAGTCAACTGAATGACTTTTAAAATCTTTAAAAGGTGAGACGCCACTTGTCTCATGGCAAAATTATTTGGAGTTAAAAGAAATCTCAAAAAAAAAAAAGAAAAATCATCTGCTCTAATTCCCTCATTCTAAAGATGGAATTAAGGGGCATTAAATTATTAGCCTAAGATCAAGCTAGCAAGTTAGTAGTAGCATGGGGCAGAGTTAGACCAGATTCCACTAGCAGAAACACTTTTATTGCTTTATTTATAAACTTCAGTTTATAAACCCCTTTCACATGCATGTATTATTAGACTCTCACTACACCCTGTGGGGTATCATCATCATTTTATAGTAGAGCAAACTTAAGTTTCAGAGAGGCGGCTTGCCCAAGATCACTAGACATTAAAAAGTAGAGTAGGGGGAACTATATTAAATATCCTGTGATAAACCATAATGGAAAATAATATGAAAAAGTATATAACTGAATCACTTTGCTGTACAGCAGAAATTAACACAATATTGTAAATCAACTATACTTCATTAAAAAAAAAAGTAGAGTGGGAACTTGAACCTGTCTTTTCTCGTGCCAATTCCCTTGTTCTTTCCATTACTCCATACTAATCTAGTGAGTGTTACATTAAAAGTGTTAAGTCTAAGTTATACTCTTTTCCCTGCAATTTTAATTCCATAGCATCTTATTTTGTTCCCTGGTGTGTAAAAAGTAGTCATTACTTCCATCATTAAATGAGATCTATGTGAAAGCATTTTGTAAATTGTAAGGCACTGGACAAATGAACATCTGAAGGCTAGTTATGAGATCAGCATTTTTTTTTTTCCTCCAAGTTAGGGGAACTGTATTTGGGTGAGAGGTAGTATTTACATAATTACTTTTTGTAGTATTTACAATAATTCTAACACATAGGCATACCTCATTTTATTGCACTTCATAGTGCTACATTTGTTTTTACAAACTGAAGGTTTGTGGCAACTCTGCGTTGAGCTACTCTATTGGTGCCATTTTTCCAACAGCATTTGCTCACTTCGTGTCTCTGTCACATTTTGATAATTCTCACAATATTTCAAACTTTCCCATTATCATATTTGTTATGGTCATCTATGATCAGTGATCTTTGATGTTACTACTATGATCACTGAAGGCTCAGATGATGGTAAGCATTTTCTATACAAGAATTTTTAAATTAAGGTATGTACTTTTTTCAAGACATAATGCTATTACACACTTAATAGACTAAAATATAGTGTAAACATAAGTTTTTTATGCACTGGGAAACCAAAAAATTTGTGTGGCTTGCTTTATTGCAATATTCACTTTATTGTGGTGGTCTGGAATGGAACCTGCAATATCTTTGAGGTATGCCTGTAAATGTTGGCTGAATTGTGGGGGGGGGGTTCTCTAAAAACAGAACAAGTGACAGGAAGAAATCCCTGGGACCAATTCTTACAATTTGGAAACACTGGTGGTACTTGCAGTCTAATGCCGAAACCTATTTCCCACAGCTCTAAGAGGTACAAAGGAGCTCTCTAAGGCATGGAGGAACAAGAAGGATTCAACAGCCTGTGTAGCTATCTACATCAATCTCAGATACAACAAGGATTCACTTGATTTTGATCAGGGACCCATCACTCATGCTCTGGGATACAGAGCATTGGGAGATTTTGAGAGCTTTTGGGTCCTCCTAAAAACCCACTGGGGGTTTATATGCCTGGCATTCCTTAAGCTCATCCTTTAACTGTGTTACAGTAAAGGACTCAACAACCTCAAGGATACTCAACTCTTAGTGAAAGTTCCGACTCCTTAGAGCATGGCATTCAAGGCCCTCCACAACGGTTCGTAACCTACCTTTTCAGTGATAACTCCCACTGTTGTCAGGAATAAACACTCTGCTCCAGTTAAACTGGGCTGCTCACTACCTCCTGATCATGTATTTTTCCACTTGGATACCTTTCTCTTTATTTTTTTGGCTGTGTCGTGCCGCATGTGGGTTTTTAGTTCCTCGACCAGGGATCGAACCCATGCCCCCTGCATTGGGAGCGTTGAGTCTTAACCACTGGACCACGAGGGAAGTTCCAATACCTTTCTCTTTAAACCTGAGATGTCCTTTATGGTAGCCGTTAGTCACATATGGCTAGTGAGTACTTGAAATACGGCCAGTCCAAATTGAGATGTATTAGATACGCCCAGATTTCAAAATACATTTCTACAGGAACCCCCAAAATGTAAAATATTTCATTAATAATACTTAAATATTGATTACATATTGAAATTTAATGGAATATTTTGGATATATTGGATTAAATAAAATAAAACTAATGTCACATTCTTTTTACTTTTTCATGTGGCTACTAGACAATTTAATATATGTATGTGGCTTGAATTATATTTTTAATATTCAGTGCTCCTCTAGATCATTAGCCTAGCCTCTTAGGCCCATGTAGAAGTTGGCACACCATTCAAGACCCCCCTTGTACTTTCTCACATCCTGAAATAGTAAGATGATAAACTTATTATTATTAAACTGAAGTTGCTATCACAGATCCACTGGACAGCTCAGGAAAGCAAAGCCTTTCTGCCAAAGGCCGCAGGACAATTAATATGCTCCATAAGTGTTAGATAACTTCTTTTAGGCACCCACACTAGAAAAACCCAACACCCCTGAATTCCATCTATATATCTCCTGTTTTTCTTCACTTCTAGTCAATGTTAGCCCTTCCTGTGAAATTCTTTCAATACTATTACTTTTCTTTCAATACATACCTAATTACAGTCTTAGTTGCCTTGCTTTTAAAATCTAGTTTCCAAGTATTCTCCCAGCTTCCTACCCCCTACCCATGTTCATTCCGTTCTATATACTGCAACTGAAATAATCTTCCATAATATTTCTTGCAGATATGACTCTCTGCTCAAAAACTTCCATTTTGCCCACATTGCCTACAGGAAGAATTCTTTTGTTTAACACTCAAGGCTTTTTTATACCTTATCCCCGGGCTTAAAACCTGGGCTTTAGGGAAACTAGATTGAGTTTATGTAAAACATTTAGAACTCTGCCTGGCTTATAAGAAAGTCTTAGGTATTATTATTACTACTCACTTTTATTTGAATGTGCTGTATGCATTTCTATCCCTGGAACACTGCTAATTCCTTTTTCCTATTTGAATACCTCTATCTCCAAAGGGAGAAGGACTGATTTAAACTATTGATGATCAGCACAGGCTAATTGTTACCGCTAGAGAAACAACTTATACCTCCTTCCTACAACTGATAGACCCTGTTAACTCTGACCCCAATTTATAATATGTAACAATAAAATTTAAGATTAGATGGGATATAAATAAAAGGTAGCATTTCTTTTATGCAGTAGACAGTAAACTTACGGAATGTGTCATTTAAAGAAAAAACAAAGCCTGGAAAATTATAAATAGGTTCTGGATTTAGGGCAGTGGTGCTCCAATTTTGGCCTTACTAGAATAACCTGGGAAACTTTCTTTTTTTGGCCGTGCCTCGCGGCTTGCGGGAATCTTAGTTCGACCAGGTGTAGAACCCGCGCCACCTGCAGTGGAAGCGCGGAGTCCCAACCACTGAACCACCAGGGCATTCCCACAGAATAACCTGGGAAGCCATCAAAACTAATACAGGTGTCTGAGCCTCACTCCAGATTTACTGAATCTCTCCAATGGTAGGGCACAAGCACATGAATTTTTTAAAAAGCTTCCTAGATGATCCACATACACTTTTGAAAAATCTTTGTATGAGATCTTCCTGTGCACCCACCTCCGAGAATCACTGGTTTAATCAAGAGAAACTTTGGATTAAGGAGGTTGGTCATACTTGGCATATATTTTTCACCATACTCTCCCGGAACACGGTTTTGAAACAGAGATCTGATTAGCCCTGAATGACTTATATGAGTAGTGTTCTTAAAAACAACAACAAAACAACCCCCCTCCCGGCGACAACCCTCTTGAGTTTGATTTAGGAGTCAGAAAAGAAAAAGCCATATACATTCTAAATGCCACACTTGGTTTTCATCTAAAAGCTTGTCTGTTGGTCTGACTTCTATTAACTTATAACTTTCAAAACATAATTTTTAAGTAAATATATATTTAATATGTACAATATTTACAGCTTACAGCTTTTACAACCCAAACTTTGGATCTATAAGTGTGAAAAAGTGGGCATTTGAGTGTAATACTTCGAAAACTTCAAAAACACCTTTACCTCAAAAATATTTTACACCAATTTTCCAAAGCGGTATCTTCACAGGCTCATTGTATCTCGACAACCCAGTCAAGTTACCAAATCTCTAGGCATGGAGTAAACGATATCGTATTGAGAGGTGGAACTTTTTATACAGTCGTAGAGGATGTAGAACTCTTGCGTCTTTGAAACCCTATAACAAAGTTCCTTTCACCCTCCAATCCTGAGACAACAAATCCTGTAGTTCTACCTCATCATCGCTGTCAACATTCTCCTCTTCCTTTTTCTGCAGTTCTTTTATGGTCAGAACCTCTTTAAGCTTATTTTTTATCTCATCCTGGCGATTCCGCAGCTTTTCCACCCGACGGTAACACTCTATCTGCTCATCTATCTCCCCAATCTGCCGGTCCAAGCGTCCCTCCTCATCCTCTTCGGCAACTATGGCTTCGGAAATAGTGTTGACCTGTCTCATGGCTTTTTGAAATTCGTCCCATTCTTTGTCCATCTGATCCTTTGGGGCATCAACCTTTCGTACCCTCGCATCTATCTCAGGGTCGTCAAAAAACCCTTCCGGTAATGCTTCCGCGGTGTTTTCTCTCCTTTCCACCACTTTTTCATGTATTTCTGCTTTCTCAATTGACCCTGAATGAGGAATTAAAGGGGCCTTGGGAGGATTTGTGTCCGAGAAATCGCTTGGCAGCCTACTACCGGTTGCCTCCCGCGCGGAGGAAAGTGAGTGTTCCTTGCCCTGTGCGTTGGCCGGATGCTTACAGACATCCCCTCTTTTCCCTTCTCCTCCTCCTCCCTCCTCTTTCTCCTCCTCCTCTTCCTCATCTTCATAATCAGGAAGTAAACCGAGTCCCGAAGCCTTACTGAGGGTCGCCCTAGTGGACTCCTTTCCGGCTTTGTCAAAGTTGGTGGGCAAAGCGGAAGTGGAGGGTTGTACTTGAGACACCAGGGAGGCCTTCGCTCTTTTGGCATCTTGGCTGTCTGCGTCCGGCGCCTTCCTCTTGGAGGACTGAGGCACTGTGCTGGCGGACTGAGGCACTGCGCTGGCGGACGGTCCCTGGGCGACTTCCTTCGCGCCTTTCAGCTCGGCCACTTTCTCTCGGTGCTGCTTTCCCAGGACGTGAGTCTGCCACAGGAGCTCGCTCTTAACCGGGGTGTTACACAGGGCACAACTCAGCTGCCCCAAGCGGTTGTACTTCGCGAATGGAGATTCTACCCGTTTACGGTTGGTGCTCAGACGCTGCTTCTCCTTCATCAACCGCCGCAGTTCGTCCTGATTAACCACTCGTTTCCCCGCCTCAGGCCGAGCGGAGGCAGAAGACGCCATCTTTGCGACCCGACCCGAGGCGATTCTGGCTTCCGTCCCGCCGACGCCTGATGACGTTACTTCCTGTCCGGGCGCGGATTGGCTGAGGCTCAGGAGCGTGAGCCGTAGCGCCAGGATTTCCCTCAGAATAGCAGCTGAGGCCGCCTTACGGGGCGGGGACTCTTCCTACCGTCTGGCCAGGGCTGAGGTAAAAGCCATAAACTCCAAGGCTGAGGTGGCGCAGGCCCAGGCGGCCTTGGCAGTCAATATATGCGCCGCCCGAGGGCTGCAGGATGTGCTGCGGACCAACTTGGGTCCTAAGGGAACCATGAAAATGTGAGACGGCGGTTGGAGCGGCGGTTAGGGCGTCGGGGTTTGTTGGGTGTCGGGGCGCGCTGTGAGGCAGACGTTCCACAAAGAGTTGGGAGCGATGTGGACGCACTTGTGGGCCTGCTTTCCCTCGTTCTCATTCCTGCCCTGAGCTCATTTCTAGTCTGGTGGGAGAGGAGGAGAAATGCTACCCGAAAAAAGGGCTCACTGTGACTCCTCCCTGCCCTCCAACTTCTCGGTAAGGTTCATATGCAAGTAGAAAGTCAGTTCATTTAGTGTCATATATGAAACATAAGCCATCTAGCTCCCCTGCTGTTTAAGAGTTTGGGTTTTGCTTGGCAGTGTGTTGTGGAGACGGCACGGGCTTTGGAACCTGGCAGGCTTGGGTTCAAATTCAAGGACCGCTTTAGCTATGCGTCCCTAGGCAAGTTGAACGCTCTTTCAGCATATATTTACTAAGGACTATTATTTTCTTTAGAAGAGAGGGAAGGAGACTAGTGAGGGCAAAGAGGTGTAAGAGGAGAGAGATACAGTCTCAGAGGAATGAGCAAAGTAATTAATATTAACAGTAAAAGAGGGCACTGAGTATGTACTGACTGGGATGCTGGGAACACAGAGATGACTAAGATACAGTTTCTATTCTTAAGGCGTTCTGGTAGAGATGAATGTGCTAATTATATATATACCATTATACTGAGGAAAGGGACTAATAACTGATGGCAGAAGGGAGAAGGGAAAGCTTCTCAATAACAGAGGATTTTTCATCAGTCTTGAAAAACGAATCAGAGTTCTCCAGTTGGAGAAGGCAGTAAAGGACTTCTAGATAGGGTAACTTCAGGAACAAGAGAAGCTCAATGGTGTAAATCCAACAGAAACGAAAGCAAACATGATGTAGTAAGGGAACCCCAAGGTTTGCCCACAAGATCTCATTTGATAGAAGAGGTAGAAGAAATAGACATTACCCAGATTGGGAAAGGTAACTTATGTCATTGCTATATAGTTTGGATATTATCATGAAGGTGATGGAGAACATGAAAATCATGGAAGGATTTTTGGTGAGGGAACTGACTGAATCACATTGCCTTTTAGAAAGATAAATGCAGTGTGGAGGGTAAATTCAAATTCAGACATATCAAGATGCTAAGTAGTCCAGACTAGAGATGATGATGACAGTGGAGATGGAGAGGAGTGGGTAGATTTAAGAGACATTTAGGTTGTAGAATTGACAGAACTTGATCTAATAAACATGAGGGGTGAGGGAAAACATTAGTTGAGTGAATGAATGGTAACATTTCACAAAAAAAGAAACCTGCAGAAAGTTCACAAATTTGTGGTTTGTAGACTTCCAAGTACTCTTCCAGGTACCAAGCCACTGTTCATAACTCATGGACTGCTCTTGTCCTTAAACTTGTAAATGTGCTGTTTGGAATGAAATCACCATAGCAGTCCATCTGGGGAGAAGTGATTCTGTGGTAGTTACTGTGGTATCCCCCATGGTATAATGGAAGTTTTCCACACCCAGTTACTTATATTAAGGATAATGGAGTGGCTAACACTGGGAGTGTCTTGTTTGGCTCTTGCTATATGAAGTTTATAACCACTGTTTTCTGAACAGGCTTGTTTCTGGTGCAGGAGACATGAAACTCACCAAAGATGGCAATGTACTGCTCCATGAGATGGTGAGCTGATGTTGCTGACTTAATAAACCTTAATTAGCCTTAGCTGAGAACATAGTACAATTTGTATATCCTTAAACCAAGGCCGTCAGCTAAATACTGCAGTCATGAGATATGCTTGTTTGTTTAAACCTTAGGGGAAAAAAAAGTCTATTGGCTGTTTTCAGATCTTTGTGTAGTGCAAATAATAACTTAGGGATACTTCCAAATTAGTTACATTCTTTAAAGTCAATGCACTTACGTTCTTTGTAATCATGGGAAAAAAATCCTTTGCAAGTTTAGTACATACATTCATCTTCAAGATTGAAGGATTTAATCTTATTTTGGAAATGTCATTGCATTCGAAGCAGAGACTCTTTTATAAAATGTTCAAACCTCATTAGTTCTCAGGTTTTAACTTTTTGTTTTGACATTTATTATGTATGATAATATAAAACTTGTGAACTTATAGAATGAAGCTTATTTCATTTCTTAATTTTACTGTTGACCCTTAGGTTATCTTGTTTTTGGTGGACTATTTCTTTATCTCATTCTCTCTCTTTTTTAATCTTTTGCTTGCTTTTTTCAACAAATTCAACACCCAACAGCTTCCTTGATAGCAAAAGTAGCAACAGCCCAGGATGACATTACAGGAGATGGTACTACTTCAAATGTCCTAATTATCGGAGAGTTACTAAAACAAGCTGATCTTTACATTTCTGAGGTATTAGAATTTCATAGAACGCACATTCATGTGGTACTTTATTTTGAATAAAAAGTTATTTATTTTTTTGCTAGTAAAATGGTTTAATTTTAGAGGGAAAAAGTTCATTTTCATCAAGATGTTTTTGGACAATTATAAATGGAAATAATAATGAAATTTTTAGTTAAAATAATGCCTTTTATTGAAATTATATACCTTTTTAAAAAATGAAATATTTGAAATATATATAAAAGTTAAAAAATTAGCCATGTACCCATGACTAATGGCCTAAGAAAGAAAACATCACTGAGAAAGTTGAAACCAAATTATGCACCTTTTAAAAAATAACTAGAGAAAAATTAATGAAGGTTTTCCACATTGTGAATTTACCTACTTTTCTAGTTTTATTTCCCTTTATAAACAGTCTCCTCTAGCCAGACTCCTTCATTCACTGGCCTCTGAAATCATTACATACATTTCTACCTCCATGCCTTTGTTCAATTTGTAGTGTTTTCTTTGTGTTACTTATCTGTCTTTTCTAATTAAGCAGTTGGATTTTTGCTCTTTCAAGGACCATTTTAGCAAAGCATAACCTGTCCTTTCGAAGTGCTAAAAGGATCACTTTGTGTTTCATTTAGTATTGGGATCTGTCTATTAATTCAGTACCTGCAACTTATCTCAAGATGCTTTTAGCTGTAAGCAGTGGAAACTTGACTAAAAGTCACTTAAACAACAAAAAAATTATCTCCCGTAACAGGAAATATAGCAATAAAACAGGCTTCTAGGGTTAGTTGATTAAAAAATTCATTCAGTCATCAAGTACCCAGATCCTTTCTGTCTCTTAGCTCTTCCACTTGTAATGCTGTTTCATCATAGGCTTATTCCCATCCTGGATGAAAGACTGTCAGAAGAAATCAGGGCTGCCTCTTCTCCTTACTAACACTCAGCAGGAGAGGGCAAGAGAAAACCATTCACCCAGCCATAGAATAAAAGTCCTTCCTTTATATGATTGGGCCGACATTGGTTTTATTCCATCCCAAACCAGTGACAGTTTTTTGGGAAATTGACTTAATCTAATTAGGATCCGCCCCTTGAGCTGGGGATAGGGTCAGCTTCCTCTGAAGCACTGAGGAAGAGAGATACCTAAACAAAATTAGGGTTGGGCTAGGAAGGAAGAAATTAGGGGAGGGGAGATGCCGACAGACACTGACATAGTTATGAAACTGTGTGACAGTGCAGTGACAGAGCTAGGCACAGGATGGGATAGAAACACTGAGGATGGAGGGGTATCCTAAACTAGCCTGAGGTAGTCAGGAAGCACTTTCTGGAGGAAATAGGCCTGGGCTGAATCTTTAGGATTAGAAGGAGTGAGCCTGATGAAAGAGTGAGGGGTGTGGAGAATAGCATTCCAGGCAGAAGGAAAAACATGAGCAAAGGCACAGAGAAAAGAAGCAAACTGGTGTGTGTGCAGAGCTACAAGCAGTCTGGTGTTGGTGGAGTTTAAAGTGATGCGGACAGTAGTGAATAGGCATGTAATATACTAACCAAGAAGAATGTTCATACTGACATGTGAATGAGTGATATGGTCAGATTGGCATTTTAAATATTTGGGGGACAGTTTTAAGGGAGTCAAGACTGAACGTTTTCCTAGTAGTCTAGGTGAGAAGTTGTGAGGTCCTAGGCTGAGGAAATGTTTTGAAGATGGTTAATAACACAGGCTCTGGCGTCAGGCCTTTTGGGTTTAAATCCTGGCTCTGGCTCTTATTAGCCTGGTGATCTAAGCCTTTAAGCCTAAATTTCCTCATCTGTGAAACAGGAATGATAAAAACACCCACTTCATAGTGTTGAGAGGACTAAAATAATACATGTAAATCCCTTAGAATAGTGCCTGGCACAAATGCTCAATAAATGTCAACTTTTGAAAGTTATTATAGGACTGACATAAAGGAATGGAGGAAGGGAATAAATTAGAACTAGTTCCAGCTTTCAATAAGTTTATGTATTATTTTTCAGAATAAACAATAGCGTTTTTTCAAAAAAAATTTTGTTATAATGTCAGACCTACAGAAAAGTTGCAAGAATATTCCAAAGAATAACATTTCTCTCTCTTTCATGAATATATATATATATATATATATATATATGGAATGTGTATATATATAGTAATATACATATTTTTTTCTAATGGTATAAGAATAAGTTGCAGACGTGATGATCTAAATATTTCAGTGTATGTTTCTTAAACCAGGGAATTCTCATATATAACCACAGTATAGTGATCGAAACAGGAAATTAGTATTAGCACATTGATAAGTACTTTTATCTAATTTGCAGGTTTTATTCAAATTTCGTCACTTGTCCCATTCAGTTGTCATACCCCTTTAGTCTTCTTTAAGCTGGAATAGTTCTCGAGCCATCTTTTGTGTTTCATGACATTGCTGACATTGCTACTTTTAGAGAATAGGCTGTTTTTTTTTTAAGAAAGTCCCTCAGTTTGGATGTGTCTGTTTCCTCATTATCAGACTCAGGTTATGAACTTTTGGCAGGAGTGCCATGGAAATGCTGTATTGGTCTTAGTGCAGCGTATCTGGAGGCACATGGTGTGTGTTTGTCCCGTTCTATGATGTTAACTTTGAACATTTGGTGAAGGTGCTGCCTATCTGTCGTTTTTCTCCAAACAATGCTGGTTCTTTTCCTCTACATTACAGGGAGTCTTCTCTTCTGTGCCCATTCAGAAGAGCACTACACAACAGTGTGTTATAGTTTTCAGACATAAAAAGAACTTTTGTAGTTTTTTTCTACTGTTGTAAATTGTAAACAGTTTTTCTGTAAGTTTGAGATTGTTTGAAATATGAAGCGCTGAAAGATTACAAATTACATGCATACACTTATATTTAGTGACATTGATATAGGTAATTAATTTTTTTGGACATACCTATTAGTAGGAAAGGATAGTTACTTTTACTTTGGATAACTTACTTTATAATTTACAGTTTTATGTTGATGTATTAGGGCCTGCACCCTAGAATAATAGCTGAAGGATTTGAAGTTGCAAAAATAAAGGCACTTGAAGTTTTGGAACAAGTTAAAATTAAAAAAGAGATGAAAAGAGAAATCCTCTTAGATGTGGCTAGAACATCTCTACAAACTAAAGTTCATCCTCAGCTGGCTTATGTGTTAACAGAGGTATGTGGTTAAACTTTTGCAGAATGAGTACAGCCTAACACATGGTGGTATTTTTCTTTTTCCTATGAGATAATCAGCTAGCTATGGCATGTGGTTCTTTTGAACATACAACAAAATATAGAAGACAGACATTTATAGGCTTATTTACAGAGTAGATTTGATTGGTCAGAACAGTATGTGTAATTTTTCAAAAGTGTCATATTAAGCCTTCTTTTAAGTTAACTTGAAAGTTGGGAGGGACTTGGCTGCCTATGGATCACCCCCTGTGGAAGCTGTTGGGGTGATGCACACTGGTCTCCTAAACCTAGAGGTCCATATTTATTATTTATTTATTATTTATATTTAATATAAAATAATAATAAATATATTTATATTTATTTATTATTATGTGAGGTTGGGGACGTTGTTTTGGCAGTGTGTCTTGTAGTTAAGGTTACCTTTTTTTTTTTTTTTTTGCGGTACGCAGGCCTCTCAGTGTTGTGGCCTCTCGCATTGCGGAGCACAGGCTCCGGACGCGCAGGCTCAGCGGCCATGGCTCACGGGCCCAGCCGCTCCGCGGCATGTGGGATCCTCCCAGACCGGGGCACAAACCTATATCCCCTGCGTCGGCAGGCGGGCTCTCAACCACTGCGCCACCAGGGAAGCCCAAGGTTACCACTTTAATGAGCATGATTGATCTGATAGATAATATTCACATCTGGGAAGTGTATACTTGTTTACTTCTAAAGGTAGAATATATATATATATATATAATATCAGGACAAAGTTGGGTATTTTGGGAAGGCTTTTATCAGGTAGCTGTAGTTTGATGATATCATCATTGTTCCTCAGCTTTGCATTTTTTGAAACTTGAGTATATTAGTTTATCAGGAATGATGAGTTCATAACAACCAAATTCACAAGACATTGACATAGAAATCAGAATTCTGTCTTACTAATTTACCTTGAGAAATATAAATACTGAAACACCTGAGTTGTTTCTGGTCAATTCTTACCGATAGGAAAACCTACTTGGGAAATCAGATTAAGATTAAGAAATTAAGACATTTTCTTGCTGAGCAGTCTAAATAAAGACTCTGCTGTGTTTTCTGCTGTTAAAGTACATATATCACGTGGCCCAGAATCTTCAAGGTATCTGATTAGGGCCTCCATTCCCTTTTGGAGTTATAGAAACACTAATGCTCTCATTTTCCAATGGTTTGTCATTATTCCCCATTAGTCATCAAAACCAAAAATCATGTTACCTCAGTAAACTTTTCTAAGATATAGATTTTTTTGCTTCTATTTTATTTGAGGATGATTATACTATAGCACTTAATTTCTGTAGTCAGTTATTTTCATATTACTTTCTGAGCTAAGCAATAGGCTGTGTGGTGCTGTGCTTCTCAAATTGCATATCCCTGGGGATATTTGGCAGAATAAATGAGACATGTCTTTCTGGAGTGTCAATTTTACTTTACTATGGAGGAAAAGCATTATTTTCACATTGAAACAAACATGTGTAACTAACAGAACACTGTAAATCAACTGTACCCCAATGAAAATTAAAAAACAACAAAAAACAAACATGTATATATTATGGCATGATGTAGAAAAGTTTCATGGTAAAACATAAGACTTAAAAATTTCATGTTGTTAGAGCCAGCAAATTTGAACTCTTTCCTTAGATTTCATTTCCTTCTTTTCCATTAAGGTGTCCTTTGGTGGAAAAGTTTGAGTAGTGTTTGTATAGTAGGCTTGGCAGTTAAAGAGACTTGATTTCTAGTCCTGACTCTGCTACTACCTGTTAGATCTTGTTTTAAGACCATAACTTCTTAAAGTCTCACCTTAGTTTCCTTCTCTGTAAAATAAGGGGATTGGACCTGATAATCTCTGAAGTCCCTGTAGGCTCTAAACTATCCATTGGCACTGGTTATCATTTGTATCCATGACAGAGTGACACTTTCTGACCTTGCCTTGTGTTTTGGAGCCTGAAACACTTTATCTGCTTAGTCTGGTGATAGATTACTAGGGCCAGTGGTTTCTTTTAGTAGACCAAATAATTTACTGTTCTCATTCATTTCTCTTCCAGGCTGTGGTGGATTCTGTTTTGGCTATTAGAAGACCGGGTTATCCTATTGATCTCCTCATGGTAGAAATCATGGAGATGAAGCATAAATCAGAAACAGATACAAAGTAAATGATGTAAACTTTAACAGTACATAGATTCTAGAATACTTGGTTATCTTCAGATATTCTTTCACTGATTTCATTAGTTACTTCTATTCATCACCAGTCTATTTATTCAGCATATATTAATTGGATACTTACCAGGAGCCATTCACTGTTTTAGGTGTTAGGAATGAAGAGTAAACAAAACAGAATTTCTTTTTTTAAGAATCTTACATTTCTAGTTGAAAGAGATGGTGGACAAATAATGCTAATAAGTGCTGTGAAGAGGCTAGAGTAGCTGTATATGTGAGCATGTGCATGATTTTAGGGTAGTAAGGGAAGATCATTGTGATGAGAAAGTAAACTAGAGAGCTAAATGGGTCTCTAGTGCTAGCCATGTGCATATCTGGAAGAAGAGTGTTCTAAGCAGAGGGAATAAGGGTGGAAGAAGCCCCGAGGCAGAAGTGTGCTGGGGTGTTCCAGTGTGCCTGGAGCAGAGGAAGAGGAAAAAGTAGTAGAAGGTGAGATCAGAGAGGTAAGACAATTATAACATTGTCTGAGTATGTATGTCCTGAGAGTGAGTAGCACCTTGTTGACTTTGGACTTAACTCATTTTAAACATTCTATTATGGAAAACTCTAACCATATATAAGAGTAGAATAGAATAGTAAATGAACTCCCACGTATCTGCCACTCATCTTTATCAATTTTCAGTATATGGCCAGTCTTATATCCCCCGTATATACTCCTCTTTCCTTCCCCCTGCCCAAATCTGGATTATTTTGAAGCCAATTCAGATGTTATATTTCATCTGTAAATACTTTATTTTTAATATATGTGTGTGTGTATGTATAGGTGTCTTTACTTATTTTTAGAAGTTCTTAAATCTGCCTTGTCACTTTTTATGGTTTCCTGTTCCCTCTGCAGGAGGGAACTCTTTTCAAACTTACCTTTCATTTCCTTAAACATATAGTTCAGTTTGATAATTACAATATTTAAAGTTTTGTCTTGTCTACTTCTGGTGTTTATTTTATTTATTTTTAAAATTAATTAATTTATTTTTGGCTGTGTTGGATCTTTGTTGCTGTGTGCAGGCTTTCTCTAGTTGGGGCGAGCGGGGGCTACTCTTCATTGCGGTGCATGGGCTTCTCGTGGTGGCTTCTCTTGTTGTGGAGCATGGGCTCTAGGCACACGGACTTCAGTTGTTGTGGCACACGGGATCAGTAGTTGTGGCTCATGGGCTCTAGAGCACAGGCTCGGTAGTTGGGGCGCACGGGCTTAGTTGCTCTGCGGCATGTGGGATCTTCCCGGACCGGGGCTCAAACCCGTGTGTCCTGCATTGGCAGGCAGATTCTTAACCACTGTGCCACCAGGGAAGCCCTGCCCAGGGACAACTTTAAACTAAATCCACAGCTTGAGGTTTTTTTTGAATAACCAGTTGTGAATTCTAACTGCAAGTCCATGTGAGGGCTGCTGGTTTGTACCCTGAGTATGTAGCCTTTGAGGTTCTAGTTTAATGTGAAGAGGGTCTTACTGTTTTACTCTCTACTTTGGATGAGGCTTGAGCTTTTTAAATTCTGTCCCCCTCTCATTATGAGGTCAAAATTCAGATTTGTCTGAATTGTCAGATGACTTTAGGGTGAGTGGTTACAGTTATCTACTTACCTCTTGGAGTTCCTGTTTTGTTTTCAGTTTTGGAAAGAAAACTTTTGTAGCTCTTTACTGTTTTATGGCTCTGCAGAGTTTTTAAGGGTTTTTTTTTTTTTTTTTTTCTTTTTTTGCGATACGCGGGCCTCTCACTGTTGTGGCCTCTCCTGTTGTGGAGCACAAGTTCCGGATGCGCAGGCTTACAGGCCATAGCTTATGGGCCCAGCCGCTCCATGGCACGTGGGATCTTCCCGGACCGGGGCACGAACCCGTGTCCCCTGCATCGGCAGGTGGACTCTCAACCACTGCGCCACCAGGGAAGCCCTGTTTTGTTTTTAATCCAGCATTTTTAGTTGCTTTTGGTAGTAGGGTTGGTCCAAATTACCTTACCATTGCTGAGGGCAACAAGTACTTGGTTTATATTTCAGAAGGATCTCCGTGGTTGTTGTGTGGGGAGTACACTGCGGAGCAGGGTGGGAGGTGCAAGGACAGAAGCAGGAGACTGGTTAGGAATCTGTTGTAATATAGGTGAGAAAAGAAAAAAGATTTGGATCAGGGTATACTTAGAAAGAAGGAGCAGTAGGATTTGTTGATGTTCCACATAGAATGTGACAGAAACAGATGATTCAAGGATGTCTCTTGGGTTTTTGCATGAGCAGCTGGAAAAGCAGAGATGCCATTTCTTGGGATGGAGAAGACTGGGAAGAGCAGGTTTGGGGAAATAAATCAAGAGTTTAGCTTGGGGAATGTTATGTTTTCGATGCCGATTAGATGTCCATGTGGACATGTTGTGTAAGAATTTGGAGAGGTGTCAGGAGTTCAGGATCGAGGTCTGGACTGGAAATATTTATTTGGGAGTCATCAGTGTGTGGATGACTTAAAGCTATGAGAGTTTTTAATTTTTTTTGGCTGCGCCGTGCTGCATGTGGGATCTTAGTTCCCTGACCAGGGATTGAACCCGTGCCCCCTGCACTAGGAGCACAGAGTCTTAACCACTGGATTTCCAGGGAAGTCCCTATGAGAGTTAATAAGATCATCTGGGAAGTGATATAGATAGAAGAGGAAGTTTAAAGACTGAGCCCTGAAAACTCCAGTGTTTAGAAATTGGGAAGATAGGGAGGACTGAGCAGAGAAGACTGAAAAGGGGTGGTCAGTGAGGTAGGAGGAAAGCCAAAGGAGAATAGTGTCCCAGAAGGTAAGAGAAGAAAGTGTTTCAAGAAAGAGAGAATAATCTGCTATGTCATATGCAGTTGACAGTTTGATGAGCAAGTTGTGAACTGAGAATTGACCATTAGATTTGGAGAACATTTAGTTTTTTGGTGGCTTTAATGAAAGTTGATTCAATAAAGGGATGAGTGTGAAAGTCAGATTGAAGGTGGGCTCAAGAGAGAATGGTTAGGGAAGAAGTGAGGATGCAAATGTAGACAATTCAGAGGAGTTTAGCTCTAAAGGGGAGCAGATAAGTGGGGCAGTAGCTAGAAGGGAATATGGTAATGGGGTTGAAGGAGAATTTTTTGTTTTAAAGATGGGCATTACTATGACAAGTTTGTTCCCTGATGAGGATGCTCCTGTAGGCAGGAACAGTTGATGTGAGGGAAGAGGGGACAGTTGCAGGAGCAGAGAGGGGAAATGGGATACAGTACACAAGCAGAGGGGTTAACCTTAGCGAGGAGCATGGGCAATTCATTCCTAGTCATAGGAGATTCAGGTTCAAGTGCAGGTAGATTGGTAGAGGTAGTGATGGGACAGTGTTTTTATTTTCTCAAAGAAGCAAGATCATTTGCTGAGAGTGAGAAGAAGGGGAAGAGTGAAGAAGCCTGGAAGAGTGAAGAACATTGAACATATAGTTTGTTTTTTTCTTCCTAAATAAAGTATCTTCACATTCAGTTAGGGGTTGGAGTAATCTAGTTAGATGAAAATTTTGAAAAATTCCCTATAATTATGCTTAACTATTTTAAAAATTATTTCTTTACATGAATGTGTAACAAATATTGGTTATAAAAGATTCATAAGTAGAAATGCATTTCCTAATTGGGTGTAAATGAATTTTTAAAAGTTATAAAAATATTTTCTGTTGAAAGATCACTTGGAAAATAGGAACCCCCCCCCACCACCACCCAAGCATAACCCTACTCTTAGTTTCCTTCCATTTTTCCTTTTCAATGCCAAGGTGCTTTTTAAAAATAATTGATTAATTAATTTTTGGCTGCATTGGGTCTTCGTTGCTGTGCGCAGGATTTCTCTAGTTGCGGCGAGTACTCTTTGTTGCAGTGGGCGGGCTTCTCATTGAGGTGGCTTCTCTTGTTGCAGAGCACAGGCTCTAGGTGTGCAGGCTTCAGTAGTTGTGGCATGCAGGCTCAGTAGCTGTGACTCGTGGGCTCTAGAGCACAGGCTCAGTAGTTGTGGCACACAGGCTTAGTTGCTCCACGGCATGTGGGCTCTTCCTGGGCCAGGGATCAAACCCATGTTCCCTGCATTGGCAGGCATATTCTTAACCACTGCACCACCAGGGAAGTCCCCCAAGGTGCTTATTTTTTAACAGAATAGTTATAATCGTGCTTCATATGTAATTTGTCATTCTCTGCTTCTTAGCTACCCCGTAAATATTTTTCCATGTTATTACATGGTTTTCATGACTAACACATAGTTGAGTCATTATCTGTTGAACAGTGCCCTATTGTTGGACATTTAGGTTAACAATTTTTAGTTGTTCCATGTAATTATTTTGAACAACTGTTCCTAAGAAACTCATTGTGTGCCTACCTTTCATTACTTGATCAGCTGTGTCACATGTTTGAGCCACATAATTTATCCTTGTTTTTTTTTTTTTTTTTGCTGTACTCAGGCCTCTCACTGTTATGGCCTCTCCCGTTGCGGAGCACAGGCTCCAGACACGCAGGCTCAGCGACCATGGCTCACGGGCCCAGCCGCTCCGCGGCACGTGGGATCTTCCCGGACCGGGGCACGAACCCATGTCCCCTGCATCGGCAGGCAGACTCTCAACCACTGCGCCATCAGGGAAGCCCTGAAAAGTATACTTTAAAAGGCTGAATTTTATGGTATGTGAATTGTATCTCAAAAAATAGAGTAATAAACTCTATAATAAACAATACCTCAGATTTGTCTGATAAGCAAAAATGTAGATGTGAAATAATGGTAAAATAGAAGCTGAAATGGAAAATTAGAACCTAGGAAAAAAGAATATGAATATAGCAAATGTAATAGTATAATATTTAAACTGCCAGAACATAAAGAGATACAGTTAGCTATATAGGTTTCATTATTGAAAAGGAGAAAACAGAGCAGTTTCTAAATTGAAAAAATATGGGGCTTGATATAAGACCCTCCTTCTTGTAGTCACTTTTGATAAAAGCTAGTAACATTTTTTTCAAGAAGATAAACGTATATGATTCAGGCATGAAGCCGTTGGTAGTTCAACCTGATTCTTAGAATTTAGGATACAAAGAAAAAGGGACTATTTTTTAAATCACTTTAACCTCTTAGTTTTTTAAGAAATAATTTATCAAGGTAAAATTGACATATAATGAACTACTACACACATTTAAAGCCATGAAACTATCCCCTCATTAAAGATAATGAACATATTTATCACCCCAAAAAGTTACCTCATTCCCCCATGGTAATCCTTCCTGCCTCCTCTCACTGTGTCACCCTACCTTCAGGCAACCTTCAGTCAGCTTTCTGTTGCTATAGATTAGTTTGCATTTTCTAGAATCTTATATGAATGGAATAATACAATATGTAGTTTTTTTTGTTTGGCTTCTTTTACTCACCATAATTATTTTTAAGTTAATTGATGTTATTAATCAGTAGTTCATTCATTTTATTGCTAGATAGTATTCCATTATATGAATATACTGCAATTTATTTAATCAGATTCACCTATTGATGCACATTTGGTTGTTTACAGTTCTTGGCTATTGCAAATAAAGTTGCAATGAACATTCGTGTACAATTCTTCGTATGGATCTATGCTTTCATTTCTCTTGGGTAGATGCTTAGGAATGCAGTACTATGGAAGGTACATGTTTAACTTTTTAGAAGCTGCTGAACTGTTTTGCCATGTACCATTTTACATTCCTACCAGCCATTTATGAACATTCCAGTTGGTCTGCATCCTCACTAACACTGGATATGGTCATTCATGTTAATTTTAGCCATTCTAAAATTTAAAAAACCAAATTGTGACTTTAATTTGGATTTTCTTAATGATCATTGATATTGAGCATCTTTTCACGTGCTTATTTGCTATCTACATATCTTTGGTGAAGTTTCTGTTCAAATCTTTTGCACTTTTTTTTTTTTTTTTTTTTTTTGCTGTACTCGGGCCTCTCACTGTTTTGGTCTCTCCCGTTGCGGAGCACAGGCTCCGGACGCGCAGGCTCAGTGGTCATGGCTCACGGGCTCAGCCGCTCCGCGGCATGTGGGATCTTCCCAGACCAGGGCACGAACCCGCGTCCCCTGCATCGGCAGGCGGACTCTCAACCACTGTGCCACCAGGGAAGCCCATGCACTTTTAAAAATTGGGTTGTTTTCTTATTGTTGAGTTTGAGAGTTCTTTGTATATTCTGGATACAAATACCTTTTCAGATGTATGATTTGCAGACATTTTCTGCTACTCTGTAGTTTGTTCTGTTATTCTCATAACAGTGCCTTTCAAAGAGGAATTCTTAATTTCAATGAAGTATAATTTATCAATTTTTTCTTTCATGGATTATGCTTTTGGGTGGTATCTAAAAAAATCTTTACCTAACCCAGGGTCACAAAATTTTTCTTTTATGTTTTCTTTTAGAAGTGCTATAGTCTTAGGTTTTATATTTAGGTCTGTGATTCATTTTAAGTTAATTTTTGTATATGCTGCAAAGTATGGATCTAAGTTTGTTTTTTTGTGTATAGGTATCAAATTGTTTCAGCTCTATTTGATGAAAAGAGTATCCTTTTACTTAGTTGCCTTTGCATTTTTGTTGAAAATCAGTTAGTTGTCCACATTTGTGTGGTTCTGTTTCTGGGTTCTATATTTCATCAATCTGTTTATCTCAGTGTTAATGTCATTCTACCTTGTTTATAGTAACTTTATAATAAGTCTTGAAATCTGTAGTGTTAATCCTCCCATTTTGTTCTTTTCCAAGTTGTTTTGATTATTTTAAATGTTTTGCATTTCATATCAATTTTAGAATCAGCTTGTCAATTCCTACCAAAAAACTGCTGGGATTTTGGCTGGAATTTCACTGAATCTATGGATAAGTTTGGGAATAATTGATATTTTAACAATATTGAGTCATGGTACATCTTTCTGTTTATTTGGGCCTTCTTGAATTATCTCAGCAATATTTTATACTTTTTAGTATGTGAGTATACTAAGTATTTCACAACTTTTTTTTCAGATTTATCCTTATGTGTTTCATGTATTTTGATCCTACTGTACATAGTATTTTTAAGATTTCAATTTCTGATTGTTAGTTAATATATTAAAATACAGTTGATTTTTGTATATTGATCTTGAACTCTGCAACCTTGCTAAACTCACTTATTTTAGTAGCTTTCTTATAGATTTCATTGAATTTTCTATATAAATGATAATGTTGTCTTGTTAATGGAGACAGTTTTACTTCTTTCTTTCCAATATGGATATATTTTATTTCTTTTTACCCCTTATTTCATGGGCTAAAACCTTCAATACAATGTTGAATAGAAATGGTGAGAGTAGGCATCCTTTCCTTTTTCCTGATCTTAGGGAGAAAACATTCAGTCTTTTTCCACTCTGTGTGATACTAGTTGTAGGTTTTTCATAGACATCTGCTATCAAATTGAGGAAGTTCTCTTTTATTGCTGAGAATCTTTATCAAGAATAGGTGTTGGCCAATCCAAAAATGGGCAGAAGACCTAAATAGACATTTCTTTAAAGAAGATATACAGATTGCCAACAAACACATGAAAGGATGCTGAACATCACTAATCATTAGAGAAATGCGAATCAAAACTACAATGAGGGGGCTTCCCTGGTGGTGCAGTAGTTGGCAGTCCGCCTGCCGATGCAGGGGACGCGGGTTCGCGCCCCTGTCCAGGAGAATCCCACATACCGCGGAACGGCTGGGCCCGTGGGCCATGGCCACTGGGCCTGCGCGTCTGGAGCCTGTGCTCCGTGGCGGGAGAGGCCACAACAGTGAGAGGCCCGCATACCACAAAAAAAACCCCACAAAAAAACCAAAAAAAAACTACAATGAGGTATCATCTCACACCGGTCAGAATGGCCATCATCAAAAAATCTAGAAACATAAATGCTGGAGAGGGGGTGGAGAAAAGGGCACCCTCTTGCACTGTTGGTGGGAATGTAAATTGATACAGCCACTATGGAGAACAGTATGGAGGTTCCTTAAAAAACTAAAACTAGAACTACCATGTGACCCAGCAATCCCACTACTGGGCATATACCCAGAGAAAACCATAATTCAAAAAGAGTAATGTACCCCAATGTTCATGGCAGCTCTATTTACAATAGCCAGGACATGGAAGCAACCTAAGTGTCCATCGACAGATGAATGGATAAAGAAGATGTGGCTCATATATACAGTGGAATATTACTCAGCCATAAAAAGAAAGGAAATTAAGTTATTTGTAGTGAGGTGGATGGACCTAGAGACTATCATACAGAGTGAAGTAAGTCAGAAAGAGAAAACCAAATACCATATTCTAACATACATATATGGAATCTTAAAAAAAAAAAAATGGTTCTGAAGAACCTAGGGGCAGGACAGGAATAAACACGCAGAAGTAGAGAATGGCCTTGAGGACACGGGGAGGGGGAAGGGTAAGCTGGCATGAGGTAAGAGAGTGGCATGGACATATATACACTACCAAATGTAAAATAGATAGCTAGTTGGAAGCAGCCGCATAGCACAGGGAGATCAGCTCGGTGCTTTGTGTCCACCTAGAGGGGTGGGTTGGGGAGGATGGGAGGGAGATGCAAGAGGGAGGAGATATGGGGATATATGTTTATGTATAGCTGATTCACTTTGTTATACAGCAGAAACTACACAACATTGTAAAGGAATTATACTCCAATAAAGATGTTTAAGAAAAAAAAAGAATAGGTGTTGGATTTTGTCAAATGCTTTTTTTGCATCTATTGAGGTGATCATATGGTTTTTCTTTTAGTTTCTTAATGTACTAATTACATTGATTTTCAAATCATTCTTGGATAAACCTTACTTAATTATGATGTATTATCTTTTTAAAAATGGATTAAAGTTTTAGAAATAATTAAATGTTTTTTTTAATTTTGGATTTTTTTTTGTCATTTAAACCATTACGTGTACAGTTCAGTGGCCATAAGTACATTCACATTGTGCAACCTTCACCACCATCCATCACAAACATTTTTCATCTTGAAAAACTGAAACTCTATACCCATTAAACAATAGCTCTCCATTCTCTTCTCCCCCCAGCCCCTGGAAACCACCATTCTACATTCTGTCTTTACGAATCTGACTATTCTATGTACTTTATAGGAATGAATCATACAATATTTGTCCTTTTATGACTGGCTTATTTCACTTAGCATAATGTCTTCAGGGTTCATCCATGTTGTAGCATGTTACAGAATTTCCTTCCTTTTTAAGGCTGAATAATATTCCGTTGTATGTATGTACCACATTTTATTTATCCGTTCATCTGTTGATGGAAACTTGGGTTTCTTCACCTTTTGACTATTTGAATAATGTGGCTTGCTGTGTCTTTTTTTTTTTTTTACCATATTGTTGGATTTAATTTGTTATAATTCTGTTAAGAATTGTTGCATCTACATTCATATGGGGTGTTGGTCTGTATATATATATTTTTGTAATGCTTTTATCTTTTTTGCTTTTAGAGTAATGCTGGCCTCAGAAAGTATTCTTTCCTCTTTAATTTTCTGAAAGTGTTGAATTCTTATATAGAAATGGTGTTAGTTTTTCCTTAAATGTTTGGTGGAATTCACCAGTAAAGCTTTCTATACCTGGAGTTTTCTTCATGGGAAGATTTTAAACTACAAATTTAATCTCTTTCATAGATACAGGATCGTTCAGGTTGTTTATCTTTCTTGAGTGAGCTTTAGTACTTTGTGTCTTTCAAGAAATTTTTCTACTTCATCTAAGTTAAGATCATACTGCCCATGAGCTAAATCTGGTTTGCTGCCTATTTTTGGTAAATAAAGTTATATTGGAACACAGTTACTCCCAGTTGTTATGTATTGTCTGTGACTTTGTGCTATGCTAGCATAATTGGATAGTTGCAAAAGAGATGGTATGGTCCACAGAGCCTAAAATATTTATTTTCTGGCCTTTTGCAGAAAGTTTGCCAATCCCTGATCTTAGTTTTCAAATTTATTGGCATAAAATTGTTCATAATATTCCCCTATTATCCTTTAATATCTGTAGAATCTGTAGTGACAGATTCTACACCGTTTTCATTTCTGACATTGGTCATTTTTATTTCATTGATTTCTACTCCGATCTTAACTGTCTTCTTTATTCTGCTTACGTTAAATTTCATTTGCTCTTCCTTTCCTAGTTTCTTAAGATGGAGGCTGAGGTCATTGGTTTGAGACCTTTCTGCTTTTCTAGTATGGGTGTTTAGTGATATAAATTTCTCTTCAGGTACTGCTTTAGTAGTATCCCACACATTTTGGTATGTTCTGTTTTCACAGGAGAACGGGATCAGGGAAGTTTTCAAAGCTACTGGTAATTTTCTGTTTCTTAAGCTGGGTGGTAGGTACATGGGTACATTTATTTGTACATTCTTTATATCTTATACATGTAAATATTCTTTTGTATGTATTCAGTATTTAACAAGGAATTTTTAAAAAGTGTGAATGGGAGGTGAGGATGTAATTACCTTGTGGGTAGACATAACTCTCTTGAGTAGTTATATTGTACAGTGAAGCCGAGAAAGGGGGTAGTAATTTAAAAATGATGTGGAATAAAAGGAGAGACTCTTTTTGTGTTGTTTTGTTTTAAAGATGGGTGATTCCAAACCAAGTTTACTGATTCAAAGTTTGCAAATTCAAAAACTTTATAGAGCCATACCAGCAGGTATAAGAGTCATATCCTGATGTGAAAATTGACGTGTTTAACTAGAGCTTTTGCCTTAGAATAATAAGAACACCAAAATTTTTTTTTTTTCTCAGAAAGTTTGGTTTCTGCTTCAGTACAGAAAGCAAATACTTCCTTGAGTCCTGAGAATTCCATACCAAAAACTATGGCCAAATTATGTTGGCCTAACATTTTTTTCAAATCAGATGTTATAATTAGTTACCTGCCACCATAAATTATAAATAACTACCTTTTAAATATAGTCATAAAGGAGAAGGATGATGGTGGAAGAAATGTCTACTCTGTAAACAATGAAATAAACTGTAGCCAGCTCTTGTCTGTACTATGTTAATTGTTTAATGGTGTATAACTTCAGGATGCTTCATAAGACATCTGAGTGATCACTGAGCTATGCAACTTATTTTATTTCTGTATATATTTAAATACATTTTAGAGGCAGGCAAGATAATAGAACATGAATAGCTAGTTGCTTTTTTCTGTTTCTTCTGTGTGGTATGTCTTGCCAATCCTTTTTTTCCCTCCAATAGGTTGTGTGGTTCCAGGAGCGGGTGCAGTTGAAGTGGCAATAGCTGAAGCTCTAGTTACATACAAGCACAGTATAAAAGGAAGAGCTCGTCTTGGAGTCCAAGCTTTTGCTGATGCTTTACTCATTATCCCTAAGGTAGAACTATCCTAATGGCCAAAGAACAACTGTTTAGACAAAAGGTGTCTAATTAATTTTAAATTGCCCATTTTATGTATAACAGTAGAGTAGAAAGATAGGTATTTGTATTTCCCTACACAGTTTTGTTTAAGATATTATATAGCTAAAGCAGGGAAGTTTTTAGGATAACAGCTCTGAATTCTTGTAGGAGTTTCATGAAATGGCTCAATTATCACTTTGCTTCCATCTCTGAGCTCCAAAAGTTGAAGTAACTCCAAAAATTTCCTTCAAAAATGGTTCATGATTAATCATAATGAAGAAGTGTAGAACGTAAAATTTAATTAGATTTTGAGTAGACCTTTATTATGTTGGTGGTATCCAAAGTATTAGCACTTTAAATTATGGGAAGTGAGAACTTCAGGCTTGCATTTGTCATTGTCATTATAATTCCTAGAAAAGGAGAGAAACCAGTTTTTTTCCATGTATCAACAGAAGGACAGAGAACTACCATTTTTTTCCTTTGCCTTAATCTGATTGTGAACTACTTGGAAACACAGAGAACTCTTTCAAATATACTATTACCATGAATTAAAACATTACTAACAATGCTAGCAAAGTCTCTGATAATTGCTTTAAAATTATTAATAATTTGTTGAATCTTTGTGCATTAGATATCCATTTTTTTCTTCCCCTGAAGAGGCAAAGTCATTAACGATCCTATAGTTGACAAATATTGGTAAATCTGGTAGACATTTGGTGGTACCTTTTCACTCATCAGCTGTTGGTTTAGGACCACTTGGAAATAAACCTCGCTTGGAGTGCAGGTATCTCCATCCCTGTTGCCACAGGTCATAACTCTCCTCATGTGAATGAGGGGCACAGATATAATGCAGATAGGCAGGTTTAACAAGTGCCCAGGAAAAACCAGAAAACATGTGGCTAGAGGGACTAAGCAAACAAGAATACCGTTCTACTTCCTTCCGTTTTAAAAAAAAATCTTTTGCAAGGAGGTGTTAACCGAGAGGGACCCCTTCAGGGACCCTTGTCTAACACTCGGAAATGAATTGTCCGAGGAGACACACATACTGATAAAGCAAAAGACTTGGGTGCTCGAGCAGAGAACAGCAGGGTAAGGGAACCCAGGAGAGCTGCTCTGCCTCGTGGCTTGCAGTCTCAGGTTTTATGGTGCTGGAGTTGGTTTCCAGGTTGTCTCTGGCCAATCATCTTGCTTGTGCCATATTTGGCCCGACTCAAGAACCTTCCTGGTGGGCGTGCACATCTCTCAGTCAAGATGGATTCCAGCATGAGGATTTCTGGGAGGTTGTCAGGACATATTATGGGCTGGTGTCTCCTCCCTCTTTTTGGCCCCTCCCAAATTCTTCTGGTTGGTTTTGGAGGCACCTTGTCAGTTCAGTGTTCCTTATCAGGACCTCCTGTTGTGAGACAACTTATGCAAACGGTGGTTTCAGTCCACGGTTCCCTAACAGAGGGAAATTAATGTAGCAGGGTGGGGTGGGGAAACTCTAATTAGTCTTCGTCAGAATTTAGTGTGATGTACGTAGGGAAAATGTTTAAATATAAAAGTTACTAGGTACATGAAATAATTTGATTTAGATTAAGAATGGAATTCTTCAAAAGGAGATGATTACTATATTATGGATGTGTTTTCATAAGACTGGAGAGAGCAGTGCCTTATTTTTTATATCTGATATTTAAATATATATGAAGGAATTCCATACATATATTTATTATTATTTTTTATTCCTAAAGGTTCTTGCTCAGAATTCTGGATATGACCTGCAGGAAACACTAGTGAAAGTTCAGGTTGAGCATTCAGAATGAAAACAACCTGTTGGCATAGATTTGAATACAGGTAAGAAAGTAAAGAAAAATCAGCTGCTTAATAAAAAAAGAGGTTATACTACAGTGACCCAGAACTTAAGTAAGGGGGTGGAGGTTTGGATGGCTTTTTTTTTTTTTTTGGCGGTATGCGGACCTCTCACTGTTGTGGCCTCTCCCGTTGCGGAGCACAGTCTCCGGACGCGCAGGCTCAGCGGCCATGGCTCAGGGGCCCAGCCGCTCCACGGCACGCGGGACCTTCCCGGACCGGGGCACGAACCCGCGTCCCCTGCATCGGCAGGCGGACTCTCAACCACTGCGCCACCAGGGAAGCCCTGGATGACTTTTATATTTAAATTTTGGGTGCCTTTGTTTTACTTTTGAACTTCTTAGAAGCAAGTATTCATTCACTTAAGAAATAGTTACTGAGTGCTTGTTATTTGACTCGGGATTCACACAGAACAAAACAAAGACCCTTCCCTTGTGAGCTTATGTTGTAGCAGGGAAAGATAGGCAGTAAATAATAACCTTAATAAATAAGTTCCTTTAGCATTTTTAAAGGTAATAAATTCTGTGAAAAAAATAAAGGGACAGTGTAAGGATGATTGTGAATGCTAGCACAGGAGTGTGGGGAGGGGGTTTCAATGGGAAGAGGGTGGTCAGGATAGGCCTCATTGAGAATATCTGTTGAACAAAATCAACGAAAGTTAGGAAGTTCCACGTGGGAACTAGGGAAAGAATGTCCTAGGCAGAGGGAACAGCTAATGGAAAAGCCACTGTCTGGTGTTCTCGAGGAGGAGGGAGATGAGAGAGGTAATAGAAGGTCAGATCACGCGAGGGCGTGTGGGCCAGTGTACAGAGTTTGACTTTTTCTGTGGTGGAATAGGGAGCAATTTTGAACAGAGGTGTGACATGGTCTAAATATGTTTAAAAGGATCACTCTTGCTACTCTGTGGAGAGTAGTCAACTGAACAACTGGAAGGAATTGCCATTAACTGCATTGGAGAAGACTGTGGGTAGAGCATGTTGTGGTGGCCGGAGGTCAGCATTGAGTTTTGGCAAAGTTAAGTTTGAAGTATCTGGAGACTTTAAAATAGACAGTTGGATGTACAAGTCTGAAGCTCAGGAAAGTGGTCCGGCTTGGAGATAAAAACTTGAGAGTCGTCAGAGTGTATATGCTTTAAATCTAGAAGATTGGATGAGATCATCTAGGGAGTGAGCGTAGAGAGAGAAGAATGCAGGACTGAGCCTTTGGGTACTCTAACATTAAGAGCTCAGGAGGAAGAGGAAGAACCAGCAAAGTAGACAGAAAAGGAACCACTAGTGCAAAAGAAAAAAAACAGGCAAGTGTGATGTCCTGGAAGACAAGTGAAGAAAGAGTGGTTGGGAGGGTGTGATCAGCTGTGTTAGTTAAGTGCTGCTGATAGATGAGGTCTGAGAATTGACCTTTGGATTTGACACCATGGAGGTCATTGGTGACCTTGATAATAGTAATTTTGGTGGTATATTAAATATTGTTAGAATATACAGCCAATATTAACAGAATATATCAAGATTGTAGTATTGAAATAGTTTGTTTTTCCTTTGCAGGTGAGCCAATGGTAGCAGCAGATGGAGGAGTTTGGGATAATTATTTTGTGAAAAACCAACTTCTTCACTCTTGGTAAGTTTGTATTAGTAAAAAGAGAAAGACTTTTAAGGACATAATTGATAACATTAAGATTTTTCTATTATTTTTGCCTGCTACAGTGGAAAATGGCTAAGTGTATGAAAAGGCATGGTATCCAGTTATTAAGACTAGCTTCTGTCATTTTACAGTCCCTTTTAGATTTTAGTTCTATCAGTGTAAGTTATGGGAAATGTTAATCTTACTGTTTATTTGAGGGAGAAGGGAAAGAAGGACATTTACTGAAATAGTACCACATGCATAGTGGGAAAAAGATCAAATGATGTGCTAAAAATGAGCTCAGTTTTGCTGGAATATAAAATTAGGCTTCTACTTTATCAGCAAATGAGTTGAAATTATAATGCAAGGGGTGATGTTTGTATTTATAATAGCTATGTCTTATCTCACACCAACATCATTGCAGAACAAAGTGTCATTAGTAGCTGAAGATTTCTGAGGGGGAAAGATAAGAGTGGATTAGTAAGCTTTACTCACCCTGTCATCTTTTCCCTCAGCGCAGTGATTGCCACCAACATTCTCCTGGTTGATGAAATTATGCGAGCTGGTATGTCTTCTCTCAAAGGGTGATTGAGTTCAAAATCAACTCTTCTAGAAGCTGAGACTTAGCACATCTTACATCCAACTACCATTATAGAGCCTGAGCCATTCTTAATTTTTACACAATAAATGCAGTTTGTATTTGGTGGTCTTATAAGTCTCAAAAGTATTTCATCAAGGTATAAAGAACACAAGAAATACTTTCACAGCAAATAATATTAATGAAAGTATTTTTCCCTCGAAGTTCTAACTCCCTACCCTTTATTGTATGTGTGATATTATGATATAATAAGAAATATATATTTGGCCTATTTTATTTTATTTTATTATTTTTGGCTGCGTTGGGTCTTTGTTACTGCTCGCGCACTTTCTCTAGTTGCGGCAAGTGGGGACTACTCTTCGTTGCGGTGCACAGGCTTCTCATTGTGGTGGCTTCTCTTGTTGCGGAGCATGGGCTCTAGGACGCACAGGCTTCAGTAGTTATGGTGCGTGGGCTCAGTAGTTGTGGCACATGGGCTCAGTTGCTCCATGGCATGGGGGATATTCCTGGACCAGGGATCGAATCTGTGTCCCCTGCACTGGCAGGTGGACTCTTAACCTCTGTGCCACTAGGGAAGTCCTATATTTGGTCTTTATCCCCAGTTCCTGGCACAAGATCTGCTAAAACCTTTGTAATTTCCTGAGCAATAGGGGTGACAGGAACATTTTTTATTATAATATTTAGTCTTGGTCCTGGTTCCTGACATACGATCTTTTAAGACCCTTGAAATCTCTGGAATTAATGAGTATCTTTTTGTATGCTAATGAGGTAACTCTTGATGGGCCACTAGATAGCTTCAGGTTGGGGGCTAGTCTCCAGAGGAACCAACCATGTGATTAGAGGGTTAGAACTTTAAGCCTCCCCGCCCTGGGAGGGAAGGAAAAGGGTATGGAGACTGAGTTACTGATCAGTTATACCTACATGATGAAGCCTCCATAAAAAAATCCCTAAACTATGGGGTTTGGAGAGCCTCCAGGTTGGGGAACATATATCCATATGCCAGGAGGGTGGTGGACTCCAACTCCATGGAGACCGAAACTCCTATACTCAGGACTCTTATCGCCCTATATACCTCTGCATCTGGCTCTTTATTTATATTCTTTATAATATCCTTTATAATAAACTGGTAAATGTAAGTAAGTGTTTCCCCGAGTTCTGTGAGCTGGTATAGCAAATTATCAAACATGAGGAGGGGAGTCATGGGAACAGAAGTTGGACAGAAGTGTGGGTAACATGGGGACCCACCACTTGTTCATTGGTGTCTGAAGTGGAGGACAGTCTTGTGGAACTGAGCCTGTGGGGCTCAGTTCTGTGGGGTCTATGCTAACTCCCAGTAGTTAGTGTCAGAATTGAATTGTAGGACACCCAGTTGTGTCTGGAGAGTTGGAGAATTGGTTGGTGTGGGAAAATCCCCACACATTTGATATCAAAAGATTGTGAGTAGAGGAAACAATTTTCCTTTAGTATGCTATTGCAGTTTTCATAAAATAGAATCTGTTGTGATTCTTAGATGTTTTTGGGCAACTTTTTTAAAAAACATATTTACTTATTTATTTGGTTGCCCCGGGTCTTAGCTGTGGCTTGCGGGCTCCTTAGTTGTGGCATGCGAACTCTTAGTTGCAGCTTGCATGTGGGATCTAGTTCCCTGACTAGGGATCGAACCCAGGCCCCCTGCATTGGGAGCTCAGAGTCTTAACCACTGTGCCGCCAGGGAAGTCCCTTGGGCAACTTTTAATGAACAAAATACGGAGCACAGGTTTTAGAGTACCCAAGTCAATTTCCAATTTATCAGTGGGTATAAATGTAACAGGGCAAAATGTTTTATTCTCTCAAAATTCCTTTAGTAACTTCTTGCTGCCACTCTTTTCTCTAATAAATATGGCATCACTTTGTTAGTATAGCTTTGTTTCACTGATACCTGACAGTTTATTTTGAATATAGTTTATTATATTTTACCTGGCTCTTTCTTATACATGATTAGCAATTTACACTACTGTGCTAACTCTGGTAGTTCTCTGACTGGATGATTAGATAGAACAGATCTTATCTGGAAAGGCTGGGATTATTGGCACCAACACTGAGAAATAATTTTTTTTGGCTTTGAATGCTGCTATTCTATATCAGTATTATAGCAATATCTTTCTTATTCAAAACACTAGAGTTAATCTTTGTACTTTTTATTATTATTAAGCTCCTTGTAGTTAACTTCTGTCCATGGACGCAAGTTGATGAGATTAAAACATGGCAAGTGCATTAATGGAACCTTGGCCTGCTGGTGCACGTGGGGCAAAGTTCATTTAACCATTTAATGCCTTAGTTGAAAGCCTATAGATTTTTTTTTTTTTTTTTTTTTTTGCGGTATGCGGGCCTTTCACTGTTGTGGCCTCTCCCGCTGCGGAGCACAGGCTCCGGACGCGCAGGCTCAGCGGCCATGGCCCCCGGGCCCAGCCGCTCCGGGGCATGTGGGATCCTCCCGGACCGGGGCACGAACCCGCGTCCCCTGCATCGGCAGGCCGACTCTCAACCACTGCACCACTAGGGAAGCCCAAAAGCCTATAGTTTTATAGTTTGGTTTTTTTTTTTCCCATTTAATGTGTTGTCACCATCTTTCCAAGTTAATAACTACACTTCTGAACTATAATTTTTTCGTAGTTATGTGACATTTCATTGTGTGGCTGTTCTGCAATTTGTTTAGCTAATTCTGTTTTCAGTTTTTCCCCATTACAAACAAACATCTTTTTTAGACTCTATCCTTATTTTATAGGATAGGGCTTTAAAAATGGGTATATCATGCATATTCCCAGACCTTTTCTATGTAAAATGTTTAAATTGTGAAATACTTAAAATATACTGAAAGGACAGAAAAAATATAATAAACACCTTTGTACCCTCCACCTAGCTTTAAAAAATAGTAAAGTTTTGTCATGTTTGCTTCAGATTTTCTGTAAAGAAATAAGAAAGTATGGATGTTGTTAAATTGCCACTGTCCCCTACCTCCTCATCAGATGCTTTTCCCACCCTTTCTCCTTAGAAAAAGGACTACCTAGAGATATTCTTTGATTTTTTTTTAAAATAAATTTATTTATTTACGTATTTATGGATTTATTTTTGGCTGCGTTGGGTCTTCGTTGCTGCGCGTGGGCTTTCTCTAGTTGCAGAGAGCGGGGGCTACTCTTCATTGCGGTGCGTGGGCTTCCCATTGCAACGGCTTCTCTTATTGGAGAGCATGGGCTCTAGGTGTGCGGGCTTCAGTAGTTGTGGCATGTGGGCTCAGTAGTTGTGGCTCGCGGGCTCTTGAGCACAGGCTCAGTAGTTGTGGGCACAGCCTCAGTTGGCTCCACGGCACATGGGATCTTCCTGGACCAGGGATTGAACCCGTGTCCCCTGCACTGGCAGGTGGATTCTTAATCACTGTGCCACCAGGGAAGTCCCTGAATTTTCTTTACTTGGGTTTGTTTCTGGTTTAAATATTTTGTTCTGTTGCACTGATAATTGTTACTATATCAATACACATTGTTTTAGTTCTTAAAACTTTATATAAAGTCTTGATGCATGGTAGGTTGAGTTCCCCAACTCCTTCTTTATTTTCTTCAAAATTGTTTTGGCTATTCCGAGATCTCTCTTCCCTCTTTCAGGATCAGCTTGTTGAGTTATATGTTTTGATTAGAATTTCAATGACTTTATAGATTATTTCTGGTAGAAATAGATATATATATTCCTTCCACTCATAAATATTTTATATATCACTTTATTGATATCTTAGTGCTTCAGTTTTTTTTTTACTAAATGTTTTCAATGAAGTTTTAAGTGTTTTCTATAAAAATACATTACATGTTTGATTAAATTTATTCCTGTGTTTTTTTAGAAGCTATTATAAATACCATCTTTTATAAAAATTATATTTTTAATTGTTCATTGCTGTACTATAGGCCCTCTATGGGCTTTAATATATTGGCTTTTATATTTCATAACCTTGCTGAACTCTCTTATTAGTGCAATAGTTTGTAGTTTATTTTGGATTATCTGGGTTGATAATAACAGGTTAGCTCTTTCTTCTTTTCCACTCCTTGTACTATCTCTAGTATTTTCCTGTTTTATTGAGCTGCCTAAGACCTTTTTAATTAATTAATTTATTTATTTATGGCTGTGTTGGATCTCCGTTGCTGCGCGTGGGCTTTCTTTAGTTGTGGCGAGCAGGGGCTACTCTTCGTTGCGGTGCTCGAGCCTCTCATTGTGGTGGCTTCTCTTGTTGGTGGAGCATGGGCTCTAGGCGCGCGGGCTTCAGTAACTGTGGCTCACAGGCTCTAGAGCGCAGGCTCAGTAGTTGTGGCGCATGGGCCCAGTTGCTCTGCGGCATGTGGGATCTTCCCAGACCACTGCGCCACCAGGGAAGCCCCTGCCTAAGACCTTTTGTAGAATATTGGATAGAAGCAATGATAGTCACGTTTATTCCTGTTCTTGCCTTTAAAGAGGATGTTTTTAGCATTTTACCATTTTTTTGTTTGTTTTTACTGTGGAATCTTGGCAGGTAGTCAGCTGTATACGGTTAAGTCTGTTCCTTTGTATTTCTGTTTTGCTAAGAGGTTTTTAAAAAAATTTATGATTGTTGAATTTTATCAAATGCTTTTCTGCATGCTTTGAGTTTTTTTCTTTAATGTGTTAATGTGGTTACCTACTTTAATACGTTTTCTGATGTTAAACTATTCTCGTATTCCTGAAATAAATCTTCTTTGATTGTGAAATACCATGTTTGTTGATTCTGAGGTACAGATTTTTTACATTTTCACATTTCTGTAAGTAGAATATGTTTTACAGTCAATGGCATCTTCTAATTGCTCTTGCTTGAACTTGGTTACCTGTGATTCCTTAGCGTTTTAGTTAACAGCCATTTAAGGACCCTTTGAGGAAGAAATAGGAGTCTTGATTGTTGCTGAAAACTTTCTGTTGTTAACTTCTGGTAAAGTAAGAACATTTCAGCAGCAAAACTTTCCGATTATGTGTCAGTGGCTTAGAAGAAAATGCCAGAGAGAATGGTAGAAACTATTTTTTGAAATGTTACATACTACCACCTCTTGATGGCAAGAATAAATATCAAAGACTCTGAATTGTAAGGTGATTTAGAAGAGTTGGACTCCAATATGAAGATCTTAACGTTATTTATTTTGCTTATATTTTCCTCATTTTGAACGTATAAGAATGATAAATGATAAAAATAAGTGTAACTAAGTCTGAAAACTCCTTCAGTGGGTATAAAATAAAATGTGTGAGTGATAAGAAAGCATTATGCTATGGCTGAAATGACAGGATTTTTGTTTCTTAGTATAAAAGTAATGGTGTGTCTTACAATCAGTGACATTTTTGATTTGATGAAATATTGTATTAACTCTTTTTGCTGGACTTGAGGCTAATATTTATTTAGGTTTTTGTAAGTATTCATAAGCAGGATTGGTCCATAATTTTACTTGTTCACTATCCAGTTTTGATATCAATGACATACTAGGCTCATAAAATGAGTTGCGGAATTATTCTTCTTTTTCTTTTCTTTGGAACAATTTGAGTCAGTAAGATGGAGGGTTATCTTTCTTTTTTTTTTTTTTTTTTTTACGTACACGGGCCTCTCACTGTTGTGGCCTCTCCCATTGCGGAGCACAGGCTCCGGACGCGCAGGCTCAGTGGCCATGGATTACGGGCCCAGCCGCTCCGCGGCATGTGGGATCTTCCCAGACCAGGGCACGAACCCGTATCCCCTGCATCGGCAGGCGGACTCTCAACCACTGCGCCACCAGGGAAGCCCGAGGGTTATCTCTTTCTTGACAGCTTGGTCTTGGCCTAGTAGTTTTTTAAAAGGGAGGGATGGATTTTCGATTACTGATAAAATTTTCTTCATTGATTTATGTCTTGAGTTTTCTATTTCCTTTTGAGTCTGTTTTCATAATTTATATTTTTATGGAAACCTATAAAATGTTGCTTTTACCCTTAGAGCCTTATTTTGTTGTGTATTATTCTAGAGATGCTGTCTCTTTTTGGTATGGTGGGGCTGGGTGGGTGGGGGTTGAGAGAGGATAATATTTTTCTAGTATCCATTTATTTTCTTTGCTTTTATTTATTTAAAAATATATTTATTAAGAATATATTTATTAATTGACATATAGTTGATTTTTTTAAAAAAATTATTTATTTTAATTGAAGTACCTTCTTTGTTTTTAGAAGTATGTCTCTAAAAATAGCCTACAGCTAGATTTTTATTATTTTAAAAAATTCAGTCTGACATTTCTTTTAACTGGCAAGTTAATATTTTATGATTACTGATACATTAGATTTACTTTTGCCATATAATTTTGATACTTCCTGTTTATCCTTTTTTATGCTTTTTCTCCTTTACTACCTTCTATTGGATTGATGTAATTTTTAAATTTAGTTTATCACCCCTCTTTTCCCTCTGCTAGTTTGGAAATGATACATCTTATTTATTACTTTAAAAATTTTAACTTGCTTACTTAATATAGTTAATAACTCTGCTCCCCCACAACAATACAAAGTCCTTAAAACATTTTAAATATAGTCATCCCCTCTTGTTTTTTTTAAAATTTATTTTATTTTACTTATTTTTAATTTTTGGCTGCGTTGGGTCTCTGTTGCTGCACACGGGGTTTTCTCTGGTTGCAGCGAGCGGGGGCTACTCTTCGTTGTGGTGTGCAGGCTTCTCATTGTGGTGGCTTCTCTTTTTGGGAGCACGGGCTCTAGGCATGCAGGTTTCAGTAGTTGTGGCACAGGGGCTCAGTAGTTGTGGCTCGCGGGCTCTAGAGTGCAGGCTCAGTAGTTGTGGCGCATGGGCTAGTTGTTCCATGGCATGTGGGATCTTCCCGGACCGGGGCTCAAACCCATGTCTCCTGCATTGGCAGGCGGATTCTTAACCAGTGCGCCACCAGGGAAGTCTGCCTCTTGTTTTATATGTGTTCTTATTCAATATTTTAATTCCATTTTGTCTTTTAAATCCCCTAAATTAGTCATAATAATAATTATTATTTTTGTTTTATACAACAGTAAAACAGTTCCTGTTTGTGTTTTTCATTCTTTGTTTTAAAAACTATTTATTTAGTTAGTTATTTGGCTGTGCCAGGTCTTAGTTGCAGCATGCAGGATCTTCATTGTGGCATGCAGGTTCTTAGTTGTGGTGTGCTGGATCTAGTTCCCTGACCAGGGATCAAACCTGGGCCCCCTGCATTGGGAGTGCAGAGTCTTAACCAATGGACCACCAGGGAAGTCCCTCCATTCATTTTTTTTAAAAAAACATAATTTTTATTTATTTATTTATTTGGTTGCACCGGGTCTTTGGTTGCAGTGGGTCTTAGTTGCAGGCTCCTTAGTTGCCGCTCGCCGGCTCCTTAGTTGTACCACGTGAACTCTTAGTTGCAGCATGCATGTGGGATCTAGTTCCCTGACCAGGGCTTGAACCCGAGCCCCCTGCATTGGGAGTGCGTAGTCTTAACCACTGTGCCACCAGCGAAGTCTCACTCCATTAAATTTTTTTTTTTAATAAATGTAATTATTTTCCTCTCTTTTTTAAATTTATTTTTATTTTTTTAGATGTTGGGGGTAGGAGTTTATTAATTTATTTATTTTTGCTGTGTTGGGTCTTCGTTTCTGTGTGAGGGCTTTCTCTAGTTGTGGCAAGCGAGGGCCACTCTTCATCGCGGTGCGCGGACCTCTCACTATCGCGGCCTCTCTTGTTGCGGAGCACAGGCTCTAGACGCGCAGGCTCAGTAGTTGTGGCTCACGGGCCTAGCCGCTCTGCAGCATGTGGGATCCTCCCAGACCAGGGCTCAAACCTGTGTCCCCTGCATTAGCAGGCAGATTCTCAACCACTGCGCCACCAGGGAAGCCCTCCATTCATTTTTAACTCATTGCTTTGTTTACCATTCTTCCTTGCAACTGTACTCTTCCAACTGGCTTCACTTTCTTTCTTTCTGTTGTATATCCTAGTCCTAGTGCAAGTCTGGTAGTAATACTCTCCGTTTTGCTTCCCTCTAAAGGTCTTCATTGCCCTCTGCTACTGAGTGGTAATTTACATATAGTATAAGCCTTTGGTGTCTGGCTTATTTCACTTAGCATAATGACTTCAAGATTCATCCTATTGTGGGAAGTGTTAGAATTTCCCTATTTTTTAATACTTAATAATATTCCATTGTGTGTATATACCACATTTTGTTTATCTAAGTTAACCACTATTTCTCTCAGCATTTTGACAATATTATGCTATTGTTTTCTACTTTGTATGTGCATTATATATGCTTTATAATTTCAACAGTATTGGCAAATTCCCCGCCTAGGGGTTATACTAATTTGCACTACTGTCAGCAATTTATAGAGCATGGGACCTGTTTTTACCTTTTTTTTTTCACTTAGGTAATATAAATTCTTCAGGTAATATAAATTCTTCATTTGCTCCTGAGCATGGTACAGACTTTGGGCTTTAATATCTTATAGGAGCCCTGAACAGAGCAAGTTTCTTTACTGCTTCACTTGGCAGGTGGGTAGAGTTTGTCTAGCATCAAGGCTCCTGTTTCATTTAGGGCCCTAGTGTCAACTCCTTCAAGGAGGAGTGGCCCTCTTTCTGTGTGGGCATTAAAAGCTTGACACCTAGACCAGATCTTGTGTTTTTCCCAGGCTTCTACAGTTCACCTTCAGAATTTATCACTCTGTTTTGGTTTCCTCTTGAGGAAAATCTCCCTTTCTCTCTTTTAAGTTCAGCCATACAGTTTTTTTTCTATTTATTTTAATTGTGTAAAATATTCATGACATAAAATGTATCATTTTAACCATTTAAAGTGTACAGTTCTGTGGCATTAAGTACATTCACATTGTTGTGCCACCATCACCACCACTCATCTCCAGAACTTTATTCTTTCAAAACTGAAACTTTTAACCTATTAAACAATAATTTCCCATTCTTCTCTCCCCCCAGCCTCTGGCAACCACCATCCTACTTTCTATTTCTATGAGTTTGACTACTCTAAGTACCTCATATGAGTAGAACCATATAGTATTTATCCTTTTGTGTCTGGCTTATTTCTCTTAGCACAATGACTTCAAGGTTCATCATGTTATAGTTTCTTTATTTTGTGGCAAGTGTTACAATTTCCTTATTTTTTAAGGCCAAATAATATTCCATTGTATGTGTATACCACATTTCATTTATCTAGTCATCTGTTGATGGGCACTTGTGTTGCTTCTACCTTTTGATTATTGTGAATTATGCTTCTATAAACATGTGTATGTAAGTATCTCTTTGTGCCCCTCCTTTCATTTTTTTTTGATGTATACCTAGAAGTGAAATTTTTGGATAATATTGTAATCTGTGTTTAGCTTTTTGAGGAACCTCCATAAATTTTACATACCTACCAGCAGTGTACAATGGTTTCAATTTTTCTACATCTTCACCAACACTTATCATTTTCTGTTTGTGTTTTTTAAATAATAGCCATCCTAATGAGTGTGAAGTGGTCTCTCATATTGAGTATGTAGTTTTAAATATGCTTCATTTTATCTGGCAATTTTCTGTGTTTGTGAATTGAGGGTGAGGTTGAGGGTGAGGTGGAGGGTCGTTCACATTGGCTAAATCTGCTAATTGCTACAACTGCCAGACCTACGTTTTTTTTTTTTTTTTTTTTTTTTTTTGCTGTACGCAGGCCTCTCACTGTTGTGGCCTCTCCCGTTGCGGAGCACAGGCTCCGGACCCGCAGACTCAGCGGCCATGGCTCACGGGCCCAGCTGCTCCGCGGCATGTGGGATCTTCCTGGACCGGGGCACAAACCCGTGTCTCCTGCATCGGCAGGCGGACTCTCAACCATTGCGCCACCAGGGAAGCCCAAGACCTATGTATTTTTAATGCAAGTTGTTTAACTAATTTTCTCTTTTGGAGAGTAGCCAACTTTTGAGTACATAAAAAATTCATGACACTTCCATTAAAAATAAAAAAGACTTTATCGTAAGTTTGTTTCATAAATCTCTGTTTCACTTAAAGAATCATGAGCCAAGAACTGTTATCCCCCATCTGCCTTTCTCCTCCTAACAGTTTGTTTCCTACCCATATATTTTTTTACAGTCCTTTCCATGACAATAACTGTTTCTTTGAGATTACTTTACTGGTGCCATCAGTATTGCTTATGTTTTGATCCTGTCTGATAGTCATACATTACTGCCTTCCCAGCCTCCCACAATACCACTGTCATTCCAGGGTTCTTGCTCTTGAACATAATTAAGTTTAATATCACTAAGTATTAAGGCCTTGTAACAATCCATTCACTCTTCCTTTACAGCTGCCCATATAATTGTCAATGAGATCTAGGGGAACAGGGTATAATCATTAAGGATATCCCCAGCGACTCTGTAAATAGCCTTGCTTTCCTTATCCTATGCTAAATTGAGGTCTTTAAGCTTATCAACTAGGAAATCAAGTGTCTCATGAATTAGATTTAATCTTCAGTCATACTTTGCCTGGCCAGATGTTTAGGCTATATAGGAGAGGGACAGAGATGAGAAACTAGAAGATCAGTGTTTTAGTATTTAGAAAATCACTGATTTAGTGCTTTTAGTGAAAAACAAACATATGCTGCTAAGCTATCTTTACAGGTTGCCTTGCAACACAGACTTGATTGTGGATTCTTGACTATGCTGCTCTTTAGTTATTTCATGAATATTAGCCTTTCTTTGTAAAGGAGACTTTGGGACTTGAGTTGGAGGGGCATTTACTTTACTGAGGGGCATTATGTTTGAGGACAGAGAGAGAAGGGAAGTAGCAGGGTGCTGGTATTTCCCCAGAGCCCACAGATGGTAAGAATTGTTTTCCCATGGCCTGACTTGCCACCTTCTCCGTACTCAGCAGAGTCCTTGACAGTACAGAACAGAGCTGATGATAGTCACAATGAGCAATGACTGCAGTCTCCTTCCTTCTGAGACTTTCTCAACATTCTCAATTGCTTAGTCCAAGAATCAGCTGGCATAGCCCTGTGTCTGCTCATCGCCTGGGCCAGGATGGAGCCAAATGTCTTGGACAAATAGCCTGTGGGCCTGAATCTGGCTCCTGTCCATACCTTGGAGATAAATCTTGATGTGGAGCTTGAGGAACAGGTTTGGTCCATATGCTTGCCTGGCAGGTGCTTCACAAAAGCTCAAGATGCATAAGGTAAGGCTTCAAAAGCAATGAGCTTCAAAGGATCTTCCCCATTGCCTGTTTCTTCTGTCGCCCTGGAGCTGTATAGGAGGGCCAGTTGGTTGCATCATGTTTGTTAGTGGGAGTGCTGTTGACATCTGGGAGGCACCAATTATTGTGTTGACTGTTCTATCCACTGTAGAATGTTTCACATTCCTAGCACCTGGCCACTAATGGCTGGTACACCCCCATTCCTTGTGACAGCCAAGAATGCCCCTGCATTTCCAGGTGTCCTCTGGAAGCTGGTACCGCTGAAGGAAACTTTAACTGTTCATGATCCACCCACTTGCGTATCATTGTATTCTTTGTCTTCACTAAACTTCAGCCTCAGTTAGTACTCTTTCTACCTCACCCCCAATCCAGGTCAGAGAATCTGATGGGCTATCCTGGCGGGGAGGACAGTGTTGGAAACCCCCTGGGTCATGGTGTTGTCTTGGTGAAGCAGGGTTGTGCTGGCAGCTAAGAATGCTGGCTTGGGAGCCAGAGTGCGTGGGATCATATTCCGTCTCTGCCATCTATCAGCTGTGTGACCTGAGGCCAGTTACCTAACCTCAGTTTTCTCATCTTTAAAAGGGGGATAATATTTTACCTATCTTACAGGATTGTTGTGGGAATAAGTTTGTGCAAATTCCTTCACACAGTGCTTGATTCATACTTTGTGCTTAACAACTGCTTAGCTATTTTTTTTGATTACCATCAGTGGTATGCATCAGAGAAGGGTTAGGGGTGCAGTTTGTGACATACACAGAGTAAAATCAGCTAGTGCAGAATAACCCTGTAAGTGTCTGACTGTAGCCAGTGGAACTCAGTGTCAACATTGCTTTGTCTGTAAGACCAGGATTTTGCTGCCTGGAGGCAGGTTGGGTCTTGAGAGTGTGCCAGGGGGATGCCAAATGAGTGTTTGCTCTCCTGTTTCCCCTTAGGCTCACCTCAGTCTCTACCCTAGACTGACTGAAGAAACTTGGGCATTTTTGGCCGGGGTGGGGGGCTCACGTTGCTGAAAGGCCAGAAGGCCTATAAAGCCATTTTCCCTACAGTGCTGGGCCTGAGCAGTGCACAGCGTGAACTGAGAGGCCTTTTCTGTCAGTCCAGATGGAGCTTTCTAGAGACACAGGCTTGACCTTCCACATCCATGTGGGTAAGCTGAAAGAGTGTGGTTTCAAGGCACCAAGAACATCCTGATACTCAATCCTCCCTACCTCCTGTGGCTAAAATGCCAACATTAGCATTGAATTCCTTTGTATTAAGCAATACCTGCTTTCTGGGTTTTTAAAAAATTATTTATTTATTTATTTAAAGATGTTGGGGGTAGGAGTTTAGTAATTTATTTATTTATTTTTGCTGTGTTAGGTCTTCGTTTCTGTGCAAGGGCTTTCTCTAGTTGTGGCAAGTGGGGGCCACTCTTCATCGCGGTGCATGGGCCTCTCACTATCGCGGCCTCTCTTGTTGCGGAGCACAGGCTCCAGACGCGCAGGCTCAGTAGTTGTGGCTCACGGGCCTAGTTGCTCCGCGGCATGTGGGATCCTCCCAGACCAGGGCTCGAACCCGTGTCCCCTGCATTAGCAGGCAGATTCTCAACCACTGTGCCACCAGGGAAGCCCCGGGGTTTTTGTTTTAAATGGAAGTGTGCAAAAAAGGGTTAACATGGCAGGTCTGACTCCTGTCCTTTGAAAGGCCTGCTTCCGCAGTTGGTCCTTGTTGGCATCTAGTAACTCGGATTTCAGGAGTATTCCCACTGCCCTAACCTCAAAGAGTGGCTCACTGTGCCTAAACTGTCAACAATACGGCTTATGCTGAACATTTGCTTTCCTTTGGGAGTCTGGAACTTGGGTACATGTCAGGCACAGGGTGCCCGTGTGACCAGTCTCTCAGAAAAACCCTGGGTACTGAGTCCCTAATGAGCTTCCCTGGTTGGCAACATTTCACACATGTTGTCACAATTTCTTGCTGGGGGAATTAAGAGCTTCCGGTCTGACTCCACTGAGAGGGTCCTTGAAAACTTGCCCTTGGCTTTTTCTGGACATAATCCTATGCACCTTTTACTTTGCTGATTTTGCTTTGTATCCTCTTTCTGTAATAAATTATAGCCATGAGTATGACTATGCTGAGTCCTTTGAGTTTTCCTAGTGAATCATCAAACCTGGGGACGCTCTTGGTGACCTCCAACACAACAATATTCCTGCTATCCAAGAAAACCACAGAGCCATATCTGAGCAAAAATCCTCAATAAAATATTAGCAAGCCAAATCCAACATCATATAAAAAAGATTATACACCATGACCAAGTGGGATTTATCCCAGGAATGAAAGGTTGTTTTAATATCCCCAAATCAGTTAATGTAAGGACAAAACCCACACAGTCATCTCAGTATGCACACAAAAAATCATTTGCAAAATTCACAATACAATTCAGTAAACCTAGAGTAGAAGGAAACCTCCTTAACCTGATAAAGGACATCTATAAAAAAACCCACAGGAAACAACATACTTAATGCTGAAAGCCTGAATGCTTTCCACCTGAGATCAGGAACAAAGCAAAGCAAGGATGTCCAGTTTCACCTCTTTGATACAACATAGTACTAGAGGTTTAGCTAGTGCATGTAGACAAGAAAAGGAAATAAAAGGCATCCAGATTGGAAAGGAAGAAGTAGAACTATGTTTATTCACAGACAACATTATCTGGTATCTAGGAAATTCTAAGGAATTAATATACACAAGTTGTACTTAGAGTAGAGCACATTGTCAAGTTTGCACAAGGGGAAGTTTAGGGGACTTTCTTCCGGGAGTCCTGAAAAGGCCTGGCAACTTGGATCTTGGAGGCAGAGGAGATGTTAGATGGGAAATAAAAGATGTGCCTGCTGTCTGGTATATAGTTAATTGATCTACTAGAGTGCATAGGTAGGGAGGAAGACAGTGTGCTCTGATGTGCATCCTTAAGGCCAGAGCAGGGGACGTAGAGGTTGTTGGCTGTTTAATACTCTACTGCCATGCCCGTGCCTTCTCATGAATTACTCAGAGTGAACGAGGCTCTCACCAAAGGGATGGGAGTATGGCTTTTGGAACCAGGCAAATTCAAGTTTGAAACTTGCTTCTTTCCCTTGCCTAGCTGTGGGATTTGGGGCAAACTGCCAACCTCGGTTTCCAGATGGGATGATGGTAGTAACTACTGTATCTGTTACAAAGACATGCTCTTGACTTCCAGCAACTAAGTAACTTAAGTAATATAGAAGTTTATTTCTCAGAAGCAGGGAGATCAGGGCTTGTTCCTCAGTATCATCTGGGATCCAGGACCCTAATCTTTTTTGTTCCAGTATTGTGTGTGCATGATTTCCATTCTTAAAGTTGCCTTTATGATCCACGATATCTGTTGGAACTTCACCCATCATAACCGAGTTCCGGGCAGGAAACAGGAGAAAAGGAGAAAGGGTACAAAGGGCCCATCTCAGGAGTCTGTCTTTGTTTTAAGGAGACTTTTCAGAAGTCCCACACAGTGATTTCCTCTATATTTTGTTAGTCACGGCTTAGTCTTTTGGCTACACCTAGTTGCAATAGAGGCTTTAAAATGTAGTATTTAGTTAGGCACATCGTCACTCTAGATAAGACCAGGGTTCTCATGCTGCAGAGGTAGGTAAGCATGATACTGGACAGGCAAAGCGGTTCCAGCCACATCTTACCCTGCTGAGCTGATGGAGGGGCTCAGTGATGTAATCCCTGAAAATACCAAGCACAGAGCAGGAGCTCATGAGTGTTCTTTCCCTCCCTCCCCCTGGCTCTCAAGTGCTTTAGCCAGGAGTAAGATTAATTGTTCTTTATGAGGCTGAGTATAGAGCATAGGAGACAGGGTCACTAACCAAGGGATCCTACCAAGGGCAGCGTCTTTCCCATGTCTGAATACTTGGTTCAGTGCCTTATAATGCTCATAAGTGCTTTTTGGATGAATGAAAGAGCGTGGGATTTGGAGTCAAGCAAACCTTGTATTTGAATTTTGTCTTTACCACTTCCTAGTAAGGTTACTTAACCTCTTGAGTCTTAGTGTCCTTATCTATAAATTGGGGATGATGATAGAACCTACTTCACAGTCATTTTGGATCAAATAGGAGAGCACTTTGTAAACTTCCCAAGTACTGAATGGATAGCATTGAATTTTATGGGGAAAAAGTAGTATGGGAGGCAAAATTTGTCCCTTGAGGTTCCCTCCCCCTTGCTCAGCCTGCTTCTCTTCAAGCCACCTTTGTCCAGTTCCTGTCTGGAGCATCCTACGTAGCTATGAGCGTGGACTCTGAAGCCAGCATGCCTGGGTTAAGTCTGAGCTCTGTCACTTGACTGGTTGACTCTCAGTAAGTTACTTAACTGCTCTGTGCCTCAGTTTCCTCATCTCTAAAATGGGAATTATAAAATAGTACCTAATAGGGTTGTTTGGAAGGTGAAAAGACTATGAAGTTTTAAGAACACAGTGGCACTTGGCACCTTACATCATACTCCTGGCACATGACGTTAGCTACTGTTATTATCTGGCATTCTCTTTCTCTCTGCCTACTTTGTCTACATTTTATGTTTTTTTTCTTTCCCCACTGAAATTCACATCCTCTATCTCTCGTGAAAGATGAAGCACCTTTTCTTCAGTCCTTGTAGCTGTCCAGTCAGCCCTCCCTCACCATCCCGCTTCTCTCTGGCGATGCCCCAGTGGATGACAAAGAGTTTGCCACCTCCTTGTCCTCGCAGAACCCTAAGCAGCAGCAGAGTGTGAACTTGGGAGCTGGTTGGGGGCGGGCGGGGGGGGGACTGCTGTGTTGGGAATGGGAGGAAGGCTCCTGTCTGGGAGGGTTACCTGAGTGCCCAGCCCCCACCAGTCATCACCGTGGCCTAAGCGGCCTTACATGACACCACCCCACCTCCCTCTCCTGCCTCATCTCTCACCCTCCCCGCTCCCTTCACTTCTTTCCAGCCACACTGGCCTCCTTGCTGCTCCTCCTGTCAAGCTCGTTTCTGTCTTGGGGACTTTGCTTTTTCTCAGCCTAGAACATGCCTCCCCCATACCCTTGCCTGGCTTATTCCCTCACTTAATTATTACACTTCCTTTTTTAAGAAGTACCCTGCCTCCTGCCATGTTCTGTATTGTCTACTTTATTTTTCTTCAGACTACTACTCACCACCTGAGATTTAAATAAAATGCTTATTGGTTAATTTTTTACTTCCCCTGCACCAGAATGGAAGATGCTTTCTGTCCTCAGCTGAATCCTCAGTGCCTAGAACAGTCCTTGGCACATAGTAGGGGCTCCAGGAGCTTTTGTTGATCTAGTGATGGCTAGTTAATGCTGACCTAAGCACACTTTCTCTGACCGTTTTTCCCTTGTTGAGCCCAAGAGGCAGGGGTCTCTGGGGTGGGATAGGGTGGGGGGCTAGTTATCACCTGGTGGGTTTCTGTAGCAAGGCTTGGGATGCTGTTCTGGGACCTTGTCTTGGCTGACCCCTACTTTCTTCTCTTCTGGCCCTAGATCATCTGTTCCCATAATTAAAGACAGTTACAATCATTTTACCCAGCAACTTCATATGCCTTGTTTCCTTCTTAATTTTCCACAACGCTCATACTTAACTCAGGGAGGCAGGTCCACCGTACTTTAAGGTAGACTTTTCTATCAGAGCTGACTGCAGAGAAAAGTGGCTTCTGTGTGGCTCTTGGAGGAAGTGAGGCCTCAGCCTTGGAGACCAGGCCACCTCTTGGTGGGAGAGATTTTGTAGGTATTCAGGCCCTGGTGGTGGAATAGTATGGACTTTATGATCCTTTCAAGCCTGCAGGTTTATGATTCTGCAATCCTTTTCTTCCCCATGAGAATATTAAGGCTCAGAGCCATTAAAAGCCTTGCTCAAGGTGTAGATCTGGGGAGAGGGGGCATTCAGATGAGAGAGGCATAAAATATCCTAAAGCAAGGTATGCAGAGGCCCTTCAGGCCCATCTGATTTGTACAGAGCAGCTTGCCCTTCCACATGCCTTCCTTTCCCACCTGCTAGTGCGGAGCATAGAACCCACAGTGCAAGGCTTTCTCATCCTCAGGGCTGGCCGGGGCTGGCCTGGGTGCTGCGTGCAGGGCTGGCCATGGAGAGACAGGACTAAGGGCAGGTCTCCCTTCTCCAGCCTGGACAGCAAACCCTGGCTCAGAGGCTGCTCAGGGCCAGCTCTGCTCCACTCCTCCCCAGCCTCTACGTTTTGCTGCAGGCTATTAAGTGTCCGCATCTGCACATCTCTCATTAATTTGAAATGCTACAAACCATTTGTTCGGAGAGGAAGCCTTAGAGAGGGGCTGCTTGCCCAAGGCAGCATTCTCTCATACCTCTCAACTTTAATTGAAAACTTATTTTTAGAATAAACCCAGGCATATAAACCCTTCTTGCTGCTGATAGCAGTGATGATGGAGGGGCTAGGGACATGGAGAGCCCTTAGGTGCCAGAGGCTCTGGAGTCAGGGGCGCTGGTGTTGGGCAGAATTTAGGACACTTGGCGTTAGCCAGCTTGTCAGAGAGGGCGAAGACACTGAGGCTGTGGTACATAGGGGGAGTGAGGGGCAAAGAAGGAAGCTGGAAGCTAGAGGGACAAGGGCAGAGATACAGGGGAGGCCCAGCTTAGAGGAATACCACTTGGGCATGGGGAGAGCCAGGAGGCCCAAGTTGTCTCCTAACTGTCCCAACTGAGTGTGGGCCAGGGCCACTTCCCTAAGTCAGTTACTTCCCCTCGCTGGGATACTGGAGTTGGGATGGGTCCTTGCTTTCTGCAGTGGGGTGGTTTAGAGATGGGGATACACTTGAGGATCCAGTTCCACCACTAGGGACCACCCATGGGGACTAGGGCAGATCCCTGGTCTTCATCCTTGTTCTGACTCTGCTTCCCTCTACCCCCGCTCCATTTTCCCATTGTCCCTGCCCTGCGTGTCTCCCTGGGAATATTTTAAAAGCTTTGCAGTCAGTCACTCATGAGATGGGGACAGGGGGTGGTAGAGATTTCAGCCAAGGCCTGGCCCCCTGGATACTCTGCCCCATGGCTGGATTTCTTGGAAATGGGCGGGGCAGCTCCCTGGCAACTGAATAATCCTTCTCCCCCATCCACACACAAAAGGCACTTGGGTTCACTAATGACCTTCTTTTCAACCACCCCCTAGCAAGACAGAACAGGAATTATCATCTGTGTTTCCACATGTTCCAGAGAAGGAAACTTTATTTTTAAATATTTATTTATTTATTTATTGGCTGCATTGGGTCTTCATTGCTGCGCGCAGGCTTTCTCTAGTTGCAGCGAGCAGGGCCTACTCTTTGTTGCGGTGCGCGGGCTTTCCATTGCAATGGGCTCTCTTGTTGCGGAGCATGGGCTCTAGGTGCGCGGGCTTCAGTAGTTGTGGCACGCGGGCTCAGTAGTTGTGGCTCGCGGGCTCTAGAGCTCAGGCTCAATAGTTGTAGCGCACAGGCTCAGTTGCTCCGTGGCATGTGGGATCTTCCTGGACCAGGGATCAAACCCATGTCCCCTGCACTGGCAGGCGGATTCTTAACCACTGTGCCACCAGGGAAGTCCCGAGAAGGGAACTTTAGAAATAGGAAGTGACTTGCCCAAAGTCACACAGCATTTAGAGCCAGAGCTGGTTCCAGAACCCAGGTCCCTGGCACCAAGGCCAATTCTCTTTCCACCCCATCTCATTGCCTCTTCTGGTCACCTCCCTTCTCTGAATCTTGGAGCACAGGGGATGATGGTGACAGGGCCAATGTACTCTGAACCTGAGGCCAACCCAGTCCATGATGAGCACCACTTGCCTTTTGGCTTTCCTGAGGGTGACTATGCGAGCCCGAAGCAGCCAGTTCATACCTGTGTCCCCAGTGTCTACAGCAGAGCCTCATATGGTCCTCAGTCATTTGTACCGAGTGAAGAGGTGAGTGTATGAATGATGGTTGAGGGAAAGAAGGAGGGAAGGAAGCTCGTCCGCTCTAAGCTTCTGCGACTCAGAAATGAGAGCCATTCAAGCCAGGAGAATCATCGGTGAACCAAACTAGACCAACCTGCTCATTTTAAAGAAGAGGTTCAGACAAGAAGTGACAGGGCCTAGGCCACAGTTCCACTGTGGGAGAGCCAGGCCTGGAACCCAGGTTTCCTGATGCCTACTCTTTCCCCTTGTCCTGGGCAGGGATCAAGGACAGGAGGATATGAGCTGCTTAGAATGGGCTTCACATCAAGTCACGCCAGCCTCTCTCCACCTAATCTCCCCAAATCAATTTGCAAAACTTCCATTAATACTGTCAGGAAATCTGCAAGCTGTTTAAAGCCAGGGCACTGCAGTTACTGCTGGCATAACAGCCACCTGGGGGGAGACACACATTAACGGCATAATTAAAGATTAGCGTGGCCTTGGGCAGTTCAACAAAATTTACCTTTCTCTGCAGATGGTGGCAGAACTTCTTTGAGTGGTGGAAGACCCTCACAGTTGCTAAGGGCTGGGCCAGGTGGCTTTGCATCCCTCCTTTTAACACTGTGCTTGCCCTCAGGAGACAGGGGTTTTCTGGGGAAAGGGAGAGTGGAGCAGCAACTTCTTTTGCCAGGTAGAGCAAGGCTGATCCAAAGTAATACTGTAGATCTAGGCTTCTCAAACTCTGATGGGCAACCATATCACCGGGACATCCTGTGAATGCAGGTTATTCAGAAAGGTTGGGGTGGGGCCTGAGACACTGAATTTCTAACAAGCTCCCAGGTGATGCCCAGGCTGCTAGTTCTTAGAATACACAGTGAGAAGGAAAGCTGCACGCGGGCTTTCTCTAGTTGTGCTGAGCGGGGGCTACTCTTCGTTGCGGTGCACGGGCTTCCCATTGCAACGGCTTCTCTTGTTGCGGAGCACGGGCTCTAGGCACGCGGGCTTCAGTCCAGAGATGAGGATGGGAGCTGTGGCTCAAACACTAATGGACACAGAAAGAAGAGGCCAGCCATCAGGCTGTTCAATGGTGTTTCCAAGCCAGCCCCAAGAGGGGGTTCTTTCTTTACACAGGAACTTGTGACACAGGGATTAAGATAGATGGCTCTGAAATTCCAACTACCCCAGTTCAGAATCCTGGCTCCCACCTTCAGTGCCCAGAGATGGAGATAACAATAGTAGCTACTTTATAGAGCTGTTGTAAGGACTAAATGAGATAATTCATTTAAAGCGTTAGCTCTGAGCATGTAGGAAGTACTTGATATCAATGTGAGATTTCTTTCAGTCCTCAAAGACAGTTTGTATGTATGCACAGGAAAAATATCCAGAAGATACTTTGGGTTTTGAAAGGAATATTTAATCTATTAAAGTTATAAATGTCATAAAAATCTAGTTCTTAAGTTTTAAGATTTAGCTTATAATTTTTCTTTTTCTGTTTATAAGTCTATCAAAATTTAGCAGTCTTTTTAAGGGGCTTTTGGATGATGTTTGTTTCATTTACCAACTTAATCAAACTCCTTCAAATATGTAAAATGTTATTTGATAAATTTAAAGTACTATGTTTTATTACCTGACTGATAAACCTTCCCAGGTAATTTTAAGTAATTCTTATAAATCTAAGAGAATATTAAATTATTTTAAATGTTCCAACACTGTATATGAATTTAATGATTTTTTTCAACTTAAAAATCACATATCTAACTCAATTATTAAATTACATTTTAGATTGGAATTAAAGACTGACTTGCTACTCAAATAGGCCAAATTCTCCAACATTACAAATACTTAATGGTACCAATATGTACAGACCCTTTAACATCTAAAAATATTCATCCTGTGTGTTTGAGTTTCTCAAACACTTCTGTCTTTGAGACTGAAAGATCTTTACGCACTAAGGAGATAATTATGCATTCCAAAGTAGTTTTGGGGGTCACCTTCTCAGATGATAGGCTGTATAATAGTTACTGGCCACAATGCTGACTGGATTCTTATCAGTGGCATTGATGGAACCCACTAAGCTCCAGTCTAGATGCTGTGTCAGAGACTCCATGAATTAAAGAAGGTGGTCATGCACTCCACGACCCAGGCAGGCTTCGAGTCCCTTCATTACTCAGTTCTTCAGTCCACTGCAGAAGCGGGCAGCCCCCTCCTGGGCTACCTCCACATGTGATCGGACTTTGCATTTGTTGGCCTCTTGAGATATCGAAATCTCCTCCTGTCTCCAGGCTCCAGAAACCTTTGACCTTGAGGAGATTCTGTAGTTCTGTTTTTATTATTTCTATTTTTTAGGGTCACACTTTCCTTGATGTTAAAATGGCATCCTTTGGAATTCTGGTTCTCTCCCATGGTTTGGTTTAACTTTGTGGTCACACTGCCAGGGTCATGCTCTGATGAATCAATGTTAGCACTAAATTATTATTATTGACACTGATTGTCTTAAAATGAAGACAAGGGACTTTCTGCAGACCCCTGGAACACTCAGGAGGATGCTGCAGAGTGATGCTCAGGCTACTTGGGTCCTGATGACCCCTGGTTGCTCCTTTTCTGGACATTTATGGTACTAAGGAATGAGTGGCCCAGGGGTTGGGTCAGAGGCCTTGGGCAAGTAGCTTCACTTCTCTGAGACTTAGTTTCTTCATCTGTATAATGGGGATTGTAGTATTTCCCTTCATGGGGTTTTCAGGGGAGCCAATGAGATGGACAATTTAGCATACATAGCACCTGGTACATTGTAAGTGCTACAAAAAGTTGTGTCCTTGTTCCTTGCCCTTCAGTCCATTTTCGAAATAGCAGCTGATTCCATGTATTTATATATAGAGAGCCATAATTACAAGGCAAGAGCAAATGTAAGCCAACAGACCAGACATCCTTTTCTACAAAACACTAACCATACCCACTGTCACAGTGGCTGCCTGGCTGAGTGAGAATGTCACTCCGAGGGCAGGGGCTCTCTCAGCTCAGACCTAGCAGTGTGTGTGGATTGGCCTGGGGATGTAGCTGACCGGTTTCAGGGAGCCCATGGCTATTTGTCCACAGCCCTCCTTAACCCTACCTTGACCCCACTCTACTTTTGCTGCCTCCCCTGCAGCATCCTTCTCCTGGGGAGCAAACTGGCATCAGTAGGTTGTAGAAAGAGCACAGGTTTTATTATTATTATTTTTTAAAAGTATTAAAAATATTTATTTGGCTATGTCAGGTCTTAGTTGCGGCATGTGGGCTCTTTGTTGCAACATGCAGGAACTTTCATTGCAGTGTGTGGGGCTAGTTGCGGCACGTGGGATCTTTGTTGCAACACGCGGGAACTTTCATTGCAGTGTGTGGGGCTCTTTGTTGTGGTGCACGGACTCTTCATTGTGGCGCACAGACTTGTCTCTCTAGTTGTGAGGTGCGGGCACAGTAGTTGCGGCACACGGACTCAAGAGCATGTAGGCTTAGTTGTCCCGTGGCATGTGGGATCTTAGTTCCCCGACCAGGGATCGAACCTGCGTTCCCTGCATTGGAAGGTGGATTCTTAACCACTGGACCACCAGGGAAGTTCTGAAAGAGCACGGGTTTTAGAGTCAAATAACCTGAGCTTGAATTCCAGCTCTGTTACTGACTGACAGTGGAGACCCAGGCAAGCCATTTCTCCTGTTTTCTCCTCTGCAGAATGAGTGTGATAGGATAATCCCTGCTTCATAGGCATGGCATGAGATTAAATGAGATGATGGGTGCAATAGCACTTTGCAAACTGTAAAGCCCTGTACACATGTTCACTGTAAGGACCACTGCAGTACTAAATGCCATTATTAAAATGACATTTTCCCTCTCCAGGTCACCTGCCTGGTGAATTTCTGAGAGGCAGCACAAATACCCCATCCACTGCAAAACCTCCTGTAGCCAGAGTGAAGCCTTCCCTTGTCTTTGCTCCCTCAAAGCCTATCAGAGTTCATGGAATACTGTAATCTAGTTAGTGGCTTATAGGTCAGTGTCTCCCATTACACAGTGAATCCTGGACTGTGTCTTTCTCTTCTCTGTCTGTCCAACATACAACAGGGCCTGTGTCAATGGATACTAGTTGAGTGAAAGAATGATTAACTCACTAAGGGCGTAGTAGAGCAAGCTGCATCCTATCCCCCTAAGAATTTCATTTTGAGCAGTCTTCCCCTCTGAGTCTTTTCCTGGACTCGGCTGCCCTGACACTGCCCATCCCCAGCCTTCTCCCTCCCTCCTCATTACTTGCGTAGATGCATAGCTCCTTTTCCCTGCCTGAAGGATTAAATGCAGTGATGAGAAATATGTTTTCTTATTGTTTTAGGGGGTGAGGGAGGAAGAAATTGAATCAGAGGCAACAGTTTATCTTGTGCTAAAGGGATTGTGAGGACTCCGGGAAGCTGTGTTCTTACTGCACACCTTCCCCCAGTGTTGACCCCTCCTTTATTGGGAAGGTATTATAATTAGTGGGAACAGCTGGTGGCCACATATGTGTGAGGGAATGGGGCTCCATGGCCTTGAATGAAATTCTGGTTCTGCTCAGGGACCACTTGTCATTGTAGGAGCATGTGGGGGACTGCATTTCACCCTGCCTGCCAGCACAGCCTTTGCCTGGGCTTCTTAGGCATTGAGGTGCTACGGAGAGCTGCAGTAAGTAGGAGCGAGGGCGACCTGGTTCTGACATTGCTGGGTGTGCCACCTTGAGACCGTTTCTCTGTCTGAAAATAGGGATCAGGACAGAAATGCATGTCTCACATGGGCTGGATGGGTCCCATGACCTGGCCCATGCCTCCTACGCTCTAAACCCCAATTTTGTTCTTGGGCTCAGAGAGGTCCTGCCTTTGGGGCTGATTCATACTGACAGATACATAGAAGAAGCAGATGCACACAAGCCAAGATGCTACCCTGTGGTTTATACAGAGAAATACAATGAAATGCCCTCCTGGACAAGGCTGATGCAACAGAGATCCAGGCCCAAATGTGGACTCTGCCACTTACCTGCTGTGTGAATATCTCCAAGTTGCAGCCTCAGTTTCCTTTTCTATAAAATGGGAAGAATAATAAAAACCTACCAGATAGAGTGGTATGAGGAATAATGAATTATTGTATGTTAAATGCTTAGCTCTGTGTGGCATTTAGAAAACACACCACAAAATGTTAGCTGTTACTGTTATTATTAGTTGGCCTTAAGTAAGCAAGTCTTTCACCCATCACTGGGGTAGGTTTTCCAAGAAAGGAGGAATGGTTCAGTCTGCTTAGCCAAAATGCTTTCTTCCAGGACTAGAGCAGGGATGGGCATTGTCAAGGTTTGCGTCTAGGAAAACCATTTTTCCTGTTTATGTTGCTGACCAGGCTGCTGTAATACAAAGGCCATAATACAAAAACTGGATTTCTACTTACTCAGTCACAGTTGCAATCTCACTTTGCCTTCCTGAGATTCCTCCTTAAAGAAAGATGATGGGTGGCTCCCAAACTCCTCACTCCTACCATCAGAGCCAGTCTGTACGTTGGGTTCCACTGGTGACATTATAATAATGATATGAACGGTAATATTTGCTGAGCACTTACTACACCCCAGGCAATTCTTTGAGGGACTTTATGTACATATTTGACAACAATCTCTGAGGCAACTTCCGTTATTATCCCCATTTTACGATGAGGAAACTAAGGCCCAGAGAGGTTAAGTAACATTGCCCAAGGTCCCACATTTGGTTAGTTATCCCCACTGGTGTGGATTTATTATACAATGATACCCTTATACATAAGTCATTTTGCATACGTGGAAAGAAATCTTTAGGGTGAATTCCTCGAAATGGAAGTGCTGGGTCAAATTTTGCCAAATTGCCTTCCATATACATTTTGTCAATTCACACCAGCAAAGTGAGACTTCCTGTTTCTCCAAAAGACTATTATCAAACTTTAAAATTAAAAAAAAATTCCAGCTTTATTGAAGTATAATTGACAGTTTTAAAAAAATGACAAATGAAAAGCCATAGATATCCTGCTCCAGGTTTTGTGTGTTTTCTTGTTAATGAAGTTGAGGATCTTATCATATGTCTGAGAGCTATTTTTGTTTTTTTCTGTGAATTGTCTCATCATGTTCTTTACCCATTTTTTAAACTAGGTCTTTGGTATTTTCTCATTCATTTCCAGTTCTTTAAGAAATTAATCATTTTTCTGAAATATGTTTTAAAGTGTATTTTCCTTGACCTTATCATTTGTCTTTTAATTTTGTTTATAATTTTTTTCACGTAAAATAAGCAATTTTATGTAGTTGAATTTATTCATCTTTTCTTTTATGGTTTCTGGGTTTTGTGTCCTACTTATACAGGTGTTTTGCCCACTTTAAGATTCTTTTTTCCTTTTTTTAGTACATTTATGGTTTCATTGTTTATGTTTAAATCTGAGATCTGAGATCCATCTGGAATTTATTTTGGTGTGTGACCCCTCTAACTTAAAAAATTTCCCAGATGGCTAGTTCCTCAAATACAAAAAAACAGAGGTCCTTCATATTTGAAATCAAACCCAGACAAATCAGAGGCTGTGATTTGTTTGAATTTGTTTGAGTTGGACCCAAACCAATCAGAGGTTGTGATTTGTTTGGATTCTCACAGATCATAGGATCCACAATAATCCTGGGTCATTCTGACAATTGAGAGTCTGCAGTAATGTAACATGTCCCCAAAATGACCTCCCAGGGCCTAGTGAAGGCACAGGCACTTGCTACAAGAATTTTCCTGGGGGCAGGCAAGTGATGACTCTGATTAAACATCCCTAGAATGTAACATAGTTAACACTTAACTGAGTGCTGAGGGCCAGGCCCTCTTCTGGGTGTGTTACAGAAATTTACTCATTTAATCCTCACAACACCACTAGGAACTAGTATTGTTCTTCCCATGTTACAGACAGGTTTGGAGTGAAGTGACTTGCCTGGAGTCCCCCTGAAGAGGGGCACCCCTAAGGCTCCACTGCCTCTCTTCGGGTGTGAGCAATGGTAGCACCAAAGAGACTGAGCCCAGAGCTCCCCAACCCAGTGCAGTGGGTGAGCCATGGAGACCCCGGTCTTCCTGCAGGTGCACATAGGAATCTCCTGGGAGCAGGGAGGAGTTAACACATGAAAAAGCAAATTCAGGGTTATGATCTTTGAAAATGAATCTTTTTTTTTTTTTTTTGCGGTACGCGGGCCTCTCACTGCTGTGGCCTCTCCCGCTGCAGAGCACAGGCTCCGGACGCTCAGGCTCAGTGGCCATGGCTCACGGGCCCAGCCGCTCCGCGGCATGTGGGATCTTCCCGGACCGGGGCACAAACCTGTGTACCCTGCATCGGCAGGCGGACTCTCAACCACTGCACCACCAGGGAAGCCTGAAAATGAATCTTTTCTTTGGAAAACAGAATTTTGTTTTGGAAAACAAACAAACCAAAAAACCCTCTATGTTTTTCATAATAGAGATCACAGAAAGGGTATGAGATTTTGATGTTGCTTAAACAAGGACATAATTTTAAAAAATATTTTAAGAAACAGTGGTTCAAACTAATTTGCAGAAGGGAAAAACTAAGTTGAAAGAAGTGTCCAAGGTCACGGGATGGTGGTTGGGAAGAATGCCAGCTTTGGAGTCAGGGAGGTGAGAGGTCCAACATCATATCCTACTAACTGCATGGCTTTGGGCCAGCCCACAAAGTCCTTGCCTGTAAAATGGGAAGGAAGGAGACCACTCAACTCTCGGGGTGGGGGGAGTAAATGAGATTTTGTAAGTGAAGTGGGTGGTCCAGCTCTCAGTGCATGGTGGGCTCTGTTATTGCTGTCATTGTTTATTGGAGGCAGAGCTTTAACAAGCAGACTTATCTCAGGGATCATTGTTGGGTGTTCTGTCTGGCCTTGGCGGGACAGGTGTGGCTGAGTGAACCTCGAAGGACCTGTCACCTGCTTCCCTCCTCTGCCTTCTGCCCTTGCTCTGACCCTTCCCCGCTGCAGCATCCTTATCCCTAGAGTGAAGATGCAGGGTGCTCCTCCTCTGCAGGGGTGGAGGGACAGGGGGCGCTGTGCCTATGAGGAGTTGGTCAGTGGGGGCAGGGAACCTGCCTTGGAGCTGCTCAAGAGCTGCAGCTCCTGTTTGGAAATACAAACTGCAGCAGATTTGTCATCTCTGGAGAGAAATTGCGTTTGGTAATTTCAATGTTTTTCACGCTTTGATGCTCTGTCTATTTAAGGGGAGGGCAGAAGGTGCGGAGGGAATCTAACTGGGCCTCAGTGAGTGGGAAATGGAGGCTGAAAAGTGAGCAGGAAGAACAACCGAGGGGCTGTGGTGGCCATGATGTTTTGAAAAAGGCTCTTCCCTGATCCTGGCGAGGTGGGTCTGGACTCTGGGGCTGAGATCTATTGTGTGGGCCATCCTCTAGTCTGGTAGTGGCTGGGTGGCAGCCTGGGCACACCTCCACTGCGTTTACAGAAGCATCACCAGACCTCAGCCAGGGGCCAACTGGCATAAATCCAGGCCTGTCGCCCGCCCTTGTTGGTGGTCTTGTCTACAGGTGGGGGCTTGGGCAGATGATATAGTAAAATAATGCATCAGGCTGGAAAGGCCTCAAGTCTAGTGGTTAATGTTCTCTCAGTTGGTAGATAAGAATAGTTACAAACACCTTGATAATAGCACTTTGTGCCTGGTCCTACTCTAAGGCCTTAGATATGTTAACTCATTAATCCTCACAGCAACTCTATGAGGAGAGTACTATTATTTCCTTCATTGTGTAGATGGGTAACCTGAGACCCAGAGAGGTTAAATGGCCCAGGCTCACGCAGGAAGTTGGTGGCACGAACTCAGGTCTCTTGACTCTAGTCCTGGACTTGTTGCTGACTGTCACCTGTGAGGTCAGTCCAGCATGGACCCTCCAAGACCAGGTGTGGGGTAAAGTGGTGGGAAAGTAACCAGGGTATTCTAAATCAAGGAGAATTGTTGGGGGTCCACCTGGTTAACCATGGGGGCTTCCTGGAGCAGGAGAGATTTGTGGAGCAGTCAGAATGATCTGAGAGGTTTACCTAGGTTGGTGTGGTGGGCACCCCAGACATGTGACCCTGTGTAGGCAACGGATGGGCAGCTGGAATGCGATGATTAAGCAAAGGGGACTTCAGGCAGCTTAGCAATCCGGGAGGCTTGTCTGAACAAGAAGGGGAATAGACATTGGTGAGCAGAGCATTAGCACCTGTGTTTGTTCATCCATCCATCCATCTATCCATCCATCCATCCATCCATCCATCCATCCATCCATCCATCCATCCATCCATCATACATTTCTGAAGCCTCTTCTTCATAGCAGACCCTGTGCTGGGGATATAACAATGAACAAGACCTAGTCCTGGCCCTGGAGTTGATTGCAGTCTTTGCAAGACAGGCTTGTAATAAAGTCAATTATAATGTTATGTGATAAGGCTGTTGATAGTTGGAGGTATCAGGGGACCTGGGAGCTCAGAGGAGGGACATCCAGCCCAGGCTGGGGGTGGAGGGATGGTTAGGGAAAGCTTCCCAGAAGAGTTGACTTCTGAGCTGAGGTCTGATAAAAAGTAGCAGTTCCTCAGGTTGGCACAGTAGAATCCCCTGGCAAGCTTTTAAAAAATGCTGATGCCCAGACCCTATCCAGACCTACTGAATCAGAATCTCCCCTGGTGATTCTAATGTGCAGCCAACAGTGAGGGCCGCTGAATTACAGGAAGAAAGGAGGAGCTGATGGGGAAGGGGATAACAGGGTGAGATAGGGATGGCATGAAGGTGGGAGAGAGGGTGGCATGTTCAGGGGGCTGCAAAGCAGTGGACAGAAGGATGAATGCAGGGAGAGCTGTAAGGGCTGCAGATGGGGGAGAGTGGGCACACACCCCACACCCCAGGTCCTGGGCAGGAGTCTCCCTGCTGCAAGCCCACCCCATGCCCAGTACCCGTCCTGAGGGTGCTGGCTGCCTTGGTGAGGGGCAGACATTCAGCTAATACTTCTGTTTTTATCACCACCTCTCCATGAAGCCACCAGCCATCCTGCCAGCTGTGTGCAGAGCCTACCTCTCGGAACGGTGCTGGATCAGTAATAAAGAGCCCTGGACTCTTAGAGGCAGCTCAGGACTGCTGGGAGGGCTTGGAGGTCTCAGGGGGTGGATGGCCATTGCCTGTTAGAGACCCTGGAACTTGGGGAAACCCTTGGAGGGGGCCGATGACCCACCATGGCAGCCCAGAGCCCAGGGCTACTGGGAAGTGGAGGGCATGGCCCCTGGAGAGGGGAGGAGGGAAAGGGCTCACTGACTGACTTATGTCCTGGTTCAGGCAGGTGTTTTCATGTGGCAGTGGCCCTGTGCATACTGGGCACTCTGTGAAGCCCTGTCTTTGATCAGGTTCTATCTCACAGACTCCTGGCACTAGCCCTGAAATTCCAGTGCCTTGAGGTCAGACAGATGTGAGTTCTGACCCCAGGGCTGCCGCACATCTGCTGCTCTCTGACCAAGGGCAAGGGACCTCTCTCTTTGAGGCCTCTGCTGCTTTATTGGTAAAGTGAGGTTCGAGGTCCTAATCTTGCAGGATTTTTGGATTGAGACTTTGCGCACACGTGTGTGTGTGTGTGTGTGTGTGTGTGTGTGTGTGTGTGTGTAAAATGCTCGGCACACAGTACAAGCTCAAATGCTTCCTCTCACTTATTTTCCCTGTTCCACTCTGGCTTTCCCCAAACATTGATCCCAGATATTAAATAGCTCTGGGTTTTCACAGCTGTGCCTTCTGAAATGAGATATCAGGTGGCTCTGGATCCTGTCCTTTCTCCTTTCTCAGGGTAGGGCTGTGGGCCCCCTCCTGGGCCCTGATCCTGACCATCTCAGACTGGTTTCCCCTCCCCGCCACATGGAACACCCAGATATTTGTGCCCCACCCTTAGCACCTTGCCATCGATGTCCCTTCCTACAGTTCTCCTGGCCCTGGGAGGTGGGCCTGGAGGACCTGTGAGGTGTGGATTTACAGGTGAGGGCAGTTCATACCTGGAGGAAGAGTGAGGGGAAGTTGTGGAGGGCATTGCTGAGCAGAAGACTCTCAGCGATTTAGGAAGGATTCTGAAGAGATGCTTGTTGCTAGGTGACCAGCAGGGGCTGGGGGAGAGGCAAGGAGGACTGCCTCTCCCCAATCCCTTTTACTGTTAGCTTCTGGGTGAATCCCTGCCGCCTCTCAGGTCCTGTCCTCCTGCCTCCTCTTCTCCTTCTCCCCTGTCTCTCCCTATCTAGTGCCATTAAAAGCAAATGTGTGCAGGGATGGGACAAAGTCCCTGTTAGTTGGCTTGAGGTTTTTCTTTTCTTCCCTTTTATCCAGTATTAATATTTGTAGTATATGCTGTGTGTATATATGTTTGAGTGGGCATATTTGTGCATCTGGGGTGTACATGCACATGTGTATGTGTGACAGACAATAAGAAGGCAGTTTACAGAGGGGTGGCCGTGGCAACTGCTTCCCCATATTGTATTCTCATCATGTACTAGGCACCTGCTACATCCCTGTACCGAACTCATCTCCCTGAATCCTCATAGCCATCCTGGGAAGTAAGCAATTATGACCTCATTTTATAGATAAAAAACAGAGGCTCAGAGATCTTAAGTGGGTTTGTTCCCACCAGAAAGTAGAAGAGCCAGGATTTGAATTCAGATCTCCGTGTGCACTCCAGCACTGAGTGACATTCCATAGCGACAGGGCTCCCCAGCTCAGTGAAGCCATTCCTAGTCTCAGGAGAAAGGCCGGTGCAGGGGCAGTACCCTGGCCCAGGACTCAGCAGGCCTGAGGTCTTCTCTCAAGTTTGTCACTGATGACTCATTGTCCTAACCTGTGAGTGGCCCTGTCGAGTTGGTGCCCATGGCTCTCTCCTTGGAAGTGGTCAGGTCCCCAGCCATGACCTGACTCCTGTAGGTCTGGGGGCTCTGAAGGATCCCCTTAGTCCAAGAGCAGGCCAGCTCTGTGGGATTCCTAGGACAGACCCCTGAACAGAGCTAGACAGAAGCTCGCCCCTCCTGTCCTCCTGGTGGTTCCTGGGCTGAAACAGACAGATGTAGAGTACAGTTGATGCAAGGGGTCTCAGAGCTGGAGCTTGGGATGAGCCCAGCACTGTGCGAGCGGTCTGAGATGCAGCCAGGGAGCTGACTTGTCCACATGACACTGGGGGATCCAATGGTAACCATCACCAGTCCACAGGCATAGCTTGCTTCTTCCCTGATGAGGCGTCAGGGGTTCTGACCCTGGAATCCAGGGCCCTGAAACATGATGAATGTGACTGTTTGGATGAGGGAAACTCAAAATTGGAGGGACCATCAGGAAACCCCTCATCTGGCTTCAGAATTCCCTCTGAAGTGTCAGGCAGGGTTCCCTGCTCTGGTGAAAGATTGGTTGATGGCATCTGGTAACCAAGAATCCTGACTCAGCACAGGCCTACTATGTGCCAGGGGCTCTTACACATGCTGCCTTATTTAAGTGTAATTGCAGCCTTGTGGTGGGTATTGTTAATCCCTGCTCTTACAGATGAGGAGTGTGAGGCACAGAGAGCGTTAAGTAATTTACCCAAGAATCATTGGATTAGCTGGCAGAGATGGTTTGGAACCCAGTCGGGCCATCCCTAGAAGAACTTGCTCTTGAATGTGAGTGGAGCACTGAGCATGTCCCCGGCTTTGCATTGAAACCTTCAGAAGCGATACCACATTGAAATCCTTTCAGACACCAAATAAGGCAAGAATTATTCCTCCTCCTTAACAGATGAAGAAACTGTGACTCAGAGGAAGTGGCAGATCTGGGATTGGGACCAGGCCATGCCAGGAAGAAGCAGCTGCGTTAAGGCCCTGTCCTGGCCAGTGGGGTGGGTACAGGCTAGCCACTGCTCACACCAGCTTTTATGGGCTGCTTAGCGGTAGTTCCTGTTGGCGTGGGCAGGTGCTCCCTGCCAATTAGGCAAAAGAGCAGTAAGGATAATTTCTTTATGCAAATAGAGCTTTGAGCTGAAGGCAGTGGAGACGTTTGTCTTAAGGAGATGCTCTGCTTTCTGCTTTGCTGCCCTTGGTCTGAAGATTTCCCCTGGGGCTCCCCCCACACCACTGGCTCCCTTCCAAAACTTGCTATGCCCCCTTTTCCACTCCAGGCAGCCCTGAGGGTGTGATGCTGTGACCACTCACTCATCTCCCCTACCCTGTCCAATCAGGACCAGAGCATTTGGACCTGGGCTTCAGTTGTAGCAGGAGGGATTCTGGTTAGATCCCAGGAAGCACTCAGACAATTAGGGGTTGTGGCATGGTGCATGTAGGACGGGAGCTTTTAAGACCTAGAGTCAGCAGTACAGACAGTGAAAGGGATGGGGGTAAGGGGTGACCCATGACCTCTGACCCTGTGCTGGGGGTCGGGCTCTGACTCAGGGGTTGTATGCTGGACTTGGAACCCCTCTGCCCACATCCCCGCTCTGAACCTGCTCCTAATATCCTTTAAATGGATTCCTCCCAGCTTCAGGGTTTAGGGGTGAGTTTCAAGATCCCAGAGACAATCCCACCGAGAGATTCTGACACCTCCCCGCCCTACCCACTTGCTTACAAAGAGATTTCAGGTTTTCTGAGCAAAGCAACCTCCTTCCCTGGCTGCCTGTGGGGGGCAGCCTTACCCCACGCACCCTCTGCAGAGCCCTGTGGAGCCTAGCTGCTCTAAGGGTGAGGTGAGGGCTCCTGGAGGAAGAGGCAGAAGAGCTGGGCTCCTTCTTCCTGTTCCTGTGGACGGGAGAGGAGGGAAAATCATGGCCTGAGAGTAGCCAGGGTACAGCTGGATATGTGGGTGGGGCACCTGGGGATCCTGGGGGCCAGGCTGGTTCAGGGGGGCAGGTCCTCACCTACATTCCAAAGCTCTCCAGGGCCAGGCTGTGGCCATGCTAGACCCCACTCTGCAGGACCCTAATGGGTGCCCTGGATAGGCAGTTTGGATATGGCGATGGGGAGAGGAGGTGGGAGTCGGGCAAGCTGGTCATGGGCAGGGAGAGATGGGGGCCCTGTGGCAGGGCGTGTAAGGCAGGGTGTGGCCTGTGTCCAGCCTCTGGTCACCTCACTGCCCATCCCCCAGGGTGTTCAGTCCCTGGAACCCAGAAATGCAGGGGGTGGCAGAGACTTTGGGCTCAGGAAGACAAGGCTGGTATGGGCTGGAAGTAACAGGGAAGGGAAATGAAAAGACACTGTTCAAGACACTGTTCCCAACCAAGAGACCTTGGGCTTTCTGGCCCTCAGTCTCCTGGTGCGCCGATGGGGCCGAGGATGCCGGCCCCCCACTCCTATCCCCTGCCGCCCGGGCTGCTGAATTAAGTGAGAGGTGAGGAAAGTGCTTGACACATAGCAGGTGCTCCCCCAGGGGCAGCTCCCTCTGGCCATCTTGTTCAGAGAGGCCGACTCCCTGACCTCCTTTTTTCTACCCCTCAAACCACAGCTCTAGAGAGGCAGTGTGGCCTCATGGTTAGAGCAGGGTCTAGTGCCCGACTGTCCTGCTTCACAAACCCGCACAGGCACACACTAGCTAGGGGTCCTCGGGTAACTTATTTAACTTCCCTGGGTCTCACTTTTCTCATCTGTAAAATGGGATAATCGTTCCCACTTCAGAGGGTTGCTCTGAGGATAAAATGAGTTAATATGCCTAAGGCACTTAGAATAGGGCCTGCCCCAAGTCAGCCCTCTCTAAGGGTGTGTACCATTTTCACTATTAACTGTTACAGTCCCATACATCTGCATGACCCTCAGGTTCTTGCAAAGCTTTCCCCCAAATGTGCTGCTTGAATTCCCCACAGCAGCCTCTGAGACAGGCCTGCCGGGAGTCCCACCCATTTTATAGGTGAGCACACAGAGGCTCAGAAGATGAAGTGACTTTCTCATGATCCCACACCATCCCCTTCTTTTAGAAGTGACTCTTAAGCTCTTTTTAGTGTGTGTGTGGCCCTGAGTACCCTCCAGCTCACCTGCAGCCTGGGACCCCCGGCCACGCAGGCCTCAAGTCCTGGGACAGTGAGGATGGCTCCTCTTCCTCTGGGTTGCCCAGGGCCATCAATGCCTGCGGGTTTGGTGCAACAGGCAGGCAGGTTCAAGGCTCCTGGTTCAGGATTGGGACCGGGGTTTAGGTGGCTGGAGCCGAGGGAAGGCAGGGCGAGGTGCACCTGTGGGGCCCGGTTAGGGATTTCAGCTGCCTCTGAGGCCTGGGCTTCCCTTGAATTATCATTTGCAGGTGGCTAGGTGCCCGGGGTAAGATTTTCATCTGACAGGTGAGGCTTATCTCCCAGAGCTGGAGAATTGACTCTACAATTGACCAGGATGTTTTACCTTTGATGGTGTCCCCTGGCAGTCTGAGTCCCGGCTCAGGGGGCAGGGGTGGCATTGTTGCTCCCAGCCAAGCCTCTGGTCCTTTTAGTCATGAACTCACATGGAGCCTCAAACCCAAACAACAAGGGGAACACTGTGCAGTGGGGCTGGGGAGCAGGCGACTCCAGAGTCAGACCTGATTTGAGTATCGACTCTGCCACTGAGCAGCTGTGTCTCCCTGGCCAGCTTAATTAACCCCTCTGATCTTCCATTTCCCCATCTGAAAATGGGCCTAACGGTATCCATGTGACATAGTTATTGTGAGGAGTAAATAGGATAATGGGTGTAAAGTGCTTAGCGCAGCACCCAGCACCCTTGTAAGTGCCCAGTTAAATGCTGTCTTTACTCATAGTCTATGAATGTGATGCTCTGAGTGCCTACGCACTGCCTGGCATCAGGAGGATTCTGCCCTTGTCCCTGTTGCTGTGCTAGATCTACAAAGGCTTGAGGACCACACTTCCTGAGGGCTCCCACCCCAGGGAAAGGGCAAACTGCTCTGCCACCCAACCTTTACTGAGCTCCTACTAGGTGCTGGCACTGTGCGTGCCAGTAAGACCCTGCCCTGCTGCCAAGGAACTCAGGTTCCTGGGTCCATGGTTACGTCACAGGTTGATGGGGATGGTAAAAGGGGGTGCGTTGCAGAGGGCACTGAGTGGGGGAAAATGAACTTCGGGGTGATTGTGGGTGGCTTCACAGACAGGTGATACCATCCTCATTTGTACTGTGCATTAAAGCACAAGAAAGATTTGGGGGCAGGGTGGGTGGTAGTTTTCCCGAAGACAAAATAGCGTTCACAAAGGCCTGGAGGTAGAGAGTTTAGGCAGCTCCTCCACTTTTCCACGAACACTCAGAACAGCTCCAACTCCAGCAGAGGGACACATTTCAGGCTGGGGGACACAGAGCTGGGCAAGCTGTTCAGAGAAGGCCCCTTCTCTCGAAAGAGGCAGTGGGAGACCAGGTTTGACAAGACTGGCCACAGGATCAGGGAGCTCGGGAGGTGGCCCTTCTGCCTGGCAGAAGGAGGCTTATTTAAACAAAACAAAAATAGGAGGGTGAGGGTAGAAGAGGAAAGCAAGACCAGTCTGTGCTCTCGCTCTCCTGTGCTGGGTCAGAGGGTGAGGGTTAAGGGGGTGTACCTGGCCCCTCACTTCTGGTAGGGGCAGCAGCCCTGGGATGAGGGTGCACGACGCTGAAGAGACACACTCAGCCCACGTGGCAGAGGGGCCCAGGAGCCCAGTGTTGAGAGGAGTAAAGGACCTGCTCTTCGAGCTTGGAGGGCTTCTTAATCAGTTTTACAAGAGGCCTCCATCTCCACATGTCTCTCCTCATCAAGATTCCCTGGGGAGGGAAGAGGAGAGGGGTGCCGCCGTCCAGAGAGTTTCCCCAGATCCTCATGCCTGTGGCGTTTGCCTGGGCCCTGCTTGCCTCTTGTCTTCCCAGAACCGGAGCTGTGGAAGGGGTGGGGTGCCTGCCTGCCAACTGTGGATGCTGGATATCTGTGTAGTGGGGGTGCTGGGTGGCAAGAAGCATGAGGAAGGGTTGCCATACACTTCCTAGTTTTTCCACTTACTAGCTGGGTGGTAAAGCATGTCCTTTAAGCCTCCAAGCCTCATTATTGGTATCTACAAAATGGGGCAGTAATGCTCACCATCTGTAGTCATTCTGACGATGAAATAAGATCTAGAGGAGAAATCTAGCACAGGCCTGGCAGGTCCAGTCTTCAGCTTTGACACACACTGGCCTAGATGATGTCTCAGAGAAGTGTCAGGTGAGGGGTCGGCCTTGGTGAGGTCTGTTAGCAGGTGGGTGGGTTACTAGATGAGGCCATCCATCAACCTTTGGGGATGATCTCATCATGCCTCTGCTTATAAATCCATAAAATGGGGTTAATAATAGTACTTACCTCACAAGGTTATGTGAAGATTAAATGAATTATAAGTAACTGTGTTTGACTCTGTTAATAAATAGTGCTTAATAAATATTAGTCATTATTACTGGTTTTGTTATTCAGTTCGTTAGCTATTGAGGCAAAGTCTCAAGCCCAAGGATTTGGTTGCAGATATCAAAACAGGGGTCTAGAATGGGACTTGGCCTCAAGAGGGAGGCAGAAGACCACAGAAACCAGGGTCTAGGTGAAAGTTGGAACCTCTAGGTCATGCCAAGGCCTGGATAGGTTATCAAGTCTGGGTTGTGTGTGTAGGGGACTGCTCTGTGGCTCGTTGTAACCTGCTCCCACCCCTTCAGAACTCTCCCAACACATTTCCTGCTCGCCTTGGGTTCCATCCAGAAGGGCCAGATTAAGGTGGCGTGCTGGGGACACCTGCATCCCAGGCACCTCCCCACTGGGCTCCCACATGGTCAGGCTCAGAAAGGAGCAAGCCCAGCCCTGCGGGGAGAGGTGATGTCAGAGAAGTGGAACTTCCGTTCACCTACGGCTTCAGTGGCTCGAAGCTCCTCCCTTTCTCAAGAGGGGCTGTGCTGGGAGAGGCCTTGGGGGCTTCCAGCCAGGTCTGGGGCGGGAGACAGCAGCCTCCAGGCTGGCTGAGGCTCTCATCTAGCTGGCATGTGTGGTAATGACCCTTCTTACTGCAAGCATCTGTTTGCATCCATTGATGCATGGAAGAATAAGACTTTGTTGGGTCGGGGAGACCCAGACCTTTAACTCTGTCCACAATTGGGGTTATATATTCAGAGTTGTGTCTGTTGGACCAGTGGAAGGGGCAGTAGAAGCCAGGATGCTGGGGGACAGAAGGGTCCCTGAGAGAGAATTCATCACAAAGGGCTGAAGAGGTCTGGTCTTGAGGTCTGGCTGCTGTAGCATGCCTGAGGGCTGGAGGGGTAGGGGTTCTGAGAACAGGTGTGTGGCTGGTCACCAAACCCCTTGGGGGAATTCCCTGGTGGTCCAGTGGTTAGGACTCCTTGCTTTCACTACCAAGGGCCCGGGTTCAATCCCTGGTCGGGGAATTAAGATCCCACAAGCCACGGAGTGTGGCCAAAGGAAAAAAATGTACATGTTTAAAAAAAGAAAAAACTCTTGGAACCCAGTGACATTGGTAGCCTGAGTGTCCCCGGAGGGAAAAAAAGTTTGTGTGTGTTGACTGAAAGGGTCATTTCATTTAGTCCCTAACCCTTTGGGAACAAAGCAACACTGCTGTGGAACCCCTCCTGCCTGCATCTGAACCTAACGCTGATTGAGCGAAAGTTCTTCCCACCCTGCAGGAGAATGCTGAGTACTTAGCACAGTGCCTGCTTCAAAGTAGGTGCTCCAAAATACTTGGGTAAAGTAATAATAAGATTAAAAAAGAAAAAAAACCCACCTCATTTAGTGGAGGGTTTTGTCATAGCAAATTTGCGGAGCAGTCAAGAGAGTGAAAACGCAGATCTATTCATGGGTGAGCTACTTCCTGGGGCTCTCAGATGCCGGGAGAGAGTTTGCAAAGGATTGAATCCCCCAGTTGGCAGATATTCCAGTCTGATATTGCTAGGAGCTTGGAGCTAGCGATATTTGGGTGTTGTTAGTGCCATTCACACCCACAGGCTGGTGAAGAAAGGGCTCTCTCAGTGTTTTCTGATGAAGGAAGGGTGGTTTGCCAACTGGAGAGATAGATGGAATCTAAGCAGGGGAAATGGAAGTCATTTGGCTGCACTGCTAAAGCATCACACGTTCACTGCTCACGGGATTATTCACTTTTCCTTTCTCTTTCCTGCTAAGCTTACTGATGCACTGGCCCAAACCTGTTCATGTGGCTCTTACTGTCTGGTCGCCCAGTGAGGAAGGATCAGCGGGCCTGCCAGCATCCAGACTATGGGAATTGTCTCTGAGGAGACTTGACAGTCCAGATAGGACACAAGGGGTTATTTCCTCTCCTCCTTTCCCATCTCCTGGTTCCCAATGCCCTCATGGTCTTCTCTCTCACCTTCTCCTCAGCAATATAAGATCAAAGACTGTAAATTATTCATTCACAGTTGAATGGAGCACATTTCAAAGTCAGGGCTGCTGGGCATCTTGGTCTCAGAGTTGCCAAGGGTGAAGGCCCACATGTTTGGGTCCAGCAGCTCTGTCAAGTCCCGGCCCTGACATCTGGAGCCAGCCCTGCCTGATCCCTGCCCTTCCCACCTGTCTGATTTCCTCCCTGACTTTTCCCTGTCCAGAGTTCCCTGCCCCACCTTACCCCAGAGGAAACCCAGTATCAGTGTTACTGCCTCCTGCCGTGCGGGTGTGTCTGTGGCCTCCAGGGCTACTGTTCCCCGGGACTCCCAGGCTGTCCCTTCAGATGGGAGCAGGGAGCCTGCATGTTTGAGAGGAGTGCTAAGATGAGCCAAGCACCGGACCAGTAGTCGTGCTAACAACCACTACAGCAAACATTTGATGCGTGTGCCACGCGTGTCAGGCACTCCTTTTAGCACTTTTTAATGTAACATCCCTATCTCACCCATAACAACCCTAGGCGGTAGATACTGTTTCTAGCCTGGTGTAACAGACAAGGAGACTGAAGCTCACAGAGGTCAAATGACTTGCCCAAGGTCACACAACCTGCAAGTAGCCAAGCTGAGATATGAATCCAAGCATCTGATACCAAAGTCCAACGATGTACCACTCTGCTAAAGCATATGCTAGTTCATTTATCCTTACACTGACCTCATGTACAGATGGGGAAACTAAGGTCTTAAGAAGATAAGTGACTCATTCTAGGTCATGTAGCTAGTGAGTGGCTGAGCCAAGATTTGTTTTCTTGTTTTTTTGGAATCTCAGTCTTTATTGGCTGCAAGGCTTCACACGCTCAGGCCAATGCCAGGGCTCAGATCTTGTTGAAAGCAGCAGTGTCAACGCTCTGCACATGCTCCTCGAACTTGGTGATCTCCTCTTCCAGCAGGTCCGTGCCCACCTTGTCGTCCTCCATCACACACTGGATCTGCAGCTTGTGGGTGCCGTAGCCCACGGGCCCCAGCTTGGAGGCCCCCCACCCCAGGTCAGCCCATCCAGCTGGATGGAGCACATGCAGGCCTCCAGCTGGGCCATGTCCGTCTCGTCATCCCAAGGCTTGATGTCCAGGAGAATGGAGGACTTGGCCACCAGGGCAGGCTTCTTGACCTTCTTCTCAGCGTACTGCTGCAGCCTTTCCTCCCGCAGCCAGGCAGCCTCCTGGTCCTCCTCCTCATCGCTGCCGAGCAGGTCAATGTCATCGTCATCGTCCTCTGTGACGGTGACCGCCTTCCGGGTGGGGCGCTCCACTTGGCGCACGGGAGACACGTGCTGGGTCTGCGGAGCTGTGGCCGGGTGGGTGGGCGAGCTTTTCTCTAGTGCACTCAGCCAGGCCTCCAGCTTGGAGACAGCCTGCTGCAGATCCTGCACCACCCCTCGCAGGCTCTGGTTCTCCACTTCCAGGCTGGCGATCCGGATGACAAGCTCACTGTGGTCTCCACCGGGCCCACTGGAGGCCGCAGGGCCTGAGCTTCCAGCCAGGGACTTATGGATGTTTTCTCTGGCTCTTGTGACGTCACGGAGGATCACGCTGGCGCCATTCTCCTGGTGTGAGGAGCCAGCCATGGACCCGTTCATCTGCTCATAGAATTTCCTTTCTGCATCATCATATTTGAACTTGTCAAACCAGATCTTCTCGTGCACTAGAAAGTTTGTGGCCATTTTCACACCAGCCAAGGACACAGCGACCAACGAGGAGGGCTCGGCGTACGCAACGGCAGAGGAAAGAGCCTGAGCCAAGATTTGAATCCAAGACATTCTAATTCAGAATCGATGTCCTTTGTACCACCTTCCCTGAGACTGATGGGTGAGCTGACATTCTAGACACCCTTATGAAGGGAGGGATGAAAGAGACCCACTTGCAGACCCAAGGAGACTCAACCTGTGTGCTGGGTGGGGTGGGGGCCCCAGGGAGCCCTGGATGATGATGGATCCAGGGTCTGGAATTTCTTGAGCATGAATGTCAGCATATGTGTCCGTGATATGTATTCAATCTAATGCCACCCTCATTCAGAGATTCGGAAGAACTGACAAAGGAGAGAAACAGAAGCACTTCCTCTCTGAGCTGTTGCTTACCAATGAGCTTTTATCTCCAAGTAGCAGAATAATCATAACCCATAGCTCCTGCGTGTGGCTGATTAGCTTTGCTGCAAGTTTCATTTGATTACAACACGAAAGTCTGTCCCTGACTTTGGTTGCAGCTATATGGCTGCTTGCTTACAACTGAAAAAGAGAGGTAGAGGGACCAGTAGGACCCAGGAGCATCAGATAATGAGGTTGGTGCTTTAAGAGCATGTTCATCAACAAAGACCATTTGTGTGGCCCCATCCAGTGTGCAGAGCCACTCTGTATGTCATCTTAATGGGTCATCACAGCAACCTGGGGCTTTCTTCCCATGGGGCAGTGGCCAATAGTTTCAGCCATTCACAAGGGTGGGGAGGAAGGGGAATAGGATGGAGACAGTGTTTGGTTTATATAAAAACTGTGAATGTGTGGATTGCAGGGTGTGTATTTCATTTTTAAGACAAATTAAAAACCTAATCTTGTCTTGTGCTTGAACCTGAATAGTACTAATCTTATTTATGTTATTTTTGAGTGCTTGCTATGTGCTGGGCACCATGCCATGTGTTTACTCAACAGAGCAACTTTATCCAGTGGGGAAGAATACTAACCTCATTTTACCGGTGAGGAAAGGGAGGCTGGGACAGGTGGAGTGAACTGCCCCGGAGGTACAGCTGGTAAGGGAAGGAGCTAGGATGTGAAGTCAGGGAGTGTGCTTCCAGAGCCTGTACCTTTCTTGCTGGGCTGTTCTGCAGGAGAGTGTCTCTCAGGGACCCTGACTTCCCACAAAGAGCCCGGTGGGCAGTGGGAATGCAGGGTCCTCTGGCAGGAGGGTCCTCTGACCCTCTAACCTGCACCTTCCTCATCTCTAAAGGAACGTTTCGTGATCCATCTCGCAGGTGATTGTGGGGTAACTCCTTGCTAGCTATGAAGCACTGTTTACCTGTTCGTGGATAGGAGGCAGTGGTGAGCAGGGCAGAGGGAAATCCTTCCAAGAAGAGACAGATTTGGACAAGAGGGTACAGGTGGCCTGAGACCTGTGGCCCAGGTTTGGGACCTTAGCATATGCTTTTCCCTCTGCTGGGAATGCCCTCCCCTCCCCCCTTTTCTCATGACTGGGTTTTTAAAACTTTCAGCTGTCAGCTTAAATGTCCTCTTTTCAGAGAGATGTTCTCCCTTCCCACCCCTGGTAGACTGGCCTGAGTCCCTACCTCGGCCAGCCCTGGGAGCTTTCCCTGACTCCTCCACTTCATCCCAAACCTCCCTACAATATCCAGCCCTACCTGTGTATGAATTATTCAGGGAGAAGCTGAGGACTCATTATGGGGACAAATATTCCAGCAAAAGCCATCTGGCTGGAGAAGAGAGAGAGTGGGGTGGCATTTATTGTCAGGAAGCAATTTCTCATGGTAATTAAATTCTCACACGTGTGTGTGTGTGTGTGTGTGTTGTGTGTGTGTGTGTGTGTGTTGGGGAGATGTGTTTAATCACTGTCCCCCTCCCAGGGTCTAATCTAGCCTGTGTCATACCAAAGTCCTGGGTCTAAATAGCACCACCCTTCCCCTGACTTGGGGGAGGAGGGGTGGTGTCGGTTCATGTTTTTGATTAAAGAAAAAAAAAATCAGAGCCTCAGTGAGGTTTCATGAGAAATGGTGGGAGCAGCAGGGTCGAGGGGAGCTGATTATGTAGATGTGTTTAAGCTCTCACCCAGGGATGGATGGCTTCCATAATCCCACCGGGGGCTGAGACCCCGGCCGTGTTTGCTGGCTCAGATGCAGCTGGGGCCATTTCTCAAGTTCATGGAGGAAGGGGATGAGCAGGTGCACAGGAGGAGGGGCTGCCTGTCAGGTGAGGGTCCTGAGGGGTGGGGAAGAGTTGTGGAGGAGCCCTTTCTCTTCTGCAGCACGTACTCAGCCTCTGTCCCCACAGGTGTGTCTGCCTCTGGGCGACACTTTGTTGCACAAATGCTAACCCGGCCTCTGCTACAGACTGTGTACAGACTGTGTACAGACTGTGCTGTGTAGCCCTGAGCTAGTCCTCTGGTCTTTCTGCTCTTGTGTTTTCAGTCTGTAAAATTGGGTGAAGCTTTGGAGATAGATGGTGGTGATAGTTGTACAGTAATGCAAATGTATGTTATGTATATTTTAACACACACACACAAATTCTAAAAGAAAAATCAGGTGAATCTGTAGTTTCCTTCTGGTCTTAATGTTCTCTGGATTGATGATCCTGGATTCAAAGAAATGTCAAAGGGCTTATCATTATTCCAAGAACAGGCTGTGTGACCTCAGCTAAGTCTGTTTCCCTCTCTGATTCCACTTCCTTTGGTGGTGGCAGAATCGCTTCTCCAGACCTGGCCAGTTGCTTCCCCTCACTCCTTAAGTTTCCTGCCATGTCTCTGAAGTTTGCCCCCTCTCCAGAGCCTGGACACCCCCTGTCTTTGGATCCCCCAGCATCACTCGTCTCAGCCTCTGGTGGCTTTTTGTAGAGGCTGAGGGGGACCTCTGCTTGGCTATTGAATGAGCCATTGAGAATTTCATGGATAATTCAGGAACACAAGTCAAACAGGAGGCTGGAAGCTCTGGATTTATGAAGAAAAATGAGTCAAACTTGGCAATTTATGAGCAGCTCAGAATAGCAGCATGGTGGTGGGTGGGGAAGGCTGGAGGACCGCTCTGAAGGGTTGGGGGCACAGTTGGGGGAGGCAGATGTGCTAGTGGGGCTGGAGAGAGCATAGGGAGCCTGGGCCTTAGCACCCAGACCACTAGCTTTGTGGGAAGTTGTCTGTGCCCTGGACAAATGGACAGGTGTTGTCCAGTGAGGGGGCAGGGACTCCTCAGGCATCAGAGGGAGGGTCCAGGCCACAAGTCCTAATTTGGTCTCCCTGTGGCCTGGCCTTGGCTGGGTACCCAAGAGAAGAGAGGTGAAGGCAGAGAGGGGGCACATTCTCCAGCCTTGGGGGGTACACGGCCAGAATGGAGAGGCTTAGCTGGCCTTCAAGGGGGAGAGAGAGAGAGAGAGAGAGAGAGAGAGAGAGAGAGAGAGAGAGACCCTCACTTGTCCAAGAGGCTTCTTTTTGAGGTTTTTCCAGTCTTCCAGGTGGGGCCCACAGTCTGAAGGTGGTGAGATACTTCACATAAATCCAATCCTAGCAGCCCAGAGGGTCATCCCAAAGGCCACCCCAAGGTCAAAGCCCCTGAAATTTTATGGGTCCCAGTAGAGGTGGGGTGGGGTGGGAATCTGACTGGTTTTGCTCCCATGGCTGACAAGTAATGTCTTGTCCCTGTCACCTCCCCAGCATGGTTCCTCCTGGATAGTTCCACCTTCTATCCAGTTTCCTCCACTTGGGATGGACTCCAAGCATTGCATTCACAGGTACAAGGTCTAATAAAAATGGCTTATGTCTGAGGATCAGGGATGGAGAGAGTAGGGATGAGCCCCAAGTAGACACGGCTTGTCTGGGTGTCATGGAAAAAGTTCACATCACCCGTTAGGGCTCAATTGCCTCATCTGAAAAATGGGAATGGCTTTCCCTTCCATCAACCCCTCTCATATACTTACTCATACAGCTCATAAACTGTGATATGACTGAAATAAAATTATGAATGAATATGTGTTTGTAATCCTCTAAGGTGTTGTATTGAGGTGGTAGATTCTTTTATTAATTTCCCATAGGAATCAACCTCAATCACCTCTCCTTCTTGGGCTTTAGATTCCCCATGTCTGAAATGAAGCGATTAGACCAAGTCAACTCTCAGTCTCTTCCAACTTGAACAACATCTAATCCTATAACTATCTTGGTATCTCAGTTCCTGATCAACACATTCCTAGTTGAGGGTGGGGATTTAAGGTCCAGAGCTTGGAGGAGGCAGGGTTTTGTTCAAACAACCACTTAATAAAATGATTTCTAGGTAGGGGGCCTTACTGCTTTCTCTTAATCTCTTCCAAGGCCCTACTGAAGATATGACTAGATGTGTGCATTCTTCTGACTTAGATGGGTGGGACTGTCCCTTAGAATGTATTAGAAAAATTTCCCCAGAACTCAGGTTATACAATGTGGAACATTCCCATTTTAAGAACCAAAGGACGTGGAATGTCAAGGGGCTTAAAGGCTCCTGAGGTAAGGGTGAATGAAGATGCACTGTTGACTTGGGAATCATTATTTAGGGTCAACAAATAGTTATTGAGCTCATACTGTGTACCAAATGCCGTTCCAGGTGCTTTCATATTCATTTTTCTATTTGGTTCCATAATAATCATGGGAGGAAGGCAGTGTTATTGTCTTTTGGTAGATGAGGAAGCTGAAGCTCAGAGAAGTAGAGGAGCTGTCCAAGGTCACAGAGCTGGGAGTGGTGGAGCTGGGACACAAGTCCAGGTCTATCTGATCTCAGAGTCAGAGCTTCCCCTGGAAAGTGACTTCTTATTCCAGGGTCACTTTTATGTCCATTAAAGCCACAATGTCATCTCACCATTGGTCTGTACTGATTTCTCTTTGATTATGGTGATATTTTCCTGTTTCTTCATATGTCTAGTACTTTTGGATTATATCCTAGACATTGTGAATGATATATTGGAGAGACTTTGGATTCTACTATATTCCTCTAAAGAGTGCTGATTTTTTGTTTTTAATTTGGCTGAACTCACACTTCAAACTTTTATCTCCTCTCTGGTGGGCAGCAGCTGAAATCTCACTTCAGTTCTGGTAATCTTAGCTGGGCTTTTTGGAGTCTTCCCTGTGCATATATGTTGAAGGATCAGCCAGAGATTTGGGTAGAGTTTATATATAGATGTTAGAGCTTAATCTCTGTGGCTCTCTCCTTTCTGGAATTTCTGCCATCACTTTCAGCTGCTGTGTTCATCCACACTTTCTCTCTGATTCTTCAAGCCACTAAGGCTGCAGGTTTCCTAAAAATTGAACTATCCTGTAGGACACTGACTGTGGTCTTCCCTCAGGAGGAATCCTTTAAAAACATGAAATATACCCATTGTCCTTCTTCCAAGTGTCAATTACTCTCTGATTTCTGCCTGCTTTTTGTTTTACCAGTGTCTTTAGGTAGTTTTAAAATATTTTATCCAGAGTTTATAGGTTTTTTTAAAAAAATATTTATTTACTTGGATGCACTGGGTCTTTGTTGCAGCAGGTGGGCTCCTTAGTCGTGGCATGCAAACTCTCAGCTGCAGCACCAGGGAAGTCCTCTGAGTTTATAGTTGTTATGTGTGGGAGGACAGGTCTGACAGGAGCCACTTGACCGTCACTGGAAGTTTTGTTCTCCTTTTGAGCACGAGGTTCCTCTTACGGCTCTTACTAGACAGGGTCTGTTCTTAAAGCTGTGCCAGGCCTAGTAGTTTTTAGGAATCTGGTATTTAACTCACAGTAGTAAGTATTTATGTGTTGTCACTGGCTTTTGGAAATGTGCAGCTGTGTTCATGACAGACTTCTGGGTGGCTTTGCATCATGTGCGTGTTCCCTTCAATATCACCTCTCTTGGGAAGGATCACTTCTAGACTGCAAAGGGCATCCAACCTCAGGTCTCCCTTCCAGGTGCCATCATGCAGGGAGGTGGAGGGGCAGGCTTTGTCCTTCTCAGAAGCACCCTTTTGGCAGTCTCCACTGGGAGGACAAGAGGGGTCAGGAGGGAGAAGGAGACAGATTCTCCAACTCACCAATGTCATCCAAGTATGTATCTCTTTAAACTCTGCCTTAGGGAGTTTGTCAGATGGCCACCACCTGTCCAGGCTCCTCCAGACACCTTCTGGAGCTGCAGGTGTGTGCCAAGGGCTGGAGAAAATTGGCTCTTTCCCTAAGTTCCTTTTCTCTTTTGTTGGCGATATCAGAAAGGCCAGAGCATCATGGCAAAATCCATGTTTTTTTAAATTTTTATTTATTTATTTGTTTTTGGCTGTGTTAGGTCTTCGTATCTGTGTGTGGGCTTTCTCTAGTTGCGGCGAGCAGGGGCCACTCACTATCGCGGCCTCTCTTGTTGCGGAGCACAGGCTCCAGACGTGCAGGCTCAGTAGTTGTGGCTCACGGGCCTCGTTGCTCTGCGGCATGTGGGATCTTCCCAGACCAGGGCTCGAGCCCGTGTTCCCTGCATTGGCAGGCAGATTCTCAACCACTGAGCCACCAGGGAAGCCCCCCATGTGTTTTAAAAAATGTCCCTTCTTTGTAGAGGGGTTGTTTTTCTCTCCCTTTTCATCTTAAAAAAATCTTGTGTGTTAGAGAGGTGAAGCCAGAAAGAGAATGTCCCTCTGATGGCTGAGAATTATTGTTTTAAAGGCTTTATTTAAGCCGCTCTTAACAAAACTCAAACATCTGGCTTGTGGCGCCTGAGTGCCAACTTTCAGCTTGAACGGAATGCATGAAGATGGCAGGCACCCAGGATGGAGGGAAGGAGGGCAAAGCCCGCTGTGGCGTTCTTGGCTGTCGTTGTTGTCATGGCCATCATGGCCACTGTCTGTGCTGTGCCTTCTCCCTGAGGCAGGGACAGGGGCAGGGGCAGCAAACCACTTTCTCGAGTATGTCTTTATGCTAGAGACATTTTGCTAAGGGGAATGTATCCATGTCCAGCTTTCAGGGCTTAAAATCTAAAAAAGAATAAGGCCTTAAGCCTAAGAGAAGCAGGGCTGGCGGGAAAGGGAAGGAAGGTTGTATTATATTTATCCAACACATGTTCTGTGCCAGGTATTTCATATCCATTGTCACGTTCAGTTCTTGTAACAACTCCATGAGGTAGGTGTTGATGGCCTTTCATTCCAGGTAAGAAAACTGAGGTCATAACTCGCTGAAGTTTACTCCATTGGCAAGTGGCAGAGTCAGGAGTCAATCTCAAGGCTGGTGCCTCTAGAGTCTAGGTTTCTTCCATCATCTCCAAACTTCATCAGGTCCAGCTTTCACATTTTACAAGCAGGGAGACTGAGGCCAGAGCAGGAAAGGGCCTTGGCCAAGGTTCCTTAGGTAGGAGGCAGAGCTGGCACTTGGCCTCTGTGCTTCAGCTGGGTGGTGGAGGATGAGTGTAGAATGGCGCAGCCTGAGGGCACCAGGGCTGTAGCCCCTCGGAAACTGCACAGCTCCCGGGACCTGGTGGCCCTTACCTGAAGCGTAGGGGTGGGATGATAAAGAATGCTGGAGTGGTTCCTGCTGATGCACCGCTGATCTGTCTGTGAGCATCTGTTTGCCTGCTCTCTGATCACTGTGTGGGCGGAATCTTCCCATTAGTATTTCACTCCCAGGGTCTCAGCACAGCCAGGCAGTTAGGATGCCCAAGATTGGAATCTCTTGCAGCTGCCTCTAAATGTAGTCAGGAAAGCTTTCTCCTCTATTCTTGAGCCTCAGTGTTTCCAGCTGTAAGATGGAGGCAAGGGACCTGCCTTGGAGGATAGGAGCGATGGAGAAATTCCTAAATGATGTTTTGGAGGCCCTAGAAGTTAAATCAGATGAATATAGGACATCCCTATCATGAGTTGGTCATTTGATCTTTTTCTCCCTACTCTCCTTGCTCTTCCCTTCCCTCCTTTCTTCCTTTTTCCTTTCATGACATTTGTTGAGAATCTGAATGGCCAGGAATAGTGGCAGAAGGAAGGACTGGGAGGTGGGACTGGGCAATGGAATTATGTAGGAAAGGATGAGTATGTTTGGAGAACTTCTTGAGACTCTCAGGAACTGGGGGAGGCATAGGAAAGAAGGAAAAGAAACTTCAGTAAAGGCAAAGGTGGCCATCAGACCAGAGACAAGCCCCAGGAGAGGTCAGAGGAGGCGAATTTAGGGGGATATCGGGTCTTCACGTATTGAGAACCAGGCTAAGCCTGAAGAGACCCCAGCCAGGGTGGGGAATTCTGTGTCCTTTTCTATCAAAACCACACCTCGGAGTTCTTTTGTCCAAGATTACCCCAAGGAACTCAAGGAACCAGGCAGGGGCTGCTGTAGGTCCTGCTGGCTGGGATCCTCTCTGGAAGTTGCAGGGTCTGTGTCCCGAGTCTGGGGGAGGGGACCTGTTCTGTTGACATTTGGCAGGAGGTCTTTTTGTGGTCTAGATTCTAAGACAGTATGTCCTAGTGAGGCTGCCCATGGGATCCTCCAGTGCTTGGTCCATTCTGCCCTTGGCACTCTGTTCCCACCAGTGAATTGGATGGGGGAGCTGTTTCTCTTTGAGGATTGCAGTGTCTCAGAGACAGGGACTCTGTCATGTTCACCTGGGTATCCCCAGCCCCTAGCCTACCTGTGGCTGATCAAAGTCAAGGCTGAGGCAGTATGGAAGAGCAGAAAGAATAGGGATGTTCAGGTTGATCAAGTCTGAGTTAGCATTCAAGTTCTGCCACCTTTGAGCTGTGTGACCATCAAAGGTCAGATTCCCCTAGTAACATATTCAGTGACCTAAATTTGTGTGTGGGAGGTTTATCGGGGTGTGTGCTCGAGAAGAATACCTATACGGGAGCGAGAGAAGCAGGATGGGGCAGAGGGAGAAGTCGCGTCGTGGTGCGGTTGCAACAGAGGCCTCAGCTGATGCCATGGGGAGTCCTGGGGCTGGAGTGGTCCTTGAGAGTTGTCCAAGATTGAGACAAAGGAGCCAGACCTTTGTACCCCCATTGTCCAGTCATTGCATGTGGGCTCCCAGGGAAGGAGTGGCAGCTTTGACAAGGCAGCTTTCAGCTGAGGGCAAATGCCTGAAGCAGGACTCAGCTGTGAACCTCAGTAGTTAACAGTGCTGGCAGCTGGGGTAGTGAGGGCCTCAGCCCTGGAGGGATAGCATCCATCACAGGGATTTTGAGTAAGCTGCTTAGCTTAACTGAGCCTCAGTTTCCACAATTGTGAAAGGGAGACAATTGATTTATTTGTTCAGCACCTCTTTCAGGTGCTGGGAAACATGGCAGCAAACAAGACAGACAAAGTCCCCACCCTCAGGGAGCTTACATTCTAGGTGGAAAGAGAGATGACTAGAGTTAGAGGGTGCTAAGTTCCGGGGAGAAACCTAAGACAGAAAGGAGACAGACTGCTGAGTTGGGTAGTTCTCTATTTTATATATGGAAGGCAGAGCAGCAACCTGAAGGAAATGAGGGAGGGTGCCATGACACCATCTAGGTCAAGGTTTCTCAACGTCAGCACTGCTGACATTTTGGATGGGATAATTCTTTGTTGTGGGGTTCTGTCCTGTGCATTGTTTGATGTTTAGCAGCATCCCTGGCCTCTACCCACTAGATGCCAGTAGTTCCCTCTCTCCTGTTGTAACAGCCAAAAATGTCTCCAGATATTGTCCCCTGGGAAGTGGAATTGTCCCCTGGTTGAGGACTTCTGGTCTAGAGGAAGAGAATCCCAGGCAGAGGGAACAAGAGCAAAGGCCGACAGGTGAGCGTGCTTGGTACGTCCATGGAACAGCGAGGAGACCGGTGTGGCTGGAACGGAGTGACCTGGGGAGAGCGGGGGCAGAGGGGATGGAGAGATGGCGGGTCATGAAGGACCTTGTAGGTCATTGTCAGGATTTTGGCTTTGACTCTACATGAGAAGGAAGCCCTTGGAGAGTTTTGCACAGAGAAATGATAATGATCTGGCTTATATTTAAAATGAATTCCTCTGACTGCTCCTTCACAGTGGTGATGGAAGATTAAACATGAGGTTTCTGACACACAGCAGGGGCTCAATAAATGTGCCTGTCATCCTTAAGAACAGGTGGAGTGCACCCTTGGTTTGCATTTGAGGTCATTGTGCAACTTGGCTACCATCCAATCCTAGGAATATATAGTTAGTTTTTGTGACTCAGGCCTAAATAAGGACCCAAGAATTTTAAGAGCTGGAACGGGCTTTCAGGTGAGCGGAGCCTAAACCATTTATTTGAGAGAAAAATACTGAGCCTAGGGAGGTGAAGTAACCTGAGCAAAGTCTCCCCCTGCATCAGTGGCAGTGCTAGGGTTAATCTCTGTAGGACTACTTTTTGTGAAGGGAAGTCTTTGATGGTGACCTAGTTTGTGCTGCTGCCTTATGTGTGTGGGTTTTTTTTTTTAATTAAAAAGAGAGATAAAATTCAAAGACAAGAAGAAAGTGCTCAAGGCTGGATGGGCTTTTGCACAAATAAAGGATTTGACTGGAAAATTAGTCGTAAAATAATAATCATCAAAAGATGGAAGCCGGGAAGCCAGATTGCCAAGTCAGCACCATAGTAGATCCTTTCTGAAGTAGTGGAGCTACCATGTTGTTTCTGCAGAAGGGGCAGAAGGAATGGTTGCTGTGAGACCCACTTACAGCCGGCTTTGTGTTCTTGGGTTTGAGTGATATTTTTCTAATGGGTGAGTCCCATTCTTAGATGGGAAACGAAGGCAGAGATAACCTTGAATTTGACCCCACTGACTGATGATGTTCATTGTGGTGTAGACAGAGCCTGGATGTAGGGCCCCGGGATCTGGGCTTTATTGGGTCACCACTGTCTGGTTTTGTCACCTTGGTCAAGTTATGAAAAGTTCTGATACTTCCATTTCTTCACTTCTAGACCAGGGTCAGTAGTTCCTCCATTTTCCCAGGGTGATCCAAAGAGAAAAACACTTTATCTCCCAGTTTCTTGGCTCAGTGCTTTGCATTGAATAGGTGCCTGATGTACATTTGTTGAAGGAATGAATATTTATAGAGAAAAATGAGGTGACGTATGGGAAACATTAAAGTAGAGCATGAAGGATTTTGTAAGAATCTCTGAATATTGGTGGGTGAACTCCTGGTCTCTGGTGTGTTGGTGGGTCCTAGATTGAGAGGTTCCTTTTGTCCATCCACCTGCCACAGGCCACACTGTATGGAAACTTTCCAAGTGAGAGAGTTTCTCTTCTATGCCTTGTGAGACTTGCAGAGGGGTAGTTCAGGTATCCGCATCTGGGGCACATTTCATTGCCAGGGCCTGATACTGGGGCCTTTCCTGACTCCCGTGGGCAGGGGTAGGAGTAAGCATTCTCCCAGGGCTTGGGGACCTGCCCCAGTTCAGGCAGGACCACAGAAGACACAGTCCCTGCTCAGGGTGACTTCTCAGGCCCTCAAAGGAAGCTTTGAAGTCTGTAGACATGGGATTGAATCTTGGCTCTGTCAGTTGCTATTATGTGTTCTCGGGCAAGTTGCTAAACACCTGCCTCAGTTTTTTTCATATGTAAAGTGGGATTATTATAAGCAACAAAATAAAAAATAGATAAATTGGACTTCATAAAAATTAAAAACTTTTGTGGATACTATCAAGAAAGTGAAAAGACAGCCTACAGAATGGGAGAAAATATTTTCAAATCATGTATCTGATAAAGGACTTGTATTTAGAATACATAAAGAACTCTTACAACTCAATAATAAAAAGGCAAATAACCCAATTAAAAATGTGCAAAGGATCTGAATAGGCATTTCTCCAAAGAAGATGTACAAATGGCCAATAAGTACATGAAAAGATGCTTAACATCATTAGCTATTAGGGCAATGCCAAGCAAAACCACAATGATATACCACGTTATAATGGTAGGATGACCATAATCGAAAAAGGCAAGTGTTGGTGAGGATGTGGAGAAATTGGAACCCTCATACACAGATATTGAGAATGTAAAATTGTGCAGCCACTTTGGAAAAACAGTTTGGCAGTTCCTTAAAAAGTTAAATATGAGTTACCATATGATTCTGCAATTCCACTCTTATGTATAGACAAGAGAAATGAAAACGTGTCCACACAAAAGCTTATACACAGATGTTCATAGCAGCATTATTCTTTCTTTCTTTGCGGTACGCGGGCCTCTCAGTGTTGTGGCTTCTCCTGTTGCGGAGCACAGGCTCCGGACACGCAGGCTCAGTGGCCATGGCTCACGGGCCTAGCCGCTCCGTGGCATGTGGGATCTTCCCAGACCGGGGCACGAACCCGCGTCCCCTGTATCGGCAGGCAGACTTTCAACCACTGCGCCACCAGGGAAGCCCCACAGCATTATTCTTAATAGCCAAAAGGTGGAAACAAACCAAATGGCCATCGACTGATGACTGGATAAACAAAATGTGGTATGTTTATGCAATGAAGTATTATTCAGCAATAAAACGAATGAAGTACTGATACATGCTGTAGCATGGTGAACCTTGAAAACATCATGCTAGGTTAAAGAAGCTAGTCACAAAAGATCACATATTGTATGCGTCCATTTATATGAAACATCCAGAATAGGCAAATGTATAGAGATAGGAAGTAGATAAGTGGTTGTCTCCAGGGGAATGGAAGGGTAGGTGGAGTGAAAACTAAAAGGTGTGGGGTTTTTGGGGAGAGGTAATGAAAACATTCTAAAATTGGTAGTGGTGACGGTTGCACAACTCTGAGAATATACTAAAAACCATTGAATTGTGTACTTTAACGGGTCAGTCGTAAAGTATGTGAATTGTATCTCAACAAAGCTGTTAACCAAAGAAAAATGGAGTTATTAATAGGTCTACCTCTCAGTTTCCTTGTGAGGGTCAGTGAGATAATGCACAGCATCTGGTATGTAATGAGCTCCCAGAATATGCTAATTATTTTATTATTAACATTATATAGGAGGGAATTCCCTGGCAGTTCAGTGGTTAGGGCTCTGCACTTTCACTGCAGGGGGCATGGGTTCGACCCCTGGTCGGGGAACTAAGATCCCACAAGCCACACAGCTCAGCCAAGAAAAGAAAAATTATATAGGAGATAAGGGACAAAGTAGCTAGCACAGTTCTTGACAAAGAGCTGGTGGCTGCAGTGTTAGTGCCCATCCTATTCTTTGTACAGGCAAATCTGAGAGGTGCAGAGAGACTCCCACTGAATCCAGGTCTCTGGTCAGCACATGCCTTTAGATCTTTACACCTCCAGTTTGGAGACCTCTCGTGTTAAGCAGCCAGGGGAAAGATTGGTTTGGGCCCCATTACAGGGTTATTAAAACCACAGACCTTTACGTTTCTCTGGAGAAACTCAAAGGGGCATTTGTGGGCTAGGGACCAGTCTGTCAACCTGTCCCTGTTTCACCTCCTCTTGTCCCCGTTCCTCACTCAGTTAGGGACTCAGCAATTTCTTTTCTTTTTCTGGGATTACTCAGTAAGGAGCTGAATTATTGTTTTTATTAATGGGATTCCCTGAGCATTTTCAATTTGAATCCTTCCCTGTAGCCTAAGTCTCCCCGCCCCAATTTCTCTTTGTAATGCGGATTAGCTACTTGGAAGGATATTTTACATTATTTTGCTCCCAGGAGGGATGGAGAAGACAGGGCTGATATGGGGGTTGTGTGGGAGGCTTGTACAAAGGTGCTAGTTTTAGTGATTTTAATTCTATCCCCCACCTCTGGTCCAGGACAGAGCCGTCATTCGCCCTCCTTCTCCTCCAGCCTCTCTCCCCTCTGTCCCACACACCCCATGTGGGTGTGGTAAGAGGGAGTTATGGGGCTGAGGGGGAAATGCACCATGTGGATTCCTTTATTTCCCTACTGTAAGGTCTAGTACACACAGGGAGTTTCAGGGTCCCGGTTTCACATGGGACATGTGTGAAGGAGAGGGAGAGAGATTGAGTCTAGTGGATGCTGGTTGTTCTCTGGGGTAGCTTCAGCCACAAATGAGCTGCCTCACCCACAGCCTTACCCCTCCCAGGGGTGGTCTGCATCCAACGACTGCTCACTGTTGGGAGGGAGGTATAAGGGCTTGGCCCCTTCCTCAGAGTGGGACAAATCTGAAGGGCCATCTTAGCTCCGTCACTCGCTGTGGGATCTGCTGAGGCCTTTGCTATGACTATATCACAGTTCAATTCCTCCCTCCACCCAATCCTGCTTCCCTCACTCCTGAGATAGACACAAGCAGCCTCTGACATCCAGGAGCTGGCCTTACACTTAACCTAGGCCTGTTAGACATAAACCCTCTTACAGAACACTGGACGAGGCCAGTCAGTGACCATGATCAAAGGAGGCACAAAACAAGACCACTCTGTAATCTCGTCTAAGCAAAGACAAAAGCATGATCACTGTGCAAACCACAAAAATAACAAACATCCTCCTTTACTGACTAATGTGAGTGATGCTGCTTCTTTTCCCAACTACGGCTTTAGCCTCACTTTGGTCTCTCTCCTTCTAGATTAGATTTATTAAGCCATCTGAACATCGAATATAATCACAGATGCGTATGAAGCATAGAAGAACCCTTGTTTCCTAATAGCAGCCAATTCAGAGCAAAATTGAACCATCTCCTAAATCACCTAAAATGAGTCCAAATCCTTTAGGTCCTTTTTAACATCCCCTTACTGAGATGTCCTACAAGTCCTCATGATGTTCCTCACTGCAGCAAGCAGTAACGCCAACTTGCTCACCTGTGGAGGTGTTCCTTGGGGTCTTTGGCTGGAGGCATTGATGCTCTTCCATGGGTGTCAACCCCCAGGAAACTCCTAGGAAACTTTCTGAACATGAACCTCCGTCTACCTAAATCCACCTGAGAAAGTTAGTGCCAGGAGTGGCCCAAGAGGCAGCACCTAAAATGATCTTGGAACTGAAGGGCAGAAAAATCTGAATATCAAGGCCAGTTTGCTTCTCCAAGATCATAACCATGACTGGGAAGGAGTGGGATCCCCGGACTTGCGATGGGAACATCTGGGTCAGTGCACCTGAATATCATCAATCTTCAGATCCCTCTGGTCCTTTGGGCCTGCAGATGGCCTGATCTTCCCTATTAAAGGCCACTCACCTCCTCTGCTCTGCCCTTGCTGGAGGATGATGCAGAGGCCCTGGACAACATACACTGCCCTTAGACTCCAGCCCCACCTCTCCTCTGGTCGTCAGACAATTACTGGGGTAAAGTCAACACATAACTTGGCTGGAGGAAATGCTGGGTCTGCTATAAAAGGGAAGGGACTTTATACCCTAGTTGTTGCAGGACCCAGACAGTGTGTTCCAGCAGGAGTGAGTGAATATGTACAGGATCCCTTACAGTGCAAGAGGGATAGGAGGCACTCATTCTCCCAGCTGCTGGGAGTGTTGGCAGCTGATAGCTCTCAGCTGAGTCCTCCAACAGTTTCCCTCAGCTGAAGAGAGCTACTAAGACCAAGATTACACCTCCTTCCCAGCATAGACTTCATTCAACAACTGACAATGGTCTGGGGAGGATAAAATTCCGGCCCCCTCTCCTCAAAGTGGGATGACTGGAGGGCCATTCCAACTCCAGAGCTGTCTTTGGGAATCAGATGAAGCCTTTGTTGCAACTGCATTGCAATTCGTCTCCTCTGCCCATTTCTTCACCCTCTCCTCAGGGTTGATCCTGGAGGCACTCCCATAAATTTCCGGTGTGTAAATTTCTGTTTTATTTCCCCAGATAACCCAATCTTAGACAATGAGAAAGAGAATGAGAAGAAAGAAGATGTGAAACGCAGGAATAATGGAGGAAAGGGGATGAACCCTCTGAAGATATGGGTCCCTCTCTGGAACTCCAACTGAGGCTAGATGTTTCAGCCCTCATTTCACTGCAGAAGGCTTTGCAGGGGGTGAGAATGGCCCATTAAAGTGATATAAAAGGGCAGTTCTCCATTAACAACTAGAAGTGGGGCGGAGCTGTGGAACAAGAACAATGGGAAAACAAGATAGGTTAGTTGGACATGAAAAATAGTACTGTTGAGATAAAACTCAATATAAGGTTTGAAAGGTAAAGTTGAAGAAAATTCTCAGAAAGTAAAAAAAGAAAAGGACAAGAAAAATAAGAGAAAAAAAGAAGAGACCAAGAGGAGCAATCCAGGAGGTCTAACATCTAAGTGATGGGTGCTGCAAAGCAGACAGAGGGCTGAAAATTATCAAGAAATAATGCAAGATAATATCCTAAAGCTGGAAGACCTGAATCTACATATTGAAAGGACCTGTGAATACTAGACCAGTTGGATAGCCATATGAAAAAGAAATGAACATTAATCCTGGTCACATACCATATAAAAAATTAATTCAGGATGGATCATAGACCTAAATGTGAAAGGTAAAACAGTATAGTTTCTAGAAAACAAAAAAAACTCAGAAGAATAGCTTCATGTCTTTGGGATGGGCAAAGATTTCTTAAATAGAATACAAAAACCACTAATTATAAAAGAAAAATCACTAAATTTAGGCCCTATTAAAACTAAGAACTTCTCTTCAGGAGAGATGACATTAAGAGAGTGAAAATACAAGCCAAAGACTTGGAGAAGTATTTGTAATACATAAACCCAGCACAGAAGGTATATCTAGACTGTATATAGAAATCCCACAAACTCATAAAGAAACTGTAAAAATGAGCAAAAGATTTACAAAATAAGTCAATAAAATAAAATGTCAATAAAGAAGTACAAAATGGTCAATAAACACACTCAAAGATGTGCAATATTATTGTCATCAGGAAATGCTAATTAAAACCACAATAAAATACCACTATACCCCTGCTTGAATGGCAAAAATAAAAGGTCTGAAAGTACTGATGAGAATGTGGAGCAACTGGAACTCTCAGACATAGCTGCTGGTAGTTTAAATTTGTACAACCACCTTGAAAAACTGTTTGGCAGCATCTACAAAAGCTAAATTATATGCCTACCCTGTGATCCAACAATTCTACTTCTAAATGTAGACTGAAGGGATGTGAATACTTATTTCCACTAAAAAAAACATACACAAGAATGTTACAGAAACATTGTTCATAGTAGCTTAAAACTGGGGACGGTTCCAAAGGTCCATTGCCATTTGTATAAATAAATTGTGGTATACGCAAATGGAATATTATGCAGCAGTGAAAAAGAACCAATAAACTCTACATGGAACAACATGGGTGAATGTCAAAGACATAATGTTAAGCAAAATAAGCTAGGCACAGAAGGATACATACTGTAAAAGTTCATTAATATGAAGCTGGTGAAACTAGTCCATGGTGATAGAGGAGAGAATAGGGGCTACTTTTGGAAAACTGTCAAGCAGGAGGAGGCATGAATGAATTCATTAGATACTGGAAATGTTTGTATCTTGATATATATTTCTGTAGTTTACAATATATAAGTTACAAAACTACATGTAAATTCCAACTTAAACAAATAAGAAACGGCCCACTGAGTGCCCAACACAATAAATGAAAAAAGTCCACACCAATTTTGCACATCATTGTGAGTCAGAAGAACGACAGGAGAAAGGAATATTCTAAAGATTGCCAAGAGGGAAATCAGGTCACTTACAAAGCAGCAAGAATCAGACTGGCTTCAAACTCTCATCAGCAACATCGGATACTTTATAATTCTGAAAGAAATGATTTTCAATCCAGGATTTCTGTATCCAGCCAACCCATCACGCAAGTTGCAAGGACTCATAAAATTTATCTCCTGTAAATCCTTTTTAAGAAAGCGACTTGAGGATGTATTACAATAAATGAGGGAGTAATCCAGGAAAAGGGGAAAATTGGGAAGACAAGAAGCTGTAGTAGATAGAATTCAGAAGAGCAGGGATGAGTTCCAGGGTAAGAGCTGTGCACAGGCCTGGAGAGCAACAATTCCAGATTGAAGCAAGAGGACCAAAGGTTCCAGCAGGCAGGGGTGGCAGTAATGGTGGTAGTCCCTAATGAAAAGGGGCACTAGATAGAATACGCTTTATTAAGACTTCTAGGACAAAAGAATAAAGAAAGACAACTTGAAACTTATAAGCGCACACGCGCGCGCGCGCACACACACACACACACACACACACACAGAGCTATATCTGAAAGAGAACTGTAATTATAGTACACTACTTGGCTCTGCAATGAGTAGTCTTTACCTATGCACAATAATGTGCCTAGTGATTTTTTAGCAATTTTCATTTCTTAGAATTAATCCAAAAGGCTTATTATGGTTATAGAATAAATGTAAATATTATCAACTTTACCAACATAAAAGTATAAGTATGGATGACAGAAGTTAGGAGGAAGAAGTGGGAGAAGTGAGGTGAAGGGAAGGATAGGAGTATTAATACCCTCTTTTTACAAAGTGCAGATTCTCTTTTTGCAAAGTGCAACCCTAGAGGGTAGAAGATCACAGAGGTAACCAATGGAAGAACTAAAAATAGAGATATGGCAGGAGGGGGTGGAGGTGGTGCAAGAGAGGTAAATCCTTGTCTGTTACAGTAGTAAGTCAACAGATTGTGTCTAAAACTGATGCATGAAGAAATATCAGGAGAAGCATATTATTTAGAAAGATGAAGGTAAATGTAAGAAGAGACGTTTTAAAAAGTTAGACGTGGCTGCCTAGGGGGAACAGATCTGGGAGTAGGAAGTAGTTTAGCAGGATACTGTATTTAACCTTGTGCATATATTATTTTGAATAAAACAGTTTTTTTGGCATTTTTTTTCTTTTCTGTTTTGTGTTGAGGAAGATAGACATGGATCAGATCAAAGAGGAGATTATAAAAGCCTTTCTCTTTTTCTAAGGATCATCATGGTACCAAGGAACCCTGTGACAGACCCCACCTGGGAAAGGACTTGAAGTCATGCTTTGACATCTGGGGACTGGATTCATTCAGTTTTTATAGGGGCAGGGATTTGAGGACATTGAAATGTCACTAATTTTCTTGCCAAGGCTTCTCTGTGATAAACTTCATCGCCCTCTTCTTCTCCCTCAAAAACACAATTTTCAATAAATAGGAAGCTCATAAATAATACGGGGCACCTCAGCTCCTAATGAAACAGTGACAAATGTTATATCTTCATGGGATCAGGAGAAATAACAAAGGGGAGCATGGGGAGGGGCCTGGAGCCCCCTGAGCTTGTGAGATTTTATTAAAAATCCTTTAAGTTTCATGCAACCCATTGAAGCAATTCTTTTGCAAGATAATTAAACATCATTCAGAGACGTCACTGCATTATTAGGATGCAGAGTCTAAGCTTCTGCAGGTGAAGGGTGGGCTTTGAATCTGGCCAAGAGAAAACGGGCTGGCCTGGGTCCTCACCTTGGTCCCCTGCTGGATATGGCCTGGTGGAGTTCTGTATGGCCTGGGGGAGTTCCTGTTACCACCTGGGCCTCAGTCTCTTTATCTGTAAAATGGGAGAGTTGGACTGGGTCTGTGTTCCTAATCTGTTTGGGACGGTAGACAGATTTTTCTCCCTCCACAAAATGCACAGCCACACATACAATTTTGTAAATAATTTCAGAGGGCTCATGGCTCCCTGATGCCCATCTGTGATCCTCTAAAGTCATTCAGCTTGGGTACTCCAGGATTCTATTCTTTTTCTTCTCTATGGGTTACAGCCTACAGCAACTGGCTATGGTTTTCATCAGACAGTTGTTTTAACAGCGTGAAGCAGAGCTCTTCAAGAAAGTCCTTGCTCTCCATAGGTACCACCTTTCACTAAGCACTGGCTGATGTTACGTGCAAGCTCCCCTGACTTGCAAACATCTGATTTGGGAAGGTCCTATATGATCAGCCAGCTGGCCAGTGCTGTACTCAGTACTGGTTCCCTTCAGATCCTCTTAGAGGAGACCAGCTCCTTGGGACTCCAAATCCCAGAGGTTCTAGCCTGCCTCCTGAAGCCATGATGTGAAGGGGAGCTCTGTGTGGCTCACTCTCAAGGTTCCTAGTTCAACATCTGCAGGTTGCCCCAAACTCTCCCTGTTACACTGCTGCTGGAAGCCAATTTAGCAAATGATTTCCTCTACTTCGCAAGCAAATCTTCCCTCCCCCGCCCAGACTGGGAAGGCCCATGTACCTTGTCTGCTGTCCCTGACTGGTGTCCAGGTCCACCTATTTTCCTGTGTGTGCCTGGCGGCTCATCAGCCTGACATGCCTCTCCTGGCCCCCCAGTCTATCAATAGCAATTAGAAGAGTAATAACTACCATTTCTTGAGCACCTCCTATGTGCTTGATGCCAAGCGTAGTATCCCCATCCCCATGGTTATAGAGGAGAAAACTGACACTCAGAGAGGTTAAGGAATGTGGCCAAGGACACACAGCTAGCAATGGCTATGGTAGGCAGACTTATAAGATGGCCTTCAGTGATCTTTACTTCCTGGTATTCACACCCTTGTGTAATCTTCTCCCCTTTAGTGTGGGCTGGAACAAGTGACTTGAGTCTAATAAAGAGAATGTGGCAAAGGTAATAGGATGTCACTTTTATGATTAGGTTACCAAAGTTTGTGACTTCCTTCTTGCTAGCAGACTCCATTTATTGCCCTCTGGCTTGTATGCTTTGGTGAAGCAAGATGCCAGGTGGGAGAGGCCGATGAAGCAAGGAACTTAGGCCCTCATTGCAATAGGCTGCAAGAAACTCAGTCCTACCACGTGAGTGAGCTTGGAAGTGAATTCTTCCCCAATCAAACCATCAGATGAGACTGCAGGCCCTCCTGGACTGACACCTTGATTGTAGCCTTGTGAGAAACCATGGTTTGCAGAGGACCCAGCTAATCTGTACTCAGACTCCTGACTTGCAGAAGACGTGAGACAATGAATAAGCGCTGTTTTAAGCTGCTAAGTTTTAGGGTAATTATTGCACAGCAATAGATAACTAACATGATGATCAAGCTAGGATTTGAAGCCAGGTCTGTTTGTTAACATTCTGGGTTGATTCTGCTGCACCAGGCTGCCTTTCTCTACCTCTGCCCTCTAGCCCCGGTGTGGAGGAGCTACTGGCAATTTGTGGGCCCTGTAGCACCTCAGCGTCCAGCTCCAGGGCTCACATATGCAGTGGGGGTTGCAGGGGACAGCTACATAGCTCAGCCTGGAGGCTGGTGAGAGAGCATTGGACCAGGAGACAGGCTATCCACTTCTCACCTGAGCTTTAGCCTAATGAGGCTTATGACTCTTCAGGCCTCCATTTCTCTGTGTCAGCAAGGTTGTTGGATGAGAACATCATTAAGGTTCATTCCCACTGGCTCTTCTGAGTTAAAGTTGGATCCTCAGGCTACAGGAGGCCCTTCTAGGCAGGCCCAGCTCCAGGATGAGTGTGACATCGCCTGGAGGGGCTTGAGATTTGGACAGAGGTTGTGGGAAGCTGCCCTGCTTGTTTCTGGGGAGGGCAGTTGTGCTTGAGCCCCTGGTGGGGTCCTGCCTTGGTCCCTGAAATTCCTATCTAACCACCATTTCCTGGAGGTCTTTCAGTGACCTTTGGGTTGGGGGAAGCCCACCAGAGTGGAGGCTTTGTTCCCAGAGCAAAGGGCAGGGGCAGTGGGACTGTGAGTGTGTGTTGAGAAGGGTGCTAACTCACTGGGCTTCAATAGGGAGCATTTATTATGTGCAGGGGGATGTGATAAATGGGGGCCCATCCTCCCTCTGTCTTAGTTCATTTCCCTGGCCCTGGGGTGATTTATGCAGTTGCATTTATTGTCCTGCGAGGCTAAAACAGAAAAGTTATCCAACTTCTTTCTTCCTCTTCTTCCCTTGCCCTTTTCCGTTTCTAGGCAGGGGCAGGGGTGAGAGGAGGTTTTTACCCTCTTCTATAAATTATAGCTGTGGACATGAAAAGATGCTCAACATCACTAATTATTAGAGAAATGTAAATCAAAACTACAACGAGGGGCTTCCCTGGTGGCGCGGTGGTTGAGAGTCCTCCTGCCAATGCAGGGGACGCGGGTTCGTGCCCCGGTCCGGGAAGATCCCACATGCCGCGGAGCGGCTGGGCCCGTGAGCTATGGCCGCTGAGCCTGCCCGTCCGGAGCCTGTGATCCGCAATGGGAGAGGCCGCAGCGGTGAGAGGCCTGCGTACCGCAAAAAAAAAAAAAACCAAAAAAAAAAAAACCAAACTACAATGAGGTATCATCTCACGCCGGTCAGAATGGCCATTATCCAAAAATCTAGAAACAATAAATGCTGGAAAGAATGTGGTGAAAAGGGAACCCTCCTGCACTGTTGGTAGGAAAGTAGATTGATACAACCACTATGGAAAACAGTATGGAGGTTCCTTAAAAAACTAAAAATAGGACTACCATATGACCCAGCAATCCCACTACTGGGCATATACCCTGAGAAAACCATAATTCAAAAAGAGTCATGTACCACAATGTTCACTGCAGCACTATTTACAATAGCCAGGACATGGAAGCAACCTAAATGCCCATTGACAGATGAATGGATAAAGAAGATGTGGCACATATATACAATGGAATATTACTCAGCCATAAAAACAAATGAAATTGAGTTATTTGTAGTGAGGTAGATGGACCTAGAGTCTGTCATACAGAGTGAAGTAAGTCAGAAAGAGAAAAACAAATGCCGTATGCTAATGCATATATATGGAATCTAAAAAAAAATTGGTACTGATGAATCTAGTTGCAGGGCAGGAATAAAGAGGTAGACATAGAAAATGGACTTGAGGACATGGGGTGGGAGGGCGAAGCTGGGATGAAGTGAGAGTGGCATCGACATATATACACTACTGAATGTAAAATAGTTGGCTGGTGGGAAGCAGCAGCATAGCACAGGGAGATCAGCTCGGTGCTTTGTGATGACCTAGAGGGGTGGGATAGGGAGGGTGGGAGGGAGGCTCAAGAAGGAGGGGATATGGGGACACGTGTATGCATATGGCTGATTCGCTTTGTTGTGCAACAGAAACTAACACAGTATTATGAAGCAATTATATTCCAATAAAGATCCATTAAAAACAAAAATTATAGCTGTGGATACTCACACAGTCTTCTCTGCTTTCTTTGAACTGCATAGAGTCCCTGGGGTTCAGAGAGACCTCCTTTAATGCTCCAAGGAGGCAGAAAAGCAGAGGGCTTAAGAGTGTAGGCTTGGAGGCAGACCACTGTGTTTGAATCCTGGCTCCACCACTTACTAGCTGTGTGACCTCAGGGAAATTCCTTAACCTCTCTGAACCTCAGTTCTGTAGAATGAGGACAATAGTACCTTATCTCACAGAGTGTTGTTAGTACTGAATGTGACAGAGTATGTAAAGGGCTCAGCATAGTGCTGGCACATAGTAGGCCGGCAGTAAATGCTAGTGATGATGTCTATTCACAGTCCTGAGATGTCACTAGCCTTAAGTCTGCTGACCTTGAACTCTGATTCTTCAAGGAGCTGTCAGTTGCCTGTCTGTCAAGTTCTGTTACTCTTTTGAAGGTGGCACTTTGGTTCTAATTTAACCTTGTTTTCCTTCTGCGTCTTGAATGGGTCCTTCAGTCTTGTCTTGGAGGCAGCAGAGGTGGGAGGCTGAGGAGGAGGGGGAGAGAGAAGAGAGTATGATGCTGGAACCCAGAGGCAGGAGGCCTGGCTTCTGAAGCCCATCTTTGCATATCTCTTTATAATTCACCAATAGTTTTCACTTTCTTCACCTCCTTTTTTCCCCCATCTATAGAATGGAGGTTATCAACATGTGTGAAGTTTTATTTTCACTTTACAGAAGAGAAAAAGTATGACTTAGAGAGGTAAAGTTGGTTGCTCAGAGTGACACAGCTAGAAAGAAGTAGAGCTGAATTCTAATCCTGATGTGTAGGCCCCTATTTAGGGCCCTTTACCATTTTCCCAGGGCTGCTGGCGACCCTGGGTGAGTTCTCCTCTCTGGCCCTCAGTTCTCTTGCCTGGAAATGAGGTGCTGACCCTAGACCATCCCTGAAGCCCCTTCAAGCCTGGGTTTCTTGTCCCCAGGTGGAGCCCAGGTCTTTCTGGTCCTCAGATGGGAGGAGGAAACTTCTCAAAGTCTCTGGCTCAGTTGTTGATGGAAGACTTCTGCCTCAGCTTCACTGTGCCTTTGGAGTCTTGGGCCCTGGAAGCTGAGTGTCGTACTTAATTATTCAGAAACCCGTATATCCTCTGTAAGCAAGAAATCTACTTCGACAGGCAAGAAATGCCACAATTGTTTCTTGCTCTTTGCTTCAATTCTGGAGTGGGAAGCAGGGGTTGGGAGTCGTCTCTGGCTGCCCGAGGTAAGTTCATGTTCACTTTTGGGTATGAACACTCCTATCTTATCCAGCTGTGTTAGGGCCAGGGTGGCCCATGGGTCAGGGGCAGGGGAGGCAGTCCCATGACCCAGGTCCCCATTCTCCCCATAGATCTGCTGAGGAGCTTTTTGAGATCAGTTATCCTCTTCGAGCTTCAGCTTTCTCATCTGAAAAATGGGTTCACATACACTCTGCCCTGTAAGGACAGTGAGGTTGTGAAGATCACTCAGGACCTGAGAGAATTCCTGAATTCGAGGAGTTAAAGAATGTTAGTGATGGGATTCATCTGGTCCCTCTTCTGACCTGGGGCTTGGCAGGGTGGGAGGGAGGAAAGCTGCAGGAGAATGGACAGAGATGCTCTTGTTTCAGAAGTTTTCAGAGAAGCAGGATGCTCAGCCACCCCTCCTATGATTCCTGAGATTTCTTCTTGCATGGGCTCTTGGGGAGATTCTACATCATCTTAGTATGGGGTCTTTGGGTCAAGATGGTAGGCAGTTGCTTTTGACTCACCAGGCCAGACAGAAAGTGAGGAGAAAACCAAGTGCTTACTATGTGTTGGTCACTGGGCTGTGGACTTTCCTGAGTTCTTTATTCTCTTTCAGCCACTTTGTGTGGCACGGATTATTTTGCCCATTTTACAGATGAAAAGACTGAGGCTTAGCAAAATTGTCACTTGCATTAGGTCACATAGTGACAAATAGCAGAGCAAGGATTTGATCTGAGGTACATGTGTCCCCTAGCTCCCTTTCCTGTCAAATTGTGGAGCATTGTCAGGAAAGTCGGCTTTCCAGGTGGAAAATAACTTGAATGGCATCCCAGAGCCCTGGCTCTCTGCACTGATGCAGCTCAGTCAGAGTCAGCTGTTGGTCCTTGGTCAGTCATCCTTGTCTTGGTTCCTTGTCTCTATGGTTGGACATGGGCCAGGTCATTGGTCTTGGAGTCGGAACTCTAAGAGGAGGGAAGAGCGCCCCTGGTGGTGGTAGTGTGTGGGCACCATGCAGCCTCTCACCATCATGGATACCTCTACTATACCCCTGCCTCTCCTTCCACCAGGCCAGTGGACTCCTGGCCACATGAGGCTGCTGGTCCAAAGAATTTCTCAAGCTGGGATCATGGCACCACTCACTAACCAATTATTAATTCAGTCACTTAGGCATACGTTTGACCAGCAGGTAGTAAGCCTAAGTCAGGCTCTAGGCTCAGCTCTGGGCTGTGTGTGTGTGTTTGTACATGCATACACTAAGATGTGCCAGAGACTCAGTCTCCCAGGGAGGCAGCCTTGCTCTAGGGGCTGGGGTAGCAGCCTGAACTGGACAGAGCAAGGAAGACATGATTAGTTCTTCAGTAGGAGTGGTGCAGAGGGGTTATCAGAGAAGCCAGCCCTCCCCTCACTGCAAAGCCTGCCTGGGGGGGATTTATTTAAAATGCAGTAGGTCTACCTACTGTAGACCACGCCCTGCCTTAGGCACTGAGTGAGGATTCAAAGATAATTCAGACCCTGTGGTCTCTACATTTGGGTGGTCAGGCCCCCTCCCACTGAGACATCAGCAAGGTATCCTTCCTGTTGGAGGAGATACTTTCCAACCCATCCTTTGCTATGTGGACTAAGGTGGAATGTGCTTACTGTCTGGGGCTGGGGGATATTTCAGATGGGGCAAGACCAAGACAGGGAGAGCAGTTAGGTGACTACTGTGTTTGTCCAGGCAAGCAGTGACAGGGGTCCAGAGAGGCAGGTGCTGCCGGTGCTCTGCCCGTGCCCCTGACACTCAGCATTTCAATGTGCGGGGATCCAATGGCTGTCAACTCCAGCTTGCAACCTGGGACTCTGCCCCAGGGCTTTCTCTGGCTCCTGGAACTGCTCAGCCATCTCAGCAGGGCCAGAGAACACTCTCTACTAATCACTCAGAGTGAACTCACTCACTGGGCGGGATTACCCTGAGGTGTGCTCTACATTGTCTCCAGACACCCGTCCCCACCCCTAGTTGTCCTCTGTGGTAACCTGCTCATAACACATTCTGTATTGGCTTCCTTCCTCCCCTGTTTCCCAGCCCCACACTCCTACTGATGCTCCTAAATAAACATCTTGCCCTCAAATCCTTGTCCCAAGATCTGCTTCAGCGGAGCCTGACCTAAGACACATGGCCATGGAGACAGTGGGACTTGCAGTCAGACAGATCACAATGTGACCTTGGGCAAGATGCTCAGCCCTCTGAGCATCAGTGCCCTCCCCTGAGAGCTGGGGGTGGTGATAATGCCATGAGGGGTTTTGAGAATTCAATGATCGAGTGCTCCTGACCCACGGAAGATGCAGAATAAATGGGAGCTATTATGATTGTTATCTAATTGTGAAAAATTGGAAAACAATCTAGATGTCCAGTTATTAGCACAGTGTCAGTTGGGCTGGAAAGGGGGTGGTGGAAGGGGAGGTGGGTGGGAAGCTCTTGAGACAAGTCAGGTCCAGATGCGAGAGTGGAGGAGGAGGAGAGCTGCCTGGGCTGTTGGTTTCACATTGGTTTCAGGCCCCACAGGTCTCTGGGGGGAGTTTGGCTCCAGGAGGGATGTTCCTGATTTTTCAGAAGTGGTGATGAGGCTGGTGGGGGACCTGTGGTGCCGCACTGGCTGATAGTCCCTGAGGAATTTCCCTTTACATCGTGAGCATCCCTAGTTTCAGAGTTCTGGTTCCCTGAGTCCACCTGCCACGGACCTGAACCCCAACACCCAGTCATGGAGCCTCATCTGATTGTCTTTCACCCCACCCGCTTTTGTGCCCAACCTTCACTGGGAAGTATTTATTACATATCAGTGTGATAAATGAAAAGTCATATTTTACTGTGAATTATCCCCAGCCCATGCGAAGCACAGATCTATAGCCTGGAGAATTATTAAGTGCTTACTACAGGAATGCTATAAAATCCTCATCATTTTCCCCACCAGCCTCTCCCACGAGGGAATGGGGAGAAAAGGGGACTGAGGAGAGAAGGGGCAGCTGCTTCAGTGGTGGGGAGGGGGATAGGGAAGCATGCCTGGGCGGACCAGTTGGATTGCTCTGCTCAGAGAAGCCACCCTGGGGTGGGATCCTGGGGTTCCTGGCTTCCTGTGTTTGGCTGTGACCTTGGGTAAGGTTCTGGGAGGCCTCAGTTTCTCTATCTATAGACAGCAGCCATGGGCAGCAATGGTTTTGGAAGCTGTAAGCCACAAGCTATATCTGATAATGGCTGATAACATAAAGTTTAGTACTGTAATGAAATAAAGCCTACGACAAAGTGAATCTGACTCACATTTCACGGAGCTGCTGAATTAATTGTACGGTGTCGAGAGCCCATACAGTTTAGTTTTTTCTCTGATTGGGAGCCCCCATTATCAACCAGGATTGCAGCAGGAAACAGGTGGCACCCTCTCATTAGGATAATTCCAGGAAGGTATTAATAAAGGCACAATTTACAAAGGTGTGGGCAGGGTGTAGGGAAGCCACAAGGGATAGAGCAGTGCCTCAGGGCTAGGAACAGCTATTCCCTGGCTATACCCCTCCCTTGGGCTGCGAGAACGGGGAGAACGGAGCAGAAATCAGAAGCGAGAGGTAGCCGGGTGTGTGGTGCAGGTTGCTCCACGGGGAGCTGTGACCTTCTGTCTGGAGGTCCTCAGGCCCAAGCTGGCCTTGCAGGGAGGCAGTGTGGGAAACAAATACTTGTCCCCTCTCCTATGTCCTGCCAGGGCTCCCACTGGCCAGACCCAACCAGGAGGCAGAGAGAGTCAGGCGGTGATGGGGTCCATGCTGGGATGAGGGCAGGGTGAGGATAGAGAGTGGATCTGAGCGGGGAGCGGAAGGGACCCAGCCAGCCCTCCATCGCAGCCAGCCGCTGCTTGAATATTTCTTTCAGGACAGGGAGCTCACGGCCTCCCTGAGGTCCGGCTGTTGGGCTGCCCTAATTACTGGGGAGTTCTTCCTTCCAGCAAACTCAAGTTGGCCTCCCTATCAGTCCTCCCCATTTAACAATGAATGCCAATAGTTACTTGGCTTTGTGTGAGAGGTAAATGGTAAACAGTGTGACTACACTAGTATCAGTTTGCTTTGCATGACCTACCACATTTTTACAGCATTTTATCTTTGCTGATTCTCCTGTATCTATAACCAACAATGATGCTGATGCTTCCACTAATTCTATGCACTACCAAAGGCTCTTGGAGGTCTGTGCTGTCACCTCAGTGCACTGGCTGAAAGACTAATAATTAGAATGAGGCTGATGTTTCAATTTGCAAAGTTCCCTGTGACCTTGTGTGAACTCCTGCTTCCCTTTATACCAGGCATGTTTTCTCCTTCTGGCCCTGAACCTGAACAGCACTTGCACAAGGTAGACCAGACATCCATCTCGACTGAAGCAGGGAAGGGGGACCATGCATGCAGACAGATCGTCCCTCAGACCGTGTGAGGTCCTTGAGATTTGTGAGGACAAGGGAGGGGCAGGGTGTGTGCCTTCACAGTTTCTTTTTCCTGGCACCTTCTTCCGGGCCACTGCTGCCTAAAACCCCACTTTCACTGACTCAGAGGATCTCAGGAATGAGAGGGACCTCAGAGGTCTGGCTGTTTTTCTGATGCAAAACCCTTGAGAGCAGGCCAGGAAGGTGGCCCGGTTTCTATTTGAATACCTCCAGGCACAGGAAGCTCACTACCTTACAAGTTAGCCTATGGATGTTTTAGAAGCTCTGATTATTATGCAATCAAGGAGAGTCCTGGCTGTTTTTAGGGTTTTACTGCTAATGACAGGGGAAATAGAAGAGGGCAAAGAGAGTAACAAACACTTGACCCAGGCCGGTTACTACTGTGGCTTCTGCTCAGTCTTTCTTATCTTTTTCTCGGAGAAGGGCCAGGAAGGCCAGTTCACCTTCCACTCCCTCCTCAGCCTGGAGCTCAGGCTTCCCATCAGATCAAGAGCTCCACGGGGCTCCCCTCCCGAGAGCTCTGCACTTGGTGGTGACCTGGATTAACCCTCCAGGCTGCTTCTCCCGTCACCCTGGCCCCTGCTCCGTGCCAGGCCCACTTCTCTCTCTGAGGCCTGGCTTCCTCTCAAACCTCCCTAGCTTAGTCCTCCAAATTCGCATCTCTTCTGGGACCCCCAGCTGCTCCACCCCCTCTGCTCTGTGCTCCATCAGAAAGCCATGGGCTTCCAGACCAGACCCTTCACTTCTGGGGGCTGGAAAGACCTCTGGGCTCTGAGGAGACTGGGGGGCAGAAGATGCAGGAGGCTGGGCCCCATGAGCTAGTCTTTTTAATAAGTCCTTTGTCCTGTCAAGGAAGCATGGTCTTCCTCCCCATCCCACCCCACCCCCATCCTGGTGGAGCCCTGCCACCCTCCATCCTCTGCCACCACTGCACCCAGGTTGCTGGCCCATCTCTTCTTCTGCCCACACCACCCTGCCAAAATCCTTGATGTGTTTACTGCATTTAAAAAAAAGAAACTTTAAAAATTACACAGATAATACCTGTTATTGTAGAAGAATTAGAAAATATAGGTAAGTGTAAAGAAGATAAAAGTCATCTACAATCTACTGCCCAGAGATAACCACTGTTGAAATTTTGGGTGCATATCCTTCCAGACTTATATAAAGATATTTTTCTCCTTCCAAGAATGGCATCATACCATACATGTTATTTTGCAACCTGCCTTTTCACTTGAAACATTTTCCCACGGCAATAAATATCCTCCCCAGCACTGTGGTTTATGTCTGCACAGTGTTCCGAGTGTGCGTGGCTCACCACTGGGGTTTTAATCCTTAGGGTGCTGGGGAGACTGCCCTCCCCTCCTCCATGTGTGGAGCGCACCCTCCTCCCTGGTCTGTTGAAAACTGCCCTGCTGCCCTCTGGCTTTCCCTCTTGCCCCATTTCTAGGAGCTCAGACAGGACTTGGTTTGGGAAGTGTTCTTATTCTCCCCACCTTCTCCCTCCCCATTTGCCACTCATCCTTCTTGCATTCATCCTCCATCAGTGCTGCTGTGCAGAGGTTGGCCTGGGTTCTGCTGCTCTCCTGGGACCGTGGTTGGTGTTTTGGCAGAGACTGGGGGCCAAGTGCTATTGGAATTTTCAGCTAATAGAATTTCTTACTCCCCCTTCCCTAAATGTTTGCCAGTCCAAATTGCCCCCATCTTTCAAAGGCTCAGGTCAGAAGCCACCTCCTCCAGGAAACCTTCCTTCTCCTGAATACCCACAGTATTTTGTCTTTACTCTTATCCTGGCTCTGCTACTTACTAGCTATGTGACCTTGGGCAAATTAGTGAACCTCTCTGTCTCTCAGTTTCTTCATCTGTGAAACGGGGTTAATACTAGCATCTGTCTCATAGGGTTTTGCCTGGTAAGCAGTAGGTGCTCCATCACTGTTAGCTGTTAGTATTATTATAAATCTTAGCTTCTCTCCTAGACTGCAGTCTCCCTGAGAGCAGAGCCTGTGTCTTTCTCAGTCATCTCTTGGTCTCACCTGTGCTTTCCATCCCCAGGACCTAATTCAGGGCCTGGAACCTACTTAGCATGAATCATTTGTTGCATACATGAGTTCAAACCCAAATCCTGATTTTCAGACAAGGAAACTGAGGCTCGTAGAGGGGCCATGGCTTACCAGGGTCACAGAGCAAGTTGGTGGGGAAGCCAGGGGTCCTTTCTTTTGGGCCACTGCCCTTCCCACTGAATTTTCTCTGCCTGGCTGGCCTCCGCACTGACAGATCCTATCTTCTTTTAATAGCGGTTAGCTGTGTACGGAGCTATTTAAGAATATTCTTTCTGAAGGTTCTGGTGGCTGGAGAGCTCCTTCTAAGAGCCTGACTCTGTGGTCCCAGGAGGCTAGGCACCCCTCCCACCCCAGCATCCCCCCATTTCCATGATCCCCTCCCCTGAGTCCTCTGCAGGTATGGGAATGGGATGGAGCCCTTGCCCCTTACCCCGGCTCCAGCTCCAGGCCCTCCCCTCCGTCTCTGCACCTGTCTCCTGGCGGCTGAGGGCTATCATTAGGGGACACAATTAGACTGCACACTTCACTACACACAGTGGTCATGAGCCAGGCAGCTGGGGGCCGGGAGCCCAGCCGGGCTGTGGGCACATCATGGCATGGCAGAGCTGGGGTGGCAGGGAGAAACTGTGCTGCCTAGCCCAGGGGTGACTGAACTTCCTGGAGGAGGCTTGAGGTGTCCCATTGCTGGCCTTCCAGGTGTCCAGCTCAGAGCTGAGGGGACCAAGGGGTGGCTGGGCTCTGAGAGCCTCCTGGGAGCAGGGCAGGTGGTGTGTAGTGGGAGAGGGGCAGTGACCTGTCGCAGCACCTTGGGCAGTGACTGCTCATCTAGTTCCTTGAAGGAGAGCCCTAGCCAGCCTGTATCCTGGGTCTCTGAGCCTGATGGCAGAGATCCCTGTCAGTGGAGTAATCCCATGGAAAGAACGTGTGCTTTGGAGTTTGTGTCTTGGTCCTGTCATTTCCTTGCTGTGTTATCTTGGGTAGGTTATTTGACCTCTCTGTACCCCAGTTTTCTCATCTGTACAATGGGGGTAACAATAGTATGACTTCATAGGTCTGTGGGGATTAAATGCAGTTATTCGTGTACCTAGCAAAACCTCAGCAAACCTTGCTTTTCTCTCATATCCTTTTTGCTTTTTGGTACTTCCCTTCCTTCTCAACAGAGTAAGAGCCCTTAGGGCCCAAAGGAAATCATAACTGCCAAGTTCTCAGGGCCCTGTCTACAACCTGCCTTGCCACCCTCTCCCCTGAGCCAGACCATGGTCCGAGAGTTCAAGCCCCTTTGCTTCTACTCTCTGCTGGCACTTCCCCCAGGGGCCGGGCTGCTGTCTTCCTGTTCATTCTCCCACGAAATTAAAGATTCCTCCCTAAGGCAAATGCCCAGTTTGGGGAGTGTTGGCTGGCATTGGGGGGCCATGGGAAGACCAGACTAGCATGCTGAGGTGGAGAAAAGGCTCCGAGATGAGTCTTCCTAGCCAGCCCCTCTCTGTGGTGTAGACCCCCAACCAAGACACACAGATGTGGTCAGCACTCAGGTGGCCAAACCCCTCCCTTTATAGGTGGAGGTAGTGGAGGCTGGAGGACGCAGTGACTTGCCCAGGGTTGAATAGCACAGTGGTGGCTGAGCTGCGACCTGGAACTAGTTTTCCCAACTCCCAGTCTGGAGCCCCTGCTGCTTCTTCATCCAGCATCCTCTGTGTGTCTCCTGTTGGTCTCAAAACCCTGGGAGGATTGGGAAGTGGGATCTCAGCCTTAACCTTGACCCCTTGCTTTGGGGGACTTGACTTCCAGGGCTGCGCTTAGGGTGTGGCTGGTGAGGCTGTGTACTGAAGTGGACTTGGGTTGCATGAGGCCCACCAGATTCAAGGCTGATGGCTTTTCAAAGGTGGTGGGGGATTTCTTGGGAGTTCTTAAATCCCTCATCTCCTGGAGACTGTCAGGGGTGTAGGGAGGGGCGGGTGTTTAGGCAGGAGGGTGCTCAGTGGTTCCTAAGTCCTGTGAAGCCCGGCTGATACTGCAGAGTTTCATCTTCCGTGTCTCATTCCAGTTCAGAAAACATGAAGATGGCCCCCACCTCCTTTGCCCCTGCCCAAGCTGGGGAAGCAGAGGTTCCCAGGGGAGAAACTTAGCCAGATTCGGCACCTCCCTGACTGCGTCAGGGGCTGGGAGGGGCATGTTCTATTTCACCACCTCCATCCTGGGAGCCACTGGCCTTAACCTTTGCTATGTAGCAGGCCTCGTGCAGGGATCACCCTCTAAGGAGACTTAGCAAGAAATAGAACGTTTAGCTCTGATGAACTTGTGCGTTGCGGAAGCTTTGTGTTTCAGAGTTCAGTGCTGTTTTAATTTTGAATCACATATGGTGGGTAAGGGTAGGGCACCGGTATCACAATCCATTCAGTGCTTGGTGCTTCCAAAGCTCTCACTCTGACTCTGAACAGATCCATTTGAGGATCACTTGACAGCTATGGATCCTCTTTCCAGAAAATTACAAGTATGTACAAACATTTGGCAGGTACTTTCAGACTTCACAATGTCCCCTTGTTTAGAACCTTTGAGTTAGAAGGTATTGCTTCCCCTGCTTTCTAAAACAGGGTGATTGACCTGCCAAAGGGATAGAGTTGAGGAAGCATGCTTTCTGTCCTTAGGAGTGCCTGGATTGATGGGGGAGACATGTCCTGTCCTGGGGGAGATCCTTGTCTGATGGGGGAGACAATTAGCACTCTCTACGAGTTCCTGGGCTGTTCATTGGATGAAGAGAAGTAAATGATTATGAAATGACCTAAACACATTGGGGGCTGAGAAAGGGCCCAAGTTGTAGGGCTGGGTAAGAGATGAGCATAATCTGGGCAGACTTCCTGGAGAAGGGATCGAAGCTGATTCAAAGAGAGATAAGAGGTAGGGAAGTCAAAGGGAGGTGGTGGGATGGGTGTGTGTCAGTGTGCATGGCCAGGTGTTGGTGCAAAACTGAACCTAGCCGAGTTGCCAAAAAGGGCAAGATGCACCAACACATCTGCACTGATTTACAGGGTTCACCTTTAGGAACATCTGCTCGTTTTCTCCCCTGACAAAGGAAAAGAGTTTCAAACATAAATCCTGGAATGGCTTGGGTGGATTTTTTCCACCCCCCTCTTCCTGATTGCAGGGCCTGAGGGTGTAGAAAATGCGTTGTTTTGTGTTTATCACAGCCAAGCAGAGCTTGGGGTGGCAGGCCTGACAGCTTGGTCATGTGGAGGTGACATACAGAGATTTGGGAGAGGGCCTCGGAGAGGAAACTTGGCATTCGTCCTAAAAACACAAAGTCACACTCTTTATTTCTTATATCTTTATTTGCTGCACGGGGATAGCTTGTTTGCAGCTTGCTCCGCTGTGGGGACATGAAGCATGGGCACGGGGAGAGAGGGAGGCTGAGGGCTGGCTCACCTGGTCATCCCCAAGAAGAAGAAGCCGATGGCCCCCCTCTTGGGTTAGGCCTTGATGGCGGAGCAGGCCGGTGACCCCTGCTGTCCTGTTTTTTTCCAGGACTGTTCTGTTGCTTTAAGATTCTTCTGACAGTGGAATTCTGTGCTGCTGTGGAATCATGATCAATGCTAGGGTCTTTGATTTAGGATTGGGACAATCCAGAATTATTTCCTAACTCAAGAACTTTGAGATTAAAAAAAAAAAAATGAATCACAAGTTCTGTAGGATTCCTTCACCCTGTAGAGATGAGAAAGGATCCATTTCTTTCCCACATTCTGGAGTCGCCTCCAGGAGGAGGGAAAGGGAAACCTCTTGGGGTGCAATCTGTGGCTGGGAAGGGGGAAAACTCAATCGTACTTAATTCTTCTTCGATATCCTCTTGAGAGAGGGAACCCTGGAGTAAAACCCACACCCAAACACTTTCTTCTCAATTTTGAAATTCATCGCATAATTCTTCCATCACGGAACCCATTATTTTCTTTGTAACTCACCAAGTGAAAATTGAGAATGTCTGGTCTCTCACTCTCTCCTGGTCCCCATGGTTGGGACTGCTGATAGATTTCTGGTGCATTAAACTTGGTTTCAAGTTCCCCACTTGAGGAGTTATGGGGAGCATGGTGAGGGGGCCTAGGGAGGATCACTCATCTCATTGCTGAGCCAGCCTCATTGTTAGAAAGTCCACTCCCTCTTGCTATAGTACACCTCTATTCTTAACAGTACTATGAAGCAGTTACCTCCTAAATCCTTTATTTAAAAAGCCCATCATTTGAATACTTTTTGGAAAGTAACTATATGAGGTGAGAGACCAGGTTATGCTATAGTAACAATAGCCTGCAAATCTTAATGGTGTAACACAACTAAGATTTACTTCTAACCTCTGCAAAGTCCACTGGGAGTGTCCTCCAAGGGCCAGTTTGGCCATCTGTGCTGTTCCCATCTCAGCTCAATTCCTCCATCTCCCCACAAAGCCTTTTGGCCACAAGTGAGAAGAGACTGTGGGGCAACCACGTACCAGCTCTTCTTTGCTTTGCCCCTTTGTTACTTCTGCCCACGGTCCTTTGGCCAGAACTTGGCCTAGTAACTGCATGAAAGTTGGGAAGTATGGGGCTCCAGATGGAATGTTCCGTGAGCACCACTGTCTCTGCCAATCTCCTTTCATACTTCCTCACGCTCAGGCAGCCTGTGGTGCCCCCAGGGGACTGGGCAGAACTGCCAGCCACTCTAAAGAGAAACTACTATGGAACAATCAAAGTACAGTAGGGTGGGCTCTAGAGAGCATCTAGATCTACCTGCTCCTCTTCCTCATTTTATAGATGATTAAAGTACAGCCCAGAGACGTTCAGGGCCTGAGTCAAGGTTGCACAGCAAGTTATCAATAGCTGCAGGGCTGGCCCCAGTCAGGGTCCCCAGGGCCACCTCGTTCAGCACTCCTATCCCTACACCCTCTCATAGCCTTGTCCCAAGGGGCAGCTTGGGAGGGCAGGTGGAGGCCTGAGAGCTCACTGGGGCTGTGCAGCTCGGGGTTCTAGGGCCCAGTCCTGGCCAGCCTCCGTTGTCTGACTCCATTCATCCTCAGTATGATGGCCAATTAGTTAGCGTGAGCCATTATGCGGCCTTAACAACTACTTTAGATGCAGCCAACACGGGCGTCATGTGGCAGCTGCGATGGACGACAGCAGCAGTTGTAATTAGCAGAGAAATCGGGGAAGGACAAATGTGAGGCTTTTATAGTCAAGCAGACCTCAGAATTGAAATAACTCTGCTAATTGTGCTTCGTGTCCTTATTAACATGACTTCAGTTAGTAAATAATGAGCCCCTCTCGGCGAGTTTCTCTCCCCATCGTCTTTGGTGGCTGAGAATAAGAATGAAAAGAGCGAACCCTCATTTATTGACCAATGACTGTGTGCCAGGCACGATTCTGACTGCTTTATGTGTGTCAACTCATTTGATTCTCAAGAAACTGAGGCACCGAATGGCAGGGTTTCTTGCCCAAGGTCCTGCAGCAGTAATGGAACAAGTGGTCAATTCTCTTAACCCCTGTGTTCTGAGAACCAAGCTGGGTCTTCCCGTAAGGCGGGGGTTTTGCTCCTGGCATCCTGGAGATCCCAGGGGAATGTGGAGAGAATTCTGGGGCTCTGTGAACTTGGATACGAAAAAGTAACATCTTTATTTTCCCTAATCTTTAACTGCAATTGAGTATTTCCCTTTATTAAGAATGTAGGCAACGAACCACAGTAGAATTAGCAGTACTGGGGATTTGTCATCAATAGAAATCATAGGCATTATATCATATCACCATTGTTCTAATATCTTGAAAAACAATTTTTGCTCAGCACTACTTCCTGCCACTAGGTCTTATCACTTAATGCATTGATAAAGAGCCTCATATATTATAAGAAGCACACATTTATTTTTAAAAATCTTTTGAAAATAACAACTATTTTGCTATAATTGATTTCCTTTGCAATTCTATATACTTTGTTTTACGCTTTTAAAGGTGGGATCCCATGGGCTTCACCAGACTGCCAGAGGCAGGCAACCACAGTGCAAAGAAGGCCACGGACTCCTCTGAGAGGGTCTCTCTGAGCCTCACTCACTTGCTCCAGAAACCATTTCACTGAAGTGAGCGAGTGAGACCCTGGTGGACGCTCTTCCCGCTGTGTATGGAGCTACTGGCAATTCCTTGAATGTGCCGATGCTTTCTCTTCCATACCTTTGTTGCCCCTGCCTGATCTGTGGCAACCCTACCCCACCCCATCACCTGGCTTCTTGGGTTTATTCAAGATACTGGAGAGCAGTACCTCCACCCCCATCCGGGGAGGCCTCCCTAGTCTTCCAGGCCAGCTTAGGTGGCCTCCCTTACTTCCCCAGAGTAAGTAAGGGTAGTATTTATCGCATTAGATTGGCTTAAAAAAATTAACTGTGATGGAGCACTTTGGAGAGGCAGGCTTTTGGCACACAGGGTGCTGGCTAGAGGCTTGGCTCTGGGAGCTATGGGCACCTGCACAGCTTTCTCCTCTGGATGAAGATGTGGCTCTATTAGTGCTGGATTAGCTTTAAAAAGAATCTATAGAGTGTTTGTGAATGCCCTGAAATGAGTCCAAAGATGGTCATGGCCAAGGGTCTGGATGGTGCCCTAGCCCCCTGGGCATGAATGGGCAGTGATGTTGCTGGAATCCGAGGGCCCTACCTCTGTAAAGAAGGTCTCTAGTAGCTGTGCAACCCCGGGGACCTCAAGGGCCAAGGTCATACAGAGTGCTGAGGCAACTGCTTCTACTCTGGGCAGCAGTTCATGTTCCTCATAATGTGGGTGTTGACCTCTTCCTGCCAACCCATAGCCTGGGGAGACGCTGCAAACACCCCCTGCTCCAGTGGCTGCAGGCTCTCCCCTGAACACCTTGCGTGGAAGAACGCATTTAATCCTCCTAAGTCCCCTAGAGGCAGCACTGTTATCTTGATTGTGCATATGAGGAAACTGAGGCACAGAGAGGTTCAGTGCCTCATCCAAGATCACACATTGGTGGAGACGGGAGTAAGATCCTGGTGCTCTGATTCCACCGCCAGAGCTCTGAACACCAGACCTGTCGCCTCATATGTGAGACACATGGTCCAGAAGGCCTTGTGTAATTCAGAAAGCTGCATAATTTAAGGCAAATCCTGACAGAGGTTGGTAGGTGTTCCTGTTTATCCGCTAAAGTGGCATTGCTGTGTGGTGAGCATGCAAGTGTAGTTTACAGTTCACTGCCAGCTTCAACATTCTTCATGCTTAAGAAAAATGTTTGAGATACACATTATCTCAGATTTTGCATATTAAGTGAGATTTTCTTAATCTCTTTATATCATAGTGTCAAATTCACATAATGCAAAATCTCATCGAACACAGGGACACCGTGCTGCCAAGGGACTTCGGTTCTAATCTGTTGAGGGAGGCTGGGCTGTGAGCTGCTCCTGGGAAGGCGTGTCCATATTCGTGCATGTCCCCATGCCTAGCACAGTGCCTGGCACCCAGCAGGCACTCAGCAGAGGGCTGCTGGATGAACACAGTCTAAGTTAAAGCAATGCAGTTCTGTTCGTTATGATTTCTATTTTTGGAGAGGAGCTACCTTTAAGGTTATACTTCTTAATAGTTTTGTTCACCCTGGATTTACCACCTTCTTCTTTTTCTCCCTTAAAAAAGGGAAATAGGGAATTCCCTGGTGGTCCAGTGGGTAGGACTCCTCACTTTCATTGCTGAGGGCGTGTGTTTGATCCCTCATTGGGGAACTAAGATCCCACAGGCCGTGCAGTGAGGCCAAAAATTAAAAAAATAATAAATAAATAAATAAATAAGGGGAAGAGATGTCAGTAACTGATAATGAAAAGGGGCAGGGATGGGGAAAAACTAAAGGATGTGCAATAGGGCAGGTGCGCCATCCTAAAGAACGGGCTTATATGTTCAGGGCATGGGCGTGGCTTATGTATCAGCCAGGGTATCTGCAGCAATGGAAACCAATTCCGGGCAGCTAACAAAAAGGGGACTTTATTTAAGTTTCATGGGGCCTCCCTGGATCCTAAGGAGGTGGACAGGCTAATCTTGGGGACAGCAGGAACCCAGTAGCTCCCATGGAGTGGGAAGAGGACAGAGAGTTGCCCACTGCAGGCCAGCTGGGTCAGGATGCTCCACCAGAGGGGACCCTCCACCCTTGCCCCCAATACACACAGTTGGGGGCTTCCTAACAGGGAGGTTGGGCTAAAGGGAAGGGGATATGGGTGCTGGTATACAAAGGAGACATGTGTCCACCACTTGCATCACCAAATAATCAGTCTGGAGGGGACCATGAAGGTCGTCTGATCTCTCCTGTGTCATAGATGAGGGAATTGAGGTCTTGGCCTTACTTCCAGGTAGTGACAGAATCAGGACCAGACCCTCCTCTCCTGGGTGCTCTCCCCAGAGAGGGGGCAGAAATGTTTTAACACTATAAAGGGCCTTCAAAGCACCATCAGTCTTTATCATGATGGGTCAAAGGCCCTCCTGCCAATATGCCTTGATGGGTCCTCCCTCCGTCTCACCCCAGTTCTCTCTTAATCTAGAGAATGTAGTATCTGGGATAGCTCTGGAAGTGCAGGGACAGACTCCTGGTCAACACTTGGGGGCTGATGGATGGCACTGTCACACCTGACTGGGGGTTGGGATGTGGGACTGGGGATGCAGCCACAGTGGCCCCTAGCCAAGGCCACCCCTGCCATGTTTCCCAGTGAGCAAGAATTAAGATAGGAGGAAAGCCCCGAAGGAAAAATATATGAAGAGGAGGCATCTCAGAAATGTATAAACCCTGCGTTGGTGTGGGAGTGGCTTTCGGAGACATTTTTATGTCCCTTTGTAGGGCTACCTGCTGTGGATATATGAATCCAAGATAACTTTTACCTCCAGAAGGATACAGCCGCTGCCTGCTGTTGCCAGTTCATTGGGCTTTATCCTGGGTGGGGATGGGGGAAGGGAAGGGAACCATCTACCACGTGTCAGACCTCTCACTTAGGTAATCTCCTTTAATCTAGTATTTGTGCCAATCCTATGAGTCAGCTATGATGACCCCATATTATAGGTGAGGAAGCCAAGGCTTGGGCAAGTTAGGTGACCTGTGCAAGCCCCCAGCTGAGAAAAAGTGGGGCTCAGGGCTGGCCCAGTGACCCCAATTTACCTGGGCCTCAAGCAGGTATGTGTATTAGTCAGGGTTCTCCAGAGAAAGAGAACCAGTTGGGTGGAGATATATTTATTATGTATAGTAAGTGGATAAATAAATAATATGTTTGTTTGTTTATCTTTTTTGAGGAATTGGCTTATATAATTATGGAGGCTGAGGTCTGCAGATGGCAAGATGGGGACAGGAGAGCTACTGGTGCAGCTGAAGTCGGAGTCCAAAAGCCTGAGAGCCAGGAGAACTGATGATGTAAGTTCCAGTCTGGGAGCTGCCAGGCTCGAGACCTAAAAAGAGCTGATGTTTTTGAGTCTGAAGGCTGGGAAAAACCAATGTCCCAGCTCAAGTGGTCAGGCAGGAGGAGTTCCCTCTTACTTAGTTTTTTTGTTCTATTCAAGACTTCAACTGATTGGATGAGACCCACCCACATTAGGGAGGGCAATCTGCTTTACTCAGTCTACTAATTCAAATGTTAATCTCATCCAGAAACACCCTCACAGACACACCCAGAGTAATGTTGGATCAAAGGTCTGGGAGCACCATGGCCCAGTCAAGTTGACCCGCAAAATTAACCATCACGGTGTGGCTCCAGGGAAAGTTAGGGGAGGAGGTCTTGGATCCCATTTCATTCCCTCTCTGCAGAGAACTTATTCTGGGGGAGTGAGTCAGTGAGAGAGAAGGGGGCTCAACCCTTCTCTCTGCCCTTTCGGAGGAGGACACTTACCCATTCCCAGAAGACAGATAAACCAACCCCACAGGTGGAAGCCAAATAAACCCCAATGGACATTAGTTCCCATTAGGCTCCTGCCTGGGGCTGAGTCCTTATAGTCAGAAATATGAGCCAAGGCTCCTGGAGAGGAAGGAGTTAGCTGGGGACCCATCATTTCTTACCGTGGGACTGCACCAAGCCTGCAGCCCTTGTCTCCATCACCCTGGCAGTGTTGTCATAGGCCCAGTGCTTGGACTGGGAGCTGAGCCTGACTGGTTTCTGGGAAAGAGAATGCGGGCCTCCTACAGGCATTCTCTCCTCTTTCTCAATAAGAACCCAACACATGGCCACCCAGAACAAAGACTGCATTTCCCAGATTCCCTTGCAATGAGGTGTAGCCATGTTAGCAAGTTCTGGACAAGGGAATGGAAGCAGAAATTGTATGTGCAATTTCCAGGATGTGTCCTTAAAGGGACGGGTCTTTAAGGACCTCTCTTCCCCTGTATTTCCTTTCTTGTGGGCCGCAGTGCAGATGTAGCACTGGGGCAGCCACGCTAGGCCCTGAGGTAGACTTAGGAGAGAGGCTGTGGAGCAACAAGGTAGATGGAACTTGAGTTCCTGACACTGAAAGCACCACAGCAACCCTGGACTCCTACCTGGAAAGTTTTAGCTAAACCCAATCCTGTTTTTGTAGGCCCTCCTTTGCTGTGTGACTGGGGCAGTGGCTCAGCCTCTCTGGGCCTCTGCTGGTTGTTGATAATGATAGCTGCCCATGCAGGGGGTCAAGGGTGAGCAGGCAAAGGAGATTTCAGCTCCAAGGAGACAGAGCGCAGGAAGGCCTGAGGCCTCGGTCCTTGTACCAAGGAGAGTTCAGCATTAGCTGTTTGGGAAGAAGACGGTGTAGTAATAGGAGAGGCAGCTTGGGAAGGGTCAACTCTTGGCTTTGCTACTTGCCAGTCAGGTGACCTTGGGCAAGCTGTTTCCTCTGAACCTCAATGTTCTTGTCTGTAAAATGAGGACAATGGTACCTCTTTCACAGCTTGTTCAAGGATCAGAGACAATGTTTGTAAAGGGCCTGTGTGAGGAGGTGAGCGGTAGCTGGAATTTTTATCATTGGTTTGAGGGTCCAGGGACCTAGATTTTTGTGTGTGCCTTTGTGATCGTGGGCAAGTCTTGTTAACTTTCCAGACTTCAGTGGACTCAGATGTAAAATGGGGGAGGTTCTTTCCGGTCCTGATATTCAATCCAGTCCTCCTTGCCCTCATTTTACAAATCATAAAACCAAGGCTTAAGTGGCAGAGACAGCTTGCTGTATACCCCCTCCACGGTGTGGGGAAGCAGCTGTCCCCACGGGATAGCACTTCCCAGTATGTTTCTCACAGATAGAATGTGACCCGAAGGGGTGCGCGCCACTTCTGGGCCCAGGCGGTTAAGGCATCCAGCCTTTCTCTCCCACCTGCCAGCCAACCACCCTGGCCAGGGGGACCTTGGAAGCTGCCTGTTGAGGATGGCACAGCCTTCCTCAGCCTGGCCCAGTCAGTGACAGTGGGGGGCTTGGTCGGTGCACCCTCCTCTCCCCACTCCCAGTGCTGCTTTGGACTTTACATGAGCAAGAGGAACACTTCTCTGAGATTTCAGGCTTTACCTGTTGTGGTAGCTAGTGTTATCTTTTTTTAATTTTGGCTGTGCCACTCATCACGTGGGATCCTAGTTTCCCGACCAAGGATCGAATCCGTGCCGTCTGTAGTAGAAGCGTGGAGCCTTAACCACTGGGCCTCCAGGGAAGTCCCCAGTTAGTGTTATCTTAATGAACACACCCAAGAGGTAGAGTGACTTGCCCAGCATCTACGCCTCCTCCTTGATTCTTGGTGGCATCCTGTGTGACAGTCTAGTCTTTTCGATTAGTTTGCCAATTCCATGAGAGCCAGGACAATGGCTCACACTCCTGCAGGCTTGTGACACCCAGCACCAGTTGCCTCTCATCCACTCCACGTGGATGACCTGCAGGGACCAGGCACCTGCTAATAAAGACGTGTTGATTTGAACTGAGCGTTGATTTGAACTGGGCGCCTTGCCTGTATCCTACCATGCCGAGAACTGACCTCACAGATCAGCTCTCCCAATCTCTAGAGTCCCCGGGGTGTGAGCACCCCAAAACAATAGGCAAGGGAGCAGTAGATCTAAACTCTTGAAAGAGGGAAGGCTGAATAGGGCAGGAGCCAAGGCCAGGCAAGTCTGGGAAAGGCATATGTGAAACAGGGGCGATGATACTTTGTTGAGTTGAGGATGGAGATATGCACTGAGACTAGAGCACTGATCAGAGTACAGCTCTGCCCCCAAATTGTGTGTGACCTCACAGAAGTCCAAGGTCGCTGGAGTGTTGGTGACAGGAGCAGAGACTGCAACCCAGGCTCCTCGCTCCAGCCATGGATGGGCTCTTTCCGGACGGCTCCTTCTCTCTCTCTCTTCCCTTGAAGCCTGGACATCTCTGATTAGGATGCTAACGGAGGAGGGGGCTGAGGAAGTGAGGGAACTGCAGAGCAGGAGAAATACTGGGGACTGGGGAGCCAGTGGCTAATTAAAGCCTCCATGTCAAAGAGGAATGCCAAGTAGGTAATTTCCATGCCATTTGAATAATGGGAAAACAGTTACCATTTCTCAAGTTTGCTTGTTGAAAAGAGAGAGGGGGGAAAAGAAAGGAGGGGGAGAAGATCTTGGCTGGAGGGGCCTCTACATGCTGCTGGGGGAAGATGGGGGTGGCACGGAGAGCACAGTTGCTCCAGGGAGAGGAAGGGAGGCAGGGAACAGAGGAGGACAATTTTCTGCCTTTCTCTCAGAAGGTCCTGTGAAGTTCCTTGAACTAGGAAGCTAGGGGAGAGGGCAGCCAGGCAGAGTGGTGGTGATGTCTTAGCAGAGTTAAGGGAAGCCCTCCTTATGGGTGCATTGCACTTCACAGTTTACATCCTTTGTCCCACTGGATCACCACGACAGGCTGTGAAGTAAGCAGGGAAGGGAAGATGATGATTATTCCTATTTTAGAGGTGAATAACTGAGCCCCAGAGAGTGGGAGTGAAGTGCTCAAGGACACGTTTGTTTATTTATTCATTCATTAATTCAACAAAACACTTTATTGGAGAAAGACAACGTGCCAAGCCCAGTGCCATGTGATAAAGCCCTGTGGATGAGGAAGGCACAGCCTTGCTCTCAGAGAGAGAGAGAGAGAGAGAGATGGAGAGGTGAACCGTATATCACGAGGTGCTGTGAGTACCAGGGGCAGTTGCCTGAGACAGTTGGGTGCTTCCCAGAGGGGCAGCCATTACAGTGAGGTTTCAGGCAGGAGTTTGTCAGGGAGGAGCCTATGCCTGCCTGAGGGAACAGCATATGCAAAGGTGTGGAGTCCCAGGAGGGCTCTTCTTGTCCAGGGAATAGAGAGAGGCCCAATGTGAGAGGATGGTAGGGATCGTGGGGTGGGGCAGGGGTGGGAGTTGTGGCTGGAGGGCTTGGTGGGAGGGGGATGAGACCACGGGCCAGGCCCCAGATTGTGGAGGGCCTGCACGCCTCATTAGGACATGTGGACTTGATCTTCAGGCCATGGGACTCCAGGGACCCTAGGGACCTTCAGGCCATGGCTGAGGAGGTACTAGTAGGACACAGATGGTCACAACTACTGCTGTCTCTTTGCTGGAAACCAGCCCTAATAACCCAGCCTCCCAGCCCAGGCCCCTGAGCTCCTTCAAGTCCTGGGACCTCATGAATAGAAAGCCAAGCCGTGGGATGAAGGGTCCCTGCTGTTCTGGCCTGTTCCTTATTGTATCAGTTACATATCAATGCATAACAATTACCCCAAAACTCAGTGGCTTAAAAAGCAAACAAACATTGGGACTTCCCTGGCGGTCCAGTGGTTAAGATTCCATGCTTCCACTGCAGGGGCATGGGTTCGATCCCTGGTCGGGGAAGTAAGATCCCGTACAGGTACGGCCAAAAAAAAAAGAAAATTTTTTTTTTATTATGTCTCACAGTTTCTCTGGGTTAGGTGTTTGGGAACAGCTTAGCTGAGAGCTTCTGGCCCCAAGTTTGTTAGAGTTAAGATGCTGGCCCAGGGCTGCAGCCATCTGAGGGCTTGACTGGAGCTGGAGAGTCTGCCCCCAGATGCCCCATTCCAAGACGGCTCATTCACATGCCTGGCCAGTTCATGCTGGTGTGGTTGGGAGGCCTCCGTTGCTCACCACGTGGACTTCTTAGAGAAGCAGGGCTGCTTGAGCATCCTCACAACGTGGTGGCTAGCTGGAAGTGGCAATGTCTTCAGTGACCTAGCCTCGAAGTCACACCAGGTCATTTTGCCATATCTGCTTCGTCACACAGCGTGGGAGGGGACTACATGAGGTGAGGATCTCAGGAGGCAAGGATCACTGGGGTCCATCTTGGAGGCCACACACCATACCATCCTCCAGGGAGGAGCCAGCAGCAGTCCTGTAGCAGGGCTAAGAAAGCAGGGCTTCCCTAGAGAAGGAGGGGAGGGCCTTCCTACATTGTTAGGACAGGGCAGGTCTCAACCGGCTCTGCCTCCAACTTGCTCTGTGACCCTGAGCAGTCTCCCAGTTTCCCCGGGCCTCTGATTGCCATCTCTGTGATGTGGGAAGAGCTTGCTCTACTTTGCAGGGCTGGGAAAGCACAGAGGATCCAATTTCTGAAGGATAGATGAGAATTGCAGATCGTGGTGTCTTCCCTCTTCTCATCCTAATCCCGTTTCTTCACACAGTCAGATAATCAGTTTTCCCAGTAGTCTTTGCAGCAATCAGTTTGTATACCTACCCAAATAAGCACCATTTTTTCTTTAAGCTAACTCTCAGCTCTAAATCTCCGACTGGCTTCCGTGCAGTTAAAGCAGTGTGGGGCTTCCCTTTCCTTCCCACACGACCACATGGCTCCCTGGATTGTTTGGAGCAGAGGTAGGGCCCTGTGCCAGCTCTGCTCACCTCTCTCACATTACCCTGAGCTCTGGGTGGCCAACACTCAGAGCTCAGGACAGGCCAGCTCTCCTCTCCTCTCCTTCTCAGCTTCCCTTTGCGATGGGTGAGGGCTTGGTGGGGAGCAGGTGAGGATGTCAGAGCCAGAAGGGACGTTGGGGACATTTTACAGATAAAACTCAGAGAGGGCCAATGAGAGCCCAAGATCACACAGCAAGTAGGCAGCAACACTGGGCCAAGAACCAGGTCTCTCAACTCTCATGCAGGGCTCTTTCTGGTCTCACTGCTGGACATGCCCAGGAGGTACTCTGACTGGTTATTCCAGGTGGGCCCTGGGCCACTACGGCTTTGGCACCACCATCTCTGGGAGAGGCAGGGCAGGTGCCAGGGTGGCATGGAGTGAGAGTGCTATCAGAGTGGACCAGCCGGACCCATGCTTCATTGGCACTGTGGAGGTGGTATTTACAAGAGAAGAATATGCAGTGGACCAAACCTTCAAAGACTCATGTTCCATGGAGGAACAGAGCAGGAAGTGATCAGAAAGCTAGTGGAGAACAACCCTAGATTCCATGTACCTGAGGGCCTGAGAGGACCTCAAAGGTTGGCTGAAATCTGAGGGTTTCCTATGAAGGGGAGAGGTGAGCTCCCACCCTGCAGAACTCAGAAATGCGCCAAGCCAGCAAGGGACCACGAGGCATGGAGCTTCTCAGGGGTCCGCTAGCCGCTTCTCCCACCCTGCTGCTGTCGTCCCTGTGCTCACAGCAAAGTGGAAGGCCCCAGTTCTCCCTGGCCCGGGCCACCAGCCTGCCCTGTGGCCTCCAGCCAATGCTTCCTGAGGTCCTGCAGGGTGGCCTCACTGAGTCTTCCTCTTGTTCTTTTATTTCCCACACTGCCAGTACAAATCCACTTCTGGTCAGTTGACTCAGTAATTTCTGAGTCTTCAGTTTTGGTCATTGTTCTCTCCTAAATTTGTCTTCCACTGTGAGCTCAAAAATGCAAACTCATTTTGATCTTGGCTTGAGTAAACCTTAATCCCAATGAAAAAAAAAAATCTGCTAGTGCTAGGAAAATATTCCAGGTGCCCAAGAGTAAATCACTTCTGAATTATTTAAAGACTAAATTTCTCTCTCCACAGACTAGAAACTCCCCAAGGGCAGGGCTGTGTCTGTGTCACCAGATGGCAGGATGAGGGCAGGAAGTCACATGTGTCAAGGGCCTGTTTGTGCCAGGCATTGCACCTTTGTGTGTAGTTGAATGTTCCTGGTGTGGTGGAATTTCTTTCTCCATTTCATAGCCAAGGAGCCTGAAGACCAGAGAGGGGAGGCACTTGCCTAAGGTCACACAGCCAGTGTGAGAGATGGGTTTGGAAGCTGGCCTTGGGCGATGCCAGAGTCTAGGTGCGTTTCCTATACCACATAGAAGGCGGGGTCCTGCTCCCTACCCCCAAGCTCTGCAACTGTCGGTCTTGCCAAGATCCTCAAGGAGCTGGTGAGAAGTAGGGCCCCCAAGGCAGCCAGATTTGCCACCTGCAGGTGGCTGGGTTAAAGAGAAACACTGATGCTAACTGGGGAGCAGGAGCACTAACATCTTTATTTCCTGTCTTGGCTGCTTGGCCCAACAAAAGGGCTTTGTTTTGGTTGGCTCAATGACAGCATCTTGTCACGCCCTTCCGGCCTCCTTCAGCCTGCCTCCTTTTCAGGGCCTGTATGAAATAGGGGTCCCCCTATTCCCTGTCACCATTTCATGCAGAGCCACAGACAAGAGACCAGCCACCAACTAGATGATCTTGAGCAAGTTGCTTAACCTATCTGGGTCTCAATTTCTGCACCTGAAAAATGGGGATGAAAGTTAGATCAGATGGTTGCTAAGTTTTTGTGATGACTTCTTTCCATCTTAAAAATTGGTATTTGGGAAGTTAAGGTCAGGGTCACTTCTGGACTCAGGCTGCAGAGATGGGGGATATCTCCAAGCAGAGGCATCTTTATCCAGTCATAGTATTCTTAGACAGAGATGCCATTTGCATATAATTTGCACTTTCCTTTAATGTCAAAATTCTCTGACATACCAACCCTGACTTCTCCCTCCCTCTCCCACTTCCTCTCACCACCTGCTTTCTATCCCCCCACCGTGCACCCCATGTCAGCCCTGGCCCTGTCTTGCCGGGTTGCCTTGCTCCAGAAGGATGACTGAGTTGGCTGAGAGCACTGTGCTGGGCCTCAGCTGCAGCCCCTGCCTGCTTTACAGTATTACTCAGTATTACTCAGCCTGGTAGCATCCATGTTAAGCTTGGAGACTGAGCAAGATGCTGCAAATTCCAGAGTGAAGTGGCAGAGTCGGCATTCAACCCCAATCTGCCTGAGTCTGGGACGAGCTCTCCTCACTGCCCTAGATTGCCTGATTGGGGATGTGTGACAGGGCAAGAGGAATGGCCTGGCTAGCGATGATGATAATGGTGATGAAGATGATATTAAGACTGCTACTCAAAGTGTGGTCCATGGACCAGGAGCTTGAACATCACTGGGAGCTTGTTAGAAATCAGGCCACACTGTAGCCCTACTGAATCAGGATCTGCATTTGATCAGGATCCCCAGGAGACTGAGCACACTAGAGGCAGAGAAGCACTGCTCTAGAACTCTGCCTGCCACGTTGGCTTCCAGGTTCCAGAGCTACTGAGTGCTTTCTGGAAGTGGAACCACGTGATACCAGAGCCAGAAGAGCCCTCAGATGTCTTTAAGGCTGGGCATTTTGTGAACCATGCACTTTGGAGCACTGGGGTTCCCAGTGGTGTCTTTGTGGCTTCTCTGGTGCAGGCAGGACTCCAGCTTCCTTGCTTGCTTAAACACCTCCCCTTGGATTAGGTGTATAAGCTTTTCATGGAACACAATTTCAGTGGAGTAGGGTGGGATTTTTAGGGTGTACTGAGTAAAAAAAATTTTTTTAAGCATGCTTTATTCCATTCTTTTGTTTTTCAAGTGAGGAAACTGATACTTAGAGAGATACAGGGACCTGCCCCAAATCGCACAGAATCTGGGACCAGAATCCAGCTCTATCAGTTAGAATTGTTTTCGGCTGCAAGTAGCAGCAAGGTTGACTGACAGAGGCTTATGCAAGGAAAGAGTTTGTTTCTTGCAACAAGGAGCTGAAGCATAGACTGCTGAGGACTGTACCATGGCCCAGGCTCTCCCTGTTTTCCACTTTCCCCCCCTCGGACAGCCCTTTACAGCACTGCCCCCAGCCTGGGGCTTTTATTTTCATGGCATAAGATGGTTGTACTGCTCCACATCTTACATCCATGTTCCCAGGGGGGAGAAGAGGGAAGGATGAATGGGCAGAGGGCATTCTTCTAGTTAATTTTGTCTTTTTATTCAGGGAAAGATGCCCTCCCCTGAGCCTCTGCCTATTTGTTTTAGGCCAGAACCAGGTTACATGGCCACCCCTAGCTGGAAGATAGCCAGGAGAAGGGAGTGGGGAATGGGTTTGGGTTAAAACATCGAATGGTGAAAGTCTGCCTATCTAGGGATCCTATCCTGGTATCCTGAGATTCTTCAGGGTCCCAGAATTGCAGCTTTTGGGGCGGGGTGGGATATGTTTGAATCAGAGAGGCACCTGATCAAACCTTGGAGCTTGACTCTCCTACCATCCTAATGGTCTTTATGGGGACCATTTGGTGTAGGGACAGGAGCTTTGCTAAACAAAGACCTACATACCTGGGGGCTTGGGGACAGAGGAACTGGATTACAGCAAAACCCACAAGGGCTAATTCTAATTCTCTATCTTCACTGCTCACAGCCCCGAATGAAAACATGTGTAAGAAACCCGCAGGGTTAATTTTGCTGAAAAAAAATTCCAATAGGGCTTCCCTGGTGGCGCAGTGGTTGAGAATCTGCCTGCTAATGCAGGGGACACAGGTTCGAGCCCTGGTCTGGGAGGATCCCATGTGCCGCGGAGCACCTAGGCCTGTGAGCCACAACTACTGAGCCTGCGCATCTGGAGCCTGTGCTCCGCAACAAGAGAGGCCATGACAGTGAGAGGCCCACACACCGCGATGAAGAGTGGCCCCCGCTCGCCACAACTAGAGAAAGTCCTTGCACAGAAACAAAGACCCAACACAGCAAAAATAAATAAATTTAAAAAAAATTCCAATAAAGCTCCATTAGATTTTTGGGTTAAATTAAGGTAATGGATGCTTAAAAACCATGCTAATTAGGCTTTGTTATTAACAGGAATGGCAGGTGGATGGGATCTGGCCTGGAGCTGACATTGTTTTGGGACCACCTGTGGGAGATGGATTTTTCAGTGGTCTGGATGTATCACACCACCTGGCCTTAGCAACCCAGTTCCCACTTACGCCTTGGAATGTCTTTAGTCATTTAAGTTCCTTTGCCTGGGACTGGAATATTCTCTTCACCAAGATGACAGACAACAAACTTCATTTTCTGTTGGTTTTTATTTTCTTTACATTTCCAAATTTTTATCCTAATGTTTCCGCTGGGAACATGGCTCTGATAGGTCACTCCCTTGCTCATAAACTTTTGATAGCTCCCTATGGCCTATCAGATAAGTCCAGAAACCCTGACTTGGCATTCAAAGCCTTTTGGGATTTGGCCCTAATTCACCTTTCCAGGTACCACATTCCTCTCTCTGTATACTGAGGGCTGGCGCCTCCCTGAACTGGGCATTCCCAATTCCCCTTGACCTGGGGAACCCCCAGACCCCAACATCTCATCCTTCCAACACTTGTGTTATTCTTTCCATCTTATAGATGAGGAAACTGATCCTCAGGCTCTCAGACCCCTGACCACTCAGACGCCCTTACACCTGGCATGCTCTGGGCGCTCAGAAAATTCCTGTCTCCCACTTTTCTCCCTTTTTATCAACCTAGGCCAGGTAGGACATCTTCAGCGTGGCTACTTGTCCTGTACCAGGGCTTGGGACTTGGGAATTCCAAATGCCACATGGCATTTGGGAAGCATCTCTGTTTGAGAAAGGGGAAATGTACAAAGCCAGGATGAACAAGAGAAGGGAAGACCCGGTGCCCTGCTTTTTCCATCATCCTAGGCTGTCTGGGCCCGGCCACGTGCTAGACACTGGAGCGGCTTTGCATGCCTTAGGAAGACATTGACTCCTGACCCCAGGCTCATCTACCTGTTTACAGGGGAGAAAACCTAGACTACTTGGCTCCAGGCAGTCTGGACATGGGTGCCTGCTGTTGAAAGGAGTTAGCTGTGAAACGGCTGCTTAGCATATGGGGCCTTGGGGCCCGTGGAAAGTTGCAGGTCAGAGGTGGGCTGGGGGAAGCCAGAGCCCTGCAGGAAGCTGACCTGAGTGCAGCCACCCATGTTCCCAGGGGCACAGGGTCACTTTCCAACTGTCCTATTCTTGCATCATCGTTCATGTCTGCTCCAGACAAGCAAGGATGTACACCTCTTCTCCAGGGGCACCGGCCTTTCCAGATCTGGACTAGGACAGGACAGAAGTCATTTAAACCTCTTCTTTTTCTGTTCTTTGGGCTCTGTCACATATATGTCTAACCCATAGGGTTGGCCATTCCCCCTTGGGGCTGAGTTAGATTTTCCCTTTGGGGTCACCACCTGCTAGGCCCCCAGGTTTGGGGTGAATTCCATGGCATCTACATTGCCCGACTGACCTAAGACAGGAGGGAACATGCCTCCCCTCTTTTACACAATGAAGATTTACCCAAGGCTGGGCCTGCCAGCAACATTGCCTGAAATGCAAACCTGCACTGGCCATCAGGAGGTGGCCCTGCTCCAGTGCAGTGTCATCAATGATGGGAGGAAATAGACCCAGGCCTTCCCTCACTGGCTTCATGTACAGTCTCCCCACCCCTGCTCCCTGTAACTCTTCTTTCTTAACGAAGGCCACGTGGCCTTGTGGAATTTGCCTCTGAGCCTTTGTGTGTGACAGGTGGCACCCAGATGGGACCCACCTTGCCTGACATCCTTCTCCCCAAACTTTCTTTAAATGGCTGGGTAACCTCTCTGCCTCACCAATCCTGCCCAGATGACAGGAAGGAAGTTCTGGCAAAGGTGCATGAACCCAGTTGCCCAGAGTCTAAAAGAAGAGATTGTGTCTGGGTTGGAGCGGAAGGTGAGAGAGAGAGAGAGAGAGAGAGAGAGAGAGAGAGAGAGAGAGACAAAGAGAGAGACAGAGAATGTGTGCTGGGAATCTGGAAGCAGGAAAATGAAGTGCCAGCCTGGGCAGGGATGGAGGGGAGGGAGAGACTTGGAGAAGCAGGACATGCCTTGCCCAGGCTGGCCCTGGCCATCTGTACTGCACTACAGTGCTGGCATTTAGCCTAGGTGGGCAGAGTTCTGAGCACCTCTCAGAAAGTGTGACCTGTTGGTTCAGCCCACTGCCTGCGACCACTCAGGCCTCCACTCCTTGGTGCATAGCTCATGGCTTGTGAGGTCATCTAATCGGAAGACTAGAGAATAAGAATGAAGGAGGCAGCACCGCAGGGGGTTGCCAGGAAACCTTGGCCTTTCTGGGCTGGGATGTGGAAGAGAGGACCAAAGGCCAAAGAGTCCCCGGAGGGCTGTGCCTACACTATGAGTTAATTAGAGGCCAGGAAGCTGGGGAGATGGACCCTTCCCCTGGCTCTTCCTGCCCCCCTGCACCAGAAGAGGCAACAGGGCTTTGGAAAGAGAGATGAGGAAGAGGGACTGTGTCTACTGCCCAGACCTCAGGGGTTAAAGACTTTCACATGACCAGCGGAATAAGAATTCTAAAGTTTCCGTCCATTGCCTTCCCAACAGCCACCCCTCTCCCCCACTTCTTTTTTGGTATCAGACCTAAGATACTAGCACCCATGTTTTTTCAGGGGAGGCTGGGACCCTCCCTGCCCTAGGAGTGAATCCTAAGCGATTAATCTAAGCCAAATGATAGTTCCATTTCCTTTGTTGGTTATTGTTCATGAACAGGCATGTTGTGCAATTCTGGACAGTGACAACTAAGGGGAAGGTTGTTGGTGGAGCAGGGGTGCCTTCTGGGAAAGGCCTTCTGAGATCTGAAAAACTGACTTGCCAGAAGAAGCAGCTACCCACCATCTTTGGTTTTTGTTGGGTGAGGATGTGATGCCTGGAGCTTTGGCAGCCATATTGAGATCACAAGGGAAGTAGTTAAGTTGCTGAGGAAAGGAGAACAGAAAATGAGAAAGAACCTGGGTCCTGGATGGTATCCCAGGGACCCAGCTGAATTAACCAAACTTGGAATTGCCTTACCTCCGGCTTTCCTGTTATAAGAAATAATGAATTCCTTATCTTCTTTTTTCAAAACCACTCATAATTGACTTTTCTATTGATTGTTGCTGAAAGCAGCCAACCTTATCAAATTTCGGAAGTCAGGATGAAATAATTCTAATTGTCTGCTGAGTCTCTCCTCGGGGGCAATTAAAGGTTCTCTGAACTCACTGGAAGCCTATTTTATCTAGAACTGCCCCTTTTCCCTCTGGATAAAAGTTGTTGAAGAGTCTGGGTTTGGAGGCCAGAAGACCTGGGTTCAAATCCCACACTTTTATGCAGGCACTTTATGACTTTATGTTAATTATTTAAACCAGGGATTGGCAAACTTTTTTTGCAAAGGGCCAGAGAGTAATTATTTCAGGCTTGGTGGGCCACATGGTCACTGTCGCAACTATTCAGCTCTATTGTTTTAGTTCGAAAGCAAGCCGTGGATAACATACAAGTAAATGAGCATGGCTGTGTTCCAGTAAAACTTTATTTACCAAAACAAGTGGCAGGCCTGATTTGGCCCACAGGCGATAGTAAATCAACCCTGGATTAGACTCTCAGAGTCTCAGCTTCCTCATGAGAAAATGAGGCTAATAACTCTTCTTTCAACATGGGGCAAATCTAAGCATCAAATGAGTTGACTCAAAACTGTCACTACATAAAGTATAATTTACATGTGGGTCCCCTTTCCTAGGAGAACCAAAGGTCCTGGCAGTCAGCAGTGGAGAAGTGCTTGACTCTACCACCTACTAGAGTTGTGTGGCTTAGGGAAAGTTACCTAACCTCTCTGAGCATCACTTTTCTCCTCTCAAAGTGGGGTTGCTAAGACCTACTTCACACAGGGTAGCAAGGATGAAGTGGATACTGTATGTGAGGTGCTGTACAGACTGAGTACACAGTGAGTGGAAGTGAGTGTCATGAAGGAGCAAAGCCTCCTTTCTCTGGCCTGTCTCACCCCACCTGTGTCTTGACATTGGGTAGATCTTGGTTTCCTCCTTCACCTCCCATGGGCCCTGGAGCCCCAGGGAGACTGCAAACCTCCCCCCTGCCGTGCACTCTCTCTCCCTCCACTCCCCCACCCCCATCCCACCACACCCTCTTCTCCATTTAACAGAATGAGTAATTAACAATGTTAATTCTATTCTCATTTGCTAATGAAGGCAGTCTAATTGCACCATAATTGGCAGCCGGCAGCAGCAGAAAAACACAAAATAAGCCCTGCGTGTGTAATTCGGTTTAACTTCTTTATAATTACCTTGCAGGCTGGGCCTGCTGGTTGGGGGTGGAGTGGGAGGTTGAGGAATTAAGGGGGAGGGAGCCAAGACCTGAGGGTGGGAGAAGGGGTGAAGGAGCACTTACCTGTCCCACTCCTGATTCTCCCCAGACCTCTGAGATGAACTTCCTCCCCATCACTTCCCATTTCCCACTTTGGGCTGTCCTGGTAGACCTATTCTACAGGCTGACTTGCTGATCCTTAGTAGTCCATCCTCCAAAAGCACCTCTGTGAGTCTGAAGTCCAGCCTGTCTTTCCATCCTCAACTCACAGCCTTGACCTTATATTCCAGCAAATCAGAGCCGTCCTGCCTTTGCACAGGCTGGTCCTCCATTTGGAATGCTACCCCTACCCTACTACACCCCTCTGGAGAAAACCCACCCCTTTAAGGCCCTGGGAGGGAAACCTTCCCTGACCCCCCAGAGGCTGACTTGCACTCCTTTTCCATGTCACCTGGTACAAACTGCATTATACCACACATCCCATTATTTTACCTGTGCCTGTTTACTGTTTACATGCTTTCTTTGTCACTAGATTGTGTCTTTGTTTAAATACACTCAGTGCCTGGCCCAGAATAAAATGCTTGATTCTATTTTTGTAGAATGCTTAAATGAGAGATAGGTGACCTTGAAGAAGGTTCTGGAAGCATGTGGCTAGGAGTGTTAGGGGACCTAGGTTCTGGTCCTGGTCTCTAGTTAACTTGCTGTGTACAACCTGAGGCACTTCTCTGTACAGTGAGAGGCTCACACTCCATAATCTCTTGTTTTCTGTTTTCAAAGTCTAGGACTTTTTGAATTTTCATGGTTGAAATTCTTTCTCCCTTCCAAAATGAATGAATGAATGAATGAATGAATAAATAAATAAATAAATAAAAGGCAGCCAACATTATAATATCAGTTCTGGGCCACCTTTTTCACTAGAGGTGAAGTTCCCACCTAAGCTTGTGCAGTCTTCTCCCTCTCCACCAGGTAACCTCACACTGATGTTGATGATTCTGAATAAATAAGTAAAATCTTCTCTGAACCCTAATATAATGTCTCCCACATCTATCCAAGTAAGCAATGCCTTAATAGCTTCCCCTGCCCAGTTTTGGAGAGAAATGAATATTTGTTCTGCTTATGCATACAACCATCTCCATAGCAACCAGCTGTGCTTTAGGGTGAGCCACAAACCGCTTTGGGTTAAGGGGTGGTAGGTGAAGGAAATTAGCATCTTAGGATCTAAAGAAAGCACCTTAGAAGGAGCATCCTTCTTCCAAGCCTGGAGTTTCCACACGCTGCTCTCAGGGTATCCATCATGTGGTCCCTTGGCTTCACTTTTCCTCTGGAGACATCCCTTGTGGAGCCCTCCATCCTTCTCCTTTCACACGCACTGGCATAGCTGCAATCCTGGGGTTTCTTTATCACCACTTCCAAACCTCCTTTGCTTCTCTCCTGTCTGCATATCATGTTTCCTGGATCCTGCACCTTCATTTTTTCTTGGTTTATGGTTTTATTTCGGTGGTGCATGGGAGATAAAATTTCTGAGACTGCTTAGGAGAAATTTAATGCCATGCAGCTTCCCGATCTTTTTGTATGTGACCAGATTTTTTCTTTCCTCTCTGGTGGCTTTAATATCTTTTCTTCATCCTCAGTGTTCTGAAATTTCCCCATGAAGCACCTTGGTATCGGGGACCCATTAATCTGGAAACTTATATCTTTCAGTGCTGAAACATTTGCTTATATTAATTCTGTGATAATTGCCTTACTTCCAATTTCTTTCTCTTTCTGGATCACCTATTAATTAGATGTTGGATTTCCTGGACAAATTGTCATTTTTTATCATTTTCACCTGTTTTTTAAAAATTTTATTTATTTATTTGACTGCACCTGGCCTTAGTTGTGGCACGTGGGATCTTTATTGCCTTGTGTGGGATCTTTAGCTGCAGCATGTGGGATCTAGTTCCCTGACCAGGGATCGAACCCAGGCCCCGTGCATTGGGAGCACGGAGTCTTAACCGCTGGACCACCAGGGAAGTTCCTCACCAGTTTTTTATTCTTATTCTTTTTGTTCTGCTTTCTAGGAGATTTCCTCAATGTTATTCACCATCCCCCCAGTGGAATTTTCTCTTTCTCTTTTTAATTCCAAGAATTCTTTTTATTTTTTAAAGAATTCTTTTTTAAAAAAAATTTAATAGGAGCCTGTTTCTTTTTCACAGATGCAGTATTTTCTCTTATTTCTCCAAGGATAATTGTAGGGTTTTGAGATATCCTGCTCCTTCCTAAATTGCTTCTGTTTCACCTGAGCCCCTTTCCCCCAGATTTTTTTGTTGTTGTTTTGGGGTCCTCATCTTTTTTATTGGATGCCCTGGCTGCCTGGAAGTTTCACATGCATGGGCCTGGTGTGTGGCAAAACCGTGGAGGGTGTCTGGGGGACACCTAGCTCTCAGTCTGTTCTTGGGCTGTACTGTTCCATCAGAGAGGGATCCTCTGAGCTCCAGCCTGGGTGGTAGAAGCTGGGCTGCCAAAGTTCAGGAAATTGAGTAGGAGTAGGAGGTGTGTAGACCTTTACTTAATACCTCTGTTTTCCATCAGCATCTTGCCCGTGGTGAGGCCTTGTGTTCTGGAATTTGTAGCTGTCCAGATCCACTGCTCTTCTCTCTTGTGCTGGGGAGTGAGGGTTATATCTGGAGGTTCTGACTATTTCATATGCAGCATTCAGTCAATGCTTCCATTTTTAGCCTGACTTTGAGCCCCACTTTCAGAAACAGCTGGTATCCCCAGTACTGGAGACTTTCTGGGCCTCTGCACTAGGGGGCAGCCAGGTCCTGCTCACTCAGGTTTCAGCCTTCTCTGGCCTGGGGAGTCAGTCACTACTCACCCATCGGCTCCTCAGCATTGCAAATTTTGTTGCCTTCTCTCCTTTTCTCTTGTCTTGTTTGAGTCGTAACAAAAGCCCTTAGTCATTTCAGTGCTGTGTTGGGAGGAAGGGAGGTGAAGGGTGACTTCATCGTGTATGCACAGCATTTCAGAGTTTACACAGCCCATCCACATCCGTCCTCTCATTTTATCTCCACAAGAGCCCAGTGGACTAGGCAGCGAAGGAGGTTTTTTCCGTCACGTTTAACCAGAACCCCAAACATAATTCCTTAAGCAACGTTTAAACAGAAGTGAACAAGTGTTGGAAACAGAGGTGAGAGGTGCTTTCACGGCCATCGCCCCTGCTTCCTCATGCTCCCCACGTGGAATTTAATGAGAAGTGAAATGCCATTGGCAACATGGACCCAGCGGGAAGAGGAATTTGGAATCAGGGCTGCTAGAAACAGCTTGGGTCCAACGCACCTGCAGTAAAATTGCTTTGATGTAGTAACTGATGATGTGAAAATTAAAAGTTGAAAATCAAAGGCAAAGCCTGATGGTGGTGGGAGGCACTGAAGGAGGCCTCTGGGACTTCTCCCCTCTCTCCTCAACTCCTGTTTTTCTTTTCAGGCCTATCGTTTCTGCTCGTTGCCATGAATGTCTGTGTGTGTGTGTGTGTGTGTGTGTGTGTGCATGCGCATACATGTATGTATTTGGATGCATCTGTGTATGTGCATGCATGCATCCAGGCGTGTGAGCACACATCTGTGTGCATATGTGTAGTTTGTATCCATCTGTGTCTGTGTGTGTGCATGCATTTGTAGGTGTGTTGGACAAGAGTGACAGTTTGTGAATTGCAACTTGGTACAGTGGAAAAGCAAAGGATGTAGAACTGGATTCAAGGATACCCATACTCATTGCATCTTAGGCAACTCTCTTGCTTTCTCCGTGTCTCTGCTTTCTTATCTGTAAAATGAGTTCATGATGTCAAAGCTGGATACCACATTTGAGGAAGGGGTGGTGAGAGTTCTTGGAGCGCTATATGGGGAAATACTTTGTAAAGTGTCAAGGATCATGCAGATGTCAGTCATTCATTTACTCACTCATTCATTCATTTGCTCATTCACCTGAGACACACTTACTGAGCATTTCCTAACAGGTCCACTGTTCTGAGGAATACACTTCCTCTTGAGGGAAACAAAGACACAGGCACCTAGATACCCTGTGCAGAGAGCCTAGAAGGGCACTGAGCAAGGCACAGGCCCCAGCAAGAAGAGGAGGAGGCCCCTTAGAGTTCAAGGCGGGAAGTGGAGGGCATGAGCAATTGATGTTGAGCAGACAAATTGAGGCAGGAAGCCTGCGTTAAACCCCCTTACAGCAGAAGGACAGAGTGTGAGGTGGATGTGAGAAAGTGTGACCTATCTGGTGATTTGCTGGGAAGTCAGTCTCAAGGTGCTGCGCACCATGATGCTCCGGTCCACTGCTGGCCCTCCCACTGGGGACAGTTGGGCAAACTCTGGGGAAGTGTTCACTCCAGTACTCATTCATGTATTCACTCTTGAATTTAACCAGCATTTGTTAAGCTCCCACTCCGCTAATCTAGTTGTAGGCTCTGGGGATGCAGCAGCAGGCCCACCTGGTGGAGCCCAAAGCCATGTGCAGGGTCCCCGTTAGCAGTCTAACCCCTAGGCACACCCTCCAGACTCAGGCTGGCTGCGAAGGTTCTCCCAGAACAATGTCACTGCAGAATTTTATGCTGTTTTTTCCCCTTCCAGAGGAAGCTCTGCCAATGACTTTTACGATGCTGAATAAAAAGGCTTTTTTTTCCCCTTTAGATATTTTTATTTCACCTTTAAAGGATGTACAGTAAGGGTGAGAACATCGTAATGCAAACTCTGCAGTAAATAACTCTTGGATCCCTTTCTCATGCCAGCAGAAGGACAAAAGGACAAGGCAAGCTGGAGACTGGCCTCCTCGCCTTCCTCATCTTCACGGCTAAACTACAAGCAGGTGGGGACAGTCTGTCTCCACTGCTCTGGATGGGGGTGGCAGTCCCTCCCTGTGGCCTCTGGGGCCCGTGTGTGCCCCTCTCCTTGGCCTAAGGGTCCTTCGTCACCTACTGTGTGTGCCACGCTGTGCTAAGCACTTCACACTGGCTTAGCACAGCGAGAGGGATGAGTGGTCAAGACTCTGGATCTGGTCTGCTTGACTGTGTCTCCTCTCTCCTCTACCTGCTAGCTGCATGTGAGACCTTGGCCAAGTAACCTGACCCCTCTGTGCCTCAGTGTCCTCATTTGCATAATGGGGTCACAACAGTGCCTACCCACTAGAGTTGTTGGGATGAATGAATAAATTCATGCAGGGAAAGCACATAGAAGAGTGTCTGAGATATAGAAAAATGTTAATAAAATTTAGCTATTATTATTATTATTTCATCTTTTCATCACCTGAGCTAGCCCTGGCCTGTGCCTGTTTTCTCACTCAGATGAAGGGTATCCAGCCTCTTGTTTGAGCCTTTGAGGAAGGGCAAGTTGAGTGGCCTGCCTGAGGTCACCCAGTGGGAGAGCAGGGGTCAGTGGCGCTGAGGGCAAAGACCCCTTCTATAAAAAGCAGCCCCCAGGAGACTTGTGCAGTGCCTGAAAGTTCTCCTACTCCTGAGGAGTCACTCTGAGGTTTTCCTCTTGCAGCTGGAAGGCAGGGCAGGAGGGTGGCTTCCCCAAAGCCAGTGTTGCCCCAGCACGGAGCCAGGGTCTGCACTCAGCTATCTCCACTGACTCTGGTCCCGGTCTTCGTCTTCTTTGTGGGGAAGCTGTTGACCATGGACCCATCTCTTTGGGGGCCTCAGACTTAGGAGGTTGCCCCTTGTCCCCTGACCCAGAGGGGAGGGGTCCCTGGGCGTAACTAGTGGAGATTCAAACCCTTGACTCTAAGCTGGGCTGTCCCACGTGTCGTTGGTGGCAGAAGTGGGGAGGTGGCCGGGGCTGTGAGGTCCATGATGACGCATGCCTGTGGGCTCTGCTGGACTGAGAGGCGCCAACCACAACCGTTTTTTTTTTTTGCGGAGCACAGGCTCCAGACGCGCAGGCTCAGCGGCCATGGCTCACGGGCCCAGCCGCTCCGCGGCATGTGGGATCTTCCCAGACCGGGGCACTAACCCGGGTCCCCTGCAACAGCAGGCAGACTCTCAACCACTGCGCCACCAGGGAAGCCCCACAACCGTTTTTAATGAAGCTGTCAGCTGGGCCACGGGGGCACAGGGAGAAGACTGGGCAGAAAATCAATTTAAATAGATAATGAGTCAAAGCCTTGGGTGGGGTGAAGGCCTGGGGATCAGCAGGGCAGCATTGGAGGAAGCCAGAGGGGAGACCACGGCATAGACAGGCTCAGCTCCAGTGACCCAAACCCCACCCTACCCCGCTGCAGGGGCTTCCCTGTGGCACTCAGGCCAGTGCAGCAAACTGTCCTCAGCATCGGCTCTATGCCAGGAACTGAGCTAGTGCTGGGAATAGAGACAGGAGTAAGATGCCTCCCTGCCCTCAAGTAGCTCAGTCTGAAGGTAGAGGCAGACATCTAAGTGGTCAATTACACCATCATGTGAAATTGGCTGAGAGAAAAGCAGATAAGTTCCAATTCTGGAACTTGATGGCCTGAGTTTCCATCTTGACTCAACCCCCTCCTAGCTTTAGGACCTTGTGTAATTTACTTACCCTCTCATTGCCTCAGTTTTCCCATCTGTAAAATGGGGTGGACCATAACAGAGTTGTGACTATTATTGCTGTATAACAAACTCCCCAAACTCAGTGTCATGAAACAACCACCATCGTATTATGTGTCGACAGGTTCCGTGGTCAGGAATTTGGACAGGGCACAGTGGGGACGGCCTGTCTCTGCTCCACAATCTGGTGCCTCGGCTGGAAGACTTGAATGTCTAGGGGTGACGAAAGTGGCTGGGGCTGGAATCATCTGTCACTCACATGTGACTCCAAGGCTCAGCTTGGACAATACGAGCAGAGCCACTAGCAGCCTGTGCATGAGGCTTGGACTTCTCAGGGCCTGGTGGGTTTGGAGAGGGAGCATCTTGAGAGAGGAAATGTCTGGAAAGCAAGAGACCAAGGTGGAAGCTGCATGGTCTTTTATAACCTACCTGGGAAGGCACGTCACATCACTGCTGCTGCATTCTATTAGTTGAGGCAGTCACAACCTACCTAGGTTTAAGGTGAGGGGACAGTTTTAAAACTGTCACTCTACTCATAGCATTGGATAATTAAATTAAATGAGACATGTAGTGGGTCTAGGACAATGCCTGTAAGCACCAAATCAACGTTAAGTATTGTTATAATTAGTGCTGCTGTGGGGAGGAGGTGGTAAGGAAAGGCTTCAGGGTGAAGGGTGATATCTGAGCAGGATTTTGAAGGATGAATAGGGGTTTGCTATGTACCACCTAGGGGACACAATTCAGGTAGAGGAAACAGCTTAGGCAAAGTCAAAGAAGGCTTGAAACCATGACGTGTTCAGGGGAACCATGCGTAATTTGGTGCTTTTGTAGCATTGAGGGCAAGGAAGAGCATGACTGAGGTTACGTTGGAAGAGTGGCAGGGTGACAGGATCCAAAGCAGCATCTTGTGGGCCCAACTGAGAAGTCCAGATTTTGTCCTGAGGGTATCAGGGAACCATGGAGGGTTTCAAGCAGGGGAGTGACATGGCCAGTTTTGTCAGAAAGATCATCCTGGCAGCATTGTGGAAGATGGGTTGGAGGGATAAAAGTGGAGGCTGGGGACCAATGAGAAGGCCACTACAGAAAGAGATGAAGGGGGCCTGACCTAAGGGGTGTCTCAGTGAGGATGAAGTGGGGGAGTTGGATGCAGAGCCATTTAAGCTGTAACATCAACTCAGTTAGGGATAACTAGATGTGGAAGGAGAGGGAGTGGTCCAGGAGAGGCTCAGACCTGAGGCAGGAATGTCAGGCTGAATGTGGGTGATAGTTGTAAACATCGATCTTGATCCTGAGAATGTCCAGGGGTGCATGGCCAGCACTCAGTACTAGGGCCAGGCCTGGTCCTGCTGCCTCACTGGAGGATGACTTCAACTCACCTCTGAATCCTTCCAAACTGACTTGGGCCGTACTGCTTGGTCTCTGATTGGCTGTGGGGATGAGGGAGAGAGAGGATTTGAGGGTACCCCCACTTGAGAGCAAGGGCCATATCTTTTCCCTCATGTGCCCAAAGTTTGTCTCTCTCCCCAGAGCCTTTCCCTGGGCTGAGGACCAAGTGTTGGTGATCTTGGCTGGGAGTGGCTTAGGGCCACAGAATGGCAGAATTCTAGAATACTGCAATGGGAGAGCCCTGAGAAGCCCTAAGTCTGGCCCTAGACATGACTGGGTTTGAGCCCTGGCTCTGCTTCTTCCTGGATGTGTGGATGGGGCCCTGTGCAAGGTAGAGGCTATACCCTCACCTTTCCCACAGGATTGCTGACCCCTCACAGTACCGGGACCACAGATGGGAACAAGTGAGGAATGAATAGTGCTGAGAAATTTATCATCTATCTATCTATCTATCTATCTATCTATCTATCTATCTATCTATCTATCTATCTATCTTCTATTATAAGGAATTGGCTCCCACAATTACAGAGGCTGAGAAGTCCAAGATCTGCCGGTGGCAAACTGGAGACCCAGAAGAGTTGACAGTGTGAGTTCCAGACCAGTGTTCCAGCTCAACAGTCAGGCAGAGAGAGAGAGCGAGAGCAAATTCTCCCTTACCTTTTTGTTCTATTCAGGCCTCCAACAGATTGCATGAGGCCCTACAACATTGGGGAGGGCAGTCTATCAATTTAATTCTTAATCTCTTCCAGAAACACCCTCACAGACACACCCAGAATGATGTTAACTAAATATCTGGGCACCACGTGGCTTAGTCAAGCTGACACAGAAAATTAACCATCACAGAAGAGATTGCTAAGGGCCACCCAGCAAATTAGTGGCAGACCCAGAGCAGGGTCTGTCCTGGGCAGAGGTTTCTGCCAGTATCTCTAAACCATGGCACGAGGATAGAAGTGGCCTCCTCCCCAGAGAGGGTGCTGCCTCTGCAGCCAGTGGCCCTGGGTTCTAGTTCTGGCTCAGCCACTTTCTAGCTGAGTGACCCTGGGCATTCACTTCCTGGGGCCCTTGTTTCCTTCCTTGTGCAGAGAAAGTGTTTTGTGAATCTATGAGTGACCGTACTGCATGTAACAGCAGGATGAGGGGACCTGGGGCAGGAGACTGATACTTAGTAGAGTACAGCATATGGGTCAAGAGGTGGGTGCTGGAGCCAGCATCTCAGAGCCACCAACTCTGTGACCTTGCAGGAGTTACTTGCCCTCCCTGCACCTCTGTTTCCTCATTAGCAAATGGGGATCCAACGAGCTAATGCATTCTAAGTGCAGAGCATGGCATGGAGCTCATGCAAACCCTCCAAGAATATTAGTCATTAGTATTTGTTGAGAGCCTACCATATGCCATGCATTTTATTTACATAAAATTCTCAGCTCATCAAATCATCCCAACAGCCCCAAGAGGTGGTGTGTCAGAGGCAAGACTACAGGCTCCCAAGACCCTGTTTCCTTTCCCTCCTGGACACACAGCCTGCCCTGCAGTGGGGCCAGGTAACCTCAATCTGCCCAGTGCAGTGTGAGCGATGTAATGCATGATGCCTCTTCCAGGCTGGCCCCTCAAACTCCCTTTGTGAGGCTCCATGTATTCTCTTTTTCCTCTTCTGCTGGTTAGCTGGTGTGAGGGTGCGGGGGTGGGGGCGGCGTGTAAAGCAGTGGCTCTCAGGCGGAGTAATTTTGTTCCCCCTCTCCCTGGGGACATTTGGCAATATTCAGAGACATTTTTGGTTGTCACAACCCCTGCAACAAAGAATTAGCCATCCCAAAGGTCAATGGTGCTAAGATTGAGAAACCCTGGTCTCGAGAGTCCTGAGGCCCTGGGATACTCTGAAAAGAAGAGCCTGGGTTCCTGAATGGCTGTATGGAGCACAGCTCTCCTTGCCCCCAAGGAATTAGACTGGAAGTAAATATATCTTTAAACCACCTGAGATTTGGGGGATTATTTTTTAGAACAGTTGGCTTGCCTTGCTATTGTTATGCCCAGTTCATTGATGAGGCAACTGAAACACAAGGTCACAGAACCTGTAAGCGACAAAGTGTGGGTTTGAGCCCAGGTTTGCCTGGCTGTGATACCTGTGTTTGCTTCAGAATCAGTGCGGCCTCTTTTCAGCTCCTGACTCTAAGGAGAAACCTCGTCGTCATTTCTGTCCCCTCTGTCTGCATCCCCTAGGGGATTTTAGGTGGAGGCAGCTGCAGAATAAATCACCAAGTTGCTGCCAGGGCTCTCCTGCTCTGAGGCCTCCTGCTGTTGGGTGAAGCATGCTCCCCAGAACAAGCTGGCTGTGTCCCTCCTGGTCTCATCCCCAGGGAGCCCAGGTTGGTGATCTGTGACAGCAGCCCCCCTTTAAAAAGGGCTGGTGCACACCCGCTGCATGTACCCACTGTCCTCTGCAAAGAGCCCCTCCCATTACACTCTGCTCTCCTAAGCCAGCCCCCCGCCTGCTCCAGGTTTGAATTTCCGGGCAGGTATCTGGAGGCGTCTGGGCTCCCTGTTAATTTCCTGGCTTGGCTTCCTGAAAGGGAGAGGGCTCAGATGTGGCTGCCTGGAGCGATGAGGAGATAGCAGTGTCGGCTCTGGCGTCCTGCCTGTCTGCAGGGGCACCAGTGCCCATCAGCCCGCTGGAGGAACCCTGTCCTTGTGGTGCCACCATGCAGAGGAAGTTGAGGGTGAGGGCTGCAGGTGGGCTGCAGAGCCTCATCTGGGAAAAGCCCGTGTTCAAGCCTCCAAGAACTGTGTGTGTGTGTGTCTGAATGTGCCTGGTGGTGTCTTTACCTATGCCTCTGACCCCAAGAGTTGTAGGAGCCGCTAACAGGTTATCTGGCACAGAGGATTTTTCTGTGTCCGTGCACGTTAGCATCCTTCCGACACATTTCAGGGAGGGAGCCCCTCCTTTATTGATGTAACTTACAACAATGAACTCAAGCCTGTACCAGTGCTCTGATGGGTAGGAGGTCCTTCCTTCAGTCTGTTCCACGTCTCTCTTGTTGCAGGTTGGGTCCATGGTCTCGATTTTGTGGAAATAGATCACATCTTTTTGCCTTCCTGATGTAAGCCCTTCAAGTACCTGAAAATAGAAATTGAGTGCTTCTCTGAAAATACTTCCCAGATTCTCTTTTGCAGACCAAGCAAACCCACCTCCCCTAACCTTTTTTTCCACCAATAAGGATGACCGCTGGGGAAATGTACGGTAGGAAAAAACGTGTCTTCAAGGTTCCTCTCCTTATCTGAGTTTCTTCTCTCCTCCTCTAAAAGTCCTCATTGGTATAGGAAAAGCACAGGCTTTAGGATGTGCTTTCCTACTCATGTGTGGTCATTTATGAGCTGGGCAACCCCAGCCAGGTGACTTAACTGCTCTGAGCAAGGCTCAGATCCTGCATTTTGCACCAAGCAGGTTATAGAGCAGATGCACAGTAAGTGTTTATTTCTTCCGCCTGCCTTTTTACTTTCCTTCTCTCCCACCAACTCTGGGAATCAGGTGCTCCTGCTCTCACCCACCTCTCTCCTACTTTCTCTCTGGCTCTTGGCTGCTGCAGCCAAACCTGATCTGCTGGGTGCCAGGTGGGCAATGGCCAAGAGTGTGGGGGAAATTAACTATATCCCGGGGAGGGATGCCAGGCACCAGCTGCAGGGCAGGTGGACATGGGAGAATGCTTTCCCTGTTGCCTCTGCCCCTGAGCCCACTCTCCACCCCCAGGTCATTGAGTCACTCTCTTGGCACCTCTGCTATGGGTTTCTGTCAGTCGCAACACCTCCTCTGTTAAAGCCCTGACCACAGCCCTGCTGTCATCAGAATGTGGTATGGTGTGGGGTCACTTGATTCCCCTACAGCAGAATGCTCCAGGAGTCTTAGACTATTGTGGCCATTTTCCAGATGGGAAAACAGACTCAGAGAGGGGCCATGATCTGTCCAAGGCCTCCACCAAAGTAGGGTGAGACCCAGGTGTCCTGATTCTGGTCCAGTGCTGTCTCCACTGTGTTACTTAAAAGCGGAGGCTGGGGCTTCCCTGGTGGCGCAGTGGTTGTGAGCCCGTCTGCCGATGCAGGGGACGTGGGTTCGTGCCCCGGTCCGGGAAGATCCCACATGCCGCAGAGCGGCTAGGCCCGTGAGCCATGGCCGCTGAGCCTGCACGTCCGGAGCCTGTGCTCCACAACGGGAGAGGCCACAACAGTGAGAGGCCCGCGTACTGCAAAAAAAAAAAAAAGTGCAGGCTGATTGTGACACTTACTCCTTTGGAGGCAGGAGATGCAAAGGTCCCTGAATACAGTGAGGGCACAGGGGCGCTGTCTGAAGAGTTGCCTCTCTCTTTTCAGGATAAGGGAGATGGCCCAGGCTTCCCTGAGCAAAGGAGCCCTCGGGAGGATGGCAGCTCGTTTTCCTGAGGCTGGGCCCCCATTAAGTTCTTACACCTGCAAGCAGCCTTTCAGATTGGCCACTGCCACTGCTGTCCGTGTGTCACATAAATCCTCACAGAGACAAGAAGCAATTAGGGAGGAGAGAGAGAGAGAGGGAACGAGCAGAGATTCAGAGGGAGAGGGAAAGAGAAAGTGAGAGAAAGAGAGGGAGAGATGGTAGGATACAGGGAGAAACACATTCAGATACAGAGACAGACAACAAGACAGATGGAGAAACAACAGAGTCTGAAGAGAAGACAGAGAAGGAAACATGGAAAGCGAGTGTGAGACAGAGGGACACGGAGAGATGAACAGGGTGAGGCAGAGAAGGAGGGAAACAGAGATACTCAAAGTGACAGATGGAGAAGAGGGAGAGCATGGATGGACAGAGACACACACACCACACACGCACGCACACACCACATACACTCACACATAGGGAGGCTGGGTTAGAAAAAGAAATTGAATTGAGTTAAAAAAAAGAAAAAGAGACACAAAGATAGACATAAGGCAAACCAGGGGGGCCAGACAGATGAGTTTTCTTTCTGCAAAATGTAGAAGTTTTGTTTTTGGCCGCACTGCCCCGCTTGTGGGATCTTAGTTCCTCAACCAGGGATTGAACCCAGGCTCTCAGCAGTGAAAGCACTGAGTCCTAACCACTGGACCACCAGGGAATTCCCAAAATGTAGAGTTTTAAACTGGTTTGGGAGTGAAAGGGAAGATGTGGTGTTTATTCTGTGAATCATGAAATAATCGGCTTGGGTGGAGGAGAGTTTAAGGACCAGAAAAAATTGTGTGGAAGTTTACATTTTCCACACACTCTTGAGCTGTGCAAAACCCCTGTGAGGCAGGACACGCAGGGACCATTGTCACTCACATTTTCAAGGTAGAAAAGCAGAGGGTCAGTGATTCCCCAGGCCTCCAGTCACCAAGATGGGCCTCACTGAAGAGCTTGCTCACTGCCCTGGTGATCTCAGCAGTGTCTGGGGAAGGCTCACCCTAGGAGCCAGGAGGGCGTTCAGAAGCTCTTCTGGATCTCGGCCCGGGGTGGAGGTGGAGGGCACTGGAATCATGGTGAATTCACAGCTCATGCCAGCCCTTCACAGCAGGGGTGTCCATGGCTGGAAACTTGCCTCTTCCCTTTTGTGAGTCTGAACTCTCACTGTGGGTAGTTTTGAGCGTGGAGTGCTCAGAATGAACCGTGTGCTTCACATCTACCTACAATCCCAGCTACGATTCGACACCCGCTTTTGTCTGAGATGAGATGTCCAGTGCCTCAGGGACTTTGAGGAGTGGAAACTTCCCTCCCCCACTCCCTCCCCACCTCTTTCTTATTCATTTTTCAAATATTCAGTATGCACCAGGCAACTCTTGTAGGTATTAAGGAATATGGCAATGAACAAAACCAATAATAGTAATAATAGTAAAACAACCCCTGTCCTCAAGGAATTTATATTTTAGAGGGGTTGACAAAAACAAACAAAATAAATTTAAAAGATAGCATTATTAATGACGGTACATGCTATGGAGGAAGACATAAAGCATGAGGGGAGATTGGGGGTGCTGGTGGTATAATTCATGGATGTTGGCTGGAGGGCCTTACCCGGCAGGGGACATCTGAGTAAAGATCTGAAAGAGTGGGGGGAGTGTGAATATCTGTGCATGTGCAAAGGCCCTGAGGCAGGAGCAGGCCTAGCAGGGGTGAGGAAGAGCAAGCAGGCCAGTGTGGCTGGAGCAGAAAGGATGCAGGGGAGAGTGGTAGGCGATGAGGGCAGAGAGACAGGGAGGAGCAGAGCACGCAGGGCCTTGCAGACCATTGTTGCGACTTTGGCTTTTGTCCCAAGTGAGATGGAGCCATTGGAGGGTTTAGAGCGGAGCAGTGCCCGGACCTGACTTCAGTTTTCACAGGATGCTCTGATGGCTGGGTCGAGCCTTGTATGCAGAGGGTAGGAGCCAACGCAGGGAGACAGTTTTCGGCATTAGTGAGGTTTCTCGAGGTGCCAGATGAAAAGGCACAGTTCCTGCTCTCAGAGCATGTTGTACTTAGCAGAAGGTGTGGGGGTCACGGGGACAGGTGACCTCCACCTCTACGCTGCGTGAGGGCTTCCCCCTCCTCCCCACATCTGAGGAGCCCCAGGGCCCTTGATTCCTCTGAAGTATCTTGGCTCCTTCCATTCCTCTCTCTTTTTTTTTTTTTTTGCGGTACGCGGGCCTCTCACTGCTGTGGCCTCTCCGGTTGCGGAGCACAGGCTCCGGACGTGCAGGCTCAGCGGCCATGGCTCACGGGCCTAGCCGCTCTGCGGCATGTGGGATCTTCCCAGACCGGGGCACGAACCCACGTCCCCTGCATCGGCAGACGGGCTCGCAACCACTGCGCCACCAAGGAAGCCCTCATTCCTCTCTTTAGAGGAGGCTCTCTTTAGTCCCTGAATGAGTGAGTCGAGCTTTTTTCTACTTTGGAGCCTTGTACAGGTTGTCCCTCTACCCAGAATACTCCTCTCTAATCCTCTTTTGTAGGCAAACCCAACTCAGCTTTCAGGTCTCAGATACCAAGTTACTTTCTCGGGGGGCCTCCCCTGATCCCTGATCACATGCCTTATTTATATAGCATTCATGATTTTTCCTTCAGTGCTCATCCTGGGGCAGAGACAGGAAAGGGAGAAGGAGGGAGAGATGCCCACGGAGGGAGAAGTGAGATGGGAGGCATCCGGTGTTGGAAGGGTCAGGGATGGGCTGCTTCTGCAGGATGGGGAAGACTGGGGCCAAGGACAGATGGACCTGCCAAGGGCACGTGTGCATTGAGCTGTGGGCAGGGCCTGGACTCTGTCCTCCTGACTTGAGACAGTAAGATGTCCTTGATGATACCTTTTGTTCCCTTCTTATCTTTCTCCTCTGCATTCACAAGCAGGACAGGGGAGAAAGCCAGGGAGATGGGGTCCTGAGAAAGTGAGATGTTCCCAAGCACACAGTGGGGCCTGGACTTGGGCAGAAACACCAGCACCCATCTCCCAGCTGGACCCTCTCCCATCGAGCCCTTTCTCACACGCAGGGGCCTGGCATCAAGGACCCCTCTTTTCCTTCCTTGCTTACACCCTTCCCAGCAGCTGGAGAAAAGGAGGGACTTGCCCAGCCTGGGGTCTGTCCCCTGTTGCCTCTCCGCTGCCGTGGCAAGGGGATTGGGCTGTTCCCTTCCCTCGTTTCCCTCTGCTCTCACTCTTCCATCGGGGGCGCACAGCTCCCAGCTCTCCTGGGGGCCTGGCAGACCTGTCACATCCAGAGAGATGAGGCTGAGTGTTGCTGGGGCCTGGTGGGGCCATCGCTGGTGGAGACAGCAGGTGATGGTGGCCATGAGTGACGTCGAAGCACTCGGGGATGAACCCCGCCTCCTGGGGAATCTGGGGAATCTCACCTTCAAAACCGTCTTGGAAATGGAATGTGACCGTGGTGCCATCGCTTAAGACAAATAAGACCTCAGGCCAAATGAAATCAGGGAGCAGGCTTGAAAGAAGTCAAACTCCCTTTTCTTCTTTTTTAGTCTCCTGCTTTCAAGTGTCCAGGGCACTCTGAGTTTTGAAGGCATCTGCTTGCTCTCACTTAATCCTAGAAAGTGAGGGTGTCTCGGAGACCAGGGCAGGGAGACCAATGGTTGTAGGTAATGAGGAAGGTCAATGGCGGTGAAAGACAATTTTTCCTGGCTTGGTCTCAGGCACTTTGGTTTTGCTTTCACTTTGTTGGGAGAAGATCTGGTGTAACTTTCTCCTTATTATTTATGTTTCTTCATTATCTAGCCACTTGAGATAGTTCCAGTCGGTGCTGGCTTCTTGCAGCAAGCATGAGAGTGGAACAGCAGAAAGGACACAGGCTAGGAGCTGGGAGACTGGACTTTGCCGTGAAAAGCTATGTGATCTTATGTCCTCACTTGTCCTCTCTGGTCCTTATGTTTGTAGGGCTAGGTTTGACCAGAGGACCTCAGGTCCCTGGGTGGACGTGGCAGGTCAGTGTGGCAGAAGGATGTAGCCAGACTCTGGAAGGTAACTCTGGATTCTGTGGGAGGTGAGGCCTCTGGCTGCTACCAGGCCCTGTGTGTCTGCTGTCTTCTCACTCTGGTGAATTCCAGGCTGGCCTCCCCTCGCCTGGCTCATCTCCCTCCGACCCCGGGCATCCTCAGTGAGGCCTTGGTCCTCATCTGTTTCTCACTCCCTGATGGGAATTTCCCTCCAATGCAGCGGTGGCCTCCACAAATCTCAGCTCCTCCAGAGCTGGGAAATACTTCATTTAGCAGACATGAGGCTGCTGATCCATGCCTCTGTCTTACTGACTCCCCGGCCAGGGATAAGTGTGGGAACAGATGGAAATGTCAGATTTGAAGAAGGATGCTTCTCTCCTAGACCTGGATATCCCTTAGTGGTGGTGGTGGTGGGTGGGGGGTGGGGGGTGGTGGTGGTGGGTGGGGGGTGGGGGGTGGTGGTGGGGATGGGCTCCCTTGGGGGAAACAGGCTGAGAGGGATGCAGTCTGTGTTTATTCATCCTGGGCTGGTGGTAGGAATGAGCACCAGGGGTTGGAAAATAGGGCGCCAGTATTGGCTTAGTTTCCTCCTCACTCTGAGCATCTCTCTCTCTCTGGGCCTCAGTCTATCTGTAAAATGAGGGTGTTGGATGACGTCGATATTCTCAAATAACTGTTCATGGGCAGCTGCATCAGAGTCACCCGGCTGCTTGTTAAAAGTGAGGAGGACCAGTGCTCTCTGTAGGCTTTTAGCATCAAAACTTCTGAGTAAGGGCCTGGGAATCGGTATTTTAATGAATTCCACCAGGTGATTCTGATGCATGTGAAGTCTGACCATGGCTGGAGCAGATGAGCCCAGGGCCCTCTGGCTGGAGTGTATCCCAGCTCGTCTCTCTCATGCCCTGGCATGTGACTGAGTGTTCGGTGCCATGTGCAAATGTTATGTCATGTGAAGTCCTGTAGGAGGATCTAGGGAGGTTTCTCTCTGTCTTTCTCTCTTTTTTTTTGTCTGCACCATGAGGCATGCGGGATCTTAGTTCCTTGACCAGGGATGGAACAAACCTGTGCCCCCTGCAGTGGAAGTGCGGAGTCCTAACAACTGGACTGCCAGGGAAGTCCCTCTCTCTCTCTTTTTAAAAAAATAATGGCACGGCTCTTTTTTAATCAGAAAAATAAGCCCCACATTTTGGGGAGGGAGACCTTAGGGGAGAACAAGATGCCTCACCTAGAGATTCCTTATAAGGCAACAGTCACACCTTCGGGTGATGCTGAGGGAGAGGGATAGGCCTTGTTCTGTGTGACGCTGGAGGCAGACCCAGGACTACAGGTGAGTGTTGGAGGAAGGAAGTATTTTCCTACAGGAAGAGCTCCGCAGGCACCTTCGGTGGTGGTGTGCACCCCATCAGTCAGGGAGTGTGGGCTGATGATGTGTACTCTCCTGGGGAAAATGTGCTAGAAGAGCCTCAAGCAGTTGGTGGATTTGAAGACATTTATGAAGGCCCCTTTCAGGTCAGAGGTGCTAGGATTCCATAAAAGTCAGGCAGCTTTGCCTGCCTAAGATTTAAAGCAATGTGTGCACATGTGCATTCACACACATACAAAGAGCCATTCGTGTGTGCAAACCTCCAGATACCTGTGTACGCGTACACATGAGTACACGTTTGCCTGTGTGACACACAGGCCTCTTCCCACGGGCAGTGAGTGCACACTGGCACAGAACACGGACACGTGCATAAACACTACGGACAGGCTGTGGTTCACATACTGCATACGTCTGGCTCAGCCTCTTCCCTCCGGCTGTTTGTTCCCCTCCCCACCAGAGCCTGGGGCCTCCCTGTGCAGCTTCCACGCTGGTCTCCAGAGTCAGAGCCTTGTTTAATTTCCATTAGCTCTCTTATTTCTGGCACCAAATTAAAAGTGTGACCAAAAGTTAATTATTCTAATTCAATTTGGCCCTAATGCGGAGCACGTGGTGATGAGAGGCCCTGGCAGAGGTGGGCCAGGTGTGGGCAGGAGGAGGCGACCTCAGGCTTTAATACATCTAAATGACTCTTTCAGGAAAATACCCCGAAGCCTTTTCTCTCTGCCTGTTTCCTGGCCACTCCCCCGGGCCCAGCCTCCGGATTTCCCAGAAATCTCAGGGTGCTTTTGGGAGCTTGGCTTTGGGAAATATTTGAGGAGATAGCAGGCCAGAGCAGAGGTGGAAAGGGGTGTGTGTGTGTGGATGCTGAAGGAGAACACAGTCCAGACTCTCATGTCAAGAAGCCTCTGGAGGGCTTCCCTGGTGGTGCAGTGGTTGAGAGTCTGCCTGCCAATACAGGGAACATGGGGTCGAGCCCTGGTCTGGGAAGATCCCACATGCTGCGGAGCAACTAGGCCCGTCAGCCACAACTACTGAGCCTGCGCGTCTGAAGCCTGTGCTCTGCAACAAGAGAGGCCGCGATAGTGAGATGCCCGCGCACCGCGATGAAGAGTGGCCCCCGCTTGCCGGAACTAGAGAAAGCCCTCGCACAGAAATGAAGACTCAACGCAGCCAAAAATAAATTAAAAAAAAAAAAAAAAAAGAAGCCTTTGGAGGGCCAAGCCAGAGCTTCTGTCTCGAGGTTACGCTACTGAGGTTCCCTCTGAGCCTTCCTCCTTGGACGAAGCAGACAGAGATGAAGATTACTGCCTTTGCTGGATGCTTGGGAACAGCCAACCCTCCTTTCCTCCAGCGCAAATTGCTTTCCAGATCAGTCTCCTGCTTCTGCCTGCACTCCCCGCTCAGTCTTGTCTGTTCATTCTCCACCCTCTCCCGCTCAGGAATGTAGCTTTCCCTAGTAACCAGATCTCCCCCAAACACGGAATCCCGTCCCCACATTTGGTCATGGGGCCCTTGTTGGTTGCTGGGGCTTGGATGAGCAGGGGGGGAGTCTGAAGGAGAATTAGAACTTTTGCCCTGAGGGCTTTCTGTCTTGCTCAGGAATCAAGCCTGGGCCTTTGGGAGATCCTGGACTGATGGAGGAAGTAGCATCTTACTGGGGAATGATAGATCAACAGTCACAGACTCCAAGGTCTTAAGACTGCTTCAGAGTATGAAGCTGATGTCAAGCCGCTAGCTGAAGTTCAAGTAGCTTCCATAGGATTCTTGCCTGTTTGCACACCCCCCAGGGATTGGAGCTCACTACCTCCTAAGGTCTCTCTCTGACCACATCTTCCTGCATGTTGAGCCAGGATCTGGATCCCTGTAACTTTCCTCCCATTGGTCCTACAGCTGCTCTCTGGGGTCATACAGGACAACCCTGCCCTCTGACAGTCATAAAGTATTTGAGGATAATGTATAATGTCCTCCGCTGGACCTCTTCTTCTCCAGGGCAGCAGTTCCTCAGCTGTCCCTCCCATGGTGGGGTTGCGAGTCCACCTGTGGTAGTCAGAATGGGCTAACTGCTGTGATCCACCATGTCCAAATGTCAGTGGCTTCCCTCACATGACAGGAGTTGACTTCTGTCTCATGTAACTAACTGTTCAGTGCAGGCATTCGGCAGGTGGCCTTCAGTGCAGTAATTCCACATCCCTGTTTCCTTGCTTCTTGGGCTCTGCCCTCCTGTAGGACCTTCAAGTTCTCTCCATTTAGCCAGTGAGTGGGTCATGTCTGGAGGTGATGCAGATCACTCTTGTCCACACTCTATTGGCCAGAACTCAGTCACATGACTGCCCCTAACCACAAGAGAGGCTGGGAAATATAGTCTGGTTGTGCATCCAGGAGGAGATGGGAAATGGTTTGGTGAACTAGCTGGTCCATACCATACCATCCTTAGCTCACCCTCTACAAACATACTTCAGCTTGCCCATGCCCCTCTTAAGTGTGACACTCAGACATTAAAAAAGAAAAGGGGGGCTTCCCTGGTGGCACAGTGGTTGGGAGTCCGCCTGCTGATGCAGGGGACACGGGTTCATGCCCCGGTCCAGGAAGATCCCACATACCGCGGAGTGGCTAGGCCTGTGAGCCATGGCCTCTGGGCCTGCATGTCTGGAGCCTATGCTCCGGAGCGGGAGAGGCCACGGTAGTGAGAGGCCCGTGTACTGTAAAAAAAAAAAGAAAAGGAAAGAAAAAAAAAATGGTGTAGGTGTAGCCTGACCAGGTAGCAAATGAGCGGTCACTATTTCATGAGCATCTAGTATGTTCTAAATGGTGATGCGCTAGAACCAGCTCAAACTGGCTCCTGAAAGCCAGTTCAGCACATCTCTTCCCAGCTCTGTTCTCAGTGATGCCACATTGGTAGTTGGAAATGGTCCATGATGGGATTGTTGAAATCAAGGAAATGGGCACATGTTATTCAGTTGCCCAAAAAGTTCGTTCGGGTTTTTCTGTAAGATATTAGTGAAGGCTCCCCCTTCCCCCAGCCAGCACCCAACATTCTGGCTTTACCTGTCATACTGCAGGAGCTTCGCCAAATCCCTATAGGTAGACTTTGTTATTTCTATTTTACAGTTTACGAAACTGAGGTCATGGGACTGGCCCCAAGTGCCATAGCTCGTACACAACAAAGCTGGGATTCTGACTCAGCTCTGCTTCAAAGCCTATGCAGAGAGGGGCAGACACTGACCACCCTGTTCTGGGTACATCCATTTCTTCCTACTTTCTTCAGGTGGTTGTTTTGATCAGAAGAGATGGCCCCAATCTTAGCTGCTGGCCTTAGCCATGCCTCCTCCTTTGTATTGGCCACTCCTCACACAGGGACCAGGTCTCAGTCTTTGTTCAGGAAAGCACCTGGCACACAGTGGAGGTTACATAAACTGGATCTAGTAAGCCCTGTCCTGGGGGAGCCTCCAGTCTGTGAGAGAGAATAGACCTTTCCTTGACACAGTCCCCAGTCTGATGGGGGAGGGAAAGCCCTGTCTCGGGGAGGTACCCCAATCTGGAAAGGGATGAAAGGTCTCCACTCACAGAAGCCCCGATCTGAAGACAAGAGGAGTCTTGGCCTCTGTCCTTTGGGAGCTCACGGTCATGTGGTTAACTTCTTCCCCATATGGAGTTCCTAATCTGATGGGGAAGGACTTAGATCCAATGCCCTCATCACTGTGTACTGGTGCTATGGGAAGTTTGGCTGGGAGTCTGGGGAGAGAAAGTTGTTAATTTGTAGGGGATGCTGACGGTATGCTCCTCCCCAGCAGCCAAGAGCTACTTGAGTCTGTATGTCCCAGCACAATATCTTCTCCTCCAAGAGTCCAAGCACCTGGGGGCAAGTCAGAGGAAGTAAATGTTCCACAAAAGAGATGCCCGATGTTTTCCCCCTGTCCCCTGGAGACTGAGCCTTCATTCTTCCGGCTCATGAGTGCATGTCCTGGATGCAGGGCCAGGGAGGGTTGTGGGCATAGAGGGTAGGGATGCCAGGCAAGAGGGGTTCTAGGCCTCCAGATGCTGCCCACTGGCATCCCTGTGCTCCTGCATAGCAGGTGCTGGAGTGTAATTGCTAGGAGCACTGATCTGTAACATGCATTCAGAGGAAAAGCAAGGAAATTGAGTTTTGTTCTTGATCCAATTAAGGAAAATACCAGAGATGGCAGGTTAGTGTGTCTGGTACTCACTGGCTCCTCCAGCCATTTAACTACGCATTCTGGTTCAGCTGTATCACTCAAGTGAAGCAATAGGCACGAGGGGGTGACCCAGGAGCCTGTGGGGCTAATGGATGAATCAGGATGGAGGGTGAGTGGTGCCTGTAAGGGAATCTCTGGGATGAATGAGAGATGGCCTGACTTTGTCCTTCACTAGATGACTCTACCCTGGCCTGCTCACTGGGCAGCAGGTTTCTAGGTCCCAATCAACAGGATGGAATTTGGCAGAGTTTTTCTAAGCCCTAGACGGTTGGGTTGGATTTATATTTTCTGGTAATCCTTTCTCCTCTTATGCTTCCTCTTCTCTCTCTTCCTTCCTTTTTTTTCTCTTCTCCATTCTCTAGGAGTTATAAAGATGGTGAGGAGTGGAGAGGGAGCAAATACCAGCAAAGGATTTAGCATAAGTTAAGTCAAAGAGAGGGAGAAAGCAAGGGAATGGACCATCCTTGCTGGAGGAGGGTGGAGGGTGAGACTGGACCAATTGTGAAGGACCTGGGATGTCAGGGGCTGTGTCTTGTCCATGGTTGCATCTCCACTACCTAGCACAGTGCCCAGAACAGAGTAGGTGTTCAATAAATACATGCTGAGTAAATGAATGACATTGGCCTGCAGTCAATGTGGAGCCTGAACTTCAGCCAACTGAAGGTGGTTGAGGGGTAGAGAGTAGCATGATCCTGACATTTATCAAGTACCCTTGGGGGAAGAATTGAGGTTTGGGGTCCTTACCCTGGAGGAGCTCGCTGTCCAGCTGGAGAGCTAATCCACTCATGCATGAAGGATTGTAAGGCAACTTATTTGAGAAATAGCACAGACTTGCTAAGGGGCTCCATAGTAAGGAGCACAGAGTTGTGGGATTAATTAGAAGAAGATTCTTGGAGAAAGTTGGGTTCTGATTTGAATTGATGGAGGGGATCTTGGAGGGCATTCTTGGTAAGAGGAATAGCAAGAGCAAAGGCAGGGGGAATAGGGGTTTGTTGGGAGGGGGAAGAAAAGAGACTGACCCATTGTATTTAATAAGATCCTAGAACTTGAAAGAGCCTTCAGTTTTTTTCAGGTCAGCAAACTGAGGCTCAGAAAGGGTAAATAGGAAACCCAAGTTCACACAGCAGATGCTAAGAGGACCAGAACCTTCTGTCTCCCAGTCCAGTGCTCTTTCCTCTACACCATACCACCAGCTCCCCTTTTGGGACAGAGCATAGAGGACAAATTTAACGAACCTAGTCACAGTGTGTCAAGGAAGGAGAAAGATCCCCCAAACTTTGGTGCCCTTTCTGGCATTTGCATCATTCGAAATGTCTTGCATCTTAGTTTCCTTTTGGAGACACTAGAAAGATCCTAGGCATCCTGGGGGATGATGAGGATGGGGTTTGTGTGTGTGTGTGTGTGTGTGTGTGTGTGTGTGGTGGACCGATGACTTGGTTGGGCTCAGAATTCTGACTCAGTTTGCCATAACCCTGGGCACCTGTCTGCTTGGCTTTGACCTTGACCATGGAGGAAGGTAGTGAGCCCAGAGCAGGCTCACTTGCTCCCACTCTGGGATTTGGGGACTTGGCTGGAGCGCTTTCTTTTTTTTTTTTTTTTTTAATTACATTTCATGTTTTCTTTTTTAATAGATCTTTATTGGAGTATAATTGCTTCACAATACTGTGTTAGTTTCTGTTGTACAACAAAGTGAATGAGCCATATGCATACGTATATCCCCATATCCCCTCCCGCTTGAGCCCTCCCACCCTCCCTATCCCCGCCTCTAGGTCGTTGCAAAGCACTGAGCTGATCTCCCTGTGCTATGCTGCTGCTTCCCACTGGCTAGCTATTTTACATTTGGTAGTGTATATATGTCCATGCAACTCTCACTTCGCCCCAGCTTCCCCCTCCCTCTCCCCCGTGTCCTCAAGTCCATTCTCTATGTCTATGTCTTTATTCCTGTCCTGCCACTAGGTTCATCAGTACCTTTTTTTTTTTTTTTTAGATTCCATGTATATGCGTTAGCATACGGTATTTGTTTTTCTTTTTCTGACGTACTTCACTCTGTATGACAGACTCTAGGTCCATCCACTTCACTACAAATAACTCAATTTCGTTTCTTTTTATGGCTGAGTAATATTCCATTGTATATATGTGCCACATCTTCTTTATCTATTCATCTGTCGATGGACACTTAGGTTGCTTCCATGTCCTGGCTATTGTAAATAGTGCTGCAGTGAACATTGGGGTGCATGTGTCTTTTTGAATTATTGTTTTCTCAGGGTATATGCCCAGTAGTGGGCTTGCTGGGTATATTTGGAGCTCTTTTTTTGACCTGTTAATCTTTTCTTCTTTCATGGTAAAAGTCCTCCCTATAATGATGGCTTTGGGGAAAGTTTTGCTTTTCCTTCAACTGACTCCCTGCTGGCCCAGACTTTGCAGTGTGCACATAGAGTTTCTCAGGGCTGATTCTGGCTTTGTTTCTGGGACCTCTGCTGTTTAAAAAGAAAAAGAACAAAGCTGTTCTTTTACTTCCAGGGAGTGAGTACAGTTTGCTAGTACCTCCAGAAAGATAGTGTTATGCAGAGTGGTAAGGAATAGACTACGGGGGCACTGCTAATTTCCCCTGATAGTGTAAGAAAAGTATCAGCGTCAGATCCTGCCACCAACTGTCTGTGTGACCCCCTTCTCTGAGCCTCAGTTTCATCTCTGGGAATGTGAGAGAATTAGACTGGATTTTCTCTGAAGTGCATTGAGTTTTAGCCATCTAGAATTCCATGTGTATGTCTCAATTTCTCCCTTGGTCAGAGATATTTATTGAAAACTCCTTTTGTACAAACACCCGCCTCTCCCTCCTCCCCACCACTATACATGGAATGACTTAAAGCACAGTTGCAATGAAATGTACCTCATTATACATCTCATTGCATGAGCAGTGAGAGGGGATGTTAGCATTAGCATCTTGTTTAAGGCCATGGGCTCTGGAGGCAGACCTCTCTGGTTGGAATCCTGGCTCTCCCACTTATTAACTGTGTAACTTTGGGTTAGTTGCATAATCTGCAGACCTCAGTTTCCTCATCTGTATAAATGGGGATGCTAATGATACTCATTGTACTGGGTGGCGAGTACATGAGGTTATCTAGGTAAGATGCTTAGCGCCAGTCTTGACACATAGGAGGCACTCATTACATGTTAGCAATTTTTGTAATTATGATGACTGCTTTGCTGTATATCTCAGTGCTCTCCTGCCTAAATTTCTTTATTTCCACCCCCTCTGTTGCCCATAACTACAGTCCAGACCACATAGCATGGCTCACAGAGTTCCCTCTGACATGGGTCCTGACTGCATTTTGAGTTCCCAATCCCTCCTTCTTCCAAAAACCATGAAAACTTTACACTCCAGGAATGCTCAACTGCTAACAATTCTCTGAAATTATGACACCGATTCATTCTCAGATGTCTTTGTATAGCAGGTATCTTTGCCAGGAATGTCTGTCCTCATCTTGTTGTCACAGTCTGGTCCAGATGCCCCCTCATCTGTGACAATTTCTCTAACCCTTCACGCAGGGACAACCACTTTCTTTGGGGGAAATCGTGCACCCAGAACATACTGACATTGGATGGATTCTCTGGAATTGAGAGCATTTGCTTTATTAATCTACCGTCTTTACTGTGAGCCACTTGAGAATGGAGACTTCAGTTTTATTTCTATCCCCAGTGTCTAACAAAGTGCCTGAGTTAACTCTGGTTCCAACCAAGCCATCTCTCCATCGTACATAGAGCATAGACTCAATGATATTCTCTGAGCTGCATATGAAATACTGAGAATGGATGTTGGGTATGTCAAGAACAAGGAACAAGTTGAATGGTGTTGCGAGTGGGGATGCAGGAATAATCTGAGAAGATTTACCAAAAGGGTGAGTCTTGAGCTGGTTTTGGAAGCTGATTCAAGGTCTCCTTCGTGGGAGCAGGTGCCCTTGAGGGCCTGGTACCAGGTATCTCAGTCCCCACTTAGGAACAAAGGAACAGAGTATCTGCTCACCTCGTCGTCATTCCCAGTCTAGGTCCCACTTTGCTCAAGCCTATAACCTGGGCATCACCTAGATTGCTCCTTCCCTCTTACCCCACATATGCCCCCATAAACACCAAGCCATAGATTTAACCTCCAAAATATCTCCAATTCGTCCACTTCTTTCCATTTCTACTGCCACTACCCCAGTCCAAGCTATCATTACCCTTTGTATGGATTCTTGCAATAACTTTCTAACTGATGTGTTTGTGTTCACTCCATAGCCTTGTATCAGTTAGAATTAAGTTGGAGTGTGAGTAACAGAGACTCAAAATTACATGGAAAAGTCTGTAGGTGAGCAGTTCAGGTGGTTTGCATGGTGGCTCTGCTCCATGGCACTGTCAGGCACTGAAGCTCCTTTTTATTTCAGTGCTCTGCCATTTTTACCTTGTCACCTGGTGGACCAAGAAGGCTGCTCCAGCTCCAGCTATTACATCTGCAGTCCAGCCATCAGGGGGGAGGACACTCCATTTAAGGACACTTCCTAGACAGTGCACCCACCATTTCCACTCACATCGCATTGGCCAAAACTGAGTCACATGGCCATACCTAGATGCAAGAAAGACTTGGGCTGGAGTCATGTGCCTGTTGACAAATCAGAGGCACTGAGGAAGAAGGTGAGTGGTGGTATTGGGGAACAATTTGTGGCTTTTACTACAAAGCTCTACAACAAGTTCATCATCATTTCACTCCCCTGCTTAAAACCCTACAATGGTGTTCAGATTCTCTCAGGGTAAAATTCAAAATCTTAACACAACCTATGAGAGTTCCTGAACCAGAGATTACCTCTTTTGTCTCAAGTCCTTTTCCCTCAAATCCTTGGTACTCTAACCATCTTCCCTCTCACCTTTGGGCTTTTGCACATGCTATTCCTGCTGTCAGAAACACTTTGTTGCAGATGCTTAAAATTTTTTTTAGTCTCATGTCATACCCCTTCAGCCCAGCTGATTTCAGTGTAGCTGTCATGGACTCTTCCATGCATTCCTTAAAAAAAAAAATGTATTTATTTATTTATATATTTTATTTTTGGCTGCGTTGGGTCTTTGTTGCTGCACGCGGGCTTTCTCTAGTTGCAGTGAGCAGGGGCTACTCTTCGTTGCAGTGCACAGGCTTCTCACTGCAGTGGCTTCTCGTGTTGCGGAGCACAGGCTCTGGGCGTGTGGGCTTCAGTAGTTGTGACGCGTGGGCTCAGTAGTTGTGGCACGCGGGCTCTAGAGCACAGGCTCAATGGTGCACAGGCTTAGTTGCTCCACCGCATGTGAGATCTTCCCGGACCAGGGATCGAACCCGTGTCCCCTGCATTGGCAGATGAATTCTTTTTTTTTTTTTTTTTGCAGTACGCGGGCCTCTCACTGCAGTGGCCTCTCCCATTGCGGATCACAGGCTCCGGATGCGCAGGCTCAGCGGCCATGGCTCACGGGTGTAGCCGCTCCGCGGCATGTGGGATCTTCCCGGACCGGGGCACGAACCCGTGTCCCCTGCATCGGCAGGCGGACTCTCAACCACTGCACCACCAGGGAAGCCCGGCAGGTGAATTTTTAACCACTACGCTACCAGGGAAGCCCCCCATGCATTCCTTTATTGCCCCACCTCAAACACGGGCTGCATTGCCTTCCTGTTTTCTGACACTGGCCTCTCTCTAAAGCCATGGAAATCACTGAGCTTGTGCACAAACACAGTCTGGAAGGGTGGGGTAGAGTAGTTTTTATCCTTGGGGGCACCAGTGTGGGCTAGGAGTCAGTGAACTGATGTCCCCATCCTTCATGCCTAGAGAAACAACTCTAAAGCATATTGCACATGGTTCTTTGGGGGTCCCAGCAGGACTGAGCTCCAGTTGCCTACATTGAAACTAGCTCAACCAAGTACCTTTGTTGTTTTTTCACTTTTCTTCTTGTCTCATTGTCCCTACCTCCTTACTCTGGTTTCTTGGGATCATCTCTCAAATAAACTACCTGTATAAGACCTTGTCTCAGGTTCTGCCTTTAGGGGAACCCTAAACATTACAGTTGATACTACAATTGACCCTAGAGCATACATCCTTTGCGTGGGATTCTGGAACATCCCTTACCGTTGCAGGTGGCTAGTGGGGGGTGTTATAACCTCTGACGTACTGAAGTATCTCAATTACTGAGACTCTCACTCAGTGGATTGGGTGAGGTTCAGTTAGAGGGCAGATGATGCCAGAACCCCAGCCCGGGAGTTAATGGTAAGGGAGCAGAAGTGCAAAGGAGACTGAATGTGCAATCTCCACATGTCTCCTAGGCTCAAGTCAGGTCTGATAGAGAAGGAATGGGAGCCTGAGAATGAGATGGGGCTATTCGGTGATGCACCTGAGGACAGTGAACTCCCAGCTTCCCCTGAACTCTCTTGGCTGACAGCAGCAGTTCCCTCCCCCTTGTTAGAGTAGATCAGTGTCTCCTTGCCTGAAGATGATGCAGAAACCTCTCCTGAGATGATAGCTTTGTAAGATGATGCTTGTCCCACGTCAAGATCTACCCCCCTTTCCACCCAAATCATTAACTGGAGTCAGATCTTAGCCTAGCTCAAGGGGAGACACATATTTCCTGTTACAGGAGGAAATACTTACTCACTGAAAGAGTTACAGGAGGACCTGGCTGATATATGATAGTAGAAACTGGGAAATCTGTATGGAAGTGGAATCTGGGGGCTAAGACTTGGTGTGGGGTGGAATATAGGCTGGAAACTGATTTATTGACACAGGGATGCCCTCCCATGACTCAGGATTTAATGTTCTGGCAGGGACTTCTGGAGCCAGTTCTAATATGCTGCTGGAATGGCCCCCCTTGGCAGAGCACTGAGGGGGTCAGAAGGCTCATAGAAGTGGGTGTATTTCAATGGATTTACTACATGAAACCAGGAAACCCACCACCTAAATCTATGTGCCCTGGGAGGGCCAATAGGATACTCAGCATTAAGTCGATCAGGAATGCACGAGTGAGGGGGCCTCTCTAGCACCACTGAGCAGGTGGCTGTCCTCTGTAGGCCAGAGCTGACAGTAGGGGGTACAGCCATGGAACTGAGTTCTCTTGCATTGATGGGGGATGAGAAGGTTCTGGACTAGCTGAGGTCTGCAGGTGGACATAATTATCATAGTGAGAAGCAAGACCAGAGTGGCCACTAGGGTGCCTTGGCACCCAGGGAACTGTGGTGATGGACAACACACTGCGTTGTTCCTAGGGACTAGATAGATGGGTGGCCAACTAGAGGATTCCATGAATTGTATGATCAAGAGAAATAAAAATACTGATGACTGATATCAGTCACTGCAGTAGAAAACCATGATTCCTCACCCACTTTCCAGATCTGAGCTAGTTCTTAGACCCAGAGCCCATAACTGATGGAAAGACTGGGTCCTCTTGAGGAAGAACCTGTAAAGCTACCCCGAGTACATACAGTACAGTAAGTATTTCCTTAATGCTTTCCCAAAGGGACCCATAACCATTCACCAAAGAAAGAGATCCCTTTTGAGGGCTACTGAATACAGGGTCTGAACTATCATTGATGCTAGGAGACCTGTGATGCCTTCACAATTCCCCAGTTAGACTGGGGGTATGTGAAGGCCAGGTGATAAATGGAGTCCTGCCTCTGTTCACTTTACAGTATCTCGAATAGGTTCATAGACTCTTCTTGCAGTCATTTCTCTAACCCTTGTGTGCATTACTGGGATGGATATACTTAGACATTAGCAGAACACTCACACTGGTGCCCTCACTATGGATAAGAGTTTTTATGGTAAGAGAGCCAGATGGAACCTCCTTAACTTTCCCCCTTTGTAACCAAGATAGAAAGTCAAAAACTATCCAGATGGAATTGCAGAGATTAGTGCAACCCTCAAAGAGCTAAAAGATGCAGGATGGTGGTCTCTGTCATATACCTGTTCAGTTCACCCATTTGGCCTCCTCATTGGATTTGATTTGTTGTTCATGTTTGCAGTACCTCTGTTAGTATTGCTATTTGTGGGATTAAAGTGTGCCTGATTTATAAGCTTGGGATCCCACAAAAACATCATCTCTGACCAAGAGACTCATTTCATGGTGAAGGGTCAACATGGTCATGAGACATGTAATTAAATTCACTGGCCTACTCTGTAACATACTGTCTGGAAGCAGCTAGTCTGATTGAATATTGAAATAGCCTAATGAAGGTTTAGGGAAGGTGCCAGTTTGTGAAAGACACTTTGTGGGGTTGTGGTAGTGCCCTCCAGGATATGGTATATGTACTGAATCAATGGCTAATGTATGGTGCTGTGTTCCCCAAAGCTAGGATACACGTCTCTGGGAAACAAGGGGTGGAAATAGGATTGGGTCCACTCATCACCATTTCTAGTAGTGTTCGTGGAGAATGTGTGCTTTCTGTTGTTACAACTCTAGGCTTTGGTGCAGTAAAAGTTCTGGTTCCTGTGGGGAACATATCTTACCAGGAGACACTGCAGGGTTCCACCGTGAGTGACACTGTGAGTGTGCCTGGTCATTCTGGGATCTTCATGTCAGTGGAATAGCAAGCAAAGAAAGTGGGGGTGTATCTGACCATGATTTTCATAAGGAGCTGGGGTTACTGCTCTCTAATGAGGGCAAGGAGGACTCAGTCTGGAGCTCAGGGATTCACTGGGACAGACATGATATTTCCATGCCTGATAAGTGAGTGGGCAATTGCAGCAACCATAGCCTGAGGAAGGCAAGGCGACCAAGGGCTTACCCGCCTCAAGCAACCCAGGCCAGCTGAAGTAGTGACTGAAGGTGAAGGAAATGTAGTATAAGTGGTAAAGGATATAACTTATGACTATCAATTGTAGCCTTAGGTCCTGTTGTAGCAGCTGGTATTGTACCTTGACCCACTAACTTTCTTGCCTGAAGGATTTTATTTATTTTTTATTTTAGAGATTAAGGCCAGCTACATCTTGAAAATTCAGTGACGAAGTGCACATATTTTGGGTCAGCAGCAGATCTGAGCAGTATAAGGGGTGGATTGTAACAGATACTTTCTGTGCCCTATGCCCCATTCCCTCAGGTGACCTGATTTCAGTGCAACTCTGGTAGAAAAATCTGAGCCTGTTGCCACCATCTTATCTCAAGCATTAGATGTAGTATCTCTCTGCTTTTCTGACTCAGGGCTTTCTCTGAATCCAGAGAAGGCTGCTCAGCCCACACACGTGCAGCATGGGAAGTGCAGGAAAACGAATACCTCCGGGGGCCACCCTCAAACAACAGGGACAGGAGTCAGGTGAATGCCCCACCCTCCTTCCTTCAAGAGGATAATTCTGAGGTTCATTCTGCATGGTTATTCAGAGAGCCCTGAGTTTTCTGTAGAAGTAACTAGGTCAATAATCTGCTCTTTATTGGTTTTCTCTCCTTCCCTGTCTCACTCCCCCTACTTCCTTGCTCTGGTTTCCTGAGATTATCTCCCAAGTGAAATACCTGCCCTCAGGACCTTGTTTCAGGCTCCGTTTTGAGAGGAACCCAAATTAAGACATTGATTTTCTCTTTTGAGCTTGTATAATTCTTATTCAGATTTTCACCTGTATCACTTCCTCCCAAATTCTTCCCCAACCACAAGGTCTGGGTAAGGGACCCCTCTTACAACGGCTACACTTCCAACACCGAATAGAGTGCCTGGTCTATAAAAAGGCTCTTAGTAAATATTTGTTGAACAAATGGCTCCCCCAGTGGACTCTTCCCAGCGGGAGAGGAGTCACAGAAGACAATTGTGAGTCTTGCCACCCTCCGACGCGATGCTGCAATCTCCAAATATGCCAGTGCCGTCTCCCTCTGTGAGACAGAAGTCCATTATCTGCTCGTATCAGACTCTAATACACCTCAGTGAGGGGCCTCAGTAACTAGGCTGGATAAGTGCTGCACAGAACACCGTGTCCCCCCGTCCCCCTCATCCTCCTCCTTTGCTCCCCTCCCCACAGCCAGCCACATTAAGTGAGTAAGTAATGAGAAGGGCTAGAAATTGAATTTTATGTAAAAGTAATCTGCGACTTAGAGAATAAGCGGGGAGGAAAGGGGAGGGATTTGATGAGATGCGGGGGGGGGATTTTAAGGCCTGTCAGGGGCAATGAAGGAACATGGGAGCTGACAAGGAGAGTCAGGTAGGAGAGTCATTCAATTAGGTAGGCTGAGATGGTGGCGTTCTTTTGTCCCCCTTCTTTCTGTTCTTTCTCTTTTCTCCACCCTTTTCGTTTCATCTGTGGGTGTTTTGTCTTTATGTTTATGGGGTGAAGGGGAAGAGGACTAAGACAGAGACAGCAGCAGAGGGGTGAGCAGAAGACACTCAGACCACAGAATAAATTACTTTGCCTGCGATTCAGAGAATATTGGCATCTGGAAGGAAAAAGGATGGGAGACGTGAGGCTGGAGGAGGTACAGGGGTGGATGAGGACATGAAGTGCTAGCATGGCCACGACCTACCTCATCCCATTCTGACCTCCTTGATGGCCTCCCTGGTAGTCATGGGCCAGTTGTGACGGATGAGCCACACTGTTGCATGAGTCAAAGTAGGGAGCAAGCAATGCTGGATACTTGTTACAGGGAGGAGAGCATGCTGGTCATGGGTCTGATGATGTGTGAACCCCTCACTAGGTGTGTCTGTGAGTGATCACGTTGCATCCCAACAGCAACTTTACAAGGTTCCCATTTTCAAGATGAGTAAAGCGAGGCCCATAGAGATTAGAGATTAGGTGAATTCCCTGGGACTCACAGCTGGTTGGATAATCAATCTACTCACAGAAGACTGAGGGCTGCCTGGATGGATATAAGACAGGAATTGTGCCAAAGCCTGTGCTGACCAGTGTCTATGCTTGTGATTAGAGGATGGTAAATTTAGGGATGTGATTGCAGGCAGGGCAGGCATTGCTCACAGTCAGCCAATCTTCCTCACATGCCTATACACACCTCAGCTGCCTCCCCACAGCCCCCATACTTTTGTGCCTCCTCACAAGCCCCCTAGGCCCCCTCCCTGGGCTTCAAGCCTCTCACTCACACACCCACATGCCCCTACTCACCACCATTTGCAAACAGCTAAGTGGAGCTCAGCTTGAGCTTGATGCTTGGTGATGATGAGTTTCCCAGCAGGGGAAGGGTTTGCTTTGCAGAGACAAATACCAAAGCAGCAACATTAAATCTTCCTGCTCATCCACACTCAGAGTTGCAAGGAGGCCCAGACAGCAGTCTTTGGGAAAGCAGCAATGGGGTAAAGTCAGAGCAAACAGAAACCCTAGGGGGTTAAATGGAGCAACAGAGATGCCCAAGCAGGGCTGATGAGATAATGGAGGTGGGTATGTGCATGGCCATTAACAGGCAGATGAAATGACAGACCACAGAGGGAAGAGAAGCCTGGACTGGGAAGCAGAGGGGCTGGGTTCTAGTCCCGGGTCTGCCCCAATCACGGGGTGATTTTACGCCTTAGAATCTTCATTCAACTTTTTTTTTATTGGGGGTGCGGAGGACTGGATTACTTTTAACTCCAGCTAAACTGGAGTTTAACTAGCCAACAAAGTCATGAGCTACTGTAGGAAAGGGACTATATTCTAGCACAGTTCCTGCAGACAAAAGGGGCTCAGTGATTTATTCATTCAACAACTGCGTAACCAGCCCTTATACTAGGGGTGGATATGCAGTGGTGAGCAAAACTCATCTGAACCCTGTCTCCTAGGGCCCCTATTCTAGTGGGGAAGGAGACATTAGTTAGTAATCACACAAATGTCTAAGTCATTACAACCACCAGTTGGTGCTATGAAGGAAAGGGGTGAGGTGTTACGAGATGGCATTCTATGGAGATTTCATTTGCACTATAAGTTCGGGTTAGTCCTTCCTGAGAAAGTGATGTTGAAGCTGAGATCTGAAGAGTGAGGATGAGTTAACCCTACAAAAAATAGGAGGATAGGGCTTCCCTGGAGGCGCAGTGGTTGAGAGTCCGCCTGCCGATGCAGGGGACACGGGTTCGTGCCCCGGTCCGGGAAGATCCCACATGCCGCGGCGCGGCTGGGCCCGTGAGCCATGGCCGCTGAGCCTGCGTGTCCGGAGCCTGTGCTCTGCAGCGGAAGAGGCCACAGCAGTGAGAGGCCTGCGTACCACAAAAAAAAAAAAAAAAGTATGAGGATAAAACTTCCAGGGGATGGCACAAGAAGCACCCTGAGATGGGAAAAAGCTTGTCTAGTTTTAGGAATAGACACAAGGCCCATGTGCCTGGGAACACAAGGAATGAGGGGTCATTACTGAGGAGGAGGAGGCTGGGGAGGTAGATGGCGCTGGGAATGGCTGGGCCTGGTTGGCAGCAGTGAGGATCAAGGGCGATGGGTGGAACTGTCCTTGGTGCTGATTGGGGAAGGGTGCAAGGGAACCAGCGAGACCTGGGGTATGGTGAGAGGGAAGCTTTTGGCTGGTGGTGGCCTCAGAGTAGGTGGGCAGTGGGCCTCTCTCCCTACAACCTCCAAAATTACTCTTCCCCTAACCTTTCTGCAGTGTGACCCTTCAGTGTCCCAACACATCATTATTCTGATTTTATAAACTTAACCTCCTTCACCATCATCTGAGGGAACTAGGGGCAAGAAGGATATTCCCTGCTGTATGAAGGCAGAAAAATGAAGAACTTGGTGATTTTTCTCATAAGGAAAGAGAGGGGCTTGGAACCCATTAACCAATCATCTCCTTCCATCTATTTACTTATTCATGTGCAGAATCCAGGATCACAGGACATAGGGGGGCTCTGATTAGATTATGAGAGAGAACTCTAAAGGCCCACAGGAAGGTAGCAGCAATGAGTGAAGTGAGTCAGGTAGAAGAAAACTGAGGGATAGACTAGGGAGAGATGAGGTCTGGGGCAAACTGGAGAGTGCACATCCTGTCCAAAGGAACAGTGGTAATGCAACACCACATGGTTGTTGCCATGGAGGGAAGTGGGGCCAGTGTTGTCTCATCTCCTAATTTTTAAAGAGACACTGGAAATGTAGATTTTTAGATGAAATTCTCTGTTGTATAAGTATTGCCAAATAATTGAATTTACCCCCACCTCCAGTCTTGTGAGCCATAAAAAACACATCTGTGGGGTCAGTGGGCCTCCAGTTTGCAACCTCCCCCCTCATCTGATAGATGCGTAACTAGGTCTAGAGAAAGGATGCAAGTTGCCCAAGATGTCAGGAGAAGCATGTTACCAGGGGCTAGAATGTACATCCTCTAACTTGGAGCGTCCACAATGTGCTAGGCCCAGTGATACAAAGGTGTGTTCAGGAGGCATGGTCCCAGCCCTGGGCAAGCTCATGGTCTCAGGAGAAACAGGCCCATCCCCTCCAGGACACAGTGTGATAGCTGTTAGTGGTTGGCACGAAAAAAAGCACAGAAGAGGCACCCCAGAGCTTTCTGGCACAAAAATACCTATGGGGTGGAGCTATTCAAAGAGCTTTACAGTTTCCTGTGGCCCTAACAGGCAAAAGGCTTTCTGGTGTTCAGGGCCCCAGCCTCTGAGGGGAGTCTCTGAGCGGGCAGGGGGTCCTGAGACTGAGGATGACCACCACTCATTACTGGAGCCTGGGATGCAGGAGTACAGGCAGGGGCTTCTCAGTTGTGCCTGGCAGAGGCATGGCTGCACCCACAATTTACAGCCCACTCTCTGCTGCCTAATTGCACCATCAGCGTTTGGTTTTGCAGGGCTAGGGTAGGGATGGATGGGATGCAGTTATGGGCCTAATGGCTGCAGTAAAGTGTGGTATTTACAGTGTTAAATAGCCAGGCCCCCACCCAGGCTTGGGGGCCACCCTCCAGGCTAGGAGTTCAGTGCATCTAGGCTGGGTTTTGAGGGTGGCTTTAGAAGGGACTCCCCATGAACCCTCTCTCGCCTGCATCTCCTCTCCAATCTGGGAAGCAGACCTTTGTGTTGGAAGCATGGGTCAGGAGCTGGTCCTTTCTTCCTCCTCTCCCTGTGTCTCTGAGCCAACTGGAATCTCCCAAAGGACAGGGGCTGTGCCCTTACAAACAAACTAGGGCTCCCAAGGCAAGGGCTTGTCTCCCCACAAGACTGGGAGACTCCCACTGGGTAAGGCTTTATACCTGTCATTCTAGCGGGGGGCACCCCCAGGATAAAGCTCTATCTCCCTCATCAGACTTGGGCCTCCTCCTCCATCAGGCTGTGATTTCTCTGCGTATATGTTCTGTCTTCCCACCAGAGCCCCTGGGCGTGAGGACTCCATTCTTTGGTTCTTTACCTCTTTAAGCCTCATCTTCCTTATCTATAAAATGGACTCTCAACACTCTTCTGTAGGTCTTTTTTTGGGGGGAGGGGATTCAACCTTGCTCTTCAAAGCATGGTCTGCACACCAGCAGCATTGGCATCACCTGGGAGCTTGTTAGAAATGCAGAATCTCAGGCCCCAACTCAGACCTAAAAAACCAGGATGTGATTTTAACAAAATCCCAGGTGACTGGTTATGCACACTAAAGTTTGAGAGGTGCTGATTTACAAAGCACCTAAGATAATCAGAGGGCCTCAATGCATTTTGTTTCTTCCGCACCCTCATTTTGGTTTTTAGTGTCAGTGTAGAAGTGCTGTAGCCTGCGTGAGGGAGTGGAGATGGGGGCAAATCCCAGGGGCTAGTACTCAGTAGGCACTCAATAAATGCTTGTCAACAAGCATCCAAGAAGGGGTCATTGCATCTGAGCTCTTTTGCATCCATCCTGTTCACTGGACTTTGGCCTCTGCCACGTCTCTCTTTCTCTCCAGACTTTTCCCCTCATGCTAGCCACAGAGAGGAAGGGTTAAAATCTAGAAGCCAGCAAAACTTCCATGTCACACTGGATGGTGCCTGCTCAGGCCACATCACTTGGGGATCTGGCAGAGGAAGGGTAGTGGACAGGCATCCTGCTTCCTCCAGAAAAGGGACTCCAAGCCCCTGAACACAGCCTCAATCCACTTTCGGGAGACTCTTAGGCCATGTACCCATCTCCATCCTGTGCAGAATTGCTAGGCAGCCCGGGGTAAGTGATTCTCCTTCTCTGGGGAAAGGGGGACTGGCCCCTCTAAAATATGTGGGCTCAGAGGGTGTGCCTTCCAACCTCACACTCCGTTTAAGAGCCCCGTCTGCCAGGCCACCAACGAGGGAAGGCCAGTCTCTGCCTGAGCATTGTCAGTGCTGAGTTCTGTCCCTCACAGGCCGAAGTACAGCCTCCCTGTATTTCAATTCAATTTGACTCAGCAGCGACTATCAGGGCACAGGGCTAGGCTCTGAGAAGACAAGATATTGCCCCTACTTTCAGGCAGTATTCGGGGGAGATGGGGCAAGTTAGACCCCTCTAACACAGGGCAGAATGTGATTAGCAATTTGATAGAGAGCTCAATGGTCTGGGGACACAACAAGGAGACCATTATTGTGGGTGTGAAATAAATCAAGGAAGCTGCATAGAAAGGGGGTATTTGAACTGGGCTTTGAAGCCTGGGTAAGATTTCAGTGGATATACTGACTGTCCTATATTGACTCAAGATGTTTCTTGAGTCTGCCAGTCCTCACCATGCTCACTGCCCCACCTTGGTTCCAGCCTCAGCCCGTCTCACATGGACTAGTCCAGTGGCCCCTTAACACTTGCCATCACTCCGTCTCTTGTCTCACCCCCAGTAGCCATCCTTTGCTCAGCTGCCAGGGCAAGTGTTTGGTCACAGTCAGCAGTGGCCCTGCTGCATACCCCTCGGCATGGTGAGACACTGAGGTTCCGTGTCTCACCACCACTCCGCCCCTCACAATCCAGCAATCACACACTGCTCCGAGTTCCCCGCATGTACGTGTTCATTATGGCTGAGCCACTGCACAGACTACTTCCTTTGCTTAAAACAACCTTCCCCCAGCCTACTTATGCACCTGCTAAACTTCTCTTTATCTTCCGGGACCCGACCCTATGCTGCAGGTGCCCTTTGTAGGTCTCTCTCTACCATCACACCCACCACACTACATTTTAATTACTTTTTGGTGAGACAGTCTTCCTCTGTTACACCAGGCAGGGGCTTGTTAATCTCATCCTAGTCAGTGTTTTATTAGTAGTGCCAACAGTAGACACTTAGTGCATGTTGAATGACCAGATGATGAAGTTACTAAGTGGCATTCCAGGCAGTGAACACAGCCTGGGCATAGGCGTGGAGGAGGGACAACAAGTGATCCCTGTGCTGGAATGGGAAGTGACCTAGGAGCTGGGGTGCAGTGGAGGCTGCAGCCCTCTGGGTCCTTATCCTACATTCTGGGAAGGGAACTCCAAGCTCTGGGTCTTGGAATGGGAGGGGTGGGAGAGACTAGGAGTCTGCCCAGCATCTGCCAGCCAGCTCAGATTTTGCCTTCCTCATTGAGATTCCTCCTCAGAGACAAGGGGGGTGGAGGAATGACTTAGGGGCGGCAGCCCTCAGATGAATCCTTATCCAGCACAGGGCGCTCGCTGGCCGCCCGTATATCAGGGGCTGTGTCGTCTTGTTGCTCACTGGAAAAGGAAGTGGGGGAGATAATTGTGTCTCCTCAGGAAGAAATATGGGCACAGGCAGCAGCATCTTTCTTTCAGCTTTGGGAGAAGAGATGTCTACTCAGCATCCTTCTCCAGAGTGGGGTGGGGTAGGGAAGAGTGTTTAACCCTTTTCCCTTAAATGCTTTCTGCAAAATCAATTCCCAGAGGTGAATAATGCCTAAGGAATTTGAAATCCTTCAAAGAGGTTGGTTGGGACTAAGAGGACAGGAGGGGGAAACATAGAGGTTCAAGGGGGCAGTTGGCAACTTGGGAACAAGTATCAATTTAGAGAGTGAGTGGCCATGGTGTCCATGTTAGTCTTTCATGTCTATCCCAGTAACTTTCTAGACTCTCCTATTTCACAGCCCCGGGTACCTCCAGGCACCTCCTTCCTGTTTTGCCCGTGGGGAAGCTGCGCCCTGGTCCAGGGTCCACCTGCTGAGGCTGGCTCAGCAGGTACAGGAGGGCCTCTTGCTCTGGACCAGGCAGCCATCCCTATCACTCGATTAACTTGATTTCCAAATGAGCTTAATCATGCTATCCTCCTTCATGGGCCCAATCTTCAATTTCCACTAATTAATGATTGCAAATTGCTAAGTAACGAACCACTTGATGGTGCTGCTATTATTAATGGCTGGGAGTGGACCTAGATCGGAGTTTGAGGGAGAAGGGGCATTAGCCTTGTGTTGAGGGAATGTATACTGGGGACAGGACCGGCCGCCTATGGGGAGGGCAGAGTGAGGGCATGATGACCCCTGGGTTCTAGCTGCCCATCACCAGCTTGGGTAGTAGGAAGGCTCGAGGCTAAATGACACACCCCCAGTGGTGGCCCTGGGATCCTGCGTGCCAGGGTTGGGGACTGAGGGAGGTTGTGGTCAAAGCTATCTCTAGAAATGGCATATTGGAAGATTGCATAGGGCCTGGCCAGCTGGAGCGGTGGAGTGATCCAGCGAGACAACTGGTGAGGGCTGGGAGAAGAAGTCTGGGCCACCAGCACATGCTGTGAACAGACTCCAGGTGCTCAGAGCTGGCCCAGCCATCCACTAAACACCCACGAAGCAGCTGGGCTCCAAGGCAGCCTGCATTAACCGGAACATGACTCTAGGGCCGCTGGAGGATGAGGGAATGGAATAGTTTATTCTGCCTGGGAGAAGCTTGCAAGCCTCATGGAGAAAACACTATCTGAGTAGGAACTCTGAGGCTGGGAAAGACCTAACTGGTGGTGAGTGAGGGAAGCACATTTCAGGAGGAGCTTCAGCAGAGAAAACACAAGCATGTTGTGACAGCAGTGAGTGGTCCACCATAGCTGGGGTGGGCGTATGTGTTTGCATGCACTCAGGAGCATGAGCTTGTTGCAAGCTTGGAGCCTGGAGTGGTGGTTAAGAGTGTAGGCTCATGTCAGGCTCATATAGGTTTGAGTCCTGGCTCTGCCACTTATGGACTGTGCTCTGGTCATATTGCTTAACTTCTCTGAGCCTCATCTTCCTCATCTGTAAAATCAGTACCCACCTTACAATAAAAATTGCTCTGAGTAGCAAAGGAATTAATACATATAAAGTACTTAGAATAGGGGTTTCCCTGGTGGCGCAGTGGTTGAGAATCTGCCTGCTAATGCAGGGGACACGGGTTTGAGCCCTGGTCTGGGAGGATCCCACATGCTGTGGAGCAACTAGGCCCGTGAGCCACAACTACTGAGCCTGCGTGTCTGGAGCTTGTACTCCGCAACAAAAGAGGCCGCGATAGTGAGAGACCCGTGCACCGCGATGCAGAGTGGCCCCTGCTTGCCACAACTAGAGAAAACCCTCGCAGAGAAACGAAGACCCAACACAGCAAAAATAAACTCCTACCCCCAACGTCTTTAAAAAAAAAAAAAGTACTTAGAATAGTGCGTGTCATAGAGAAGGTAGTCTATGGATGTTAGCCATTAGTATTACAAGTGTTCTGTGGCACCATTGAAAGATTTTCTGAGTGGGAAAGACATGGTCAGAGGAACTGGGGACAGTTCCAGAAGGGCAACCAGAAATGGGGTATTTTGGATTTTCCTAATGATTGGGAGCTACTCCTGGTGTTTACTAAGAAGGGGCTGGGGTGATAAATATCTTTTAATATGCAGGACATCCCAATTCATGAAGAACCACTTTCCCCCACTATGCCAGTGGTGCCTCTATGGGAAATGCAGCTTGGATGGCTAGCTCTGGCTCTGGGTGCAGTTGGCTTGGAGAGGATAGAGGTCAACTTCAGCCCTCTGTGCATGTGCGATGTGCTGGGCTGGCTGTCTAGCAACACAAACTTGCCCATGTCACTTCTCCTTCCTACCAACCTCCCCTCCCTCTCTCTCTCTCTCTCTCTCTCTCCTTCTTTTTTTCTTTTCCCAATACTGTCAAATTCTGGGCATAAAATGGTGCACAAGTCACCATCTTATGGAGCTTAGAGTCTAGAGGGAGAGCTAGACAAAAGGGCTATGATGGGGAAGTGCTGGGTGGGAAAATGTAAAAGAGCATCTATTGATGAGCTCTAGTAGTTTTCTGGTAGCATCTTTAGGATTTTCTATGTATAGTATCATGTCATCTGCAAATGGTGGTAGTTTAACTTCTTTTCCAATTTGGATTCCTTTTATTTCTTTTTCTTCTTTGATTGCCATAGCTAGGACTTCCAAAACTATGTTGAATAAAAGTGGCGAGAGTGGACATCCTTGTCTTGATCCTGATCTTAGAGGAAATGCTTTTTAGCTTTTCACCATTGAGTATGATGTTAGCTGTAGGTTTGTCGTATATGGCCTTTATTATGTTGAGGTATGTTCCCTCTATGCCCACTTTCTGGAGAGTTTTTATCATAAATGGGTGTTGAATTTTGTAACAAATGGAACCTAATTAAACTCAAAAGCTTTTGCACAGCAAAGGAAACCATAAACAAAATGAAAAGACAACCCACAGAATGGGAGAAAATATTTGCAAATGATGTGACCGATAAGGGATTAATCTCTAAAATTTACAAACAGCTCATGTGGCTTAATACCATCAAAACAACCCAATCAAAAAATGGGCAGAAGACCTAAATAGACATTCCTCCAAAGAAGACATACAGATGGCCAAGAGGCACATGAAAAGATGCTCAACATCACTAATTATTAGAGAAATGCAAATCAAAACTACAATGAGGTATCACCTCACACTGGTTAGAATGGGCATCATCAGAAAATCTACAAACAGTAAATGCTGGAGAGGGTGTGGAGAAAAGGGAACCCTCCTGAACTGTTGGTGGGAACATAAATTGGTACAGCCACTATGGAGAACAGTATGGAGGTTCCTTAAGAAACTAAAAATAGAGCTACCATATGACCCAGCAATCCCACTACTGGGCATATACACTGAGAAAACCATAATTCAAAAAGACACATGCACCCCAATGTTCATTGCAGCACTATTTACAATAGCCAGGTCATGGAAGCAACCTAAATGCCCATCGACAGATGAAGGGATAAAGAAGATGTGATACATATATACAATGGAATATTACGCAGCCATAAAAAGGAACGAAATTGGGTCATTTGTAGAGACGTGGGTGGACCTAGAGACTGTCATACAGAGTGAAGTAACTCAGAAGGAGAAAAACAGATATTGTATATTAACATGTATTTGTGGAATCTAGAAAAATGGTACAGACGAACCAGTTTGTAAGGCAGAAGCAGAGACATAGATGTAGAGAACAAACGTATGGACACCAAGGGGGGAAGTGGGGGTGGGATTAATTGGGAGATTGGGATTAACATATATACACTAATATGTATAAAGTAGATAACTAATGAGAACCTGCTGAATAGCACAGGGAACTCCACTTCGCTGTACAGTAGAAACTAACACAACAGTGTAAAACAACTATACCCCAATTTTAAAAAAAGGGCATCTAACCCAGGTCTGTGCTCTGTGTTCAGACATTTGGATTGCAAGGAACAGAGACATTCACTTGAATTTCTTCAACAAATGGAACTTATTGTAAAGCTACAATAGCAGTATTGACAGGAATCCTGTGTGATATACAGGATTCAGGCGTCACAGTAATTGGATCTGGGAAAGAATTCAGGGACCAAGAATCTGGTTTTCTTGTTTCCCTAGCAGCATCAAGTGTTGCTTAGCTCCCCTACTAAGCATATGAACGTGGCTCAGCTGTGCCCCACGTGGAGGCTTCTCTCTGGGTCTGTCTGCTTCTGCTCTCAAAAGCTTCCTTCTCCTTTTCTCAACATCTGAATGCCTCACAGTTTCTACTTACTTGTAACTTTAAGTTACCCCTGCTCTCTGGCAGCCTCATGGCCTGACAAACTTTGTGTATTTTCCAACTCACATTCTGCAGAGAGTACCTGACTAGCCCAGTTCAGCCCTTTTAGGGGAGGGTGTTCCCAGTCTGAGGAGCCCACATTTGGTTTTCCAATGTGCTGTGACCTGGTCACATGGCATATGCCTGACTTTGCATGGTGGGCTTCATTGCCTTGTCCAAGATATGGGGCCTGTTTTAGACCCATACCCTTCTTCCTAAACAGTCAGCCCCGAAGTAGCCTAGCAGGACCCTACAACCACACACTTGGTGCTAAGTGCCTTCCTCACTTTCCAAGAATGATGCCGAGCCGGGTTGTGACCATGAAGAGGCAAGTCCAGACAGCCGTGTAAAGAGCCCCCCTCCGAAAGCTTTTATTCCCCTACAACGTGTCCAATTCCTGCTGTTCCTGATGCTGAAACTGTGGATTGTTCTTCTGGCCATATTTAGCTATGATTCAACTGGGATGAAGGCCTGAAGAAGTGGGATATGTCTAGTTTTCCAAGGACCCTGCTTATCCCTGGTGGGGCTCTTTCCTTCCCTGGAATGTGGTATGGTGGAAAATACAGCCTTTGGGATCAAGAAGCATCTCCATCCTTTACCAGTGTGACCTTGCGCAAGTCAGATAGCCTTCTCAAGTCTCAGTTTATCCATCTGTAAAAGGGAGTATTGACCTCATAGGTTACTCCTTAGGGACTGGCTCACAGAGTTGTCCTCTAACTACTGTTCCCTCCTCTGCTTAAGGCCAAGGGGCCTCATCAGTGTGACACGGAGGCAATGGTGGTACAGGTGATAGTGTAACCAAAAGCCCTTGGATGCTAGGATCCTCCCAGGCTCACAGCCATGAATTTTGAAATGATTAAGGAGGGAGAAGGAGTTGAGGGGCTAGGAACAGTGTGCATTTATCTCCCCCTCACTGCCCTCCTTATATTTTCCTCCTGTTCTTTTGTGTTCCTCACTCAACACAACCAAGTGACCGTCACCCACTCCCCCAATTCCGCTGCAAATGTGGTGCCTCTGCTTGGCTTTGCAGGCTGCATATCTCTGATTACACCAGCTCCCTCTATACGGAAGGATTTTCATAATTCCTCCTGGGCCTGGAACCAGCTACACTTCTTATTTCCCCCAAATGCACTCCTATGGGGCTTAATATTCACTGTCTCCTACCCAGTTTCTCTGTCTCACTGTCTTCATTTCTCAGGTGTTTTTCTCTGCTTCTCTCAGCTTTGGATCTGTTTCTATTAGGACTCATGGCCAAGATGCCTCCATGGAGCCAATTCTCACTTCTGCTAAAGTCTCCAGGAGATGGGTAGACAGTGAAGAACTTCCTGACATCTCATGTCTCCAAAGCAGTTTGTTAACCATCCTTCTAAAAGGGAGGCAGGTGCTGATCAGGTCTCCAGGGTTGCTGGGTGTGGCATGGAAGCAGAGCTAAGTGGGATTTAGGACTCTGCTTGGTGGATTAGAATGCAGTATTGTTCTACCATAGTTAAATCTCCTCCATTGCAGTTGGGTAACTTAAAAATCTTTACAGGGCTTCCCTGGTGGCGCAGTGGTTGAGAGTCCGCCTGCTGATGCAGGGGACACGGGTTCGTGCCCGGGTCCGGGAAGATCCCACATGCCGCGGAGCGGCTGGGCCCGTGAGCCATGGCCACTGAGCCCGCGTGTCCGGAGCCTGTGCACCGCAACGGGAGAGGCCACAACAGTGAGAGGCCCGCGTACCAGAAAAAAAAAAAAAAAAATCTTTACAAAAAATTATGACACCAAACAACACTCAGGGAAAAACCCCACCCCAATTGAACAATAAGCCACTTTCATCTCTCCTCATCTCCTCCAGCCTCTGTTAATGCACACACTTGTTTTGCCTGGTTGTAACCAACATGCGAAGACGTTTTCTGCTTTTTCCACTTAATGGTATTTAATATGAATGTTTCTTTTGTGTACACTTAGTCTACAGAGCTGTCATTTTTAATAACCATAGCACATTAATATGACCACTGTTTGCTTACTGCTATTGTTGGGCATTTGGGTGATGGCCAAATTTCCAATCTTGCGAACAGTGTTGCCATGAACATCTTTGTTAAACTCCCTGTTTTTCTTCCCCTTTAGATTATTTCCCAAAGGTTGATTCCCACAAGAAGAAGTACCAGGTCAGAGGACACGAACATACTGCAGATTGCTTTTCCCAAGAACGGACTCGAGTCATAGCACTGCCACCAGCATGCGCAGGGATGGGACCATGCAATGGGGACAAGGACTTCTGTTTCCTGGGACTAGGGTCAGCCCCCAACTTGCTCTGTGACCTTGGGCAAGTCAGTTCCTCTCTCTGGACCTAGGTGTTCTTGTCTGTAAAATGAAGGAGTTGGGCAGGATGATCTGTGTTGGTGGACACACCAGGCCCCTTGACTGTGGGCTGGTTTGATTGGCGGACATCGGGGTCTCAGACTCATTGGGATTGGGATCCTTTCCTCAGCAGCGAAGACAATGAGGGGATGACTTCCTGTTTGTATTTTAGATGGATTGTGTTGTGAGTATGTGTGGGGGTAGGATCCCATGCAGTGGTTGCCTGGTGCAACCAGCTGTTTAGCTGTACTAGCTGTTTACACTTGGCATCCAGGGTTGACATCCATGCCATGCTGCTCATTACCTGTTTTGAATTTCATCCCTGGGCACAGAGGAAATGTTTGAGAGTCATCCAAACTTGATACTTGTTGGCTTTGTGGAATTTGAGCAGATGACATGATATCTTGGAACCTCAGTTTCTTCATCTGTAAAATGAGAATAAAAATACCCACTGTATAACATTGTTCCAGAGAGTTAAATGAGATGATACATGTAACATAGTATGACAGTGACTGGCCTGCTGGAGCACTCAATATGAGTAATATTTTCCAAGGACCCTGTGCCCTCCCTAGTCTGGTGTGATGCTTCTTAAGCTGGATGTCCACAAGGCAAGTTATTGCTGCTTCCTCTTCTCTAGTCAGGATAAATTGGGCATGGTCCTAAAAAGTGCCTTATCTTCCTCGGTGGGTAGCCCAGCCCTGGCCTTCTCTGGATCTGTTTACCATGGGCCCCGGGCAGGGCTGACCATGCTCACCCTCCTGCCAACCTCCCTCCTCTCTGTACTCACTGACCCCTCGCAGATCCTCTGGGCTCCAGGGGCACTTGGTAGAGCCAGAGACTGACAGGGCAGCCAGTATGAAGGCAGCCTGTGCTGGATTCTCTCCCGTCTCCAACTTCAATTCCAGGCTTTGATCTGTGTTCCATCCATACCTCCTCAGAGGTCCTAGAGCCTTTCCTGAAACGTCTAGCTTTCACAATTGGGATCCGCTGGAACTCTCTCCAGCCTCCCGGAGAGCCCAGAGCCCAGCCTCAGAGCCAAGCCCCTGCCACTGTGACTTGCCCCTCCCTCCTGCCTTGGCCACGAGCCCACAGCCAGGCTCTGCTTGGTCTAGCTGCTTGGGCTTTCCCCTCCATTCATCAAGGTCTGTGGATTTTCCCAGAATGCTTGCCTGCCAGCACCTCTCTCCCTTTCTGCCCCTGCCATGGGATTGTCTGCCTGGGGAGAGAAACTGATGGAAGAGCCTCCTGGGGGTAGCCCACCCACTAGGAGAAGAAGCCAGGTCCCCAGGCCAAGAAGCTTTCAGGCCAGCAGGTTTGACAAGGGAGGTGGCCTCACTCTGGACAGTAAACCATGGAAGGAGTTGGGGGAGGTGAGTGGCGGGGAGCAGGGGGACTTCTGGGTCTAGGGCCTGCAGAGGACTTTACCCGTCTCTTGGTGAGTTGTCAGCAGCATGGGCAGTCCCCTCCTATGCTGTTCTGTTGCCCAGACAGGAGGAGGTTTCCTACCACACACCAGGAACTATGCTAAGTCCACGGATGGATACCAAGGGGGCCACCAGAGGCATCGTACCTGCCCCTCCTTCAGGGATGGGCTGTGAGGCGTGGTCTTAAGGCTAACATCCCCAGGAGGGCTCAATGCAGAACCCACTCCCCACCTGCCAGTCTCCCTAGTGAGATGGGCCGACCCCCTGGTGGTTAGCAGCCCCAGGAGAGAACAGCAGCGGTTTTCCTCACTTTCCCCTGGAGTCTAAGCCTTCCCGGCCTCTTTGCACACACTTCCTCCTTCATGAGCGGAGAGAATTTAGGGGAAAAATTTACCCCAGTCTTGCCCTGTCCTTTCCACCCTCCTTGTTAGATTATGGCAGGCAGGAGCACTGTGGAAGGCGCCCAAGCTACCAAGCCGTTAAATCCTTGTGTCCTTTGTGGTTTCATTTCTTCCATCTGTAACACGGGGACAGGAAGGCACCTGGGTTCTTGGCTCTCCCAGGGAAATTGCGCCCTTGCTCCTGCAATCTGGATGCCTGTTACTGCAGTTCTTTTGTGGGGAGGAGAGGGACTAGGGCCTCTTCGCCTAGAGACCTGAGTTTTTCCAACAGTGAGCCCAAGGCAATAGACTCCCATTCCTAAAAAGTGTCTTCCCAAGTGATGGAAACAATGCAATTAGCAGCCTCTTTGTTCAGGGTGTTAACACGTTTCTTCTGAACACACCTTACAGGTACAGCCCATCATCTCTGGGGTGCTAGCAGGGGGAAGGCAATTAGATCCTCATTACTGTGCAATTAATTATGGCTTGAAAACTGCTTGAGGAGGCTGGGAGGAATTCCCTGACAGCACCAGCCCCAGGAAGATGCCTGGTTTAGGAGCAGGGCTGAGCTGAGCCTAGTCTGGGGGACTGGAGAAATGGCCGTGGAGCCCAGTTTAGGGTATTGCAGAAAGGCAGATCTGGGCAACTCCCCGCCTCCGCTCAAGAACTTTCACTGGCTCCCTAGTCTCTATCAAGTCAAGACTAAACTACCTACTTGAACATTCAAGGCCATCTATTATCTGGCCTAACCCATCTTTCCAGAGTTATCTTCTATCACAGCTACACACAGTCCATCTTCTGAGCAAACCCAGGACTCATGTGACTTGGACGCACTTTCCATGTCTTTGCTCATGCTCTTTCCCCACCTGGGATGGCTTCCTCCTTCCATCTCTGCCTGCTGGAAATCTCTCCTTCTTTTAGCTTGAATGGCATGATCATCACTGCAAATACCTGCTCCTCCCTGGAGCCTTTCCTGAGGGCGAGAGGGGTCTTAGAAAGAGTAAGGGCTTTGGACTCAGAAAAACTTGGACTCAACCAGTTAACCTCATAGAGCTTCAGTCACTCCGCTCCCCACCCCCAGTGCAAGGAGAACACCAAAGCCTGCCTCACAGACAATATGTGCCAGGCATCCAGCTGGGATGGGTCTCCTTGGCAGCCCCTCAAGCCGTGGCCAGCAGCCAGCCTTTGCCTCTGGGGTAATGACGGCACCTCACATAGGCCCTGCTGTTTTCAAACTAGTTTCCATCTTTGGTCCCCTGTGTCCTTCACCTCAGCCCTCAGAGGTGGGCAGATGCACCCTAGACACAACTTCAGAGGCAGTTGTGGTGGTTCATGTGTGGTTCTCTGTGAGGGCAGTACTGCCCCCTAGGGGGCATTTTGGCCCACTGACCTGCTGTGAGGGTGCCCTGGCATCTAGTGAACAGGACTGAAGATGCTTTGTGTCCTGCCAGATGTAGGTGAAACATCCGAGTATATTTGCTGAGGCTAGAACTTAACTGTGTGTTACTTATGTTTCCACTATTTGGGATCATGTTTTTATAGATTTATAAATGTTATATGTGTGTGTGTGTGTGTGAAAATAGACATTTTCTAGGAATGTAACCACCAAGTAAATGGAAGGAAGATTGGACTTTGTTTTGATGAGCATTTTACTAAGAACTGTTTGCCAGTTGGAAAACCATTCTGTGAACGGCTACATGGCTCATGGTGTCACAGTCCTGAAAAGAGCCCACTGACCTGCCAGCATTTGTGGTTTTGTGTATGAAAATCATGAATGTGCTCAGGTGCAAGAGTTAGACTCCTTTATGTGTCTTCATGGGTGGTCACGCTCAAGCATTCACACACTGCGATACATATTATTTCATTGTAACGTCCCCCCCCCCGTTTATATTACAATTAGGGCATTTAAAGTTACCTACAGAAGTAGGTTATATTCTCTGAATTTCATTTCATTTCAAGAGGGCATTCCAAAATGTTTGTTACAAAGAGGGATGATGATAAACCTGAGACTAGCCCAGCTGGAAGAATTCCTGGTTGGGCCCATCCCTGCGTGGTCAGGGCCGGGGCCAGGTGGCAGTGCTGGGGCTGCTGGAGGGCCAAGTTGTTGCTTCAGGTCTCCACCTCCCCACCCCTGCACCTCTACTGCTACGTGTGTGTGTGTGTGTGTGTGTGTGTGTGTGTATACACCTGACTGTCACGTGTGGACCTTCTGGAGTGTGTGCTCCAGGGGGAGCCGGGTTGCCTGTGCTCCTGATGGCAGGAACGTGTCTGTGCTCGGCCCCTTGAAGACACACGCCCGCCCCTGTGGCACGCCTGCTTCCAGGGTTGTCAGCCGCTTCCACTCACAGCTGCAATCTTTCAAACAAGAGGGAAGCATTTGCTCAGCTTCAGGGGGAGCCTGCCTCACAGCCTTCCTGGTCGCGGCCTGAGAAGTGACAGCTGTTCCAGCTAAGGGGAGGACTCCCGCCCCGCCTGCCCCTGCCAGCCGCCCTTCCCCAGGCCACCTGGCCCAGTTCCCCATTCCCATCACACCCCTCCACTCCCCACCTCTGCTCAGGATCAGCCCTTTAGCCAGAAAAAGGATCATCAGGGCTCCTGGCTTAAGCTGAGCATAACCAGGAGGAACCCCACCTCTACCACATCGGGCCCTCGGGTACCTCCTTTCCCCTCGAGGGGCCTTCGTTTCCCCATCTGCACAATCCAGGTGCTCCTAGGCTACAGTACTTTGTTCAGTCTCAAGTCTTCCTCCCATGTCCTTCTCCCCTCTCTTGGGCTCTCAGGCCGGGCTCCCTGGAGTGTATGGAGTGAATTAGCTACAGAGTTGATAAAGGGCTTCCAGAGGCATATTGCTTCTTCCCCCACCCCAGGCCGGCTCCTACCCTGCCAATCCATCTTCAGGGCTGGGTTGGTGTTTGCAGCGGAAGGTGCCTCCTAACTTAGGAAGTTAATGTCCCAGAATGGCAGTGCCCGCCTTCTGGGAGTGCAGGGCCCTCCTTATCCCACAGCTTATTAACTGGTGGCTCTCAGGTGATGGCTTTGGGGGATGAGGGTGGGGCTGGCAGCCTCACTGCTTATCAGTTTTCAATCTCCGAATAGTGAGGAGTCTGTTTTGGGAGTTAGGAGAGCAGGGCACCGGGGTGGGGCTGGGAAGTGCTGGGAATATTAGTACGTGTGGGGGTGGGGTGGGGGGGTGTATGTGTGTATGTTTAGGGACGGGCTATGGGATGAGGGATTTACACAACTACTTGTGGATGATGAACTTGAGCTCCTTCTCAGGCCTGGGCCTGGACCGGGTCAGGGCCCTGTCTTGCGGCCCATCATTTGGGGTTGGACCAGCGCAGGCAAGAGTCACTGAGGGACTCCTTCTCCTATGCCCGGGGCTCCTGTGCCTGGGTCTGTCAGTTACAGGACCTTCCAGACTATAACCTGGAGACCTTGTCCTAATCAGCGGATCTCTCCACCCAGCCCCTTCCTCTCCAAAGCATGGGGAGTCCTGCTCTGTTTCTGTGGGCTGTGGGGCCTGGGGCTGGTGGTCTGGGGTGATGCAGTGGTTTGAGGTGATTGAGACAACGGCCAGATCACCTGAGTCAGGTGCTATAGGCTGCATGGAGCTGCTGCCCTGATCCTCTTCACAGATGATCTCCGTGTATTTCAATCTGAAATAGCCTCTCACCCCTCAGAGGCAGCAAGAGAGAATTCCAGAGGAAGGCCCTTGATGCTTTCTGAAGCCTAAAGGCTGGGGGATCCATTCATCTAACTCTTGGGCCCATATTAAAGGGCACATGCTTCTACTAAAAAATTATTTGTGGGGCTTCCTTGGTGGTGCAGTGGTTGAGAGTCCGCCTGCCGATGCAGGGGACACGGGTTTGTGCCCCGGTCCGGGAAGATCCCACATGCCACGGAGCGGCTGGGCCCGTGAGCCATGGCCGCTGAGCCCGTGTGGCCGGAACCTGTGCTCCGCAACGGGAGAGGCCACAACAGTGAGAGCCCTGCGTACCGCAAAAAAAAAAAAAAAAAAAAAAAAAAAAAAATTATTTGTGGTTGAAATTTCAATTTAACTGGGCATCCTGTGTTTTTATTTCCTAAACCTGGCAAACCTGGAAGGCCACCTGGTCCATTGAAAATGGGCAAACTAGGGTGATGTGCTTTGCCCTTGGGTGTGACAGGGTGTGCTCCTGAGTGCTCTCATCTGTAACTGGGTACCCTGGTGACAAGGTGGGAGGGTGAGGAAGACCATGAATTTTAAGGCTTGGGTCTGACAGCCTCCTAGCCTCCTCTTCTGCTCCTTGTGTATCCCATGAGCTCTGAGAAGGTCTGGGCTGAAGAGGTCTTTATGGGTCACATAGGTTTTCAAGCCCCATCTGATCCCCATTCCTGGAATGGTTGATTCCCCAAGCTGGGCATCAGGCATCTTATTGGTTGACAAGTGGTGAGGTGACTCCAAGTCTCAGCTGGGACAGGGAAAGGCAGATCCAGCCCGCTGTCTCCATTGCGCCGAGGAGGGCAGGGAGGCAAGGCCACACTGTGAACTATGACTTCCAAGCTGGACCTACAGGACCTTGGTCCTGCTGCCTCACCCCCAGGGTGAGCCACGGGGAGAGGTGCTGTGAGGAACTGAATACGAGAGGGCCTGGTTGTTTTAACAGGACTTCTTTATGCCATCCTAGGTCCTACTGCTGACATGAGGGCCAGATGGAGTCATTCGTGGTGTGCAAAGATGAGGTGTCTGTGTCTGTGAGGCCAGGGCTGTGTAAAAGCTCAAGCCCTTCATCTCACCATGCCTCACCTCTCCCCAGACTGGATTCGCTGCTCTTGCGAGCCCCTTCCTCACCACCTTGCATGACTAGTTCCCACCACAGGTCTTGTCTATACCATTGCCCCCCTTTGTTCTGCCAGGCCCTTTTTCATTTTTAAATCCTGGACATAGCATGTCAGAGCTCAACCGTGCATCCCAGTGCCCAGTGCATTGCATGCAGTAGGTGCTCAATAAGCAGCTGCTGAATGGATGGCTGGATGGATGAAAGGACACTGGAGTTAGAGTCAGGAGACCTGGATTCTGGCTTCAGCTTGACCACTAACTGGCTGTGTGGCTTAGGACAAATCACTTAACCTCTCTGGGCCTCCGTTTTCTACTCCCTAAAGCTATTCACACAGATGAAAAGAGATAACGAAGATGATTTATTCCCTTATTGATGTGGTCTCTTTGGCCCTAAATCCTCAGGATGTTTTCTTCCTTTCACCTAACTGCATGTAACCACAGGAGAACTTGTGGCCACATCTTGTGTGTGCCTTGTCTTCCACAAAGGGCAGGGTCCAGAGATTCTGCCACCCATCCACAATGACCACCTGTCCACTGAAGTTCCCAATCTGTACCTCCAGACCTGCCTTCTCTCCTAAGCTATTCTAAGGCCTGTCCATCCATTACCAGAAATTCAATATGACAGAATCCAAACTCTGCATCCTCTTCTCCAAACCCACTCTGTGTTCCTTCTTCTCAATGAATGACCCCATCATCCACCCAGTTGCCCCGTCAGAAACCCAGGGGTCAAATTGTCCACTCAGTTTCCACCACCCACAGTTACCAAGTCCTGTTGACTTCACTTCCTCATCTTTTTTCCACCTGTGCTGTGGCCTCTGCCCATCACCCAGACCTTGGCCACAGCCTCCTGTCTGTAGTATTAACTCCTCCAGCCTCATTCTGAAAGGTACATCTGATTCCATCCCTTCCTCTTTAGAATCCTTCAGTGTCTCCCTATGTTTCTCAGGGTCAAGTCCAAACCCTCGCACTGTGGCTTATGTACAGCCCGGTGTGTTCTGGCCCCTGCCTACCTCTCCAGCCTCAGCTTTCAACGTCTTCACCCACTTCAGACTCCTGACTCCACTGTTCTGAATGAACTGCCTGCAGTCTCAGGAATTTGCAGTCCACTTTCCCACCTATGGACCTTTGCACGTGCTGCTCCCTGCCTCTTTACTTGGCTAACCTCAATTCAAACTTCAGGTCTCTGATTTCTGGAAGATTTCCCTGACTTCCTGAAGCTCCCACCCTCAAGACTTGAATAGGTGCTCCTTCTGTACGAGTCTACAACACCATACTCTTACCATGATCTTATCATGTCTCCTGTTACTGACACTCACCACAGTGTGTTGTCACATCCTGTGTGTCTTTCCCAGCAAATTGTGGGTTCCTTGAAGAGACTGTGCCTGATTCATCTACGTGCCCTCAGTATCTGTGCCACACACAGGATAGGCAGAGGCAGTAGAGCACAGGGGATCTAAGAATCCAGACTTTGGCTGAGCCCCATCCAATACACGTCTACACGTGGCCACTGAATGCTTACAATGTTGAGCGTCTACACTGAGAAGTGCTGTGAGTCTAAAATTCACACTGGGGGCTTCCCTGGCATTCCAGTGGTTACGACTCTGCACTTCTAATGCCCTAGTTGGGGAACTAAGATCCCACCTGCTGCTCGGCCAAAAAAACAAAAACAAAAACAAAACAAAACAAAACAAAAAAAACCCACATAAAATTCACACTGGATTTCAAAAGCTTCGCATGAAAACAAGAGTGTTAAGTATCTCATTAATACTTTTTTATATTGATTATATGTTGAAATAATAGTATTTTGGATATATTGGGTTGAGTAAAATATCTTATTAAAATTAATTTCACCTATTTATTTTTACTCTTTAGAATGGGGTTCTTAGAAAATGTAAAACTACACACACGGCTCACGTTATACTTCCTCTGGACAGCACTGCCCTGAGCTAGACCCCTGGGTTCAAATCCAGGCTCCATTACTCACTAGCCATATATAGCCTTGGGCAAGATGTTTAGATGTTCTGTGCCTCAGTTTTCACAGCTGTAAAATGAGGATAGTATTAGAATCCTCTGCATAGGGTTGTTATAAATATTAAATGAGTTAACTGGTGCTTTGCAGATAGGAAGTCCAATATAAATATTAACCATCGTTCTGATTACTCAATTAATTACTCAATTAATATTTGTTGAATAAAGCATTGAATTTCTGAATCCTAACCTCCTTACCTCCACCCTATCCCTGCAGCTCTGGCTTATCTGTCATTCAACATTTATTCAGCAAATATTTATTGAGAAACTGCAATGAGTCAGGCACTGTGATCGACACTGCAGGCAAGGAGGAACATTTAATCGATCAATTAATTGATTCAGTGAATCTTTGTGAAGCGTATCTTTTGTGTCAGCTGCTGGCTGGGCTCTGGGATACACAGAGGCTAAATGCTGCCCTCCAGGGCTCTTGGGCACATGATCTTAGCAAGGTCATGGCTGCACTGTGGGCTGTGTGCTGGGACAGTGGATGCACAGGGTGATGGAGATGACGGGGATGAGCATCAGGAAATGCTTCCTGGAGGGGATGACTGATGCCTGGGCGGCATCCGTCCAGGCAGAGGGAGGCCATGCCTGGGAGAGGAGAGACATTTCCTCCATCATCCATCAGATGCTGAGCAGAGAGAAGCAGGGTCACAAAACTTAGCCTGAGACGTGCAGCCACATCAGTATCAGTTGAGGTGACTGTTTGTTCCTAAGTGGACAAGCCAGCTGGTTGATTGAATTTTTCACTCATCATTAGGATGCGGAACAGAATCTAGAAAACACAGCTCTCCAGCCAGAAGCCTCGGCACCCCTGGGTTTGAGTTTGGGCCCCCAGATGGCAACACCCATCCAGCCCCCCTAAACACTAGAGCCAGACTCCTCTGCCGTTTAGTGCACAGCTGGTAAGTTAAAAGCAGTTTAGCGGTAATTCCATCTCCACACTGAAGACTTCCAGAGACTGTTAATGAATTTAAATGCTGGGGATTTTCTCTGATGCCTCATTGCATATGCTTGTTACATTAAGATGCTAATAAGGGATCTATTGGACAGAGGTGCTAGAGCTGGACCAGGGACCAGGCCCAGTGGCCTGGGTGGGGTTGCAGGCTGGTCATTTCTTATTAATGCTTAATCAGTGAACTCTCCAAACAGGTTAACTGGCCTCGGCTTCCGTGGGGACTGAGACTCAGCCGTGGGGACTGAGACTCAGCCGGCGCTGGGTCAGCTGGCTCACAGAGGCCTCTTCAAACCAGAAGGCTAATGGGCGCAGGGCTTATTATGCAAACAGGGAAGTCTCTGTAGGGCTTGAAGGCCTGAGGCCCCACAGAGAGGCTGTGCCTTCCTCAGGGACTGAAGGGAAGGCTCAGAACACAAGTTGAATGGAAGCATTGATTGTCATCTGTTCCATCACTTGGGATGGAGGATGGAGGGGGGAGATGGAAGATGGAAGGAGTGGGTGGAGGGAGACAGAGGAGGGGTGAGAGAGATGTTTACCCTGGCACTGAGTGGCAGAGGTGCTTCGAGGCTGGGGGATGGCCAGGCTGACCCTTGGCGCTGCCCTTGGGGACGGTCTCTCCCCCATTTCACAGAAGCCAAAAGGGAAAGAAAGAGAGAAGCAAGAGACCCAGGAGGACTTAGACTTGCAGCGAGGTTAAGGATGCCGACTTTTGGTGCCAGACAGCCTGTCTCGGATCCCAGCCTGTCTCTACCACTCACGAGCTGCGTGACCTCGGGCCATAAGTGACTGAAGGACTCTGTGCCTCAGTTTTCCCATTTGTAAAATGTGGCTAGTAATAACACCTGCTTTATTTCAGTTTTATTTGTCAATTATACCTCAGTAAAGCGGAAGAAAGTGTAAGAAAGAAAGGGTGAAATGAGTTAATGTATGTTCAGTGTCCAGAGTGCTGAAAGCACTTACTCAGTATCTTAGAATTATTCCTCTTAGCAGCCAACATGGCTGAAGTCCTCCCTGACCCATTTTCAGGTTCTGCTTCTAGAGAAGAGATTGAGACCAGGGATGCAGAGAAGCAGGGGCCCTGCCTGGAGGTGCTGCAAGGCTCCTCCCTCCCTGCCCGCTCCCCTGGAAGCCACTTCCTTCGGCTTCCTGCAAATCCACTGGCAATTTTGTAAATTTGCTTAAGGATTAAATTAATAAGCTGCTCTTTCTTGGCTTCCACAGCTGTACAGACTGGGGCTCCTGTGCCCTAGGAAACGCCTTCTGAGGCAGCATCTGGAGGAAGTAAAGCCACTTCCGAGCTTACCTCCTCCTCAGGGGCACCCCCAGGATTGACCTCTGTCCCTCCTTCTGCATATACACTGCTCTCCCAGCACTGACGTGTGCAAGTGTGACAGAGGGCAGGGGACCCCCTCACCGTGTGAGCCTTTTAAAAAAAATTTTATTGGAGTATAGTTGATTTACAATGTTGTGTTAGTTTCAGGTTTACAGCAAAGTGAGTCAGATATACATCTGTCCACTCTTTTTTAGATTCTTTTCCCATATAGGCCATTACAGAGTATTGAGTAGAGTTCCCTGTGCTATACAGTAGGTCCTTATTAGTTATCTATTTTATATATAGTAGTGTGCATATGTCAATCCCTATCTTCCAATTTATCCCTCCCTCCCCCGCTTATCCCCTGGTAACCTTAAGTTTGTTTTCTATCAATACATTGTGTGAGCCTTTGTGAGTCCATATCTGCGTGTTTGTCTTCCTCCCTCAGACTGGGTTCTCGACCTCAGAACTCTGCCTCTCCCATCAGCCTGGGAGATCCTCCAGGGTAGGGTCTGTGTCTCCTCCATCAGATGGCACTTCTTGGATGGGAGCCTCCCACGCCCCCCAACAGGTAGCTTTGGGGCCCAGAACCCCTGCCCACCTGTCAAGTTCTTCTGAATCGGGAGGAAGATGAGGGGGCAGAGGAAGGAGGGCTGGCAGGGCTCCTAAACCACCTTGTTCTAGAAATTCTAGATGGGAAGGATCTTGGTGGTTGGATGTGAGTGTGTTCTATCCACGCCACCCTTTCTCCACTTTTAGGGCTGACCGCTCCCAGGTGGAACATAGGGTGACTTTGCTGAGTGGAATGGGGTGGAGGAGGGCTCCCCAGGATGGACAGATGCCTCCCACAACCTCAAGCTGGCCCCTGTGTACCACCTCCAGCCCCCAGTATGGGGGGGTGTGCTTCAGGGGTAGAGGCTTTCATGGTCTCGATGGCTCATCTCCCTGGTACCACCAGGGCCTGGGCTGCCTCATGGTCCTCAGTCTCCCCTCTCCCTTGCCCAGCACCAGGCCTCTCCCAACCCGGCTGGGGGACCTCCCTGGTAGCTGAGCTCTGTGAGCTCGGGCTGGAGTGGAAGGCGCCAGTGGTCGGGGATGGAGAAGGAGACCCTCCTCCTCTCTGCCCCCAGCCCCGGGCTGAGGCCATGGCTGTGGGCTCCCCTAGGACCGTTCCATCTCTGCTGTCTCTGCCTTCCGCTCCTTCTGCCTCTTGCTACCACATGAGCCTCCTGTAGAGTAACTGGAGCTGGAGAAACGCCTGCATCCATCCAGCTGCCGCTGTGCTCCAAGACTTTGATTAAGGGTCAGCGGGTTAGCTGGTTGCCATTCAGCATGCAGGCGGGGCTGGGCATCACCTGATCCCTCTCCTCCCCTAGGCAGTGGCTCTGCCGGGAGAACAGCAATGAAATGAGGGTGTCTGGAGGCTCAGGGAAGAGAGAAAGTGGGGCCCAGAGCCTGTCCATTAGATACCAAGTCTCCCCTGCCCTGACTCTGTTCCTGTACACCAGGGGCACCCCAGCTAGTGCACCCCAGCCACTCCCAGAGATCCTCAAGCTTCAGGAGACTCACAGGAACCAGCTCTGACCTTTCTGCAGAAGTTCTGATGGTGAGCATCCAGGCTGTGCTTACATGCTTCCAGGGATGGGGAGCTCACTTCCTATCCACACAGCCCATTCGTTCCAGAGTGGGACATTTCTGTCTATTAAAAGTTCTTTCAGGCTTCCCTGGTGGCGCAGTGGTTGGGGGTCTGCCTGCCGATGCAGGGGACGTGGGTTCGTGCCCCGGTCCAGGAGGATCCCGCGTGCCACGGAGCGGCTGGGCCCGTGGGCCGTGGCTGCTGGGCCTGCGTGTCCGGAGCCTGTGCTCTGCGACGGGAGAGGCTGCGGCAGTGAGAGGCCCGCGTACCACACACACACACACAAAAGTTCTTTCTTGTATCAAACTGGAATCTATCTTTCGATAACATCTCCTCCCTGGCCTGTTTCTGGCCTTTGGAGACATGCAGACTAAGGCAATCTCTTTTCTGTGAGTGGCCTTCAAGAATTTTAAGGCAGAAGTGTTTCCTTCCTTCTGGACAGCATCCTCTCTTTGCTGTCTAGACACCTCACCTTGCCTGTTGCTCTCCTCTAGATGCTCCTGTTGGCTTTGGAGTCAAAAGCCCTTGGTCCCTGCTCTGCCACGTAGCAACGTGGTGCTCTTGGGCATAGCATTTCATGTCTCTGAGACTCAGCTTTCGGATCTATAAAACGGGGACAAATTGAGTGAGAATGGGTGTAAAGTGTCTAGCACAGTGCCTGCCACAGAACAGGTCTGCAAGGCTCCACGGTCCCGTCCTCTCCCTTATCCAGGAAGTCTCCTTCTCCCCATCCCCAGCCTCCCTTGGAAGGCCCATCGTACCCCTATCCTGCCTCTGTCCAGCCAGGCTTCCCCCATCTCTCCTCTCCCATCTACAGGCAAAGGAGGCAACCCTGTGCTGGGGTCGAAAAATGGCCCTGGTGGTAAGAGTTTTCCCTGACATTGAACTCCCTCCTGCCACTGCAGCAGGGTGTCATTTCCTCTGGCTGAGGCCTCCTGGAGAGAGTTCTCCGAGGATTTCTGGCTGCCTCCACCTCCCCACCTTCAGCTCCTTTTCCCCCTAAGGAGTCCCCGGCCACCCCCCTGGCTCAGCAGGCACAGGGCACACGGCTGGGGCACTATTTCAAGACTTTGTGTTTCCGGGGGAGGTTCTAATTACCCCTGGAGACATGTCTGAATTACAGACCCCCACGGGTGCATGACACACACTATTTATGTTCTGCCTTCAGTAATTGTATCTTTGGTGAACTATGCAGTCTTGTGGAAAAATACAAGTCTGGCAGTGGAACGAGAGATGCTGAGAAGGTCTCGGCTGCCTCCCAGCCTGTGTCCACGAGCTACACGCCCAAGTCCTCACCAGAGGCCTGGGGAGTGCTTTGGCTTGGTTTCCAAGGCGCTTCTCACGTGGCTTCCATCTTCCACTGTCAATGTGGGACCCCTCCCCACAAAAGCAGACCCCAAGTGGAAGATTGCTTAATGGTCACAAACCCCTGCCGTCCTTGCACGCACACTGTTCACTGCAACTCCCATTCATAGAGGAGTCTGTTTCTCCAAACCTGGGTGGCCTGTGATTGCCTTGACCTACAGGATGCAGTGCAAAGGGTGTTTGTGATCTGAGGCCTAGGCCTTAAGAGGAGCAGCTTTCTCCTTTGCCATCATGGGGTATTGTCCTGAGGTGTCATGCATGGAAGCCAGTCTAGCTACTGCAGGATGGGAAGCCCTGAGTGGGAGAACAGAGTCTCCTGGCCACGGGCCAGCACCACCAGCCTGTATGATACGTGGGTGAGGCCAGCTTTGACCTTCCAGCTGGATGTAGCTGAGAGACTTGGCCATACCGCAGAGGATCCACTCAGCCACCCACAGAATCGGGAGAAATGAGAAATCGTTGCTGTTTCCAGCCATTTTGGGGTAGTTTGTAATGTAGCAATAGTACCTGAAACAGAGTCTGGCGCAAGTGCTCTATTTGGGAGGTGATCGCAGGAAGCTCTGAGGAGTGGGGAGGTGAGACGGGGGAGGGGAAACCAGGCAGGTGTGTTCATGCAGGGTGGCTGGGGCTCAGCCTCACAAAGGGACCCTCTGAGACACTGTGCCCAGTGTCCCTCAGATCGGTCCCACAGAGCAGGGAGGAAGGTGGGGGGTTTATCCCCATCTGTGGTGGGTGGCCTCCAGGCTATTAACTCCCTGGCATTTTAAGCCTGCCCTGCACAAGGGCTGGCACCCCCTGGGGTCAGAGACCTCCCACAGGCTGTGGCTTAGGAGCAGCTGGCATGTCCATCTGGAGGTGACCTCTGGGGTTGGCTGAGGGGATGTGGGCATGACCCCAGCTACTTGAGCAATCAGTATTTACTGAGCACCCATCATGTACCCAGCTCCTTCTAGGCTCTGGGAACACACTGACGGACAGGACAAGTTCATCTGCCCACTGGTGGCTCATAGTCTGGAGAAAGAGACAAATGAGAACAAATTCTCCATGGGGACAGTGCTGTCCCTTAGGGAGAGCTTTGAGAATAAGTGAAGGTGTTTTGATGGTCACAGTTACTATAGAGGATGCTGCTGGCATTGAGTGGGAAGTGCCGGTGATTCCTAAAGTCTTACAAACCACACGGGAGAGTCTTGCATAACAAAGAATTACCCCGCATCCTGCCTGACTTTCAAATATCCTGGTTGACATTTAAATAGGTGAAAACCTGTTTATAATTATTTGAGCCTGGAACCTAACTCTGTTCTGTATATAAACATAAAGCATTTGTGTCCTGAATTTCCAGGAATACAACTACCGCGTAAATTGAAGGAAGACTGTATTTTGTTCTGTTGGAAACATCACCCAGAGTTATTCATCATTTTTGGAAAATCACATTTCTGATGACAATGCTCTTTGTGGTATTTGAGTCCCACCCATAACCCCTGAATGTCAGGCTGCATTTGAGGCTGCGGCCCTCGCGTTGATCCAGCATGTGGGTGCAAGGTTCTGACTTTTTCGTTACGTCTTCTCGTGTACTTGAACCTGAGCATTTACATATTGAAATACATTTTTTATTAGAAATGATCTTTACTTTACTTTTGTATTATAGTTAAGACATTATGTTGATTTATTTTCAAACGATGTGTCTAGGAAGGTTATACGGTCTATGAATTTCATTTCAGGATTGTAAAGGAGCCATTGCAAGCTATTTGTTTTAAAAGCAGGGGATATAGGGCCTAGAACTAAAGGAGCATTTCAAGCCGATAGCACTGCAAATATGGGGCTTTGGGAAACAGAAGGAGGAGAGTCTTTCAATGGGGAGTGGGCCCCTGGGGAGGTCAAGGATCAGGGAAGACTTCACAGGGGAGGTGACACGTCAGCAGGTCTCAAAGGATGAATTCACAGAGCTCCCCTAAACAGTTCTGAAGGGTGGACGGGCAGAAACTCAGTGAGCTCTCAGTACATGTCGGTTGCATGGATGAATATTTAAGTTGTTTCACAAATGAACAAATTGCAAATTGAAGCTTGGAGAGGTTAAATGACTCCCCAGGATCCTAAGCTCTGAAGTCAACTGAGCTTATCACATATTCACCTAGCAAACATTTTGGACCACCTACTACATATCGAGGGCATATAAGCCCTGCCAGTTGACATCTATTTACTGAACATCTACAGGGTGTCAATATTGGGGCTATAAGAGAGAATAAGACAAACCTTCTCACTGTGCAGAAAATCAGCATGGAAACCGGGATTTCTCAGCCTCGGCTCTACTGACATTGTGGGCTAGATAATTCTTTGTTGAGGGGAAGCTGCCCTGTGCATTTTAGGATGTTTAGCAGGGAATGGGGAAGAGAGTCTCCTCTGTTATCATCATTGTCATTGTCATTGCCATTGTCATCATCATCAGCATCACTTCTGATTACATGACACTTCCACATGCCAAGCACTGCTCTTTACACGTATTGACACATTTACTCCTCTCAACCTATAAGGTAGGTGTGATTATTTCCTCCATTTTACAGATGGGGAAACTGAGACACAGAGGAAGCCGCACGAGCAAAGTTCTCGAGCTCGTCATGTTTTAGGGGCCAAATGATGGTCAGCGTGACTGGAGCAGAGTAAACACAGGGGAGCGTGGTGGGGAATGCGTTGGGGGCCAGGGGGCAGAGCATGCAGGGTCTCGGAGGCCGTGGGTGCCCTGGAGACTGCACCCCTTCTCCTCTGTGGCTGGGAGGGTGGGCAGCTGAGCTCTCTCAGCTGAGTCCTTTGCTAGGAATTGTGGTCAGCTGAAGAGAGCTGTCTAGTCCCCTCAGGGTAATGCCCTGTGCCCGGGGGAAGACAGCCCACAGCCATGACAGATCAATGCTGGGTGTAAGGCTTGACCTCCCTTCCTGGGACGCCTCGGAAGGACTATTCTACCCCAGGGCTCCCATGGGATCGGCTGAGGCCTCTGTTACAACTGTATGGCAGCTCACCTTTTCCCTTCCTTCCCCAACAGGTCCCGATCCTGAGAGCACACCCCAACCAACTTCCTGCACGCTGCTCTCCACCTCAGAGGCTGTCCAGGGAACCTGATCTGCAACATCATGGTCAGGTACTGGTTTATTTATTCTGGTTGCAACAGAAAGCCATTGGGGCATTTAAATGCGGGCAGAGTGTGACCTGAATTACACTCTAGAAAGTTTGCTCTGGCCGCTGTGTGAAAGAGCAGGGGTGGCAGTGAGAAGGCCAGCGGGGGACAGATGTAATAGTGCAGGTGAGAGGTGAGTGTGGGGCTGGAGCAGTGGAGATGGTGATAAATGGTCAGTTCCTGGATATGTTTATTTAGGAGGTGGAGCCAATAGGACTCTCTGTCGGGTGTGATGGAAAGAAGAATCAGGGATAACTCTGGGTATCTGAGCCTGGTGGATGGTGGTGCTACTTGCTGAGATATGGAAGCCTTTATAGGGAAAAGGAGTGGATTTGTGGGGGGATCAAAGGTGCTTCTTGGACCGGCTGAGTTTGAGATGCCTCAGATATTCAAGGGGAGATGTTGAATAGGCAGTTGGGGAAGTGAGTCTGCAGATCAAAGGAAGGGTCACAGCTGGAGATACAAGGGGAAGGCCGTCAGCACATAGATGGCGTGTGCAGTGTGAGGAGACCAGACCCCCTGAAGAGAGAAGGTTCATACACAGCATAAGGGGGCTGGGGCACCCCACGATTTAGGGTCCAGGCGGAGGAGAAACCTGGAAAGGTGATTCAGGAGAAGTGGCCCTGAAGGAGGAAGAAAGGTAAGTGAGGTGTTGTCAAGGAAGCAAGAGGAGCAATCATTTCAAAAGGAGGGAGTGGTCACCTCGATGAAGACTTCTGTGAGATGAAACAAGGCGAGGACAGAGACGTGACCATCGATTTCTTTTAGGTGTAGGTGATTGGTGACCTTAACTGCAGCTGGGTCAGTGGACAGGTGGTGACGAAATCTGCTTGGCAGTAATGAAGGAACGGGGACGAGGAGGTGGAGAATGGACATGTACAACTCTTTGGAGGAGTTTTTCTATGAAGACAAGTGAGGGAAACAGGACAACAGCAGGAGGGGATACGGGGACCATGGAGGCATTTTTAAGATGCACTGTATTAAGGCATGTTTGTGTGGTGATGGAATGTTCCAACAGAGCGAGAAATGACGATGGTGCAGGAGAGAAAGGGGACCACAATAAGGGCAAAGTCCTAGAGTTGGCAAGAGTGGGTAAAGATAACTCACAGTGGGAGGTTGGAGGTAGATGGAGACTCTCCTTGTGTAATTATGGGAGGGAGGACAGACTACGTGGGTTGAGATGCAGGTAAGAAAGGAGGAATTGGTAGGAGGAATTCAAGGCAGATCTTTATTCCTGATTCTATTTTTTTCCTATGAAATATGAAACAAGATCATCAGGCGAGAGTAAAAGAATGAGAGACGCATTAGAGATTCAAGGAGAGAAGGTGGGAAATGGTGTTCTCAGAGATTAGGGAAGTGAATTTTCCAGGGAACTATAGTAGTATTCCCGGGCAGTTTTGAGAGCCCATCAGTATGAAGTAGGTCCAGTCATGATGAATGCCTGATTGTCCGCGGTGGCTTTCAGCTGTTCGGTGCTGGCACAAAGTGGATGGATCGCTGGGTTTAACCAGAGTCAGGGTCTTGCCAGGTAATGTGACAAAAGCAAAGAAGGACGAGGGTGTTGGGAGCACTTGTGGTGGGATGGCTGGAGTGCTGACCCATGGCATCCAGGCTGGTTAAGGGAGGCTGCATCCAGGGTGATGGATTTGAGAAAATGGAAGCGGTCTCTATGAGGTTAGTGCTGCTAGGATGGGGGCATCAGAGTGGGTGAGATGGAAGGAGAGGGGTGACGGGCAGAGTATTTTCAGAGATGTTTATAATCAAGATTTCAAGGGAGGTGCAGATATGATAATATAAGGTTTAGAGAATGAGCATATGATGGGAAGGTGGAAGGAGATCAAAAGAACTGAGAGGCCAGTGCATTGCCTCGACCCTCTTCATGGATGCTGGCTAATGACAGGTGTTTGATGGAGAAGGTGGTGAGGCGAGTGCTCAGCTCCTCAGTGAGTGAGGGCTGTGAATGATTGCAGCTAGCGGGGAGGCAGGCGGTAGGTATCTGATGCCGTGCCCTTCAAAGATGGTAAAGCAAGAAGCCAGGGAAATTTCTGGGAGGTGAAACTTAGGAGCAACGAGTGTGAAAGAAAATAGATGCCACTTGAAAGGACTGTAGGAGAACCTGTGTTCTCAGAGGGGAGCCAGTCCTTGAGCAAGAAGGAGAAGGGAAACTTCAGAGAAAGCGGGGGATTGGGTGTATTTGCTAATGACCAGTGGATCCAGAGGGCTGGGAGTCTGGGAAGGGGTGGGAGATAGGGTCCGACTAGGGGTTGTGCAGGACAATGTTGGGTTAAGCCCTGGGACCAAGGTGGGGGATGCCAGAGACCTGGATCCAACTGGGGACAGACTGCCTCAGCAGGGGGATGATGTGTGGGGTGGGGAAGGGAGGGGGATGAAACCCATCATGGCATTGGTCCTGGAGGCCCAGGTAGCTCTTCTGTCCTGTAATAGGGGATTTGGGCTTCTGGGGGATGGGCAGAGGCCTCCTTGGGGGCAGCCTGTTAGGCCAATTTAGGGCAGCTTGCAGGAGGGGTCCTTGGAGAGCAGTGGCAGCTAGAAGCCACATTTCTTTTTCTCTTCTCCCTCTACCTGAAACTGGGTTTTCTTCAAGAATACTGATAACCCTGCAGCCCTTTGGAGGGGAGGTGACCTTTTCTTTCTCTCACAGGCTACCTCTGGACCTGGGATGGGATCCTGGGGTGGGGTCTGTCTCCTCCTTGCTTGAGGGCTTCAGGTTCCCCACCAGAAAGGGCTGACCTCTAAAGCGCTCAGCAGTGAAAGCTGGTCTTCCCAGGTAGTGGCCGGCGTGTCCAGCGCTGAGTCATGGGAGAGGAAGCAGATCCCTGCCCGCGAGGAAGGGCTCCAGGGGTTGGAAGGGAGGTTGTTCAGGTGCAGGGCCGCAAGTGACCTGAGCGAGCAGAGGAGGCTCGTTGGAGAGCTGAGGGCCTGGAGTCTAGCGAGGAGAGGGCAACGGCTGGCAGAGCATTGGGCTCTCAGGGGTCAGGATGGGTAGGAGGAAGGGCCAGAAACTCTGACCCCATATTGGCCGCATGGTTCACTCATTGATCTGCAGGTGGCGAGAGTCACGAGAGCTGAAATGAGCAGCACCTGGTCAGACTGTGTTCTAGAAAGTTCACCTCAGCAGCATGGGTGGGTGAGGGAAGGGGAGCGGCACCCACCTGGAGAGAGGGCACCAGTTCAAAGACTGAATCCAGAGCTGCGAGTGAAGCTTTTGGCTCCTGCCCAGTGGGCTTCCATGCTCCATGCAGGTGGGGGCCGGGGAAGGAGCCCTTTTCCTTGCTGAGCGGCTTCCACATGCCTCTTGGCTCCCTACCTGCCTTCTCCTAGGGTTCCTTCCCAGCCTGGAGTCTCACTCCCAGCTGCCCCTGCTACCCAGGAAGGGTTTGGGAGCCGGGGTTGGCTGTTGCTGTCCTCCTCAACACTCTTGGAATCCTGGGGCTCCATCTCTGGTTTTGAGGTGGAAAAGAAGTGGGGGGATTGCTTGGGAGCAGGTCTCTGGGGCCCTGGAATCCAGAGTCAGTCTTGCCAGGGGGACCTTCTGTCTAGGATTCAACCCCTCCCAATGTCCCTTAATCCCCAGGGCTGGAGCCAATTTGACTGACTATTTCTCTCCGGCATAGCCAGAGGCCTCTGGGTGCAGACGGCTTTGCTTGGATCTGACAGGCATGGGGTGATTGCCCCCCAGGGTTACACCTCTCGGATGGTCAGTTCCTCCCTGACCTCAAGCTCTCCCCACTTTCATGGCTGGAGGGTGAAAGCCTGACTCATAGTGGGGCATGACTTGTGCCAGGTGACACAGTTTCTCCCTGCTGACCCCGGAATTAGGGAAGGCTCTATCCTCCAACCCACTTTCTGCTCAGCTTCGGAGGGCCAGGTGAGCGTAGGGGATGCACGGTTCCCTGGCCTGGGTTTTAATCTCAGTTCTGCTGCTACCCCTGTCGACATCGCCCTCATCTCCCCCGGGCAGGAATCATGTCACCAGTGTCCATTCCTGGGTACCTCACTGCAGCACCAGAAGGCGTCCTTTATTTGTGCCCATTTCACAAATGAGGAGACTGAGGCTCAGACAGGTGAACTGACTTTTCCGAGGCCATATAAGTGAAAGAGGTGTGTTTGAAAACAGACTCTCCTGGCTCCAAATCCAGTGCTCTTTCTGCTGCCTGGGGCCTTGATCCTCCCATCTGGTCAATGGAGGAGTCTGGACTGTTAATCTAGAAATTTCCTCCCTGGTCTAGGTTTTAGGGTATCTCGGGGGAGTGACATGTTCGGGAGCAGAGCTTGTTATGGGGGAAGGGAGTGGGGGGCATGAAAGGGGCAGGAGAAACTTTCCAGCTGGGTCCCCCATTCTCACATTCAACTCGACATTTTTTTTCAAATGAGTTTATTTCTCCTGTCTCAGAGCTACCCTGACAGGTTCAAAAGAAACTGTTCATCCCGTAACTTTAAACTTGGTCCTATTACCAGACCACACCATCTGCAGCATATTATGAATTAATTAAAAATAAACCTGTAATTATCTTGTTAATAGAGCAATTATATTACATTGTAATTTTTGTGTTAAAGCTTTAAATTGTTAAATGTTAAATTGTAATATATACCATACTTTTTGTAAGCCGAAATCAGCAAAGTCTCATTGTTTGAACACACTGGGAACCTCAAACAATGAAGTGGCCTCTGAGGGGCCCCACGGTCACAGGACCTTTCCTGGAGCCTGGTCAGAACATTGGGCAGAGAAGGAGGCAGGCTCTGTATTTATTTCCCAGCTTTCTCTTCAACTATTTTTTTCCTTGTAAAGAGCTGCCCTTCAGCCAAGCCTGGAAGTCCACAGGCTGTCAAAAACACCCTGTAAAATCAAAGCAGAAGGAAATTAGAAAATAGGACAGAAGCCCTGACTTCTGTAGTGGGCCTCGGGCAGGGGTCAGAGGTCAGGGTGGTGGGGACTTGTGGTCAGTCAGTGGGACACCTGCCCTTGTAGGGCAGGGGCGTCGGTGTGTGAGAGTGTGTGTGGGGGGCACCCAGATGGGAACGGGCTGGAGATGGGGAGGAGGTGGTCAGATGGGACGACCACCATGTATTCAGGCAGTCAGCACCCAGAAAAGTCCCAGGAGCTTCCCGGAGGAAGTGACATTCTTTCACCAAGCTGATCCGGAATTTAGCACAGAGATGTTAAAGCCCCTCCTTTATTCTCCTCTCCTCAGCTGCAGGGCACCCATCTCCCATCTCATCTCCCTCTGGACGGTGGTCTACTCCAGGAAGAACTGAGTTAACACTGCTCTCACCCTCTCCCAACTCCTATCCCACGAGAAACACATAACCTCGTGAAAAAATAAGCTTCATTTGAAGGCCAGAACCCTAGGCTGGCAGAGCTGGAAGGGACCTAAGCTACCGCCTTGCCGCAGTGCCCCGCCCCCACTTTATAGATGAGGAAACTGAAGCTCAGAGTAGATCAGTGACTCTGCTATGTCCCCAGTGCTCCATTTTCTTAGTATCTTTGGGGAGTTGGTAGGGTTAGTACAGGATGGGTCGGGTGGAGGGCAGGAAGCTGGGGGCATTCACATTTGCTTGGAGTTCTGGGTCTCCAGTAGCAAAGCTTGTGGAGAACTGGCTCTTGTACCATACCGACACCCAAAAATCTGTTTCCTGTGTTCCACTGTGCTGCAGGCCAGCTCTCGGGAAAATGGAATCAGTGCAGTGAGACTGGAAGTGACCTCAGGGAGCATCTTCACCCCACTCATCACCACCCCTACCTTTATTTTCAGAGGAGGAAGCTGGGACCAGAGAGGGGCAGTGACTTGCCCAAGATCACACAGCAGGCCCCAGGAACCCTAGTCTGCACTCAATGTGACTTCTGTCTGTCTCCATCAGCACTGTCCCAGCCTCTTCTGCCCAGCTGCCCCCACCCCGTCTCTGCCTCCCTGTCCACACACCTGCTTGGCCTACCATCCACCTACACCAACTCCTCTCCTGTCTTTTGAACAAAAAGTGGCTCTCAAGGCCGTGCAAGCCCCAGGGACAATGATAAGATCCACTACATGACATCTGACAGTTTGGGGGTGACCCTGTAGCCATATTCTCAACTAGCTTTTTATAACCATAGTGTATGGCAAGTACTGTCATTGTCTCCATTTAACAAACCGGAGAACCTAGGGGCAGCAGTAACCCTCAGAGCAGTTTTGGAACTAGAGGAAGTGTAGGGCCCTGGCTCTGGAGTTGAACGACCTGGGTTTGAGTCCAGGCTCTGCCGTGTCCTGGCCGTGCGTGACCCTGGGCCAGTCATTCACCTCCCTGGAGACTTACCTGTACAGGGGAGATAGTAACCATTGTTACCATGGGGTTAAATGAGTTGATTCATTTCTAGTGTGTAGGAGGACCTGGCAAAGAGAAAACCTCAATAATATTAACACTCATCAATATGATTATCGTGAGGACTTTTTTGCCTGCCCTCCTGCCTGGGTGGCATTTTCTATTCCTGGCAGGGGGATTAATTTGCATCGGTTCTCCCCTCTCAGCCCCGTTTAGCGCAAATGTGAGAGGGGCAGTGGGAAGTGACCGGGCACCTTCTTGTGCTTCATGTTGGACCAGCTTCTACGCCTTACTGTGTGAACTGGGGAAAGTCACGTTCTCTGAGTCTCAATTTCTTCATCTGTGATCTGGGGAGAAACCTCACAGTGCTGCTGTAGAGTAGACATCAAATGAGAATGAGTATACAACATTAGTCACCATTAATAATGTTTATGGCGTGATTATTGACTGGCAGGTGAGTGAAGTGTCTGAAAGGGAAGGAGTGGTCCCAACAGGAAGGCTGCCTCGAGGCCTCCTAGCTCCCAGGCTCCACACGGGCTCAGACACCATTGGCCCCTGGGCCAGGCCCACACTGAGGAAGCGCTGGGACCCCGTGGACCCTGGCTAGGCTGAGGTCGCAGTCCCAGCAGTGACTGTCATCCCTGACCCAAACTGGCAGGGCTGGTGGGGAACCAAGTACAGAGGAGCCTTAAATCACAGCAGCGCTAACTGGGTTTTAAGTAACATTTGCTTCTAAGTACTCCTGTTTTTTCAGGAGGAGGGATGCCGGTGGTACATGGCAAGCAGTTCATCATGTTTCAACCCTCACCGCCCTCCCTTCCCTCCTCCTCCTCCATCTAAGGTTCTGCAGCTGTGGAAACCCTGGCTCAGCCCAGGGCTGTGTTCAGGCTTGGGACTGAGCTGATGGAGGTGGGAAAAGGGTCAGGAAGTTTCCTCTGGGAGCACCGGAAGCTGTTTTGCCTCCCTTTCTCCCTCCCCTGTTTCCTTTACTCATTTATTCATTTGTTCATTCATTCACTGGATCATTCACTCGCTTGTCCATCCATCCTCCCATCGTCACTTCCACATTCGTCAAACACCTACTAGACGTCAGGCTGAGATCTGGCTCCTGGGACAGCATCTATCAATCAAGTGCGCTTGCTGTCCATTCAAGGTCCTGGTGACCCGCACCTGCACTGCAGCTCTTAGAGGCAGGCAGTTCAGGCTCAAGCCGGGTCTGCTTCCTAAGTCTGAGCTCTTTCTTCCACACCTGCTCTTCTCTGACTGTTCTGCCTCCGCAACGTCATTGGGGTCATCTGCTCTCTCCCTCCCCCTGCCCTCCCCTGGCCTACTTCAGGCCTCACTGCCTTTCCAGATGACCTCCTCCTAACTGGTCTCTCCCTCCTCATCTGTCCTCCATATTAATGTTCCAGTCCAGTGGTGTCACTGTCCTTCTCAAAAGGCCCCAGTTGCTCCCTATTGGCTGAACGAAGCCCAGACTTTTCATCCTGGCGTGGAAGACTTGTTGCCTCTAACTCACTTCTTGTCTTTTCCCACTTATGCATACTATGGAAATTAGTCCATTTCCTCCTATCCAGCTGCACTACTGGACTTGCCATCGCGAAGTTTGTTTACTTACGCATCTCCCTCTGCTTTGTTTACTTACGCATCTCCCTCTGCTTGATGACCACGCTGTGCCCACAGGTACAGATCTTACCTGTATTAAAGAACATGTTTAAGTCCTGCTTGCCCCATAACTCTTTCCCAGTCCCGTGCCTCCCCCAGCTGGAATCACCTCCCCCTCCTCTGGGCCACAGAGCACTTCACCAGAGTTTCCATTAGGACCCTCACACTTTGCAGCATGGAATTTATGGACATGTCTTGAAGTTCCTTGAGGTAAGCAGCATGGCTTGGCCATCTCTGCATCCCTACAGCCCTTGCACAAAGCTATGCATATGACAGGTCCTTCATTATCTCCCAGTGCTCTTAGTCTTCCCCTGCCCAGAGGTGATCCTCTTCCAGAAAGGCGGCATCAGAGGCTGGAAAGGTCCCTGGACTTGGAGGCGATGCTGCGCCGTGGCTAGTGGTACCGGCTCTGGGCAGACAGACCTAGGCTAACTCCACTGACTACCTTGGTGACCTTGGGTAATTTACTTCTTCAGTTTCCCTATCTATATGAGGGCAGATATTGTGATGTCACTGGGTTATTGATGGTATGGAATTAAACACACGAGTCCCTAATCACACTGCCTGCCACTCTGGATAAAATTCCACTCTTTGTTATCAGATCTAGTTACATCATTACCAGCTGTGTGGTCTCAGGAAATAAATTCACTTTCTCAAGACTTGACTTCCTCATCTATAAAATGGGAATAACGAATCCCTCCTGGCTTGGCTTGGGATGTTATTGAGAAGATTAGATAACAGATGTTTTGTGAGTCAGTGTCTGTGAATGGCAGAATCCCAGCTTGACTGTTTAATGAAGAAATGGGAATTTCATTTATTCACATAACCATCATAGGAAAGCCAGGACCGGTGGATCTGGGCACCCTCTTTTCATCTCTCATCTCTCTTTTTGTGCACATGACTTCATCTTTGCCAGTGAGAAAGGCTGGTGCTCTGCCAGTAGGCAGTTCTACCTACTTTCTGCCTCAAGAGTGAACAGGAAAGAGGGTTCTCCCCTATTCCCAGGGAGAAAAATCCTGGGGAAGGCTCTGATTGGACCAGCCTGGTCACATGACCAACTGTGTAGCAGGAAGGGGAAGGAGCACTCAGTGATTGCAGTGGGGGAACACAGTTCCCTGAGTAAAGGAGAAGCCGTTACTAGATGAAGGGGACAGGGTACTGGGCAGACAAGTGGAATGGATGTCCCCTCCAGCCATTAAAGCACTTCATTCATTCATCCAAGACATGTTAATTGAGCACTTCCTATGTGTCTAGCACTGGGGTGGGCACTGAGAAAATTAAGATGAATAAAACACTATCATTGCCCAGAGCACCCCCTAGTCTATTGAGCAACTTCTGTAAAGTCTGCTTTACAGTTACAAGATGGCACTGTTTCTATTCTTACTAATATATGACTTACAACGTTGGTGAGACTGTCTGAGAGTCAGGGGAGATGGGAAAGAAGGAAGTGGAGATCAGGATAGGGGATCACAGAGGCCAAGAAAGAGAGAGACCACTTAGTTTGTGACAGGTTATTTTTCCATATACTTTCCTATGTCATCTTTGCAATAATCTTTCAAAGTAGGAAATATAATATGCATTTTAGACGTAAGGGAGGGGAAGCTTGGAGAGGAAAAATGACTCCCAGAGGTCATGGGGCTAGAATGCTGGGATTTGAACCCAGGTCTGTCCAGCTGGATCACATGCTTTTTGCTCAATCCCATGGAGTGGCAGGGGAGGGCTGGCCAGTCCTGGCCTTAGGAACGAGTCTTTCTTCCCTCCTTGGAATGAAGTAGAGCATGACTAGGAAGTGGCTGCAGCTGGCAGCTGAGAGACTCAAGTGTGGAATGAGTAAGTGGCCAATAGAGAAGATAATTCAGGAGGCAGGACTGAAAGGGAAAGACCCTCGCAGGGGGGTGCGTGGGGAGCCTATGCCTGAGTCCCCCTCTCCCTCTCCTACCTCACCCTTTCTCCTCTTCAACCCAACTCCAAGTGGCAGATTTATTCGTTTTAATTAACAGCCCCAATGCTGGGAAAACATCCAAATTCCAGCTCTCAGTATCACTGGATTTCCACAGTAAGGAGAGTGAGGGTGTGATGCTGGGAATAGTAATGAGTAGGGGTGGGACAGCAGGAGAGGTACCCTCCCTGCCTGGGCCTGGCCTGGGACCACCTTCCCTCACTCCCTCTTCCTCTTGCTCTGACCTGACCCGGGGCTTGCTGGAACTAAAGCTGGGCTGGCCTTAGGGAAAGGGGGAGGGTCAGCCCAGTGTGGGGTTATGGGGATTGGAAGCATTTGGCTCTGATCTCAGCTCCCCTACCGTGTGACCTTGGCTAAGCCACTTGACTTCTCTGGGATTACTGTGAAATTCGTCTGTAAAATGAAGAGGATGATTCGAAGCCCGCTAGGAGTCCTGGCAACTCTAGACTGTGATTCTAAGTTTCTTGCAGATCTTCTAACTGCTCTGCTTTCCCAGCTCCTTCTTCTTCAGGGAAACTCCTTAGTTTCCTCTACTGGACTCTGCTCTGCACCTAGGGAGGTCTTCCGGTTTGAAGTCTCCACTTCCAACCCAGATCCAGTGCCTTCTCTTGGAGTCCTGAGCACTCCCCTTTTGAGGTCTGTCAATCTTGGGCTTGACCTTGGCTCCCTTAGTCTTAACTGGGCGGGGGGTCTCATGCAAGTCTGCACCTGTTTCCTCATTGCATGTTAGGGATGACAATGCCTGTTTCCAGGGCGTGCATGCGTGCGGCTAGATGTGGTGGAGATGCAGTGAGGTAACACTAGTGCAGTGCCTGGTACATTGATTCACATGGGACCCACCCATGACCACACAAGGCTGGGAGCCACCCATGGGCCCTTTCCTTTTGGGGGCTCCTCGGAGCAAAGAACAGAGGGAGGGGCTGCTGTAGTTAGTCACACCAAAGGGCCCACATCACAAAGGGGATGAGGAACCAAGCGGGAACCACCTCACATCAAAAGCCCACATCACAAAGGGGATGAGGAACCAGTTAGTGGTGACCAGCAGCCACTAGTGTAGGAAACCCTCATCCCCAGCAGAGGCTGGTTTGTAGGGAGCTTTTTACATTCCAGTTTGACCCTTCCCCCCACTGTGTAAGCTCCTCATCCTCAGCTTGGGGCTCTCTCACACTGTGCAGAGATCATGCAAAATTATTCAACTAAAATCATTCAGCAGGAAAGGCAACTGAGTAATCAAGGTTTACAGCTGAGAAGCCCTGGCCCTAACCTAGGCTGGGAAGCAGGAGCCCAGCCGGGCTGAGAGGCTGGCTGGTTTCAGCGTTTTCCCAAGCCAGGGAATGCAGCGCCCCCCCTGGGCACCTCTCGTCCAGCATGTGGTCAGCAGTGAGTCCCAGGAGTCGAGTGACCAGGCAATCTGGTCCCACGTCTGCACCAGGCCTTGTAGGTGGCTTTGAGCAGGGCCCCAACTTTGCCGGCTGGAATTGCTGGTACACGCAAAGGAGTTTGGAGCTCACAGCCATTGTTCCTGGGCTCAGAGAAGCATTTTCCCTTCTGGGGTCTGGAGGGCAATGGGGAAGGGAGATAGAGGAGGAAGCGAGGGTCAAGGGTGGGAGAGCAGGAAGAGGGGGAGGGAGTAGGGGTGCAGGAGGAGAGCCAGGAATGCTGTGGATGCGAGCCTGTGTCACATGAGCTATGTGACTTGCTTGTAGTGTATTTACTCCAAATGTGTGTGCATCTCTCCATCCCCACCAGAAATGCAGTGGTGACCTAGAGGATCATCAGACATAAATGTGCTCAACCCTCCCTTCTCCCAACCAACCATCCATCCATCCATCCATCCATCTGCCAGCCCACCATTCATAGGGTTCACCCTCCACAGCTGGCTCTTTGCAAAGAATAAGAAAGTAAAAAATAAGATGTTAAAGTCTTCAAAGTTAAGCTCCTCCCCCGTCAAAACTGCTCTTTCCTATCTTGGATTTTGGCTCTACCATCCACTGAGTTTCTCCAGCTGGAAACTGCAGCCTGTTCTCTGAAACCTTGCCTGCCTCCACGTCCTCACCCAACTCTCATTTTCCCTTTTAATTCATTTCACTTTCCATCACCTCTAACTTTCTTTGATAACTTATCCACCCCTTCATTCATCAGCACCATTCCCTCCCAGCCAGGGCAGAGGGGAGCCAGACCTTGGGAAGAGATTGACTTTGTCTTGATTCCATGCCAGGACTGGGCATAGAGTGAGAATAAGGACCGTGGAGTCAGGTTGGTTCTGAGCCTGCCTCTGCCGCTTCCTCACAGTGTGGCTTTGGGCAAGTTGCTGAAACTGCACGCCACAGTGTCTTCCTTTGGGCAATGGAGGTGTTAATATTGCTTCTGAATGTGTGAGAGGCTGGTTCAACCTGAAAGTGAATGCTAAGTGCAGTGCTTGGCACACAGTAGGGGCTCAGGGGATGCTGGCTCCACCTTCCCACCTTCCCCCTTCTTTCTCCCTTTCCTCCATAGTCATGCATGTCTGGACCCTCAGGCTGCAGAGCCCTGGGACACCAGGTCTGTGCAGGCAGGGGACCTGAAGCCACATCAGAGCTCATGACAGCAGGAAGGAAGAAACTCCGCTTGGCTTCTGTGTTGTTACTTTTTTTTTTTTAAACAGGAAAAACTCAGAACTGAGCAAAAGGCTCACCAGGAGGGCAGGGGCAAGGCATAAGCCTGGAGAACCCCAGGGTTCCCCCATAGATCTCCAGGCAGAAACCCCCAAACTCCATCTGCAGGGGAGGCAGAAAGAGGTCCGCCCTGAGTCGCAGCATCCCAGCACCACTGCTTACCCGGAACGAGGACGAAGGAAACTGCAGCCTGCCAGGGTGTGTCCAGGTGCCTTCCACCCCCCACCCCTGCACACACGCGTTTCCCCAGAGGAACTTGTTCCTGCTAGGTTAGGATTCTCGATTGTTCTGGCTGGGTGACTTCAATCTTCTACTTTCCAATGAAGAAATTGAGGCCCCCAGAGGGGAGGGGATCTGGAACCATGCCTCTTGCCTTCCCGTTCAGTGTCTTCATTCTCTTGAATTCCCAGGTGAGTGGGCTCAGTACAGGGCAGAAAAAAGAACTCCCATAAAGGTCAGGTTGTGATTTCCCTGAGTGGGGAGGGAGGAGCTGGCATGGGGATGGGTGACTTCTGGCACCGTCCTAGTTCCTGGGCCCTGGGAGATGGTTTCCTGGGTGTTCACTTTATATAACTCATTAAGCTCTACAGCTATGGATTATTCACTTTTTGGTATTTGTGTTATGTTTCACAATGAAAAAGGGTTTAAAAACCCTAATAAATCTTGCTGAAATCAATTACACATGCAAAAGAAAGATAAAGAGGCCTCAGGTCTGAGGAAACCCCCATCCAAGTTACCGGTCCTGGCAGGTGGTCTGTGCCCCAGCTACTCCCCCCTGGGAAATGGGTACAACCATCCTCACCCCTCACCCATCCAGGGAAGTGAGCCTGGGGTAGCAGGAGCAGAACATTTGCTAAGGGCCCCTATCCTGTTCTAGGAGGGTAATGGGTTTTGTGGCTTCTAGATTAGGGTCGGGGTGAGGATGCCATGAGGGCGAGGTTGTAAATGCTGTCTCTGGCCTCACCTTCAAGGCCATGTCCAGTCTATGAACTCACTGTAGTTCTAAACTTCAGGGCAGTGGGAGTCAGGTAGCCAGGGTACCCTCTGGGTTCTACTTTCCCGTTGTGTAAAATGGGAGGATTGAGGGGAAGCAAAATGTATCTTTTGGGAGTGTTTCCTAAAACACCTAGATTCTGTTCACCGAGGGGAAGCGTGTCACCCAAAGGCTCAGAGAGGTCATCTGACCTTCCCAAGGTCACACAGCATTTAGTACAGCTCTGAATTGAGGATCCTGTTCCTAGACTTCTTGGGGAGGAGCACCTCCTCCCTCCTACCCCTTCCCTCTTTTGCCTTCAGCCTGAACCCTTGTAGGGCATAGGTCAGGGCTCTGCCTGAGAAGCTGCATTACTCTCAGTTGTCCCTGGTGATGCAGGGCTGGCCCTGAGCACTTGTGACTTTTACGTTTCCTGAGATTTAAGGCCAGGCTGGCTGGTGGGCTCCACCTCCCCAGGCTGTGGGCAGGAGGAGGGGGTATGATTCATCTCTTCTCTCCTGGTGCTTAATAAGAACATGGCTATAAATGTAACTGGGCTGTTTATGAGTGCTAAGTCAGCCTTGCAGTTGGCTCCCGGCCCCCTCAGAGCCAGCCTGGCCCAGCCTCTGCTGCCTCTCCCTGGAGAAGCAAAAGGGGGTTCTCCCCTCAGGCCCCCGACCCTGGGAACCTGGAAGCCTTGTGCAGTAAGGGTGGGGAGAGGGGGCAGTCTTACTCGGATATTATTAACTCAATTATTATTATTAATTCATTCAGTGTTTGCTAAGCATCTACCGAACATCTGTCAGGCACGGCACCAGGGGCTGGCACTAGGGGCTGGGTAATTTCCGGTGTCAGCCTGAAGGAGCTTGCTGCGTCTGGCAGAGACTCACGAGAGGGCAGGCAGTGACGATCTCTGCGAGAAACAGCCGTCAGCACGGGCCCTGAGAGCCGAATGTAGTGCCCTCACCTGCTGTGGGACATGGCAGCTGGGAGAGATTTCCTGCGGGAGATGACGGGCCAAGATGGAGGTGAGGGTCAGGGTGTCCAGTTCTGGTGGAGAGACAGGTACTCCAGGCAGAGTCTGCACATTTAGAGGATAAAGGTTTAGGGACAGTAGGAGAAGAGTGGGGGTCAGCGAGCCTGGAGGTTGGTTGGTACTTGGGAAGGGAGGTGCTTGACTGGGAGGCCACAGGAGCGGGGCCACACCTTGGAGCCTGGCCTGTATCCTGAGGACCGTGGAGTCCCCTGAAGAGCTGTAGAAGAGGATAGGGATTGTGAGAGGTTTTGAAAGATCACTCTGCCAGGTGCATAGCCACCTCCTGTTCCCTGTCAGATGAGGTCGCCCCCTTTTGCTCAGAATCTTCCAAGGCGCACCACCATGCTTACAACAAACCCTGTGTCCTCATGTGGGCCGCAGCGCTGAGGGAGACCTGGCCCTGCTCGCTTGCTCTTCTCCATCAGGCTGGGCTGTGGCTGCTTGCATCCGCCGAGCCTGTCCCCACCACAGGACCTTGCAGGTCCTCTGCTTCCCTTCATTCAGGAATCTGCTCAGAGGTCATCTTTTCAAGCGGACCTCCCCAACCATCCTTTCAGAATCTCTCACTCTGCTTTCTTTTTCTCCAAAACACTTATCTCCTCCACATGAGATTTTATTATGGATGATGCATATGTTAAACAGGCAGGAATGCTCTCTCTGTGTCTCTGGTCCCAGCACCTAGAACATACCTGGCCTATGACCCACCCTCAAATATTTGTGGATTGAGTGATGGACTGTGGTCAGGGCAAGGCCAGGGCAAGGAGGTCTCCCAGGGGACCACGGAGGTTGTCAGCATCTCTGGGGGTGGCCAGGCCTCAGGAGGCTGCTCCTCCCTGATGGGCTCTGGCAGAGCTGAGTTCTGCAATGACGTCCTCCCCTTACACTCGCACACGCACATACACACACACACACACACACACACATACACACACACACACACAGTCCTCCCCTGCCTCCACACACACTGTAAAAACAGCTTTACTGTTTTATGTCGTTTGATCTTCACAACTTCCCTTGATTTTGATGAATGTGAAGTAAGGATGATGCTCTTCTTAGAGCTATCTTGAGGATTAAATGAGTTAATATTTGGAAAGTGCTTAGATCAGTGCTTGGAAGACAGTAAACCCTCCAATATCAACTTTTTGTTATTTTTAAGGCCTTCGAGGGGTGAAGTGACTCATCCAAGGTCACATGGCTAAGAGGTGTGCAAATGGGGTGGGGCTCACACCCAGGTCTCCTGACTCTTCAACCAGTGGCCTTTCCATTTCTCCTCGTTGCTGCTCCCCTGGAAGCCCCTTCCCTCTCCCTCTCCTTTCCTGGCATTTGAGAGGCTGCTCCCTCTCAAGCCCTGGCGGCGTCACAGAGGGCTTGGCCAATCCACAGAGGATCCTCCTACCATACATACCCTAGGACTTGAAGGCATGCTAAGTCCCAAGCTCCAGGTATCACAAAGATCACAGGAACCTTCTCCCTTGAGTTCTTGAGGTCGGCACTAAGGCGAGTTCTGCAATGCCTGGCAACTACATGACCCCATGGAGGAGGGGGAGGGAGGGAAAGAGTCAGACCTCTAGGTCTTTGCTTTGAATACCAGGACTGACTGCTCCTGGGAACCTGCCCACCCAGCAAGCAGACCTGTGAGCCAGCTCACTCCACTGCCCCCACTGATTGCTGTCTACTCCTCCCAGCTCCCACACCCTGCCATGCTCCCTCCTGGGCTCTCACCATTTCACAGAGGGGAAGCCTGAAGTCTAGAGAGGACCAGTTGCTGAGGGCCACATAGTGAGCTGGCCAAGAATAAAATGCACGTGTCTGGCAGGGGAAGCACTGGGCTCCCCAGCTGGTTCTGCTGATTTCTGGCTGTGCAATCTTGAACAGGTTTCTGAACCTCTCTGAACCCCATTTTCTTCATCTGAAGAATAGGAATAATAATGTCCACCACATTGGTTTGTTTTTGAAGCTAGAATGAGACAACTGGCATAAATCACCTGCACAGTGCCTGGCACTAATAGATGCTCTGTATATGTTAGTTCCCTCCCTTTCTACTTTTCTCACAAATCTAGAAGAGGCAGTTGAGTTGGGGGTGGGGTGGAAAGCTAAACAAAGCAGAAAGCTCATTGAAAGATCCAGTCTCCAGGAGCCTCTCAATCAGTGCAACTGCAGATCCAGGCCACAGTATCATTGCTTAACCAGTTTTGTAGGGGGGAAAAAAAATCAGAGGATAGCTACAAATGAAAACCAAACAGAACAAAACCAATACTCATTTATCTAGAACTAGTTTGCTGTCAGAGGAGGGACCAGTCCCTCCACCCGAGGACCTGTCAATTCCAACTGTGCAGAAAGATGACAGGCAAGAGATTCACTGTCTTCCTGAGCCTTGGGGGATGAGGGAGAAGAAGAGAAGGGGGGAGTTCAGCCAAAGAAGCAAGAGAGAGGCCCCCGCCAACCTGGATGATAGAGGTGTTGGGCAGCACCTGGTAGACACTGTGATTTTCCCTCATCTGTCTGGGGAGCCATGCTCAATTTGAAAAGACCTTTCTGGTTCTGCCAAAAGGTCCAGGAAGGTCCAGGGAAGCAGAGCTATTCACTGGCTGAGGTGTGAACCCCAGGGCAGGGCTTCCATGAACTGTTGGGCAGGTTGTACACAGCACAAAGACTCCTAGCCAAGAGGGCAAGTGAGAGTTGTTTTCTAACATGTTTTCCCAGAGGAAGAGGTATCTTACCCTTGGATGAGGCTGAGAAGCTTCTTACATTGGGAGTAAGTCTGCTTGGATTCAGGGTATGGGGAGGGAGGGAAAACTTCTTCAAATCAACCCAGGAGCCTAGGTGTTTTAAGAACTTGTCATATTGCATTCTCATCTGTCTCTCTTACTAGAACTATGAGCTCCTCCAGGGCAAAGCAGTATCCTCATTTTTTTTTTCGGAATTGTCCATGTTTATCCCAGTACTGGGCACTTGATGATTGTTGAATGAATGAATGAATGAATCTGGGATGGACAAGAGGGGAGGAATAGGGAGAGATGAGGGAGAGTGAAGGAGGAATATGCGTTGAGAAGGAGGGAAGAAGGGGAAAGTGTAATGAGGAACTAGGGAGAACATGCAAAAGATGAACAAAAAGGAGATCCAACTGAAGGGCAGGGGTAGGGCTGGAGAGATGGAGAGTGAGGCTGAGAAGGTTCAGAGGCAGGGAGCAGGGCAGGGCTGGAGGCTGAGGAGCTTGGAGGCCTGACAGGCCTGAGGTGGTGGGAAGTTTGGGATCCCTGCCTCTGATCCTGAGGTCACTGCCTGAGCTCCTGGTGAGCCACGCTCATCAGCAAGCCTAGGATGTTGTTCACAATCCTGACCTGGAGGTCAAGGCCATGAGCTCTTAGTGACTCCTGCTCCATGGGTTATTGATGAGGGAGCAAGTGACAGAAGGTGCCCTATATCCTGGAGCATCATTCTTAGGACTCCACCTTTGCTGTTTCTTCTTTTAAAGCAGCTAAAAACTTGGTAGCTGAAGCCCTGCAGGGTCCTGGTCTGATGGGGTGACTTGGGATACCCTTTTCATCTCTTGGAGTCAAGGCATTTTATAACCGGCGCTGGGATCTTTGCTGATTCCAGCTCATGGGGCTTTCTACTGGGCCAGATTGGAACCAGGGGGTGTAATTATGTTCCTGCTTTTGGTCTCAGACTCCCTGGGTTGCGGGGGTGGGTGTGGATTCTGGCTCTGCCACTTACTTACTGAGTGACCTTGTAGAAGTTAGCTATAATATATATACTTTAATTCCTAGAGCAACACTAAAAAAAGCTATAAAAAGAGATATTGTAAAATGTACAATAGATAAATTTAAGTTAAATACAAAAAATGTTTACCTAACCCAAAATATGTCAGAAAAGGAGGAAATAGAGAAACAAATACCAAAAGAATAGAGGGATTAAACAGGAAACTGATAAAATGGTAGGTCTAAAGCCAAACATATCAATAATTATATTAAATGTAAATGATCTGAACACATCCATTTAAATGTAGAGATCATCAGAATGGATTAAGAAAAAACCCTGGCCCAAGTATATCCTATCTTCAAGACACTCACATCAAATATATTGATGTAAACGGGTTAAAAGTAAAAGGATGGAAAAATATACCGTGCAAATACTAATCAAAAGAAAGCTGGGTTGCTTTGTTAATATCAGATGAAGTAGACTTCAGAGCAAAGGAAATTAACAGGGATAAAATGGGTTTTTACATAATGATAAAAGCATTAATTCACAAAGAAGACAAAAAAAAGTCTAAATGTGGATTCATTTAACATCAGAGCAAAAACTGACAGAACCGGAAGGAGAAATAGACAAACCCATAATTATAACTGGAAACATTAAAACTCCTTTCTCAGTTATTGAAAGAACTAACAGACAAAAAAATCAGTAGAAATGAACAACACAATCAATCAACTGGATCTAATAGTTATTTGCATAACATTCAACCTAACTAAAGTAGAATGTACATTCTTATCAAGAGCACATGGAACATTCACCAAGATAGGGGAAATACTGGGTCGTAAAACAAATCTTATCAACATTAAGTAGAAATTATACAAAATATGTTCTCTGACCATAATGGAATTAAACTAGATATCAAAAATGAAAAGATAACAGGAAAATCTCCAGATACTTTGAATTAAACGACATACATTTAAATAATCCATGAGTCAAATCAGAATCCTCAAGGGAAATTAGAAAATATTTTGAACGGAATGAAAATGAAAACACAACATATCAAAATTTGTGGCATGCAGTTAAAGCAATAGTAAGAGGAATATTTATAGCATTCAACACATATTGGGAAAGAAGAAAGGTTTTAAATCTATAATGTTAGGTTCTATCTTAAGAAACTAGAAAGGGAAGAGCAAATAAATTGAAAGCAAGCAGAAGAAGGAAGATAAAGCACAAATCAATCAATCTGAACCCCACTCAATTATTGAAAACAGAAAGACAATAGAGAAAAATCAATGAAATCAGAAGCTGGTTCTTAAAAATATCAATAAAATTGATAAACCTCTAGCAAGACTGATAAAGGAAAAAAGAGAGAGAGAGGGAGGGAAAGAGAAGACAAAATTACTACTATCAGGAATAAGAGAAGGGATATCACCACAGACATTAAAAGGATATTAAGGGAATAATATGAACAACTCCAGTCACATAAATTTGACAACTTAGATGAAATGAATCAATTCTTCAAAAATCACAAGCTATCAAAACGCACCCATGACAAAATAGATAACCTAAGCAGTCCTATAGTTATTAAAGAATTTGAATTTTTACACAGAAAATCTTTCAAAAAATATATCTCCCAGTCAAGATGATTTCTCTGTCAAATTCTTCCAAACATTTAAAGAAGAAATAACAAATTCTACCCAATCTCTTCTGGAAAATACTACCCAACTCATTTTGTGAGGCCAGGATTATCCTGATACTAAAACCAGACATACAAAGCATAAAAAAAGAAAACTATAGATTGATTTTCTTCATGAATACAGATACAAAATTTCCTAACAAAATATTAGCACATTGATTCTAACAATACATGAAAAGGGTAATACACTGTGACTAAGTGCAGTTAATTACAAGAATGTCAAGCTGGTTAGATATTTGAAAATTAATAAATGTCAGCCACCATATTAACAGTCTAAAGAAGAAAAATCACATGATCATATAAACCAATACAAAAACACATTTAACAAAATAGAATATTGATTTATGATACAAACTTTCAGGAAACTAGGAATATAAGGGAACTTCCTTAACCTGATAAAGGATCTCTATAAAAAAAACCCTACAACTAACATCATACTTGATGGTGAAAATAGAATGTTTTCCCCCTAAGATCAGCAACAAGTCAAGGATGTTCACTCACCACTGGAAGTTCTAGCCAATGAAATCAGGAAAGAAAAAGAAATAAAGGCATGCAGATTGAAAAGTAATAAAGATAACTGTCCCTACTGAAGGACCAAATGTATGTCTATGTAGAAAATTCTAAGGAATCTACAAAAACAAAGACTCCTACAACTAAGTGGCAGTTTAGCAAGGTTGCAGGATACAAAATCAACACAGAAAATCAAACATATTTCTAAAAACGAGAAACAAATAATTGGACACCAAAATTTAAAAACAGTGTCATTTATAATAATAGCTTAAAAAATATGAAATACTTACGTATAAATTTAACAAAATGTGCAGAGGTTTAGCATGCTGAAAATTATGAAATGCTGATGAAAGAAATCAAAGAAGACCTAAATAAATGGAGAGACATATAATGTGGATGTATTGGAAGATTCAAAATAATAAAGAAGTCAATTTTCTCCAAATATATCCGTCTATATTGATTTAAGGCAATTCCAATGAAAATCCAGCAGAATTTTTCTTGTGGCGATAAATGGAATATTTATAAATGGAACGGAATATTTATAAATGGAATATTTCCTGCCATATCAATAAACAAAGGATGTTACAGTCATCAATGATTGCAACCCTCTAACGTGAGCCGGTGAGCCCCAGAAAATCAGGGCTGAATAGAATACCTGCCATCTAGCAGCCATCAGACTGCATCCACTCCCTGAGGTGAACCCTGAGGAAACTCAGGATGTGAAAATACAGGATACTGGCCCCAGATAGCTGAGGTGCATGTCAAAGGAATGATTTCTGTGAGCCCAGACTCTTGAATCTTCCCATACATTGAGAAGCGCTAAATTCCTTAACTTGAGATATCTGGTTTTCTTTCATTAACAATAATCTTTTGACATTCTGACTACCTACCCTTTTGTTGCAAAACTCCTATATGTGCTGGCTCCTCCCCCGCCTCCTCTCAGAGTTATCTGAAACACTGTCTCCTGGGCTGCAGTCCTTATTTTGCCCCCAATAAAACTTAACTCACAATGCTCACGTTGTGCATTTTTTTAAGTCAACAGTGGATATAGATGAGCTGATTCTACCATTCTTATGGAAACGCATAGGAAGTAGAAGAGCCAAAAGAATTTAGAAAAAGAAGAATAAAGTTGGAGGACTCACAGTACCCAATTTTAAGACAATATAAAGCTTATACAGTAATCAAGGCAGTGTGGCAATGGTAAAAATAAAGATACATATGCAAGAAAAAAAACATAGATTAATGGAGCAGCATAGAAAGTCCAGAAAGAGACCTATACAAATAAGATCATTTGATTTTTGACAAAAATGCAAAGGCAATTCAATGGAGAAAGGATAGTTGTTTTTTTATTTCCTCCATAAATGGTATTGTAATAGTTGGGCATCCATATGTACAAAAGTGATCCTTACCCTAAGCTTCATACCTTACACAAAAATTCAATAAAAATGGAGCATAGATCTAAATGTAAAACATAAAACTATAAAACCTCTAGAAGAACTCAAAGGAGGAAACTTTAGTGATTTGGGGCTAGGCAAAGAATTCTTTGATATGACACCAAAAGCATTATCTATAAAATAAAAATTTGATAAATCAGACTTCATCAAAATGAAAAATTCTTGCTAAGTGAAAGACACTACTAAGACAAGATACTAGACTGGGAGAAAATATTTGCAAATCACATATCTGGTGAAGGATTTGTAATATATGTATATATATATATGTCTCAAAACTCAATAATAAACAAACAACTTGATTAAAAAATGGGCAAAAGACATCTCATCAAAGAGAATATATAGATGGCAAGCAAGCACATGAAAAGATGTTTGACATCCTAGCCACTATGGAACTGCAAATTAAAACCACATTGAGATACTATTACCTACCTATTAGAATGGCTAAAATAAAAAATACTGACAAAAAATAAGCACTGGTGAAGATAGGGAGAAACTGAAACTCTCATACATTGCTGGTGTACACAAATGGTACAGTCACTCTGGAAAACAGTTTGGCAGTTTGTTATAAAACATACACATCATGCAACCCAGCATTCCCACTCCTAGGTATTTACCCTAGAGAAATGGAAACTTACGTTCACACAAAAACCTGTATTTGAGAGTTTATAGCCGCTGTACTCATAAGCACCCAAAACTGGAAACAGTCCAATTGTCCTTTGATGGGTGAATGAATGTAGTACATCCATAGAATGAGATACTCCTCAGCAGTAAGAACTATTGATACATAAAACACTTTACATGAGTCTTGAAGACATTATGCTGAGTGAAAAAAACAGTCTCACAAGGTCACATATTATGTGATTCTATTTATATGACATTCTGGAAAGGGCAAAATTATAGTGAAAGAGAACAGATTAGTGGTTGCCAAGGGATAGGAGTGGGAAAAATACTTAAATACAAAGGGGCAGCATGAGGATTTTCTGGGGTGATGGAATTGCTCTGTAGCCGTGGGAACATGCATCTATACATGAGTTAAAATTCAAAGAACTGTAATCAAACAAAAGCTAATTTTATTCTATGTTAACAATTTTTTTAAAAAAGGAAAGAGAAAAGAAGTTAAAAGGGTAGCAGTACCCTGGCAGGCCAGCATGCTGGAGTCTCTAGGGATGGGAGAACAGAGTTGCAGAGGGATGTGAAATCACAGGTCCAGCCACCTCCCCATCAGGAGGTCCCATTCCAGAGCCAAGCCTTGGAGGTACTAGGTTTTATTGTCATAAGGAAAACAATTTCCTTTCTAATTACCACTTCCCATTATCACCATCCATCTGGTCCAGCTTGGGGGCCCTGGGAAACCCAACATTATCTGATTTCACACATTAAAAATATCCATTAAAAAAATCATGGATATTTGTCTCCTCTATCTCAACTTCCTCTCAGGGAATCTTCTCCTGCTGTTACAGCCACAATTTCCCATGTTAGAAAACAGGGTGGGGCTTCCCTGGTGGCGCAGTGGTTAAGAATCTGCCTGCCAATGCAGGGGACACAGTTTCAAGCCCTGGTCTGGGAAGGTCCCACATGCCGTGGAGCAACTAAGCCCGTGAGCCTCAACTACTGAGCCCACATACCACAACTACTGAAGCCCGTTGGCCTAGAGCCCATGCTCCACAACAAAAGAAGCCACTGCAGTGAGAAGACTGTGTACCGCAGCAAAGAGTAGCCCCTGCTCGCTGCAACTAGAGAAAGCCCAGACACAGCAACGAAGACCCAACACAGCCAAAAAAAAAAAAGAAAACAGGGTGATATTTTGATGCTTCCTTCCTCACCCAACCTCTGTAAGTCAATTAGAAGTCCCTTAATCTGTTTTGAATCTACATTGCCATCTTCCCCAATTCAGGCCACAGTCCCCGCCTTCCCTGCTCTGGACCATGGTAACAGCCTCTCACTGCCCTTCCCACCACGGTCCTGCGGCTTCCATCCCTTCTCCACACTGTAGCGAGAATGCTCTTTCTGAAGCATCACTTCCTCATCTCCCTGCTTAGAGCCACACAGGTCCTGGGTGGGGAAGGACAACTTCTCTAGCCTGGCCCTGGCGGGGTCTGTCCCCTTCCAACCTCAGTTTCATTTCAGGCTCTCTAGCCAATGCCTTCTCTTGGGAGTTTGAGCCCCACCCATTCTCCTCTTGCACTGTTCCCTTTGCTTGGAATTACCTCCCACCCCCTTTACTTGGTTAGTTCCCACTCTTTTTTCAGTCCCACCTTGGATATTTTTTCCTCCCAGAAGTTTTCCTTGACTTCATCCTATAGCCCAGTAAGTGCCTGATATTAAGCTTATGATGGCCAAGGTATCCATTTCACAAGACGTCCATCTTGAATAAACATAGTGCCAGCTTATGACACAGCTACTACCACAACAACCAGATAAGGAATATAAGGAATTAAGTTGCCCCACCCAGGAAGGGCTCTTTTTCAGAAAGCCCTGGGTAACGTAGATAATACACTGCTTGAAAGGCCCTGCTTATCCCTTCCCACATACTAATGCCTGCTCTTATGCTTTAAATTACCCATAAGGAGCCAACCCAGAAAACCCTAGATACTCCACATTTGGACCCTAATAAACAGAGCCCCAGGTCTGTACTCTCTCTCTCCCCACGACATCACTGTATGGCCCTCCAGCGTGCTGTGTACCTTCCAAGACCTGTGAGTGATACATCTTCAAAGTTCCCTGGTGGTTTTTACTGAAGTGAGTGTCCTGGGATGACAATTAGAACCACAAGGGCGGGTCCAGCCACAACACTAGCCCTGGTGGGGGAAGTGTCTATGGGGCTCCTTAGGAATAATATGGGCCAGGTGAAGGCCTCAGGCATTCCTAGCTGAGAGCATCCCCATCTATAGGCTGGAATGGACAAAACAGTACCTCTATCTGGGGCCCCTGGGCCCTCTATACCTGCCTCCTTTACCTCATTTTTAGAGGGTATTGAAGTAGTCTGTTAACGTTTGAAGGTGCTTTGGGAGCAGAGTCTGGTCTGGTCTCCCATTCTTTCCACAGCACTTGCCTGTTGCGGGCACTCAGTACCCGTTTGCTGACTGAACGAGTAACATCAGGCCTCTTTCTATGTTAATCCTGGGAAGAGGGGGATTTCACGGCATCAGGTGAGTCTCAGGTAAGCATCCATTGCATAAATGCACATACATACACACGCCGTCTAGAATTTGCTGGTGACTGATGACTCAAGAGTCTACCAGGGAAGTGGGGAGAAGATACCCACGCCCCTTCCTCACTGCAAACCATCTGTGGCCATGTAGGAGGATTCTGGGCTGGGTCAGAAGCCTGGGGTGCGAGAGCTGGCTCTCCCACCAGCTCCCACTGTGACCTGGAATAAAGCACTGCCTCTCTCCAGGACTCAGTTTTCCATCTGTCCAGTGGGACCAGTGAAACCTGCCCAGCCTGAGTCTCAGATGGCCTGGGACGGCAGGTCTGAAAGCTGGGTGGGAACTTTCAGCCTGGATAGTGGGATGACCCAGAGGGCAGGCTCTGCGTGGAAAAGTCATCAGTGGTTAACAGAGGGTTGTCCATAGTCACTCTCAAAATTCTCAGCCAAAGCTGGACAAGACGAAGGAATGTTTGCGGGATGGCAAACTCTCCTGGCCCTCATTTTCTGTCACACCCTCTTAATTGCAGGGTGGGCCGCTGCCATCTTCCCTCCTCCCTCACCACCGTTTTGTTCAAACCCCTAATTTGTCAGTCAAGGAAGCAACAAAGCATTAGCAATGTGTGGAATGTGCCAGGCTAAAACGTGGCTTTCCTTCAGCCTGGGGCCTTGGTGGGAAGGGGCGTGGAGTAATTCCCCTGCCTGTGGACCTGGAGAGGAGGGCAGTGACTTTCCCTTCTCACCTTTTCATTTCTGCATGGAGCTCAGGCTTCAGAATGAAGGCAGGCAGCCCGCACAGTGGGCTAATGCTGTCCTCTGATAGTTGCCATTAATAAAACATTGCATTAAATCGGAGTTCGGAGGGGATAATTGGAGCCATTTATCATGTCTGCAGCTAGAGAAAGGGTTGGTTCATGGGCACAGAGGCTGGTGACCAGGCACTGAGGGGTGAGTTGAGAATTTGTGAGACTGGGGGAGCCTGGGGTGATGGTCCCCTGGGAAGAAGCCGGGTGATCTAGGTTTGAAGCCTCTGTCCCTCCTTGGGTTTTAAGGACCCTCCCTTTGGCCTAAACAGAGTCTCTGAGGCCAGGCTCTGCTGCCAGACAGGAGAGGTTGGAATACTGGGCCCACCACTTAGTACCTGGGTAGGTTCTCTAACCTTTCTGAGGCTCAGTTTCCTCATCGGTAAAACAGAGATAATGCTAACACTTACATCCATCCAGGGCCTTGCAAAGATTACCTGAGCTAACGCATTTGAAGTGCTTAGCAGTTATTTGGCACACAGGAAGGGCTCAGGAGAATTAGTTGTTATCTTTGTTAGTTTTGCTGGCTGAGGGGAGCGTGGGGCATAAGATCTGTGCCACCCACTTCCAGGGTGAAAGGTCACAATTACAAAGTGGGGAAAGCACGCCTTTCATTCTCAAGCCGACCACTGGGCACTTTCAACCCTCACCACTCAGCTACTTCCTCACCATGAGACCGTGGACAGGTCACACAACCCAACTGACCCTATTTCCTACTTGCAAGATGGGCATGTCCCCAGCTGCTTCACAGAGCTACTATTTAAGGGTCAAGTGTGAGAATGGGTGTATAGCTTCTAGCACAGTGCTTGTCACATGGTGGGACTCAATATGTAATAAGGCTCCTCCTGTCTCCCTTAGAAGAAAATTGCCTCCGATGTTAAGTAAAACATGGACTCTGTCAAGGTATGTACAGGGCAGAAAGATCAGTTGGACTCAAGTGGTGAATGTGGCTCAGGTTCAGCTGGATCTAGGGGCTCAAATGATACCACCCATAGTAGATTGCATTCCTGGCCCCAAATATTAACCCCTCTTTGTGTCCACTCCCTTGGTAATGGGACTCTACAGTTCCTTCCACTTAGGGGACAGAGGGGATTTCAGTTCCTTTGGACTCTGGGCTGGGCTGTGTGACTTACTTTGGCCAATGGAATGGGGCAGAAGTGACAGTTCTGAGTCTAGTCTTGAAGAGATTGAATATTTCTCCTTACTCTCTTGCCCCTTTGCCATTCTTATGAGAAGAACGAGCTAGACTGCTGGCCCAAGGAGGATGAGAGCCACGTAAATCTGAGCCACCCAGCCACCACTGCCTGCAACGGACTGGCCCTGCTGAGCCCGCCCCAGATCAGCCAAACAGCAGCCTACTTGCACCCACTTAATCGCCTAAAGAATTCCACAGGGTAGGTACAATCATCCCATTTTGTAATTGAAGAGCTGAAGTTTAGAGATGAAATGTCTTGCCGACCCTAGGACCCGCATTTTGGACCACAGACCCAGAAAACTACCCGGAGATCATGTCCTCAACAGATGCAAGACAGCCTCCTCCAGACCTTTCTTACTCTGTTGACTGTCCTTACGGAAAGTGGCAGCCGGCACACAGCAGCTGCTTGATAAATGTCTCCTGAGTGGACAGATATCTTGTCCGGTAGCCTGTAACCCATGTAGGTGGGGAACGACCAAGCTTCACATCAGTGTCAGGCACATCGGAGGTCACAGTATAATGGGAGGAAGATCTCAGGGTGGGCAGTGGCTGTAGAATCAGTGGTCCCTCACTCTTTCTCCTCTGAATCTCATCTTTCCCTTGGTGACTTTGACCCATCCCTGCACTGTTGGTAACGCAATGACAAATATAGGCCCTGTCACTCTCCCCTCCACCCTCCAGGCCCCAGGCACTCTGGCCATCTCACGCTTCCTTCAGGAAGCCAAGCTTCTCTCCTCTTCCAGGCCTTTTGCTCGTGCTGTGCCCTCTGCCTGGAAGTCCTTCCCGCCCCCCAGATCTTCACAGGACCAACTCCTCCTTGTTTTTAGCGTCTCAGCTCCAATGCTGCCTTCTCTTAGCGCCCCTTCCTGATCATGATGCCCAAATCACTCACCCTCTCCCATCACCCCCATCACTTTATTGCCTCCATAACACGATTACTGCCAGATGTCATCTTGTTTATTTATCAGTACTTGTTTACCCATCTTCCCACTGTTCTATTCCCCAGCATCTAGGACAGCGCTGGACTCTCAGTTTTAGGTGCTCAATACATAACAGTTGAAAGAAGAAGTGGATGAAGGCTGCTTTAAGGTGAGGGCAGCAGGAAGTGGGATGGGGCAGGACAAGGTCTTCTTTTGGGGAGCTCCATTCCTTAACGGCGTCTTGGCGATTGATTGTCAAGGCTGTTCCCCTTTGGGGCGCTCAGCAAAGAAGCAAATGAGCTGGAGTGGACACAGCCCATAGGAAACGTGGCTGGGACCGGGGAGCCTCGCCTAGTCCTCCCATACCAGGGAGACCCCTGCAGAAGCTGTTCATTTTGCAGGAAGCTTCTTTTCGAGGCTTTCCTAATCCCGGCCGGCTTCCCGGGGCTCCTCCTTGGCTCCTGGGCTGAGCAGGGCCAGGCTGGGCCGGGCAGGCTGATTTCTAATTTATTATGTTTTGATGACTCCCCCCTCCTCAGAATGATTAGGCCTTAATAAATAACATTTCTCTCTGAAATTGTGCCATCATTAATTCTGCTTAGGTCTCCTTGGAGAAAATTTTGTGGAAACATTCTCAGTGTTGCTATTTAAAGCTAAATTACTTCGGCTGATTATTTCTGTCCAGGTACATTTGTGCCCAGGTGGCTGGGGCCAGCACTGAGGGGAAGCTAGGTTGGTTCTTGGGCCCCTCCCCTGAGGCCTTGACCAGAGTCCCTGCTGGCCCCTTGCTCTGTAGAGCTCAAGCTTAAGTCCTCCCTGGCAGGGGTGGAAGGAGTGAAGGGGGCCTGGACCCTGAATTGGGGGAGGGGGTGTGAGTCCTCCCAGCCTCCCCTAAAGCAAGGGTGATATTGGGAGGACCCTTCCGCTGTTCTTCCCCCCACTGCCCTCACAAAGGCAGGTACAGTGCAGCATCCTTAGGGAAGCCACAGGGGTGATGCTGGGCTTTGTGGGGGAACATGTACCAGGCCGGGGTCCTTCGAAACAGATGAATTCAGTGTAACCCACTAGGTTTCTATGTACCAATTCTGGGATCTATTTTAAAAATCAGAATTTTGAACCTCCCGGGAGGGCTTTGTGCAGCCAAAGTGGGTTCTATGGCACAATGAGGTTGGTAAGCAGGGGTCAGGCCGACAGCAGGGTCCTGAGCCCCAGAGCAGGTGTCTGAGTCAACTATGCTGGTGTAACGATGCTGAGTTCTCTCTAATGGGGCAGGGCTGTGCAGAGCACAGCAGGTTTCTCTGTAACAAAGCAGGATTCTGTGAATTCAGATTTCTGCAAAATCGCCAAGGGTGTAGCACAACCAAGAATGGTTCTGAAGAAAAAGGCAGGATTCTGTGTAGCCGGGTGAGTTTCTGTATAACCAACCGCGGTGATTTAGAATAAAGGTGGTCCCTGTATATCAATATTGAAATCTATTTTTTTAAACATCTTTATTGGAGTATAATTGCTTTACAATGGTGTGTTAGTTTCTGCTTTATAACAAATTGAATCAGCTATATGTATACATATATCCCCATATCTCCTCCCTCTTGCATCTCCCTCCCACCCTCCCTATCCCACCCCTCTAGGTGGTCACAAAGCACTGAGCTGATCTCCCTGTGCTATGTGGCTGCTTCCCACTAGCTATCTATTTTACATTTGGTAGTGTATATATGTCCATGCCACTCTCTCACTTCGTCCCGGCTTACCCTTTCCCCTCCCCGTGTCCTCAAGTCCATTCTCAATGTCTGCATCTTTATTCCTGTCCTACCCCTAAGTTCTTCCTAACCAATTTTTTTTTTTGGATTCCATATATATGTGTTAGCATACGGTATTTTTCTCTTTCTGACTTACTTCACTCTGTATGACACACTCTAGGTCCATCCACCTTACTACAGATAACTCAATTTCATTCCTTTTTATGGCTGAGTAATATTCCATTGTATATATGTGCCACATCTTCCTTATCCATTCATCTGTCAATGGACACTTAGGTTGCTTCCATGTCCTGGCTATTGTAAATAGTGCTGCAATGAACATTGTGGTACATGACTCTTTTTGAATTATGGTTTTCTCAGGGTATATGCCCAGCAGTGGGATTGCTGGGTTGTATAGTAGTTCTAGTTTTAGTTTTTTTTTGTTGTTTTTTTTTTTTTTTGGCGGTATGCGGGCCTCTCACCATTGTGGCCTCTCCTGTTGCGGAGCACAGGCTCCGGACGCACAGGCTCAGCGACCATGGCTCATGGGCCCAGCCGCTCTGCGGCATGTGAGATCTTCCCAGACCGGGGCACGAACCCGTGTCCCCTGCATCGGCAGGCGGACTCTCAACCCCTGCGCCACCAGGGAAGCCCTATTTTTAGTTTTTTAAGGAACCTGTTTTTTAAAAAGCTGAGAGCCGAGTTCTGTGAAGCTGCGTGGAGTTCTGTAGCATCAAGTGGAATTCTGTGTGTGAGGGCAGGCGTCTGGGTCCACGAAGAGGTCTCTGTGGCAAGTGTGCAGTTATGTGTTTGGGGGTCAGAAAGCAGATTTCCATTTGGCAAAGAGGGGCTCTATGTAAAGGCTGAATAGGGTTCTTCTAACAGATCGCAATCCTAAATGACAAAGCAGCCCTTCCTGTGATCTCTGTGCAGCAGGCAGGGTCCTGGGTGACAGAGTGAGGCACGGCATGCCTTGGGTGACCCAGCCCAGGTCACGTGCCTGCAGCCTAGCTGCAAGGAAGACTGGCAATGTGATTATTTGACATTTTAGTGTCCAGGGTGGGAAGCTGCTCTTGCCAGAAAAGTAGGGGACTCCTCAAACATAGGAAGGGGGTTCTAATGTTGGACAGCCAAAAGGAATGACATATTTCCATTGCTCCTGCCTTCAATCACACCAAAGTCTCCCTAACACAGGGCCTTTGCTTATGCTGTTTTTCTACCCCATTCCCCACCCACCATTGACCAGTAAGCCCTCCACAGAGTCCAGGTCTCCATTTAAACACCATCATCTCCTGGAGGTTTGCCCTGCCCCTCCTCACACAGCCTCTCTATAGGCTCAGACAGCACCTGACTCTTTTCCTTCTTTGTACTTTATCACATTGTGTTTCAGTGTTTGTCCATCTCCTCTCCAAAGGTTTTGGTCACCCCTGTGCCTAGACCTGGGCTTCAGTTCCTTAGAGAGATGGCCCCTAAGTCTCCACCTCCAGCCCCCAAAACTCCCCTGCATCCTGGAGGTCGTGCACACCCCTCAACTCCATGGGTCCCAGACTGGGCTCATCACCTCCCCTCCCCTCCCAGGTGGCCTCATCTCCCCATCACGCCCTGTAACCAGCTCTGTCATCATTCTTCTCATCTTCCAAACAAGACTTCTTGGAGTCATCACACACTTCTCCATCTTCATCACCCTCCTCACTAATGCAGTCTCTTCATGCTTAATGTCCCATTGGTCCATTCTTACCTCCACCCTCAGGTTTTACTGGAGCAGCTTGCATGTGCACATCACTTTACTGTATGCAAAAACCTTTCTCCTCGTGTTTTTTTCACTCCTCACAATCAAGCTGCAGTGGTAGCTGTGGAGACTCAGGAAAAATAGTCTTATTTCAACTGAGATACATCTTCAGTTGCTGTACCACAAGTCTAAGACAACAGTGGCTTGAACAAGATCAAATTTTCTTTTTCTTTTTCTTTCTTTCTTTTTCTTTCTTTCTTTCTTTCTTTCTTTCTTTCTTTCTTTCTTTCTTTCTTTCTTTCTTTCTTTCTTTCTTTCTTTCTCTCTCTCTCTCTCTCTCTCTTCTCCCTCCCTCCCTCCCTCCCTCCCTCTCCCCCCCCCTTTCTTTCCTTCTTTCTTTCCTTCCTCATGTTTATAGGCTAGTCTCTTGGTGTTGGGGATCCCTTCTATCTGACTGCTCCACCTTCCTCAGGGTGCTGCCCTACTTGACACGGGCAAGATGACTTACCAGCATGTCCACTGGGTCTGCCTTCCAGCCAGTTAGAAAGGAGGAGGGGAACTAGAGGCCTCCAGCCACCTTTCCTAAGAGCACAGCCCGAGGTGCACAAGCCCCTTCTCACAAGCAGCGTGGATTGAGCTGCAAGGGAGGGCTGGGAAATGTAGTTCATTCTGCAGGGCTGTGCACCCAGCTAAAACCTGGAGCGTCATCCATCACTTAGGGAAGAGGGAGAGACAACCAGCCATCTCCACTGCACAGATTTAAGGGACTAAAATAACAGACGCCAAAACCAGGCATTTATTCAGTAGGCACGTGCTCTCATTTGTACCTTTTGGCAACACTGCCAGCAGCTGCGATCATCTCCTCTTCACTGAGGAGGAAACTGGGGTGAGGAGGGGTCATTGAATGACTCACTCAAGATCGCAAAGCTTAAAAGTGACAAGATGGGGTCCACAGTGATGGCCCCTGAGGTCAGAGCCCAGGACTTTCCCATCATATCCCACAGAAGGGATATTCCAAGAAAGGAAGGGCATTGTCAGTTTTCCTCACGACTTTATTCCCAGCACTTATAACAGTAGGGGGCGAATTACTAATATTTCTGGAATGAGTGAATTTCTGTTCTTTTCTTTCTGTTGGCACCTCAACCCAAGAGGAGGGACTTCCATTTTTTCTTGCCCTGTGGGAATGTGCCGGTGGGGTCTCCATTTCTTTACTTATTCCCTCCCATTGGGGGTACCCACCACTGCAACTTTGCTTTCCTTGCTCTGTGTGTGTGTGTGTGTGTGGTGGCATTGCACAGTGAGTCTGATTTTCAAGAGCGAGAACTCAGCCAAAAATAATTCTTGCTGTGTGGTTTCCTGGCCCTCAAACCGTATCTGCGTCTCACTCTTCATGGAACACAGCTTGGGAGTTAGAGGCTGAGTAACCGGAGGGAGGCTGTGCCTCTTGAATCAGTTTCTTCCTGGATATAACATTAATAGCTAGCATTCATCAGTCCCTTATTGTGTACTGGCTCTGTTCTAGATGCTTTAAATGTACCATATTTACTTCTCACCCAGTCATTTGATTCGGGCACCTTTATTAGTTCTATTTTGCAGACAAGGAAACTGAGGCACAGAGAGGTTAAATAACCTGCCAAAGATCACACAGCAAGTGGTGGAGCTGGGATAAACACCAAGCACACACCAGTGACTGCGACACTATAACTGTGTACAGTTGACAAGTTCTGGTTTTAGCTATGATGTACTTTGATTTGCAATGAAACCCTTTTCCAGATAAGAAGACCGAGGCTCAGACAAGCAGGTATGCTCCCCAATGGCTCAGCTTGCGTCCGAGCCTCTCCAGGGCTCCATGTGGTCTATAGTTGGCTGAGGGTTTTAGGAGAATCTATCCCTGAGGTCCTTCAGCTTAGAAGGCAGGTCTCACTTCCTTCTAGGGGAGCATCCCTGCTTTCCTCGGGGATCCACGCCCCTAGCGGGCCTCCTTCCCTTCCCATTGTTGCAGCTGTGCATGGTGAGGGGGCATGATGGTGGATGGTGGGTGTTGAGTGGGGGAAGAAGGCTGTTTATTTACAATGTGACAATTTTGATGTATTTGCCAGTGGGAAAAACACCCCAGCACCACACAATTAAATTAAAAGCCCAGCGCTTGTGGGCGAAGCTCTTCTACAGCTGACTTAGAACCAAATGGATCGAAGAAAAACAATATAATTTGCAGAGGCTCCAGTTCCTCAGCCAGGCAAGTCCCCCCGCAGCTCTTAGACGCTGCTCTGGTGGGTTTGGGGGATTTGCAGCTCACCCAGGTGAGCACCCTGGCTAGGGCACTGCTTAGATGGGTGGTGAGGTTCCTGGGGGAAGCTCTGTGTGTACTGGCTTTCAAGGTGTGACGGGCCTCCCTGGGGCGTCATGGAACAGAAGGTGTCTGTGTTCTTGGTGAACTGCTCCATCTCCTCCCTACTGCCAGGAGGGTGGCTGTTATTGTGGGCTTCTCCTGCCTTCCTCCTCTCTTTAGCCAGTTACTCCTCAGGTCCTGTGGGTTTGGTTCTAGCATCTCTGTGCCTCTCCAGTCCATACCCTACCCTCTCCCCTCTGCTCATTGGGACATTCATCCTGTATCTCATCTGAAACATGGCAACAGCCTCCTACCTGGCCTTCCTGCCTCCAATTTTGCCCAGTTAGACCTACTCCACACTTAGCTTTTATTCTCCTCCCTGTACTGATCCCAAATTACTTGGTGTGTCAATCAAGCCTTTGTATTCATCAGGCTTCTGCTGTGATGATGCTGTATAACGAACAGTCCCCCAGACTTCAATGGCTCACAAACCCAAGCACTTATTTTTCTCACTCCTGAGTCTTCAGGTCGGCTAGAGCAGCTCTGTTTCAAGCTGCAGGCTGGGTTCAGGAATGTGACACATGGCTCTTGTTCTGGGACCAGCAACTACCCAAAGCATGCTCTTCCCATGCCAGATGGCACAAGCACAAGGCGCCAAGCTGACCCACATAAGTGAGATTAAAGTCTCTGCTCACGGCAAGTCCACTAACGCTTCATTGGCCAAAGCAAGTCACGTGGCCAAGCCCAGTGGGGCAGAGAAATATACTCCACTTCCTCTAATAGGAGAGGGCAAGCTCCATGGCCAAAGGAGCAGATATGTGATTCTATTACAAGGAGGAACTGAAGAACTGGGAATAATAATACAGTTTGCCACAGTCCTTTACAACTGTGGTTCATGAAGGTATAGTCAGTCCCTGGACTAGTAAGTATCATCAGCCTCACCTGAACCCCACCCCAGACCTACTGAAGCAGAAACTCTGGGGGTGATGCAGGCTCTAGTTTGAGAGCCACAGGTGTACAACCAGGCTGCCCCTTTCTTTATCCCTGAGTGCCACAAGCTACGTCCCTTCCTGGAGCCTTTATCTTCTCTCCCTGCCGGAATGCTTCTCTCTCCTTCCTCCCTCACTTGGCAACTTCCTGTTTATTTTTCAAGGCTTGAGCCACATGTCCCCTCCTCCCGGAAGCCTCTCCACCCCACCCCGACCCCAGACAGAATTAATCAGTCCCTCCTCTGCATTTCCTCAGGATTCATACAGGCACACTCAATATGCAGGCACCAGATTTTGTGACAACTCTGTGTTTGGGACAGGGGATCCCCCAGGGGCAGGACCGTGTCTTATTGGCTGTTTCCTCCCCAGCACATTGCACGTGCTTGGCACGTGATAAGCACTCGATAATGTTCACTGCTTTTGTTGCTGACTTTCAGGGACTGTTGCCAGGCTGAGTGGACACTACTATTTCTGCCTTAGGAATCCAGGCTTTCCAGAATGTTAGGTGGGGAATGTGGATGGAGGGCTAATGGGTGAGAGTGGGCAGGGCAACCCAGGCTGGGCCCTGCTCAGGCTCTAAGTGTGAGTAGGGGAGAGGTCCTGGATCCCAGTGTTGGGCAGGAAGCAGATGAGGAGAGCATCTGGTGCTCAGACACCCAACAGCTGTCTGTGCTTATGGCAAAGCTGGTAGAGGCTCATCCAGGGAATTTTCAGGGCTAGGGAATCTCTGGTTGTTTGATTGTTTATTAGATATTGGAAAAGCTGACCGACCATCAGACTGGGGGATCTTGGGCAGAGCTGTCCCTTCCATCAGTGTAGGAGCACATCTGAGGTAAGGCTATGTCTCCTCTATCAGGCTGGGGCTCCTGGGAAGCATGAGTTGTCTCTTGTCTGTGCCCATCAGACTAGGGGAACCCTGCTTCTCCAGTTGGGCCATGTCTTTCCCATCAAACTGAAGGCTCTGGTGCAAGGACTGGGTCTTTCCTACCAGACTTGGGCATCCCTGGGATGGGGTAGGGGTTGTGTCATTTTCAATCCTTAGATAGATGTCCCTTTGCTCCAATGAAAGAGGCAAAGCATCCTCAATTCACTTTCTATATCTGAGAGCCTTATAAGGATCCCTCTGCCTTCAACCCCGACATGTCTCCAGAGGAGCTTTCTCCTCCCTTCCCGAAACACCCTGAGAATGAGCAGTGAACCAAACGAAGAAGAGATTTCAGTAGCTGTGTGGAGGGGCGGCTGGGGGATTGGGGGCCAGGGAGGAGGGCAGATGCGGTAGGCCACAAAGAGCCCTTGTCTCTCTAATCTTTCCCTTCTGGGCTGACAGGTACATTTCAAGGGAAATTGAATCTGCACATTTCAGCTGCATTTGCAGTTAACACATCTGGTTGGCCGTGGGCAGGAGGCTTTTGATGTCTGCATCTTGGTGCCCAAACCTTTTTAAGCCTCTTTTCTTTGAAGCCAGGGAAACTTGTGTTTCTGCCAAGGAGTAAACAGACTTGTGAACCCTCTGGTGCCTCAGTCTTTGGAGACCTGGCTCCTAAGGGCCCTGTGGGCTGGGGTCCCCACTTTTTCATTCAGGACTTACTATGTGAAAACTTCTGGAAAACTGTCTTCGATAGAAGGGGATGGGGAGAAACCTGGTAGATTTCAGAATGGGACTCACCAGGCTCATCCTTCTAAGAAGCCAGCCAAGGGGGGTTGCCTCCTGCCAAGGCTTCTGGAGTGGCTTTTGCTTCCCCAGGATTTCATCAGCCTCCCTATCTCCCCACCTACCTCTAAAGTCACCCTTTAAAGTGGTGGGATTATTCGCAATATCGGCAATTGATGATTTCTCAATCTCATGGGAAGTATGAATAAGGCACCTTTAGAAGCTTGGCTGTTTTCATTGATCTGAAAGAATCTACAGAGTAATAGCAGGCTCACTGTGCAAAGGCAGCCCATGTTGAGGAGTTTTGGAAGCTCCTTTGGAAGAGATTTGTGCCCTGGAGCCCTCTGTATAGAAAATTTGCAAGAGACACAGGAAAACAACTTGACCCCTTCTTTCCAGGCCCGCTGCCTCTGCTGCCAGCCCCCAATCTCACCCCATCCCTTTCCCTACTCCTCTTGAGCCTCTGGAGGGAGATGTCCCACTTTTGGCCCTGACCTGCGGGGAGGTGGGCTGGGGGGAGGTGGGCATTAGCTGCTGCCATTGCTCTAATTGGAGCATTGGTGTCTTGATGGGAGGGGGTGGTGCAGACCTCTTGCCCTGCTTACCAGCCTGGCCTATGGACACTGAGATTCAGGGGGGCTCTTCTGAGGGCTGGATGGCTTTCAGAGCTTCAGTGGGGTCTGGGGCGTCTCTCTGCACTGCTCCCCTGATCAGACATCTCCATGACCAGTGGGGGTACAGCTCTAAGAGGCTCCAACCCAGCTTGGTGCTTCAGGGTCTGGGGGGAGGTGGAGTCTGAGCCTAGTGAAAGGGGTCCTGAGGGATCTGAGGATGGAGGGAAGCAGCATTTCCATGGAAACGGGTCCCTTGTGGGTGGTGGGGAGACCCACTGTGGGCCTGGAGGAGGCCCTATTCCGATAGGGAAGGCACAGCTCTTTATGGGGGAGGAAGGGGCATCCTCGACTACACCATAGTGTCATAAACAGGAACAGCTGGACCTTGGCCCCAAGAGCTGTGGAGTAGAAATTGTTCCCCCTCTTCATTGTCTTATGGTGACTGAGATGGGAAGGGCAAGCTGATGAAGGGGCTATGTGGCTCTTCTGGGGCCTGAGCAACAGATGAGAATGACCTGCAGGATGTCTCGGGTTTGAACCATAAGCTGGCAGAGCTTCAAGAGTCTCCAATCAAGGGTGGGGGGAGGGATAAGTTGGGAGACTGGGATTGACATATACACACTACTACATATAAAATAGATAATTAATAAGGACCTACTGTATTGCACAGAGAACTCTACTCAATACTCTGTAATGGCCTATATGGGAAAAGAATCTAAAAAAGAGTAGATAGATGTATATGTATAACTGATTCACTCTACTGTACACCTGAAACTAACACAACATTTAAAATCAACTATACTCCAATAAAAATTAAAAAAAAAAAGAATCCCCAGTCAAGCACCTTTGACGCAGGGGTGGGCATCCAGCATGTTAGTGGCAGATTCAGGATTGGAACTTGGGTTCCTTTTAGGCTAGTGTCTTAGCCCTTCCCATCACAGGTTGAACTTGAGAAAAAACTCCCTGCCTCTGACAGTTGACACAAACGCAGAGGGATCTCAGAGTTGGCTGAGAGAGAGCTCTCTGGTGGCTCACCCACCAAGGGCAGCCTGAGAGTTCCAGCTGACCATCAGGGAGGCCGAGCCTAGATCTCCAGCTACATGTTCCCAGTGGGTTTCAGTGGAGGTTTCCTGTGACTTGGAAGGGCGGCCCATGGACAGCAGGCCTTAGTCAAGAGCTGAGGTCGCCGTAGGAGGGGGCACATGACACCAGCCCCCTGCTTAAGAATAGACATAGAGTCATTATCCAGCAAATAATCATCATCATCCTGGAAGACGTTCGGTTCCCCTCCGGTGCCTTCAATCACCACCCCTGAATGGGAAGCTTGAAGCAGGCATCAAACCCACGCAGATGGGAGCTGACAGCACGTCTCCCAGCCTGCTCCCGCTGCCGCTCCCAGCGCAGCCCGTTTCCAGGTGCTTGGAGGCACCTGGTGTGGTGAAGGGGCTGTGCTTCATCCTTACCAACTGTGACCTAGATGGGGGAGGAGGAGGGAGCTCCAAGAGATGGGGGGGGGGTGTTGGGGTCACCGACATGGGAACCTCGGATCCTGGCCGAGCCACTCACTGGCCGTGTGACCTGGGCCTCGGGGCCTTCATTGCGAACATGACAGTGATGCTCTCATTTAACAGAGGGTTGCGTGAGATGGCATGTGGAAAGCCTGGCACAAGCTAAGCCCTTTATCAGGATGATGAACCTACTATGTCCCTGGAGCTCCATCCTCTCCATCTGCCGTGCCATCTCACCCCCACCCAAACCATAAGAAATAATTATCCACTGGACCAAGGCGACATTAATCCAGTTATTCCGGCCTCCCCAGCACCCACTAGTTGGTACTGGCTCAGGGTCCAGGCTTCTCAAACGGCCCCCGAGCCTGTGGGAGGAGGAGCTCCCACAAGGGGAGGGTGGCAGGGGGTGAGTGCCTTTGTCTCAGCCCCCCACAGACTGGTGGGCTTGGCTAAGTCCCTGCACTCCTCTGTACCCCAGCTTCTCCACCTGCCAAATGCAGGGACGGTTGGGACAGGGGTATGAGGTGGCTGCTTGGGACTCACACTGCACATGCTCCCAGGCCCCGTGCCTTCCCGCCCTGTCTCTCCAGTGCGGTGCTCCAGCCACCAGTACACACCGCAGTCACAGTGCCCTTTCGAAGCAAGCCCCAAAGGTCAGATTTGGTGAAAAAAGTCATTTTGGGAAATTTCCATTTCCCGGTAAACATTTATTCAGGAACACTGAACTGAGGCATTGACAGGGAGCCGGGTTCCAGGAACCAGGCTGAGGTGGAAGCTGGCTCTGTAGATGCTGAACTGTGCGAGGACATGGATTCCAGACCCAGGGGCTGCTCCGGGAGGTCTGCCTGCCAGAGCTGCATGTCCTCTCCGCAACCCACAGCTCCTCCACTCTGTGGGTAACAGGTGAGGAGGAGCAAAACCAGGCTTCAGAGCCAGGCTGCCCCGGTGTGAATCCCAGCTCTGCCCCTCACAAGCTGTGTGGCCTTAGGAGATGAAGTTAACCTCTCTGAACCTCAGTGTCCTCAGCTGCAAGGTGGGGACAGCCACAGCTCTCTGAGCATATTGAAGTGTTGCTAACATGAGGCAAGATACGTGAATTCTCCTAGCAGAGAGCCTCATTCACAGTGAGTGCTTAATAAATACTTGCTTCTTTCTTCTATTGTGACACATATTTATTGAACTTCAATTAAAGGCAATTTATTGTGTTTGATACTGAGGACTCGACAAGGAATAAGATTCTCCTCTTCAGGACCTCACAGTCTAGTGCGAGGGGCCTCTCCTCCCTCCCCTTCCTCCTTCCTTCCTCCCTCCCTTTTTGCTTCATTAATTCACTTCCAGTGGGGCTGGGGAAGACCTGTGGAAACTCAGGAGGGCTCAAGTTAAAACAGGCTGCTGCTTAAAAGAGGATGTTCCCAGGTCCAGGCTTTATAAGCTGGTGGTCCCTGTGTCCCTAATCCCCTGTCCTTGTCTTCTCTTAATTTCTCAGTTGAGTGATGTCTCTTTCTAGGGCTGTGTTCCAAACCCCTTCTGTTTTGAGCCCCGCTGGAAATGGGTAAAATCCTGGGCTTGTGAGGAACCTGAAACGGCTGAACCTCGCTCCTCGCACTGAGTTTCATCCCCTTCTCTTTTGCCATTTGGAAAGCTCACTTTATTTCCTCAGCTGAGCAGAGCTCAAGGTCAGGTTAAAAGAAAAAAGGTTTTACAAAAGAGCAGGAGCAGATCAGGCTGTCCAGGCAGCCTCTGAGTCAGGTTGGAGCTGAGATTCCACGCTGGCAGGTGTGGCAGGCACTGCCCGTTTGGTCCTTTGGAAAGCTGGGGGAGGGGCTTGGCAGACAAAATGACCCAGCGCCTCTCGCAGCCTTGAGCAAGTCAGTCCTCACTGGCCTTCTGTTTCCTCACCTGTAAAACTCAGGGGAGAATGTACTGGGCTCCCACCGGCTAAAACCTTCGCCACCCCCATTTCCTGTTCACAGCAGCTCCAGCTCCGCCAAGGAACTCAGGGTCCTTCTGGCTCCCAAGAAAGGGGCTGGGGAAACTGGGGTGACTCCCTCATGGAGGGGTTGTGGGGTGTCCAAGAACCAGAGAGCAGGGTCTCCAAGGCTCCTGCACATCTGAGCTCTGACCCTAAATCCAAGGTGTGACTATGCCACTGAGTGCCTGGATTTTCTTGGAACAGAAAGATGAGACGGCATGTGTGACCTGAGCTCTGTCTACCGTGCTGGCATTCTCTCGGGAGGCACAGCACTTGTTCCGGTGACACTCTGCTTGCTCGGACTGTCTGGGAGGTCCCCTTTGGGCCAGGCCATTAGAGTTACCAGGAGACCTAGGAGGAACTGACAAAGTGCTCCAGGCACTAAGACTTGGCCAGTTCTTCAGATCACATCCTGCATCCCCTTGGGATGAGGCTGCAGAGAGGAGCCAGTGGGGCTATGAGCCCCACATGGTGCCGTGGGAAGAGGGCAGGAGGCCTTCCCGCCCCTCCCACTCTTTCCATGGCTTCTGCCCTGATCCGGTGACCCTCCTGATACCCCCCTTACCTCCACTCACTCCCTCTCCAGGTATCCTTCTGTCCTCCCCTGCTAGAGACTCTCCAGGGCTCTTCCCCATCCTCAGGGGGACATCCAAACTCTCACTTGGTACTCAAGGCCATTTACCACCTGCTCCATGCCCACTTTTCCAGCCTTGGGCTCTCGATTCCACCATACCCAGTTCCCACTCCAACTGCACCACCCTCCTTGCCATTCTGCAAGTGCAACTTGCTGTTTCCTGCTTACCTCTGTGCCTTTGCATATGCTGTTCCCTGCCTGGAATGCCTTTCTCTCCCTGGCCAGTGTCTTAATCAAACTTGAGCTCAGGTGCTACTGCCTCAGGACAAGCTTCCCCCAAGTCTGCTCTTGCTTCCATCTAGCACAGGTCACAGAGTCACATCGTCTCTCTATGGGTTTCCACAACCCCCTAGTCTGTGAGGTCCACAAAGAAGAATTATTATTTTTATTAAATCTTGTATCCCCCGGGCCAAGAACAAAGCTTGGCAGAGTGTGTGTCAACAAATAATTGTTGAGGATCAATTGAGGATGCAGGCTGTCTGGAATCTACCAGGATGAGGAGGAATTAATAATTAGCATGCTTATTGAGTGTTTACTATGTGCCAGGCACTTTAATAACAAGAGCTGACGTGTATTGTGTTTATACTCTCTAAGCAGACTTGTATTTATTCCTCACAAGAACCAGGAGAGGCAGGTACTTCTATTATCCCTCTTTTACGCAGATGAGGAAACTGAGGCACAGGGAGATGCCAACATTTGTGATAGAGCTTATTGACCAGCTGAGGTTGTCTGCTCCAGAGCCAAAGCTCTTAACCTGTCTCTGGGCTACCCTTCTCCAGACAGAGCAGTGACTGCAAGACCCAAAGTGGTCCTGACGACCCTCTGCTGTTGTCTCTTTACATAGCGGGCGAGGAGATGCTTGCTGGGCTTCCCCACTCCCGCTGGAGGGCCATCTCTCTTGCCTGGCTTCTCCTGTCTTCGCTTCCTCCTCAGAAAGAGGGGAAGGGGCTGTTTCTGATCGGACACTGCCCATCCTCAGCACTGTTTCCAGGCAGCCTGTTTCCTGGGCAGTGCCCCCTGGTGCAGTTGTGTTGCCATGGTGACTGCAGTGGGTACAGGTGCATCATCAAAATGGTGAAGGAAACAGCTCTAGTTCCTAACTGGCTTTCAGTCCCCCTCCAAGAGAGACCCAAGGGTGTGCAGACAGGTCCTCTGACATGCAGCGCTCACTAGGCATGTCTCCGGGGAGGACAGGGTTAGGCGTCTAGTGGGGGTGGGGCTGAAGGGCAGAGACAGCAGAAGGGTAGGAGGGGGGGAACAGGGCCCAGAGTCTCGTTCACTTGAGAGCAAAGCATTCCCCTTGAAATTTCTGGCTTCAGAATCCATGGCACCGGACCATCAACATCTAACTTCTGGCTGCATCTTCCTAGAGCAAAGAGGAGATGGGGATTTTGTATTCTTCAGGGGAGGATGTATTCTGCATCTTTTCTTTTCGTTTTTAACTTGAAAAATATATTAAAAATACCTACTGCAAGGTAAAAATTACCTCTGTCCCACTACATAAAATTGCACAAAAATAAAATTGCTGCCCCAACATTGTCTTATCACTCAGAGGTTTCACAAGCTGTGAACCATTTGTGAAATCTACTTACTGATTTTTCTGTGCTTATACAGATATATCTCTATATACTCATACATATAACAATATATTGTATTAAATTGGAATCATACTCTACAAATTGGTTTACATCTTGCTTTTTTAACTTCAGGATATACGCTGGAGATCTTCCATATTGGCAAGTATTGATCTATCTTATATTACTGAGAAGGATTAAGAGCAGAAGAGAAGGAGGCGTGAAGTGGGGCAATCCTGAGAGGCTCCCTAGAGGAGGGGGCGACTCACTGACTTACCTGAGAGGAGCAGGGAGGTGGTTACAAGCAAGGCAGGAAAACAGCATTTGTTATAACTACGAGGTGCCAGGTATGTTACTCCCATCACCTCGTTTACTTCTCACACCATCCACAAAAGACATCTGATCCCTCCCACGTTTACAGATGCAGAAGTGAGGCCCAAGCTCCCAATGCCAGGATGTGGGGAGAAACTGTGACTTGATCCCAGGCTGGTATCTGCCAAGCCTGCTGTGTTTCCTCCACCTCACGGTAAGCAAGCTGTCCAGCCCCTGGCATGCAGGACCTGGGAGACCCCCCACTCCCCAACCCTTTCTCCAGCCCCTCTGTCCTCTCCACGACAGTCAGAGCCAGGTGGAGCTCTGCCCTCCACAGAGCACTTTGGAATTCATAAAAATGGTAATTTACTGAACAAGCCTTTGGAGGAGGGAAGTAATGAAAACCACAATATAAATTATGAGGCCATGGGTGTTATATGGGGCTGGAGCTAATGCTGTTAATCCCCAGAAGCATACAGGAAGCCTCCCCCGACTCCACCCTCCTTGGCTGAGTGTCTGCTCCTGGGAGCATCAAGGAGTGAGTGGTCTGTGCTTCCACAAGACAGACAGACCTTTGCCTGTGTTTAGCTGGGGGATCCCTGGGAGGGCGTATGCCCTCCCTAAGCCTCAGTTTCCTCATCACTGCAGTGGAGAGAACGGTAACATCTGCCATACCTCGTGGTGCTCTGTCAATGGACAAGGGCTACGTGTGTTGGGCTGTGCATATATTAGGGTTATTACCATGACCGTATTTCCTTAATTGAAAGGCTCCCCGTTATCTTTCCAACATTTTAGTTTTGCCATCAGGAGGCATTCTGCACATAATGTAATGTAATATAAGGTATTATAATGTAGGTCTCCTTCTGCCCCTGAAAAGCTGTTAACTTGACTTTAACTTAAAATCAATGGCATCTTAGAACTGAAGAAACATTACCTTATTATTGTTTTTATTTATTGTCATTAGTAGTTTGAAGACCTGGATGCCACTACCTATTCCTCACCTTAAAAAGTAAAAGAACTCCTTGAAGAGGGAGGAGAAGGAGGCTGTGGGGACTCATGCTGTGTGACCCTGAATGTGTGGCTTATTGTCTAGAGTGGCCAACAGTATGTTTTTTTCCCAGAACCGAGGATGTGGGACCTTCAATGCTAAAGTGGGGAAAGTCCTGGCAAACCCCGGGGTGGTTGGTCACCCTGCTGTCATCTCTAGGCCCTGACCTGTTGCCTCAATCCACAGGGGATAATAGCCACAAGGAAGGTGTGAAGATTTGTCAAAGTCAAGCAGCTTCCTTGCCGTCCAGGGGGTTTCCTTCTCCTCTCCAGGAGGCAGAAAGGGCACATCTCAAGTTGCAGATGGAAGAAATGAGGCCCAGAGAGGGCAAAGAACTTCCACACATCACATCCATGCCAGGCCCAGAAGGAAAGGGTGTGGAGTCATCAGCTACCCCTTTCTTGTGGAAGGCCCTGCCCTGACTTTCCACATTTGGTTACTCCATGGGAAGCGGAGGTAGAGATGAGGGTCGGGTGGTGCCAGAGGAGGCCTGGGGCTGCTAATGGTTCTCCAAGTGGAAAGTGAGCTGGGACTTAGGTCTTATCTACTTTGGCCTTTTGCTGTGTGACCTTGGATCAATCACATACCCTCTCTGGGTCTCAGTTTTCACATTTGTAAAATGAAGAATTTGGGTTAATAAAGTCATTTCTAAACCTATATACAAATCTGAACTACTAAAGGTGGTTGTTAAATACAGATCCCTGGGCCTCACCCCAGCCAGGCCTAGCATCTCTGGGAGAGGGTTCAGGAATCTCTGTGTTGAACCAGCTTCCCAGAAGGGCAGGGCTTGGCTTCAGAACAACTGAGGTTTTGTCTCTTAGCTAGGTGACCTTGGGCAAGGCACTTAACCTCTCTGAGTTTTAGTTTCCTCATCTATAAAAAATGGGGGTACTTATTCCCTGGAAGGGCCATTGAGAGGATTAAATTACATGATCAGTGCAGAAAGATTCCTATTTCCCTCTCCAGTCATGCATCTCAAATGTCAGCCTGGTCCAGTCTTGGCTTACCCTGTGACCAACGTCTCTGTCCCTAGAATCTCTAGAGAGTGAGTGACAGGGCCAGGGTGGGCAGGGGAGGGGCTTGACAGAGGATGAGGAGGAGGAGGGGAACAGGAGGGAGAGGGAAGGAGGAGGGTCCTCTAGGGACTGAAATGCATTCCTTCATTCTGGAACGTGCCTCTTAATCAACTTAATGGGCCTCTGGCTGAGCAGGGGCCATAGAGGGTAGGAGAAGATGGAGATGGCGGCTGAAGCTGTGACTGTGGCGTGTGGGCAGGGGGCCAGCAGAGCGGGGCTGCTGCTGACCAAGGGGAGCCTGAGGAGGGGCCCGGGGGAAGCCTGGACACTGGACTGGTGGTCGAGAGCGTCATCATTTCCCTCCTAACCTTCTCCCCAGCCCATGGCCTGGCCCCTCTGGGATTTGGGAAGGGAGAGAATTCTTCCTGGGAATTGGAAGCACCTGACCATAGGTATCTGATTTCCAACCCCTGACCCAGTTTAGCAACCTCTGCAATCCAGGTGCTGGGCTGGATCCAGAGAAGGTGGAGAAGCCCACTCTAAGTGGGTCAGGGATCATGGTCATGGGGGTGGCCCTCAGTGGTGACTCTCAGACACCATCAATCATTGGGGCTCCAGAAATCTCCTGGCAGAGAGCCACATCGATCCTCTTCGATTACCGGTGCCAGCGTCCTGAGCAGGGAAGCCTCGCTGCCTTAGGGGCACTAAGGCCTGGGTGGGGCGTGGGGGGGTGGGGGGGTGGGGGTGGGGAGGGAAATGGGCTGACGTGGTTCTCTCCACCTCTTCTCCTTTCTCCACCCTGGAGCTATAGCCCAAGGGAAGGAATCCCAGCATAATGAGTCTCCGGACTCCGGCTCACCTTTCCAGCAGGGTGACTTCTTACAGGTTGCTTCGTTCTGAGCCGCAGTCTTCCCATCTGTAAAGTGGGCGTCCTGATACCACCCTCCCAGCAGTGAGGGAGAAATGTGAGAAAGTGGGTGAAGGGCCCAGCGCAAGGCAAATGTACACCTTGGTGATATGCGATCTGCTGCTCAGTGCCTTCTGCCAGATGGTGAGGGATTCCCAGGCCAGTCCAGGCAGAGGGTGAGGCGGCCAGGGTGGCAGGGTGCGGGCAGTGTGGGCAGGGGTGGAAGCAGGAAGACCAAACTCTTCCCAGGTGGCTGGGCAGTGTCCCAGCTCCCTGGCCTGCACAGGGATGGCCCCTAGGTCCCTTCCTATTTGTAAGAGCTGAGGAGTACAAGGGAGGTGGTAATTTGCATGTGTTTTACATGTGCTTTGCATATGACAAGATGCCTTGGAGTCTGTTCTCAGGCAGCCTTGGAGCAAGCTGGGAGCTACTCAGTCCTATCTGCTGTGTCACAGTTTGAAGGGGGCCTGGGCCAGTCCCTTCGGGGAACAAAGGCCAAAAGGGTTAGGGGATTTTCCCAGCCACACAGTGGATGAAGGCCTCTACCACATGATGATGATGGGGGTGAGGGTGATGATAAAAATAGTAACACCAATGAACACTTACCAAGCAGTTGCCTATTCAGGGCTCAGCTCTAAGTACTTTATATACATTAACTCATTCTGTCCTCACGCTAACCCTATAGGGTCGGTGTCACAATTTTTCCCGTTTGACTCTCGAGGGCACCGAAGAACAGAGAGGTTCCGTGACTTTCCCAAGGCCACAGAGCTGCATGTGGCAGAGCCGGCATCCAGACCTGGGCAGTGTAGTCCAGAGCGCATGCTCTTGTCCACTACATCCTGCACTGCAAGTTCACAGTGGAGCAAACTGAGGGGCACTCCTTGCCCTGGGGTCTGGGTCTGGCCCCCTACTTTCCGAGCTCCCCACCTCCAGCTCCCCCAGCACTGACCTCTGGGTGCGGGTCAGAGAGGCAGGGTCCAGAGAGGATCAAAGGTTGACTGCCTTGAGAACATTCTTTGTCTGCCAGGTGTCAAGCCCGGAACAGCCTGGGAGACAATATCTGCAGGAGTCACATTTGTTAATCTTGCGTTCGTTAATTTATTTTATTTTCCATCCTCAGAATTAGGACGAGCCTCTTGAACTCAATATGCAAATGTATGCAAAGCAAGGTGAACAGGCATCTTTAAAACCCTGACACATTTTTTTCTTCCTTGCATTAGTGGAATTGCAGCTCTCCCCAGTCTGTGGGTGGAAAGGTGGCAGCGATGGCAGATGCGGCGGAGGGGGTCCTGTGTCACTTTCCAAAGCAAGTTTTTGTCCACTTGCTCCTCTGCCCCTCCCAGGGGCCCTCGGCGGTGGGTGTTATTAACATTCCCATTTTACTTCCGAGGCCAGTGAGGCCCAAAGGCGTGAAGTGATGTACTCAAGATCACATAGGAAGGCCCATGGCCTCACCACTGACTTCTTTCCTGGCCCTTGTGTGACGGGAACTGCCGCTCAGGGGGGCTGGTGGGGGCCGAGCGGGGCCAGTGGCCCTTGGAAAGGTGGCCTGTGGGGAAGGACTTTTGAGGCCCATATACCCACAGTAGCATCCACCACCCTCCCCAGCCCTTCCTGTGGTTGGCCTTCCCTTGACCAGGAGATGGAGGGAGGCCCCCATTACGGCCCTCTCCCTCCCCCTGCCTCCCTGCGGAGCTCAGTGGACCGAGTTATTGCTGGCCAGGTGTTCAGCGATCTCTCGGATCAGAGGCCTTGGCCTAATTGCTAGAAAAGCCTTCCTCAGCTCCCCAGGAAGCAAAACCTGACAGATTTCCCAGCAGCAGTCATGTCGCTAGAGGGGGAAATAAAGAGAGAGAGGATGACAAAGAGAAGAGAGGCAGAGAGAGAGACAGAGACAGAGACAGAGACAGAAGTTAGTAACGTAGAAACAAGACTTCTGGTCTCTAGAAAGGAGGACCCTCTTTCCTCCTCGCCTCTCCTCTTCCTGCCCCTCTCTTCCTTAGTCTACCAGGAACCCCTGGTTGAAAGCTAACATCCTGAAGAATGAGGACAGAGCAGCAGAAGGATTTGGGGACTGGGGTGGGGCAGAAAGCTCCTGGGGAGGATGTGGAAATGCAGAGGAAGATGAGATAAGCCCCCCGGGGCAGAGGCAGAAAGCACCAGGGAGCCTGAAGAGGAGATTATTGGACACAAACTAATACATAAGGGGAGGGAAATGTTTCTATGTTCTTTAGACCAATCCCCAATGGGTTTGTGCAGACTGTATATTCTGAGGTTGGAATATCATCCAGGATGTGCCCTGTTTCCCTGCCTGGACGACCCCACTCCTGGCTCATAGCCCTCCTCGGTCCTTAGAGACCTGGGGAGTCAGGAGGCCGAGAACAGGGACAGGGGTCCTGTAGACAGACCACGGTCGCCTCCCTGGGCATCTCACACTGGGTCCCTGCACCCGCAGAGCGTATTCTAGGCTGCAGCCTGTTGCCCAGGGAATTATGCCCAGGCAGAAAGCAAGACTGCAGCCTGGAGTTGAGGGAGAGGTGCCCACCATACATTCTGTGAAGAAACAGGCACCATTGGCTCAGCCAAGTCAAACAGCTTGGATAAAAACAGGTTTCCCCTGAATCCCAGCACCAATAGCCAGCTTCTCAGTGACCATCCAGGGTCCTAGGCAGAGGGACCACCCAGCCCTGCCCAGCGCAGCAGCTTGCCCGCTCCCCCCAGGGCATGTGGGTGCCCCCGGTTGCCCACCTCCATGACATTTTCCTTCCACCCCTCTTCCCTTCACTGAGTTATTCTCCACGTCAGGTTTTATTGGGAAAGAGTGGGAGGAAGTTTGAAAAATAAACATTTTAATGAGAAATCAATAAATAAGGGAGCAGGCCACACTTTTTCCCTTTAATTTTTTAAAGGAAAAATTAATTTTCCCTTTGCCTAAGTACCTGTCACCTTAAATTAATGTCTCTGAGAGCGAAAATGATGGAGAAGTTGGGTCATTAGGCAAATTTTAATTAGAGGCTCAGATGTCCTTTACTAATAAGATGTTACTTATATTTCATTCTGTTCTTGCCTCCTGACTGCCAGGACATCTTTGCAATGTAATCGAGGTCCCTGGGGGACCAAGGAGATGCGGCCTTAGGGAGATGGCGGTGGGGCAAGGGAGGGGAATGGTGGGTGGCTTTTTTCTCATTGAGTGGGCTGGGCAGGGGAGAGGGATCATGGGGAGAGTTATTTCTGCATATTTCCCAGGAAGGGGGTCAGTTCTAGGGCCCAAACCAGCCTCTCTCCAGTGGCTCCCAGTGTGTGTGTGTGTGTGTGTGTGTGTGTGTGTGTGTGAGAGAGAGAGAGAGAGAGAGAGAGAGAGAGAGAGAGAGAGAGAGTGTCCTTTTGTGCAAAGGGCCAGCCAGTACGGCAGACATAACAGAGCAATTAAGAGGTTGGTTCTGAAGCCAGCCTTCTCAAGATCCATCTTTAGGCTCTAACTCTGTCCTTGAATAGTTACTTAACGTCTCTGTGCCTCAGTTTCCTTACCTGAAAAATAGGGACAATGGGTACCTACCTCCTACAGGTGTTGAAAGGGTTCAACTTGACTTAATAACCCTTTAGAATGGGGTCTGGCAAGAGTAAGCCCTTAATGTTGGCCACACGCTCCCACGTGCTGGTGAGGGCCTGTGTGGGCCTGGCACGCATGTGTGTTCTTGTGTGCGTGCTGTACTTCACTGGGAACGGCACTGGATTTGGACTCAGAAGTCATGGCTGCGAGCCGCACATCTGCCACTTCCAGCCTGGGTGATGTTGGTTGACCCTTTTTGGGTTTGCCATCTGCCAAGAGACTCGGAGATGAGAACCGGGACTCTGGATGTCCCTCCCTGGGTGGGACGAGTCCCAGAGGGGACACACAGAGTGATGGGAAGCACTGGCCATGAGTCAGGAGGGGGGTCTTCTCCCACTCACCTACTCCCCTGCAGGCAGCCCCCATCAACACACTCAGCAGGATGCAGCTTGTAGCATGTCTCCAAGCAGGTGTGTACACCTGCCTGTGAATGTGATGGGGGAATGTAGAGTGGGGAGGATCTTCAGAAATCTCCCCCTGTGCCCCTCAGGGGCTCCTCTGTGCTCTTCCCAATCAAGTCCTCCTCTGGTTCTGCAAATGGGCATCATTTCAGCCATGCCCATGCAGATCACATGTGCAGACCCAGAGCTCGGGGGCCCTTCCGAGAGCCTGGAGGTGGTTGGGAGCAGGGCAGATGCAGAAAGTTAGCTTATTCCACCCAGATCAAATGTGCTCAGACTCAAGGCTGGGAGATGACCCAGAACAAGCTTCTCTTACCTTGCATAGGAACCCAGGCCTGAGGGACTCCTGGGCCCCTCTGGAAACACGATTTCCCACTTCTGGACTTTAATTCCCTCTAGAGGCATTCAACATGGGGAGGAGGACACACTGGCTGTGAGCCTCACCTGGGTATTCTTGCTCCCTGGCAATGTCTGGGGAAGAAATGGAGAGTGGAAACCCGCACAGGGTCTGAGAATGGGGCTGAGAGGGAACTCATGCATTATTAAGTGCCTGCCGTGTGCCAGGCACTGTGTGCAACACTTTATTTATTTATTTATTTTTAACATCTTTATTGGAGTATAATTGCTTTACAATGGTGTGTTAGTTTCTGCTTTATAACAGAGTGAATCAGTTACACATATACATATGGTCCCATATCTCTTCCCTCTTGTGTCTCCCTCCCTCCCACCCTCCCTATCCCACCCCTTTAGGTGGTCACAAACCACCTAGCTGATCTCCCTGTGCTATGCGACTGCTTCCCACTAGCTATCTATTTTACGTTTGGTAGTGTATATATGTCCATGCCACTCTCTCACCTTGTCACAGCTTACCCTTCCCCCTCCCCATATCCTCAAGTCCATTCTCTAGTAGGTCTGTGTCTTTATTCCCGTCTTACCGCTAGGTTCTTTTTTTGTTTTTTGGCGGTACGCGGGCCTTTCACTGTTGTGGCCTCTCCCGTTGCAGAGCACAGGCTCCGGACGCACAGGCTCAGCGGCCATGGCTCACGGGCCTAGCCGCTCCGTGGCATGTGGGATCTTCCCAGACCGGGGCACGAACCCGTGTCCGCTGCATTGGCACTCAACCACTGCGCCACCTGGGAAGTCCACCCCTAGGTTCTTCGTGACCTTTTTTTTTTTCTTAGATTCTGTATATATGTGTTAGCATACGGTATTTGTTTTTCTCTTTCTGACTTACTTCACTCTTTATGACAGACTCTAGGTTCATCCACCTCACTACAAATAACTCAATTTTGGTTTTTTTTACGGCTGAGTAATATTCCATTGTATATATGTGCCACATCTTCTTTATCCATTCATCTGTTGATGGACACTTAGGTTGCTTCCGTGTCCTGGCTATTGTAAATAGAGCTGCAATGAACATTGGGGTGCATGTGTCTTTTTGAATTATGGTTTTCTCAGGGTATATGCCCAGTAGTGGGATTGCTGGGTCATATGGTAGTTCTATTTTTAGTTTTTTAAGGAACCTCCATACTGTTCTCCATAGTGGCTGTATCAATTTACATTCCCACCAACAGTGCAAGAGGGTTTCCTTTTCTCCACACCCTCTCCAGCATTTATTGTTTCTAGATTTTTTGATGATGGCCATTCTGATCGGTGTGAGATGATATCTCATTGTAGTTTTGATTTGCATTTCTCTAATGATTAATGATGTCGATCATTCTTTCATGTGTTTGTTGCCAATCTGTATATCTTCTTTGGAGAAATGTCTGTTTAGATCTTCTGCCCCTTTTTGGATTGGCTTGTTTGTTTTTTTGTTATTGAGCTGCATGAGTTGCTTGTAAATTTTGGAGATGAATCCTTTGTCAGTTGCTTCATTTGCAAATATTTTCTCCCATTCTGAGGGTTGTCTTTTGGTCTTGTTTATGGTTCCCTTTGCTGTGCAAAAGATTTTAAGTTTCATTAGGTCCCATTTGTTTATTTTTGTTTTTATTTCCATTTCTCTAGGAGGTGGGTCAAAAAGGATCTTGCTGTGATTTATGTCATAGAGTGTTCTGCCTATGTTTTCCTCTACGAGTTAGAGAGTGTCTGGCCTTACATTTAGGTCTTTAATCCATTTTGAGTTTATTTTTGTATATGGTGTTAGGGAGTGTTCTAATTTCATACTTTTACATGTACCTGTCCAGTTTTCCCAGCACCACTTACCGAAGAGGCTGTCTTTTCTCCACTATATATTCTTGCCTCCTTTATCAAAGATAAGGTGACCATATGTGTGTGGGTTTATCTCTGGGCTTTCTATCCTGTTCCATTGATCTATATTTCTGTTTTTGTGCCAGTACCATACTGTCTTGATTACTGTAGCTTTGTAGTATAGTCTGAAGTCAGGGAGCCTGATTCCTCCAGCTCCATTTTTCGTTCTCAAGATTGCTTTGGCTGTTCAGGGTCTTTTGTGTTTCCATACAAATTGTGAAATTTTTTGTTCTAGTTCTGTGAAAAATGCCAGTGGTAGTTTGATAGGGATTGCATTGAATCTGTAGATTGCTTTGGGTAGTATAGTCATTTTCACAATGTTGATTCTTCCAATCCAAGAACATGGTATATCTCTCCATCTATTGATATCATCTTTAATTTCTTTCATCAGTGTCTTATAATTTTCTGCATACAGGTCTTTTGTCTTTTGTCTCCTTAGGTAGGTTTATTCCTAGATATTTTATTCTTTTTGTTGCAATGGTAAATGGGAGTGTTTTCTTAATTTCACTTTCAGATTTTTCATCATTAGTGTATAAGAATGCCAGAGATTTCTGTGCATTAATTTTGTATCCTGCTACTTTATCAAATTCATTGATTAGCTCTAGTAGTTTTCTGGTAGCATCTTTAGGATTCTCTATGTATAGTATCATGTCATCTGCAAACAGTGACAGCTTTACTTCTTCTTTTCTGATTTGGATTCCTTTTATTTCTGTTTCTTCTCTGAATGCTGTGGCTAAAACTTCCAAAACTATGTTGAATAAGAGTGGTGAGAGTGGGCAACCTTGTCTTGTTCCTGATCTTAGTGGAAATGGTTTCAGTTTTTCACCATTGAGGGCGATGTTGGCTGTGGGTTTGTCATATATGGCCTTTATTATGTTGAGGAAAGTTCCCTCTATGCCTACTTTCTGCAGGGTTTTTATCATAAATGGGTGTTGAATTTTGTCAAAAGCTTTCTCTGCATCTATTGAGATGATCATATGGTTTTTCTCCTTCAATTTGTTAATATGGTGTATCACGTTGATTGATTTTTGTATATTGAAGAATCCTTGCATTCCTGGAATAAACCCCACTTGATCATGGTGTATGATCCTTTTAATGTGCTGTTGGATTCTGCTTGCTAGTATTTTGTTGAGGAGTTTTGCATGTATGTTCATCAGTGATATTGGCCTGTAGTTTTCTTTCTTTGTGACATCTTTTGTTTTGGTATCAGGGTGATGGCGGTCTCGTAGAATGAATTTGGGAGTGTTCCTCCCTCTGCTATATTTTGGAAGAGCTTGAGAAGGCAACACTTTAAATATGCTGACCCATCAATCCTTTAACGGCAGCAGAGATACCATCATTGTCACCTTTTACAGATGGGACAATTGAGGTTAGGTAATTTTCCCAAGGTCACATAGCTAGTAAGCTAACATTCAATTTAGGTCTGTCTGGGTTTTCATTCTTTCCTTTGTAGATAAGCACACAGGCTAGCGGCAGGGCCCCGGGGAATGTCAGAAAGTCTCACAGCCTCTGCAGGAGGGAGGGCCTATGGCTCAGAGGCCTAAGCATTCTGAGCAGCTGTGTGCCTTCAGGTGAGACCCTGCCCCTCTCTGGGCCTCCGTCTTCCCCTGGTGCACTGGATCAAATGAGCTCTGGCTGCTTCTCCTGAGACCAGGTTTGGGGGACTACCGGGAGGAAAGAAATACTGCAGAGGGTTGAGGGGCTGGTGTGCGTGCTGGGGCTGAGTTGAAGCTGTCACTCCCCCTGGGTCATTGGCCCCCAGTTCACCTTTGGGACATGAGGTACAAGTGGAGGGCAGAGCCATTGCTGGGGCCATTACTCACCACGGCAACACCTTAGCTGCTGCTGTCTCACTGAACCCAGCTTCCCATGGAAAGGAATGGAAATTGCACTCATTTTCCAGGAACAAAGAGGCCAGCTTGCCAACCTTGCCGGTTTCTTCCCACCTTGTTCTGCTCCCTGCCTCCACTTGGTTGTATTAGAACCTCTGCTACCCCTCAAAGATGGGTGGAAAGACAAAAAAGAGTGAAGCAGGGAGGGAGAGAGCTCAGAAGGGACTCAAGAACTCTCCTTCCCCAACTTACTCTGTGGGGAGGGAGTTGGGGGCACTTAGATGGTGGCAGGAAAGATGAGGGCAGAGGCCCTATAGGCCGATGGGGAGAACAGATTTGCTGATGGGGTTGAGAAGGAGCTGTGCAGGAAATGCAGACTGGGGAAAGAGAATTCCCTTCTTCGATTGTCTGTTATATATTAAGCTCTTCCACACATGCCATCTCATTAAATCCCCACAGTTCCCATCATCACCAAGAAACAAGCTCAGAGAGGTTTAGTGATTTGCCCAAGAACACAGCATGTCAGGTGGCAGAGTCAGGATTTAGACACCAGTCCTCTCTGAATCCAGAGCCTTTTCTACTTTACCATGATGCCTCTCTGTGGCTCAGGAGTTGGAAGTTCTGATTTTTGGAGATGAATGTTGATGCTAAATTGCCATTTGAATCTCTCTGGGCCTTTATTTACCCATCTGTAAAATGAGAAGATTTGATTAGATGATGTCCAAAGTCCCTTTTAGTGCTGTCTTTCTGCACTGAAGAGGTGAGAGTTTTGGGGCTCCCTCCCCAACCCAAAGTTGAGAACAATGAATAGCTTGGAGGGATATCCAGGCACCTGGGTTGACCTTTGTCATTAGTGAAGTAGAGTGGAGTCTTCTTGCCTCTCAGGACCTCATCATTACCACCTTCAGACACCGAGTCCTCTGGCTATTGATTCTAGTTTGGCAGACATGTGACTGACGCCAGGAAGGGGGCAAAGAGACAGCCCAGTCTCAGGGCTCCAGTGTGTAAGGAAACCTGAACAATTCCTCTGTAGCACAATAACTCCTCCTTCTTTGACCCCTCCCTCCAAGCCACAGACCCCAATTAGCAGCTTATCACCAAAGTTCCCAGATGCTTTCCTGTTATTGGATGCACTGATTAATGAAGATGTTTCTGGCTGGGATGAGGAGAATGGGAGGTAGGATGTGAACCTGTAAAAAATGTAGTGAGAGAGATTTCAGACTCCTGGCTGTTGCACTTTCTTCACACTTTTAGGAAGGTGTCTGGTTCCTGAAAGGACTCCTGGCCCGAGTATAGTTTTCTTATAATTACCCCCATTCCTCTGGGCTTATACCATCATCCTAAGTATTGAGGAACAAGAGGAAAAGACCAGGCTCTGCCTAAGAGGAAAAGACCAGGCTCTGCCTACTGGGGTAGACCAGTCCCTGTCCTGTGGGGATATTAGCCCAATGAGGGAGGCATAGCTCCCAATGGGAAGGAGTACTCACCCCAAAGAGACACCGTGGCTGCATCCCATAGGGAATTCTTGGGCTGGTGAGGAAGATAGTATGCTTGTCTTAGCAGGGGCTGGTCTAAAGAAGTTAAGGGGGCTGAAAGGGGAAAATATAAAGTTCAAATGCAGAAAGATGACTGAAGAAGAGTATTCAACTTGATGCTGGTGGGGGGGGGGGAAGAGGAAGGTCTCTGCCCTCAGGTGGCCTTTCTCTTGAAGGGAGATGAGTCACCCTCAGGGAACCCAATAATATTGATTTGTGTGTGTGTGTGTGTGTGTGTGTACAATTTCATGATCAGGACTGAAACTCTTACTTTCTAAATTTGTTTGACAGAGACTATCACAAAGGAACCTCGAGAGAAGGATTCTCTTGTCCTTTTCCTTGTCATTTGGAGCAGAAAAGCTCAAATTGGGAACAAACATAGAAACATCGTCTCCCTTTACCAAGTTGAAGTTGTTGGACTTTGTATTCTTTGTTGAGTTATGAGAAAAAGGTCTGGGAGTCATAAGAACATACTTGGTCACTGTATGACTTCAGAAGAGTCCTTCCTCCTCTCTGGGCCTCAGTTTTCCCATCTCTAAAATGATTAATTAAATTTAGAAAATCTCTCTGGTCTCTTCTAGCCCCTGACATTCTTGTTTTGGTTTTTTCCCCCTTGTGAGTCTTCTCCACCAACTTCCTCTTGGGGGGCAGGATCTGTCCATGGTTCTGAAGACCTTGGGGCCAGTGAGAATTGCCTATCTGGCCCAATTAGTTGTAATTTTTTCCACTTATCAGTCGTCGAGTTTTGTGCACACACATGGAAAGCACAATAATCAGATCTAAGGGTGACATAGTCAAAGTACAAGGTTCAAACCTTGCCTACAAGCAGCTTGTGTAAGCCAGTGTATACTTACAACCAGATCAGGGCTGAAGGAGCTTAGAGGACATTTACTCCAATCCTCTCACTTTATAGTGATGTCCACCACCTGGTTGCATTGGTTCGGAAGGTGTCTGGTTCCTGAAAGGACTGAAAGCGCCACGCCCATTTTCCTAAATATTCACATGTGTATGGAGGAAGGGGTCGTGGAGAGGAGCTATGGGGACATGGAGAAGAAAAGGAACAGATTATTTACTTAAATGGCTCTTTCTTCCCCCCATTGGATGAGTGTGGGTGCTCTATTCCATGGTGTGCCAATGATTCTTTTATCAATGACTAGTATCCATGGCCTTACAATTTCCCCCCAAAATCTTAAGAACATGAGAATTGGCCTCAGAAAGCCCACTTTTCTCTCTAGTCCTGGCCTTAGAGCATGGTTAGAATTTGAGCTTCAGAAATCTGAAGTTCAAAGGGCCTTTGCCTTTTTGGGTTTCTGAGGACGTGTTCAAAGTCTCATTGTATATCTGAGAAGAGTGAGGCACAGAAGAGAGGACAGAAGAGAACCCCTCTCCCCATTCATTGAGGCTTCATCATGCTTTGGGTGTTTTACTTCTATTATTTCATTGAGTCCTCATGAGAATCCTCTGAAGAGGGATGTTGTTATCATGCATTTTACAGATGTGGAAGCAGAAGTCGAGAGAGATTAAATACCTGGCGCAAACTCACCAGCTAGCAAGTGGTAGATTATAGTTTCCAGTTTAGAACCCATACTTCTTCCACTCCAAAATGAATGACAAGTCCATGGGTAAGAGCAGAAGGGACCTAAAAGAATCCCTTAGGGAGTTCTTTCAAATCACCCATTTTTTCCCATTGTAGCCCTGTCTAGGTTGTAGCAGGTAAAATACCAGATTTCCTCATACAGTGAGTCCATCCTTCTCCCTTGTCTGGAGAGTGGAGCTGAGGTGGGGATTCTCCCTCTTCATCCTTGCCCTCCAGATCTCAAATATGCCCCTTGGGAGAGTTTTTTTTTGTCACACTAAGTGGCTTTGCAAAATTTGAAATGTTCAAACAACCCACTCTGCTCTACAAGGGCTGTTTGGTGGCTCCCTAGAATACTAAATCTTCAGGTGGAGAGGCGTCCTGCTGGGACCAACTTTACTCACCCAGTAGCTCCTGCTGATGCCATTCTCTCTCCACTTCTCACCTCTGCATCGTGGATAAGGACTGTGTGAGAGGCAATGCTGTGTTAGGGGGAGGAGTCCTCAATGTGCCCAAGGGAAAACACTTTCTTGGAAATGTGATAGAATTGTCAACATTACTTGAAACAGATTGCGTCAATTGTGATACACAAGTTACAATTCTGTTTACTCTACAGCAGTGTAAAAATTGCTAAAATGTCATCAAGAGAGGAAATAAAAGCAACGGAAGATTGGACAGGAGTCACCAGAATCCTGGGGTTAGGGAGAAACAATCAGGACCAAGTGTTACAAGCATGAGTCAGCACCAGGGATAGAGGCAGAGCTTGTTACCTGCCCTCCTCCCATTGCTCTTTGTTCAATGATGCTGTACCTATGGCTAGGGTCAGGTCCTCCAACTGGCAGGCCTTCTTTTCTTGACCTGTTTATCTGACCCCTGCCCTCCCTTTGCCTTAGCCTGGGCATCTCCTGGGGCCGTGAACAGCTGACACTACCCTCGCACACTTAGAGGATGAACTTGCTACATTCAAAGCTCAGACCTCCAACACAGAGGGCATCTGGGCTGCTCAGGCCTCCTCCCTACAGGGTAGGTGACCTTCTTCTTTGATGGAGGAGCAGGTGGGTTGGTTTGGCTCTAGCAAGAATTTTTCATGTGACAGGTGGCCTAGAGTGATTAGGCAGGAACCCTCTCCCTTCTCCCACATTCAGGAAACTCTGGCTTCAGGGTAAGAGGAGAAAATTAAAACTAAGGTTTAGTATGGAATTAGGGCCATAAAAGCACAGGCTACAGCAATGCAACAGCTACAACCATAAACCTAGAGCCCATTCAATCATAGAATAGGTGTTTTTACACATTAAGTAGGAGCATTTATGTACAGGTAACAGAGAATAACTCCTGATCTTCTGTTTGTAGCAATAATTGGACCTTTCTGGAGTTTCTGTGGTTGTTTAATTATGGTGAATGGACAAAGAGGTTGGGAATGGGGAAGGTCAGGGCAGATAGAACTGTGGCTAAGGTTGAATTTCATGACCAAGGAAGCAAAATGTGGTCAAACTCAATTTGTCCATGTTTCTGCCTCCAGGAAGGATGAGCCTAATGTCCAGGTCAGATTGGTGGTGCTCACTTTAGGATTTAGGGAGCAGGATATATATTTTTAACATCTTTATTGGTGTATAATTGCTTTACAATGGTGTGTTAGTTTCTGCTGTATAACAACATGAATCAGCTATATGTACACATATATCCCCATATCCCCTCCCTCTTGAGCCTCCCTCCCACCCTCCCTATCCCACCCCTCTAGATGGTCACAAAGCACCCAGCTGATCTCCCTGTGCTATGCGGCTGCTTCCCACTAGCTGTCTATTTCACATTTGGTAGTGTATATATGTCAATGAGGAAGCAGGATATTTTGAACTATTCCTTGGGGTTTCCTTCCCCATCCCCTCAAATCTTGATTCAATGAGTCATGGTCACTGTCAGCATCAGGAACTCTGGGTTGGTCTTTGATCTTAGGCTCCTCTCTTCCCATCTGCTTTAGCCTTTAGTCTTTTAAGGTCTCCTATGATCTGTCCAGGTCATAAGGCAGATGTGGATTTGTGCAGTAAGGCTCCTGCTGCTTCCTAAGTTCTAAAAAAGGCAAAGAGGTGCAGTTGACAGCTCTCCAGAAATAATTCTAACAACTAATGACACATTCTAACCTCTAAACAAAAATTCACTCAAAAATTGAGCTACTATGGTATGCTAGGCTCTGAGCACAAGCGGTATAAAGTGAATCCCTTCCTTCAAACAGTTCCCAATCTGGAGTTGTAAAGGTAACTTTAAACTTTATGAGGTGTTCCACTTGGGTGTACTCAAAGGCCTATAGTATGGGGCTTCCCTGGTGGTGCAGTGGTTGAGAGTCCACCTGCCGATGCAGGGGACACGGGTTCGTGCCCCGGTTCGGGAAGATCCCACATGGCCTCTGAGCCTGCGCGTCCGGAGCCTGTGCTCCACAACAGGAGAGGCTGCAACAGTGAGAGGCCCTCGTACCGCAAAAAAAAAAAAAAAAAAAAAAAGCCCTATAGTATGAACAAGTTGGAAAGGATTGTCAGCTTCATTTTATAGAGAAGGCACTTGGACCTTGGAGAGATTGTCTTAGGTGGTAGAGCTGGGGCCACAACTCAGGTCTCCTGACTCCAAGGCAGAGCCCTTTGGCTCTACCACACTTGAAGCTCTAACTCAACCTAACCAGAATTCTTATTGCTGCACGTGACTCTCCTTTCTTGGTATTTGAGAGGATCCACAAGGGGAGAGCCCCACATGCTTTAAGGTTACCAGGGCTTAACTTATATTTCCTGAGTAATAGCAATAGCTGGCATTTATTAAACACCACTTGCAAACATTGTTCTAAACGCTTCACATATATTAACTCACAACAGCTCTCTGAGGTAGGTACTATTATTATCTTCACTTTGCAGAAGTTGAGGCACAGGGATGATAACTGACTTACCCTAAGTCCCATAGCTGGCAAATGGCAGACAAGGCAGCCTGCTCCAAAGTCTGTACTCTAACCACTACCCCACACTGTCTCTCCTGTGGAAAGAACACTGGAGATTTAGGCTCAAGCTCTCATCTACATTTACTTACAGTGTGACTTTGGATGAGTCACTTAATCCCCCTGGGACTCAGTTTCCTTCATTGACAAATAATAACAGTAACTCACATTTACATGGTACTTTGCAGTTTACAAAGCACTTTGGCAAGCATCGACTCACTTGATCCTCACGAATATCAGTGAAGATGACAATCTTGATTTTATACATGAGAAAACTCAGGGCTCCAGGGTCTGGCCAAGGTCATATAGCTAGTACATACTGGAGTAAGACTTGGAACCCAGGCCTTTGTGGTTTCCTTAACTTGGAATATGTAGGTCTTGGACCAAATGTGCTCTAAGCATCCTGCCAGCCCAGATCTTCTCTGTGCTGGGAAATTAAGAATCTGGGATTGTCTTAGTCACTTCGGGCTGCTACAACAGATTACCATAGACTGGGTGGCTTACGAGCAACAGAATTTTTTTTTTTAACATCTTTATTGGAGTATAATTATTTTACAATGGTGTGTTAGTTTCTGCTTTATAACGAAGTGAATCAGTTATACATATACATATATCCCCATATCTCTTCTCTCTTGCGTCTCCCTCCCTCCCACCCTCCCTATCCCACCCCTCTAGGTGGTCACAGAGCACTGAGCTGATCTCCCTGTGCTATGCGATTGCTTCCCACTAGCTATCTATTTTACATTTGGTAGTGTATATATGTCCATGCCTCTCTCTCACTTTGTCCCAGCTTACCCTTCCCCCTCCCCGTATCCTCAAGTGCATTCTCTAGTAGGTCTGCGTCTTTATTGCTGTCCTACCCCTAAGTTCTTCATAACCAATTTTTTCGTTTGTTTTTTAGATTCCATATATATGTGTTAGCATACGGTATTTGTTTTGCTCTTTCTGACTTACTTCACTCTGTATGACAGACTCTAGGTCCATCCACCTCACTACAAATAACTCAATTTCGTTTCCTTTTATGGCTGAGTAATATTCCATTGTATATAAGTGCCACATCTTCTTTATCCATTCATCTGTTGATGGACACTTAGGTTGGTTGCTTCCATGTCCTTGCTATTGTAAATAGAGCTGCAATGAACATTGTGGTACATGACTCTTTTTGAATTATGGTTTTCTCAGGGTATATGCCCAGTAGTGGGATTGCTGGGTTGTATAGTAGCTCAATTTTTAGTTTATTGAGGAACCTCCATACTGTTCTCCATAGTGGCTGTATCATTTTACGTTCCCACCAACAGTGCAAAAGGGTTCCCTTTTCTCCACACCCTCTCCAGCATTTATTATTTGTAGACTTTTTGATGATGGCCATTCTGACCGGTGTGAGATGATATCTCATTGTAGTTTTGATTTGCATTTCTCTAATGATTAATGATGTCAAGCATTCTTTCATGTGTTTGTTGGTAATCTGTATATCTTATTTGGAAATGTCTATTTAGGTCTTCTGCCCCTTTTTGGATTGGCTTGTTTGTTTTTTTGATATAGAGCTGCATGAGCTACTTGTAAATTTTGGAGATTAATCCTTTGTCATTGCTTCATTTGCAAATATTTTCTCCCATTCTGAGGGTTGTCTTTTGGTCTTGTTTATGGTTCCCTTTGCTGTGCAAAAGCTTTTAAGTTTCATTAGGTCCCATTTGTTTATTTTTATTTCCATTTCTCTAGGAGGTGGGTCAAAAAGGATCTTGCTTGTGATTTATGTCATAGAGTGTTCTGCCTATGTTTTCCTCTACGAGTTAGAGAGTGTCTGGCCTTACATTTAGGTCTTTAATCCATTTTGAGTTTATTTTTGTGTATGGTGTTAGGGAGTGTTCTAATTTCATACTTTTACATGTACCTGTCCAGTTTTCCCAGCACCACTTACCGAAGAGGCTGTCTTTTCTCCACTGTATATTCTTGCATAGGTGACCATATGTGTGTGGGTTTATCTCTGGGCTTTCTATCCTGTTCCATTGATCTATATTTCTGTTTTTGTGCCAGTACCATACTGTCTTGATTACTGTAGCTTTGTAGTATAGTCTGAAGTCAGGGAGCCTGATTCCTCCAGCTCCATTTTTCGTTCTCAAGATTGCTTTGGCTGTTCAGGGTCTTTTGTGTTTCCATACAAATTGTGAAATTTTTTGTTCTAGTTCTGTGAAAAATGCCAGTGGTAGTTTGATAGGGATTGCATTGAATCTGTAGATTGCTTTGGGTAGTATAGTCATTTTCACAATGTTGATTCTCCCAATCCAAGAACATAGTGTATCTCTCCATCTGTTTGTATCATCTTTAATTTCTTTCATCAGTGTCATAATTTTCTGCATACGGGTCTTTTGTCTCCTTAGGTAGGTTTATTCCTAGATATTTAATTCTTTTTGAGCAACAGAAATTTATTTCTTACAGTTCTGGATGCTGGAATTCCTAGGATGGGGTGCCAGCATAGTTGGATCTTGGCAAGAACCCTCTTCTAGGTTGTATACTGCCTACTTCTCCTTGTATCCTCACATGGTAGAAAGATGGGGAGAGAGATCTCTGGGGTCTCTTTTATAAGGGCACTAATCCCATTCATGAGGGTTCCACCTTCATGATTCAATTACCTTCCGAAGGTCCCACATCCTAATACCATCACATTGGGGGATAGGATTTCAACATATGAGTTTGGAAGGAGGAACATATATTCAGTCCATAACAGGGATAATAGTGAGCTCTTAGTCTGGGGCCAGCTGAGGCTGCTGGTAGATAGCATCTAATTTGTACACTGCACTCAACTGGGCATATGAAGCTGTCCTTTGCAATCTCTCAGCAATCTCAAGGCTCAGAGGGGACCTCCCACAGACCATCCTCCTAACAGAAGCTGGCTTTAGGAAGCAGCCATGAAACCACCTCTTGACCAACAGTCTCTTCCCCAGCCTGAGCAGCCCTGTCTTCCTTGCCCTTTCTTCTTTTTCAGGGATCAACCTGAGGATGGCCAAGAAGCATGTCTGAACTGAGGCTCTGTGCCCAGAGAGGCAAAGGGATAAAGGGCAAAAATATAAAATAAAGATTATGCAAAAGAATTACCCTGCATATTTCTCCCATCTCCCTCATCTCTCCGTGTAAATTACCCTATTATTCTGCTGCCTTAGGACTCCTGGTCACCCTTATTTCTTCTTTTGAGCTAAAGTCATTCATGCAGTAAATTAGTTCTTTGCTTTGAAATAGCTCTGATTGTAGCAGTTTCTGCTACCACCAGCAGCAACACCACGTCCCCCGGACAGTTTCCAAAAAAAAAAAAATAATAATAATAATAACGGGAAAAGAAAGAAAGAAAGAAAAAAACCCTCAACAACTCTCGCTTCCTCCCACTCTATTCACCCACATGCAGGGAGAGACATGGGGTGGCCATTTCCTGGGAACTGCTTTCTTATAAAGGCAAATAAATGCATGCTGGGAGGGACTGCAGATGAAACCTATCCTAGTAACAACTCAGGTTGGGACAGGGAGAATTATAGTCATCAAGGCTAAGGGTCAACAGCCTGAAAACTTCTACTCTGTTCTCCCTCCTCAAAAACCAAGTCTTGGCTCACCATGGGTTACTAGGGAAGCAGTATAACACAGAGGTTAAGAACCCAGGTTTTGGAGTGAGTCCTGGGTCCTGCCACTTTTTAGCTGTGTGACCTTGTGGAAGTGTCTTAGACCTGAATATTTGTTTCCTTACCTCTGACATATCTCACTCCAGACTTATGCATCCAGTTCCCTACTCAGTAACTCTTCTTAGACATCTAACAGGCAAACCAACCTTAACATGACCCAATACAAACTCTTGATCTTCCCCCTTCCAAATCTGCTCCTCCTACAGTCTCCCTCTCTCTGTGAATGTCAACTCCATTGATCCTTTGCTCAGGCTTAAGTCCTCAGTGCCATCCTTGACTCTGCCCCTTCTCTCACACTCTAATTCCACACTGTCTGTACATCCTATTGACATTATTTACAGAAATGTAAATTACTTCTTACCACATCCACTGCTACATCCTGGGTCAAGCCACCATTGTACATTACCTGGTAATTTCAATAGCCTCCTAACTGGTTTCCATACTTCCCTCATTGTCTCCAAAGTGGTTCTTTAAAAACATAAGTCAGTTCACATCTTGCCCCTTCAAAACCTTCCAATGGCTTTCTGTCTTACTTAGAGTGAAAGCCAAGTACCTACACAATCTGCACCCCTCCCCCAATATGGCTATGATTATAGTTCATCCATGTTGTAGCATGTATCAGAACTTCATCCTTTTTATGGCTGAACAATATTCCATTGTGTGTGTATACCACATTTTGCTTATCCATTTACCCTGTTGTTTGGGTTGTTTCCACCTTTTGGCTACTGCAATGAACATTGGCATACAAGTATCCGAATCCTTGTTTTCAGTTCCTTTGGGTATATACCTAGGAGTGGAATTGCTGGGTCATACAGAAATCTATGTTTAAATTTTGGTTTTTCAACCATAAAACTGTTTTCCAGAGTCTGTACCATTTTACATTTCTACCAGAAATGCATGAGAATTCTAATCTCTCCAAATCCTCACTTGTTAATTTCCATTTATTATTATTAATACCATCTTTGTAGATATGAAGTGATACCTCATTGAGGCTCTTATAAACATTTCCCTAGTGGCTAATGATGTTGAACATTTTTTCATGTGCTTATTGGCCATTTGTATATATTCCTTGGAGAAAGTCTATTCAAGTCCTTTTTCCATTTTTGAGATTGGGTTGTTTGTCTTTTTTTTGAGTGTAGGAATTCTTTATATATTCTGGATATTTAGCCCTTAACAAATGATTTGCAAATAATTTCTGCCATTCTGTAGGTTGTCTTTTCAATTTCTTGATAATGCCTTTGATGCACAAAATTTTTAATTTTGATGAAGTCCAATTTATCTGTATTTTTCTTTAGTTATTTGTGCTTTTGGTGTCAAATCTATGAATCCATTGCCAAATTCAACGTTATAAAGATTTTCCCCTATGTTTTTCTAAGATATTTATGGTTTTAGTTCTTATATTTAAGTCATAATTCCATTTTGAGTTAATATTTGTATTTGCTGTGAGGTAGGGTCCAACTTCATTCTTTTGCATGTGGAAACCCAGTTGTCCTAGAACCATATGGTGAAAAAAGTGTCCCTTCCCCATTGAATGGACTTGGCACTCTTTTTTTGTTGGGTTTTTTTTTTTTTTTTTGCGGTACGCGGGCCTCTCACTGTTGTGGCCTCTCCCGTTGCGGAGCACAGGCTCCGGACATGCAGGCTCAGTGGTCATGGCTCACAGGCCTAGCCACTCCGCGGCATGTGGGATCTTCCCGGACCGGGGCACAAACCCGCATCCCCTGCATTGGCAGGCGGACTCTCAACCACTGCGCCAGCAGGGAAGCCCCCAACTTTTTTTTTTTTAACTAAAGTCCTTGCCTCTGACTTTTCTGGAAAGGTCAGGGGTGGACCTCCTAGGCCTGTCAGTTCTCACTCCCTACTTCAAAACGTCTTGTGCTTTCTTTTCTCCTTCCCTCCTACCTTAAAGGAAGAATTGCCCCTGATTTTTCCCAGCCAAACTCTCCTCTTATGTGTCTGACTCCAAACCCATGTTGTAAACTATCTCCTTCCCTTTCAGGGTCCCCACATCCCAGCACAACTCTTTTCTTGATCCTTCCCTCTTTCTGTATTATGGCCCACACTGCTGTCCAGCCCACGGTCCCTTGAGGCATCTCCAGTCTCAGCTCTGGATCTGAGAGTCCTTAGTATCAGAATGACTTATTAGTGTAGAACATGGCATGGCTTTTCACTCGCTGGTATTTCTCTCATGCTTTCCCTTCCTACAGGTATGTTTCCCCCAGTCTTCCTGGAGAACATCTACTCAGTTCGTGAGTAACTTCTTCCTTGAAGCCTGGTGAAATCAATCACTTCCTTGTTCTGCAGCTACTTGGACAGATATTGTGTATAAAAGCATCTGTTATGCTTGTTGCATGCATTTGGGATGTCTTTACTTCCCCCACTGATACTACAAGGTCCTTGGAGGGCAGGAACCATATGTGTTCATATTTTTTTCCTATTTTTTTCTTGATTTATTTTTCTCCTTTTCATTTTGGCATAAACATTCTTTTTTTTTTAATCTGCAAAAATACTCAACAAAATACTAGCAATCCGAATCTAACAATACATTAAAAGGATCATACACCATGATCAAGTGGGATTTATCCCAGGGATGCAAGGATTTTTCAATATCCGCAAATCAATCAGTGTGATACTCCACACAACAAATTGAAGAATACAAACCATATGAGCATCTCAATAGATGCAGAAAAGCTTTTGACAAAATTCAGCACCATTTATGATAAAAACTCTCCAGAAAGTGGGCATAGAGGGAACATACCTCAACATAATAAAGGTCGTATACGACAAACCTACTGTCAACCACACAATGGTGAAAAGCTGAAAACACTTCCTCTAAGATCAGGAACATGTCTATTCATATTTATATTCTTAGTGCCTAATGCACTGTAGGTGCTCAAGATATGTCTGTCAACTGAATATGGAACATTTGCATTGTATGAAGATCGGGGTTTCCACGTGGAACCACTCACCCTTTTCCCCATCAGTCCCTTCTCTTGTTCTGTCAGTCCCCCTTCCTTCCCTACAAGTGTGGAGCCACTGTGAGTCCTTGCTCTTCTTTAGTTACCAACTTTGCTCTGCTGCCTCTTCCTTCAGGCTGCCCCCTTTCCTTTTTCTTCCTTTCGGTCTCTCTTGTCTCCACTAAATTTTGAAGCAGCATTGCCTACTCATGAACCACTATCTCTAAATCGATCCCTTGGCCTTAACAAGTACTAAGCACTGGGGAGACAACCAGAGCGGAGGACGAGGATGAGAGACGATGATGGTGATGGTGATGGTAGCACACGGCTATTGGGTACTTGCTCTGTGCTAGGTTCTATCCCAAACACTTTATTTCTATTTTATTTATTTATTTATTTATTTGCGGTACGCGGGCCTCTCGCTGTTGTGGCCTCTCCCGTTGCGGAGCACAGGCTCCGGACGCGCAGGCTTAGCGGCCATGGCTCACGGGCCCAGCCGCTCCGCGGCATGTGGGATCCTCCCAGACCGCGGCACGAACCCGTGTCCCCTGCATCGGCAGGCGGACTCTCAACCACTGTGCCACCAGGGAAGCCCCCAAACACTTTAGATGCGACATGGAATTCAATCCTCACAATAACCCTATGAGGTGAGCACTATTATTAGCCTCATTTTACTGATGAGGAAATTAAGACACAGAGAGATTAAGAAATTTGCCCACGATCACACAATAAGCGGAAGATCAGGAGCCAGTCGTCTTGGCTGAGTCCAATCCAAACAGCTGGGAGCTCCCATTCCTTTGTAGGTTTCCTAATTACAGAATACTAATAATAACCACTTACCAGGTATTCACTGTGGGTTAGGTACTGTACTAAGCACTTTAGGTACATTGCTTTGCTTTAATCCCTTCCGGAAAACCTTATAAATCTGGTATTATGCCTCACATTTCACAGGTGAGGAAATAGAGGTTCAGAGGAAGTTAAATTGTTTAAGGTCACACAGCAAGTAAGATGCAGAGCTGGGACCTGAGCCCAGGTCTGTCTGACTCCAAAGTACACACTTGTGACCACAATATTCTTCTGCCTCTGCTATCACAGGATATCAGAATTGAAAGAGCCGCCCTCAGAAGCTTCCAGGCTCAGTCTCCTGCTTGACGGGGAAGTCGTCCTGAGAGTCTCTGATGGAGGATCTTCCCAGCCCAGTTTGAATGCTTTCAGGGTTGGGGAGCTCACTCCCTCCTGGGGCAGCCCATCTGTGGTTGGACAGTGCTGATTGCCAGAGAACTGTGTTTTTCTAAGGAGCCCAAGAAGTCAGCTTCCCTCAGTTCCCCCAGCCAGTGCCCTCTAGAATTGCCTATATCCCCTGCCCAACCCCCATCCCGCTCAGGACAGATCCTGTGTTCCTCCAGCTTTGCCTGCGGAAAAATTGAGTCAAATCCTCTGGCCAGAGAGTGGCTGACCTGCCCAAGGTTGTGCAGTAGGGGTGGGGAGCCGGGGAAGTCACAGGCATCCCTGGGATGTACAAATGTTCTGGGTCTTTTATCTTAAGTGGTTTCTGATCTGTCTGGCTGAGTGATTGCCTGGAGCCACCCCGTTTAACATTCATGTAGATTCTGGGCTGGGCTGTTACAGGAGTAAATCACCCGTGCCTGCCTTCACCCCCCACCCAATCCCCAGCCCCCCAAGACAAGTGGCTCCCTGGTCTCCACGGCAACAGGCCCATCTGTTTTACACGGCTTCCCAGGCCAGAAGAAGTTCATTCAGTCCCAACTCTGCTAAGTTCTGGGCAGTGTGGGAAGGAGCAGGAGAAGGAGGGGGACAAGCGGGGGGAATAGCGTGAGCCTGTGCAGTCCTTCTGATCCCGTTTAGAACAAGGCAGCCTGTCAGAGCTGGACGAGCCCTCAGTGGCCCACTGGCCCAACGCTCAAATGTTATATGTGGGAAACCGGCTTCAGAGAGGAAAATTGGTAGTCCACAGTATATCAGTGACAGAGATGGGTCTAGTGGGCAACCAATAAACATTTCTTCAATGAATGAATCATAGAATCCTAAAGAGTTAGAGGCAGCCAACAGATTATGCCCAAATTCCCATCTAGTGCATGAAAATGTCTGGAAATCATACTCTACAACAGATGGTCATCCAAACTCTACTTGGGTGCTTGAACTGTGCTAAATCACTATCTGAGCTGCTTCCATTGCTGGGCACTTTGAATGTAGAAAACTCTTTTATACACTGAGTGTAAGCCTGATCCCCTGTAAATTTACCCATTGGTTCAGATTCTGTCCTTTGGAGCCACAGAGATTCCAGTCCTTTACATGTATTGTCTTGTGTGACTAGCTCTGAGGTAGGTCTGAGAAACCATGATTCCCCATCTGACAGGGGTCTGGAGGGGTGAAGTAATTGACAAGAGCCAGGTTAAGAGCCCAGGTGTCCCGGTCCTTGGGTTGGGTGGGGGACAGTTGTCTCTTATCTCCTCTGGGTGCTTTCCATTCTCCTCCCATTTGGGAGACAGGGGCTGGCCCAGCCCTTTTCTTGTCTGTACCATCTGGGGAGTTAGTTCCTGAGAAGACTCTTTTGCCTGACCTGCCCCTCCCCGTTCAGACCTATTGTCTCTGTAAGGCAAGAAAGCAGTTCCTCTGCTCAACTTCAGGCCCAAGCTTTGTGGGTGGGTGAAGATGGTGCCAGGCCCTGTCTCCCCAACCCAGCCATTGCCCCCCAGCTCCTCCATCACTCCTAGAACAGCCCTCATGATCCTAAATGGTGTGAAGGCTGGAGAAGTGAGGAAGGGTCAGAGTGTCTCTCATCTCCCTGCTGGTAGAGACTCTGCTCTTTAATTTTTGGAGGGCTACTAAGCCCCTCAAACATTTCCCTTTCCCCTCCTCAGTGCCCCTTAGTGCCTTGTATTTCCTGCAAGAAGCTCCAGATGGGGGAGGGTCTGTGGGGTGGGCTTTTGGCACAGTGTCAAAAGGGTGGTGGCCTTGGCACAGAGGGCCAGAAGAATAAGGAGTAGTTGGGGCAGGATGCAGAATTAGGGCTGGGAAGGAGGCACTAGATGGTGACCATTTTACTTCTTTCTTCCCACCTGTCTTAAATTCCACCCCTCACTTCTTACAATTAGTCTGAGAAGCCCAGAACAGTAACAGACCATCCTTCCTAGGCCTCAAAATAAACAGACTGCCATTGGATGGATGGACACTTGGATTCCCTCTGCTTTAACTGGGAGCTTACTTTCTACTACAGGGACTGTGGTTTAGCCAATCAGTGCGGGTACGCAAATGAGAGAATCCTGAGTAGCCTTTTCCCTGGCCATTCATCAGCTGAGCTACAACCTTCCCTCTCTGATTGGTCCATCAGAAGACTGGGCTTGGGTGGTCAAGCTCAGTTAATTTCTTTAATGGTCCAGTGGACAGGGGAGAGAACAAAAGCGTAAATCATTAGAAGAACACACACATGCTTTCAGTTCACTGGAATGCATTGCATCAAAATTTTGCAACATGTTTGACTTCAAAGAATATTAATAATTAGTGACTTCTGGACTTCCCTGGTGGCGCAGTGGTTAAGAATCCCCCTGCCAATGCAGGGGACACGGGTTCAAGCCCTGGTCCGGGAAGATCCCACATGCTGTGGAGCAACTAAGCCCGTGCGCCACAACTACTGAGCCTGCGCTCTAGAGCCCGCGAGCCACAACTATGGAGTCCGCGGCGCCACAACTCCTGAAGCCCATGTGCCTAGAGCCCGTGCTCCGCAACAAGAGAAGCCACCGCAATGAGAAGCCTGCTCACCGCAACGAAGAGTACCCCTGCTCGCCGCAACGAGAGAAAGCCCGCGCGCAGCAACGAAGACCCAACGCAGCCAAAAATAAATAAATAATATAAATAAATTTAAAAACAAAACAAAAAAAAATAGTGACTTTTGCTAGTTGGAGGATGTGAGGGTTTGGAGAGGGTTGAGAAGGGCAGACCAGGACGAACATGGGATGGCTAAGGTAGCTACCTCCCTCCCTCTCTCCCCCACCAGTTACACTTCACATTATATTTTGTCTCACTTTTGATGGTGTCATACCCCTTTCCTTTGCCCCCTCCTCAGATGTGTTCACCCCGAGCTCTTCAACATTTAGCACCAAGGCGTCTGGGCATGCCTGGAGCAGGGTTCTGTGTGCACAGACCAGACATGAAGATGGATTGTTCCCCGCAATAAATATCGACTGATTCATAAATCTGGGTGCCAGATTCGATCAAAGCCGCTGTCGTATAATCCAAGAGTGGGAAGATGCCAGCTAATTCTGTGCTGGGCTGGCTGATTCCCAGTGGAAGATGTTGCATAAATGTCAGTGTGTCTCAGCTCTGTGCAACTTGGGGGCTGTGTGAGGGGTTGGGGAGAACAGATCCTTCCAGCTGAGAAGGCAGTGACAAAGACTAGAGTGAACCAAGGGTCAGAAGGTTCCTCAGGGCAGGACTGTGGCCCCTTCTCCCTGACCGTCTCCACGACCCCCCCCCCCCCCCCCCCCAGCTTGAACCTGTCTCTACAGAAACCACAGTCGGGCTGAGCATCTGGACGAAAAGCAAAATCAGCCAGCCCGTCACCCAGATGTTTCTAAATACCTAGAGCTTTGTACAGAGAAAAAACACCCTGACAATGAGGATTTTTCACTTTTCATCCAGATGTTGGATGTCAGGTAAATACAGCCTTGGGGGCTCTTCATTGCTCTTTCCTAGAACTTCCTTACTGACTCAGGTACCACAGCCCCTGTGGGGAATTTACTAGAAGGGAAAAGGCAGTTGTTCTTGCTGGCACATACCCTTTGGGTGCCGTTGGTCTGTGGCTGCCTGTTGACTATGAATATGTTTTTCTAAAAACTTCTCTCTCATCTCTCTCTCTCTCTCTCTCTCTCACACACACACACACACACACACACACACCCTTAGTGTTGGTCTAGACCCTCCTGGTTGAATAGAAGCAGATGCTGCAGTGGAGAGAAACGTGAGGCTGTAATTACATGATAATTGGGACCACACGGTGGAAATTTCCTCCCTGCCCTGGCTGGCCTCCCACTGCCCTCACTCACACACTCATTCACAGTTGGGTGGTCTTACAGGTGCCTGGATGTGACCAGCGGTTGGTGTTTGCCAATTCCAAACATCCACCCAGACTGTGGCCCAGGTGATGCCCGTTTCTGCCTTTGGAAAGTTTAAGACCTCATTCAAGGACGATGCATGTACGCGCAAGGCGCTGTTGGAAACTCCAGGAAGAGAGCAAAACAGACAAAATCCCTGCCCTCACAAAGCTTATGTGGGACAGACAGACAAATACATGCATCCATCAGGACAAAATATATTATACCAGACAGCCAGAGGTATTAAGTAGAAAAGGTAAGAACGTGGGGTTAGGCAACGGTGAGCTGACTTGCAATTCTAGGGAAGAGATGAGTCAACCATGTGAGGTCTGGAGGAGGTGCAGGCAGAGGGACCTGCAATTGCAAAGGCTCCGGGGCAGGACTGTGCCTGGGGTATTTCAGGAATAGTGAGGTGGCAGATGTGGCTGGGGAAGAGCAAGGACCGAGGACAGAATAGGGCATGAGGTCACTGAGGTCACAGGTCATACAGGGCCCTGACGGTCATCTCAAGACCGTGGGCTTTTACTTGGGTGAGCACCAATCCCACGGAGAGTCCTCCTAAGACCCAAGCTCTAAGGAGAGAGCAGCTTCATTTTTCTACTGCCGGAGCCTTCTCCTTCTCCCCCTCCTCCATCAGTGCAGGACTTTCTGGAATGGGGGCGGGTCCTTCCACGGCCCTGGCACAACTCACTTTCATCTAAGTCTACTTTGATGCCACCCACCCCCATGGTCCAGGGCCACACCCCTGTTCAGGTACAGGTGTACAGGTATCTTAGCCTTGGAATGGCCTTGGAATGGCTGGCCTGTCCACACAGGCAGGGTCAGCCTCCAGGGGAAGAAAAGAAAGGCCTGATCCCAGGTGAGTGTCTGATCCACTGATGCTGCCGGCTGTGGCCCACCCTGGTTGGCAACAAGGTCAGCCGTCTGCTGATTTGCATGGCCCCAGGCACTCATGACAGACAGCATTCTTTTTTTTTTAATTAGTGGATGGAATGGTCCCTCAGTACTACTCTGATCCTCTGCACCTGGCTCCTTCCCAGCCTGTAGGACTTCAAAAAATCTAATCTGAGGGGCGTAATGGGAAGAGTGTGGGCTCTGGAGCCAGACAGCTTCTGATCCCAGATCTACCTTCTATCTGCTGTGTGACCTTGAACAAGTTGCTGGGTTCCTCTGAGCCTCAGTTTCCTCATCTGTAGAGTGGGCGTAGTGGAATGGTGGCGGCCTCGTGGGATTGTTGGGAAGGCTGGATGTGACCGTGTGGGTGCAAAGGGCCTGGCACCTAGCAAGCCCGCAGTGAACCTCGAGCTCTATGATGACAGCAGCCAGAACAAAGGGTAGATCCTAGGATCCCAGCCTCACCTGGAGTGTCAGGGAAGCAATACTGGGATCCCAGCCTCACCTGGAGTGTCAGGGAAGCAGAGGCACCAGGGCCACTATTCCTTAGTGCCCGATGCCCTGCTTGGGGGCCAGGGGCCTCTGGAGGCAGCTGTGTTCTAGCGCTGCCCACCAGGCCCAGCCGCCAGCTCTGTGGTCACACAGCGATTGTCCTCATAATTGTTCTGGTCTGTGCTGGAGCTGGTTTGGCTTCTGCCTTCTCTCAGGTGATGCTCGTTGATCTAATTCCCTCCTGTTTTTCTCTTTAAGCACATAGTTGCTACAAGTTAGAAAAAATGACCATCTGCAGCAGAGTGAAAATAGAGCAGTCCAGAGGAGGGGCATCAGGAGACCTGGGTCCTCAGCCCACCTGTGTCCTGTGACCTTGGGCGGGTTGCCTCTCCTCCTGGGTCTGAGCAATCATTTCTGTAAAAGCAGGAGCTCTGCCCAGAGGATCAGGGGGTCCCTCTGGCTGGGAAAAAAAAATCTATTCTGAGGATCAAAAAATAAATAAATCAAACCCCAGTTCTAGTGTCAAAGTTGAAAGCCTCTCATCTGTGAAAAGAGGATTTAAATTACCCTGTGTTTAAAAAAGGAGAGGGGAAAAATTTAATGGGGCTTAGAATGGAAAGTCCAAGTCAGACCCTGCTCTACAGACAAAGGGGGTGAAGGAGGGTGGGATTATTATCTTCAGCAACTGAGCATTTTGACTGTGAGCTCCACTTTAAAAGGTTTTGCAGGTGTGGGGGGGGGGTGGAAGAGTAACCCGCACCTGAGAGTTTCAGATTAGGTGTTCAGAAGGCGGGGGACGTGGGCCCCAGAATGGGAAACTTGGGAAGATGGGGGCCTCACGGGGAGTCTGGCCGAATAGGTCAGGTCTGAAGGTGTGGGGTTAGCTTGGAGGCTGGGCTGGCAAGGAGACATTTTCTCAGGCTGGAGGGGGAGTCAGCTTGGCTGCGGAAAAGCCAGGCAGATGGTTTTTTTCAGTGAGTTAGCCTCACTGTCCTGATTGGGTCTCCAGAATATGCAATTGCTTTTCCCCTATTCAGTTTGTTTGAACATCAGTGCAGGGTAAGGGGTAAGCACGTTGTGCCTGGGCAAACTGCGGCTGGGCAGGACCAAATCCGTGTGCGCTGGGGAAGGGCCCAGATAAACCAGGAATGAATCATTGGAAGAGGCCATAGGGGTAGAGGTGGGGTAGGGGCCCATCCCAAGATGTTGCGGGTAGGGGCTTTACTCAGCTGGAGGACTGGAGAAATCAAATAACTTGCTCTGGACCACAAAGGACAGAGATCTGTGGGCAGGGTGTTCAGGAGGAGGGACAGCAAGAGCAAAGGCTGGCAGGTATAGGTCTGTTTGAGGATCAAGAAGTGGCCCAATGTCAACTGTTGTTCTAAGCTCACTGCCGGCTCTTAGAGACCCTGAGCCCTTAGACAGGACAGTCCTATGTCCAAAGAACTCTATCCCTTGTTGGCACAGCTGATTGGACCAGACGTAGAGCCCTGACCTATGCTGAGTCAATCAGAGCACTGCTCCTGGGAATTTGAACCCTGAGAACTAGTCAGATGGATGGTGGTGAACAGGTGAGTGGACAGGAAGCTCATCCCAGAAGCGGGAATTTGTGCCAGCCCACATTATGGGGCTATGGGTAGGCAGAGAAAGCCGGCATGCTTGAGGAGCAGAAGGGAGCAGAGAGAAGCCTGGGGCCCCAGGAGGTGTCCTGTGTGCTTCCCTTAAACTCCCTTGAGTGAGTATGAGTTGCTTTATGTTCGTGGCCATCAACAATCCCTGCATGGAGACCCCTGGCTTGCTGTAGGATGAGGTGTGTATGCTGGGAGGTGCCAGGTGTCAGAAAATGAGCCTGAAGAGTTTGGGGCCAGGCTGGGCAGGGTTTAGAATGCTGGGCTGTGAGACCACAGATTACGTGTGTGTGTGTGTGTGTGTGTGTGTGTGTGTGTGTGTGTGTGTATGAGAGAGAGTGAGAGAGAGAGAGAGAGAGAGAGAGAGAGAGAGAGAGAGAGACTGAAGTTTCTGAGCAGCCCTGGCAGCCCCAGTGTAGTGGAAGGGAAGTCCCTGAAGTTTAGGCCCTGAGTGTCCCCAGACAGAGAGCCTCAAGGGCCAGGGGGCAGCTCAGACAGCCTTTTTGGGTGCTCCCTGCAGGGCCCGAGCCCAGATCACATGCATGAAGGGGGCACTTTCAGTCTGATTCCCTAGCAAACCACCTCCTTCCAGTATGGTCAGTCTCAGGTAGTTGACCGCCCCCCCGCCAACCACACACCCAGTGGTCACCAGCCATCCACAGGTTCATCCCTGCCCAGCCCACAAAAAATAAGACCCTTCTCCAGTCTCCAGCATGGTGGCCTCAGAGGAGCTCAGGATTTGGATTCTGACAAATCTGAGTTCAAATTACGGCTCACACTTACAGTGGTGTGACTTTGAGCAAGCCCCTTAACCTCTCTTAGCCCCCCAGGCCCTCATCTCTAAATCATGTTCGATGTACTTCTTCCTAGAGTTGCCATGAGGATTAAACGATATGGTGAATGTAAGAGGTCAGCGTACGCCTGGCACCTTGTACATATTCAGAGAACTTCCTTCCCTCCCTCCCCCTTCCTCCTCCAACGGGGTAGGTCTGGTCAGGCGGACGCAGATCTCATTGCTGCGTTGTGAGGTCCAAGAGCGTAGGACCCTAGTCCATCACGTTCACTCTCCCATCCCACGGAAACAGGAGGGCCTGCCTTTTGCATCTGGCCGAGCTGGCTTTCGTCCTGCTCAGTGCTGGCTCTGTGGCCCCAGGCAAGTTCACTGGGAGCCTCTGTTGCCTCAGCCCGGATATTAGGCTTCCACTTTCCAGCTGCTGAGAATGAGTGATGCTGTGTATTCAAGGCCAAGCCCAGTGGCTTGGATCTGTGCTCCACAGAAGGGGTTTAACTGGAATCGCAGTAGCAGCCCCTGGCTGCAAGCACCCAGGTGGCTCTGGTCTGCAGCTTAGAGCTGCGGCAGCCTCTGGCCTCCCTCCTCTGTCCTCCGTAGGGTGACAGGTAGGAGGGGGACCTGATAGCCCAAGTGGGAGAAGAGCCTGCCCCGGAGAAGATCAGATGGCCCTGAGCAGCCTGCCCGGCCCACTCTCCAGCACCTGCCCCTCTTCTGGGAAAGAAAAGACCCAAAACAAACCTTGCTGTCATTAAGCAATTAAGTGGAAATCAAATAAGCCCAAGAAAAGCCAATTAATAAAGGAGCAACAAAAACTAACAGAATCATGGGGGCTGCGGGAAATACTGAGAAAACACAAAGAGGGCCAGATGCTGGAGGCTGTTGGGAGAGGGCTGGGCTCTGGGCTGTGGCATCTGAATGCAGAGGAAGCCCTGCAGACCCCTGAAGATGCTCTGACAGGGAGGATGCCCTAGTCTGATGGGGGAGACAGAGGCTAGCCCTCGGGAGCTCCCGGACTTATGGAGGAGACATGGCCTCTGCCCTGGAAGTTGGGGATTTCAGTTTATTAAGCTGCTGTTATATTTCAGCGCTTGTGCTCTGTATTCTTACACAATATTAATTCTTGAAAAGTTCTTACTCTCAACTTGACCATCTCATTTGATGTAAAATCCAAAGTGCCCCCTATGGCCCACCAGGCCCTAGTTACTGTGACCCCCATTGCCTCTCCAAAGTCCTCACAACTTGCTTCCTTTCACTACCCTGGTGTCCTTGCCACTCCTCACTCTCCAGGCACACTCCTGCCTAAGGGCCTTTGCATGTACTGTTCACATCTGCCTGGAATGTCCTTCTCTTGATATGCATTCACAGGCCTTGATCCATCCACTCACTTCATTCAGATCAACTGTCACCTCTTCAGAGAGGCTTTTCTTGACCATTTTTCCTAAAATAACCTCTCACCCCACCCTTCAGTCCTTTTACCCTTCCCCTGCTTATTTTCCTCCATAACAATTATTCCCACCACCTGACATTTAATATATTGATTTGGTTCTTTTCTATCTCTCTCCCACTAGGAAGTAAGTTCCATGAGAGGAAGTCCTTGCTTTATCCCCTGAACTTAGACTCATTGTATAGTAGGTGGTCCATGCATAGTTGTTGAATGAATGAGATAGCTGAATCACAGAGAGGTTAAGTCACTTACTTAGGGTCATCCCAGCATTGAGGGGCAGAACAATTTGTGAGCTGAGACCTCCTTACTCTCCAGCCCATGCCCTTTCGCCCTCAGTACGCTGCTTCCCTGGCTTCCATGGCTGTTGGCATAATGTGGTAGGCAGACAATGGCCTCTCAGAGACGTCCTAATCCCTGGAACCTGTGAATATGTTAGGTTACATGGCAAAGGAGAATTAAGTTTGCAGGTGGAATTAAGATTGTTAATCAGCTGACCTTAAGGTAAGCAGAGTGTTGTATTGGGTTGGCCAAAAAGATCATTTGGGTTTTCCCGTAAGATGTTACAGAAAACCCAAATCAACTTTTTGGCCAACCCAATATTATCCAGGCGGGCCCAAAATAATCACAAGGGTCCTTAAATATGGAAGAAGGCAGAAGAGGCAGAGAGGATGTGATGGCAAAAGCAAGGTTGGAACAATGCAGTGTGAGGGGCCACTAGCCAAGGAATAGTGGGCCACCTCTAGAAGCTGGAAAAGGCGAGGGAACAGATTCTCCTCTAGAGCCTTCAGAAGGAACACAGCCCTGCTGACACCTTGATCTTAGCCCAGCAAGACTCAATTCACACTTCTGGCCTCCAGAACTGTAGAGTAATAAATATGTTTAAGCCACCAAGCTTGTGGTGCTGTGTTATTGCAGCAGTAGGAAAAAAAAAACATACAATGATCTCAGGGTGGGAGCCCAGCCATAGGACAGAGACAGAAATGTTGGTTGAACCTGGGACAGCACAGTACACAGACCTTCAGTAAACCTGACACCCTTTGGGTTTGGGGAAGGCAGCTGGGAGAAGGGGCTGCCTGTGGACTGGGGTAGAGGGGAGGCCCAGCAGGAGGACATCTCAAGCCTACATTCTTGACGATGTTCCCCCTGCCAGGACTTGGGTGGGGTAGGACCTGGCTGGATGGAGAGGTTTTTTCCAGAGCACCATGAAGACACGCCACTGACCCACAGTCCCTGTGTTAGGGCAGGGCACTTTGTCCTCGTCCCATCCCCTCCATGCCTGCCTTTGGCTCACAAGTAAGCACACACATGCCCCCAGGGATACCAAGCTGTAATGGACCTTTGACTCTGGCCTGAGTGAGGCCTGGGGGATGGGCACTGCGTAAGGAAAGGGCCTGGGCTGCAGAGAGAGGCCAGCAAGGAAGGCAGGTGAGGGCAGCAAGGACAAACCCTTGGATCACTGCGAAAGTCACTCCCCAGTCTGGGACTCAATGCCTTGTTCACAGACATTAAACCTCCCCAGTTTGCCCCTCGGAGATTACCGGGCTGGAAGGGGCCACCTGACATGAAGGCACTGGGTAGGAAGCAAGAGGCAAAATCACGTACTGATCCCTCCAAAAGGTGAGGTGACCACACAAGGACTCAGGTCCTGGACGCAGCAGACAGACCTCAGCCCTGCTCCCACTGGCTGGGCATCCTGGGGCAATGCAGCCTGAGCCCAGCTTCCTTTGCCTCACCTAAGAAATGGGGATGGTAATTCAGGTCCACCTGCAATTCAGGAAGCCAACAGTGTCGGAAAACTGAGTTTTGTTTCAAAACTCATTTGGTGAAAAATTTGACCTGATGTGAGGCTGTAACCAGAGAGTTATCATGCGATTAGCCGCAGATGCATGTCTCTGATTATGGGGTGCATGCCTGGAGGCATCATGAAATAAACAGAACATGCACTGAAGTACTTTTCAAAAATCTGGTTCCACGGATTCTGGAAAATGGATTTGAACCTGCAGCAACTACTCTGTGGGGCAGAAATGAAGCAGTCCTTTCGTGGCTCCTGGGACTCAGTGGGCCCTCAATAAATGCCCAGATGACCCCTGTAAGGAGGCGGTAGTATTCTCATTTTACACATCAGAAAATAGAGGCTCAGAAAGGTTAAGTAACTTTCTCAGGGTCACCCAGCAGCTAAATGGCAGAGCTGCAGTCCTACAAAATTTACGATCTTAGACACTATGTAAGACACTCAATTATGTTGCCTATTGTCAGGTGACTTGTTTTTCCCAGAGCCAACCCAGAATGAGTTCTAGCCAGTGACTTGTGCACTGCCCACCCCCATTGTCCCTTGCCTCTGCTGGACACAGGACTCAGGGAAAGTCTGGATGGAGTCCTGGGCTCCTCTTCCTTGTCAATTTGACGCAGGTGGAGTTTGGGAAACCACAGCTACCGCATCCCTGGGTGACTGTGGCCTTGTGCCGAGAGCTGTTAAGTACCAGCACTGGGAAAGGAGCTGCCATCCAGTAGCTTCTCCTCCTGTGGCCATGCTTACCAAGGCCTCCAGACATCAGAAGGGCAGGCTCCTGCTTCGTCACAGCTAGTGGGAGGGTGCAGCCTCCCTCTTTGTTATCTGGAACTTGTGTGGGCTCTACGTTTATGGAGTCAGGGAACTGTGGGGTCAGAGAGGGCTGAATGGAGGTGCCTCAGCACCAACAGACCACCTTGGGCCATGTGAGCCCCATCCCGTGACGCCAGGGTCCCGGCTCTCCGGCACAGCTAGGCCACTATGTGTAGCATGAATGGGGAGCTTGATGGCAGTGGGCAGTTCAAAGAGCCAGAGCAGCCCACACATGGATCACCACTGAGGAGCAAGGGGAGAGAAGGGTGTCTTGTACCCAGCAACACCCAGAGTGCCCCCAGAGTGCCCCTGGGTCCAGCCCCGGAGACTGAATTGGGACGAGAAGGGATTGCAAATAAGCTGGGTGATGCAATCAGGATCTAGGAGCATCTCTGTTGATTGGAGCTTCATCTGACAAGATGAAGCTTAACAGGGACAAAGAGGACATCATGTTGTGGGGTCCCAAGAGCCGAGGCTGGGCCAGCGGGAGTGACAAAGACCTGGGGGTTTAGCAAGTAGTCAGTTGATGCCAGGCAGCAGTGATTCTTTTTTTTTTAATTGAAGTATAGTTGATTTACACTGTTGTGCTAATTTCTGCTGTACAGCAAAGTGACTCAGTTATACACATATATACATTCTTTTTTAATATTCTTTTCCATCATGGTTTGTCTTAGGAGATTGGATATAGTTCCCTATGCTATACAGTAGAACCTTGTTGTTTATCCATTCTATATGTAATAGTTTGCATCTGCTCATCCCAAACTCCCAGTTCGTCCTTCTCCCTCTCCACCTCCCCCTTGGCAACCACAAGTCTGTTCTCTACGTCTGTGAGTCTGTTTCTGTTTTGTAGATAGGTTCATTTGTGCCATATTTTAGATTCCACATATAAGTGATATCATACGGCACTTGTCTTTCTCTTTCTGACTTACTTCACTTAGTATGATAATCTCTAGTTGCATCCATGTTGCTGCAAATGACATTATTTTGTTCTTTCTTTTTTTTTTTTTTTTTGCGGTTTGCGGGCCTCTCACTGTTGTGGCCTCTCCTTTTGCGAAGCACAGGCTCCGGACGCGCAGTCTCAGCGACCATGGCTCACAGGCCCAGCCGCTCCGCGGCATGTGGGATCCTCCCGGACCGGGGCATGAACCCGTATTCTCTGCATCGGCAGACGGACTCTAAACCACTGTGCCACCAGGGAAGCCCTATTTTGTTCTTTTTGATGGCAAGTAGTATTCCATTGTGTGTGTGTGTGTGTGTGTGTGTGTGTGTGTCTGTATCACATCTTCTTTATCCATTCACCTGTCAATGACATTAGGTTGTTTCCATGTCTTGGCTATTGTGAATAGTGTTACTATTCATAGGGGTGCATGTATCTTTTTGAATTATAATTTGGCCAGGTATATGCCCAGGATTGGGATTGCTGGATCATATGGCAGTTCTATTTTTAGTTTTATGAGGAACCTCCATACTGTTCTCCATAGTGGCTCAGGCAGCAGTAATCCTTTTTTAGGGGCTGGCAGGGAGAGGTACATATACCCAAGCAGCTAACTTCTCCTGGGCTCTGTTCATACACAACAGCAGCCAAAATAAGGGGCAAGCTTGTTTTTCTCTGGGCAAGTCCAGTTCCGAGTGAAGATTTAGGAAGGATATTGACAAGGTGGGCCAGTCCAGAGGTAGGCACAGGTGGGGCCTTGGAACCTATTTGAAAGGAGGGCCTGGGACTGACACTAGACATTGAGATTTAGAGTCAGGGATAGGAACTCCCTCTCTGAGACGTCACCCAGTCTGTTTTTAGGCAGGGGGGAAACCTCAGGTCTAAAGGCTGGAGGGCATGGAAAACCATGAGGGACTCAGGCTAGAAACAAAGAAGAACTTTCTAAATCCATAGGAATACCAGTACTAAGGTTTCACCTCCCTCTTGGGCTTCCCTGGTGGCTCAGTGGTTGAGAGTCCGTCTGCCGATGCAGGGGACACGGGTTCGTGCCCCGGTCTGGGAAGATCCCACATGCCGCGGAGCGCCTAGGCCTGTGAGCCATGGGTGCTGAGCCTGTGCGTCCGGAGCCTGTGCTCTGCAACGGGAGAGGCCACAACAGTGAGAGGCCCGCGTACTGCTAAAAAAAAAAAAAGAATAAGATGTTTTCCATGTGTAGGTGGGCTGACTCAGCGTGGGTCATTGGCAGAGATGTGGCTCTCCCGTGCCCAGGGTGTGGCTATGAGCTGGCACTAAGCCAGGAAGAGAGGAACATAGTGGGGAAGGGGGTGAAGAGCCAGGGACCTGCTCCAGACCGGCAGCCTCAGCTGGCTCCCAGGCCCGGAGGGGAGGAGGCGGGCAGGGGACTAGCAGGCACACACTCCCTATTAATTACCCCTCAGCCTAATTAGTCTTCCAGCCTCCCCTCCCACTGCTAGGAAAAGGCCTTTGTTTGCTGTCTGCATGTTTACCAAGGAAATGGCTTTTAAAAGTTTTCATAGACACAGAGAACCCATTTAGGAGGCTGGGTGGATAAAATTATTTATAGAGTTTAATGGTTATCGTTCTCATGCCTTTAGGAAATCAGGAGCCATGTGGGTGGTGGGTCTGGGGGGGCCAGGATGTCTCTGCCGGCTGCACCTCCTCCTGCTGCCCTCCCTCCTCCTCTACCTCTCTTCCGGACAGTCCTCTTGGTTCTGTCCTTTCTCTGCTTCTGTCTCTTCTGCACCTTTTCTGTTTTCCTTTTGAAATTACCCTTTAGCTCACTCTGTGTCTCCCCTCCTCCCTTCCCTTCTTCCTCTCTCTCTCTCTAGCTGTTAGATTCCCTGTTTTCTCACTGCCTGTCTTCCTCAAGGTCTATATTTGGATTTGTAGGTGTATCTCTGTCTTTCTCTCTGTGTGTTCTCTGTCTTGGTGAATCTCTCTGGCTCTCTGTCTTTTTCTCCGTTTCTGTCTGTGTAAGTCTCTATCTCTGTCTCTCACTGTCTCTTCTCCATCTCTCTCTTTCTGTCATTTATCTCCCCCATCTCTTGGTCTCTGTCCCTGGCTTTTTCCCTCTCTCTTCATCTCTCCACCTACATCCTGTGTACTTTGTCCAGACAACCGCATGGGCCCCAGGCATTGGTGGGCAGTTCCTTTCCATAAGAGCCTTTCACACGTGTCTCCGAGTGGCTGGTGGGTTGGGTTCCTGAGTGTCCTGGACCCACTGCCTCCGCTGGGGCGGGTCCTCTCATGGGTCAATTTGTGTGGGGTCCTGAGGGTGGGACCCTCTTCTTCTCCCACAAGGACAAGGCCCAGAGTGAAAGTGCCTGCCGCCCAAGGTCACGTAGGGGTGGAGGAGAGCAGAGAGAGGTGAGACTGGGAGCCAGTGCACCCTTCAGGCTGAGACCATGGGACAGAGGGTAGGTCATAAGGGGGGTGTAAGGGACTCCCAAGGGTCAAGGATTCCAGAGGAAGGCCTTGGGAACTGGGTAGAACTTTGAAGTTCCTCTGAGATCAGGTCCACTGAGGCCCACCCCAAGCAGGTCTCTAACGACATTCCCTCCAGCCTCTGGTACAGACCTTCGGGGATAGGAAACTCCCTACCTGTTAGAAAGTTGTGCCCAAGGAAGCATCTTCTCTACGGGGAGTCCCTCCTGACTGCGTCTGTGTGAGGAAGGTCTGGAAGTGGAGAGGTGACAGGCCCCTAACTCTGGCAGCACCTAGTCTGATGGGGAAAATGTGGACTCCACCTGTGCAGTGTGTGTGGAGTCCTGGAAAGCTGTCTTTGGAGCGTGGAGACAGACATGCTGGCACTGGTCCTGATTAATGTACTACTGTGTGCCCTGGGCTCGTCACTTTGCCCTGAGGGCCCTGGTTTCTTCTTCTGGAAAATGGGATTGGCGATAACACACCTACATCTCAGGGTTGACAGCAATATGACATGGTGATGGAGAGCCCAAGCTTAGGGTACGGGTGGCTAATATGAATTAGCCCTGTGTCCTAATTCACATTCTCCCTACTTCTTAGCTGTGTGGTCTTGTGCAAGTTACTTGACCTCTCTGAGCCAGTTTCTTTCTCTATAAAATGGTGATAAAAAACAGTCCCTTATACCACTGATTTGTTGTGATAACAATTCAATGAGGTGCTGCATGACTAATGCTTTGCTTGCACAAGTGACTGAACCTCTCTGTGCCTCAGTTTTCTCATCTGTAAAATGGGGATGATAATACTACTCACCTCCAATGGTGGTTGTGAGGACTAAATGAAATAGCACATGTTAAGCATTCGGACCAGTGTCTGGTGCAGAGCAAGCACCACGTGAGAGTCACCTATTGTAATTAGCACAGTGCTTAGCCCATAACAGGGTATGATCTCATCCCTATGGACTCCGACAACCTCCTCCTACTCCCCTCCTTGAGCCCCAACATGTCCACCACGGGTGGCGGGGAGAGAGTGGGGCGGGGAAGTGGGACTGTCCTCTCCTGGGAAGATCTGGCTCCACTCTCCTGTTCATCCATCCAACCATCTTGCAGTCGAGCCTCCAAAAGCTCTTTAACGAGCCTCCAAGGGGACTTTCAGATCATCTGCTTCCCGGGAGACCCGCTTGCATCTCGCAGCAGGGTGGTGCCCATAGCAGGAGGTGGAGGCCGTGTGGGAAAGCATCCTGAGCAGAGTGGCAGGTGGAGGGGTCTCCGCCTCCACACTCCCTGGCGGGGTTGCCTGGAGCTCTCAGCCTCGGTGCCAGGAGCAGCCTGCTGCCTACATGGCCCCGTTAACTACACCAAGGTAGGCACAGCAAACTGGGCGCAGGACTCCTGGGATTTTGGTGGCTGGGCCTTTGCGGCCAGTATGATCCTTCGGCCCCATTGACTCATTAAATGGCCCTGTCCTTTTTCCTTCTGGGGAATTGATGAGGTGAATCCAAATTGCGGTGTGTGGGATCCCCAGTCCTTGCTTTCTGGCTTCGTATTTGAACTTAGATTTAGAGACATTTTGAATCTCCTTAATATCTGGATTTCAATTTGCCAGTTTATAGGATGGAATTAACAATGCTGACCTCACTTAGCCTTTTAAGGGGGTATTAATAATTAATAAAGACAATGATCGCAGCCGGCATTTATTCAGAACTTACTGTGCACTCGGCCCTGTGCTGAGACTTCTCAGCGTGGTCCTAGTTCACGTTCACAGCCTCATGAAGTAGGGGCTCTTATGGTCGTGTCCTTGGTGTGGGAAAACTGACAGGGGACACCTCAGCATAAGGCCACTCAGAGAGTAACAGGTGTATGATGCGCTGCCCGCTGCTCTTTTCACTGACCCACACTGGGGCTTTAAAGACCCAGAGGTTTTGGTGAGGAAAAGGTGCCCATTTCCTCCCTGGGGAAGGAGGCCCCAGTGTAAGGAAGTCTCCCCTGGGGGAGGGAGTGGCCGTTGAGGCAGATCAGCTGCCCAGGAGTCTGGGAGCCTTGCATCCCATGGGAGGATTTTTGGGCCAGGCTTGCTGGGCGGCTGGGGGTGGAAACATAGGGCTTCTCTGGTTCCTTAAGGCCCCATCTGAAGGCAGGGTCAGTTGGGAGATGAGTGACAGCAGGGCCGAGGCCTAGGGAAGGTGAGAGAGACCAGAAGGGGGAACCCTCCTGGTTGACTCTATTCTCAGAGCACCTGGCACATAGTAGGTGCTCATTTAATGCTGCTTGAATGAAGGTCTGACCGAGGAACCCAGCAAAAGATCTTGCACCCCCTCTTTCCAGAGCCCTCCTCTGTGAGCCCCATGGTCTGGGCATGACTGGGAAGAAGGCCCCTTTCTGCTCGGGAGGGAGCACTGAAGCCTTTCCAGGCTTCTGTTAGCAAAAAGTTAGTTAGTGAAAAGAATCACTAGGACCGCTCCCTCCTCCCCCCTCCCCCCCATGCCCGATGACAAGGGAACAAGTAGCTGGGAGCAGCAGTACTGGGGCCAGTCAGACATTTGGGGTCACACTCTCGCCACCAGGGGCACACTGTCCCTAAACCCCCACCATCCTAGTTTCCAGATGCCAAGCTGGCCGCAGGAGTATTAAAGGATAATTTATTTTGAAAAAGTACCAACATGACTCTCATACCGAAACAAAATGAACATGTGTCAAGATTGTATTTAACTCATTAATTAGCTAGGGACCCCATGAGATGTTACAACCTGTTCAAAGGAGAATTCAAATTATCTCATGTATAGAGTCAAAGAAGGCGTCCTGAAATGAATTCACACATAGTTGTGAAAACTGGCAAATCTAGTCTGTATCCACAGAACAACAATCAACGGCATTCCTCTGAACACAATTTGCATTTCTATGGGCAAGAATTATTTGCATTATTATCAGTTGGGATGTGAATGACAGCAAGGCAAGGGTTTAGGGAAAGAGCTGAGAAAAGGGGGCCAGCATTTGCATGTCTGCATGGGCAGCCTCTGGGCTCCGGCTCGGCTGGTCCAGGGTATCACCTGCAGGGACTGTGAACTGCACACCTGTGCCCAACCCAGAAGCGGGCTGAATCGAGCGGGCAATCTGACACCTGCCTTTTTTTTTTTTTTTTTTTTTTTTTACTTTTTATTTTATAATTTCTTTTTTTTTATATATCTTTATTGGAGTATAATTGCTCTACAGTGGTGTGTTAGTTTCTGCTTTATAACAAAGTGAATCAGTTATACATATACATATGTCCCCATATCTCTTCCCTCTTGCGTCTCTCTCCCTCCCACCCTCCCTATCCCACCCCTCTAGGTGGTCACATAGCACCGAGCTGATCTCCCTGTGCTATGCGACTGCTTCCCACTAGCTATCTATTTTACGTATGGTAGTGTATATATGTCCATGCCACTCTCTCACTTTGTCACAGCTTACCCTTCCCCCTCCACATATCCTCAAGTCCATGCTCTAGTAGGTCTGTGTCTTTATTCCCATTTTACCCCTAGGTTCTTCATGACCTTTTTTTTTTTTTCTTAGATTCCATATATATGTGTTTACCTGTTGGTGAGCAGTTCGTGACCTGAGCACTCTACGTGGAATAGTAAAATGATCTGTGCAACGGCACCCCTGGCTGAGGAAGGTGCCCTCTGCATCACAGACAAAGCACACTAGAGGTGATGCAGGCAAGCGAATGGAAGGCTGGATGTAGGGGAAGATGGAGAGAGGAGGAGCCCTGGGTGACAGGAGGTTGGGAGCCTCCTCATCAGGCGGGTGGGGGTGGGGAAGGAAGGAAGGAAGGGAAGGCTTTCAGGGGCTGAGGGAGAAGAGGAGGGAAAGGGAGAGAAGAGGGGAGAATCAGAGAGGTAGCTTGACATGGGAGCAAAGTCCCAGCCTGGAAACCCGGGGCTGGGGTCCCACCCTCGGCTCTGGCTGCCTGGCCTTCGGGATGGAGCCCTTCCGGGCCTCAGCTTCTTTCTGGTTAAGGGGGGAGGATGACACAAGAGGACCTGCATGGCACCATTAATTCTGACTTCTCTCGGGTCTGGCCACACTCAAGAGCTTGGTGCTCCCCAGACCTGTCATGCACCTCTGGGCCTCTGTGCCTTTGAACATGTTGTTCCCTTTGCTTGGAAAGCCTTTCCTTCCTTGCCTGCCTGGCGAAGTCCTATCCATCCACCAAGGCCCGTTGCTGTTGGAACATCACCTCCCTTTAGCATTCAAGACTGTCCCAGGCGCTATGGAATGCTCCTTATCCCTCAGCTGCGGTGTTATAAGTAGCTTATCTTCACAAGCAAGGGACTTAAAGTCAGACAGACTGGGTCTAAACTCTGGCTCTGCCACCTCTTAGATAGCCTCTAAGTGTTCAAATCTCTAAAATGAGGTTGGGACCATTTCACTCAAGTAATGGCACCCACCTTCACAGTGCTGTGATGTTCCCAGGGGACATACTTGTAAATCTCTCAGCCCTGTCCCTGGAACCTGGGATGTGCTCAAAAAATGTTGGCTGTTACTATACACCTGTGAGATAGCACATCGTTCTCGGATCACTGGGGTCAGTTCTGTCCAGATGCCCCATTGAGCAGGGCTGTGTCTTACTTCCCTGTGTGTCACCCCTGCCTAGCGCAGCACCTGGACCTTAGCAGGCTGGCAGTGAATCCCCACTGGATGTAATGATTTTGGATGATATAAGTGGAGGGACAGGGAAGGACTGATAGAAGGAGAGAGACTTAACCGGGCCAGGTGTGGAGGTCTGAGCTGCCAGGGATGGCGATAATTAGCTTAGGAGGGAGGGGAAGGGCCCAGCTAAGGCTGGCTGCTGGTAGGAGAGCTGGCATCTGGTTGGGAGCCTATCTCTCAGGACAAGAACCCCCCGGACTTCCTCCAGGACACAGGAACTCTCCCGGGATGTCTCCGAGGATGGCTGGAGATTGGAGTTATGTGAGATTCAAGCCTCGGCTTTCTCTAAGGGCCAAGAAAAGATACTTACCGGTTATCCCAGGCTGCTGCTGCTAGGAGATGCTCTCTCCCTTCTCCTGGAGATGGGGATGTGGGCCAGGAGGGGAAGGAGCACTATATTCGTCCTGTCCTAGTGCTGCCTCAGAGAACTGAGGCACAGAGAAGGGCAGCAACTTGGTTAAGGTCACACAGCAAGTGGACCCACAGGTAAAATGCATTCTCTTGCGTGGTCTCATTTCACAATCACAGAGTCGTGGCAGGTAGGGAGGCCAGAGCTTATTCTTTCCATGTTATAGATGAGAAACTGGACCTGGAGAAGGGATATACAAGCCCAGGTTAAAGAATGAATCAGCGTTGGAGCAGTGAACTCAAGATCAAGACCCTCGCCCTGCCTTCTCTGTCTGGACTGGGGGCTGCCCTCTCACACCTACAGTGGGGTGAGGAGCCCCGGTAGGGGCTTTGTTCCAGGATAGCTTGTAGTCAAGTTTGGGAGCCTGGAGCCTGGTGATGGGATGGACAGGGACCTTACCCTCTGGGCTCAGGAAGGGGCACCTCAGCTTGCGGCGACTGGCTTGGCAAGGTCCTGGACCCCCAGCCTGCTCTGGAAACGGAGGGACCAGGGGCTGCCAGGCTAGTTGGCAGCATGGCGGCCACTCCGGGAATGGAGAGAAGGTGGGATTTGGGAAGCGGCATTGGTTGGTGCTCCAGCAGCCTGGACCTGCCCCTGGCAGTGCCCTCCTTGATGCCAGCTGCTCTGGGCCTGTCCTACCACTACACAGGGTCCACCTTGGCGGCTGACTCCAAGCCCGGATGCTGCCAAGAGAAGCCGCCTCTTCGCTACCCTTAGCCACATGCAGATCGGAACCAATCCAACGAATCACTCTGTGGGCCTCATCACAGTGAGGGGCCAGTGTGCCCCTCACTCCCCGTTCTAGCTGCCTATCTGATCTGTCTGGCCTGGATGCAGAGGCTATAAGGCCAGGTGAGGGTGGTCAACTCCAATTTTAAGAGGGTCCTGGACCTCTAAGCAAAGGGGGGAGGCATGGGGGGTGTGCAGGGACTAATATTTACTCAGCATCTATCTGTGCCATAGACTTAATTAATCCTCAGAAAAACTCTGCAAAGTAATTATCATTATTCCCATTGTACAGACCAGGAAACTGAGGCTCAGAGACAATAATTTACCTGGGCAACATTATAGAGCTTCTGGGTGGTGGAACCAGGTCTCAAATGCAGCCATGAAGCACATCACTCTCTCCACTCCCCCACCCCTCAGTGGTGGGAGGTGCAGAGGTAGAGACAAATGACCCCCAAAACATGACACGTGCAATTAGAGAAGTGTGAGGAAGGTGCCCTGGGAACTCAGGGGAAGGGGTTGAAAATTCACATAGGAGAAACCAGGGAAGTTTTTGCAGAGGGGAAGCATTTGGAGCCGGGCTTCGGTGAATGAGCAGGGCCTTCTGTAGGTGGAAGAAAGAGCCAGAAGGGCTTCTCGGGCAGAGGGGGCAGCCGGAACAAAGGCTTGAGTGTCTGTCTAGAAAGTTTGGGCTAGATTCTGTAGGTTTTATCCCTCGTGGATGTGACTATTTGATTATCTCCTACCAATTTGTAAGCTCCATGAGGGCAGAGGGGACATCTGTTATTTACATTTTCTCCATTATCACCCTAAATCTTAGCACACTGAGGGCATACAACAGATGTTCAAGAAGTATTTGTCGGTCGAATGAGCAGTGCCTGTTTTAGCTCGGCACCTCAGGACCCCTTGCTTTGCCCCTCCCTTCATGGGTCTCCAGCACACCCTGAACTTGCCACCTTTGAACTTGCCTCCTCTGTAAGGGATTTCTCCGCTGGCCCTCAGACAGCTGGAGCATCCTTTCCGAGGAAGCTCTGAGGCTGAGTCCCACCTGCCAGGCCAGGCTCCTGAACTATAGGAGGTGGAGGCTCCCCTGCAGCCCTGGCCTCTGTTCTCACTCCCTCCTCGGCCAGCCCATGCCTACCAGCTGCAAGGCCCAGGGCAAGAGTGCAAAGGAGGCCCACATACCACACGTTTAAATACCAAAACATCATTGATTCAGCTATTAGACTGGCAAATAAAATATGTTTTAGCCCCCTCCCCAGGCAAATACACCTTCATAATGACAAAACTGAAAAGAATATATAGAGCTATGGTGGGAAATCCCAGAATGTTTATTTATTACCGTGCAGGTATGTCCTGGTGTCCCATTGGTGGCGGCCGATGTCTGGATGAGAAATAAAATAAAGACACATAACAGAAGCCAGATGCAAAAGCGATAATGTGTGATTCTGAGGATGTGAAGTTCAAGAACAGGCAAAATGAACCTATGATGATAGAAATCAGAAAATCAGTTGCCCCTGGGATTGAAAGGATTGTGAAGGACCTGAGTGGGCTGATGAAGTTGTTTTATGTCTAGATTAGGGGGCTGGTAGTACAGGTGTTTACACTGATCCAAACTCATCCAACTGTATTCTTAAAATGAGGGCATTTCACTGTATGTAAATTATACCTCAAATACAGCCATAAAAGACTTGATAACATCAGAACCATGAGAAAATTACAACAAATCAGTGTTAAAATCACGTAAAAAAAGATGTGCATCATGCTTAAATTATCACATATTTACTCCCTAAAATTTATCTTTTTTGCCATTATGTCAGCAAAATCACCAGTTTTGTTGTTATAATCAGGATTTTCATATAATTTGTGTTCTCTTGACAGTAATGATCTCAAGCAGCCCTATCTGATAGAAATACATGAGTCACATATAGAATCTAGTCCACGTTTTAAAATGCAAAAATAAGCAAGTGAAATTCATTTAAATAATATATTTATTCAATCCAAGATGTCCAAACTGTTATTTAAACAGGTAAACAATATAAAGTGTTATTAATGACATACTTTATGTTCCTTTTTTTCATATAAAGTCTCCAGAATTTTGTGTGCATTTTACACTTACAGCACATTTCTATTCAAACTGGCCACATTTCAAGTGCTCAATTGTCATATGTAGAGAATGGATACTCTATTGGACAGCTCAGCTAAAGAATTAAAAAATAAAATGCAATTTTATTCAAAGTGTACAAAATTCGAAAATATTTTCATTAAGCATTTAAGTTCAAATGATAGTAAAATATTTAAAAACTAACCCTTTTTCATATATCTTTCATCAAAGTATTAAAAATGATCTATTAAAATTAAAAGGTACAATTCCTATTGTAATTAATGAATATAAAAATTATTTAACTAACCTGAAATGTTTAAAATATTTTGAAAAGTTATTTAAGTATTATTAAATATTTTTATTAAAAAAATTGTTCACAACTCTAGTATTAAAAGTACAAGTTTTTGTTAATGTAATGAATCAGTGTCATGCATTTTACATCTAGACCTACATTTATACCATATGATTAATATGAATTGTTGAATGTAGCAAAATGTTCCTTAGCTGCTCTGTCAACTAGAGCCAACACTGCAAATAATAACTTGAGAATTGTGAGTACTTCCAGAACCGTTAATTGGAACAGTCAGACAGCTAGAAAAGGACACTTGGCTTTGCTTGGAAATGATACTTTGTTTTTTGAGAATCTTTTGCATTCATGCTATCTGAGAGCAAGGATTTGAAAAGCTAATTAACTCATCTTACCCAAGTGCTTCTGTGGCTCTTATGTGCCCCGTGTTCTCCATTCCATCCGGTGGAGCCATTTGTCAGCAGCAGCAGGTCCCAGAAACATTCTCAGCATTCTGACTCTGTTGTCTTTTTATTCAGCAAACCCAGAGCAAAAGATGTGGAGACCCATTTCCCTGGAGCCTGAACAGTGTTAATCGTGAGAGCAGGGGTTTAGGATTAGGGGCTATACGTGCCAGCGCTGAACATAACAATCCTGAGTGACAAGAGGTGCCCACGTGTTCTTTAAGGTGTGTGTGTGTGTGTGTGTGTGTGTGTGTGTGTGTGAGATACTTGAGTTCCAGCAGACAGCTGCCTGGTTTTGTAAATAAAGTTGTATTGCTGCACAGCTGTGCCCACTTGTTCAGGTATTGTCTATGGCTGCTCTTGGGCTAAAAGATCAGAGTTGTTTTAACAGAGATCAGACCATACAGCCTGAAAGCCTGAAATATTTGCTACCTGCTGCTTTAAGACATTTGCCAACTGAGGGCAGGATCTTGCCTGGGTCTCAGTGGTGCCCCTCCTTGGGGCCTGTTGAACTGAGACCTTGGGTGCCATGGGGATTCCATCTAGACTTCTGCTGCAGTTGCAAGCTCCTCAAAGGAGGAGATCTAGGGGCGTAGGAAGGTCCCCCAAAGCAGGTCCTCTAAGTTAAATTCTGAGGGCTTCAGTTGTTTCTTGTAGTGAGTTTGCTGTTCCCATAGTGTTTGAGATAATTTGGGATAATATTCTCTCAACAGTGAGTCCGGAGTAAGCAAGTGGTTGGAGCAGACTGAGAGAATGGTCCTCTTCCCTTCCTCCCTTCTGCCAGCCCCTCCCCATCCTTTGTAAGAATAGCCATGAGGGAATTTCCCACAATCCTCTCAAGGAGCAGAGCTGGCACTAAGCTCTCTTTTCTGGCCCCAGTGTCCTGGACAGAGGTGGTAACTGCCAAGAGATCTTGGTGGGCTGGGGACCTTGTCTGCCTGGGCGAGCCTGAGTGTATGCCAGTGTGGCTGGAGATGGAGGGTAAGTAGACAGAGGGCAGAGTGTGGGCATGGCGGTGCCCACCCCTATTGCCTCACTGGTCACAGTGGCATTTTGTTGGATTCTGCACCTGTCACTTCTACTAGGTGCATCATTCTTGGTCAGCCCCTTTGTGGCTACACAGTGCTGGGCACCTGGTGGACCCACCATCAGGAGATGCGGTCTGCCAGGTTGGCATGTGCTCTTTGCCAGGCACAGGTCGGAGTTGCACACATGAATGCAAACAGTCCATGCCCTCAAGTAGCTCACCCCCACGCCCAGGAGAGGCAGAGAGGCTGGCAGCTGGAGCCCTCACTCTGAGGATCAAGTATATGATGCCTCGAGCAAGCACTCACTCTGATGGTTCCAAGCAGGGCACCATAATTCAGCTTGGAGGGATCCGGACGCTTCAGCAAAGAGGTGACAAATTGAACTACTTGTTGAACAAAAGCGTGAACAGATGAGAACGAGAGCCTAATGCTGGGGCTGTGAACTTTAAAAATGTGAGAAGGGATTGCTTCTGAAGTTTTAAATGGAATTCATTTAAAATGTCCCTTGGCTGAAAGGGGGACAGGAGCAGAGGGCTGGAGGGAGATGGCTGCTGAGAACAGGAGGACCAAGGCCAAGAAGATGGAGCCTCCTGTCCAGGCTCTCACCCAGCATCCCTGCCCCCAACTGGCCCAGGAACTCCTTGCTGCTGATGAGCTGTCGCAGCTCGAGGACAAATCTCTTTTAATTTTGTTCTTCGGAGGAGGGGAGGGCCAGCGTTGGAGCGAGGGACTGGCTCCGTGAGTAATGGTCCTGCCAGCTCCACTAACACCCCAGGTGAGGGATGAGGGAGAAACGCTCCCTCCCCTAACCTTTCCTGGGGCTTGCAGCCAGGGGACAGGGACTGCTCTGCCTGGGCGCATGGAAGCGGTGCACCTCAAAGGGCTGAAGCTGGGGTCCTTAGGAACCATCTTACAAGGGCTTCTGAAGTAGTCTCCTTGGAGTTTTAAGGGGGAATCCATGGGAGGGTCCTTAGGGGTTCACCACCCCTACTGAGTAGTGTGTGAAATTTTGTATAAGTAGAAAAGTAGTGGGGGGAGGGTGCGTGGTTTTCATCAGCTTCTCTAAATTGTCCGCACCCCCGACCCAGAGCTAAGATCTCCTGGATTCTTCCCTCTTGCTTAACAGATGGGGAGGGGAGGGACTCATCCAATGCCACATGGCAGATCTGTGGATCCTGGGGGCTCGGTTGGGCTGTCACCTCCCTACTGTCTCTATGGTCCAAGGCCTGGCTAAGAGGGGCACTGAATGAGAGAACCCAGGTCTCCCGGCCCTCCCTTGCATGCTTTTTCTCCTGGTGAAAGTCTGGGAGATAAGAGATGGGGGCAAGACCAGGAGGTTTAAGCAAAGTCTGGTGTATGTAGCTGCGTGGATGAGCTGCCCTCCCCGCTTCCCCAGGGGATCCTCGCGGTGGGGAGGGGGCGTGCACACACAAGGAGGCAGATCAGAAGCATCTGCAAGGACCTCTCACCTGGGGCAGCCTAAGCCTTAACTCTGCAACACCCCCTCCACCTGCAGCAAAGGACACCTACATAGGGCAGGGAGAGGGGAGGAGGGCAGCATCCCTGAGGGGCAGCACGATGATCAGATACAGATTAGAGGTGATTCTGAAGCCAAAGGCTGCAGTGGGGAGAGCTGGGCAGAGAGGCTGGGTAGGAGGGTGTCGTAGTGGTCCTGGTAGAAACGAGGGAGTGGGAAAATAGAAAGAGCACTGGAGTTGGCCCTGTCCCTGCTGGTGACAAAGGAGCCAGCAGGGCCTCCCGATGGGGCTGAGAACTTTAAAAATGTAGAAAGGGATTGCTTCTGAAGGTTCAGAATCAATCTAGCCCCAGTCCCTGCTTTGACTTCGTGTCACCATGGGCAAGACTTGTGTTTGTGTTGGTCTCAGTTTTCCCGTCTATTAAATGGAATAGAACATTTGGAACCCATCTGTTAAATGAAATAATTATAGTTGCAGCCCGTCTTAGCAAGTGAGGCCTAGAGACAGGAGAGTGGGCATGAAAGCACTTTGGTGCTGAGAACAGATGTAGGGATCGTTGACGAGGACTTGAGAAAAGGTGGTACAGGAAGAAATGATGGGGTGTGGGGAGAGGAGGAAGAGGTGGGGCAGGCCAGGAGAAGGAAGGGTCAACCCCATTCGAAGTGTCTAGGTGTTTTCCTGGAAGCACAATATACTTGACAAGAGCATTTGATAGAACCTGCCAAGGGGTGGCCTCTGACCTGGGAGGGAAATGGTGAACTTTGGTTTTACGAGTGTTCTAGCTGAGTCCTTGATTACCCTGGAATGCAGGTAACTCACTACAGGGAAAGCTGGGAGGATTAAGGCTCAGAAATGATATGGCTGTGCGTGGCAGAGGTAGATACAAGTTATTTGGTGACCTAAAGCCTACCTAAGATAACTACTGAGCACTGAGAGATAAAGCTGGGAGGATCTGGGAAGCCTCCCTGGAGTGGGTGACTTGTGAGCTGGTCACGGGTAGGATCCCGAGAGTAACACGGGGAAAGGAGCAGCCCAACACCGGAAGGCAGGGCTTCAGGAACGTGGGGGACCCCAGCCATTTCCCCTTGGGTTATGAAATGGAATCATGGTCCATCTAACTTTTGGTTCTTGAGGGCGTGTGTGACTCCACCAAGGGTCCCACCCCGTAGGGCCACGCTCAGGAGTCCTCCCAGCCTTGGGCACCCAAGGAAATGAATCCCGGCACTTCCTCCTGGCCTTGAGCCCCCGCGGGAGGCTTGCTGAGCTAGACTCGGCTCCAGGCAGCTCTCCGTGAGGCTCGCCTGTTTACCACTTCGCTGCAGAGCAGATGGATGACACAGAGGCCGCATTTTTCTCCCCTCGCTGCAGGAAAATGAATCTCACCAAGTGTTGCCGACACCATCCTACCAGGTTCCGCATCCATCGTGGACCGGGGCTGCTGACAGAGCACAGGCCCATCCCTCAGCCCGGCTCCGAGCCCAGGGGAGAGAGTGGAGACGAGATGAACATTTCACATCCTTCTTTCCTCGGTGCCTCACCTCCTCTCCCCCAGCTCCAACCACTCTGCCGAGCAGCCCCTGCAACACCCCCGGCCTAGGTCTTAACGGCACTTGGAAGCAGATGCTCCCTGACAGAGAGAAGATGGGGTTGTGATCAGGGGAGAGGTGGCGAGAAGGCATTGGATTTAGACCTGACAACCGACACAGTCTGAAAGCATGATGAGGGGCAGTCATTTCACCAAAATACCTGAAGGTCAAGTCTGCCTGGGAGTGAGGCAGCTGGGAAGATGGGACGGTGGTCGGGAGAATTAGATTCGAATCCCAGCTCCTTTATCAATGTACTCTAGGAATCTGGGCAAATCATTCCATTGCTCTGGGTCTTGTTTTCTTCCAAAATTGGAATGGATTCCTTCCAGTGCTGGTAATGGGTCATGTGCTGGGAATTTAAAGACATGCTGGTAATATTCCAACATCTGTTGAGCACTTACTATTGCCTTAAGACTGTGTGGAAAAGATCATTGATCTTCACATGAACCTTGGGAAGAGGCCCACTTCAGCCCCATTTTACAGACTGAGTAACTGAGATACTGATTTGAAATGACTTGCAAGAAGTAAATGGCCGAACCAAGATTCAAACCCACCCTGTTAATTCCAAAGTCCTTTCTTCTTACTAAATGATATGACTATCCCAGGGCAAAGAGACTTGGGGGTCCGGACCTTAGGGAATCTAGAGGAATAAATAATTGAAAGGAGGGATTTGAGAACCTCAAGAGAGCTGTTTGGGAAAGCATTTCCATTCCTGGCCTCATTTGACACCTAGCGTAGCTCCATCGCTCATCGGGCCCCAGTCCTTCCTCATCCCTCTGCATCATAGCCGTCTTTCCAAAACCCAGTCTCCCTGGACCACTCTGTAGAAGTCTCCAGTGATGCACGTTGACCTTGGGATACAGTCCAAAGTCTTATTAGGCCATGTCTGCCTTCCCAGTCTGCTCACGAGCTCAGGGGGAGAACCCTGGTGTATTTCCAAAATCCCCAGGCCCTTCTCTTGCTTCTGAGTCTTTGCTAGATTCTGAGTTTTCTCCCTTTACCAGCACAAGTTCTCCTTCTGTTGTTTCCAGAAGAAAGTTTTGAGCTTCCTAATACCTTTTCTATCTATTTGGCCAGTTGGACTTTGTTCCTTCCCATTCTTCCATCCTACCCCCCGGGGAAACAATCCAGGTGAGACAGTAGAACCTCTTTTCACAGGAGACTGAGTCACAGGTAGGGGTGAGCCTGAACAGTCGAAGGTAGGGTTCTTCCAATCTGGTCTTTGAAGATGGCTCCTGTCATGCCTGCCTAGTGGCTGTGGGTTTGGGTGGGCCAGGAAATGTGGGAGTTGCCCACTGTGTAGGTTGGGGACCAGCTGGGGCTGCCTTCCAGCCTCCGTGGGTCCCCAGTGGAGAAGAATCAAAGTTGTTGCCCTTTCCTCCCCGTCTAGCAGACGGCCCCAGAGTATAGAGCATCCCAAAGAGAATCACGTGCCAATTCGTTTCCATTTAATCTGGGAATCCTTTGTGGGCCAGTTGGGGCTGGAGATTTGGTCCCATTTTATTTTGGTTGTGACCTCTACTCCCTGTTGAGATGAGTGGCTTCATTGACTGTAGAAATGCCCCCTTTAGGTGTGACCTGGAGAGAGTTTTCTGCTGGGACCCTACAGGGAGAAGGAGGGGTTGCGTAGGGCCTGGAGTGATGACTTACACTCTTCCCCATACCTACCTCAAGTTCATGTACCATTTCAACAGGTCGTGGACTCCCTGAGCCCATCCACAAACCCCCAGCTAACAAGCCTGCTCTCAGGCTTGAATTCAGACCCCAGACCTGGTCCACCTCCCCTGAGCCGGGCCCTCCCTTCTCAGCGCCCCTTCTCCCCTGTGAGTTCCCCACCCTGCTCGCCCCACCCTTGCTGGGATCCTTGCTCCTTGTTGTTGCTGGTGGGCCCTCTGTACCTGGGAGTACCCTCAGCTGCCTCCTACACCCAGGGCCACCCCAGGGTCAAGCTGCCCCTGGATGAAGCTGGGATGCTGGATTGGAGGCTGGGAGGACGCCCGGAGCTTGTTACATTGGGTTACATTTCCACACTGGGAAGGAGACTTTCCTGGTGGCGGACCCTGGTCTGAGACAGAGCCTCATTAGACCACCTTGCTCCCTCTATCTGGGTGTCACGTGCAATAATTTATTTAATCCTCACGAGAACCCTCTGAAGTACGAGCTGTTGAATCCCCATTTCATAGGCAGGGAACTGAATCAGGGTGGAGTCAGTTCCACTGCCTTCCATGCTAGGCCAGCTTGGCTAGGGTGACCCCCAAGTCACCCGGGGTGCCCTTTCCTCCCAGCCAGCCTCAGCAGGGCTCTCTCCATCCACAGGTGTTTTAATAATCTCTCCAGGATCTCTGTCCCTTTCCTCCCAGAAATCTTCTTGGCTTCCATGCAGAGAATGTCAGCCCAGGAACCAGGGCACACCCTCTGAATGAGGGCTTCTGGTTCTACCTCCCCAGGCACGGGCCCAGAATAAATCATTTCATTAGAGTTAATAACATAGTCCCTTTAACTGCAAAGTGTTTCCAAATAGAAGGCCCTCCAGTCTGCTTTAATGAACAGATAAGAATCTTTGTAATTAACTCAGCGATGGCTTGCATGTGAATGGGTATTCTTCAGAGTGCTGTGAGACTATTTGGTTATTGTTTTAGGTATGGGATAGATGTGCTCCTGACCCCTCCCTCCTTCCAACAAGCTTCTATACAAACCACCACCCCTGGGAGTGTGTGTGTGTGTGTGTGTGTGTGTGTGTTTGTGAGGGGCATGCCCCTGCTTGTGCACATCTGTGAGGTTGGCAGGCGTGTGAATGAGTAGGGATGCTCGGAGAGAGTGCATTTGTGATGCGTGCTCTGTGTGCGTACGGAGTGTGTGCACACGTGCTCTATGTGCCCCGCCCACAAGAGCCCAGTTCCTTATCTTCTAACAAAGGCAGCACTTTAATTGCTGGATGCATCTGGTGCTTTGTTGTGTCTGTTCCTGAAGCAAGGTTTGCTGGGGCGGAGGGTCACCCCGTGGCTCTGGCATCACTGGAGATTTCCTCGAGATGTTGCAGCTGCTGGAGTGTTCTTTCCTTGCCTTCTTTTCCTCTCTTCCCTCCCTGAGGGGTGTGGTCCTTGCCCGGTGGGCTAGCCACAGTCCAGCTCCCCTCCCCTGGGCCTGCCCCTTCCCTTGATGGAGAGCCATCTCACAGGGGATCTGGAATCTGGAACGGAGCCCGGAGGGGGCAGGGAACAGATTGTGGAAGAAGGACCCCGTGGGCAAGTGTGTGTGAGGGAGGAGGCCCTGGAACAGCATCCCAGCTTCTGTCAATGCTGATGAATTGCATCCCATCAGGGGAGGGGTGGGCTTCACTCTCTGTGCCCCTTGGAGGGGCGGACTGCGTGCATCGAGGTGGCTGTAGGGTGTACATGATCAGAAGGGGCAGAGAAAGGGGAGGCATGAAGGACCCTTCACCTGCTACCTCCCACCAACGGCATCCCTCCACCCTCCCTCCTCCCTGACATGCCTGGGGTGGGGGTCTGCAGGTGGAGTCCATTTCAGGGCCAGGGCTGGGCTGCTGGCTTCGGTATAGAGTAGGAGCACAGGGGTCCACTCCCAGAACACTGCTCATTTTTCCTTTGCTCCCAATCAGCTGTCCTAACTGGCAGGACCCCTCCTGATGGGAGAATCTACAGAAAGCAGCCCCAGAGCCCCTGCCCCAGTACAAGTCATAGGAGGCCTGTTGGGAGCTTTTGCAATGGAGGAGGAAGAAAGTCATTCGAGAACTGCAGAAGGTCGGGAGGCAAAGGGCACCCCCAGCCCTTCTGTGAAGCCCAAAGAGGGCTGGGGGGCTGCCTGAGGTCACACAGGAAGATGGCAGCAGAACTGGGGCTCAAGCCCTTCTGACCTTGTTTTTCTTGGGAGCCCCATAGTGTCCTGCCCCATGGGGCTGGGAACTCGGCCAGGGGCCGAGGCCCCGTCTGTGCCCCAGGAAAGTCCTGGCAGGCACTTTGAGTTCTGTGTTTGAATCCACTTGATAGTTGGGCTCACAGTTGGCCTCTGGATGGGGGCACAGAGGGTCAGTCCGGGGAGGGTCCTCAGATAGCATCTAGTCCAGACCCCTCTTCTCACAGAGGAGGGCCAGAGACTTGTGCAAGGTCACACTGCAGCTGCGGGGGAGCCAGGGGACTGGAAGCCAAGCAGCTCTCTTCTAAGCAGCCCAGGGCTTCTCCAGGGTCACCTGGGGGAGGGTCCCTTCCCCCGCTTCCCACGCCCACTCCTCTTAGCCAGGCCCCTGTGGGGCTCCATCCCCCAGCCACCGGGGTAAATCCACCCCACCTCCTTACCCTTAACTGTTTGTGTCTGAATTCCTGGCCATCTGATAGACCCTTCTGAATGCCTCCCCTCAACCCACCTACAGCCCTGGTCCAGGCTGCCTTTCTGGATTAACTTCCCAGGTTCCACATTTATTTTACTTCTTCTGCTCTGTGGGCTAAGTGCATACCTAGGTTACTTTGCACTTATTAGCACCTGTTCGTATGTTTCACTGAATGCATGGTGGCATTTCTTCGGCTGTGTCATTTTCCCCCCCTCAGACTGGAAGCTGCTATGGGACAGGGCCCAGTCCTCTTCCATCAGACTGGGAGCTCCCTGTGGGCAGAGGATCCACAAGCTGAACTTTCAAGCTCTGTCTTAGCCGCTGCTTCTCTGGCAGACACAGGGATGGTTACCGTTCCCATCCCCCCATGCTCCTTCCCTATGGACACCCCCCCCCCCAATCTGGCAAAGTCCAAACTCACAGGAGCAGCTACCAGTGGCAGCATCAAGTAGAGGACGGCAGAGCTGGCAAAGCTTGGAGAACCGCTGAGGACCGTTGAAACTGTTACCCGCCTCCTGCCCACAGCATCTCTAAGAGGGTGGAGGGTGGAGGGTGGAAGGTATAAACTAGCAGGGCTGGGCAGTGCCCTGGGCTTCATACCTGCAGACCTGAAAACCATTAAGACTGAAGGCACTGAGGGGGCCATCTGGCCCTGGATTCTAGTTGAGGGTCCTGGCTTGTTCTAGACATGGGCAGTGCTAGGCTCATGGCCACACAACTAGTCAATGGCAGAGAGAGAACCCCCACCAAGGCCCTGGACTCCCAGCCCAGTGCGCTTGACACTGTCAGAATCATTCTCTGAACTCCCGGTCCCCACGGAGGAGGGCAGTGTGGGGCAGAGGGAAGACAGGAGACTTGAGCCAATGTAACCTGGGTATGAATCCTGGCGCTGCTATTTGTTTGCTGTGTGACATGAGACAAGTTACATAACTTCTGAGCCTCAGTTTTGTCATCTGTAAAATGGATATAATGATAGCACCTACCCTACTTGGTTATTGTGAAGACTCAATGGAATGATGGATATAAAATGGTTAGCGTGGAGTGAGCTCTCAGGAAATGTTAGTGACGGCTATTTAATCCTCCTGATTCCCCTGTGCTTGGCACTCTGACTGATCTATGATAAGGATTTAATAAACACTCACTGTGCTACTGTAGCCGGGGTGGGGGCCTAAGGGATGGCCTCAGCTTCCCAGTTTCTCTTGCTTATACTCCAGAGGCTGAAGGGACAGCCAGTATCCCAAGGGAAACAGCAGGTGCAACTCACACCCACTTCCCTGTGTGTGCTGCCTGCTCTCCTAACAAGCCCAGCTCAACACCTTGCTCAGGAAAGCCCTGCTGGTTCTCTGCTCCAAAGGTGACCAAGAGAGGGTTGGATGGTTGTCTGTTGTGACAGTCAGCTGGGGGTGGAGCTTCTAGTAGGGGAGGGAGAGTGTTCCCTCTAAAAATGGGAGAGAGGCCGTAGCGCTTACTGTGTTCCATCTGCCCCCCAACACTATCCATGGTCTATACCTTAAATGGGGGTCCCACAGCCTTGCCCCCATCACTTGAGCACATCAAATCCTTAGAGGCCCCTCTGTATGCCCCTCGCACCTTCCAATCTCTCCAACATCATTTCCCTTCAGTTGCCAACATCATCAGTTGCTTCAGGATGTAGCAGAAAGAGGGTAGGTTTGTAGCTGCCCGGAGGTTACTTCTAAGCTGGAGACCCTGGGCAAATTACCATCACTCTCTGTGTGCCTGTCTCCTCGTCTATAAAATAGGAGTTAGTAGTTCCTATCTCCCTGGACTTTTGTGCAGTACAGGTGCTAAAACAGCACAGCCCCTTCAGAGAGGTCAGTGAATACTGTCTAGTAGCGGTGACTTCCATGTTTATACAAATGAAGAAATGAGAGCCCAGAGCTGGTTTTGTGTTGGCTGAAGGTCACACAGCAAATGCACTGTCAGACCCCAGGGGTCCCTGCCAACCTGTCTTAAGAAGTTTTATCCCTTTAAATGAGAGTTTCCTTTCCTGGCCCATATACTGTATTTCCCAGGTTCTCAGCTTGGCTCCAAGTCTCTCCCTTTCTCCCTGAAGCCTTCTCTTAAGGGGGGCACAGTGCCTGGCACATAGTAGGTGCTTGTCAATATTTGTTGAAGACAGGTTTGTAGGCATGTCCTGGGTGGCGTGGGGGTGAAGCGGGGAGCCGAGCCGAGCACTGACCTCGGGCAGGGGACAGGCTCAGGGTGGCTTCTCCACACCCCCCCGCTGTTGGAGAAATCTCATTTTGCCAGCAAGCTGATTCATGGGCCTGGTTCCCTGGAGCTCCCTGCGCAGCTCTCTGTCAATAACTATTCTTTACAAGGTCCCTTGATTCGGTTTTGGGGTTGAATACAAATTTTTAAAGAGGAGTTCAGCGCCAGGGCCATTCCAGGGACTGTTAACTTAATGTCTCGCCTCGTTGCCTCCAAGCTTCCTGCCTCTTGAACCGCGTGAGGGTCAGGTCTCACCATTTCTAGCAATTGCTTCTGAGTTCTTGCCTTCGGACAGGGGGTGAGGAATGAAGAGAAAGGGACACAAATTACAAGCCAGGGTGGCAGGCAGAGCTCTGGCCCTGCTGCTAGGTTTGCTGTGTGACTATCAACCAACCGCTCCCCTTCTCGGGGTCCTCGTTTCCCCATTTGTGAAAGCATGGATGCTGACAACCACCATGAGGCCGGCTTCTGTGGTCTCCCCTGGAGCAGCGTGTTCTCTGAGGTTCATTTGGGAAGGAGATCTCGGTGTCAGCAGCATCTGATGTCCTCCCCTCACTCCCATGTGGGATAATGCACTTGGCAAATCCTGCAGTGAATGCTACTGTGTCCACCAGCTCTCTGTTGCCACTGTCCTTCTGCTGCAGCATCCTCCTAACTGGTCCCCTTGCCCCTCGCACCCTTCTTTCCTTCACCCAGCAAGAGGGAAATGATCTGAACCTCAAGTCAATCCTGATTCCCCATCCATTTTGAACCCACCGTATTCCCTCCGGCCTCCACTCTTCGGCGTATACATTTTATGTGTTTCTCTATCATCAGGGACCCAAAGCCCAGGCACGGGGAAAGCGTGTGCAGAGACAAGGCAGCAAAAGCAAGCCCCATGGTGTCAAGTATGCAGCTTCTGGGCCTCCTCACCCACTATTCTCCCTTCCTGGAATGTCCTTGGCCTTGTCCTCAGCAAACTCAGTTTGAGTATGCCTCCCCCTCCCTTCTTTGTGCCCCACCAACCCAGGGCAAAGCTCTATCATCAATCATCCCAGGCGACCATGGCCAGCCGCTATGTCCATCTTTCCCCTCGGGGTTGGGGCTCCTTGGCGACAAGCCCACGGTTTTGCCTCCTCTTTTCCTGGCAGGAGCTGGCACATGGTAGGAGCTTAATGCATTGAATAAATGAATTGCATCCACTTTCCAGCTTTCATACCAGCACCCCTCCTGTGCACACACACCCAAGCTGGGATGTTCATCCTTCCTTGACACACACCTATGTCCTCCTCATCTCTCTCTGGAACACTGTGCAGGTAAGTGGTGAGGTGGCAGAGTATGGAAAATCCCCAAATGAGGGATAACAGGGAAGCCATTGATAGTTTGCGTCTGAACTTGAGTTAGCAAATATTTGTTGAGCACTTGCCAATTCTGGGCACCACGGGTGATGAAAAGTGACTGAGGGCCCCCCTGCCCACCCCCTAGGACCCTCTAGGAGGGCACCGTCAGGGCACATTTGAACAGCAGGTACCTGATGTCCTGGACACTCCAGGAGAGGCCTCACGCTCTGCTCTGCATGGCTTTCCAGCAGCTCCTGGCTTCCTTGCCGCTGAGCTACACTTATTCTCTGTTGCCAACACATCTTGGGCAGAGCTGGCCAATCTCAAGTCTTTCTTTCAAGCCCACATCTTACCTGAACATTAAGACCTGGATGCAACAAACTCCATTTATTAAGCATCTCTGTGTGCCAGGGTCTGTGCCGGGAACTTTGTCTGCTTCTGGGCACCGCGCACAGCACTTTACAGACACGATCTCATCTAATTCTCACGACAGCCCCGGGGCTGCCCTGATTGGTTGAGCAGAGGATCGTGACAGGCAGGCTTCCTTCTGTGTGTGGGGGCAACAGCTATTTGGGGCAGGTGCCAACACAGCACTAGTCCTGCCCCTGGTCCCTTCTGGGGCAGATGCTGGTTGCTGTAGCCACCTGTCCACGGCACTGGAGGCTGGCCAGGCAGCCTTGGCCGGGCTCTTCCTCCCCCACCCCCAGGTCTCCTGTGGTCCCTGGGGCTGCTGCCTGTGCTGGGGAGAGGTCTCCCAGGGCCATGGGAGGCCATGAGGGGCGAGGGGCCAGCCCATGGCCCACCAAGCAGGGAGGAGCCCCCCAACAGCCATTGCTCTTTCCTGCCTGGCTTTCTGACTTGGAGACCCCCAGACTATCTCCATCAATCCCTGGAGAAGAGAGGCCTCCCTGGGAGGTGGTGATGGTGACGAGGAGGGATGCCCTCTGAGAGGTGCACTGAGGCAGAGGAGGAAACTGGAGTGAGCTCAGGTGTGCACACAACCCTCTCGCCTCTCTCCTTCTTTTTCTGTACCCTCCTACCCTTCTCCTAGAGGAGACATCTCTTTAGAAGGGCACATTTCTGGGTCAGCAAGTCCTCTATCCCCAGAGGTGAGCATCCCCCCAGCACCACAGGGTTTAAAGGGACCTGGATGTTGGAGGAGGAGCAGGACTGCAGGTGGCTCAGCCGTGTTTCCGTCTCATGTCATTTAGCGTGACCTCCATATGTGTGTGTGTGTGTGTGTGTGTGCATGCACGTGTGTGCATGCACGCGCCTGCACGCAAGGAAGAGACACAGAGCCAGCCACCATGTACTGCCTGTTCTCCGGGAGCTGCTGCCGCCCCCATTCCCAGTCTGGTTGCCTCCATTTACTTAAGAAAAATCTGACACAGTGGTGGGTAGAACCCGAGAGAGGGGTGGCTGTGGGATGGGGTAGGGGAGCCGTGGGCTCCCTTCTGCCTTGCTTGTCGCAGGGTCCTTCCCAGCACTGCCTGGCGCCCTCTCCCCTTCCCACCGGATTCCGCCTAGCAGCGGGGCGGGTGGCTGCCCCTGCAGAGAGGAAGGAGTGCTCAGCAGAGCAGGAGGGACGGCTAAGGCGTAGTGCTGACCTTGCTGAGGGGTGGGCGCGGGGCACCCAGGGCTCCCGGGCACCCGGACCACAGTGCTCTGGGGTGGACCGAGGACTCCTCCCCCTTGAGGGCCTGCCCACAGCCCTTGGGGGCACAGGATGGAGTCCTGAGATCTCAGAGAGGCGCCTGGCTTGGCCCCAGACCCCTCTGGAGAGTCAGCTCCCAGGTCCTGGGAAGGGAGTGGGGGGCACCCAGAAGCCAGCAGATGCTACAAATATCCCCTGCCCCCCAAATGTTCTGTCCACAGCAAGATCCTTGGCAGGGCAGGCAGCCGCCGCCTCCCCACCCTGCAGGACAGAAATCCCTGAATAGTGGTTTGAGAAAAGTCTTTGTGCAGCTTGTGACACAAGACCCCCCCAGAGCCCCCCACACAGGGGGAAGCAGGGGACGTGGGGGGATGGGGCGGGGCATTGTGTGGACCCTTGGCGCAAGCTCGGCCTCCTTGCGCCTGTCTTGGGGCAGGGGTCTAAGTCAGGAGGAGGGTTGGAAAGGGTAGAACGAAGGCTGGGATTGCTCTCCTCTTAGCAAGCTCCAGGGGGAAGGCCCCTCCACCTCTGGGGGCGGAGGATGGTAGGGTGCGAGGCAAGGAGGTGGCCGTCTGGGAGGAGCAAAGCTGCCGGGGCCGGAGCATAAGATCCACTTCAGCCGGCCCGTGTCAATTGTGAGCTGGGTCCCGGCTCTGTCCCACACGGAGCCCAGGCCATGGCGGGCAGGGGACGCACCTCTATGCCATCTCTTTGACTCTGCGCCTGTAATTGTGCAGGTCAGGGGGCGGAGTGGGCCGCGCGGTGCCCGCCGCCTCTGGGCAGCCCCATCTCAGGGCCTCTTCGTCCTCCTCGTCCTCCTCGCCGGCGGGCACCGAGTCGTAGGCCAGCCCCTCCGAGGGCAGCGCCGTGAAGGTGGTGAACTTGACCCGCTTGCGCTTGGAGGTGGGAGAGCTGGCGGGGTCTTCGGCCTGGTCCCGGGCCGAGCCGCCCGAGGAGCCGTCGCCCCGCCCGTGCACCTGGCTCTGGACGCTGCTCTGCGAGCTGCCGCTGCTGTGGTGGTCGCCGTGGCAGCAGGCGGGCACGGCCTCCAGCGGGTTGCTGGCGGGTGGCGACAGCTCCCCCTGCCCCCGCAGCGGCTGCCCGTTGCCCAGGAACACCCAGTGGTGAGAGTGGTCCATGCTGGTCTGGCCCTCTGGCGGGATGCGCTTGTGCCTGTAGCGCAGCACGAAGACGATGCAGTTGATGAGGAAGACCAGGATGGCGAGGCAGAAGACGCCCAGCAGCGCGTACATGCCGATCTCCAGGTCCGTCAGCCCCCTCGGCATCTGCAGGAAGCCGGTGGGCAGTGGCAGGAAATCTTCTGTGGGTGGCACCGCCGGGCTGGCCGTGCCCGGGCCCACAGCCTCGGGTGGGGATCCGGCAGTGCCCGGTGGGCCAGCTCCCTGGGCCTCGTCCTCGCCCCCGCCGGGCCCTGGCTGGCTGGGGCCGGGGTAGTCGTAGGTGGGGTCCCCCTCTTCCCGCCCAAAGTGCACCCGCAGGCCTACAGGGGTCGTGGCCAGCACACTCTTGCGCTTGGTTTTCTGGCAGCTCTCGGCGATGGTGAGCTCCGCGCGGAGCAGCTCCCCGGCCCCCTCGGCCTCAGCCACCACCAGTGGGAAGGCCCGGTCCTGGGTCACTGTGGCCACGCGCTTGTCCAGACTGCTCACCAGCAGCCCATAGTCCTGGGGGCTGTAGAGGGAGAGTGGGGCCGTGGTACCGTCGCTGTAGGAGAGCCAGAGGCTCAGGAGGGCTTCCTGGAGGAGGAAGAGGAGAGGACAGGAATCAGAGATCTACTCCTGCTGACTTCCCAGTGCTGGAACAGTGCCTGGCAGGTGGTGGGTGCTTGGGAATGGTTATTTGAGGGGGAATTCTCCCACTCAACTCTGTACAGAGAGTTATGGCTCCGTACTGCCCCGAGAACGTCCTTGCCCACTTCGCCCTTCTCCCCTGGGTGAGTTGATGGTAAATTCTGCCTTGGGTCTAACTCAGATCCCTTCTGCTGCAGGAGTCACACCGTATCTCCATGCCTGATCACCCCCAGCAGACACGTGGAGACTGAGAACGCACATATACTCAACCCCAGCCTTGTCCTCTGTTTGTTAAACCTTCTGAGAGTTGACCTTCTTGCAGATGAAGAAGCAGGGCTCAGAGACAAGCAACTGGCCTGAGGTCACGAAGCAAGTTGGGGCAGAGGACTCCTGTGTCCTGACCTCTGGCTCGGTGTTCAGTGCCCACCTTCTCCCTCCCTGTGACCCCCACCTGTAACTTTTCCACCTTTGTCCCATAGCCAGTGCCCTGGCGTATCAGTGGGGGGGCTATAGCTGGGGGTCCAGAGATGGGTGAGGGTAATTCCGGGGGGTAGAGGCAGAGGTGACGGGCCCTCTGAGAAATGCAGGAGTGGGAACCTTCAACAGGAGCATCTCACCATGGCAGGTGCAGGAAGTGAGACCTCGGCCAGACTCCCAGGCAGATGGTGGGGCACGGGCCCAGTAGGGCAGGTGCACAGGGCACAAAGGGTAGATAGATCTTCCATTATCAAATCCCTTATCTGGGGGGCTCGTGGCCAGAAACTGCAAGTCCTCCTTCCACACCCCAAGCCCCCAGTCTGGCCAGTTGGGCATCCAGTTACCTGCTTGAGGAAGCTGAGGGTCTGCTGGGCGGCTGTGGTGGCCAGGATGGTGTGGCTGCTACCGGGGCTGGGCCGCAGGGAGAGGGCGAGGCTGGCCACCACCTGGGCCTGCAGCTGTGTGATGCTGACCTTGTCCTCTGTCACTGTCAGCAGTGTCTCCCCAAGCACGGACTCCGTCAGGGGTGAAACCACCTGAGGCAGGGTGGGGCGGGGACGGGTGAGAGCCAGGAGAGAAGGACACCCCACCCCTCTCCAAATTCCCAACCAGGGAGGAATCTGAGTGCTGCTGGAAGAGAAGCCCAGGGGGTGGGGCAGATTGGGAGGCAGGACTCCTGGGCTCTGCCTTAGGTCTGCAACCGGGAACCAGGGTCCAGAGGCCAAGCAAGGGTCAAGGGCTCACAGGAGCCAGGCAGGAACACAGATGAGTGAGGTGAGTTGATTTTAAAGAAAACAACAGCTCTCCCGTAGAGTGATAAGTCACAGTTGATGGTCAGCCTCAGTGTCAGGGAGACAAAAGGGAGTGGTGGGCACTGGGGCAAATGGGAGAACTCATGCTCATGTAAAAAAGGCAGCAGTACTGACTCCAGCTGATGATTGCCAGGCGGGAATGCAGACCCTGTGCTGCCAGATTCATATTTTCTAAAACCAGAAATTTACATTTTTTAAAAAATGAGAAACCTCCCAATTTTTAAACGGTTGGGTCAGTTGTTTTACAAACAAAATATGTCTGCAGGCAGATTTCAGCCCATGGGTCACTATGTATAGTCTCTGAGATGGATGATATCTACCCAGGCACCCAGTTATCAAGGAGGAAGGTCAAAGTTGAGTCCCTAGATCTCCAAAATTCCCTCTTCTGGCCTCTACGCTGGCTGGGCCCTCCCACCTCCTCCGCTCCGCAGCCACATCTCTCAGCGACCACACTGAGCCATGAAAGGTTCACAGAGGCTGATGAGGCTCGGAGAGAGAAGCTTCTCCAAGGTTCTTGACCTTCGATGGTAGAATTTCAAGCAGAAGGGCAGGTGGGGAAGTGTGTTTGCAGGGCCCGTCTGGGGTTGCTCCCCAAGGCCGAGGCGCTGGAAATCCTGTCTTAGGAACGTCTGTGTGAAGGCTCCCGGCACCCGGCACGCCCCACTGTGCTTACCTTGAAGGGGGTGGTGCCTGGCTCCAGCCCGGCCAGCGTGCTGCTGTCTACCATGCGTGCCACTCGGGGGTCACCCACCCGCATGAAGTCGCTGACCAGGTCGGTGACCTCCACCAGCCAGTCTGGGCCCAGCATGGTGACCACCTGGTCGGTGCCCTCCGCCGACGTTGTGTGGAACTGGGTGAAAACCTGCAGGGTGGCGTGCTGGTACTGCAGAGTGCAGCCACGGCTCGCGCTCTGCCGTCGTCCCTCGTCCTCGTCCTCGTCCTCGCTCTCCCGGGCTGATCTGGGTGGGGGAGGCCTGGAGTCAGGGCTCCCCACCCCGGCTCTGACCTGCACGAGTCCCTCCCTCCCTCTTGCCCCACCAGCCCCTCCCTGGCTCCCGTGGGTGGAAGGCTTTCCCTGGTCCACCCCTTCTGTCTCTGACAAGCTTGGAGCCCGAAGTCCCAGGCTTTCCTCTCCTAGAAAGGTACCTTCTTGACTCCCCACCCCACCCCGTGTCCCCTGCCTGGCTGCGTCCACACCTGTGAATAGCTGGCATCAAATCTTAGCAAATACTGGCTCTTTCTCAGCACTAAGCACTTGCTGGGCCCTGGGCTCAGCTCTAACTTGGATCAAAGGTGATCCCTGCTCAAGTGCCAGGAGGCTTAGCTGCGTCGTCGTGTCCTACAGCTGTGTGGCAGACAGAACTTGGATATTCAGCTGATGAGATTGCCAAGCAGAGTGTGGGAGGTGTGTCCTGGCTTCCTCTGGCTGCTCAGAGTAAAATGCAAGAGGAGACAGATAAATGGAGGGAGGAACTGGCAGGCAGAATGAAACCAGGACTTGACAATTTGGGGAATTCTCAGCCTGTCCAGATTGCCAAAAATACGAAAATCAGGAGATTCACCCAGGAAAGCAGGTTGTGGAGAGAGAGAAGGGTGTGGCCAGTGCTTGGCTAGTGCTTCAGAAGGATTAAACCACCAGAATATTCATTCACATAGAGGGCTCTTTTACCTGTGTTAACTAATTTAATCCTCACAGCAATCCGCTAAGTGTAAACGTGCCCATTTTAGAGATGAGGAAACTGAGGCACAGTAGCCTAAGGTTACCCAGCTAGCAAATAGCAGTCAGGATTTCACCCCAAGCCATCTGGCTTCAGAGTTCACTATGTCCTTCACTACTCAAAGGAGCATCAACCTCACTGGGAGCTGGCCTGAAATGCAGACTCACAGGCCTCATCCCAGTTTCACGGAATCAGAATCTGCATTTCAACAGCATCCTTGGGCAAGTCGCGCGCAAGTTCAAGAGGCCCTGGTCTATGCTTCCTTGCTTTTCCAAATCTCCGCAGAACTGAACTGATCCCAACTCTCACTAGGCTGCCTGCTTCTCTCTCCAGCTCCACCCTTCCCGCTCTTAGCTGCCTGTCACTCTGCCTTTCTTCTCTTCCCTGCTGGCTTCTCTCTCCAGCAGCGATGAGTGGGTGAGTGGAGTGTGCTGAGTACACCTGGACCTGCCCCACAGATGGGCACCCAGGTGTGTGAGCCTGTATCCCAGCGAGGGAGCCCAGTGGGGGTCACCGTGTGCCTGGCTGATGTACTCACAAGTGTGTCCCTGGTGTGCCCAGGCTGGGGCACTCGTGTACAGGTGTGTGAGCACCTGTGTTGGTGTTTCTGCTCCATTTTGTCTGCTGCTTGACTGCTCTTACCCTGTCTCCCTAGCCAAATCCTTTCCACTCATCCTTTAAGACTTAGCTCCCGAGTCACCTCTTCCAGGAAGCCTGCTTTGACTTCTTCTGGAGGAAGAGGTGGTTCTTTCCTTTGTGTCACTTGCTTCCCTGTACTCAGGGCTTCCTTCATCCACCACGCTCCATGATATATATAAGACCGCTTCCTGATGGACCCAGAGCTCAACTGGGTCAGGCTCTGGCCACACTTACCTGCTCCCCTCCCTGCCCCCATCCGTGCCTGGCACACAGTAGCTGCTCAATAAGTTTGTTGATTGCAAAACCGACCTGCAGACTGTGTACACCTAGGGCCTTACACACACATGCAGATCAGACGTTGTGCCAGGGCTGTGTCACCCATGAGTATCCCCAGCATCTGCTGTGTTTGGAAGGGCCATACCTCCGGTCAGGAAGGATAGGTACCCTCCAGCCCTTCACTTGGCTGAGGCGGGCATCCGAGAGCTCAATGTGCAGGGGCAGCTTGGGCACCCAGACTGTCATTTCCAGGGGGGCATTGAGGACATCGTAGCGGAAGGTGACCCTGGCGTTCATGGAACCGCGAGACTCCTTTCCGCTAACAAACACGTAGTCACAGCTGCTGGATACCTGGGGAGGGGGAGAGAGGTTGGTTGGCCTGTCTTGCCCTACAGGTCATCCTGTGGGGCAGTGCAGAGGACTTCATTCTGACAAGGAAGGCCAGAAGGCCATTGGACAGAGAAAGTGCCAGTCACAGGAGGCTGAAGGGGAGAGGCTGGGTGGGAGAAGGCCCCTAATTTAATTCCTCTGGGAGGTGTCAGCTTCCACTCCATTGCTCCAGAGATCACCTCTTAGTGGCTACCTTGGGAGGATTTTGCTCCCTGGCAAGAAGCCAGTGTGCCAATATTTTTGTAAGGGGCTGTTTTTGATGTGGCAGGCCACACCTTGGGGGAGTCTTCAGGCTGAGGGTCCCCAGAGCTGGCTCCCCTCCCCAGCATGACCGCCTGGGCTCTGGAGCAGGTGTCTGATGGGTAGAGTCCTCCACGGTACACAGGAATAGCCTGTCCTGAGCAGGACACTGGGGTGCGACTGGGCGGGGAGGAGGTTGAGGTGGAGGGGGTGGGGAGAAGGGGCAGGCCCACAGCTCCTCCAAGGTGCCTCTGGCCCAGTGGTCCCAGGCAGCTGGGCAGCTGGTTAATTTCCAGGAGGGGGCTGCTCCAGCCAGGGGTGGAACTGAGGGAAAGGGAGAGGAAATTTCAGGACCAGAGAACCCCAAGCACAGACAGGTGGACAACTGTCACCCACAGGTGCAGCTTTTGCAAATGCATGCCCACCTGGACACCACCTTGCATTCTTCACGGTTCCCCAGATGAGCATATGCTCACTGAACACATCTTGGTGGATAGCTGTGCCCACTCACAGAGGTGTCCCTGCTAGTACTTCAGGGCAGATGCAACGGGTGTCTGTGTAAGTGCCCACGTACACACCTGGCATAACTGGAGTGAATCCTGTGTGCAATGCATTTAGGTGCTCCTACTGGGACACGCCCCAGGGTGCACATCCTTGAGTTTGGAGGAGGGTCTATCAGGCAGCCTATGGGCTGATGACAACCTGAATGCTCTCGTGGGGGTGGGGAGGGGCTGGGACTGTGGTTCATCCGTGCAGATGAGCCCCTGACGGTCCCAAACTCCTTCAAGCTCTCTTAATCATCTCAGGGGGTGGGTGGAGAGGAGTGGGACAGTGGTTCTGCTAGAAATGCTCATTTCCCACTTCGGAAGGCAGGGAATTCCAGCTGAAGGCTGGCAAATCCCATTTAGAATGTTGGCAAACTCCCGAAAGAACCTGAGTGTATTTCAGTGAGAACAGAAACAAATTCCATTTCGAATCTTTGCTAATTCCCTTTGGTATCTAAGCCACGGTGACAGTTCTGGTCTGCTCTGGGGCGGAGGTGTGGGAGTCTGGGTGGTAGAGGAAGGTGCTGGGTGAGGGCTCTTGGGAGCAGGCCCATTTCTCCCCGTCCCAGCCTGCCAGCAGTGGCAAGCCCCATGGGCCTGACAAGGCTTCCAGCCCTCAGGAGGCCGTGGGTGTGTGGTACCAAGCCGTCTGCTCTGGCTCACTCGGGGGACATTCTTCCTGGATGGGGGGGATGGACGAGGTGAGCCTCGGGGGTCCAGAGACCAGGAGGGATCCAGGGCAGAGCAGAGCAGAGCAAAGAGAAAGAGAGAGGGAGAGAGAGAGAGCACACACTCCCAGGGAGGGAGGACACCCACATCCCCACTCCCCCTGCTGAAGGATTTACAGGAACAGAAAACAGATTCTGTTGCCCAATCATTTGATTTTGGCACCAGCTGGAGGCTGGCACGGCAAACAGCTCACCAATCCCACAGGGACCAGGGCTGGATGCCCTCCTGCATCACTGCCTTCCCCACTGCCTCCTCCCCACATCTCACCTCTGACCACTGTCCAAAGCCAGAGGAAATCTGGAGGCCCTCCTGGGGAGGTAGCAAACTGGACCAGTCAAGTCAGATCAATGTCCTGTTTGCTGGGCTGTGGAGGACCCACTGCCCAGAGGGGGCATCTGGGGAGGAGCTCAGGGCAAGGCCTTTGGGAGGTGGAGGGCTGGGGTGGGTGTTCCTGGAGTGGGTCCTTTTACACAACCTTCACTCCTGGCCTAACTCATGAGCTTCTGGAGGCTTCCTCCTTGGGCTGGATCTCCTCCACCTGGTCACCAGCACCCAGGTTCAGGGCATGTCTCTGAGATCCCCCCCAGGACCCCTTCCCCTATTGCTGTACCTGGTGTCTGCCACACAACAAGGGCTCAGTAATGACTTGGGGATTGAATTCAAGTTGCCAGTGCTGCTTTCTCCCTTCAGCCTGCCAAAAGGTCTCTTCCACATTCCTGTAGGAAGCCCTCCAGGACCTCCCCTTGCTCAGGCTGGACATGGGATGCTCTTCCCCTCACCCCCTGCCACTTCCCCTCCTCTTGCCTACCAAGGGGACCTGCCTGGGATGTGAATTCCCCTCTGGTTTGGGGTTCCGCTCCCCCGGAAGGCCCGAGGCCTTCTTCCCAGGCTCCCCCACCTCCAGGAAGCTCACCTTGATGATGTCCTCATTGTCAGATTCGCATTCCACCAGGGCAGAGACATCTAGGACAAGGCCGGTCACCTCGATGGCAATGACCTTGACAGGGATGGCCACCGTCCGGCCAGTCAGGATGGCTGTGTTGATGATCTCTGTGTCCTGCAGGGAAGAGAGGAGGGCGGGGCTCTGCTGAGCTGCTTGAGGTCCCCTGCTCTCCCAGGACCACCAGCCAAGCCCCGGCAGCTCCCAGCTGTCCCCACTCCTCAGATGCGTATCCTTCCCTTGGGGACGTGGGCAGACAGATGCATCTACTTGGTCTCATGTGCCTTCCCAGACGCTCTGCTCACTTGGACTCCCGTGGTAGCCTTCAGGGTCTACCCCACTCTGCTGCCAGAAAACAATGCTTCCCCAATCCTCCACCATCTCCTCTCAACATCTTCCATTTTTCTCCGGACTCAGAGTAACGTCCAGCACATTTGCCTGGCTATTCCACGTGCCCCTGGGCACCAGACAATCGTTCCACGGCACTCTTCCTAAACCCATAGCTCCTTTGAACAAACTATTCCCCATTCCCATCACCACACCTTTGCCCAGGAGATCCCCTGCCTAAAGCACCTTCCTCATCTTCTCTGACTACTGTATGATCCCCTCCTCCACGGGACCTTCAAGGCTCCACTGCATGGTCACCTCATCCAGGAAGCCCCCCACCAAGTGCCCCCTCCACGGGGACTTCTCCCACCTCCGTGCCCCTCAGCAGCCGCTGGCCCACTCCAGTGCCAGGCGCAGAGCTCGCCTGCCTCCTGTGAGTGCACTCACCATGGCCAGGGGTAGGATGGCCTGCACGTCCCGCTGGATGCCCGTCAGCTCGGTGACAGCCCGCTCCAGGTCAGGCAGGGCACCGTGGCCACGGTAGTCGATATGCCACATTATCCTCCGCTTGACTGACTGGCTGGTGAAGTTCTCCATCTCAAAGTCCAGCTGCAGGATCTCCAGGGGCCCCTGGTCCTCCCTGTGCGGTGGGGGAAGGAAGGAGAGCCCAGGAGGAAGGGCTGGGAGCAGCTCAGGAGCTCCGAAACCCTCGTTGAGGACCCTAGCCCTCCTCAGTGGCCTTTCCCCGGGGTCCTCTGAACCTTCCCCAGCCTGGCCTCCAGGGTCCCCAGAAAGTATGCCCCGGCCCTTGCCCCAGCCTGGCCTCCTCCGTCAAGAATTCCCCCACCCCTCCCCGGTGCTGTCCTGCAAAGAGGTGGGCAGAGGAGCCACCTTGGCTCACCAGAGGGGCAGTGGTGTGCCCTGGGCCCAGGACACATCCACGGTGGCTGTTGAATGCTTTGCCCCAGTCAGCAGCTCGGAGGTCACGTGCCACTGGCCACTCCGTGACTTGGTTCCTAGAAGGGTCACGCCCTTCTTGGCCTTCACCCTGGGACAAAGCAAAAAGAAGAAGAGGGAGAGGGTCAGCTTGGGGGTCCAAGGGCTGCCCACCTGCCTACCATCCTTAGGCTGGGGCTGGGAGAAGGGCGAGCAGGTGAGTAAGTTACCCTGAGTTCTAGACTCAAAGCCTGAAACTAATTTGGGGGATCTGGTATCATGTAGCTTCAACCTCTGGCCCTAGTGGAAGCTGTAGTCCCTTCTATTATATCTCTGCCAGGTCTTTACCTAACCTCTACTTGCATATCTTAGTGACAGGGGACTCACTACTTCTGCACACATCCCATTACATCTTTAGAAAGTCCCTAAAAGGAGAAACTTCTTCCCTGGATGTAGCTGAAATAGAACAGCCGTGGGTTCTGTTGGGGGAAGGGAGGACAGCTCTCTTCCACCTGAACAGACATCTGGGGAGGTGAGCAGGTGTCCTCTGAGTCTTCTTTTCTCCAGGCCTAAATTCTTCAGTTCCTCCGATTGTTGCTCTTTTGCCATAGCTTCAAGTCGCCCATATCCTAGTCACCTTCCTCTGGACATTCTGAATACATAAGGTGTAGTGTCTTATACTAAATACAACATTTCAGCTCTAATTAACACTAACTAAAGCAGAATGATTATCACCTCCCTAATTCTACATACTTTACTCCTATTAATGCAGCCCAGGATCTCTGATGACTGATTTAACTCATATTCACATTCAGGTGTTAATCACTGAATTCGGTATGACTCTCTCCAGGAATACTTGAACTTTAAGGTAGTACATTCAGGACAGAAGGCAATACTTAAAGAAGCCGGAGGTTAATGGTGCTGTTTCAGGTCCCATGTATAGTGCTTGGGTTTGTGGGGAGCATTTTGGTGGGGCCTTTCTTATATCCTCAGAATCACCCAACATGGCTCAAACCATGGATTCCTACTGTGAGACATCATTATATTTTGTGGGGATGTGCTATGACTGAAGGCATTTCTGAATTTCTGAACTGTATCCTTCACAAAGAAAGAGCTAGGACTCCTGAAAATATTTCTCCCCACTCCAGGATTAGACAAATGTCCTGACACACGGACACTCTCCTGTTCATCTTTTGGCTCCCAGGCAAGGGGCTGCTCTCTGATCTCAATTTCTCCTCTTAGGCCTCAGTCTACTCATCTGTAAAATAGAAGAGTTGCACCCGCTAATGTCTAAGGGCCCTTCCAGCCCCGATTCTATCATTCTGGATATCATGCTTGTGGAAATGGATGTTTCCTCTTCACCATGACACCACTTCTGTGAGGTAGGGAGGACAGGGCAGACATTTTTGTGGCCATCAAGCGGATGAGAACACCGAGGCTCAGGTAAGTGAGCTGTCTTCCTGAAGTTGCTCAGGTGATAACTGGAAGAACTGGGATTAGGATGCTGGATGGGCAGGTCTGGGCGAGCCCTCTACAAGGGGTCAGGTGTGCATCTGACCTTGGAAGGGAAGCCAGACCCCCGCCCATACCCCCGTACCTGAGAGTGAAGTGCTCCAGGCTGGGGCTGGAGGGAGAGGAGGAGTTGGGGGCCAGGTAGAGGAGGATGCTGAGCAGTTCCCCGGGCTTGAGGGGCCGGTCAGGCAGGCGGATCATCAGGTTGCTGTCCAGCCTGTGCTCCTGCAGGGTCCTTCTCGGGGGCGGGCGGAACAGGCTGATGCTCCCGATGCGCAGCAGGGGGTGCTGGGTCGGGCTCTCGGCCCGGGCCCCGCCCCCGGGCCCGGCACCCCGCCGTGTTCCTCCACAGCCTCCCGACGCATCCGGGGCGTGGAGAGTGTAGTAAAGCTCGGCTTGCTGACTCTCCCCTGTCGCCTCGGGCTCCAGCCCATCTGGAGACTTGCGGCGGGCAGTGGGTGGTGCAGCCGGGGCCGGCGGTCCGAACCAAGCCAGGGGCAGCTCGGCGCGCACGAGACAGGTGGCCAGACCCCCGCTGAGGCGGCAGGAGCTCTTGACCTCCCGGGCATCCCGGAAGGCGTGCAGGCGTACGCAGGGCAGCCGCTCGGTGACGCCGAAGTCATCCCAGTCCCGGCCGGCCACGTAGAACAGCACCTGGGCCACGGGCTGCGAGGCAGGCACGCGGGGGTGGACGATGAAGGCTCGCACCTTCCAGCTGACCGTCAGGCGCTCGGGGATGTCCAGGGTGCTGGACGGCTGCAGGAGCTCCCGGGCCACCACCTGGCTGGTGCTGAACGGTCCCAGGGAGACATTGAGGACGGGCAGCTCCTTGGTCTGGAACACCACGAAGGGCTCGGAGCGCTGCAGGGAGCCGTTGGTGACCGTGGGAGGCGTGCGCCGCACCTCCCGCAGGAAGAAGGCCAGCCGCGTGTGTGACAGGCGGTAGCTGACCGGCAGCACCGGGCTGGCCTGCGGCCCCGGAGGACTGGGGCTGGCTGGGTGGGAGCGGCCAGAGGCTGGGGACAGACAGAATAAAGACCCCAGAGTGGTCAGGAGAGGCTGTGCTGGGACTCCAGGGCACCCCAGCCTCCCACCCTTACAGAGGGCCATCCACTCCCAGCCAAGCCGAGCTCAGCCCAGCTCTCCATCCTCAAGGCTCCAAGCTGGGCTCCACCTTTGCTGGTGTGTTAATTGCCCTCTTGTTGATGATTCATTTCTTTATCTGCGATGCAGGGGTAAAGCTAATGCCGGTACAAAGCATTGTGAAGGTTTAAAGAGGTTTTATCCTCTGGCATCTTCGTTTGTAAAATGAGTATAAAAATTGTTTCTGCCTCAAAGAGCTATTGTAGGGACTTAGCGAAGTCATGTGCGTAGAGGGCTAAGAGCAAGTGTGATGCCGAGGTGGTAAGTTTTCACTCTTACCATTATTAACGGTACAGTACAGTACGTATTTAACGATTTAACATTGTTTATTAAGATTAAACTATTATTCATGCATTATTATGACAGGCAGTGGCTTATTTGATCCTCATCAAGTCTTTGAACCAGGTATTATTATGATCTCCATTGATTCACCCAGTTTTCTATCAGTAACTTCTCTTTTTGGAGAGCCTATTCTTACCTCTTACAAATGAAGGTGCCGGATGCTTAAATAACTTACCCAAGTCACATGAGTGAAAGGGGCCAGCAGCTGGAGTTGAACCTGGGGCCACCTGGCTTTCAAACCCAAGCCTCTACTCCTTTACTGCTCCAGCTGCCTCAGATGGTGCAGGGTCCCCAGGGATCCCACCTCACCCCCTACCCCCTATATGTACCACCCCACAAATACACACTGGGAAGTTGATCCTCGTCCACCAAACCCAAACGTGGGCCTTGGGATCTCGGGCTTGACTTCTCCCTTCTCTCGGCCACTCACCCCATCCTCGCAGGATCCTGCCAAGCTGTAGCAATTCTACCTCTTGGCTCTCTGGTCTGTCCCCGGCTGCCCCTGACCTCCATCCCCAGACCCCTGCTCCAGCTTTGGCTTCATTCCTGTTGCTATGACAACATAACGTTGTCTAAGTGGGTCTCACCTCTCCCCAGCTCTTCCCTTCCCTGGCATACCCTTCCCCCCTATAGCAGCCAGAGGGATTTGTTTCTCCCAGACACAGATGGGACCTTGTTGGCTCCTTACTCCCAGCTCAACACCTGTTGGACACTGTTAAGGAACAGGAAGGACCAATATGGGGAGGTCTGAGGTTTGAGAACCAGTTCTGGATCTGCTGCTTAGAAAGCAGTTGGGTTGGCTGCTGTGCCCTGGCCCAGGTCATTACCCCTGATCCCACATGTGTGCCTGCAGCCAGCCTCCCTTTAGGGGGCAGGGACATGCTCTCAGAGACTCCAGTGGACCCCTGAGCCATGTTTCTCACCTTTGATGTTGTGTTGTCATTTGTTTTCGAGAATCAAGAAATTGCTCTATAATTTATGTAACACAATGCAAAAGTGTATTATTAAAGACTGTCCCTTCTGCTTACAGAACTCACCTTGCACCTGAGTGTGGCATTCAGGGCCCTCTACAATGAGCTCCAGGCTCCCCTTTCCCCAGTATTCCTCTTCCCAGGCTCCTGCTGCCAGCATAACTGGACAACTTCTGGCTTTAGCGCTGGCCGATGCTGCCTTACCGTCCTTCCTATGCTCATGCTGTGCCCTCTGCATTGGATTCTCTCCTATCCTATCTGCACACATCCAAATCCGAATCTTCCTCTAAGGCCCTGCTCAAATGCCACCTCCTCCACGAAGCCCTTCAAGATATGACTTCTACTCCTGGGAATTTCCTCAGAGCTTTGCCCTTCTCTGAGGGAACCTCTCATCCTGCCTTGTGTGAGAGTTATCTACGAGGCCTTGCACTGAACAAGTCTTTAACAAATCACTGTTGATCTACACTGAGTGATTCGCTGAGACTCCGTCCCAAGGAGACTCCTAATCAGTGCTATGGTGGTTACTTGCCACTTATGCATATTATCATGTTACCACCATCAATGAAACCTTGATGGTTCCACAAATGTTCACACCCAATTCCTCATAAATGCGATGAACTAAAAATTCCCTGCCCTTGAGGCTCTGGTGTCTATGTCTGATGTTTTTTAATTTGTGGTTTAATTTTCTCATTTAACAAATGAGGCAATTGGCTTGGGTCACAACAAAGGCCCTGGGTCAAGTGTCCTAAGAGGAGTGGCACCTAGTCTGTGTGACCCTTAGGGCCCTGCTTGAGCAGCCCTTAGGACCAGCTGGCCCCTGGTCCTCTAGGCAGCCCATGCTTTAGCCATCAGACTGCTCCCTCTGTTCCCAGGAGAACTCTGTTCTCAGGCCACCCTTCTCCACTAGACGTCCTGCAGCCCTGCAAGGTAAGCCAGCTGCCGATGATGGGGTAGAGATGCGCAGCCTGGGCCCAGATGAGAATAGGAAGGCGTTTGGAGAGACGGGAGCCTTCCCTGCTGCTGCATAGAATCCCTGCCCCACGGTTACCACTGGAGTTTCTGAGAAGGTGTCCCTGATGCCTGGGGCGAAGCTGGCCCAGGCACACATGTGGGATCTGGGGTAATGACCTGGGCCAGGCACAGCAGCCAACCAACTGCTTTCTAAGCAGCAGGAAGTAGGCAAACGGAGGCTTCAGGACTCAAGTTTAAGGCTTCTCCCTGCCACGCTCACGAGGCAACTTGCTTCCCATTTTGAGCCTCGGTTTCCATCTCTAAAATTGAGGAGGTGACATCAGCCCCCTCACAGGGATGTTGAGAGTAGCTGAAAGACCAAGGGGAGGAGGGGGCACTGCTACAGGTGGTGGGATGTCCAGGACCTGCAGGTACTGAGCGGAGATGGGGAGAGGCCACCGTGCTTGTCCTGCTGGGGTTGGAGAAGGGCACCGGTTGTCCCTGAGCTGTAAGTGCTCAGGCCGGGTGGACAGGGTAGGGATGTGGATGTCAGAACCACTGGCCCTGTCTCGTTTACCATCCCCAGGAGACCCCAGAGGCTACTAAGACTAAGGCACTTAGTCCCCTTTGGCCCTCTCACCGTCCCAACCTCAGGCAGGGCCAGCCACCTGGACCCCTTGGAGGCACAGTGGGGCGGGGCCACCAGATAAGCAGCAGACTCAGAGGGGCGTGGAGAAAGGGATTGGAGAAATGTGCTTGCGTGCACCCCTCCGCCCTCAGATTTTTGTTGAATGAATGCAATTCTCTGAATGAGCTGCCCAGCACTGACTGGGATGCCATGGGCTAATGAAAGCGCCCTCCATGGGGCATCCCAGAGGAGACTGGATGGCCAGTCAGGGCAGGGTTGCTGGGCTGGGGGTTCTTGATCTCTCTCAGCAACCTTGCAGATAAGGAGACTGAGTTTCTGAAACAGGGAGCAACTTATATTAAGAAGGCAACTAGCATTTAGAAAAGGGAGCCAGAAAAGATGGTATTAGGGTACTACCATTTTGTACTGATGTCATCATGACACACAGCACCGCCCCCCATCACCACCCATGAATCATTCTATCCTCTGGGGCCCTGAGACCCCTCTGTGGGCTGAGTAGGGGCGGGGGTGTTCCTGAGACCCCAGCACTAATCTCAGCTCTATGGCTCAATTACTCTGGAGCCTAAAGGAAGTTGCTTGATGTCTCTGGGCCCCAGTTTTCCCAGGGAGGTAGGGGAGGCCCTGGAAGCTGTCTGGTGTGGTGGGGCTGCCAGGAGGAAGGGGAGACTGGGGGAGTTGCCAGCAGATCAAGTTTTTGGAGACACGATGTGTGAATGTGTGTGCACACATGCGTGTGCTGAGCTGCACGCTGGCTGGCATCTCACAAGGAGCTCTAAGCTCCGGGCATCATGGAGCGTGGAATGGGCTTGGGAAGGAAAAGCTTCTAGAAGTTTCCCTAAAGGAAGACGGATGGAGTAAGGGAGGGTCAACCCGGAGCCGAGCTCAGCCAGTTCCAGAGGTGAAGGAGGAGTGCTCCAGGGGTGCCGCTCGGGTGGACTTGCTGGCCTGGACCCGCCCCGCCTTGGAAACACCCAACACAACTCCCTCCAGTCTGAGTGGGGAGCACGCACGCACACACACTCACACACCCATGCTCATACACAGCCTGGCACACACCTGCTCGTTAGGCCCCCCACCAGGAAGCCCGTGACAGATAGTTCTGAACCCCGGCCGCCCCTGGGCCTCTCACCTGCCCCACTTGGCTCCCCGGACCCCAGGCTCCACCTGCTGACTTCTGTTTCAGCCCAGCTCGCCCTGTGGACCAGACTTAGTACTGCCTTCCTGTCAGCAGCCTCCCCTCTCCTGGGAGCAGCAGTCGGATTCTCCCTCCGTCTAGGTGGCCTTGGGCCTAAGGAATCATATGGGTCTGGCTTCCCTGCTTCTGTCTCCCTAGGGAAGGGGCTCTCCCTGTCTCATCATGTCTCATGGTTAGCATTACATGCCCCCTTCCAAATTCATACGTCGAAGTCCTAACCCCCAGCACCTCCTAATGTGACTGTGTTTTGAGATGGGGGTCTTTAAAGAGGTAATTAAGTTAAAATGAGGTCATACGGGTGGGTCCTAATCCAATATGACTGGTGTCCTTAAATGAGGAGATTGGGACACAGACACACACAAGAGGGAAGACCATGTGAAGACACAGGGAGAAGGCGGCCATCTACAAGCCAAGGAGAGAAGCCTCAGAAGGAACCCACCCTGCTGTTACCTTGATCTCAGACTCCCAGCCTCCAGAACTGTGAGAAAAGACATTTCTGTTGTTTTTGTAAAAGTCTCTGGGACTTTGTTATGGCAGCCCAAGCAGGTTAATAATAGATGGGGATGAGCTATTTCTGTCCCTCACGGCCTCAGTTTCCCCAGTAAGATGTGGAGATACCGTATAGGGGTGGAGGAGGAAGACAGGCTGGGATCAGGCAGCTTTTGCAGACAGGGATAATGATGGAGGCTGAGGCGTTCCCAGCGCCTCCCCTGACTGTGCCTGGCATGTGACCCTTCCTAGCTGAGCTGAGCCAGCTCCTTCCTCCCTCAGCCCTGGAGGGCACATCCAGCTCTTAACAGCTTGGTAACTAAGGATGAGGTGTCTGTGGATGTAAGAGGTCTGAACTCCCATCTCCCCCCACCTCCAACCATCCCCTCTCCCACCAGCTCCCCTGGGCCCTGAACCTGCCCACCTCAGGGACCCTTGGGAGCACCATCCTGGGGCCACTTCAAGACTATGCTCAGCTGAGAGCCAGAAGCCATCCTTCCCTTCTTGTTCCAGAACGAGACTAAGGCATGAAGAGAGGCTTCACTGGAGCTAAAGAAAGGCACTGGACCCACCAGCACCCAAGAGAACATTTGCCCAGGAGGTGGGGTGTGGGGGTCCCCTCATCCTTCCATGCCCAGCTTAGGCATCACCTCCTCCCTGAAGCCTTCCCAGATACCTCCACTGCCACCACTGCTTTGTTCTGTCCAGCTCTGGCTCTGGCTGATCAGGAGCTTGGCCCTGGTATAAGTGTGAGATGCAAGTAATCAATGATCTGTCTCAGCCACTTCTGTGAATTTTTCCTGGGGGGCAGGATGCTGGTCCATGGACCTCTTCGTCTCTCAAGCCATCTCCAATCCAACACCAGAAGGCAGGTACTTGTTTATGCTTTTGTTTTTCCAGCTGGATTGGGATCTGGGCAGACACTGGGTCTAGCCCAGCTTTGCATAGTGCCTGGCATGGCACACGGCCGGTGCTTAACAGATGTCAGTTCTACCCTCTTATAAGGCTTGGGGGCACCTGCTCAGGGCCATTGGCTGGATAGAGGCCCTCCCTTTTCATCTCAGGCTGGCCCTAGGTGTCTGGGAATGCAGCAGGGGCCTTTGCCCAGCCCCAGATAAGCTTCACACCTTCTCCCCAGGCACAGAGGCCAGTCCCTCTCCCCAACCTATAGAATAGATAAATGAATCTGCGTGGAGGCTAGGGCCAGGCAGTCTGGGGGAGGGGGCACCTCTGGCCATCTCCCTGCTTCTAATCAAGATCAGATGCCTCCTGCTTCTATCTCTAATTGTCCCCAAATTAAAACTAATCGCTTGTAAATCGGAAAAAAAAAAGATTGTCATCAGCTTTGGTGAGTTTGAGGCTGAGGGGCACAGCAGGGCCAGAGGACACGGGGCTGTGCTGGGAGAGGGATTGGCCTGCTTACCTGTGTGTGTGTGTGTGTGTGTGTGTGTGTGTGTGTGTGTGTGTGTGTGTGTGTAAGAGCCACACCTCAGGTCTGGTGCTTGGGGATCCTTCTACTCTTACTCCTGAACTTGCCTGAATCTAAGAATCAGCCAGAGAAAACAAAACAGCAATAGCAAACAGATTCTCGGGCTGGATCCAGGCAGACACAATCACAATGTCCAGGGGAGAGACCTGGTAATCTGTGTTTATTAAGGATCCCAGGCGTTGATATTATCATAGGAGTTTGGACCACACAGCGCTAAGCAGGAAGGGCTGGGAGATGCTGAAGCGGTCATGACCTGCATGGCATAACGTGGTGATGCTGATGGTGCAAGATGAAGCACCCAGAGCCCAGAACAGTGCTGGGCACGCACTGGTGCCAATTCTACAAAGGGATGAATGAACGGGTGAGAGGAGGTGAGAGCCAGGGTTGATGCAAGTGGTGAGAATCCTAGTGAAATCGAGCAGGACCCTGGAGGGCCCTCCGGGGTACAAAAGCCTTTCCCTGTCCCCCATTTCTTGTCTGTAGGAAAAAGGCTTCGGTCTCCTAGGCCTTCCCAGAGTTCCACAAGAGCAGGCACAAGCAGTTAGTGATTTGGACAGTAGAGTCACAGCGCTCTTAACCCCTCCTGCAGGGATGTAAACAACAATCTGATGCCTACCTTTGAGTTGTTCTACTGAAACTAAGACCCCCACCCAGGTGGAGGATGGTGACTACATGCTGACCACAAGCGTGTAGACCTCAGAATGGCTGGAACCAGAAGGTTGAGATTCTGGAAACATCACCCCGTTACCTCACCACCAACCAATCAGAAGAAGGTGCACAAGCTGATCAGGCATCCTCTGACCCTCTCCCCTAGCACCATCTTAAAAAACGCTCACCTGAAAGCCACCGGGGAGTTCAGGTCTTTTGAGTACAAGCCGCCCGTTCTCTTTGCTTGGACCTTGCAGTAAACCTTTTCTGCTCCAAACTCCAACGTTTCAATTTGTTTGGCCTCACTTGGCATCGGGCACATGGACTTGGGTTTGACAGCACTAGGGGCCATGCGGTCCAGGATCAAGAAACCAGGGATGGGCTATGCACAGTGACCCCTCCCAACCCAGACCTCCAGGCCCACAGGAGGGGTGTGACCTAGGGGGTACACTCCCCTGGCCCAGGACAGTGGCAGTGGAGGAAACTCTCCACTGAGGACCCTGAAGAGCTAGAATAGGGCTCTCACCGGTAGGAGGGATGCTTGCGTTCCAGCACTGCTCTTCCTTGGCTGCTGGGTGGATCTGACCCAGGGCAAGCATGTCATTTCTGCAGCCCAAGGCCCTATTTCTCCATCAGCAAAATGGGGAATTAGCAACCGATATACCAGTTAGTCCAGAGTGGGGTGCTGAAGTAGAAAAACACTATGTCTTGAGAAAGGTTTTATTTTTACAATTAGTGATACCCGGTGTTAGTAAGGGCTTTAAGATATGGGGCGATCACATGACCTGCTGTCGGAGGGTAAACTGGGCAAGCTTTCTAGAAAGCAATTTCAAAATATGTTTTGAAGGCCTTGAAACCGTTCATGCTCCTTGCCCCAGTAACTCTGCCTTTGGGAATCTACTAAGCAGAAATCGGCTCAAAAATTTATGTGGAAAGATATTCACCACAATGTTCTGTTTATTAGTAAAAAATTAGAAACAACCTAAATGTCCAAAGGCAGGGTATGGTTAAATAAAAGCAAATGGCTAAGCATGCAGGTTTCCAAAAATTTTTTACTCAGGTTGGAAAATGCTCCCAAAATAGTTTGAACTAAACAAAGGATGGTGAGAAACTGGCTATATGGCATGATATCAGTTTTTATGTAGACACTGGGAGGAAATACATCAAAATGCTATTGGTGGTTATCTCTGGGGGGCTGAGGATTATGCATGATTGTTATTTTTTACTTTATGCTTTTATGTATTTCTAGTTGTCTGGAAAGAACATGTATTGCTTGTAAAATTAGAAAGAAAACAATAAATGTCATTAAAAATGAAGGAAAGTGTTTGAAGCTATTGCAAGAATTTTTTTAAAAAAGGAAATTAAAAAAAAGAAAGAAAGGAAGAAAGAACCTGTGTGGTTTGGGAGCCACACAAATTCATATAGAAATCTCGGATCTGACACTTCTTAGCTGTGTGACCTTGGGCCAGTTATATAACCCCATCTGAGCCTCTACTTCCACACTTGTAGAATGAGAATAATAGACTCTATTTCATAGAGTTGTCATGACTAAATGAGCAAATTGCTTGGTGTAGTTCCTGGAACAGAGTCAGTGATGAGGGTTCATTGATTCATTCATTCATTCATCACTTATTGGTTATTTAGTTCTGAGAGGAGGGAAGCGCTAACCTGCTTTTCTCCAGCACTTGGTGCATTGCTTAACTCATGGTAGGTCCCCTGTCAAAGTCTGTTAAGTTAAATAGGACAAGTACAGAGGTGACAGGCACATGAAGCAGAATGTCCCAGGGACCTCGAAAGCAGCGCTGAAGCTGGAAGGAGGGCTAGTTGTTGGGAGCTGTGAAGAACCCAGACCAGGAAACTCTGTGTGACCTTGAGCAGTTTCCTCCTCTCTCTGGGCCTCGGTTTCCTCATCTAGGAGAAGAGGCTGGTCCCTGCTCAGCCTGCCATATATGACTTAGGGCTGGGCAGGGGCCATGTGTGCAGGGAAGCCTGGTGGGTTCTGAAGCAGGCAGGGGCGGCTGGATAAAGGGGAGGTGACAGCTGGGCCAAGTGGTCCCAAACATGGCCCTCCCCTTGCCCCACTAGGACAGGGCCTCTACGTACTGTTGAGCAGTTTGGATCTTGCACAAAAATGCTAAAACCCAGACCCAGATCTGCTCACCAAGCCCGGCACCTAGTGTGGGGCTGCTTCTGTCTTTTTCCAAGCTGACAGAGATGCCGTATAGGCTGGTCCATACCGGCGTGTTCCCACGCAAGGCGGGACTGCGGTAATCCACCCCTTGGAGGAGGAGTCCAGCCGAGGAGTGGGTGACTCCCTGACATCCACCCCCTTCCTGAGCGCCACTGCATCTCCCTCCTCCACCTGGCTCTGCCCCTTCCCAAAGCAGCTCCGGGCAGGGCTGCATGTCACCCATCAACCCAGTCCTCTGACCCCTGTGTCCCCAACACTGAGGGCCACTGTGTGCCTGAAGCCTGGGCTGGGCTGCGGGCAGCAGGAACTGCAGAGGGGAGGACATCCAGCCAGTGAATACGTGAGAACTCCCTGCAGCGTGGGGGCGGGGTCAGGGCTGGCCACTGAAGGCTTCAGCCATCCACAGCCCCCAGTGGCTCCTGCTGTCTCCTAGTGGGCTGTAAATCCTGGGGAGCCAGCTTCCCCATACTGTCTCCATGCCCCACCCGGCTGGAGCACAACATTGGAATAAGTAAGCTGGGGGAGGGGCCAGCGGAGGGGTCCCCTTCCCCAACTTGGCCCTAAATTCCCTCCTGCCTGCTCACTGCCAGCAGCACTGGTGATTGGCCAGGTCATTTCCTCCTATCTACCTCGGAACTCCCCATGTCTTAGCTAAAGGGATGGCAGGGTCCCTACTCCCACATTTTACCGATAAACAAACTGAGGGTTTGGAAGGCTCCCGTCAGACTGGCTCTGCCAGTTATTAGCTGTGTGACCTTAGGCAAGTGACTTAGCATCTTTCTACTGGGTTTCCTAAACTGTAAAATGAGGTGATAGTGGCCCCTCTTTGAGCAGGTTGCTTTAAGAATGAAATGCTCATGTTATAAGATTATCTGCAGGCACTTCAACCATGCCTGACACCCAGTTAGCCCTCTTTAAAGGTCAGCTGTTGTTTGGGTGTGATTACCACCATCATGAAACAGATCCCCACACAACCTCCTGAGTCAGGGCTCTCCTGGCCGTTTCTTTTGCTTCCTCAGCCTAAAATCCTTGCCTCCACCGGACCGGATGCTACCGCTCAGCTATGCCCCCTTGTCTCTTCTTGTCTTGGAGAACAAAGGAGGAAATCAGAGAGATGTAGGTGGAGGAAGAGAGGAGGGAAGGAGCAGATACTGGCGGATGCAGGAAGGAACCGAGCTCAGCTGACTTGGGAGCTAGGGATGCTTCCCGGGGTTCAAAGGAGGACCAGGGCACTGGAAGATCAGGCAGCCACAGGTCCCCGAGAAGTTACTGCTGGGACAGCCCCTATGTGCTGGAAATGACCATCTAGTCTTGCTCCAGAGCACCTGGAGGGCACCTGAGGCCCCCGGGGGGGGCGCGGGTTGGGGGAAGGCCTGCTGGGTACCCAGCAAGGTAGATCACAGCCACGGGAACAGGGCTCTCATTTCCCTGGTCATCCCAGGGGCACCTTCTTACCGTTCCGGAGCCTTGCTGCCAGACAAAAGCAATCCCAAGGGGAGCCCGAGGAAAGGTCTCCTGGTCCCGAGAGACTGTTTGGGCCGGGGATCACTCCCTCCTCCTCCAGCTTCTGCTCTCGTGGGATCCTGTAAGCTACATGTGACACGGGTGCAGAGCCTCGGGGCCCGTGACAGAGAGAGGGTGAGAAAGGGTAACCCGGGAGGCGGTGATATGGACCTCTTGGGGGCGAGGACCTTGAGATGGACAACTCAGATGGTGTCCCTGGGCTGGAGGAGCCTGAGCTCAGAGGTAGGGCTCCTGGAGGGGGCGGGAGTGGTAGGGGGGCAGGAAGGAGGGGCATCAACTCCGGGGACAGAAGCTCTACCCCTTCCAAGTGCACAGCGACCCTGCGCTTGTAAGTTGTGAACATGTGTCTGTCTGTTAGTCCTTCTACATTTGTGATCTCAGGATCAGGACCAGAGGCTCAAACAGGCTCCTGAAGACAAGGAGGCCTTGTATTTCCAGGCAAGCATCCCTCACCCCGGGAACATCTCTTTTATAATTTATTTCTGAAAATCTGGAGGGGCCCCATCCTCACTCCTGCCCCCAGCAACAACCGGCAAGGCCAGGGCACACCCTTGGCCCCAGACCTCAGTCCCCCAGCCTAATGGGCCAGATGTGAGGTCCCTTCTGTTATGCAGAAGGCTTGGTGGGGCTCAGCGGGGGAGGGAGAGGGTCTGATTCATCTGCTGCCAGGTGTGCCGGTGGCTATGGGACCAGGGACAGAAGGCAGCTGTGGGAACAGCTCCTTGTCCCTGGTGGACAGATGGCCCTCTGCTCCCACAGCCCTCTTGAACCCCACCTTCACCCCCCACACTCGCCTCTCATGGGGCCTGGTGCGAAGCCACCTGATGTGGTCTTTTGGAGAAAGGCCTTTTTGGGACAAAGGCCTGCCTCTGCCAGTCCAGTCCTCAGGCAAACAAGGGCCAGGGACCTCGGGCAGGAAAGAGGGGTGGACAGCAGCAGGGGGCGGGCACCCTCCAAGGGAGCGGGTCTGAGGGAGGTCACCCTGTATAGGAGAATGGGCCCCTCCCCCAAGGACCTGGAAACCGGGCTTGACCTACTCGGCTGACCTACCTAACCAGACCGCTGGTCAGGCTGCCAGGGAGGCCTTGGGGAGGGAGAGAGAAAGAGCAGAAATAGGCAAGGATGGGGGTGGGAACTGAGAGGTACAGAGGGAAAGGCAACAGGAGGGAAGAGTCGGGGTGGGGAGAGAGAGAGAGGAGGTAACCCCAGCCTGGTGGGTGGCCAGTGGGAGGCTGCTGGGGGCCAGGCCCCCCAGGAACCCCTGTAAACCTGTACAGCCCAGCCTGGGAGCTGAGCGAGCTACAGCGGGAGCAGCGGGGGAGGGGAGCGCGGGGGAGGGGGCTGCTCTCTGAGTTACACTAAATGACTAATGTGCATTATCCTAATTATAGCGGAGCAAGCTGAGCCTTCCCACTGGCACAGCCGCCTGCATCTCCTAATAAACAATTAGCTGCAAACAACAGGAAAAAAAGTGTGTGTGTGAGAGAGACAGAACGACGGGTGGGGGTGGGTTTGGAGCTGGGCCTTGAGTGGGGGGGAGCTGGGGAACCACATCACTCTTTCAGCTCATTCCACCAGGTCAGGGGTCAGGGTTGCAGCAAACAGCAGGGCCCCAGAGGTATAGGGTGGGCCAGCTCATATTTAGAGGCTGCTTATGGAGTGCAGGCACTGGGCTGGATCCCACCTTCCCACCTTCCTCACAATAACCCCCGGAACTAGCATCCCTGTGGTTTTTTTTTTTTTTTTTGCGGTACGCGGGCCTCTCACTGTTGTGGCCTCTCCCATTGCGGAGCACAGGCTCCAGACACGCAGGCTCAGCGGCCATGGCTCACGGGCCCTGCCGCTCCGTGGCATGTGGGATCTTCCCGGACCGGGGCACGAACCCATGTCCCCTGCATCGGCAGGCAGACTCTCAACCACTGTGCCACCAGGGAAGCCCTAGCATCCCTGTTTTTGCCAATGAAGGAACCAAAGCTCAGAGAGGCTAAGGGGCTTGCCCAAGGACACACAGCTCTGTGTCAGCCCTCCTGAGTTCCCTGAGCTCATCTATAAGGAGCCTGGAAGCTGGGGACTGACTAGGCAATCAACTAAACTATGCTCCAAGATCAGCACTGGAGGTGGGCATGAAGGTAAGATTTTCTTGCTGGTCCACAGTGAGTTTTATGTGAACCATCTCTGATGTTTTGACAACAGTCCAGAGACAGGAGCCTTCTTCCGATGCCCATTTTAACTGAGGCTTAGAGACAGGCAGATATTTGTTCGAGGTCTTGGAGGTGTAGTGGCAGTTTGAGGTTTGGAAGTGACTCCTGATCCTTGGGGTGGGGTGTGGGGGGGTCCCTCAGTCCTGGGCAAACTGGCACAGTTGTTCACCCTAAGAAGGAGGCCAACCATCCCTCTCTCTGCCCACAGGGTACTGACGGGCCCTGAAAGGAAGAACTGAGTGTGTGCAGGGGTAACTCTGAGGCCTGGGCCAGTTTCACAGGCAGGATGGGAGCCCCTGGAAGATGAGCTCTGCCTGCCCATTGGGGAGAGACTCAGAGGATCAAAATCACAGCCCTGGATTCAAGTTGCTTAATCTTTGAGCCTTGACTTCCTCATCCACAAAATGGGGCTAATGAACACAGGTGTCGTGAAGAGTAAACGTGGGGATCCATGCAGAGTGCTTCACACAGACCCTGGCTCACAGGTGGCCCCCATGTCCCCCATGGAGCCCTCCTTGATCAGCCCTGTCCTGCCCTGCCCACCTCTCAAAGCCTAGGCCCTGTTGTACCTGGTTTCTCTTGGCATCACATTGATTGTCTAGCTGCTGCTCCGTTGGTATTTCTAACTCACTGCTGGACAGAGGTCTTCGAGACTCTGGTTCAAACCACCCACTTTACAGATGAGAAGACTGAGATTCAGAGAGGAGAAAAGCCCTGCCCAGATCTCACATCTCCCTACTGCCCCATTGCAGCCCATTCCTCTTGCCTGTGGGATGCTTCCCTTCCTGCTTCCCAGTCCAGCATTCCCATGAATGTTTCCTTCTTCCCACAGTACTCTGTGTTACCTGTTCTACCTCTTCCCACTCCCCAGCCCACACACCTGGGTCTGGGCAACTCCAGCCACGCTCTCCCTGCCTTCCGTGCCTTCACACATGCTGTTCCCTCTGCCTGCTGTGCTGTTCCCCTCACACTCCACCTGGTAGGTGTCACTAGTCCTTTGACTTCTCCCAGGTGTCACCTCCTCCATGAAGACTTCCTTGACCCTCCCCCAATGCTGGGTTAGGACCTGACTTCTGAGCTGCTCACATGCATCATTCTGTACTTTTTTTCTCTGTGCTGCCACCATTGGTTTACAGAGTTTGCTTTCTCTTAGACAGAAGCCTTGGCTGAGGGCAGGGAGCGGGCCTTTCACTATGCAGCCTGACTGCCTAGTACAATAGTAGGGCTTGTAACTAATACTCAATAAAGATATTCAACAAATAAATATTTATTCAGCCCTTTCTCTGCTCAAGACCCTGCTGGGAACTGCCAGGGAGACAGAGATAGAGAAGATGTTTTCTGCCCTTAAGGAATTTGCTGGCTAACAGGGAGACCAGACAAGTACATAAATAACCACATAAATAAAAGGTAGGAAGTGCTATAAGGCTTTGGAGAAGAGCAGAGCTCCCTGGGTGTTTGAAGAAAAGCCAGATACCTACACAAGAAATGCTTGAAGAAGGTGGAGTGATTTGAGTGTTGAAGAATGGGTGGAAATTCAACAGCTGCCTGGGTGTGATGGGGCCTAGGTGGGGGTCGGGGACCTTTCAGGTAGAGAGAACAGGGTGGCAAAGGGGCCAGGGGTTAAAGGCAGCTTTGGACTGAGTGGCATGTCACAGGGAGAGCTGAGACTGGATGGGCATCAGGGGGCAAAGGGCTTAGAATGCCAGGCGAAGGCATCTGTGGATTTTATCCCAGGGGTTTTCAAACTGTTTTCTGTGGAGCCCTGGGGCTCCATGGAAGTGTCTCAGGCCCAACAGGAGGAGGGTTCACAGCCATTCTGATCAGCTTTTGTAGTCACCTAGGCTTTTACACGAATAATAGCTCCTATGCCTTTAAAAGTCTGCCCATCATGCCATGGGCGATGGGGAGCCACTAGGGTTCTTGAGCAGGGGAGTGATGCCAGGAGGCGGTACCTGGCCTTGTCTCCCTGCCCGCTCCCACCCATACACACACACTACATACACTCAAGACAGTGGGACAAAAGCAGGGGAGATGGATGAAGCTGCCGCTCTGAGGGGCTGATACATAGCGTGAGAAGCAAGTGCTGTAATTAATTTCCCTGAGCTTAAGTTACCTCAACAACCTGGCAGGTCGGCCTGGGCTCTCTGCCCCGGGCTCAGCTCCTGGCATCCTACGGTGAAGGGGCAGAAACCCCTGTCAGGCACCTCCCCCAGCTAAGCCCCGCTCCCCACCTGACAGCCCTTTCTGCTCCCAGTTGCCTTCCTCTTCCTCCTTCTCCCATCCCCATCCCACTCCACTTTAATCCACCCCTTCCTCTGGCCTTGCCCAGCACCTCTTGTGAGGGTGCTGAGACAGCAGAGCAGCCGTAAGGCTTCTCCTCCAGCCCATGTGCAAAACTGAACACAGGATTCTCCCCAGACATCCCCCAAACTCCACACCTAGATCACGCTTTCCCCACTTCTCACTGTGATTCACACACCATTTAAAAAGGTCCTGAAATCCCACCTCTTCCAGGAAGTCTATCTGGGCTGTTATAAAAAAATCTGAGCTGAGAATGATTCTGAATCCTCACTCAGGGGAAGAAGAGATCCATAATCGATGAATGATGTCTGCTGTGAGTGCCAGATAGGAACTGTGGCTTCTGTGTCACATCTTTATCGTCTTTACCCTCTTGATTCCCAGCATCAGATGGGGGGTATACAACGAGACATTTTTGAGGTCGCTACCGCCCTCAGATTCTGGAAGAGGCTGCACAAAAACAGAGGCTATCCTCTTCAATGCTGAGGCCACCTCCTCCCCCATCTCTGCTAAAAAGATCTGCATTAACTCTTCTGTGGTCTGATCACCCATAGCTGGGGTCTCGCTGCTGGTCCTCATTTCTGGGAGGAAGCAACGAGAAGACAGAAAACAAGAGTCGCCTTCCCAACAGTTCTTTGCTCACTCCAACTTGGGGGCAGTGTAAAGTTCCACTTTGAAGGTCAAAGTTTTAACTTCACGAGTGCAGACATGCCAAATGCTCATTCCATCTTGGGGTGTGCAATTAACAACAATAACAGTGACAATACCATTCATGGAGCTCTTCCATGTGCCAAGTGCTTTCTGTCCTCTACTTTCCATTCTTCCATGAGAGCATGTATCCATTATCCCAATTTTATGCAGAAGGATGCTACAGCCTAGCCATGTCCAAGGTCACAGATAACAGATGACAAATCTAGAATTCAAACCCACGTCTGACTAGCACCAAGGCATCCTGGGGAAGAGCTGTCTATTGCCTCTGAAAGGTTAAGTGTTCTTCCCAGGACAACCATGGATCCCCTACCTGTCACCTTGCACCCTTGTCTGCCTCCCCTTGTGGTCTGCGGCCCCTTAAGCATGTGGTCAGTGACTCTCATCTCTGTATCTCTAGTCCCCAGCTGCCACACAGTAAGGTTTCCCTAAATATTGATTGAATTAAGATCAGTGAACAGAATTATGGTGGAGATAGACTTGGAACTAAGAAGGAGTTGGTAATTTCTTGGCATCAGAGCTGCCCAGCAATAGAAGGGGCTGCCTTGTGAGGTATCCCCGTCCCTGAGAGGATCCCAGCCACCTGAGACTGATGATCTCCATCGAGGATGCTGCGCAGGGGCTTCTGTACAAGCAGAGGGTTGGCCTGGATGACCTTTCAACTGTGAGATTCTGTGAGGCTGCCGTCCTTAGGAATTGCCGTCTGCTGTGTGGAAGGCATGGGAAGAAAGAAGGAGGCAAGAAAAGGAGGAGAGAGGGAGGGGTGAGTGGGAGATGCTGAGCTGGGGAGAAGAGGGCCCCTGTGCTGTCCTTTGGGCAGGGCAGGTGAAGCCAGGGATGGCAGATGGGACTACAGCTAGAGAAAAATAGCCACATCTCTGCTTATTTGGAGAGGTCATGGGATTGGTGTGGCCCAGTCCCCCCCTCTTGCCAGGGGACACAAGCACAAACTAAGGGTATGAGGCTGGGTCCCATGGCTCCCCAGGCACCCCCTCCCAGGGACCGGGCCTCATAGAAGTTCCTGAGGATGGAGAAGCAGGGCCGAGAGGCAGAACCAATCTAGAGCCCTGAGTATCCAGCTCTGCCTGGCCTCTGCTGTGTGACTTGGGCATGTCCTGTCTCCTCCCTGGGCCTCAGCTTCTATGCCTGTGACCGCTCTGGCCCTTTCCACTTCTTACTGTGGACCACTCTCTTCCTGCGTGTAGACAGAATTAGCATCTCCATTCTTCTGGGCCCTGCAGTAGTATGAGGCAGCCACACCCCTGCCCTGGCCTGTGGTGGGTGAGGTCTACTTCCCTACTTCCTGATTCGGGGCTTGGTCATGGGGACTTTCTTGAGCCAATGAAATTTTAGCAAATGAAACACACATAGATGCTTGAAATGTACTTGCAGAATTGGGTCTTTTCGCCAGGAGAAGAATAAGCCTCAAGTAGTGCCCGGTCCAAAGAAGATGCAAGAAACATGGACAGAAGGAATCAACCAGCAGCTTGGACTCTTGCCAGCCAAGCCCAGTCCTGAACAGCCAAACCCCAGACACCTGCAGACTTACAAGAAATAAATGTGCCGTGTTTTATGCCACTGAATTTTGGGGCAGTATGTTATGCGGCATTATCATGGTAGTAGCTGACTAATAAATCTTTCCTAGATGCATGGAATCCTGTGCTTTGAGGGGTTGTCTCAGCCCTCTTCTGCTTGGAGATAAGGCCATAGCTTATTGGAGGGACAGGGCAGTTCCCTGCAGCCCAAGGGGGACAGCAGGATGGAGTCTGGCTGCTTTGAGGTTGGGAGTGTCTTTCGGGGAGGCTGGCTCAATGGGGCCTGCTCTGGAAAACGAGGGAAGGGCTTCCATCGGCGCTGCTGACCCCACCACCGAGGTCAGGGTGCTGAGTACACCTGGCCTTATTCCAAAAGGAGACACCTTTGCTGGGCTGAGATTTGAAGAGCCACATGATTCTGGAGCTCTGCTGAGCCTCACTCGTCATACGGTTCATGTTCTGAGGGCCGCAATTGCCCGTGTGAAAGTCGGGGATGAGGGACCAGAGTTGGCTCACTTAAGACTTCATGGCTGATTACATAGGGAAATACAAGCAGCTCTTTAGGCAGCGGGGGATAAGCACGTCCCTCTCAGTGCTGCCTCGGCATCTGCTGGCCCTCCAGGCTTGCCCTGGGATTCTGGGTAGCTGGGCTGTGGGCATTAGAAGTCTGCGGCTTAGCTTCCAGACTCACATAAACCTGGCTTTGAATCCCAGGCCTGCTTCTTTCCAGCTGTGTGACCTTGAGCAAGTTGCTCACCCTCACTGAACCTCTGCCACCTCTCCTCTAAAGGGCCCACAACAGTAGTAGACATTCCACGGGGTTGCCATGAGGATGAATGCAAGTCCTATGCGTGGTGCCTGGCACAGAAGTGCTTGGTGATACAAGTGAGCAGGGCTATTAATAATAACTCATTCTCATTAGACTCAGGACTTTATCTTCCTCGAGATGCATTCATTCCTTTACTCGGTCCTTCAAAGGCTTTGCATGTACCAGGCGGGGCACAGAGAGGTCACAGGTAGTCTCTGAGGGGGACGGATCCACAGGCAGCTGACTCAGATGCTGAGGGTGTGCAGAGACAGCACCACCATCCAGCCCCCTGCAGCTGCTTCGCTGTTTTGCACCAGCACATCCGGAAAGATCTCCTGAGAGCTGGCTCTCATTTCTCTGCAGATAGTTCACTTATTCCCTCCCACTTGGACCTGCTTCCCCATCTTCTGCCCTTGGCGTACATGATTCCAGTCACAAGACAGGATAAGGCAGCCAACTGGTAGGGTCTGAAAGGGAAGCTCAGCTAATTGCACGGTGGGTGCTGGCCCTGCTCGTGCACGGCTCCCAGACTCTCTTCCCCCACGGACCTCTCCAGAAACCACTGCCCGGGCTGTGCCCTCCCTCTGCCCTGAGTGTTAGGCCCAGATTGGCTCCATGGGGATGAAACCTGAGCTTCAGGGGACACTAGGGAGCTCTGGATCTTCCTCTTGCCTGCCAGTCTCCCAATGTGACAAGTGTCACCCGTTGGGAACGGAGATAGAGAGGGAGTACTCCGTTTCCCAGCCCCTTCCCCCTCCTCCCCCATCGCCTCCAGGAGGGCTGTCAGAGGCGAGGTGTAGGGTCCTAGCCTAACTTCTTCAGGCCCTGCAATACTAGAGATGGGAAATTGAGGCCCACAGGAGTGAAGGGGCCTGTCCCAGGTCACATAACTCAGGGTGAACAGAGCTGCGTGTCAGTCTGGGGATGGGGCCTCTGATTCAGTTCTCACCTAAAACGCTGCTGCTGCCGCCCCTTTTATGGGTGAGGCCAGGCCGGGGCACAGCCTCACTACCTCTGCTCCAGAGACAGACAGGCCCTTGACTCACAGGGCCCAGCTTCCAGGCAGCACTCCTACCCCTGCTAGAAGACTGACCTCTCCTTGGCTGGGAGGCCCAGCAGAGGCAGCTGGCTTTTTTCCAGAGACACCAATTTGGTCCTGTCTCCCTTTTCTTGTGGAAAGTGGAGCCTGATGGGGTAAGGGAGTGCTTTCCAAACTGTGTTCCTTGGAACCCCTTGGGGGCCGTAGCAGCAGGGCTCTCCTGGGACCAGAGCACAGACTGAGCGCCTGGAGGAGATTGTAGAGTCCAAAGGATGCAGCAAGAGGGGCACTGGCCCAAGGCACCCAGTGCTGGGCTCAGATCACTTCCCTTCTGCTAACCTGGTGCTTCCTCCTCTCTGGAGGACCCTCAATTGCTCATCTGTGGAAGGAGGTTTAACCCTGCCAGATCTGCCTTATGGGGCAGCTGCAGGGAGGACAGCTGTGGAGGCCCTCGTGCAGTGCCACGGCAGGTGCCACAGGTTCAGGAATGTCCCTGAACCCAGGGCTTTGGGACAGGGTGGGAGAGAGGCAGCCGTGTAGCCAGGGCACTGCCCCCTCCTTCCTTCCTTCCTTCCTTCCTTCCTTCCTCGGAGGCCCCAGAGGGGCCAGAGCATTACAGAGAAGGGACTTCAAGTCAACAAAGACAAATTGGCTTAATTGACCCAAATTAGCAGCAGGGAGGGCCCCAATGGCCCAGCTGCTGGTACATTTAATCACTGTCACCCCTGTGTGATCAGGGACAGCCCCCCTCCCCCAAGGCCGTTAGGGTCATCTCCCCTGTGAATGCCGCCTCTCTGGAGTCCTCCATCAGCAGGAAGTAAGGCTGGGACTTTGGGGACAAAGACAGCCTTAGGCCAGAGGTCAGAGCACCCTGCAGAGCTGAGCCTGGCTTCAGGAGAGACAGCCTGATCTGGGAGGGGGGCAGCTCTGGGAGCTGGGGGTTCTTCCCAAGCCCCTCATTCTGAGCTCAATGGCCACCCCTTGGAGAGGGAGGGATCCACTGGGGCCAAATGACCAGCAAGCCTTCTCGGAAATGCTGCCCAATCCTGCACTTTACAGAGGCTCACGGAAGGGAAGGTGCCCCCAGGCTCTGGACTGGCTTCTCTCCTCTCTTTCTGCTTTCCACCCTGATGACTGGGATGATGCTAGGGTGGTGATCAAATCGGGGTCTCCTGCAAACCCTTAGAAGGTTTAGAGCCAGAGCCCTCCTTGGTCTCTGGTGACACCGTTACCAAGATTACTGTTGGCTGTTACTGCCAAAAAATCCTGTGCCGTGAGAAGGCAGGAAGGACATGCTTTCCCCTGCCACGAATCCCCTCCTGGTGTCTGCCTGCTCCTTGGTGGGGACCATCCCACAATACCCACTGGCAGCGGGGCCTGGGCCCAGGAGCTCCAGGTCAGCGGTCCTGTGACCTCAGGGCCTCCTGTGACCTCACCCCCTCTCCAGTTGCATCTCTATTTTTCCTGCTTGGAATCTTTGATCTGCCAGACCTGTCTTTGCATCCCTGACCAAGACCTGAGGCCATTCGAAAAGTACCCTCGCGCTCTGTGTACTTCACTGATCCGTCCTGGCCCTGGCCACACTCTAGCCCCTGCCCCTCCCACCCATGGCTCTGCCTGCCCTTATGCATCAGCCCTTCTCTGGACTCTTCCCTCCTGCTTCTCTCCTCATCCACCACTCAGGCCCCCCTCCCTCTGACCACACTCCTCTCTTTGTCTCCATAAATGCTCCACTGGCTTCGATCTGGGTGCTGATATTACACAGTGCAGACCCCCAAGGGTGGAGTCCATGCTAGGTTCATTGAGAGCAGAACGTTCTCTCTCTCGCTCCAACTTATAAATGGGCCACTTATCAAAGTTCATTGAAAATTGGCTGTTAGAACTGGGAAACACATTTCCACACCTTTCTCTATAGAGACAATAATATCAATAGCAGTTACATTTCAGGCCAGCCCACCAAAGAGATGTCACCCATAATTAATTCCATAAATATTTATGGAGCACCTACTGTGTGTATAATGAGACTGAATAGTGGTTCTAAGTGTGTTACCTTGAGTTCTGGGTCCTGGGACAGAGGACTAAGTGAGGGTGAGAAAGGGAATGAGAGAGAAAGTGAAAAGACGTCTCTGTGCAAATCATTTAAAAATAGGCTAAGTCCAATCATCAAAACCTTTTCCACACTCCTCCTCCTTCCCAGGGCCCCTCTCCTCTAGGGCTTCCAAGTCTCCCCTCCCCACCGGGACTCCCAGCATTGGGGCGACCTCTCTAGGATCATCCTAATTCCAGGAAGCTTTATAGAATGCAGGTTCCCAGGCCCTTCCCCAGCCAAACTAATCCAGAAGTTCTGGATGTGTCCTGAGAGGTGAATCTTACTCTATTCCCATACCCTCTACCATTTTTAGGGAGTCTTGCTCTAGCAGTGAGCCTCAATCATGGTTTCCCTTTAGAATCACCTGGGAGCCCAGACCACACCCCAGGCTAGTGAATCCAGAATCTCTGAGGCTGGGACCCAAGGCATCAGCATTTATTCAAGAAAAGATCCTGAATGTGTAGCCAAGATTGAGAACCACTGCCTGGGTTGTTCTATTTCTCACAAAGTTTTTCCTTCCCTGCCCCTGCACCCACAGATGACCAAACTCATACCTGCCCTCTCTCCCCACTCCCCTCCTCGTCTCTGTTTCTCCTTGGGACCCACGCTCATACCTCCACGGTGACACTCATTTCCATCTGCAAGGGTCTGTGGGACCTGGGATGGCGAGTCCACATCTTGGGTCAATACAGTTTGGCTGAACATGAATATCGGAGGCTGGGGGCCCGAGGCTGTGCTCCTGCAAAAGGGACTGGACTGGACCGCCCTGCAGCTCTCCCCACTGTGGAGTTAGGAGCTCTGCAGGTCACCACTTCCCCACCCCAAGGAAACCCTAAACTGCTGGGGCAGGGCCAGGTCCCACCCTGGGTCTCATAGGCTCACCGCTGAGTGCAGGCTCCCATCCCCAAGTTGGTGGAAGGCGATTTCACATTTGTAACAATTATTCACTTAACTGGGTTCCAATTAAATCGGGATGAAGTGGAGGGCGGTGTCTGTGTTTGTTCCCCTCCTTCCTTCTTCTGCACATCAAAGAGAGTGCAGGGAGGATGACAAAGGGCTTTGTGGATCTGCAACAATCCCACCTTCTGTACTGGGCTGGGCCTCACCTGCTGCCAGCAGCTCCCATGCCTGCCTTTCTACTTGGGGGCTGGGCTCATTCAAAGGTCCTAGGGGGTGCTGGCAAGAGCCAGTTCTTTTCACGGTATTCCCCCGCAACTGGGAAACAGAGTGGGGTCCCAGGGAATCGGTGGCAGAAGTGAAGGGACCACCCTCTTGCTGAAGACACAACAGCAAGCCCACTGGCCTGGGAGCACCACCCAGATTCCCCCAATGGCAGAGTGGCAGGGCCTCAGGGATGGGCTAAGTGAACCCAGAGCTTGCCAGCTAGACTCACTGGGGGTCTCCAGGGCTGCCATGGGGTGAGAGGGTGGGACAGATAACTCAGTGAGACACCGCTGCTCTCCATTCAATCAGCAGCAGCTCTGCTTTGATCTGCATTATATATCATCTGGATTCTATATAACATTTTGTATGCTATAATATATTATATATTACATATATATTATGTATTTCTCTGGCCAAAAAAGAAAAAACCCAGAAAATCAGTGATTGAGTCCAATCTTATCACATCTCAGAAAGGGAAACTGAGACCCAGAAGGGGTAAGGGACTTGCTCAAGGCCACACCACCATTTTGGGGACTAAGTTGCTTGGATCAAGGTCTTCTGGCCCTGATCTCAGCCCCCAGTGGCCAGGAGATGGTGGAGCTCCATGGGCAGGAAGTGAGGAGGGGGCTGGATGGAAGGATGAGCCAGGCTGGGGTCTCGTAGGAAGCACCTCCCTCCCACCTCTGGCCTCTGCTCCCCAAGAGGGACCCCTCTCTGGTCCACACTAAAAAGAGGCCAGGAGGTCATGATGGTGACCAGGGGCTGAGGCTGGGTTCATGTCCACAGGGCCCTTTGGTTGGATGCCCTATCCCATGGAGAACCAGGCCATGTCTGGGGGCTCTGGTCACGGGGTGAGTGCCTCAAAGGGGCCAAATCTATAGAAGGACACACATGTCTGGTCAGCATCTGGAACACAGTAGATATTGAGGAAAGCTGTGTAGAATGAATGAATGAATCAATCAATCAATAAAACAGATCTCAGTTTAGGAATCAGGACCGAGATTTCTAATCCGGGGTGAATGAGATGAGGCCTGTAAGGGAAATGGTTGCAGAACAAGGAAAGTTAGAATCAGAGGGGGCTGCTGAGTGCCCCCCGCAGCCCTGCCCAGACAGAATCCCCTGACTGATGGGGCAGGCACAGTCGCTCCTGGGGAAGCCCATAGTCTGATGAGAGAGGCACAGTCTTCTCTGGAGGAGCCCCAGAGCGATGAGGGAGGCCCAGCTTCTCCTGGGAGAGTCTGCAGTCTTGGGGCTAGGGAAAGGAAGGGAAGGATGTTGCTACCCGGGGGAGCTCCCTGTCTCATGGGGGATGCACTTGACTTGGGCAGCCTCTTGCTTGAGGGAGGAGGCAAGGCTGGGTCTCAGAGACAATGCACCCCTTCCTGGGTGTGGAGCAGAGGGGCACGCGTCTGGGTGCCCAGCAGCAAGGACCTGGGAGCTGCGGCCAGGCAGGAGGAGAGCCATCAACATTCCGGTCAGGCAGCCAGTCGCTGAGTTATTATTATTTCTTTTTTTTTGAGCTACTTAGAGCAATTTACAGAAATCATTTAGGGGCCGTTTAAGGAAGAGAAAAGATGAAGAGTTTTAAAGGCAGGGCCCAGGGATGGTTTTATGCAGATCGGCTTTGCAGGGCTATGGAGAAAGAAGGAGGTTCTGGATTCTGAAGGTTGTGGGTTGGGGGAGGGTTCTGGTCTGACATATCTGCCTGGGAGCCCCCCAGGCAGCAGCCAGGGACCGAGGAAAAGGGATGGCTGGAGTGGGGAGGGGGGGCGGTGTACCTTGGGCAGAGACGGCTGAGACACATGAGGAAGAGGGAAGGGGGCACGGTGGGGTGAGCCAGCCACCCTGCCTTGGTTTCCCCTTCTGTGATCAGGGCACCTGCATGGGTGAGTTGACCATACCGGGATCAAGCTGATTGAGTGTGTCACTTCTTCTATGATATTGGGGCCTGGAGGAGGGGCTTTGGGACCCAGAGCTCCAGAGTCAGGAGATTAGGGCCCCGGGGGAGTGGAGGACATAGTCTCTCTGCCTCTTCTTCTCCTGTTACCTGAGCCAATCACTTCTCTCTAAGCCTCAGTTTCCTCATCCACATGATGGGCATCATGATTATCAACTTCGCAGTGAGGATTACCTGTAATAAAGTCATAAAGTGTAGCCATTTTCCAACTGCCAATGGCTCCAGTTGCCTCGGTCATGGTGGGGAACAGTAGGACACTTCGAGGTTGAGAACCTGACCTTCAAATACTCACATCTCCTGCCTACCACCCAGACAGAGAAGTCACACTTCTAGGGCTGGACAAGGACAAAAGTGGCCTTCATTGGGCTGGTATCAGAGGCCCGAATGGGATGCATGGGGAATGCAGGGGTGTGTGTGTACATGTGTGCATGATGTGGAAGGGGGGGGGTCCTAGGGAGGGGAACAGAGGGAAAATGAGAAAAACAGTCATACATTTAGCAAAGTCTTCCCCACATGTCACATTTCATGCTGTTTGTGATGTGATTATTGGAGATGGAATCTGGTTACTCCATGTAAAGATCATGCCTGCTGGGCTCTTCCCCTGGATACGCCCCTGGGGAAGCTAACTAGGTGTTGGAGGGAGCCCCAATCTGTGACCAAGCAGCTTCCTCCGGCAATAGTTGGCCACGCTTCCCCCAACCTCCAACACCCTCACGAGAAACCTCTGAAGACACAACAGCAAGCCCACTGGCCTGGGAGCAGGGACCTGAGTCTCAGGTCCGGCTCTGCCACACCTGACTGCTGTGTGCTGGGCTAAGATTGTCCCCCTGTCTGGACTTTAATCTCCCCATCTTTCAGATAAGGATGGTTCCAGGATGAGAGGGGCCTGAAGTTCCCATCTACCTCCCCTAACTTTAAGTATCTCCCCCCACTGAGCGGCCCCTCTGCACCACAGTCCAGGGAGAATTTCAGAGTGCAAACCAACAGGCGCTGATGGAGGGCTAGCTGCACACAGGGCACCACTCAAGGAGATTCACACTTTCTCTCTTCCCTTTGGCCAGTTCTTTAGCAGGGAGGGTACTGATAGCATCTCCTGTCTATCCAGCCTCTGGGCAGTGCTGAGTACTTTACACATCAGCTCATTGAATCCCCATGATCTGAGATGCAGGTGCTGTTTGTTATTATCCCACTTTACAGATAAGAAGCCTGAGGCTTAGGGAACAGAAGTGACTCCCTCCAGGTCAGTGACAGAGTAGAGGTTCCCTGGCTGCAGTGCTGTAGTCTTTCCACTGCTGTAGCGGATGGACAAAGGTCACCCCATGTGGATCTCAATGCACCAGGTCACAGAGATTTTGGCAGTGGTTGCCGCTTTCCGAAATCCAGGTGAGCCAGTCTCTGTTTGCCTTCCCCTCTGCCCCCTGCACTGAAATCGTTTGCATCCTTGACCCACACTGGCTGGTAACCGTGTCTTCCTGCCACATGATCAGTGTTTGTCACAGTGCTTGGTGTGGAGCAGGTGTTCAAAAACACGAGCTGAATCAACCTGTAGCTACTCTTTTTTTTTTTTTTTTTTTAACATCTTTATTGGGGTATAATTGCTTTACCGTAGCTACTCTTTACTGAGCACTTACTACAAGCCAGGCTCTGCTCCAAGCACACTCCATGCCTTTATTATTTATTCACTACCACAATCCTGTGAGGAGGGTACTCTTATTATTCCATTTTATAGATGTGGAAACTGAGCCACAGGGCAGTGATGTAATTTTTCCAAGACTGCAAAGCAAGGTTATGGCAGTTGATTGTGACTGAAGGCAGGCAGGCAGGAAGGAATAAACATCCCCCTCTCTGGTCTCTGTCACTCATTTAGTGCCCAGATGTTTCTTCTGGGTGGTGCCCCAGGTGGAAAGGGTGAGGGGAGGGGAAGGAGCAACGTTTCTATTCATTCATTTCACACAATAGGTACTGAGCATCTTCTCTGGCGAGGCACCGGTTCAGGTGTTGGGAATACAGCTGTGAACAGAATAGATGTGGCCCTGCTCGTGGGGCTTCCATTCCAAGGGGGGGAGGTGTCAGTCTATGAACAAGAAGAAACATAACTATACAGTATGTCAGGGGGAGAAAAATGGAGCAGGGTCGGGGCAGAGTGAGGGGCAGGCAGGGCTGTTTTAAGTAGGGCGTGGCTGGGAGGGCCACCCGGGTAAGAAGCATTTGAGCGCGGACCTGAAGGAGGCAGGGGGGCGATGAGTCATGCTTATTAGGAGGAAAAGACCAGGCAGAGGGGTAGGAAGGACCTGAGGCTCGGCACCTGGCATGGGTGAGGACAGCAAAATGGACAGTGTGGTCGGAGCTGAGTGGGTGACAGGAAAGATATGGTCAGAGAGGTGTTGTCAGGAAAAAGGACACTTGTGTGGCCTGTCAGCCCCTGAAGGACTCTGGCTTTCACTCTCAGTGAGTTCAAGGTGATTTGATCAGGCCTATGGTCTGTAGCATCTCCTGGAAGAAGGGGAAGGAGCGTGGCCTCTGGGAGGCATCTGGGACCTGCTGCCTGCATGAATGGGAGTCCCCAAGGCCAGCATGAACCATGCCAGGGCTGGGGAGGAGCTGAGCCGGCTCTAGGCTGGGCAGGGAATCTCCGAGAAGGACCCCAGAGAGTCCCCAAGGCTCACCGGTCCCCAGAGCACTAACTCCAGGGCCCCGAAAATACCTCCAAGGGGAGAATGTGGTAGGGCCCTTGGGGAGCTCCTAGCCCTGCACCTTCCAGGATGGCAGCCATTTGCCACGTGTGGCTATTGAGCCGTTGAAGGGGTCAGTTGTGATGGAGTTGTGACAGAGTTGTGATGTGCTGCTGACAGTGTAAATTGCATGGGGTATTTCGAAGATGTAACACAAAAGGAAAAAAAGAATGTAAAAATCTCATTAACTGTTTTTACACTGATTACATGTTGAAATGTTCATCTTTTGAATATATTGGTTGAAATATACTAGTAAAATTCATTTCACCTGTTTCTTTTTACTTTCCTCACGTGGTAACTAGAAAAATTGGAATTACACATGTGGCTCGTGGTACGTTTCTGTTGGACAGCACTGATCCAGCACGGCAACCCTGCTCTCACGGGCAGGGAAACTAAACTGCAGCAGGAGGAAAAGATTTGTCTGAAGGCAAGCAGTTGGCTGAAAGAACACCCGGGACAGAGGAACCCGGTGGGAGGCTGGGGAGATGAGGGCCCTCTGGGTGGAATGGGACACCTGAGCGACTCCTAAGGGCTCATGATGAATTATAAATGGTTACAGAGACCACACACTGAGTTCTGCCTGTTCTCCTTACCCAGCCCCCCACAACCCTACAGGATGGGCAGCGGGAGGGATCAGCTCTGGGACCAGGGTGTCCACGAGCTTTCAGGTTGCAGGTTGCAGCAGCAGAAATGCTTCAGAGATGCCTGGGCTCCGTCAGAATCTCCCTGTATCCTTAGACCTGATTTCTGGCAATGGCACAGGCTGCCTGCCCTGATGGTGTACAGGTAGCCTTTATGCCCACCTTGGGGGCTGCCACAGAGGAGATGCAAATATTGGGAAGTCGTGGACTCAAGGGTCAGGTACCCACCCTGGCATTGTGTGCTCTGGGTCCAGCTGCATTCGCAGGAAGGCCTCCTCCACCTTGGGGTGGAGAGACCCTGGAAAGTGGGGGAGATGCTTGAAGCTGTTTTCCTGGGAAGGGAAGGAGGGAGGCAGGGAGGGAGGGAGAGGGGTCAGCAGCTGGCCACTGCTGTTTTTAAAACAAGCAGCATGTTGCTAGGAGGCATCAAGGGTAAAAAAAAAATAAGACCCCAAAGAAAACAAAACCAAAAAACCCAACCACCAGAAAACAGCTCTCCGGGAACTCTTTGGCACTGTCTTAAACATGCTTCCTGGCAGTGAGGCCTGGCACCGGGCAAGAAAGGAAGGAAACAAACCTGCTGATTGTTTCCTGAGCCCCTCGGGCAGGCACACAGCTTCTGTTCTGGGCACGTCCATGTACACTGGTTTATTATCCTTGTGGCAGCATAGCAGAGATAGGTGATGCTATTATGCCCATTCTGCAGATGGGGAAGCTGAGGCTCAGGGAGACGAGGCAGGCGAGTGCTCCCGGGTAACCGAGTGCTTTTGGGCGAGTGCTTTGGGCGACTCGAAAACCACAGTCTGACGTGACTGGCTTCTTCTGAGGCTTTCCTGGAGCCTCAGTCACTGACAGTGACCCTGGATGGATCGGACCCCTGAGCTTCTGGCTGCCAGGGTGAGGGAAGAGGAGGGAGGCTGGGCCTTGGACCTCTATTAAAAATTGCGAGAGAGATCCTGTCTGTCTCAGTGCTCTCACTGGGCCACCTTCCCCAGTACTCCTGACCAGACAATAAAGACATTCCTGTCCCCACCCAAGGGGGTCAGAACTGGCTGTGAGCTACAGGCAAGTCCCTTCTGCTCTCTGGGCTTTAGCTGCTAAATTAATAAAAAAGCTCCAAATACTGAGCCATATGCTACAGGCTCCCCCGTTGCCATCCTATCTTACAGAGGCATAAACCAAGGAGTAGAAATGAGAGGTCAGGCTGCTGCTAAGTGGCAGAGCTGGCGTTCAGATTCGTCTTCCCGGTTGTCTGCCATGTGGTGGTACCTCTGACGATTTCTAATGGTCATTCCCCATCCCAAGAGCCCTCACTCCCAGATCAGCTGCTGGAACAGCTTCCTTCAATATTGCTCCAATCTGCAAATTGCCCCCAGCCAAGTCATTGTTGCTAGATCCCTGCTTTGATCAAGCCACTCCCTCGCTCCACAATACGCCACAGCTCCCCAGTGCTCCAGGGAGCACAGGGTCAAAGTTCTGAGAGGTCTTAAGAGATCATCCAGGTAACCCTGCATTTAGCCCTCTTGCCTGCTATTCCCTCACAGGCAGCTGTGGCTCTTCCCATGCTGGACTCAGAGCTGGTAGGCCAGGGACAATTTTTGCCCTATGTTTCTGTCTTCCTCAGGGTCTTGGACACAGAGTGGATGCTGACTGATTAGTCTTAAGAGGCAGAATTCTTGAACCTGGGTTAAGGCCTTCTGCAGTGGTACTTCTTCCATGAAGTCTCCCCTGATTTCTCTAGCAGGTACGAGATTTCTCCCTTCACAACTCTGTATCCCTTCCAACATGTCTATGGCATAATTTTATCACAATCTGTGGAGAAACAGCTCATCTCCCCAGGACAATGCCTTAGAAGCTCCTCGTGGGACAGGCCCTGTATCTTCTTCATTTTCACACTTAACACAGTGCCTGGCATGTGCTGATAATATTAATAACAGTAATACTGAGAACTATCATTTTCAGACACTCTGTGCCAGGCACTATTCTCAATATCTGACTTGGAATAACGACTCAACTCATCACAACAGCCCTCTAAATTGGGTATTTTTATAATCATTTGCAGATGAGGAAACATGCACAGTGGTTAAGTAACTTGCCCAGAAATCACAAGGGGATGGACAAAGCCAGGCAGGTTGGCGTTAGAGCCGAGTGCAGGGAAAAGGTGAGGGTGGAGGAGAACTATGAACGTCAGGAGAGACCGAACAGTCTGCTGGCTCCAAAGGTGCCCAGCACAGGGCATGGCACATATTAGGTGCTCAGTTAGTAGAAGTGACTATTAAGATAACTAGAGGGCTTCCCTGGTGGCAGAGTGGTTAAGAATCCGCCTGCCAATGCAGGGGACATGGGTTCGAGCGCTGGTCCGGGGGAATCCCACATGCCGCGGAGCAACTAAGCCCGTGTGCCACAACTACTGAGCCCGCGTGCCGCAACTACTGAAGCCCACGTGCCTGGAGTCTGTGCTCCGCAGCAGGAGAGGCCACAGCAGTGAGAAGCCCATGCACCGCAGCAAGGAGTAGCCCCTGCTCGCCACAACTGGAGAAAGCCCGCTTACAGCAATGAAGACTCAACACAGCCAAAAATAAATAAATTAAAAAAAAAAAAAGATAACTAGATAGTTCAACAGCCGCTCAGACCCAGGTGGGTGGTCGGCAGGTGCTGGGTGGGGAAGGGCTTCCCAGGCAGGAGCGCTGCAGCCAAGTGGGGAGCTCAGCCCTCTGCACCAAGCCAGCCCCACTCCCACCCCGGCTTCTCACCCTGCCAGCTCCCCCAGCTGCAGCCCCCTTTCCTCAGCATCTCAGACCTCTCATGCATGGGGGCTGGCGGTTGGCAGTTTTTCTCCTGTCGGGAGCAGCCACAGAAAACTGAGATCATTTCTCTGCTGTGTTGGCAGCTGAGAAAATGGCAATTTTTCGATTCTTCCAATCCAAGAGATTCTTCCTATTGGACCAAGGCCCCACATGCCTGTCTCTCCCCAGAAGGGACAGGGCAGGGGAGACTGGGGTGACCCGGGGAGACTCAGGACAGGGCAGTGGGTCATCTCGGGGCAGGTCATCTCGTTGGCTAAGAGGCATGGGCTGCAGTGGTCTTGCGGTGGCAGGGGGCCAATCGTGGGAGGAAGGGGCCACCGGCTGAGCACTTGCAGACATAAAACAGGGACAGGCAGAGAGGTCAAAGCAACAGGTAATCTGGAGTCGCTGTGGGACTTCTCAGAGATCCAGGAAGACTTGGTTTTTGCTGCAGCCCCATTTTATGTACAGGAAGCTCGAGTCCATGGAAGAGGCCTGGGTGGCCACATAGCTAATTTGGCTGGTCGGGTCTGGAAGCCAGGCTTGCAAATCCTTGGCTGGTCTCTGCAGCAGTCTGCCCCCTGCACACCCTGGTCCTGCCTCCGATGGGGTGGCCGCGCGGTGGCAGGAAAGACAGCCACAGGCAAGATTGTGTGGGGCAAGGAGCTAGAGAGCAGACAGAGATCCCCTCTGTGGCACGGGGGCTGGGGTCCCTATCCCCACAGGTCTGGAGCTCTGCAAGCCTGCAGCTGCCAGCAGCTCAGGTCACTCTCACTCTAAACCCTGCTATGTCTGCCCATTTCACTCAGTTTACCAGGTAATCTTCTAGGGCCTCCCTTCCCTACTTAATCTCCCTGCACCCTTCCCAGCCTGCACTGTGCTCCAGCCCCTCTGGCCTCCTTGCTGTCTTGAATGGTCAAGCTCACCCCTGCCCTAGGACTGGTCCCAATGCGATATTCAGATATTTGCTTAGTATGCTCCCTTGCCTCCTTCAAGTCTGCTTAATGACATTTAATCAAGTGAACATTCATTTTAATACTGCACAACCCCTCCCAACACACACATACACACACACTCTGGAATTCCCAATTCCCATACCCTACCTTTCTTTTATTTTCCTCAGCTCTTGTTGCCTTCTGACATATAATTTACTTATTGTATGTATTTATTATTTACTGTGGCCTCCTCTCTGCACCCCTGCAAGAATAAAGGCTCCATGAGTGCAGGGCTTTTTGCTGTATTCATGGATTAAGACCAAGTGCCTGGAACAGTGCCTGGCCCACAGTAGGCAACAACTGAATACTTGCTGAGAGACAGGGAAGCAGTCTATGTGTACATGTATGTGCACAAGTGTACATTCAGCGACTCGTCTGACAAATTGTCAAATGCCTACTTTATTCCAGAGATCCCAATAGACACCGGGGGATACAGCACCGGGAAGAGAGCACAAAACTTCCAGGTCCATTCAAGTTTAATGCCAGTGAGGGGGCCAGGCAGTGCAGTTTACAAAGAGGGCAAATTGGAAATGAGTGGCAGGGGTTGGTGGGTCTTTGTTTAACTCAGAATCAAGGCAGGCTTCCAGGAGGAAGTGTGGATCCACTTGGGCCTAAAGGCTGAGTAGGAGATGGGGCAGAAGAGTGTTCTGGTCAGAGGGAACAGTATGTACAGAGGCTCTGACATGGAAAAGGACGTGACCCATGTAAAGGACTGGAGAGATGAGTGCGGCCAGATGGGTGGGCCTTGCTTAGGTATGTGGGCGTGTGGCTGTCAGTCCCCATCTGTGCTTATTCCCTGTGTGCATGAGACAGAGGGGTACGGCAAGAAGACCTCTGTATTCGTGGTCAGAAAACCTGACCTCAAGAGCTGGTGTGGCCAGGTCTCCATTGAGCCTCAGCTTCACCCTCTGTAAAATGGGATCCTAGTTGCTGCCTTTACCTGGCGGTCACTGGTCTCCCAGTGACCAAATGAGATCATGGATCTAAACTCCAAAGAACTGCTGGGACCCTCAAGTGTACGGGTGAGTGCCCATGACCGTGTGGGTGTGCATTTGAGTGCGCTGCACTGCCAGCTCCCACCGACACCTTTCTCCTGCTGTGACAAGTCTGCTGCATCATCTGTACCAAGCCACCAAAACCAGACTTGCTCCTGGCCCTGAGCCAGGCTCCCCACCAGTCTTGGGGGCTGGGGGAGGGTGGGTGAGGCCTGCAAAGTGGGGTCCTACAACCTCTGGGCAAAGGCAGTCATCTTGTCTCTCACCATCGGACCCTCAATGTGCAAGAGGACAAAGGCCACCTCAGAGGGCTGGGGCTGCGCCTCCCTCATCAGATTAGGGCCTCTCTGAAGATGGGAATGTCTCCCTTGTCATAATGATCCCCAAGGGCAGGAACCATTTCCCCTCCACCCTTTCTGTCCCACAGAAAAGCAGAGAGATTATCACTCAACGTGACTCTGGCTGATTCTGTTTAAGGGCTGACCACCTCTGGGGCTGTGTTCCTGGGGAGGGGTTTGGGCTTGAGGGTGTCCTGGTTGCCTGTTCTCTCCCAGGGTTAAGGGCTCGCCCTGTAAGGTCTGATGCTGTCCAGACCTGGATCCTTGGATGGGGATGCCTCTGAGAACCCGGACCATTTTGAGTGTCATCCATTTATCCAGGTGATCCTGGGCACATCACTCTCCCAGCTCTAAGGATCCTGAGAGATGGGCTTAGGAAACAGAAGCTGAGAAATTCCTCTAGCACACGACCTGCCCACTGCCCTTCAGTTTGAGTTGAACAGGAAGTCACACAAGAGAAGAGAGTAACCAGTTGCCCATTCTCATAGGCCAAAAAAGGTGTGGGTGAGAATGCAGCAGGAAGGATTCAAGTCTGATAAAAAGCAGAACTTTCCAAAGGCAGATAATTATCTAGATAATTTGGACCAAAAAGGGTTTTATTCAATTACCTTTTCTACCCTTTTTTTCTTCTGCACTGAATTATTCATTCTTGCGTTCATTCATTTGTGCAACAAGCATTGAATAATCCAGGTAATTGCTTCCATTTTCCACTTCATCCTGCTGGGTTGTCTGGCAGCCAGCAGGGCCTGGGGCGGTGGAGTGGAGGGGGGGACCTGGGGGGGAGGCGGTGGGGGAGGAGCAGAGAGGGGCAAACTTGGCAGAGGAAAGGAGATAATGACTTCTGGACGCTCAGCCTATCTCCCAAGAGTGGCTTGTCCCCTCTGTTACCACACCGGCCTCACCTGTCTTAGTGCGTGCCCCGCCCCCTCCCCGGCAGCCCATTGGTCCTCCAGAGACTGATGCGGTAGTTGGCAGAGAGTCGGTGCTCCCGGATACACTGCCCCATCCTTGGGGACTGCTGGATTATGGCACCGCCAGCTGAATTGATGATAAGGAGGCCCACTTTTCATTTAAAAAGACAGAGCAGGAAAATAGAAAAATTAATTTATTTTCAAAAAAACAAAAAAGCCACCCCACAACTGGTTCATTAATCTCTTATTAAAATTCTGTGCTGAGCACTGTCAAGGAAGAAGTAAGGAAGACCCCGGGGAGGGAACGGGGAGGAAGAATCATATCCATTTGCTAGCGTCTGTGGCTGGCCTCTGTGGAAGGAGCATGGGTGTGGGGCGGAGAGACAAGGGAGGCGACAAGAGGCTTCTCTGTGGCAGAACAAGTGAGCTGGAAGGGGGCTCGGCGGGCATCGCCTCCTCTCACTCTGCAGAGGAGGAAAACAAGACTTGGAGAGGGAGGTGACCGTCCTGTGGCTACGCAGCAAGCTGATGACAAAGTCAGGATTTGAACCTCTAAATGATGGATCCCAGAGATCCAGACCGCCTGGAATTTCAGAATGCGGGCCTTTTTCTCATCACCCCAACTGGACTTCAAGCTCATGAAAAGGAGTCGAAGATCAGGTCTTGAGCCCCTCCATGTGCCCTCTGTAGTGCTTGGCAAGGTTTATTAACACTACTGGTGATTGATTACCTTGACTGCTTGGGACCCGAGGCTAGTTTGAGGCCAGAGATCTTTGTATGAAGCCGAAGCCTCAGACAGAGGGGATGACAGAGGTGGTGGAATCTCTGCCGAGGGGCCTGGGGCAGACTGCCAATCTAGCAAACCCCTTTGGGCTCTGCTGCTGGTCCTGGTTCCAGAATGAACTAGCAGGATGACCTTGGCCGGTCCCTTTCCTTCTCCGAGTGTCCATTTCCACATCCGCACAAAGGTTGGATTTGGAGGTTCTGTGATCTCTTTTAGTTTCGGTGTTGTGAATGGCCGTCACTGTGGGTAGGGCAACAAAGAGAGACCACCCCGCCCCCTATCCCCTCTGCCCCAGGTTGGAGTTGGTGCCTCTCTGGTTCTCAGATTCTGCAGCATCACAAGCACTCACTACCGATCTCAGGCCTGGGGTCTATCACTTTCAGACAAGCCCCGAGGGAGGGCCAGGAGATGCCCGGGTCCCGTCCTGGTGTTGCAAAGTGGCCTTCCCTCCTTCAGCCAAGCACTATCCTCAGAATGGATTCCAATACAGCTCATTTTCTGCCACCAAGTTTATAACACATCCCCACCTACTGGTCTTAAACATTAACAAGGCTGTGTTGTGGCATAAGGCTCCATGTGGCCAGGAAAATGGGTGTGTGTAGAGGGGGGAGCGGGAAGCATCATTCCTCACTCCCAGTAGTGAGGGAGCCTCCCAAGGCCAGCACTGACCCTGTCCTCCTGCTGTGTCCTCCCTCCATCTCCAAAGGAGCCCAGAACGTGGGTAATTGGTGGGGTGGGGACAGCACGGACACAACCCGGAAGAGAAGTCAGGCTGGTGACCACAACGGTGAGGACACGTGCATTTGAGATCACGTATTCGGAGCATCATGGGACACTACATTCACATCCGTGTTACAACACGTCACCCTAGACACGTATATCCTATATGGGCCACTCAAGGGGTATGGCACAACTCTGCCCCATCCCCATGCTCTCTTCCTGGTGTCTCTGTCTGTCTCCTCCCACTCCCCTCTTCTGCCTCACACCCCAGAGCTCCCTTTTCAACTGACACTGCGAGGGCCCCCAACAGAGTTATCTTCACACCCCATTCATTTCTTTTGAGTGCCTACTATGTGCCAAGCACTGGAGAGTGGGGCAAAACCGAAGAAGACATGGCTCTTGCCCTAACTGCAAGTGTGTGGGGATCAGGAGGGGTACATGTATAGATATGCCCATAAATATGCCCACACATACCCTTCACACACACACTGCCATCCCTGAGGAGTGCTGGGAAGGCAGCATGAAGGGCCAAGGCAGCACAGGAAAAAGACCAATTACTTCTGTTGGGGGTTAGGAGCTGCTGATGAGCAGCCAAAGGGTAATCTAGGCAGACTCCCTGGAGGAGGTGATGTTTCAGTTGGACTTTGAAGGCAAGGTAAGGATTTCCAGAGGCAAGGTATTCCAGATGAAGGGGTTGGTGGGTGCAAAAGCAGAAAGGCAGGAAGTTGAAAAGAGTGATATCTCATAAGATGCACGGAGGATAGAGAGGGGGCAGTACCGCAGAAGTGAAGATGTAGATTGAGACAAGATCACGGAGGGCCTTGTATGTTGAGGGGGCAAAGAGTGTATCCTTGATCCTACAGGCAGTGGGGAGCCAGTGAAGGATACTGAGTAGGAAGCTGACACAATCAGTCCTCTAACAGGTTAAACAACCACCATGCCTTGCTAAACTCCTATCCAAACTAAAAATGGAGCAGAACACCTCTCCAGAGACCAGATGCAGGAAAGTGGCCTTCTCAGATGGTTTCTGGCAGAAGCCTTGAGACTGACAGCAGTGTAGGGGCTGCCACCCCAGAGGCTGAGCTGGGCCCTGAAAGGTAGTGGGGCTCCGTTCACACATGGTATCTGCCCAGTTGTCCTGGCAGAGAGTGAGAAGGGGAGGGATGGGCCAGGGGCCACACTGTTGGGGAAGATGGGGAACATGAGGGAGGCAGCCCGAGGTCACCCTGCCCGATGGCGCCAGAGTCAGAAACCCAGGCTATTTGGCTCCCCGTCTGGCTGTGTGGTCAGAGCCCTGTGGCCTCGGTAGCCTGCCAGGCATGAAAAAGTGCAACTGTACCCCCGCTCCAGCATCTTTGAAGAGCCCAGAAAACCCTACCAAGAGTTAGCTTGAAATGAGACTAAATCCATGTACCCTTTTCCTGATAAAGGCATCGTTTGGGTGGGTGGGTGTTGGTATTCCTGAAGGGGAAACCCAGGCGAGATGTATTTTTGTGGGAGGAACTTCTTTGGCCTTATCCATCTTGGGGGGGGTCCCCAAGCTTTGAGCATCTGCTGGTACCCTTCCCTAAGGAAGGGGAGTCTGAGGCATGGGCTGGGGATTCAGGGAAGAAACTTGGAAAGGGAGACAGATAATCAGCGGGGGGGAAATGCCTGCCCAGTGGGGGACCCAGGCTCCACCTCCTCAAATAGCTTCCTTCTAATCGCCAGCCAATCCTGGGCCCTGGGTGTCCCGCGCACTGTGCTAAGCACTGGCTGTGTGGGGGACAGAGCAGAATAAGCCCACCACCTGCCTCCACCACTCCAGGACTAAATGGGTACAGAGAAGACACCGATATCTAAGGAGAAGAGGAGGCAGATTTATTCCAAGAGAAGCAATGCAAGGACAGCAAGGCCCTACTGGGGCTGGGTTTTAGGACGTCGACAAGATTCTGGGAGGTGAGGGAGGGGAAAGGATCCTTAATTGGAGGCTGAGGGGTCAGAAAGGTGGGCCGTCGGAATCCAATAAGAGTGTCTGAGCTGCCTGGAGGTGAGGCCATGGCTGGGCTTTTGGAAGGGAACTCTGGGAGCAAGACGCAGGGGATGGGGACAGAACCACGCCTAGACCCAGGCCTGACCTGGGTTTCCTCCTGCTGCGCCCCCAAACTCCCTGCTCACTGGGTCCAGGTCACAAGCCTAGCCCCTGCAGTTCCAGCGTGCAGACATCCAGAGTCCCCTCTCCCCACCCTCAGTCTTGCACACGGAGCCCGAGATTTCTGGGTCCCAGCAGCATTCCCCCTGCCCATTCTTCTGATAAAGAACTGAGGTTGGCTGTGCCTGGTGAAATGAACGCAAAACAGCCCCCCAACCCCGAGCCACCCCCTCGCTGAAGCCGGGGAGAACCAATCTACACGTAGAGGGAGGTCAGCCTGTTCCCCACCCCATCCTAGCCTCAGGACCCTAGCTTCCCAGAGCCCATTCTTCTCCTTATTCTTTCAACCTTGAGAAGGAGACTTGGTCTGGGTGAGAGAAGCCGCTGGTTAGAGACCTTGGGCGCGCTCACGGCCCGCCTGGGCAGGCTCCTAGGGACCAGGCAGACGTGGGCAAAAGCTGAGCAGGGTACATGGAAGGTCCTCCGCCAACGCGGAGAGCCCACTGCCCCCTCCATCCTAGCCCCTCTCCAGGCTGTCCAGGCTCACCCCTCGGCGTGGGGCAGCCAAGTCCCCCATCCCTTGCTGGCTGGGGAACTATGTGCCCGCTCCGCTCGTTTCCCGTTGGGAGGGGGCAGAGAGCCTCTCTTTCTCCATTTTCCCCTCCCCCCCCCCATCTCTCTCTCTCCCCCGTCGGTCAGCGCCCCTCGCCTCCTGGAAAGCCTCCAGCTTGCGGAAGGCCCGCTGCAGCCTCCTCCCGTCGGATCGGAGTTCCCACTCTGGGGGGCTGTTCCGCGACCCTAGGGCCCCCACCCATACCCCTGCTGTCCCACTGCCAAAGAGCGCCAACCCCGGCTCCCACCCCCTTTACCGCGGAGCTCGGGGCGAGCCTGGGGGAGCAGACGCAACAGATTGCAGAACGCAAGAGCGTAGAGCCCGTTCCCTCCGCCCGCCGCCCAGACCCCCGCCCTCTGGCTCGGCTAAGCCGGCCATTTAGATGCAGCTCACAGGACGGCGGGCAGGCGATCCCCGGGCCCCTGTCCACTTCCCTTCTCCAGGACCGCCGCAGGAAGCGAGGCAGCGGGCGGCGCGACCCCGCACCGGCCTGCGCGCCAGGGGCGGGGGTAGACACGATCACCGCGGTCCCAGCAGCCCTCAGCCCCGCCGGCTGCCGGGCTGGGAGTGGCAGGAGGGGCGGCCCGGAGGCGATCCAGCGGATCCCTCGGGTCCCTTTAGATTTCCGTGGGCGGACACGCCCCCAGACTCCCGGGTTTGGACCCTGCTCTCTAACCAGGAGGAGGTTGCAGTGATACCCCCTCTCGTCCTTTTCCGGGGCCGGATTCGGTCCACAGGGCGGGCCTCGCAGCCTCCGCTCCCGCCAAAGGGTTTGGGGGCTGGAGGTAACTCGAGCTGCCGCCCGAGATGCTAAGCTGGCAACGGCGGCTGCGAGCCCGGGGGTGGAGGTTCTCCTTCTCCAGGCTCCTCTCTGCCCCCTCCAGCGGCTCCCGCCGCATCTTCACTCCCGAGTCCGCGCCGCGATACTCACCGTGGGCGAGCAGCGCAGAGAGGCAGAGCAGGGCGGCGCCGCCGCGGCCCGGCATCCCTGGGGCCATGGCCGAGGAAGGAGCGGGAAGGGGCCGAGGGGGCAACGGTCGACGACGACTTGGCCCCAGGCTGGGCTTGGTCACATCCAACTTCTGGTGGCCGTGGCGCCCGGCTGTCTCTGCTGAGGCTCTGGGGGCCAGGGAGTGAAATTCGGGGACACTTTGAGGGGAGGGGGCGTCCCGGGCGCCGCCGGCTACACCCTCGGAACTGGTGGGGTCGCAGCACCAGGCGGGAGGAGCCTCCACCTCCCGGCTGGTGCCCCCTGCAGGATCTGTGCGGCTAGGGGGGAGCCGCACTTGCGCTCCTGGGGCCGGGTGGCCACTGGCGTCTCGCGGGTTGCCTAGGGCCAAGTGTCGGTTTCCACAGCCCCGCGGTCCCGCTCGAATCCGAACTCGTTCGAGGGTGCAGATTTCCGATGCAAACCTCAGTTTCTTCGGTTTCGGTAGTAACCCCACATGGATATCGCGGCTTCCTTCCTCTGAACGCCCTGAAGCAGCACCTCCAGCATAAAAATCCCAGGTTAGGTGCAAATGAATGATTTCTTTCGCAGAGAAAGAGAAAATCCAGGCAACTTTAATCCATCTGGAGAAGGAAAAGTTTCCGTGCAGTGATGAGACCGGCGACGCGGGTCGCCACGACCCGAGGCAACGCCCGGACCGAATGCCCGAGATGGGCAGCCCGCGGCTTGTCCCCTCGCCGAGCTCCCTGCTTGGCTCCAGCGCGCTATCTCCAGTCTCGATCAGGGCCCGGGCTCCACACAGGCAGGCTCAGCGCCGCCTGCCTGGGCAGCGGCACCGCGGCTGGCGCGAGGGTGGCGCGGCTGGAACGGGCTGCCCCATGGAGATGGGGTTTGGAGAAGCGAGTGAGCGGGAAACCCGGCTATTGCGCCTGACCCCAGACCTTCCTGCCCCGTGCGCCGACTCCAGCTTCCTGGCCGTGAGCGTCGTAGGATGGAGAGGGGCTCGGCCAGCCCGCGGCAGCCCCGGGTCGCCCCCCTCTCCTCCCTGGTCTCGCTGTCTCAGGAGAGGGCCACGCTGCTCCGCCTTCCCCGGGGGAACCTGCACAAACCTTGAACTTTTCCGGGGTTCAGAGTCTCCGATGTCTCCTCCTCCCCGCCGCCCCCGCCCTGCCCCCGGATGCCCGATGTCTCGGTGCAGCCGGGCATCTGCTCGCTCGCTCTCTCTCTCTCTCTCTCTCTCTCTCTCTCTCTCTCTCTCTCTCTCTCTCTCTCTCTCTCTCTCGGAGTCACTTTGGGTGAGCGGAGCGCCGCGCCTGCCTGTGCTGCGGGCGGCGAGACCCCGGCGCCACACCAGGGGCCGGGGCACCGGGCGCCCGCGCAGCCCGTGGCCAGGGAGGCGGCAGCTGGTGCCTACGGGGCCGAGTGGAGAGGAGGTGCCAGCAGGCTCCCCATGGACGAGTGTGAGGGGAGAAGAAGAATCAAGGAGCAAAAAGGAAGAGGAGGTGGGGGGAGCCACAGTTGCACGAAGCCGCCGCCGCCGCCGCCGCCGCCGCCGCCGCCGCCGCCGCCGCCGCCGCCGCCGCCGCCGCCTCCTCGGCGATCGCGCCGGCTGCTCCGCCGTAAATGACTCGAGAGAAACACACACACTCGCGCTCGCCCTCCCTCCTCCCTCGTCCGGGATTCAGCGCCCACCCCGGCAGTAGCGGGCGCGGAGCCTGGCGCGCTCGCTCCCTTCCCCTCCCCTCCCCGATTCCCCGTGGTCACGTGGCCCCGGAGCGCGCGGCCCACGAATCACGCACCACGGAGACGCCCCCCCACCTCTGCCTCGCGCCCCAGCTTCCCCTCCCCTGTCCACGTGTCCATTCCGCATTCCCAGCCTGGGAGCGCGCGCGTCTCCTTAATGAGACTTGGGCAAGGGCCGACCTCACGATTCCGCTAACCCCTGTTTCATGTTTTATTTTTCCTCCCCAGAGCAGGCTAGCGCTGGGGCCCCAGTGGGGCCGGCCGGCTGCGGCGGCCACATTTCCCCCGGGGAAGACGCCACCGCAGCCACTGTTGTCCCTTTTCAAAGGATGCTCTCTCCTCGCTGGTGGCCAGAGGTGTTTTACAGCCTCTCGGACAGAGGCGCGCATAGAGGGTACCCTATCCCCACCCCCAGAGTCTGCGTGTGGCTCTTCGGAGCCCTGGGTGGGAATCAGCCGCGCTGTCGCGCCCAGCCCCTCTCGGGCCGCGCCGGAGCTCGCCGGCTCAGCTCCGTTTGGGGATGGGTCCGGGACGCAGCTCCTGCAAAACCTGTCCGCTGCTGGGGGTGGAGGGACACGAAGAGGAGGGGACATGCCTTCTACAAGTTGTTTTGCCAGCCTTTAAAGGGACATGGGGATGGGGGTGGGGAACTGTCCTCTTGCACACTCACCCAGGCACCTGCTGCCGAGGGGGAGGGGTGGGGGAGGCGTTCTTTCCCACCGTCAGGCCCGTTCCATTCGAGCGCAACCCAGATCAGACCAGACGAGTCAACCGTCAACTGTCAGCCAGGCATTGGATCAATAGAAATGATTTTATAGCATCGTTGGGTATCACGCCCCAACCCCCAAGGACCGGCTCTCAATCCCACTCTACTCTGGAGGAAGAGGGTCTTCAATCCTATGGACATAGCTCGTATGCCGGGGGTGTGTGTGTGGATCTTCAGGGTCACCGCCCCCCCCCCCCCCCGTATCTCTTCACTCAACCAGACAGAGTGTGGGAAGAGGTAGGTCAGAGCAAGGCCAGCTGGGGCGCTTCGTCTCTGTCCCTCATCTGCCTGTCTCAGTCCTAGAACTCTCGACACTGTGAGTTTCCTTTTCATCTAGAAAAGTGACATTTTCTTTTTGGAAAATGGGCTTGGAGCCTTCCCGGAAGCCTCCCTCCTCCCCGGCTGCTGGCTGTTGCCGCCTCAGCTTGGCACGGGGGCCTGCGGAGAGCGGCTCTCGTCCCTCCCCATAGCCCACGTCTGTCTGGAGCTCGGAGGTGCAGTGTGGGGAGGGCTGGCCGGGCTGTTGGCGGCCCTGGGGATGGAAGGTGCTGGAGTCGTCAAGGAAGATGATTCTCATTAGGCCCCTAATGCCTGATGGCAATTAGCGTCACCCAAGGGCTTATTCACCATCCCACTGAGAGGCGAGCCAGCCTCTGTGTGGGAGAAAGGGGGAAAGAAACCACCTCCTGAGACTGGCCTGGGGTGGGGGTGGGGGTCCAGGAGGAGGAGGACGAAAGCAGGGAGGTCTCCTACCTCTGCCCACCTCCCCACAAGGAAGGGGCACGGGGCTTGTAAAGAGTAAGTCCAGAGGACAGACACAAGTTTGCTTTTCTGAGCTGAGGACCCACTGCTCCGGTGATGTGGGTCAGCGATTTCAGTCCACTCTCCCAGCTTCCTCTGCAGACTGGGCACAGTGTTCCGGTTCTTCTCTCTAGCCCTGCCCCCGTAACCCAGAGCCCTTAGATAATAGGAATCCAATCTCCCTCTGCCCACTCAGTTTCCCCTCCTCCCTCCCTCTCTTCCCTCTCCCTCCCTTTCACAATATGGTGAATATTTCTGGTACCACAGCCACTGCTCACAACGGTGAGCAAGACCGACATAGCCTGTCCTCGTGGAACTTCCATTCTAGAGGGGAAGACAGACACTAAGCTTGTGATTGATTACAAGCTGTGATAAGTATGTGGCATAAAAATGCAAGCATTTTTGCTCATCTTATGGAGAAGACTGAGACCCAGAGTCAGGAAGGGTTGGGGGTCGGGGGCAGTCTGCTATCATTAGGGAATATGTAATTTCAGCCTCAGATTCTTCTGGTACCTTCTATGTGGATCCACCTTCATGGACCCTAGAACAACCCCAGCCTTCTGCCAGGCAGCCGGGCAGAAGTTGGGCCCATCAGGGACCCACACAAAAACTGCCTGACCTGCCACGACGGTGGACCTGGTGACATCTGCCCCTGTTTTTCAGGACCCCTGCCCACAGAAGAAGATAGGAGAGGTCAATGTGGGCCTTCACTAAGGGGAGCTCACTGTTTGTGTGTGTGTGGGGTGCTCCTGGGATCCCCCTGGAATCCTAGTCTGGCTCAGCTGGGGAGGGGTTCAGAGATTCCTAAGGTTCCTGGCAGAGGAAAAGGGAGACTTCCTGGAGGAGGTGAGCTTTGAGCTGCGCTGAAGGAAAGACCAGTTGGTGTGGGCCAGGGGAGAAGAGAGAGGAGAGGAGGCTGTTACAGAAAGAGGGAGCAGCTTTTATAAGGGCGCGGCATCAGGGGGGATACAGTGTGATCAGGAAACGGCAGGCTGGAGCATGGAGAGCTGGGAAGGGGGGGCACTGGGGAGGGATGCTGGAGAGGCAAGCGGGCACATGGCCTCTGCCCACAAAGGTATATGCCTGTGATGACATGCACTCCCAGGGCTATTATGTTCAGTTACAACTTCACATGTACATGGTCACAGACTCGGAGATGCTTGTAAAGCATCTTATCAGCTTATGCGTGCGCACAGACACACGCACACAAACTCTTTGCAAGATGAGTTGGCCCCTGAACTGTTTAGGGTTTCTACTCTCATTTCCCTAGAGCACTCCACCTTGAGTTCCTCGGCAGGCAGCACGTTCTCTCCAACCCTCACCCTCTGCCAAACCCTGATCTAGGCGTCCCCCATCCCTCCTCCCTCTGGCACACAGGGACAGTAAGATAGGACCACCCCCGGGCACGCAGCCAAGGGAGGATTTGGACTCAGGCCATGCTGGCTGTGCTGTGCTCTCCCATCCTTTCCTCCCCACCCCCAACAGAGCTTCACTTAATTCCAGGGCAGAGCTTTGATCAAATGTGAAGCAGAGAAGTAGAGAGCCAGAGCCAGAGAGAGAGAAAAATACAAAGTGAACAAGCGTGCGCTTTTTGCCACAGCCCAGCAGCTAAATGGCAGTCAACTCATGACGTTCCTACAACTTACTCAACTCCTCTCTCATTAGCCAACTTGGCTGCCTGGTGCAGGTGGAAGAGGAAGAAGCAGGGGCCCAACTTCTCCCCGGAGCCTCCCCAGCTGTCGCCTGCAAGGCCACAGAGCCTTCGAGCCAGCTCCGCCTGGCTCCTGGGCTTGGCAGTGCCCAGGATTCTTGCTTTGGGTAGAGACTGCCCAAAGCTGCTGGGGAAGATGAGAGGGGAGCCACGAAGGGGGAGGAAGCCCTTACACCACAGATTTGTATGATCTTCAGAGGCCATCCAGGAAATCCATGAGCGTTACAGGGGTAACGAGACCAGAGCAGTGGGTGATTTGCTTGACTTCACAGAGGGAACTCATTTCAGAGCTGGGATCAAAACCCAGGTTCTCCTTCCTGCTCCCTTAACATGGGAATCCTTGCTTTAATTTCCCACCCCACCTCCCAAATCTGATTCTCAGTTTCTTCCTGTCTCACTCTTGCTATAAAACCATCTATGGCTATCCACTGCCTATAGGATTAATCCCCAATTCTTCAGATTTGCATTTATTGCTTGATACATACCTTTTCCCCCCTTGGCCACTCTCCCCCAAACAGGCTGTACATTTTTCTGCCTTCGTGCCTTTTGCCTGTGGTTGCCTCTGCTTGGAGTACCTGTTCCTCCTTCCTTGCTTCCTTATGGGGCCTTTTCTGCAAAGCCTTATTCATCACTCCAGAGGGAATTGATCACTGTCTGCCTTGTAGTTGGAATTCACCCGCTCTCTTAGCTTCTCCTTATAAAATCCTTAAGGACAAAGATTATGTCTTATTCATCTTTCAGTCTCCCACAACATTGAACACAGTCCCATACATACCTTAAGTGTTTAATAAATGTTTACTGAATGAACGAACAAATGAACAAACGAACGAACGAATGAATGAATGAAGGGCAGAAAAGGCAATAGTTTGGACATCAGTGTCCTGCAGTGTCTCCCTATCCATTACCTTTTTGAATCTTCACTATAATCCTGAGCAGTATGTAAATATTATCTCCATTTAGTGATGAGGAAGCTGAGGCTCAGAGAGGCAAAGCAACTTGCTCAAAGTCACACAGCTTGAAAGTGAGACAGCTGGGATTTGATTCTGTCTGCCTGTAAAGCCTGTGTTCGTTTCACCTGCTCAGAGCACGTAGGATTAAAAATGCCCTCTCAAGATGATATCCCAAGGACTCCTTAAGTCCACCTTGGAATCCAACAGCAGGGGACACTCAAAGAGAGTCTGGGCCCACCGCAGTGTTTTCCTCACTTGGAGATTCCACCCCCCACCCCATCCTCAGGCTAAGTGAAAGCATTTTTGTTTCCACCTCCCCGTCTGTCTCTCAGAATCTCACGGACAGGTACCACGGGCTGTCTATAGGTGGTTCGGAGTCTAATTCCTGGAGCCAAACTTCCTGAGTTCAAATCCCAGCTCTGCTGTCTACTATCTATGTGAACTTGGGCAACTTACTTAACGTCTCCTGTCCGGTTCCTCAGCTCTAAAATGAGGATAGTGATAGTACCTACCTGGCAGTGTTGCAAAGTACCTGGGAGCAGTAACTGGCGAGTTCTCTGTGCGTGTTTTGTATCATTATTATCAGTATCATGTTCCTCCCTGGGAGGCAAACCCCAAAGGGTTTGCCTTCTCCTTTCTCCTTCTGTGACGAGTGGTCTCTGGTTTTTTCTGTGTGTCCTTGATGGGCCCCCTAAACTTCCTAGGGGTCCTATGTAAGATAAGCAAGCAAAACTGGGCAGGGAGAACAGCTCCAAGGAAAGCCAAATCAAAGTGACTTTTGTGGTGACAAATGCTTAATAATAACTTTACAAATCCAGTTGAATTACTATGAATAAAAACCCTCTTTTTTTTTTTTGTACGAATACCGCTCCCCGTCTCCCAGAGAGCACACAGCTACAACCCTTAAATCCACCCAAAAGAATCATTACTGAGAAAACAAGCTAAAAATAACCCCAAAGGAAGCAGTGCCAGCACAGAAGCAGTTCCTTGGAGATGGGGGCGTCCAAGGAAACTCTTCCATTGCTTCTGGGGTAATAGATTCTAATTTTAAATCTGGAGTTGCTTTGGGTGGTGGGTCCTGGCCCCCGACCCTGCAGTCTAAGCCTCTAGGTCATATTCAGTAAACTTCCTGGGCATCCGGCCTTGCGCCATCTGCTGGTGCCTAAGGAGGGCTGCGGTAGGTTGGGGCCCCCGTCCTGGTCCCACCGCTGTCTCGGTTACTACCTTGTGGGACCTGGGCTCCTTTCCCCTCTCGAGGGCCAGGCTTCCTGAGCTCGCTGGGCTGCTTCTCTGCCTGGTCCTGTGAGTTAGCCTGCCCTGGAGGCCGCTGCCCTCCGCTGTGGGTCCCCGTGTGCCAGACACTCTGCTAGGTGCTCTACATACACAGCCTCCCCACCTCCTCAAGGCAGGTCCTGTTTTCCAGGTAAAGAAAGGAGGCTCAGAGAGGCTGAGTCACTGGTTCAAGGACGCACAGGAAGGAAAGCATAGAGTTAGAATTTGAACTCAGATCAAGTCTGCCTGATGCCAAAGATCCTTTGGGCAGCCCTGAATTGAGGGACTCTCCATCCCCAGGGCCCACAAGGTGGAGGTCTCGGGGGGATGTTCATGTGACAGAAACTGCATTTGCCCTTTAGAATGAGTTTCCCAAGGCAGGTGCTGTGTCTGCCCTTTAAGTCTGGGAGCAGGGGTCGGGGGGTGGAGGGCAGGTCCCCTGGGCAGGGACTGTATCTCTCAGACTGGGCTTTCCACGAGGCAGGGGTATGTCCCCCCGCCCCCATCAGAAAGGAGGTTCGCAAGGGCAGGCCTCCCTGCTTAGTCTGGGACTTGCCCCAACAAGACTGTCATCAGTCCGGGAGAGGCCCTGGGGCAGGACCCCTCTTTCCCCTCTCGAATTGGGGGCTGCTTTATAGAAGGGCTGAAGCTGCCCCATGAGGCAAGAGCACCCCACCCAGGGACCCCACCCTCCTCAAATTAAGTCCCATCAGACTCTGTCCTTGGTCTCCCATCCCCCCACTTGCCACTTCCCTGAGATTCCAGAGTTCCCGGCTGGCCGGCTGGCTGGTGACAGCCCAACAAATGGGAAGGGCAGAGGCATAAACATGGGGCTCCCCTTGGCAGGGGCCAAGCTGTTTTTCTCCTCCTGGGGAGATGAATGCTTGTCCCTGGGAAGGCTGACACCTTTTCTTCCTGAAAGGGCCGCAGTTCCTCTTGATTGAAATGTGTCCCTGTCGTGATGAGGCTGTCTCCAGGGGGTGGGGCACTTCTGGTCCCCCCCTGCCTGGCCTGTAGGCTCCGTCCATCTAGGGAAGATAGATGACATTATTCCAAGCCGCGATGATGCAACCAGGGTCAGAGTGAAGTGTTTAATTGGAACGTCAGGGGCCGTGGCCTGGCTCTGCTGGGATGATTGATTTCCCGGTGGTGCTTGTCAAAGGAGCAGCCACGGCGGGGAAGGAGGTGCGGGGGAGTCTGCCAGTGACCCTGGGGAGGCCAGGGTGGTGGGAGGCTGCCAGCCCCTGTCTATATCTTCAGGGAGGACACCCAATGGGCTTCTGCCTACTGCAAAGGGGAAACTGAGGCACAAGGAGAGAGGGTGACATGGTGGGAGGCATTATGGGGATGAAGATGCCGGAGCTTCAAACCTCAGCCTTCATTTCTGGCTGACAGCTCTGTTTCCGTCCTGCTCTCCATCCCTTCTGGTCCCTTCCCTGTGCTGAGAGGAGGGCCGTGGGAGAGGGCATGGCTGTCCCAGGACACAGGACACAGTCCATCCTACAGCCTCCCATCACCCCACTGGCTCCAGCCTGCTGAGGACTGGCAGGGTGGCAACTGAGTTTAGAAGCCATTGACCGTCACCTGTGCTGGGCAGGGAACTCATCTCATCGCTTCCAGAGACTGAGGTCACTTCCTTGTGGGGAAACTGAGGCAGGGAGCTGGGTTTGGTGCCAAATCATGAACATCCCTTTCTACCCCACATGGTCCTGTCCCAGGGGTTGAGGGAGAGCTGGGGGTGGGCAGCAGGCTGGGCCCTGTCCATCTCACCTCCCGTCTTAGAAAGCTGACTGCAGGCCGGTGGGGAATGGAAGGAGGCCAAGGCAGGAGAAATGGGAGGTGTTCCCGGGTATAAAGAGCTACGGTGAGTGTGCTCCCTCTCCTTGCCTGTGCGTAGGAGTGAGTCGAGGGAAAGAACAGTCTGGGGAGGTGGCTGGGGAAGGGAAGCCAATGCTGCAGAGAGAGGTGACACACAGGCTTGGGCTAGAGTGGCAACAGCCGGGGAGGGACTGGAGGAGATGGGAAGGCAGGAGCCTGGATCTACAGTTTGGGGTGACTTAAAGGAGAAGGTGGGATTGGAGGGGGTTGCTCTCTCCAAAGAATACCTGCTGTTTTTCATCTCAGCCTCAGAAGGCTGAATCCAAGACATTACGTTTGGTTGCTGTCAACATGATCACCAGAGTCACTCTCATCACCACCGTCGCCATTGTCACCATCATTACCACCATCACCACTTTCATGACCGTTATCATCACCACTCTCACCATCACCATTATCAACACCATCACTACGGTCACCGTCATCACAATATAATCAGCACCATCACCAACACCACTCTCACCAGCATTACTGTCACCACCACCATCACCATCATCGCCACTGTCACCATCCACATCAAGGGCCATCATTATCATCAGTCATTATCCTCGTCCTGCCCTCCATTCCTGCCTGATGCTTTACAGTTTATTTCAAAGCACTTCCATATCCTTCCTCTAATAAAAAACTAATCAGAGGCTGGTGAAGCAGACAGGGTTGCTCTGATTATCTCCATTTCACAGCAGAGGAAACTGAGGCTCAGTGATGGTAAGTGACAGCATGCTCATGGACAGACTATTCCTAGAACTGGGTTCTGTCCACTGGCCCCAGGGTCTCCCTGCCCCCACCTTGCTGCTGTAGAATCATTGTGGTCCTCTCTCTCCTGTGCTTCCTCTTGCTGCTTGCCATCCACGTGAACTGGGGAGGAAGACTCTAGCTTTGTTACAACAAGAGAGGCTTTGGCCATAATAGTACAAGCCCAGGTGTCTGCCCAGGGGCACCTCCCTTCCCCTTGTCAGGCTCCAGTTTCCTCATTTCCATAAGTACTTTTTGGGCCTGATGAAATCTATGGGCTCTTTCTACCCTGCTAGTCTGTGATGGTGCTGCAGAAAAAAGTCATCAAAACAGAGGAAGAGATAGAAAAAGACAGTGAAATGGAGACATAGACACATATAGACCAAGACAGAGACCCAGAGAGGCCAAGGAAGACCTAGCTGAAAGACTCATTAAGATCCAGGGATATACGGAAATAGAGACAGAGACAGAAAGCAGGAAAGCAACCAAGAACATGTCAGAGGAGATGTAAGAGGCCACAGCTCAGGAGGAAAAGCAGGATGGAACGGCTACTTCTCTGCCTGGTGGTCTCTCCGCCTGCCCCTGCCCTGTTTCAGCGTGAGAACTGCCTAAAGAAGGGACAGCCAGTGCCACCTCGAGGTGCTTCTGAAAGGCTGTGGCTGTGAGGGCAGCTCCTGGGTGTTTCTGTGTCTGTGTGCACGTCCCTGCGTGTGGAGTTTCAGGTCGTGGAATTCTTCTGTTTGGATACCAGGAAGGATGCCGGAACTCCCACCATGGCTTTGTACCTCTTTATAGCCCGGCCCTTGCAGCACCAAGGATGCTGATTTGGCTACCACTGCCCTTGTCACATTAAGTCCGGAAAAATGGGATGCAGCGGAAGTGGGGTGGCAGGTTCAGGCTGCGTTCATAAGGGAGCTGGAGTGGGACTTGTAGGGGCTCCCCATGTCCTCTCAGAGGGTTGGGGATGGCTTCTTCGTTCCCGTAAGGCTCCCATGTCAGTTCTCGGCCACAGAGGTTCTGCTACCCTATACTGGAGGCTGGGCTCAAGCTCAGCTTGTGTACACGCTGCTGAGGGTCCCCCAGCCTCTACACAGCCAAGTACTCACTGGGGCCATGACTCACATCTTCCCATCATCTGTTTCATTCACAAATCCAGCACTGTCACTTCCCTCTTCGGAATCTCTCTACGGCTTCCCGTGGCCCGCAGAGTCCAAGTGCTTGGACTTGCTGCAGCACTAGACTTGGAGGTGTCTGGGCTGCTCATTCCTGCCTCCGCACACGTCAGTCTCGTCTCTGCAAAGCCCCACTGAAGGAGCAGCCACAGGACCCCCTAGGTTTCAGCAGGCTGTACCTGGGGCGGACCTAACTCAAGGGCAGGCCACCCAAGGCTGCAGGGGACTGGAGAGCGTGAAAGGGGCCAGAAACATGAGGCAGAAGCAGAGCGTGAAGGGGTCACGGCAAGCACAGGCTAGGAGGAAGCAGCAGTGCAGGTGGGAGGCTTGGGTGGCCCTGGGCTCTGCTAGGGGATCCCCAGAGAACTCCAGCTCCCAGGCGAGACCACCTGTCTCACGTGTTTCCTACTAACAACGCCCCCGTTGGTGGAGGGAGGGACCCAGCAAGGCAACACGTGAGTGACCCTGCTTGTCTGCACCCCCGTTTCCCTCACTCACTCCTTGCCTCCAGTTTTGCACCTAATGCTTTAGCCACAGACGACCGTGTTCTTTGAATGCATCATGCTGTTTAATGCTGCGCTATCCCCTTTGCCTGGAACACCCCCTCCCAGATATTCCCAGGACACTCATCCCTCAGCCTGTCTCTGCTAGGAAGTTTTACTGGCCATCCCCTGCCTTGCCCGCAAAGTCGGTCACGCCTTTGCCTGCCCAGCGTGCCCCTACAATTGCCCTGTGGTGCTTGGTCCCCGTCTGTCTTCCCCTTTAGACTGAGAACTTGCCAGGGGCGGAGACCATGTCTTTCATCTCAGCATCCCCAGCTCCTGGCACGGGGCCTGGCATGCAGGCAGCATTAGAGCCGTGTTGACCGAATGAATAGCTTCAAAAGTTCCTGCATGGACAGCGGGAATGTGGGAGGAAGACCAGGTTGGGGTGGGCTGGGGACAGACAGTGAGTGAGGTTGGCAGGTTTCACTGGGGCTGTCTGGGGACTCAGACATGGGGGTGCCCAGGACAAAAAGGGCATATGAGCCTGGAGCTCAGGAGAAAGCATAGAGAGAGAAGATAAGGAAGCTAAGCAGGGATGGGCTTTCAGAGGACAGACTCCCCCCTTCTCTGGCTACCTGAGCTGGGGGTTTCCCAGCTTCTGTGGAGGTCCTTCTGTGGAGGTCAAAATGCTCAAGGTCGGGTACCTGTGCTGCTTGGAACGTCTTTCTCCCTCTCCAGTCCCCAGGTTTCAGTGATGACTGTTCCTCATTAATGAGCAAGCAGACCAGTCACTGAGGTTTCCTTTGGATCACCCTCTGCCAGGTGGCCAGCATCGCCCTTTCTCCTTGCATGGGGTCTGGTACCACCGGCGGGGAATGGGTCAGCCTCACTGCAAAGCATGATGGGGCTGTGGAAACCCATGACAGCAGGGGGAATACGTGGGCAGGGGGATGGTGCAAAGCCAGGCTCAGAGGCTGGAGCCAGGGTGGAGGATGGGTCTTTCCAGAACCTTAGTCCTTGGGAGAATCAGCCACCATTTGTCGAGTGCCCTCTATGTTCCAGGCAGGGTGGCAGGCACGATATAGGTGCTATCTTCATGCCATTCTTTCTGGCAGGGAGTTTACCCTGCTTTTCAGATGAGGAAACTGATACTCACAGAGCATCACTGATATAACAGTCCTGTAGTCACACAGAGCCAGCACTCAAATCCAGGCCTCTGGGACTCCATAGCCCATGGCCTTCTGGAAAGTCACTGGGAGGGAATGAGTCACAGGACTGGGCCTGCTTACCACAGAGGCTGGATCTCCCCCAGGAGCAGTGGGTGCAGGGCGCAGCCCACCCTGTCGTTGTCACAGCTGCTGCCTCCTTCCTCCTGTCATCACCATCAGAACTGCTATCCAGTTATTTCCAGTGTCCCCATCTACATGGTAGGATTGCACTGCCTGGTCCCCTTGCATGGGGCTCTGTGTTTGTTCTGACTCCTGACTTGTGAGCGGAATTGACACCTGTCACTTCCAGGCCAAGCACTTAATTGCCAGAGTGAGACCTAGAGCTCTCTTTTCCTTCAAGTAGAGTGACTGGCAGCAGGAGAGATGGTAGCTGCTCTATCAGTCTTGTCCAGTGATGACCAAGAGCAGAGCCCCCTGCTGACTGGTGATGGATATTAATGTGAGCAAGAAATAATGTGGTTTCAACCAGTGAGGTTTGAAGGCTATTTGTTACTACGGTGTAACGTGACCCATCCTGCCTGAGACATACCTTTTCCTCGTTGCTGTAAAAAGGCATGTAGGCCAATTTGCTTCCAAGGCACCTGTTGGTCCTGGGATGTCGCTCCCTAAGCACTTCTTAGAAAGACCTCAGGATATGTGGACATTCCCACCAAAGTTAAATTGAGAGTCTGAATCTGAGAGCCAAGATTTCTGGGAGCTTCCTAGCTCCCTGCCGCTGCCATCAATGTCTATAGATGGTTCTATAGTTTGCAAAGACTATTCATGCTCACGAATGTGATCAATCTCTCCGAGGGAGATACAGCATTCCCATTGCACAGATGGCAAACTGGGTGCCAGAGAGGTTAAGGAACTTGGCCAGGCCATGGGTTATTTGAGTCCCAGACCAGGGAGTGGAATCTACGCCCTTGGCTCCAGTCCCCTTGGGTTTCCCACACCTTGGACCAAGGGTAAGGCTGAGATTCTTAGGAAAGAATGCAAACCGGAGAAGAGGTCTTGGCAGTCGGTAAGAAAGGCCCTTGCAGATGGAGAGAGTAGGAGTCACAGAGAGAAACCGCAGTACCACTCAAAGGCGCTGCAGTTCATGTGGAGGGTGGCTGGGAAGTAAGTGGGCAAGATGGCAGGGCAGGGCTTACTTAACTCTGCAACGACCTCCTGCTTTACCCTTACTGTGCAACTTGGGGCAAGTTACTCAACAATTTTGTGCCTCAGTTTCTGCAACTGCAAAGTGGAGACAATAACAGGGCCTCTCTCCTATGCTTGTTGTGAGCACTGACTGGGATAATATAGGTTGAAAGTACTTAGAACAGTACCTGGCTCTCATAAGTGCAAAATAAGTATCTGCTGTTATGTCGTCATCATCACCGTCATCCCCACCGCCATATTTGTCATCAGTCTTATGACTTTGGACAAGTCATTTCCACTCTCTGGGCCTCATCTTCCTTATGAAATAGGGATAGTAATTATATATGTAAACTCTGTGATAATTATAGATGGAGTTTGCTGAGTGTTCGCCATGTGTTTCGTACCATTCTAAGTTCGTGAATTCATTGAATTATTACATGCCCCCCTCCAAGAGCAGCTCATAAATGGCAGAAGTGGGATTCTAACCCACACCGTCTGATTCCAGAGTAAGTCTTTTAACCACTACCTTTTAAACATTATTCTTACCATATAAAGCCTCCCAAAGGATGGTGAGTTGCCTGGGTAAGATAGCATGTGACTTTGCAGGACGTATCTAGGGCCTTTGATAAATAAACTGCGTTTGTGATGTTGTCAAAAGTATGTGAGTCCGTAAGTGTTCAGTGCCTGTGTGTGTGTGCCTGTACTTGTGTGTGTAAGTGACATGCTCTTTAAAGTCTACTTTGGTCCCTGGGAGGGCTCATGTATACGTTTTGTGTGTGTGGCTGGTCCACCTGTGATATTGTTTCATCTATGGTGACTGGTCTCTGTGTGTTTAAGTCATAGGTACATTTGTGGGTGTGAAGCCTCGTGAACTGAGTGTGTGCATGTGTTATTGTGTGAGTTGTATGGGCCACTGTGGATGCATTGGTAATGATATGTGAGCTGTGTGGTCTGGTTGTGTATGTGATACAGTGTGGCTGGTGTGTGTTTGTGTGCGTGTGTGTAATCATGTACCCGTGCACAGGGTGCTGGTGAGTGCAGGCGTGAGTGCCAGTGGGCTGAGTGCCCTGTGTGTGTCTCTGAGAGCCAGAAGGCTGGTGCAGCGTGGGCTGGGGGAGCTGTGTGTCTGAGGGTTTAAACAGGCTTCCTGGCTGGCCTAGATCCAGCTCTCCCCTCCCAGCCTCTGCAAGCACAGCCTAGCAGACGGGCTGAGTTTTTATACTCATGAAAACAGCCCTCTAAATATTTACCTGCCAGCCTGGTGGAATGGCCTGCTTCCCTTCCCTGCCTTCCCTCCACAAGCGGAGTCCCGAGTGTGAGCTCAGCTCCCCGACACTCAGCCCCTCCCTGGGGCTGAGCCCTACAAGTGGCCCCTGCTGCCTCCCACAAGGCAAGGAGGAGGGAATAGAAAGGCTGAAAGCAGCCCAGTTCTGACTCTGGGCTGACTCTAACCCATCGACACATCCCTCGTATCTGCCTTCACATCCACTCAAATGAACAGACATGCTCTTTTACACACGCACGGCTGTTCACCGTTCTGCTCACCTCACTCATGCTCAGGAGCCCTGAACTCACAGCCTCACCCCTTTATACTCACTCTGGTACATCCAGCCCTCCACCCTCACTATGATTTTATCCTCACTCTTTTCCTCAACCCAGCCCATTCCCATCAATTCAGGCTCCTCCTCTCCTTCCCTCACCAGTTCCAGAAGCTTCTTCCCATCCTGCCCAGCCTCCTCCCACCCCACTCACCCCGACCCAGGATGCCTTCCTCAGGGCCTGGAAGTCCTTGCGTGGCCAACGCGAAACTCTGCCCATGGTCCTGAACCATCACCCCAAGAAGGTAATCCCCCCTTCAATATTGGGTCATAGGTGGGAACTCTTATCCAAAAATTTTCAGAAATTCTGAACTGGGTGAAAAGAGTCAATAGTAGGAGAAATAAGATTGCATATACATTCATGCGTGCACACAGACAATCTCAGAGATAAAAGAGAGACAAAATAGAGACAAAGAGGGACAGAGAGAGACAGAAAAGGACATTAAGAGACAGAGAAGACACACACACACACACACACACACAGAGAGAGAGAGAGAGAGAGAGAGAGAGAGAGAGAGAGCCAGCAGATAGGAGAAGCCACTGGAAAGTCAGAAATGCTGAGAGATTTCCAGAGAGGAAAAAAAAATGGCTTCTGTTTTGACATCACTTTCAAATAATCTTACTTACTAAGAAGGCATATTATTTTCCTCTGGGAAGCTGGGGGAGTACATGCTCCCTGATTCTATCTGCTGAAACAACAACTAATTAAGGGCAACCCTCAGATGTTGCAACTCCCTGCCGGGGCTGATTCATTTAAAAGGAGAGGCTGGTGGAATCTTGTGCCCAGATTTAAGATCTGTGATGGGACCCCAGAGCCCTCCTTAATCCAGGACTGGTGTCCTGGCAGGTCACTGTCTTCCTGTGCTGTCCAGATCTGCTAATACCCCACCTGCCCTGGCTGAAGACGGTTTTTAAGGTCAGACATCATCTGGAGGAAACAGCTGGAAACAGGCAGACCCTCTGCCGGCTGTCTGACCATATTTGACAACAAGGTGTATCACTTGGCTCACGTTCCTCCCACCTTCCAACAGTGCTGGCTTCTCCCACACTTGCAGGTGGCTTCCAGGGTCACTTTCCTCCTTCCTCGATTATCAGGCACCTTTCTTGTTCTGGTCACTCTGCTAGGTGCAGGGATCACACTCAAGCCTCACAATCACCTTGGGAGGTGGTGGTTATTCCCATTTTACACAAGAGGCAGCAGAGGCACAGAGAAGTTAAATAACTTGCCCAAGGTCCTGCAGCTCATAAATGGCTCAGCTAGGAGTCAGGCCTCCTCTTTGAATCACATCTCCTTGAAGCCTGGGTGTGTAACATCTTTCCCTGGCAGCTTCCCGAGGGTGGCATTGGTGATTGTGAGACAGCACGAGTTTCAAAGTTAACAGTCCTGGAGGTGGCCCTCAGGGTTCCCACATGTTCTTCTGGTGGGATCCAGCTGGGGCCTCCTCAGCCTGGCTGCCCCTTCTTGGGCCCTGGGAAAGGGTCCCCAGGGGTACTTAAGTCAGGAGAGGGGGATGGCAGCAGCAGCCCAGTCTGGGCAGGCCGAGTGGGTTCAGCCAACCTCGAAATGCCATGGCCTCTGGCTGCAGGCGCGGGTGCCCCCGTCCACAGCAGCAGAGCCAGCTTGGCAGGGCGGGAACCTGGCTAATGACCATGTTTATAGCTCAAAGCATTATTAGCTTTTAGGAGCTCTCAGCCCTCGCTGTTGTCAACAGCTGAGCTTATTGATTGAGTGACTTGATGTTTTTGCTTATTAAGTGCCCGGAGTGTAGGCAGATTTGGGCCAGCCTTGGCTGGGAGGAGGAATATGTGAGTGGAAGGGAGGCTGTTTGCCTGTACACACACTCCAGCCCTGCTCATTTGTGCAGACACATGTGTTGGGGTGATGGGCGCATGTGTGTGTGCCTGCAGGCGCGTGTTTCTGAGTTTGGTTTTAGGAGAGGGAACCTTGGTTTCTGCACCTAGCAATCACAGTGCTGCCCTGGGGGTACTGGGATTTGGATTTGGGAGGCCTGACTTTGAATCCTGGCCTTATCTTTCCAATAGCTCTGAGCTTGGGCTTCCTTATCTGGAAAATGGAGATTAAAATAATACCAGCTCTGCCTACCTTTGAGACGGAGAGTTGATGAGATACAGCAGTTTGTAAACTGTAAAGTGCTGCACACATGCCTGAGGGTGTAACTGTTATAACTCTTGGGAGCTGAGCTGTGATGCATAATCAGGTTTATGTGTGGGAGACAGGTTGGTGGAGTGGAAAATGAACAAGAAGGGGAACCCTAGGGGACTGCTGGGAACTCCAGTTCTGAGGAAGCTGGACCAGCCTTTGCAGCTGATATTTTAGGAGACCACAGCAATTGGGCACCAGAAGACCTGGGTTCCAGGTTCGGCCCTGGCATCAAGGTGCTGTGCAGCCTCAGGAAAGTTGCTTTCCTTCTCTGGGCTTTTACCTTTGTCAAAAGAGGGGCTTTAAGCTCAGTCGTCTCTAAGGCAAGGCCCCTTTCAGCTCTGCCTTTTTTTTTTTTTTGCGGCATGCAGGCCTCTCACTGCTGTGGCCTCTCCCGTTGCGGAGCACAGGCTCAGTGGCCATGGCTCACGGACCCAGCCATTCCACGGCATGTGGGATCTTCCCGGACCGGGGCACGAACCCGTGTCCCCTGCATCAGCAGGCGGACTCTCAACCACTGCGCCACCAGAGAAGCCTACAGCGCTGCCTTTTTATACACGTAGGAATAGTGTGGACACTGGTGGGATTCACAACTCTCTGTGTTCAACATATCCTGTGTAAATTTCACCGTGCATGTCCATAGGTTTCAAATGCCCCTGAGCTAGTGTGTGTTGTCAAGTTTACAGCCCCCCCACCCCCCATAGTCTCTGGACACATAGGTGCCACAGCCCATCTGCTTCTTGTTAAGGCAGAGGAGCTAGGAAACCAGCTGCCTTGCTGGACTCCAGCAGCTAATGGGGAAAGCCCATTTTAACAGCTGATAAAAAGATGGATCCATTAAAAGAACAAATTAACTGAAAATCCAAAGATTACTTTTGTTCTGCTGGTGAAGGGCTGTGGAATGCCAGCTCCATTTGTTATATGAGCACTCCAGCCCCTGGTTTCCCCAGGCGTGGCTGCTGTCAGGACAAGCCAGCCTGGCTGTCCTTAACCCCCTCACCCCCATTCTCCTCCTAGGAAAGTACTTCCTGTCCCCGTTCAAAGCACCATGCGTAGCTATCTCAATGAATGCCTCCCTCATCCTCTGTGCCTGGCTGGAGGAAGCCCAGAACCCCTCCCGCTGTGCTCTGAGCACCCCAGGACTTGGCTGAACGGAGGTGGAGGCCGAGGCTGACCTTCCCTGACACATATTTCAACTCTGCCTAGTTTTCCTTTTTCATTCCGGTCTCTGTTAGGGCAGCACCTTTTTGTGGATCACTTGGTTGTCCACCCGTTCATTCACACAATTTACCAACGTGTTTGGAGACCTACTGTGTGCCAGATGGCATGCTGGGCCCAGTCTCTGCCCTAGAAGAAGGGGAAGCAGAGGTGAACCCTGCCATGCTCTGCAGAGGGCCCTACAGAGTAGGAGGGAAGCAGAGGAGGGAGTGATACGTCCTGCTCTGGGAGGCCACAGAAGAAGTGGCATCTGAGCAGCATCTTGAAGCATCAGGGGAGTTTTTCAGGTAGTGAAGGCCTCTATGCCGGGGGACAAGAACGAGCATGACATGCGTAGACCTTATTTAGAAGTAGGACCTGGCTGAGGGCCTTGCACACAATAGATGCTCAATTAATATTTATGGGAAAATGAAGTGATTATTAAGTGTCCATTATGGACCAGGAATTTTGCAGGTGCTGAAATGGTAGTCTCAGTTACCTCATCTGTGAAATGGGAATAATAATGTTACCTCTCAAGGAGAGAAGATAACAGATGTGCTTTTGCACGTGCTGTTTCTCTGGTCTGGACTGTCCTTTCTATTGTACAATCTCATTACAGAAAACGCTCACTCATCCCTCAAAGCTCTGCTAAATGTGCTCTGCCTGGGGAAGTTTCCACCAAGTCTCCTTGGGGAGGACGAGTCCTTGCCTCTCTGGGTTCTTCCTCAACTGGAAGATGCCATTGACTGTGAGATGCACCATCGATTTCATAATAGCTTTGGGGGGAAAAGAAACCGTGCTGTAAGTGTACATACTATCTACATTTCAGAATTGTGCAGATGTTTTCGAGAAATGCCTTTTAGAAACAGGGACATGCAGTAGCTGCTTCTCTCATGGCCTGAGGGCCACAAGGATTGACTTCATTCATTTACTCAATCAATCAATCAATCAACCAATATTTATGGAGATCCGTTCTAGGCACTGAGATGAAGCAGTGAATAAAACCAAGTCTCTAACCTCATGTGGCTTATATTCCATTGGGAGAAACAAATAGTAAATAAATAACCAAATAAAAATCTAATCTAAATCATTTAAGAGGAAGGTCACAGTAAGAGCTTTGAAGAAATGTGAGGCAGGATGAAGGATGGAGAGGGATCAGGGGTGGCTCTTTTAGCTAGGGTGATCAGGGAAGCCCTCTCTGAGGAGGGGGCATTTGTGTAGAGACTTGAATGGAGGGAGGGAGTGAACTGTGTGGGTATTTGGGGAGGAGCATTCTGGGCAGAGGGTACAGTGAGTGCTACAGTCTTGTGGTGGGACCATTCTTGGCATGTTTGAAGAAAGATGGGGGTTACATGTGGCTGGAGTGACATGAGGGAGAGGCAGTGCTGGCACCTGAGGTCAGTGTGGTCGACCACGCCCTGAGACAAGGGAAGGTTTGGGCTTTTTATCCTAAGTGTGATGGGAAATGCGATATGTTTGCAGATGGGACTGCTGTGCACCTCAGGACAATGAAATTGTCAGCTCTCTGAGGGCAGAGAGAACCAGCATACAATAGAGGACTGTTGAATGAGTATTGGAGGGCCTGCAAGCAGTCCCCTCCCTGGGCTGATGGGTCTGGGTGGGATCTCAGTGTCCTGGAGGGAGTGTGGGTGAGGCCAGAGGCAGCAGGAAGGACCCACCTGCTGAAATGCGCCAGGCTCCAGCATGCAGAGCCAGTGCAGGGGTGGGCAGTTCCACTGGTGACCCCTGTCCCAGTCACTTCTGCACCCCCCATGGTGTATAGAGGCACAGCTGGTACAGACCAGGTACAGGCCAAGTATCTGTTAAAAAAGTAATAATGGAAGCATAAAGCTGTTATTGATTTGCGATGCTTTCCAGCTCAAAAGGCCTCTCATATGTGTCTTCTTATTCAACCCATACCTCCAACCCAGCTGGTTCTCTTTTTACAGCTGAGGAAACTGAGGCACAGAGAGGGCTGGGAAGTTGCATGCAACTGGAACAATCACTGTAAACCATCTCTGCCTGGAATCAGGACGCCTGGACTCTGTTCCCAGCTCAGCCACCAACTTGCTGGGTGACCTTGGGCAAGTCAACAGGCCTCAGTTTCCAAGACTGTCAAATGAAGAGGTTTACTGAGATGTTTCTTGAAGACTTACTCCAGCTTTGATGCTGTAGGAGTCAAAACTTTGCCTTCCAGAGGGGACACTGGGCAAGTCACAGCAGCAGGCCGGACTGAAGGCAGATGTTCGGAAGAACATCTGTAGAAATTGCAGGCTCTGCAGCAAGTAGCCCCTAAGGTTCTGGATTTTGTCTCTGCTTCAGTCGCATCTTCCCCAGGGTGGTGGCCTTGTGTTGTGGGCTCGCTCGCTCGGTCTGGCTGACTCAGACGTGTTCCGCCCATCTTCCCTGTAGAGTTTGCAGGCACTGGGACAAGTGGCTATTTTCTCCCCAAGAGATGTTTGCAGCAGATCAAGTTACCTCTGCCAGGCGTGTCGCTGCTCCCGTCCTCAGCAGCAGTGCTGTCTGCTCAACCACCCAGGATACCTGGGGGTCCCCCCTCTTCCCTCATACATTTAGTTGGCATGACCCTTTGCCCACCATCCTTGACCCTTCCCCGTGGATGAGTCCCGGTCCCTCCATCTCCCTGCGGTTGCCTGGTCCAGGCCATCACTTTCTCTCACCAGGATCGCTGCAGCGGCCTCCTAACCACTCTGGCTGGCCCCAGGCTCCCTCACCTCACATTGTGGCCAGAGTGAGCTTTCCAAACTGCAATTCCGGTCATGTCCTTGCTGAGCTTAAAACCCTTCAGTAACTTCCCTTTGCCCTCAGGATAAAGTCCAAACTCTTTAGCATGCTCACATAGGCCTCACAATCTGGGCCCTGCCAACCGTCTGCTCTCATCCCTCCCTCTCTCCCCCCTCCCCTCCCCCACCCCTCCCTCCCTCCCCCACCCTTCCCTCCCCCTCCCTCCCTCCGTTCCCCACCCCCTCCCTTCCTCCTTCCCTCCCTCCTCATCTTCCAGCTCTAATTCTGTTCTCCAGTTTCACAGAACTTTCCTCAGTTCTCTAAACTTGTCACATCCTCACTTGCTTCCCTGCCTTTGCACATGCTGTTTCTTTTGTCTGGAACACTATTCTCAGGTCAGTGTCACCTCCCAACCCTGCCCTCTCTCCTCTAAGCTTAACACTTAATTACTCTCGGGACTTGGCTTCAAGAAACCTCCTCCTGGAAGCCCTTGTGAATCCCTCCCTCCATCCCTTTGGGTGTGCTCTCTCTCAGCATGCATCAAACAGACCAGAATCATCTATCAGTTTCCTGTCCCCTTGGCAGGGAGCCCCTAGACAGCAGAGATCTCGCTCATCTGCATCCCCAGGTGCTGTAGGTACGGTAGATATTTGAAGAGGGAAAAAAACCCGAGGCAATTAATAAATGGAAGGGGAAGCATTCAGTCGCATTCATCCGTCCATTTGTTTATTCTGCAAATATTTGCTGACTGGGGAAGCAGAACTGAGTATGACAAGCAAGGTCCTGCCATATGGAGCCGAGGTACCTCCAGGCAGGGGGATGAATATTGTCTCTTTTACAGCTCTGAGGTTTGGGAACTTAGATATTTTCTCTGTCTGGACCACTGAAGAAATCCTTTCGGGATAAGAAACCAACACACGCGCTAGGGTTGAGGTTGATGCTGGGGCCAGACCTGGACCTGCCCATTTCCCTGCAGTCGCCTTTCTGTCCCTCCGGAGGGCATCCTAGCTCTGAAGGGAGATTGCTCCCCTTCTCCTGGCCGCACCCTTCCTCTCCCACCCCCTCTTCTCCCTCAGCTGTTCCGTTTCCCACCAGGAAGCTTAACTTAGGCCTCCCGGTGGGGCTTTTAATTTGGATTTATTGCCAGCCATGACTGTATGTTAAACAAACTCCAGGCGATTATTAAAAACATGATTATCACGGTTTATTGTATCGCTAGGTCTGCAGTGGGTGTTCTGGTGCTGAGAGCCAGCCAAACCTCTCAGATACAGAGGAGTGAAGACCCCCAGAGAGGGTCCGCTCTGATTTCTGGCCTTGTCACACCTCTTAGGGGAGGAGGTGGCAGTGGGGGGCGGAGGGATACTTCCGAAGGAGGACAGAAACCCTGGGGAGGGGCGGTGATGTGGCAGAAAGAGCACTAACCTGGGACCCGGGAAACCTCGTGCCAGTTTGACCCATGGCTTCTTTGGGCTTCAGTGTCTTCTTGTGAATACTTGAGAATTGAACCAGATGACCCAATGCTCTGAGAGCTGAAATCCAAGTATCCGTTGGGGTTGGAGGAACTTCACTTTGTTCTGCAGAAAGACCCAAGCCAGGCCGCTGACAAGGCACACATAATTCAGAATATTCCATCATGGGCATTGGCTGAAGATCTGCCCAACCTAGTTATCCTGACCTGGGGAATATTCTCTTGCGTCAGGCAGGCTGCCTACCTGCTGCAAGGTCACCTCTGATTTGGGAGGGACATAGCCACACAAAGGCATCAGCAAGGTGAGGCCAGTGGAGAAGGGGGAGGCTCCTGGCCTGGGAGCCAGGGCCCTGGGCTCTAGTCACAGCTCTGCCATTGACTGGCCAATGGCCTTGGGCAAGTCATTTGTTCACTCAGGGCCTCAGTTTCCTGGTCTGTAAAATGAAGGGGTAGATTGTTCAATGATTTGCAAGCTTTAAAACATTAATGGTGTACTTTTTTTTTTTCCAAAAGAGCATCTCCTGTAGAAACTAAAGATTGAAGGCAGATGAGGGAGGGAGCTTGGAAGCCAGGAGCAGAGAGCCTAACCCATGGCCTCTCCCTTGCCCCAGCACCTGCCCCGTCTGGGACATTATGCCAGCAGTTCTCAAATGCCTTCCTTGACAGTCAGCTGGGATGCTACCCACTTGGCTTCCCATGGAGAGTGGGGTCCCACCATTGCCCCATGGATCCTCACCACCTCCTGTAAAACTGGAGGGCAGACAGGGGTACTCCCACTCTGGGGAAGGTGCAGCCCACACTGCTGAAGGGAGGGTGCCCAGAGCCAGAGTCAAGCATCCTTGGGTGCCCAGGGTGCCTCCTTTGTCTCAGTCCCACTCCACTGAGCAAGCGAGCCAGGGCCGGCGGAGCCCCCAGTGCAGCTCTGGAGGCCCACATTCCTGCCCAGCCTGCCGGCCCCCTGGCCTCCTCTCTCATTTCACCTCCACTTGGCTCCTTAGGCAAATGCTTGGGCCAATCCCAAGCCTGATGAATCTTTGATGAATTCTGAGTAAAAGCATTTTTAAAAATTCAGAAAGGCAGGGAGGTGTTGGGATGCAGGAAGGTGAGATGATTCTGCTCCCCTCCCATCCTTCTCCCCTTGTCGGTCGGCTAACGAAGCCTGAGCCCTGGAGTGTGGGGCTAGGGACACGGCAGGACACAGCCGAGCCACCCAGACCAAGAGAACCTGCAAAACAAGGCCAGCACCCTGGAGAAGGCTTGTTAGCCTTTCTAATTGAAGTAGAGGTAAATTCTAGAACCGAAGGATATTAGAGATGGAAAAAGCTTAGAAATAACCTTCTAAGTCAACATGCCTGCACGGAATGGAGGTAGGAAATGGAGTCTCAGAGAGGAGAGATACATGCCCAAGTCAGGCCCAAAGTGGTCAAGGCAGGCCTGGAACTCAGACCCCTGTCTCCTGGTACAGTGCTGAGCCCACAGGTTACCTCTGGACCCAAGTGCCTGAGACAGGCTTCCTGACCCCCATTCAGAGCTTTGCATTTCAGTCCTTCCACAGAGCCATCTTCAGGATGTGCAGGATCCAGGGGACAGCTTGGTCATTCATCAGTGAGAACTGGAAGGGCAGAGACTCAGGGAAGAGGGAACAGACTAGGACAGCTCTACCCCTGCTGCTGATAACCGGTCAACCTCTACTCTTGTCCCCCCCAATCCTCAAGGCTTAGAGGAACTGGGTCTCTTTCCCCTGCTCTGTTTCTCCCCGAACCCTTCAGGTTGCCTTTCTGTGGCTTAATTTCCTCTTTGCATCTCCCCCCAGTGGCTCAGTAGCCCAGCCTTGCCTAGATGAATCCATGTCCAGACTGGTTCAGAGTCTTCCCAGCTGGCAGCTGGATAGAGAGGAGCTGACATGGAGTCACTGTCCTGGTTCCAATTCTGGCCCTACCACTCCCTAGCTGTGTGACTGTAGACAAGTTACCGAACCTCTCTGAGCGCTTTTCCTGAGGATTAAATGAGACAAAATGGCTGAAAGCCTAGCATGGTGAAGGCACACGGTGGGTTCCATACAGATTGATGGTATTTCTTTCACCTTCTAAAATCTGATCTCCAAGTTCTAAGAAAGCCAGGGCATTTCCCACGTCTTTCTTCACCATCCTCCTTGGATGCCCACCGTGTTTGATATCCTTAGAAATCTCCCTAACCTGAAGGCAGAGAGGGCTGCCACACTGCATAGCTTTGGGGGCGCCATTTGTATTATTGAACATGCAAATGGCAACCCCTGGAGGTGAGCGCAATCTCTGTGGTTCTGTGTAGTGTTGCCCTTGGTAGGCAGGCAGGGATGGAAAAACCTGCATCCTTGAGTTCTCAGATGGAGAACTCTACTGAGTTTGTTTTGCTTCTGCTGAAGTTCCATTCCCTTCTCTTGGCAGCGATACCTGTTATCTTGTCTGGCTCGCTGTGTATTTTGAACTTTACTCCCAGAGCTGAGATTTCAACTTGATTCCCATAATTTAGACTTCAGCTTTCGGAACAACTTCTCCCTTCACCGATGTGTCCTGCTTTGATTGCCAAGCACGTAAGAGTCTAGAGACACACGTTTTGGGTCTATTTCAATTGCGCATTCATAGGACTTGTAAATATAAAGGACGCCCGTAAACTGAGAGATGCTGCGTATTGGCCTCAGAAACAATACATTTTATATCAGAACCTGAAGAATAAGCCCTAAATCAAGCACCTGGGTTTGCACCCTCCAGGTCCTCAAATCCAAAGTGAGATTCTGCATGTGCTTCAAGGGGTACCTGGGGGAATCACAGAGTACGGAACACAGAGACCAGTTTTTTTTTTTTTTTTTTTTTTTTTTTTTTGTGGTAGGCAGGCCTCTCACTGTTGTGGCCTCTCCCGTTGCAGAGCACAGGCTCCGGACGCGCAGGCTCAGCGGCCATGGCTCACGGGCCCAGCCGCTCCGCGGCATGTGGGATCTTCCCGGACCGGGGCACAAACCCGCGTCCCCTGCATCGACAGGCGGACTCTCAACGACTGCGCCACCAGGGAAGCCCCAGAGCCCAGTTTTATACTCATATTTATATTTGGAACCCTACCACTTCCACCCTAGCTGTGTGACCTTGGACATGTCACACAACCTCTCAGGGTCTCAACTTCCTTTTCAGCAAAATGAGGCTAATAATACCCAGCCAGCTCACAGGGCTGTGGGACAGTGACTTGATGTTTACGGAATGACAGCCGCTGTCAATACCCTGAGATGTTAATTGTTGTCCTGGTCCCCCTCCCTGCCCATATCACAGAAGAGAAAGTAGAAGCTCGGAGAGGTCAAGTTGTATTTGCCAAAGATCACTGAGACAGCTGGGATTCACACCCACACTTCCCCGACTCTGAAGTTCAGAATTCATCTCCTAGCCCAGCTTTGTTGTAAGCATGTTTTCTTTTTGTGTGTGTGCTAAAATATACATAACAAAATTTACCACTTTAACTATTTTAAATGTACAGTTCAGTGGCATCAAGTACACTCACATTGTTGTGCAACCATCACCACCATCTATCTCCACAACTTTTCCATCCTCCCAAACCGAAACTCCATACCTATTAAACAATAACTCTCTACTCCCATCTCCTCCGGCCCCTGGCAACCACTATTCTATTTTCTGTCTCTGTGAATTTGACTACTCTCGGAATCTTGAGTAAATGGAAACATACAGCATTTATCCTTTTGGGACTGGCTTATTTCACTTAGTATAATGTCCTCAAGGTTCATCCATGTTGTATCCAATATTAAGGCTGAATTCTATTCCACTATATGTATATACTATGTTTTGTTTATATAAGGATGCATTTTTAATGCATGTAAGGAACCTGGTACATGCTAGGTACAAGTCCTATGATATTGTCATTGTTGGTACTTATTCTATTTGACTGTTATAAACATTTGCTATAAAATTCAATTCTTCAATGACTTAGTAATAGTAATGACAGTAAGAAACATCCACCAAATAGAGAAGTCCATTCTTTTACCCCATGTCAGGATTTCCCTGGTCCAGTGAGCTCAAACTCTGGTGTGCCTCAGCGCCACAAGGGCAGCTTGGTAACTATCTCAGTGTCTATATTCTTAGTAAGCTCCCCGAGTTCTGATATGCACTAAATCCTGAGCACTATTATCCTGGTCTCGGAATCTTTCACTGGCGGTATCTGGAAAGATGCCACAAAACCAAGGTCAGGAGGATGTGAGGGCAGAGGAGCGGAAGCACTGGTGTTTCTGAGAAGCTTCTCTGAGACCACAGGCTCTGGCTTTGTGACTGACCGTGTTCTGACTTTCCTGTGTTGGACAAGCTTTCCAGCCCTTTCTGGGAAAATGCCTAAAATGACCTATTCAGACCTGCATTTGGAACTCAGGCAGACAGCTGTGTCCTCACCTCTGCCTTCCTGGTGGGTCAGGATGGAATTTTTGGCTCAAGGCTGGAATAATTAAGAGCTTTGGTGAGCAGGGGCTCTTTGTTTATAACCTGCTGCTATGGACTGAATGTTTGTGTCCCCCAGACCCCCAGATTCACACATAGAAGCCCTAATCCCCAGTTTGTTGGTATTAGGAGGTGGGGCCTTTGAGAGGTAATCAGGTCATGAAGGTGGAGCCCTTATGATGGAGTTAGTGCCCTTAAAAAAGGGACGGAAGGCAAATGATCTCCTTCTTTCTCTCTCCCTCTCTCTCTCTCTCTCTCTCTCTCTCTCTCTCTCTCTCTTTCTCTGTCTTTGTCTCTCTTGGCCATGTAAGGATACCATACGAAATTAAGGCAGGAAATCAATCCTGGCTGACACAGGGAATGCATTGGCATCTTCGGTATCCCTTTGGTCAAACTCAGTACAGCCAGGGGACCCAGAGCAGAGCAGAGAGAGAGAGATTTTAAGGGGCAAATGGAAGGCATCTGGTGCACTGGGTTCTGCCTTTCCATCTGCCTGGAATTCCTTCCACTCACTCTCTCTTTCTGGGCTGGCACCATCCTACTGATCCTTGAGGACTCAGTCCAAAGTCACCTCCTCTGGGAAGGCTTCCCTGATCTCTGCAGGCAGAGCTGGATACTCCTGCCCTAGGAAGCTTACTGTTGTATCATTGTATCAATTGCATGATTGTGATTGAGACCTTTGCTCATTCATCGCATCACCCAGGGTCTTTTTTGCAGCAGGGAGGAGGCTGGAAACTTCAGGTAGATTTATTCATATTATAAAGATATAGCTAAATAGTACACCACAGCATTTTTATAAAATGATTGCATTTTCAGTCTAGAAATCATGTTCTGATTAAGAATCCTGTCATTTATTGTGAGGCACATCCCAGATTTAGACTGTAGTTTGTTGAAATGGTCTAGGGATCACCCAGACGTTTCAAATGGAATAAGATTTTGAGTGACTAAAATAAAGCAGATGTCACAAAATTCAGGATTCAGCGTAATGCCTTCCATAATTTCCTTCCCACTGTCTTGTTTTCCTTGTAGCCTTAAGGTCAGATGTCCTGGATAATATTCTGGCCATGAGCAGCTATATTCTTATGCAAAAAAATTATTGTGTCACTTTAAAGTTAATAGTTGTGAAAAAGATAAAAGGGGCGCTAAAGTCCACTTGCTTATTCAAAATGATGATTCTCCCAAATCTTGTCATGTTCTGTAAATCTCACTCTAAATTCTATTCTGTGACTTTTTCACTGCCAAGGGACATAACATTGGCAGAAACTAGTAAATGGAGCCAAAAAAGGTCAAAAGATTGATGCCTGTTGATGTAGCTTAAAATGCCCCTAAAGCAGCAGTCTCCAACCTTTTTAGCACCAGGGACCGGTTTGGTGGAAGACGATTTTTCTATGGACCAGTGGTGGGGCACGGGGGTGGGAATGGTTCAGGTGGTGATGCGAGCAATGGGGAGTGGCAGGTGAAGCTTCCCTGGCTCGCTGCTCACCTCCTGCTGTGCGGCCCGGTTCCTAACAGGCGGGTACCAGTCCGCGGCCCAGGGGTTGGGGACCCCTGCCCTAAAGAATGTAAATTGCTGCAGCCACTAAGGAAAACAGTATGGAGTTTCCTCAAAAAACTAGAAATAGAGTTGCCATATCATCCAGCAATCCCACTCCTGGGCATATATCCAGACAAAACAATAATTCAAAAAGATACATGCACCCATATGTTCATAGCAGCACTATTCACAATAGCCAAGACATGTAAGCAACCTAAATGTCCATCGACAGATGAGTGGATAAAGAAGATGTGGTAATATATATATATATATATATATATATATATATATATATATAAAATGGAATATTACTCAGCCATAAAAAAGAATGAAATAATGCCATTTTGCTGCAACATGATGAACCTAGAGATTGTCATACTAAGTGAAGTAATGTGGAAAGAGAAAGACAAATACCATATCACTTATATGTAGAATCTAAAATGCGACACAAATGAACTTATCTATGAAAAAGAAACAAACTCACAGACATAGAGAACAGACTTGTGGTTGCCAAGGGGGAGGGGAGGGGAAGGAGGGATAGACTGGGAGTTTGGGATTAGCAGATGCAAACTGTTGTATATAGAATGGATACACAACAAGGTTCTACTGTATAGCACATGGAACTATATTCAATACCCTGTGATAAACCATAATGGAAGAGAATATGAAAAAAATGTATATATATGTATAACTGAATCACTTTGCTGTACCGCAGAAATTAACATAACACAGTAAATCAACTATACTTCAATAAAATAAATTAACCCCCCCACCACCCCGCCAAAATGCCCCTAAGCACCTGGGATTATCTGTCAGGTACTCCCTCAATTCAGAGTCCATATCCTTTCTATATTATATACAATCACTTCTAAATGTCCCCTGAATGTCAATTTTGACCACTCAAGAATTATTTCAGCAGATATTTATAAAAAACCTATTATGTGTCAGGTAGTGTGTAAATGTGAGTGGCGCCCCCGGGAGTTACAAGTAGGAATAGCACAAACTTGAGTCTAGCGGGCAATGTGGAGGGAGAGTTGGGCTTTATCTGTGGACGACTTCTTCTTCTTCCTCTTCTCCTTCTCCCTCTCTCTCTCCCTCCTTCTTCCTCTTCCTCTTCTCTTATTTCTTTTGTAAATAAACGTTTGATTATAAACCTTTGATTTTGGAATACTTTTAGATTCATAGGAAAGTTGCAAATACAGCACAGAGAGTTCCCATATATTCCTCACCTAGTTTTAGGGTCTCCTCTTGAGAACCACTCAGAGAGGAATTTCTCTCAGATCGCAGCATCAGGATTACTTATGCATGTCCAGAGTTATTCCCATGCTTTATTTTAAGGAGCACTGTGATTGTACAACTCTGAGGATTTCTCCTTTTGCATTGACTACTAGGAAGCTCACAGGCAAATTTGTGGCTCGATGGACCTTTTGGTAGACATTTTGGGTATTAACTTCACCCTTGCTTTCACCTTCTTCCTCCTACATGATTTTTCTTGCCTTGTTTGCTTCATTTTCACTTCGTTTTTCTGTATTGAGCTTTGTTGGCCTCTTCAAATCATTTTTGGAATGAGGTGGAGACATATATAACTGGATAAACAGACCATTTCCTCTGTGTTCCCAAAGTGCCTGATGCAGGCTTCTATTCCCACATTTGTCATGTTTTATTATAATAGCTTGTTTATGTGTTTGACACCCCCAGTGGGCTGTGACTGCCACCTGGCTTCCCTGCAGCTGGAGTCCTGTGCATGACGGAGCACCCCAGGATGGGCTGTTGCCTGAATCCCTTTTTTCAGACCCTGAGCCTACCACTGCCATCCCACCCCTGCCCTACATGGGCATCCCCACCCCTGCACATGCTCAGAAGCGGCCTTAGCATTTCTTGGAGTCTGTCCTGCCCTGGTGGATATCCTGTATGCACCACTGTGAGGGGTGGGCAGACACAGCTTGTCAATATCCAGAGCGGAAGTCATACCAGCGTGCACTCACAGTCAGAAGACGGTGGCCTGAGAAGATGCAAAGGAAATTAGGGGTGCAGACTGTTTTCTCTTCCTCCTCCTCCTCTGCTCCGGGGTGGCACCTCTCCACTCTCCACAACCATCCTAGAGATGGGTTGGCGAGGCCATGTATGACCAATAGAGTCACAGGATCACAGGTTGTTGGCTCAAAATTACTCATGTCTCACCCAGAAACTCAACTTGGGCCGTTCTCTTACCCAACTTTCCTCCATTCTACATAATTCCATTGTGTAGAAGGAGCAACTGAAGCCCAGAAAGGGAGAGTGATTTCTTCAAGGTCACACAGTGAATTCCAGGCAGATCTGTTCTCTACTTGGAGGAGGGGGCAGTGAGCTCTGTTCTTTGTGACCATCAGGCGGAAGCTGAGCTGGTTGGGAGCATTTCAGGGGGCAGAGGAGCTATCCAAGTTCCCTGGAGGCAGCCACCCAAGAAGCTGGCCAATCATTCTGGGTAAATCCCTCCTCTCTGCCCCACCCCCAGTTCCAGGAGGAATTGTGTAGACTCCAAAGGTTTTCTCTGATGGAGGAAAAATAATGGTAAAGGGGAAGTTTGGGATTGGGTGGAGGGAAAAGTGGGTCAGAGAACGGCCCCAGTGACTTCCTGGGAGAAAGAGGTGAGGTGGGAGAAAGAGACTAGAAAATGTAGAATAAGCATGGCAAACTCTAACGCTTGCAGGGATGCTGGGGGCTGCGGGGTGGGAGTGGGCAGGGAACTTGGGTCCTCATCCTGAGTGTGTGCTGGCTGCTCAGTGCTGCTGCTGTCAGGGGGATGAGGATGCCAAGTTGCAAATATTTCAATTTTTTCTCAAGAAAATTTGAAAACCTGATGTTTGTGTGAAATCCAGATTTTTCATATGTTGACAACCAATTCCAAAATTTAAAACTCTGTGTGACTACAACGTATAGATTTTATTTGGATTCAAACAAAACACCTGTGAAAAAGACATTTTTGAGATAATTAGGGAAATTTAAATATATAAGAGGTACTGGATGCTAATAAGGAATTATTCTTCATTTTTTTAAGGTGATAATGGTTGTGTTTTCAAAAAGGTCTTATCTGCTAGAGAGATGTACTGAAGTATTTATGGATGAAATAATATGATGTCTAGATTTGCTTTAAAATACCTCCAAAAAAAGGTGTGTGGGGGGAATAGATGACATGGGACTGGTAAAGCGGTGATAGTTGCTGAAACTGGGTGATGGGTTCATGTGGGTTCATTGTACTAGTCTCTGCTTCAGGGTTTGTTTTAAATGTCCTTGAAATAGAAACACTCTGTTTGGGCTGAACACAATCTGTCGGTGGGCTGGATATGGCTTAGACCCCCATTTTAAACCTCTCATCTAGGACTTTTTCTTATACATAAGCCACAGAATACTAGGGGGTGAAGAAACCCTAGAGATTGCATAGGTCTGGAGTTGGCAAACTACATCCTGGGGGCCAAATCTGGCTTGCCATCCGGGTTTTTTTGTCAATAAAGTTTTATTGGAACACAGCCACGTCCACTTGTTTTCATATTGTCTGTGACCGTGCTGGTGCTGTGATAGCAGAGTTGAGGAAATGCGATTGAAACTGTATATCTCAAAGAGTCTAAGATATTGACTATCTTTTCCTTTTATGGAAGAAGTCTGTTGACCACCGATCCAGGTCAACAGCCATCCATCTTTAGCACTGAGGCCCTCGTGCTGCATTTTCCAAGCCCAAGGCTAACTTGGGGTTGGAGGGAATGTGAGTCTGCTGATGGGGTGGGGAACAAGAGACCCGGGCAAACAGATCTCAGGGATGGAATTAGGGCAGCCGGGTAAAATGAGAACGCTGAGTGAATGTTAGGTGTTCAACAAATCTTAATTCCACCAATCCATCCATCCTTCCATCATCCACTGTTAGTCTGTCTTCTGTTTTCCCCAACCCCAAATGCCCTACATTTGGTCTATATGGTTAGTAGTTTGGTTTGCTGGCTGTATATTCTCTCAGCAAGTTTTTTTTGTTTTTGTTATTAGACCGTGTTCTTCAAACTTTAATATGTAGACAGATTCTTATTCAGTAGGCCTGAGGAAGAAGCTGCCAGGGGATCTTTGTCACCCTTTTAACATCAAGGGCGTAAAAAATATTGAGCAGAGTCTCAACACTACTGACATTTTGAGCCAGCTCCCTCTTTGTTATGGCCTGTCCTGTGCATTGTAGGATGTTTAACAGCATCCCTGGCCTTTTACTCACCTGTGACAAGCCCTTAGGTTGTGACAACCAAAAGTGTCTCTAGACATTGCCAAATGGTCCACCTCCAGTTGAGAACCGTTGAGGTAGAGAATAATTGATCCACAGGCAAGTGCAGGGTTCACATAACTATCTATAAATAGTTCCATCAATTGCCATATGCAATCAGGCATCTAGTGATAATGTTCTGACATCTAGTATCAATGTTGTGATGATGATGACAATGATGATGATGGTGGTAATGATGATGATGATGATGATGACGATGATTATGATGATTATGATGATGACGATGATGATGATGATGACGATGATTATGATTATGATGATGATGATGATGATGATGACGATGATGATGATAGCTCCCACAGACCCCTATGCCCAGAGCCTGGTCTTAGCTTTTCCACCTCCTTAGGGCTCCAAAGCTCCTGCTTACCTTCATCATGCTTCCTTTCTCCTGATATTCCTACCAGGGCACCTTTGTGAAGACTAACCATCACTTAGAGTACACATGATGCTATCACTGCTGTAACCCACATAGAAGGGCAGGCATTATTACCTTTGCTCTGCAGTTAAGAAAACGGAAGCTCTTCGAGGCGAAATGAACCGTCCTGTGTCACAGGACATCTTGGACCCAGAGCTGGGGTGCTAGCTGAGATGTCACAGCTGCCCCTGGGAGGGGATAGACCCAGTCATTCTCCCCTAGAAGGGGAGAGGTTGCCATCCCTCCCCTTTCCTCCTATTCACTGGGTCAGGGGTCACTGGAATAGTAGTGGCTGGCATTGACAGAGTACCATTGAAAGCATTTTACAAATATTAATCTACTATTCCCTCTTGACAACACCTTGATGATAATATAGATGGGGAAACTGAGGCACAGAGAGAGTTAAATAGCATCCCCAAGGTCATGGAGCTCATAAATGGGAGAGTAAGTGTTCAAACCAGGCAGGCTGGCTCCAGAAGCTATGTGCTGTATCGCCTGTTGTGACCTGGATACAGAACCTGAGGTCCCTGCCTCCCAGGCTGTATTTGTCAGCATGGAGTCGGAGGAGATCATCATCGGTTGCCAGAGACACCCGTGATGAGGCCCCTCTGCCCAGCATGGCTGCAGCTGCCCCCAGACAAGGTGTAACCCCACTGGCACATCTCCTGCCGCTCCAGCCTGGCGGGAGACAGCTCCTCTATGCCAGTCTTCAAGGCTTACATAGATTCACAAGATTTTTAGCCTTGTAATGAATGTTCCAGCTTCCTCTGGTGGGAGCCAGCACACCCAAGGATGATGGGGAACTGAGAGAGTCAGGGGAGCCTCCTTCGAAAGCCTGTAGAGTCGTTGTCAGAAAGCGAAGAGAGCACACCTGTGCTGGCAGAGAGACCGCAGATGCCAGCTGGCTGCAGGGCTTCTGCTAAGGAGAGCGAACAGGCAAGAGAGCATTTGATTTTCATTTGGAGCTTGAATCCCAGCTCAGCCACTGTCCAGCTGTGTGACTTTGGGCAGCTGATGTGACCTCTCTGAGCGTCAGGTTCTTTGTCTGTAAAATGGGGGTGCTAACACCCAACTGAAACACTGTTGTTAAGATGAGAAAACCCATGGGATGTGCTGGGGAGGTCCCAGGCATTGAATAACAGGAAGCTGTTATCATAAGGAGATGGAGGCTATAGAAGTCCCATAAGCTGGGCACTCGGAGGTTTGTGGTCTTCTTGAGAAGGTTGAAAAGTCATGTCAGGGAGCCCTGCTGGGTTTGTCTATTTGAGATCCCCTTCTTGGGGAAAGAGCTCTCCATCTTTCCTTTGGGGAATTTCCCTTCTCCCATCCCATGTAGTGTTGGTGGGACTGTCAAACCCAGCACCTGCCTGGCTACAGAGAATGGCCAAGAAGTGGGCATAGGCCCAAGCCAGGCCTATCAGAGTCCACCCCGGGATTTTACATACAGGGGGAGAAGACTCTTTCCCTGTCCTCTGAGGTTATTAAACTGGATTTACTGAAGCCTAGAAATATTTGAGACATGGCAGCTACTTCCCTGTCCCACCTACCCAGCCCCACAGAGAAGCCAGTCTCCAGAAGGAAAAGACCACACAGAGGCACACAGATTTATGTGAGAGAGAAATGCTGACCTGGTGATCTCATTTTCAATGCTTCCCATCCCCTGATCCAGACTTCTCCTTTCAATGAGCCAATAAAGTGTCCTTTTAGGTTCAGCTATCATGAGTTGGTCTTTACAACTTTCAGCCATAAGAAGCCTGGCTACTACAAAGAGGTACTCTCAGAGACTTGGGGTGACCTGGAGTGGGCATCCAGCTAAAGCTGTGTGGGTCCAACGTCAGAAGAGGCTGTTTGGGGATTAATTTCCCATTCTGTGGTTCCTTCGCTTTTATCGATTTCTTACATCTTGCATGTCTTTTTATCTTACAGCCTTTTAGAGCCTTCTATCATGTTTGAGGGAGCCTTAGGTAGTCAAGGCTGGAATGCTATACCTAGATGGGCCTTGTTCAGTGGCCTTAACTACAGGTACTGGACATCCAGCAGGATACATGTGGTCTGAGCTGTAACCCTGGTGCCAAGAAATCAGCGGATTCGTGATTTGGATGTGGGCTTCCAAGCACTCCTGGGCAGTGCAGCTGCACGAGATGCTGGGAGTGTAAACAAAAAGTAGTTGTGAAGTGCAGCTAAGCCAAGAGCTGGCCCCCGGTCATGTCCCGAGGACGAGCAAGTGAAGTGCTATGTGGGGCTCCTAGCAAGCCCCCTCGGTGCCTGGGGTGAATTCGGTGGGAGAAATCATCACTGTGCAAATGAGGTATAAACTGGAGTGAAGAACTTGGCCTTAGATTCAGGTCGAGATCCATAGGGTGAATTTAGGCAAAGTGTTAGGAAAAGTTGGAGTTGTTCAGGACCCTGACATATTAATAAAGGGAAAAGGGAACTACTCTTTTTTCCACTACTTGCCAGACACCATACTAGATACATTATAAACATCATCTTAGTTCAACTGGTAAGGACAGCTCTGGGCCTCATACACTGCCAGTGGAATTGTAAAGCAGTGCCGCGCTTCGGAGAACAGTCTCTGATGCCTCCAATGGTTAAACAGAGAATTCCTGTATGACCCAGGGATCCCACTCCTAAGTATACACCCAAGGGAAATGAAAACATATGTCCAAGTGAAGACTTGTGTATCAATATTTATACTGCATTATTCATGATAGCCCAGAAGTGGAAACAACCCAAAGGTTCACCAGCTGATGAAGGGAAAAAGAGAAGGTAGTATATAAGCACACAATGGAATCTTATTAGGCAAAAAAAGAAACGAAGTACTGATACATGCTACAGAATTGGTGAACCTTGAAAACATCATGCTACATGAAAGAAGCTGGTCACAAAAGACCATATATTGTATGATTCCATTTATATGAACTGTCTAGAATAGGCAAATCTATAGAGAGACAGAAAGTAGATTAGTGGTTGCCTAAGGCTGGGGGAGGGGAGACAGAGTTGATGGCTAAGGGGTGGGGAGTTTTCTCGGGGGAGGTTAATGAGAACGTTCTAAAATCAATGGTGGGGATGGCAGAGCAAGTCTGTGAATGTGCTAAAAGCTATTGAATTGTACCCTTTAAATGGGTAAATTGTATGGTATGTGGATTACCTCTCAATAGAACTGTTAAAAAATTCAAAGTGTTTTTCTTAGAGAAGTAAGCAACGAGAAGTAGAAATGGGGCAGGGGTTGCTGTTTTTTGTGAAAGTCTTGTATAATGACTTGATCCTTAACCTATGTTACGTGGAATAAAAGAAAAATTAAACTAAAAATCACGCACTAATCTTAAAAAAAGGAACAACCCTGTAGCGTATTGCTGATTCTGTTTTACAGAGGGATAAGCTTAGATTCAGAGAGGGATGGATTTTTTACTCATGATCCAATTGCTAATGAGTGGAGAGGCAGGACTGGAACTCATGTCAGTTTGATTCTTACTGTTTAACCATCACTAGGGGCCGGAGTAAAGAAGATTAGCTCGCTGCTCTTTTTTTTTTTTTTAACATCTTTATTGGAGTATAATTGCTTTACAATGGTGCGTTAGTTTCTGCTTTGTAACAAAGTGAATCAGTTATACATATACATACGTTCCCATATCTCTTCCCTCTTGCTTCCCTCCCTATCCCACCCCTCTAGGTGGTCACAACAGCTCGCTGCTCTTGAAAACCATCCTCTTTGGGGGATTCTGCATGGGTCATGGATGGATGAGGTTGACCTCGTCCCATCTCGCCAACCCATGTGATGTAAGAAATGGCACCTGTCTGGATGAAAGGCTCCATGCTTTACTTCCAAGTTTGGTGTAGGAAAGAGGGGCCAATAGGGAAGCAGACCTGCAGAGACCTCCATTTCACCTTGTTTCAAAGGCTTTCTTTCTGATTTCTGCCATTACCCTCCTGCTGGCTTTGGGGGGATGCTGAGACTTCAGTAACACTCTAGCCCCACCCTGGACAAATGGCCCTTCCCTTTATACCCGTAACAGAGCCAAGGAGAGAGCAGATGATCTTTCATAAAGGCTGTGGAAAGCAGGGGTGAAGAGGAGATGGACTCAGCTGCTTGAACTTGAGCAAGTCACTTCACTGTTCTGAGCCTCAGTTTTCTCATCTGTACAAGGCGTTAAGAAGGCTCAGATTGCAGGATCATGAAGACTTAATAAAGAACACAGGCAAAGTGTGATTGTGGGCCCCTGAGGTCCTTATGTCCTTTTGCCTGCAGGGCTGGATCCTGGGGAATAAGAGATGGAGGTCAAGGCATCTCCATATTTTGGCCCCTAAGCTCATCCTCGTCGCATGTCTAACCTTACTTTTGCAGGAGTAGTTCCTGTGTATCATTTCCCGGAAATGGTTTGGGTACCATCTCGCCTGGGTCAGGTGAAGGCCCTCAGGAGCTGGCTCCAGCCCCTAAGTACTTCCCAGCTGTGGCTCTTCAGGGGGCTGCCATGCATGGCTGCATCTTCCCCACCCTGAGACTGGGGTCCACAGGTACAATGCAGGCTTGCTCACTGGTCCTTCCTTACTGGCCAACATTGTGCCTACCTTGCAGTGGAACCTTAAGAAATAGATCAAAGACGGGAAGGAGAACGTCAAAGCTGAAAGAAACCTCAGAGGACGTCCAATCCAGTAATTCTGTTTATTTTTAACCTCAAAACCCTTTCTTCAAAGGGAAGGTTTATGCAGAGGTCCGGTCTATCTATAGATGAAAGCTGAGCTGTTCTGACCACAGTGGGGGTAGAGCCAGGCCTATCCCTTGTTTGGTCTTTCCTTTCCAGCTATCTCTGTGGAACCCTTACAACTGCAGGGAGTGGAGTTTGAAACTCACTGATCACATCTCAGCTGTGATGGGAAAACTAAAGCTAAAACTAAAACTAAAGCTCAGAAAGGAGGAGTGGATTGTGACTTGCTCAGAGTCACGGAGGGTGCAGTGCTGGCTTTGCAACTGGGCTTCTAGCTCCTGGGCTGTCTCCCTCGCTATGCAAATCTCCCAGCACCCCAACGTTTTTTTTTTTTTTTTTTTTTTTGCGGTACGCGGGCCTTTCACTGTTGTGGCCTCTCCCGTTGCGGAGCACAGGCTCCGGACGCGCAGGCTCAGCGGCCGTGGCTCACGGGCCCAGCCGCTCTGCGGCATGTGGGATCTTCCCGGACCGGGGCACGAACCCGCGTCCTCTACATTGGCAGGCGGACTCCCAACCACTACGCCACCAGGGAAGCCCAGCACCCCAAACTTTGAGTGCAGTTTGAGAGCTGCAGGTGTTTCTAAATGCCTTTTTCTTTGCAGCAGTGCTGACAGCCCTGGACTCTTCAGAGAACAGCTTTGCTATCATGGTCGTGTTAATCATTAACCGGGGGAAGCAGTGGGGTGAAGGAGAAAGGCAGAGGTTTGGGAACTTGCCAGAATAAGTCAGGCTTTATTATCATCATACTAAACTGACACGACTCCCACCTCTTCCAGGGAGCAGTTCTTCCCAGGCTGAAGGGGTCTATTCCTCTTCCATTCTCTTTAACCCCTTCCTCCTGGCCTGCCTGCCTTCTTACCTGTCTCCCCTTTAGTCAGCCATTCACAATGCAAGATGCAATGGGCCTTTGGTGATTTAGTTGTTTCTTGATTTATAAAGGAGCCACTGTATCCAGGCCCCTAAGGCGTGGAGCTTCCACTGATGAAAGACCCAGACTCAGCCCTCCAGGAGCCAAGACCCAGGGAGAGACTTGGAAAGCAGTTGGTTATATGATTCTGGGCTCGTTGCTCCAAACCAAGGCAGCTGGGGAGTTTGCCTGTGCATTATCGTTACGCAAACCACGTTTTTCCAGCCCCAGATCAGGACACCCGGCAAGAACTCACGTACCTAAAGAAACAACAGAATATGGAGTATTTGAAATTATGATGGTCACCAAAAATCTGGGTGATTTGGGTGTTTTAACCATAATATCAATCTCAATTTACCTGACGTCAAAGTTAAGTATGTGGTGAATATATATATACCCAGGTATCTTTAAAGCCTCTGCCTTTTAACCAGACAACACTCAGAATCTTTCCTTTGCTTTCTTCCATAATAAGAATGGGGGGAAACTTAACCCTTTTTTAAAGCAAATAGAATTGAGTTTCAGTCTTCACAAGACCCACAGCTGATTTCTTGCACTTGTGACAGTTTTTGTGTGTGTGTGTGTGTTTCTGACGGCTACAGCTGTCCCCCTGGGAACAGGGCTCTGTATGGGTGTCTGGCTTCGTCACTGCCGAGACAGGAAGTTCCTTGAGAGCGGGAACAGAGTCTTATTTATATTTATTTTTCTAATCCCTCTGGTGCCCAGTACAGCCCTTGGAATGAGGGAAGGCTTAACCAGGCCTTGCTGAATTGAATTATTGAGTAGACAAGCTTGTGATGGGAAACAAACAAACAAAAGAACCAACCCCCTATGATTCAGTGCTGTTCAACCTGTCACTTGCAGAGTAAATCCCCAGCTCCCTCAGATGGATGGTGAAGGGGACACACAGACAGGCAGAAAGAAGGATGTGCCAGGCACTGCGCTGGGCACACCTGGTCTCCCTCATCCCTCCCCGCATCCCTGGGAGGGAAGTGCTCTTACTATCTTGTCACAGATGAGGAAACGGGCTCAGGGAGGTCCAGGCTCACCTAGTGCAGAGCTGGGTTGGTGCCCACAGCCTGCCTGTCCCCAGTGCATGCTTTTCCTCCCAGACAGCACTGAATCAGTGTTGTCATGACTCCTCTCTTCCCTGGTCCCTCACAGTTCCTGGAAACAGGCTGCAACCCCCTGACCTGCTGATCAGGTGAAAACAGTGGCTATGGAAACAACAGTTGTTATGACCTCGGCAGTGGCTTTTATCTCTTTATTGGTCCCAAGTTTCTGAAAGATGGCAATGTAAAGATCTGACCCAGAGCCTTTCAACCATCAAGGCCTCTTTCAGTGGAAAAATGTTTGGGGTTATAGGAAGGGGTTTTGTTTCTTTGAACTTCTCTCTGTGTACAGCACCTGGCACATGGTGTGTCCTCAGTTCTTATTTGTTGAAAGATGAAGGAAGGAGGCCTGGATTGAATGACTGAATTGTCCTGGCTCAGGTGTTTTCTCACCTCTCCTTTCTTTGGAGAGCAGAAGCCCAGCCTGTGATGGCCTGATCTCAAAGCGACCATAAAGGCCCAAAAGAAACAGAGAAAGAAAGAAAGAGAGTAGGCAGGAAGGAAGAAAGATGAGGGGAAAATACCAGCTCTCCCTAATTCCTCTGCCCTCTTCTCCATGTATATTTTCTGGAAATAAACGTTTACCCTGTGGGCTACTCTTTGCTACTTCAAGTGTGGTCCATGGGCCCGCAGCATCAGAATTACCTGGGAGCCTGTTAGAAATGCAGAATCTCAGGCCCCACCCCACTCCTACTGAAAATCAGAGTTCGCATTTAGCAAGATCTTCAGGAGACTTGTGTGCACATTAACTGTTGAGAAGCACTGGGCTAGAGGACAAGGCTGTAGGAAGCTTGTCTATTCCTTTAAGAGGGTAGTCAGATGCCTTCCACATCATGGGAAAGGACTGGGAGGGGTTTTAATGCACGAACTTCTGGAATGGAGAGAGAAGACATCTGGGGAGGAGACTAATAGTGGTGATTATCACCATCACCACCATCGCCATTTTATTGAGCCTTGACTACATGCAGAACACTTGACATTCATGATCTCATTTTATCCCCACATCGACCCTATCAAGGATCTGTCATCATGATTCCTATTTCAGAGATGAGAAAATTCAGGTTGTGGTGACAATGCAACTGGCCAAGGTGACAGAGGGAGATCTGAGTTCTGCCTCTACTCCGACCTTGGTCAAACTACTTTGGTCTCCAGGCTAGGCTGCTCCCTGCCTTCAAACCAGAGAGAACAAAGCCCAGAGCCTTCTAGGAAGCAGGCAAGAGAAGAATAGAAAATACACAAGACTGCAATGTCCTTTGGAGCTGAGATGTCCTATTTCCAACGCAACAGAATCATTTAACTGATAAACATGGGAGCCGTGTCAAGATGGCAGTAAATTGCCTTGCTATCAAGTTAGGCCTTTGTGTTATGTTCAAAAGAAACGAATTAAAGGAATTTTTCTTTAAAGTTTATTTGACCCAGACATTTCCACATCGGCCTAGGAAGCCAATTCAGTTTGAAAACTTGGTGTGAAGCTTGAATTATTAACACATGCCTGAAAAATGATACTGCATATTTGCTTTAGAACATTTTGGGGATGGGGGAGGATTAAATGTATCTCTGGAGGATTTGGCCAGGGATGGGGGTGAGGGAGGGTGAAAGCAGAGAAGGATGTGAGTGTGGGCCAATGCTTGTAAACATATATCACAGAACTTGGCGCTTCATAGGAACTCCAGCGTTCAGATGACTGAGACAAATTTTAAAGATAATTTTTCACAGCTAATACATAAAGCATGGTCCTCGCAGTCTTCCTCTTTAAACAGCTTTGTTAAATAGTCAGTTGAATGACATCTCCCTTGCTGCTGTGAATCCATTAGGGAATTGTATTTATATAAGGAATATCGCCTGATCACCTCGAACTGCTTAGAAAACATCAGTCCGTTCACCCTCTTGGCACCCTAGTGGGAGTCATATCAACACATCTGGCTTATTTCTACTCCCTTGGTGCTGCAGTGGCTCTGTGAAAAGTGGACTTGGCAGAACCAGAGTCCCAGCTAGCACCTTCCAGGATAGCTGGCACAGGGTGACTCTCGCCGGCCAGGTTGCTGGGATCCAAGAGGATGGGTGTACGATCGGGGCTGCTGCAGCCCCTGCCATCACACACACTCCCCACTCAAGTATACATCGAGCTGATGTGGAAACTCCAACAAGGAGGGAAGCTGGCATCTAAATAATGATGGTAATGATACGAGTTGCTAAGATGTGTTGCTTAAGGTGTGACAGGCACCCTGTAAAACACGTGGCATAGGTAGCCCAGTAAATCTTTGCCTTCGAGGGGCTTCTAGTGTTAACCTTATAGCATCGACGAGGACATTGAGGTCTAGAGAGGTTAATTCACTGACTCAAACCCACATTTGTCTCGTTCAGTCCACACTTGTATCCACCACTATGATAGACCAAAGGACACTCAAAGAGGGAGTTTGATAGAGGGAGAAGATGGGGCGTGAAACATTTTATATGCATAGATACATATATATATTCAACATGTGCATTCATAAATGCCTCCAGCCTCACTCCCTCTCATTCAGTCCTCAGCAATGAAGCAGAAATAGTGTTCTTTTTTCCCTTAAAATTGTCTGTATCCGATTATGTGAAGCAGCTAGCATGGTGGCTGGCATGCAGTGGATAATCAATGGTGTTGCTTCTCTTTTCCACTTAGAGTCCACACACACATGCTGACACTCCCTGATTTCATGAATCAATATATTTCTTGAAATCATGCTTGGAGGAGAATCTTGAAAATATGGATTGGGCAGGACTATTGCAGTCATCAGTTTAAACATGGTTAGCCATACCAGCACAAACCATTAGAAGCTGAGGTAAGGTGAAAAGGAAGGAAGTAGAGGAGCTTATTTAGTAGCGTGGAATGAACAGAGAGGTGGGTGAGCAGCAGAGTGGCGAAAGTGAGGACTAATCTGATATTCTGCTGTGGGAATGCTGGTGGGGCTGATGCTGAGAAGAAAAATCACTTATGTCCCCAGGGCTCCCATGTACAGTTGTGCAGGCTGCGCACTGCAATACTCCTGGGGGTGCTACTTTCAACCACCCTTCTGGGAATGGCAGCCCTGAGCAGTGTGATGCACAGTGAGTATGGCCATAGGCAAGGGCCTTGCAAGCATCCTTTACTGAGCTCTAAAAAGAGTAGAAGCATGTGTTGTGGGGAAGTGGAGAAAATACGGGGCACATTGGAACTGGTTGGGTTAAAGGGATCAGGGAGGGATTTTTAAACTGGGCCTTGCTGGTTGAGTAGAATTTTAACAAGTGGAAAATGGCGGGGAGTGGGGGTGGGGCGGAAATCCAGGTGGCTTATTTTTATTCATCTTTGAGACTGAACTCATCTTGGGGATGAGTTTCGACACCTCCTATAGCACTGAGCTTACTGTATTCTAACTTTTACCACACCTTTCTGAAACTGTTCATTCGTATCTGTCGACTCCCATGGTGCCTCCACTACACTGTGAGCTCCTCAAAAACAGGAACTACGTCTTTCACTCCCATATGTAGGGTATAGCATGGGTGCTGGCGCAAAATAGGTCCCAGAACATAGTAGGTGCTGAGTGAACTGAGTAACAAATGTATGAATGAGTGAAGCTTCTGCAGCAGGGATGCTGATGGAGGCAGGTGGCTGGTTTGCAGCTGAGAGATGCTAACATCCCCAGAAGGGGTAGTGGACCAGGGTGAGAATGAGCAGACTGAGGGGACCGCTGGGCTGTGGGGTGGTGGAGAGAGTTGAGAGGAAACTGAGTGATGTCAGCCACCCGGTATGGAGTTGGGGCCTCTGCTCACGAACCCGACACACAGCCCGGGGCTCGGAGCCAGGTAACAAGCTCCTGCCTGGGGCCCTGAGCCTCATTTGAAGGCCGATGAGTTTTTAACAGCATTTGTTCCCCCGAGGGTCAGGATTCAGGATGTGCCTCTCTCCAGCAGGGCAGAGAAGGGGCTGGGAGACAAACAGCTTTTACCAGATTGAAAAATTAATATGTGAAGCAAAGCCAATGCTGCCAGGTGCTCCCAGGCATAGAAAGGCCAGAGAGCCAGTGATGCTTGATGGTTGACTGGCAGGTAAGGCCAGTCCTCCAGGGCCAGAGGCAAGGTCTCCCTTGCTCTCCAGGCCCTGCTTGGAGAAACCTTCCCAAGGCACAATACAGGTTTGTTCCTTGAGGTCAGAGAGGTGCTGACGCCTGCTCTCTTCCCCTCACTCTGGAGATCAGATCCTCAGGGCGATGCTCCTTCTATGGTCTCCTCTTGCCCTGAACCTAAATCCCATCCACTCTAGATCTGGGCAGGATCCTAAGTAGGTGCTGTAGAGGCAGTGTAGACCATGGGGAAAGCAGGTGTTGGGAGGTAGACACACCTTTGTTCAAATTCTGGCTTGCTAGTTCCTAGCTTTGTGACCAGAGGCAAGTCTCTTAACCTCTCTGAGTTTCTGCCACAAAGGGATAATGAGTCTTTTTCATAGAGATGTGTGGATTCAGTGGGCTACCTCTCATCCGTCAAATGCCTGGCACGCAGTAGGTTCCCAATAAGTTACAACTGTTTTAAATGGGTAATAGCCTGTGTGTACTCTTAGCCTAGCTTAGCCCCGGCCCCATTTGCTGTCTGTGATGCCCTCTGCACCCCTACAATGACTGCTTACTCCAGGAGCCTGGATCTGCCTCTGCCTGTGAGGAGGAACCCCTCCTCATGGCTCAACAATCCAGTTTTGCTCTTCTGGCCCCAATGATCCACACTGGACCCGAGAGTAACTAGCAGCTGGGAACACGAGCTCTGGAATCAGCTGGTCTTTTTGTCCTCTCAGTGCCTCGGTTTCCTCCTCTATACCCTGGTAGGATCGCATACGGCCTCTGACCTGTGTGCTCATCTATAGGAGGGCAGAGAGCCACGTGGCCGGGAATAGGTGGGTGCCAGCATGTCCCAAGCACCCCCTTGGGTGCCCTCGTTTCTCTGGGATTCAGAGGGGCTAAGGGGCTGAGTGACATCATGGGGTAAGCAAGAGGGAGGTGGGCTGGGTCTGTCTGATTTCCAGCTGCGGTCTCTCACCTCCCCCAAATCCCCACTCCCGAGGTCCTCAGAGGGGCGGGGACCAGTTAGAGATGCCCAATTCGCCAGTTATCTCCTTGTCTTAGCTTACTCCCTCTGCTTTTCACAGTCCTATAGGTCTCTCCCCGAGGAAGGCCCGATTTCGAGCTCAAAGGCCCCATCGAGGCATCAGGAGCAGCTCTGCTCCCCCCCGCCCCCCGCCCATATTAGCCGCCGTTTTCTCCCCTCCTATCTCGGTAAAACCCTCCCGACGCTCCCTCGCCTCCTTTGCCAGCACTATCGCTCTCGCCAGCTCTCTCTCTCCCTGGAAGGCTGGATGCTTCGCTGAGCCCCGCTGCCTGTGCAGTACAGTCAACTCGTTACATGAACATGATCGTTGCATTAAGCCAGTGCTCCCCTTCCTGGGGTCCAAGGTGCCTGTTGGGCTTCATCTCAGCCCTCCTCTCTGGGCTCCACAGGGGGGAAGGCAAGGGCGGGAGGAGCATCTTCCCATTTCACAAATGGGGAAACTGAGGCAAGAGGCACCTGGGCTCTCCTCCTCTGCCAGGCACCCAGAGCTCTCTTGGGGACCCTGTGCCTGCCCTCCCCAGGCCTGCCTCAGCCTTACTGGTCCCTCTGCTCCTCCCGGCAGCTTGAATCTCCAGGGAGCCTTAACTCCTCCCACTGGGCTTCCGCTCTGCCTTCAGGCAAACCCTTAAAAATCTCCCCTTCCTCTGCTGCCCCACGAGCTTGCAGACCTTTCTTTTGGTGCCTCGCCACCTGCCCCACCTGATTTAGTGACCCTGGATTAGGGGGATCCCACACATTGTCCAAGGGGCTGCTTAGTGCTTTAGTACTTAACTGGGGTATGATTCTGGGAGCTTTGGAAATTACAGATCAGTGTGTCAGCATGTGTGCACACGGTTGTTTCAGAGGGAGGGTCCACAGCTCTAACAGAATCTCAAAGGGGTGGGAGCCACTGCACCAGCCTGGGAGTGATGGGGGTCACCTGGGCCACTAGAGACCTGGTTACCTGCAAAGGCACACGGAGGGTAGCACTGTCTTGTCTGGGGCTCTTTGGCCTCTGGGAAGGGAGCTCTGTCTGGCTATTCTGTCTCTTAGACTCCAGCTCCAGCCCCCATGCTGCTCCTTATACCCTGCTCCAAACAGCTGTGATCTGCTTCTCTCAGGGACTAGATGCTGGCACACAGGTTGGCTTCTCCCCTGTGAAGTCAACTTTTCCTCATCTAGACGCCCTGGCGCTGAGCCATTTCCGGGTCCTGGTCTCGCCTCTGAAACTGGTGCTACTCAATGTGTGGTCTCTGGACCAGTCTGTTAGGCAGGACTGCCTTAGACTTTATCTAGGCAGTTCCTTTTGTCTCTCCAACTGCCCCTTTTCCCTCTGTGTCCACCTGTTGGAATCCTGTCCATCCTTCAGGGCCCAGCTGCAATGCCACTTCCTCCAGGAAGTCTCCCTGGGTGGGAACTGTCCTTCTGACTTTTCCTACTACTGGCTTCTTCCTTTGTTGACAGTCCTCTCCAGACTTACCGTGTGTTAGAAGCCGACGGGTGTTCTCTGTGCCCAGCAGTGCTGGGCACATAGGAGGAGCTCAGGAAATGCCTGGTGTGTGCTTGGTCACACCCAGTGAGGAAGAACTTATTCTCACACTCAGTGGTGCATTTCTTCAACAAGTGTGTACTAGGTGTTATGCTGGGGACAAAACAGTGAAAGGTACAAAGCTGTCACCCTTCCAGAGCTCCTAGTTGGGGGAGGGAAACAGCATGAGGATAGGTACCCACCAAGGAGTGAGTGATAACGAGGGTGCTGGGGGTGGATGGTACCCTGAGAGCATGTTGCGGGTGTCGGGAAAGGGCTCCCGCAGGAAGTGGGCTCCAGGTAAGACTTGGAGGTGGAGTTAGGGTTGTTGAGGAGGAACCAGGGCACTGGGCCAAAGGGAGAGCACATGTGAGACATGGGGGCATGCCATGTTCCAGAGCTCAAGGTGTTTCAGATGCAGACGCCGTGGGAGGAGAAGGGGAAAGACCTGAGCCCGGAAGTAGGCAGGGCCGGTCTTGGAGGTCCTGGCAAGTCATTGTAAAGAACTTGGACTTCAGAATAATGGCAGACAATGGGGAGCTGCTCTAGTTACTCTTGCCTGTGTAACAAATTATGCCAAAGTGTAGTAAAACACCCATTTATTATGTCATGGATTCTGGGGATCAGTAGTTGGGTCAGGGCACAGCGGGGATGGCTTTTCTCTGCTCCATGACGTCTAGGGCCTCAGCTGGAAAGCTTGAAGGCCGGAGGCTAGAATCTGTCTGGCAGGTGATGCTGGTGGTCACCTGGGGCCCTCAGTTCCTCTTCGCGTGGGCCTCTCCATGTTGGCTGGTGATTGAAAGTGCCTGGCAGAGTGGACTCGAGGCCAGGCCTTGGGTCTAACTGCGTCTGGGGTTCCCCTATATGTGTTGTTGCCTGTCCTACCCTCCTCCTCCTATAAATCCTGGCTGAGTCACTTCCCCTGGGAAGCCCTCCCTGATTTCTCTGGGTAGGGCTGCCCATATACTGTCTGTGCCTGGAGTCATTTGTCTCATCACCTGTCTCCCCCACTAGCTTGGGACCTCCTTGAGGACAGGGATACCATCTTAGGTCTGATTCCCCACTGCCTGGTATACAGAAGGTGCTTGACAAATGTTTGTTGAATTGTAAACGAACCATGAGAAGGTTGTCTAGCTCCTTCCTGGCAGGGTTGGAGTGGCGGTGGCTATTGGCTTATCTTTGCTGAATCTGCCTTTTCAAAGCTACATTCTACCCATCTCCTTTCTAAGCTCATTTGGATCAAATATTCATACCTATTATGGAGCTTCCTTCCACACCAAGTGCTTCCACTCCCATCCCCCTCAACTTATTCTCTGCAAAGCAGCTCGATGGATCTGTACCAGATGTAATTAGATCACGGCCCTCCCCAGCTCAGAACCTCGCCATGGTAAGATCCACACGCTTTACCCCACAGTCTACAGCCTGCAAAGCCCTGTGTGGTCTTCTGCCACCTTCTCTAACTGCATTTCCTACTGCCCCAACCCCACATCCCAGTGACACCAGACTGGCTTGCTTTCTGCCTGACATGCTAAGCTTCTTCCCACCTCGGGACCTTGCACTGCTGTTCCCCCTGCCTGGCATGCTTTTCCTTCATGTCCTTACTTGACTTCTCCTCCTTATCGCTGAGACCTCGGCTCCAAGGCCACTTCCTCAGACTTCCCCCAAACCCTTTGCTTCAGTTGTGTCCTCACCCCAATCGCTCTCTCTTTTAGCACCCTTTCAATTTTCTTCAGAGCCATTATTATCTGAAACAGTCTAGTTTCTCCATGTGTTTACCTTGGCATTCCTGGTCTTCACCAGAAAGCAAGCTTGCTCAGGGCAGGGTCTTGTCTTCATGATGGCTAGGTAGAGCATTCAGAACAAGGTCTGGCATGTAAATATTTGTTGAAAAAAATGAATGGAAACCCATTGTACAGATGGGAAAATCTAGGCGCAAGCAGCCTGCCGGCCGAGGAATCTGACTCTGGGCTTCCAGTCCTGCTCGCCTCTCCCTGTTGGGGCTTCCCTTCTTCCCTCCCGTGTCCCCCCCAGCCCCGCGCCACTCTTCCTTCCTTCCTCTCCTGGGCTGGGAAGGGTTGTTGAGCGGGAGAATGCAGGCAGGCAGCCACAGAACCATTCCAAGAAGTGAGAGACATCCTGGTCCAGGGGGAGAATTAAACTCCCAGCTTCAGTGGGAGGTGAGAAAGAGGCGGTTGTTTGAGCCAGCAAGGAGAGGGAGGGAGGCTCCTCTCCTGGGGTTGCCGATGGATCAGATGCAGAACCGCAGATTACGCTCCGTGCAGGCTCTGGTGCCCGCAGCATGCAGAGCAGCTGGGCCCCGGGAGGAAAGATGCTTGCCAAGGAGGAGTAGGCTCGCTTGTTTGCTCGCTCCCGCCCTGGGATTTACGGTGCTGCCTTTGAATGGGAGTCTCTGATGGAGATATATGGGCCTGCTTCTCTGCCGGGAGTGGGCCCTCCCCACGGATCTGAGCAGCTACTGCTGTAGCCACCGTGAGGGAGATGGCAGGAGATCTATGGCTCTTTCTCCTGGCTGGAATTCCTCTATTCTCCGGCCAATGGGCCAACAACCACTTAGCCAGGAGAAAAAGGCCCTGACCGGCTTGATCCCTGTGCAGTCATAAGGCTTGGTGTCTGAGAAGGATGACGCTAGCCAGTTCTCTCTCTCTGGCTGCTCTCAGTGGTGGCCCTGAGAGGATGGACACCACCAACAGTAAATCCTGAGATGAACCAAACGTAGAGGTCCAGGAGGGAGGGGCATGGGGGTGGACCTTGTTACCCCCTTTTAGAGATTAGGAGCTTTGAGCCTCAACGACGGGACAGTAAGGAAAGGAAAGGATGGGGATGGCTTCCGGTTGCATCCCTGCTCTTCACAGACATTAAGTTCTTTTCATGTGCCTTGTCATCGTCACAGCCAGTCAAGGAGGTAGCTAGGTTCTACTGACCCAGTTGGAGTAATGAAAAAGCGGAGTCAGCGAGGTTGGTAACAGTGCGGGCAGGATGGAGCCCCCCCCCCTTTCTGCATCTCACTGCCAGACTGAGATGCTTCTTTGGGACAACACCGGAGTCATTTTCTGGTTTAACATCAGAGGTCAGCTGGGGGGGGCGGGGGTGATGGTCTTCATTTTAAAGGGCCCCAGCACCCCCTGTCCCCACCTGCTGTTGTTCCCTCCTACTGGCACCTCCTTCTTGCTGATACCCGGTCTGCCCAGCCTTCTCCAGTCAGGGCCCGAGCTGGCAGGCAGCATCTCGGAGGCCTCCCTGGGATCTCTCTCTCCAGACAGCTGTCAGACCGTGCCCTCCCCTCCTCCCAGGCAGTGCCAGCCCTGGGAGACTTGCGGTAAAGGCACTTTGATCACGGAAGCCCTGGGGAGCAGAAGCAAGTGGGAAAGAGAGAGAGAGAGAGAGCAAGCATGTGTGGAGAGATTTACATCCAGAGCCAGATCAGAGATTCCCGTCCTGCTGCTGTTATGTGGGGACTTGTCGCTGTCATGGGGCCGCGGCCAAGCAGCTAAGGACGGGAGCGGCGATGTGCCAGCCTGTCATCAGGAGAGGTAATGAGGCCACTGGTTGGGTGTCCCCCTGACATAGTCATCACCTTTTGGGTAGAGAACCAAACCTCCCCTTTACTCCAACTCGTTAGAATCAGAGAACATCAGAGTCAGAGCGCCCTGAGAGATCTCCCCCTTGTTACAGATGGGAAAACTGTGGCTTGGGAGGAGAGTAACTTGCACAAGTCATAGGTTTACCAGCAGCAGAGCTGAAGCTAGGATCTGGAGCTCTGGGCAGTGTTCTCTCCATGACAGCAGAGGAAGTTTAAGGAAGCAGTTAAGAGCACAAGCTTTGGAGCCAGGCAGGCCTCGGTCCATAGGCGGGCCGAACCCCAGCCTTGCTGCTGTGTGATCTGGGGCAGGTGTCTCAACGTCTCTGCTTCTTCATAGGATACACACCGGTGAGGACCGCTGTGAGGCTTAAGTGAGACGCATGCCTACGGAGAGCCCAGCAGTGCTCACTGTTATCACTGCTGTCGTTGTTGGGCTTCGCGCTCAAGCAGCGCAGACAGTGGTGGGTGGAGGGCGGGGCGTAGAGGCGGAGTGTGGGAAGGGAATGCAGCTTCCTCGCAGAGGAACTGGCCCTGAGTTAGGTGATGCTGAGCTCCTAAGAGGATCCGACTTGACAGAGATGATCTCATTGAATCCCCCCACTACCCTATGAGCGGAGGGGAATTATCCCCATTTTACAGATGAAATGAGAACACTAAGGTTCATCCTTCCTGGGCTAAGCCGAGTCCAGCTTCCCCCGACAGAGGGAGCCAGTGGCTGCCACGTGGCCCACTGGGTCCTGCCTTGTTTCCCTGGAGGCAGGTGGGGTTGATTCGCCCCAAGCTGGTGCTGAGGGAGGGACACCATCTCCTTTGTTGCTCGGCTCCGGCCCGCGCTGTCGATGTTCTTGAGTGAGCCTGGCTCCTCTGTGGTCTGATGGGGGAACAACACAAAGTAAAACAGGATGGCACTTCATGCTAAATTACTCTAATTTTTATGGTACTGAGTACGCTGTTTCCTGACAGAGTAACTCCATTTAGTTTACAGTGGGAATTGTTCTCCCTGGGTTTTAGTTCCTCCTCCCCCGCGCCCTCCCCCTTTCCTGCCTCCACCCTCACGACTTGATTACAGCCCCAGAGAAGGAAGCGGAAACCATTGAATCCCCCTCAAGTGTCCCTGTGAGGAAACTGGGGCCCCAAGATGGGAGGTGCCTGAGCCCAGGTCCCACGGGGGCTGGCAGCTGGCACACGAGGCAGGGCTAGATACCAGGATCCCTCTTCATGCGGGCCACAGGGCAGCTTGCAGGATATGCAGATGGGCAAGCTTGGGGGCACCATTCTCAGAGCTGCCCCCAGCTCCTCTTCTCTAATGCCAAGGCAAAGTGGGAGTGCCCCCCTCCCCTCTGCTTTCTCAGGCTGCCCTTTCAGGATCCATCATCTTGTCTCTTTTATCCCCAGAGCTAATATTTGTTGGGGAGTTTGAGGCCATCGCTGAGGTTCTTGGTAACTTGATTTGTATAAAAAGGCTGGGGTTGTGGAACTGCTCTCCACTGCTATTCATGTACATTTAAAAAGTGTCAGGAGGCGTGGAACAGAGGTGACACCTTGAAGACCCCATGGGTATCCTGGGTCCCACATCCATCTAGCTGCACTCCTCTATCCCCCATTGCCAGGAAGCCAATGCTATTTGCTAGGCTTTAGGTGAGGCGTTCAAACCCAAGTCACTCCAAGTATGCCAGTGGTGCCAGCATCACAGGGAGCTTGCTAGAAATGCAGACACTCAGGCCCCACCCCGGAACTGCTGAATCAGAGTCTGCTGGGTAACATGATCCCCTGGTGAGCTTGCACATCCGAGTCTGAGAAGGCCTATTTTAAACCACACTTTTAACCTTCACTCATCCCCATTTCACAGATGCAGACACTGAAGCCTGTGGAGGGTACATCGCTAGTCCGGGTGATGCTCTTATTAAGTTACAGGGCTGGGATTCAGACTCTGATCTTTCTAATGCCAAAGGGTGTTGGAAGATGGGTATGATTTCAACAGGATAAGATGGAGACAAGGGACTTTGAGAAGAAGAAATGAACAGGGAGATATAAGATGGTGAGGGTGAGCTTGGGAAGAAGAGTAGGGTTGTTTGGAGAGAGGCTTTGGCTCTTTTCAGCAGGCGATGGAGAACTATTAAAGACCTGGGAGCAGAGAGGTCACTGGATCTATCCATCACCCCAAAATGACCTGCATTGCAAGAGAAGCCCCCAGATCAGTTTAAAGGCATTGGGGGGGCCTTGGGGCCGAGATGTGTCCTTGACCTTTCCTTAAGGGCCCTGGTTACACATTTGGCCTCATAGCTTGCTGCTGGTCTGAATTACCCAGCCCAGTGTGGAGCTGATGAGGGACAGATGGGCAGGCTGCTGGGGGGTTGGACCGCAGGGAGTGGGGGGTGGGGGCAGTGGGAGGAGTCCTGGATGGGGAAGAGGATTCGTGTGCCCCGCGTCATCTCTTCTTCAGGAGAAACACCTACGCTTTCTTCATCTGGGTCTTGAGGGCTTCTGTTCCTGTGCCACCTTGAGCCATCTCTGTGCTCCTGCGTGTCAGTGCTCTGCCCAAGGCCCGGGCTCAGGATGGACCATGACCAGGGATTGTGTCTCGCTGGGTCTGGGTGCTCTCCGTCTAGTAAGGCAGCCCAGTCATAACATTTTCAGCAGCGAGCTCATGTAGGGAGCAGGGCCATCGATGCAGTGGAGGCAGCAGTGGGCTCCAAAGTCTGAGGTGCTTGTCCCAAGGGTCAGCTCAAACACACGACCACTGCCCCTTGCCTCCCCTTTCCTAGAGCCTCATCAGTGTCCTCTCGCTCCCCTAGGCAGCATCCTGACGGCACTTCCTACATCACCAAGCTCCTTCAGAGCCAGAAGCTCATGTCCTCCTAGGACAACCTGATGAGAGAGGTAGGATTTATCATCTCCATTTTACAGATGGGAAGATGGTGGCCAATAAAGTTCAAACGATTTGCCCAGCGTCACAGGTTCAGAGCCAAGGCCGTAACCCAGGGCTCTTGACTTTGAGTCCACAGTTCCTTCTACTTTAAAACCTTGAGCACTATTTCTAGTCTGCTTTGGGGCACTTTCTAGAACACGAGATGCTGGGCCCAGGATATGTGCCTGGGGACCCATGTATGTCTGAGCACTGGGGCTGTCACCTCTCAGGTATCCGGGAGTAGCGTGGAGTTTCCGAGGGAAAGGATGACTTTTAATCCCTCCTCCCACCATTCCTCTCCTGCCTGAGACAGGCAGCAGGACGAGCAGGTATCGCATGAATACCCGAGGGCTGACATAGTGCAGCTCCGCCTCTGTCCTTGTCACCCACCTGCCACCATCCTCTTGGGTGCCCCTCCTCTGCCCCTGTCTTCTGGGGAGCCTGTTTTCTACTCTCTTGCTTATCTGTTTCTAGAAGCCCCTTATTCTCTTGCTGTGCCTTATACCCTTGCCTCAAATCTTCTCTTTCCCCCAAGCCTCCCCTTTCTGACCCAGAGCCATAAATCCTAAATCCCTGGGAATCCAAGGTGATGGTGGGTATCACGGGATGAGGCCACTCCGAGCTGCTCTCCGGGCCCCATCAATGTGCGGTGGCCAGTCCATCAGTCAGTGCGGGGACAGCCTGGAATGGAAGCAGCCTGCCCTGCAGCCTCTGCTCCCAACACACTGGGTGACCTTGCACGGTGATGAAGGACACGCATTCTGGAGCAAGCCTGTCCAGACTGGAATTCTGATTTTGCTCCCGATAGCTGCACAACCTGGAACAAATTATGCTACTTCTCTGTGCCTCAGTTTACTCATCTTTTAAAGGGGGTCATGATAGTACCTGCTTCAGAGGATTTTGGAGGATTGAATAAGTGAATGCCCCCCAATGCTTAGAAACAACACACATCAGCTATTTGTCTTAGAGAAGCCTCAGTTTCTCCATCTGTAAAAGGGGTTGTGCTCTCTGTTCCCTAAGGCCCCTCTGGCTCTGACATTGCAGGGTTCAAGCTCTGGGCTCTGAGCTCTGCTTATTTCTCTCCCTTTGTGGAATCAGCCCAGGATCATGTGCAAGATTAATAAATAAATGGATAAATAAATAAATAATGCCTTTCGTTTGCAGAGTGTTGAGTACTTTGCAAAGTACTCTCTCATCCATTAATGATGTCAGTGGAGTCATCACGCCGGCTCTGGAATGTAAGCCACCCAGTGATTATTACTGCCATTTTCAGATGGGGAATGAAAGCTTCGGAGAGGCAAAGTGACCTGCCCAAGGTCATGTGGTTGTTTGATGCTGGGATGAGAAGAGGTGGAAAAGAGAGACTGAAAAAAAAAAAAAAAGAAAGCTGGGAGAGGGTGAGTGTGGGGGGCTCTGGGTGTCAGAGAGTAGAAGCAAAAATGAAACAGAAATTTTAAAAATGGAGTATTTGTCAAAGTCAAACTCAGAGCTTTGGAGTTTCTCCTCCTGCTTGAGTGTTCCTCAAGTATCTGACTTCTGGGGAGTTTTCTTCCCTCACTGTGACTGGGTAGTGTCTGGGGCTCAATCTAAGCTTTGGCTAGAAATTAGTAAAATCTTGGGCAGCATTAACAGAGGTATGATGCTCAGAGTAAGGGAGGTGAAAATCTATTTTGTGCTGGAACCTCGTGTCTAGTCCTAAGCACGGCCCTTTGAGATGGACTTTGACAAACTGGAGGTGGGTAGTGAAAAGTCTGAACCTTGAGCCATCTGGGGCGAAGTTGGAGGAAACAGACTTGAGGAAGAAAAGACTGGGAAGTTTCAGCAGTGTCTTCACCTATTAGAAAGACCCTGGAGTTGCTCTGGGAGGCCCCAGGGGCACAGAAACAGGATTGATGGGTCAAGGTACCAGGGGAACGTTTAATTGCAACAGGGAAAGAACAGGCTAATCTCTGCTGCGAACTAATCTCTGACCCCCAGCGTCCCCCCATACCACCTACACACTGAAGCTTAAGTCCCCTTGGTTCCCCTCTTTCCTGGCTCTCCCCTCGGCCTCCATGAAGCCCTTTCCAGGTTGCAGGAGTGGGATGGGCCGTGCCCTTGTCACTCTTCCCTCCAGATGAGAGCGTCCTGAGGGCTGCGCAGGGCACGGGGATCCTTGCCTGGGGTGCAGGCTCACAGTTGAGGCCCCTCCCAGCCCTGAACAGAAGTCATGAAAGTCTCTGTGTGGGGAAGGCCCCTGAGAAACCTGACAGGGCTTGTTTTGGAAGACAGTCCCTGGGTGGGGCAGGATTAAACACCAGGCCTGGGGAGCTGGTTGCTGAAGATGCCGAGGTCACTGAGAACTGGGCCCATGTGGGGCATGGGAGGGAAGCCCAGGGGCCAGGGTGGGTGTGTGGATGGCGGTGCGGGGATCCTGAAAGGAGACAGAATGAGATCTGCAGGTCCGGGGGCAGAGATGGGGAGACACATTTGCCCAGCACCATCTCTCGGGATCCAGGGCTCAGTTTGGAGTCTGCTGCCCTCTCAGCCACGGCACTCATCCTCAGACGGAATAAAACAAGGCGATTATCGTGGGTGTTTGGGCATCCTGCGCACCCCTCCGAGGCCACACCGACTGATGGCAGGGCTGGATCATTAAGAGAGTGAGAACTAGAAGGGCTTAAAAAAAACCCCAGCTTGTCAGCAGTAATCGGCTTTTGTTCTCTCTCTCTCTCTGCTGGGGTTCGGGCTGCTTTGAAGGGGGGATAATTTACCTCTAAGAAGCTTTGCCATCTCAGACGCCGGCACACAGGGCCCGCTGCCTTAACTTGGTGCTCTGTGGCCCCCTCCGTCCACCTCCACCTGTCCACTTCTGCAGGGGCAGGTGGCCTCCTGAAAGGTCCTGTCTTTCTGTCTGCCTCTCTGCCTTATTTCCCCACACTTTCCCACCCCTGCCATTGCTCTGGGGGTTCCCCACTTCTCCTTCCCTGCTCCCAGCCCCATGGCAGTGAGGACCACGTGGAGGCAAGAAGAGGACTAAGGGGGGAGGGGTGGGAAGATGGGGGTGTGCAGTCACGTGCTCAAGACTGGTGTCTTATTTTATTTTATTTATTTATTTATTTTTTTTTTGCAGTACGTGGGCCTCTCACTGTTGTGGCCTCTCCCATTGTGGAGCACAGGCTCGACACACAGGCCCAGCGTCCATGGCTCACGGACTCAGCCGCTCCGCGGCACGTGGGATCTTCCTGGACTGGGGCACGAACCCACGTCCCCTGCATCAGCAGGCAGACTCTCAACCACTGCGCCACCAAGGAAGCCCTTTTTTTTTTTAAATTTTTAAAATTTTTTGGCCATGCCTGTGGCATGTGGGATCTTAGTTCCCCGACCAGGGATCGAACCCACACCCCCTGCAGTGGAAATGCAGAGTCTTAACCACTGGACCACCAGGGAAGTCCCCCAACACTGGTGTCTTGCAACCCCTCCTCCATCACCTGGACCTGGCTCTGATTAAGCAGATAAAAATACAGGATGGCCAGTTAATTTAAATTTCAGATCAATAACAAATAAATGTTTTTGGCATAAGTATGTCCCATGTAGGATTTGAGATATACTTATTCTAAACAATGTATTTATTGTTTACCTGAAATTCAGATTAAGTGGGAGTCTGTACTTGATCTGGCCCTCCTCCTTCCTACTGCCTCTGGGAGGGCCCTGGAGCATCTCTCCGGCTGGGAGGTCACAGTCCCAAATCCTAGTTCCAACCATTTTAAATTAAGGACAGAGGTTCCATCTCCCGATAATGGACAGACCATGATAACTGACGGCCTTTGGGAAGTTTCGGGGTGGCCTTCAGCAACCAGCATCGTTGTCAGCACTGCCTAAGAGAAATGCACATGTGTAAACATGTAGGCATCCCGTTTCAAGATGAGGGAAGGGAGGCCCAGAGAAGCAGACCAAGTGGCCCAAGTTCTGTGGTGAGCTGCATCAGAGCAGCCTGGGCTGCGGCCTCCTGGCTCCTTGCAGAGTGCTCCGCTGATTCCATGCATTTCTCGAAGCAACCACTTGAGAAAGGGCAGAGGTGGGCACGGTGGCCAGGGCTGAGGGAGGGAAGGGCCCAGGTTCACGTCTCTGGCCATCGCAGCTTCCCTCCCCCAGCCCACTCCTAAGTCCCTTGCCCACTGCCAGCCCCATGCAGTCCACCAGTAGCCTCCCTAGAGGGCTTCCTGGAGGAATCTCTGGCTGCCACAAATGACTCTGGGAGAGCTGTGGTCAACCGCTGCTTCTCCGAACGGGGCCCTCGGTTGAGATGCTGCGCTGCTCAGGGTAAAGGCGGTGATGATCCTGTCCTCTCTGTGGGCACCTGGAGTCCCAACTGTGGCACCGCACTGTGAGGCTGACTGACACACTGGAAGTGGAAGGGAAGAGTCTGACCCTGAGACATCAGGGTCAAGTTGGAGGAACTGGACTTGGGAAAGGAAAGGCTGGGGAGTTTCCACACCTTCTTCACATGTTAGAAACAACCTGGACTTGCAAAGGGGGTCCTGGGGTAGAAACAGGACCTCAAGGTGGAGGGTCCCAGGAGTAAAACCCTCATTCGCGCAGAAGCAGGGGGAGAGGCTGTGAATCTGGTCTCAGTTCGGTGTGACCTTGTTCAAGGCACCTGTTGTCTCAGAACCTCAGTGCCCCAGTTAGAAAATTATGAGGTGCACTAGATCATATTCAAGCCTCCTTCCAGTGCAGAGTCAAGGTGAGTCTCACCTGTGGTCCGTTGGCCAACTCCACAGCCAGCAATCTGAGGTCAGAGGTCATGACTTATTCTGCTTGGCGCTTCCGCTCGCCCTCTATCTTGCTTCATAAAGATGTGGTAGTTGTTGGGGGATAAAGAGGAGGGAGATTCATTCATTCAAAACACAACTGAAAAGTCCCCTCCTCTATGAAGCCCTTCAGATTTCTCTCAAGGTGTAGAGTCTTGTTTGGCTACACAAGGAGCTCAAGCTTGGATCTGACCTCTGTATCCCTCAGGCTCATTACCTGTGGATGGGGCAATCAAAGCCTTGTTAACCATCGCAACAGGTGAGCCCAGCCTCTCCCCTCTTGTCACTCCAGGGTGTCCACTAGACGGAGCTTCACTCTTCCTCAAACGTCCCTGATCCCCTTGCCTCTAATTCTCTTTCTCTCTTTCGTGTCCTACCTTGTATCTACTCATACAAGACTTGGTTTAAATGTCTGTGCAAAGCGTTCTAACCCCTCCCTGTGCTTGCCCTCCCCCAAGCCCCTCCAGAGGACTTAGTTGCTTCCTTCCTGATGTCCCAAGGGAGGGATTATGTCTGTATTTTACAGAGCACTTGCTGTACTGCAGGGTAGGGAGTCTGTCTACTCGCCCGATATGCTCATGGGATGCTCAAGGCTCCTTTCAGCCTCCACGCCTCAGCTTTAACAAACCCTCGCAGCGAGCCTTCCCCGCTGGTCCACCTCATGAAGCGTCTCCATTGTTATTCGCTTCGTGGGAAATCAGGATCTGAATTGAAATAAAAATGTATTGTTGACATCTTTGTTTTCTGTCTTCACTTCTAGAACACAATCGCAGTGACTTTGTCTTGGTCAAAGTTGTATCTCCAGCACCTAGAATAGAGTCTGGAACACAACATGCACTCAGTGAAGATTTATCGAGTGAAGGAGTGAGTGGATGAATGACTCTAAGGCCCTGGAGAATATCGATTGCTTTGCTAGGCCAACCTCCACCCTCTCTTCTTCCTCCAGTTGGCCACACTGTGCGTATCCTTTGGGGAACTTTCTCCTCTCTCCGGCTGTGTTGCTAAGTAGGTCCGGCCTCTTCCCCAGTCACAGAGCGAGACCCACAGTCTAGGCCTGGCCCATCTGAACATTCCTTCTCCCTGACCAGGAATGGGCGCTGGGCCAATCTGTTCCAGGGAGACCCAATCCCGGGACTTTTGCTGCCAACGTGGTAGGATGTAAACTTGTTGCTGCTGGTGGGAAAGTCTGTCTGGGAATGATGTCCACGCAGAAGGAAGCGGATCCAAGAGATGGAGAGAGACAGGTTCCTGGCAACATCGTTGGAGCACTTGGATGTGCCTGTAGCCACCCCTAGACTTTCTAGTTACATGACCCAATAAGTTCTCTTTTCTGCTGAAGCTGACTTGAATTGTAAAGTATTATTACAACTGGAATCGTCCTCATTAATACCGATTGGAAAAGTATCTTAAATCATCTTTTTATTCTCATCTAGCATCAAATAGAGGCTGGCATGCAGTAGGCACTCAATACGTGTTTGGAGTGAATAAATGATGGTGAACACTTTAAGGGCTGAATAGCATCCAATTGACCATTTTTTCCTTTTTCCATCCAGACAAATGTTGAGTATCCATTACGTATGTGGTGAATGTTGGTTGATCCCAGTTGGATGGGGCTCATCTCCTTTCCTCTTCCCCTCCCCTATTAACTTCCTGTTAGTAGAGACCCCTGCCTCTAACCCCCACTCTCCTTATGGCTCCTGAGTCCTCATTCTCTCATTCTTCTTTTGGTTAATAATTGCAGTGGTTTGCAATTTGTCATCCACAATAGGTCCATGTCCTAAGTACCAAAATAACCTGGGAAAAAAAGTGAATGCTAATAACTAAAATCATAGGTATAGTGTACGCCTGGGCTGACCGAGTTGTTCACTCACCATGTTGCTTTTGCAAGCTGTGCAGTCTCACGTGACTCTCCAGAGAGGGGAAGGAAGCAGAGGGTGTAGAAGAGCTCCCCTGGTGCTGCCTCACTCCTCATTACCTTGGGAAGCAAGACATGATATTTGGAAGAAGCTACAAAAATGAGGGTGCCTTTGTCTCCCTTGGGTCCTCCTAGCGTTGGAACTTGAACAGTCATTTAAAAGAGAATTTGATATCATCAAAAATTTCAGCCATATACAAGAGACAATAATAATACAATAGCCCATCATATACTCATCAATCAGCTTCAATAAACCAATAAACTCATGGCCAAGCTTATTTCATCTCTACACTGACCCACTCCCTCTGCCCCATCCCCGATTACTTTGAAGTGTATCATTTGCTTAATAAATTTATTTATTTATTTATATTTTATTTTTGCCTGCGTTGAGTCTTCATTGCTGTGTGCGGGCTTTCTCTAGTTGCGGTGAACGGGGGCTACTCTTTGTTGCAGTGTGTGGGCTTCTCGTTATGGTGGCTTCTCTTGTTGCGGAGCATGGGCTCTAGGCATGCAGGCTTCAGTAGTTGTGGTGCGTGGGCTCAGTAGTTGTGGCTCACAGGCTCCAGCACAGGTTCAATAGTTGTGGCGCATGGGCTTAGTTGCTCCGTGGCATGTGGGATCTTCCCGGACCAGGGCTCGAACCCGTGTCCGCTGCATTGGCAGGCGGATTCTTAACCACTTTGCCACCAGGGAAGTCCTGAAGCATATCATTTTATATGGAGATATTGTAATATGCCATATTAAAGATATATTTATACACATATAAATATATTTAATATTTATTTCTAGATGATAAACGCTCTTTTAAAACCATACCTATATGACCACTCTCAGACTGGTTACAGCATGAGCGCCAATGAACCACAGCTCTCAGTGTTTATGCCTTTGTGAATTCTCCCCCTACACGGACTCTGGGCTTGACAATGGGACTTTCTTTGGCCAATGGGACAATGACAAACATGGTGCAAGGCAGAAGCCCAGAAAGCACTTGCCCATGGGGGCCTTCCCTTTCTTGCTGTTGCTGCCAATGCTTCTGCCACCATATGAAAAGGCCCACAGCCCAGCCCCCTGAAAATGAGAGGCCACCTGGAGTGAGAGAAAGAGAGAGGCAGAGCTGGTTCCGTTGAGTCCATACATAGGAGTGATCCGACCACATTGGGTGGGACAGATCTGAGCCGTCCCAGCTGATACCTGCCCAAACTGGTGACTCACAAAATCATGAACACACAAAACAGTTGTTGACTTAAGCCACTAAATTTCGGGGTGGTTTGTTACTCAGCAATAGCTAATTGGTGCATACCCCCAAAGCAAATGTTAATTCCTTAATTTCATTAAAAACCTAATCAGTATTGAAATTTCCTTGATTTCTCATAAACTTTTTTTTTTTTTGCACTTTGCTTATTTTTGTCAGGTTCCAGTAAATTCTGTGTATTTTGGTCAATGGATAAGTCTCTTAAGTATCCTTTAATCTATAGTTTCTGCATCCAATCTTTTTTTTCCCCCTCCTGAAATTTATGTTAAAGAAACTGTGTCCTTTGTCCTGTAGATTTTTCCACAATCTGATTTTGCTGAATACTATGGTGCCATTTGGTGTGTTCCTCTGTCCTTAAATTACCTGTCAACTGACAGTTAGGTAGGTCTGGAGGCTTGATCAGGTTAAGGCTTGATTTATTTTGGTGTTTGTGTTCTTCCAACAAGAGGTGTCAATATCTAGTTGCCTTTTGGTCACGTGGCTTCCCATGACCCTTGCCTACATCGACTAATCCATCAGTTTTTACAAATGATACTGCAGTTATTCACTCTTTGTCAGCCAGAACAATTCTATTAAGATACATTTCTCCTCATTAAGTATTTTGTTACAAGTGGCACCATTTGTATAGAAAAGGCAGGATAAATGTTTGCTTCTTTCCCTTTATTTGCCAGTTTTCAAAAGAATGAGTTTGTTCCTTAGCATCCTCCGGAGCTGACAGTTTATTTTATTTCTTGAGTATCATTATAAACTCACGAATTTAAACATTTTTATGTGTTTTAATATAGTGAACTGTCCTTATTGATGCTTAAATTGCACCAGCTTTGACCAGTGGGAGCCTATTCAAGTTGGCTCCTGAGTCATTTTGACACAAATCCCATAATCTTTGATAGCTTCCTTGTTTCTGGTATAAAGATGTCTGGCTTATCTTGTACTTTTTCCTGTCCTGCTCTGAGAATTAGCCTTTCCTCCAAGGATACTGGATTTCTTTTGACATAGTTATACATGATGTTTCACAGAGACAAAGGCTTTGATGAGTTTTCTTTTCTTTCTTTCTTTCTTTTTTTTTTTTTTGGTGAGAACAGAAAGTCCAGCAATGTTCTAGGAAGTCAAATTGCTTGGCACAGATAGATGGCTTTCCCTGAGATAAATTTGGAAAATTCTACCAGGTAAGAACAAATCAGTCTTACGTTTGCAAAAAGCAACAGTCAAGACAGATGAAATTTCTTGGTGATCTACGGTTTTCTATGACAAAGAAAAAAATCTTACCTTTGTAAACAATGGAGCAGAAGAAAGAGTGATTTCAGGGCTGGTTGATTCCATGGATTGGAGATCCAAAGATGGAAAGGCTCTCAGCATGACCTGCGGGTGAGTCCTGAGTGGGGCTCTTGGACCTACATCAGAGAATGTACACAGCCAACCTGGGGAGGCTGAGCTGTGCCCCGGGGAGCAGGGGTGTCTGAGAGACCAACAACCCCACCCTGCCGTCAGACACCACTTCTATCACTAATCCTGGATAATTGGCTTTTCTAGGGCTCGCTTTTCTCATCTGAGGACTGGAGATAAACTATCTACTTCTGGACACATTTTGAGGACGAAATGAGATCATCAGATAGTGACAGGACCAACCTGTGCTGCTAGGCCTGAGCTCTTCTCATTTGCTTTCCCATCCTCAAGAGCTCTATGCCTCCAGCCTTTCTCCATTTAGTTCTTTCCCCAAACAAATGTAGTGTCAAAAAGCCCTGTCACTTTTCTCAGGGGACAGATTGAGAGAGAGACACAGGGACAATGGGGAACCTTTGCCTGGAGGCTCTGGGTCCCGCAGGTTCACACAGCTCCACATGGGGTCCAGCAGGGTCTTCTGTTCGTTCTCTCCAGGGACAAGGGCTGTGTTGGGGTCTCCCTGACTCCCTACTCTTGACAGTGATGATGAACTTGATGATACTAGCAATAATAATTATAGGTAACACTGACTGAGCACTTTCCTTGTGCCGGGCTTGGCTCGAGTATCATATATGTGTTTCTATTTGTTCAAACTACCATCATCTCTCCTCTACGTTACTCAATAACTTCCCAACTGACCTTCATGCCTGCTGCTCTACCGTCTATTTTTTTTTACAAGCTGTCCAGAGAGATCCTTTTAAAACACGAGTCAGATCATGTCACTCCTCAAAGGCTGTCAATGTCTTTTCATCTCACTCTGAATAAAAGATAAAGCATGCACAGTGGTCATCAAGCCCCTCATCACCTGGTCCCTCACTGCTTCTCAGATCTCATTACCCTTTTCCCTTCGCTCTAGCCACCCTGGCTTTTGACAAGCACACTGCTGCCTCAGAGCCTCTGCCCATGCTCTTCCCTCTGCATGGGATGTTCCCCTCCCCACGCCACTCTCTCACTTCCTCCAGGTCTCTGCTCAAATGCCACCTCCTCAGCAGGTCTTCCCTTCCCTGATCATTCTGCATAGGAGAGACCGCTCTTCCTGTCAATTTCTAGCCTCTTTTCTTCATAGCATTTCCACCACCTACCATATTACATAGTCACCCTTTGTGACTATCTGTCTCTGCTCCCTACAATGCCAAGCCCATGAAAATAAGAATTTTTAATCTCTATCCTAAGCACATAAGACAGTGACAGGTACATAATAGATGAGGAATAAATATCCGTTGAGTGAATGAGTGAATATTAACTCAATAGTCTCAATAAGCTTCTAGGGTAGGTACGATTATTTTTCCATCTTTACAGATGAAGAAGCTAAGGGAAAACATAACCCACTTTAACTGGCAACCAGCTATTTGCTTAAGGTCCTACAAGTGAGTGGAAAGATGGAACTGGCTGATCAGGTTGGTGCATGGACACCAACACCGTGCATCTCCCTCACCTCTTTCTTTTCCTCTTTCTCCTCCACCACAGGAGCTTATAGGGGATTCCTTTTTCCTCTCCTTCCACCTGGGCTTCTGCCGTGGCCCATTGTCTGCCTGTCTGCCCTGGATTTCAGGCCGGGCAAAGTAGAAGGAAACCCAGAGGTCCCCTTGCCCTCCAGGCCTGCTCAGCCAGCTCCACTTCTGCTGCCTCTGTGGCCGCCCCAAGCAAGCTTGGGCTGCCACAGCAGAAGGATTCTCCATCCCCAAAGATGCACCTGCTTCTGCCTGACTGCCAAGGACTGCTTACAGGGGACATGAAAGAAGTTGAAGGGGAGAGTAGGAAACTTTGATCATTTCTTGCTCCCCTGAAAAATTTCCCATCTCTATCCCAGATGCACAGGGATGGAGGGAAGAGGGGGGCTGAAGCTTAATGGTTTGACGGGGCCAATTAAAAAAATTTTTTTTAATTGAAGTATAGTTGATTTACCATATTGTGTTAATTTCTGCTGTACAGCAAAGTGATTCAGTCATACATAAATACACATTCTTTTTTAAAAATATTCTTTTCCATTATGGTTTATCAAAGGATATTGAATATAGTTCTCTGGGCTTTAGAGTAGGATCTTGTCGTTTATCCATTTTATATATAAAAGCTTACATCTGCTAATCCCCACCTCCCACTCCATCCCTCTCCCACTTCCCTACCCCTTGGCAACCACCAGTCTGTTCTCTGTGTCGTGATTCTGTTTCTGTTTCACAGATAGGTTCATTTGTGTCATATTTTAGATTCCGCATATAAATGATATCATATGGTATTTGTCTTTCTCTTTCTAACTAACTTCACTTACTATGATAACCTCTAGTTGCATCCATGTTGCTGCAAAGGGCATTATTTTGTTCTTTTTTATGGCTGAGTAGTATTCCATTGTATATATGTACCACATCTTTATCTATTCATCTGTCTGATGGGGCCAATTTGATGTCACCATTTTAACAGAGCTATGTCAAAGCGGTCATGTTAGCAATTTCCTTTAGCTTTTTGTTTTCATTTTAAAAAGTTATTTTTAAGTTTACACACAGAAGAGTTTTCTCTTTGTAGCATACAGTTCTATGGGTTTTGACAAGTTCAGAGTGTCATGTATTCATCACCACGATCTTGACACAGAATAGTTCTGTCACAGCCCAAATTCTCTTGTTTGCTCTCCTCTCCTCCCCACCACCCTTGGCAATCATTGGTGTGTTATCCATCCTTGTAGTTTCCCTTTTCTAGAAAGTCATATAAATGGAAGCATACAGTATGTAGCCTTTTGAGTCAGGTTTCTTTCACTTAGCAAAATGCAAGTGCGTCTATGATATTGTCATGTGTCAATTGTTTATTCTTTTTTATTGTTGAGTTCCATTATATGGATATACCACATTTTGTTTATCCATTCACCCACTGAAGGATATTCAAATTGTTCCCAGTTTGGGCAATTACTAAGAAAGCTGCTCTAAAACATTAAGTGCAGGTTTTTGTGTGAACGTAAGTTTTCATTTTTTCTTGGGTAAATACCTAGGACTAGGATTACCAGGTCATGTGGTAAGCCTGTTTAACTTTATAAGAAATTGCCGAATTGCTTTCCACAGTGGCTGTACGTTTTGTTTTCCTATCAGCAGTATATGAAAGTTCCAATCCTCGCCAGCATTTCATACCGTCAGTTTAAAAAGATTGTGTAGCCACGCTAGCAGGTATATTGTGGTGTAGGACCCAAATGTGTCTCTTTGGCATGGGGATTATTTCAGGCTGATTGTTTTTAAGAAACAGAAAACTCAGGAAGTCTTTCCTTTTACCTCCCCCTTAATTGCGTAAATGGCCTGGTCTAGGAAGTGAGCTACCGCCAGAGATATCTACAAAGAATATGAGCTATAGGTGTGGTAGCCTGGGGGAAACTTAGCAAGGCATGTTTGATCAAAGTCCTCTCCGTGTCCCATCGTCTCTATAGTGCGGCAAACGTTTGTTTACCAACGTTTACTTTTTTTCATCTTCCTATGAATTGCCTTCCTTCCTTTTGAAGTCCCAGACCCCTACACCCTTTTCCTTAGTCTAGGGTGAAATATATACCTCATCTGACCTGACTGTCTTTGGAATCTCTCATGTGTGGATTCCCTGTATGTACATAATTAAATTTGACTTTCTCCTATTAATCCGTCTTATGGCATTTTAATTCTTAGACCAACCAGAAGAACCAAGAAGAGTGGAGGGGAATTTTTTTTTCCTCCTGGACATTGCCATCTCTATATTTTCTTTACTGAAGAGCTCAAATCTCTTTATATCAAAATTGTTGCCTCTCTTCTTTGTATTAAATTGCCATGCATCCCCAGAACTTTGCTCCCTCGTCTCAGGGACTGAGAGGAGAGGGTTGCTTTCAGGTTACTCCATCCAAGAACCTCTGCCAAGTATTGAGAAGCTTGGTGGCGGGGGGTCATTTTCTAGAACTAAGAACCACAATGGCTCTGTTCTATTTTAAGTAGCTGAGAAAATTCTCCAAATCTATCTAGTCTAATCCTATTTCTCTACTTTTTAGAAATAAGAAAACCAAGGCCGAGAGAGGAAAAGCTTTTGCCCAGACCCCACAACTAGAAGGTTCCTGAACTGGATCAAGATCTTAGCTTGACTAATTTCATTTCTAAAGCTCCCAAGCTCTTTCCACTGTGGACCTTAGGTGCTGTGCGAGATGCTGAAGATATAGATGTGGTTCCAGTCCCTGGGAACTTTTTGGGAGAAACAGAAGCAATGCAGAACAATGCTAGGAAGAGAAGACATATATGGACATGCATTTCTGAGTTGCTGAAAATTCTGATGGAAAAGGAGAGGAAAGATAGATGTAGTTGGGCAAAGCTTCCTGGAGGAAAAAAACTCTGGGGTCCAGTTTGGGGTGAAAGCATAAAGCCCATGTGTCTGTCACTGTGCCTGTGTGTATGAGTTCAGACTCGTGTGGGATTGTGTGTACTGGGTGTGCTTACAGTATATACGGGACGATGTCCATTTTCCTCTTTTGGTCATATACACGAGTAACTGTCAAGCTCAAAGTGAGCATCTGTTTGGTATATTTGGGGGTGAGTTTTCAGGTCTTGCTTAACTGAATATTCTTCATTGCCCTCATGTCCGAGGCCTCAGGTGCGGAGCCCCTCGTGACCTCTCCCACAGTCCAAACTCCAGCTGCCAGCAGTTAAATCCAGTGAGCAGTGAGTTCTTGGATTTGCTTCTAGTTGAAATCAGTATTTTCTGAGAAGAATGCATCTCAATTTCAGCGGCCAGTTCTCCGGGCAAGAATTGCTCTAAAACAAACCTCCAAACCCGCAGACTTAATGCGTCCTAGTTCCGTTGTTTAGTAAATCTCTCTGTACAGAGAAAAATCCATTAGCTGATGGGGCAGGGATGGGGGGTGGAGGTATGGGGAGAGAGGGTGGAGGCCCCCAGATGAAGCCTCAGCAGCTGAGATGGGACCAGGAGCCCGGGGCACCCAATGAGACCTCAGCCACGTCCCTGGACACGGCCCAGGACATCCCCAGCCTCCTGCAAGCCTGGAGGCTCAGCCGGGTGTCACTGATAGAATGAATGGGAGATGGAAAGAGACCCCTTTCCCCAGAGCCTGCCTGGGGAAGTGTTTTCTAATTGCCAGCTGTCCCGTCCTAAATCTACAAAGAGGCGATTGATTTTCTTTTCAGCAGGATTGGGGGAAAGCAATCATTTACCCCAGAACATGGTCTTTAATGAGTCCGTGAAACATGTGCGGTCACCCTGATTACATCTTCCCCTGATGGCCTGGGATGGCTTGGCGGCACTCAGAAGACTTCCTGAATGAGGGGGTTTTCCCAACCGAGTTCCCTCCCTGCTCCTTTTGCTCTGCTGGGTCAGGGTGTGTCTTAGAGCTTTTCTCCCTGGAAGGCAGGAGGCCTGGGTTTAGGCTCAGCCTTAGACACGGTGTGGAGAGGCAGGGAGAGTCAGTGGAGAGAGCCGTGGGCTCCAGAGTCAGAGTGACCCGAGTCAACAGCCAGCTTTGCCACTTTCTACGTGTGTGTCTTTAGGCGGCAGCTTTAACCTCTCTGAGCTACAATTTCCTCAAGAATCCTCTAGGGAAGAATCATTGTCAGGGTACAAATCTATGGATTTCAAGTGTCAGGCAGGTAGTTGGTGGGCAAAGCAAGGAAGCAATAATTACCACTTTAGCACCTCAGTTTTTCCTCTCTGTATAATGGGTTGAATGGTGCCCCACAATGAGTCAAGGACAGAGAAGAGGAAGGATGAATCTACCATGGCTTGGAAAACAACAAGAAATAGTAGTATGGGGGTCCTTCTGTGGTCAAACGCTGGAGATCAGAAATTCACTCAAGAACCAGAATTTCAGGAAACGGTGTGGAAGGCATGTCCCTTTGCCTCAGAAGGGGTCCAGTCTTGGACTACTGGTTCCAAATTAGGACATTACATGTTCAGTTTATCTCCTAATTTTCTAGATAGGGCAACCAAAACTCAGAGAGGGATGGCAACCTGCCTGGGGTCACCAGCCAGCCAGCTGGGAGCAGTGGAGTCTCAAATCCAGGGCTGCAGACTCCAGGGCCCAGGCTTTTTGCCATTGGTAGGTTCCTGCCTTCACCTGCCTCTTGTAGGTGACCCAGGCCACCTAAGAGGTGGGAGGCAGTGGCCTGAGTGAAAGGGAAGATGGAAGCTGAGGTGGTATTGATGAAGGAGGAGGGACCAGGAAGGAAGAGGTGTTTTTACCTTGAATTATTTTTCTTAAATGCCACAATGGCTTTGCAGCACTTGGGATCTAAGTAGACAGATCAATGAAAATAATTATAGCAAACATCCTGCCTTCCCACTTCCCTCCTTCTTCCATCTCCGCAGCTCCCTTGGACTAACAGAGGGGCTGGATCACTCAGCTTTGTGCTCCAGCCCCAGGGGAGCAAGGGCAGTAGCCCCTCTGCCCTCTGCCTTCTTTTCACTTTGTTTGCAGGCGGCTTGGCCTGACTCGCGGCTCAGATCTCAGAGAGAGGAGCAGATCCAGCAAGAGCAGCAGCTTCAGTAATGGCAGCAGCAGCAGGAAAAATGAGCCAGAGGCAAGAGAGAGAGACAAGCAACTCCTACAGAGACTTAGAACCTGGTAAGAGGGCTTCGTTCTTAGAACCCATTTATGGCTGAGAAATAAACCTTCTGGCAAGCCTTTTATTTCTAATCAGATGACAAGATTAGTCAAAGCCATATGAATGAAGCTGTAGGAGTCATCTATCTGTTCACCCATCCATCCACCCAATCCAGTCATCCATCCATCCATCCACTCACCCACCCACCCACCCACCTACCCACTCAACCACCCATCAGTCTGTTCGTCCATCCATCCATCCATCCATCCATCCATGTATTCATCCATGTATTCATCCCTTTTCAATCATTTAATGACCATTTACTGAGGATCTAACAGGAAATGGCATTGTAGTGGAAAGGGTCTGATAGCCCTGATTCAAATTCTTGTTCTGCCATTTCAGAGTTAGCTGTGTGTGCTGGATGTCTTCCATTTGCCCTCCAGATTCACTGCATAGACCTACGTGGACTGCTTCAGGAGCTCCCTTGCCTCCTGGCTTCTGTGTGTGCTCATCTCATGGAGAGTTCCAGCAGGAGAAGAGAGGGAGGGAGGAGAGCAAGGTTGGAGTATTTAACTTTCCATTTTCCTCCCTATGTGGTCCCTTAACTAAAGGTCATGGGTCTTGCTAGGTGGCCCTCTCCACACAACCCTTTCCATCCTTGGGTTGTGGGAATCTCCCTTTCAGGTAAAGGCACTAGTAGTTACCTGCCCCAAGGTACTTCTATATCCCTTATGGTTTCCCTATGCCCTGCCCATGTCTTTTCAAATAACCCTTTCATTAAACTTTCCTCAAGTTATTTCAGTTTCAGTTTGCCATCAGGTTCCTGCTGAGACCCGGACTAAATATACTGTGTGATCCTGAGTAAGTTACTTTGCCTCTTTGAGTCTCAATTCCTCCCTGGGTAAAATGAGAGTATAAATTCTGCTCTGCAGGGTTGTTGTGAGGCTCAGAGAGGATAAGGGACTTACCCAAGTTTGCACAGCTGGTTAAGGGGCGGAGGTGGGAGGTGAAACCAGAAATATTTAATCCAAACCCCAACCTCCTAGGATCTGGGGCCCTAGGGTGGTGGCTGTGAGCATTTTGGGATAAGTGACAATGGAGGCTCATGTTAATGGACTCGATGCCCCTCTCCAGCCTCACAGGACCCTACTGGCCAGTCTGGCATTGGTACCTTGCATTCATTGCTCAGGTGCTGGCTTGAGATCCTGCAGAAGGGAAGCAGTTAGCATCCTTCTTCCAGCCGCTACAGGGAAAGTCTCAGAGAGGCTAAACCATCAATTCCATTCAAGAGCAGCATTCAAAAAAAAAAAAAGGATACCCTGGTGTTGGCTGATGAGATAAAAAAAAGAAGTACTGTCAAATTTCCTTCTTGACTGGACAGATAGTATTAAGGGAAGGGGAGCTGGTATTTGTCCAAGAGATCTCCATGTGCCACGCACTTAAATGAAGTCTTTCATCTAATCTCCCAGAAATATATGAGGTGGGAATTCTTATCGCTATATTCCAGGTAAGGAAACTGAGGCATAGAAAGGTTAAACAGCTCACACAGCGTCCAGCCAGTAAGGGGTGGGGTAAGTGAGGGACAGCTCAAACCCAATCAGTCTGCCTGTCAGCCTTCCCTCTTCCTATAATACGAGGACCAACAGAGGGAGACAATAATCTGTTTTATTTGCTCAGCAATTTATATTTCTCCCTGCATCTTCTGGGACTTTGGTCCATCAATTATCCTTGCCCTCGCTCCTGCATCTTCAGCCTTACTCTCTTCCTTGGCTCCTTCTCCTGTACATAAGAATGTGTGTAAGTCTCCTGCATCCTTTCTTTTCTTTTTTTTCTATAAATTTATTTATTTTTATTTTTGGCTGTGTTGGGTCTTCATTGCTGCACGTGGGCTTCCTCTACCCATCACCACTCTTTCTTGCCCTACTTCACCTCCTCATCTACCACCACCAGCCTTCCATCCCCATCAAGCCCTGTCCAGTGAAGACCACCAATGACCTCCTGGTTGCCAATTTCAATAGGAACTATCTAGTTTCATCCTCAGCTTCATTCATTCATTCATTCAATAAATATTGTTGAGTCCCTACTATGCTATGTGTCAGGCATGATTCTAGGTACTGGAGATAAAGCAATGAACAAAACAGAAAAAAAATAAAACCCTGCCATCATGGAGCTTACATTCCAGTGGTTTGGGGTGACAGATGATTTTAAAAAGTACAGCAGCTCTTCCATTTCTCTCTCTCTCTCTCTCTCTGTCTCTCTCTGTCTCTCTCTGTCTCAATTGTGTGTCTCCCTGACCAAGTCTTCTTGGTCTTACGTGACAGCATTCCCTCCCCTCTCTTTCTCACTTGCGGAAGCTGATCAGCCCATCAGTTCTGTCCTTGGCCCTGATGTCCTTCACCCACTCCAGAAAGAACTCATCTACTCCCTGGCTCAACTGCCTGAACTCACAGGATTCCTGAATCCCTATTCCCAGTCCAAGCACTGCTTTTGTGCTGCAGATGTGTTTATCCAGCTGCCTTCTTGACTCTTCCACATGGACGCCTTACCTCAAGCCCCTTTTGATCACAACTTATCCTTAACTGAATACTCTCTTCCTCCACCCCCAGTCTGCTCCTTTCCCTGTATTCCCAGGCTCTGTGTGGTCCTGGGTGTTCCCAGGCATGCATGCTGCACTCCTGGTCTTTATCTTATGTATCCCCCTACTTCCCCTCTTCCTGAGACCTATCATCTCCTGGGCTAGTTCCTCCCACACCACCCTGCCCCCACCCCGACCCCGATGCCACTTACGTGGATCCCCACGGCCACCTTATCTGTAGTCTCCACCGTCTACACTCAAGCACGGGGCTTGGCATGTAAGGGGCTTCCACTTAGTGTGTGCTGTGGGAATGTGTGCACATCTAAATAAGAGAATGCAAATGCCTTCCCTGTCTACAAGCTCATGGAGTCCTCACAGCAACTCCAAAAATGGTCAACACTTTCCTTTCACAGCTCAGGAATCTGAGGCTTAGAAGCATGAAAGAAAGTCCTGCAGCTAATAAGGGGAAAAGCCAGAGCTGCAGCTTTCCTGTTTCTCTGGATTTGAGAAATCCAACACTTAGGGCTTCAGGCTGGGCTAGGACAGTTCCAGGAGTGACTTGCCAAGAAGCAAGAAGTTCTCTGAGTGGATGAAGTAATGTTTCCAGAGCTAATAAAGCCAAGGTTCTTACCGCCTTCTCCAAGGGAGAGAAATTAAGAGTGCAGCTATAGTCCTCAGCGGCTCCTGGTGACCAGAGAGCCCAAGGTCAGCCCTGCTGAGGGTGTAATTTGCCCCCAGAAACATCCACTGAGTGCTGATGGTGTGCACGGCACTGCTCTAGGCCTGGCCAAGTTGCCGAGTTAATACCACTGGCTGATTGTAACACCATGGGAAATAAACTCTTCAAAAACGGAAGCAAAATATGCTGTTGCAAGTAGGGGGAGAAAAAAAGGATCGTTGTAAATGCATATTAAGTATATCTGACACTGTGTATGATAGATTTTCAATGCCAGGCAACTTGTTAGCTTCCTAATATGTGTATTCTGGGATGTTTGCAAATATGTTACAGAGCTTGGCAAACAGCTCCACAGGCGCGGTGGAGAGGCTGCTCTTATTTCAAGCCGATGTCATCTGTGGCTTTTAAACTCTCTCCTGCCCCAGTTAACCCAGACCTGGGTTGGTGGCCCCCAGAGCAACTCACCTCACCATAATCTTTTCCATCCCTTTGGGACAGAAAAAGGTCAGTGGATCTACCAACTCAGCTCAGCTTCCTATAGAGGGTTGCAGCCCCACCCTCCGGCTGTCCTAAAACCCTGGAGTGCCAGGGCTAAAGGGGCCTTTCTAGAGCTTTGAGTCCCAGTGCCCATTTTACAGCAGGGAAAATGGAGGCCCACATAGGAAAGGTCCTTGCCTGAAGTCACTGGTGCAAGGTGACAGCAGAAGTAGGACTAGATCCAGGCCACCAGCAGCATTCCTGGCCATTTTGCTTGCTGGTTAGAGTTTAGGGAAGAGGCTGCATCTGTCTCCAGAACCATTGCATTTTTTTGGCAGAGGCCAGAGCAGCAATCAGGGAATGAAGGAGGAGACAGCATCCATCTCTCATGCCTCTGGGCAGAATTAAATGCCCTGTCCTTGTTCCCATTCTCCTCCTTGTACCCTGTCTTCCAGAGCAAAGGGTTTAGGTCCCAGCAGCCAGCCACAGGGCCCGCCGGGGGATAAGAATTGGAGACCTGGTAGAGGCAGATACTGCCCTAAGCTCCCCCTCTCTGGCTGACTTGCTGTCCTTCTGGTCTAAGGAACAGAGCCTGGAGAACTCACCCAGAGCAAAGGAAATCCCCACGAGACTTGGTTTTTGTTACCTGCCTGCGGATCTTGCCTGGTTAACCCCGTGGGTCATTTTAATTTTCCAGAAGCTTTTCGACTTCCCTTGGATCCTTAATCAGATAAGGGGATCTGTGTATGTGTTTGAGTGCGTCTGTGTATGTGTGCATGTGCGTGTGTGTGTGTGTGTGCACATGTGCACGCGTGCCTGGGCTCACTCCGCTCTCCTCCTTTCTTTTTCCCTTCCTCTCTCCCTCCCACAAGCGCTCACTCTCTCCATAATCACTTCCCATCTCTTCCAGAATGCTAAGTGGAGTCTGGAGATGAGACGAAGGCCGATTTCATCTCCAAGCCCTCACGCCTCTCCCCTGTCCATTGTCCCTTTCCCTGTTATTCTGAGAGCAGATTTGGCAAAGTGCTTTCTTGGAGGAGGGAGAGGGACATCTCTCCCCTGTCCATTTGCTCCCCCTGCAAGGGTGTTTTTGCCATCCCCTGCTCTGTTGTCATTGGGTCCCCACGTAACTGCCCGAGCCCAGTGCTGCTGGCAGTCACGAGCCAGCTCAGGCTGGGGGAACAGAATGTATGAAGTCACATAATTGGATGAGGAGGAAAGCCGATGGCTGGCGGGTGCCTTGGTGATGCCCAGGGAAAGAGAGCCCGATAGGGCGCCTCTAATAGCTTATCTCCTAATACTTTTTGTTAGGAAGCTGTTGTCTTCCCCTCCGAGCCTGTCTGCCCAGTGAAGCGCGACCTGGCTGGTGTCAGCCGCCTCCTCCTGCAGAGAGAACACACAGCTCCCTTCTGCGTTGGCGGGCTCAGCACCCATCCTGTTACTGGGCATTCTTCTCCGGCCTGAGGGGGCCTTGCCCACTAGGGTGGGAGGTTAGCTCAGCACAGCAGGAGGAAGGGGAGAGAAGGCCATCCAGCACTCTCTCTGCAGAGCCTTTCATGTGCCCCATTTGTCTTTGTCCCGCTCTACTGGGCATGTTGCTTGGCACACAGCAAGCACTTAATAAGTGTTTGTGGTTCTGAACTGAATTATCTACTGATGGCACTGGGCTGGACCAGATCACTTGAGGTCCTTTCCAGCCCTAAGGTCTATGGGTCTGATAAATGCTGCCACGCACCTACAGTGTGTGTCTCAGGCACCGGTGCTGTCTCGGGAGCTTACCTCACTGGGCTGCCATGCGAAGGAAGTGAAATCACAAGCGCGAGTACCAGGGGCCTTACTGCATGCATCAACACCTTCCCTGTGTCTTCCCGACGCCGAGGATGCTTACCCTCTAAGGCCCCTTGGAGAATCATCTTGCCTGATTCCACTGTCTACCAATTAAGTCCCCGAGGCCCCAGGGGTGACTTGCCCAGGGCCTCACATCCATCTGAAACAGAGTTAGGAGGCAAACTCAGCGTGGATGACTCCCAGCATGGCACTCTCTCCAGAATAGCAGGTTGCCAGAGAGTTGAGACCTGGACCCAAGAAAAGTGCACGTGGGACAAAGGTGGGCCAGGCATAGACTGGTACTTGAATCCAACAGGAAGTACTCTAAGGATTCAGATAAAGAAGGCACACTCCCAGCATTGGTAGTCTTCAGTCTTTCATGGTTTGTCTGTTCTTTCATTTGTTCCTTTGTTCATTCATTCATTCGATGAATATTTAATGAGCACCTTCTCTATGCCGAGCACAGGAAGTTGACTAGACTGAGTCCTTGGAGGAAAGGAGCTTATAGTCTAGCTCTATTCCAGGTTGGCCACTCCTGGTTCCCCACCTTGGCTCTGCCTTGCCCTATGAGGATCCCATCAGCCCTCTGGATAATGTTGCTTCCTTTCCCAGCAGCAGGGAGACCCACTCCTGAGCCCTGTGGGCAGTACTTATTCTCTGTCCTGTCCCTGACTCATAGACAGAGCCCAGGCCCTTTCCCCAGCTGCAAAGAAAGTGTGTGCACGACCCATCCTCACCACCCAGTGCTGCCAGGAGTGTGCCCCCGGCTGGGTGGCCTGGCTGTCCCCCGATTGTCTGGAGTTGCTATACTTTCTGTGGCCTCAGCCATATCCAAAGCAGGATGAACCGTGTCCCCAGGGAGGAGGGAATGGGAGGGAACTCAGCTGAGCTGCTGGTCAGGCTTTGAACTTTGACCCTGGTTCTTGCCGACTTTGTGATCAAGGGCCTGCCTGGTATCTTCATTTGAGAAGCCACTTCCTCTGGGATAAAGGTTCTTCTAGGAAGGGAGTCCTGTTCCCATAGCTGTCTCCCTACTTCTTGATGCCATATTGCCCTGTTCTCACCGGCGCAGAACTCCTCGTCTGGCCTGCGCCCGCTGGTCTGCTTGGGCCTCCTCCCATTGAGGCTGTGATGCTGCTTGCTTTCTGATTGCAGCCGTCTATGGGCTGGCCAGCAAGTCTCTGACCCAGAGCCAGGGGGGCAAAGCCAAATCCCCAGGACTCTTCATGCACGTCTGCACTTCCAAGTCCCAGGGTGAACCAGCAGCAAGAAGTGGACTGATGCTTAGGAGCTCAAGAAATCCTTTCCTTCCTATGTGCTGACGCCGAGTGGGTGTTCACCCTGGTGAGTGGTCACATGCTGGCTGATAGCTTGATCCCTCCTTGGGAGTGGGAGGGGAAACTGGCAGAGTGTCTCAGGGTCTGGAGTCGGGCTAGAGTCTCTGAGCTGCTTGTTTTGGGGCCACGGGCAAAGGTGTTTGGCGGGGGAGGGTAGCCAGCATTCCTGGTCCTATTAGCATCACCTCTTCCCTGCCTCCCTCCCCATCTGTCCCTTGCTCACTCTGCTGGTGGGTGAAGTGGAAAATAACCCGGTTCTTAGGGGAGTGTGTGTCTCTGCTCCTTTCCCTGGCTGCTAATGGAACTGGCAGTTGTCCCCAGCCATGTGTGGCTGCCCTGACCCTCTGAGACTGAGGGTGGAGACCAGCCAGGGGAAAGGACTTTTTGCTTGGTTATGTTTCCCACGGGGCACAGAGCTGACATCATGCAGGCAGAGCAGAGAAACAGAGCAATTGATTTGGAGGCGGAGACTTGAGCATAATAATCACAGCTTCCATTTTCTGAGCGCCTCCTTTGAGTCAGGCAAAATGCAAGTTTTTCTAGTTGCATTGTCTCATTTAATCCTCGACCCCAGGAGATAGGGTAGGTATTGTTATGCTCTTCTTCTGCAGCAGCGACTGAGGCTCAGAGAGGTGAAGTAACTTGCTTATAGTCACACAGCTAGAGAGTGGCAGAGCTGGGATCTGAACGAGGACTGCCTGACTCTGAAGTTCTTTCCTGGTGCTGTGGGAGGGTTCCCAAAGGGTACCGACGTGCTGTAACCCCTGTAGCATGGTGCCGCATGCCTGATTCCACCTTGGATGGGTAAGGAAAACAGGCAGGAAGGCTGCCCACTTAGAGAGGGGTTTCCCAAGGGAGCCTGAAATTGCAGAGCCTGAGAGACCATTGGAATCCAGGTGAGGGGCTACCTGAGCCATACCCAGGAAATCAGGAGTGTGTGTCATACCTTTCGAACTTTCAAAGTCACTTTTTCCTTTTCCTATGGTCACACTATACAAACTGTGTGACTGTATCTAACCTTGGATGGGTTGACCACCTGTGTTGGGCTCAAGAAATCCAACTCTGGGAAGACCAAGTGATAAGCCCCTTGTTGAATGGGTGAGGTGCAATGAGGCTGGACATGGCCTTGGAGGTGGCCAATGGAAGTTCCGAAGCCAGATGGAGCTCTTGAGAGGAATGGGGCAGTGCAGTCCTGTGGGAAGCTGGAGACCAGCTCAGTGCAGCTGGGCGCTTGGCATGGGCCAGAGGGGCTGCTTGAAAGCTCTTTGCATGTAATAGGTGCTCAATAAATACTTGGATCAAGAATAAATGGGCTCCATCCAGAGGATTTATCATTACCCTTGCATAAAAGGAATGAACGTTTATTGACCATCTACTATATGTCAGGCACACTGCTAGCCATTCTCACGTATGTTATCTCAGGTAGTCTGGGTTTTTGTCAAAGCAGGACATTTAAGCCTCCACATGGGGGAAGCAACACACGATGCCCCCAGAAAAGCCCCCTCTGCCTGCAGAAGCACGAGTCCCATCATTTTCCCAGTTCTGCGGGGGAGCCCTCTGGGGTCCATTCTCTATCTCCATCTTTAGCACCCCTCGTTCCAATCTTCCACTTCTGTGCTTGTGCTGCGGTGTTGCTTTTGATGCCACATCCATCCCCTGAGGGGTTAGAGTGACTGGCATTGAGAAGCAGGAGGGGACCTTGGAGACGCAGCGTGGTGAGGATTCCAGGGCTCTGGGTCCACCCACCTCAAGTCCTGGCTGCTGTCTTGTCCTGCTGACTTGCTGTGTGATCTTAGGCAAGCCACGCCCCACCCCCCCACCCCCCAGCTGGTTTCAGATTCTGGAATGTGATGGGGATTCGGGGAAGGACTCAGTGCCTTCTTAGGTCTTTCCTTGCATCTTGGTCCTGTTCTGTGTTTTTTTCCCTCTCCTCACTGCCAGGCATAGTTAATCACATGGGATTTGTGAGTCCTGGCCCCACCACTTTCTGGCTCTTTGACGTCAGGCAAGTTACTAACCTCTGTAAGCCTCAATTTCCTCATCCGTAGAATAATACCCTCCTTATGGGTTGTCGCGAGGATTAAATGCATATAATCACGGAAAGTGCCCGATCCAGGGCCTGGGGCTCAGCTGGTGTTTCTTCATCCTCCTTCCCTCTTCCTCTCCTTCCTTCTCACCCTCGTCTTCATGGGGGAGCAGGATGGAGCCAGCCCTGGCAGAGGGTGGACGCATCAGTCACCAGTCCCTGTTCTGTTCTCCTGGAAGAAGCAGTCAGGACTCTGGTTCTGCTCTGTCTCACTGTCTTTCCAACCATCAGTGTATTTCAACCACTTTAAATTCCACCGTCATTTGGTTTGATCTCTGCCAACCCCATCTCCTGGGGCAGGGGTAGAAGGACTGTCTGTCTCTGAGTCCCTAGGAAGAGGAAGGAGGATGGCCAAGGAGAAACCAGTATAGATGAGCCTAGAATACCAGTCAAGTCCAGACTGGGAAAAGGTCCTGGGGCAGGGATTGCTAAAGGAGAAGAGGCAGTGGGCCTTGCTGCACCTCTGAGGCCCGGGACCTGGGCGGCTGGGAGGATTGCCTCTGCTTCCCTGTTCTGAGAGATGGACAGGCAGGACCGGAAGACCTCTAAGGTCCCAGCAGTAGCACTCTTGGGTCCTACAGCCTGATGACCTGTGGCCTGACTCCTTCAATGTCATTTCTTCCTATTTCACCCCAGGTCTTACCACCCCCAAAGTCCCCAAGCCTTCTAATTCAATATTTCCTGCAAACTCTGTTACTGACTGACATTCATCAAGCATAGCCCAAAAAAGTGGTCAAATGTTTGGGTGGGGACAGTAGGGCACAGGGCCTGGAGATCACGAGTAGCCATACTGCATGGTGGAAAAAGCTCCCAACAGAGACTAGGTTCTGGTCCCAGCTCTGACATGAATTACCTGGATGATTCAGGAGGAGTCACTCTCTGGGCCTCAGTTTCCTCATCTAAGAAATGGGTGAGTAGGGCTTGATGACTCCCGATGGACTCTCAGCTCTATTCATCTGCCTCTGAGCTCCTCAGGGGCCTCAGGCTATGTCCATGGTAGGGATGCCCGGGTTCCCCACTGCCCGCGGACCCCTTCCCCCTCCTGGACCCCAAGACCCTTCTCTGCAGAGTCGAAGCTTTACCCTTTGCCCTCCCTCCCTGCTTCCTCCCTTCCCATCCTCTGGTGTCTGTGAGCACCTGCTGTGGAATGCACTGAGTTAGGCCCTGGGAGTGTGGGTTGTGTATGGAGATGGACACAGTTCTCTCTGCAGAGGCACTTATTCTGGAAAAGGCTTTGTGTGCACGCAGACACAGCATACATGGGAGGTGGGAGGTAAACTGCAGATGGGAGGCCACGGAGAAAGTGAGAGGTATTGAGGGAGGCCTGGGGAGGCCACTGGGAATCTTCACGGAAGGGGCAACATAACTGGATCTTGAAGGATTGCACAAGAAAACTCCCTACTGACAGGGGAGCATAAGGGCCTCCTGGGCACGATGATTAGCATCAGCAAAGCAGGGAGGCTTAAGGATGGGAGGCATGTTTAGAGAAAGGGGTTCTAGGTGGTGGGAGGGTAGGTTGTGTCCAGCAGGGGGGAGCGTGGAAAGCTGAGCAATCAATGAGCCAGAAAGAAGGATCTGGGCCAGATTAGGGAGGACTTTGGACTGTATCCATTTTTTATAAACCATGTATCTATTAAAAAAGATGATAATAATAGCTAACACACAGCATTCATTCTAACTCAGAGGCTGTTCTAAGCATTCAGTACTTGTTCTGTTTTATCCTCCCTCAATCCCTATGACATATATACTATCAGCATCCCCATTTTCCAGATGAGAAAACTGAGGCATGGAGAAGTTACTTGCCTGAGGTTCCACAGCCGAAAGTGACAAGGATTCAAATCCAGTTAGTTGAGCTTCACAGCCTGTCCTCCGAGGCACCAAGGGGGCGTGAAATACAGCCCCCAAACGGTGCTGGCTGCCCTGGGCCCGAGGTTTTCCTCACGAGGCTGGGCCTCCTCCCTGGCTGGACCACCCATCACCCCTCACCTACCCTCTCACGCAGATAGGTGAGGGATGGCAGCCAGGAGCCTGGGTTCGGGGAGCATCTGTGCTCAGTTCTGAACATCTGCCTCCGTTTTTATCTGATAACTCCCATCTTCTCCCTGCTGGCAGGAAATAGCACCTGCTTTCCACGGTCTTAATTAAGCCGCATCGTTGTTTTTATTTACTTAGCACCAGTGCATGAAGTATCTCCAGTGCAAAATGAGGAGTGGCAGGTGAAGAGGTGGGGCCCGTGCTTGCAAAGTCTTGCTGTTTGAGCCAGGGAGAGCCTTGGCTACTGACAGGTACACCCCACAGCCCTGAAACCTTCAAGGACGCCCCACTACCTACCTGCACCAGCCAAGAAGGTCCACATTCCCCAATGTGTCAATCAAGCCTCTCCTTGATTTCGGCCACCTCCACTATTTAGTAGTTCTGAGACCTTGGCTAAGATGCTTAACTTTATAGAGCCTCAGTTTCCTCATCTGTAAAATGTGGTTAATGATACCCGCCTTTGAGAATTAATGTGATATAAATAATATTCCCTAAGCCTCTAACCTGGGGGTGGCACACAGTAGGTGCTTAAGTACTTTCTCCGTGTTTTATATCATCCTCCCCAAGCCCCTGTGAGGTGTGTACTATTATTATTCCCATTTTCCAGAAGAGGAACCTGAGGCATGGAGTGGTGAAGTTACTTGTCTAAGGACAGGTAGCAAAGGTCAAGCGGCCAAGGCTTCACATGCACCAGTCTCTCCTTCTACCTGGGCCATCCTTCCACGCACAACCTGTCCTTCATCCAAATGACATTGTTTGCGGCTGCCATTTCCCAGCAACTCTGCCTTTTCTCATGCGGTCCCCTGCCCCTGGCTCCACACTTTCAGGTCTGTTTCTACTGCTGCTCCCTTCAGAAAACCTTTCCTGATTTGCTAACAGAACGGAATTTCTCTCCCTGCTCTGAACTTGTGACTTTCTTGGACTTTAAATGCAAGGATTTGGACTCAAATCCTAGTTCTGCTACTTAACTGCAGGGAGTGACCATAGGTAAGTCACCTGGTCCAAATCCTGCCCTCACCTTTGACTTGGCTGTGTGGCCTTGGGTGGTTTAAGTGAGTCTCTGTTTCTCTCTGTTATTATGCGTGGAAATACCACGTGCTCAGCACCATGACAAACAGCACCCGGATTCCGGAGCCAAAGTGCTTGGGCTCAAATCCCAGCTCAGCCACTCAGTATCCATGTGAATTTGGCAAAGTTAGTTAACTTTTCGGTGCCTCAGTTTTTCCATCTGTGACATGGAGAGGCTGTAATGATACCAACCCCACAGTGCTGTTGTGAGGATTAAATGAGATAATACACAGGGGACACTTAGTACCTGGCACTTAGTAAGAGCACAGTAAGCACTGGTTGCTACAATATCTGAGGATTGCTTGGGGATTAATGGAGACTGTGCAAGTATTTTAGTAAATTTCCAAGTTCTGGATCAACACGAGGTATTGATTGTTCTCCTTCTGCCTTGGACCTGGGCCATTTGTGCCTGGCCTCATCCCCCTCTAGGGGAGGGATCAAGTCCCTCCAGAGGCTCTGCCTTAAGCCCTGAGCTCCATACACAAGATTCAGGTGACCTGCTTGGGCAGGCAGCCCTGCCTCAGTTTCCCCAAGGACCCCAACTGCGATCACACTGGGAGCTGAGGCGATCAGCTGGCCTCTTGGTCTGGCCCCAGCCTGCTGCTCGGGGCTCCTGGTCAGCACTTCCCGCAGAGCCCCAGTCAGCATCTCTGGGGATGCCCGCAGTGTGCCATCCTCACCCAGGGTCCACAGCAGGGGGGATGCCTGCCTGGAGGGAGGCAGGAGGAAGGCCTCCCAAGACCCTTGCTGCTCTGACTTTCCAGGAATCCAGCCCTTGGGGTTCCCAGAAATACCCTGTGTCCCTCCCCGTTCAGCCTGGGGGCTCTGCTGGGGACACCTGGGGGTGGGGCACAGGCCCTTTGCTGAAGTAGTGGGAGGAGTGGCAGGTGAGGGACAGAGGGTTTTCCCCTCTTCTGCAGTTTGAATTTACCTTTCCAACAGGTCAGTGAGCTGCGGAGTTAATTCAGAGAATCGCCGAGGTGGCAGCAGCAGCTGTGCCCTGGGCACAGCCGATCAGTCAGCCATGAGGGCGCTAACCAGGACTGGCAGCGCCATCCACTCATCGCCAGGCAAAGCAGAGGGTGGCGCCACTGAGTGAAGCTGCCACCACTGCCCTCGCCCTGTGCCTGGCTCAGCCGCCAGCTCCCGGGGGTGGTAAGCGGCTGTGGCCCAGCCTATCAGGCACTACAGGGATCAGTGCAGAAGGCCATCTTGCTCGCACAGCATCTGGTGCTGCTGGGGACACCGGCTCACCTGGCTTCAAATCCCAGCTGCCATTTGCTAGCTGGGAGACCCTGGGCAAGTTCCTTAACCTCTCTGAGCCTCAACTTCTTTGTCAGTATCACAGGCACAGTAAGAGTGCCTGCTTTACAAGGCTCTTGGAAGGATTTTAAAAGATCAGCCTGGAAAGTGTGAGTGTCACAGAGAGTACTCCCCATGCTTATAATTATGATTAAGAGTTTATTTAGTTTTAATTTTTTTATAGATGAGATTTCCCCTGACCAAAGTGGTCCAGCTTGGGTGTTTCGGATTCTGTGGCACTTAATTTTTCCATCTGGGTGGATAATACAGAGAAGCATTACAGGATTATTCTCACTTTGTTTTCATAAATGTTTTTGAGCACCTACTGTGGTGCTGTAACCGGGTTGAGACAACGTGAACAGCACACAGCCCCTCCCTCAAGGAGCTCATCCGCCACGTCCGGTTGGTGGGCGGTGTGGAACCATGAGGATTAACCAAGAAGCCAAGGGAGTGGGAAGTGGACGGGCAAAGGGAGGAAGAGTCTGGCTCCGATGGCCCAGGGCAGTTTCTGAGGGGTGATGTGCAGTCACGGGATGGGGTGAGGAGACACCCAAAGCCAGTGGGGAGTGATACTGGAGTTTAGAGGGCGTGAAGTCTGCAGTTTCCTGGTACCAGATCATGGAGGGCCTTGACTGCCGAACCTAGGACCCAGGCTGTTATTCCCCCAGCAGCAGGTAAAGGGCATCTGATGCGCCAGCCTCACGGTAGTTAGATGCTGGCTCAATGCCTAGTGCATTAGGAGGAGAAAATATGCCTGGTTTTGCAAAACTTGATAGCCTAGAGCTGACACAGACCTGATGGAAGAGGTGGCTTTCTCTTATCAGACAGGATTCTCCCTGCCACAAAAGACTGTGCTACAATTTCCTTTAAATAACAAGTCTCCTTGGTGTCTTTTTCTCTTCTTTCTTTTTCTTTTTCTTTCTTTCTCTCTCTCTCTCTTTTTCTTTCTTTCTTTCTTTCGTCTTTCTTTCTCCCTTCCTTCCTTTCTTTTATCCCTTCCTTTCTTCCTTCTTTCTTTCTTCCTTTCATTCTTTCATCTTTCTTTCTTCTTGTAAAGGAAATATACTTGGTATGTGAAATGTGGCAGACCTCTGCATTGAGCTACGGCCATAGTTTCCTTCTTTCTTTAAAAAATACTTTTTAAAAATTGTGGTCAAATACACATAACATAAAATTTACCGTCTTTGCCATTTTTAAGTGTATATTTAGTGTTAAGTACATTCACATTATTGTGCAATTAATCGCCAGGATTTTTTCATCTTGTAAAACCGAAACTCTGCATCCATTAAAAAATAACTCTCCATTCCCTCCTCCTCCCAGCCCCTGGCAGCCAGCATGCGACTTTCTGTCTCCATGAGTTTGACTCCTCCGGGTCCTCACATAAGTGGAATTATGCAATGTTTGTCTTTTTGTGACTGGCTTATTTCACTTAGCAAAACGTTTTCAAGGTTTGTACATGTTGTAGCATTTGTCAGAATTATGTGATTATACCACATTTTGTTTATCCATTCATCCATCGATGGATACTTGGATTCCTTCTCTCTTGACTCTTGTGAATAATGCTGCTACGAACATGGGTGTACAAATACCTGTTTGAGTTTCTGCTTTGCCAGTCTTTCAGATATATACCTGGAAGTGTCTGGATCAGATGGTAATTCCATATTTAAGTTTTTAAGGAACTTCCATACTATTTCTGGTCATGGGAGGAACTTCAGAAACCACACAGACCTGCTTATGGACAGGGGAAATGGGGGCCCAGCCATGGACCCTTCCTTCTGCATCTCGTGAGTTGGTGACCCAGTCAAGACTAGAACCCGGGGTTCGGGGTTCTCAGTGTGTGCTTCTTGTACCTTTAAAGATGGCTGTGGGAACACCCTGCTGAGGCATGCCAATCTGTAGGTGGGGACACCAGAGCCCAGAGAGGCAGGGGCCCCTGCAGTCACACAGCCGGCTGGGCAGACGGGCAGACAGCCTCCCTACCGAGTGCCTTCCACTCTACAGGGCTCTGGGGGCTCTTCCCATTCTGAGCTTTAGTTCAGAAGGCAGAGCCTCTCCTTTTGGTCTCCAGAGCCCACGCAGCCTGACAAGGATGCTGTTGGATGCTGAGGAAAGAGCACAACACGGAGACCCCAGATCTAGCTGTGTGGGCCCACGAGTCATTCTCTCCTTGAGGGCCTCAGTTTACCCTCCTGTACAGTTGGGAAGGGGGCAGATAGATGGTTTCTCGGGCCCTGGCAGCTTTGCTCTCCCCCATCCAAGGAAGCCTGGCTCTGTGGCATGCTGACAAGTGCTCCCTGGTGCAGACAACCAGCATTCCTTCGTTTGTACTATGGCTCCCCAAGTGCCACGCTTCTCTTTGTTTTAAAGGTGGGAAAAGGAGGGCCCTTAGGAACAGGCACACTGCAGGGAGGGTGGATGAGAACCTAGGCATCCAGGCTCCTTCCTCACCATGACTGCAAAGGGATAGGGGGCCCAACCCCTGCTGATCCTGTGCTATTTGCTTCCAGCAGCCTCCCCCAGAGTCAACATTGCTGGGAACCAAAGGGAACAGCCACCCCAACGGGCTTCACCCGCTAGCTCTGGGGAAGCCCTGTGCCCTTAGCTCATTGAGGATGCATGATGTTTAATCTCTGAGTGAGACCAAGAGGCGGCTGGGTCTGCAATAAAGGTTCCCTCCTGCCCCGGCTGGCCAGCACCATGGAAACATTAGGTGGTGGCCAATATCACTTATTTATTACTGAGCACTTAGGCAGCTATTCTGGGTTTCTGCCCAGAGCACCCTCCTCCCTCTTCCCATCTACCAGTCCTGTCTCCGTACTCAGGCCACCTCCTCTCTGCTTCTGTTCTGTCCTGAACGGCCCAGGCTGCCTGGGGGTGAAACACAGAAGGCGGGTCCATCACAGCCACAGAGCACCACGTGGGACTGGGATTGCCATTATTACCCCAACATCCCAGGTAAGGAAACGGCCTCTTAGAGAGTGTAAGAGACTCACTTAACGGCAGACAGTTGGTAAGTGGCAAAGCCAGGACTGGACCCCAGTCAGGTTCATCGGATGACCTGCTGAGTGCTTATGCAGCCTCCCAGCCGGCTTGGAGCTGCCCTGGGAGCGAGCGGGAGGAATCTGGTTCGGCCAAGGTCAGTGACTAAGCAGGCTTTAGAAGCCAGCCTCGCTCATGGATGATGGAGGATGCAAGGCCGCTCTGGGATTCCAGATGCAGATGATGGCTCTATGGCCTCGGACCAAGCACCCACTTCTCGGAGCTGCCCCATCCTCACACTGGGAATCGTAACTGAGAATCCTCACACAGGGGGCCATCCTGCCTTGCAAGGCTGTGAGCCTTGTGTCATGCTGGCGTGGGTCTGGGGAACCCTTTAGCCAGTGGCTACTGTTTTACCCTGATGGTTAGTTAGAGCATGGAACTCTCTGGGGAAGAGAGAAACTCGAGAGCTGGAACTTTCTGAAGGAAGATCTGCCCCCCACTTTACAGATTCTAGAAAACCTCAGCCCCTAACAGCTCCATCCCCAGGAAGCCCAGCCAGAGAGGACAGCCCCTCTCTTCCACTCTGTCTCATTATCATTGAGGTCAGAGCCAGAGGAGCTGGAGGGACCTTCTTGTCTAGTCCCTGAGGTTCAGAGAAGGAAAGGTGCTGGCCCACGGTCACACAGCAGTCAGTGGAGGAGTGTGGTCTCTGCTGTCCAGTTCCATGCCCCTGACCCCGTGCTGCTGGCAGTCGGGGTGTGGGGCCTGGCTCAGTGGGGGACCTGCAGACACCTCAACTTCTCCCTGAGCGAACACTTGCATCAGGGGTCACAGGCAGTTTCCTCTCCCAGGATACCCCGTGAAATGGTGTGGGAAGACAGGGAGAGGTGGAAGAGGCTTCTGCAGGCCCAGAGAGCTGGCCTTGCTGCCCCCAGGGACGGAAGAGGCCCTGCCATTCGATCAGGTGCCCAGGATTGGGCTCAGGGCCAGGCCATGAGGCGGGGTATTCAGATTGCGGGGCATGGTTTCCACTTTCCGGATGAAAAAGCTGAGGCTTGGTGCTGTTAAATGGTTTTTCCTGGCTGCACTGCTTTGATTCTGCTTTGGGCCCAGTGCTCCCGGCCTTCAGAATCCACACCCTTCTCCATGGACCTTGTTACTTTCCATATGCAAGTTCAGGCCGGCCCAGAATGCGGGTTCTGGCTCGCTCTGGCCCCTGCACTCTCCTGGGTGGAGGCTGTGCTGTGCCCCATCCCAGGTGCCCCTTGACCTCACGACTCTGACCAGGTCTGGCCACACTCAGGCTGCCCCTGGTGAGCGGTGACGTCAGATTGAGTCCACTGTCACGCTATCGCCACCCCCAAGGCTGCATCAGCAGCTGCCTGGCTGAATAATTCAGCAGAACCTGTTTACTCTTCCTGGCTGTTAGTGGCTCTCAAAACCCTCACCACAGCCCGCTCCCAGGTCCAGCTGCCTTGGCCAGGGCAGGGCTGTGTGCATTGGCCATGAATTATTCAGACCTCGTTTGACTGGAGCCAGGGCGGATATTGGGGCTGGAGGAGACTCTGGGCCATGAGGTTCTGTCCCATTTAGGGGCACATGGATGGAGAATGGAGGGGACAGAGATGTCTCCATCCCTACCTCCATTTGAGCAGAAACCCAAATCCTGTTGGATCCAGAGTCATCTGCCAGTTGTGGGTCCTGGGGGTCACAGTGAGAGCTCCCCAAGCTTGAAGGTCAGAGACCTGTACCCAGCTCACCATCAGTGCTTGGGGCTGCAGATTGATCACTAGACTACGGGCATCAGCAAGGGGATGACACATCCTATGAGAGGGGCCAAGAATGTGGCTTGGGAATCAGACAGGCCTGGGTGTAAATCCCAGCCCTTCTTCTCTGCAGCTGAGTAACCTTGGGCAAGTTAGTTCACCTCTCTGAGCTCAGTTTCTTTTATCTGTAAAATGGGGATATCAATGGTTCCAACCTCACAGGATTGCTGTGCAGAGTGAAAGAGGTCATACCCCTAACACACCGGAATGTATTCTGTGTTCTACCTACACACCAGTCTGTATTGTCACTGCTTGGTTATTTGTTTGCCTATCATCCTGAGAGCCTTTTGTAAGAAGGTACTGGGTTGTGCTTTTCTCTGCAAGAGAAAATTGTCCTTTTCTCCAAGAACTAGTCCTGAGGTGGCTCCTTGTAGATGTGTGGTAAATGCTTGTTGAATGAATGAATAAATGAATGAGTGAGAAATTGCTCTCCAGAGATGCAATGGGCTGATTTATGAAGCAGTGAGTAAATTCCTTATTGCTGGGAGTGTCTCACTGGATCACAATTCACCAGGCATTCCATGGTGAGGATTGATGCTCTGGCTAGAAAGATGCTCTTTAAAGTTCCTCCCCTCTCATTAAGTGTCTGTGTTTCCAGGATTCAATGAATACATATGGGCTGTAGGATTTGGTGGTGGTAGTGGATGATGATGATTATGATGGTGATGAAGGGGATAAATCCTCTGATGGGAGGTGAGGTGAGGTAGACAGAAGAAACAGCAGATCCACTGGTCTAGCCTATCACCCTATGTGCTCCAAATAGGCAAGGAATTATGACTTCTCTGTATTCCTGGTGCCTGCCATTCAGTAAGCATACAATAGAAGTTCACTGAATGAATGAGCGTCCTTAGTTCATAGACAATCAATCAGGCGGACTCAGGAATCACCCCTTCTCAATCCAGGGTACCAACTCCTCAATCTGCCCTGATCCAGCTCCTGTGGCCCTTCTACCTTGGCCCTTGCCTCAGTTTCCCCAGCCATAAAAATGGGTCACGTGACTCACTTCCCTTCCTCCTGGTAACCTCATCCAAACCGGCTAGTCCTGGCTGCACTAGACCTGCCAGGCTGGACTCCTGCCGTCAGGGTTCTGGCAACCACAGACATGAAGGAGGGACCACATGCACACCATGAAGCACTAATAAACTATTTTGATATTTCTGTTGCTTTCAGAAAGACAGCTTCCAAGATTCAAGGCCAGGTGGTGCAGGTCTTTTTTTGGAAGTGCTAATTAATAATTTAACTTCATATAATGATAATTTTATCTTGTTGCAGTTTGTGGATTTATGATTATCTCATCCATCCGGTGTCTGGTGCTCAGCACAGAGCATCTCTCCTGCTGTCTACGGGAATGTGCTGCTGGGAGAATTTCCCCAAGGAGAGAGGGGCCCGGGAGAGGCACTTAAGTGGAAGGTCTCCCAAACCCGCTTCCGGGGCTAAGACACTGTAGTCTGTGGGGTGCAGTGGCTTTCTGGAATCTCTCAAGGAGTGTTTTGTCTTGGAATAGAGGATAGAGCCCGTGGACCTTCATTTTGGTTTCCGTGGAAATGGGCATCAGAGGAGGCCCAGCCTCAGCCTGTCATGCCAGGAAGGGTCCTGAGAAAATATCAGAACTTCCCCCTCAGGGAAACTGAGGCTAGAGACAGGGAGGGACTAGCTTCGTATTATGTATCAGCCACAGAGCTCATTCTAGAACCTTGGGTCTTCCCGTCCCTGGCTAAGCCCTCCGATATATCCGTCCTCTGGACCAGCTGACCCAGCTGTCATGCCCCATCCCCTGGCACTTGGTGGGGAGTGGTCCAGGTGCATTTTAAATGGAGATGAAGGATGAACACTCAGGCCCCCTATTCCCATGAGGGTTGGGGACCAGAGCACCCTAACCGCATTTCCTGCTGGTGGGGGAGAGTTGGGAAAAAGCTAAAAAAGAAAGGGGATTGGCAGGTGTGGCTGGGAATCCCTCCTGAATTAATGCAAAACCCTCTCTTGGCGTCATGTTGTCCATGTCTGGTGGGTGATACTGGCATCCTGTTGTCCAGAAGTGGTTGTGACTTAGATTCAACTGACCTGGAAGAGAGAGCAGAGCTAGGACTGGGGGCTAGGAATGTTCTGGACTTAAAACTCTGGGACGCTGGAGAGGGAGCCATGAGGCTGGGGCAGGAGGCAGGGGCCAGGCTCTGACATCATCTTCAGTCGAAGCCAGGAGTGATTTAACTGCTTAGGTGAGACCTTTTGCCTCTGGGGCTTCAGCTAATTTTCCTGCCATACTAGGAAAAGCACTCGAGGAGGATCTTAGAGGCATCATCTGTGTGTCTGTGTCCAGCTGAGATGGGGCTCCGCTGGGTCTCCTCTGACTGTGAGACAAGGCTATGGGTCAGGGTGGGGTTGCTGGCCTCCCCTCTCTGTCCATCAGGGTTCTCAGGTGGGTCTCCACCCAAAGCTGGGCTGGTGGCCAGGCCCCAGGTTGGTCTCAGTCCATACTAATGAGATGCTAATACTGAAGACCAGATTGGCTGCGGCATCAAAGTGTTTAGGGACCCTCCTGACAGCTCGAGAAGCCCCCCAGCCACTCTGGGCAGCTCGAGCTCTAAGCCAGGATGTTCTCCCAGCAATTGTACCTGTCACTTCTCATTACAGCTGACGCCCATTGTACCTGCCAGGGTGCCGTGGGGCGTAACTGGCCATGTTCCCTCCCCGAGCCCCCGGGGAGGCTGCTGCCGGGTCTGAAGGGGTCCCTGGGGACTCCGGGGGCTTTGGTGGTGACAGGATCAGGTCCTGTCCATTCCGGATCCCCATGGCTACAGCTGGAGTGGAAGATCTCATAAGGACTCCTCACACTGAGAATGATGTGGTGACCTTTCTTTGTTTTGACTTCCCCGTCCAGGGCCTCCAACAGTTTGTGTTCAGACAAATCTCAACTGTGACAGAAACTCTCTCCCTTGGATGCTTAGAATTTAAGAAACTTAGAAGGTCAGAACTGAACAGCAAATGCAGGGTTTGTTTATCTTTTTTAACGTTAGTTTTTGATTTGCCTTAAAAATTGTCCAAATAAGATATATGCAAATTGAAAAAAATAAAAATACCAAAAGGCTTATGATACAGAAGCACACTCTTTCCCCACCGTTCCTACCTCCACTCTTGCTCTTTGGGGACAACACTTTTTTTTTTTTTAATTTTAAAATTTAATTTAATTTATTTTTTGACACAGCAGGTTCTTATTAGTCATCCATTTTATACAGTCAATCCCAATCTCCCAGTTCATCCCATTCCCCCCACCCCACCCGTTTTCCCCCCTTGGTGTCCATACGTTTGTTCTCTACACCTGTGTCTCAATTTCTGCCCTACAAACTGGTTCATCTGTACCATTTTTCTAGGTTCCACATATATGCGTTAATATACGATATTTATTTTTCTCTTTCTGACTTACTTCACTCTGTATGACAGTCTCTAGATCCATCCACGTCTCAACAAATGACCCAATTTCGTTCCTTTTTATGGCTGAGTAATATTCCATTGTATATATGTACCACTTCTTCTTTATCCATTCATCTGTCGATAGGCATTTAGATTGCTTCCATGACCTGGCTCTTGTAAATAGTGCTGCAATGGACATTGGGGTGCATGTGTCTTTTTCAATTGTGGTTTTCTCTGGGTAGTGGGATTGCTGGATCACATGGTAATTCTATTTTTAGTTTTTTAAGGAACCTCCATACTGTTCTCCATAGTGGCTGTATCAGTTTACATTCCCACCAACAGTGCAGGAGGGTGCCCTTTTCTCCACACCCTCTCCAGCATTTGCTGTTTGTAGATTTTCTGATGAAGCCCGTTCTAACTGGTGTGAGGTGATACCTCATTGTAGTTTTGACTTGCATTTCTCTAATAACTAGTGATGTTGAGCAGCTTTTCATGTGCTTCTTGGCCATCTGTATGTCTTCTCTGGTGAAATGTCTATTTAGGTCTTCTGCTTGTTTTTGGATTGGGTTGTTTGTTTTTTTAATATTGAGCTGCATGAGCTGTTTATATATTTTGGAGATTAATCCTTTGTTGGTTGATTCGTTGGCAAATATTTTCTCCCATTCTGAGGGTTGTCTTTTCATCTTGTTTATGGTTTCCTTTGCTGTGCAAAAGCTTTGAAGTTTCATTAGGTCCCGTTTGTTTATTTTTGTTTTTATTTCCATTACTCTAGGAGGTGGATCAAAAAATATCTTGCTGTGATTTATGTCAAAGAGTGTTCTGCCTATGTTTTCCTCTAAGACTTTTATAGTGTCCAGTCTTACATTTAGATCTCTAATCCATTTTGAGTTTATTTTTGTGTATGGTGTTAGGGAGTGCTCTAATTTCATTCTTTTACATGTAGCTGTCCAGTTTTCCCAGCACCACTTATTGAAGAGGCTGTCTTTTCTCCATTGTATTTCCTTGCCTCCTTTGTCATAGATTAGTTGACCATAGGTACGTGGGTTTACCTCTGGGCTTTCTATCTTGTTCCATTGATCTATGTTTCTGTTTTTGTGCCAGTACCATATTGTCTTGATTACTGTAGCTTTGTAGTATAGTCTGAAGTCAGGGAGCCTGATTCCTCCAGCTCCTTTTTTTTTTTCCCTCAAGACTGCTTTGGCTATTTGGGGTCTTTTGTGTCTCCATACAAATTTTAAGATTTTTTGTTCTAGTTCTGTTAAAAATGCCATTGGTCACAGACCTACTACAGAATGGACTTGAGGATATGGGGAGGGGGAAGGGTAAGCTGTGACAAAGCGAGAGAGAGGCATGGACATATATACACTACCAAACGTAAGGTAGATAGCTAGTGGGAAGCAGCCACATAGCACAGGGAGATCAGCTCTGTGCTTTGTGATCGCCTGGAGGAGTGGGATAGGGAGGGTGGGAGGGAGGGAGATGCAAGAAGGAAGAGTTATGGGAACATATGTATATATATAACTGATTCATTTTGTTGTAAAGCAGAAACTAACACACCATTGTAAAGCAATTATACTCCAATAAAGATGTAAAAAAAATGCCATTGGTAATTTGATAGGGATTGCATTGAATCTGTAGATTGCTTTGGATAGTATAGTCATTTTCACAATATTGATTCTTCCAATCCAAGAACATGGTATATCTCTCCACCTGTTGGTATCATCTTTAATTTCTTTCATCAGCGTCTTATAGTTTTCTGCATACAGGTCTTTTGTTTCCCTAGGTAGGTTTATTCCTACCTATTTATTTTATTTATTTATTTTATTCTTTTTGTTGCAATGGTAAATGGAAGTGTTTCCTTAATTTCTCTTTCAGATATTTCATCACTAGTGTATAGGAATACAAGAGATTTCTGTGCATTAATTTTGTATCCTGCAACTTTACCAAATTCATTGATTAGCTCTAGGAGTTTTCTGGTAGCATCTTTAGGATTCTCTATGTATAGTATCATGTCATCTGCAAACAGTGACAGTTTTACTTCTTCTTTTCCAATTTGGATTCCTTTTATTTCTTTTTCTTCTCTAATTGTTGTGGCTAGAACTTCCAAAACTATGTTGAATAATAGTGGTGAGAGTGGACATCCTTGTCTTGTTTCTGATCTTAGAGGAAATGCTTTCAGTTTTTCACCATTGAGAATGATGTTTGCTGTGGGTTTGTTGTATATGGCCTTTATTATGTTGAGGTAGGTTCCCTCTATGCCCACTTTCTGGAGAGTTTATCATAAATGGGTGTTGAATTTTGTCAAAAGCTTTTTCTGCATCTATTGAGATGATCATGTGGTTTTTATTCTTCAATTTGTTAATATGGTGTATCACATTGATTGATTTGCATATATTGAAGAATCCTTGCATCCCTGGGATAAATCCCACTTGATCATGGTGTATGATCCTTTTAATGTGTTGTTGGATTCTGTTTGCTAGTATTTTGTTGAGGATTTTTACATCTATATTCATCAGTGATATTGGTCTGTAATTTTCTTTTTTTGTAGTATCTTTGTCTGGTTTTGGTATCAGGGTGATGGTGGCCTCATAGAATGAGTTTGGGAGTGTTCCTTCCTCTGCAATTTTTTGGAAGAGTTTGAGAAGGATGGGTGTTAGCTCTTCTGTAAATGTTTGATAGAATTCACCTGTGAAGCCATCTGGTCCTGGACTTGTGTTTGTTGGAAGATTTTTAATCACAGTTTCAATTTCATTACTTGTGATTGGTCTGTTCATATTTTCTATTTCTTCCTGGTTCAGTCTTGGAAGGTTATACCTTCCTAAGATTTGGGGACAGCACATTTTTAACTCTTTCAGCTGCTGTGTTTGCTGTTTGGCTTCGTATTTCTAAATAATACGTGTATGATGCCATTTCTTGCTTTATGTCCAGTTTTAGACATCGTCTATTGACTTCCTATTATGATATACAAGGGTTTTGCACTGCTATTTACCTTAGTTCTGTGCCCTCCACCTTATATAGTTATATTGTACTTTTTAGTCAAATCTAGAACATTATTATGGCGATAGAAATGTGGCTTATTTCAGAGTCAAGATATGGATAATGATTTTATTTTCTTTCTCATACATTTTTTTTTCCTGGTGTGGTCAAGACAGTAAGTGCTCTTCAGCTACCCATCTGTTCCTCTGTATTTCTCAATGTCCCTTCCAGTTAGGGAGGAGTCATGTGATTGGTGTTATCCCTTTGGGCTAAGGCAGTTAAGAGCTTGTGTGCCTCTTCCATCTCTCTCTTCCCTAGTGAGGAAACTGCAGGTCATGTGTTCCATGTCCGCAAATACAAAGGGAAGGACTGCCTGGCCAGTGAGGGAATATGATGTGACTGAGAAATAAATTCTTATTGTCTATCATGCCATCTATATGGAAAAATATATTCAGAGGTAATAAAAATCACCTAACATTTTAAATTGCATCATTTTCTGTTCTTTTTTTTAAATTGAAGTATAGTTGATTTACAATGTTGTATTAGTTTCTGGGGTAACAGCAAAGTGATTCTCTCTCTCTCTCTCTCTCTTTTTTTTTTTCGGCTGTGCCACATGGGTCTTAGTTGCGGGATCTTAGGTCCCCAACCAGGGATTGAAACCGGGCCCACAGCAGTGAAAGCTCTGAGTCCTAACCACTGGACTGCCAGGGAATACCCCAGATTCTTTTCCATTATATTAATAGTTTATTACAAGATATTGAATATAGTTCCCTGTCCTATACAGTAGGATCTTGTTGCTTACCTATTTTATATACAGTAGTTTGTATCTGCTAATCCCAAACTCCTAATTTATCCCTCCCACTTCCTTTTCCCCTTTGGTCACCATAAGTTCATTTTCTATGTCTATGTGCCTGTTTCTGTTTTGTAAATACATTCATTTGTATCATTTTTTAGATTCCACATGTAAGTGATATCATATGGCATTTGTTTTTCTCTTTGTGAATTACTTCACTTAGTATGATAATCTCTAGGTCCATCCATGTTGCTGCAAATGGCATTATTTCATTCCTTTTATGGCTGAGTAATATTCCATTGTATATATATATATATATATATATATATATATACAGCACATCTTCTTTATCCATTCATCTGTTGATTAGCACTTGGGTGGTTTCCATGTCTTGGCTATTGTAACTAGTGCTGCTATGAACACTGGGGAATTGCATCATTTTCTTAAACTTTTCCAAACGGTGTGTCACATCTGCTGTAACATTATTATTAGTATTTTGCTCACAAGTGTTATCTTACATCAGCTCATCTAGCAATCCCTCGTGTTTCCCTGGATTCTTACTCTCTAGGGCTGCTGCAAAGGTTTATTCTGGGAATAAGCCAGTCTCCTGTGTTGAAACTCCTATTTCCTAGATGCTATTTTCTTGGTTTACTTCCTGCTTTTGCTGGAGCATATCCTCTGATAGCTTACTAAGTAAAAGGGAATTTGAATCTGAATCCTTACACGTAAAAAAATGTATAGTCCCAACTTATATCTTAATTGGGTATCCAGGTATAGAATTCTATTTTGAAAACAATTTCTCCCGGGAATGTAAAAGGCACCACTTCACTAGTTACCTGGTATCCAGTGCTGCTCCTGAGAAGTCATAGCCATCCTTATTCCTGTTCCTTTGTAGGAAACCAGTTTTTTCTTGCTGGAAGCTTTTAGGTTTATCCCTTCATGTGTTCTGAAATTTTACAATAATATATCTTGACAGTGAATCTATCTATTTTTCTGGGCACTTGGTAGGTCCTTTGATCTGGAGGTTCATGTCTTTTAGTGCTGGGAAATTTACATGGACTATTGCTTTGATAATTCTCTTCCATCTATTTTCTCTTTTAATTGAGTACCAGCTACTGGGTTGATACTTGCATCAACCATGGCTACAATAATGCTATGTAACAAACCAAAACTTGGTGCCTTAAAACATAATTATTCTCATGGATCTGTGCCTGAGAGTCACTGATTTAGGCTGAACTAGGTGGAGTGGCTTATGTTGACTGGACTTACCCATAGAGCTGGGAGTAGGCTAAGGGATGGTTGATCTGGGACAGAATTGGGTGGAGGAGTTTAGTTTGGCTCCAGATACCTCTCACCCTCATTGTGGGATCAGTGGGCTAGCACAAGTGTGTTCTTCTCATGCAGATGGCAGAGAAGCAAGAGCCCAATCACATAAGAGGTTTTAAACCTTTGGTCACATTCTCCCAACTAACATCCAGGGGCCCAAAGCAAACACATGGCAGAACCCAAACTCAAGAGACCTCTTTAGGGGGAGAGGTGCAAAATCACATGGCAGAAGGTTTGATATTGAAATGGGTAAAGAATTAGGGCAACCAATGCAATCTACTTTAAATGTTTTTTTTTTTCTTATTTTTCCACATTTGCTATATCAGTCTATATCTTAGAAGGTTTTGTTAACGCTGTTTTACAATATGTGTTGTGGATTTTCTTTCACATTTAAAATTTTCTAGATCTCTTTCTTGTTCTCTAATTGTTTCTTTTCGTAATATTCAGTTCCTACTTTATGAATGCAATATATTTTCTATCTCTATTAGAATATTTATTAGAGTTTTTCTGTAAGGTTTTTTAAAAAATTCTTTACATTATTTCTTTTCCCCCAGGGTTGTCCATCCACCTTTGCTGTGCTTGGTCTCCACCATCTTGGTGGTCTAGCACATAGCATGGGTCTGGGTGTAGACGTGCAGGCAGACTGCCTAGGGCCACAGCTCAGTTCTATGGTTTACTAATCAGATGACTGCACTTGGGCTTGGCCTCTTTCTTCTTTAGAGTTGTTCTCTGTAAAATGGGAACAGAGCTAGTTACCTACCACACAGAATTGCTGGGAGTTCTAAAAAAGTCATCAGGGACAAAACACCTGGCAGCAACCCTAGCACAGTCGCGAAGCCTTAGTTATCAGTTTCTTACATGGACATCTCTTCTCAACTAAATTTGTGGCACAGAAGAGCTGAGTAAAAGCTTTGTGTTTAGTGAGGAAGCTTGTGGACTGTGGACTTCTTCATAGAGTGGGGAGTGGGGAGTCTGATCATACAGTTGGAGAGCATACTGGCATTGTAGGCTGTTTTTTTTTTTTCCCTACTCTGCACATTTTCCCCCCAATAAAGGTGGCAGGGAGGAGTTTTATGACTTTGTGGGACAAGTTTTATGACTTTGTGGGACAAGGAGCCTCCCAGTGATTTCTGTTTAGACTTCCACTTCCTCCCTGAGTGGAAGCCCAGCCCAGACATCACTCACCTCCATGTGGCTGGTGCCTGAGCTCCTTGTGGGTTGCTATCATGTTAAGGGGTTCTAGGAGAGAAAGGTGATAATGCCATCTTTCACTAGTAGTCAAAGCTTCACCCGCAAGTTGCTTGAGCTATAAAATCTCTCGTTCAAATGAAACTTTCCATGGCAGCCAATGTGTAAAGCGGAGGAAAGCAGAACTGCCCTGGTTGGAGTGGGGTGGAGCCTAGAGTCCCCCACTTCCCACACCAGCTTCCCTCTGATGTGCTGGCTCTCCAGCACTCAGTTTGAGAACCTTGAGATGCAACCACCCCTGCCATCATTTCACAGATGACCAAGCCCAGGCTAAGAGGGAAAGTGTCTGGAACTTGGCCTCTGATCCCTGGTTCAACCCTCTCCCTTCCACACTTTCTTGCTTCTGAATAGAAGGCATAGTTGTTGACATCCATTTCACTCTTTTTTTAAATAAAAAAATTTATTTATTGGCTGCGTTGGGTCTTCATTGCTGTGCGCGTGGGCTTTCTCTAGTTGCGGTGAGCCGGGGCTACTCTTCGTTGCGGTGCAAGGCTTCTCATTGTGGTGGCTTCTTTTGTTGCAGAGCATGGGCTCCAGGTGCATGGGCTCCAGTAGTTGTGGGCTCTAGAGAGCAGGCTCAGTAGTTGTGGTGCACGGGCTTAGTTGCTCCGCTGCATGTGGGATCTTCCTGAACCAGGGCTCGAACCTGTGTCCCCTGCATTTGCAGGCGGATTCTTAACCACTGCTCCACCAGGGAAGTCCCATGTCACTCTTTTTAAAAAGTTAAGGATAAATTCTCAACTTCCTCCACCCAGACTCTTCTGGGTCTAGCTTCTCTGACTCTGTCTTGACATTCTATTTTCATCCCTGCCACCTCTGGGGATAATGACAAGGGGCACATAATTTCTACATGCGAGGGAAAGTAGCTCTACCTTGGATGTGTCCTAAAATATCCTCTTCCCATAATTTGGCCCCCACCAGCCTCTGTGATCTGCATTCCCACTCCTCCTTTTCAGAAGCCCCTGTCCCAGTCAGCAGAGGCTCTGCTCCCCTCACCTGCACCCCCCTACATTTTAACAAGCCGCTCAGGTCAGGAATTCTAACAATCAGCCATGGTGGAGAACACTGGCAGCCTTCCATTTCCATCTCTCCAGGGCAAAATTCTATTTTCTTTCAAGGTTTGGCACAAATGCCACCTTTTCAGAGAAGTCTTGCTTTGAGTAAGTTACTTCATCTCTTGAGCTTCATTTACTTAGCTGTAGAATGGGTGGCATGAAGCCTGCCTTCCTGGGTTTTGGGGAAGATTAAATATGCCGACATGAGACTTGGCATAATGCTGGCCTCACACAAAAGATGTGGCTCAGTAAATGTTAGCAATTATTGTGTGTGCATCTGTTGTGAAAATGTCCCATTCTGTCTTTTGGCATATGTCTAATTTCTCCACTAGATGGGTGGGTCTCTGCTCCAAAGGCACATTAGAATCAGCTGGGGGACTTTTTAAAAACAGGGTTCCTGGGCTTCCCTGGTGGCTCAGTGGTTGGGAGTCCACCTGCCGACGTAGGGGACGTGGGTTCGTGCCCCGGTCCGGGAGGATACCGCGTGCCGCGGAGCGGCTGGGCCCGTGAGCCATGGCCGCTGAGCCTGCGCGTCCGGAGCCTGTGCTCCGCGGCGGGGGAGGCCACAGCGGTGAGAAGCCCACGTACCGCAAAAAAAAAAAAAAAAAAAAAAAAAAAACACGGTTGCCTGGGCCCCATTTCAGATCAATTGACTATGAATCTTTAGGGATGAGGCCCAGAAGGCAGTATTTTAAAAGCCTCCCAGGCCATGGATTCTATCAGGTAACCACTGTTGAGAATACTGAGTTGGCCATGAGCTGCCTGAGAGCAAAGACCGAGTACTGCCCACTTTTTTTATCTGTGATATTGTAATTTATAATAAGAAATATATCAATGTATATTTGGTGTTTGTCCCGTTTCTGGCACAGAGCTCCTAAAACCCTTGGAATTTCCTAGGTGTTGAGGGCACAAAGTCATCTTTTGTTATGCTAGTGAGGTGACTTTTGGAAAGCTCCTAGGTCACCTGCGGATGGGAACTGGTCACTGGAGGAGGCAATCACTTGATTAGAGGGTTGCAACTTTCAGTCCCATTCCAGACCTCCGGGGAGGGAAGAGGGGCTGGAGATTGAGTTCAGTCGCCAGTGGTCGATGATTTAATCAATCGTGTTTATGTAGTGAAGCTTCAGCTGAAAAGGATGGGGTTCAGAGAGCTTCTGGGTTGTGAGAACTTGGAGATTCATGAAGAATGGCTTGATCAGGGAGCATGGAAACTCTTCGCCCTTTCCCCATACCCTGCCCTATGCATCTCTTCCATCTGGCTATTCCTGAGTTATATATCCATTTGTAATAAACCAGTAATCTAGTAAGTAAAATGTTTCTCTGAGATCTGTGAGTCACTCTAGCAAATTAATCGAACCCCAGGAGGGGGGTCTTTGGAAGCTCTAATCTATAGCTGGTCTGTCAGAGGCACAGGTGACAACTAGCAGGGAGCTGGGGTGGGGAGAGGGTCTTGTAGGACTGAGCCCTTAACCTGAGGGATCTGATTCTATCTCCAGGTAGATAGTGTTAGAAGTGAGCTGGACTGTAGGCCTCACCAGCTGGTGTGGGAGAGTTGCTTGGCATTGGATGCAGAATCATGACATCATATACGGCACCTTGCATCCAGGATTCCATAGCTGGATGGATGAATGATAGAGTGTAAGAAGCAAAGTCAAAGTTGGAATGAGAGGGTCTTTGTGGACATGGATCTTGCACTGAGGTTAATCGGGATCAGACCTGGTTGGCTGAAGGGGGCCCAGCCGAGGACTCTGGAAGCTTGTGTGTGCCTGAGGGTGTGGCTCTGCACCCAGGTCTGGGCTCACATTTAGGGTGGTCTATGACTCACAAAGTGCTTTCTTTAGACCTCGTTGCTTATCCCATGAATAGGCGCTTTCTTCCTCTTCCTTTTCCTCGTGATTCCATTGGACAGATGAGGAAACTGTGGCCCAGAGACGGCATGACTTACCCAGGGTCTCCCAGTCAGACAGCTGCAGAGCCAAGACATGGTCCTCTGTCTCCTGACACTTGGTCTTGTGCATGGTCAGGGTTTCCAGAGTGAGGCTCTGAGGCACCAGCACTGGCTTCTGGGAGTGAGTCATGTCGGTGGGAGGGAGCAGGTAGACAAGTGGGGACCTCCCTGAGAAGTGGGCCCCAGTCCTCTTGGGGACTTGTGGGAGGGGCCATAGGGAAACATCAGCAGTGGTGGAATTTGGGCGCGTGTGTGTACCATCGTATGCCACTATATGTGTGACTGTGCTGTGTGCTTCCTGCCCCCTGTGTGTCTGCTGTGTGCACTGCACCATGTGTGCTGTGACATCAGAGGCCTCTCGAAATCCCCGAAGCCTGCTCCCCCAGCCATCGAGACACCTACCGCCCCGCAAAGTTCAGGGACTCAAGTGACTGCCCCTTCCCAGGAAAGGGCACAGAGGGGAATGTCTTTTCCCTGGGGAGGGGTGGTGGCCTGGACTCCAGTGCCCACGTGGTGATCCTTCTCTGTCCAGCACTGGAAACTTCCTGCTCCCTGGCCCCACTCTCCCCAACTCCTCACCAGTGGCATCTTTCCAGAAAAGCATCCATGTGCAGACGAGGCTGCCTGTAGCTGTCCCGGCCCCGCCCCCCTCTCCCCTTCCCTGCCCTGTGCCCGCTGAGCCTTCCCTTCTGCCAGGGCTCAGCTTCAGCAGGAAATTTCCCTGGGCACCCTTACTCCCGACTGCATGTTAATTGCTTAGTCTCCAGCGCCCCCATCCACCTCAGAACAGGGGACAGGGTCACCTTGCCACATAACGTCCCCCTGTCCAGTGGGAGTGGAGAGGAGCAGCCAGGAGCAGGGAGCAGAGGCTGCGGGGGGCCCAGGCCAGGAATGTGGCCGCCACATTTCTAGGTATGAAGGGTTAAATACCCAAATCTGGCCCTCACCGCCCCCTTCCCTTCCTTCTTCCTTTCCTGTATAAATGCACAGAGGACTCATCTCAGGGGTTGAAGGTCCTTGAAAAGAGATGACTCCCAGTTTGTCCAAGACCTGCAGGGAATGTGCCAAGGCTGATTCATATCAGGGGTGAGGTCTTTTCCAGAAGACAGCACGCAGTGGAGGGTGATGGCCCAGAGAGGCGTAGACTCACCTGCCTGGAGGCAGGGCAATGGCTTTGGTGGGCCAAGATCTTCCTCGCATTGCCTCTCAATAATGATGTCAAAGCTGTCCATCACCTCCCTCGAATGAGAGGATCCTCTTTCCTCAAACTCTCCCCCACCCACTCACTCTCCCCCACCCTTGTATCTTCAGGCCTTTTATCCAAGGATAAAAAGGGCTTTTTCCAGCATCCTTGGCCATTCTCTTATTGTGCCGGGGTGTGAAATGAGGCCCAAGGCAAGAATTATTTCTTTCAAGGGCACAGGGTCTTAACGTTCGTGCTGACCCTGGGACCATGATGCTGTGTGACCCTGGGCACGTAGCTGCTCTTCTCTGAGTTTTGGTTTCTTTACCAATAAAAGAATCCAATACTTCGTAGGCACCCCATGCTCCATCATCATGCATGACAGTGGGGTTCTGGGGTTTTCCTGTGCAGGGACTCAGGCCCCCCAGACTATCCAACCACACAGTGAAGGAAGGTTCCAAGGGAGGCTCAGGGGTAATCATAGGCCTTGGTGTTGACAGGGGCCATGGTGGGAGGAGGAGACAGCTTCTCGAACTTGACCTCCATCTCCAACGACAAACCAGATGGCACTGGTAAGAACATTGGAGTGACTGAGACAGAACTTCTAGGGAGTGGAGAGACTGCCCAGGCCAGGGCAGGGCCAACCAGACTGTGAGCCCCTGAGGGCATGTCTGGTTCACTTTGTCCGTCCATTTCTGTCTCCTCAGAGCGGATGCTTGGTGAATGTTTGTTAAACAAATGAATAACTGAACAAAGAAGAGAAGGTAAAGTTGGTTAGCCAACCAAGGGAAGAGGAGATCTTGGGTTGCTGGGCCAAGTGAAAGGAAGGAGAGGAATTAGGGGAAAATGATAAGTTAGGATAAGACTAAGTTATGCTATAATAACAAACAAGACCCAGATCTCAGTGGCTTGAAAATCAAAGGTTTATTTCTCATTCACATCACATGTCTATATGGACTGGCAGCTCTCGTATAGACTTTTCTTATTATAGTCACTCAAGCACCTAGGATGATGGAGCAGCCGCTGTCTTGGATATCACCAGTCACTTAGAAAGAAGAGAATGGTGGAGGTCTCACACCAGCAATTAAATAACCTGAAAGTGACACTTTCACTCATACCTCATTGGCCTGAACTAGTCACATGGTTACTTTTGCTCATACCCCATTGGCCAGAACTTGTCACATGATACTTCCAATAGCAGAGGACCAGGAAATACAATCCTACCATGTGCCTGGAAGACAGAGAGATGGAAATACTTGGTGGATAGTCCTAATGAGAGCCATTAAAGAAATGGCTATGGAGAGCCAGAAGGGGAGGGGTGCAGCTGACATTCCAGATCTTTACTGACCCACATCCCAGAGCTCCAAGCCTGTGGATAGTTCTCCTTTGAGATCATAAAGTCATAAACTGGCCCCAGAAGAGAAAGGGAGAAGGCAGTTTGCATGTAAATTGAATTGGGTACCAGCTCTGTGCCAGGCTGCGCTGAACTCTGGGAATGTAAGATGAACACAGCTCCTGCCCTGATGGAGCCAACAATTATATAAGAAACAGTGAAGCATGAAATAGCATGAGGATTTGATATCCTAGATCCAAGGTGGAAACTGACCAGAGCAGGAAAGAGGCAGCAGTATGGTCTAGAGCTGCACTTAGTGGTTGCTTCATTTACTCCTGTTGCTTCAAGGTTGGGGCTGCCCATATAAAGTCATAGTCCTGTGCAGTTACGTGGTGTCTGGTTCCTGCCTCTAACTTCACCCATGCCCTCCAAGATTAGGAGCCTTTTTAATTGGAGCCATTCCTGGGAGAGAACCAAAGACTCACCCTAAAGTCTTAAAAGTGCATTAATGTTCTCTCAGTAGGTTATGTGCGCTTGTTAATGGAAATGTTTCATTTTGATTACATTTTTACAGACATTTTCCTGGGGACATTGTGCTATCCTTGTTCTGAGCTCCCCAATCCAATCAATAAAGAGACTAAAATGGGAGAGAGAGAGAGAGAGAGAGAGAGAGAGAGGGAGGGAGAGAAAGGCTGGGAAGATTGGATACCTTCATTTTGTCAAGATGGGTTTACTTTTTAATTATCTGGAAGAAAATCCCTCTCTTAACAAATTTTGGCTTTGTACAATTTGGCTTGAATTAGGAAAATCAGAGGGCTTAGAGTAAAACTTGAGTGAGTATCAAAGGTAAGTGAGTGTCAGGAAGGAAGAGAAGGGGAGAACTCACACGCATATGTTCACTCGTGAGCAGCAACTTCACTAAAGGATCATAGCTGCCAGCAGTCGAATCCTTTTATGCCCCCTTGTTGCCTTCAGAATGAAGTCCGAAATCCTTAGCTTGGATCAAAAGACACCTCATTGTATGTTTTCACCCTGTCTTTCCCTCTAGCTTCCCTTTCCCTTTGACACCCTTGCACCCTAAACTCTAGTTCTAGGCTGCATTTCTTACACTTACCCCAACATAGCTTATGTCTCAGTGCCTTTGCTTCTGCTGGGGATGCCCTTCCATCACCTGCTTGGAAAATCCCTCCTCCTCTTCGTAACCCTGGTTCAAGTGACTCTACTCTGTCAGCATCTCCCTAGGTCCCTTCACCACCCTTCCCTGTGTGGTTTCATTTATGGCAGTGCTGTCTCTTGTACAAATTTCCATTACAGTCTTTATCACACCGAATGACAGTCGTTTCCAGGCATGTCTCTCCAACTAGGCTGTAGAATCCTTGAGGGAAGTGATATTGTCTCATTCCTTTTTCTATCCGTTGTATCAAGCATAAGACTTAGCACGTAGCAGGGGCTTGGTAGACATCTATACAATACATTGAATAAATGAATGAGTAAATGGATGAACGAATTGGAGAGCATCTGAAGGGGCATTTGATGTAAGCTCCCACTCAAAACCAGAATTCCTTCTATAGCAGGGATCAACACACTACAGCCCGTGGACTGAATCTGGCCAGATGCCTGTTTGTGTGAATAAGGTTCTAATGGAACACAGCCATGTCCATTTGTTTACTTATTGCTCATGGTTACTTTTGCAACACAGCAACAGAGTTGAGCAGTTGGGACCATATGGTTCTCAAAGCCTGCAGCATTTCCTGTCAGACTCTTTACAGAAAAGTTTGCCCACCTCTATTCTTTAGCATTGACTCTTAATCATTTTTGGACTAGAGACATGTTTGAGAATTTGATAAAAAGCTTTGAGCTTGAAAACATGCTTATACACAGGACATTTTGCATTCAATTTCGTGAGAATCAATGACCCCTTGAATCCCATTCATCAATCTCCTAGAGATCCAGCAACACCAGATTAAAAATTCAGTTGCCAAAGTCTAGTGAGACTGGAACTGAAAAAGTGATGGAGAATGTGGTCTTAGAAATCAAAACTTAAAAAAAAAGAGAGACTGCATTGCCCTGAAACATCTCAGACATATAGTTGGCCATCTTGCGTACTGTATCTTCAGCCCCAAGAAACTTACTACCGGGCAGCATATGATGCTATCGCAGAAAGGTACGGTTTGTAAGGAAGCCCATCTTTACACTCAACTGGGCTCTTGGAATGGGAGCCCACTGGTCCTCAGGGATGTGGAGGCCGTGGTCCAGGGTGCATAAGCTCATTTCCTCAGCTGATGAGGAGAGACAAGGAGAAACCAGAAGGTCGGGGAGAGGCTGCCCATTCTGATCTTCCGAAGGAGAGGCACAGTGAAGGAAGGGCGAGGGAAGGGGGACCTAGAAGAGGAGTCAGGACCATTACAATCCATCAAATCTACCAACCTTGCTTTCTTAAAAACAAAGGGCGGGTGAGGTGGGGGGATGGGAAATGAGTGTGTCTGGCACCTAATGAAGTCCTGAGCAATAGGAAGCGTTAGGCCTCTGCGAAGCAAATTGTGGGCCAAACGAGCTCATTTTTTAGCAGAATTATTAAATTAGCAGATGAAGGAAACACATAAGACACTATGGATCTTGCTCTTAGCGGAGCCCTCAATAGAGGGTTGTGCAGATGCTTGCTACACTCCTTCCATCCGGGGTTGGGGGGAAGCTGGCATCCCTTGGATCCCCACTGGGAGGGCTGGGTGGGGGTGATGTGTAATGAGCATCTGGGCCGGGTGCTGTCTTGGGGGCTTAAAGTCCACAAACCCATTCAATCTCCACGACAATCGAGGAAAGGTGACTGTTGTCATTTCAGAAGGGAAGATGGGCTCAGAGGGGTGAAGTGCCTCGCCTCAGCTCACAGAGTCAGTGGCAGAGCTCATGGCTGAATCTCCGTCTGCCTGAGTCCAAACCCAGTGCCCTTGCCCCAGGGGTAAGGAAAATCTCCCTGCCAGGAGCTCTCAGGTGTGACTTTGAAATGGAGCAAAGGGACATGAAAAACTAGTCGGGTAAGAGACAAGAGCTGGAGTCAGGCAGGGAGGGCTGAGTCCGGGATAGGAGGGGAAGCCAGGGGAAGCCGGCTTCCAGCAGCAGGGCTGATTCTAACCGCTGCTTTTAGGAAGATGTGATGAATGGACATGTGTTCAGAGAAACGAAAGAGCATAGAATCCGGGCCATGTGGGGAATAGTTAAGTCAACAACCAGGTCTCTGTCGCTTACTCAAAATATTCACGGTCCTGTCCTGGAGGATGCGGGTGACTCCTGTGGTCTCAGCGGGTTGGTTGGGTCAGTGGTATCCCACACAAAGGCAAGGAGAGCTTTCTAAGGATGGAGGTGTCCAGCCCTGTAGGGAGTGAGCTTCCCATCACTGGAGACATTCCAGGAGCCGACATAACTTGGGAGGAGAGTCTGACTCTGGGTAAGACAAAAGATTGGCTAAAGCCCCTCCCAGCACGACAATTCTCTATCTTCAAACTCAAGGTCGAGGAAGAATATCCCAACAGCAAAGCTCTCCAGAGATTCCTGCAGAAATCTGACAGTGGAGAGGGAGAATCTGTATTTGTTTCTGAGATCTGCTAGTGACTCACTGTGGGCGTGAAGACAGAGGAGAGGCACTTAGTGACCCCTGGAGACACCCTCTAGTCTGAGGATTGCTTCTAGGTAGCAGGATGACTGACAGGCCTTTCCAAATCCTCCCAGCACGGGGGGCGGGCCTTCACTTGCAGAGAACCTTTTCTAGCAGTGAGAACCAACCCATCAAAAATAAGAGAGAAGCGCCAAGGCAAGGGAGGAGGTGACTGAGCAGGGACGATGGCCCAAGCCACCTGCTTACAAACCTTCCCTAAAGTCCTAGTGTGTGCCAGAGTCCCAGACAGACAGAAATGAGCCGTGGGAAGCCGGAGTGCTGTGGGCAAGCTGAGGCATGGTCACCAGCCTCTCTCATAAAAGCTGGGTGGAGCCAGGGGAAAAGGGGACCAGGCAAGGAGGTGGGTTTGCTCAGAACCACAAGAGACCACATCTATCTGGGGCATCTCTGGTTATGAATCAGTGGTCTTTGTAACTCTGGAAAGGATTTGGCTGGAGGGAGATAGAGGAAAAATGGTGCAAGAACGGGGAGAGATGGGGGATGGGGAGATGGGGGAAAAGCCAGGAAGCCAGAAGTGGCCAGATTTTGTAGGGTTTTGAATGCCAGTCTGAGTTCTTTTTTTTAAAAATTAATTAATTTTTGGCTGCATTGGGTCCTAGCTGCTGCACACGGGCTTTCTCTAGTTGCGGTGAGTGGGGGCTACTCTTCGTTGCGGTGCACGGGCTTCTCATTGCAGTGGCTTCTCTTGTTGTGGAGCACGGGCTCTAGGCTTGCAGGCTTCAGTGTTGTAGCTCGCTGGCTCTAGAGCACAGGCTCAGTAGTTGTGGCGCACGGGCTTAGTTGCTCCCTGGCATGTGGAATCTTCCCAGACCAGGGTTCGAACCCAGGTTCCCTGCACTAGCAGGTGGATTCTCAACCACTGTGCCACCAGGGAAGCCCCAGTCTGAGTTCTTGATGCTGGAGGCAGCGAGGTACCGTTGAAACTTTCCACATGGGAGAGGATCAAGATGAGGATTGTGTGGCTGCCATGTGGAGGCTGGATGGAGGGAATGAGACTGGAGGCCCGGAGGCCAGGGAGGGGGTCATTCCAGAATCCAGGGATATTGGCAGCCCAGGTGCGTTGCTAAGAAGAGCTGGTTAAGTGCAAAAAGTTCTATGCATGTGTGAGCACACCTCCAAGTGAATGTATATTTCTTTGCGCACATTTGGGTGGGAACATATTTATGTGTGTCTGTTTGCCAGTGTGCCTCAGGGTGTGTATTTGTCTTGCTGTGGAAGGGTATGCATGTATGCGTGCCTGCCCCAGGAATCCTGAGGCTTTGATTCTGCACGCACGTGTGTGTGTGTATGCGCTCACACGCACATCATGCCCAGGAAGAGAGGCGGCACCAGTAAATCCTGCTTTCAGGCTTTGGGAACAAGTCAAGCAGACAAATATTGCCATGGCCCTGAGACCAGGCTCCATCCACCTGAATTCCCTCTCTGGAACTCCTGCCACTACCCCTTATAACTACATGGACACTCCACAGAAGACACCATGGGATGGGCTGCATCCATCTCATGAGGGCCTCCCCTCCAGCACTCGGCTCGTTACCACCTCCCACTCCTGCCTGTGGGCCCTTAGATGACTTAGTAGCTGCCTTGACCTGGATGGGTGATGCCAATCCTTCCTGTTTCTTTGGCAGAGGGGTAGGGGGGTACTACGGGTGAAGTTCCTGGTTGAAGGACAGACGTGGTCCCCTCCCCACCCCACAAGGCTCACCCTACATTGCATCCAGGATTTCCTGAATGTTCTCACCTGAGTCAAAGCCACATTGATCCTGCCATTCCTGGGACCTGAGCCAAGAGGCACTTACTCTGCAGGCAGCCTTAAAAGGGGGTAAGAGGCCTCACCCGGGCTGCAAGGCCCCAATCCTGGCCCAGCTCTTGACCCACTAGGTGACCTGGGGCTGGAATCTCTTTTAGCCTCGGTGTTTGCCTGTGTAGAATGGGGCCAGGCTGTCTTGCCTGAATTCCAGTCGTGGTGTTGGGATTGTTATCCATGGTGCTGACATGCAGAGGCCTGTGGCAAACCCTTTATCCAGACGCATGATGCTAAATTTTGCTACTGGTTCCCCGCAAGGAAAAAAAACCCTGCTTTGCAGTGTGGGCCAATTTCTCTGGTGTAAATACTGCCACCATGACTGATTTCAATCCACTAACATGGAGCCACTGGACATGGAGACAAGAAGCGATGTGCACAATCGGCTCTTGTGAGCTGGTAGGAATTGGCTCCAGCACACCCCTGCCTTTACCCTAAACAACCAATGACAGGCCAGTCAGAGGGAGAATCGAAATCAAGTTCAGGCAGGTTAATCAAGTTTGGCAAAATGTCCAGCTACCGCCTGCCGATGCAGGGGACACGGGTTCATGCCCTGGTCCAGGAAGATCCCACGTGCCGCGGAGCAGCTGGGCCCGTGAGCCGTGGCCGCTGAGCCTGCGCGTCCGGAGCCTGTGCTCTGCAACGGGAGAGGCCACAACAGTGAGAGGCCCACGTACCGCAAAAAAAAAAAATGTCCAGCTAGAGTGCCGAGCACTGGGTTTGAGTAACAGGTGAGGTCGTAAAGTGAAAAAAAAAAAAAAGGAGTCAGGAAGTTAGGCACCAGGAGGATGAGAAACAGGCTGGAAAGCGTGATGGGCAAGGAGGTGCCAGGGCAAGTGGTTCGAGATGGAAACGGCATTGTGCTAAGGGATGCATGGCCGGCCCAAAGCGGCCAGAATAGAACATTGCCTCCTGCCGTTCTCAAGCCTGGGAGAGCGAGGAGGGTGCACGTGATGATGCGGGAGCTGAGAAAATAGGCAGGTGTTTCCTGAGCTCCAGGGATGACGTCTGAGCAGGCTGAGCTGGGAAAGGGCAAATCCAATTCTGTAATTGTTGGCACATCAATTCTGGTGACGGTCCCAGAAGGGTGATGCCAAGAGCCCGTGGAGGAGGGATGCCCGGCTGACATCATCCGCTATTTCTGGACCAATTCACAGCTTCCTCCAGTGAGAACTTCCTTCATCACGTAAATCACCCTGGTCTTCTCGTGACCACCTCATTTTCCCGAGAAAACAGAGGGAACCCACGCACGTGGACGTCCTCTGGAGAGGGCGCTGGGTGTGGAGAGAAGAGTGTGATCGTGAAGTCGCGCAGACACGGGTTCAAATCTCGCCTCTGCCCCTTGTTGGCTGATGGGCTTTGGGTGAGTCATTTCTCTTCTCTGACACTCCATTCCCTCGAATGGGCTAATAATATCTGGGAGTGCTAGAAGCGTGATTAAGTGAGACGGGAGTTGTGAGGCGCTGGCACAGGACCTGCTCATTGCAACACCAAATCTCGCTCACTCCCTTTTTGTTTGTTTGTTGGTTTTCCTCTCTTAGAGAATACGTTTCCAGTGATCAATTGGTGGAAGCTTCCAGAAGGAGATGTAGCCTCCCTTTCTAGCCCCTTCCTGGGCTGTGCGGTGCATGGTTCACAGGGCGGAGGTGGAGGGCTGCCTCTGGGAGGGTAGAGAAGGTGGAGCAGCGGGGGCTGAATTTGTTCTCCCGGGCTTGGGGATCTGGGCGTGAGGGAAACAAGCTCTCTCCCCACAGAGCTCAGACTTCTCCTTAGGAACTTTGGGCCAGGCAGGGCCCAGAGGCAGGGAGAGCAGCCTGGGACCTCAGTGGTGCAATGCCTGTTTCCCAAGCAGACGTACTTGCCCTTCTGTTACCTGTTCCTATGTCTGCTCTATGCCTGGCTCTCCGTCTTTCTGTCCATTGGGCTCTGGAGACAGACTGTTAGACTAGTCCCTGCCTGTGGCACGCATTTCTGCAGAAGCCCGCCTGACTTCCTGTCCATCTGTCAGTCCACTTGCGATCCGCCTTCCCATCGCTCTGATTGCAGCTGACTCTCTTGCACCTGGGCTCCATTTTATGATGTCTGAGTGACAGAGAGGTGATAAATGAGAGTGAGAGAGAGTGACAGACGGGGGCGCACATAGGGGGGATGGAACACATGCGTACACAGATTCACGGTTGGTGGTCCTCTTTGAGACAGGGTCACTCCAGGTCTCCCCAACCCCAGAGGGGCGTCCGGAGCACCATCCATCTCACCTCCAAGCACCGTCTGTCTGCCTTCCTGACTGCAGACGGAGGAGGAGGGACAGTCCCCATGGCAACCGACGGAGAGGCGCTTTTCAGCTTGAGAAGAACCTTTGTAACAATGGAGCAGTCCGGTAAAGAAAATGGGCTGTTAGTAAGGTAGTGACCTCCCTGTCACTGAAGTTGTTCAATTACAGGCTGGCCACTCACCTGTCAGGGCTGCTATGGTGGGTATTCTTGAGTAAGAAGTGGGGTGAGTCAGGCTGGGGTGGTCAAGATGGACCAACCTTTAAGATAACAACTTCCATCACTAATCCAAGTCAAGCACGTTACATAGCGCCTGGAAGATAGTAGGTGCTCAAAACCAGAACTGTTATTTGGAGGAAGGTTGGACTAAGTGACCTCAAGGCCCAATCCCACAGCCTTTGAGATGGAGAAAGATGAAAGGCCAATTAGTGGCAACAGGTTATGAATATACAGGAGCTGTGAACTTGGGATAATAAAGGACTTCCCAGAATAGAAATGTCTCCATCTCCCTCACCCTGATCTGCATGGCTCCTGCAGGCCTCCCTCCCCTTTTCTGACTCAATTTCAATTTCAATTTCAATGTCAATAACTTCCCTGGCACGACAAGCAGTGCTTGTTTGCCAGAATGAATTGGAACATTGAGTTTCTCCGACCAGCCTGTCCAGCCAGTGTCGTCTCCTCCCAGGGCTTCCAGGCCCTTCCTTTGCACGTCTCATCCTCTGTGCCCTTTCAGGAGACTTATTTTTACCTTCCCCAGCTGTTATTTGAAAAAAGATACACTCTCTCGTTTGATCAAGATGTTCCAAGAGCAATGGCACACGGGGCATCGGCTTTCCACGCAAAGTGCCAGGATGAGAGGGGAAAGAAGGCTTAGCCCCTCTCCTTTGAGACGCCAGCTGCGTGGGGAGGCAGAGGAGAGTTGACAACTCCAGTGAGGTGGAGTGGGGAGGGGGCTCTGGGAGCACAGAGGAGGGGCCTCTGAGACAAGGTGAGGGTAGAAAGAGGTGGAGGGGTGGGGGCAGCTTCCTGGAAGAGGCAGAGTGGGAGGGACTTCTGAAGGGTACTTGGAGGGCAGACCACGGAGTTCCTTCCCTCATGGGTCAGCCGTGGCTGGAATGTCACCATGATAACAACCCCTTTTACATGAGCCATAAAAAATATTGGCCCTGCACAGTGCTGGCAGTGGTGACATCCTCTGGAAAGGGAGGGTGTGACATGGAGGAGTGGGACGTGGCTAAAAGGGACCCAGGTGGATAATGCCTGAGGGATAAAGTCCTGGAGAGTGGGCATGGGGGTGCATGGGCGGCCCATCAGTGAGCGCTGATTTGGACTTGATGCCCTCTATCATAGGGAGAGAGGGCTGGGAGGGAGTGGAACAAGGGTGCTGGGAGGCCACTGGGTGCAGACACACCATCTGAGATGCTCGGGCTCAGAGACAGAAACAGAGAGATCCTGGCTGAGGAGGGAGCAGCCCTGGAGTGTGGAGATGAATAGGTGATGGGGTGGGCGACGTTGGCTTTGCCAACTTGACATCCCTGCCCAGCGCTAACCCAGGGTCACCTGTTGCCGCCACCATGGGGAGCCACGGGTCAGGGAGCCAGACAGACAGGGCTGGACCAACTATGCCAGGAAGCCTCCATGAGCAGGACCTTAACCCTCATCCTCCCCTCCTCTCCCCCACCAGAATGCCGTGAATACTAATGGAAACAGATGGCTCCCGTCCACGCCACCGCCGCCAAGAGGAGGGACGGCTAGGGCAAAATTCCCCTGCAACAGAGAGGAGCCACCACGCTGACTCTAGCTATCTTTCCATAGCCTTTGGCCAGGCAGAGAAGAGCCCTGGGGATGGACAGCCCTGGGCAAGATTGACAAAGGCTCAGAGGTTCCAGGGGGTCTGCTTGGGACTCGGGTGGGTTTTCCATGGGGTTATGCTGAACCAGTAGAAGCAAATTCTTCTCCAGCAGTGCCCCAAACCTGTAGGTTCCTGGGGACCACTCAGCTGTTGGGGGAGGAGGGGAGCCGTGGTGGGATGAGGCCCCTGAAAGTGTGGTTCCAATTCTGTTACTGGGGAACTTTGGGCAAATTCCTTCTATTTTCATAGCCTCATTCAACTCTTCAGTAAGATGAGAGGAATGGACCAGATTGAGGGTTTACAAAGAGGGTTCCTTAGAAGTCTATTCCCGTAAGATGTTGAGGGGAAAAGAAGTTTGGAAGAATGTGCTTTCCATCCTCCAATATACATTATAAACTCTGTAAAGCTCTGTAAGCACAGAAACCTGTTCAACTTTGACCAGGCGTTTCCCAAACAGGCCCTGCTTTCTCAAACGGCCCATTTTCATCCCAAGGAAGGCATGAGCCCTGTGACATAGTTTGGAAAACAGTGGACTAAACGCACTTCTGCAAAATTCCCTCCAGTCCTGAAGGTCTTGTTTGTTTCTCTAAGGAAAGTGGGAGGGGTGGGGAGGAGAGAGAAAATGACATTGAAAGCTCTTCCCATGTGTCATCTCATGTGACCACCCTCCGCCCCACCAGCTACATCATGGTGTGGGTGTGAGTTCCCGCACTGGCAGATGAGGGCAGTGAGGCCTGCACTGATTTCAGGGAGAAGGGGAAGCTTCCTCCCAGCCTGCTGCATGCAGGAAGGTGAGAAAATCCTGCTTGGAGGTGTGGCTTGGAGGGCAAGACTCCCCTTCCAGCAGTCTCAGACTCTCTCTAGCCTCCACCCGCCCCATTCAGGGTTGCCCCCTGCCCTACCCTTTTCTTAGGGGAGGTCTTTGGACAGCATTATGGGCTGAGTACAAGGAAAGCCAAGGGCTGGGGTAAGCCACCTACATATAACTGACAAAGCTAACTCCCAAGATTTCAATCCACATAGGGCGGGCCCTGAGCAGAAGCGTAAAGCCTCCAGTGTGGGTCTGTGTGATGTAGTGAAAAGAAACTGAACTTTGGAGCTAAACAGACCAGGGGTCAAATCCTGCCACGAAGACCCTTAACTAACCCTACTTAACTGATGTCTAGATGAACTACCCCTATTCCCTCTGGAAAACCTGCCGATGACAGCCGGTGGCACTTGGGATGCCTGGCTGTCAGACAACTCCTTTCTTGTTTGCCTGTGTTGTGTGTGTTTCCAAACCTGTTTATGTCAGTTGCGCTTGTCACTGTAAACAGATAATTGAATCAAGTGTAAACCAAGCCAATGAAATACAAGTGGAGAAAGGAGTTATGCTTTTATGGTAATTAATTTAATGCTTTGGGAAGGATGCTAAAAAGTTGCTGTTGAGTTATGTGTGGCCGAGACTCTACAAGATTTGAAGAATCAACCCCATACAAGGAGGTCTGTGTACTTTGATTAGTCTTGCAGGGAATCAAAACCAGAAATCTCTTAGGTGATATTTATGTGGTCTCTATTATGTGTGATCCCAGGAAGCCAATTCACCTTTCTGAACTTTGTTTTTCTTGGCTTTAAAAGAAATAAAAGGAATCCAAATCGGAAAAGAAGTAAAACCGTCACTGTTTGCAGATGACATGATACTATACGCAGAGAATCCTAAAGATGCTACCAGAAAACTACTAGAGCTAATCAATGAATTTGGTAAAGTAGCAGGATACAAAATTAATGCACAGAAATCTCTTGCATTCCTATACACTAACGATGAAAAATCTGGAAGAGAAATTAAGGAAACACTCCCATTTACCACTGCAACAAAAAGAAACCTATAAGACACTGATGAAAGAAATTAAAGATGGTACAAACAGATGGAGAGATAGACTACATTCTTGGATTGGAAGAATCAACATTGTGAAAATGACTCTACTACCCAAAGCAATCTACAGATTCAGTGCAATCCCTATCAAACTACCAATGACATTTTTCACAGAACTAGAACAAAAAAATTCACAATTTGTATGGAAACACAAAAGACCCTGAATAGCCAAAGCTATCTTGAGAAAGAAAAACGGAGCTGGAGGAATCAGGCTCCCTGACTTCAGACTATACTACAAAGCTACAGTAGAAAAAAAAACAACCACATGGGGACTTCCGGGAAGATGGCAGAAGAGTAAGACGCGGAGATTACCTTCCTCCCCACAGATACACCAGAAATACATCTACACGTGGAACAACTCCTACAGAACACCTACTGAACGCTGGCAGAAGACCTCAGACCTCCCAAAAGGCAAGAAACCCCCCACGTACCTGGGTAGGGCAAAAGAAAAAAATAAACAGAGACAAAAGGATAGGGACGGGTCCTGCACCAGCGGGAGGGAGCTGTGAAGGAGGAAAAGTGTCCGCACACTAGGAAGCCCCTTCGCGGGCGGAGACTGCGGGTGGCGGAGCGGGGGAGCTTCGAAGCCGCAGAGGAGAGCACAGCAACAGGGGTGCGGAGGGCAAAGCGGAGAGATTCCAGCACAGAGGATCAGGGCCGACCGCCACTCACCAGCCGAGAGGCTTGTCTGCTCACCCGCCAGGGCGGGCGGGGCTGGGAGCTGAGGCTCGGGCTTCAGTCGGAACGCAGGGAGAGGACTGGGGTTGGCGGCGTGAACACAGCCTGCAGGGCGTTAGTGCACCGCGGCTAGCCGGGAGGGAGTCCGGGGAAAAGTCTGGACCTGCCGAAGAGGCAAGAGACTTTTTCTTCCCTCTTTATTTCCTGGTGCTCGAGAAGAGGGGATTAAGAACGCTGCTTAAAGGAGCTCTAGAGACGGGCGCGAGCCGCGGCTAAAGGTGCGGACCCCAGAGACAGACATGAGACGCTAAGGCCGCTGCTGCCGCCACCAAGAAGCCTGTGTGCGAACACAGGTCACTATCCACACCACCATTCCGGGGAGCCTGTGCAGCCCGCCCCTGCCAGGGTCCCGGGATCCAGGGACAACTCCCCCCGGGAGAACGCACGGCGCGCCTCAGGCTGGCGCAACGTCACTGCGGCCTCTGCCGCCGCAGGCTCGCCCTGCACTCCGTGACCCTCCCTACCCCCGGCCTGAGTGAGCCAGAGCCTCCGAATCAGCGGCTCTTTTAACCCCGTCCTGTCTGAGCAAAGAACAGACGCCCTCTGGCGACCTACACGCACAGGAGGGGCCAAATCCAAAGCTGAGCCCCTGGGAGCTGTGGGAACAAAGAAGAGAAAGGGAAATCTCTCCCAGCAGCCTCAGAAGCAGCGGATTAAAGCTCCACAATCAACTTGATGTACCCTGCATCTGTGGAATACATGAATAGACAACGAATCATCCCAAATTAAGGAGCCGTGTGGATGAAAGGCTCTTGGTGCTGCAGCCAGGAGTTAGTGTTGTGCCTCTGAGGTGGGAAAGCCAACTTCAGGACACTGGTCCACAAGAGGCCTCCCAGCTGCACATAATAGCAAACGGCGAAAATCTCCCAGAGATCTCCATCTCAACGCCAGCACCCAGCTTCACTCAACGACCAGCAAGCTACAGTGCTGGACATCCTATGCCAAACAACTAGCAAAACAGGAACACAACCCCACCCATTAGCAGAGAGGCTGCCCAAAATCATAATAAGTCTACAGACACCCCAAAACACACCACCAGACGTGGACCTGCCCACCAGAAAGACAAGATCCAGCCTCATCCACCAGAACACAGGCACTAGTACCCTCCACCAGGAAGCCTACACAACCCACTGAACCAACCTTAGCCACTGGAGACAGACACTAAAAACAACAGGAACTACGAACCTTCAGCCTGCAAAAAGGAGACCCCAAACACAGTAATATAAGCAAAATGAAAAGACAGAAAAACACACAGCAGATGAAGGAGCAAGATAAAAACGCACCAGACCTAACAAATGAAGAGGAAATAGGCAGTCTACCCGAAAAAGAATTCAGAATAATGATAGTAAAGATGATCAAAATCTTGGAAATAGAATAGACAAAATGCAAGAAACATTTAACAAGGACCTAGAAGAACTAAAGATGAAACAAACAATGATGAACAACACAATAAATGAAATGAAAAATACTCTAGATGGGATCAATAGCAGAATAACTGAGGCAGAAGAACGGATAAGTGACCTGGAAGGTAAAATAGTGGAAATAACTAATGCAGAGCAGAATAAAGAAAAAAGAGTGAAAAGAACTGAGGACAGTCTCAGAGACCTCTGGGACAACATTAAACGCAGCAACATTCGAATTGTAGGGGTTCCAGAAGAAGAAGAGAAAAAGAAAGGGACTGAGAAAATATTTGAAGAGATTATAGTTGAAAACTTCCCTAATATGGGAAAGGAAATAGTTAATCAAGTCCAGGAAGCACAGAGAGTCCCATACAGGATAAATCCAAGGAGAAATATGCCAAGACACATATTAATCAAACTGTCAAAAATTAAATACAAAGAAAGCATATTAAAAGCAGCAAGGGAAAAACAACAAATAACACACAAGGGAATCCCCATAAGGTTAACAGCTGATCTTTCAGCAGAAACTCTGCAAGCCAGAAGGGAGTGGCAGGACATATTTAAAGTGATGAAGGAGAAAAACCTGCAACCAAGATTACTCTACCCAGCAAGGATCTCATTTAGATTTGATGGAGAAATTAAAACCTTTACAGACAAGCAAAAGCTGAGAGAGTTCAGCACCACCAAACCAGCTCTACAACAACTGCTAAAGGAACTTCTCTAGGCAAGAAACACAAGAGAAGGAAAAGACCTACAATAATGAACCCAAAACAATTAAGAAAATGGGAATGGGAACATACATATCGATAATTACCTTAAATGTAAATGGACTAAATGCTCCCACCAAAAGACACAGATTGGCTGAATGGATACAAAAACAAGACGCATATATTTGCTGTCTACAAGAGACCCACTTCAGACCTAGAGACACATACAGACTGAAAGTAAGGGGATGGAAAAAGGTATTTCATGCAAATGGAAACAAAAAGAAAGCTGGAGTAGCAATTCTCATATCAGACAAAATAGACTTTAAAATAAAGACTATTAGAAGAGACAAAGAAGGACACTACATAATGATCAAGGGATCGATCCAAGAAGAAGATATAACAATTGTAAATATTTATCCACCCAACATAGGAGCACCTCAATATGTAAGGCAAATACTAACAGCCATAAAAGGGGAAATCGACAGTAACACATTCATAGTAGGGGACTTTAACACCCCACTTTCACCAATGGACTGATCATCCAAAATGAAAATAAATAAGGAAACACAAGCTTTAAATGATACATTAAACAAGATGGACTTAATTGATATTTATGGGACATTCCATCCAAAAACAACAGAATACACATTTTTCTCAAGTGCTCATGGAACATTCTCCAGGATAGATCATATCTTGGGTCACAAATCAAGCCTTGGTAAATTTAAGAAAATTGAAATTGTATCAAGTATCTTTTCCAAGCACAACGCTATGAGACTAGATCTCAATTACAGGAAAAGATCTGTAAAAAGTACAAACACATGGAGGCTAAACAATACACTACTTAATAATGAAGTGATCACTGAAGAAATCAAAGGGGAAATCAAAAAATGCCTGGAAACAAATGACAATGGAGACATGACGACTCAAAAATCTATGGGATGCAGCAAAAGCAGTTCCAAGAGGGAAGTTTATAGCAATACAATCCTACCTTAAGAAACAGGAAACATCTCGAATAAACAACCTAACCTTGCACCTCAAGCAATTAGAGAAAGAAGAACAAAAAAACCCCAAAGTTAGCAGAAGGAAAGAAATCATAAAAATCAGAAATAAATGAAAAAGAAACGAAGGAAACGATAGCAAAGATCAATAAAACTAAAAGCTGGTTCTTTGAAAGGACAAACAATATTGATAAACCATTAGCCAGACTCATCAAGAAAAAAAGGGAGAAGACTGAAATCAATAGAATTAGAAATGAAAAAGGAGAAGTAACAACTGACACTGCAGAAATACAAAAGATCATGAGAGATTACTACAAGCAACTCTATGCCAATAAAATGGACAACCTGGAAGAAATGGACAAATTCTTAGAAAGGCACAACCTGCCAAGACTGAATCAGGAATAAATAGAAAATATGAACAGACCAATCACAAGCACTGAAATTGAAAATGTGATTAAAAATCTTCCAACAAGCAAAAGCCCAGGACCAGATAGCTTCACAGGCGAATTCTATCAAACATTTAGAGAGGAGCTATCACCTATCCTTCTCAAACTCTTCCAAAATATAGCAGAGGGAGGAACACACCCCAACTCCTTCTACGAGGCCACCATCACCCTGATACCAAAACCAGACAAGGATGTCACAAAGAAAGAAAACTACAGGCCAATATCACTGATGAACATAGATGCAAAAATCCTCAACAAAATACTAGCAAACAGAATCCAACAGCACATTAAACGGATCATACACCATGATCAAGTGGGGTTTATTCCAGGAATGCAAGGATTCTTCAATATACACAAATCAATCAACGCGATACACCATATTAACAAATTGAAGGAGAAAAACCATATGATCATCTCAATAGATGCAGAGAAAGCTTTTGACAAAATTCAACACCCATTTATGATAAAAACCCTGCAGAAAGTAGGCATAGAGGGAACTTTCCTCAACATAATAAAGGCCATATATGACAAACCCACAGCCAACATCGTCCTCAATGGTGAAAAGCTGAAAGCATTTCCACTAAGATCAGGAACAAGACAAGGTTGCCCACTCTCACCACTCTTATTCAACATAGTTTTGGAAGTTTTAGCCACAGCAATCAGAGAAGAAAAGGAAATAAAAGGAATCCAAATCGGAAAAGAAGAAGTAAAGCTGTCACTGTTTGCAGATGACATGATACTATACATAGAGAATCCTAAAGATGCTACCAGAAAACTACTAGAGCTAATCAATGAATTTGGTAAAGTAGCAGGATACAAAGTTAATGCACAGAAACCTCTGGCATTCCTATACACTAAGGATGAAAAATCTGAAAGTGAAATCAAGAAAACACTCCCACTTACCATTGCAACAAAAATAATAAAATATCTAGGAATAAACCTACCTAAGGAGACAAAAGACCTGTATGCAGAAAATTATAAGACACTGATGAAAGAAATTAAAGATGATACAAATAGATGGAGAGATATACCATGTTCTCAGATTGGGAGAATCAACAATGTGAAAATGACTCTACTACACAAAGCAATCTACAGATTCAATGCAATCCCTATCAAACTACCACTGGCATTTTTCACAGAACTAGAACAAAAAATTTCACAATTTGTATGGAAACACAAAAGACCCCGAATAGCCAAAGCAATCTTGAGAATGAAAAATGGAGCTGGAGGAATCAGGCTTCCTGACTTCAGACTATACTACAAAGCTACAGTAATCAAGACAGTATGGTACTGGCACAAAAACAGAAATATAGATCAATGGAACAGGATAGAAAGCCCAGAGATAAACCCACGCACATATGGTCACCTTATCTATGATAAAGGTGGCAGGAATGTACAGTGGAGAAAGGACAGCCTCTTCAGTAAGTGGTGCTGGGAAAACTGGACAGCTACATGTAAAAGTATGAGATTAGATCACTCCCTAACACCATACACAACAATAAGCTCAAAATGGATTAAAGACCTAAATATAAGGCCAGAAACTATCAAACTCTTAGAGGAAAACATAGGCAGGACACTCTATGACATAAATCACAGCAAGGTCCTTTTTGACCCCCCTCCTAGAGAAATGGAAATAAAAACAAAAATAAACAAATGGGACCTAATGAAACTTAAAAGCTTTTGCGCAGCAAAGGAAACCATAAACAAGACCAAAAGACAACCCTCAGAATGGGAGAAAATATTTGCAAATGAAGCAACTGACAAAGGATTAATCTCCAAAATTTATAAGCAGCTCATGCAGCTTAATAACAAAAAAAACAAACAACCCAATCCAAAAATGGGCAGAAGACCTAAATAGACATTTCTCCAAAGAAGATATACAGACTGCCAACAAACACATGAAAGAATGCTCAACATCACTAATCATTAGAGAAATGCAAATCAAAACTACAATGAGATATCATCTCACACCAGTCAGAATGGCCATCACCAAAAAATCTAGAAACAATAAATGCTGGAGAGGGTGTGGAGAAAAGGGAACCCTCTTACACTGTTGGTGGGAATGTAAATTGATACAGCCACTGTGGAGAACAGTATGGAGGTTCCTTAAAAAACTACAAATAGAACTACCATATGACCCAGCAATCCCACTACTGGGCATATACCCTGAGAAAACCAAAATTCAAAAAGAGTCATGTACCAAAATGTTCATTGCAGCTCTATTTACAATAGCCCGGAGATGGAAACAACCTAAGTGTCCATCATCGGATGAATGGATAAAGAAGATGTGGCACATATATACAATGGAATATTACTCAGCCATAAAAAGAAACGAAATTGAGCTATTTGTAATGAGGTGGATAGACCTAGAGTCTGTCATACAGAGTGAAGTAAGTCAGAAAGAGAGAGACAAATACCATATGCTAACACATATATATGGAATTTAAGGAAAAAAATGTCATGAAAAACCTAGGGGTGAAACAGGAATAAAGACACAGACTTACTAGAGAATGGACTTGAGGATATGGGGAGGGGGAAGTGTAAACTGTGACAAAGCGAGAGAGAGGCATGGACATATGTACACTACCAAACGTAAGGTAGATAGCTAGTGGGAAGCAGCTGTATAGCACAGGGAGATCAGCTCGGTGCTTTGTGACCGCCTGGAGGGGTGCGATAGGGAGGGTGGGAGGGAGGGAGATGCAAGCAGGAAGAGATATGGGAACATATGTATATATATAACTGATTCATTTTGTTGTGAAGCTGAAACTAACATACCATTGAAAAGCAATTATACTCCAATAAAGATGTTAAAATGAAAAAAAAAAACTACAGTAAACAAGACAATATGGTACTGGCACAAAAACAGAAATATAGATCAATGGAACAGGATAGAAAGCCCAGAGATAAACCCACGCACATATGGTCACCTTATCTTTGATAAAGGAGGCAAGAATATACAATGGAGAAAAGACAGCCTCTTCAATAAGTGGTGCCTGGAAAACTGGACAGCTACATGTAAAAGAATGAAATTAGAACATTTCCTAACACCATACACAAAAATAAACTCAAAATGGATTAGAGATCTAAATGTAAGGCCAGACACTACAAAACTCTTAGAGGAAAACATAGGCAGAACACTCTTTGACATAAATCTCAGCAAGATCTTTTTTGACCCACCTCCTAGAGAAATGGAAACAAAAATAAAACAAAACAAAACCCAAATGGGACCTAATGAAACTTAAAAGCTTTTGCACAGCAAAGGAAACCATAAACAAGATGAAAAGACAACTCTCAGAATGGGAGAAAATATTTGCAAATGAAGCAACTGACAAAGGATTAATCTCCAAAATATACAAGCAGCTCATGCCTCTCAATATCAAAAAAACAAACAACCCAATCCAAAAATGGGCAGAAGGCCTAAATAGACATTTCTCCAAGAAGATACACAGATTGCCAACAAACTCATGAAAGAATGTTCAACATCACTAATCATTCGAGAAATGCAAATCAAAACTACAATGAGGTATCACCTCACACTGGTCAGAAGGGTCATCATCAAAAAATCTACAAACGATAAATGCTGGAGAGAGTGTGGAGAAAAGGAACCCTTTTGCACTGTTGGTGGGAATGTAAATTGATACAGCCATTATGGAGAACAGTATGGAGGTTCCTTAAGAAACTAAAAATAGAAATACCATATGACCCAGCAATCCCACTACTGGGCATATACCCTGAGAAAACCATAATTCAAAAAGAATCATGTACCCCAATGTTCATTGCAGCACTATTTACAGTAGCCAGGACATGGAAATAACCTAAGTGTCCATCGACAGATGAATGGATGAAGAAGATGTGGCACATATATACAATGGAATATTACTCAGCCATAAAAAGAAATGAAATTGAGTTATTTGTAGTGAGGTGGATGGACCTAGAGTCTGTCATACAGAGTGAAGTAAGTCAGAAAGAGAAAAACAAATACCGTATGCTAACACATATATATGGAATCTAAAAAAAATAATAATTTTTCTGATGAACCTAGGGGCATGACAGGAATAAAGACACAGGTGTAGAGAATGGACCTAAGAACATGGGGAAGGGGAAGGATAAGCTGGGACAAAGTGAGAGAGTGGCATGGACATATATACGCTACCAAATGTAAAATAGATAGCTAGTGGGAAGCAGCTGTATAGCACAGGGAGAATAGCTCATTGCTTTGTGACCAAATAGAGGGGTGGGATAGGGAGGGTGGGAGGGAGATGCAAAAGGGATGGGATATGGGGATATTCGTATACGTATAGCTGATTCACTTTGTTATACAGCAGAAACTAACACACCATTGTAAAGCAATTATACTCCAGTAAAGATGTTAAAAAAATAAAATAAGTTAAATAGGCAATTCTCTGGTGGTCCAGTGGTTAGGACTCGGTGCTCCCACTGCAAGGGGCTGGGTTCGATCCCTTGTCAGGGAACTAAGATCCCACAAGCCACACGGTGCAGCCCCCTCCCCAACAAAATATATAAATTCAGTTAAATAATTCCCACCTCGACCAGTTTTCACGTGGAACAAATTAAGCCATGTGCAGTCCCATTCCTGTTTTTTGTTTACTTCTCGATGATTTCCCCCTCCTCTTTCTGCCATGACTGTCTTCCCCCATCAGGTGTTTCCACGGCTTCTTCCACAAGTTTGCAGTTCAGCTAATCTGATAATGATTAGGGTTCAAGGCGTGGACCCTCCCTAAGAGCCACATCGTGAATGGAGAAAAGCCTTCCCAAGGAACGCATGGACTAGCGTGTGATTCTGGGCAGTGTGACAGAGCAGCAGGGTGGCAGTCTGCGTGGGAGCATCTCTGAGGTGTTCCTCCAGTCACAACTCCTGTGGTCCAGGTGAGGATGCTCTTATTCTTTCTGATGTGTGACCTGGCCATCTTTATTCACTCTCCGTGACACACCAGCTTCCCTAACCCATCTACCTGGGAGTCAGCGTGGCCTCAGACTCTAGAGCAGTCTTCTCCCAAGCTGAGGGCACCCAAAGGAGATTGAGGCTGGATAGAGGAGTTGGAGTCCTGCTCAGCTCAGACCTCATGCACCTCCTGCCCAGCACCTCGGAGTTAGGGAGAGGTGTGGCTTTCCCATACCTACACCCCAGATGGGCACCTGTGGGTCTTCCCAGGGATGGAAATTCTGCCCATGGCTGGTCCGGCTGCTTGTTGCCTGCTCAGAACTCTCCTAACACCTGTCACTTGACACCTCCTTCTCCCAAATCCTGGTCCACGGAACCTAGTAGAGCCTCCAAAGAGCTCAGAGTGTGCCTTCAGCCTTGTTGTGAGGACCTGACCCTGACCTGCCTCCACTGTTGCCCCTGCTGCTTTCCTAGCACTCTGTCTGCTGGCCTTGAGCATCCACCAATTGGTTCATCCTCCAACTCAGCTAGGTTGGCCCCAGCTGGAGCCCCCAGGCCGAGGGGGCTGCTACAGCAGCTCTTCTGCCGCCAGGGAGTCAGCCTCATATGTGCCCCTAGATGCCTGGAGTCCAGCAAAGGGACCCACTGAAGCTGTCTGTGGGCAGCCACAGGGTTGGCGTTGGTGTGTGGAGGGAGCAAAGGAGGAGACAAGTAGACAGCAAACTGTCTTCTCTTTTGCATTGGCTTCTGCATCATGGGCAGAGTCAGGCAGACCTGGGGTCATCACTGACCAGTGTGAAATCTTAAGGTGCCCTCCTGAGCCTTTGTTTCTCCTCTGTAAAGTGGGGATGCTGATGGTTGCCTCATCTGTTTCTTGAGAATAATGACAGTAAGATAATGTCTGTAAAGACCTTTTGTCCCCCATATGTGACCTGTTCTCATCATAGAAGCAAGGGAAACACTGGGAAAAGCAAGAGCTCTGCTGTGGGCTGCTGGTCTAAGAATGGGGTCGGTAAAGACCCTGGACCACAGGGGTGAACATCACATTGTCCCTCCTGATTGCGCAGGGGATTCCCTGCCTGTCCTGGATAAGCAAGTGTAGGATCAGCCTCCTTGGCTTCTGGCTTGTTGATCTTGACAGATATTTCAGAGTTGGAGCAGGGAATCCATTTTCCATTTGGCAAAACTGTTGCCTGGAGGGCAAACCACTTGTTGAAGGCCACAGAGCAGGCCAGGGTCGGGGTGGGACAGGCTCCCAGAGTCCTGACTCCCAGGCAGAGGGCTAGGGGCCATGCATGCTGCTGCCTGTCCGCCGGCCCTTCTGCGTCCTTACGTTGGGCACAGGCCATGTGGTAGTGAGGCTGCCTGGGCTCCATGGGGGCAGCCTGGGCTCCATGGGGGCAGCCTGGCTGTGGTGCTGGTCCTGCCCTTTTCTCCTGCCCGACTCCAGGAGCAGCACCTTGGGGTTTTTCTCAGGGAAATAACCCCAACACATTACAGAAAGGAAGAGAGGGAGTCAAAGCAAACCGAGGCAAGACACAGAGCCACCTAGAGATAGAGTGATGCATTCACTCATTCATTCATCCAGGTCTGACATTCAGCCTGGAGGCACCAGTAACCCTTTAAAATCCTGCAATTCTTCCACCTTGGCTGCTAAGTAGTTACTTCCCAGAGATTTGTGAGCGTCACAGCTACCAAGGACCCCCCTTCAGGGTCTCCAGTATCCTCCCAGCATCCAGAAACTAAAAGGTTCATGCCTGGTCCACAGGGACCTTAGGACCCCTGCCCCAGTGCTGATTCTTAAATATTTTGACTATCCCCCCAACCCCCCGGTCATAGATGACAGAAAACACTTTGATTGAAACTGTTGGGTGAAACAGGAAGTATTCATCTGTGAAATGCCATTATTCATTCATTTATTCATTCATTCAGCAAATGTTTATTGAGCACCTAGCACCTGCCCAGGGAAAGGGCTAGGAATCGGGATGCTGAGCTCTGTGATGTAAGGTCCCTGATCACAGCCTTGCTGCGGACCAGGAAGAGAGGGGAGGGGAATATACAGCTCTAAACAGTGACCGAGGGAGAGGAGACACGACGGGGAGAGAATGAGATGGGTTGACACCTTGGCTTGGAGCAAGAGTGAAGGGGGCTGCCGAGCCCATGGGGAGGGGCCTTGGAGTCCAGCTTGGAGCTGTCAAGGTTCTTCAGTTCCATCCAATTATCCACTAACGACACACAATGAATAGATTAGGAAGCGGACTGAGGACAAGGACGCTTAATTATAAAGCCGAGGAGCGAGGAAACACTGAGCATCCCGTGACGGCTCTCGGGTAGGTGGGCGGGCAAGGGTGGGGGAGGGGAGGAGGTCCAGCCCCTGCTGGCAGCTCCACGACCCCGCTGGGGCTTTCCAGGAGCTGGCCCAGTCACTGAGCCTGGGTCAGAAGTGGAGTTCAGCATCTGGGAAGGGCAGAAAGGTGCAAGGCAGAGGGGATTAAGGTGGAAGGTGGAGAGGTATTTGGGGATGGGCAGTGATATGGAGCTGACTCATTTCAGGTTGGAGGGCTCTCTCCATACATCACTTCCTCTCGCCTGTGTCATGACTGGTGCCCCCAGAGTGGGGAGTCGTGTCTGTGGATTCTGTCTGCTGGACACGGGGCTCTAGTCCTTCCTGAGGTTGCCCTTGCTCCAGCCTGGGAAGGACACTGGCCCTGTGGCCCCCTCTACCTCCACCTGCCCCCCAATGTCTGGGTCCCTACCTTACTCTGGTCTCCTGGGGGAGGGGGTATTCCACACAGCCTCTGTCAGAGCAACCATGGCCAGCATCTCCACTCAGACACGAAGGTTCATGTTCTGCAAGTGTGTTCTCAGTGTTCTCTCAGCTGATCCTCCCAGCAGTCCTGGGAGCAGGTGGAGAGGCGTTCCCTTCCCATGAGGCCCAAGGAGGAAAATGGGGTTCAGACAGGTGACTCGATTTGCCCAGAGCCTCAGAGGTGATGTGTCGGGGCTGGGGCTTGGACCCAGGTCTGCCTGCTTCTCCCCAGACTTCTCTTCATGCTCTATACCAGTTTGTCCTTCAGACCCGAGGCTGCAGATGAGAGGAGCTAACCAGTGGCTCCAGGCCAATGGTAGCAGCTGGGCCTGATGTCGTGCCTCCCCACCCCTGGGTCCTCCCCCTCTAGCCTCTTTACCCTCAACCTGGGAGGAACCTTTTGGCCCCCACCAACTGCCTTTCCCACTGGTGTTCTTAGGTGCCTGTGATGCACAGGGGGTGATGTTCTCCAGCCCCCAGGGGACTCTCTCTCCTCTGATACCCAAGCATTCCCTGCCTCTGTCACACACCGGGCATCCTATGAAGGCGCAGGGACCTGGGATACTCCATATGCTTGAGTTGTTGCCCACATAGGTTTTCAGTTCCTTGAATTCATTGTCTGTCCCGCATCCCCACCTTCTGCACTGCTCACGGTAACCTCGTGCTAATTGATTGGACCACCAGGGGACATGGGCGGACATGGGACAGAACATCCCTTAGTGAGGCATGAGAGGGGTGGGATGGGAGAGTAAGAGTTTCTCACATTCTGGGTTGAGTTAGATTCCTGCCCGTGCTTTCTGAAAGAGATGAGCATTTATAAATTTCTAACTCTTGCCTTGAGGAACGGACGGAAGGCTGCAGCATGTCTACTTTGGCCAGGTGCTTTGTAGATGTTACCTCATTTATTCTCACAACCATCCCATAAGTGGGGTTTCAAGTTTGCAAACAAGAAAACTGAGGCTCAGGAAAGTAAGGTGACTGCTCTAAGTTCACCTAGTTTGTACGAGAGCTGGGATTTGAACAGAGGCATCTTGGACTCTGAAGTCAATGTTTTCCCCACCATTTAATAGAGTATATGGAAGACAACCTGGAAATTCAGGGGTTGGGGGGAGGTGGCCTTGAAACAAACGCACCATCAAGCCCATCTGTGGGGCTGCCCGGGAGGGTTGGGACCTCCCAGACCCAAGAGCGTCCTGGCAAATGATGTGATCGTTTTATAGGTCTGTCCAAAGTTTCATATGTTCTTAATTAATGCTCACAACCAGCTCTGAAGGGGCCAGAAATCTTAGCTCCCTTTCGCAGACCTTGAAACTGAGGCTCAGAGAATCTGAGAACTTACTCGACACAGTGAGAGAAGTAAACGGCAGCACCGGGAGTCAAGAAGTCATTTAATTTCAAATTCAATGTTCTTGCAGCTGCCCTCATGGCGTGGACCACCTCTGGTGGCAGGCAAGAAACCACAGACCCACAGGTGGAGCCCCAGACTCACAGACCCAGGCCAGAGGTCAAGACCAGGACAATTAGTGCAGAAAGACAAGAGATGTGTTTCTACCATCGGACGAGGCACACAGGGGCTAGAGTTTTCACAGACCCCCAGAGATGGATGCATCAGTGTCAGCATCATTTAGTTCAACCTCCTAGCCATGCGGGTGACAGCAAATTATAAGCAGGGGCTTGACTCAAACCCAACCTCCCCCAGCGACCAAGAGCGACCCTAGGAAGTGGGACACTCCAGAGGTGGACCTGTCCCAAGGGGGCAGCTTCTTCTCCTCTTTCAGTTAATCTGCTCTAGGTACCCAAGGTAGAGAGTGGCCAGAGCAGCAGCTTAAGCCTTCCAGACCTCAAGTCTCCCTTGGTTGTCCAGGTTCTGGATGTCTTGCTAGCCTGGGTAGAGCCATCACCACCATGCCCTAAACTCTGCTCCTTCATCTCTGCCAGCTGCAAATTGGAGGTGTCTTCCCTCAGTGGATGGCAGTGCCTTTGAGCTCAGGATGTTGGGTGAGGGTCTTCTCTTTGTTTTTTTGTGCTTCACTGAGCCTGCAATGCCCAGAGCAGGAGCATGTAGTGGAAGAGACAGGTACTTCCTTTTCTTTCTAAGACCTTGACAGGGGGTCTGATGCCCTGAGGGCTTGGTTGGGATGGGAGTGGTGTCTGAGGCTCTTGCATTCCGTTTGTTCACCCCCTTCAAGATCCTGGGCTGGTGCGAGCATTATGGGGTGTGGAGATGGTGGTGGTGGGGAAAAGAGGGGGATGTGAGATGCCTTGAAAAATGGGACATTCCCTTCTCTGTCTGCAGTGGTTCAGCCTGGGGTGTGACTGAGGACCATACTCTTTGCAGTAGCTACAGGGAGGTTCTAAATCCTCAATCTGACCATACCACTTCATTGTTCAAAATCCTTCAAAGCCTCCTTGTCTCCCACTGAATGGAGCCCAGATGTATGGCTTCAAGTCCTCCATGATCTGGCCCCAGCCCTGTCCTGCCACCTCCCCTCTCCCTGCTCCCTCTATAGCCTTTCAGTCGGGCGTGATAAAGTCTTTCAGCCCATCCAATTCAGGCTCTTCTCTCTGCCACATCTTCTTCCCTCCCACCTCTTCCCTTCTCTCCTTGGCCTGACCACTTCCCAAAAATCTTTCAGTACTCCACGTGTCATCTCTTCTGGGAAGCCCTCCAAGACTTCTGAAGGTCAGGGAGGTGCCCGTCCTCCTCTATGAGTGTGACCCTCCCGTCCTCTGAGTGTCTGTTGCCCCATGTCCTCCCACTAGACTCTGAACCCCAAGAGGGCAGGGGTGCACTCTGCTCAGAGTGGTAGCCCTAGCTCCTAGCCTCTTGTTACTCAAAGTGTGGTCCACAGACTGGCAGCATCAGCATCACCCTAGACCTTGTTAGAAATACATAATCTCAGGCCCCATCCCAGACCTACTGGATCAATATCTGCATTTAAACAAGATCCAGGTAATTTGTGGGCAGATTAAACTTAGAAAAGCTCTGATCTAGCCAGGGTTTGGCTCAGAGTAGATGCCCATTCAGTACTTTCTGAGTAAATGAAGAAACGCATGGAGTCTGCAGTGAGTGACATGACAGCCTCAGGCTTCAACCTGCAACTACCCAGTGGACCCTGGAATGGGTGGGACTGAGGAGGGGGTGGGGAGAGGGGGTCAGCTCCAGGACACAGGCACCACATGCCTAGCTCGCATGCTTTTAAAGACATTGTTCTGTTGAAACAGTTATGATGGTTGGATAATTATCCCTCATGCATAGATGTGCAAGCTCAGGTGTAAAGTGACTTGTTGCTATGGACCAAATGTTTGTGTCCCTACAAATTCATATGCTGAAACCCTAACCCCCAAGTCGATGGTAATGGGAGGCGGGGCCTTTAGGAAGAAATTAGGTTGTGAGGGTGGAGTCCACATGAATGGATTCAGTGCCCCTATAAAAAGAGACACCAGAACGAGTTTCCTTGCTCTCTGCCACATGAAGATACCAGGAGAAGACAGCCATCTGCAAAGCAGGAAAAGAGCCCTCACCAGACACTGCATCTGCTGGCACCTTGATCTTGGACTTCCCAGCCTCCAGAACTGTGAGAAATAAATGTCTGCTATTTAAGCCACCCTCTCTGTGGTCTTTTGTTGTGGCAGCCCAGGCTGACTAGGACACTTGTCCAAGGTCACAGAGCAGTAAGTGGCAAAGCTGGGGTGCGAACTTCAGCCTGACTACTTCTGGCTGGAGGCTCAAGCAGAGAGAGGGAGGGGGTAGGGAAGGGGTGTGCTATGCAAGGCTTTGCTGGGCCAGGCCCGGGAATGACCTCACTTCATGATGGCATTGAAACCGGTCCCATTAGAAGAGGAGGTGGGGGAGGGACTTTGGCGGGAAGGCCTGAGGCAGGTTTGATTTGTGGCTGAAATCCCAGCTTCCACTCTGGGGATCTCTGACTCCCCAAGCCCAGCTGGGTTTTGCTCTGTGTACCTCCTGTGGTGCCCTCTCTGCTTCCGTGTGGGAAATCTATCTCTCCCCAGGGCTTTCCTGCAGCTGCATCCTGCGGGCCACATTTCCCGGGCTCAGCAGCGTCTGGATGCCTTCCCGTCCCTGCAGACATCAGCCTGGGACAGGGCCCGAGTCTGCCAATCCCTCCTTCTTCCCTGCTTCCCTTGCCTTGCCTAAGAAGGCCTAGAATCCGCTCAGCTACAGAAGGTGGAACCCGGAGGACAGGATCTCGTCCAACCCCTGCATGTTTCAGAGGAGGCACTGAGGTCCAGAGATGGATCTCGTTTCCCAGGACCACAGGTTACAAGGCGGGTCATGGACAACGCTGGGCACAGGAGTCCAGCCTGCTATTGCTGCTTTCCATCACGCTGGGCAGCCTGCTCAGAGCCTCTGTAGGGAAGTGTACCCACAGGTCACATTTGCCAGTTTTATTATTAGCTCCTATTTATTCAATATCCACCATCTGCCTGACATCAAGCACTTAACACGCATAATCACATTTAATCCTCATAATACCCTTATGATTTATTTATTAGTCCTACCATTATCATTATTATTCTCAGTTTTCAGATGGGAAAACTGAGGTTCAGAGAAGTGAAGTAACTTGCCCCAGGTGCACAGCTAGGAAATAGAGCAACAAGGATTTGAACTCAGTATTGCCCGGCTCTGAGCGCTGCTCGGCTACACGTCCTCTTGAGTGGATTCAGCTCAGACACTCGGACCCACATCTGTGCTGCAGCAAGAGAGGAGCCCTGTGTCTCTCTGAGTGGCTGGAGACCTAAGGACCGTGGCCACACTGTCTTACAGACACACTGTCAGTACGTACACTTTGGTTTACAAAGTACTCTTACATTCTTCACATTATCTCAGTAGCTGCAATAAACCCATAAATCGGGCAGAGTAGATATTTTGCCCATTTAACAGGTTAGGAAACTGGGTTTAACACCGCATGGTACGCAATTTTTGGAACCCGGTGGTAGTGCTGGTGTCATGGTAACACACCACTCCCCACCTGGGCTCATGATAAATGCAGGGACCCTCAGGGGCATTCAGCATACACTCATCAGGGTGTTCAGACCCATCAGTGCTTGACCCTGACAGTCCACAGCACTTTCACATCTGGATGAAGGTACGCTCAGGGAGACACATTCCAACATGCCTCCAGGATTCCTCTATAGAAAAGGGAGTGGTTGTGGGGTTTCCTTCCTGCATCCTGTCTGGGTTTGCTAATTCACGCTGTTTGCTAGTCCCACTGCCAGCAGATGTTGGTGGAGGGAGACATCAGAGACCATGGGGGCTGGTCCAGCCTTTGTTACTGTTTAACTATGTGGCTTTAGGCTAGTCCCATAATTCTTCTAAACCTTAGCTTTCTCACCTATAAAGAGGGGAATAATGCCACCCTACAGATCCCTCAGAGATTTTGTAAGGGTAAAATAATACAATAGAGATGAAAGTGCTTCAAGAAGAACAAAGCATTGTATGTTTATGGAATGGTGATTGCAGGCATAAAAACAGCAGCTTGGGGATTGCGGTGTGGGAAGGCAACATTTACTGAGCAGCTACTATGAACACTTTATAGATATTATCTCATACAACCCTCAACACAGCTCTTCAGAGAGGTATTATAGGATTTTCAGCCTCTGATCCTGGCTGAATAGCTCTTAACAGATCAACCCTCCCAGAGATAAGAGCTATCAACTCTGAGCAACATATTAAAAATACAGTTATCAGAAGGAGAGTGACACACAGCAGGCAGATTCCAGAGCTGGGGGAATGGGAGATGTTATTGACACTTGGACAAAGGGAAGGGCACTGGGTGAATTTCTTAGCTTTTACAAGTTTAGCCTGAGGGCAAGCCCCAGTCCTCCCATGTTGGATGGCTAAAACCTGGATAGAAACCTGCACTTACACTGTTTTGAAGAATAAGGGAATGGATTTCAAGGTACCTTCAAGGAAAATGAAGGAGGAAACTCAGGAAAGAGTGAACTAGAGAGGGGAACCCCAGATTCTGAGTATAAACTCTGCCCAAGTATCTGGTTGACCCCTGAACCAATGCCTGTGTAGGATAGATGCCAAGTTGGCCAGCAAAGCCTAAAGGAACTGAAAGGAAATGTCAGCTGCAATCCACTAAAAGAGTGACAGCTTTGCAATGAGAGTTCAGTCAAGTGACCTACTAAATTAAACAAACAAACAAACAAAAAAAACCCCCAATACTCTTCATAGCAACAAAGAGAATCCAAAGTCCCTACAACTTTATCATACAGAATAATCGAGATACAATCCCAAAGTACTGACACAGGAAGAAACAGGAAAATGTGATACATAGGAGACGATCAATGGAGACTGGCCCTAAAGCGATTCAGAGTTTGCAATTAGCAGACAGTGATTTTAAAGTAGCTCTTACAATTGTGCTGAAGGATGTAAATAAAGTATGCTCACAATGAATGTAAAGATAGAACTAATTTCAAGCAAAAAAACCCAAAACAAAACACTACGAAAGAGAGCCAAACACAAATTTTATTTTTTATTTATTTTATTTTTTTTGCAGTACGCGGACCTCTCACTGCTGTGGCCTCTCCCGTTGCGGAGCACAGGCTCAGGATGCGCAGGCTCAGCGGCCGTGGCTCACGGGCCCAGCCGCTCCGCGGCCTGTGGGATCTTCCCGGACCGGGGCACGAACCCGTGTCCCCTGCATCGGCAGGCGGACTCTTATTTTTTATTAATTTGTATTGGAGTATAGTTGCTTTACAATGTTGTGTTAGTTTCTACTGTACCACAAAGTGAATCAGCTATACGTATACATATATCCCCTCTTTTTTGGATTTCCTTCCCATTTAGGTCACCACAGAGCGTTGACTGGAGTTCCTTGTGCTATACAGTAGGCTCTCATTAGTTATCTATTTTATATATAGTATCAATAGTGTATATATATCAATCCCAATCTCCCAGTTCATCCCAACCCGCTTTCCCCCTTGGTATCCACACACCAAATGCAAATTTTAGACCTGAAACAAAAAAGTATTATAATTGACATTTATAAGTTAAAAAAATTCAAGTTCAGAGAGATTAAGTAATCTTCCTGATGTCATACTAACAAGTGATAGAATTAGAGTTTGAATCCCAAGTCTATTTGGCTTTAAGGACTTTATTTTCTCAACTCACTAGGAAGGACTTAGAGATCAGTAGGAGTCTGTGGGAAAATGGAAGTGGATTGTGAACTTTTCTGAAACTCTGGTGAGACTAGGGAGCCTTGCTGTAAGGCTTTGCTGTGGTCCCTGGGAGCAACCAATGGGATTATCTATCCATGGTGCTGCAATGTGCCCACCCAAAACTCCATGTCTACCTACCAAGCCATTTCTGATTATTTGCACCAAGGAGTGGAAAGAGAAGTGAAGATAAACCGTAGCAGCTCATGCTTTAGAATCTATCCATTTTGTCTTTCAAGTCTAATGAAATACACTGCCCCATCCATTGCTCTCCTTGGGTTTTGCCCATGTTCTGCATGAGTTTTTTTCCATGTTTTGCAAAAATATTTTCCTCAGAGGTTGTGGGTAGAAGCAGGGGCGGGGGTCTTCATGTATTTGCACCGCCTTCCTATAGCTAAGTTCTACTTAAATTCAACTCTTATTTGGTGAGTTTAGTGATGTATCTAATGCTGTACATGGTGTTGTGGAAGGCAGAGAAAGATGAGATCCACACCTGCTCTTCAGGAGCACCCACTTGAAAATGAACACAAAGAAGGAGAAGGAGAAGGTCAGCTGCATGGGCTCAGTTTCTACTGTGTGTCCTCAAAAGACCTACCTTGGGGCTTCAGAGGAGGGTGGATGTCACTGTGAGTTGGGAGCAATCACAAAAGACTTTCTATAACAGGTAGGATATCACCTAGTCTATAAAGGCTAGGCTCAGGAGAGCAAGGAAAATGATAATTCTAGGACACAGTAGGTGCTTAATAGATATTTTTTAAATGAGGGAATGTGTTCACAGTCATTTTCTTCCTGGCTGTTTTTAAGCATCTGCTTTCAAAAATGATTGTTTAAAATATTAAAAAGTCTATTTTAACACTATCTGTAATAGCTCCAAACTGGAAACTACCAAAATGCCCATCAACAGTGGAATGAATAAATAAATTAAGATGTGTTTGTACAATGGAATACCACATAACAATGAGAAGGGGCGCTCGAGAATGACATGACACATGGATGAATCAGATGAATCTCAGAAGCACAATGTTGTCCAAAAGAAGGCATGCACCAAAGAGGACCTATTATAGGATTCCGTTCATATAAAGGACAAAAAGGGGCAAAGCTCATCTATGGCGCTGAAGTCAGCGTGGGGAATTGGTGGCAGTGAGCGCCAACTGGTGGAAGGAGAAGAAGGGGAGATTCTCGGGGACTGGGGAGGTTCTGGTTTTTGATCTGGATGTTGATTACATGGACAGTTCAGCTTTTGAACATTTTGTTGGGCTGCCTGCTTATGATAAGTGCATTTTTCTGTAAGTATGTTGTATTTCAACAAAAAGTTAACAAAAACAGGGTATGTTCCCCAACTTGACTTCCTAGATCCTGTGCTCTTTTGCCCTTTCTCATTGATATCAGGTGGCATGACCCCCTGAAGGTGATTTTCAAAGAATGGCACGTGTTGCTCTAGGAATCACCTTTCCTAAGACCAGGAGAGAAAAGGCAGAGCTCCCATTTCAATGATTGGGAAACTGAGGCCTGTAGGTGGGAAGTAACTTGTCCTTTTGTCATACAGCGAGTCAAGGAAAGAAAGAACTTCTGTCTTTAGGGAACCTCTTTTCTGTGGCCCGGATAATAGATTCCTGCCTAGCCTGATCCACCTGAAGAGACATGTAATGTAAAACAGCATCTGGAGGGTCCCGGGCCTGCCACCTGCTTTTGTGAGATTTGAGTGAGTCAGCTCCTCTCCTTGGACCTGTGACTTCAACTGTAAGATCAGAGATCGCACTTGATGACAGTTCTAGTTTTTCAAGGTCTAGCGCTGAGCTAGGGTCATCCAAGTTTGATTAGGCATAGTCTCTACTGTTCTCCACCCTCAGGGTCTGTGCTGGGTCAGGATTAAAAAAGGAAGTCCTTAGGACATTTAAAAAGCATTCATTCTTTCATTCCTTTAGTGTCCATTCCTTTATTGAGCATCTGCTCTACGCTAGGTACTGTGCTGGGGACACAAAGATGAATGACAATGTCACTGTCCTAGAGGAACTGACTTTCTGGGAGAAGAGATATAGTAAATGGTTGTAAAAAGTGTGACGAGTATTGCACATACAGGTAAGTATTGAATGCTACGGACACACAGAAGAAGACTCAATTCCTGCTTTGGGGGTGAGGTTAGGCCAGGAAAGGCTTTTAAGAAGAGGTGATATTTGAGCTGGACCTGGAAAATGGAGCAGGTCAGACTGGGGAAACTGGGGTGGAGATCATACCCTTGACAGAGACAACAACATATCCAGAGGCAAAGGAGTGGGGAGGAGAAGGCATTTCTGTGTGGCTAGAACTGGGGACGGGGAGAGAGGGGAGAGGTAAGGCTATAGGTTTAGATGCCAAGACAACCAGCTTGGGGGTGGGGAGTGAGCATACATGTCCAGAATGAGTATGAGACTGTGTGAGGTGGCAGGGACCTGTGAGGGGCCCCCTCCTCACATTTTCTTCCTCGTCTTTGTCCCACATTTGGATGAGATTCAGATTTCTGCTGCACAAACCCAGCCCCCCGAGGCTCTCCAGTCAATAAGCTCTTTAAGGAGCCAAAGAGAGGCAAGATCAATGCAGTTGTCATTGATCTCACCTCCGCAGCCGATTAGTACCAGGGACTTGGTCGGCTCGGGAGCCCCTCACTGATGCACTGCGGAACTCAGATTAAACTGGGAGCCCCCAGCAGCCCTGGGGAGAGCTTCTGCCCTCCCCATATGCCGGGGGTGGGGTGGGGGGAGTAGAGGAGGAGGGACTCTTTGCCACCCAGATGAACACCGTAGATTCCCCAGGGAGACAGCTAGGATCGTGTCATTCCCTTGCTTAAAATCTTCCGATATCCCCCATCACCTGCTGGGTCTGTGCAGACTCCCTCATAGGACAAGTGTGCCCCCTGTGATCTGGACCCTGGCTGCCCCGTCCAGCCTTATCTCGTGCACTTTCTCCTCACCCTCTGAACTCAGTCCAGAAAGACTGCCTCCCATTCTTCCAACTTGTCATCAAGGTGCACGGGGTCATCTGCCATTTCTTCCAGGAAGTCCTCCCTAACCCTCCCTTGGCCACCACCACCAAAATCTGATAGGTGTCCTTCCAAGATTCTCCTGTACTTTCCTGAGCAGAGCAAGGATGAGAATGAAGTGTAATTGCTGATTTTATTATCTCATCTAGCTGCACATGAGAATCGCCTGGGTGCTTTACAAAAAGTACCGATTCAGATTCACTTGGTCTGAATGAGGCCTGGGCGCTGATGTTTATACCACCCCCTCCAAGGGATCCTAAGCTACGTCCTTGGCTGAGAGTCACTGGACTAGAGTTTAAACTCCAGGAAAGCAGGGGCCATGTTGATCACTTTAACCCCTCCACCCCGGCCCCCTGCACAGGGCCTGGCACAGAGATGCTCAGTGTGTATTCACAAAATTGCCTGGCCTGGGGCACTCCCACTGCTGGGACCTCCCTCTCTGTCTGACCGTCCCTTCCCTCTGTAGGGCAGCACAGAGAAGCAAGGGTTGGCTCTTAAGAGTTGAATAGATACACTACCAAAAGTAAAATAGATAGCTAGTGGGAAGCAGCCACATAGCACAGGGAGATCAGCTCAGTGCTTTGTGACCACCTAGAGGGGTGGGATAGGGAGGGTGGGAGGGAGGGAGACGCAAGAGGGAGGAGATATGGGAATATATGTATATGTATAACTGATTCACTTTGTTATAAAGCAGAAACTAACATACCATTGTGAAGCAATTATACTTCAATAAAGATGTTAAAAAAAAAGAGTTGAATAGGGTCACTTAGGAGGCTCTTTTGTAACCTTGTCACATGACATTTAATTCTCAATATGGTTCTATGAGGCAGGAGGATGAGTAATAAATGTCTCATTTTGCCCAGGGGGACCCTGAAACCCCCAAACTGTAAGTAAGTGGCCAGGCCTGGGTGCAAAAGCCGGAAACAGACAAACCAAGATCCCAGCCTATCGTCAATCTGAAATTGTTTTCCACAGAGCCTCCTCTGCGGTCATTAGCCCTGCAGCCATTGGCCCTGGTTCCTCTCCCTGTCTGCTTCTCTTCCCTTGGACAGCCTTCCCATAGCGGAGGGTGGTGGCCTCCCGAGAGCCTGCGGAGGCAGTCCCAGTTCTCCCAATCTCATGGGGCAAGGCAGGGAGGCTGGCGTGGTGGCCCCAGGGAGCTCCAGACTGAAAATCAGAACAGGGGTCTAGGCCTGTCTCTGCCACCCACAAGTTTCATGGACCTGGACCTGTCTTCCTAGAGCTGTATGGGCAACGTGGGGACTTTTCTGTCCCTGGACAGAAAATGGGGACAACAGCTTTCAAGGCAAGGTCAAGGAGATCACATATAACAAAGGGCTGTGCACAAGTATCATCAGACTTTGGGGAAGAGATTTGGCCCAGATGTTCACCCCACCTCTTCCTGAACTTTGTCCTCTGACCTTGCCTTCCCATCTTCTCTGTCTCTACAGTATCATTAGATCTTCTCACATTGCCCACAGGCGGCTGGCCAGAGCATAGGAATCTCACTGGCATGCCCCGTGGTAGTTTATTTAGACACACGAGCTTATTTAGCGAGAGACGGAGATGGATCTGTTTGAATGAGGAGAAGGAGATAACGGTCCCCACCAGTGTCTGTTTCCCTGGGGCATTTGAAGCAAGGGACCAGGGCCTCTGTCTGACTGAGATGATGGAAACCCTGCCCTCCTGCTGCTGTGGGAAGTAGAGGAACTCCCCAAGAGCACCCATCCCACAGCTGGACATTGTGAGGCAGGAGAGCATAGTGAGCCACCACCAAAATCTGATAGGTGTCCTTCCAAGGTCACCTTGGAGGCAGGTGAGGCAGCCCAGGATCCTCAGGGACCCTTCCTACAGAAACGTCCTGGATGGGGGCGGAAGGGCCGGGAGGGGAAATGAGTGGGAGGCGGAGACAGAGGTGGGAGAGGGGTCAATTCTCCTTGCCCTCGTCCCGCGGGGGGATGGCAGTGGTAACAGAGCCCAGGCCACCTGAGGCCAAAGTCAGGACCAAGATTCTCAGGGCAGAATCACTAAAAGGGGAGAGAGCCCAGGTGAGCAGGCCCTCGGGCTCCACAGCCCCTCATCCCTTCAACCATATTTAGTACCCTAGAGTCATGAGCCCTTGCGTCCCGGGAGAGCAGATACCATTTGGCCTACGGTATTGTAGGATACTTCTTTTTTGATTCAAAATTACATTTTTTTCCCCTTATGATGTCCAGAACTCCAAGGAAGTCAGGCTGCAACCTGCTTGAAGAAGAGGAAATTTTCTGGATAATCTGGACCTCAAGAGTCTGCTTGGGCAGCCAGGAGGGCTCAAGGATTCAGGTGCCCAGGAAGCCAGGTGGTGCATCTGATCTTAGAATTTGTTTTCCTTTGATATTTTCCCCAAATTTTTGAAGCTCAGATGCACAGAATTTGAATAACTATTGAATATAATCTTTGTTACACTCTCCTCTGGTCCATGTTTGGCCCTATTTTTCGTTCATTCATTCATTCACATTAAAAATAAAATAAGTACCTTTAAAGCCACCACCCAGCATAAAAACTAAGACCTTAACAATGCTGGCTACCTAACTGTGTGGCTTCCTCCTGTCCACCCCATCTCCCTGCTTTCCTCACCCAAGGTAAGCATCACTGTGAGTCCTATATCTGTCATTGGTCTGCTTTCTTTTTTAATATACTTATTTTATTGTATCTAAATGTTTTCCAGAATCTTTGCTGATCCCTCCTCCTCCCTCTCTTTAGGGAACTTGTAGCTGTAGAATACAGGAAATGAGATGTGAGTTGCTCCCTTATTTTTAGCTGCAATAAAACTCTTACTGAAACCATCTTGGCATCCAGCGTTCTCTGAAGCGGAGGGGACAGAGGAGGAGGGAAATTCTCCTTCCGGAGAGGCCACTCTTTAAGGAAGTAGCGTGAAAGATGTGCTTTGCTGGGCAGAGTTCAGAAGGGTGGGCTTTCTGAATAATCCCCCTCCTTCTAAGCCTTCACTTAATCCATCTTTGTCTGCAGCCTGGAGCCTTGTATAACTGACATCCCACCCACCCCCCGCTACTTCTGCCCTGGCAGAGCTGATCCCTAGAAGCCCTGGGTCTAGGTGGGCCAAGTTTATTCTCAGGGATTCCGGCCAACAAGGGCCCTCTGGAGGACGCAGAGCAGGCGCTGACCCAGGACGCTCCGGAGATGTGATTATTGGGAGGGGAGGGGGGCCCTGGTGTCACACCCTGGACTGGCCGCAGCACCGCCCCCATCCCAGGCTGCCGCAGTGCCAGCGTGAGCCCCGGGCCCTCCACGAGGCTCTTCGTGGACTCCTCCCTTGCTGCTCCTCAGGCCAGGAACCAATTTTACCCATGAGTGAGTCTGCATAATCCTCTTCCGGTCCCTGTCCACTGCTTGGGGGGGCTTTGGTGAGGGCGGAGAGGGAAGCTGCCTGGGCTGGGAGGGCCTGAGCCACGTCTGGGCCGCAGAGGGAAGCAGTAGAGGGACAGGCCTGGCCTCGGCTGCCAGGACAGCTACCTCTGCTGCTGGAGATGTCCGAGCCCTCCCCCTGGCTGGCTCACCCACGACCCTCATTTCCTCCAAGAGGAAAGGGAGGCTCGAATGAGCCCAAAGGAGGCCACTTGGAGCCCACTATCAAGACCCCAGTCCCCATTAGATTTTTGGCCTAGGTGGATTTGGGGTGGAGTGCTGGTGGGGAGCACCTTCCCTGAACCCCTTTCTCCTCTTTAAGGCTGAGGGGTGGGGGAGGAGAAGAACACTGCCCGAGCTGAGCTAGAGATGCATCAGGGGACCTGGGATAGCTGAAGACTCCCCAGACCAGGAGGATCTCTAGAGAGAGCCCCTACCCTAGACTTATGGATGGGGAAACTAAGGCCCACAGAGGGAACTCGCTCAGTTAGGATTTCCCAAAAACAGTCTGGCAGGATAACTCTGGCCCATCACTCCTGTCACCCACTCTGAAGCCCTTGTACGTGTTTCCTCCTCGGGAGACGTGCCCCTCCCAGGAGTCTGTTATCCTGAGCACCGCATATCCCACTGGTTAAGCACAAGGCTGGCATCAGTGTTTGGGGTTCAGGGCGTGCCTCTGTGACCTCAAGCACATGACACAGTCTCTCCAAGCCTGTTTCTTTACCTGGAAAAAACCAGGGTGCTAATAATCAAGTTTGTCCTCAAGGCTTGTTGTCAAGTTTGAAGGAGATGCTGCAAGCGCCTAGCACAGTGCCTAGAGCATAGTAAACAGTCAAGAAACCCTAGTAGTTGTGACTGTCATTGAGCCAGTGGGCTCCTATTCATCCTTCACAGCCCTGCCCAGGCAGCCCCTTCCCTGTGAAGACCTCCTTGCTAGCCCCACACACAGACCTGATAACTGACCCCTCACAGCTGTAGCTTCATCCTGGGCAAACATCATGTTCTCTTATGGCTGGTTTACACGTGGACCATCTGTGCAGGCATGTGAGCTCCCAAGGGGACGAGGTGTGTCTCACTCTCCCATGGTGTCTTACGGGCTGCGATGGGGCCAGGGCTGAGCAAATAGTGTCTCAGTTATGGGCACGGGTTGGAGCTGTCTTGACTTGCTGGTACCCAACCTTGCAAGCTGACTCTTCTTCTGTCCTTTATGTCCCATCTTTGAGGCCATTCAGGTCTGCATTTGGTGGCCTTCGCTGCCCTCTCCTGACCGCAGAGGGCAGGACAGTGCCTCGGGTGAGTGTGAGGGTTGGGCTGGGGCAGAGAGGCAGGAGCTGAGTGAGAGTTTTACTTCTCACTACACAGCCTTACATATCCGTCTGCATCTTGGGCTTCGACCCCTCTGAGCCCACAGGGAAACCAGCAGAAGACTGTGTGCCGGGTGGGCAGACCTCTAGAAGGGCTATCATCCCATGGGAAGCCAGCCCTGCACGGTGCACAGAGGTCCCACGCCAAAGCTGGTACCAGCCCGGTTCACCCTGGAGCTCACTTCTCCAGCAGAAGCCTCTGAGGGTGAGCCCTGGGCCACCCGGCTTTACACACACAGGTACCAAGCTCACTCATTTGCTCACAGCTATCTCCTGCCTTCTGGGAGTGTGACAGATTGAAAGAAGATGGTTCCAGCTAAGAGAGTCCTATAATTATCAACTGCAGATTATTTTAATTAAAATGCTTTGCATCCTCAGCTCTTAATTTCTAAAATGATTATAAATGTTATTAATAAAGAAAAATCCTTGAAGTGTGATCCATAAATCTCAGCCTGGGCAGAGATGACAGGGCGAGCCGGTACAGCAGAGGAGGCCCTGCCCAGGGCTGAAACCGCAGAGGGTAGAGAAGAAGGAAGGGAGAAGGGAGGTGAGGCGGGCTGGAAGAAAGGGAATGGAGGAAGGACAAATCCCCTATGCATTCTTCCCGCTTCACCTCTGGATCCTTAAGCATTTGGGACTAAGAAAGCAGACCAGCTCTGGGTTTGGAACTTGAGTCTGCTGTTTGCTGTATGACTTTGGGCAAGTCAGGTGACCTCTCTAAGCTTCAAATTTCTCCTCTAATGATGTTTTCATCTTTCAAGTTTCTCATATAAAGAATGGAAATGACTGCCGTCTGGTAGGGTTATTCTGATGCATGTTGACAAAGTGTGTAACGCGCTTGTCACATTGTAGCAATTTTTGGTTAGCTCCGGCCCCATCTTCAGGAGGGTTCCTAGGAGTCTTCTGTTGCTTCATAGCTCCATTCTCTGGCTGTCCTAGGCTCATGAGAGGTGGACCCCTCACACTCCAGGAGGGGCCCTCAGGGGTGTGATTACTGCCAGCCCGAGTCTGGCACCAAGGGAAGGCCCTTCAGCTTTCACTGGTCTCGCATCACGGAAGGGCAGGGCAGAAGGAGGAGAAGAGACCAGCCCTTTCACCTGACATGCAAGGAAATGGATTGGAGGCCCAGAGAGGGAAATGTCTAGCCCAAGGTCGCTCAGCAAATTTCTGGAAGGTCGTTTTACCCATATTAGCAGATAGCTAAAGCCTGACTTTTTAATTTATTTTAAGCCTGTCTTTCTAATGGCTGAGAACAGATCCCCTGAACCAGGAGATGATGCTGATGATAACATTGACGAGGTAGACGGGGGAAGGGGTTGGCAGTGGGAGACAGGGAGGGCGAGGACTGGCCTGGGATCACGACAGCTAGCTGCCACGTGCGCCCTTGGGCCCATCCCTTCTCTCCCTGGACCTTAGTTCTCTCCTTGGTAAAACTGGGATGATAATCACTGCCCCACTGACCCCCCAGGCTGGTGGTGAGGATCAGATGAGATGATGAATCTGAAAGTGCTTTGTAAGCTGGAAAGCGTGAAGCAAATGTAGGAGATTATTAACATTAATATTAATGAACTTACTCACAGTTGGCTACTGGCCACAGACAAGATGGAACGCTACAAGTCTAGCGGAAGACGAACTTTTCCAAGCCTCTGTTGGGTTTGCAGAGGGGACAGGGATGGAGATTGTTCTCCGTGGCCATTTCCCAGATTCTTATAGATGGAATTACTTAAGGGAAAACCCCTAAAGATTTTCAGCCAAGGGAGCTGGTAGTGCGCCCACGGCACTGGGGGACAGTGCGGGAGGGACTCCCTTTCCCTGGTTGGCACAGCTATAGAGGTTGCTGGCTTTGTCGTTCAAGGCTGATCTCTTCTTAGGGCTCGGGAGGCCCAGCGCTGAGGACCGGGCCCCTTCTGTGGACCCCACTGAAGGCAAAAGGGCTCCCTTCCCTATTTGGTTCCCCTCTTCCATCCTCAGAAGACTAACCCATCCCTCCTTGGGAAAACCACCAGGTCAAAGAGATGAGGATGGAGTCAGGCTCCTGCATCCTCTTTCTAGCACATTCATCCTCCTCCCTCTCCCCCCACACTCACACGGGAGTCTTGCTTCTATGCATGAAGCTGTGCACAGTGTTGATCTGTGTCCTGGGCGAATCCTCCATTCATTCATTCATTCACTCATGTGTTCTGTAAAGGTTTGTTCAAAGTCTGAGATGTGCCAGGCACTGGGATGCAGAGGTGAATGAGGCCCTGTCCCTGTCATTAAGGCTCAAAGCCTGCTGTAGGTGACAGATGACAGAAGTGCAAACAGGCCCTTGTGCCACCCTCTGTGGTTTGGAGCTATGGAAACATACCAGAGCCCAGGGTAAGGGGAGATTTTCAGAAAACGTTTCCTGGAGGAAGTGGTTCTGAGCAGAGCCTTGAGAGAGGATACATGATGTTCAGAACCCCCATTACTTAACGCAAATGGAACATTCCAGTGTCTCAACTCACAGAATAAGGAGGCACAGATCCACAGGCTTCAGGAACTCTGCTTCCAGCTAAACACCCAACTGGCCATAGTTTCTGAGGATGTAGAGCCTTCCACAGCTTCTGCCCTCAGGGGCTGGGGAGTCAGAGTCCTAAGATGGGGTCTGAACCCCAGCTCTGCCTCTAACAGACTGTGCCCTCTGGTCTCTGCACTTGAAAGATGGGACCAGGTTGTGAGGACTCTGACATCGTGGTGTGAATAACGCTCTGTCAAGGAAGAGCCACGCTGTGACTCCCTATTATTTTATTATTCAGCTGGAAGTGTTCTGATATGTCCAGTGGGATGGAGGCTTGGAGAGCACAGCTGAACTTGCACTTCAGTATTTGCTGATTACTTTGTACCAACTGTAGGGTTTAAGAATGTGAAGATTTGCAAGATGTCTATGTGCTGTGTGTGTCGTGTGTGTGTGTGACAGAGACAGACACAGAGGGAAGTGGGGAGGGTATTTGCGTGCTGGCTTGGCACAGAGAGCCCTGTGCATTGAGGGTCTCACATACACACTTGTGGGCTGTGGTCCACAAATGCCCACCCACTTCTGCCCCTGAGCACAACCACACTCTTGACAACTCACACCTTGCATCCCACGAGCGCCCTGGAGCAGCCCCAGCGCACACTCACTCGCTGTGTCCCTGGGCATCTCTCTCATCGACACTTCAGTTAGTTAGAACTCACATCCTGGTCCCCATACCAGCTTAACTGTGGATTTAGATTATCCACAGGTGCAAATACCCCTATAATAAAGAGATGTTGCTGAGCCCTGGGACGAGGAGTCCAAATTCTGCAGAGTGAGGGAGAGAATATTCTGGCCGGTAGGATTCTGGAAGAAGAAAGCATTTTAGGACGATGGACCTTCCAGGTGGAAGGGACAGCATCAGCAAAAACAAAGAGGCCGGCTAGGGTAGGCTGAGTCTTGGGGATGGCAGCGGTGTGGAGAGAGGGGAGGACGGAGCAAGGCATGAGAGCCATGGTCGGGCCCACCAGATGCCATGCTGGTCATTCCATGAGGCAGGGGCATCTGGAATGTGGCTGGCTTTGACTGCCAAGTGGAGCAGTTGGTGATGGGCAGTGAGGCTGGGTGTTGCGCAGAGGACGCGAGCAGCCACACCTGGGCTTCTGGGAAATGAATGTGCAGCTGTGTGCTCGGTGGGCCCAGGGAGGCTGGAGGCAGGGAGGCGTGTAAAGAGGCGGCTGGGGCAGCTCAGGAGAAGGACAGTGGGGAGGTTATCCATAGGGGTCAGAATGGAGAGAGAGAGAGAATAATGGCGCAGGAGCCCAGATGTGAGGCTTGTCTGTCTCTGAGTCACGGGGAAGATGCTTCTAGGGAGCCAGAGAGGAAGGGCAGCTTGGTGGGGGCAGGGGGATAGCAGCCTTGGTGATTGGACACCTGAGCCCACCCCATCCCTCCCCTTTGTCTGCAGCGATGAGAAGCACCACTCAAGGAGCACCTACTGTGTGCTATGCACGGGGCCTGCCAGGTGGCTGTATCATCCCATTTCACAGATGAAATAATGGAGGCTAAGGATGTGTGTGACTGGCTGGAATCACAGGATGAGGACTCAGGTCTGACAGCACAACCAATGCTGGTCTCACCCGCTCTCTCCCTCCCTCTAGCCTGAGCTGGCACTGACAGCCCTCCCCTCCCCACCAGTTACATGCCCGCCAGGCTCCTGTCTGGCACAGCCTGGGCCAGCCTGAGGCATTCCTGTGAGCCCAGGAGGATGATAAGAGCTCCCTTCTGGCTCCTCACCTTCAAAGAGCCCAGCGCTCTATTTGCAGCTGCTTACTCGGCAGGCCGTTTGATTTGCAAGAGAGGCTGGCGGCAGGGCTGTCCCTGGCCACCAGCAGAATTAGAGATCTGGCTTCAGGTGAAAAAAGTTCCTTCCTCCTCTCTCCCTCTCCCTTTTTTCCTTTCCTGACTCCTCTTCTGACTTTTTTTTTTTAAAAGCTTATTTTTAACAAGGGATTTGAAACTTCAGATGCCTCAAAGCTCCGGGACAATGGGAGATAGAGGGTTGATGCTGATTGGCTGGAGAGGGGAGTGGCTTGGAAGCAGGTCTGGATCACAGTAATGTCCCTTAGCACTGACTGAGCACCTAAGTGCAGACATCAAGCTGGGTGCTTGACGGCCATCCTCTCCTCCCCACGCCTCTGTGAGGCAGACTTAATTCATTTTCCATGTGGAGAAACAAAGTTTTGTTCCAGGTCACATTGCTGGTAAGGGGTGGAGTCTGGCTGTACCCACTCCCTGGGCTGGGATGCTGAAGGGACTGGGACCCCTCCCAGACCCTGTCCCACCATGAGATAGAAAGCGTAGGGGTTCAGATCTTTCTTTGCCTTCCCTGCCCCCAGACAGATTCCTGGACATTCAGAGATATGCTTCACAAGCCTGAGTTCATCTTTCTGGTCGACCAGGAGGACTTACTGAAGGGTGATCCTTCCTTCCTTGGCTGTCCCCATCCTGGGTAATTTGGGACTTTAAAATCTCAAGGACACTAGCTCAGCTCTGTGCAGCCCCGGTTTGGGACTAGGAGAAGAAAACCCCAGCCTGGGAACCCCCAGAGTCCTCACTCTGCCCACTCTGTGACAATGGGCAGACTTTCCAAGGAGGTGGCCGCCATCTTCCTGTCCCTCCTGTGGGAGGAGAAGAACAAGGCGAGAGGGGACAGCATGGGACGGCAGTGGGAACCTGGCTTGGAGTCCAACAGATCCGGGTGACATTTGGCAGCAGCCTCTCGTCACACTTAGGAGAAAATCCGGAACATTCTACAGAGCTGGTGAGGTCCTGCCTGATCTGGGCCTGCCTCTGTCTCTGCTGCAGCCAGCTATATCCTCTCTTCGCACAGGTCCCAGCCACTCCAGCCCCAGTCACCCATCCCTTCCCTCCTCAGGGCCTTTGCATATACTGTCCCCTCTTCCTGGGACACTCTTCCCTCACTTCTAGATGGTTCCTCTTCATACCTTGGGCTTCAGGGAAGCCTGCCTATCCCAGACCATCTAATCTGCCACTGTCCCCCTGTCATCTACTCAGCAACACTTGTGGCTGATTCTGACCCTGCCGTGAGGACAAAGGTTCAGCTCCAGTTTGTACATCTTTGCATCCCAAGGGCCCACCTGGAGCCTGGTCCAGCCTAGGTCCACCAGAAGTACCTACTTACAAATCATTGAATTTAACATCTCTTGCAACCTCCGTTTCTTTATTTGCAAAATGGGTGTAGTGACTTTATTTGCAAAATGGGTGTAGTGACATCTACCTCATAAGGTTGCTGCAAGGGCAAAACGAAGTAAAGCACTCAGCATGAAGTACCAGGAAATACCAGCCTCTATTCATATTCATATTCATTCCTGAGTCGAACTGGTTAGGCATGGCTGGCACACATGAGCATCTTGGAAACTTGCAATGAGGAAACCCAGATTCGGAGAGGCTGCTCAAGACTGTCTCCTAGGCAGGCTGGCCACCTGGCTGCCTGGGGCTCCTTCCTGCTCCGTCCTGGCCTCCTGCTGACCGTGGATAATCCTATGGCCTCCTCTTGCCTCAGCGTTTCTAATGTGGCTGATGGGATGCATGATGCAAGACCTCGGGGCGGTGGGGGAGGGGGGGAATGAGTGGGCTGGCAGAGTGCTTCCCACGAGGAACCAAGAGCCGTGCCTCCACCCCCTTCCCTGCCTCCATAACTGGCTATTCAAGGCCCTTGGTCTGCCTTCCAGCTCACCCATCCTCCGCCCTTCAGCTGACTTCCCTCCCTAGCGAAGGACTTTTCCATGAGCAAAGCATCTCCAGCGACTACCTTCTTGCCACCTGCTCCTGTGGCTCTCTCCCCACCTGAAGCCATAAATACATATGCAAAGGCCAGTATATTAATTTGTGTTTGAGCACGGAGCCGGGGACGCTGCCGAGAAAGGGGATTCGGCAGTGGCAGTGGGTGGAAGGCAACAGATGGCCTGATGGCTTTTACCTGTTACTAATTTGTTAGGCACCAATTCCTGGTTTGTGCTTAATTGTGCCCAGACCCCGAGACGGCAGCGTGCCAGGCACTGGATGGCCCACGAGTGCTCCCGTGGGGTGATGGGTCAGGTGCCTGCCTGGGAATTAAATGTTGAAGTCTGGAAATGAACGGCTCTGCCTTGTTCTCTCTTGACTGGACTCTGGTCCCTCTTGCTGGCTGGGCACGAGGACCCTCAGAGCATATGCAGCAATGAGGAGGGTGCTGAGTCGGGGCAGCCAGCCTTGCCCTTCTGTTAAGTGGCTGTGTGACCTTGGGTGGGTCACTTAGCATCTCTGGGCCCCATCTGCCTGTCAGGGAAATGAGCATAATCACACCTGCCCTATCTACTTTCAGGGTTGCTGTGAGTGTGAGCTGAGATAATGGATCTGGGAGCACTTTGACACATGGAAGCCTCTCTAATAGTGAGGCATTATTTGCTAGCAGAGCGGTTAAAAGCTTGGATTTTGGAGTCAGTGAGGCCGGAACTGAATTCTGACTGTCACTTATACTGTGAGGCCTTGGGTAAGAAACCTAAGGTTTTGGAGCCTCAGTTTCCTCACCTATGCAGCAGGTGATACCAGTCCCTACCTCAGGGGTGCTGGGAGGAGTAAAGGAATTAATGCCCGGGCTGGTCCCAGCTTTCCCAGAATGCGGTCCCGATGAGCCATTATTAGTTTGCTATGGCTTTCCCTTCAAGCCTCGGCTAAGCATCACCTGTCTGTGAAACCCACTCTGATCTGTATCCCCTACCACTGTGGATTGTCTTCTCCTGGTAGAATTTGTTCGGGGTTTACTTCTTCCCCATTAACTACAATCTGGTGGGATCTGGAGCCTGTGAGCCTGTCACCAAAAGGACAACACGTGAATAAGCACAGCCATTCAAAAGCATCTTCTGGAGTGCAGAAGAGGCGCCAAACCTCAGAAAACAGGGAGCTCATGCACCCACGGGGCAGGGCCCACAGCAGAGGGACACTGCTCTCCCCCTTCCACACCTGGCCCTCCAAGTGGTCCTGGGACCCATCCACGTCTGAGCCCAACTCCCCAGCCTTCCTGCTCATTCTCTGAGCCTCAGATATATTTCCAAGAAAGTTCCATTCGCTTTATTGAGCTTATCTTTCAAGAACCTGGCTGCTACACCTCTAGGCCTTATACGTATTTCAATGACAGCATGGAGGAACTTTCTTTTGAATGTTTTCTATATTTGTCTCCATTACTTCTTTGTTTTGTGACCTTGGGCAAATCCTTTCACCTCTCTGAGCCTCAGTTTCTTCTTCTGTATAATGAGGGGTGGGATGGAGGGTAGGGCTCCCAGGATTATTGTGAGGATTAAGTGTCCTGCTAGTATCAAGCATATCACTGGCACTCAGAGATGACCGATTGATTAACCTCTATCAGTTGAGGATAAGTGACATTGCTTTCATTTGAAATCATGGAGGAAACCAAGGCCTGCAAGGTTGTCAGGAAAGCATCCTTCTGAGAAACTTGCTTAAGGGCTTATTGACCGAGAAATCATCTTCTCTCTCCTTTGCCTTTGAGTCTCTCTCAGGGAAATGCGCAATTATTAGAAGAGGGAATGGAAGGTGGCAGAATGTTCTCTTGGGCCAAGCGGGGGACAGGGGGTGGTGGGGGAGGTTGGGGGAGGGGGGAGGAGCCAGGGCCATGGCCAGGGGAGGCAGGAGCTGTGGCAGGGTGGGCTGGGTTCCCTGCTGCTCCTGTTTGGAGTGGGAAGAGAGGGAGAAGAGGCGGGGGGTGGGGGGGGGAAGGCGGGAGGCAGGAGGTGGTGATAAAGACTCTGACTTCCCTTTCCATCCCTCCTCATTTCCACCGCACCTCCCCTCTCCTCTTATATTATTTAATTCTACATGTAAATAACGCCCTCCCTCAGTCATGCCCCCGCTGGCCCTACCTCTGTGGGTAACTCAAGGAGCACACATCAAATGGTCCAAGAGTTTCTCTTCTTGAACTGACGCCTTGGAGAGGGCTCTCCTGCTTATATCTCTCCTGTAGTTTTTCCTCTCTTAGGCGGGAGCAACTCAGGGTGCCCAGAACAAGGGCACACGTAGTTTGAATGAGGATTTTCTCAGGTACCAGCTGGAGACTTGGGGCAGCTTACAAATCCCTCTCGCTAGGCAGTGTGCCTGATGCTCAGAGCTGCTACCATCTGCCTCACAGAAATTCCTGTATGCAAGGTACCTAGCGCAGCGCCCAGCCCAGGTGCAGGGCCTGCTGCCTGCTCTCCAACCTGACAGACGTTCAGGCAGTTCGTGCAGGGACCCCACTGCATCATGGGAACATCTCTGTGTCCGAGGCAGGTGCGTGAAACCAATTCAGTGCTACAGAGCCTGGTCACGTAAGCCAGCCAGACCCAGGGACGAGTTATTTGTGATATTATTGAATCTGTCCCATGTTCACCTAGATTCTGCCCTTGACCTTTAACACACCTCTCTTCTCCAAGTCAGTTCTGCCTAGACACCCTCCCCTAGAGCTAAGAAAACAAGGATGGAAAGAGAGGAGCCCCCGTTTTGGGCCAGCATAGTACTAGTGCCTCTGTATACCTTACTCCTCTAATCCTCACCAGAGCCCTTGGAGGCTGGTCATCTTGTGTGTTTTGTGGGTGTAAACACTGAGGTTTAGTAAAGTTAATGACCTGCCCAGTTACGTGGCTGGTGGAACTAGGGTTGGAACCCACAGGCACCTGACCGCCTTGGTGTCACGCTGGTTCCTCCCTCTATCTCTCAGCTCCTGAGCTTTTACTGCCCCAGCAACAGCTATAGACTCTCTCATCCCTTCTGACTCAGGAACCACATAATTCTATGACATCTAAACTTTTGTAGACTCTAAAGCAACTTCCTTCCTCATACCATTTACTCCCACTATGTTCCATCCCCCGGGAAGGTATACCAACCACACATATTAATAGTAACACATATAATGATGGGAAATATTTAGAATAGACCAATAGGAAATGTGGCGGGGTTGGAGGGTTAAAGGTCTGGCTCTATGTGTGCTTGACCAGGAGATGCTGCAGAGCCCAGCAGGGAGGAGCCTTACCCTTAATCCCAGATTTAACTGATGTTTACTGAGAAGTGGCCACTCTTGGAAATCCAGCTACCAGTTCCTTGGAAAGTGGTGCTGGATTTCATCAGAAACCTGTGGGGAAAATTGGTGATGGGAAAATAAAATTGAGAAGCTTGGGAAGGCTGGGAATGATGATGAACTCAGCTGCTTAAAAAAGACAAAGGGAAGCAGTTCTCAAAGGAAGGAGGTCCCCAGGGCACGGCAGGACCCTCTCCCTCACCCCTCATACATCATCGCCGGGCCCCTCCAGTTTGTGTGCAGATGTGTAAAAGGCAACATCTGGGTGAGGTTTGAAAGCTTACGAGACTCTGCATATTTTATGAGAATTAATATGTGTTTAATTTAGGTGTTCCTGTGCCCCACGCCAAAGTTTCCATGCACTTGTGGGGAAGTGAGAAAAACATAAGTGAGTTTTCCACAAAGCTAAATTTATTCATTTTCAATTGGATTGTCTTTCTTTTTTTCTGGGATTCTCTCTTTCCTCCTTTCTTGGTGTTAAAACATTTATGAAACTGTGGTGATAGTAGACTAAACTTGATTTCTTGAGCATCTATGCTTGGCAGGCTGAAAAGCTGGCAACCTTATGTTGAATCCTCCAATTTTCTCTTTAAAAATTTTGCTGAACTACAAAATCTAGAAGTCTGAGGACCACTGGGTTGTACTATGTCAGTCATCATTTGTATCAACTCTCTTCCTAATCTTGGAGCAATTTTTTTCTGCTTAGCACAGTTAGTCTTTGAAATTCAGATACCTCAACCCTATACTTAAATTTAATAACTTCTTTTTTGGCCTGCAAGGTAACAGGTATTATACTCCACATATACCATAATTTGGGGATAGGAGATATTTATTTTATAAGATCGTGTCTTTTGCTTTTCTGTATCTGTTACTATGGCTTGCTTTGAAGAGTGTTCAGTCCTATAAAAAGGCTCCATCTATGACCCCATAGGCTGAAACGAGGTGGGTGGAGTGAAGGGGAGGGATTGAAGGTGGAGGAGACAGATGATGAGACCCCAAGGTATCCTGAGACAATTTAGATGGAGCAAAGTTCCAATCGTAGGCAAGAGACTGCCAAGTTCCTTGGCCTGGGAAGGTCAATGCCAAGAACCAAGTTCAAAGGGCAAGGTGGGGACAACATGTTAGAGAGATCAGTAATGTTAGAAACTAAAAGAATCTATTAGGGAATGTAGTAGAGAATGAGAAGTGCCAGGAACTCCCAACCATGATGGGCAACATTGAGGGCTGGAGCTCCATGCATTCCTGGTGGATGGTGCAAGGTAAGAAGCCTGGGTGCAGAGGCTGCACGTGTCCCTGGAACAGGGGTTAGGACCTGTGCATTAGTAACACTGCTATGCTAGACAAAACAAGAGGTGGCATCACATTGGTGGTTTTTTCATTGTCACAACCGCTATTGATAATGCAGAGTAAACAGCCTACTTCCTTCTTCCTGTTGTTGCCTGGGAATGGGGATGGGAAGTGGAATTAACTGTAAATGGTTGTGAAGGAGCTTATTGGGGTGATGAGAATGTTTCAAATTGGATTGTTGGTGATGGTTGCCCAACTTGGTAGAGTTACCGAAAAATCATTGAATTTAATGAATAAACACTTAAAATGGTTGAATTGTATGGTATGTAAATTATACCTCAATCCTGGTTTTGAAAAATGAATGAATGGATGCTCCTGTGCATAACTCCCTTAATCAGGAATCCTGGGGAGATGGAGGCTGACAGTGGGGACCAGGGCAGGACCTAGGTTTTTCTGGTCCCTTCCATCAGGTTGCCAGCGTGGATGAAAGGGCCTCTCTGCTCACAGGGTGGGAGCAGAACAAGGATGGGTAGGAGCCTGACAAACCCTTGCTGCTAATGGGGCCTCAAGATGGAGAAGCCTCAGAGGCCAGGATGTCTGAGGAGGGAGGGTGGGGCAGGGGAGGGCTGCAGGAGACAGGTAGGGAGCCGGATACAGAGAGGGAGATCTGAAGTCAGCAAAGGCTTCGGAGAAACAGAAGGGCAGCCAAGGGAGGAAATAAAAGGCATAGAGAGTCTTGGGGCCACCAAAGGGAATAAGAAGGACGTTTTACAAATATATCAGGGGAAAAAGAATCCTTGAGAGCTGCCTGGCCCATTAATAAATGAGAAGGGAAATCAAATTAATGATGATGATAAAAATGGCTGAGCAGCTGAAGTGCTTTGTAAAATTGGTCTTTAACAAGGAAGAGAAAAAGAAATCCGAGGGATGGGCAATTAGAAAGGGACAGAAGCCCTGTCAATAGAGTTGATGAAAGGTAGGAAAGAGAATACTTAGAAAAATTGGATAATGCTGACCCAGTTCAAATCACCATGTCCGTATATACACTACCAAATGTAAAATAGATAGCTAGTGGGAAGCAGCCACATAGCACAGGGAGATCAGCTCGGTGCTTTGTGACCACCTAGAGGGGTGGGATAGGGAGGGTGGGAGGAAGATGCAAGAGGGAGGGGATATGGGGATGTATGTATATGTATAACTGATTCACTTTGTTATACAGCAGAAACTAACACACCATTGTAAAGCAATTATACTCCAATAAAGATGTCAAAAAAAAAAAAGAATCACCACATCTGGATGCAAGGATTAAACCATTGGCAGTTGTTTTAATTATATATATATATAAAATTATATATAATTAAATATATGTATACATATAAAATTATATATATGTTTAAATATATATATATGTATACATTTTTTTCTTTTAAGGGAAGAGACAGAATCAGTGAAGATTCAGGAGCTTGAGATAGAAGAGGGAAAGGAAGTACTGTATTACCGTACGTTGACTTCCTTCACGGGGCCTGGCACCGTGCTAGGTACATTGCAGGTGTCCTATCATTTAATCACCCTAGCAGCCCTGTGTGCTTCCATGACCAGCCCATTTCACAGGCCAGGAAACTGAGGCTCAGAGAGTCTATGCGTCCCTCCAAGATTACTCAACTACACATGGTAGTGGTAGACGTTGGACCCACGTTTTTCTGATTCCCAAGAGGATTCCTTTCCGTCTACCAGCTGCTTATTCTAACTCTCAAGATCTGATTCTACACATCAGAGAGAAAGACACCCACCTGCCAATGACCTACTTTTAGTGACTGTCCTTTGTCCTGAAGCCTTGGGATTCTGAGGACATAGACAGAGGACTGTCTGATTGTAACTTTGAGATATTTAGGGAGGATTTCAGACTTTGCATGTTGAAGAGAAAGAAATGAGGCAGAGTTTGAGGAATGATGGGCCCGAGGGCACAGGACATCAGTGTCCTCAGGGGTACGCGGGCTCCCAGAATCCAAAGGCCTTATCACACCGGGAAATACCTGAGAGCGGGGAGTGACTCACCCAAGGCAGCACCAGGAGCTGGAGCTGACTTGAGGGCGAAAGCTCTGCTTTCCACACTTCTCAGCCTAAGCCCATTATTTGCCCTCATCGCTGACTTCTGTCCTTTGTCATATGAGACTGACCTTGACTTTGATTTTCAGCTTTGGCTCCGTCCCCTTCTCTCTCCTTTTTGTGGCTCACATCAGTGGCTTCTTTAACCTCCCATCTCATGTCTGTTGCTGTTTTGTTAACCCTGATGCCCCAGGGGGTGGGGATGGGATGGTGGGGATGAGGATGAGAGGGAGAGGCATGTAGGGCTCATCTGGCTCTTGTCCCACTGGGGTCCTGTCATTGAGGGGTCCTGAGCATGGTGTGGTGGGAACCCACCTGTAATTGATTCAAACACTGGCCCAAAGTCTTTACCCACCTCATCTAACCCTTGCCACTGCTTCCTCACATATGGAGTTCACTTTCCTGCCTCTTGACCTTGGGCTTGACCATGTGACTTGCTTTGGTCAATGAGCTGTTAGCAACATGGAGAAAGCAAGGACTTGAAATGTGCTTGTGTGGTTGGGCAACTCCTTGTGCACCTTTGACACTGCCATGAGATGAACATGCCTCGGCCAGCCTACTCATCCAGGCTGGATGAGACACAGCTGGAGTAGAGCCTCCCCAGCCAACTCCAGCCTTTCAGGGAGAATCAAAGCTGTCCCAGCCACCATGGTTTGAAGCAGAATTTTCTGTCTGGACTTAGACCAGCCAAGTTTCCACTGACCTGAATATCCCTGAGAATAGATGTTCATAATAATATACCACTGAGATTTTTTGTGGTTGTTTGTTACACAGCATAACTAACTGGTACACAAGCCATTGACACAATGTGCTTAGAGGGCTCTAGTTCCTATTTAAAATCTCTCTTTCCCTCAATTTATTAAAAATAAAAACAAATCATTAAGCACCCACAACATGTCCATTCCCATGATGTATTTAGAAGTTTGGGTTACTGTCTTTGAGGAGCTCAGCCTGGGGGAAGCAAAAAGATGGTTACAAAATATGATGTCAATGAAAACTTCCCGGGGGGTAAAGATCTATGAGTGAATTCTTGGGGGAAGGAGAAGAGGGGAAGGATGCTCAAGGCAGAAAGTACAGTGTGCCCAAAGACATGAGGGTGTGAAGCAAGCTGGTCCATTCATGGAACCCAAGCCCTCTTTGTGCTGGAATGTTACCCCCAGCATAGACAGGCAGCCTGAGCCCAGGTCTGGCTCTGACATTTTACAAGTCCCTGACCAAATGTTTAGACAAAAAAGAGACATCGATGATGACAATTTATTACCAGATGATGAAGTTCAGAGAAACTCTATTAAATAAAAAATGGCACAAGATGTGATAAAACTCGAAGAAACTCAAAGGGGATAAAAGACTCATGGTAGTGTTGCGATACAATAAACAAACAGCATAATTTGGGAATGCCAAAGGCGCAGATGTAATCACACATGGACACCTGCTGCCGGAAGTCGGGCTGGGGTCCAGCAGGCCCAGCGGAGGGCTGCTGACAGGGTGAGCATCCCAGCACTACCCTCACCCCACCCTACCCAAATCTTGCCTGAGATGCAGACTCCTCCCTTGGCTTCTCCCAGTTTCCCTTTCCCTATGACTTTTCTCAGTGTCACTTGCTTTCTGCAGGGAGAGGTGGCTAGGGGTGGTAGGGAGGGAAGGTGAGCTGCCTCCCTGGCCCTATGCAATAAGCACGGCCTCCTCCTCGAGCCCACCCCTCTCCTTCTAACGCTCCCCCTTCCCCCAGCCCAAGTGTGTGCGATTTCCGAGTTAATCTGTCTGCACTAATTAAATATTGAAGGCTGTTAAATATTCATGGGGCATTTTAGCTGGCAGGTTTGATGTCTCCAGGCCCCGCTGGCTTCAGCTCCGCTGATGGGCCATTTTGGTGGGGCACTTTGCGCTCCTGACGGCCTCTCTCTCATCCAGATGTTCCCAGCTGCTCTGGACCACTTCATCTGCTAGGGATGCGCAGCCCCCAGCCTGGGACTCCCAGTTAGCTTTCTCGTGTGGGAAGTGGTACCTGCAGCTTTGGCCTTGGAGGCTTGTAGTGTGCCACCAAAGGAATCCGGCCTGGGGTGCTGGGGAGAGGGGCCGAACCAGGAGTTCACTGAGAGGCCAGGTGGTGTGTCCTCTGGGTAGGGGCTCCTGGGAGCCTCCTTCCTTCCACTGGCTTCTGTTTGCAGCTCCAGTGCTGTGCTGGGTGGGAGGTGCTGGGGGGAGAGGTGGCCGGAGACAGACTCTCCAATCCCTGCAGGAGGCCAGTCTGTGTGGAGACGGTCCTACAAAGGGCAGTTACGATCGCCGGGGACCGTGTTATGCTGGGCAAAGCGGGGCTGTCTCACGCACAGGAGCTGAGGGGTCCCAGGAGACACCAACCAGACTGAGGAAGGGGGAAGGTCAGGAAGGCTTTGCAGAGTGAGACTTCAGGCCAAACCCTGGGAAAAAAGAAGGACTCAGCCCAGTTGGTATGAGAGGGTCTGTGTGGAAGGCCTCTGGTCAGGGGAAGGGCAGAGTGAGGGCCTGGACCAGAGCGAGAGAGGGGTGCCCTGTGAATGGGCGTGGCAGACGCCTGAAGCCTGGGGCGCAGAGGGGAGGGGAGCAGTCAGCAGCCTGCGGGAGTGAGGGTGTCTGACCCCACCCAGGGTCAAGGCCAGGTGCTTCCTTCCTGTCTCTCACCTTCTAAGTCCCTTTGTGAGGGCCAGCGTCAGAGAGCAGGACGTCCCATGATGGTACCTCCCGCTGGCTGTCTGGGAAGCTGGTCCATCGCTATGTTTTCTTTTTCTTTTCTTTATCTTTTAAAATTACAGTTGAAGTACAACATTGCATTAGTTTTGGGTGTACAGCATAGTGATTTAGTATTTTTGCAGATTATATTCCATTAAACGTTATTACAAGATATTGGGTATAATTCCATTGCTGTGCTTTCTGTCGGAGAGTCACACAGACTTGACGCAGGGCCAGCACCTTCTTAGCCGGGGAACACTGGTTTCCTGAAAGGGGGCTTATCTCCAGGCAAAGGAGGTTGCGTTCCAAGGCACACGTGGAGGTCAGTTAGCACCTAACCATAGGCCATAGACAGATGGCTCCCCGAGGCCCAGAGGAGATGCCCAGGACCCTCCACGTGCCCCTTTCCCTCTGGGCTATGGGGTCTGTTGCTGGCCTCGGGCACCTCTGTGTGACTTTGCAGCTCAATGCAGGCCCAGGGTGTCCGAGAGGGCCATGTCCCTCCTGTGTGCACAGTTCTGGTTGCAGGGGGAGGGGTCCATGTGGTTCAAGGAGATGTTACCAGGGTGATAACATGTGTCAGCTCTCCCTCTAGAGGGGGAGGCCATGCCCTTACTGTTCTGAGTCCCCGAGGCTGGGTCCCCGAATCTGCGTGGCACCAAGGACTTGTGAATCACACTGCATTGAGCTTTGCGCCCAAGGGAATCTGAGAATCTGGAATGTTCTCTTTGGCTCATACCTAAGGCAACAATGCCAAAAATAGCAATAATAACTTGTGTACTGAGTGCCACTGTCTCCAGCACTTTATACACATTATTTCATGGAACGCTGCCAGCTAGCAGCTTTTATGACCCACAATTCACAGATGAGGAAGTGAAGGGTCAGAGAGGTTGAGAAAACTGTCCAGGGTCACACAGGAAAGGGCCGAGCTGGCATCTGAACCCGGGCAGTCTGACTCCAGAGTCCATGCCTTCAGTTCAATGCCAGTGGTTTTCAAACTTCCCCGAGACAAAGAATCACCTGGGAAGCTTGTTAAAATGCAGATTCCAGGTCCATCTTAGCCCCACTGAATAAGAATCCCCAGGGTAGGGCCAGGAAGTGGGTGGGGTCAGTGGGACCTCTGCTGTGGTGTTGCCCCATGGTCTGGTGGTCTCCTCCCCACTGGGACAGGGAAGGGCTGGTGGGGAGTCAGCTCGGGAACAGAAACCACCACCTGAGGATCCCGACTGCTTTAATGTTGAGCAAAGTTCTCTTTAAGATGCCAGCCTGACTTGGAGCTGCTAACAGAGCTGGAAAGAGTTTGTGTTTCCCTTGGGCCAGGGCTATAAAGCAGAGACTGTTAAGCACGGGGCTGCCCTGATGGCTGTGGCAGCAGCAGAAACCAGAGAGGGGCGGGGGGGAAGGAGGGGCTCAGGGACAGGATTCAGGGCTCAGTGTTCGGCCACCCACCCCTTCGAGAGAAACGGAGTCAGAAAGAGCTGTGCTGGGATCCTCTCTCACTAGCTGTGAGGCCTTTGGTAAGCAACTGATTGTCTCCGAGTCTCAACATTCTGATCTGCAGAATGGGCTAATGATACCCCTTACCCAACAGTGTAGCTATAAGCCTCAGACAAGATATGCGAAGCACAGAACACCTGTAGCAGCGGCCTCTTACAGAGGACTTCCTAGGTGTCAATCACTGTTCCGTGGGCTTTACATGGATTACCTCCTTTAATCCTCAAGACAGCCCTGCCAGGCTGTTATCTTTACTGTCCTCGGTTCCCGGTTGTGAGACTGGGGCGTGGAGATGTTCATGCACTTGTCTGCATCCTACAGGCGGTAAGTGACAGAGCTGGGGTTTGAGCCCCACCTTTCAGGCTCCAGAGCTCGTCCTCTTAACCCACAGAGGCGTCCAAAAAGGTTAGTCTGTCAATCTCCACTTTGCCCAGACTTCGGGAAAATTCTGCGTTCTGTTTTGGACGAAGGCCCCTCTTCTGTGGACGATTCTCCTCTCAGGAAGCCCTCCAGGCCAAGAATGGATTTCTCCTTGGTCAGTTGAGGCTCTTTTATGCGGGATTCGCTGTCGTTCACTCATCCCCCCACTCACTCACCATTGCACAGCTATTCAGTGAGCGCTGGTTACATGCCCTGTCCTGGGGACACAGCGCAGACACTGATTGTGACCCCCGTGAGACCACAATCGGTGAACAACAACAAAAAAAGGCAATAAACACGAAACTAAGTAAACTGTACACTGTGTCAGGATGGGATCGCTGCTGTGAGGGAAATAAAGCAGAGAAGGGAGGATGGATGGAAGACCGTGGCTGGGGAAGCCCTCGCTGGTGGGTGTGTTTGACCGGTGGCCTGAGGGGGTGGAGGAGACAGCCACGTGGGCGTGAGACGTGGAGAGTGTGCCAGGCAGACACACCAGGAACAAAGCCAGGACAGCAGCGTGGCTGGCAGAGGGGGCAGTGGAGATGCAGGCTATCGGTGGAGAAGACCTGCCTCCTCATGGTTTAAACGGGCTGCCCTGGCTGCTGTGGACGATAGACTGTAGGGTCAGGGTGGGTTGGGGACCAGTCAGGAGGTCCAGGTGACTGAAGATGGTGGGTGTACTCAGGTGCTGTGTCTGAGATGGTCAGGAGTGCTTGGATGGTGACGGATGGGATTTTGAAGGTAGAAACAACAGTATTTGCTGACAGACTGGATGTCGGATGGTGAGGGAAGAGTGAGTCCAAGGGTTTTGGCCGGGGCAATGGGAAGGATAAGATAACTATTGACTGAGATGCAGGAAGAGTGGGGTTTGGGGCAGAGGTGGGGGAATGTTTGGCTTCATTAATTAGATCTCCAAATGGAGGTTCAGGTAGGCAATTGGAATACACGTCTGAATTTGAGGAGATATCGGGAACAGAGACATAAATTGGAGAGTTATCAGCATGTAGATGGTGTGTGTGTGCTTTTAAATTTTTTATTGGAGCATAGTTGCTTTACAATGTTGTGTTGGTCTCTGCTGTAGGGCAAAGTGAATCAGCTGTACGTATACATATATCCCCTCCTTTTTGGATTTCCTTCCCATTTAGGTCACTACAGAGCATTGAGTAGAGTTCCCCGTGCTATACAGTAGTTTCTCATTAGTTATCTATTTCATACTTTGTAGTGTATGTATAGCCCAGGGAGGAGGAGAATAGATCGGAAAAAGCAGAGGTCTGAGGACAGAGCCCTGGAAGCAGGAATATTTATAGGGCAGGGAGAGGACGAGGGGCCAACACATGAGACAGGGGCCCTGTCACCGCAGCCCACAGAGCCAGGCGGGGACCGGCTCAGGTATTTGGGTTCCCCGCCTTTCCCAGCATCAGCTCTGCGCTTTTGGCAGGCCTTTTCCGCCCTCTAGTGGTCATAATTGGGAGTGCACACAATGGAGCTAGAGAGCCAGACTACCTTTCTGGGTGTCTTCTGAGTCACTTCACTTGTGCATTCGGTGGGTAGGCAACTCTGCTGTTGACAAGCCTTGTGATCTGGGGTGGGTCTCAGCTCTTTCCGGCTTTGGTTTTTCCATCCGTCCTGGGAGCAGGTGAACCAGATCATCTTTAATGACCTGTCCAGTTTCCACCTCCTTTGTTCTTGCACTTTCTACTTCTGAGCCCCTCGTGGCCACTCAGCCCTGATTCTGGAGTTTTGGCTTCCGAGCAGCCGGTGGGTGGGACCACTCCCCCTTTCCAGGACTTGGGTCTTGAATAAAACAGGGACAATTCTATCCACTTGGAGAAGGCAGCCCTTTGGGACATGTATTATCAGGTGTTCTGCTGGGCACCCCAAGAGTCACAGGCTTGGAATCTACTGTTGTGAATTCCTAAGACCCTCCTCCTCTGGGACCTGCGTCTGATGGACCAGTGCCAGGCTCCTGTCTGCCCAGCCATGTTTCTGGAGAGCAGGTAAACAGGCTTTGCAACAGGAAAATCAGAAAGGACACAGCCTGAAAAGTCATCAGAGAGACAGACAGAGCTCTCTCTGTCTTGTTATTTACAGAGGGTTTAATTCGAGTGGGCAGAGGTGACAGCAGACAGGGCCGAGGCAGGACCGAGTGGGAGAGGGCTTTCTTACAAGACAACCCCCTATATGCACAGTGACTCACAGCCCACGGGGAGGGGGGAGTTGGTGGATCGTCTCCATCCATACAACTGAGGTCCAGAGGGGAACTCGTTCAGCAAATGTATGGCTAAGCATTTGGGTGGAGAACCCAGGTACTCTGACTCTTGTTTGATGTTGTTTCCGGAACATCTATTCTGATGCCTTGTCTTTGATAGAGTAGGATGCTGGGGTCTAGAGAGGCAAAGAGACCCACAGGTCATCTAGCTGCTGAGTGACACATTAGGGACCAGATCTTACCATCTTGCCAGGGTCTCCTGCCTGTAACCGGCAAAGGGCTAGTGATGTCGCCCATCTGTCTCTTATTTCAGAAATTGCTTGTCTCTGTGAGTCCCTCTCCCTACATACATCATCCACTGACATCACACAAAAGTCTCCTCCATTATAAAAATACAAAGACAATTTAGATAATAAAGCAAAGTAGGAAGAAAAATGGTCCTACCACTCAAGCATTAACTTTTGGGTACATTTACGTCCTTTGTTTTTCCTGTATGTGATATGTGATTCTTTTTTTTTTTTTTCCTTTTCACATAATTGAGTTCATATCGACTAGACCATTTCATGCCCTGATTTCACTCACTATTATAAGTATTTTCCATGTTATTACATACACTTCATAAATGTCATTTTGAAGGCAGGAAGCTTGCTAGACCAACCCCTGATTGTTGGACATTTAGACTGTTTCCAGTTTTTCACTGTTACACACAATGCTTCAAAGAGCAGCTCCGTGTTGGATGGCTTTGAATATTTAGGATGATTTTCTTGGACTGGAATTTTAGGGAGAATACTGCACACAGGTGCTCCCATGGCTGGCTCTCCCATGGGCGGCCCAGTCTTGGGGGTCCAAGACAGAAGGCTAACAGGTCCCCTCTCCTCTTTCTACAGCCTTTTCTGAAGGCTATGTTGATTTCTTTTTCTCATTATTCACTCAGGACCTATAAGTTCTTTCCCAAGACTCCTCTGTTAAAACCTGTCACATTCACCAGGATACTCTCTCTCTCTCTCTCTCTCTCTCTCTCTCTCTCTGTGTGTGTTGAAAGTGAAGAAAACTATTGATTGAAAATAGAATATATTGTTTCAATAAACTGAAAAGTTTCTGACTTCAGGTATAGCTGGATCCAGGCACTGAAGCAATATGATCAGAACCTGGTTTCTCACTGACTCTAAGCCCAGTTCTGTTGGTGGCTCCATCCTGAAGCCCACTGTCAAGAAGACTGTAGAAGATTAGTTTCAGCCTGCCTGTTTCCAGGCCTGTAGGAGAGAGACAGAGAAAGAATTTCTCCCTGGTAGCTCCTATATAAACCCCAGAATTCACTCTGATCGGACTAACTTAGCTGCTCACTAACTCCTGAACTAATCACTGTCATATGGCCTGACCTTAAGCTTAGGCAACTTGGATAACATGTGTGCCTGGGGCTGGAGTTGGCTCCGCTTGTTCCAGAGCCCGTAGATTAGGAGAGGTGTTCCCTGTGAAGTGTGCTTGGGGCATTTATTATCCCAAGAAAGGGGAGTGGAACCAGGAGGGAGAACACAAAACAATAGTTGCTGCTCTATTTGGGGAAAGACTCAGAAGCATAGCATTTTGGACGTGAAAGCTCCTGTGAACACATGCCTCTGCTCTCCCAGAGAAAGAGGATCCCCTGTAACAAACTTTCTGAGAGACAGCCCTTCTGATTCTGCTTGTATGCCTCTAATGACAGGGAGCTCAGCACTGTCCAGACCAACTCACTCCACCCCTGGTACAGCTCTAACCGTAAGAAGATGAATCCTCCTCTACACTGAGTGTTCAATCAAGCCTGTCTATCTATCTAACTGCACCCCCATGGCCCTAGCCCCATTGGACCCATCTGGGGGACCATCAGATATATGACCTTTAGAATCAGAGCCATCCTGCGGTTTTTTCTTCTTGACTAAACAGCCCCTGGACTTTGTTGTGTGCTACTTGGTTTCCTGTCCCTGCTATTGGTTGGCTTTCTCCATATGCTCTTGTTAGTCAGTATAAAGTCAAGAACTGAACACGAGGCTGGGGTCCGATGCAAGCACACGGATTCTGGCTTTTTGAGAAGTCTTTAGCAAGTGACTCAGTCTTCCTCTTTAAAAAGCTGCCCAGCTGTGGAGAGAGTTTGTTCCAGTCCAGGTATCCGAGTCACCAGTCCAGGTATCTGAGTCATTCCTTCCCTTGTGGCTCATGTGAATTGCTCTTTTAACCAGTTTCAGGGTCCTGAAAGCAAAAGTAACAAGCCCAACAATGTGTTACTTAAAAGGAGACTTATTACATTCAACGGAAGGGATATTTTTCTAGGAAGAGACTGCTAGGTGTGAGACACAGGCAGATGTACCCGCCATGTGGCTGGCTGCCTGGGCCTCCCCACAGGTCCCCTTTCCTGCCACTGCTGCCCTGATGTCAGAGCCGTCTCCTGCCCTTAGGTGACATCCAGCGCCTCACGGGTCCAGCAGATCATAGCCCATGTAGCACAGGGGTGGATCATGTTGCCTTGGTGGCCCTGCAGCATTTTGTAGACTCTGTTTTCCTTCCTGAGGCCCTAGGGGGCTGCCACTCAAGGCAGCCACCAATCCCCCTTGCTGACCAGCCTTAAGTGTATGCTGCCACCATCCCTCCAATGGCCAAAAGCAAGCAAGGGGTCCAGGAGATCATCCATCGGCTGGATTCAGTCAGAGTCAGAGCTGGGTGGCTAGGTTGCCATCTAAGTGGGTTAGGGTAATGCTTGCTGCTGTAACAAATAAACCCCCAACTGTACAGTGGCTCAGATGTGACAGAGACTGTTCCCTCCCTCTGCCACGGGCCTGGTGTGCAATCAGGTCAGCAGGAGGCCATCCTTCGTGCTGTCTCTGGACCCCAGGCGGCTAGAAGCTCGGCCACCTTCACCTAAGGGCTTTGGTAAACAATCCAAGGGTCGGCTCCATTTCAGCCGGCTAGAGAAGGAGAGGAGCACCAGCAAAGAGGAGCCTCAGTGACAGTTGTATGGAGGGTGGCCCTGGAAGGGACATAGATTTCTGCTCATCTCCCATCGGCCGGGTCAGACCTTTGCCACGTGACTGCAAGAGATACTGAGAAAAGCCGTCTAGCTATGGGCCAAGAAGTGGATGCAGATTTTGGTGATCAGAGAGCAGTCTTTGCCACACAATCCCACCCCAAATGACAAGCTTGGACCATTCCATAGGGAAGCGGGGGGACTTGGTACGTGTCAGGGGAGGAAGGTCGTGGGCTGCAGGGCAGCCAGGCTGTCAGCCAGTCCCTGTCATTGGTCACCTCTCTCACAAGACTCTCCTCCAGCCATCACTCAAGCCCAGGTCCCAGTGCCCTTGGCTGGTTACCATGACCCATTCCCAGGGCAGAGGCAGGGAGGCCTTGTGTGTGCATAAACCCTCGAGGGGATTCTCTGATCTCTCCACTCCACTCCCCTCTTTTGCTTCTCAAACATACACTAGGCGTGATTTAAAGACATCCTGATCGAATCATCTGGACACATTTTGCAACTTCGACTAAACCACCGGGGATGTCTTGAAGGCTTGTCGGGCAAGAGGAACCATGATTGGTGATGTGGAGACACACAGGAACTCGGGGAAGGATTTCTGATAATGCAGTGTGATCGATATACAGCATTTCCTGACTTGTGTGAACAACCTTCAGCTGCCACTTTTCCATCTTGTCAGCTCACTTCATACTAACGTTCCCTCGCAAAGGATCAGCTCAGACTCAAGTATCTTTTACAGACTCTCAGCCGGCTCAGTGGCTGTAATTATTGTCTTGATGATCAAGTTCAAGTTCTACTTGCTGTTGCATGACAACTTTTTTTTTTTTTTTTTTTTTTGCGGTACGTGGGCCTCTCACCGTTGTGGCCTCTCCCGTTGCAGAGCACAGGCTCCAGATGCGCAGGCTCAGCAGCCATGGCTCACGGGCCCAGCCGCTCTGCAGCATGGTGGATCCTCCCGGACCGGGGCACGAACCCGTGTCCCCTGCATCGGCAGGCGGACTCTCAACCACTGCGCCACCAGGGAAGCCCTGCATGACAACTTTTGCAAGAGAGATCCTCTTACCTGCTCACCCCCAGGGCAGTCCGACACAACCCCCCAGAATATTATTGCTCTCCAATCGCTGGGTGTTCCTGACCCAGCTTTCTTCGCTGAATTTATCTCTGGAACGGCCCCTCCTTTGGGGAACCCCAACCTTATAAGAATAACAGTCAGGAGTGGTCGCCTTCTGCACTTGTGACTGTGTTGATATCACTTGCATACTCCCTGATTACAGGCCAGACATCTCCATCGGCCGTTGGGTCATCTCGGCAGAGAAGGGATTTTTTTTCAAAGTCACGCGTTGATGCTGAGGTGTTGGTGATGATACCATGTCATTAAGCCCCTTCTTTTATTATTCTCAGATAAGAAACTCTTGATTTACCTCCTGGCTTCCTTTGCAAAGCTCTCAGCTTTCCTTCTCACACACATACTAGTTTCTAAATGCCAAGCTGTATATCGTCAAACAAAACTGTATGTGGAATTGTCATAACGGCCACAGCTTTCAAAACATCAACGCTCAAATGGCGACTTGTGGCTGCTTGCTCTCCTGATAGCCTTTATGACATTTTACACACCCCACATCTTTTAATATTTATCTGACCTGGGGAGCTTGCATTCTTGATTGACTTTCCTCACTTTACTCAATGTATTAACAGCAGTTTCCATATCCAGCACGTTCAGGAAACTGGAAACAGGATAATTTCACCTGAGGTTCCATGTGTCCTTTTAATATGCTTGGATCCTATCCAAGCATCCTTTTAAGAAAGAACACTCCACCGTGAATAAGATGTGGACTCTAAAAAATAAGAATCCTTTCCTGTTTAAACTGGCCTTTAGAATAACCCTATTCACACAGCATATGACACAACCAGATCATCTTTACCCAGGGCAACTGGCCCTGGATGATTTCAGGGAGGGGTGTGTGTGGTGGGGGTGAATGGGGGAAGGGGCTCGTTTGGGAGGGGAAGGTAGTGATGAGAAATGGCAGGGTTGGCTTGGCCGTGGGAAGACAGTCCTGGGCCCCAGGAGAGAAGCATCCCAGATTCATCAGATCTATTGGGATAGAGCGCGCACACACACACACACACACACACACACACACACACACACACACACACTGGATTTCTATGGCCACTGCCTGCGCAATTCTGTTCCTTCCCTGGAACACTGCCTTCCTCCACTTCTGCCCAACCTGTGAATTATCCTAATTCTGCATATGATGATCTGTGATGCCGTCCACATGCCTTGCCTTCTGTGCATGAAACCGTATCTATACCTCTTGTACCATTTGCCACACTTGATTTTAGTATGTATGTGTGTGCATGTGTGTGTGTGCGTGTGTGTGTGTGTGTGTGTGTGTGTGTGTGTGTGTCTTCCCTTTTGACCACAGGCTCCTGGGGGTAGGAAGCATTTCTTCCTCATCTTAATATCCTTAGTGTCTAGCATGGGGTCAATACTCATTGAATTGTGAATGAACCACTAAAATTAGCATCCAACTTACCATAAAATCTTTGTGAGCATTAAACTTGAAGGGAACAGTATCCCATCCAAAGTCTGTTCTTTGTCAAAATCCAGGAAGACATTTGATGTGCTCGCTAATGACAACCATGCGTATTTCATAGAAACGTTTCCAGAACTTATCAAGCCCCCACTTCCATCATTCACAATGGCAGCGTGTTATTCCACTGTGTTAACCCATTTCTCTTTGCTTGGTTAGCCCCTTCTTCTGTGGCCTTTAGGTGGTTGACAGTGTTTAGTTATCACAAGCAGCGCCGCTATAGACCTGTTTTTCTTTCTTTGGGGCTAATACCATGGGGTCTGTTACCAGAGAGAGGATCGCTGGGTCAGAGGATAAAGAGTCCTCACATCTGTTGCGTGATTGCTTATGTAAATTGGTCCAGCCTTTCTCGATAGCAATGCTGAAGGATGTGTTTTCACTGGCTGCCCATCTTGGGTTTTATCATATTTATTTTTTGTGACTTTAATAGGCATGTAACAGGACCTGAAATGTGCTTGGTTCTAAATTTTATTTCCTAGTTGGCGGGATGGTGCCTGTTTCCACATAGTGATTTACTGTCTCCATTTCCTGGAGTAATTCTGTTCATCTCCTTTGACCACTTATCAGGGGGAGTCATGTAGCAGCCCATCCGTTATCTGTTTGGGGTAGTCAGCAAGCTTGGGAAGGGGAATATGACAGACGGAACGGATGCTGCTAGTTTCCTTTTGATATTGATTTTTATTACATGGCAGTGTAAAAATTTTCACTCTTAGATATTTGAACCCACCCATCAGAGCCCTGATGGTATCTGTTTCTTCAGTAGCTGGGAATTTATCTCCTCATTGGCGTCAGGGATGGTAATGCTTGTCCCTTGTTCCCGGGTTTGTCACAGATTAACGGTGTCATACGGCTGAACTTGACAGGTGTGCTGTATGAATTTAAATGAACTCTCCCTGGACCGTTAGCCAACAGTCCCGGTGATGTTTATTAAAGAACAATTTCTTTCCTCGGTGTTCTCCTTTGTTGGCCTAACGTTAGTTTTACCAGGGTTCAAATTCATCTCAGGAATCTCTCTTCTGGTGACCTTTGCTGCTTTTAACTCAGCATAGGCTGGTTCCACTGATTGACGGTGCATATTGTAATTGCTCCAGACGGATGGTCTATCACTGCCATTGAAAGACAAATCCTTTGATGATTCTTCACCTGGAAGAATAAACATTCCACACTCAGAGCTGTCAAATTCTATTAGAGGACTTAGGGAGATTTACATTGGTATTGCATTAAATCTATATTTTGACTTTGGGACATAGCATATGTACTTAGGGATTATAATTAGACCCAAGCTGGGAAGCTCCCCAAAGACCTCAGGGCTTTAGACAAAAGGAAGATTCACCTTTCCTTCCAATGGACCTGGCCTGGGGACAGTCCCATAGGGTCAGGCAGTCCCGAGGCTGATGGTTTTAAGTAACGTCACTTTTCTGTAAACTCCCTCCTCTCCCACCCCAGGAGGATGCTCTGGATATTAGAAAGAGAAGACCAAGAGGGAATCTTGACTAGATCACATGAGTCCCATGATAAGGGTGTAGTGGGTGAGTGGTGGGTTGGGACGGGAATGATAATAGAGCACTTGCAGCTCCTCCAATCAGGCTGGAGTCCACGGAATGTGTCTCCTAACACTTTATCTATCTATCTATCTATCTATTTATTTATCTATCTATCTATCTATCTAGGCTGTACCGCTAAGCATGCAGAATCTTAGTTCCCTGACCAGAGATCGAACCCACGCCTCCTGCAGTGGAAGGGCAGAGTCTTAACCACTGGTCCACCAGGGAAGTCCCTCCTACCACTTTAGTGTCAGTATTTTCCTCTGTCCCTTTGTCTTTTGGTTACACTCTCCTGGTAAATCTGCCACATTGAATCAGTCGACCTGTCCACCTCTGTCACACCTGGGCTGCTGGGCACTCCCAAGGAAGACCCTGTGGAAAATTCATGTCTCCAAGCCCAGGGATGCCGGTGGTCCTCCTCTGCTTCCGTGGTCTTCACTCTCTTTTCCATCCTGTCTTTCCTTTCTTCTTCCTCTTTCTCTGGGAGCAGCATCCTTGCTCACATTTGGATCTGTTCCTCCTGGAGCCCTCCCCTTTTTGCCTTATCGGAGAGTTCACTCCCCTGATTACACTCTCTGTCCTGTATCCTCAAACTTGTCTTCTCTATTAGCTCCTTCCCATTCATACTTATATAGACCTGACTGTCTTCATTATTGAAAAACTCTTTCTTTCTTTAAGATGTTTTGGGACTTGAATGTTCTTCATGTATTCAACTTAAAATAGTGACGATGAATAAACCCTCGAGAAAGGTACTCTTCAGCTAAGCCCAAGACTCCCTCTATCCATTGCCTCCCTCCATCCCCCTTCAACAGCACATTCAAGAGCTGGTCTACACTTGCTGTCGACGATGAATAAACCCTCGAGAAAGGTACTCTTCAGCTAAGCCCAAGACTCCCTCTATCCATTGCCTCCCTCCATCCCCCCTTCAACAGCACATTCAAGAGCTGGTCTACACTTGCTGTCACATCCCTTCCATTACAACAACCTTCTCAACTCAGTAGCTTAAGGATTTGGCTCCCATCACTCCACAGAGACTGTTTTCCCCAATGCAACTATCGGCTTCCTTATTTATTTATTTTGCGGTACGTGGGCCTCTCACCATTGTGGCCTCTCCCGTTGCGGAGCACAGGCTCCGGACGCGCAGGCTCAGCGGCCATGGCTCACGGGCCCAGCCGCTCCGCGGCATGTGGGATCCTCCCGGACCGGGGCACGAACCCGCGTCCCCTGCATCGGCAGGCGGACTCTCAACCGCTGCGCCACCATGGAAGCCCTCGGCTTCCTTATTTTTAACTCCTACGGTCACTTCTGCGTTCTCGTCTTCTCGACTTCCAAGCAGCATATGGCTATTCTCTCCTTCTTGGACCACATTTTTCTCTGACTCGGGAATAGCTTTCCTTCTCGACTTCCCTCATACCTCTCTGGCCGTCCCCTCAGTCTCATCTTTTGGTTCCTCCTCGTCTGCCCAGTCCCCCTCTTCCTCCTGGGGCTGTTTATGCCCTTGATTCTCCCCATTGGCCACGCTGTGCCTTGGCAACCACATCCATTCTTTTGGCTTCATGGCCCTCTGTTCATGTGTAGATGACTTTGCAGTTACACCTCCAGGCTCAGGACAATTCTCTCATCCTTCATATGAGCTCTGGAACCTGAATGTCTTTGTATGAAACCACCCCTGCCTCTTAGGGGCTGTGTGACCTTGGGCAAGTTACTTGATATCTCTGTGCCTCGTTTTTATTCCTCCTGAGATTGTCACGAGGGCCAAATTGAGTTGTTGTCATTAGTATTATGAACAGCCAACTGCTTGTTGAACATCATCTTCTTCTGGTGACCCAAAGACATAACGAATGTGACCTGCCCAAATCTAACCTCACCATCTTCTCCATCTGTCCTTTAAAACCTTCATCTCCTCAGGTGTTCTTTTCTTTCTGGTGGATGATACCACTGAAGTCCCCCAACATCCTGGACTGCCCTGCTTTCTTCACCCCTGTGGCCAGTCAGTCCCCGAGTCCATGCATCTACCTTCTAAAAATCCCTCTTACCCCCTCCTACCCACGAGCCGTGACCCCACCCTCACTCTGGCTGCCACCATCTCTCACTTAGGTTTGCCTAAGTGAGCATGAGCTCTTCAGTGGGTCCCCCTTGCTCTTCAAGTCCAACCCCCTTAGTATGGCTCACAGGTTCCTATCTGGTCCGGCGCTGCTCATTTCTCTTTCCCCTCCCTCCCCTCCCCCTAACATCCAGCCACTATCAACACAACTCCTTTTACTGCGCTCACTATGTCCTCTTGCATTTTCACCTGCTGTCCCCTCTGGCTGGAAGTCTTTTTTCTGTTCCCTTTCTGTTCATTGCTAACTCCTCATCTCTAAAGCCTCATATTAAAAGCCATCTTCTCCAGGCAGCTTCTTGGACCTCCCCATGTGGCAAGAGATGCCTAGTCCTGTATGCTCCCACAGCACCCTGTGCTTCACCCGTCCTCGGACTCACCACCACTCCCCACCCCACACGCACACCAGCCTGCTTAGAAGTTTATATTCCCCACCACAGGAATCATGATGCTCTTGTTCACTCTTTTATGTCTGGTGCTTGGCACAGAGTAGGTGCTCCATGAATATTTGCTGAATAAACATCTCATTCCGCATCCTTGTGACGATATGCATATGCTCTAGCCATCCTCTTCCATACGTTGCTCCATTCAACACTGGGTACTGGATATCAGGTATCTTTCTCTCTTGCTTACTCTCCTTGAAATGTTTCCCAGCCCTTGCCATTAAGAAGCTCAGAGTGCAGTAGTGGAGATGTACAAGGCAGAAGGAAATGACCAGGAGGATGACCCAAGGTGATCTGTGTGTACAGGAATCAGTGGTGTGGGATAGAGGCAGCGGGGCAGAATAATTCCTGGAGGAATTGACTCTGAGCTGAGTTTTAAAAAATAAAGAAGAGTTGGACTGGGGAATGAAGGAGGGGAGCAATGCTCATATTCTTCTACAGGCCAAATAGCAGCTAAGCAGACACAACCCTTATGTCTATTTCCATCAACAATTTTTACAGCTCATATCAGCTTCGTTTCATTGAAAGACTGTGATGTACTTCTGGGGTACCGAGAACGGCACCCCCTTCTTGAAACCCCTGCTATGTCTTCACTCATCTAACGAAATCTGGCTGACCCTGCAGGGCAAACTCTGCATAACTGACGCTACCAATGTCCAGGGCATGCCTGTCTTCACTCATGATTTCCCCAGACGAAGGAAAGGGCTCGGAGGAGATGAATCATTTGTCCAAGGTTGCACAGAGCTAATTAGAAGCACAGCCGGGTGTCAACTCCAAGGACCTGCTCTTTTCACCTGCTGCCTGCTACATTTGTAAACACATGTGTACCAAAGAGTGATATTAAGGATGGTTTTTCAATGGGGATGGGGTATAGAGTAGCAATACTCAAATCTTGAACTTGACCAGTTAATCTTCCTGGATAGATTCTTCATGGAATATATCACTTACTGGGAAGCAAAGACACTTATTCAATATGAAAAGACAGAAACATTTTGCCTTCTGTATCCTAAGACAGCAGTTCAGTGAAATTCAAAATAAATCTCACAACCAGAACGGGTTATCCATTCACACAGAATTTGGCACTCCAAAATAATACCACGGAAAGAGGAGTAATTCAGAGCAGAGTATTTAAAGAACACAGATATAAACACAGCATATCATATAAATTTGTGGGATGCTGCCATGCTGGTACTTAGAGGAGAAAGTATTGTGTAAGATGGTCTCTAATAGCGAGAAAGAAGAAAAACTGGGAATTAAGTCTCTACCTAAATAACCCAGAAAGGGTAAAAATTATCAAATGAAAGGAAAGTGGAAAGAGTAATAAACCCAAAAATAGAAATGAATAAAACAGAGACATAAAACTGAATTTGAAGCGCAAGCTAAGCCAGTGCCTCCAATGCATCAGAATTACCTGGGATGGTCGTCTGAACCATAGATGCCCTGACTTGAGCCTGGACTTACTGAGTCAGACTTACTAGGGACAGGGCCTTGGAATCTGTATTTTTGACAAATGCCCTTCATGACTGCTATGCACCCAGAACTGCTATGTCTAATCAACATTAGACAATGTTGATTCTTTCAAATGAGACTTAAGGAGTCCTGGGCCAACATGGCTTTTAGTAACCTCAACCTTCTCCTTCCTCCACATGGTGGGAGCACCTAGGTCACAGTGGAATACCAGCCTCTGGACACAGTTGATTAGTCTAAGAATGGGCCCTCGACCCTGGCTGGGCCAAGGTGTCCTTTCCCTGGGACTTTTAGATTTGGAGCCAAGAGAGTTGTGCAGCCTTCCTCATGGTCGGGGTTGTTATGTATGAAGCGATAGTCTCGCTGATACCCTATTTCCCACCTTGTGAAATGGAAAGAGGAGGAGGCTGGTCTGTAGAGACAGAAGGTTCAAGGTGACACATAGAAAAAAGTAGAGAGGCCAGAGAGAAGGTGAAATCACAGCAGGATTCAAGTCCTGCTTCCTTTTTTCCCTAAGACAATTTCGAAGAGACTTCGAAGAGTTTCGAAGAGATGCTCCTGTGCACTTATTTTTCCTTCGTGTGTCAGCTGGATGTATGATGTGTCCCATACATGAACAGAGGCATAGCTAATTCACAAGTTTATGTAGTTCCTTTCTCTCCAGGCACAGGCCCCTAGTATCACCTCCCACACCTATCCTTCTAGGAGAGTAGTAAGAACGCAGTTATGGGAGTCATGCCATCTAAGTCTTGGTGACAATGAGGCTTTACAAGTCCGGGTATCATAGAGGTCTATCATAAGTCAGAATCTACTTTCTTCTCTGTGACATACTTTCCTGATTCTCAAGGTCAAATCTCACTGTGCAGCCAAATAGCCATGCAGATGGGCTTAAGATGCAGCAGCATGAATGAGGTGGCCCATCCTTTGGAAAATTATGGAATAAGTCCTAGACCATAGAACCTATACTCATCATATTTTTAAAGGTTGATAAGACACACAGTAGTAGGTGCTGTTGAAATAATCATCACCAAATAGTCAAGAAATATATGCTGAATATCTCATTTAAACTGAAGATGGTGTTAAGTCTGGGTATTCTGAACGGCACATAGCCACTGTCCCATGGGGTCTGAGTGATGGAGGACACGTACACATGAAGACACAGAAGGGGCAAGATGACAATGAACAAGGCATTAAGGAGGACAGAGGTGGGGATTCAACTCTAACTGGAGATGTCAGAGGAGGCTGACCTGGAAGAGGAGCCATTTGCCCGGCGTCTTCATAAGTGAGTTCACAGGCGGATCAGCGGGTGGGAAGAGCCTGAGTTCAAGGCAGAAGCATGGACAGCCATCTGGGTCTTTGGAGGCTGGAGGTGCTGTGGAGGAGCATTGGAGGCAAGGCTGATGGATCAGGTGGGAGCCACACTTGGAGGGCCTCATGTGTTCTGCTCTGGGGCTCATACTGGATCTTGGTGGGGAGAGAAAGCTGGGAAGGTTTTTAAGATGGGGTGTGGTCTTGGTAGATGTGCCGTCATTCGTGTGGTTTATCAGTTATTTCTGGTTCTCCTCTGTGGGCCCTTGGTGGCACTGCATTTCCCAGCCTCCTTGTGATTGGATGGGACCCCACGAATGGCTCTGGCCATCAAGACGTGAGTGGACATGACATATGTTATTTCTGGGTGAAGCATCTAGTTGCTGGTGTAAGACCCCATCAAGTTCTCTTTCCCTCTACCATGTTAACTGTCAGTGTTCCAGATGGCTGTGGCTCCACCTGCCTGGGGGTAGAGCAGAACCCTTGGAAGCCCCCTGCTGGACATGTACCATGAACAAGCAATAGACCACTGTTCATTATAAGCCAGTGAGCTTTGGGGTTGCTGGGTACCACAACGTATCTCAGCCTGTCCTGATTAATAGACCCGACTTTTCATCCATCCCCCATGTTGCGGGGAGGGTAAGGTAGGATGCTGGCAGAGAAGGTCTGTGGGCTGGGCCTGCTGTCCATGCCAGTGAAGGACATGGAGGCCTGGGGACCCTAAGATGGGCAGCCCAGGGACAGGCCATTGCCCATGTAAGCAGTACTCTTGACTGCCCCTCTCACTCCAACCCCCCAGTTAATCCCTGGAGAAATGGGGAATTCTGAATACGATAATCAAAAGTGAAAGGTGAAAGCCCAGAGAAATGACGGTCATGAAAACACCTTGACTTGAAAACTAACACGTGAACTTTGAAAATGCAAATCTCTTCCCAGCTAAATAAATGGCACACACAAATTTTGAAAAGTGTGATTGAAGAAAAAGGATGAGAAAAAACAAAATATAATGACAAGATGGCAGAATATAGCAGAAAGGATATGGACTTCAGAGCTGCAGACCTGGGATCAGACTCTGCTTTGGATGTTTACAATATAACCTCCCAACATTCATCCATTCATTATTCATTCAATAAATATGAAATGCCTACTGGGTGCCAAGGACCATGCTAAGTCCTGGGGCCCCGTCCCTTTAAGCCCTTCCAACACCGACTCTGCCTACGTGGAACTTATGGTCCAATGGGTCACCCAGTCAAGAACCTGATTTCCTTACCTGTTTAGCCAAAACCGCCCACCTGCCAGGTGTTGCGAGCAGCTCCGTTATTGAATAAGCCCCCTTTCTGTGTGCACAGCAGACCAGAGATGCTAAACGAATGATGACTAAGATTATGAAAATGCCAGAGACCAGTAATAGACCACAGGATATTGTAGGGGAAAAAAAAAAAACTCTGTTCAGTAATCATTGGAGAGTCATGCATTATTTAGAGTCTGCAAAGAGGCAATTTGTAACGTGCAAAGTTTCAGTAGAAACCAAAAGGGAATTATTGTTCCATATTCTTAAGTCCAAACACTTTCTCCTGAGCCCATGCATGGGAGTCTAAACGTTCTATTATAGATTAGGTGGCCCTTTAACATGAGCAGACAGACAAGGGTTAGGAACCAGGGGGTTGAGGTCGTCAGGCAGCTCACTGGGAACTGGTTCTCTGGTCTCTTGGCCTGGCACATCTAGGCTACCGGGCTATGCCCAGAGCATGCTGCCACCTCCCTCCCCGACCCTTGGGTTTGGTAAGACACATTTTGGGGATGCCTGGAGTCGATGTACACAGAATTCAGAAGAAATATTTCAGGGAGCTAGATCTGTCCTGTGTATATTTATGTGTTTTTAAAAATAAATTTATTTATTTTTGGCTGCATCGGGTCTTCGTTGCTGCGTGCGGGCTTTCTCTAGTTGCGGCGAGCGGGGGCTACTCCTTGTTGCAGTACGTGGGCTTCTCATCACGGCGGCTTCTCTTGTTGTGGAGCACAGGCTCTAGGCACGTGGGCTTCAGTAGTTGTGGCACACGGGCTCTAGAGCTTGGGTTCTGTAGTTGTGATGCACGGGCTTAGCTGCTCCACAGCATGTGGGAGCTTCCCGGACCAGGGATTGAACCTATGTCCCCTGCATTGGCAGGTGGATTCTTAACCACTGTGCCACCAGGGAAGTCCCTATGTGTTGTTTTTCGGAGAGGAAAGAGTGTGGAAAGAACATGGGTTTCCCAGTCATGACCATTTGGAATCAAATCTGGCTTTGTGACCTTGGCAAGTTAATTAATCTCTCTGAGCCTCAGTTTCCCTAATTTTTAAATGGGCTGTTAATGAGGGCTACTGTGAGGATACACACACACACACACACACACATATACACACTCTCTGTCTCTCTCCACTATTACATATTCACACATACAGTATATATAGAAATGTATATACATGAGTACGTCTAGGGATATGAATATGTATATATACATATGCATACTCATGTATACAAAATATATATTCACATATGTTTACATATATTTATACCCTCTATACACACAGATGTATGTATACATATATACATAAATAAACATATGCATATGAATATGTATATACACACACATACATATATACAAAATACATATATTTATGTATACACACACACACACACACACACACACACACACACACACACACACGGCTTAGCCCAGTGCCTGATACCTGGTCAAAACTTGGAATGTATTAGTACCTTTTATGCAACTGTGATATCATGTAAGGTTCCGTGTGATCTGAAGAATAATAACTCTGTGTGGGGTCTCTGGAACTCCTCTTCCCCCTCAAAGTCCTTTCACAGCTGCTAAGTTCAGGTGCCAAATTGTCTTCCCAAATACCTTTTAACCTGGTACCAAGCTAGAAGAGTGACATCAGACAGCTGACAAAATACGCTCTTCTAAGACAGAGAAAAGTTTCCCTGTTGGTCAGTCACCCTTATAGACCATGCGGGTAGACTTCCTATTTAAGAAGCAAAAGTAACAAACCAAACTGGTTGTTATCTAAACAAGAAGAGAGATGACTGCGGGTGGGGGAAGGGATAAATTAGGAGACTGGGATTAACATATACACACCACTATATATAAAATATATAATCAATAAAGACCTACTGTACAGCACAGGGAACTCTACTCAATATTTTTTATAATCTATATGGGAAAAGAATTTGAAAAAGAATGGATACATGTATGTATAACCAAATCACTTTGCTGTACACCTGAAACTAACACAACATTGTAAATCAACTATACTCCAGCATAAAATAAAAATTAAAAAACAAGAGAGGTGATTTATTACCTTTTACCCAAAGGACAGACTGTTAAAGGGAATATATAGGTGAGAATAACGGAAATAACAAGCAGTCTTTATTGAGTACTAGGTAAGTGTCAGGAGCTGTTTAAACTCATTGTGCTCTTACCACAACATGATGACTTAGGGGCACTTCTCATCCCTGTTCTGCAAAACAGGGAGTTGAAGTCAGAGAGGTTAAGTGACTGGGTCAAGTTCACACAACCAGGAAGTGACTTGAACCTGAACGTACAAGACCTCAGATCTAAAATCCCAGTGATATAATTTGTAAATTGGATGTCCTTCAGTAAGCCACTTGGCCACTCTGAGCCTCAGCTTCTCACGGTTAAGTGGTAGCCACAAGTCTTATTTCAAAGGATAGAGGTTAGCATTAAGCAAGATGATTTTTGTAGCAGCTTATCCAGTACCTGCCACAAGATATGTGCTCAGTAACAGTACCAGCCCCTTTTCCTCCCCTTCCCACAATGCTGGGATCTCAGTCCCCTGCCCAGCCTTGGCCTCTGGTCCCAGAAAGACAACTCTATTTCCTAATGAAATATTTGTGTTTCTCAATTGTTTTGTTATTTTGGCTTCTGGGAATGTAGGCAACGCCTTTGGGCAATGCTTGTAGTGAGAGACCAGACCCCTCTGTTCCAATTTCAATGAGTTCAATGTATAGGGGGAGGTGAGCCTTAGGGTTGGGAGCCCCAGGCATGAGAAAACAACCCCACCACCACCAACAGCTCTCTGATGAGGTCTTAATGCTTTGCTGGCAGGAATAGGCAGCTTTAGGAGGACACAATCCTTACAATGTAATTTCACAGCCCTGGAGGTTCAGACAGGGCAGGAGAGGAAGTAACTGCCAATAGTTGGTGGCTCCATCTTCTTGCCTCAGCCTCTCCTAAGCACAGGACTCCAGCAAAGCTCTGATTTTACTCCTGAGGATACCTAGATCAGAGGGTTGAGTCTCCATAGGTTTTTCCCAAAGCTATGACTGGGAAGAAGTAAGACCAGAATTCCTAATATTTCCCCCTCTCTTTTATATTTCCACTGCTGTGCTGGGCTGCCTTCTGCCCAGGCCAAAGACACTATGACCTTCTACCTTACCCGCCAGTTCAAACTAGCACCCCGCCTCCAGAAGTTTCTCCTGGTTCTTAGTTTTTCCTTTCTAATTCCTTTGGGCTCCTTTGGAGATGATCTTGGGTAGGGGGTGAGCAGCTGGGTTTGTTCCGAATCTTGATTGGAACTGGAACCTCTATTGTTTCATCCCTTTCAGCTTTGACATCTCATATAACCATTCCACGAGACCTTAACATTCCAAATGTGTGTGCACACACCCCAGGCCACTCCCCAGGCAGGGTCGGGGAGAGGTGTGTTAGGAGGAGCTGGTAGACCCAGTTTTTGCCCTTACTCTGTCGTGCACTCCTCCTTCTGGGATCACCAGACCTGCCTATGATTTTTGATCTTCCCGGGCTTTGATGTCCAGGTTTCTCTTTGATGCTATGAGATGCCCCAGTATCTTTCTGATACATTTCCTATTTTCTTAAGATACTCATTCATGCGTTTAACACATATTTATGGAGCTTCAACTATTCACCAAGCACTGTGCTAAGTGAAAAGTTGAACTGGCTTCTGTTTCTGTCACTTACAACAAAAAGTGTCTTAGCTTAGACACCCAGGTATTATTAAGTTTATTTTACAGGTATAAATGTGGGGGACAAGAGGGCATGAATGAGCCTAAACTAAGAGCCTTAGCCAAGAAGGGTAGATATAGAAAATATACCCTTGTCTGGGCTCTTTCCACTGCACTTCACTGCCTTGGGGAGATACTTGTCAAACTTTCTCTGCATTCTGATAAGATCGGAAGGTGAATGTGCGTGGTGTGTTATCCCAAGAGGGAGGCACTAACAACCTCCTAGGTAAGGCTGAAGAATTTGATGACATTCTTAACTTTTAAGGCAGTACAACATGATAATTATAAAAATGAATTTGCCAACCAATAAATCTGGGTTCAAATTCTCACCTTGCTGGGCAGATGACCTTGATTAACTTACTGGGTCTCAGTATCCTTCTCTGTAAAATGGGGATAATAATAACTACCACCGTGTTTGTCATGAAGCTTCGCTGAGATAATAATGCATGTAAACACTGAATGCTGCAGGCCTGGCATAGGTTAGGCACTTGGTGAGTACCATTTGTTAAGATGATGATGATGATGATGATGATGATGTTGATGCTGCTGCTGCTGCTGACCAACCAAATTATTCATCTTGGCAGAAGCACTGTGGCCCTCAGGTGGTTAATATTAAGCAATTCTATTCAACAGGTTAGCCTGTTTAGTTTCCTAGCAGCTATATTTTAAGGCTGGTATTGGTGTGTGCTGTGGGGTCGGTGAATCGTTGGCCCTGGGTGTCTTTACGTTATCCAGGTAAGGTTGCCTTTGCTATTGTTCATGCTGAAGACCTTTGGGGAGCTCCAGCCAAGTATGTCATCGGGCCCTGGAGAGCATCTAGAGTGGCTTTGCATTGGAATTTGTACAAGGTGTTCTGCCGCCCAACTGAGTCAGAATTAGTGGTGTTCTAGATAAGGCAGAGACTCCACTCAGACTCTTAGAGTCTCATCAAAGCCTCTTTGCAAAAAGGTCACTGGTCTACTTTCATCCAACAGCAGAAGCTCCCAGCCCACTGGGTTCATTTTGCAAGCTGTGGTGGGCTTGTCTGCCATGCAGTTGCTATTAAAATCTCAGTAATGGGGGAAAGTCATCTTCCCATGTTCCTTGGTGCTCGCTTGGCACTGAGGATGGTAGTAAGAGGAGAGAGTCCCCACCCGAGGAATGAAGCAAAGCCCAAGCCCTGGAGGTAAATCCCTAGCAGGTCCCAGGGCAGGCAAATCATTAAATGTCTGTAAGGGGGCTGTGAATTAGAACTGTCCCTCAGGCTGGACCACAATGCCACAAACTCTTCAAGGACAGCTACAAAGGGAATTTTTAAAGTCTCAAGGTTATTGTATAATTTTAGAAGTTTAAAGTCGTGTATAATAAAAATCATATATTATTTAAATGCCACTCTTCTTTTTCCCTATAAAGTATCTGGGGGAGGTAGAGAGAGAGAGAAGAGAGAGAGAAAGGGGCAAAGATAGAGACCAAAGCAGAGAGAGAGAGCTTTCAAATATCATTTAATGCCTAAATGTCATAGGCTTAAAAAATTCAACAGAATTCTTATGCATTCTTTCCCACAGGGGGCTACCCTTTAAACAACGACCTTTAAAAAAACCCAAGCAAACGAACAGCCTTGATACTGATGACGTGTGTTCTTTTTCAGCATGGACATTCTGCTGTTGACAGGATGAATTTCATCAGCCCAAATGGTCAGTATTTGGGGTGGTAGATCTTAGGATCTAACAGATTTTTATGGCCCACATCTGTCTGGGGTGATTGAGTTCCTGGTTCTTTCAAGATGGGATGATTTAAATAATTGTTCTTTACTGCGGTTGTAAAAATTCCATTCTGCCTTTCTAGCTGCGGTGATGTATTTGAAGACCCCAGGGGCAGGCAGGGTTGGAGCGCAGAGTAAGCTATAGGTAAACATATCAATTACATTGCAGGTATTACTTCCCCAAAGATCTCAAAAAATGGCTCAAAAAGCAGTGTTTCACAGTGGAAAGGGCATGGTTCTTGAAGTCTGAAGGCCTGAGCTCATGCCTTGGCAATATTAATAAGCTCCCAGAGGGAGCTATAGTGCAGCTACACAGAGAAGTCTTTCCAGGTAATTGCAGATGTTTTGCAAGGCTACTGGAGACAGAAACTCTCTTGAGAAAATAATTAATAAGAACTCTGCTTAAAGTCAGCACTTTGAACAATTGCACACTGAGAGACAGATAAATCTCTATAATTAATATTAAACATGTTGATACGTGGAAGTGACCTTCCCAGCTCAGACCGGTGTGGAATGAGACCAGTTCGGTCAAGTTAAGCAGGTCCTGGGTGATACAGAATAGGGATCCAGGTAGGCTCTACACATGGAAATTCTTTTCCTAGCTAAGGGGTCCACTAACTGTTAGTGGGGAGGATTGGAAATTGTGTCTGAATTTCCCTCTATGTAGTATGATTACGAATATTCTATTCTCAGTCCTTTGCCAGTCCTCAAATACAGCAGCCCTTTCAGGCATTAAGAGAAAAGTAGGCTCTGTAAATAGTTGTCTATACTCACTGTCTTCAATTCTTTTCTTCCATCCTCTCTTGAATCCGTTGTAATAAGGCTTGTCAAGGTCCCCAGGGACCAATGATGAAGCTAGTTGTCAGTTATTCTCCTTGAACCCTCAAAAGCATTTGACTCGGTTGATCACCCCTTCCTTCCTGAAATGCTTCCTTTTTTTGGCTTCCAGGAGACCATAGTCTCCTGGTTTCCTATTGTTCCTCCTTCACCACCACCCCTCCCTTCCTTCCTAGTGTTCTTTCCTGGCTTCTGTTAACCTTCCTGACATTCTAACCATAGAGAATGCCAGGGATCAGTCAATGAACCTTGCCTCCTCTTTGCCTACATCCAATCCTTGGTGATCGCATCCAATACGATGGTTTTAACAACCATCTCTAGGCTGATGCATAAGAAGTCACCATTTTATGGGTCCCAGGGGTTGAATATCAGTACCTTCATATAGTTAAACCTAATGACTCCCAAACATCATTGCCCGTGAGCTCCAGGTACCTCCATCTACTTGTATATGGGGCTTGATATTTTCTCTGGGATGTCGAAGATGCATTACAAGCATAATATTCTTGCTTATTTCAGTTAAGGACAAGTTCATTTTTCCAGTTGTTCAGCTAAAAATCCTTGAATCCTCTATTCCTCTGACAACCAACATCCAATCCATCTGCAAATCCTTTTGACTCTAACTTCAAAACATATCCAACCCTGACAACAGTTACCGTCCCCTCTACATGTTGGCTCATGGTATTATAATCTCTCATCTGGCTTATGCAATGCTTTCTAACTGGATCCTTGTTCTGTCCTTGCCCCGTAAAGCAGCAGGGGGACTCCTGTTAAAACACAATTTAGATCATGTCAATTCTTTGCTTAAAACCTCTGACTTACTCCGAGTTAAAGTCAAAGGTCTTGCAATGGCTTCCTAGTCTCTGTAGAGATCTGGTTGCTGTTTCTTCCCTAGGCTTAACACTGAACTTCTCCTCGCCCACTCCAGGCACACTGACTCCTTGTTGTTCTTCTAGACATGTTTCTGCCTCAGGACCTTTGCACTGACTAGTTTTTCCACCTGGAATTCTTCTCCCCTGGATAGCCTTATGGTTCAGGTTCTTATTGTTCTGCTTTGGAACGCACTATTTCCACTACCTGCCACTATGTGCCAGTCCGTGTGCCAAGTGCTATGGACACAGCGATGGCAAAACTATAGCAGTTCTTACCCTTGTGGAGCTTCTATTTAGTGTCTGTGGGGGGACATATACTAACTGAATAATTGCGCAAACATGCAGAAGCGGAGCTCAGATGAGTGCTGTAAAAGAGAGATACTCGTGCAATGAGAGCTTAATGGAAGGATCTGGGGAGGCTTCTCAGAGGAGGTGATACTTGAGCTGGGAATGATGGAGGGCCATGGTTCTCTCGGTGCGCTGATTAGTGCACACGTGGACCTGTGACTCTTGCTAGGTCAATGACTGTCACCAGGCCTCCATGCCCTGGGGGTTTTCTATCAGGATGTGGGAGAAAGTGATCCCTTTTTTCCAGGTAGCTGAGCTATTGGCTGTGAGCCCAGAGCTGCTGGTGGTTACATCTCCATAGTTGGAAGGATCTTACCTAATGGAAGAAAGAATCAAGACCGCATTAGAAAAAACTTAGATGGGCTGGATGGAGAGTTCTGACAGTAGGGGAGGCTCCTGATCCAGTGTCCCCAAATCCAATTCTTTCCCTGGGTTATATGAGCCATTAAACTAGTTGGGCAGTTTTAGCAAGTTCAGTTTAGCGATTTCTGTCCCTTGGGATATGTGCATCCTGACCAATCTTCTTCCCTCCATAAGAGGAGCAGAAGGGTGCATCTCTGGGAGAAAGAGCTCAGCTTGACAAGACCCAGAGCCTCCTTTTCACGTTCTCCCCTCCTCCCCAGCATCTGCAGTCTCTTCCTCACAGGAGCCGCATCAAAAGGGAGGAGGGTCATGGATTCTGGTGGATTTGAGGGCAGCCGTGACAATGATCATGGACAGAGCTGAACCAGGTGGGGCCTCAGCTGCTTTATCAAGTGTTCTCACCTTTTCTAAAAGTTAAGGTCTAGAGAAGAAAACTCTCTGAGCCCAAGATTAAATACTTATCATGAAATGTTTCCTTTCTCTTTCTTAGCTTCGTGGTGTAAAATGTAAGAAGCCCTTAGGGTAAAAAGTAAGCCTCTCTTTGTCTTCTCCAGTCATGAGTTCCTCTCCTTAGAGACAGCTTCTGGAGTATCCTTCCAGAGGAATTTTACACACAGACAAGGGAGTATGTAACTCTGAGTGCATATGGTTTCACACAAATGGTTTCCTGCTATGCATGCTGTTCTGTCTCTGGCTCTTAGTACTTACTGTATTTTTGGTTATTGTTTCATATAAGCGCACATAAAGTGGTCTCAGCCTTCTTATAAGTTCCAGAACATTCTATTGTGTAAAGGTATAAGTGCTTAACCAGCTCCCACTTAAAGGATTGTTTCCAGTCTTTTGCCATTATCAAAGCTTTCCCGAGTGCTCAAAAGATGATACACACATCTTTGGGTCTATGGACAGGGTTCTCGGTAGGGTAAATTGGGTGATGTTTTCCCTTTAATTTTCATTTTGTCCTCCTCTGGATCTGAAATGCACTCTCTCTCTTAGTCCAGAGAGGGGGTATAATTAGAATAAGATCGTAGAATAAGTGATGAGCTAAGTCAGAATTAGAACTCGGATGCCAGGCCTCCTAATCCATCCAGCATTGCCTCTGTCCACCTCCACGTGGCCCCCTGGCTCACCAGAGAAGCAGGCAACAGCAGCTGAGCTGGGGAAGGTGCGGGAGTGGGGCTGGGGGAGGGAGGGTGATTATAGCCCAAGCTGTTGATAAGGCAAGGCAACAAGGGAGGGCTCCATCCAGGGTGTTTAGGACCTGGGGAAGGAGAGGCTGAAGGTGCATGGCCCAGAAAATGAACTTAGGAGTGAAAACAAAAGGCAACTATCCATTTTCCCCTTTTTCCATTGTCACAGAACTTTTAGCTGGGCTTATGGCCACCCAGAATAAAAATTATTTTCCAGCCTCCCACTGGAGGCTGTAAAGTGATGTGTCATGTGACAGCCTCCAGGAACCCTTGTTAAAAGACAAGGTCTGCCCCCTCTTCTTCCTCATCCTGCCCTGTTGCCTGGAGTGCAGGTGCCCTCACTCGAGGCTGTAGGACCAAGGCCATAACTTAGGGATGGAAAGAGGGTGCTGGAGTGAGCCTGGGTCCCTGGCAACCTTGTGGATCAGAGCTCTCTTATAGCCTGGACCTCATGCCTCCAGACTTTCGCCTGAGAGATTAAAAACTAGGGTACAAAAGCTCGGAATGTTTCGGGTTTCTTTGTGCAGCTGAATTGAATCTTACCTGAAGCTGAAGGCCATGGTTGAGTATGTTGAGTTCTTACGGTTCTGACAGTGGATTTGTCCTGGGCTACCTGAGCTCCGTTTGCTAGATCACCTGTCAGCCTTGGTCAGGGGTGTAAATGGAACCATGATAGTGCTGGGGATGGGCCTGAGGAGTCAGGATACCTAGGTCCTCAGCTGGCTCTGCTGATGCCAGTACGTTTCATGACTTCATGCAAAGAATTCCCTTTCCCCGGGTCTCAGTTTCCTAATCTGGAAACTGAGACGTTTGAATCAGAAAACCTCTAAGGTCCTTTCCAACTGTGATGCTCATAGCTTTGGCTCAGATGGTTGGCCTGGATCTCTCTCCCTTCCCAGCTCTGTCCTCTGAACTCCGCGTGGCATTTCACTGGTCTCGCCCTTGGACCATGGTCAGGTTTTGCCTTGCATCTCTCTTCTCCTTGAAGTTCCCTGAGGTCAGGCCCTTGGGCTTCTTCCTGTCATACCCTTGTCTAGCTTCTAGCATAGTGCCCTGGGTATAAAGTGTATTCAGTACACCTTTGTCAAATAGACGATCTCACACAGACACAACTGGAATATGATCCCGGATCTTTCATGCCCTACTCCCCCGGCCTGCCCCCCAGCCCCAGCCCATGCTGGTTCCACTTTGACCCCGTGGAAGCTGGGAGGGAACAGCAGTCCACACCCACCTTCCCCTGCTGGAGCTTTGCCTCCCTCAGAGCTGCACCCACACAGGGTTTCCCTGCCCCAACTTGTTGCTAATTTTGGTCTCTGTGGCTTGGTCCTCCTCTGCCACACCTTCCTGTGACGTCCTCAGGCCCCCATCTCCCAGCCAGGGACCGAAGGAAGGGAGATACCACTGAATGCCCTGGCTGGGGGGCGGGGGTAGGGGTTCTTTGCTGAGGTCTTCTACGTCTTTCCTTTCCAGTAGTTTATTCCTCCTCATTCTCATCCCTCCCAGTCAGGAGCTTTGTGAACATCATTCTCCTAGTGCAGACACCAAAAAGAGAAGGAACAGAGTGGGTGAGCAACTTCCCCTGGGTTACACAGCGGGAAGGTCTCTGTGGACAGTAAGTTTCTTGGTGGCCACCGTCAGCAGAAGATGACAGAAAAGGGTAAAGATCCCAGTCCTGTAATGTTCCCATCCATCTTTGCTCCGTGAATATCGTAATCTCTCTCTGTGGCTGGGAAATGTCCACCTTGGTTTGGCAGTAGGGTTTGGATATTTTTGGGCATCTGAACCTTCCTCCACGCCCCTTCCCCTCTCTTTCTTACTGCCCACAGTTCATCAGTCTCCACCACAGGGCAATTCCAGTCCCTGCCTCCTGGTCTCTGCTCTCCTCTGGACCGTGCTAGGGGCTGTCACCTACATGGCGTGACACCATTACCCTGCACAGTTGGTAGCCTGACTATCCTCATTCTAGAGGTGAGGACACTGAAGTTCAGAGACGTCCAGTGACTTGTCCAAGGTAACACCCCAGGTAACGTGTAGGGCTGGGCTCTGAAATCATGTCCTTAGCCCCCAAGCCCAGGGCTCTCTCCCTTGCAGCCTACATGGGGCGGGGGCAGCCGTGCTTTCTTCCACTCTCCCGGGGAGTGGCTTTACTGGAGAAGAGCACAAGCTCCACAGTCGACATAAATGGAGCACTGACTCTGTACCAGGCTTGGATGAGCTCCTTCAATCCTCACCACACCCTACGCAGTGGGTACCACTACTCTCTTTGGTTTATAGCCAGGGAAACTGAGGCCCAGAGAGATGAGTGACTGATCCGAGTTAACATATCTAGTGGTTGACAGAAGTGTCAACTTGAACCCAGGACCGACAGCTTCAGTGCTGAAGAATGGTGCTGCCTTTCTGAAAGGAAAAGCACAGGTTTGAGAGAGCTATATAGGTCTGGGTTTGAAGCCCCGCTTTGCCATGTCTAGCTGGTGCCATCTCTCTCACCTGGGCCCCTAGATATGCAACGGGGGTGCTGCCCTGCAGTGTTGGGTTGTGTGGACACAAGAGAGGCATCTAGAGATAAAGCTCATTATAAAGTTCTGGCCCTGGGCGCAGGGTAGAGGCTCAGTCAACCCGAGTTCCTTTCTTCTCTTTCTAGGCTTCAGCTAAGGTTCTCCGGTCTCAGCCCACGAAGGAAGGATCTTAGATTACAGGAAAGAGGGTGTTCTACTGAAGTTGGAGCCGGCTTCTTCCTGGTCCCAGGCAGCTTGCCCTTTTCATCTTCCTGGACCTTGCTCCGAGGGGCTGTGGGAGAGACTGTGCCCTGTGTCTCCCTCTCTGTTTTACAGCCTGAAGTTTAATCTTCTCCCCTCCCTGCCCACCCTGGTGTCCCCTTTCCACCTCCCTAGCACACTGCCCGTTGGTTTCTACCATGGAAAGGCCCTACTGCCTGAACTCCTATCTGCTTCCTGTGGTTAATGTTGGGGCAGGTTCTTTGAGTGAGAACATCTGTCTGAGTCACTGTGCCCTCTGCAGCTCCCACTGACTCAGCATTGGGCTTCCCTTCCTGTCCCCATCCCCCCCTCCCACAGGTGAGCTTCTCCCTGCTCCACTCTGACCACCGGCTCCTCCTTTACCAGCCGCTCAGAGCCTCTGAGAGAGGGCAGGGCTCAATTTCAAGGCTCCACTCCTTTAGAGCACCTGCTCTGAACCAGGCCCTGTGCTAAGCATTTTCTGTGCATTATCTTATTTGAGTCTCAAAACATCACTGTGCGGTCACGATTAGTTACTAACTGTTTCCTCTTGGAGGCTCAGGGAGGTTAAGGAGGTTAATTTACCCCAAATCGCAGAGCTAGGCAGAGCCATGACTCAAACCCATGTCTGGTGGACTCCAGATCCCAGGTTCTTAAACACACTGTCCTGTGCGATATTTGGTCCTGAGGCAGAGGGAAACACAGACAAGAGTCCTTCTTGCTGGGAGAATTTGAATACCCAATCACACACTCAACTTTGCGGGAAAATTTGGCTCCTGGGCACCCACTTAGAAGTCAAAAGTTGCCCTGGGATTTCCCAGAGACCAAAGAAGGCCACCATGTGTGGGAGGGAGGAAGTGTGAATTTCCAGGGGCCAGAGGGGTTCTCAGTGCTTGGAGTCCAGTGGTGCTGGGCAGTCCAGTGGTGCTTTCCTGTAATCTGAGATCCTTCCTTCGTAGAGGGGTGGTTCTCATCTCCTCGGAGGTCTGGGTTACTTGGACTGGGCTGTTCATTCCCTAGCAGACCTTCACAGAGGGCCCTGTGTGTACTCACACTCTACCACCAAGGCTCTCTGGGTAGTAAAAGAGGCAGAAGTGGCAACAAGTATTGGCATGGCTGGTGACAAGGGCTATGGTGGAAGCAGGCAAAGAAGGAAGGCTTTGAGGAAGGCTCTGAAGAAGGGCAAGGACCCACTCTTCCCAAGGTCTCGTGTAGAGTGATGGAAGGTCAGAGAGTGCTGGGTTCAAATCCAGACTCTGACGCTTCTGACCTAGGGGATCTCCAGCAGATTTTCTCTGAGCTTCAGTTTTGCCATCATGAAATGGGGATAATCCTGTCTACGTCACTGGAGTGTAGTGCCTGGTAAATAAGGCGGTTTTTTTTTTTTTTTTTGATTGATTGATTTTGGGCTGCGTTGGGTCTTCATTGCTGCATACGAGCGGGGTCTACACTTCGTTGTGTTGCGTGGGCTTCTTATTGCGGTGGCTTCTCTCGTTGCAGAGCATGGGCTCTAGGCGCATGGGCTTCAGTAGTTGCAGCACGTGGGCTCAGCAGTTTTGGCTCGCGGGCTCTAGAGCGTAGGCTCAGTAGTTGTGGTGCACGGGCTTAGTTGCTCCGCAGCATGTGGGATCTTCCCGGACCAGGGCTCGAACCCGTGTCCCCTACATTGGCAGGCGGATTCTTAGCCACTGTGCCACCAGGGGAGTCCAATAAGGCGGGTTTTAAAGCCCTGAGAGGTATCGGATGCTACTCTCTGTTTCCATTCCCACCTTGTCCTGTCATCAAAAAATACTTGCAGGAACAATCTTCCCAGCAGCCATGGTTGCTGTCAAAGTCAATGGCTTGATCCTCAAGTTAGACAGTAACTCTGAGCTCTACTCTTTTGGCCTGATCACAGAGGGTTTTAGATAAGAGATTGAGGAGAATTGGGGGTCACTCCCATATCTCTTCTTAAAAACAAAGCAAAAGAAAACAGAACAAGCAAACAAAAAAAACCCAAAACTAAAAATGGTGTTACAATGTCAATTGATGGGGAATTGGAAACTTTAAATCGCAAAGATGCTACTTACCCCTCAAAACTGGGAGGCTTTACAGGCTGGGTTAAGAACACAGATTCGAGACCCAGACTATCTAGGTTTGCTTCTTGGCTCCATGATGTTCAAGCTGAATGAACTTGGACACTTTTCTTATAATGCCCAGTATCCTTGCATCGGGCCTTATCTTCCTCAGCTGAGAATGGGGATCCTAAGAGTACTACTAGGGTCTTCCTCCTGGAGAACATGTGAGGCCAATATAAGATAGCATGTGTCAGGAGCTAAGCACAGATCCTGGATTATAGGAAGCTCTCAGAAAACATTAGCCGGTCTGTTACTGCTTGGAAACTGCGGTTTAGCCTTAGAGAGTCACAGTGCTGGCCGGGACCCTGGGGTTATCTAGATACATGGTTTTCACCTGGGGGGCTCCAGGGTGTGTGGACGTGCCCCAGGAGCCCCTCGTCAGATTCCAGAGAGGAGTAGGCAGGCCCACCTATCCTCTGCCTCTGCCCCTGCCCCCGCCCCCATCTGTTTCATAGCTTGGGGTTCCCCATAAAAGTTGTTTGGATAAAAGTGTGTGTGTGTGTTGACAGGGTTGGGGGGTGGGTGGTTCTATTGTTTTTTTTAGAAGTTTGAAATCTACAGATTTGTGTCAGTGATTTCCAGCTCCCTCTACCCCATGAGGACCTTTGACTATCTTTTCAGCATAAACCCCATGGTTTGAAGAGTGTGGTCTACCTCCAAACTACATGTATTTAGCAATGACGTGTAAGATTTTTAGCTCTGGTTAAGGTATTTTGGGAAGACCTTTGGCAACACTTACAATTAGGAATCGTCATTGTCTATTTCAGAGTCTGAGAAGAGACTGGGGCCCTAGGCCTGGGACTTGGGTCCCCTCTACTCCTTTTCCTACAGGGGACCACGTCTTCTGAGCACCTTCTATGAGCATCATCTTATTTAACTTTCACAAGCATCCTTTGCTCCGATCTTCATTTTAGACTCAGAGAACAGAGCACGGAGGCATGGGCGGGGGTTGTTGGTGGTGGTATGTATCACTGCCCAGTATCACTCATTTGATAAATGGTTTTCAAAGTCCCAGCCCACTGAAGATTTATTTATTTTCTGCATGAAAACTAGAGGCTTGTAGGATCTGTCCACTTTTTTCCAAATCATCCCAACTCTTCTAAACATTTCACTGTTATTTGGAATTCATTAATTGGTTCCCTCTGTTAGCAGAGCTATGCAGGAAGGTACAGATGAGAGAACTGCGTTAAGCCACAAGTGGTCTGTGTTTGATTTCATTACTTGCATCTCCTCCACAATTCCACGCTACAATTTATTCACACATACACATGAGCATACTCTAAGGAATACATGCTCAGAAACAAGGTGTCCACAGCAGAACCCCAGACATATACAGTCCACAACACGTCTGTTCTTTGAGGCATAAACATGGAAGCGAATGCACACACAGGGATGGTCAGATACTCGGACTCTTATATGTATCCAGATACAAAGAACCATAGCTACACCGCATGCACACACATACACGTACACCCTAATTGAAATGAGTTCTCTCTGAAGCCCGTTTGACCAGATGTCTTTGGAAGGAAGAAGGGATATAGGATTTACAAAAAGGAGAATTGCAGCGATAACAGGGTAAACTTACATGCTCACTAAACTGGCAAAAAAAAAAAAAAGTTGGAGAGGAGTTGAATAATGACACCCAATGCTGAGGACTACTTTTTATAAAGCAAGTGTCTTTATACATTGCCACTAACAAAGAAATGGTCGCTTTTTTTTGGAAACATCTTTCTTATCGCTCCAGTAGTCAGATGTGTTTATACTCTCTTTTGCTGTAATTCCACTTCTAGGAAGTTAATCTAAAGAAAAACATCAACAAGAAGAAAATTTGACTTACAGAAAAGTAGCCACAACACTGTTACTTAGGAAATAGTGGTAGCCAGATAAATATCTACAATTAAATCCCGTTATCTCAGTTTGAGGCAATCTTTTCCAGCCACATCACAATGACAATTATGAAGAATAGGGAACATCACAGAAAATATTTATGATAAAGTCAGTGAAAAAGAAGAGCACAAAACTGGGAGTTCACTGTGGATGGGATGAGATGAAGATTTGTCTACAAAGAGCTAAACAATGGAAAGTGAGAAACGAACAGCTCTTTGAGAGAGAGACGACTATTATTGATTTGGTTTTTTGTTTGTTTACTTTAATGTTGTTATAATAAAGATTTCTGTTCCCAAAGCTATCTGTAATATAAAAAACCCAATGTAAGCCAGCCTGACAACTGCAGTAAAGATTTAACCCACTCGCGGATAATGGACCCTTAGCAACTCCTATGTTCGAGGGGCTGTATACACAGACATGTGCATCTCTAAGAATGCCATGTGTACATTGGACTTGGTCAGCCTCCCAGCCTCAACCTACAAGAGTCTTAAATGACAAGCTAAGAATTGTCCATGGTGCTTCACAGGCCTAAGGCTCACCTCTGTTATTCTTCCAAGCCCTAAACTTGAATATTTTCAGGTGATCTATTTAATACAAATATCTGACCTTGCAGCTCTTGATCCTTGGAGATAACACTCCAGTTGGTGAAAAAAGTTATTCAGTAGGGCCAGAGACCAAGTAAGGTCTAGGCTTTCCATGAACTAGCTCTGTGACCTTTGACCAAACTTGTTAGCATTCATTGAAAATTGACTGCTTTGGGTGCTGTGGTGGATGCCCTACACCAGAGGTCCTCAACCTTCAGGAGCGCCAGAATCACCTGGAGGGGGTTTCTTGTTGATACAGAGGTTACTGGGCCTCACACCCTGTGATAAGACTCAGTAGGACTGGAGTGGGGCCCAGGAATTTGCATTCTAACAAGCTGCCAAGTGGTGTTGAAGCTGCTGACCCAGTGTGGAGGGCCACTTGCTCTACATAGATTTTGCTCAAAATAACCTTGCAAATGAAGGGCCTTAAATATTACTCCCATGAACTAAGAGGATAGAGAACTTGAGTGACTTGGAAAGTCATTTAATCTTCTTGGTAATAAGATTACCTCCTGCTCTTTCAAGAACTGAAATATGGAATTGATGAAACAATCCAGATACTAGTCATTTGCTCTGATGTGAATACCAATACACACACACACACACACACACACACACACATACACACACACACATCTTCCCCTCTATTATGGAGACCCACTGCCAGCCTGCCTTCTTTTTCAATATGAACTATCTCCAGGGGTCAGTTTCCTGTTTGTTTTTTGTTTTGTTTTTCAGTCAATGAGAATGAACTGAATTAGATGGTCAACTTAAAAACATGCATGGTTTCTGCTGTCACCAGGGATCCTCAGCAAAGTGACAGCATGCACTGCTAGTGACTCCGCAGATGACCCAGGCTTTGTGGTCTCAGGCTTATCAGTGTATCCACTGTGCTGCCTGGGTGAGCTGGGTGCTGGGGACATGCAGAAGAGCTACTGCTTTGCAGCTGTGTGCCAGCAGTCCATCTCTGTGCATCTCAGCTGTAGTATGAGGAAAATAACACTGACCTTCATCAGGTAGTGGTGAGGGTTCAATGAGCTGCACGTGTAAAGAGCACAGACTGGTACCCAAGAGAGATTTTCCTGGGACTTGATGAAATGGCTCCAAACTTGACATAAAAGAGTAAGAGGGTGAAAACAGCCAGAACACTCCTGGTTGAAACACAAAAAAAAACAACAAAAAAAAGAGAGGGGAGCCTTTCTTAACCAGATACCATGGCTCATTATGGTCAATGCAGTGATAAAGTAGGTGACTAATAAAAAGAAAGTCCAGAAACAGAACCACGTATGTATGATGCTATGGTACGTGATATGGCTTGTATGTCACATCAATTCAAAAATTAGGCCTGGAAAAATGGCAGTCCATATGGAAGAAAAGATTAAATTGGATCCTTATGTTACACCATATGCAAAAATCAACTGCAGATGGTTAAATGTTAAAAATACGCCCCTGGGGCTTCCCTGGTGGCACAGTGGTTGAGAGTCAGCCTGCTAATGCAGGGGACACGGGTTCGATCCCTGGTCTGGGAGGATCCCACGTGCCGCGGAGCAACTAGGCCCGTGAGCCACAACTACTGAGCCTGCGCGTCTGGAGCCTGTGCTCCGCAACAAGAGAGGCCGCGACAGTGAGAGGCCCGCGCACCGCGGTGAAGATGGCCCCCGCTTTCCACAACTAGAGAAAGCCCTCACACAGAAACAAAGACCCAACACAGCCAAAATAAATAAATTAATTAATAAACTCCTACCCCCAACATCTTCTTAAAAAAAAATACACCCCTGAAAATTTTAATAGAAAACTTTAATAGAAATATCTTTTGAACTTTGGAGAAGGGAAAGATTTCTTAAGATACAAAAATGTTGACTCTAAAAGAAAAGAATGATACATTTTCTGTATTACAATTAAGAGTTTTCTTTCTTAAAAAGACAACTTGAAAATAAGCTACAGGTACTTCCCTGGTGGTTCAGTGGTTAAGACTCCACGCTCCCAGTGCAGGGGGCCTGGGTTCGATCCCTGGTTAGGGAACTAGATCCTGCATGCTGCAACTAAGACCGGCGCAGCCAAATAAAGAAAGAAAGAAAGAAAAAAGAAAATAAGCTACAAATCGTAGACTATATGGCAATCCACATCCTAACAAAGGATTATATAAGAATGTATCAAGAGCTCCTTGACATCTGTGAGAGACTCTATTCCTGTTTAAAATGATTCAGAATATATTGTCCTACATCATTGGCTTTGTGCTTGGCCATGTAACCTCCTTGAGCCAACAGAATGTGAGCAGATAGGACATGTGTCATAGTTTAGCAGAAGCTTTAAAAGCATTGCAAGTTTATTTTTCCTGGATCCTCTGCCAGGAGAATGACATATCCTAAACAAGAGCTGTTCCTTTAGCCTGAGCCCAGGAGTGGGAAGACGTGGGGCAAGGAGCTGACCCACAGGTTGAAGCAGAGATGCAACTGACCTGCAGACTTGAGAGCAAAAAGGAATGTTTCTTGTTAGAAGCCACCGATTTGGGGGATGAGGTGGGGGGGTTTTTATGGTAGCGAAAGCTGACCAATATGGAAACTAGTACCTAGCAGTGGGGTGCTGTGCTACCCAAAGAATAAAATGTGTGGTTTTGGCTTTGGGGCTGAGTGGCAGGCAGGGAAATAACTACTATAGGGGGCTGGAAAACCAGCAAGCTATGTAATGTAATAGTTAACCATTTGGAAAAACTGTCACATGTGATCATTCGGAAGGGCTCCCTTCCCCTACACTGCTCCGCTGGGAACCCACAGAAGGAGAGCTTCCCAAACCTCCAAAGGCCAAAGCCTTCCTGGCTTGACCTGTCATAGCATGTGTCCTCTTAAAACACAGCCCCTTAGCTGTGTGTCACTAAATGTCCATGTCAAGGTCAATACCGTCCCATGTGGTCCACCTCTTCCCTGGGGGTCCATACTCACCCTCCAGGAGCTTGGGCACAAAGTGGGCAGCTGCCTTGGTCTTCTTGACTCGATTTCCCTTCATGACTCGGCCCTCCTTGTCCAGGCCCAGGTACCAGGCCCGGCCAGAACGACGCTGGTGATAGAGAGCAGAGGCGTACAGGACATAGTAATTCTCAAAGACGCACTCCTTAAAGCGACACTCAGCTGTGAAATGTGGCTGAGGAGACAAAGACCCAGAAAGGCACACACAGACAGAAACACAAAAAGACACATCACTGAACAGAAGGGAGCCCTGGGAAGAACAAGGCAGGATATAATCCATATGTTTGAGACTGGCAGAGCCAACTTCTGAGTCCACGCAGGAACTGGGAGAAAGGGAGGATGAGGAAGAGTCTGGTGGCCCCCCGAGGGCCGGGAACTAGACTTCTGGGGGCCTGGGATAAGAAGATAACTTCTCTCTGCTCTACTCCCAACCTCTCACCATCCAGGGCACCTGGAGGGAATTTCTGCTTGGAGGAGTTCCTGAATCCTTCCCCAGCATCCTGAATGACTCTGGGGAAGTGAGTAATAATGAGGTCTAGAGGAGGTTGGAAAAGACACAGGGGTCCTAAAAGGTTGAAAGAGTTGGACATTCAAAGAGCCTGGGGGTATTTAGGAGGCTATTGGAGGAGAAGGGGTTGGAGGGAGGCTACAGGAGGTGCTTGGGAGCGGGCAGTGAGGACAGGGTGTCGGCAAGAGCTGGAGGGAGAGGAATCCCTGAGTTGCAAAATATCTGTAGCTGGGAAGGCTGTAGCTAGGGGAGTCCCCTGACTCCAGGCCACTCTGCCCCCTTGTCTCACCGAGCTGTAGAGCAGCCCGTCAGCGTTCATGGCCACGTAGTGACCCAGCTTGGCACTCTGGATGGTGACTACACAGAGCCCCACAGGGATCAGGTTGAAGTGGGCTGGGGGTGGAGAGAAGGGGTATCAGTACCCCAAGCCTCCAATCCCCATCTGAGCCCCCCCTCAATTATGGTCCTAGTTCTACTTCTTCCTTTGCGGGGTCAAGAGCCAGACTGAAAACAACAGAACCTGAAGCCACAATAGGACTGTCATCTCCTATGCCTGCGCTCCCCCTTCCCACCCAGCAGCTGGCTTCCCCTCTCACTGAAAGAGCTGGTGTCCTCTGGGGTGCCCTGGATGCTCCCATCGGGATTCGCCTGGAGGTAGAAACGCTGGCGGCAGAACAGTTTGGTGACGATGCCTTTGAGCTGAGTCTCTGGAGAGAGAGACATTCATCTTGGAACATGACATCTCTGTTCCCAGAAACATTGCTACACTGGCGGGATCAGAGGAGAGAAAGAAAGGAGGATGGAGGGAAGGAAGAGGGTCCCAGGGCCCCAGCTCCCTGACCCTCTAAGCAAGCTCTCTCCCACCTCTCTTTGACTCCAGAGGAAGCTGGGGTGTGGGTCCCTTCTGCCTCCTCTAACCAGCTTTCAGTTGAATTGATTGAAATTTATTTAAAGGCTTAATTCCTACTCTACAGCTCAACCAGAATGGGGGGAGGGGAGAAGAAGGAAGAGGAAGGGGAGAGATATATGGAAACGCAGAGGACAGAGGGAGACAGGCAGAGCTGCTGAAAGGGCAGTGTGTTTGCGAATGTGGGGGACATTAAGGTGACCCCAGGGTAGGGGCGCCCCCTCAGGGGTGGGGGTGGGTCTGGACCTGACGCTGACTCAGCACCTGCTGCTGCAGCTGCCGCTCGCTTCGCGCGGACCTCGCCTTGGCCCAGCGCCGGACTGTCTGACACTGACCCATCTGTCTGTCTGTCTGTCTGTCTGCTGGCTCGCGGGGGTCCCAGCCGTCCCTGAGGCTCAGCCTCTCCCCTTCAGCCAGGTAACCCGCCTGGGATGGGGGATATTCGGTACCAAACCAAAGAAATGGGGGAGGGGGCCAGGGAGCTGGTGAGGCTGGCTGACTCACGTGGGGGCTGGGTCCCACACAAAGGGTGGGCTGCTGACCTACCACTGCGGAGGGCCGGCGGCGGGGGGAGGAGGACGGCAGCGGGGTGGTGGGGGGTCTCCCCCTAAGGGAGCTGCGAGCGGACGGGAGCGAGGCCAGAGGGACTTCCCGCCTGTCGCACCGGGACGGGGACCACAGGCTAACCTTCACAACTCTCTTTGCCTGGCGCTTGCGGCCGAGTTCCCGGTACCCACTCGTAGGTGGTACGACCGCCAGTCTCCGTGCGGGTATCCAGCCGTGTAGTGTGTCTGAGTTCCTCGCGGCAGAGGGTCTCCTGAGCCCGTGGGGCCCGATTTCTGAGCCGCGTAGGCGGTCGTGGGGGAGTGCCCAGCTCCCTTCTTGAAGTGCACGTCACGGGAGGAGGGCGCACAGAGGGGCGGACTCGCGAGGTAGCTGCAAGGACACCCGGGGGAGAGCTGGGGAGATTGGTACCGAGCCAGGCAAGCTCGGCGAGGAGGAACGGAGCCAAGGCTCGGAGGAGCGGGGGAACCGGGGCGGGGGCGGGGCTTCCGGAGCCGCAGAAAACCTCGGGGTGACCCAGGCTTCCGGAACCCCCAGGCCCCTCCGCTCGGCATTGAAAGAATCTCTCATTGAGAGAGAGGGCACGTAGTCAGAGGATGGTGGGGGTGGGGACTCCTGTGTTGGGGGCGGGGGGCGAGCGGGAGCTTCCAGGCTTCGGGGCACCAGGCTTAGCCCCTCAAGCCATCCCCCTGCCCTCGAAAGCGAGGAGACTCGGGGTTATGGGCGCGAGACAAGGGAAACTGAGGCATCGTCTGGCCGAGGGTTTGTGGTCCAGGCACACCCCCTTTCACTTTCGGGGAGTCCCTGTCAGTCGGGCCCCGCTCTTCCGAGTCCCTGGCCTCAGCCTCCCAGGCAGAGAGACCCCCGGCCCGGAGACCCCGCCCCAGCCACTCACCCGGGCAGCGGTCCGGTCGCGCGCGCCGACCCCCCCCCCCGCACAGTCGCACCTTGGACAGCAGGATGAGGAGCTGCTTCTGGCAAAGGGACTTGGTGCTGCGGGGACACACCCGCAGCTGCGCCGACATGGGCCAGCTGTCCCCGGGCTCGTGGACCTCCCGCTTCTGCCGGATCAGGCTGCTGGCCAGTGCCGCCATGGCGCCCCGGGAGGAGACACCCCCAAACCGGCAGGCTGCCGGAGCGCGCTGGGCCACCCCGGAGAAGCCCGCTAGCTCACCAGGACATGCTCTTGACTCTCCAGTCCGACTCGCCGCCTCACCCACGGGACCTGAGGATAAGCCCTAGACGACCCCCACCCCAGGCACCAGCTCCCACCCTTGGGCCTCGTGCTAGCTTCGCCAGACCCAGCAGCCTATGTACCTCTCAGTTGACCCCACCCTCGACCTTTGCCCCCCGCAGAAAACTCCCCCTTCTCTGATCTCCAGTGTCCCTGTCCCCCACTAACACTATCCCAAAGCCAAGACCCTCAAATTTTCCAGGATGTGGTTCCAATATCCCCAGGCACCTTTCCACCCTATTTCCGGGCCGTGCACTCCTGCCAAAGCCACTCTTGTAATTTTAAGGGTGTGGGTCCTTAGCTTTGGGGATATTAGCTCACCCCACCCCTGCTGGGGTGCTGCCAGTGTCTAGGGAGAACCCAACCTTGGTGTCTTTTCTTTTGCCACCCTCTAATTGAAGAATCCCCCACTTTTTTTCACTGAAATCCCCAAAAAAAGTATGCCTTGAAATATCCAGACTGTCACCAATCAGCAAGAAGAGGTTCCCAGACCCTGTCTCTGGACGATACCGCTTTTTACCAAGTCACCCCCATTTCTAGTGGCACAGCATTCCAGCTGCTGAGCCCCTTCGCTCACCTTGTTACCATCCACTCCTTTTGAAGTAACCTCCAAATCCGCCCTTCCTAGTGGTTACAGCAGCTGGTTGTCTGGAGGGCCCTGTGTCACCTCGGAATAAGGAGCATAGGTTTTTGGCTTTTTTCTTTTTTTCTGGCAGCCCCTAATTTCCTCGGGGACAGCTGGTGCTGTTTAGATCCCACACCCTCCAATCCAACCAGCCCCCCGAGAGAGAAGTGCACCCACGTTGTCACGGGTCCCCAAATGTGAACAGACCCGCCATAAGTCAGAGCGCATCAGAGCTTTCTGCGACAGGGCTTCCTTGTCCTCCCCGGGACTGCCTATAGCGCCCCCTCTTCCTTCCCCGACGCCCCTCAACCTGTCCTCTCGTCGATCCGGGGACGGCTGGCGCTGGCTCCGGTTCCAGGCTCCTCCCTCCCTGTACCCCACAAGCGGAGCTTCCCCCCACGCCCGGCTAGACGTCCCGGACCCCAGGAAGGAGTGAGTGTGTTTCCGCAGAGTGCCCTCGTCTGGCGAACTGAGCGCTGGGCCTGGCGGCTGGACCAAGCGGAGCGGCGGCAGCGGCGGCAGCGGTAGCGGCTGTGGGAAGCTGAGGCGGCGGCAGCGACAGCGGCTTCCCCTCCCCCGAGAGCCGGTCCGGGGGCGGGGCAGGAGGGGGAGACGCCGGGAAAGAGGGGGAGGTGAAGCTGGGCGGGCGGAACCCCGGGGTTCCTTGGAGGCAGGGAGTGGCGACGGTCTTAGAGACAGGCGGAGCCGAGGCAAGGCCGCATGTCTCGCATGTCTCCGGGTTCAGAGCAGGAGGGACAAGGAGGCGACTTCACTGAATGGAACTCTGGATGGGGGGAGAGGTTGGGCTTAGATAGATGGAATGGCGGATGCCCCGAGAATGGAGAAAGGGACCCTACTGCCCGGGATGGAGGACAGAACTGGATGAGGAAGGTGGGGGGAATAACTGAAGAGATAGCGGTGGTGGTGAGGTCTAGCCTGGGGGCTTTTGTGTGAGACAAATTGGTCAGTCCCTGGTCTCCATACCTTTCTCCTTTACACGTTTTTTCAGCAAATATATTACCCCCATCCCTATTGACTCCTAAGACAAAAGACCATAAGAACTGGAGGAAGATGGATGCCAGAGGCTGCACCGGAGTGGGAGGGGTGCTGGCCACAGATTTGGAAAGTGGAGAGGCACAGAACGACCTGTGCCAGGGATGGGGCGGGAGGAGGGTGGGAGGAAGCGGAGGAACCGGCGAGGAGGCCTTCTAGAACGGGCTCTTCAGGCCCAAAGGACTCAGCCTGTCTCCCAGGTGAGGGGAGAGCAGTCCCCTCCACATCCCGCTGGCCAACAGAAGCACATTCCAGGTTAGTACGAACAGCGCCTTTAATGGGCCCCGCCTCCCACGCCGGCTAAGCCGCCCCCCTTGCGTGCAGCCTTGGCCTCTTCCACAGCGGCGCGCAGGGCGCGGGCAGGGTCCCTGCGAAGCATGGCCAACGCCCCGAGCAGCGAAGCGGCGCCGTCCCCCGCACGGAGCTTTTGGCCACTCAGAAAATAGTGGGGCAGCGTCCCGGCCTCGAGCACCCGGCCCAGCTCATCCAGCAGCCCGAGGCAGCAGGCGCCCGCATTCTCGGCTCGCGCCAGAGAGGGCGCGGGCAGCCGCTCACACGCCCAGTAGAGCAACGTCCGCAGGAGGTAGGGCGCCGCGACCCTAGTCCTGGCCACCAGAGGGCGCAGCAGCGCCTGAGCCGCCGCGTGCGCTTGCAGCAGGGGAACGGATATGCGCGTCTTGAGCGCCAGCTCTTGGCGGGCGAAGCAGAGCTGCCAGCCGGAGGCGTCCGGCCGCTCTGTGCCGCCGCCGCCGCCGGGCACCAGGTAGAAGGAAGACGACTCCGAGGCCAGCGGGCCGGCCCACGAGTGGCTCCGAGGCCCCTGGGGCCAGTCGGCCACGGACACCACGGGGATCAAGTCGAAAAGCAGGAGGCGGCGCGGGGGCCCGGTCGTAGCCAGGAGGATGGTGGTGACCCCCGCGTGGCGGGCTGCGTGGACCAAGCGCGGGGCACCCGGAACCGGAAACGGGGACTCAGTGACCGCAGCCAGCGAAACAGAGAACCAGGCAGCCACCTGGGCGGGGCACAATGTGGGCCATGCCTCCGGAGCCTCCAACGGCTGTGGCACTGGGCTAACGTCGGTTGCTTTGGTGACGTCACCATTCGTTTTTTTCAGTGGTGAGGGAAAGCCAACATCGGTTACGTCTTGTTGAGGCAACTCTGGCAATGAAACATTACTAGGTGAGTTTTCCAAAGACTCGTGTGTCTCAGGCTCAGTGACGTGTAGCTGGTCCACGGAGATTTGCGGATCCTTGGGAGTTTCTTTGCTTTGGGCTGGGTGGATCGAATCACGTCCTCCTGGGAGTGGGGGTCCTAGGCAATCCTGCCATGCCTCCCGGACCGAGGTTCCGCGTACCTGCTCTGGGAGGAAGAGCCATGTGTAACACGATCCCACGTCCGGTTGCAGCTCCTGCCCAGTGCCATCTAGCGAAAGCACGGGCACCAGGAGTGTGAAGCCGGCGTCGTAGTGAGGTCCCCGAGCGTAGGGACCTAGAGGCGCAGGCCCCAGATCCAGGGAGCCCTCGCGAATCCCGCAACGAAGCAGCAGGAGCTCTGCCTGAGGAGGAAAGCGAGGGTCCCGGCGGTGAACGAGACCTAAGGAAAGAGAAGCGATCGTAAAGTCGTGATCCAGAGCCGGGGCGGGGTGAGGCGGAGCTGAGAGCTGCAAGTTCCCGAAGGCTGGGAGGGTTACTTAGCAAGCAAAGAGAAAAGAAAGTCCTTGGCCTGGAGGAGATCTGGTCCTGGCTTGGGACCTTCACTCCAGCTCGCCTGCACACCCAGCTCCTGGATCAGCTGGGTTAGTTCTTTCAGCTGCGCCCCAGAGCAGAAGTCGATGTCCGTGAGCGGCCGGGCTGGGGCTGGGGGCGGTGGGCCCCACCAGGGAGCACTCCCCCAGACCGCGGAAGCCATATGGCTCTGTCGTTTGGGGGCTAGGAAATACACAAACGGGAGGAAGCCCAGACGGGCCGTACCTTTTGCTGCGGAAAACTGGCCCCCGTTCTTGGCTCTTCCAGAGGCCAAGAGGGTTCCCAAGACACGGTCTGCCAATGGGTCTGCAGACGAAGGGCCCTAAATTTAGTCTTGAAAGCGAACAAATAAATACCTCCTCCGTCCTTGCCCTTTTCTCATATGCTGGTCCCCTCCCCCATGGAACGGTTCACATGACTCAGCAGGTAGAAAGTAGCTGTTTGGCCCCTCCTAAGGAATGCAATAGCCTCCTTCGCTGCCCCTTGTCTACGTCCCCTTACCTCTTTTTCAGAAGAGGCTAGTGGTTTGCAGCTTCCCTCTTAGGGTTAGCTACAAAGGCTGGGAAGAGAATGGATAGGAAGATTCAACAGGTCTTCCTGCTGCCTGTAAGGCCACGCCCTTAAATTATAACCACGCCCCTTTCTGGAGACTGTCGGGGTGGTTCCGGACCAGCCCGGCCTCCAGTCAGAGTTCAGTCACTCCTTTCGCTCTGCAGAGATCTCGCGGCTATCCTGGGAGTTGTAGTTTGTCTTCAAAGCTACCAGGGCGTTGGGGCCACGCCCCCACATCCTTTCCAGTTCCGTTGAAGTAGTGCCTGATGGAAGTTGTAGTTTCTATGGAGGTAAGCTATTCTGTGTCTTTATGATAAACTATTCTGTGTCTTTATGATAAACTATTCTGTGTCTTTACAAGGCCAGGTGAAGCGCACAAACACTCCTTGGGGTTAGAACAGAGGCCTAATAGGATGGATCTGAATAGCAAACAATAATGAGGGACATACACTAGGGAATGCAGAGAAATAGGGGACTCTACATCTCACTTGGGAGTAGAGGAGCCCTGGTCATTTAAATCTAGAAGGGTTCTTGCATGCAATTATAACTTCAGTTTAGAGATGAGACTGCAAGCCTAGAAAGGTTGCACATGACTTGTCCAAGTTCAGAGCTCAGCCAGAGAGCTGTTGGAAATGGGCTCTCCAGCTGGGACGTATCTCCTCAGAATCGGTGGTGGTAACGTTAGACAAGAACACACCGATAGTGTGCATGTAGTGACCCAGGGATGGACATCTGACTCAGGGAAGGGACATATTAGTGTTGCCCACCTCAGACACACAAGTGGTGTCAGGGAAAACACTTTGGAATCTCGCAGCTTATGTGTGTATACAGAAGAGTTATCAGGACTGAAAATCAAGTCCAGAGGAAACTCCAGCTGGGCTAGGGCAGGGCAATGAAAAATTATCAGGGGAAGGAAATGGCTTTCAGCGACCAGTGCTATCATGGACACAGCTTAAGTCCAGGATGAACCTAGGAGTCAGAATAATAGGACAGAAAGATAGGACACCAGAGACACGCTCACAGATTAGACCAATGCATACTGGACCAGGAATTCTAACATTCCTTTTTCCTAGGGGTCTGTCTCCCCAGTGAACTAGGCCTAAGTCCATGGGCAAGAAAATTAAGTGGAGACACCTCGAAATATCTAGAGGCCTATGAAGGAGGGGACCCTCAGAATCCAGGGCTCAATTTGGAGAGCCTAAAACACAAGGTTTCCTAGTCACTGACAAAGAGAGGTCTTCTCCCTCAGTAACCAAGAGCCCCAAACACAGCCCAGAACGGGGGAGGCAAGTTTCCGTACATCTGGTCATGAGCCAAGAGACCAGATGAGGAAAACTGAAGCCTGGGCTCTTCTCACAGTCTGGGGAAATCAGGCACTGGGTGTCCAGCCCCACATCTTACCTCCTCCCTAGAGGGTGGCTTCTGAGCCACACTAAAAATAGCTAAGTTCTCTGGGCTCTGGGGGAGCTTTAAGATGCTGGGGGTGGGTGACAGGGAAAGGAAAATTGCTCTAAACTCTAAAGCACTGCTCCCCAATAGCATTTTCCATGGTGATGCAAATGTTCTAAATCTGTGCCGTCCAGTGCAGTAGCCGCTAGCTCCATGTGCCTACTGAGCCCTTAGAAGGTCATGGCACTGAGGAACAGAATTTTTTTTTTTTTTGGCCAAGCCATGAAGCTTGCGGGGTCTGAGTTCCCCGACCAGGGATTGAACCCCAGCCACAGCAGGGAAAGCACCAAGTCCCAACAACTGGACCACCAGGGAACAGAATTGGATGCCAGGGAAATTCTGTTCCCTGAGGAAGAGAATTTTTAACATCTTAACTTAATTTTTAACAGAATTAATTTTCCTTAATTTTAACTAATTTACATTCCAACAGGCATTTGGCTAGTGGCTACTGTAATTGACAGTGCAGCTCTAGGGCCTTGGGGATAACGGATTTAGCTAGACAGCAATGGAGGGAAAGCAGGGATACTTTAGGTCCTCATCAGGTCCTGTGGAATTGGGCTGGGGTGGATGTCCTCAAGCACCCACAGAACACTTCTCTTGTCTCTTTACTCCTCATGCATATCTGTCCCTCTTTTTCTAAGTTGCTCTGAGCACACTGATATCCTCACTCCTTGATGGTCTCTGGTGAGTTGTTGGATGTCTCTCGGTGAAGGCGCCTGGGAGACAGAGCTTCGCACTTGTCCCTGCCTGCTCTGAACTGTCTCTGGCGGGTGTCAAAGACCACATGTCCTAGCCGGGTGCCTGACCCAGGACAGTAGGGCTTCCAGCTGCTTTTGGGAGGCGTAGACATCTGGCGATAGTTCTGGCAGCCTGGAGGAACTGTATCCATTGGGTGGTACACCCAGTCTTGGCTGCCTGCTCGCCGGGAGGGTGATTGCAGCTCAATCAGTACAGGTACTTCTGAGAAGATTTGCAGGTCATTGTAGGCCACCTGAGCCCTGGGAGAGCAGGAGTTCTGGCTGGGTGGGACAGAAGTCCATGGTATGTGCTGCCCAGCATCCTCCTTTCGAGGAACTGCCTCAGATATAAATGACTTTCGGGTCTGATGTGGGCCCAAAACTTGGACAGAGTCAGTTCCAGATGGTTCTTGTGGAGGCCAGGGTTTGGGATAAGGCATGAGTTGTTATGGAGGCCTGATCTCTGGAATAAGCCAGAGTCTTGAGTAAGGGCTGGACCCTTATGGGGGCCAGCATCGCGATTAATTCCCGAGTACTTGTGGAAGTTAGGTCATGGGTATGTTCTGAGCTCCTGTAATTTCCAGCGTCTTAGGTAAGGCCACATCTCCTTTTGACTTCAATGGCTTGGGTAAGGCCTGGATACTTATGGAGGTCAGAATCTTGAGTAAGGCCTTGGCTCCTGCAGACTCCAGAATCTTGGGTAAGACCTGGATTCTTGTAGTCTCCTGAGTCTCGGGTAAGGCTTGAGCCCTTATGGAGGCGAGGGGTTTGCACAAGGCCTGGGCTCTTCAGATTCCTGGCAAAGGCCTGAGCTCTTGTTGGCTCCAGAGTCTTGGGCAAGGTATGGATGCTTCTCTGGCCCAGAATCTTGGGTAAAGTCTGGACTCCTAGAGACTCCTGAATCTTGGGCATTACCTGTACTCTTGTCACATCCAGAATCTTGAGAAGGGTGTGGGCTATTATGGAAGCCAGTTTTTTGGGAGAGCTCTTGACTTTTATACAGTACAGTCTCTTGCTTTTGTTCCAGATTCCTATAGACTTCAGAATAATGCATAAAGCCTGAGCTCCTCTGAATGTCAGAAGTTTGGAGAAATGGTATGTTCTTGTGGAGACCAGAGGATTGGGTGAGATATGGGTGTATAAAGAAACGTCTATCTCGAGTAGAACCTAAGCTCTTCTGGGAGCCAGAATCTTGGGTAATGACTGGATTCTTCTGAAGATCAGAGTCATGGGAAAGGCTTGGATTCTTGCAGAGGTAAGGGTCTTGGGTAAGGCCTGGAAGCTTGTGGAGGCCTGGATCTTGAGCAAGGCCTGGGTTCTTGGGGAGATCTGGGTCTCGGGTAAGGCCTGGGTTCTTATGGAGGCCTGGGTCTTGGATAAGGCCGGGGTCCTTGTGGAGGCTTGGATTTGGGGTAAGGCCTGGGTTTCTGAAAACTCTACAGTCTTTTGAAGGGCCTGGGGTCCTTGGAGGACAGAGCCTTGGTTGAGGCCTAGACTCTCATGAAGTTCAGGGGGTTGGGGCTGGTTTGGGGTTTGGGAAGTAGTGGATAACTGGGGAGGGATGGGGCCCTGGGAAGAGAGGACAGACTGAGGAGACTTGGAGGTGGGGGGAAGGTGGGGGGTTGTATTAAGGTGGAGGGCTTCTGGTGGTTGCTGTGTTGAAGGACAAAGGATCTGGGAGAAACAAGAGGCAGAGAAAGAGTGCATGGTGGAGGCATGGTGCATGGTGAGCTCTGGGCACTGGTTGGAGAATGGAAGCAAGGTTGAGAAGGTGCAGCATCCTTGGAGTACACCAGGAATGTGGGGTAGACTGGAGTCTGGGGGTCCGTGTTTCTCTTCTCAGAACTGCAAGGATGGAAGCTGCAGTAAGGGAAGGTCTTGGACTGTACAAATTTGTCTTTGGCATCATTTGAGATCTTCCCTTCCATATTCCCCAACTCCAGGTAACCCAGTATGGATCCTGTGGAGGGCTTGGCACTGTCCCTACTACATTGCTTCAGTGTTTGCTCTGCTGTACCAGAGCTCACCAGACCATGCCCCTCTTGGGGCCTGGAGGGGTTACCAACCCATCCACACTGAGGCGGCATCCAGCAGCAAGTTCTTTCTGGAATACCCAGAGTTCTGAGGCAGACACACATGGAATAAGTTCTGCTTTACCCTGCGGTCATGGTAGACCACATGGCCGGAGGAGAGGCCTTGGCTAAAGGCAGACAAGGTAGAGGGAATAGAACCTAGGATGGGCGTAGGGGTGGTGGACGGGACTTGAGTGTTTGTCTGGGCCATGCCCAGCCCTGGGACAGATGTTGTGGCAGAGATTGGGACAGGGGCTGGTGTAGGGGCTAGGGCAGGAGTAGTAGCAGGGGCAGAATTTGGGGGAGGGACTGGGGCAGAATTTGGGGGAGGGACCAGAGTGTATGCATGGGTATAGGTCAGATGAGCATGGGTCAGGGTGCAGACAGAAGTGTGGCCCAGGGACTGGGCTGAGGCATGTGAGGGGGCCTGGGCTTAGGCCTGGGCTGGAGTATGGGCTGAGGTATGCTCAGGGCCATGGACCTGGGCAGGGCTGTGCTCAGGGGTGAGGGCTGGGGAGGGGGTCTGGGCCTGGGGGGTGGTGTGCTCAGGGAGGTGGAATGTGGAGCAAGTCTGGGCCTGAGGTGGGGCGTGCTCAGAGGGGTGGGTGGAGGAGAAGGTCTGGGCTTTGGCAGGAGTGTTCCCAGTGGGGTGCACTAGGGAGAAGGCCTGGGCCCAGGCGGAAGTGTGCTCATGGGCGTGGCCTCGGGAGCAGGTCTCAGCCTGGGTGGGGGGCGGGTGTGCTCAGGGGGGTGGGCTGAGGAGGTGGCCTGGGCCTTGGCAGGAGCATGCGCAGGGGGCTGAACTGGGGGGCGGGTCTGGGCCCGGGCTGGGACCTGGGCTGGGTCAGAGTCTGGGGTCTTAGTCTTGCTGTCTTGGGGCAGGCGGAGTGGAACCACGTCCACCTTGCTCATCCTTCGGAGCTTGGAAGATGTCTCCTGCCTGGAGTACAAGGTGGCTTGGGACTTTAAGGCTGTGACCGGAGGGGCCTCCCCAGCTCCCACTACCCGCTCCATCCACAGTCCCCGTGGAGCCTCCGTGGAAGCCCCAGCCCATCCACACTGAGGCGGCATCCAGCAGCACTTAGAAGCATTCTCGTCATTTGTGTCTGGTATCCAGGAGTTTGGGTGGTGGTTTGGGTGCCCGAGCAGGAAGCTTGGGCGATGGCGGAAGCGGGAAGAAACTCTTGAGCACAGGTTCTTGGGATCCACGGAGCAGCGCATGCACATGCGATGGCTGCCTACACAGCTGGCTTGCTTGTCTGTGGGGAAAGGCGAGATGGGTCAGGGCCTGGGTTCCTGAGGGGCTGAGAATCAAGGCAGGGATAGAAGAAAGGGGATAGGCCCACATCCCCTGAACCCACGCCGGCGCCCACTCACCTTTGTGGAAAATACGATTGAAAAGTGCCCGCAAGAATCTCTTCAGATGCCTCCAGAGTTGAGGGAAGAAGGGGAGGGGCGAGGCCGGGAGCAGGGTGAGCCCTGAAATCCAACCCTTGTCCGGCCACACCCCAGCAGCCCTCCCACCTCAGCCCCTTCAAGACCCCAGGGCTCCCCCAACCCCGCTGCACATTTCCTGCCCTGACCATAACCACCATGTTGATCCCCACATTGACGAAGATCAAGCTGACCAAGAGCAGGATTATTGCGTCTCCTTGCTCCTGGCATTTCCTGGGGACGGGGCCAGAGCATGGCTCGGCTCGGTAGACGGCTCGCTCACCCATGGCTGGGGGTCCGAGGACTGCCTGGGCCCCCTGGCCTCCACATAGTCACTGGGAGCCAGACTGGGTCATAATGGGGCAGGTGGTGAGGTCACAGTGAGGGAGGGGGACGAAAAGGAGGACCCAGGGTAGCATTCCCTGGTAACCAGGGTCAGGTAAGCTGAGCCTGGACAGTCAAACAGGGCCCGGTGGCCGGCACACCTCCCCTCGAGCGGTCATTCATTTGCTCACCACCCGCTGACTCACTTGTTCAAATGACACATTCCGTCTCTTGGCCCCTCTTGAGACTAGGAAGACCTCGGCCTCAGAGGCCTGCTGAAGGCCTGGCTGGAGTCCAGAGCCTCAGCCTTCTTCATGCCCTTCACTGGGCCTGGAGCTGGACCTGCCCAGATGTGGAACCTCCCAGTTTGGAAGCAGCTTCTTGTATGAGGCTCTTTGGGGACAGGGAGAGCTGAGACACAGATGAGGTGCCCAGAGACCAGTGGTTTGGAGTCTGCAGCTGCAGATGTACTTAGTGCATGGTATAGGACCAGGAGGGGCCTGCTGGCAGAACTGTGGCCACTAAACCAAGGGGACCCTCAGGCCAAGAAGGGGACACTGGCTTCTTATTGCAGGAAGCCAAGGGCAGGGGCCCAGGCTGGCAGAAGGAGTGGCGCTTCCAAGCCACAGACCACCAATGTTTCCTGGACTCTGGCGCTCTTTATTAATCTCTCCATGCCCTGCCCCCACCCCACCACCGCCCCCATTTGCCGCCGGTCAGTTCATTTTCCCAGTCTGGCTCCTGTGCAGAGAGGGCCTCGAGGCCGAGGTGGAAGGTAGCAGCGAGTTGGCCCGTGCTTGGCTCTCCTGCGGTTGCCGCTTCCGCTCCAGGCTGTCATACACCTGGTATTTGGCATTGCCCCCCAGGTTCCGGCTGAGTAGCATGAAGGTGGGCGGGCGTGGAGGGTGCTCAGTAGCCTGGACGTCGGGCAGGGGCTGGGAGGGGCGGAGGAGCAGCGCTGAGCTGGGAGCCAGGGCCCACTTGTACGAGGCCTCTCGGCCAGCACCGTGAGGGAGGCGGACGTGGCCAGAGGGCGCCGCACGGGCAGCATCTCGGCCCATTCGGCTGCCCGGCGCCGCACCGCGTGGGGATCCCGGGAGTAGTTCAAGTGTCCCGTGAAGGGGTGCGGGCTGCGGTTGGGCTGGCTGTGAGCACAGCTGGGGAGGCTCCGTCCGTGGGCCGGGTGGGGAGTTGCGCTGCCAGGCTTCGGGCCGGCAGCCCAGGAATTCTTACATTCCTTTGTCCCAGGGGTCTGTCTCCCCAGTGAACTAGGCCTAAGTCCATGGGCAAGAAAATTAAGTGGAGACACCTCGAAAAATTTAGAGGCCTATGAAGGAGGGGACCCTCAGAATCCAGGGCCCAATTTGGGGAGCCTAAAACACAAGGTTTCCTAGTCACTGACAAAGAGAGGTCTTCTCCCTCAGTAACCAAGAGCCCCAAACACAGCCCAGAACGGGGGAGGCAATTTCCATACATCTGGTCGTGACCCAAGAGACCAGATGAGGAAAACTGAAGCCTGGGCTCTTTCTCACAGTCTGGGGAAATCAGGCATTAGGTGTCCAGCCCCACATCTTACCTCCTCCCCAGAGGGTGGCTTCTGAACCACCCTAAAAAGAGCAAAGTTCTCTAGGCTCTGGGGGAGATTTAAGATGCTGGGGGTGGGTGACAGGGAAAGGAAAATTGCTCTAAACGCTAAAGCACTGCTCTGCAATAGCATTTTCCATGATGATGCATATGTTCTAAATTTGTGCCGTCCAATGCAGTAGCCACTAGCTCCATGTGCCTACTTAGCCCTTAGAAGGTCATGGCACTGAGGAACAGAATATTTTTTTTTTTTTTTTTTGGCCAAGCCATGAAGCTTGCAGGGTCTGAGTTCCCCGACTAGGGATTGAACCCCAGCCACAGCAGGGAAAGCGCCAAGTCCCAACAACTGGACCACCAGGGAACAGAATTGGATGCCAGGGAAATTCTGTTCCCTGAGGAAGAGAATTTTTAACATCTTAACTTAATTTTTAACAGAATTAATTTTCCTTAATTTTAACTAATTTACATTCTAATAGGCATTTGGCTAGTGGCTACTGTAATTGACAGTGCAGCTCTAGGGCCTTGGGGATAACGGATTTAGCTAGACAGCAATGGAGGGAAAGCAGGGATAATTTATGTCCTCATCAGGCCCTGTGGGATGGGGCTGGGGTGGATGTCCTCAAGCAACCACAGAACTCTTCTCTTGTCTCTTTACTCCTCATGCATATCTGTCCCCTCTTTTTCTAAGTTGCTCTGAGCACACTGATACCGCCACTCCTTGATGGTCTCCGGTGAGTTGTTGGATGTCTCTCAGTGAAGGCGCCTGGGAGACAGAGCTTCGCACTTGTCCCTGCCTGCTCTGAACTGTCTCTGGCGGGTGTCAAAGACCACATGTCCTAGCCGGGTGCCTGACCCAGGACAGTAGGGCTTCCAGCTGCTTTTGGGAGGCGTAGACATCTGGCGATAGTTCTGGCAGGCTGGAGGAACTGTATCCATTGGGTGGTACACCCAGTCTTGGCTGCCTGCTCGCCGGGAGGATGATTGCAGCTCAGTTAGTACAAGTACCTCTGAGAAAGTTTGCAGGTCATTGTAGGCCACCTGAGCCCTGGGAGAGCAGGAGTTCTGGCTGGGTGGGACAGAAGTCCATGGTATGTGCTGCCCAGCATCCTCCTTTCGAGGAACTGCCTCAGATATAAATGACTTTCGGGTCTGATGTGGGCCCAAAACTTGGACAGAGTCAGTTCCAGATGGTTCTTGTGGAGGCCAGGGTTTGGGATAAGGCATGAGTTGTTATGGAGGCCTGATCTCTTGGATAAGCCAGAGTCTTGAGTAAGAGCTGGACCCTTATGGGGGCCAGCATCGCGATTTATTCCCGAGTACTTGTGGAAGTTAGGGTCATGGGTATGTTCTGAGCTCCTGTAATTTCCAGCATCTTGGGTAAGGCCACATCTCCTTTTGACTTCAGTGGCTTGGGTAAGGCCTGGATACTTATGGAGGTCAGAATCTTGAGTAAGGCCTTGGCTCCTGCAGACTCCAGAATCTTGGGTAAGACCTGGATTCTTGTAGTCTCCTGAGTCTCGGGTAAGGCTTGAGCCCTTATGGAGGCGAGGGGTTTGCACAAGGCCTGGGCTCTTCAGATTCCTGGCAAAGCCCTGAGCTCTTGTTGACTCCAGAGTCTTAGGCAAGGTGTGGACGCTTCTCTGGCCCAGAATCTTGGGTAAAGTCTGGACTCCTAGAGACTCCTGCATCTTGGGCATTACCTGTACTCTTGTCACATCCAGAATCTTGAGAAGGGTGTGGGCTATTATGGAAGCCAGTTTTTAGGGAGAGCTCTTGACTTTTATAGAATACAGTCTCTTGCTTTCTTTCTAGATTCCTATAGACTCCAGAATCGTGCATAAAGCCTGAGCTCCTCTGAATGTCAGAAGTTTGGAGAAATGGTGTGTTCTTGTGGAGACCAGAGGGCTGGGTGAGATATGGGCGTTTAAAGAAACGTCTATCTCGAGTAGAACCTAAGCTCTTCTGGGTGCTAGAATCTTGGGTAATGACTGGATTCTTCTGAAAGTCAGAGTCATGGGAAAGGCTTGGATTCTTGCAGAGGTAAGGGTCTTGGGTAAGGCCTGGAAGCTTGTGGAGGCCTGGATCTTGAGCAAGGCCCGGGTTCTTGGGGAGGCCTGGGTCTCGGGCAAGGCCTGAGTTCTTCTGGAGGCAGTCCTGGGATCATTGCTGGGGTTCATTGCTGGGGTCTGTGAAAGTGGTACCTGTTGAACCTCAAGTCATTTTGTTTGCACAATGAACATCTCAACAGATATAGAGGAATATAGACCTCACCTTCCATACCAGATGGGTTCCTGGAATGTGAGCAGATAGGCCTTTTATGAATCACCCTGCTTCTCTGTTCATTTTCATTTGACTAACGTTATCGATCATTTTAAGCTGATTCCATTAAGTGGGTCTATATTGAGCACCTGCTGTGTGTTTGGAGTCTTGATGGAAAATGCCCACTGGCTATTTCTCTTTCTTTATCTCTTTTTTTTTCTTTTTGGCCATGCAGTGTGGTTTGCAGGATCTTAGTTCCCCGACCAGGGATTGAACTGGGGCCGTCAGCAATGAAAGCGTGTAGTCCTAATCACTGGACATCCCGGGAATTCCCTGTGGCTGTGTGGGCCCTGGCACCCCCCACACCACCACAAACCACCTCCTCTCTTCTTTTTATTCTTCTCCCAGTCACCTCTCTGTCAGGGAACGGTATACCTAGGCCTTTCCCTTCCCCTCAGCCGTGCTGGATCCAGAGACCGGGGGGTAACAGTGGGACAGGGCCTCCACCTCCCTGATCAGCTCCCACAGCTGCCGCCTCATGTCTCTGGCATTATAGGCTATGCGCCCTGAGGAGTGGCGCCGGGGGATGTCTGCGACGTGGGCTGGGCCCAGGATGGGTGGCTGGGCTGGCGAGCACTGCTCCTGTTCTGCCTGGGGCACCCCCCAACCGTTCTTGTGGCTCAGGGCCTGAGGGCTGTGGGGCGGGGGTTCACAGGGTACGCGTAGGCCTGTAGGCCCAGCTCTGACTGCCTCTCTTTTGAGCGGCCTTCCCTCTACAGTTTGCTGGAAGCGGATGGTCTGGGTAGGTGGCTCCACAGCATCCTGGGCCCAGAGAGTCCAGAACCCCTGGGTGGACTGAAAGCCTTCCCAGTCCTTGGGGCAATTCCAGTTGTGGGGGCAGATTGTTGTGTGCTGACGTGGGGGCTTCTCGTCATCGCTGTCAGTTGTCAGGGGCCCAGGCTATGGGGCAGTGGGCGCGGCGTGCTGAAGAGTCTCGACGGCGATAGCGGCGAGTGGGTCGGGGGGACACGATCATTTTCACAGGGTCCATGGTGCACCAAGGCAGACTGCAGGAGCGCTCTGCTTTGGGGGCTGGGTCTGCTTCCCAGGTGAGCATAACTTAGAAGCTTCTGTGGATCGGGGACAGGTGAGAGGCTGGTGGGGAGCCTGGCTCCTCCAGGAATGGAGAGGCAGGTTGCAGGAAGAGAAGCTGCATAGTTATGGTGTCTGAGCAGGGAGAGGGCGAGGGGAAGGGGTCCACTTAAGGTCAGGGCTAGAACACCTGGTTTCTGCCTTTCCTATTCCCCAACCTCCTCATCCTCCACTTACCTTTCTCACAAATAACACGAAACACTTGGTGTAAGAAGCCATGGAGTCTGCGCCAGAGCTAGGTCGGGGAGGACACAGTGACTGAGTGGCCGTGGCCATGGGGGTCCCTAGGGCCCCAACCTACTGTGCCCACAGTACTACCGGCCGCCTTCCTGTCCCAGAGGCTCCTGGGGGTAAGCGGGTCACAACGATGTGGGGCTCTCCCTCACAGTGTGCCAAGAGGGAGAGTCCTGGGCCTGTGTTTGACCCTCCAGCCTGGGCCAGGGCTTAGCAGAGGCCAAACCCTTCACTTTGCATGTCTCTCCTGTAGCCAGCCACCTGCACCAGCCCATAGGCCCTCTGGCCTGTTTGGTGTCTGTCCCCATCAGCCCCTGCCTGGTCCTCTACACCAGGCTCTGACCTCTGCACAAACACTGGTCCTGATCTTAACTCCCCGAACAACCCCATTACCAATGACCACCTCACCCCAGCACTCACTCCCCCTTTCTCTCTGACCTCAGAGCTGTTCACTGGAAAGGGCTGTGGGCTCGGACCCCCTCCTCCTCCCTCACTGGCAGAGTCACTTCTCCAGGGTTTATCTCTTCAGAGCCCCACCCCTACCTCCCAACATAACAGCAGGCAAAACCAACAGTTAAACTTTTATATTTACAATATTCCATCCTGGAGTCCCTGCGCCGTGACAAAGTCATGATGCAATCAAAGGCAGGACTGCAAAGCAGCACTGTGCCAGGACGGTGGACTACATCTCTATTGATTTGTTTGGTTGTGTTAAGCTTATCTATGGAAACAGCACAAGGGGGATTTGCGCCCAGGGTTAGGAAGATGAGAAAAACTACTACCCCCCCTACTATTGTTATTACAAAACGGAAAGTACCTATTTCAGCCCCAGGAAACTGTGAACACAATACACAAATGGAAATATAGGGATGTTCCTATGGAAAACACCCCCAATTGAACAACAGTGGCCCTACGAAGGGGTTGTTGATGATTTTGCTTTCATATGGGTCCACTATAAAGAAAGGTTAATACTCTGGCAACAATTGCCAGGTGATAAACAGGAGCGTAAGAGGTATTGTAAGTGCTACTAGTGGAATCAGGTACACAGGAACTGTAGGATATATTGTAAATATTTTTAAGGCACTATTCAAAAAACTTGCCCATGCATTTAAGAAAAAAAAATGTCATGAAGAACCTAGGGGTAAGACAGGAATAAAGACACAGACCTGCTGGAGAACGGACTTGAGGATATGGGGAGGGGGAAGGGTGAGCTGTGACAAAGCGAGAGAGAGGCACGGACGTATATATATACGCTACCAAACGTAAGGTAGATAGCTAGTGGGAAGCAGCCGCATAGCACAGGGAGATCAGCTCGGTGCTTTGTGACCGCCTGGAGGGGTGGGAGGGAGGAAGACGCAAGAGGGAAGAGATATGGGAACATATGTATATGTATAACTGATTCACTTTGTTATAAAGCAGAAACTAACACACCATTGTAAAGCAATTATACCCCAATAAAGATGTTTAAAAAAAAAAAACTTGCCCATGCAGAAAGAACACGAAGATTGCACTTTTGTATTAAAGACTTTCATAATAGCTTGGCTTAACTATTAGAAAATAACCTGCAACTAATGAGAACTTGGGGAATTATCTTGTTATACATCTAGAAACTGGGGACATTTTCAGAAAACTGACAAAAATATTTTGAGGTTAGAACATGTTGAGATGTTTTGATTTTGTACATGATGATGAAACCTGCCTATATATAAATACCAGCTCTGAAAAATAAATTTGTGCTTGACGTGCTGACATCTACAAAGGGTGTCAGGTCTTGTTTCCTTCGCCGACGCCGTCCATCCCTCAGGTTTACCTGGACTCGTTGGAGCTGGACTCCGACAATTTACAATATTCTCTTCATCTTTTGCCAGGTTTAAAAATGTGTACAGAGCCGCGAAGGGTTGGGGTGGGGACAGGGGATTGTCAAGGAATTGTTCTGGGGACAGGGGCTGGGCATTGGAGTCCGTGGCTGAATCATGGGGTCCCCCAGCCCCCCTCCCATGCCCCAGTTTGGGGGGCATCTGTCTACAGGGTTCAGGGCCCAGGTCCCTAGCATTTAGAAGGCAGGGCTGTTTGAAAAGGAGCTAGACCAGGCAGGGGAAGGGGTGGGAAAAGAACTAAGTTTCCATGGGTGGAGGTGGGGGCAGAGGGACAGGCAGGAGGCAAAGTTCTGGGGAGCCAAGACCAGGGATTTGGGGGTCAGTGGAAGACAGCACTCCACCCCCTATTCAAATTTGGCACCAAGGAACCCACAAAATGCCAGCAGACGGGGATCGGCTCCTTCTCGGCTGGTGTCCCTTGAAACGCTTCCCGACATTGCTCCCTTCCCCAGAGGCCCAGACCGTTCCTCTGTGGGCAGTCGCCTTACACACATCCTCTCAGATCAAATTCTTCCTGCTGGTGTCTGCCCAAGCGCTGTCCCCCACTGCCCCCTCCATCTGTTCCTCAGTGCAGCTGACCCCGCTGTCTCCCCCAACCTGTCCGGGGAAGCCTTTCTCCCCTGCTCTCCTCCCCTCCCCCCTCCACTGCTCCTTTCCCTCAGCCCTGGGGGCCCAGGGGAGAGGGGGCAGGTCAAAGGAGGGGGTGGGCAGCTGAGGGGAGAAGCTGGCTTGGGACCAGGAAGGGATGTCTTCAGAGGGGGACGGCGAAGGGGGGAGGGAAAACAGGGGCAGAGAGGGAGGGATGAGACATGGCGAGAAGAGGGACGCAGGCGGGACCCCTTTAGCTGCCACCTCCCCCTCTTCTGTATCCTACCTGCCCTGGCCCAGGGCTGAGGAATCCTTGGCACGTTTTGGGGGGTCTTCGCCCCTCAAACCCACCTCAGCAGTTTGGCACGGATGAGCGACGGTCTGAGGACTGAGGGAAGAAGGGCTGCCCTCAGACCGCGGTGAGGGCTTTGGTCAAACATGCACGGCCTCTGTGGGTGGCAGGTGCCACGCAGCCCCCACCCCACCCCACCCCCCGAACTCTAGGGGAAGGAAGGGCAGAGCTTAGGCTCTGTTCATCTCCTCAGGGTTTGTCCCTCCCCCTCAGCTTCTGTCAGTTTGAAGTCCTTTCACACCTGCTGTGTGAGAAGTTAAGTGCTGGGCCTGAGGCCCTAAGATGCAGGGAAGTGCTGGAGAGAAAGGGGCTGTCTGCATGGGAAAACGTACCTCCACATGCAAGAACATGTTTCCACTCAGAAATGCATCCTGGACCCAGGGGAAGACAAGTTCCCAGGCAGCACAGGGATGCAAGGTCTCCTCTCTTCCCCGTGGCACGGAATGTGTGTTGTCATCTGTGGAAGGCGAGGCCTGCCCGGGGGAGACCGTGCTTCACCTCACTTGTGCCACGGGGGATACACATGCTTCGCTGGGGCGGGAGGGCTGGGGGCAGGGCAGGGGGGCTGTGATTTCCTCGCTACTTCCCAGGCACCACCCTGCGTCGTCCGGTGGCCAAGGGTCGCTGTTTGTGAACACACCACTTCCAGGGTCTCCAGGGGGTGGGAGGAGGGAGGAGGTGGGGGCACAAATCCCCACAGAAATTCTTTGAGGGAGCCAACATGTGTCCAGGGCGGCAAAAAACCCCTCACCCTGCACATGGTTTCTCACCCCCTCGTGAGAAAGCACACCTCCACGTGGGAAAATACTTCCACGTCTCCACACACCGAAGACGGGTGTCCAGACGACGGAGGGGAAAAAACACCCCCCCCCCCCAGTTGTTCAAAGGCCCGGGTCTACAGAAGAGAACGGGCCACTCCGCGCGGGAGAAGCGCACACATCCCGGCGAGGAAACCCATGTCCACCTAAAGCTCCTCGATGTGTCACAGCTCCACACGACAAAAGCCTGTCGCCAAGTCCTCCTCCCTGCCTTCTGAGCTGGCCGGGAGGGCCGGGGAGGGGGGCCTCCCCGAGCCGCCCCCATACCCGAGTGGTGGAGTGGGGATGGGGGAGCGTGTTGTTGTGGCTGGTAGCGGTGGGGGGAGGCGGGGGGAAGGGCCCAAAGGGATGCAGGGAGGGGGGCGGCGGGGGAGGGGGTGGCCCCAGGCCGCTGGGCAGCAGGGTCAGGGCCCCGGGGGCCAAGAGTGGCACATCGTCCGGCGCCCGGCGCAGGGCCAGGGTGTAGTCGGGCGGGCAGGCGGGGCGCAGGGCCTCCGCAGGTTCCGCCCCGACGCCCCCGCCCCGCTTCAGCTGCAGCGACACCAGCTTCTCCTCGGGTGGCAGCTCACGGCCCGCAGCAGGGAGCAGGGTGCCCCCGCCGGGCACGCCGGTGCCCGAGCCGCCGGGGCGGGGTTGGGAGGGAGTCTGAGCCGCCTGCACCGCAGCTCCTGCCCCGGGTCCCGCTTGTTGTAGAGGGCGGCGAAGGCAAGGATGTTGAGGAAGAGGAGGGAGGCGCCCACGGCCACGGTGACGCTGAGCTCCGTGGAGTAGTCTCGGGAGTCCCCGGGGAAGCGGTCGTAGGCCCGGGGGCCCGGCTCGGGCTTGGGCGGGGGGCGGCGAGTGCCGGGGGCACCAGGGGGCGGGCGCGGCGGCCAGCGCGTGGCGTAGGGAGGGAGGCGCGTGGTGGTGGTGAAGAGCTCCGTGTGCAGGTTGTGCAGGTGCGGCACGAGCTCCAGCCAGAAGGCCACCTTGTTGGCGCGGTAGTTGTCGCGCACGCGCGGCTTCAAGCCGATGTGCAGGTACTGCTTCTCCTTGCTGTTGAACTTGCTCCACACCACCTCCTCGAAGCGGTTGCGCTTGGTGTGGATGAACTTGGTGTCCTGTGGCACCGGCTGGTTGGGGTCGCTGTGGACACAACGGGGCAGGGGAAGGAGGAGTAAGGGTGAGGCTCCCATGAAAGGCGGGGGTGGGGGCGTGCTATGGGAGGAATGGGGAGAGAGATGGACAGAGATGCAGAGAGCTGGGGAGACGGGAAGTGAGACAGAGACGGATACGAAGAGACAGAGAAACTGCCAGAGACGGACGGACAGACAGACAAATAGGGATGGAGCCAGACTGCCAGAGACAGTCTGAGATGAGGACAGAGGGGCAGAGAGGGAAGAGACAGACCACCAGTGACAGAGGCAGAGTCTGAGAATGAATGAGATAGAGACATATGGAAACAGAGACACAAAAGGACATGAGAGACAGCCAGGGGGAAACCAGCGAGTACAGAGTAACCAGATCAAAGCAAGCAGAGATATCAATAGATTTCAAGAGAGAGAGGCAGAGACAGCAATAGACAGACAGACACAAACCCTCACACACACTCAGATACACAGATGGGAGCACTCAGACAGCGGGCAGAGCTCTCGGAGGAGAAGGAGAGAGCTGGGTGGGCAAGGGAGGGAAGGAGAGACAGACACGGAGCCAAAGGCACCAAGTGAGCCTGCCCCCCAGAAAAGACAGGGACCTCTCTTCCAACTCTTCTGAGTCTTCAACACACACGGAGGAGCTGTCCGGCAGGTGTCTGAGTCGAGAAGGCAAGAGTGCCTTGATGGAGGAATGATGGCCGTGTGAAGGAGAGGGAGAGAAGGGGCTGAGGATGGAGGCGGTGTGTGCCCTGACCTGCAGGGATGCCCGACCCAGCCCCTCTGGCCCTCACCCGGTCTTGGCGAAGTTGATCCAGTAGGTCATGACCACGGCGCTGAGCATGACATCATTCTTGGAGAAGTTGCAGGGGAAGAGGTCGGTGGCACCCACCATGGGCACACCAAAGACGTAGGGTAGCTCATCCCCGTGTGCTGCATCTGCCCACTCGGGCCGGCCCTCAGCCTGGCAGTGGTGGTAGAAGGTGTAAAAGTAGACAGGGGACTGGTAGTCAGCGTGCAACTTGGCGGTGGCCACAGCCGGTGCCACCCACTGGTGGCCAGTAAAGAGCGCCAGCAGGGTCTTGCGCCACATCTCGCCATTGTCCCTGTCGGCCCAGTCCGTGTACATAAACTTGATGGTCTCCCGAAGCACATCCTTGCCCTCTGGGTAGCCATACAGGTTGTCTACAAAGTTGGAGATGGTGAAGTCGAAGGCGCTGGCAGACACGCCGTCCTCGCTCTCCGCTGAGTCCTCCACGAACTTGAGGCCCTCTCCCTGGTTGACACCGATGAGCATGTCATAGTTGAGGAATTCTCCCTGCTGCATGAGGATCTCAGGGTCATCGGGGACCATGTCACCATCCACCACGGGCCCAAAGGCGATATGGTAGCTGGGGAGAAGGGGTCAAGGTCGCATCACCTGTTCACCGGCCTCCTCTCAGCTCACAGCCTGCTGAGTCCTCTGCTCAGAAGACCCCTTTCCCCTAGCTAAAACCTTCTGAGCCCTTCAGGGTACTTGACCTCTCAGGAAGTCCTCCCTCAAGCACTTCATGGAGCCTCGTGCACACTGGCTCTGTTTAGGCACCTCCGCCTAGGGAAGGCTTCTGGGAGAAGGCAGGGCCCCGGGAGGGCCTTGAAGTCCATATCTCCTGGCTAAATGAAATGCTTGTGGCCTGCGGGCACCTCTCACCCTCAACCTCCTTGGAACCAGCAAGGAGAATGGAGGCCTGGACCTGGCCCTCTCCCACCCCCATACCGGGCGGGCTGTATGTCCTTGTCCACCAGCTCCCGAGAAGGCTTCCAGCGCAGACACTCCACGGCCTTGGCGCTGTCCTCCCGGTCACAGCCCACCTTGGCCGCCAGCAGCCGCATGTACTTGAGCGGCTGATAGTTGACAGACCAGCTAGAAATAGCAGTGCCACTCTGGGCGATGGCCTTCTGGAACAGCCCTGGTGGGACAGGCAGGCTTTAGGCTGGGCTGTATCAGCCCGAGGGAGGAGAAGGGGGACCTGGTGGGGTTGGGGGTGTGAGAAAGGGGACAAGAGGGACAGGCTGAGGAGGTGGCTGGTACCTTCCGAATGGTGGGAGAGGATCAGAATGTTGACACAGGAGGCCCCTGCCCAAGATCCGAAGATGGTGATGCGCTCGAGGTCGCCGCCAAAGTGGGCAATGTTCTCACTGAGCCAGCACAGGGCCTGGATCTGGTCCACGAGCCCGTAGTTGCCTTTTGCAGTCTGGTCCCCAGTGCTGAGAAAACCTGGGGGTAGAGGAAGAAAGGGGGCTTCCTGGGGGTGTCACAGCACGCTTGCCCTCTTTCTGGGCAGCTCAGTCCAACCCAGAAGCCATTCTGCTTCTGCTGGGTTTAGAGGAACCCTGCCAGCAGGTCCTCCTCCCAGACTCCAGGCCCTAGAGTTGGCTGCCCACCCTCACCAGGCACCCCAAACCGGTAGTTGAGTGTGGCTACAATGACGTTGCCGGAGGTGGCCAGGACAGAGCCATCCAACATGTTCCCGGTGCCTTCCATGTAGGACCCACCATGCAGAAACAGCATCACCGGGTTCTTCCCGGGGTCCCAGATATCTGCGTGGGGAGGGGGCGGGTAGGTGGGCGGGTAGGTAGGTGGGGGACAAGGACACAGTCAGACCAGAAGCAGCACCGCCCAGCTCCCAGGCCTGCTGAGTTCCAGCCCAGAGCTCAGGGGACATGTCACTCCCATCCCTGGGGGGCAAGACCGGATTCTCCTCCCTCCCTCCCCAGCTAACCCTGGCAGAAGATCCCTCCCCACCTCCTGCCGGTGTGCCCTACAGCACTTCTCCCCATGCCTGGCAGACCTTCCAAGAAGCCTAGCAGAGGCAGGGCTGGGGGCTGGCCCTCCTCAGGGCATCTGCTGGACCAAGAGGAACCCCTCGCCACACACACACAGCAAATCTCCTTCCTGCTCCTAGGAAGAGCGAGCTCCCAAGGCTGCCACTGGAGCTAGAGATCCTGGGAGGGTCCAGACGTTTCCTTCGACTCAGGCCGTGGGCCTCAGCTCCACATGGTAGCCTGGTCTGTGGGTGAGGGGGTACCAGGCCCTAGGGTCCCTAGGGGCTTGGTCTCCTCCCCAGTTACCATGGCAACCCCCAGCTTAATTACTGTGGCCGGAGGCGGCAGGGTGGGAAAGAGCCTGCCTAATGAAGCCAGGGTCCAGCTCTAGTCTCGGACCCCCCAAACTGGCCTAAGTCCTGAGCTCTGGACCCTTCTCTTGCCATGTCCCCAAAGGATCCCATGATCACTCCCATATGTAGAAGGCCCCTTGAGGGGTAACTAATTCCGGAAGAGGGTGGGAGTCTGAGAGGTCTTGCCAGGGTCCCTGCCCCTGCAGCTCCTCCACGATGCAGCCACAGTGCCTGTGCTGGCATCACCCCTGGCCTCCAGGCCCTCCTCTTTCTTGACACCTGCAATCTCTGACCAGCCTGGGCACTCGGGCAAATGAGATCCAGGCCTGGGCCTCCACAGCTGGTCCCCAGTGCCTCTGCCCGCCTCCCTCATGCCGCTAGGAACTTCCCTCCTGGCAGAAGGTCAACCAACAGGTCACTGAGACACTCCCCTCCAACCCCTCACAGACAGCTTCCTGCCTCCTGTCTCTTAGGACCTTCTATGACACCTCCTTCCACCTGACTTTGACCAGGAGCTCCTAGGTGGGCAGTGCCCTCTCTGTGTCCTCCCCCAATCCTGTTCTTCCCTTTGTTCCTGAACCTCCAGTGGCCTTCCAACAGTTCAGGCTGGGCTCCTTCCCTCCGAGGTCCTGTCCTAAATGTCCTCACCCCTCCCCGCTCCTCCCCACGCAGCACCTCCACTCCCAGCGAGGGGGGATGGGGAGTCAGAAAGGGGAGGAACAGGAAGGGGGGCTGGGGCAACAAGAATTCAAAACCAACAACAAAAAAGAGGATCAAGAAAGAAGAAAGAAAAAAACAACAACCAAAAAACAAGAAGCTCTCGGGGCAGATTCAACAAGAAAAGAAAAAAAAAACCAAAAAAACAAGAAACCAAAAAGATCCGCTTCTGGAAAAAAAGAAAAAAGTTCTTTGCACTTTTTCAAAATTTTGTGGTGAAACTTCAAGATATTGGGCCCTGTTTTCAAAAATGTCCAAATTCTTTAATTTGCTTCAAATGTGCGTTTTCTGCATCGGACAGGCTTTGTTTTGGAAACTGTAGCAGGTTTCTGCTGTTTCGATTGTGGCATCCATTTGCCAACTTAAACTTGTTTTTTTTCAAATGTTATTTTGCTCCAAATTAAAATTGTTTTTTCAAATGTTATATTTCCCAAGTTTAAAAACAGTCCAAATGTCTTGGGCCTCCCTGGTGGTGCAGTGGCTGAGAGTCCGCCTGCCGATGCAGGGGACATGGGTTCGTGCCCTGGTCCGGGAAGATCCCACATGCCGCGGAGAGGCTGGGCCCATGAGCCATGGCCACTGAGCCTGCGTGTCTGGAGCCTGTGCTTCACAACGGGAGAGGCCGCAGCGGTGAGAGGCCCACGTACCGCAAAGAAGAAAAAAGTAAATAAATAAACAAATTTGTTTTAAATACAATTTATTGAACTGTAACTTTATAAAACTTAATTTTTAGTAATGACTGTTTAACAACTGGCTCAAAACATTCCTGAAAAGTTAACAAATGCCTCTTGAGCCAGTAAGAGCCAGTTCCAATACACCACTGTAAGGCAATCATCCCCAGACAATTTTCTTTTCATCAGATGTGGGAAATTGCCTTTTATAAGATACTTCATTTGGGCTTCTCATCACCCAACAAAATTTTCTCATGTATGGAAAGTAGGATACTTGAAGATTCAAAAAACACAGAATTTAGTGTGTATGAGAAGTTCAAAGTCATAGGAAACATGGGAGACCTGTTTAATATACAGGTTCCAAAGAGGTAGAAAGGACAGGGAGGGAGTTTTCTCCATCTTACCTGGATCTGTGTCCATCACCATGCCTACCCATTCCTGAGTTGTCAGTTTGCAAATATCCTTGTCCTTCACCATCCAGGAACAGGGAGCTTCTGAGAAAAGTGCACCACAGAATGGCTTCACTCCGATCACACAAGCATAGCCATATAGCTCTCCCCCAGCTAACACATCCAAGAGTTTGACTGTGAAATCTATCTGGCATTGAGACTGGCAAAAATGGACACAAGGTAATTTGTATATTGTGTTTTCTATTTTCTTTTTCACAGAATCACGTTCAACCTTTTTTCTTTAGCACATCCCAGAACTTTCTTACTCCTATCATCCACTCCAATAAAAAGATAGCCTCGGGCTTCCCGGGTGGCGCAGTGGTTGAGAGTCCGCCTGCCGATGCAGGGGATGCCCCGGTCCGGGAAGATCCCACATGCCGCAGGGCGGCTGGGCCCGTGAGCCATGGCCGCTGGGCCTGCGCATCCGGAGCCTGTGCTCCGCAACGGGAGGGGCCACAGCAGTGAGAGGCCCGCGTACCGCAAAAAAAAAAAAAAAAAGAAAAGAAAAGAAACGAAATAGCTTCCTTATTTTCAGCTATAATTTGTCTCCCTATAACTTCCACCTGCTGGGACTCACAAACAAATCTAATTGCTTTTGAACTAGCAGAACTATACTCTCATGACTCCCAAGGCTCATTGATGTTACTTGGTTGCTGATGACAACCATGATAGATACAAAGTTTTCTGAGAGTCTAGCTCCATATGAACATCTGCTCCACATTTCCCCAAACCTCTCACTCATTCTCCTTTACAAGTGGCTCCTGAGCTATGATTTTACTAAGTTCTTCATGCTCTCAGACATAAACTGAGAGGAATGAGATTTAAAAAAAATTTTTTTTTTTTTTTACCTGATGCTCTTGCTTTTCCTCTTGTTGCTTCAGTTCCACATCTGGCTTTGGTCTGAATGTTTGCCTTTTGTCACAGCCCCTGTTGCCCTTTGATATCAGCCTGGAAGGAGCAGGAACTCTGCCAGACTCCCCTAGTCTTCATAACATTGACCCCTGAGGAAGGCTGATAAGGACTCAAGAAAAGCCTATGACAGGGCAGATTGGCAGGCCAGGATCTGACCTCTGGGAGAGAATCAAGTATTAGTGGGGAAATTCAGGGGTTTTCAAGTGAGGGGCCAAAGCTAAAACGTCCCTCCTCTAAAGGGCTGAGTGTTATTTCTATACATCATACAAGCATCTCCTGTCATGGTTAATTTCACTTCAAAGCTCTACATTTATTTTAGATTAAGCTGTCCTGTACATATCTATTATGAACAATATTAACCTATTCTATCACCTTCCAAATCGTTTGTCCTATTCTATTCACTTTTATTCTCTTTTTCCTACTTTTCCTCTTTGTTGGACACAAGACCCAGCCTAGAAAAATACTCTTTGGTGAAGGTCTGGCTACCCCTGGGTGAGAGGATTACAGATGATTTTTCACTGAATTTCTTTTCCCATCCTTTTTTTCTTTAACTTTTCTGTATTTTCTAAATGGTCTACAATGAACATCAATTGTTTGCGTAATTAAAAAAAACAATTAAGTGAAAAAAATAAACAGGTAAGAGACAGTTATCTCTTTTGGGGTTGCTGATTAAACTGGAACAAGTGAATATTGCCAGCAATTATTGATGATGATGATGATGATGAACCTATTAACGTTAACTTACAAGGACAAAGGATCTTTACAGATGTGATTAAGAAAGGATGTTGAGATGAGGAAATTATTCTGGATTATGCATGTGGGCCCTAAATCCAATCACAAGTGTTCTCATAAGAATTCAGTAGAGGGACTTCCCTGGCGGTCCAGTGGTTAAGACTTCGCCTTCCAGTGCAGGGGGTGTGGGTTCGATCCCTGGTCAGGGAGCTAAGACCCCACATGCCTTGTGGCCAAAAAACCAAAAACATAAAACAGAAGCAATATTGTAACAAATTCAATAAAGACTTGAAAAAGTGGTCCACATCAAAAAAAATCTTAAAAAAAAAAGAATGAGGTAGAGAGAGATTTGATACCTACAAAAGAGGAGGGGGCAATGTGACCACAGAGGCAGAGATTGGAGGGATGTGGCCGCAAGTGAGGGAATGCCAGCAGGCACAGGAAGCAGGAAGAGGCACAAAATGGATTCTGCCCTGGAGCGTCTGAGGGGAGCACAGCCCATGCTGACACCTTGATTTCTGCCCTCGTATGTCAAACTTCTGGCTGTGAGAGAATAAAGTGTTATTGTTTTAAACAACCAAGGTTGTGGCAATTTGTTACTGCAGCCACAGGAAACTAATATACTTCTCTCCGTGTAAGTCAAACCATCAAACAACTCTTTGTTTCTACTCCAATTTGCTTATGCTGAAATGGCATTCTGAAATAGGTTTCTGAATACCCCCTCGGGGTTTTTTTTTTTTTAACTGAGGTTACTCTTCCTATGGAGTTCTGCTTTGTTGGCATGACACTTTGTACCTGTCTGGCTCAAAAGTTATTTCCAGGATAGGAGGCAGAATACATACTATGACGAATAAATCAGCACAGCAACATAGTAAACTGCAGAGGTCTGCTCTCAGCTTCAACTTTAACCCTTTTTCACTCATGTCATTTCCAAATTCAGTCTCACTTTTATTTCATTTTAAAATTTATTATTATTATTTCTTGGCCATGCCACGCGGCATTTGGGATCCTAGTTCCCCAACCAGGGATCGAACCCGTGCCCCCTGCAGTGGAAGCACAGTGTCTCAACTACTGGACCGCCAGGGAAGTCCCCAGTCTCATTTTTAGTTCTACTACCTACCTTAATTCTCAGCTTCACTCTCACACTGAAATCCTTCTGATATCACTTACTTTTAGAAAGATAAAAAGGACCATCATTTACTGGACATATGCATTTGGGCACAAGGGACCAAGCTGGGAGTGTGGCACATGATACGGAACCTGAGATTACATGGCTAGTTAACAGCCAGGTCTGTTTAATACAAATGCCCCTACTCCTTCCACTGCCTTTCAAGTTTGGGATTCTGGATTGCTCTGGAGTCTTCAAAATCTGAAATCTACCTAAGTACCTCCTTTTTCCTTCCCAATCAACAGGAAGGACATTTTTGGGGCAGAAGAACTAGGAACTGTATTGTTTTCTCCTTCTTATTCTTTAATGCGCTATTAGGGACCAAATCAGGAGAAGGAAGGATAATGTGAAAGATGAGCAAAGAGGGTTTCTCTTCCTTCTTCAGAGTTCCTTAGTTAAGTCCTCTGGCTATGAATAGTACGTTATCAGGCCAGCGAGGAGCTCACATTCTGGCTCTGATACCTCAAAGCAAATGTTCATGATACAAAGCAACTTGAAATCAGTAGCTTGTACAGTGGTTTTTTCTAGGTCTTGGGAAAATGATCTGGTCACACTGCTGACAGTTGGCGAAGAACTAGAGCTCCCAATTTATTTGTGTTTATTCACCGAGCATTTCAATTTATCAGCCGAGATAGGTATAGCACAGCTTTCCTGGTCAGTAGACACAAACTACCAAATACCAGCGTCCATCTCACTCTCAATTCATTTGTCAAGATGATTCGGCTAGAATAGCAGACTAGATAGCATGGTGACCAAGAGTAACAGTGCTGGTTCTACCACGCCACCACCTGACTCTGGGTAAGTCTCCTTTCATTCATTCTCTCATTCAGTCAGCTGTTTTTTAAAGCACCAAGGGCCTTGAAATCCTAGCTCTAGCACTTTTTGGCTTAGAAAGCTTCGTTAAGATAATCCAAACCTCACATTCCTTCTTTGTAAAGTGGAGATAATAATAGTGTCTTCTCCATACGGTTCTTGTGAGAATGAAGTGCGATGATGTATATAAAAAGGTTAGCATGGTGCCTGGCATATAACATCAGCTTTTCATTCGATAATCACTTACTAAGCATTTACTGTGTTCTGAACATGGTACTATGTCCTGGGGCCACCCATCATTTGCACCATTTAGTGACTGCCTTCTTTGGGCCAGATCTGCAACTTTGATGATCTCAAATTGTCCTCATAACAACTTATAAGACATGCATTATTTTCACTATCTTATAAATGAGGAAACTGAGTTCAGGGAAGTAAAGTTGAAGATTACACACCTAGTAAGTAGCAGAGCTGGGATTTGGACTCCTATCTATCTGATTCCAAAACCCATTTACTATCATTCTGCCATGCAGCCTCTACTGTTAGCAAGAAGAATAAGACACATGTCCTGTTCACAATCTAGAGGGGGAACACATATATTAAAGAACTCATTGCAATACAACATATGTGATAACACCAGGTGTTATCGCATTGTTCTCATTCAGTTCTCGTAACAGCTCTGTGAGGTAGGTACTGTCATTATTCCCTTTTCACAGATGGGGAAACTGAGGAACAGAGAGTTTATGGTGCTTGCAAATACTATAGTCCATATACATGACCACTACACTCTAGTGCCATTCTGGAGAGCTAGAAACATATGAACAGTGTGCTTGGGGTGTTCTAAGGAGTGACAGTGACTATGCTTGTGCCTGCGCACCTAGAGCCCGTGCTCCACAACAAGAGAAGCCACCGCAATGAGAAGCCCGCGCACCGCAACGAAGAGTAGCCCCCACTCGTCACAACTAGAAAGGCTGCGCACGGCAACGCAGCCAAAAATAAAATAAATAGAAAACATAAAAAATGACTAACCTCATTTCCATAAAGACAAGCAAAAAACTTACCTTAAAAAAACAAAAAAGGAGGGCTTCCCTGGTGGCGCAGTGGTTGAGAGTCCACCTGCCGATGCAGGGGACACGGGTTCGTGCCCCGGTCCGGGAAGATCCCACATGCCGCGGAGCGGCTGGGCCCGTGAGCCATGGCCGCTGAGCCTGCGCGTCCGGAGCCTGTGCTCCGCAACGGGAGAGGCCACAGCAGTGAGAGGCCCGCGTGCCGGGAAAAAAATAATAATAATAAAAAAAAAAATAAAAGAATGCACCAGGTTGAGAAAGGACGTTGGAGAAGGAAGGGGAAAACCAGGCAGAGGAAACAGCACTTGCAAAGGCCCATTCTCTTCACTGTCTAAAGTCTATCCTTAAAGTACAATGGAGGTCCTTCATAGGTCTGGTACAGAGGACATTCCATTTTTCTCCATTTATTTCCTCATATCTTTCTCCCCATCCCTATCTGACACTCATCACATTCCTCCTGCTGTCCTTCATATGCCACCTCTCCATTTCTTACTAGCTCTCACCTGGACCATTGCAATCACTTGGCAATAGCTTCTCCTTCTTTCACTCTGCCTTCCTTCAATCTATTTTTAAAACACAGTTGCATATTGAGTTTTCAGCTGTGATCACCCATCTCCTCAGACTCTGAAATCTTTAAATCTCCCACTTTCTCCAGAGTAGTCTAAACTACACAGCCAGCAAGCCACTATCTTTAACAAAGTCTTGCCCTGTCTTTCAAATCTCTTATCACCCCCTTTCTTTACGTTAACACTGGTCCTGAAACTTTGGTGTGAATCAGAATCTCCCCTGGGGTACTTATTAAAAATATACACGCCTGGGTTCCAACTCCAGATTCAAGCTTAATGATTCTGTAAGTCTGGATTGTGGGAGTTTGTCGTTTGGTTTTGATGCTGGGGGACATCTATGTTGTTAAGTTTCCTCCTGGTATTTCCAACTCACTGAATTTTGGAAAACACTACACCAGTTTCCACTTTACCTAAATTTGGTAAGCTCCCCTATGCTTTCTCATTTAATTCGGGAGTTAAATTATTTTCTCCCAGAATCTCCAAATCCAACGCATCTTTCAAAACCCAGATCAAATGCCACCTCTCCCAGGAAGCCTTTCTTGCTCTCTTTCGCAGTTCTTTGATATTTAGTGGCACCTCTTGCTTATTCAGGAAGCGTCCAAGCCCCTGACAAGCCAATGAGTTTCTCCTGGTCAGGGAGAGAGGGACACATTCATCAAAGTCCACCCCAACCCCTAGCCCTCAGGCGGGAATTCGGCGCAAGCACGATACTGTCGGAACACTGAATCGACAGTTCTTCCTGGAAAGCCAGGGCACACACACCCTCTACAGCCCGCCTCAGATGCCCTTCCCCAGTTGTGAAACGAGGCACCAGCAAAACCACTCCGGATGTCAGTCTCCCCAAGGTCGGGGATCAGGGAATTGGAGGGCGGGCGGGGACTACTCAGGGTCTTGCTTTCAACTTTGAGCATGTAGCCCGCCACGCCAAGAAGAGACTGCAAAGACGCCTGCGCCTTCCGGCCCTCCCTCCCCACCCCAACCCCGGCGTTCGCCTAGCCCTCCGATTGGCTGCTCCTCGCACCAGCCGAGCCTCAGGGCTGCGGCCCACGTGGTCCACTGGCCGTCGCGGGATTGGTTGTCCGGATCGGGCTGCCGCGGCAGCCGGCGGGGTAGCGAGGTGGAGCAGTGTGGGAAGCCCCAAGCCCGTACCTCTGGGACTGAACGGCGGCGGGTGGGCTGCGGTCAGCCTCTGCAGGCCTGGGTAGGCCTCCTGAGAGTTTAGGGCGTAAGAGTTTTGGGGGGTTCCCAAATCGGGCTGCGGACCCTCTGCCTGAGGCTTTGGTTTGAGCCCTGGATCCGGACTTGTGTTTCCCCGGAAGGATGGCGTCTCAGTCTTTCCTGAAGTTGGTGGGGTTTGGATGTTATTATTATTATTATCAGCAGTAGTATTATTATTGCTGTTATTATTATCGTTTTGAGGATACACCGTGTATAAGAATTGGTGGTCCTGTGCAGGGTGCCATGCAGAATGCCATGAGTTAGAAGTTGGAGGACGGAGGGCTTAGAGATGCTTGAGGGACGTCCTTAACCTATGTGAAATGTTGGAGGTAAGTCGGCTTTATAAACTGTGCTAATGCTTGTATAATCCAGGCGCTTAGGGTTTAGTAGGGAGGGTCGTTCACTGACTGAATTAAACTGTCGCTTATTGAGCCGCCTTCTGTGTCCCAGGCATCATTCTGAGTGTAATGGATGCAAAGGCCAGTAAGAGGAAGTCCTGGTTCTTTAGGAGCTCTGCGTAATGGGGCTGGTGGGAGAGACGGGAGGTGGGGGACGTGAATGGATGAATAATTGGCGTGTGATGCGTACTGTGGTGGGAAAAAGTGCTGTGGGAGTCAGAGGAGGGGATGACTGAGGGAGTTAGGGACGACTTAACAGAGAAGGTGACGTTTGAACAAGGTTTTAGAACTACAGACTTTCTCCAGATTGAAAGGGGTAGGGAAGGCGCTCCAGACAGAGGAAAGCGTACTGAGGAAGAGAACTAGGAAAGTGTGCCCTCTGTGTGTGGCTGGAGCACACTTGGAGCTCTGCTCACAAGTTTCATGCTTTTAGACAAGGTTATTTAAGTTCTCTTAGCCTGTTTGCTTTTTGTAACGTGTACTTACTTCTGCACAGCTTGATGAGATAAAGGCTCAAGCCTCTAAACAGGCACTTTACTAGTTTCCCTCTCTTTGTGGAATTCAGTTGCTGAATGGAGAACACAGACCATAGCTGTACGTTTTTAACTATGGAGTATCAAGCTATTGACATTTATAAATGGCTGAAGGAGGCATGCTGTGTCTCCGGAATTGTTATTTAGATACAATGCTGAAAAGCTGGAGAGGTTGACATTGTTTGTGTTCCTAGTACTTTAGCATAGCATGTCAGCGATAGTAAACTACGAGGTGTCATTTAGAATAAAATGCAGGCAGCTTTCTCATTCAGAAATTGATCATCCATGTTGTGAATTACCCAGGCTTTGCATCGTTTCCTTTATCTTGCCCATGGCCTGGAGAAAAATGAAATTAAACCTTGTATTTAGCTGGTAGTGGAAAAATATAAATCTGGTAATCAGACCTCAGTTTCTCTTTCCAGCATTGCTGTTATTTTGCTATGGACCTTTGTCAAATCCTAGCCTCCCTGGGTCTTGGACTCTTTAGCAGACTCTTGTATAAAATTTTTTATGACTATACTTTTCATCTTTGTTGGCAGCAGAATTGTAAATCAAATTGTATGTTAAATGAACTGGAGTTTACTTTATAAAGGATTTTAGGAGAAAATCTTTTCTAAAGATTTTGCTTTAGAACTAGATTATAAATCCCTTCACAGACATCCCTGAGATTTTATCATGCATGGTGTTTGGACTCACTAAAACAAGAAATGTTTTTGAACTGTAAACGCTTCTCCACTCTACTCTGCATTTCAAAAATTTTAAAAAAGCACCTCCAAAACAAAACTTGTTCAAGTTTGCATTTTTGTACAGCAAAGTTGCTTGAGGTGAATAGTAGAAGAGCAAATATTGAAAGCCCACGGTTGCAACTTATCTGAAGGCTTTTCTTCTCATGGGTAAACCTAAGTTTTCTTGGATGTGAAAATAGGGTGTTGGGCTGCTCTTAGATAATACAAGGAGGTGAAAATCAATGATGCAATGATGAGTGAAGTATAGTCTGACCTGGCATTGCCATTGCTTCAGTGTTGGCATTGACCAGGGCATGACCCCTTAATCTTCTCTCTGAGCTGATTCTGGTTGTGGTTTTTCCACATTGATATGTTCTAGCCTATTTGGATACTGGTTTTATTATGTGTACGAGTGTTTAATATTCTTTTGAATTACTGATACTTTCCTGTTTTTCTTTGTAGGTTGAGGTGAAAAATATGGCTTTGATATCTTCATGGAAAACTGCATTATTTCAGTCCTGAATCTGGTTCGGTTCCCTTATTGACTCATTACTATATTAAAAATGTTTATTTAGCAGTGATTGTAAAATGAAAGTAATTAACATGTACATGTTTTTTGGGGGGAGACTAAGGGGAAACAGGTGTTCAGCCTAGAAAAACATTTCTCATTGGATTTCCTGTGAAGTCAGTGTGTCTTGGGTTTAACTTTGAAACAAATTAAAAAAATTTTAAATTAAAAAAAAGTTTACTTAACTATGGTATTTGTTCTGGTAAAACCTTGTGGTTTAATAAGAATTTTTGCAAATATCCATTATACTCTTCTCATGGTACATAAAAGTGTTAATATTTTAAAATCTATAGAATATTCTATTTCAAAATTTAGTTCTATTATCTTAGTGCTATCAGAAAATGTGCTTTGAATTGCTGAAATGAGTTGTATTGGACAACACCTGTCTCAGCAGAGGCACTTAAAAATAATTTTCATCCTTCCTCTTGTAGTAATGATTTTTTTTTTAACCCGTATGTTTTTAACCTGTATGTTTAACCCTGCCAATCCGGTGGCAACTGAAGTGTTTGTGCAATATTTCACTTGAGAAATAAGGTATTTCACTCAAGATTGAATTCTTGCTGTTGGAGGATTTCTCTCCAATATTGGATTAGCAAAAAAAGCAAAATGTTAATACAGAATGTCTCAAAAAATCAAAGGTAGGGACTTCCCTCGTGGCGCAGTGGTTGAGAGTCCGCCTGCCGATGCAGGGGACACGGGTTCGTGCCCCGGTCCGGGAAGATCCCACATGCCGCGGAGCAGCTGGGCCCGTGAGCCATGGCCGCTGAGCCTGCGTGTCCCGAGCCTGTGCTCCGCAACGGGAGAGGCCACAACAGTGAGAGGCCCGCATACCGCAAAAAAAAACAAAAAAACAAAAAAACGCAAAGGTGGCCTGAATGAAAAATTTACTCTAAATACCTCGACTAATCTTTCAGTTTCCACATAATCATGACATGGAACAGCTCTTTGCCAAAAAACATTTATTCTTAAAATTTACTTAAGCGTTTCATAGAAACTTTAGTAATAGCCAGAATAATTCATGTCAGCTTAGCAAACTCTTAAGAGCAAGCAGAAAGAGCTTATGGAAAGATCCTGTCTTTACACAGTCATAGTTAGGGCAGTATTTTACTTCATCTCTTCATTAATAGCTTTGCTTTCACACTGAAGTCTTCAGACTATTCTGTATATACATTCAACCCCTATTTTCCTGTAACCAGTTTCCCAAGGAAGGTATGTGTGGTTCACAAAGGGATCTTTAAAAGGTGATAAACTATAGCAAATGTTACTTAACAAATGAGTCTCAGCATATGGAAGGAGAAAGTGTTTCTAAGTATTTCTATAAAAAGCATGTCCGTGGTGGCGGGGGATGAACTGGGAGACTGGGATTGACATGTATACACTGATGTGTGTAAAAGTGATAATTAATAAGAACCTGCTGTATTACAAAAATAAATAAAATAAAAAAAATAAATAAAATAAAAAAGCAGGTCCATATTTCATACTGTTTGCAAACCGATAAAACCTATTCCTCATAGGCAGATAAATGCTTTCCTTTCTCAAAAGGCCTGCTTCCCCTTCACTACCCACTCTACGAGGTCTAACTTGGGTTTTTCCTGAGAGCTTCTATACCTCTTGTCCTTTAAGGAAGGGGACAGGAAAAGCTTCTGTGCCGAGTACCCTCTTTGATCCCCTTCTCTGTGCTGACCCTCACATCCCCTGCCAGTCCTGATTCTCTCACTCTGACCAGCTCGGTCAACTCTAAGTAGAGGTGTCTAGGGAGCAAGCTAAAAGGTTAAGATCAACGAGTACATCCTTTTAAAGAAATCCATGTGGCTGTTTAAAGTTCATACCATTATTAATTGAGGATGATCAAACAATGCTATTTACCGTGCGGAAAAGCAGCCCTCTGGCCTTATAGCGCAGTCATTTCGTTGTGAGACAAGGTGCTAATCCCTTTCAGTTCTCAGGGGAGTACAGTTTAATCAGATGCTGTACTTGTGTTGGATAACCTGTGATGGGACAAGCTCGGTGACTCTTCACGTAATTAAACACACAGCGATAACAAAACACATAGCCAGAGGTGGCGAGAACGGTGTCATTCACGCGGTTTTTACGACAGAGTGGGCACACAGTCTTCATTTGGGGCAACAGGGGAGAATCAGAATTGTAGTCTAGATGTACCGGTGGTGGTGGAGTAGGCAGGGCAGTCAATGACTTGATGGTTTCTTCGTTTCCGGATGAATACCACCACTCAAGGAACTGCAGGAAGAATACACCCGTCGAAAGGCCAGTAGAGAGGCATGAGGCGGCACCTCCCACGGCTTGCTTCAGAGCTGACTTTATCTTCTCGCCAACGCTGTTTGGAGAACAGAACAGGGAGGCAAAAGGAGAAACTGTTTATTTAGGTACAATCACAGAACAACTAATACACATGCAATTCTTACACTTTTCATTAGAATCGTTGATTCAGCTTGGGGATTGAATAGTTGCTGGACTGGCGTTTTCTCTTGTAAGTGTCTATTCGAAACAATTCCCTCTTTCTGACCTACCGTAGTTTAGGAGTTCTAGGAGCTAAGCTTTGTTTTTAATGACTAGGGCTTTGTTTGCTTTGTGTTTTGAGAAAGAAATTAATGAGCCATTGATTATATAGACCTTTATGGGGGTGGAAGATAGTATATCCAGAAAAAGAAATAACTCACTTAAAAAACAACTCAGCAGTACTGAGGAATATATTTGAACTTGTCAGAGAACACAGACACTAGGAGCGGGATAGCACCATGGTTAAGAGCAGTCTTTAGAATTGTACTGATCTGGCTTGAATCTCAGCTCTGCCGCCTATTAGCTGTGCGGCCTTGGCAAGGTACTCAAATGTTAGAACTTTCCTCAACTGTTAAGTGGTGCTAATGCATTTATTTCATTGAGCTGTGATGAGGATTGAGATAATACACGTAAACACCTAGCAAAGAGCCTGGTACATAGCAAGTGTGGGCAAAAATGTAGCCATTATGATGAGGAAGGTTACCAGGATGGCAATCCTTGTTTTATGGACACAAGAATTTTTCGATGATTTTATGAAATACCCCAAAGTGGACTGAGGTGGGTAAATTTCATAAAATTGGGATAAGATTTTAGGATTTATTAATCAAATATGTTGGGGAAATGTTAAGGCCTTACCTCCCAGCTGGTTGCTGCATCATGCTGGCTCCGGCTGGTTTGTGCTCCAGAGCTTGTATATCCTCAACTGTAAGTCGATCTAGCCGAACCCCAGCCAGACTCAGCAGGGGTGAGTGATGCTGAGCCTTTCCTAGGATGTATCGAAGCTGCTGTACAAGAAACCAGCCTTCCCAGGCCATGTTAACAAATGGGTAGGCTGCCAAAAAGGCTCTGTAAAATCGTTTCCAGCGGGAAGTAGGGGGTGGATGGAATATTCATCCTCTTCTCTCAGGCTAGAAATCAGCTTCACTTTCAGACTGGGAAGAAGAACCAGGAAAATAACTGACTTCCAAAGCTGCTTCTTTGGGAGACCAGCACTGGCCAATCTCTGAAGCTTGTGTGTGTCTCCCATTACGATCCTCTTTAAGCCATAAAAGTTTTCAGAAAACGAGGCGCTGGTTTTAGACACATAATGTTGCTGGAGCAGAAGACCTAGCAGGGTGATTTCATCAAACCACTTCCACAAGAAGCCCTAGCGGGCAGGATTTGATTCTGCAAGAACCTAAAGCAAAATAAATAAATGAAATTCATTCCATTACACAGCTACTATGCCTTGTATTTATATTTCCTTTTTTTCCCTCTGAATTTCCACACTTTTCTTTCTGGGTCTACCTTAACCTCCCTTTAGTGCTGGGTATTCAGTACACATAACAAGAGACTCCATAACCATTAAATCATGTGATGTGCATTATATGCTAATTGGTTATTTCAAAACTTAGGCCAAGAAATAAATTCAGATTATTGGCTTGGTTTTTACCCGGACGTTCCTAAAACTTTTCAGAGAATTAAATCCTTACCTTGACCACATGCTGAAGAGCAGGTCTCACTGCTGTCATTAAACTGTCCTGTGCTACCACCTCAAAGATAGATGGCTGGCTGGTCATCCACCGCAGAAGCAGTTGTGATGTGAGCCCCGTGCTCAGCCATAGTTTCGTGTGTGCACTGGGTTTTTCTTTGCCCACAAACTCTCTAGTAAGCATGAACTTTCTGGGGGTGCCAGATGGGTGCTATTTTACAGGAACTGGGCAAAAAAGACCTCTTCCGGAGGCCGAGGGGAGGGGTCTCAAAGGAAGGTGAAGAATGAAGTCAACGCGGACACCCACGTTAGGGAAGTAGTGTGTGGGAGAGGTGAGTTGATTAATGCTGCACCTCACAGGGAAAAGCGTGACTACGGGGGGACAGGTACGGCGAAGGAGCGCTGGCCTCTCGAGCGGCAGTCCTGGAGGCGGCCAATCACGGACTCCCAATCCGGAGGGCTCAAAAGCCAGGCGGCTCTGAGGGATCGAAGGTGCCAGTGCAGGCCGGCCCCAACGGCCTGGCTCAGCTGTGGGCTGTGCAATCCCCCCGCCCGCGCCAGTCCTTGCGAGCTGACCCCAGGCGAGGAGCGAGGAACCCGCGACGCCGCGTTTAAAAGGAGGTCTCGGCTTTATGTCAGAAGCCGCAACCGGAAATAGAAGCCGCTTGGAGCCCGCCGGCCGTGGAGAGGCGCTCTAGCCCCGAACGCGGCTCCGCGACCGGAACTAGAGAACTCTATGATCTCACAGGCACTTCCGCTTCCGCCCCCAGCGGGCTCGGTTGGAGAGGAGTTTTCCGCCGGTAGGTTTTACTTTTCTTAGCTGGTTTTGCATCGCTGTGTTGTTGGAAAGCCACGGCTCTGATATCTCTCTACAGAGTCTTTTTGGCAAGGTGTTGGGTCGCCGCACTGACGTCTGGCGCCCGGAGCCAGAGCTCGGCCTGTTGCTGAGGCCTTTGTTCCCTGGGGCGATAGAGAGAGGCGAGGGACCCAAGGGAATGTGGAGATGGAAGGCTCACTTTGCTTGCGGCGGGGGTGGTGGCTCACTATTTTTGCCGCCTTCGGGAAGGATTTGAAGCGACAAAGCCGAGATAGAAGGCTTAGCCTTATGGCTGCCAATTATTAACAACAAAAAAAATTTCCTGCTGTTGTTCAGAATTTGGGACGATTATTTTTCATTCAAGCTGGTACCTTAATTGTCTTCTAGGTTAGGTTACGTTCAAGCAGAACTCGGGGCATTTGCTACACTAAATGAAAATGGTTCCTGCCCTCGAACACGGTAGGATGAGTCACATTAGCGATATGAATACAGTGCTAAAACGGAGTGATGCTGTTGAATTCTAACTAGCATGAATTGGGGAGGCTTGGCAGAGAAGGTACTTTTCATCGTATACCAAAGTTAATGTAATTAACCTGACCTTTTGCAAACTGCTTTTACATCGTATGCAATTGCCTTGAGTAGCTGCAGGTTTACTGAATTTGGATAATAAAGTTCATCTCCTCTCTCTCCAACCTCTCCCCTCAACCCCTGGGCTAAATAGCTAGAAATAGAAGTTTGCTTACTTTATACCATAGAGGACGTTATGGTATAAAGATAGTTAATTGTTTCACATAATGAGAACGCTGGAACAAGGTTTGGGTTTAGTTGTTTTAATAGGAGAAATAAAATCTTGCAAATTAACCTTAATTGTGGTTCCAAAAAGTGTTTCAGGGAATTCCCTGGCGGTCCAGTGGTTAGGACACTGTGCTTCCACTGCAGGATGCATGGCTTGGATCCCTGGCCAGGGGAACTATGATCCTGCATGCAGCGTGGCCAAAAAAAAAAAAAAAAGTGTTTTATAGTCTGATTGGATACCTGCTGGAGAAAGTCACATTGATGGAAGATTTTATCTTACAGAGTTTTAAGGAGTAGAGATAATGTATCTATATAAAACACCTAGCTTTATGTTCTTGGTCAGTGGTAGCTCTTACAGAGAGGCTTTTCTTAAGTGAACAGCAAAAAGACAAAGTTGAGAAATAGCATCACCTAAGACAAGTGGGAAGTTAGTTAAACATTGGTATCAGGGTTCTTTGGTTACAAGCAACAGAAAACAGGCTAATTTAAACTAAAAAATTTATTAGAAGAATATGGAGTAGCTAACAAAATAAGGAAAACCAACTCTGAGGGAACAGGAATTACACAGTCCTACTGGATGTTTCTAGCAAGAATTAGCAAAGGGTCATACAGGCATCGCTGTTGCAATGAACGAGCTTCAACAAATTTCTGTCACTGTACTTATGATTCAGATCCCTATTGACTGACCTTGGTTCAGATTTCATCTCCACTCGCTGTTTCACTCTTAGCCAGAAGAGTGCAAGACACCTTAATAGTCCTTTGAGAATATTGCAAAAGTAAACTGATGTTGTTATGTGAGAAAAAAGGCAGTCAAAAATAACAATGTCAGTTATTACAGCCAATAAATAATAAACACTTCATCACAAATCCCACTCCCAGGTTTATGGTGTAATAAGCAAGACACAGAAATTGATTGCACTTATGTTAAAAGGTGTGAAGAGCCATCAGATAGGTTAATATGGTGAGTTTAGAGGAAGAGACAATAAGAGCTGGGAGAAATGAGGCCGTTCAAACTAGCTTAAACAGAAGCTATATTGGCCTTTGTAACCAAGGGGAAGATCGTTTCTAACCTCACGTTTTATCTCAGCTTCTTTCTGCCAGTTGCTTTCTAATACAGCGATGTAACCTGGTATCTCCTGCATCTTATATCAGGACCAGATGTCCACTGAGAAAGTTTTGTGGATTAGGTGGACCTCAAAAGATGAGTACATTTGGAGAAAGTCACAGTCATGGTGACAGGGTTTTCCAGGCTAAGGGAGCAGCGTGGATTGTATTTGAGGAGGAAATTGTTTGCTTTAAATATAGAGAGGAAAATAGACCAATAATACATAGTCTATACTGTTGACCATAATATAGAGGCTCTTAAATGCTAGTTTTAGTACTTTGCTTGTGGACATTCATTCATTTATTCCTGAATAATTTACTTATTCATTTATTACTGAATACATGCTGTGCGCCAAGCATTATGCTAGGTGCTGGGTAGACAGTAGTAATAAAAACAGACTTGGTATCTGCCCTCATGGAATTTACAGTCTAGTTGGGGAGAGAAATAATAAACAAGTAAAGAGACTAATATATAATTTACAAATGGAATAAGAGGGCTATGATGGGGGTGGCAGTGGGGCCTGGAAGAGAAGAACCTTTTAGACTGGGTAATCAGGCAGTGCCTTTATGAGATTACAATTAAAGTGAGACCTAAATTATAAGCCAGCCAGGCCTGTGTGGAGTTGGGGAAAACGAATATTAGGTAGGAGGAGCGGTAGTTGTGAAGGCCCTAGGATGGGAAAGAGCTTGGCCTATTTGAGAGCTGCAAAAGCTAACAAGAGGTGAAATGAAGAGGAAATGAGGAGTGACTGAAAAGGATAAAATGATATTAAGAGAGGTAGACAGGAGCCTAACCACTCATAGGCCATGGGGAGGAAACTGGATTTTAGTCAAAGTATAATGGGAGGTCATTGAAGGATTTATACACCGGAGTCATGACCAGGTTTATATTTTTAAGATGACCCCGTAATGGTTATGTGGTTACATTTACTTTGTGAAAATTCATCAAGCTTTATATTTTTGGTGTGCACTTTTTGGAATGTTTGTTTATACGTCAAAAAAAAGTGAAACAAAAATCTGGCTGCTGTATGAATAATGGTTGGGAGGAGAGTTGAGGTTTCTAGTAGTTGAGGCAAGAGGCGATGGTGGCTTGGAATAATGAGGTGAATAGAAGGGATTGGATGAATTTGAAATATATTTTGAAGGTAGGATTGACAACTTGGAGATGGAATGAATGTGGCAGTTAAGAGAGAGAGAAATCAAGAATGACCCCCAGATTTCTGGCTAGTAATTTCTGGCAGTGTAATTTGTTCAAATAACTGCCATCATAGCAAATATTTACACAGTCCATACTATGTGCAGGCATAGTTCTAAGTGCTTTATGTACACTAATTCATTTCATCCTTGTAATAATATTATGATTGGATATTAGTATTTCTCCCATTTTGTAGATGAGAAAACTAAAGAGCAAAGAAATGGGGAAAACTGGGAGAAGGATAGGTTCTGTACCAATTAGGAAATGAGGAGCTGTTGAAAGTTTTTGAACCAGGGAGAGGTATGAATCAAAGATTTTTCTGGTGGCATCTCTTTACAAAATCCACCTCTGTCTTCTGTGAGTTGTACTTGGAACCACAGTTTTTAAACACCCCCCCCCCCCAATACTCTTATGATTTGCTTAATTTGGGTGGGCCATATGTGCAGACTTAACGATCAGTGCGGTTAGCAATTTGGTGATGAAGTTTGGGGACTAGGTCAAGGTTAGAGATAGATATTTTGGAGTCATATGGGTAGGAAAATGATTGAACCCATGGTATTGCTAAAGGGTTAGTGTAAAGAAAATGTATGAATATAGAACTTAAAATGCTTGCTACTTTCTCCCTCAGACACCATCCTATATCTCTTCTCTTTCAGCCATACTTTCTTATGGAGTTATCTGTTTTCATTTCCTTACCTCCCATTTATCTTCACACTTCTTCAGCATGGCTTTTGCCTTCATTATCTCTGCTGATGGTCTCAGCAATGACATCGAAGACCTTAGTGCTGCTAAATCCTTGGACACTTTTCGGCCCTTCCTCCTTTTCTCTCTAGCAACTGTTGTTGTTGACCACTCACTCATACATTTATCCATTCAACAAATTTTGGGGAGGGGGCGGCTAGGCCTCAGAGATATAGTATATAGTTCCTATACTTTCATAGAACTCTAAAAACGTCCTAAATGATTATGACCACCTGCTTTTCCTTCTACCTCTCTACTTCTCAGTCCCCTTTGCACTTTGGTTTCCCAACTTCTGCCTCAGGCTCTCATTCTTCACATTCCTCTTCTTCTTTTTTTGGTTAAAGACTTTATTATTACTTAGAGCAGTTTTAAGTGGGAAGTTTTCGTTTTGAGGGGAAGGTACAGAGATATCTAGGTCTTGGTTTCTGAAAGGAACTTACTTTTGTGTAAGCACGCCTGTTACATGCTGGGCGCCTTACCTACTTTAAGCTTCACAAGCTGGAGAGAGTTATATCACTGGATTTATTTCACAAGTAAGACTAAGGTTGAGGAGACGTTAAGTAACTTTCCTAATCACATTCAGGACAGGGATTCGATCTCAGATGGATTCAAACTCAGATCTGAGGCCATGTCAACCTCTTTTCCTTGCACCACTCTCCTCCAGTCCCACTGCCCTTGCATGGTCTTGGGCTGGATCACCATCGTCCACATTCCTGAACTGGCCAGGGAAATTAGCTGGGTTTTTTTTTTTTTTTAAGAAAACAGGATGTTTCACTATCCCTATGTGTAAGTTTTTAGAGAACTCCTGTGCGAGGAAACAAATCCAGGGAATGTCAGCTTGTTTAATAGATCCGTTCCGATAGTCAGTGAACTTCCTAGGAGGCCCGGACCTCAGGTCGCTTCCCGACGGCGCAAAATATTTCCGTTTCCAAGGCGACCGAGAGGACCGGCTTTCTGGTTCTCCCGCGCGCCTGGATGACGTCACACGGCGAGGCTGTCTGACGTCCGAGTTTCCTGTCCACCATGTTTGTCCCTGGCAAAGTGGGTTTTGCGCAGTGGCTTAGACCTGGAGAAGGAGTCGTGGCGTGCAGGAAACCATTACAGCACCGCTCGGGCCGTGCTCTCTGGCTGCTGCTGCCACCCCTACCCTTGCCTCCGGTGAGTTCAGGGTGGCTAACTTTGGGGTGTGTCCCTCTTTTGGGGAAGGGGGCCAGGCTTGGTAGGAGACGGGCGGAGGAGAGCAATCTTAGGAGCGTGACCATTGAAGATGGAGTGAGCCGTCAGGTGTGACCGTTGTGAGGAAGAGGGTTGGAGAAAGGGACTCCACCGCTGGAGTGGGGTGAGGGAATCCGCGGGGTGGCAACTGGGAGTTGGGGGGCACTGGGGAAAAGATATGTTCGAAGTGGGGGATTAGGAGGGCCAGAGGCCAGGGGTGTAGCCGGTAGAGACTGGAGGCCGAGGGGAGAACCTTCTTCCCGGTTTGGCGTCGTTAACTGAGAGGCTGGGACGTGTCCAGGTACCAGAAGGGGAAAGGAGTTCCCCCAGAGTTTTGCTTATAGATGGGCAGACCTCACCCGTCTTCTGTAATTTGAGGTTGAGACACCTCTCCTCCCTCACCTCGTAATGGAGGAACATATCCCTAGAATCTTGACCACCTGGGGAAAGAAGAGGAATTCCTGACATTGGAGAAAGGGAAAAACCTCCAGAATTGACCCGATGTGAGAGAGGGGGAAGCAGGTGGGAGTAAATCTTAGCCCGGAGTTTTTTTTTTCTGGTCTTAGAAGGAGCGGTCTGGTTTGAGAAAGACTGTAGATTAAGACAGAGGTAAAGAAACTGGAACTTCCTGTTATTCCATATTCTTTGAATCCAAAGAATTGATTCATGCTCTTTGTTTTCAGAGCACTGAAAACAGTGCCCATTTGCGGGGCAGACTTTTTTTCAACTCACCTGGCTGCTTCATTATGAAGCAGTGTGAATAAAGTGTGAATGCTTCATTAAACTTTGACTTTTAAGAAGTGTTTTTTAAATGCCAAACACTGTTATAATCATGTGGTTTAAAAGAGAAAGTAAAGAAAACTCAGTAAGTTTAGAAAAGGAAGAATGACAAAGGAAGTGGTCTCAGTGAGGAACAATTTAAATTATTAATCACCTCCCTGGTATAATTCTGTTGCTTAGCCTCAGGGTACACTTACAGAGTCATAATAGAAAGCAGCAGATGAAGGAGATGCAGCTGTACAAGAAAACGTGTAACACATTCCAATGATGACTAAGCGTGGTGGTAAGATGAGAACTGTTTGCAGGTATCTTAGTAGTTTTAAACTCCCAAAGAAGCAGAAAGTATAGTGTGTTCTGCAAATAGCCTCACTGAAAATTGGGTGGTAAAGGTAATACAAAGCTAACATTCTGTGACTTAAGAGACTCAAGAAAGCCCAGTTCTCCCATCTTTTCTTTTTCTTCTTTGACACACCCGTATTTTAAAATATTACGAACCAAGCTGAACAGGGAACGAATCAGGCAGGACGCATTTTCCTTTCTTCCTTCTTTTCTCTCCTTCCAGGCGTAAGTTTTCCAGAGTTTATTTCAGTTAAGAATTGGATGTAAAACTTTTGAGCTTTTTTCTTACCGGATAATATTAACAAATTATTTTGTGGCCATTTTTAAATGGAAATTGCAGGTGTGTCTGTTGTAATGAGTTGTCTGCTGTCATTTCTTAGGCAATAAATGATACCTGAAGATGCCATTGTCTTTGCATTATTGAAATATCTGATTAGCACCTCTCACCCTTGTAATGAAAGATTGCTGAAATGACCTTTCTGCTTTATAATTTGGTCAACTGTTCACTTTTTCCCTACTATCACCAACTGTGTAAAGTCCTACTTTATGCGAAGAGGGGATTTAGTGGCCTCGCCAACTCTAATTTAGCTGCCATTTCCCAGAGAGCCATTTGAAATTAAGACCCTCTTAATTTTCTTCTGGCCTTATTCTCTTTACGGGCACCGGAAGGAGGGAGGAATAGTTGAGAAGGGACTTTTACAAGCTATATTTAGTAGAAACTAGGTTATGTTAAATCTAGATGTATAATCCTGTACAGGGAGACCTTTTCTGAAATGCAGTAACATCATACTCTGGGCTAGGAAAGTTAGAGTGATTGTGCTTTTGACTGTGGCAGCATTATTATTATTTTTTTTTAACAATGTCCTGAGGTCATACCTCAGGTCCTCAGAACAGCCGGTGACTTCTCTAGTTTGATCTGGTAAAAAGGTAGTGTGAATTCCAGCTCCATGATGGCTTGGCTTTGCCCTGGGACTCTCCTGAGGAATAAATTCCCCCCCAGCTCCCAGAAGGAACTTGATTTTTGAGGCTCTTCAGCAAATACTTGACTTATTCTTTGAACTCTATCTTGGCTGCTTTTTCTTTGGCTTCTAAAGCAGACAACAGTTTTTTGTTGTTGTTGTTGTTGTTTTGCGGTACACGGACCTCTCACTGCTGTGGCCTCTCCCGTTGCGGAGCACAGGCTCCGGATGCGCAGGCTCAGTGGCCATGGCTCACGGGCCCAGCCGCTCCGTGGCATGTGGGATCCTCCCGGACCGGGGCACGAACCCGTGTCCCCTGCATCGACAGGTGGACTCTCAACCACTGCGCCGCCAGGGAAGCCCCAGACAACAGTTTTCACCATCCTGTGTTTTAGAGAATCTGACCATATTCATCTCTGGTGTGTGATTAAGAGTGTCTCATTAAAAAACAACAACAACAAAAACAAAGAAACAGTGTCTCATTTAAAGATATATACAGGGACTTCCCTGGTGGTGCAGTGGTTAAGAATCTGCCTGCCGATGCAGGGGACATGGGGTTTGATCCCTGGTCTGGGAAGATTCCACATGCCACGGAGAAACTAAGCCCGTGCGCCACAACTACTGACCCCACGCGTTGCAGCTGTTGAAGCCCACCCGCTCTGGGACCCATGTGCTGCAACTGCTGAGCCTGCATCCTGCAACTAATGAAGTCCGCGCACAGCAACGCAGAGTAGCCCCTGCTCGCCACAACTGGAGAAAGCCCACGTGCAGCAACGAAGACTCAACGCAGCCAAAAAATGCATACATATGCAATTTTTTGAGGTGAAATTCACATAACATAAAATTAACCATTTTAGAGTGAGCAGTTTGGTGGCATTTGGTACATTCACAGTGTTGTGCAACCCCGACTCTTCTCATTTGTCTTTGTTTAGGCTGGTTTATTTTTATTTTGGGGGAGTTTCTGTTGGCTTAAGTCAGGAACTGACATGACAAAATGTTGCTCTGCCAATATGTGTAAGGGATATTTCATTACTGTTGTGTAGGACAGTGCGAGATAAGAGAGTGGTGTGTTTCTCCTTTCTCTTGAAAAGCAGGGGTTCCTAATTTAGGGTCTAAGATCATGTACTTGATTCTCTCCTCTTCCCTGAAATTTTGTGGGCTGGTACATTATTCTCTAGTTAAGAACTTAGTGCTCACAATGTAATAGGACAGAAATCTATTCCTCGATGATGAAATTTGTTAGGGGAAGTAATGAAATGTGTGGGTCACTAATAAAGGTACGATTTAAGACGAGGTTAATTTAATGTTTAACAGATTGTGCTGAACTTTTCTGTTAAAAATTTAATATATGTGAATGTGTATGAGAGCTTTAGAAAACAGAACGATTTGGGGGCCCTTTTTCAAAGAAACAGAAATTCCAAGCAGCTTTTGTCTTTAAATGTTAAGCAAGTTTTAACTTTTGATGATCCCAAAGGATTAGAGTGGTGTAACAACATCCTGGATAGACCATAATGGCCTTGAGCTGTGGCCCTCCTGTCGGGCTCTAGTACTGTAATCATTTCTGTATACTGGTTTTCCTCTTTGTATATATAAGTTCTTAGGTGATAACTTCACATTTATTCCAGGTCTTTTCTTTATTAATTAATTAATTAATTTATGGCTTTGTTGGGTCTTCGCTGTTGTGCGTGGGCTTTCTCTAGTTGCGGTGTGTGTGGGCTTCTCATCGCAGGGGCTTCTCTTGTTGCAGAGCACGGGCTCTAGGCTTGTGGGCTTCAGTAGTTGTGGCATGTGGGCTCAGTAGTTGTGGCTCACAGGCTCAGTAGTTGTGGCACACGGGCTTAATTGCTCTGTGGCATGTGGAATCTTCCTGGACCAGGGCTCAAACCTACATCCCCTGCATTGGCAGGCGGATCCTTAACCACTGCACCACCAGGGAAGTCCCTATTCCAGGTCTTTTATGTGAAGGACTCCTTTCTTCAGTTTGCCTACTTCACATTTAGTTTACACTGTGAATGGATTAAGTGATTAAATGGATTAAAAGATTATAATTCTTTGAATTTTAGCTAGAAAAGACATTATGAAAATACTACATAAGACAAGCCTCTGTTACAGGCTCACTTTGTTATAACAAATAGTGTCAAATCAGAAATTTCTGTATTCTGCAATGATTTGTGTGCGTTCTAGCTCACTTCTTTTAACAAGGTAAATTCAGTGAAATTCTTGTACAACCTAAAAGCACTATTGTATAAGGATCAGTACTATAAACATTAAGTAGCTCCTTGGAAAGATAACAGATGAGTCTAATTTCCCTTAAATAGTCCAAGTAGTACATTTTAGAGAACAAATTTGAGCCAACCTTTTTGCATTATTTTATGATTTTCTGGCTTTTTTCCTTAATAGCATTGATTTGTTGAGTGCTTAGGTCTTTTTTCTCAGATCCATAATTACCATTGTTTGTGGAGGTTTTATCGCTCAAGTTTGCCAAATATATTATCACTCAAGTTTGCCAAATATATTATCACTCATGTGGTTTTGACCAGAAAATAATGAGTAGGTGCCAGGGCATCTGTCCAAAATTTGGTGATAAGTATTATTAATGATGGTGGTCAGTAAGAAGATAATCATTTTTTTTTAAATTTATTTATTTGGTTGTGTCTGGTCTTAGTTGTGGCAGGCGGGCTCCTTAGTTGAGGCTCGCTGGCTCCTTAGTTGTGTCATGCGAACTCTTAGTTGCGGCACGCATGTGGGATCTGGTCGTACCAGGGATCGAACCTGGGCCCCCTGCTTTGGGAGCGCAGAGTCTTAACCACTGTGCCACCAGGGAAATCCCAGAAGATACTCATTTTTGAGTGCAGCAGGAATATTATTAAAAGAAAGTTTTAATGTATTTAAAGAAGTCAAGTACATTGGACAAAATCTTAGGGTTTCTCAAATCAGAAAACATTGTCTCATTATTTGGGGAGAAATGTGATCAGTCCATGCTGTTTTCGTTTTACCAATGGAGCCTTATGTCAACTGGATTAATTCTGGAAATTGGAACAGAAAACTTAAATTGAAGCTGGGATCCATGTTCTTTTAAGTTTTAACACCAGTTCTGATCCTCTTTAGCACTCAGTGTGACTGAACAAATATCTCAGTTTTTTGCATTGTTTTTAACTGTAAACTGATATTTTTTATTTGGGGGAATACTTGGGGGAATTGTAGGTTGTTGGAAATATGAAAACCATAATTTAAAAAAAAAATCCATGCATAACACCTCTCTAGATGTTTGCCTCTCTAGGTGTTTGTCGTGAAAGAGTATTGTCCTACTAATCTAGGCTTTTCTCTTTTTTCTGAAAGAAATTCCTTTTATTGACAGTTGCATGTAATGGTGAAGAGGTTGATAAAATTTTTTTCTCTTTCAGTTTTACTCTGTTTCAGAATATGTGTCTTAGAGTGACTCCATCTTGAGGCAGGGAAGTAAATCAGATTTGCTTTAACGGAAAGTAATGGGGAGATCTTTTGAAACAAACTTTTCCTTATTTTAAATATTGGAGTGACTAACTGAAGACGTATTTGTAAAAAGATGTAGCTTTAGGTCTTGGAGGCTCTGAGGAGATAATTGTGGATAAAATCATAAAACTATGATAGGTTCAGATTATCACTCTATTCCATTAGGCCTTTGGATTTTGTTCCAATTAGCTTTTGAGGCAAGGATTGCATTCTTAATTATCCTTGCATCCCTTTGGATCACGAGTGATGGTGGTAAGGATGAAGATACTTTCTGAAAGCAGAACTTCTTGTATATAAATGATCTTAAAATTAGTTGAATGCCTTACTGGACATAAATAACTTGGTTAAAGGAATTCTCTTCTCTTGCTGTAGGTGCACATTAAAGATCCACAACCATGACTGCCTCCAAATACGTCACAATCAATAAAAAAGGTAAGTGTGAGAACCTGATCACAGCCTTTTTTGAAGATTCTTCAAAAGTTGTGGTGTAAGATTGTTCCAAGTAGAATGCTCCTGACCTCTTCAGACATGTATGTCTTGGACCATCTCACTGGGGATATCCTACAGAAAAGTGTATTGAGTAAATTATTAAAGTATGGGTTTTTAAAGATACGGCTGTGGTGCACATCATTTTGACTTGAAGGTTTTAGTGAAAGGAAGAGATCCAAGATTGATCCATTGAAGATTGATAGATCTGAGGAGGGTAAAAGGAAGAAGCACATTTATTTTCTCTTTTTTAAAAAAATGGAGTGTAATTGGTTTACAATGTTGTGTTCATTTCTGGTGCACAGCAAAGTGATTCAGGTGTGTGTGTGTGTGTGTATGTATGTGTGTGTGTGTGTGTGTGTATGTATACATATATTCTTTTTCAGATTCTTTCCCATCATAGGTTATTACAAGATATTGAATATAGTTCCCTGTGCTATACAGTAGGACCTTGTCATTTATTTAATACATACTAGTTTGTATCTGCTAATCCCAAGGTCCTGATTTATCCCTTCCTCCCCTCCTGTTTGGTAACCATAAGTTTATTTTCTGTGTCTGTGAGTGTTTCTGTTTTGTAAATAAGTCCATTTGTATCTTTTTTTAGATTCCACGTATAAGTGATACCATATATTTGTCTTTCTTTGTCTGACTTACTTCACTTAGTATGGTAATTTCTGGGTCCATCCATGTTCCTGAAAATGGCAGTATTTCATTCTTTTTTATGGCTGAATAATACTCCATAGTATATATAAACCATATCTTCTTTATCCATTCATCTGTGGATGGATGGACACTTAGGTTGCTTCCATGTCCTGACTATTGTAAATAGTGCTGCCGTGAACGTTGGGGTGCATGTATCTTTTCGAATTAGAATTTTCTCTGGATATATACCCAAGAGTGGGTTTGTTGGATCATATGGTAACTCTAGTTTTTTAAGGAACCTCCATAGTGTTTTCCATAGTGGTTGCACCAAATTCTTTTAATTTTTTACTTGGAAATAAACATTTTATTACAAGGCGTACTACTAAAGCAATACAGCAATAAAAAGTAAAACTGAAAGTTCCCTCCCTCCCTATTCCTGTTCCTGATGGGAACTCGGTATGTATCCTCAGTCTTTTCTATGCATGTATCAATACATATGATTTTTAAAATTTTTAACAAAAAATGATTATGCAGAACAATGCATGGAAATTTGATATTTTCTTATCCTTCCACAGATGATGATTTCATATCATCATTTCTGAATTATGGCTGCCAAAAGGCACAATCTCAGTGTAATCATGAGGGAACACCTATGACAGCTGAGGGTGTTCTAGAAAATGACTGGCCTGTACTTTTTTAAAATGTCATTATCATGAAAGACAGGCTGACCAGCTGTTTCAGATTAAAGGAGACTAAAGAGACATGACAGTAAGTGTAGTGCATGATCCTGCATTGAATCTTGGCCCAAGGAGGATGGGGGTAAAATTACTATAAAAGACTTTATCAAGATCTTTGAATAAGGTTTATAGATTAGATAATGACAGTATATCACTGTTAAACTTCCTGATTTTCATTATTGTATTATAGCTATGTAACATAATTCCTTGTTCTTAGAAGTTATACACTGACATATTTAGAGCTAAAGAGACATGATGTCTACAGTTTACTTCTTCAATGAATCAGAAAAAAATGTATAAATATATAAAAAGTATGATAAAGCAAATGTGGCATAATGTTAGCAGATGGGGAATTTTGCAACTTTTCTTTAAGATTAAAATGATTTCAAAAGGAAAAGAAAATGGGAGGGCACACATAGTGGCCTGGAGCACCAGAAAATTTTCTAGAAAGCACAAGCATATTTCTGTCGTTTGGAGTTATTTAAGGGTAAACTTCTATTATAATACAGAAAACACCATAGAGAGTTGCTTAATTACATTAGCTACTAGTCCCTGGCTTTCAGCCTTGCCTGCACATTGGAATTGCCCAGTGAAGTAAAAGACAATAGGTGATGTCCAGTCCTACCCCTGCAGATATCCTGATTTCTTTGGTGTGGCATATGGCCTAGACGTGGGTTTTTTTTAAAAAGCTCCCCAGAATTTTCTGATGTGTAGCCGAGATTGAGAACTGTTGCTAGCTGCTAGCAATGCTTGGTAGATTTGATTCAGGGGAAAAGGAGGGGGGAAAGATAAGAATTTAATAAAGCTGTAGTATGTATGAGATACCTTGCCTCCGTGCTCCTCCTTTGCTCCACCCAACTTCTTGCTGTTTTTACTGCTTATAGCGTACAAAAGCATTTAGCCCCTTGTCATTCATTTTCAGCTTTTTTTCTTATTCTCTTATCATTCTGAAATGTATTTATTTCTTCTGTTAACATTTTGTGTGCTTTGATGACCAAGATGTTTCTATAATAACACAAAAAGATGTAATTTTAAAACTCACCTGATTTTTCAAACCTTCACTTATAATGGGTCCTGGTAACCTTTTTTTAATTCAGGGATTTTTATAAAGGTTTGAGACTTACAGATGAATCATGGCTGGGTAAATACCACATTTTAAAAAATGGATAGACTGTGTTCCTTTTACTTCTTGTAACACCCACCAGAACTGCCACTGGCGCATATTCTTTAAATTTATGCTGTTGGAGTTGGAATAATTTCAGTTATATCCTGTTTTGATCTTCAGCTCCTGCTGCTATTCACAATTCAGATTTTCTGAAACCGCGCTGCTTGTCCTTTACTGTTTTCAGAAGTAAATGATGGGAACCCTAAGAGCTGGATTTGGCAGCAGAGGACTTGGAGAAGAGGAGAGTGACTCTTTAAAGGGCCCAGCTTTTCTGTCTGTGCTATTTTTGCAGCTGTCAAATAAAAGGGTGATTTTTGTAACAGTTTGTTTGCTTTGTTAGCGATGGATTTTGATGTAACAGGCTTTTTTAGTGCTCAACTTCTGTGCTTCTTGCCAGTTCATCCTTCCCATTTAGAGGCTTCAGCAGATCACCTAGTTTGCTGCCCCCACTATTTCTGTACTGGTGAACGAGGTTAAAGTGAACATCAAGAACAGTCATAAAGGTGGAAGAAAATGAGGCAATTCTGTGGATTGAAAGTTGACATGACAATAGTTAACTTCTTTTTCGTGGTCTTATAGTATATTTTCTTCTTTCTTTTAAAACCAGTTGAGGGTGGTTAACCTTTTTTCTTATTTCAGCTCCAGCTTTCTGAAGATAGGTGAGCCTGGGCCTTAAAATAGTGGTGACAGTCCTGGCATTTCACAGTGCAGGGCCTGAGCAGTCAGTCATTTAAGATTATATCTTTAGAAATGACTCTGGTTTGTACCATTCTTGAAGCTTCAGGATTATTATTTCTGTTCTTAGATTGATTGAACAGGATAGGGCCTTAAAGCCCATTATCATCTTAAAGTACTAATTAGAGCAGTGATTCTCAACCCTGATTATACATTAGAATCACTTGAGGAAACTTTAAAAAATGTGAACGTAGGAGTTCTACTCCTTGACATCCTGATTTATTTGGTCCAGAGTGGAGCCTGAGCATTGGCATTTCTAGATACTTCCCGGGTAATAGTGTGTAGCCAACATTGAGAAACACTGGATTAAAGAGTCGGGAGAAACAGTTCTAAGGCCAGCTCTGTCACTCGCTCACTTAGTGACCTTTGAGCCTCAGTTGTTTGTGGAGTTGAGAGTAGGTAAATGAGGAGTCTCTTCTGGTTTGAAAACATTGATTTGTGAACCTGTTTCCTGCCTGCATTTATTTTTTTCCCAGGACTTTGAAATTCTGACAGGAGATCATCCCTCAGATGCCGTTCTCTCCCCATCGTAGTAAGATATCATGAGATATCTTTCCTTTTTCCCACTTCTGTGCTTCCTGAGATCTGGCTTACACCTTCCTCTCTGGCGATAACCCCAAAATAGCATCCTTATCAATGGGTTGGTTAATATTCTAGGGATTTGAACTGTACCTATCCTATAATTTTTAAATAATCTTATTTCAGTTGCAGCCCTGCCACTGGTCATCTGTTGTGTTACTTGCTGTATAGTACAGTGTTCTGCTCTAGTTCTCTGATCCTGGGACCTCACCCGTTTGTTGTCTTTTAGGAGAAGTCTTTGAATTAAAGGCTGAACTCAACAGTGAAAAGAAAGAAAAGAAGAAGGAGGCTGTGAAGAAAGTGATTGCTGCTATGACTGTGGGGAAAGATGTTAGGTAAGGGTAATCTCTTCTGCTTTGCTCATTTTAGACTCTTACTCTATGGCTTTTACTGCCTTTTTTTTTTTTTTTTTTAAAGCAGAGGTCTTCTTAGAAGCCCACATGATTTAAATCTATTTATTTATTTATTTATTTATGGCTGTGTTGGGTCTTCGTTTCTGTGCGAGGGCTTTCTCTGGTTGTGGCAAGCGGGGGCCGCTCTTCACTGCGGTGCGCGGGCCTCTCACTCTCGCAGCCTCTCTTGTTGCGGAGCACAGGCTCCAGACGCGCAGGCTCAGTAGTTGAGTAGTTGTGACGCATGGGCCCAGTTGCTCCGCGACACGTGGGATATTCCCAGACCAGGGTTCGAACCCGTGTCCCCTGCCTTGGCAGGCAGATTCTCAACCACTGCGCCACCAGGGAAGCCCTACTGCTTTTTATTTAAAGCTATTACAGTCAGAACATATAAGAATGAGTTTGTCCCACTGGGAACATCAGGAAGTGTAGTTGCTTTTATATTAACTCTGTGACTTAGTTTTTTGTGTTTTTTTTGTGTTTTTTGAGTGAAATGAGTTTGATTTCACTTGCGTACAGATCTAGCATAAAACCTCCTGAGAGCTGACACAGTTACAAATCTGTTGCTGAGGTAGTTTTAGAAGATGATAAAAATACACTGAGAAGCAGAAGCCCATGTGTACTTTAATTGGCTCAAGCCAGTGCCCTCAACTTTACAACTCTGCCTTTAATTGCCGAATTCAAGATGAAAATCAGTGGTAACAAAATCCAAAGGGTCTTTTTTGTTTTTCCTCCCTTTATTCCTGTAATTTAGGAAGGCCATTTGGAAATAAATAAGGATTGTCTGCAGGCCCCTGAGGATTCCCGAGATCCTTTCCATGAAATCCATGAAGTCAAAGCTATTCTTGTAATAATACTTAGGTGTTATTTACCCTTTTCACTGTGTTGACGTTTGCATGGCTGGTGCCTTAGTGTGAATTAAGGCAGTGGTGCCAAACTGTAAAAGTAGTCATTGTATTCTTCACCATCATGTGCTTGCAGGAAAAAGGGCAGTTTCACTTAGGACTGTCCTGCATGAAGCACTAAAAATTTATTTCAGTTAACCTTGAACCTTGATTTCAGGTCTTTTTTTTTTTTTTTTTTTTTGCGGTATGCGGGCCTCTCACTGTTGTGGCCTCTCCCGTTGCGGAGCACAGGCTCCGGACGCGCAGGCCCAGCGGCCGTGGCTCGCGGGCCCAGCCGCTCCACGGCATGTGGGATCTCCCCGGACCGGGGCACGAACCCGTGTCCCCTGCATTGGCAGGTGGACTCTCAACCACTGCGCCACCAGGGAAGCCCGAGTTCAGGTCTTTTTAATATTCTGTGTGATAAAATAGGAATTAGGCATAAGGTACTTCTACTGCATAGCAAAGTGTGACGGTTGACTTGAAAAAAAGCCCTTGCACAATTGTTTGACTTGGGAACACCATTTCTTTGTGAAAGAAAGATTGACAGACAGAACTATAGTTAATCAGACTTCAGTATTTGGGAGACATTTTATAAAAAATGAACAAAGTGAACCTGTCACTTCAAGGGAAAAAATTTTACAGTAGATAAATTTCGACTTTAAAGTAAGAATTAGAGTGTTGGAAAACTTGTATCTCCCATCGTGAGCTTGATAGCTTCCCAATACTTAGAGATTTTTCTGATGAGATTGGTGGTGAAATTAATGACTGTGATTATTTGCTGCTGTATAATGAAATATGCCACCAGAGAGAAGATCTGCATAACTCATTGAACCAATATTTTCCAAATGACCAGTGCATACATCACAAAATTATGCATGGGTAAAATATCCATTCAAAATAAGTGATAAATGAATGGATTTTAATGCAACCAAGTACAGAAAGTTTATTGATATGGTTTCAGATTCCATATTGTACCTAGCTTTTAAGAAACTACCATTTGTGGACTAAAAACAAAAAGAAAAACAACCATTTGTCTAGCTTTAATGTATCAAAGGAGAACATCCAGTTATATGAAAAAGCTATTAAAATACTCTTCCGTTTTCCAATTTATATACGTGTATGCAAATGGATTTTCTTCTTACACTTCAGCTAAACAACATTCTACAACAGGTTGAATGCAGGAGCATGTGTGAGAATCCAGCTGTTTTTGTTTACAGTAGACATTAAAGAGATTGGCAAAAATTAAAACAATGTCATCTTAATTTAAAAAAATAAGTAAAATAGGTAGATTTTTACTTTAAAATATTTATGTTAATATGAAATGCATTGATTTTCCTTTTATTAGTTGGGTCAAATGCTGCTGATAAGAAATGGATGAGTGCAAGAATGCCAAGTAAATTGCAGCATCTAGTGGTGGATGTGAGGTGTAGTAACTCAAACATCTGAGAAGGTCCTAAGGCTAATGATGACCTTCCTAATGTCATTAAGAAAAGGGAAGTTTAAATTTAAGTGCATTCTGTGTCAGGCACAGGGACAGATGCTTTTATTTACAATGTTTTTTATAGTCCTCATGTCTTCTGAACTAGAGGTTATTCTGAATCAGAAGTTATTCCATGTTAGAGATCAAGCAGTGTATACTTGGAGAGGCTAAAGAATAATCCCAAAGTCATACAGCTAGTGGTAATGTAGCCAGGATTCTAACCTAGGGTCTGAGTCCCAATACCTGTTACTGGTCACTTCCTTCATGGGTGTATATATACAATAGAATCTAAATGTGTACATGGCACACACGTTTAGAACTGTTTCATTTTCTGAAAATGGTTAAAATTTTGAACAAAGGTCCTCATTATCTGAGAACTGTTTTAATAAGGAAACTAATCAAATAAGTTCCCACTGGTCAGGGATGGAAGAATATGTGCATTAAAAAGCATAACAACTGTAGTGCTTTGAACTGCAAAGAATTGATATGAAAAATTATGGTTAATTTTTTTGTGTGACATAGTGATTTTTTTAAAAAGTTTGTAAAGATATACACTAAAATATTATATGAAATGTATGTGCAGGATTTGTTTAGAAATTGTTTAGAGCAACTAGATGGGGTAGGGACTGGGAGAAGGCGAGTGGGTTGAGGTTGTGTATGAAACAAGATCGGGTATGTATCAATATTTGTTTGCAGCTGGGTGATGGATACATGGGTTCATTAAACTGCTGTCTCTAATCTGAAAATTTTCATAGTAAAAAGTTTTTTAAAAATCTATTTTTAGACATCTTGGAACCATTATTATAAATTCTTTAGTAATTCATTTCTGTGGTAAGTATTACCACTAGTGGACATTTGTGCTCACATCGAATCACTTTTTAAATTAAGGCTGTTTCTTTGTGTTCTGTCCAACAGCCTGGCACCAACATCTGTTCGCTTTCCCTTCCTCTTTTCTCAGCTGTCTCTTTCCAGATGTAGTGAATTGTATGCAGACTGACAACCTGGAACTAAAGAAGCTCGTGTATCTCTACTTGATGAACTATGCCAAGAGTCAGCCAGACATGGCCATCGTGGCTGTCAACAGCTTTGTGAAGGTAACTTTTTCCCAGGGACTCAAGAACGGTCTCTTCTACCTCAGAAAACCTTTTCAGAAGTGTCTCTTGATATGGTTAGTGTCTGCATTGCAAATAAGCAACCTCTGTTCCAAAAGAGAGCCTCTAGAGAAGTATTGGCCATTGAGTAGGAATATTCATGATTTAAGCATTCTGTATGCCAGAGTTTGTCTTCCACTTCAGACCATATGGTGAGCCTTCTGTCAGCTGGGCTTGGTGCATCCTTGCCAGGTGGGAGAAGAAAGCTAGGTGAAACCTCACTGTTTTATCTTCCAAGGCTGACAAATGTTGGGCATATCATTGTAGTGTCAGTAACCTGGGGTTTTACCTATTTTATCTTTGTAGAAACTATGCTTATGGTTCAGACGTAGTGGAACCTACAGGAGCTGCCTTTTAATTTTGTTTTATTGAATAGGTCTTACAGTAGTTGATTAACTTTTTTGTTATTGTGGAAATTTTCAAACATACTCAGGTTGAGGGAATAATATAATAAATTCCTAAATATCTACCTTGTAGTTTCAGTAGTTACCAACCTATGGCCAGTTTTGTTTAATTTAACTCTCCATACATGCTTTCCTGACCCCCACCTCCTCTCCTACTGGATGATTTTAAAGCAAATCCCAAACATCTTAAGAATGAAAAACTCATTTAATCAGCTGATCATTAAAGAAAGTCCTTAATATTATTGGATATCCAGTCAGAATTCTCCTATCATTAGATTTGATGAACACAGTAATAAGGTTGTTCTTATTAGGATTTTTGTTTTTTGTTTTGTTTACTTCCTTTTCCTCTGCCTGGAATTTAGTCTACATTAAAAGCAAAAATCAGACAGCATTTCTAAAATTAGCTTCTATTAAATTGTTTTGGAAAATAAACATGCTTTCTTCCTCCTCATGGAATTTTTGTTCTTTTTTTGTGTTTAACTACAAGGTACAGGATCATTGTAACATTACATTCTTTCTGTCTGGTGATTCATAGATGGATGATATCATTGGAAAGAATTTAGTTTACATTTTTTGGAAGTTAGCATGTGTATAGGTTTATAATGTTTAAAGAAATTTTTTAATATAGGGCAATTTAAGGGGTGTTCCTTCTTGGTAAGTGTTCTATTTGTACTGTGTTTGGAGGCACTTGCTAGGAAAGGAGAATATATGTTAATCAGGATTTCAGAGGACCCTCTCTGCTGCTTCGCGCAAGGAACTTATGTTGGGCACAAACCAGCTTCTAGATTCTCCTTTGCTTTCTTGGCTGTAGGCCCCAGATATCCAGCCCTCTTTTCTCCCTGCTTAATATTTGTGGAGTGGAACATATCTTTCCAATTCCTGATTTTTTTTGTTGTTGTTGTTTTTGCGGTACACGGGCCTCTCATCGCTGTGGCCTCTCCCGTTGCGGAGCACAGGCTCCGGACGCGCAGGCTCAGCGGCCATGGCTCACGGGCCCAGCCGCTCCGCGGCATGTGGGATCTTCCCGGACCGGGGCACGAACCCGTGTCCCCTGCATCGGCAAGCGGACTCTCAACCACTGCACCACCAGGGAAGCCCAATATTTTTATGTTTTATTAAAAATTGTTTTAAAGTCTTTTTCCTTATAGGCTATTATAAAATATTGAGTATAGTTCTCTGTGCTCTACAGTAGGTCCTTGTTGGTTATCTGTCTTATATATAGTAGTGTGTATATGTTAACTTTAGTTAAAACTGACTTTCCGTGAAATACTATTTGAAAGAGAAAAGATAGTTTGAAGTAAAAAAATTCTCACTGTTAAGTCCTAGGTTAACCTCCCTGAGTCTGTTTCCTCTTCTGTAGAGTGAGAGGTACCAACTTAGAGAGTCGTTAGGAGTATTAATTGAGCTCTTGCATAAAAAGCATCTGTGAAAGTGCCTGGCTTATGAGAGTTCATGAAATGATGGCTGCTGCTGCCATGATTATGAAGTAGACATTAGGCAAAGGATAACATTATTGCTACAATATTAATTTAAAGGGTTCTGACCTCTTTGATAGCTATACAGGTTCATATGGTAAAATCTTTCTGAGGGAATGAAAGCTAAACTTATTTCCAGACACAGATTTATTAGTCCATTATTTTGAAAGTAAACGTATTCAGAATGAGGAAGCACTTTGGCACAAGAGGAAAATAGCTATGATTTCTTCACAAATAATCAGAGTTTTGAAAATTCTGTCTCACTAAATTGATATTTGCGAGAAAGATACACTTTTGGGTGATAGTGATAATTCTCTAGCTTTTGCCCATGCATTAGGATTTTCCCTCCTTACTGCAGTTTTCCTTTTCTCTCTTAGAGGCATTTTGAGGTATTCCAACTTCAGTTAATGTTTACCCCAGAATCTGCCACTCCAGAGACTCTCTTGACAGCCCCACCACATGTACTTTGCTTTTTGTTTGTGAGCTCAGGTCTCCTAAATCCTTTGGCTCAGCGCCTTAGCCCCTTTGATCTTGTCTTCTAAGCCTTCTGAGTTCTACCATCTCTCTGAGAACTGCCCCTGGGAATGCCCTTCTTCCATTGCTCTGTCCTGTCTGCCAAAGCACAGACTACTGAATTAGTTAAAAAAACAAAACCAGAAAAACTCCAGAAACATATTTTCGTTTGTTGAGGGTTTTTCTGCACAAGCAGCATGCTCTCAGAACTTGGCCCAGTATGGCCTTTAGCAACGGTTCTAGTTAAACTGCCAGCTTCTTTTAATATGAACTTATTTTGGAAAGCTGTTTTATGAAAAGTAACATTTTTTTTTCTCAGAAAAAGTATGTATTTTAACCATGTGCTAGCCAGCATGTAGAAGCCACATGAGATTATGTGACAGTGGTTCTCAACTGGGGGCGATTTTGCTTCCTGGGAGACAGTTGGCATTGTCAGGAAACACTTTTGGTTGTCACAACTGATGGGAAGGTTGCTACTGGCATCTAGTAGGTAGAGTTCAAGGATACTTTAAACATCCTGCAGTGCACAGGGAGCCCCCTACAACAACATGAAGGACTAATTTGTTTTAAAAACTGAAGTAATGCCTGACATATAGTAAATGCTTAATAAATGACAGCTATTGAGAAACAGATCTAACGTGACGTACTTTCTGATTATTGTAATTTCTGTTTAGGCTTTAGAAGGTTTGTGGTGGTTTGCTGTCAGTCTGAGATGATAAATGCTGAAAAACTGAAGTCTCTCTAGATCACTTTGTAAATTTTAGAAGGATTTTTGTCAGAATATGTTTGTTGTCCTCGTGGGCAACGTTAAATCATCTCTTAATGACCTCATTTAATTTAGTACTTTATATGAATTCTGTTATCCCTAAACATATATCAATAAATAGAAGAAGAGTTATAAAATTAAAATATTATACAGAAGCAAAATTAGAAATGCGTGATGCTCTTCATGCCCAGCGTCCATAAAGGCGTACCAGAGCTGGTAGAATTTTAGGCATGTGTGAGAGTGTCAGTATGTGGTAGGCACTGGGTAAGAATGATGTAGGAGGTAACATGTTCACTCAGTCTGTGTCTGGATGCCCCAAGTAAGTAATGTTGTATTTGGTACTAAAAGATGAGTTGCTGGTAATTTCTGCAGGATCAGAGTGTTGAGTAAGTGGAATCATTGGAGGCTGCTCTGTTATAAGGGCAAGTGCCCATCTCAGTGCTTTTCGGTTTTTAAATTCTTGCAGAGGAAGGAAACAATTTTTGTTTTCCTTTATGATAAACTTCGTGGAGATCTTTTTATGTGTATTCTCACCTTAGGAATTTTAATCATCAGTTTTCATTTTATCAGTTATTACTAACTTAGGTTTTTTTTTTTTTTTAAATCTCATTTTGGGGGCGGGTTTTTAGATTTAGAGAAAAGTTGCAAAGACCATACAGAAAGTTCTCATATACCTATTTTCACACAGTTTTACTTAATGTTAACATCTTACATAACCATGGTACCTTTGTCAAAACTAAGAAATTGGCGTTGGTACATCACTATAAACTGAAGTACAGACTTTATTTCACCTGTTTCAACACAAATATCCTTTTGCTATTCCAGGATTCAGTCCAGCATACCAAATTGCATTTAATCACTTCCTTTTATAAAGAGTTGACTCACTCTTTATGAAAGTATCTCAAAAACAGAAAAGTGCTTTGTAACTGTGAACTTTTTTTTTTTTTTTCACTCCAGTACTAACACATGAGGGTTAAAACTCAGGCTCTGAAACCAACCAGACTTGGATGTGTATCCTGGTCTGCCATTCTTAGCTTGGTGGTCTCCCTAAACATCTCAGTATCCTCGTCTACAAAATGGAGATTATAAACAGTGCCTCTATCATTGGAACGTTGTGAAAAATAAAAGAGGGCTTGCAAAGCACTTAATAGTGAACCTGGTATAGAGTAAGCCCTTAATAATAACAAAGGTTTCTTTATTGTATAGTGATCGTGGTGCTGGTTATTAATGATTTTAGAAGGGTTAATATTTCAATGGCAAATTTATTTTTTAAAGGTATTTAATTCTTTTTTTAACTAAAGCTGTTTTTATTATTTTTTATAATTTTATTTATTTTTCACTGTGTTGTGTCTTCGTTGCTGTGTGCGGGCTTTCTCTAGTTGCGGTGAGCAGGGGCTACTCTTCCTTGCGGTGTGCGGGTTTCTCATTGCATTGGCTTCTCTTGTTGCAGAGCCCGGGCTCTGGTCTCATGGGTTTCAGTAGTTATGGCACGCAGGCTCTAGAGCGTAGGCTCAGTAGTTGTGTCACACAGGCTTAGCTGCTCCGCGGCATGTGGGACCTTCCCGGACCAGGGGTCAAACCCATGTCCCCTGCATTGGCAGGCGGATTCTTAACCACTGTGTCACCAGGGAAGTCCCAAAGATATTTAATTCTTTTGTATACATTATGTAAAGCCAGACATTATTTTTTAGGGTGATTCTGAGGGCAGCTTATCTACAAATGAAGTAAATCTATTTACAGTATTACTTAACACATCATTTCAGGATTACTTTTAAAAGATAATTGTTCAAGGATATGCCTAAAGCAGTTTTCGTAGGCAGCTTCCTGAAAACTGGATCTGTTGTACATAGTAATTCAGTAGTGTACCGAAAGATCACGGCTTATTCATTTCTTAGTGCCCCTTTTAAAATGATCTCAAGACTCTAATTTGGCAGGGGATTACTTACTCTCAAAAGGGAGATAATGGTGTAATAATAAATTTTTTGTTTTGTTCATTTTGCAGCATGCTTTTGTGTGATTTTAGGGCTGGTGGGCCAAGTAACTCTTGGCTTCTTAGGAGTGCCTTTTGTCCATTTGTAGATATTTATTTGTAGTGTTTTAGCTTTGTGAATATTCGCATTTCATCAAAACACATCTTAAGCTACTTATGTAAGCCCCTTAACTAAGTAATGAGTTTTATTGAGTCTAATTTTTAAATCTTACTTGTTACCAGATATTCAGACTCTCTTGCTGTTAATGGTATGTGTTGACTTCACTAGGTAGATGTGTTCACTTAGCTTCCTCATTCTGGGAAAGAAGATGGGGAAAAAAACGGAACATTGCAGAATGTCATATGTAGTCAGCATATTATTAGTTGGCAGTCTGGACAGTGTCTTGGATTAATGCATGACTGTAAAATTAACTGGTACCGTATAGTCATTGTATTCTTTTTTTTTTTTTTGCGGTACGCGGGCCTCTCACTGTTGTGGCCTCTCCCGTTGCGGAGCACAGGCTCCGGACGCGCAGGCTCAGCGGCCATGGCTCACGGGCCCAGCCGCTCCGCGGTATGTGGGATCTTCCCGAACCGGGGCACGAACCCGCGTCCCCTGCATCGGCAGGCGGACTCTCAACCACTGCGCCACCAGGGAAGCCCTGTATTCTTTTTTTTTAACAATGCATTTTAAAATTTTTATTTATATATTTATATTGGCTGCGTTAGGTCTTCGTTGCTGCACGCAGGCTTTCTCTAGTTGCGGCGAGCGGGGGCTACTCTTTGTTGCAGTGCGTGGGCTTCTCATTGCGGTGGCTTCTCTTTTTTTTAATTAATTAATTAATTTTTGCTGTGTTGGGTCTTTGTTTCTGTGCGAGGGCTTTCTCTAGTTGTGGCAAGTGGGGGCCACTCTTCATCGCGGTGCGCGGGCCTCTCACCATTGTGGCCTCTCCTGTTGCAGAGCACAAGCTCCAGAGGTGCAGGCTCAGTAGTTGTGGTTCATGGGCCCAGTTGCCCCGCGGCATGTGGGATCCTCCCAGACCAGGGCTCGAACCCGTGTCCCCTGCATTAGCAGGCAGACTCCCAACCACTGCGCCACCAGGGAAGCCCGCGGTGGCTTCTCTTGTTGCGGAGCATGGGCTCTAGGCACGGGGGCTTCAGCAGTTGTGGCATGTGGGCTCAGTAGTTGCGGTGCGTGGGCTTCAGTAGTTGCAGCACACGGGCTCAATAGTTGTGGCTCGAGGGCTCTAGAGCACATGCTCAGTAGTTGTGGCGCATGGGCTTAGTTGCTCCGCGGCATGTGGGGTTTTCCCGGACCAGGGATCGAACCCGTGTCCCCTGCATTGGCAGGCAGATTCTTAACCACTGCGCCACCAGGGAAGTCCAGTCATTTTGTTCTTAAGGAGATGATAATGACTGAAACATGCTTAGAATAAATGCCCTGTGCTTTAACGTGTTATTTGAGGCAACTCCATAAAGAAGAAAGTGAGATTCTGAACTGTTGCTGATTTTCAAGAGGATAAAAGTATGCAAATCACCTTTATTTTCCATTATAATAGTTTTGGTCAGTTATTCTACTGCGTTCAATTTATTCAAGTCTTCAGGGGCAGCAGCCAAAAGGATTGTAAATTGAGCGGGAAAATTGAAGTGTTTGTTCAGAGTGTTTGACCTTGAAGGTCATTACTAGAAATGAAAGTCTTCTAAATATAGTTAATAGGAGGAAGTCACTATATTGGGAAGTGCTATCTTTCTTGGGTTCTGAGGCTATGAAAATGAGTGAAATTAGAGAGATCATTCACAGGAACAGGGAAATGTGTGAGAGATTTCTCCTAAAGTAGCTTCTGTCTGTGATATTCCACTCCCAACGTATATCTGGATTTCCTTCTAGAGTTCTTTTTTTACAGGATCATTTTTATTTTAATCATACCCACCACTCCAGCTTGCTCCTTAAAAAAGAAAAATGAGGTCTGGGACTTCCCTGGTGGTCCAGTGGTTAAGACTCCACTTGCAGGGAAGAAGATCCCGCAAGCCACAGGGCGCAGCCAAAAAATAAAAATAAAAAAAGTAATGTCAAATTTATGTCCTCAGAATTGCTGCATATGAGACAGGGGTAGCTTATAAATCAGATTTTGTAGCTGGATAGTAAACCTTGCCTCTTTGAAGTGCTGCTAGGATGTGATTATCTCTGAACTATATAAAGTAGGAGAATACATTTTTCTCGTTGTATAAATCTGCCTGGAAATAATGTTTTGGTTATATTATTCTCCCCAGCTCCGATTATTCTTTCCCTTTCCCCCATTTGATGTTCACAACTCTTGGAACTTCTATAAGTGCAGGCGGCGGAGTGATTAGTACTCAGACACTAGAATCAGATACAGGCCTTGAGTTTTTTTTTTTTTTTTTTTTTGCGGTACGCAGACCTCTCACTGTTGTGGCCTCTCCCGTTGCGGTCCCGTTGCAGAGCACAGGATCCGGACATGCAGGCCCAGCGGCCATGGCTCACTGGCCCAGCCACTCTGCGGCATGTGGGATCCTCCCAGACCGGGGCACGAACCCTTGTCCCCTGCATCGGCAGGCGGACTCCCAACCACTGCGCCACCAGGGAAGCCCCAGGCCTTGAGTTTGTATTCAAGCATTTTCCCTTTCCAGCTTTGTTGGCTAAGCAAGTCACTGAATTTCTCTAATCCTATTTATAAATTCATTTTTAAAGCCTATTTCCTTATCTGTAATAGGTGGATTTTGATAGCAACTACCTTAGAGTTGCTGTGAAGGTAAATGGCATAGTAAGTGTTCAGTAAGTTTTAGCTATTATTGTCTTTTATCTCTTTGTCCAATTCTATTAGGTATAGTATAAAGTAAGTCAAAACACAAATTGCTTACGTTAAAAAAAAATTCAGCAGACTCCAAGGGTCCACAATGAACTGTCAGATTGAAGGGAAGTCTGTAGTTAAAGCAGAGAAAAATTTGTCTAGTATTGAGTGTGATTTTACACACACACATGCACGTGCACGCATACTTCTGTATGTATGTATATGTTTGTGTTTAATATCTGTATCTGTAAAGTATACATATTATATTAGGTCTACAGGGGGTATGGGTGGGATGGGGGAGGAGGAATGTTTTATTGCAGTCTTCCAAAGAACAGAATTTACCATAATTGGGAGGCAAGATGAATTAAAAAAAATTTCTTTTGATGCTATGGGACATGTTCCTTTGTAGCCTACATGCCAGCTCTTTGTAAGTCAACCAATGTGCTGAGAAAACTCACTTAAACCCTATTTATAAATCCATTTTTAAAGCAAAACTTCCTTCAGAAACCCCTTTCTTTCTTGGGAACTCCAGTTTTTCTGAGATTATAATTAAAAGGCCATTGTTCTTTTCATGGCAGTGTTTCCTAAAAGAACTGCCAGTTTTCTGGGGGGAAAATGTTACGCATGTTAGTCTTAGTTCACATTCAAAGTAATGGTACAAGAGAAAGAGACATAACCTTTGTTTTAATACACTAGTAAACCAGGGCAGTTACTGCAAGAGTCAGATTGTTTCTTTTGATAATGAATTATTGTTTGGAGAAGGCTCTCTGGGAAGAGGAAGTAAATCATGTTTCAATCCATTATTTTTAAAGTTTATTTTTACAAACAGATAATATATGTACTACATTCTATACAAAATTCCAAAGAAACACAGAGACAGGTGAGTTGTCCTGTATACCCCAGCTACCCAGCTGCTGTCTTGAAGTCAGTCTTTGCCTGCTTGAGATTCGATGCTCATTTTAAGTTTCCATTAGAGTGAGAGAAGCATGGCTTACTGACCAGGAGAACTCTAAGCAGCTCTTTATGGGCCCACCTCAGTATATTTCTGAAAACTTAGCAGTATGAATGTGAAGATTAGGAGATGAAAGCGGAAAGGTAGAATAGAAGGAATTTTAGAGGAATAGCAGTAGAGTTTTGTTATTGGGGGTGTATCTCCTCTGGTCAGTCATTGGCTCAGTGACCATTTGGCAGTGATCTTTTTTCCCCATGCAGACTTTTCTAAACATAATCATATAATCTGATCTCTCTGGATCTTTTAATTAGATTTACTTTTCCCTGTTTCTTTTCTTGTTTTAATGTGATAATAAGTGAAAATTGCCTGTTTTACCACCAGAACCTATACGTCATTAGCTGCATTATATACTTGGTTTAATTTCTAGTTACCTGTGATGGTAGCAGAGGAGTTCTAATTGTTCATTCTGTTCATTTCCTGTTAACAGACCTCATATTTAATTTTTTTTAACATTAAAAAGATTTGAGTGGCAGAAATGGTAAGTTGTGACAGGACATTTGTTTTGGACGAACTGGTGACCAAGACTGGGCATGTGTTGGCAGCAAGAGAGGAAAACAGGCATTTGTTCTTCCAGTGTGACATTTTGATCCTTTATCCTGTAATCCAGTGTATTAAGTGTATTATACAGGGGAAACACAGTACCTTTTCCCTGCATGTAAAGCACTGAGATGATGGAGATTATTGTTTCACTTTTCATGCTTTTAATTTTTACTAAAGGCCATGCTTGATGGTGTGGTTGGCAAAGAAAAATTAAGTCAGGAAAGAACCTCATGCATGCTATCATGTGATAGGTGAACTAGATAATCCTTCTCGATTTGTCTTAATAAAATATTATATCCATAATCATACTTACCAAGTGAACCTTTGATTTTTTTTCATCTTGGAATTTTTTGTCCTGATCACTAAGTTATAACTGAAGGTGATTCCATTTGTGGCATCATTATCTTAGTTAATGGATACTGTCATGAATGTATTATTGATTTAAAAAGCCATATTCTCTAGAATTTATCTTCTAGGTAAAATCATATACTGGGATAATCTGCAGAGTACCCAAGTGATATGGGTATTAAAATCAATAGCTAAACTGTAACCATTATGTTTCTTCTCTTGCTAGCAAAAGGATAATCATACAACTCTTAGTTTCTCAAGCTTTTAACAGGGACTTCAGTCAGAACTAAAAATGAGTTGACATTTTTGAGAATCTTTTCAATATACATAATTAATGAAGCTGCTACCTATTGCATCTCACTTATGCTTACAGAATATTTATATATAGCCTTACTGTGCTAATATTTAGCGACAGCTGAGAGCCTCACTGCAAAATGTTGTTGTAAATTCATTTTTACAGAGCTATAGTTTTTTGTCTGTTTTGTTTATTTTTCTGTGTTTTTATAATCTTAAAATTACTTTAAACATTCATTGGTTGTAGATTTCTTAGTTAAATTAGACATAATCTGTAATTTTGATAAAGTGTCCACTGTTTTTTCTTGCAGCTAGTATGGATTTCCGGGTCTGTTAAGTCAGGATACAAGTGTACTTTCTTAAATTTATTTATTTTATTTAGGGCTGCATTGGGTCTTCGTCGCGGTGCGGGCTTCTCATTGTGGTGGCTTCTCCTGCTGCGGAGCATGGGCTCTAGGCGCACGGGCTTCCGTAGTTGTGACACACGGGCTCAGTAGTTGTGGCTTGAGGACTCTAGCGGGCAGGCTCAGTAGTTGTGGCGCACGGGCCTAGCTGCTCCGTGGCATGTGGGATCCTACCGGTCCAGGGCTCAAACCCGTGTTCCCTGCATTTATAGGCGGATTCCTAACCACTGCGCCACCCGGGAAGCCCTCAACAGAATTTTTTTTTTTTTTTTTTGCGCGCGGGCCTCTCACTGTTGTGGCCTCTCCCATTGCAGAGCACAGGCTCCGGACGCAACAAGTGTACCTTCTTATATTTGGTAGCAATTTTTCATTTATCATACTGCCTGAGGTAAGGATACATTTGAGGTACCATATTTCATTGATTCTAAGATGCATTATTATTTCCTGTATTACGTAGAAAGAAAAATACCTCCTATTAAACTGACATGCCGTTGATTATTAAATATATCCCAACTTCAGAGATGTTAATATGAAAAACTGTGCAACTTAGTCTTGATGAATTATGGTAATATTGCCACCTTAACTTTGTAGAAGGCTTTGTAGAAAGCACTTATACATAAGTCATCTGATTTTATCCTCAAACTAAAGCTTATCTGTGAGGTGGATTAAATTATCCCATTTTCAGATGAGGAAATTGAATTTCATGGAGATTATGTGCTTTCCTAACATCATGTTACAGTGAACTATGGTTTCAAGGTCACATTTTCTTACTCTGAGACTTAAGGTGTGATTGACACCTGAAGTATCACCTCCCCACCCCCCAGTACATGCACGCCCATACACCTATAAAATTGTTTGGCCTAGATTTTTCTTTCCATTGCTTAATGTACATGTTTCATGTTTAAACTTCACTGTTTTGTGTTTTTTGTCTTGTTTTGGCTGCGAGGCATGTGGGATCTTAGTTCTCCAACCAGGGATCGAACCCATGCCCCCCTGCAGTGGAAGCACGAGTCTTAACCACTGGACCGCCAGGGAAGTCCCTAACCTTCACTTCTTTTACAGCTGTTCATGTGTCTTAATTCTACTGATAGTGTTGACTACTATTAAAATTATTATTGTTTTAATAGTAAATCATGAGGGACTCTCTGCTAATATGTGAATTGTTTTAATTCTGTGTTGCTTGACCATGAGGAAGCTATATATGCCATCATTGGTGGTTTATTATACATTTTGAAAGCAGTGTATCTCTTTCTATCTGACTGCGTAAAATGTTCAGGAACGGTTATGGGTTGAGATCTATGAAGTGATCCAGAGAAATAGTTGTACTGTTCTTGACAAATCAAGGTCATATCTGCTTCTTTCCCAGGTGGTGGGTAATGCTGTAGCAGCATTATCTGAAATCAGTGAATCTCACCCAAACAGCAACTTACTCGATCTGAATCCACAGAACATTAATAAGTTACTGACAGCCCTGAATGAGTGCACCGAACGGGGCCAGATTTTCATCCTGGACTGCCTGTCTAATTACAACCCTAAAGATGACCGGGAGGCTCAGAGGTCAGTCTGTTTTTCTGGATAGTATCTAGGAGTCTTGCCCGGTTCAATAATTTCTAGTAAGTCTGTATTAGAATAAGGGTCTGTTACGTTGGGAAAAGCAGTGGCTTATGGGATATATATTGCTATCCTGTGGTATTTTGTCAATGTATTTAGGAACATTTTAGGTGGTAGAGTAAACCATGCAAAAAATAGCTCTTCCTAAGAGGAGATGTGTATTTTTCATTTCTTCTTTGAACAGTATAGTTACAACCCTCTGAAAAACTCTCCCTCATCATGGTCTCACATCTCCCATACAGCAATTCCTAGCCATTTGGCAAACAAAGGTTTTTTGAGTGTCTCTCACTGTAGTAACAAAATTTTCGTTCTTTTAGATACATAGTAAGTGGCTTGATACTAGTTATTGAGCTGCCTTATACCTATAATTAGTACTAGAGAAACTGTGTTGGAGCCAGCAAAATGTATGATGTCTTCCGTTAGATATAGGAATCTCATCAGTCTGAATTTGGAGAAGATTTTGGAAGGCACACCTGGATTGTTCTGCTCAGCTATACCACTTTAGTGTTGCAGATTTTCTTTGACTATCAGATACTGACTACTAAATTTCATATACACATACATACATTTTAGTTTACAGAATTGGAAGTATCATCAGTTTTTATTGAGCATTTTGTGTATATAGGCACTGTACTAGGCAAAATAATTCTGAAGAATTGTTGGCTCTTCATTTCATTTTATTTTATTTATTATTATTTTCTTTTGCGGTACGTGGGCCTCTCATCGCTGTGGCCTCTCCCGTTGCGGAGCACAGGCTCCGGACGCGCAGGCTCAGCGGCCATGGCTCACGGACCCAGCCGCTCCGCGGCATGTGGGATCTTCCCAGACCGGGGCACGAACCCGTGTCCTCTGCATCGGTAGGCGGACTCTCAACCACTGCGCCACCAGGGAAGCCCTGGCTCTTCATTTTAATTATGGTAGATAGGAACCTTCCTTGCCCGGCTAAAGCTCGAGCTACTATAATGTAAGTGCTCTTCACTTGTCTGGGAAATTGTTCCTTCTGGATTTAACCAAAGCTCACCCTGATAGTTTCTTTCCATCACTGAAAGTACAAATATCTTCTGGAAATAACTTTACATACAATTTTATTTTCTCTTGGTCATTGACATCTCACACTTAACTCATTCACTCAGCAAATATTTATTGAGCCTGTGCTGTATGCCAGGCATTGTTCTAGGCTCTGAGGATATAGCAGTGGACAGACAAAAACCATAGCTCTTATGGAACACTTATTCTGAGGGATAGGGCAGAAGTATATATAATATGTATACGTAATACAGCATATAATAGGTCAGATGATGATAAGTGCTAACAAGAAAGATAAAGTAAGGAGGAGATCTAACAAATGCTGGGTGGTCAGGAAAGGTCTCCCTGAGAAGGTAGCATTTGTATAAATACCTAAAGGAGGTCAGGGAGTCAGCCAAGTAGATACAGGAGGAAGGGAGAGAAACACAGCTTACTTACCTTGTGTCCTTAACTGAGTCAGCTAGCCACTCACGTTGCCTAAGAGCTATCAAAATTAGGTTAATTTCTGAAGAACCCTCAATGGATAACTAAATATTCTATATTTTATGAGACATTTAAATGTAGGTGGCAGGGACTAGGAGAAGGGGATGAGGTTGAGAGAGTATTGCAGTGGTGTTGTGTTGTTAAAAACAAACAAACAAACAAACACCCTTCCCGAGATTCCCTTATTATGCTGAATGCAAGAGGTTGGGTGGTTTTCCCTGTCACCCCATCTCCTTCTGCATCTTACAGTGAAACTTCAGCCACAGTTGGTTGCTATCTCTCACTATGAAATAACTCTCAGAATGCTTAATTTGACTTCCTATAGGCTGAGGAGAAATGGGCTGTGAGGCAGGGAGCCCTTACATAATATGGGGAGACAGAGAGGTCTATAAAATAGGAAGGTAAATGGTGTGAGCTTCAGGTGTTTGGGGTATTGGCTAGTTCCCTTCCAGTTTGAACATCCCTTATTGCTGGTTTCCTAAAGTCTTCTGATATCCCTGCTCTGTTTGTAGTTTACTGGGATTGAGGCGTCCACAGTGTTGGATCCCAAATTTACCTATGTATGGAGTTTTGACTTTTCTAACTGATTTTCTAATTTCTTTATACCTGGGCCATGGGAACCTCTGAGAACATTACCTTATAGATTGGGTTGAGCAAAGAAATTATAATTTAAGGTACTAATTTTCATTTTCTGTCCTCAGTATCTGTGAGCGGGTAACTCCTCGGCTATCTCACGCCAACTCAGCAATGGTGCTTTCAGCAGTTAAAGTCCTAATGAAATTTCTAGAGTTGTTACCCAAGGACTCTGACTACTACAATATGCTGCTGAAGAAGTTGGCCCCTCCTCTTGTCACATTGCTGTCTGGGGAGCCAGAGGTGCAGTACGTCGCCCTGAGGAACATCAACCTAATCGTCCAGAAAAGGTTGGGAAAAAATGAATTGGTGATTAAAGTGTTTGTAATTTTGAATTAAACTTAATAACATCATTATTAAAGAGGACTGTGTTAAAACTCTGTTTAATGTATGGAAATGAAAATACTGTATGGTAGAGCAACTTGCCCAGGGTCAGGAGGCTAACAGTTGATTTTAGAGTGTTCCTACAATGAATGCCTGGTGTTGCTCTACAATTTAGTTTCTTTTCTGAAGGAACTCTTAGTTGTATGATAGCTAGTGTCTGCTTAATATGGTTCAGGCTGTAATTTAGATCAGGTTGTTGTTCTTCCAGTGGTTCTTCTCGGGAATATATACTTTACTCCCTAAATAGTATAAAAATAGTCTGCCAGATGGATCTGGTTAGAGGGGTGTTGAGGAAGTTTGTGAGTTGTTTTCCCCTGGAGTGGAGTGTGTGAATGGAGAGCAGAGAAGCACAGGTTAGGTATTAATGCAGACTCAGAAGGATATATCAATATATGCCTCACCTTCGTTATCTTGTGTTTCTGTGTACCACAGGCCTGAAATCTTGAAGCAGGAGATCAAAGTTTTCTTTGTTAAGTACAATGATCCCATCTATGTGAAACTAGAGAAATTGGACATCATGATTCGTTTGGCATCCCAAGCCAACGTTGCTCAGGTCAGACTTAAAGTATATTCAAGTTAAGATCTAATAACTTAGATCTTAAGATCTGGCCTTCAGAAAAACCTAGGCCATGAAATTGCTGTTGGAGAATCCTTAATGATTGTTTACTTCATGGATTTTTAACAGGTTCTGGCAGAACAGAAGGAATATGCCACAGAGGTGGATGTCGACTTTGTGTGCAAAGCTGTGCGGGCCATTGGACGGTGTGCCATCAAGGTGGAGGCAAGTGTCCCGTGGTAGTTGTGATCACGTTGTGGGACTCTGGGTATTCTCTTCACCTCTTTCCTTACATTTTTAAGTTTAAATTAAAAATACATTTTTAAGTTTATCAAAATAATAAAGCACATTGTTAAAATATTAAAGAATTTTTAATGAAAAACAGCTGTCCCTGGTCCCTCTCTTTCCCAAGGGAATCATGTTTAACTCTGTTCCTAGCTTTAGTTATTTTGATTACTTCCATATCTCTAATATCCTTATGCTGCTATTTATTGATTTACCAATTGTAGACATTGTCTATTAACTTTCTGCTGTGAGAGAAGCAACTTGGTTCATATACTCCATCACTCCTACTTCTACCCTTCTGTATAGATCCCCTGTATAGTTATATCATGAGGTTTTTGTTCCTATATTATCTTTGTAAATTGAGATAATATACCTTTATTTCTTGTTCTATCAACTAGAGTCTTGCAAAGCTTGCTGTGCGTATTATGCCTGTAAATATGTAGAGCCTACACAATCAAATGATTGCGTTTTCTTTCTTATGAAGGCTTTTGTTTTTTCTGTAGTTTATAATGGCCTTTGTCTTTTTTTTTTTTTTTTAATTTCATTGTGCCTTCATTGCACTCCTATCTTCTTCCAACTTTTCAAGCATAATATCAAATTAATAAAACTTTTCTTTTGTTCTAGACCCTTCTCTCTTCCAGTCCTGTGTCCTTCCAGTCCTTACTCCAGTCTGGGTGGTTGCTTTCTTGTGTTCTGCACAGCCGTCTTTCCATATAGCCTCCCTTCATTGCTGTTTCTTGTTATGGGTACTTTTTCATAGCATTCCTCTTTTTGTGGTTGCAATAGTTTCTTAAATCTCTTGTGATGTGAATTACAGTTTTTGGTTTTGCTTCTGCAGTTTGAATTTAATTATCTGGAGTATTTTATGGTGATGGTTGCATGTTTATATATGATTTTTTAATTGAAGTGTATACCATACTTACAGTAAATTACTGCCTATTTGTGTTAAAAATGAGATGACAGAAAAGTTGTCAGGACTTCTGTGCACATAGGCAGGGCTGTTGACTAGCAGGTTTCTGCTTTAGGGCAGGGAGTTGATCTTTACTTGGAAGTCCTCTTGAAGAGCTTCTCTGTGGTCTTAGAGGGCAGATTGGTTCTAGCTTGGTTGCAGCCTTCCAGTAGGTATTAAGGGTTACAACTTACAAGCACTGCTTTATCAGTCACCAAGCCGCTGTTGTTTTTCCTCATTCAGAAGTTTGTTGCAATTAATGATGGCTTCTGTGCACAACGATATTGTGGATTCAGAGCTCCATATTTGTTCTTACTACTTGACTACGTGCAATTCTGCTTTTTTTTCTTTTGGCATTTTATTTATTTATTTATTTATTTATTGGCTGTGTTGGTTCTTCATTGCCGCGCGTTGGCTTTCTCTAGTCGTGGTGAGTGGGGGCTACTCTTCGTTGAGGTGCATGGGGGCTTCTCATTTCGGTGGCTTCTCTTGTGGCAGAGCTCGGGCTCTAGGCGCGTGAGCCTCAGTATTTGCAGCACGCGGCCTCAGTAGTTGTGGCTTGTGGGCTCTAGAGCACAGGCTCAGTAGTTGTGGTACACAGGCTTATTTGCTTCGGCGTATGTGGGATCTTCCTGTACCAGGGCTCCAACCCATGTCCCCTGCATTGGCAGGAGGATTCTTAACCACTGCACCACCAGGGAAGTCCCTACAGTTCTACTTTGAGTCAGATTGGACCATATGATTTCACAAGGATAGTTACTAAAATAATTTGTACAGTATGACCAGTGCTTCACAGGAACAGAAGGAAACAGATGCTGTGAGAGAGAAGTGTCTCTGAAAGCCAAATTCCTAATTGGCCTTCCTTGTTTTTATTTACTGAATGCTGCTTCATATAGTTACCACTGATAAATCATTTAGTAGACTAGTTGTTATAGCAAGAAGTCAATTAATCCTGATTTCTACTTCTGGTTCTGCCAGCTCAGTTGCTTCACATACTTAATATATACTTCTGTTGCTCCATTTGAGAAATGGGAAAATCTGTTTATTGGATCTTGATGTGTTATGTCTTTTTTTTACTACCACACTTCTTAACTTACCACCAGTACTTAACCTTTTTCTTTTCTCATTGTGGAATAGCCACCTGCTTATGGTATTAATGCAGACAATTTTCAGAGCTATTTTGGTAGCAGAAGAGTCATTTTGTGCTTTTCACTGCCAGAATGTCATTGTCTTACTAACCTCTCTGACAGTGCTCTTGCAAAGAGTCTCATTCCAAAGTTAAAGAGATTTTTCTATCCCTGGAATTACTAGAAAGTGTTCTCAAAGCATCTAGATTCCTAGTGGCTGTTAGTACCGTCTATTGTGACTAAATGGAAAAGTTATCCATCATCTTCTGGAAGAGATGAACTTCTGGTGGCTCTCACTTCTTCCTTTGATTCAGGGTGCCCTGGTGGGAATATGAGTGTGTGAGGAATGAACCTCCTTTGGAAGCTTAAGATCAGCCTTCAAGAATACTGCCTTTTGGATAGTGTTCTCTTATCTCCAGTTACCTGGATTTGCCTAAGAACTTTTCTTAGAATTGGTTAAATCATGAAAATTATTAGTTGGAAAGAGTTGCCTAGTCCAGACACAGTTATTGGGGCAGGAGAGGCAGTGATTGCCTGTTTTTAACTAACCTATCCATGGGACAAGGGCAAGAACCAGCGAGGGAATTGTAATAGCCTTTCTCTGTAGCTTCCAGACTGAGCTGCTGCTTTTCTCTCAGGGCATCTGGCCCTTTTTAAATGTGTAGTTGGTTTCAAAGATATGACAGATGAGAAAAAAAGAATTTTAGTTTAGTGCTTAGCTAAGATAACAGGGCCTATTGTAAAATTGGGTGTTAAGAGTTGGAGTTGTTTTTTATCATGACTGTAAGTACAGGTGTTTCCTTGTTGCTTTAAGTATCCTGAGGTGAAAAAAATGTATAATTTTATCATATTAAGTTGGTTAGCTTAAAGATTAAGCATAAGCCATTGAGTCAATAAGTAACACTGAAAAAGCAATTTCATAGTACTGTTTTTTCAGTAACTTTTGCCTATTCTTTTTTGTTTGGTTGTTTTTTTTTAATAGATTTTACTCTCCACCCCACCTCCAGCTTTATTGAGGTATGATTGACAGATTTAAAGCTGTATATATTACAGCGTATATCTGTTTCTTTAAGGAGGAAATAAACCCCTGCCCTCCTTTTCCTACAAATAAAATGATTTGGTTGGGAGATTTATTTATATGTTTGGTTTTGTTTGAGAGAGGTTAAGTCACTAAGTTAAGGTATTCCTCACTTCCCACTCTTCTATTCTTTGGTGTTTACCATTTCTCAGTTTTGTAGCTCAAGATAAGGTACTGACTTATGTCTTATGCAAACAAAAAGCATATGTATTTACTACATAAAATCATTTTAAAAAGACAAGTTAAAAGTAGAACACTGCTTTCTCCTACCCCTGTTCTACCCTTCCAGAGATGATGTGGACATGATTTTAAGTCTTTGTTTACATAGTCCTCCATAAACAGGTGTGTTTTTTACAAAAACGAGATCATTCTACAAATGCTATTTAATGTTTTGTAGTCTGCTTTTTTTGCTTATTATACATGGACATTTTCCCATGTTACTGATAATATTTTACATCATTTTTAGTGGTTTGTAGACATACTGTGTGATTGCTTCATAATTATTTAGCCTTTCCCTTCCTGTATGGACCTTAAAGTTGTTTCTGCTCTTTTTCCAAATAATGGTTATAAGGAGGATCCTTGTAGCTAAATCTTTGATCTCTAGTTGAGGTGACATTTTCTTCATTACGCTTAGCCATTTGGAATTGCTTTTTCATACCATGTGTATCTTTTTTCAATGTGTTATCTTTTCCACATTGATTTTTTAAAGTTTTTTATAATTAATTAAAGGTATTAATTCATTTAATACCCCTTCATTTCATTAATAGTTATTTTCCCAATTATTTTCCTTTTGATTTCATTTGACTTCTTGATGCATAGGAGTTCACATTTCCTTATGTAGTGAGTTCTATCCATTTTCTCTCAATGGTATCTTTTTTAAAAAATAATAAATTTATTTATTTATTTATTTTGGGCTGCATTGGATCTTAGTTGCTGTGTGTGGGCTTTCTTTAGTTGCGGAGAATGGGGGCTACTCTTTTTCGTGGTGCGTGGGCTTCTCCTTGCGGTGGCTTCTCTTGTTGCAGAGCATAGTCTCTAGGTGCTCGGGCTTCAGTAGTTGTGGCATGCAGGCTCAGTAGTTTTGGCTCGTGGGCTCTAGAGCACAGGCTCAGTAGTTGTGGTCACGGGCTTAGTTGCTCTGTGGCATGTGGTATCTTCCTGGACCAGAGCTCGAACCCGTGTCCCCTACATTGGCAGGCGGATTCTTAACCACTGAGCCACCAGGGAAGTCCCTCTCCCAATGATATCTTTAGTGGACCACCTAGAAAATTGTGCTTCACTTCAAAGTTATATAAAATTCACTTTTATTTTCTACTTTAATGGCAATGGTTTGGTTAAAGATAAGAGTGTGGGGATCAAACACAAGAACAATTCATCCTTTCCTTACTGTTATGAAATGTTGCCTTTATCATATACTAAATTTTATATGTCTGTATGCCTTTCTCTGTCTCTGGACTTACTTTGTATATACAATGATTGGATATTTACTTTTGTTCCTCTGCCATACTGCTTTAATGGTGTTTTTAAAATTTAATCAAAAGCAATATAGTTGAGATGACAATTTGCTTGAAAATTACTATCCTAGACTTAATTGTTTTTGAATATTGATGCATCATGGGAGATGGCCTTATGTTTATCTTTATTATAATAATGAAACTAAGGGTTCAGTAAATGTTAGCTTTCTATCAAGCTTTATGCTGAGTACTTTATTTGTACTATCTAATTTGATAATGTAACCTTTACGTGCTTTATAATTTATCATAACTTTTATATTTAAAATTTCCCAACTGTTTTGCTGTTGTAATAACAGCACAGGAAATAACTAGCTGAAAATGAATAAAATAGAATTCAAAAATGGGAAAACTACAATAATAAAAGAGAACAGAATCATCATATATATGACCTCATATAAATAACCTCAAGATGCATTTTGTTTTCATTATATTGCTTGGAATAGTTTAAATTATAGTACCTTTAAAAGATTTTATTACAGAAATTTTTAGGTATACACTAAGGTAAAATTGATTAATGAGCTCTCATATACCCACCATCCATCTTGAACAAATATCAACACATTGCTGTTCCCATTTGATCTTCTCCCTCTCCCTCCCCCTTCAAGGGAGTGGGTTACTGTTATATTTTAATGCAGATCTCAGATGTGATCTTATTAGAGTAGTCCAATGTGTATATCTAATAGATAATGTCCTCTAAAAAAAATTGTCATGATATCGTTACCGTACTCAACAAACAGTAACTCTTAATCTCATTAAATACCTAGTCCATGTTCAGTTTTCCCTAATTGTGTCTAAATCTCTTCTTACAGTTGCCTTGTTCAAATCAAAATCTAAATGAGAGCTAGGTATACATTACATTTGGTTAATATGTCTCTTAAGTCTTTACTTATTTATTTGGGTACCATTTGTTGAAAGGACTAGATCATTAGGCTTGTAGAATTTTCCAGAGTCTAGATTTGGCTGATAGTATTTTAGTGATGTTGTTTATCTCATTCCTTCATCCCCTTTAGAAAATTAAATCCAGAGGCTTGGTAATATTCATATTCAGTGTTTTTGGCAAGAATACCTCTTAGATGCTGCTGTGAATTTCCTATTGCATCTTATTGGGAGGCATATAATGGAATGACCCATCATAATACATTGTAATATATGATAAATCAGTCCTTGGTTTTTAGGATCTCTCTTCTGGAACCTTCTTTTAAAAACTATGACTTATTGTTTCAATACATTAGTTTTGTCACTTGTATTTTTCCATATTCCCTTCATTAATAAAAGACTAATAGATTAAATTCTATTTTATAGATGAGCCATAGGCTGTGGAAAGTTGCAGTTTATCTAAGGCCATAGACTTGCAGTTATATAGCCCAGAAGATGGCAAATTTTTCTTAGAGTTTTTTGAGTCACAGAGAACTTTGAAAATATGATGAAAACTGTAAACCTCCCTGGAAAATATGCTTGTGTGCACAAATGAAATTTGGCAGTTTCATTTCAAGAGGTTTAAAGATGCCTTCTGTCTGTGCTCATTCATGAACTGCAGATAAAGACCTCTTCGCTTGGCTTATTCTTTCATTCTTATTCTTTCCTTCTACCTTGACTTATGCTTTCTTCTCATTTCTGTCATCCTGGCTATCCAAGATGATTTTTTTCACTTGAACTGTTTCTTGTAATGAGTAAAATTTGGAGTATGTCTAGAACTTCTGTATATCTCCATCAGATAACCCAGCCTCTAGTATAGTGTGGTCAAATTAAATGCCTCATCTTTTAGTCTAGTTTAGTTGATAACACCTGAATGTTCCAAAAAAAATATTTTTTATGTTTAGGTTGTGTTATTGGATGGATCATCTGACTTCTCAATATGTTCCTCTTTGCAGCAATCTGCAGAGTGCTATGTAAGCACATTGCTTGATCTCATCCAAACCAAAGTAAATTATGTGGTCCAAGAGTCAATTGTTATATCTTCCGCAAATACCCCAACAAGTACGTCCAGATACTTCTGCCCCTCTTCCTCAGATCATTTAGGAAATGTTTTAAGTAAGGCACTTTGAGGTTGCCTAGGTAAGAATTAATCTTTGTAAAGTAACTGGTCATAATTGAATACTTTATTAAAAATCAGAAACATATAAGTTGGTTAGCACAAGGATTAAAATCTGATTTTTCACTCTGCTTTATCACTTTTAGAAAAATTGAAGCTCTGTCTGAATATGCATTGTCAATTGGCATATATTAAAGTTAGCCAGATTCTTTGGTGATGAAGTTACTATTAAATAAGGATACCCATATATTCCACGTTGTCTGGGCATAATCCATTTTATGCCTCTTACCAGGCATGATTAATAATTGTGCCCCTTTTCACTCTCAGAAACGTCTCAGTTTGAATAATAAATTATATGGTCACCTTATTGTAAAAGCCAGGGAGGTGACAGCTTCACTATTCACTTAGTATGTTACCTAGTACTTGTAGAAAATTATAGAACATGCAACAATGAACTGTCAGAGTTTCAGGCCTTTTCTGAAGTATTGTAGCTGCTTCCATTAAGATATACAAAATCTACATTTTCACTCCAAAAAAATTTTCACATTGAGGCCTCTTAGTTATGAAACAAAAATACTTTTTCAGATTTGCTTATGAAGGCAAACAATTAAGGAATCTGAAAGAGTGAAATAAGAGCAGATCTTATAAGCATCCTAAATCTCATTTTACCTTTTAATCATAGAGGTGAACTGTGCTAAGGCTTCTGATTATCGTTAAAGATAATGTGAAATGAAGTGACTTACTGTTAGTTAGCTTAGTGGTGGACTCAGAATTAGAAGAAATATTTTAATAGGGTAGTGGTTTATTAAGCATTTTATATATATATATATAAATTCTAGAAATGGTATTTTTGGAAAAAGGATCATATACTTTTACCACTCTCCCAGGAAAGAGGAGGGTTGGGTTTCTAAACTTCTTGATTAAGTGGGGAAGTGTATACCTTAATATGCTTGGTAAAGAAATGTGTCCATTTCTGGTTTGTGTTACTGAGGGATCATGATAGTTTAATTTTAAGAAAGCATTATCGAGAACCTGGTTTAATCAGTGGAAATAGGGCAAACAATTAAGTGTATTATTCAGTTGTCCATATCTCATTTATTATACAATTTCATTCTGATGTTTAAAACTACATTAGCTGGGCTTCCCTCATGGCGCAGTGGTTGAGAGTCCGCCTGCCAATGCAGGGGACACGGGTTTGTGCCGCGGTCTGGGAAGATTCCACATGCCGCGGAGCGGCTGGGCCTGTAAGCCATGGCTGCTGAGCCTGCGCGTCCGGAACCTGTGCTCCGCAATGGGAGAGGCCCGCGTACCGCAAAAAAAAAAAAAATACACATTAGCCAAGGAGATGGATTTAACATGGTAAAGAATGAGAGCTATAGACCTGTAAAAATAAATACTTGAATTGCTTATTTCTTTAGAAAAACAGGTCATTAGTATGGGTGCCTTGGGAGGAAAGAACATAAAGATCTCTATAGAAAGCAGAGATAGGTGGATAAGAGACAAAATTACTGTTTCTGGATGCTATTGCTGTCTGACTCCATTTTCCTAATAGTAAAGTGGAATTTCTGTTCCTCTACGATGAAGGTAAAATGAAGTAATAGGAAAATTCTCTGATCTAGTTATGAGAAAGACTGTGAGAAATGTAAGGTAGTGGTATTATCTTAAACCATAGGTTAGTTTTTCCTTGTGAAAAGAATATCTGATAAGCTTTTATAAAGTTTATGGTCTAGTTATTAAAACATAATTGAAGGAAAATTGAAGACATTTATAATTTTCTGGCTTTAAAGCCTGTACATTCTCTTGGCTAAAAGTCTTTGTAGTTTGGTGGTGGTTTAGGGTACCTCCTCCATGGTTTTTTGCTTTTTAGCCTTCATTGTTTAATACACTTCTCAGTTTTGCCTTCAGTAACCATAGTCCATTTTGTTATATCAGATATGAAAGTATCATTGCCACTTTGTGTGAGAACTTAGACTCACTGGATGAGCCAGACGCTCGAGCAGCTATGATTTGGATTGTGGGAGAATATGCTGAAAGAATTGACAATGCAGATGAGTTACTAGAGAGCTTCCTGGAAGGTTTTCATGATGATAGCACCCAGGTAAGTTCCCATCTATATCTTAATGTATTAGATGTTTTGGGGACGACTTCAGGAAAGGTAAAGGTTAGGCAGTTTCATGTGTGTGAATTTATATACACATATGGTGTGTTCATTTTTCTCCCAAAAAGGGGTGACCTTTTTCAGTTGTGCTAACTTCTGTTGGAACAAGCCTGCCTAATTTAGACAGTGGTTCTCAAACTTTAATGAGGCTAGAAGCACCTAAGCACTGGTGTTTAACCTGTGTTAAAGGACAGGTTGCTGGGCCCCACCCCTAGAGTTTCTGAGTCAGTAGGTCTGAGATGGGCCTAAGCATGTTCATTTCTTACAAGGTTGAGGGTGGTGATGCTATTGCTGCTGCTGGTCCAGAACCACACTTTGACAACTACTGACTTAGAGCAGTAGTTATTACTTTTTAATTTTCTGTCACCTAAAGATGATTACCCATTGCTGTTAGTAATGGTTGTGGCTCAGTTGCAGCTGGGGTTTCTGTCTGGGGTGAAGGCTGGCATGTGCAGTTTGAAAAGATTCTTTGTGGATGGTTAGACTCCTTCCCATCTTCTGTCTGTCTTCTACCAAAACTGAGAGACTTTCGAGTCAAAGGCCCAGAGAAGCAGATAAATTATTAAAGCTTTTTCCCCGGCATTTGTACTCACTGCAAATTGAAGTTCATGTGTGTAATTTATCATAGTAATTTTAATAGGCCCTACAAGGAACATATACCAGCCAGTAGTCTCATGCTTCGGCAGGCAACTCTTTTTTTTTTTTAATTATTATTTCTAAATTTTATTCTTTTTTTTAAATAGATTTGTTTCATTTATTTATTTATTTATTTTTGGCTGCATTGGGTCTTCCATTACTGTGCGCAGGCTTTCTCTAGTTGCCGCGAGCGGGGGCCACTCTTCATTGAGGTGCGAGGGCTTCTCATTGTGGTGGCTTCTCTTGTTGCAGAGCACAGGCTCTAGGCGCGCAGGCTTCAGTTGTGGTGCATGGGCTTCGTTGCTCTGCGGCACGTGGGATCTTCCTGGACCAGGGCTCAAACCCGTGTCCCCTGCATTGGCAGGTGGATTCTTAACCACTGCACCACCAGGGAAGCCCTAGCATGCCACTCTTAATTGGTTGTGATCTGGCATAATTCTACTGTCTTGGCTCTTGCCTCAGTATGATAAATGATTCCCTAATTCCCTGGAAGTTGTAGCTTTTGGTGGAAGTAAATAATAAAGGATTTGGTCAGGAACCAGTTTTATTGCCATCAGTATGTTAGCGTGTACTTTAAGAAATACAGGTGATTATCTGGGCCAGAAACAAACCGGCAGTTTTTGATGCCAAAAAATGCAATTTGGAGATAGGAGGCTAGTGAGTTTTCAGTTGATGAAAACCTTTGACTGCTATTGTGGATATTGGCTGAGTTTTAACCTTTGTTTCTTAATCAAAATCAGAAAGACCTCATAGTCATATTTGGGAAAATATCACTTTGGAATTCGTGGTGTGGAATAATGCAAATGCCTTTCACTTTACCTATTAAATTACATTTGCTTAGGTACAGCTCACTCTGCTTACTGCCGTAGTGAAGCTGGTTTCTCAAGAAACCATCAGAAACGCAGGAGCTGGTACAGCAGGTCTTGAGTTTGGCAACACAGGTAAGAAGTCTGAAAAAAGCATGGAGTTGACTTGTCTTGTTTTAAATTCTAGGAAATTGTGAAACTTCTTCCAAGAAGGTTCATTTGCAGAGATTTTAAACGGAAGGAGTGCAGTCTTTAGATTCTGTTAAAAAAATAAAAACAGTGCCTCTTTTACATATTCTGCTGAATTAGAACTGGTTGCATGGCTTCTAAATGAATCGGCTGACTCCAGTTTTAATGATAATTCATGAAAATTGAACTTAGACTCTTTAGTGTTAATGAAGGACATGACTTTGTGAAAATGACATTGAGTCTCACAGTATCTCCTTCTGGGGGACTTAATTTCAGCTTTCAAATGAAAGTACCCTGTAGAGATGGTAAATGCTTTGACAAATATCTCGTGTGCTGTTCTACCTTCTAGATAAGTTGCCTTTCTCTTTAAGTACTTTTAAAGTGCTAATGCTGCTTCCTTAATTATTTAGTATTTTTGGTCCTTTTAGGGAGGGTTCTGATTTCAGGAATGTGGAAACCAGCTGAATACACAGAAATCAAAGTAATTACTTTTTCTGACGTAACTAGTATAATGATCAGTCCATCATGATCCAGTAATGTTCTTAATTGAATTTGAGAACAGGCTGGCTTTAGCAGGCTGTCAAGAGTTATGATGTGTGTTTACACATGGAATCTGATTCAGATATTCAATTTACCATTTTCCTCTTTCATCTCTTTATAGTTGTATATTAACAGCATTTGATCTCTTTTATAGTTCTTTAACCTAGTTCTGAGCTGTCATCTTTCTTTTTTTTTTTTTTTTTTTTTTTTGCTCTGGGGAGCTTTATTTCATATCAATAATGAACACAATTGGAGGACTAAATATGGTAAATCCTGTAATTAATTACTACGGTTGGGGTGTGCACTTAGTACACTTCTTGAAACCCAGTTCCAAACTGAGACCATAAATGTGAACCTTGAATAGTTGCCAATACATCATCTGTTAAGTGGTCAAAGCGCATCATTTTGTACATGATAAATGCAAAGTTCTTCTTTCCTCTGACAGTATTTAATTTTAGAAATGTCAGGAATCCATTTTAAGGAAAAGAAGTTCGACGGGCAGATAAGGCATTTGAATACTTAATGGAATACTATAAAGCAGACAACATTATTAAATAAGTTGTTTATAGAATATGCTATACAACTCTGAAAAAAATACAGCCAAGAAAACTGCTAGAGTCAAAGACTACTTTCTGACACTTGATTCAAGTACAGATGTTTTACAATCAATGAACTCAAATGTGAAGAAGACCTGAACTAAAAATTAAGATAATTGTCATGTCTGATTACTGATGCACATAAATATTACTGAGAATTATCACTTGATTATCTTTTTAGGAGCAGTTGACCAACAGTAGTTGAGTTAAAGGATGTCAGAAAATTCACTTCACAGAAAATAGAGGTGTCCCGCTCCACCCCTTGTATCTCTCAGTCTTCTCCATTTCTCCAACAAATTATGAATGAACTTTTTAATGTGCTATTTCCCCAAGTCTCTAAACCTTCACTTGACCCCATTATGGTTAGTGTGAAGATGCATCCATATGAGTATGTGGAGTCAAGGGCAGGCCATGGCTCACCATCTGTCCATGAAAAGTGGACTGGGAGGTTGTCCATCACTGATGAGGCATGTCTTGACACTAAGAGCAGAAATTGGTCATCTTCTGAATCAAAGTAGTTTAGGTTAGACGTTAATTTTCACGTTAGTGTTTAATAGGTCATCTACAGGGGGCCATTTTGAATAGAAATTGCCCCTTCTTAATCATGTAATGCTTATTACAGACTCTGTAGGGTGATTGCCATTAAATTAGCCATGTATTTGACTTCACCTTAGGGCCTTGAAGTTCATTTCTGTCTTTTGCTACAGGCCCTGGAGCCTCTCTCCTTTGTATGAAAGAAAGAGCTCTGGGGGGTGCTGGGAAGATGGCGGAAGAGTAAGACACGGAGATTGACTTCCTCCCCACAGATACACCAGAAATGCATCTACACGTGGAGCAACTCCTACAGAACACCTACTGAATGCTGGCAGAAGACCTCAGTCCTCCCAAAAGGCAAGAAACTCCCCACGTACCTGGGTACGGCAAAAGAAATAAAGAAAAAACTGAGACAAAAGAATAGGGACGGCACCTGCACCAGTGGGAGGGAGCTGTGAAGGAGGAAAAGTTTCCACACTCTAGGAAGCCCCGTCGCTGGCGGAGACTGGGGGAGGCGGAGGGGGGAGCTTCGGAGCCGCAGAGGAGAGCACAACAACAGGGGTGCGGCGGGCAAAGCAGGGAGATTCCCGCACAGAGGATCGGTGCCGACCAGCACTCACCAGCCCAAGAGGCTTGTCTGTTCACCCGCCGGGGCGGGCGGGGCTGTGAGCTGAGGCTCGGGTTTCGGTCGGAGCGCAGGGAGAGGACTGGGGTTGGCGGCTTGAACATAGCCTGAAGGGGTTAGTGCACCACGGCTAGGCTAGCCGGGAGGGAGTCCGGGGAAAAGTCTGCACCTGCCTAAGAGGCAAGAGACTTTGTATTCCCTCTTTGTTTCCTGGTGCGTGAGGAGAGGGGTTTAAGAGCATTGCTTAAAGGAGCTCCAGAGACGGGCGCGAGCTGCGGCTAAAAGCGTGGACCCCAGAGACGGGAGCGAGCCACGGCTAAAAGTGCGGATCCCAGAGACGGGCGCGAGCCGCGGCTAAAATCACGGACCTCAGAGACGGGCGGGAGACGCTAAGGCTGCTGCTGCTGCCACCAAGGGGCCTGTGTGCGAACACAGGTCACTATCCACACCCCTCTTCCGGGGAGCCTGTGTAGCCTGCCACTGCCAGGTTCCCGGGATCCAGGGACAACTTCCCAGGGAGAACGCACGGCGGGCCTCAGGCTGGTGCAACGTCACGCCGGCCTCTGCCGCCGCAGGCCCGCCCCGCACGCCGTGCCCCTCCCTCCCCCCCCCCTCCCCGGCCTGAGTGCGCCAGAGCCCCCGAATCAGTGGCTCCTTTAACCCCGTCCTGTCTGAGCAAAAAACAGTCGCCCTCCAGCGACCTACACACAGAGGCAGGGCCAAATCCAAAGCTGAGCCCCTGTGAGCTGTGAGAACAAAGAAGAGAAAGGGAAATCTCTCCCAGCAGCCTCAGAAACAGCGGATTAAAGCTCCACAATCAATTTGATGTACCTGCATCTATGGAATACATGAATAGACAACGAATCATCCCAAATTGAGGAGGTGGACTTCGAGAGCAAGGTCTATGATTTTTTACCCTTTTCCTCTTTTTGTGAATGTGTATGTGTGTGCTTCTGTGTGAGATCTTGTCTGTATAGCTTTGCTTCCACCATTTGTCCTAGGGTTCTATCCATTCATTGTTTTTTTTAAAAATTTTTTTCTTAATAATTAATTTTAATTTTAATAACTTTATTATACTTTACCTTCTTTCTTTCTTTCTTTCTTTCTTTCTTTCTTTCTTTCTTTCTTTCTTCCTTCCTTCCTTCCTTCCCTCCTTTCCTTCCTTCCTTCCTTCCTTCCTTCCTTCCTTCCTTCCTTCCTTCCTTCCTTCCTTCCTTCCTTCCTTCCCTCCTTTAGACAACGAATTATCCCAAATTGAGGAGGTGGATTTTGAGAGCAAGATTTATGATTTTTTCCCCTTTACCTCTTTTTGTGAGGGTGTATGTGTATGCTTCTGTGTGAGATTTTGTCTGTATAGCTTTGCTTCCAACATTTGTCCTAAGGTTCTATCCATCCCTTTTTTTAATCTAAATAATTATTTTTTAATTCAGTAACTTTATTATACTTTATTTTATGTATCTTCTTATTTTCTGTCTTTTTTCCTTCCTTCCCTCCTTCCTTCCTTCCTTCCTTCCTCCCTCCCTCCCTCCGTTCTTTCCTTCTTGCCTTCTTTCCTTCTTTTCTTCTTTCTTTCTTCCTTCTTTTCTTTCTTTCTTTCTTTCTTTCTTTCTTTCTTTCTCTCTTTCTCTCTTTCTCTCTTTCTTTCTTTCTCCCTTTCTTTCTTTCTTTCTTTCTTTCTTTCTTTCTTTCTTTCTTTCTTTCTTTCTTTCTTTCTTTCTTTCTTTCTTTCTTTCTTTCTTTCTTCATACTTCTACTAATTCTCTCTACTTTTTCTCCCTTTTATTCTGAGCCATGTGGATGAAAGGCTCTTGGTGCTCCAGCCAGGAGTCAGGGCTCTGCCTCTGAGGTGGGAGAGCCAACTGCAGGACACTGGTCAACAAGAGACCTCCCAACTCCACATAATATCAAATGCCAAAAATCTCCCAGAGACCTCCATCTTAACACCAGCACCCAGCTTCACTCAACGACCAGCAACCTACGGTGCTGGACAACCTATGCCAAACAACTAGCAAAACAGGGACACAACCCCATCCATTAGCCTAAAATCATAATAAGTCCACAGACAACCCAAAACACGCCACCAGACATGGACCTGCCCACTAGAGAGACAAGATCCAGCCTCATCCACCAGAACACAGGCACTAGTCCCCTCCACCAGGAAGCCTACACAACCCACTGAACCAACCTTAGCCACTGGAGACAGATATCAAAAACAACGGGAACTACGAACCTGCAGCCTGCAAAAAGGAGACCCCAAACACAGTAAGATAAGCAAAATGAGAAGACAGAAAAACACACAGCAGATGAAGGAGCAAGATAAAAATGCACCAGACCTAACAAATGAAGAGGAAATAGGCAGTCTTCCTGAAAAAGAATTCAGAATAATGATAGTAAGGATGATCCAAAATCTTGGAAATAGAATGGACAAAATGCAAGAAATATTTAACAAGGACCTAGAAGAAATAAAGATGAAACAAGCAACGATGAACAACACAATAAATGAAATTAAAAGTACTCTAGATGGGATCAATAGCAGAATAACTGAGGCAGAAGAACGGTTAAGTGACCTGGAAGATAAAAAATGGAAATAACTACTGGAGAGCAGAATAAAGAAAAAAGAATGAAAAGAACTGAGGACAGTCTAAGAGACCTCTGGGACAACATTAAACGCACCAACATTCGAATCATAGGGGTTCCAGAAGAAGAAGAGAAAAAGAAAGGGACTGAGAAAATATTTGAAGAGATTATAGTTGAAAACTTCCCTAATATGGGAAAGGAAATAGTTAATCAAGTCTAGGAAGCACAGAGAGTCCCATACAGGATAAATCCAAGGAGAAATACGCCAAGACACATATTAATCAAACTGTCAAAAATTAAATACAAAGAAAGCATATTAAAAGCAGCAAGGGAAAAACAACAAATAATACACAAGGGAATCCCCATAAGGTTAACAGCTGATCTCTCAGCAGAAACCCTGCAAGCCAGAGGGAGTGGCAGGACATATTGAAAGTGATGAAGGAGAAGAACCTGCAACCAAGATTACTCTACCCAGCAAGGATCTCATTCAGATTTGATGGAGAAATTAAAACCTTTACAGACAAGCAAACGCTGAGAGAGTTCAGCACCAACAAACCAGCTTTACAACAAATGCTAAAGGAACTTCTCTAGACAAGAAACACAAGAGAAGGAAAAGACCTATAATAACGAACCCAAAACAATTTAGAAAATGGGAATAGGAACATACATATCAATAATTACCTTAAATGTGAATGGACTAAATGCTCCCACCAAAAGACACAGATTGGCTGAATGGATACAAAAATAAGACCCTTATATATGCTGTCTACAAGAGACCCACTTCACACCTAGAGACACATACAGACTGAAAGTAAGAGGATGGAAAAAGATATTCCATGCAAATGGAAACCAAAAGAAAGCTGGAGTAGCAATTCTCATATCAGACAAAATAGACTTTAAAATAAAGACTATTAGAAGAGACAAAGAAGGACACTACATAATGATCAAGGGATCGATCCAAGAAGAAGATATAACAATTGTAAATATTTATGCACCTAACATAGGAGCACCTCAATACATAAGGCAAATACTAACAGCCATAAAAGAGGAAATTGACAGTAACACATTCATAGTAGGGGACTTTAATACCCCACTTTCACCAATGGACAGATCATCCAAAATGAAAATAAATAAGGAAACACAAGCTTTAAATGATACATTAAACAAGATGGACTTAATTGATATTTATAGGACACTCCATCCAAAAACAACAGAATACACATGCTTCTCAAGTGCTCATGCAACATTCTCCAGGATAGATCATATCTTAGGTCACAAATCAAGCCTTGGTAAATTTAAGAAAATAGAAATTGTATCAAGTATCTTTTCTGACCACAATGCCATGAGACTAGATATCAATTACAGGAAAAGATCTGTAAAAAATACAAACACATGGAGGCTAAACAATACACTACTTAATAATGAAGTGATCACTGAAGAAATCAAAGAGGAAATAAAAATTACCTAGAAACAAATGACAATGGAGACAAACGACCCAAAACCTATGGGATGCAGCAAAAGCAGTTCTAAGGGGGAAGTTTCTAGCAATACAAGCCCAGCTTAAGAAGCAGGAAACATCTCGAATAAACAACCTAACCTTGCACCTCAAGCAATTAGAGAAAGAAGAACAAAAAACCCAAAGCTAGCAGAAGGAAAGAAATCATAAAAATCAGATCAGAAATAAATGAAAAAGAAATGAAGGAAACAATAGCAAAGATCAATAAAACTAAAAGCTGGTTCTTTGAGAAGATAAACAAAATAGATAAACCACTAGCCAGACTCATCATCATTTAGCATCTGACATTTGTGTTACTCTCACTGATAATAAATCCAAGGTTGGGGCTCTTTTTCTAGAGGATTTACAAGGAGGATGAAAGGTGGCCTTAAACCTAGCTATAAGAAGCACCATAGCATCCTTATTAACCATTTGTATAATTAGACTTAAAATTGGAAATACTAAGCATTTAGTATTTGTTCTCTAGTTTAGAAATATTGCCTAGCTTGTCAACACTGAAGTCAGTCTAGTGTAGATCTGATATACAGAGCAACAGCAGGAGGAGAAAGACATAATAGAGAAGTAACATTTTACTTTGCATTCTTTCCACTCTCCTTTTTCCATTGGTACTGCATATGGATTCTAGAGTGCCATTGCCCAGATTTGGTTTCCATGCATTTTACTACACCTTTTTAGAGTTTTGATTTAGGTTAGTGTCATTGGTGTCCCTCTAGTCTCAGCCTCACTTGATGTCATGCTCAGATTGAAATTCAAAAGGGGAAGGGGAAACTCCCTGTAAATGAAGCATATTTCGGCCCTTGGGAATAGTGCCTTCCAGGCTAAGCTAGGATTATTTTAATTTTGCCTTTCTGAGGGGCAGCACGCCTGGTTGCTTTCTGAACTCTCTGCCTGCTCTGAATTCTCTGCCTGCTCATCCAGCTCGGTGTGGGGGATCCCTGCTGCAGATAGTAAACCAGTTGTCCTTCGCAGGAGTCTTGTCTTTGTGTACACACCCATTACATAGAGTAACCAGAAATGTGATTCAAAACTGAGCTATAGTGTTTTGGCACAACTTAGTAGCTTTGTTGTAAGGTTACTCCATTGGATATTATCCCCACAGACTTTTAATTGATTAAGAGATTATGTAACGTACTTGTTTACTAACATTACAGTAATACCTAGAAATGACAAATTTAAATAATGTAGAAAGATCAGGTGGAAAATTAAGCTTCCCTGTCCCCACTTCCCCATAAGTAGCCACTATTAACTTTTTCTGTGTCCTCTCAGAAGAAAAAAAGATCATGCATATACCTGTATGTTTGTATCCTTTAAATACTGTCAGTGGGATATACTGTTTTGCACCTTGTTTTTTCTCTACCACAGTCTTTTGAATGTCTGTATCCACTTTATTGATGTGTACCACAAAGTATTTAATCTTTCTCCTGGTGATGGACATTTAGATTATTCATCTAGTCCTATCCCCGCCCCCTTTTCTGTTATTATGATGTTACCATGAACATTCTTGTTTATGTGTATCATGGTATATTTTTGTAAGCGTATCTATAGGATAAACTTGGAATGTGCTTGATCATTTAAGCATTTAAAAATAGACATTACAGGGGCTTCCCTGGTGGAGCAGTGGTTGAGAGTCCGCCTGCCGATGCAGGGGACACGGGTTCATGCCCCGGTCCTGGGGGATCCCACATGCCGTGGAGCCACTAGGCCCGTGAGCCATGGCCTCTGAGCCTGCGCATCCGGAGCCTGTGCTCCACAGCGGGAGAGGTCACAGCAGTGAGAGGCCCGCGTACCACACACACACACAAAGACATTAGAGGGACTTCCCCGTGGTCCAGTGGTAAAGAATTCGCCTTCCAATGCAGGGGTCGTAGGTTCGATCCTTGGTTGGGGAACTAAGATCCCATATGCCACCGGGCAACTAATCCCACACACCACAGCTACTGAGCCTGCGTGCAACAACTACTGAGCCTGCGCACCTCAACTAGAGAGCCCATGTGCCACAAACTACAGAGCCCATGCTCTCTGGAGCCTGTGCTCCACAACGAGAGAGAGAAGTCAACACACCACAACTAGACAGAAGCCCACGTGCCACAGCGAAGAGCCTGCACAGCAACAAAAAGATCCTGCTTGCCGCAATGAAGATCCTTTGTGCTGCAACTAAGACCCAAAGCAGACAAAAATAAAACAATAAATTATTTTTTTTAAATAAGACATTACCGGGGCTTCCCCGGTGGTGCAGTGGTTGAGAGTCCGCCTGCCGATGCAGGGGACGCGGGTTCGTGCCCCGGTCCGGGAAGATCCCACATGCCGCGGAGCGGCTGGGCCCATGAGCCATGGCCACTGAGCCTGCGCGTCCAGAGCCTGTGCTCCGCAATGGGAGAGGTCACAACAGTGAGAGGCCCGCGTACCGTAAAAATAAATAAATAAATAAATAAATAAATAAATAAATAAGACATTACCAACTTACCGTCCAAAAAGGTGACACCAAATTATGTTCTCCAAAGCAGAATGTAATAGTGCCAGATTCCTTATATTCTCCTTCACTGAGCATTACTGACTTTTTGAATTTTTGACCCTCTGATAGATGAAAAATAGTATTTTGTACTATTAAATAGTGTCATTTTCTTCTTTTCTTTTTCCTTTTTTTCCTGTAATGTGGTTGAGTATATTCTCATGTTTACTAGCCACCCACTGACTAATGGGTATTCTGTCTTTAGTCAGGACAGTTCATGAATTCCTGTTGGTTTTTTATATGTGTGTGTGCGTGTGTGTGTGTGTGTGTGTAAACTGGTACACTCCAGGAGTATCACAGATTCTGGGGCCAGAGGGGGGTCACGAATGAATCATATAGAGAAAATAGGCATTCAGATTACTTAAATGACATCTGAATACTTACTATTTCCCAGAGACTATAACGAGAGTTAAAAATATACATAAGACATGGTCTTTGCCCTTAACACATTACTGATAATGAATTTGGTAATGATTTTTAAAAGTCTTCAAATATTGTAAACATGCGATTTTCATTAGATCAGTTTTTTCCCCTTTTAAGCCTTTTACCAAAGCTACTAACCAAAGAAACCCCATGTTATGCTCATTGGAATTTCTCCTTTCGCCATGGCTACCCATAGACTATTTTGGGGCTTGTTTTTCTTGTTTTGTTTGTTTTTGGCTTTGGTTTTGGGTTGGGTTTTTGTTTTGTTTGGTTGGGGGTTTTTTGTTTGTTTTTTGATTTTTGGTGGGTTCGTTTTGGTTTTTAAATAGTTGAGAATGATCTCAAAATTCAGCAAATATGACTTTATCCGGAGCCTTTTGCATTTGGCTTGGTATTTATGGTATAAAAATCACCTTAGTTGCCTAAGGAAGTGAAATCTTAATTTCATCTTTATTCAGAAGCGTCCTGTCTGGTTTCATTGGGCTTTATACTGTGTTTCAGGTCTGGCTGCCTGCAGTAAAGGCTAAGGGCCTGGAGATTCCGGGAATATTTACTCACCGCCAAGGGCACATCTATATGGAAATGAACTTCACCAACAAAGCTCTGCAGCACATGACAGACTTTGCAATTCAGTTTAACAAGATATAGGTAAGAAATCTGAGTTCCCCAGCTCGATCCTGACAGCAGTGTACTTTGTGTCCAACAAGAGAGTGTTCTATTTAGCAGTGGGTAAAAACTCTCGTGTTGGCAGATGTTTGATGTAGAGTGAGTGGAGGCTGTTGCACATCTGTTCAGTGGTCAGCTTCAACACTGGAGGCCCTAGGGAATTTTTCTGGGAAAACTCATCCATATGGAATAAGAAAACTGTCTTTGCCATTATAATCATACCTTTTCTATAATGTTTTGTAAATGAAATCACGTAGTATGGAGTCTTTTGCATTTGGTTTCTTTCACTTAGCATAACGCTTTGAGATGTCTCAGCAGTCTGTTCTGTTTTACTGAGTAGTGCTCCATCGATGCTTATACCGTGATTTGTTTACACTTTCACCAGTTGGTGGAACTGGGGGTTGTTTCCAGTTTTACCTTTTATGACTAAAGCGCCTGTGAATATTCACGTACAGGTCTTTGTGTGGATATATGTTTTCATTTTTCCTGGATAAATACCTAGCAGTGGTATTGCTGGGTCATATGGTAATAAGTGTGAATGTTCCAGCTGTTCCATACTCTTACCAATGCCAGCCATGCTTATACATGTATAGTAATATCCCATTTTAACTTGAATTTCCCTAATGACTAGTGATATTGAACATTCTTTTCATAATCTTATTGACCATTCTTATATCTTCTTTGGTGAAGTATCTGCTCAAATCATTCCTTTTTCTTTTTTTCTTTTTAATTGATTTATTATCAAGTAATAAATTTCTTTATATACTCTGGATACAAGTCCTTTGTCAGATATGTCTTGCAAATATTTTCTCCCAGTCTGTGGCTTGCCTTATTTTCTTAACAGTGTTTTTCAAAGAACAAGTTTTTTATTTTTTGTTTTATTTATTTATTTTTTTAAGGGAGATTGCGATTGGCACATATACACTGTTTTGTTTTGTTTTGCTTTTTTTGGCTACGTGGGGTCTTCGTTGCTGCGTGCCGGATTTCTCTAGTTGCCGTGAGCAGAGGCTACTACCTTCGTTGAGGTGTGCGGGCTTCTCATTGCAGTGGCTTCTCTTGTTGTGGAGCACGGGCTCTAGGAATGCGGGCTTCAGTAGTTGTGGCATGTGGGCTCAGTAGTTGTGGCTCTCAGGCTCTAGAGTGCAGGCTCAGTAGTTGTGGCTCACGGGCTTAGTTGCTCTGCAGCATGTGGGATCTTCCTGGACCAGGGATTGAACCTGTGTCCCCTGCATTGGCAGGAGGATTCTTAACCACTGCGCCACCAGGGAAGCCCAAGTTTTTTATTTAAATAAAGTTTACTTTACAATTTTTTCCTTTTTATGTCTTTTGCTTTTTGTGTTCTGTTTAACAAATCTTTGCCTAACCCACAGTTACAATTTTTTTTAATGTTTTTAATAGAAGTGTTAATAGATTTAGCTCCTACCTTTACCTTTTAGAATTCATTTTGAGGTACTTTTGGTGAGATAATATGTGTAAAGTAAGAGTCAAAGTAAACTTTTTTTCCGTAGTAAGTCTTGAAGTCAGATAGTATAAACCCTCCTACTATGTATGTTCTTTTTCAAAAATTGTTTTGGCAATTCTAGGTCTTTTGCCTGCTGGAATTTTGCTTGAGAGTGCAGTGAATGTGCAGATCAGTTTGAGGAAGAATTGGCATCAAACAATATTGAGTCTTCTAATCCATTAGCATAGCATGTCTCCCCATTTATCTAGGTCATCTTTAACTTCTCTCTGCAGTGTTTTATAATTTTTCGTGTACAGATCTTGCACATCTTTTGTCACATTTAAGTGCTTTATAGTTTTGATGTTATAGTAAGAAGCATATTTTAGTTTTTGGTTGTTGCTAGTATATAGAAATACAACTGATTTTTATACATTGAACTTGTATCTTGAAACTTCATTAAACTTACTGATTAGTTCTAGTAGCCTTTTTTTAGATTACTTATGGTTTTCCACATAGATAAATAATGAGAGCAAGATCAAAAGGGCAAAAGGGTTTTTTGACCCATAAGTGTTGATACCAAAATGAGTGATGTGTCTACTCAAAATCATTTCTTTATTGCATTTGGGACTCTAAAGTGTAGTTTATCTACAAAAAGGAAAATGTTTCTTCTGCTAGTCTTTGACTCTTGAAATTGATACTACCTATATAAACTCAATAATTATTTTATAAATATTAAAATCCCATCTTCCTTCCTGAGGCTCATTAGAACATAAATTCATTATAAATTTATATCATTGTTTATTTGTTACACCTATGGGCCTACCTTTCCTTTCTGCTCCATCTTTTTAAAATTGTATTCTTATGTTCCTGAGACGTAAGACATGTCTGTCTTCCCTCATATATTTTTGGGTTTTTTGTAACTTCAGACTCAGGCTTTTCCCATCTCTTTACTATTCTTGTATTATTATTAGGCAGGCTTCTCTGAGAAGTCAAACTTGTGGGTACTCACTGCCTGCCTTAGGCGAAGAAAGTGGCCAGATTTGAGTCTACAACTTATCCTTTGGGGTGTTGTTTGAAATGTTTAAGCCAATCAACTCTGCTTTACTTAGGCTGGCTCTTTCCCGATGATTGTATCCTGTGTAAGTAAGTAAAGAAGAAAGAAAATGAGAGTTACCAGTAAATCACCCTCTGGTCTGATCAGGCAGGTTATCAAGCAAGTGAAATAATATCATTATACTTTACAGGGTGGGTATTCTTAAGTGTTCTTTCTCCCAAAGATTATCTAAAGGAAGATGTAAAAGAAAAAGATGCTTATCAAACCTGTCCCTCTAGTGGCATGATAAACATAAGAAACTTTCAGAATCAGAGCATTAGCAAACCAGTTCTCTGCTTATGAATGTTTTCTCCTTCCTCAAATCTTCTTAATGGAAAAAAGAGGTTATGTTATAACTAGTGTTACAGCAAATTAGAATTGGGCACTTTAGTGCCTGCTATTCCTTATGTTTCCTTCAAATGGAGTAAAAAGCCATTGAAACCTAAAGACGTGACTAAATCCTGCCTCCTGATTAACCTCTGGGATTTCTTCATCCTCTCTCCTAGCTTTGGTGTCATCCCCAGCACTCCTCTGGACATCCATACACCACTGATGCCAAACCAGAACATTGATGTCTCCCTGCCTCAACACCTTGGGCCCAGTCATGAAGATGGAGCCTCTGAACAACCTGCAGGTTAGACTTTTACTTCACTCAGGGGGTACAGGTTTATGTCTTGCCAATGTTATCTGTAAAGCAACCCCTCTCTTTCTTATATTAGATTTGGTCATGGAATAGGGTTTGAAATAAATCTGTGGAGAAGACTTTTATTTTTCATTAAAAATACACACAGAAGTCACGCCTTGACACAAAGTTACTTTCTTTTTACTCAACAAACAAATGTTTCAAGGTGTTATGTGCAAACTTTTTTTTTCCTAAGACTTTCATAGGGAATTTGAACGTCACAAGAATAGATTTCAGTAGAGCTGTGTGGAGGTCATCTTTGAATACACAGCCATAAGTAGTTGAGTTTTCTGGATTTAAATATGATACGTGTGTGGTAAGTGTAGCGGCATCTTAGAGGAGCTCAGAACTTTATGAAGTTTATAAGAGCCTCTCCATCTTGAAAATATTGACTTTTTAGAATGCTTAAGGTCCTAGCTTAGAGTATCGTTTCGTTTTCACCACTTTGAATTTCTCTTTGAAATATAAGCCTTCTGGGGTTCGAGCAACATGAAGGCAGAGTAGTAAGCATGTAAGCTGAAGCTGTAGCAACCCTCAAGGGATAAAATACAGATATAAGCCCAAGAAGTTGAGGGTTTTAATGCTCACAAGGACAGAAGAGACCACCTTGGGCTGACCTGAGATGGGGAATTGTAACTGATCCCTGCACAAAGCTGAGAGCCTGGAAGGGCAAGTCCCTCAATGAAAGGGGAACTAGAAAAAGATTTCCACAGGGGCAAGTGATGAGAGAGTTCTCTTTGACCTGGGTTCTGGGCGACCTCTTGTGAGAAATCCAGGGCCCGAATTTATACTGTGTACGTGAAGAATTCTCCAAACCAGTAAATTAATGTAAAATTGGACCAGAACTGGTGAAACCCAGGGTACCTGGCGGAAGCAAATGCAGAACGGCCTTTATGCAATGGTTTTGAACTTTAAGGCCATCAGGACTCCCATCTGAGAAGAAAGTCTCTACTGAAAGTCAGCTCACAATTTAACCAAAAAAAAAACAAGAGGGAAAGGTGCACTGTGACTGACAGTCAGAAGATGCAACAAAGAGGATTGCTATCCCCTTCTATCGAGAACTTGAAATGATAGAATAGTATGAATGAGACTATAAAATATGTTTTAAATGATGAACAAAAAATTTCAACCTTCCACTTTCCAATCAAGACAGGTGGGATCCCATTGCTCAATCTCCTGGAAATACCAGTGTGGGATACTAATACTTATGGTGAGACATCAACAATAAAATTACTTAGAGTTGAAAGTAACATTCTCCAATAGTTTAAGTGCCAGTGCACCAAGCCTGCTTGCCAGTTGACTAACTACCTTGCTGCCTCAGCAGTTGACTGCTTCTTTCTCAGAAAAGGGTGTAATGATTTAGAGTGACGAGTGAGTCACAATATAACTTGGCTCAGTCTAGAAGAACAAAACAAGGATTTCTGTGCAGAAGGAATTGGCTCTCTTGCTATAATGAGACTAATGTGTTAAGGGGCTTTTCCAGCACAGAATCCTAAAAGAAACTAACTAACTCAAATTTACATCTCCTCTCTTTTCATTGAAGTCTAACCTCCTGTTGGCCCACAGAGCCTCAAGCCAAATATTTGAGGACAGTCAGCATGGGTGCGAGAATGCTTTACTTTAGAATTAGGAAAGGGAATTTGGGTCACAGAAATGAGGGCAAATTTCCTACTCTTAAAACCAAAAGGAAACAGTAAATAAATAAATGTCAGTTTACTTCCCTATTTGCATTTCCATTTCACATTCAGTGAAATGAACATCCCAAATAGGAACCCTCATAAAAGAAATTGAATCTTAGTCCAAACCCCTCCTTCAAAAGTATTGTTATGATATTAGGACTAGCAAGTTTTCATTTTCAGAAACGTGACATTATAAAAACAATCTTAAAAATTTTCTATCTAAGCAGAATATAATAAAGCAGCTTCCATCTGTAGTCAACTATCGATTCTCCATGTTTTCCCCATGGATTCTTTTCTTGCAGGGATGTCATAATAATGGGTATTTTCTCATTAATTGGTATTGCCCAATGGAGAAGATAAGCAAAAACTTGAAAAGAGGTGAAGTTTCTTTCCCCGCTGGGAGCAGCTCTATTTAATGTCTGCTAGTGCAAGGTGAAACTAATGACTAGCTTAAAGTGGTGGGCTACTTTAGATTTCAGCTTCCATTCTGCTCTTGTCCTAGTATGAACAAAAAGAATCAGATCTTAACTTCAACAAGCTTAGACCATAAAGATCCAGATAAAGCCAGGTAAAGGTTGATTGGCATTTAAATGTTATGCAAACATAATGTTTAAATTCAAGAGCTCATGCAGGAAAAATTAGTACTTTTCTAGTACTCCAGACCATAAAATCAGGAAAGAAAAAATGGGGGTTTAGGAAATGAAATTTTGAAAGCAGTGTGAGTTTTAGCTATTTTGGCTAATCTGATATCAACGTAGGACAGATAAATCAAACCTAGTCACCAAAACTGTAATGTAACATTTAGTACAAAAACTTTTCATTAAAAACATCGTCAAACTACTTATTGGCTTATAGTCTTTTTGAAAGATTATTGAAAGACACTGTTCCCTCTTAAAATGTAAAATAAGTTATAACTTAGGTGCCTACTAGAAATTTGAACCTAGAAAATTTTTTCAGCTGTACTAATAATGTTGGTTGTAAAAGCCTTTGTGAATTCAACTTATCAATATTACACAAAGTAAAGCTTAGCTTGTCCCCATTGGGAGCTTCTCTTGAGTTTATTTATATCATATAATTATATTCCTTAAAAAGAAAAGCGAATTGATCCCCTCTATTTAAATAAAACAAAAACCTTAACAAATGTCTAAATGAATTTTCTCTGAGTTTTCTCTGACTTTGATATCCTTGTTTTTCATTTCCTCTGTGTCAGTTGCTTAGAAACATTTTCCCAATATACTCCTTCAAACTTGATACCTGGCAGCTGACTGCTTCTTCAAGTCAGTGTCTGCAAAAAGACAGTAGAAAATGATATAACACATGTTCAACCCAATCTTTGTATAGATGCTGTAGTGTTCTCACAGCTGCTTGGCCTCCTTTTTCACCAGGCTGTAAACTCTTGTGAGAACATGGATAGCACCATTCTTTCAAATTTTAATTTTATCGGGATTGTAAAACTACAATTTAGAGTCAACTGGTTCTGTAGTTAGCTAAGAAAAACCCAGTCCCCAGCCTTCTGTCACCACGTATGGCCGTCATCTACATACATATTTCCAATCCTCCTGTTTTCCTGATAGAGCTGTCTTAGAATTTGCTTTCATCAGTGTTCATTGTTTATGTTATTATGATTATATATACTCCTCATAGCTGAGCTATATAGTGTGATTTTTTTTTCTCCATAAAATTTTTATAAGTAATTAGATATTTACACATTAATACCTGTCTTTTTGTTTAATTTTTTTTTTTTAATGAGATCAGCTTATGGATTATAGTATGGGACGGACTGGGAAGGTGCCAGGACCTATAGTGATGAGCTTCCCAGGAATAGACCAACAAACAGACAGGAGTAGCCCAGACAGACAGACAGAAAGACAGGGAAACAAAGCCAAATGGGTAAGAGGCCTAGGCCCAGCCTCAGCAGCTGTGTCTGGCCTCCAGATCCAGCTCTACCCTGGGGACCTGGGGGATGAGCACGGCTGGCAGGGGCCTCAGTTCTTGTAGGGTCCCCTCTCCTCACTCTCTCCTACCCTCACCAGCAGGCTGGGACCTTTGACGGGTGTTGTTTCTGGGAATGGTTGGTCTGGAGTCATGGGCAGAGGGGTCAAGGCTCTTGGAGGCTCCCTGGGGAGGTGGAGGCCTGGGTAGTATGGGGATAGCAGCAGCACTGGGGGGAATCTGATCAGGCAACAGGTGCCTGGGGTGGGGCACTGCTCAGCAGGGTCCCTATATCTAGGGCAGGCCCCCCACCCTGCCCACCACACCAACATGGTGCAATAAATAGAGTTTCAAGTAGTAAGTCAGTGTCAAGTAGGAGATCTGGGGGCTGGCAGACAGGCAGGGGCTTGAGAGAGGCCCCAGTCGGCCCACCAAGTGTTCTCAGTGGGCTCCAGCTATATCAAGTCTGTCTGTGTGCACTGGAGTAGGGACCTGGCCCCTGTGTCCACGTAGGGGCTCAGCCCCTCAGACCAGTGCCAAAGCCTGCTCAGTGGGGCAGAAGCAGGGCAGCATGGTGCCTACAGCATCCACGATGGCTGCCAGGTGCTCGTCCTGTGCCTGGGGCCCACAGAGCTGCCTGAAGTCTGCCAGGAGCAGCAAGTACTCAAGACTGTGGCCAGAGAAGCCTCGGCAGGCCAGGATCTGCGTAGCAATGACCTCCTCAGGCGCAGGGCCCAGGTAACCAGGGTTTTGCGGGGTGGCCACGTAGGCCAGTGCCTTGAGTGGTTGGTCAGGGGCATCTTGAGGGCAGAAGGTGACCTCCTTGGTATCATAGCTACCAAGCACTGCCTCCCACACGTTCAAGTACTTCAGGGCCTCATTGGCCTGCTCACCTTGCACCTGGTATGCCACACCACCCCAAGTGCAGCCCTCACGATCTTCAGGGAGGGTCACCACACGACCAGGCATCTTGTCACTTCCCCGATGGAAGGTATCTCCCTGTCAGAGACGGCCACTGTAGCGGTGCACGAAGCCCACACGGCTGTCGCTGTAGGCGAAGTCAGGCCTCCACACCAGGGAGCCGTACCCAGAAATCCACAGCGCTTGGGGGCCGCCGTCGTCCTGGGGGGTGGGGTGTTCTGGGCTGCCAACTCCTGCTTCATGGTGCCGGCCACAGAATGGGCCCGGACCGCCTCCAGGGCTGGTCTCCGGTGCGGGCATGGCAAGACAGACAGACGTACCCACCTGGCCTGGCACTGCTTGGCCGCTCCTGTTTGTTTAATTTTTTGTGTAACTGTAATTCATTCCCAAATTGCAGTGAGATCAGACTCTTCAAGATAGTCTTAATCAGTTTCACTTTCTTATAGTATCCTTTTGGAGTCTTTTGATTGTGTCAGTCTGAACAGACTTCCTTCAACACCTGGAACTGTCATCCTGGGATCTCCCTTCATAATAGCCCTGGGGATTCATTCCCTTCGCCTGTCTGGTATGTTGGGTCTCCTATTGTATTTTTCTTTCCTTGGTTTACTCCTTCATTTTGATGAAAAACATCCTCTAGTAGCTTCCTAAGAATAAGTATGTAGAGAATAAAGTTTTTGAGACTTCACATGTTTTAAAATGTCTTTTTTATCTTCACACTTGTCTGATGGTTTCTGTATATCATTCTAGGTTAGGAAAATAGTTTGCTTCCTAGTCTGAAGCCATTCTGATTGTTGATCCTTTTCTGTGCCGTGTGCTTTCTCAGTGAAAGTTTGTACGATCCTTTCTTTATCCTCCATGTTCTGAAGTTTCACAGTGATGTGCCTTGGTGTGTGTGTGTCTCTTTTCATCCATTTTACTAGGTACTTTTTGGGCTCTTTCAATGTAGAAACTTGTATCCTTCAGTTCTGGGAGTTTTTCTTTTTTATACATCTCCCTCCATTTTCTCTGTCTCTCTTATTGGAAGTTTTGCTATTTGAATGTTGACCCTCCTGGACCGGTCTCCCTTTCTCTTTTTTTTTTTTTTTTTTGGTCCTATTTTCCATCTCTTTCTCCTTTTGCTCTACATTCTAAAAACATTTTATGAAATTTTTTTTTAATCTTTTTTTATAGTGCATGGTTAAATTACTTTTTTTTTAACATCTTTATTGGGGTACAATTGCTTTACAATGGTGTGTTAGTTTCTGCTTTATAACAAAGTGAATCAGTTATACATATACATATGTTCCCATATCTCTTCCCTCTTGCGTCTCCCTCCCTCCCACCCTCCCTATCCCACCCCTCCAGGCAGTCACAAAGCACCAAGCCAGTATCCCTGTGCCATGCGGCTGCTTCCCACTAGCTATCTACCTTACTATGTTTGTTAGTGTGTATATGTCCATGACTCTCTCTCGCCCTGTCACAGCTCACCCTTCCCCCTCCCCATAACCTCAAGTCCGTTCTCTAGGAGGTCTGCGTCTTTATTCCTGCCTTACCCCTAGGTTCTTCATGACATTTTTTTTCCCTTAAATTCCATACATATGTGTTAGCATACGGTATTTGTCTTTTTCTTTCTGACTTACTTCACTCTGTATGACAGACTCTAGGTCTATCCACCTCATTACAAATAGCTCAATTTCGTTTCTTTTTATGGCTGAGTAATATTCCATTGTATATATGTGCCACATCTTCTTTATCCATTCACCCGATGATGGACACTTAGGTTGTTTCCATCTCCGGGCTATTGTAAATAGAGCTGCAATGAACATTTTGGTACATGACTCTTTTTGAATTTTGGTTTTCTCAGGGTATATGCCCAGTAGTGGGATTGCTGGGTCATATGGTAGTTCTATTTGTAGTTTTTTAAGGAACCTCCATACTGTTCTCTATAGTGGCTGAACCAATTCACATTCCCACCAGCAGTGCAAGAGTGTTCCCTTTTCTCCACACCCTCTCCAGCATTTATTGTTTCTAGATTTTTTGATGATGGCCATTCTGACTGGTGTGAGATGATATCTCATTGTAGTTTTGATTTGCATTTCTCTAATGATTAAAGATGTTGAGCATTCTTTCATGTGTTTGTTGGCAGTCTGTGTATCTTCTTTGGAGAAATGTCTATTTAGGTCTTCTGCCCATTTTTGGATTGGGTTGTTTGTTTTTTTGTTATTGAGCTGCATGAGCTGCTTGTAAATTTTGGAGATTAATCCTTTGTCGGTTGCTTCATTTGCAAATATTTTCTCCCATTCTGAGGGTTGTCTTTTGGTCTTGTTTATGGTTTCCTTTGCTGTGCAAAAGCTTTGAAGTTTCATTAGGTCCCATTTGTTTATTTTTGTTTTTATTTCCATTTCTCTAGGAGGTGGGTCAGAAAGGATCTTGCTGTGATTTATGTCATAGAGTGTTTTGCCTATGTTTTCCTCTAAGAGTTTGATAGTTTCTGGCCTTACATTTAGGTCTTTAATCCATTTTGAGCTTATTGTTGTGTATGGTGTTAGGGAGTGATCTAATCTCATACTTTTACATGTACCTGTCCAGTTTTCCCAGCACCACTTATTGAAGAGGCTGTCCTTTCTCCACTGTACATTACTGCCACCTTTATCAAAGATAAGGTGTCCATATGTGCATGGGTTTATCTCTGGGCTTTCTATCCTGTTCCATTGATCTATCTTTCTGTTTTTGTGCCAGTACCATACCGTCTTGATAACTGTAGCTTTGTAGTATAGTCTGAAGTCAGGGAGCCTGATTCCTCCAGTTCCTTCTTTCGTTCTCAAGATTGCTTTGGCTATTCGGGGTCTTTTGTGTTTCCATACAAATTGCAAAATTTTTTCTTCTAGTTCTGTGAAAAATGCCAGTGGTAGTTTGATAGGAATTGCATTGAATCTATAGATTGCTTTGGGTAGTAGAGTCATTTTCACAATGTTGATTCTTCCAATCCAAGAACATGGTATATCTCTCCATCTATTTGTATCATCTTTAATTTCTTTCATCAGTGTCTTATAATTTTCTGCATACAGGTCTTTTGTCTCCTTAGGTAGGTTTATTCCTAGATATTTTATTCTTTTTGTTGCAATGTTAAATGGGAGTGTTTTCTTGATTTCACTTTCAGATTTTTCATCATTAGTATATAGGAATGCCAGAGATTTCTGTGCATTAATTTTGTATCCTGCCACTTTACCAAATTCATTGATTAGCTCTAGTAGTTTTCTGGTAGCATCTTTAGGGTTCTTTATGTATAGGATCATGTCATCTGCAAACAGTGACAGCTTTACTTCTTCTTTTCCGATTTGGATTCCTTTTATTTCCTTTTCTTCTCTGATTGCTGTGGCTAAAACTTCCAAAACTATGTTGAATAAGAGTGGTGAGAGTGGGCAACCTTGTCTTGTTCCTGATCTTAGTGGAAATGCTTTCAGTTTTTCACCATTGAGGATGATGTTTGCTGTGGGCTTGTCATATATGGCCTTTATTATGTTGAGGAAAGTTCCCTCTATGCCTACTTTCTGCAGGGTTTTTATCATAAATGGGTGTTGAATTTTGTCAAAAGCTTTCTCTGCATCTATTGAGATGATCATATGGTTTTTCTCCTTCAGTTTGTTAATATGGTTTATCACATTGATAGATTTGCGTATATTGAAGAATCCTTGCATTCCTGGAATAAACCCCACTTGATCATGGTGTATGATCCTTTTAATGTGCTGTTGGATTCTGTTTGCTAGTATTTTGTTGAGGATTTTTGCATCTATGTTCATCAGTGATATTGGCCTGTAGTTTTCTTTCTTTGTGACATCCTTGTCTGGTTTTGGTATCAAGGTGATGGTGGCCTCGTAGAAGGAGTTTGGGAGTGTTCCTCCCTCTGCTATATTTTGGAAGAGTTTGAGAAGGATAGGTGTTAGCTCTTCTCTAAATGTTTGATAGAATTCGCCTGTGAAGCCATCTGGTCCTGGGCTTTTCTTTGTTGGAAGATTTTTAATCACAGTTTCAATTTCAGTGCTTGTGATTGGTCTGTTCATATTTTCTATTTCTTCCTGATTCAGTCTTGGCAGGTTGTGCATTTCTAAGAATTTATCCATTTCTTCCAGATTGTCCATTTTATTGGCATAGAGTTGCTTGTAGTAATCTCTCATGATCTCTTTTATTTCTGCAGTGTCAGTTGTTACCTCTCCTTTTTCATTTCTAATTCTATTGATTTGAGTCTTCTCCCTTTTTTTCTTGATGAGTCTGGCTAGTGGTTTATCTATTTTGTTTATCTTCTCAAAGAACCAGCTTTTAGTTTTATTGATCTTTGCTATTGTTTCCTTCATTTCTTTTTCATTTATTTCTGATCTGATTTTTATGATTTCTTTCCTTCTGCTAGCTTTGGGGTTTTTTTGTTCTTCTTTCTCTAATTGCTTGAGGTGCAAGGTTAGGTTGTTTATTCGAGATGTTTCCTGCTTCTTAAGCTGGGCTTGTATTGCTATAAACTTCCCCATTAGAACTGCTTTTGCTGCATCCCACAGGTTTTGGGTCGTTGTGTCTCCATTGTCATTTGTTTCTAGGTATTTTGATTTCCTCTTTGATTTCTTCAGTGATCACTTCATTATTAAGTAGTGTATTGTTTAGCCTCCATGTGTTTGTATTTTTTACAGATCTTTTCCTGTAATTGATATCTAGTCTCATGGCGTTGTGGTCAGAAAAGATACTTGATACAATTTCTATTTTCTTAAATTTACCAAGGCTTGATTTGTGACCTAAGATATGATCTATCCTGGAGAATGTTGCATGAGCACTTGAGAAGCATGTGTATTCTGTTGTTTTTGGATGGAGTGTCCTATAAATATCAATTAAGTCCATCTTGTTTAATGTATCATTTAAAGCTTGTGTTTCCTTATTTATTTTCATTTTGGATGATCTGTCCATGGGTGAAAGTGGGGTGTTTAAGTCCCCTACTATGAATGTGTTACTCTCGATTTCCTCTTTTATGGCTGTTAGTATTTGCCTTATGTATTGAGGTGCTCCTATGTTGGGTGCATAAATATTTACAATTGTTATATCTTCTTCTTGGATCGATCCCTTGATCATTATGTAGTGTCCTTCTTTGTCTCTTTTAATAGTCCTTATTTTAAAGTCTATTTTGTCTGATATGAGAATTGCTACTCCAGCTTTCTTTTGGTTTCCATTTGCATGGAATATCTTTTTCCATCCCCTTACTTTCAGTCTGTATGTGTCTCTAGGTCTGAAGTGGGTCTCTTGTAGACAGCATATATAAGGGTCTTGTTTTTGTATCCATTCAGCTAATCTGTGTCTTTTGGTGGGAGCATTTAGTCCATTTACATTTAAGGTAATTATCGATATGTATGTTCCTATTCCCATTTTCTAAATTGTTTTGGGTTCGTTATCATAGGTCTTTTCCTTCTCTTGTGTTTCTTGCCTAGAGAAGATCCTTTAGCATTTGTTGTAAAGCTGGTTTGTTGGTGCTGAACTCTCTCAGCTTTTGCTTGTCTGTAAAAGTTTTAATTTCTCCATCAAATCTGAATGAGATCCTTGCTGGGTAGAGTAGTCTTGGCTGCAGGTTTTTCTCCTTCATCACTTTCAGTATGTCCTGCCACTCCCTTCTGGCTTGTAGGGTTTCTGCTGAGAGATCAGCTGTTAACCTTATGGGGATTCCCTTGTGTGTTATTTGTTGTTTTTCCCTTGCTGCTTTTAATATGCTTTCTTTGTATTTAATTTTTGACAGTTTGATTAATATGTGTCTTGGCGTATTTCTCCTTGGATTTATCCTGTATGGGACTCTCTGTGCTTCCTGGACTTGATTAACTATTTCCTTTCCCATATTAGGGAAGTTTTCAACTATAATCTCTTCAAATATTTTCTCAGTCCCTTTCTTTTTCTCTTCTTCTTCTGGAACCCCTATAATTCGAATGTTGGTGCGTTTAATGTTGTCCCAGAGGTCTCTGAGACTGTCCTCAGTTCTTTTCATTCTTTTTTCTTTATTCTGCTCTGCAGTAGTTATCTCCACTATTTTATCTTCCAGGTCACTTATCCGTTCTTCTGCCTCAGTTATTCTGCTATTGATCCCATCTAGAGTACTTTTAATTTCATTTATTGTGTTGTTCATCATTGCTTGTTTCATCTTTAGTTCTTCTAGGTCCTTGTTAACTGATTCTTGCATTTTGTCCATTCTATTGTCCATTCTATCTCCAAGATTTCGGATCAACCTTACTATCATTATTCTGAATTCTTTTTCAGGTAGACTGCCTATTTCCTCTTCATTTGTTAGGTCTGGTGCATTTTTATCTTGCTCCTTTATCTGCTATGTGTTTTTCTGTCTTCTCATTTTGGTTATCTTACTGTGTTTGGGGTCTCCTTTTTGCAGGCTGCAGGTTCTTAGTTCCTCCTGTTTTTGATGTCTGTCTCCAGTTGCTAAGGTTGGTTCAGTGGGTTGTGTAGGCTTCCTGGTGGAGGGGACTAGTGCCTGTGTTGTGGTGGATGAGGCTGGATCTTGTCTCTCTAGTGGGCAGGTTCACGTCTGGTCGTGTGTTTTGGGGTGTCTGTGGCCTTATTATGATTTTAGGCAGCCTCTCTGCTAATGGGTGGGGTTGTGTTCCTGTTTTGCTAGTTGTTTGGCATAGGTTTTCCAGCACTGTGGCTTGCTGGTCGTTGAGTGAAGCTGGGTGCTGGTGTTAAGATGGAGGTCTTTGGGAGATTTTCGCCGTTTGATATTATGTGGAGCTGGGAGGTCTCTTGTTGACCAGTGTCCTGAAGTTGGCTCTCCTACCTCAGAGGCAGAGCCCTGCCTCCTGGCTGGAGCACCAAGAGCTTTTCATCCACACGGCTCAGGATAAAAGGGAGAAAAAGTAGAGGGAATTAGTAGAAGTATGAGGAAAGAAAGAAGGAAAGGAGGGTAGGAAGGAAGGAAGAAAGAAAGAAAGAGGCAAAGAAGGAAAGAAGACAAGAAGGAAAGAAAGGAGGGAGGGAGGAAGGAAGGAAGGAGGGAGGGAAAGAAGGAAAAAAGACAGAAAGAAAGAAGATACAGTAAAAATAAAGTATAATAAAGTTATTGAATTAAAAAATTCTTATTTAGAAAAAAAAAGAAAAGGGGGATGGATAGAACCTTAGGACAAATGTTGGAAGCAAAGCTATACTGACAAAATCTTACACAGAAGCATACACATACACCCTCACTAAAAGAGGTAAATGGGGAAAAATCATAAATCTTGCTGTCAGAGACCACCTCCTCAATTTGGGATGATTCGTTGTCTAAAGGAGGGAAGGAAGGACGGAAAGAAAGAAAGAAAGAACGAAGGTAAAGTATAATATTGTTATTAAAATTAATTATTAAAAAAAAAGTAAAAAAAAACATGGACGGATAGAACCCTAGGACAAATGGTGGAAGCAAGACTATACAGACAAGATCTCACACAGAAGCATACACATACACATTCACAAAAAGAGGAAAGGGGAAAAAATCATAGATCTTGCTCCTAAAGTCCACTTCCTTAATTTGGGATGATTGGTTGTCTATTCAGGTATTCCACAGATGCAGGGTATATCAAGTTGATTGTGGAGCTTTAATCCGCTGCTTCTGAGGCTGCTGGGAGAGATTTCCCTTTCTCTTCTTTGTTCTCACAGCTCACCGGGGCTCAGCTTTGGATTTGGCCCTGCCACTGCGTGTAGGTCGCTGGAGGGCGTCTGTTTTTTGCTCAGACAGGATGGGGTTAAAAGAACCGCTGATTCGGGGGCTCTGGCGCACTCAGGCCGGCGGGGAGGGAGGGGCACGGAGTGCGGAGCGGGCCTGCGGTGGCAAAGGCCGGCGTGACTTTGCACCAGCCTGAGGCGCGCTGTGCGTTCTCCCTGGGAAGTTGTCCCTGGATCCCGGGAACCTGGCAGTGGCGGGCTGCACAGGCTCCGCGGAAGAGGGGTGTGGAGAGTGACCTGTGCTCGCACACAGGCCCCTCGGTGGCGGCAGCAGCAGCCTTAACGTCTCCCGCCCGCCTCTGGGGTCCGCGCTTTTAGCAGCGGTTTGCGCCCGTCTCTGGATTCCGCGCTTTCAGCCGCGGCTCGCGCCCGTCTCTGGGGTTCGCGCTTTTACCGCGGCTCGCGCCCGTCTCTGGAGTTCCTTTAAGCAGCGTTCTTAAACCCCTCTCCTCACGCCCCAGGAAACAAAGAGGGAAGGAAAAGTCTCCTGCCTCTTCGGCAGGTGCAGACTTTTCCCCGACTCCCTCCCGGCTAGCTGTGGTGCACTAACCCCTTCAGGCTATGTTCAAGCCGCCAACCCCAGTCCTCTCCCTGCGCTCCGGCCTCAGCTCGCAGCCCCGCCCGCCCCGGCGCGTGAGCAGACAAGCCTCTCGGGCTGGTGAGTGCTGGTTGGCACCGATCCTCTGTGCGGGAATCTCCCCGCTTTGCCCTCCGCACCCGTTGCTGTGCACTCCTCCGCGGCTTCGAAGCTCCCCCCTCCGCCTCCCGCAGTCTCCGCCCGCGAAGGGGCTTCCTAGTGTGTGGAAACTTTTCCTCCTTCACAGCTCCCTCCCACTGGTGCAGGTGCCGTCCCTATTCTTTTGTCTCTGTTTTTTCTTTTTTTCTTTTGCCCTACCCAGGTATGTGGAGAATTTCTTGCCTTTTGGGAGGTCTGAGGTCTTCTGCCAGCCTTCAGCAGGTGTTCTGTAGGAGCTGTTCCACGTGTAGATGTATTTCTGGTGTATCTGTGGGGAGGAAGGTGATCTCCGCGTCTTACTCTTCCGCCATCTTCCGCCTTCTCTATGAAAAATTTTTAACTCTACAAAAGTAAACAAAATAGTGTAATGAGTCCCTGTGTGCCCATCATCTAGCTTCAATAATTATCAACCCATAGTTAATATTGTTTCATCTATACCCCTGTCCACAGCGTATTGTTTTGACGTGAATGTTAGGCATTTATATCATTTTATCTGTAAATATTTCAATATATATGTTTAAAACAGATGGTGTCTTATTAAAAACATAACCACAATAACTATGTGCACATTAAAAAATTAACAAGAATTCGTTAACATCAAATATCCAGTCAGTTCTCAAGTTTTTAATTATCTCCGTATCTTAAACTTTTTGTTTGTTTTTTTTATTACTGTTTGTTTGAATCAGTAAAGTGCACGTATTATGATGGGTTGATATCTCATAAGGCTTCTTAGCTACACTGTTCAGTATGATAGCCACTAGCCACTTATGGTTATATAAATTGAAGTTAATTAAAATAAAATAAAAAATTCATTTCCTCAGTTGCATCAGCCACATTTCAAATGTTCGCATGGCTGGTGGTTACTAGATTGGGCAGTGCAGAAGTAGAATGTTTCCATCATTACAGAAAGTTCTGTTGGACAGTGCTGATCTATGGCCACCCTCTCTTTTTCTTTTATGTTTGGTTTTCAGCAGCTTGACTGTTATGGACCTAGGTGTTTTCATTGTATTTATCTGGCTTTCAGCTGCTTGACTGTTAAGTACCTAGGTGTTTTCATTGAGCTTGGATCTGTAAATTGATAGTTTCTGCCAAATTTGGGAAATTTTTTTCCATTATTTCTTTAAATTTTTTTCCGCCTCAGCATCCCTGTTCCCTCCTTTCAGACCTCCACTTACACATATGTGTAACCACTCGATATTGTCCCTCAGATCACTAAGGGTGGTTTTTAGTTAGTGTTTTCTTCCTTTGTGTTCTTCAGATGAGGTGATTCCTGTTGATCTGTCTTCAAGTATACAGACACTCCTTTTATAGGCTACAGTGTTCTGTTACATCCATTCAGTATAACTTTCATTTCAATATTGTACTTTTCGGGACTTCCCTGGCAGTCCAGTGGTTAAAACTCTGCACTTCCACTGCAGGGGGCACAGGTTCAGGCCCTGGTCTGGGAACTAAGATCCCACAGGCCGCACGGCACGGCCAAAAATAAAAAATAAAAACAGCAACAGATACTGTACTTTTCAGTTCTAGGACTTCCATTTGGTTCTTTGCTAAAATTCCCCATCTTTTCACTCAGGAGTGCAACTGAAGAACCCTGTTTCATAGCCTACTCTTCCTTTATTCAACTTCTACCCTTTGGACATCCCTTGGGCCTAAGAATATGCTTACTGACCCTCAGGAAAAGTGACCAGTAGAAGTATTTCAAGAAGGCCCTGGAAACAGTGTTAGGGCTTTTAAGCCAGGAAATTCTATGTGTTCTACCTGGGCATGTCTCTTTGGCCGTGTGGATTCTTCTATACAGGGGTTCCGAGGAGGCCAGAGGAAGATCAGAGTATGGCCCTCTAAACCATGAGGGCCAGGTTAGGAGCTCCAGTTACCCATCACCGAGGGTAGCTGGAATCCTCTGTGTCAGTACTTTCATGTCTTTCTTTAGGGGCTGGCTTATTTTTTCAAAAAATTATCCTTGCCTCTCCTGTTTAGAATATAAAGAGTTTCTAGCAGCCTCCTGGGAGCTAAATTGGGAAAGAGGGCTGGAGAGTCTCAGCATTCAGTATATGCATAAATTCACTTCCTTCACCACCCCTCAGCCATGCCTGGCATCCCCTTCAAAGTGCCATCTATCTTACTATTTTATTTATTTTATTTTTTATATATTTATTTATTTTTGGCTGCATTGGGTCTTCATTGCTGCACACAGGCTTTCTCTAGTTGTGGTGAGCGGGGTCTACTCTTTGTTTGGGTGCACTGGCTTCTCATTGCGGTGGCTTCTCATGTGGAGCACAGGCTCTAGGTGCACAGGCTTCAGTAGTTGTGGCACGTGGGCTCAGTAGTTGTGGCACATGGGCTTAGTTGCTCCGTGGCATGTGGGATCTTCCCAGACCAGGGCTCAAACATGTGTCCCCTGTGTTGGCAGGTGGATTCTTAACCACTGCGCCACCAGGGAAGTCCCAAAGTGCCATCTATCTTATTTTCTCTGAAAGAATCAATCTTTCAGTTTTATTGAGGGGCTGAGGTAGCTTAGAATGGTGGGGGGATCTAGGGCTGTAACAGTTTCTTGATCCTCTTTCTTTTAACATCCCCTCCCCCCATTTCCCCTCCATACAGTTCCAGAGGCGCTACCAGTCCTAAGCCTTTGAGAATTCTGTGGTATTTTTGCTAACACCATTTGTTTCACAGTTACTGAGATTTTGTTGCAGTTGTATTTTCTCTTCCCCATCTCTATGAATTTATACCTTTAAATTTTTTCCCTTTAATTATGGCAGAATTTCTTCCAAGAGAAAGAAAATTTAAATGTGATTTTAAGTCTACTATCTTTACCTGAAAGCCTGATGGCCCCTTCATAAAAATTCTTCTTTCTTCTATACTACTTTATGGTTAGAGGTTAACCTATGGATAAAGAATTGGTCCTTTAGTGTATATGATTTTTATTATCTATCTTTGTATCCCCTTTATACCCCACATAAGTGTTGTTTAATAAGAGGATGGATATTAATTAGGGAAAAGCCATAATGTCTTGGTTTTTTCTTTAGATGTCTCTTCTAAAACAAGGCAGTATTCATCAACTGTGTTCATTTAACCTTTGAATGATTAGGGCAGGAAGTGCTGAGGATGCTAGCTGCAAAGGACACAATCTTACAATCCCATTTATTCATATCTTTAAGATCTTTGTCAGCCAAAAGGGTTTTTTTGTTTGTTTTCTTTGGCTGCATCGGGTCTTAGTTGTGGCACCCGGGCGCTAGAGTGCGGGCTTAGTTGCCCCACAGCATGTGGGATCTTAGTTCCCTGACCACAGATCAAACCCGCATCCCCTGCATTGGAAGGCGGATTCTTAACCACTGGACCATCAGGGAAGTCCCCAAAAGTTTTTTTTTTTTTTTTTTTTTTTGCCAGTGTATGGCTCTGAGAAAAGTGTGTCCGTTGCTACTCCTATATTGCAGTCCCAGCCTGTGAGACAATCAGTTGCAGATGGTGCCTGTCCCTAATATTTCATGTTTTACATATGTCTGTTCACACTCAGAAAGCTCACAGTTGTAGCTATTGTACCAGGAAAACTGGTAAATGCCTCCAAACGGAAGACCTTTTCAGCAGCTTCCATCAAAGGAAGCAAACCAGCTTGGCATTCACTGACTTTTCTTGACTGTTGTGCAAGCCAAACAACCTCAGTATTAAAGCCTCCTTTGGTCTTCCGGGATCCACAGTTGAGGACAGTGCACTCTGATTGCTTTTATGGAACCACATGCTGCTTGAATAGACGTTGAGTCCTTGAGGTGGTGGATCTTAGGAGAACTATAAGAGATTCCCAGGTCACAGATAGATCCAATGCTGAAAATAACCCCTGTAGACAGGACAGAATCTGAAATATTCCATTAGCAGTATGTAGGTAATGGTTATGAAGATCTTGGTTATGAAAGATGAAAATATTTTACCACCAAAGAAAAAATTGTTTTTTCTGATTGCTGCTTCAAATTTGATATATTTTTCTTGTCACATCAGGACTATAAATGTTTCTTTTAATCTCATCTGAGAAATAGGGTATCTTATATACTAGATGTTCCTTTTTCACTAGGTTGGCCTTAGTAAGAACCCTCTTTATCCTTTTTGTCTGGATGATCAAGATTCTGCTAGACAGTATCTTTTGTCTTTCTATAACCAGAACTCAACTACTGGCTTCTGGGACTCTCTTTTAGGATATGTTTATTTTTTAATTTTTATTTATTTTTTTATTTTGGCTGCGTTGGGTCTTCATTGCTGTGTGTGGGCTTTCTCTAGTTGTGGTGAGCGGGGGCTACTCTTCGTTGTAATGCACAGGTTTCTCCTTGCGGTGGCTTCTCTTTGTTGTGGAGCATGGGCTCTAGGCGCACGGGCTTCAGTAGTTGCGGCATGCAGACTCAGTAGTTGTGGCTTGCAGGCTGTAGAGCACGGGCTCAGTAGTGGCTCCTCAGCATGTGGGATCTTCCTGGACCAGGGATTGAACCTGTGTCCCCTGCGTTGGCAGGCGGATTGTTTTTCAGTGCGCCAGCAGGGAAAGTCCCAGGAATATGTTTGTTAATAGCGACGGCCCTGCTTGAATAACCACACATAAGCAGTAGATAAGAATTCTGTATTCTGAGGAACTTCCCTGGCAGTCCAGTGGTTAAGACTCTGTGCTTTCACTGCAGAGGCTGCGGGTTCGATGTCTGGTCGGGGAACTAAGGTCCCACATGCTGTGTGGCTCTGTCTCAGCAGAGGGCCACGCTGCTCCACCTTCCCCTGGGGAACCTACACAAACCTTGAACTTTTCCGGGGTTCAGAGTCTCCGATGTCTCCTCCTCCCCGCCGCCCCCGCCCTGCCCCCGGATGCCCGATGTCTCGGTGCAGCCTGGCATCTTCTCTCTCTCTCTCTCTCTCTCTCTCTCTCTCTCTCTCTCTCTCTCTCTCTCTCTCGGAGTCAGTTTGGGTGAGCGGAGCACCGCGCCTACTGGGCTGCGGGCGGCGAGACCCCGGCGCCACACCAGGGGCCGGGGCACCGGGCGCCCGCGCAGCCTGCGGCCAGGGAGGCGGTAACTGGTGCCTACGGGGCCGAGTGGAGAGGAGGTGCCAGCGGCGGGGCCGGCTCCCCATGGACGAGTGTGAGGGGAGAACAAGAATCAAGGAGCAAAAAGGAAGAGGAGGTGGGGGGAGCCACAGTTGAACGAAGCCGCCGCCGCCTCCGCCTCCTCGGCGATCACGCCGGCTGCTCCGCAGTAAATGACTCGAGAGAAACACACACACTCGCGCTCGCCCGCCCTCCTTCCTCGTCCGGGATTCAGCGCCCACCCCGGCAGTAGCGGGCGCGGAGCCTGGCGCGCTCTCTCCCTTCCCCTCCCCTCCCCTCCCCGATTCCCCGTGGTCACGTGGCCCCGGAGCGCGCGGCCCACGACTCGCGCGCCACGGAGACGCCCCCCAACCCCTGCCTCGCGCCCCAGCTTCTCCTCCCCTGTCCACGTGTCCATTCCGCATTCCCAGCCTGGGAGCGCGCGCGTCTCCTTAATGAGACTTGGGCAAGGGCCGACCTCACGATTCCGCTAACCCCTGTTTCATGTTTTATTTTTCCTCCCCAGAGCAGGCTAGCGCTGGGGTCCCAGTGGGGCCGGCCGGCTGCGGCGGCCACATTCCCCCCCCCCCCCCGGGAAGACGCCACCGCAGCCACTGTTGTCCCTTTTCAAAGGACGCTGTCTCCTCGCCGAGCGCCAGAGGTGTTTTACGGCCTCTCGGACAGAGGCACGCATAGAGGGTACCCTAACCCCACCGCCAGAGTCTGCATGGGGCTCTTCGGAGCCCTGGGTGGGAATCAGACGAGCTGTCGCGCCCAGCCCCTCTCGGGCCGCGCCAGAGCTCGCCGGCTCAGCTCCGTTTGGGGATGGGTCCGGGACGCAGCTCCTGCAAAACCTGTCCGCTGCTGGGGGTGGAGGGACACGAAGAGGAGGGGACATGCCTTCCTACAAGTTGTTTTGCCAGCCTTTAAAGGGACATGGGGATGGGGGTGGGGAACTGTCCTCTTGCACACTCACCCAGGCACCTGCCGAGGGGCAGGGGTGGGGGGGTGGCGTTCTTTCCCACCGTCGGGCCCGTTCCATTCGAGCGCAACCCAGATCAGACCAGACGAGTCAACCGTCAACTGTCAGCCAGGCATTGGATCAATAGAAATGATTTTATAGCATCGTTGGGTATCACGCCCCAACCCCCAAGGACCGGCTCTCAATCCCACTCTACTCTGGAGGAAGAGGGTCTTCAATCCTATGGACATAGCTCGTATGCCGGGGGTGTGTGTGTGGATCTTCAGGGTCACCGCCCCCCCCCCCCATATCTCTTCACTCAACCAGACAGAGTGTGGGAAGAGGTAGGTCAGAGCAAGGCCAACTGGGGCGCTTCGTCTCTGTCCCTCATCTGCCTGTCTCAGTCCTAGAACTCTCGACACTGTGAGTTTCCTTTTCATCTAGAAAAGTGACATTTTCTTTTTGGAAAATGGGCTTGGAGCCTTCCCGGAAGCCTCCCTCCTCCCGGGCTGCTGGCTGTTGCCGCCTCAGCTTGGCACGGGGGCCTGCGGAGAGCAGCTCTCGCCCCTCCCCATAGACCACGTCTGTCTGGAGCTCGGAGGTGCAGTGTGGGGAGGGCTGGCCGGGCTGTTGGCGGCCCTGGGGATGGAAGGTGCTGGAGTCGTCAAGGAAGATGATTCTCATTAGGCCCCTAATGCCTGATGGCAATTAGCGTCACCCAAGGGCTTATTCACCATCCCACTGAGAGGCGAGCCAGCCTCTGTGTGGGAGAAAGGGGGAAAGAAACCACCTCCTGAGACTGGCCTGGGGTGGGGGTGGGGGTCCAGGAGGAGGAGGACGAAAGCAGGGAGGTCTCCTACCTCTGCCCACCTCCCCACAAGGAAGGGGCACGGGGCTTGTAAAGAGTAAGTCCAGAGGACAGACACAAGTTTGCTTTTCTGAGCTGAGGACCCACTGCTCCGGTGATGTGGGTCAGCGATTTCAGTCCACTCTCCCAGCTTCCTCTGCAGACTGGGCACAGTGTTCCGGTTCTTCTCTCTAGCCCTGCCCCCGTAACCCAGAGCCCTTAGATAATAGGAATCCAATCTCCCTCTGCCCACTCAGTTTCCCCTCCTCCCTCCCTCTCTTCCCTCTCCCTCCCTTTCACAATATGGTGAATATTTCTGGTACCACAGCCACTGCTCACAACGGTGAGCAAGACCGACATAGCCTGTCCTCGTGGAACTTCCATTCTAGAGGGGAAGACAGACACTAAGCTTGTGATTGATTACAAGCTGTGATAAGTATGTGGCATAAAAATGCAAGCATTTTTGCTCATCTTATGGAGAAGACTGAGACCCAGAGTCAGGAAGGGTTGGGGGTCGGGGGCAGTCTGCTATCATTAGGGAATATGTAATTTCAGCCTCAGATTCTTCTGGTACCTTCTATGTGGATCCACCTTCATGGACCCTAGAACAACCCCAGCCTTCTGCCAGGCAGCCGGGCAGAAGTTGGGCCCATCAGGGACCCACACAAAAACTGCCTGACCTGCCACGACGGTGGACCTGGTGACATCTGCCCCTGTTTTTCAGGACCCCTGCCCATAGAAGAAGATAGGACAGGTCAATGTGGGCCTTCACTAAGGGAAGCTCACTGTTTGTGTGTGGGGGGGGTGCACAGTCGCATCTTGGACAGCAGGATGAGGAGCTGCTTCTGGCAAAGGGACTTGGTGCCGTGGGGACACACCCGCAGCTGTGCCGACATGGGCCGGCTGTCCCCGGGCTCGTGGACCTCCCGTTTCTGCCGGATCAGGCTGCTGACCAGTGCCGCCATGGCACCCCGGGAGGAGACACCCCAAAACCGGCAGGCTCCCGGAGCGCGCTGGGCCCCCCCAGAGAAGCCCGCTAGCTCACCAGGACATGCTCTTGACTCTCCGGTCCGACTCGCCGCCTCACCCACGGGACCTGAGGATAAGCCCTAGACGACCCCCACCCCAGGCACCAGCTCCCACCCTTGGGCCTCGTGCTAGCTTCGCCAGACCCAGCAGCCTATGTACCTCTCAGTTGACCCCACCCTCGACCTTTGCCCCCCACAGAAAACTCCCCCTTCTCTGATCTCCAGTGTCCCTGTCCCCCACTAACACTATCCCAAAGCCAAGACCCTCAAATTTTCCAGGATGTGGTTCCAATATCCCCAGGCACCTTTCCACCCTATTTCCGGGCCGTGCACTCCTGCCAAAGCCACTCTTGTAATTTTAAGGGTGTGGGTCCTTAGCTTTGGGGATATTAGCTCACCCCACCCCTGCTGGGGTGCTGCCAGTGTCTAGGGAGAACCCAACCTTGGTGTCTTTTCCTTTGCCACCCACTAAGTGAAGGATCCCCCACTGCTTTTCACTGAAATCCCCCAAAAACTATGCCTTGGAATATCCAGACTGTCGCCAATCAGCGAGAAGAGGTTCCCAGACCCTGTCTCTGGACGATACCGCTTTTTACCAAGTCACCCCCATTTCTAGTGGCACAGCATTCCAGCTGATGAACCCCTTTCCTCACCTTGTTACCATCCACTCCTTTTGAAGTCACCTCCAAATCCGCCCTTCCTAGTGGTTACAACAGGTGGTTGTCTGGAGGGCCCTGTGTCACCTCGGAAAAGGAGCATAGGTTTTTGGCTTTTTTTTTCTGGCAGCCCCTAATTTCCTCGGGGACAGCTGGTGCTGTGTAGATCCCATGCCCTCCAATCCAGCCAGCACCCCCGAGAGAGAAGTGCACCCACGTTGTCACAGGTCCCCAAATGTGAACACACCCGCTATAAGTCTGAGCGCATCAGAGCTTTCTGTGACAGGGCTTCCTTGTCCTCCCCGGGACTGCCTATAGCGCCCCCTCTTCCTTCCCCGACGCCCCTCAACCTCTCCTGTCTTGTCGATCCTGTGACGGCTGGTGCTGGCTCGGTTTCCAGGATCCTCTCTCCCTGTACTCAGCAAGCGGAGCTTCCCCCCACGCCCGGCTAGGCGTCCCGGACCCCAGGAAGGAGTGAGGGTGTTTCCGCAGAGTGCCCTCGTCTGGCGAAGTGAGCACTGGGCCTGGCGGCTGGACCAAACCGAGCGGCGGCAACGGTGGCACCAGTAGCAGCTGTGGGAAGTTGAGGCGGCGGCGGCGGCGACAGCGGATTTCCCCTCCTCCGAGAGGGGGTCTGGTGGCGGGGCAGGGGGTGGAGATGCCGGGAGAGAGGGGGAGGTGAAGCTGGGCAGGCGGAAACCCGGGGATCCTTGGAGGCAGGGAGTGGCAACGGTCTTAGAGACAGGCGGAGCCGAGGCAAGGCCGCATGTCTCGCATGTCTCACATATCTCGGGGTTCAGAGCAGGAGGGACAAGGAGGCGACTCCACTGAATGGAACTCTGGTTGGGGGGAGAGGTTGGGCTTAGATAGATGGAATGGCTGATGCCCCGAGAACGGAGAAAGGGACCCTACTGCCCGGGATGGAGGGCAGAACTGGATGAGGAAGGTGGCGGGAATAACTGAAGAGATAGCGGTGGTGGTGAGGTCTAGCCTGGGGTGAAATCCGGCCTCCTTAATGTCTCTGCTTTTGTGTGAGACAAATTGGTCAGTCCCTGGTCTCCATACCTTTCTCCTTTACACGTTTTTTCAGCAAATATATTACCCCCATCCCGATTGACTCCTAAGAGAAAAGACCATAAGAACTGGAGGGAGATGGATGCCAGAGGCTGCACCGGAGTGGGAGGGGTGCTGGCCACAGATTTGGAAAGTGGAGAGGCCAGAATGGAACGACCTGTGCCAGGGATGGGGCGGGAGGAGGGTGGGAGGAAGCGGAGGAACCGGCGAGGAGGCCTTCTAGAACGGGCTCTTCGGGCCCAAAGCGCTCAGCCTGTCTCCCAGGTGAGGGGAGAGCAGTCCCCTCCACATCCCGCTGGCCAACAGAAGCACATTCCAGGTTAGTAGGAACAGCGTCTTTAATGGGCTCCGCCTCCCACGCCGGCTAAGCCACCCCCCCTTGCCTGCAGCCTTGGCCTCTTCCACAGAGGGGTGCAGGGCGCAGGCAGGGTCCCTGCGAAGCAGGGCCAACGCCCTGAGCAGCGAAGCGGCGCCGTCTCCCGCACGGAGCTTTTGGCCACTCAGAAAATAGTGGGGCTTCGTCCCGGCCTTGAGCACCCGGCCCAGCTCATCCAGCAACCCGAGGCAGCAGGCGCCCGCATTCTCGGCTCGCGCCAGACAGGGCGCGGGCAGCCGCTCACACGCCCAGTAGAGCAACGTCCACAGGAGGTAGGGCGCCGCGACCCTCGTCCTGGCCACCAGAGGGCGCGGTAGCGCCTGGGCCGTCGCATGCGCTTGCAGCAAGGGAATGGGTATGCGCGTCTTGAGCGCCAGCACTTGGCGGGCGAAGTAGAGCTGCCAGCCGGAGGCGTCCGTCTGCTCTGTGACGCCGCCGCCGCCGGGCACCAGGTAGAAGGAAGACGACTCTGAAGCCAGCGGGCCGGCCCACGAGTGCCTCCGAGCCCTCTGGGGACATCCGGCCACGGACACCACGGGGATCAAGTCGAAAATCAGGAGGCGGCGCGGGGACCCGGGTGTAGCCAGGAGGATGGTGGTGACCCCCGCGTGGCGGGCTGCGTGGACCAAGCGCGGGGCACCCGGAACCGGAAACGGGGACTCAACGACAGCAGCCAGCGAAACAAAGAACCAGGCAGCCACCTGGGCGAGGCACAATATGGACCATGCCTCCGAAGCCTCCAACGGCTGTGGCACTGGGCTAACGTCGGTTGCTTTGGTGACGTCACCATTCGTTTTTTTCAGTGGTGAGGGAAAGTCAACATCGGTTACGTCTTGTGGAGGCAACTCTGGCACTGAAACATTACTAGGTGAGTTTTCCAAAGACTCGTGTGTCTCAGGCTCAGTGACGTGTAGCTGGTCCACGGAGATTTGCGGATCCTTGGGAGTTTCTTTGCTTCGAGCTGGGTGGATCGAATCACCTCCTCCTGGGACTGGGGATCCTAGGCAATCCTGCCCTGCCTCCCGGACCGAGGTTCCGTGTACCTGCTCTGGGAGGAAGAGCCATGTGTAACAGGATCCCACGTCCGGTTGCAGCTCCTGCCCAGTGTCATCTAGCGAAAGCACGGGCACCAGGTGTGAAGCCGGCGTCGTAGTGAGGTCCCCGAGCGTAGGGACCTAGAGGCACAGGCCCCAGATCCAGGGAGCCCTCGCGAATCCCGCAACGAAGCAGCAGGAGCTCTGCCTGAGGAGGAAAGCGAGGGTCCCGGCGGTGAACGAGACCTAAGGAAAGAGAAGGGATCGTAATGTCGTGATCCAGAGCCGGGGCGGGGTGAGGCGGAGCTGAGAGCTGCAAGTTCCCGAAGGCTGGGAGGGTTACTTACAAAGCAAAGAGAAAACAAAGTCCTTGGCCTGGAAGAGATCTGGTCCTGGCTTGGGACCTTCACTCCAGCTCGCCTGCACACCCAGCTCCTGGATCAACTGGGTTAGTTCTTGCAGCTGCGCCCCAGAGCAGAAGTCGATGTCCGTGAGCGGCCGGGCTGGGGCTGGGGGTGGTGGGCCCCACCAGGGAGCACTCCCCCAGACCGCGGAAGCCATATGGCTCTGTCGTTTGGGGGCTAGGAAATACACAGACGGGAGGAAGCCCAGACGGGCCGTACCTTTTGTTGCGGAAAACTGGCCCCCGTTCTTTCCTCTTGTAGAGGCCAAGAGGGTTCCCAAGACTCAGTCCGCCAATGGGTCTGCAGACGAAGGGCCCTAAATTTAGTCTTGAAAGAGAACAAATAAATACCTCCTCCATCCTTGCCCTTTTCTCATATGCTGGTCCCTGCCCCCGTGGAACGGTTCACCTGACTCAGCAGGTAGAAAGTAGCTGTTTGGCCCCTCCTAAGGAATGCAGTAGCCTCCTTTTCTGCCCCTTGTCTACGTTCCCCTTACCTCTTTTTCAGAAGAGGCTAGTGGTTTGCGTTTTCCCTCTTAGGGTTAGCTACAAAGGCTGGGAAGAGAATGGATAGGAAGATTCCACAGGTAACTTCTTCCTGCTGCCTGTAAGGCCACGCCCTGAAATTATAACCACGCCCCTTTCTGGAGACTGTCGGGGTGGTTCCGGACCAGCCCGGCCTCCAGTCAGAGTTCAGTCACTCCTTTCGCTCTGCAGAGATCTCGCGGCTATCCAGGGAGTTGTAGTTTGTCTTCAAAGCTACCAGGGCATTGGGGCCACGCCCCCACATCCTTTCCTGTTCCGTTGAAGTAGTGCCTGATGGAAGTTGTAGTTTCTATGGAGATACGCTATTCTGTGTCTTTGCAAGGCCAGGTGAACCGCACAAACACCCCTTGCGGTCAGAACAGAGGCCTAATGGGATGAATCTGAATTGCAAACCATGATGAGGGCCATACACTAACGCATGCGGAGAAATAGGGGACTCTACATCTCACTTGGGAGTAGAGGAGCCCTGGTCATTTAAATCTAGAAGGGTTCTTGCATGCAATTATAACTTCATTATAGAGATGGGCCTGCAAGCCTAGAAAGGTTGCACATGACTTGTCCAAGGTCAGAGCTGAGCCAGAGAGGTGTTGGAAATGGGCTATCCAGCTGGGACGTATCTCCTTGGAATCGGTGATGGTAACGTTAGTCAAGAACACACCGATAATGTGCATGTAGTGACCCAGGGATGGACATCTCACTCAGGGAAGGGACATGTTAGTGTTGCCCACCTCAGACACACAAGTGGTGGCAGGGAAAACGCTTTGGAATCTCGCAGCTTATCTGTGTATACAGAAGAGTTATCAGGACTGAAAATCAAGTCCAGAGGAAACTCCAGCTGGGCTAGGGCAGGGCCATGAAAAATTATCAGGGGAAGGAAATGGCTTTCAGCAACCAGTGCTATCATGGACACAGCTTAAGTCCAGGATGAAACTAGGAGCCAGAATAATAGGACAGAAAGATAGGACACCAGAGACACGCTCACAGATTAGACCAATGCACACTGGACCAGAAATTCTTACATGCCTTTTTCCCAGGGGTCTGTCTCCACAGTGAACTAGGCCTAAGTCCATGGGCAAGAAAATTAAGTGGAGACACCTCGAAAAATTTAGAGGCCTATGAAGGAGGGGACCCCCAGAATCCAGAGCCTAAAACACAAGGTTTCCTAGTCACTGACAAAGAGAGGTCTTCTCCCTCAGTAACCAAGAGCCCCAAACACAGCCCAGAACGGGGGAGGCAAGTTTCCGTACATCTGGTCGTGACCCAAGAGACCAGATGAGGAAAGCTGAAGCCTGGGCTCTTTCTCACAGTCTGGGGAAATCAGGCATTGGCTGTCCATCCCCACATCTTACCTCCTCCCCAGAGGATGGCTTCTGAGCCACCCTAAAAAGAGCTAAGTTCTCTGGGCTCTGGGGGAGCTTTAAGATGCTGGGGGTGGGTGACAGGGAAAGCAAAATCGCTCTAAACTCTAAAGCACTGCTCTCCAATAGCATTTTCCATGATGATGCAAATGTTCTAAATCTGTGCCGTCCAAAACAGTAGCCACTAGCTCCACGTGCCTACTGAGCACTTAGAAGGTCATGCCACTGAGGAACAGAATTTTTTTTTTTTTTTTGGCCAAACCATGAAGCTTGTGGGGTCTGAGTTCCCTGACCAGGGATTGAACCCCAGCCACAGCAGTGAAAGCGCCAAGTCCCAACACCTGGACCACCAGGGAACAGAATTGGATGCCAGGGAAATTCCGTTCCCTGAGGAAGAGAATTTATAATTTATAACTTAATTTTTAACAGAATTAATTTTCCTTAATTTTAACTAATTTACATTCTAATAGGCATTTGGCTAGTGGCTACTGTAATTGACAATGCAGCTCTAGGGCCTTGGCGATAACGGATTCAGCTAGAAAGCGATGGAGGGAAAGCAGGGATAGTTTAGGTCCTCATCAAGCCCTGTGGGATGGGGCTAGGGTGGATGTCCTCAATAACCACAGATCACTTCTCTTGTCTCTTTATTCCTCGTGCATATCTGTCCCCTCTTTTTCTAAGTTGCTCATCACACACTGATATCCCCACTCCTTGATGGTCTCCGGTGAGTTGTTGGATGTCTCTCGGTGAAGGCGCCTGGGAGACAGAGCTTCGCACTTGTCCCTGCCTGTTCTGAACTGTCTCTGGTGGGCATCAAAGACCACGTGCCCGAGCCGGGTGCCTGACCCAGGACAGTAGGGCTTCCAGCTGGTTTTGGGAGGTGTAGACATCTGGCGATAGTTCTGGCAGGTTGGAGGAACTGTATCCATGTGGTGGTACACTCAGTCTTGGCTGCCTGCTCGCTGGGAGGGTGATTGCAGCTCAATCAGCCCAGGTACCTCTGAGAAGGCTTGCAGGTCATTGTAGGCTACGTGAGCCTTGGGAGAGCAGGAGTTCTGACTGGGTGGGATAGAAGTCCATGTTATGTGCTGCCCTGCATTCTCCTTTCAAGGAACTGCCTCAGATATAAATGACTGTCGGGTCTGATGTGGGCCCAAAACTTGGACAGAGTCAGTTCCTAGAGGGTTCTTATGGAGGCCAGGATTTGGGATAAGGCATGAGTTGTTATGGAGGCCTGATCTCTTGGATGAGCCAGAGTACTGAGTAAGGGCTGGACTCTTCTGGGGTCAGGATCTCGATGAATTCCACAGTACTTGTGTAAGCTAGGGTCATGGGTATGTTCTGAGCCCCTGTCAATTCCAGCATCTTGGGTAAAGCCTGGAAGCTTGTGGAGGCCTTGGTCTTGAGCAAGGCCTGGGTTCTTGGGGAGGTCTGGGTTTGTGGTTGGGCCTGGGTTTCAGGAAACTCTGCAGACTTTGGAAGGGCCTGGGGTCCTTTGGAGGACAGAGGCTTGGTTGAGGCCTAGACTCTCAGGAAGTTCAGGGGGTTGGGCCTGGTTTGGGGTTTGGGAAGTAGTGGATAACTGGAGAGGGATGGGGCCCTGGGAAGAGAGGACAGACTGAGAAGACTTGGAGGTTGGGGGAAAGGTGGGGGTTTGTATTAAGGTGGAGGGCTTCTGGTGGTTGCTGTGTTGATGAAAGACCCAGGATCTGGGAGAAACAAGCGGTAGATAAAGAGTGTATGGTGGAGGCATGGTGCATGGTGAGCTCTGGGCACTGTTTGGAGAATGGAAGCAAGGTTGAGAAGGTACAGCATCCTTGGAGTACAGGAATTTGGGGTAGACTGGAGTCTGGGGGTCCGTGTTTCTCTTCTGAGACCTGCAAGGAAGGAAGCTGCAGTAAGGGAAGGTCTTGGACTGTACAAATTTGTCTTTGGCATCATTTGAGATCTTCCATTCCATATTCCCCAACTCCAGGTAACCCAGTATGGATCCTGTGGAGGGCTTAGCACTGTCCCCACTACATTGCTTGAGTGTTTGTTCAGCTGTACCAGAGCTCACCAGACCATGCCCCTCTTGGGGCCTGGAGAGGGTACCAAAATCCTTTCTGGAATACCCAGAGTTCTGAGGGGCACACACATGGAATAAGTTCTGCTTTACCCTACGGGCATCATAGACCACACGGCCGGAGGAGAGGCCTTGGCTGAAGGCAGACAAGGTAGAGGGAATAGAATCTAGGATGGGGATAGGGGTGGTGGAAGGGACTGGAGTGTTCGTCAGGGCCATGCCCAGCGCTGGGACAGAGGTTGTGTCAGAAGTTGGGACAGGGGCTGGTGTAGGGGCTAGGGCAGGAGTAGTAGCAGGGGCAGAATTTGGGGGAGGGACTGGGGCAGAATTTGGGGGAGGGACCAGAGTGTATGCATGGGTATAGGTCAGATGAGCATGGGTCAGGGTGCAGACAGAAGTGTGGCCCAGGGACTGGGCTGAGGCATGTGAGGGGGCCTGGGCTTAGGCCTGGGCTGGAGTATGGGCTGAGGTATGCTCAGGGCCATGGACCTGGGCAGGGCTGTGCTCAGGGGTGAGGGCTGGGGAGGGGGTCTGGGCCTGGGGGGTGGTGTGCTCAGGGAGGTGGAATGTGGAGCAAGTCTGGGCCTGAGGTGGGGCGTGCTCAGAGGGGTGGGTGGAGGAGAAGGTCTGGGCTTTGGCAGGAGTGTTCCCAGTGGGGTGCACTAGGGAGAAGGCCTGGGCCCAGGCGGAAGTGTGCTCATGGGCGTGGCCTCGGGAGCAGGTCTCAGCCTGGGTGGGGGGCGGGTGTGCTCAGGGGGGTGGGCTGAGGAGGTGGCCTGGGCCTTGGCAGGAGCATGCGCAGGGGGCTGAACTGGGGGGCGGGTCTGGGCCCGGGCTGGGACCTGGGCTGGGTCAGAGTCTGGGGTCTTAGTCTTGCTGTCTTGGGGCAGGTGGAGTGGAACCACGTCCACCTTGCTCATCCTGCAGAGCTTGGAAGATGTCTCTTACCTGTAGTAAAAGTTGGCTTGGGACTTTAAGACTGTGACCGGAGGGGCCTCCCCAGCTCTCACTACCCACTCCTTCCACAGTCCCCGTGGAACCTCCGTGGAAGCCCCAGCCCGTCCACACTGAGGCGGCATCCAGCAGTACTTAGAAGCCTTCTCATCTTTTCTGTCTCGTATCCAGGAGTCAGGGTGGTTTGGGTGCCCAAGCAGGAAGCTTGGGCCATGGCGGAAGCAGGGAGAAACTCTTGAGCACAGGTTCTTGGGATCCATGGAGCAGCGCATGTGACGGCTGCCTACACAGCTTGCTTGCTTGTCTGCAGGGAAAGGCGAGATGGGTCAGGGCCTGGGTTCCTGAGGGGCTGAGAATCAAGGCAGGGATAGAAGAAAGGGGACAGGCCCACATCCCCTGAACCCACGCCGGCGCCCACTCACCTTTGTGGAAAATACGATTGAAAAGTGCCCGCAAGAATCTCTTCAGATGCCTCCAGAGCTGAGGGAAGAAGGGGAGGGGGGAGGCCGGGAGCAGGGTGAGCCCTGAAATCCAACCCTTGTCCGGCCACACCCCAGCAGCCCTCCCACCTCAGCCCCTTCAAGACCCCAGGGCTCCCCCAACCCCGCTGCACATTTCCTGCCCTGACCATAACCACCATGTTGATCCCCACGTTGACGAAGATCAAGCTGACCAGGAGCAGGATTATTGCGTCTCCTTGCTCCTGGCATTTCCTGGGGATGGGGCCAGGGAACGGCTCAGCTCCACAGTAGGTTCGCTCACCCATGGCCATTGGTCCCAGGACTGCCTGGGCCCCCTGCCCTCCACTTTTAACTGGGTGTCAGACTGGGTCATAATGGGGCAGGTGGTGACATCACAGTGAGGGAGGGGGACGAAAAGGAGGGCCCAGGGTGGCATTGCCTGGTAACCAGGGTCAGGTAAGCTGAGCCTGGACAGTCAAACAGGGCCCGTAGGCCGGCACACCTCCCGAGCGGTCATTCATTCGCTCACCGCCCGCTCACTCACTTGTTCGAATGACACATTCCATCTCTTGGCCCCTCCTGAGACTAGGAAGACCTCGGCCTCAGAGGCCTCCTGAAGGCCTGGCTGGAGTCCAGAGCCTCAGCCTTTTTCATGCCCTTCACTGGGCCTGGAGCTGGACCTGCCCAGATGTGGAACCTCCCAGTTTGGAAGCAGCTTCTTGTATGAGGCTCTTTGGGGACGGGGACAGCTGAGACACAGAGGAGGTGCCCAGAGACCAGTGGTTTGGAGTCTGCAGCTGCAGATGTACTTAGTGCATGGTATAGGACCAGGAGGGGCCTGCTGTCAGGACTGTGGCCACTAAACCAAGGGGACCCTCAGGCCAAGAAGGGGACACTGGCTTCTTATTGCAGGAAGCCAAGGGCAGGGACCCAGGCTGGCAGAAGGAGTGGTGCTTCCAAGCCACAGACCACCAATGTTTCCTGGACTCTAGCACTCTTTATTCCTCTCTCCATGCCCTGACGGCCCCACCCCGGCCCCATTTGCTGCTGGTCAGTTCATTTTCCCAGTCTGTCTCCCATGCAGAGAGGGCCTTGAGGCCAATTTGGAAGGTAGCAGCGAGTTGGCCCGCGTTTGGCTCTTGCACTTGCCATTCAGCTCCAGGCTGTCATACATCTGGTAGTTGGCATTGCCCCCCGGGTTCCAGCTGAGTGGCATGAAGGTGGGTGGGGGTGGAGGGTGCTCGGTAGCCTGGACTTCAGGAAGGGGCTGGGAGGGGCGGAGGAGCAGCGCTGAGCTGGGAGCCGGGGCCCGCTGGTACGAGGCCTCGGCCAGCACCGTGAGGGAGGCGGAGGCGGCCAGAGGGCGCCGCACGGGCAGCATATCAGCCCATTCGGCCGCCCGGCGCCGCACCTTGTGGGGATCCCGGGAGTAGTTCAAGTGTCCCGTGGAGAGGTGTGGCCTGCGGTTGGGCTGGCTGTGAGCACAGCTGGGGAGGCTCCGTCCACTGGCCGGTGGGGAGTTGCGCTGCCAGGCTTCGGGCCGGCAGCCCCAAGGCACCAGAGCAGATGGAGGCCCAGAGCCCTCCAGACCACGCCGCTGCTGATCCCAGGAGTCATACGGGAGCTGGCCCCTTGAGGGGTAAGTGCTGTGCCCCCCAGGGACCCACGAGGGGTTAGGGGGCAATCGTCGGGGAGGTGGTGGAGACGAGGTCCAGCGGTCAGCCTCCACGTTGCCCCAGATGCGGGTTGGTGAGCAGGGGGACCCAAAGGACTGCAGCCTTAGCTCGGACTTGGCCTCCACACGCTTGGCCATGCAGCGCAGCTCGGGCGACAGGTAGAGACAGGGTGGTGGCAGGCTGGCCAGGATCCCACCCTGGCGGCCCCAGAGGCCCACGTTGGAGGGCAGGCCCATCTGCTGGTATAGCCCTCCCCAGCACCCCCACGGGTACTTGGGTTGTGGGAAGGAAAGATCCTCCTCCTCCTCCAGGTAGGAGTCCGGGTCCTCGCAATCAAAGGAGGGCATCGGCCGCAGCTGTGACATCCCGTGGCTGCGATGCAGCCTACGGAAGCCTGAGCGGCTGTAGGGGAATTGTCTGCGGTTCTTTGGCCTCCGCTGGTGGCTGCCGGGGTGGCGGCTGCAGCTGCGTCTATGGTTGCAGAGATGATGGTAGGAGGACAGGGAGTAGTAAGCGGGCCGGGCCATCTTCATTTCCACAGGGTCCAGGGTGCAGTGGATGTGGACTTCATGGGCCTTGGCAGGAGGATGTTTGGGGGACCTTTCACAAGCCTGTGAGATTTCATCTGGGGGAAGCGAGAGTCCGTGAGGGCAGGGCAACTGTCAGAAGAGTTCAGGGTTGGGAATCTGGGGGCCTGGGTTTCTAGGGCCCAGGGAGTGGCGGGGGGGGTGCCACTTACCTGTCTTCCGTACTTACTTTTCTGGTTAATCCAATAGATGGTCTTGTTTAAGGCATTCTGGAGCCCATGCCATACCTGGGGTTGGTGGGGTGGGGTGGGTGAAAATGAAGGCCAGGCTCTGTACCCTCACCCCCCCCTCCCAGCCAAGACCATTCCTGCAGATGGAGGTGCAGGCTGCAGCTGGTTCCCACCCTCAGCCCTCTTCACCCCTACTGGTGGTCCCCAACCATCTCTGACCATAGTTGCCATGCTGATCCCAATGCTGACAAGAACGACAAGGCCCAACAGCAGGAGTAGGAAGTCCTCCACATTCTGGGTTCTTTCTTGGTATTGATGGCAGCACCCCAGGTTGTCATACCAGAGCCGGTTTTCCATGGTGGGGGGGGGGGTCCTAGAGCCACCTGGGCCACGGGCCGCCCCCCCACCACCACCGGCCCTGACCCACAGTGCACTCATGCCAGGACCTGCGGACACCCACCAACAGGTGAGGGAGCATGGTCATAATGAGACACGTTGTAGGGAGTCACAATGCCGAGGTGGCCAATCTTTCATCCACTCAGCTGGCCCTTTATGTGGCCATCTCTGCCCTCGGCTCCCACTACATGGAGCCTAGTCCCCAGAGTTCAGTCTGTCCTTCTGTCTCCATGGGGCCTTGCTTAACTTGATTTGCAAGCATGGTTGCTACAGATGAGAGACCGTCTTCATAGGGACTGAATCATGCATAAAGGATTTCCTCCATTTCATTGTTCGAGACATTATGGCAGCTTATGTAGCCTGTTGGGATTCTTCGAACTAGCCTGTAGTTCTTAAAAAGTTTCAAGAGAAGCCAGAAATCCAAATTTCTCTGTGAAATATCCACATTTCAAAAGTAGCAAACCAATTCAAATTTTAAATTCTGCTGGCCAACAACATGGGCCAAACAAAACACACCGGTTTGTTACCTCTGATGTATACTGTATAATGCTTCTGTTCTCATCTTCTCATATGATCCTCAGACTAGGGAGCAGATACTATTATTAGCTTCATTTTACAGATGGGGAAACTGAGGCACAGGGCAGTTTAGTAGCTTGTCCAAAGTTTGAGCACCAAAGCTGGAACTTGAGGTTTTTACAGTGTGCTTTTTTATCCTCATCACAAATGCATCCTTTTAGAAATAACCTTTTTTTTTATCCTAAAGATATTACAAAATACAATAAACTACAGGAAGGTAAAAACAAAGAAAAAACGACCACTGGTCCCAACATGCAAACATAAACACTGTTACTTAGTGTATTTCCTTACAGAAAAAAAATTTCCCTGTTCATTCAACCAGAGGTACCAGCTGTATAGGTTAGGATCTGTGCTAGGTGCTGGGGATATTACAGTGAACAGACATAGTTCCTGCCCTCAGAAGGCTTACAATCTAGTTCTTGTTCTTTGTTCCATTCATTGCCAACCTAGATGTGAATATCCAATGGAGCTTCTTCAAGAAGCCAAAGAGTAAATAAGCGGATAGTGCATTTCAGGTGGGCCCAAGGCCCCCATCTGCCCAGTCCCACTTGGGCTTCCTCCCTAGAAACGAAATGATGAGAGGATTGGACTCCTAGTGAAGGAGTTAAGATGCAGAAAGGGATAGGACTTGAGAGTCCTACCAAACTCTCAATTCAACTGGCCGAGGACCTCGGTCTCGGCCCTCTCGTCCTCAAGGAAAGGGGTCGGGAGGGGCCAAGTGGTACGTGGCGTCCTGAAAGATGACGAGGGTCCCGACGCTCGTGAAGATGATGAAGGTCCAAAGGAAGAGGCAGTCCACCACCATGACCACAAACTGCCAGTCCTCCTTCAGCTGGGGGTAGGAAGAGGAAACTGTTCCTGAGCTCCAGACCCCCAGGGAAGGCGGCCCCAAGGCCCTGTACCGCACCCAGGTGCTCTTACCACGGCTTTGAGACAAGGGCAGGCCCGCAGAATAGTAGAGAGCGAAACTGCGGGCGACCGAGGTGAGTAAAGAACAAGTCGGAAACCAGGAGGCGGGACCAAGTGAGGCAAACTTCCAATCAGAAATAAAATCGAGTGCTGGGGGCGGAGCCTAAGTTTGTGGGTGGAGCCAAGGCCACCTCAGGCCTTGCCTTGGCCCACCCTCTTTGGATTCACCGCGTCGTGGTCCTCCTGTTCCTGCAGCTGTTGAGCGATGTAGCTGATTGAGGAAACGACCTCCCGTAGCTCGGGAGGCAGGCCCACAGCCCGGTGTGGACCATCGGTAAATCGCCGCAGGGCCGGGGCAGACAGTTCAGGCTGGAACCTGGAAGAGGCGAGTCTGTTTGGCCACGACCGGGGCACAAAGACGGCCTGCGCGGCTGCTCTAGGCCCCGCCCCAACTCCCTCCTCCAACGCCCATCCAGGTTTCAAAACGCGAGAGAGCACTTCAGGTTCTCTCCGACAGCGGCGACCTCTCTAGCCTTCCGCAATTCCTCCTATTCCCTTACGCTTTACTTCCCACCTCCCCGCAAAGTGGGCAACAGAAGGGATACTACAAGTCCCATGATGCTCAACCACGACAACCTCCGGGAGCTTAGGACGCCTGCCTCCGCACAGTCTCCTGGGAACTGTAGTTCTCCCTCTCCCTTCTACATGGGCGATGGGGAGTAGATACTACCTGTTGGGTTTGGGGAAGAGAAAATCATTTGGTGGCTTGCGGATGAAATATTCATCTGTTCCCCGACCCCAGCCACTTCCTGGAGAATCCCTGAGAGGTATAGGAGGTGGCTCCGGTTTCTGGTCTCTCTCAGGTTTGGGTCTCTTCAGACCCAGATACGGAGGGAGTTTGTGGATAAGATCTGCTGAGTAGAAGAAGAGGCGTATTGGAGGGGGCTCTTATGCTCTCAGACCAGAAGGGAAGCCGCCAACCACCCCCACGGCATGTGCCCATTCCTGTGCATGCGTGCATGCGTCCCACAGATGAAATGCAACTACACAGCCCAAGAGTTCTTAAGTGGGTTAGGAGGCATCCTGACTGGAAAGAAAAGTTATGAGGGCTTCCACCCTGATAGTACCTAACCCTTAGAATGCTTCCTTGGGACCCACGATGGGCAGTATTGATGAAGATAGTCTGGGATCTACGCAGCGTCAATGATGGGAGGATAAAATTAATTGGGCAACATTTCAACACCCAAAGACCTTGGCACTTTGACACTCTACCAGGAGTTGTAGTTCTCCCTCAGGTCTGTGAAAGGGAAGGTTGAAGTTGGTGGGAGGGAGGAGCGATACCTGGACAAAAAGCCAAATACTAGGATTGAGAGTTAACACAGGTTGGAGAGGAGATCTTCTTACCTGACGGACCTAAAGGGGCATTTGGTGGGTGTGGGGTGAGCGATGGTGCAGGTTGAGGTCTATGACGCTAAGGATGACTGAGAAGGTGACGAGGACCATGGTAAACATGAGGTATTTGATAATCATGGGGACAGACGGGGAGGTCTCAGGCACTTTGTCTGCCGGCAGCAGCAGGAACACAGGAAGGGTCAGCAGGGCAAAGGTCGAGAGCCCCATCTTCTCTCCTTGGGGGACAGAGCGGAAGGCGGAAGGATTAGGCTTTGCCAGAAAGCAATCTCCCCGGCATAATCAGTGACCGTGTTTCCAGCCCACTCAAGGACAGGCTTTTGGAAGGGTCAACTGCATGTAACTAACTCCTACATTTATACCTCCAACCTGGACTGATTCCCCTAAATTCCACACTTGTATCCACCTGCCTACTTAACCTCTCAATTTGGGTGTCCACTAGACATCTCGAACTTCACATGTCCAAAACTTAATTCCCTCACCACCGACTCCCGCCATAGTCTTCCTCAGTTCACAAATGACAACTCGATCTTTCCTGTGGCTCAGGCCAAATCCCTTTGAGTCATTCTCAGCTCTCCTCTCTCTCATCCCATATCCAATCCATACCAAACCCTGTTGGCTCTACCTTCAAAATATATCCTGAAACTGATGACTTATCACATCTACCACTACCATCCTGGCACAAGCCACCATTACCTCAGATCTGAGTTATTATAAAGGCCTCCTCTTTGCTTCATCCTTTGCCCCCCTGCTGACTGTTCTCAACAGAGCAGCCAGATTGACCCCGTTAAAATGTAAACCAGATCATACCACTCCAGTGGCTTCCCATCGCCTTTAGCATAAAAGTCCATACTGAAGTCTACAAGGCCTTCCCATTAGTTCTCTGACTACATCTCATACTGTTTTCTCTCTTGCTTACTTCATTCAGTTATTACTTCATTGGCTATTTCTTGAATATGCAAGGCACACGCCCACCTCAGAGCTTTTTGCACTCACTGTTAACTCCTCCTGCTAATTTCTTCCCCCAGATATCTACCAGGGTCATTCTCTCACTTCCTTCAAGTCTTTGTTCAACTATTGATCAAACATTCCCTTTTTAGTGAGGCATTCACTGACCATCCTATTTTTAAATTGCAACCCCTGTGATGAACCATAGCGGAAAAGAATATGAAAAATATATATATATCTATAAATGAGTCACTTTGCTGTACAGAAGAAATGAAACACAACATTGTAAATCAACTATATTTCAATAAAATTGTTTAAATAAATAAATAAATTGCAACCCATACCCCCATTCGCATCCTCCCCAAACCCTTTTCCCATTTTTCCTTCTTAGGAATTGACCTCTCCTAATATACTATCTAGGAATTCCCTGGTGGCACAGTGGTTAGGAATCCACCTGCCAATGCAGGGGACGCGGGTTCGAGCCCTGGTCAGGGAAGATCCCACATACCGCGGAGCAACTGAGCCCGTGCGCCACAACTACTGAGCCTGTGCTCTAGAGCCCGCCAGCCACAACTACTGAGCCCACGTGCCACAACTACTGAAGCCCGTGCGCCTAGATTCTGTGTTCCACAACAAGAGGACCCACCGCAGTGAGTAACCCGTGCACTGCAACGAAAGTAGCCCCTGTTCACCACAACTAGAGAAAGCTCCCGCGCAGCAACGAAGACCCAACGCAGCCTAAATTAATTAATTAAAAAAATAATAATACACTATTCAATGGGTTTATTATGTTTGCTGACTGTCTCCCCACTAGAATATAAACTCCATGAGAGCAGGGATTTTTGTCTGTTTTATTCACTGATGTATTCCCAGCGCCTTGCACATTACAGATGTTCAACAAATATTGTTAAATGAGTGAGTGGACCAACCCCTGTAGCAGGAACTATATAGCAAATCGAAGGATCTAAAAATGAAACCAAGTATATAAGAATATGCCAGGTGACTGGTTATTACTGTGGCATACAACAGGCGCTGAAAACTTCATGGAAGCTATTGAAATAAGTAACTATTATGGTCTGTTCTACTTTAGTCCTGTAATATTGGGTTCCAAGATTTGCCTTGCTCCAGGAAGAAGGAGAAGTTACATGTGGAAGTGTGTTCTAGAGATGCATCACTCTCCTTCCCTAGACTGAGAGAGGGCTTGATTACAGAGAGAAGGAAAGCGTGTGTTTTTTGTTTGTTTTGTTTTGTTTTGTTTTTCAGGCCACAGCAGTGAAAGCCCAGAATCCTAACCACTAGGCTACCAGAGAACTCCCAGTAAAGCATCTTTGAATATGAGAGTTTAGGATATCAGTCTCTGGATCAGACTAGTACTAAGCAGGGTTGGAACAGCAATACTGCCTCTCTCTGTGTAATGTCAGGTGAATGACTTAAACTCACTTAGCCTCTGTGAAACGGGCAGACAATTCAGTACTTACCTCACAGAGTTGTGAAGATTAGAACTGAGTTAATATATGTAACACATTATTTGTATTATCTTATAGCAAGTGCTCCAAATTAGAAAAGACTATACCTACACGTACACAAAGCTTACAGAGTACCAGGCATAGTTCTATTAACTCAGTTAATCCTCAAAATAGTCCTATGTGGGAGGGACAAAGACTGTCCTATTTCCAGATCAGGACACTAAGAGATTAAGGAATTTGCCCAAGGTTACTCTGTTAGCATATTGTGCTGTCTCCCAGAGAAATGTTGGCTATTATTTCCAAGGGACATAGGAGGTTAAGGGACTAGTAGGCGGCATTTGACAAGTGGGGGAGGGAGGATGCCAGGAATGGGGAAAGGGAAAGGAAGCGTTAGCTGAGCCTGGGAGTTTGTTGGTCAGAGGAGTGGCAGTTCCAAGGATGAGATCCTAGGATTCTGAAGGGAAGAGTTCAGAAGTTACTGGGTGCAGAGAAGTGAGCAGCAGAGGGGAGGTAGAGCTTGAGGTTGGAGGGGAAATCTGGATGCAGAGGCAAAGGCTCTTCCTGAAAGGAAAACCTGGGTGAGATTGCTGAAGCACAGTTCATGAAGGCTTGAGTTGGCAGGAAAACCTTCCCTGTATTATGGGTGAAGAGCAAGAACCTGAGCTATTGGTAAGAAGGAGTGCTGGGCCCCTTCCCCTCTTACCTGCATCTGGTGGCAGGTAGAAGACGAAGATGGCCAGAAGAGTGATGAGGATGCATGGGGCAATGACGGTGACCAGGTAAAAGAGAGGCTTCCGGCAAATGATGAGGTACAAGGTGACTTCTTCACGCCGCCTTTCCCCCCTCCCCTATGATCCACTGGAGGCTGGATTAGCCGAGAAGGCTTGTGAATAATCTCCCATTGACCATTCTCTTGGGGAGAGTGGGGGGAGAAGAGAAGGTGACACAGATGTGGAACCTCTCTTTGTTGGTGCCAGATACGGCTTTCTTTTCTTTTCTTTTCTTTTCTTTTTTTCTTTTTTTTTTTTTTTTGCCTCACTGCGCTTGTGGATCTTAGTTGTGCTTGTGGGATCTTAGTTCCCCAACGCGGGATTGAACCCGGGCCCTCAGCAGTGAAAGTTTGGAGTCCTAACCACTGGACCGCCAGGGAATTCCCAGATATGGCTTTCTCTGCCACATTCTAGAGCAGGGGGGACTGATGTAATATGGGGCCAGCTATGGTCCCTGGGCTGGACAGCCCATCTCTAATAAATTTAAGCAAGTCTCAATTTCCATAACCACAAAATATAGACAGTTACACCTATCTTGCTGAACCCACAGGGACTCACTAAGGGAATATATTTATCAGCCTGTCAGAAACTGGAAATCGTAAAGCCCATGGACATGGGAGCCAAGCCGACTCACCAATAAAGTTGCCTTCATGAATATGCACTTCCTGCCGCTCCTGCCCATCGGGACCCAAGCCGGTCTGCAGACTGACTTCTGAGCTGTCATAGCTATAGGAACTGAACACCATGGTGCAGTTCTGCCAGTCAAAGGGGAAGTAGGTGACCTGGATGGAGTGGAGAGTCACTAGAGCTGCCAGAGAGCTGGTCAGGGCTGGGGGAGTTGGGGAGGTCACAGGGCAGACAGGGGTCAGAGGATATGGTGCACCAGGGAGATAGGGATCACCAGGGGGAGATCGCAGAGAAGTGGAGTCACAGAGGAATAAGAAGGTTATGCGGGGAGGTCATGGACAATGGAGGGCGGCGGTCACTGAGGAAGACTGGAAGTCAATGAAAGTGGACAGAGAAGATGAAACTCAATGGAAAATCAGAAGGGTAAGAGAGACGTGAGGGTCATGGGGATTATGGAGGAGGGATATCTGAGTGAGGGTTTCTAGGAGCGCCTTGAGCTTCCCAGGTGGGGCCCGGACACCTGGATGCTGCAGCTGCTGCGATAGATGCCCGGGGGCTGCCAGCGCACGGAGCCGTCGGACGACACCATGACGCTGATGTCCAGAGCAACATCAAAATTTCCGTCGTTGCTGCCCGGAAAGAATCTTCTCATCTGGGTTCAGGTCCCTCCCTCCGGAGGCCGCGCCCCTCCAGAGGCCCTGCCCCACCTCCCAGACTCTGGGAACATCCTTACTTGTTTAGGAGCACCACGTCTGGTAGCCACACGGATTCGGCAGTGATGCGGAGTGAATCGATGCCCTCTTGCTCCTCAGGGTCCCAGCTCAGCCTGTAGTCGGTCCACTCCTAGGGAAGCAGAGGCTGAGGGGCCGTCTCCGGCTGGAGGTTGGAAGGAGTCTTGGGATGTGCGAAGGAAGCCCGGGCAGGGAATGCAAGGGAGGAGAGCCGCGCAGGCATGGTCTGTGGTTCTGGAGGCCGGGGCCCTGTTTAAGACTCCACCTGCACTCTTTGGGACCCTATTAACTGATTTCCCCTTCTCTCTCATCGGGCTCCAATTTCTTCTTTCTGTAAAAAAGAGGGAGTTGCACGCTAGCCTCTAAAACAGTGGTTTTCAAACTGTAGTTAACGACCCTTTTCATAGGTCCGGAATCAAATGAGTGGCCCCAAACCAGTGTTAAAAATAATTTAGAATGAAAAATGCATGGAATGCAGCTCCCATAGTAAAGATAGGTATTGTTTCCTGAAGCTTCTGTTTCAGTTATAAATGTGTTTTCTGAGGTCGTGATGCAAAAAAGAAAAAAACAAATCTTACCAGGCGGAACATTCGAGGAAATTGTAAAGGCAGCGGCATGCCCGCCCTTTCCCACCGTGCGGGGTTCTCCGTACCAGGTCTAAGCAGACCTTTGTGCTCATCTCCTCATCCTTCTCGTACTAGAAGGGAAAAGTTTAAAGGGTAGATATGATGTCAGTGTAGAGAAATGAGGGGCTCGGTGGGTAAACTCTCCCTGGAAACTCCCCTCTTTTTCTGAGTCGCACCCTCTTGGGTTCAAAGCCCACCTCCTATAAACTGCGTTGGCTTAAGCTCCGCCTCTATCTCGTAAACTTCCTGCTGGCCGTACAGCCAGCCAGTTCATTTACCAGTCCCGGCCCCGGCCGGAGTGAATCTCTGCCCGCTGTTGTTTATTGACCCTGTCCGGCACCAAGGTCCGCCCCAGCCTGTGACCCCGCCTCAAGTTCCGATCTCCGGCCTGTCCATCGGTCCCAGCTCCACTTTGAGATCCGCCAACAGGCCATTTCATCATCCTGCCCGGCTCAATACTGGCCCTTCCAGCAGCCACGCCCACAGCTTGTCCATTGGTCCGATTTCGACCCAATCTCTACTAACGGCCAGTCAGTCACCCAGCCTGGCCTCGCCCCGGACCCCGTCCCCGGTGGTCCCTGGGTTCCGCCCTGCCTAAAGCCACGCCCCCCAGCCGGCTAGCGGGCCAGACCTCAACTCCCCGCGTGTGCCCTCACCAGGCTGATTAATTGCGCTAGGCTGAGACCAATGCTGACCCCGACGCAGTCTCCCACCTCCCACGACGGCCTCACCGAGCTATCATAGCCCGAGCAAAGTTTCTCGTGGAGTCGGCCCTCCGCCTCTGAGCCGCGGGCGCCTGGAGGAGGAGAGAACTGAGTGAAGCCGTGGTGCCCGGCCACGACCTCTGGCCCTGTTACTGCCCCTGTGACGCTCAGACTTACCCGGGGCGAACGGCGCCCCCAACGCCCCCAGCAGCAGCAGCAGCAGCAGCAGCAGCAGCAGCAGCAGTGCCCCTGGGATCATAGCCCGCCCGCGTCGCTCAGTGAGTCCGCTTGGGTGAGCCGCCAGGACAGCCAGCGCAGGGGAAGTGACGAGGCGCCCAGGAATGTGCACCTGTTATTGGGGGGCAGCCGCCAGCCTACCCGCCCCGCCCCTGGGACTTGACCCCTCCCCGAACGGCTGCCAAAGCCTGCTACCCACAGATGGCAGACAACACTTCAATTGTATAAATCGTCTTTAATTGAAAAAGCATGGAGTGGAGACTGGTCCCCTGGGAGCAGAGCCTTTTTGGGTACCTAACACCCAGCTGAGGTAAAGCAAGTTTTATTCAGTTAGAAGCTGGAGGGGTGTATGAGGTCTAGAGACCAAGAGGCCCTCACCGTCCTTGGCCTGACCTGTAGGGGAGAAGGGTGGGACTTATTGCTGAATTGGTGTCTCCTCATTTGAGGGGCGTCAAAACTATATCCCATTTGTCTTTTTTATTCTAGACCCACTACCCTAAAGACCTCAGCTTTAAAGGGGGCCTGGAAGGAATTCCTGCTAAGGTAGCTAAGTGTTCATGTCCCCCCAACCCAGGCACAGGTCCAGTCATGCCATGGTTCTGGCCACTTTGCCATCCTAGCTGCCCTTCTATGAGCCAGGGATTCCTTCCAAAACTCCTCTGCCCTTCCTCAGCCTCTGTTCCCTGGCAGGACCCCAGCTGAGTTGCAGGAGCTAGAAAATGCATGTAAAAAATAAGGTTAGCATTCAATAGGAAGAATAAGATTTTTGGAAAAGTGTCTAGGGAAAACAAGAAGTTCTGGATGATCCATCCAGAACTTAGTTCTTTGTGAATCATAGCTGGGTCCTTTCCAGAGCTCCTGCTTAACAGGTATCACGAGAGAAGGTGGGAGCGTGGGTCTAGAACTCTTACTCTAGACCAATAACATGCCTATATAGGCTCTAGTTCCATCCTAGAGGGAAGGGCTGAGAGTCGGGGTCTATGTCCTAGAGCTGAGATTCAGAAGGAAGTATGGCTCCGTATGTGTCTAGAACACCACGCTCTAGAACCGGGTGTCTCTGGGGGAAGAAAGTTAAACCTGTGGTGATCTGAGACTGGCCCAATTCAGGCCAAGACCAAAAGCTGGACAGGGCTCAAATCCAGCCTCTCTCTAGATGGAAACCAGGGGTCCATCTGGGTGAAGGACAGAAGCCTGATGGATCCAGAACAGAGCCTGGCAGCATGCCTGTGTTCCAGCACAGACCCTGGGTGCAGAAATGGCCCTGGCTGGGGTGCCTGGTGTTCCAGAACCTGTCTGGAACAAGGCAAAAGGTGGAGTAGCGAAAGAAGGAAACTGATCCTGAGCTGCAGTGGACCTATAAGTCTACGGCTTGGTAGTCATGAAAAGGGCAAAGGGCTCCAGGAACTGGCTGAGCCCGGGGTGGGGAAGATTTATGCCCTGGTTTTGTCAGTTTTGGAACACACGCGCCATCTCGGGAAAAGGCTTTGGAGGGTGTGAGTGTGGAAGGAAAGAAGTGATCAGCCAGGACCATTTTGAGACTTCCTCCTCTCTGACCCCTTTCCCAGGCCCAAGGATCTAAGGGTCTCAGCAGCCCCGGAAGTCATGGCCGGCCCCTAGGCTCCCTCAGGGTAGGGCACCTGGTGGGACGTGGCTGCTCAGGGCATGAGTGTGGCAGCAGGGGTGAGAGCAGGGCCAGAAGCAGGGCTGGGAGACAGGCTGTGGTGGTGGCTAGAGCAGGGAGCCTCCAGTCCGGGGACTACATGGCAGGGGGCAGGTTGACTGGAAGGGGAGGTCTCAGGGACACTGTGGAGAGAAGGCTCCTGGTACACAGCCACTGTGAAGGGGAGAGAGAGGAGCAGGAAGGAGAGTTAGGCACCAAGAGAACTCTGAAAGGGCTCCCTTCCCCTACACTCCTCCTCTGGGAACGCACAGAAGGAGAGCTTCCCAAACCTCCAAAGGCCAAAGCCTTCCTGGCTTGACCTGTCATAGCATGTGTCCTCTTAAAACACTTATAGCCCCTTAGCTGTGTGTCACTAAATGTCCATGTCAAGGTCAATACCATCCCATGTGTCCACCTCTTCCCTGGGGGTCCATACTCACCCTCCAGGAGCTTGGGCACAAAGTGGGCGGCTGCCTTGGTCTTCTTGACTCGATTTCCCTTCATGACTCGGCCCTCCTTGTCCAGGCCCATGTACCATGCCTGGCCAGAACGACGCTGGTGATAGAGAGCAGAGGCGTACAGGACATAGTAATTCTCAAAGACGCACTCCTTAAAGCGACACTCAGCTGTGAAATGTGGCTGAGGAGACAAAGACCCAGAAAGGCACACACAGACAGAAACACAAAAAGACACATCACTGAACAGAAGGGAGCCCTGGGAAGAACAAGGCAGGATATAATCCATATGTTTGAGACTGGGAGAGCCAACTTCTGAGTCCACACAGGAACTGGGAGAAAGGGAGGATGAGGAAGAGTCTGGTGGCCCCCCGAGGGCCGGGAACTAGACTTCTGGGGGCCTGGGATAAGAAGATAACTTCTCTCTGCTCTACTCCCAACCTCTCACCATCCAGGGCACCTGGAGGGAATTTCTGCTTGGAGGAGTTCCTGAATCCTTCCCCAGCATCCTGAATGACTCCTGGGAAGTGAGTAATAATGAGGTCTAGAGGAGGTTGGAGAAGACACAGGGGTCCTAAAAGGTTGAAAGAGTTGGACATTCAAAGAGCCTGGGGGTATTTAGGAGAATATTGGAGGAGAAGGGATTGGAGGGACGCTAGAGGAGGTGCTTGGGAGCGGGCAGTGAGGACAGGGTGTCGGCAAGAGCTGGAGGGAGAGAAAGCCCTGAGCTGCAAAATATCTGTAGTTGGGAAGGCTGTAGCTAGGGGAGTCCCCTGACTCCAGGCCACTCTGCCCCCTTGTCTCACCGAGCTGTAGAGCAGCCCCTCAGCGTTCATGGCCATGTAGTTTCCCAAATTGGCACTCTGGGTGGTGACTACACGGAGCTCCGCAGGGATCAGGTTGAAGTGGGCTGGGGGTGGAGAGAAGGGGTATCAGTACCCCAAGCCTCCAATCCCCATCTGAGCCCCCCCCCCAATTCTGGTCCCAGTTCTACTTTTTCGTTTGCGGGGTCAAAGGGCCAGACTGAAAACCACAGAACATGAAGCCACAATACGACTGTCATCTCCTATGCCTGTGCTCCCCATTCCCACCCAGCATCTGGATTCCCCTCTCACTGAAAGAGCTGGTGTCCTCTGAGGTGCCCTGGATGCTCCCATCGGGATTCACCTGGAGGTAGAAACCCTGGCGGCAGAACAGTTTGGTGACGATGCCTTTGAGCTGAGGCTCTGGAGAGAGAGACATTCATCTTGGAACATGACATCTCTGTTCCCAGAAACATTGCTACACTTGGCGGGATCAGAGGAGAGAAAAGAAAGGAGGATGGAAGGAAGGAAGAGGGTCCCAGGGCCCCAGCTTCCTGACCCTCTAAGCAAGCTCTCCCACCTCTCTTTGACTCCAGAGGAAGCTGGGGTGTGGGTCCCTTCTGCCTCCTCTAACCAGCTTTCAGTTTAATTGATTGAAATTTATTTAAAGGTTTAATTCCTACTCTACAGCTCAACCAGAATGGGGGGAGGGGAGAAGAAGGAAGAGGAAGGGGAGAGATATATGGAAACGCAGAGGACAAAGGGAGACAGGCAGAGCTGCTGAAGGGGCAGTGTGTTTGCGAATATGGGGGGCATTAAGGTGACCCCAGGGTAGGGTCGCACCCTCAGGAGTGGGGGTGGGACTGGACCTGACGCTGACTCAGCACCTGCTGCTGCAGCTGCCGCTCGCTTCGCGCAGGCCTCGCCTTGGCCCAGCGCCAGCCTGTCTGACACTGACCCATCTGTCTGTCTGTCTGTCTGTCTGTCAGTCTGCTGGCTCGCGGGGGCCCAGCCCTCCCTTAGGCTCAGCCTCTCCCCTTCAGCCAGGTAACCCGCCTGGGATGGAGGATATTCGGTACCAAACCAAGGAAATGGGGGAGGGGGCCAGGGAGCTGGTGAGGCTGGCTGACTCACGTGGGGGCTGGGTCCCACACAAAGGGTGGGCTGCTGACCTACCACTGCGGAGGGCCGGCGGCGGGGGGAGGAGGACGGCAGCGGGGTGGTGGGGGGTCTCCCCCTAAGGGAGCTGCGAGCGGACGGGAGCGAGGCCAGAGGGACTTCCCGCCTGTCGCACCGGGACGGGGACCACAGGCAACTCTCTTTGCCTGGCGCTTGCGGCCGAGTTCCCGGTACCCCTTCGCAGATGGTACGACCCCCAGTCTCCGTGCGGGTATCCAGCCGTGTAGTGTGTCTGACTTCCTCGCGGCAGAGGGTCTCCTGAGCCCGTGGGGCCCGATTTCTGAGCCGTGTAGGCGGTCGTGGGGGAGTGCCCAGCTCCCTTCTTGAAGTGCAGGTCACGGGAGGAGGGCGCACAGAGGGACGGACTGGCGAGGTAGCTGCAAGGACACCCAGGGGAGAGCTGGGGAGATTGGTACCGAGCCAGGCAAGCTCGGCGAAGAGGAACGGATCGAAGGCTCGGAGGAGCGGGAGAACGAGGACGGGGCTACCGGAGCCGCAGAAACCCTCGGGGTGACCCAGGCGTCTGGAACCCCCAGGCCCCTCCACTCGGCATTGAAAGAATCGCGAGAGACGGCACGTAGGCAGAGGATGGTGGGGGTGGGGGACTCCTGTGTTGGGAGTGGGGGCGAGCGGGAGCTTCCAGGCTTCGGGGCACCAGGCTTAGCCGCTCAAGCCTTCCCCTTGCCCTCGAAAGCGAGGAGACTCGGGTTTATGGGCGCGAGAGAAGGAAAACTGAGGCATCGTTTGGCCGAGAGTTTGTGGTCCAGGCCCACCTCCTTTCACTTTCGGGGAGTCCCCGTCAGTCGGGCCCCACTCTTCCGAGTCCCTGGCCTCAACCTCCCAGGCGGAGAGACCCCTGGCCCGGAGACCCCTCCCTAGCCACTCACACGGCCAGCGGTCCGGTCGCGCGCGCCGACCCCCCCCCCGCCCCCCCCAACAGTCGCACCTTGGACAGCAGGATGAGGAGCTGCTTCTGGCAAAGGGACTTGGTGCCGTGGGGACACACCCGCAGCTGCGCCGACACGGGCCGGCTGCCCCCGGGCTCGTGGACCTCCCGCTTCTGCCGGATCAGGCTGCTGGCCAGTGCCGCCATGGCACCCCGGGAGGAGACACCCCAAAACCGGCAGGCTCCCGGAGCGCGCTGGGCCCCCCCAGAGAAGCCCGCTAGCTCACCAGGACATGCTCTTGACTCTCCGGTCCGACTCGCCGCCTCACCCACGGGACCTGAGGATAAGCCCTAGACGACCCCCACCCCAGGCACCAGCTCCCACCCTTGGGCCTCGTGCTAGCTTCGCCAGACCCAGCAGCCTATGTACCTCTCAGTTGACCCCACCCTCGACCTTTGCCCCCCGCAGAAAACTCCCCCTTCTCTGATCTCCAGTGTCCCTGTCCCCCACTAACACTATCCCAAAGCCAAGACCCTCAAATTTTCCAGGATGTGGTTCCAATATCCCCAGGCACCTTTCCACCCTATTTCCGGGCCGTGCACTCCTGCCAAAGCCACTCTTGTAATTTTAAGGGTGTGGGTCCTTAGCTTTGGGGATATTAGCTCACCCCACCCCTGCTGGGGTGCTGCCAGTGTCTAGGGAGAACCCAACCTTGGTGTCTTTTCCTTTGCCACCCACTAAGTGAAGAATCCCCCACTTTTTCACTGAAATCCCCCAAAAAGTATGCCTTGAAATATCCAGACTGTCGCCAATCAGCAAGAAGAGGTTCCCAGACCCTGTCTCTGGACGATACCGCTTTTTACCAAGTCACCCCCATTTCTAGTGGCACAGCATTCCAGCTGATGAACCCCTTTCCTCACCTTGTTACCATCCACTCCTTTTGAAGTCACCTCCAAATCCGCCCTTCCTAGTGGTTACAGCAGCTGGTTGTCTGGAGGGCCCTGTGTCACCTCGGAATAAGGAGCACAGGTTTTTGGCTTTTTTCTTTTTTTCTGGCAGCCCCTAATTTCCTCGGGGACAGCTGGTGCTGTTTAGATCCCACGCCCTCCAATCCAACCAGCCCCCCGAGGGAGGAGTGCACCCACGTTGTCACAGGTCCCCAAATGTGAACAGACACGCTATAAGTCAGAGCGCATCAGAGCTTTCTGTGACAGGGCTTCCTTGTCCTCCCCGGGACTGCCTATAGCGCCCCCTCTTCCTTCCCTGACGCCCCTCAACCAGTCCTGTCTTGTCAAACCGGTGACAGCTTGCGCTGGCTCCAGTTGCATGTTCCTCCCTCCGTGTACCCAGCAAGCGGAGATTACCCCCACGCCCGGCTAGGCGTCCTGGACCCCAGGAAGGAGTGAGGGTGTTTCCGCAGAGAGCCCTGGTCTGGCGAAGTGAGCACTGGGCCTGGCGGCTGGACCAAACCGAGCGGCGGCAACGGCGGCAGCGGTAGCGGCTGTGGGAAGCTGAGGCGGCGGCGGCGACATTGGCTTCCCCTCCCCCGAGAGCCGGTCCGGGGGCGGGGCAGGGGGCGGAGACCCCGGGAAAGAGCGGGAGGTGAAGCTGGGCAGGCGGAAACCCGGGGTTCCTTGGAGGCAGGGAGTGGCAACGGTCTTAGAGACAGGCGGAGCCGAGGCAAGGCCGCATATCTCGCATGACTCGGGATTCAGAGCAGGAGGGACAAGGAGGCGACTCCACTGAATGGAACTCTGGATGGGGGGAGAGGTTGGGCTTAGATAGATGGAATGGCAGATGCCCCGAGAACGGAGAAAGGGACCCTACTGCCCGGGATGGAGGGCAGAACTGGATGAGGAAGGTGGCGGGAATAACTGAAGAGATAGCGGTGGTGGTGAGGTCTAGCCTGGGGTGAAATCCGGCCTCCTTAATGTCTCTGCTTTTGTGTGAGACAAATTGGTCAGTCCCTGGTCTCCATACCTTTCTCCTTTACACGTTTTTTCAGCAAATATATTACCCCCATCCCGATTGACTCCTAAGAGAAAAGACCATAAGAACTGGAGGGAGATGGATGCCAGAGGCTGCACCGGAGTGGGAGGGGTGCTGGCCACAGATTTGGAAAGTGGAGAGGCCAGAATGGAACGACCTGTGCCAGGGATGGGGCGGGAGGAGGGTGGGAGGAAGCGGAGGAACCGGCGAGGAGGCCTTCTAGAACGGGCTCTTCGGGTCCAAAGCGCTCAGCCTGTCTCCCAGGTGAGGGGAGAGCAGTCCCCTCCACATCCCGCTGGCCAACAGAAGCACATTCCAGGTTAGTAGGAACAGCGTCTTTAATGGGCTCCGCCTCCCACGCCGGCTAAGCCACCCCCCTTGCCTGCAGCCTTGGCCTCTTCCAAAGAGGGGTGCAGGGCGCAGGCAGGGTCCCTGCGAAGCAGGGCCAACGCCCCGAGCAGCGAAGCGGCGCCGTCTCCCGCACGGAGCTTTTGGCCACTCAGAAAATAGTGGGGCAGAGTCCCGGCCTCGAGCACCCGGCACATCTCATCCAGCAGCCCAAGGCAGCAGGCGCCCGCATTCTCGGCTCGCGCCAGATAGAGCGCGGGCAGCCGCTCACACGCCCAGTAGAGCAACGTCCACAGGAGGTAGTGCGCCGCGACCCTCATCCTGGCCACCAGAGGGCGCGGTAGCGCGTGGGCCGTCGCGTGCGCTTGCAGCAGGGGAACGGATATGCGCATCTTGAGAGCCAGCTCTTGGCGGGCGAAGCAGAACTGCCAGCCAGAGTCGTCCGGCTCGCTCTGTGCCGCCGCCGCCGCCGCCGCCGCCGCCGCCGCCGGGCACCAGGTAGAAGGAAGACGACTCTGAGGCCAGCGGGCAGGCCCACGAGTGCCTCCGAGCCCCCTGGGGACATCCGGCCACAGACACCACGGGGATCAAGTCGAAAATCAGGAGGCGGCGCCGGGGCCCGGGCATAACCAGGATGATGGTGGTGAGACCCGCGTGGCAGGCTGCGTGGACCAAGCGCGGGGCACCCGGAACCGGAAACGGGGACTCAGCGACCGCAGCCAGCGAAACAAAGAACCAGGCAGCTACCTGGGCGAGGCACAATATGGGCCATGCCTCCGAAGCCTCCAACGGCTGTGGCACTGGGCTAACGTCGGTTGCTTTGGTGACGTCACCATTCGTTTTTTTCAGTGGTGAGGGAAAGTCAACATCGGTTACGTCTTGTTGAGGCAACCCTGGCACTGAAACATTACTAGGTGAGTTTTCCAAAGACTCGTGTGCCTCAGGCTCAGTGACGTGTAGCTGGTCCACGGAGATTTGCGGATCCTTGGGAGTTTCTTTGCTTCGGGCTGGGTGGATCGAATCACGTCCTCCTGGGACTGGGGGTCCTAGGCAATCCTGCCCTGCCTCCCGGACCGAGGTTCCGCGTACCTGCTCTGGGAGGAAGAGCCATGTGTAACAGGATCCCACGTCTGGTTGCAGCTCCTGCCCATCTAGAGAAAGCACGGGCACCAGGAGTGTGAAGCTGGCGTCGTAGTGAGGTCCCCGAGCATAGGGACCTAGAGGCGCAGGCCCCAGATCCAGGGAACCCTCTCGAAGCCCACAACGAAGCAGCAGGAGCTCTGCCTGAGGAGGAAAGCGAGGGTCCCGGCGGTGAACGAGACCTAAGGAAAGAGAAGCGATCGTAAAGTCGTGATCCAGAGCGTGGGCGGGGTGAGACGGAGCTGAGAGCTGCAAGTTCCCGAAGGCTGGGAAGGTTACTTACCAAGCAAAGAGAAAACAAAGTCCTTGGCCTGGAAGAGATCTGGTCCTGGCTTGGGACCTTCACTCCAGCTCGCCTGCACACCCAGCTCCTGGATCAGCTGGGTTAGTTCTTGCAGCTGCGCCCCAGAGCAGAAATCGATGTCCGTGAGCGGCCGGGCTGGGGCTGGGGGTGGTGGGCCCCACCAGGGAGCACTCCCCCAGACCGTGGAAGCCATATGGCTCTGTCGTTTGGGGGCTAGGAAATACACAGACGGGAGGAAGCCCAGACGGGCCGTACCTTTTGCTGCGGAAAACTGACCCCAGTTCTTTTGTCTCCAGAGGCCAAGAGGGTTCCCAAGACTCAGTCCGCCAATGGGTCTGCAGACGAAGGGCCCTAAATTTAGTCTTGAAAGAGAACAAATAGATACCTCCTCCGTCCTTGCCCTTTTCTCATATGCTGGTCCCTGCCCCCATGGAACGGTTCACCTGACTCAGCAGGTAGAAAGTAGCTGTTTGGCCCCTCCTAAGGAATGCGATAGCCTCCTTTGCTGCACCTTGTCTATGTCCCCCTTACCTCTTTTTCAGAAGAGGCTAGTGGTTTGCAGCTTCCCTCTTAGGGTTAGCTACAAAGGTTGGGAAGAGAATGGATAGGAAGATTCCACAGGTAACTTCTTCCTGCTGCCTGTAAGGCCACGCCCTGAAATTATAACCGCGCCCCTTTCTGGAGACTGTCGGGGTGGTTCCCGACCAGCCCGGCCTCCAGTCAGAGTTCAGTCACTCCTTTAGCTCTGCAGAGATCTCGCGGCTATCCTGGGAGTTGTAGTTTGTCTTCAAAGCTACCAGGGCGTTGGGGCCACGCCCCCACATCCTTTCCTGTTCCGTTGAAGTAGTGCCTGATGGAAGTTGTAGTTTCTATGGAGATACGCTATTCTGTGTCTTTATGATAAACTATTCTGTGTATTTACAAGGCCAGGTGAACCGCACAAACACTCCTTGGGGTTAGAACACAGGCCTAATAGGATGGATCTGAATAGCAAACCATACTGAGGGACATACACTAGGGCATGCGGAGAAATAAGGGACTCTATATCTCACTTGGGAGTAGAGGAGCCCTGGTCCTTTAAATCTAGAATGGTTCTTGCACGCAATTATAACTTCACTTTAGAGATGAGACCGCAAGGCTAGAAAGGTTGCACATGACTTGTCCAAGGTCAGAGCTCAGCCAGAGAGCTGTTGGAAATGGGCTCTCCAGCTGGGACATATCTCCTTGGAATCGGTGGTGGTAACGTTAGACAAGAACACACCGATAGTGTGCATGTAGTGACCCAGGGATGGACATCTGACTCAGGGAAGGGACATGTTAGTGTTGCCCACCTCAGACACACAAGTGGTGGCAGGGAAAACACTTTGGAATCTCACAGCTTATGTGTGTATACAGAAGAGTTATCAGGACTGAAAATCAAGTCCAGAGGAAACACCAGCTGGGCTAGGGCAGGGCCATGAAAAATTATCAGGGGAAGGAAATGGCTTTCAGCGACCAGTGCTATCATGGACACAGCTTAAGTCCAGGATGAAACTAGGAGCCAGAATAATAGGACAGAAAGATAGGACACCAGAGACACGCTCACAGATTAGACCAATGCATACTGGACCAGGAATTCTAACATTCCTTTTTCCCAGGGGTCTGTCTCCACAGTGAACTAGGCCTAAGTCCATGGGCAAGAAAATTAAGTGGAGACACCTCGAAAAATTTAGAGGCCTATGAAGGAGGGGACCCTCAGAATCCAGGGCTCAAGTTGGGGAGCCTAAAACACAAGGTTTCCTAGTCACTGACAAAGAGAGGTCTTCTCCCTCAGTAACCAAGAGCCCCAAACACAGCCCAGAACGGGGGAGGCAAGTTTCCGTACATCTGGTCGTGACCCAAGAGACCAGATGAGGAAAACTGAAGCCTGGGCTCTTTCTCACAGTCTGGGGAAATCAGGCATTGGCTGTCCATCCCCACATCTTACCTCCTCCCCAGAGGATGGCTTCTGAGCCACCCTAAAAAGAGCTAAGTTCTCTGGGCTCTGGGGGAGCTTTAAGATGCTGGGGGTGGGTGACAGGGAAAGCAAAATCGCTCTAAACTCTAAAGCACTGCTCTCCAATAGCATTTTCCATGATGATGCAAATGTTCTAAATCTGTGCCGTCCAATGCAGTAGCCGCTAGCTCCATGTGCCTACTGAGCACTTAGAAGGTCATGGCACTGAGGAACAGAATTTTTTTTTTTTTTTGGCCAAACCATGAAGCTTGTGGGGTCTGAGTTCCCCGACCAGGGATTGAACCCCAGCCACAGCAGTGAAAGCGCCAGGTCCCAACACCTGGACCACCAGGGAACAGAATTGGATGCCAGGGAAATTCCGTTCCCTGAGGAAGAGAATTTATAATTTATAACTTAATTTTTAACAGAATTAATTTTCCTTAATTTTAACTAATTTACATTCTAATAGGCATTTGGCTAGTGGCTACTGTAATTGACAATGCAGCTCTAGGGCCTTGGGGATAACGGATTTAGCTAGACAGCAATGGAGGGAAAGCAGGGATAATTTATGTCCTCATCAGGCCCTGTGGGATGGGGCTGGGGTGGATGTCCTCAAGCAACCACAGAACTCTTCTCTTGTCTCTTTACTCCTCATGCATATCTGTCCCCTCTTTTTCTAAGTTGCTCATCACACACTGATATCCCCACTCCTTGATGGCCTCCGGTGAGTTGTTGGATGTCTCTCGGTGAAGGCGCCTGGGAGACAGAGCTCCGCACTTGTCCCTGCCTGCTCTGAACTGTCTCTGGTGGGCGCCAAAGACCACATGCCCTAGCCGGGTGCCTGACCCAGGACAGTAGGGCTTCCAGCTGCTTTTGGGAGGCGTAGACATCTGGCGATAGTTCTGGCAGGCTGGAGGAACTGTATCCATTGGGTGGTACACCCAGTCTTGGCTGCCTGCTCACCGGGAGGATGATTGCAGCTCAATTAGTACAGGTACCTCTGAGAAGATTTGCAGGTCATTGTAGGCCACCTGAGCCCTGGGAGAGCAGGAGTTCTGACTGGGTGGGACAGAAGTCCATGGTATGTGCTGCCCAGCATCCTCCTTTCGAGGAACTGCTTCAGATATAAATGACTTTTGGGTCTGATGTGGGCCCAAAACTTGGACAGAGTCAGTTCCTAGATGGTTCTTGTGGAGGCCAGCGTTTGGGATAAGGCATGAGCTGTTATGGAGGCCTGATCTCTTGGTTAAGCAAGAGTCTTGAGTAAGGGCTGGACCCTTATGGGGGCCAGGATCTCGATTAATTCTTGAGTATTTGTGGAAGTTAAGGTCATGGGTATGTTCTGAGCTCCTGTAATTTCCAGCATCTTGGGTAAGGCCACATCTCCTTTTGACTTCAGTGGCTTGGGTAAGGCCTGGATACTTATGGAGGTCAGAATCTTGAGTAAGGCCTTGGCTCCTGCAGACTCAAGAATCTTGGGTAAGACCTGGATTCTTGTAGTCTCCTGAGTCTCGGGTAAGGCTTGAGCCCTTATGGAAGTGAGGGGTTTGCACAAGGCCTGGGCTCTTCAGATTCCTAGCAAAGGCCTGAGCTCTTGTTGGCTCCAGAGTCTTGGGCAAGGTATGGATACTTCTCTGGCCCAGAATCTTGGGTAAAGTCTGGACTCCTAGAGACTCCTGAATCTTGGGCATTACCTGTACTCTTGTCACATCCAGAATCTTGAGAAGGGTGTGGGCTATTATGGAAGCCAGTTTTTTGGGAGAGCTCTTGACTTTTATACAGTACAGTCTCTTGCTTTCGTTCTAGATTCCTATAGACTCCAGAATCATGCATAAAGCCTGAGCTCCCCTGAATGTCAGAAGTTTGGAGAAATGGTGTGTTCTTGTGGAGACCAGAGGGCTGGGTGAGATATGGGCGTTTAAAGAAACGTCTATCTCGAGTAGAACCTAAGCTCTTCTGGGTGCTAGAATCTTGGGTAATGACTGGATTCTTCTGAAAGTCAGAGTCGTGGGAAAGGCTTGGATTCTTGCAGAGGTAAGGGTCTTGGGTAAGGCCTGGAAGCTTGTGGAGGCCTGGATCTTGAGCAAGGCCCGGGTTCTTGGGGAGGCCTGGGTCTCGGGTAAGGCCTGGGTTCTTGTGGAGGCAGTCCTGGGATCATTGCTGGGGTTCATTGCTGGGGTCTGTGAAAGCGGTACCTGGCGAACCTCAAGTCATTTTGTTTGCACAATGAACATCTCAACAGATATAGAGGAATATAGACCTCACTTTCCATACCAGATGGGTTCCTGGAATGTGAGCAGATAGTCCTTTTATGAATCACCCTGCTTCTCTGTTCATTTTCATTTGACTAACGTTATCGATCATTTTAAGCTGATTCCATCAAGTGGGTCTATATTGAGCACCTGCTGTGTGTTTGGAGTCTTGATGCCCACTGGCTGTTTCTCTTTCTTTATCTCTTTTTTTTTCTTTTTGGCCATGCAGTGTGGTTTGCAGGATCTTAGTTCCCCGACCAGGGATTGAACTGGGGCCGTCAGCAATGAAAGCGTGTAGTCCTAATCACTGGACATCCCGGGAATTCCCTGTGGCTGTGTGGGCCCTGGCACCCCCCACACCACCACAAACCACCTCCTCTCTTCTTTTTATTCTTCTCCCAGTCACCTCTCTGTCAGGGAACGGTATACCTAGGCCTTTCCCGTCCCCTCAGCCGTGCTGGACCCAGAGACCGGGGGGTAACAGTGGGACAGGGCCTCCACCTCCCTGATCAGCTCCCGCAGCTGCCGCCTCACGTCTCTGGCATTATAGGCTATGCGCCCTGAGGAGTGGCACCGGGGGATGTCTGCGACGTGGGCTGGGCCCAGGATGGGTGGCTGGGCTGGCGAGCACTGCTCCTGTTCTGCTTGGGGCACCCCCCAACCGTTCTTGTGGCTCAGGGCCTGAGGGCTGTGGGGCGGGGGTTCACAGGGTACGCGTTGGCCTGTAGGCCCAGCTCTGACTGCCTCTCTTTTGAGCGGCCTTCCCTCTACAGTTTGCTGGAAGCGGATGGTCTGGGTAGGTGGCTCCACAGCATCCTGGGCCCACGGAGTCCAGAACCCCTGGGTGGACTGAAAGCCTTCCCAGTCCTTGGGGCAATTCCAGTTGTGGGGGCAGATTGTTGTGTGCTGACGTGGGGGCTTCTCATCATCGCTGTCGGTTGTCAGGGGCCGAGGCTACGGGGCGGTGGGCGTGGCGTGCTGAAGAGTCGTGACGGCGATGGCGGCGAGTGGGTGGGGGGGACACGATCATTTTCACAGGGTCCATGGTGCACTGAAGGCAGACTGCAGGGGCGCTCTGCTTCGGGGGCTGGGTCTGCTTCCCAGGTGAGCATAACTTAGAAGCTTCTGTGGATCGGGGACAGGTGAGAGGCTGGTGGGGAGCCTGGCTCCTCCAGGAATGGAGAGGCAGGTTGCAGGAAGAAAAGCTGCATAGTTATGGTGTCTGAGCAGGGAGAGCGGGAGGGGAAGGGGCCCACTTAAGGTCAGGGCTAGAACACCTGGTTTCTGCCTTTCCTATTCCCCAACCTCCCCATCCTCCACTTACCTTTCTCACAAATAACACGAAACACTTGGTGTAAGAAGCCACGGAGTCTGCGCCAGAGCTAGGTCGGGGAGGACACAGTGACTGAGTGGCCGTGGCCATGGGGGTCCCTAGGGCCCCAACCTACTGTGCCCACAGTACTACCGGCCGCCTTCCTGTCCCAGAGGCTCCTGGGGGTAAGTGGGTCACAACGATGTGGGGCTCTCCCTCACAATGTGCCAAGAGGGAGAGTCCTGGGCCTGTGTTTGACCCTCCAGCCTGGGCCAGGGCTTAGCAGAGGCCAAACCCTTCACCTTGCATGTCTCTCCTGTAGCCAGCCACCTGCACCAGCCCATAGGCCCTCTGGCCTGTTTGGTGTCTGTCCCCATCAGCCCCTGCCTGGTCCTCTATGCCAGGCTCTGACCTCTGCACAAACACTGGTCCTGATCTTAACTCCCCGAACAACCCCATTACCAATGACCACCTCACCCCAGCACTCACTCCCCCTTTCTCTCTGACCTCAGAGCTGTTCACTGGAAAGGGCTGTGGGCTCGGACCCCCTCCTCCTCCCTCACTGGCAGAGTCACTTCTCCAGGGTTTGTCTCTTCAGAGCCCCACCCCTACCTCCCAACATAACAGCAGGCAAAACCAACAGTTAAACTTTTATATTTACAATATTCCATCCTGGAGTCCCTGCGCCGTGACAAAGTCATGATGCAATCAAAGGCAGGACTGCAAAGCAGCACTGTGCCAGGACGGTGGACTACATCTCTATTGATTTGTTTGGTTGTGTTAAGCTTATGTATGGAAATAGCACAAGGGGGATTTGCGCCCAGGGTTAGGAAAATGAGAAAAACTACTACCCCCCCTACTATTGTTATTACAAAATGGAAAGTACCTATTTCATCCCCAGGAAACTGCGAACGCAATACACAAATGGAAATATAGGGATGTTCCTATGGAAAACACCCCCAATTGAACAACAGTGGCCCTACGAAGGGGCTGTTGATGATTTTGCTTTCATATGGGTCCACTATAAAGAAAGGTTAATACTCTGGCAACAATTGCCAGGTGATAAACAGGAGCATAGGAGGTATTGTAAGTGCTACTAGTGGAGTCAGGTACACAGGAACTGTAGGATATATTGTAAATATTTTTAAGGCACTATTCAAAAAACTTGCCCATGCATTTAAGAAAAAAAAGTGTCATGAAGAACCTAGGGGTAAGAGAGGAATAAAGACACAGACCTGCTGGAGAACGGACTTGAGGATATGGGGAGAGGGAAGGGTGAGCTGTGACAAAGCAAGAGAGAGGCACGGACATATATACGCTACCAAACGTAAGGTAGATGGCTAGTGGGAAGCAGCCGCATAGCACAGGGAGATCAGCTCGGTGCTTTGTGACCGCCTGGAGGGGTGGGAGGGAGGGAGACGCAAGAGGGAAGAGATATGGGAACATATGTATATGTATAACTGATTCACTTTGTTATAAAGCAGAAACTAACACACCATTGTAAAGCAATTATACCCCAATAAAGATGTTAAAAAAAAAAACTTGCCCATGCAGAAAGAACACGAAGATTGCACTTCTGTATTAAAGACCTTACATAATAGCTTGGCTTAACTATTAGAAAATAACCTGCAACTAATGAGAACTTGGGGAATTATCTTGTTAGTACATCTAGAAACTGGGGACATTTTCAGAAAACTGACAAAAATATTTTGAGGTTAGAACATGTTGAGATGTTTTGATTTTGTACATGATGATGAAACCTGCCTATATATAAATACCAGCTCTGAAAAATAAATTTGTGCTTGACGTGCTGACATCTACAAAGGGTGTCAGGTCTTGTTTCCTTCGCCGACGCCGTCCATCCCTCAGGTTTACCTGGACTCGTTGGAGCTGGACTCCGACAATTTACAATATTCTCTTCATCTTTTGCCAGGTTTAAAAATGTGTACAGAGCCGCGAAGGGTTGGGGTGGGGACAGGGGATTGTCAAGGAATTGTTCTGGGGACAGGGGCTGGGCATTGGAGTCCGTGGCTGAATCATGGGGTCCCCCAGCCCCCCTCCCATGCCCCAGTTTGGGGGGCATCTGTCTACAGGGTTCAGGGCCCAGGTCCCTAGCATTTAGAAGGCAGGGCTGTTTGAAAAGGAGCTAGACCAGGCAGGGGAAGGGGTGGGAAAAGAACTAAGTTTCCATGGGTGGAGGTGGGGGCAGAGGGACAGGCAGGAGGCAAAGTTCTGGGGAGCCAAGACCAGGGATTTGGGGGTCAGTGGAAGACAGCACTCCACCCCCTATTCAAATTTGGCACCAAGGAACCCACAAAATGCCAGCAGACGGGGATCGGCTCCTTCTCGGCTGGTGTCCCTTGAAACGCTTCCCGACATTGCTCCCTTCCCCAGAGGCCCAGACCATTCCTCTGTGGGCAGTCGCCTTACACACATCCTCTCAGATCAAATTCTTCCTGCTGGTGTCTGCCCAAGCGCTGTCCCCCACTGCCCCCTCCATCTGTTCCTCAGTGCAGCTGACCCCGCTCTCTCCCCCAACCTGTCCGGGGAAGCCTTTCTCCCCTGCTCTCCTCCCCTCCCCCCTCCACTGCTCCTTTCCCTCAGCCCTGGGGGCCCAGGGGAGAGGGGGCAGGTCAAAGGAGGGGGTGGGCAGCTGAGGGGAGAAGCTGGCTTGGGACCAGGAAGGGATGTCTTCAGAGGGGGACGGCGAAGGGGGGAGGGAAAACAGGGGCAGAGAGGGAGGGATGAGACATGGCGAGAAGAGGGACGCAGGCGGGACCCCTTTAGCTGCCACCTCCCCCTCTCCTGTATCCTACCTGCCCTGGCCCAGGGCTGAGGAATCCTTGGCACGTTTTGGGGGGTCTTCGCCCCTCAAACCCACCTCAGCAGTTTGGCACGGATGAGCGACGGTCTGAGGACTGAGGGAAGAAGGGCTGCCCTCAGACCGCGGTGAGGGCTTTGGTCAAACATGCACGGCCTCTGTGGGTGGCAGGTGCCACGCAGCCCCCACCCCACCCCACCCCCCGAACTCTAGGGGAAGGAAGGGCAGAGCTTAGGGTCTGTTCATCTCCTCAGGGTTTGTCCCTCCCCCTCAGCTTCTGTCAGTTTGAAGTCCTTTCACACCTGCTGTGTGAGAAGTTAAGTGCTGGGCCTGAGGCCCTAAGATGCAGGGAAGTGCTGGAGAGAAAGGGGCTGTCTGCATGGGAAAACGTACCTCCACATGCAAGAACATGTTTCCACTCAGAAATGCATCCTGGACCCAGGGGAAGACAAGTTCCCAGGCAGCACAGGGATGCAAGGTCTCCTCTCTTCCCCGTGGCACGGAATGTGTGTTGTCATCTGTGGAAGGCGAGGCCTGCCCGGGGGAGACCGTGCTTCACCTCACTTGTGCCACGGGGGATACACATGCTTCGCTGGGGCGGGAGGGCTGGGGGCAGGGCAGGGGGGCTGTGATTTCCTCGCTACTTCCCAGGCACCACCCTGCGTCGTCCGGTGGCCAAGGGTCGCTGTTTGTGAACACACCACTTCCAGGGTCTCCAGGGGGTGGGAGGAGGGAGGAGGTGGGGGCACAAATCCCCACAGAAATTCTTTGAGGGAGCCAACATGTGTCCAGGGCGGCAAAAAACCCCTCACCCTGCACATGGTTTCTCACCCCCTCGTGAGAAAGCACACCTCCACGTGGGAAAATACTTCCACGTCTCCACACACCGAAGACGGGTGTCCAGACGACGGAGGGGAAAAAACACCCCCCCCCCCCAGTTGTTCAAAGGCCCGGGTCTACAGAAGAGAACGGGCCACTCCGCGCGGGAGAAGCGCACACATCCCGGCGAGGAAACCCATGTCCACCTAAAGCTCCTCGATGTGTCACAGCTCCACACGACAAAAGCCTGTCGCCAAGTCCTCCTCCCTGCCTTCTGAGCTGGCCGGGAGGGCCGGGGAGGGGGGCCTCCCCGAGCCGCCCCCATACCCGAGTGGTGGAGTGGGGATGGGGGAGCGTGTTGTTGTGGCTGGTAGCGGTGGGGGGAGGCGGGGGGAAGGGCCCAAAGGGATGCAGGGAGGGGGGCGGCGGGGGAGGGGGTGGCCCCAGGCCGCTGGGCAGCAGGGTCAGGGCCCCGGGGGCCAAGAGTGGCACATCGTCCGGCGCCCGGCGCAGGGCCAGGGTGTAGTCGGGCGGGCAGGCGGGGCGCAGGGCCTCCGCAGGTTCCGCCCCGACGCCCCCGCCCCGCTTCAGCTGCAGCGACACCAGCTTCTCCTCGGGTGGCAGCTCACGGCCCGCAGCAGGGAGCAGGGTGCCCCCGCCGAGCACGCCGGTGCCCGAGCCGCCGGGGCGGGGTTGGGAGGGAGTCTGAGCCGCCTGCACCGCAGCTCCTGCCCCGGGTCCCGCTTGTTGTAGAGGGCGGCGAAGGCAAGGATGTTGAGGAAGAGGAGGGAGGCGCCCACGGCCACGGTGACGCTGAGCTCCGTGGAGTAGTCTCGGGAGTCCCCGGGGAAGCGGTCGTAGGCCCGGGGGCCCGGCTCGGGCTTGGGCGGGGGGCGGCGAGTGCCGGGGGCACCAGGGGGCGGGCGCGGCGGCCAGCGCGTGGCGTAGGGAGGGAGGCGCGTGGTGGTGGTGAAGAGCTCCGTGTGCAGGTTGTGCAGGTGCGGCACGAGCTCCAGCCAGAAGGCCACCTTGTTGGCGCGGTAGTTGTCGCGCACGCGCGGCTTCAAGCCGATGTGCAGGTACTGCTTCTCCTTGCTGTTGAACTTGCTCCACACCACCTCCTCGAAGCGGTTGCGCTTGGTGTGGATGAACTTGGTGTCCTGTGGCACCGGCTGGTTGGGGTCGCTGTGGACACAACGGGGCAGGGGAAGGAGGAGTAAGGGTGAGGCTCCCATGAAAGGCGGGGGTGGGGGCGTGCTATGGGAGGAATGGGGAGAGAGATGGACAGAGATGCAGAGAGCTGGGGAGACGGGAAGTGAGACAGAGACGGATACGAAGAGACAGAGAAACTGCCAGAGACGGACGGACAGACAGACAAAGAGGGATGAAGCCAGACTGCCAGAGACAGTCTGAGATGAGGACAGAGGGGCAGAGAGGGAAGAGACAGACCACCAGTGACAGAGGCAGAGTCTGAGAATGAATGAGATAGAGACATATGGAAACAGAGACACAAAAGGACATGAGAGACAGCCAGGGGGAAACCAGCGAGTACAGAGTAACCAGATCAAAGCAAGCAGAGATATCAATAGATTTCAAGAGAGAGAGGCAGAGACAGCAATAGACAGACAGACACAAACCCTCACACACACTCAGATACACAGATGGGAGCACTCAGACAGCGGGCAGAGCTCTGGGAGGAGAAGGAGAGAGCTGGGTGGGCAAGGGAGGGAAGGAGAGACAGACACGGAGCCAAAGGCACCAAGTGAGCCTGCCCCCCAGAAAAGACAGGGACCTCTCTTCCAACTCTTCTGAGTCTTCAACACACACGGAGGAGCTGTCCGGCAGGTGTCTGAGTCGAGAAGGCAAGAGTGCCTTGATGGAGGAATGATGGCCGTGTGAAGGAGAGGGAGAGAAGGGGCTGAGGATGGAGGCGGTGTGTGCCCTGACCTGCAGGGATGCCTGACCCAGCCCCTCTGGCCCTCACCCGGTCTTGGCGAAGTTGATCCAGTAGGTCATGACCACGGCGCTGAGCATGACATCATTCTTGGAGAAGTTGCAGGGGAAGAGGTCGGTGGCACCCACCATGGGCACACCAAAGACGTAGGGTAGCTCATCCCCGTGTGCTGCATCTGCCCACTCGGGCCGGCCCTCAGCCTGGCAGTGGTGGTAGAAGGTGTAAAAGTAGACAGGGGACTGGTAGTCAGCGTGCAACTTGGCGGTGGCCACAGCCGGTGCCACCCACTGGTGGCCAGTAAAGAGCGCCAGCAGGGTCTTGCGCCACATCTCGCCATTGTCCCTGTCGGCCCAGTCCGTGTACATAAACTTGATGGTCTCCCGAAGCACATCCTTGCCCTCTGGGTAGCCATACAGGTTGTCTACAAAGTTGGAGATGGTGAAGTCGAAGGCGCTGGCAGACACGCCGTCCTCGCTCTCCGCTGAGTCCTCCACGAACTTGAGGCCCTCTCCCTGGTTGACACCGATGAGCATGTCATAGTTGAGGAATTCTCTCTGCTGCATGAGGATCTCAGGGTCATCGGGGACTATGTCACCGTCCACCACGGGCCCAAAGGCGATATGGTAGCTGGGGAGAAGGGGTCAAGGTCGCATCACCTGTTCACCGGCCTCCTCTCAGCTCACAGCCTGCTGAGTCCTCTGCTCAGAAGACTCCTCTCCCCTAGTTAAAACCTTCTGAGCCCTTCAGGGTACTTGACCTCTCGGGAAGTCCTCCCTCAAGCACTTCATGGAGCCTCGTGCACACTGGCTCTGTTTAGGCACCTCCGCCTAGGGAAGGCTTCTGGGAGAAGGCAGGGCCCCGGGAGGGCCTTGAAGTCCCCCTCTCCTGGCTAAATGGAATGCTTGTGGCCTGTGGGCACCTCTCACCCTCAACCTCCTTGGAACCAGCAAGGAGAATGGAGGCCTGGACCTGGCCCTCTCCCACCCCCATACCGGGCGGGCTGTATGTCCTTGTCCACCAGCTCCCGAGAAGGCTTCCAGCGCAGACACTCCACGGCCTTGGCGCTGTCCTCCCGGTCACAGCCCACCTTGGCCGCCAGCAGCCACGTGTACTTGAGAGGCTGGTAGTTGACAGACCAGCTAGAGATAGCAGTGCCACTCTGGGCGATGGCCTTCTGGAACAGCCCTGGTGGGACAGGCAGGCTTTAGGCTGGGCTGTATCAGCCTGAGGGAGGAGAAGGGGGACCTGCTGGGGTTGAGGGTGTGAGAAAGGGGACAAGAGGGACAGGCTGAGGAGGTGGCTGGTACCTTCCGAATGGTGGGAGAGGATCAGAAGGTTGACACAGGAGGCCCCTGCCCCAGATCCGAAGACGGTGATGTGTTCGGGGTCGCCCCCAAAGTGGGCAATGTTCTCACTGAGCCAGCGCAGGGCCTGGATCTGGTCCATGAGCCCGTAGTTGCCTTTTGCAGCCTGGTCCCCAGTGCTGAGAAAACCTGGGGGTAGAGGAAGAAAGGGGGCTTCCTGGGGGTGTCACAGCACGCTTGCCCTCTTTCTGGGCAGCTCAGTCCAACCCAGAAGCCATTCTGCTTCTGCTGGGTTTAGAGGAACCCTGCCAGCAGGCCCTCCTCCCAGACTCCAGCCCCTAGAGTTGGCTGCCCACCCTCACCAGGCACCCCAAGCCGGTAGTTGAGTGTGGCTACAATGATGTTGCCGTAGGTGGCCAGGACAGAGCCATCCAACATGGTCCCGGTGCCCTCCACGTAGGAGCCTCCATGCAGAAACAGCATCACCGGCTTCTTCCCGGAGTCCCGGATATCTGCGTGGGGAGGGGGCGGGTAGGTGGGCCGGGGGATGGGGGACAAGGACACAGTCAGACCAGAAGCAGTACCGCCCAGCTCCCAGGCCTGCTGAGTTCCAGCCCAGAGCTCAGGGGACATGTCACTCCCATCCCTGGGGGGCAAGAACGGATTCTCCTCCCTCCCTCCCCAGCTAACCCTGGCAGAAGATCCCTCCCCACCTCCTGCCGGTGTGCCCTACAGCACTTCTCCCCATGCCTGGCAGACCTTCCAAGAAGCCTAGCAGAGGCAGGGCTGGGGGCTGGCCCTCCTCAGGGCATCTGCTGGACCCAGGGGAACCCCTTCCCCCACACACACAGCAAATCTCCTTCCTGCTCCTAGGAAGAGCGAGCTCTCAAGGCTGCCACTGGAGCTAGAGATCCTGGGAGGGTCCAGGCGTTTCCTTCGACTCAAGCCGTGGGCCTCAGCTCCACATGGTAGCCTGTTCTGTGGGTGAGGGGGTGGCAGGCCCTAGGGTCCCTGGGGTCTTGGTCTCCTCCCCAGTTACCATGGCAACCCCCAGCTTAATTACTGTGGCCAGAGGCGGCAGGGTGGGAAACAGCCTGCCTAATGAAGCCAGGGTGCAGCTCTCCCCCAAACTGGCCTAAGTCCTGAGCTCTGGACCCTTCTCTTGCCATGTCCCCAAAGGATCCCATGATCACTCCCATGTGTAGAAGGCCCCTTGAGGGGTAACTAATTCTGGAAGAGGGTGGGAGTCTGAGAGGGCTGGCCAGGGTCCCTGCCCCGGCAGCTCCTCCATGATGCAGCCACAGTGCCTGTGCTGGCGTCACCCCTGGCCTCCAGGCCCTCCTCTTTCTTGACACCTGCAATCTCTGACCAGCCTGGGCACTCGGGCAAATAAGATCCAGGCCTGGGCCTCCACATCTGGTCCCTAGTGCCTCTGCCCGCCTCCCTCATGCCGCTAGGAACTTCCCTCCTGGCAGAAGGTCAACCAACAGGTCACTGAGACACTCCCCTCCATCCCCCCACAGACAGCTTCCTGCCTCCTGTCTCTTAGGACCTTCTATGACAACTCCTTCCACCTGACTTTGGCCAGGAGCTCCTAGGTGGGCAGTGCCCTCTCTGTGTCCTCCCCCAATCCTATTCTTCCCTTTGTTCCTGAACCCCCAGTGGCCTTCCAACAGTTCAGGCTTGTCTCCTTCCCTCCGAGGTCCTGTCCTAAATGTCTTCACTCCTCCCCGCTCCTCCCCACCCAGCACCTCCACTCGCAGTAAGGGGGGACGGGGAGTCAGAAAGGGGAGGAACAGGAAGGGGGGCTGGGGCAACAAGAATTCAAAACCAACAACAAAAAAGAGGATCAAGAAAGAAGAAAGAAAAAAACAACAACCAAAAAAACAAGAAGCTCTCGGGGCAGATTCAACAAGAAAAGAAAAAAAACCCAAAAAAACAAGAAACCAAAAAGATCCATTTTTGGAGAAAAAGAAAAAAAGAAAAAAGTTCTTTGCACTTTTTCAAAATTTTGTGGTGTAACTTCAAGATATTGGGCCCTGCTTTCAAAAATGTCCAAATTCTTTAATTTGCTTCAAATGTGCGTTTTCTGCATCAGACAGGCTTTTTTTTGGAAACTGTAGCAGGTTTCTGCTGTCTCGATTGTGTCATCAATTTGCCAACTTAAACTTGTTTTTTTCAAATGTTATTTTGCTCCAGATTAAAATTGTTTTTTCAAATGTTATACTACCTAAGTTTCAAAACAGTCCAAATGTCTTGGGTTTCCCTGGTGGCACAGTGGTTGAGAGTCCGCCTGCCGATGCAGGGAACTCAGGTTCGTGCCCCGGTCCGGGAAGATCCCACATGCCGCAGAGCGGCTGGGCCCGTGAGCCATGGCCGCTGGGCCTGCGTGTCCGGAGGCTGTGCTCCGCAATCCTGTTGCGGGGCCACAGCAGTGAGAGGCCGGTGTACCGCAAAAAAAAAAAAAAAAGAAAGAAAGAAATAGCTTCCTTATTTTCAGCTATAATTTGTCTCCCTATAACTTCCACCTGCTGGGACTCACAAACAAATCTAATTGCTTTTGAACTAGCAGAACTATACTCTCATGACTCCCAAGGCTCATTGATGTTACTTGGTTGCTGATGACAACCATGATAGATACAAAGTTTTCTGAGAGTCTAGCTCCATATGAACATCTGCTCCACATTTCCCTAAACTTCTCACTCATTCTCCTTTACAAGTTGCTCCTGAGCTATGATTTTACTAAGCTCTTCATGCTCTCAGACATAAACTGAGAGGAATGAGATTTTAAAAAAACTTTTTTTTTTTTTTTACCTGATGCTCTTGCTTTTCCTCTTGTTGCTTCAGTTCCACATCTGGCTTTGGTCTGAATGTTTGCCTTCTGTCACAGCCCCTGTTGCCCTTTGATATCAGCCTGGGAGGAGCAGGAACTCTGCCAGACTCCCCTAGTCTTCATAACATTGACCCCTGAGGAAGGCTGATAAAGACTCAAGAAAAGCCTATGACAGGGCAGATTGGCAGGCCAGGGTCTGACCTCTGGGAGAGAATCAAGTATTAGTGGGGAAATTCAGGGGTTTTCAAGTGAGGGGCCAAAGCTAAAACATCCCTCCTCTAAAGGGCTGAGTGTTATTTCTATACATCATACAAGCATCTCCTGTCATGGTTAATTTCACTTCAAAGCTCTACATTTATTTTAGATTAAGCTGTCCTGTACATATCTATTATGAGCAATATTAACCTATTCTATCACCTTCCAAATCGTTTGTCCTATTCTATTCACTTTTATTCTCTTTTTCCTACTTTTCCTCTTTGTTGGACACAAGACCCAGCCTAGAAAAATACTCTTTGGTGAAGGTTTGGCTACCCCTAGATGAGAGGATTACAGATGATTTTTCATTGAATTTCTTTTCCTTTCCTTTTTTTTTCTTTAACTTTTCTGTATTTTCTAAATGACCTACAATGAACATCAATTGTTTGCATAATTAAAAGAAAACAATTAAGTGAAAAAAATAAACAGGTAAGAGACAGTTATCTCTTTTGGGGATGCTGGTTAAACTGGAACAAGTGAATATTGGCCAGCAATTATTGATGATGATGATGATGATGAACCTATTAACGTTAACTTACAAGGACAAAGGGTCTTTGCAGATGTGATTAAGAAAGGATGTTGAGATGAGGAAATTATTCTGGATTATGCATGTGGGCCCTAAATCCAATCACAAGTGTTCTCATAAGAATTCAGTAGAGGGACTTCCCTGGTGGTCCAGTGGTTAAGACTTCGCCTTCCAAGGCAGGGGGTGTGGGTTTGATCCCTGGTCAGGGAGCTAAGACCCCACATGCTTCGCGGCCAAAAAACCAAAAACATAACAGAAGCAATATTGTAACAAATTCAATAAAGACTTGAAAAAGTGGTCCACATCAAAAAAAAATCTTAAAAAAAAAAAGAATGAGGTAGAGAGAGATTTGATACCTACAAAAGAGGAGGGGGCAATGTGACCACAGAGGCAGAGATTGGAGTGATGTGGCCGCAAGTGAGGGAATGCCGGCAGGCACAGGAAGCAGGAAGAGGCACAAAATGGATTCTCCCCTGGAGCGTCTGAGGGGAGCACAGCCCATGCTGACACCTTGATTTCTGCCCTCGTATGTCAAACTTCTGGCTGTGAGAGAATAAAGTGTTATTGTTTTAAACAACCAAGGTTGTGGCAATTTGTTACTGCAGCCACAGGAAACTAACATACTTCTCTCCGTGTAAGTCAAACCATCAAACAACTCTTTGTTTCTACTCCAATTTGCTTATGCTGAAATGGCATTCTGAAATAGGTTTCTGAATACCCCCTCGGGTTTTTTTTTTTTTAACTGAGGTTACTCTTCCTATGGAGTTCTGCTTTGTTGGCATGACACTTTGTACCTGTCTGGCTCAAAAGTTATTTCCAGGATAGGAGGCAGAATACATACTATGACGAATAATCAGCACAGCAACATAGTAAACTGCAGAGGTCTGCTCTCAGCTTCAACTTTAACCCTTTTTCACTCACGTCATTTCCAAATTCAGTCTCACTTTTATTTCATTTTAAAATTTATTATTATTATTTCTTGGCCGTGCCACGCGGCATTTGGGATCCTAGTTCCCCAACCAAGGATCGAACCCGTGCCCCCTGAAGTGGAAGCACAGAGTCTCAACTACTGGACCGCCAGGGAAGTCCCCAGTCTCATTTTTAGTTCTACTACCTACCTTAATTCTCAGCTTCACTCTCACACTGAAATCCTTCTGATATCACTTACTTTTAGAAAGATAAAAAGGACCGTCATTTACTGGACATATGCATTTGGGCACAAGGGACCAAGCTGGGAGTGTGGCACATGATACGGAACCTGAGACTACATGGTCAGTTAAGTGGAAGAGCTGGCATGCAAAGCCAGGTCTGTTTAATACAAATGCCCCTACTCCTTCCACTGCCTTTCAAGTTTGGGATTCTGGATTGCTTTGGAGTCTTCAAAATCTGAAATCTACCTAAGTACCTCCTTTTTCCTTCCCAATCAACAGGAAGGACATTTTTTGGGCAGAAGAGCTAGGAACTGTATTGTTTTCTCCTTCTTATTCTTTAATGCACTATTAGGGACCAAATCAGGAGAAGGAAGGATAATGTGAAAGATGAGCAAAGAGGGTTTCTCTTCCTTCTTCAGAGTTCCTTAGTTAAGTCCTCTGGCTATGAATAGTATGTTATCAGGCCAGCGAGGAGCTCACATTCTGGCTCTGATACCTCAAAGCAAATGTTCATGATACAAAGCAAGTTGAAATCAGTAGCTTGTACAGTGGGTTTTTTCTAGGTCTTGGGAAAATGATCTGGTCACACTGCTGACAGTTGGCGAAGAACTAGAGCTCCCAATTTATTTGTGTTTATTCACCGAGCATTTCAATTTATCAGCCGAGATAGGTATAGCACAGTTTTCCTGGTCAGTAGACACAAACTGCCAAATACCAGCATCCATCTCACTCTCAATTCATTTGTCAAGATGATTCGGCTAGAATAGCAGACTAGATAGCATGGTGACCAAGAGTAACAGTGCTGGTTCTACCACGCCACCACCTGACTCTGGGTAAGTCTCCTTTCATTCATTCTCTCATTCAGTCAGCTGTTTTTTAAAGCACCAAGGGCCTTGAAATCCTAGCTCTAGCACTTTTTGGCTTAGAAAGCTTCGTTAAGATAATCCAAACCTCACATTCCTTCTTTGTAAAGTGGAGATAATAATAGTGTCTTCTCCATACGGTTCTTGTGAGAATGAAGTGCGATGATGTACATAAAAAGGTTAGCATGGTGCCTGGCATGTAACGTCAGCTTTTCATTCGATAATCAGTTACTAAGCATTTACTGTGTTCTGAACATGGTACTATGTCCTGGGGCCACCCATCATTTGCACCATTTAGTGACTGCCTTCTTTGGGCCAGATCTGCAACTTTGATGATCTCAAATTGTCCTCGTAACAACTTATAAGACATGCGTTATTTTCACTATCTTATAAATGAGGAAACTGAGTTCAGGGAAGTAAAGTTGAAGATTACACACCTAGTAAGTAGCAGAGCTGGGATTTGGACTCCTATCTATCTGATTCCAAAACCCATTTACTATCATTCTGCCATGCAGCCTCTACTGTTAGCAAGAAGAATAAGACACATGTCCTGTTCACAATCTAGAGGGGGAACACATATATTAAAGAACTCATTGCAATACAACATATGTGATAACACCAGGTGTTATCGCATTGTTCTCATTCAGTTCTCGTAACAGCTCTGTGAGGTAGGTACTGTCATTATTCCCTTTTCACAGATGGGGAAACTGAGGAACAGAGAGTTTATGGTGCTTGCAAATACTATAGTCCATATACATGACCACTACACTCTAGTGCCATTCTGGAGAGCTAGAAACATATGAACAGTGTGCTTGGGGTGTTCTAAGGAGTGACAGTGACTATGCTTGTGAGAACAAGATAAGATTTCATAAATGAGATGGTATGTGAGCTGAAACCTGCAAGTAATACACCAAGTTGAGGGCTTCCGTGGTGGCTCAGTGGTTAAGAATACGCCTGCCAATGCAGGGGACATGGGTTCAAGCCCTGGTCCGGGAAGATCCCACATGCCGCGGAGCAACTAAGCCCGTGTGCCACGATTACTGAGCCTGCGCTCTAGAGCACGCAAGCCACAACTATTGAGCCCGCGTGCTGCAACTACTGAAGCCTGCGCGCCTAGAGCCCATGCTCCACAACAAGAGAAGCCACCGCAATGAGAAGCCCGCGCACCGCAACGAAGAGTAGCCCCCACTCGTCGCAACTAGAAAGGCCGCGCACGGCAACGCAGCCAAAAATAAAATAAATAAAAAACATAAAAAAGGACTAACCTCATTTCCATAAAGACAAGCAAAAAAACTTACCTTAAAAAAAAAAAGAGGGCTTCCCTGGTGGCACAGTGGTTGAGAGTCCGCCTGCCGATGCAGGGGACATGGGTTTGTGCCCCGGTCCGGGAAGATCCCACATGCCGCGGAGCGGCTGGGCCCGTGAGCTATGGCCGCTGAGCCTGTGCGTCCGGAGCCTGTGCTCCGCAACGGGAGAGGCCACAGCAGTGAGAGGCCCGCGTGCCGGAAAAAAAAAAAAAAAAAGAATGCACCAGGTTGAGAAAGGGCGATGGAGAAGAAAGGGGAAAACCAGGCAGAGGAAACAGCACTTGTAAAGGCCCATTCTCTTCACTGTCTAAAATCTATCCTTAAAGTACAATGGAGGTCCTATCCTTAAAGTACAATGGAGGTCCTTCATAGGTCTGGTACAGAGGACATTCCATTTTTCTCCATTTATTTCCTCATATCTTTCTCCCCATCCCTATCTGACACTCATCACATTCCTCCTGCTGTCCTTCATATGCCACCTCTTCATTTCTTACTAGCTCTTACCTGGACCATTGCAATCACTTGGCAATAGCTTCCCCTTCTTTCACTCTGCCTTCCTTCAATCTATTTTTTTTTTAAATTTATTTTTGCGGTACGCGGGCCTGTGTGATCACCCATCTCCTCAGACTCTGAAATCTTTAAATCTCCCACTTTCTCCAGAGTAGTCTAAACTACACAGCCAGCAAGCCACTATCTTTAACAAAGTCTTGCCCTATCTTTCAAATCTCTTATCACCCCCTTTCTTTACGCTAACACTGGTCCTGAAACTTTGGTGTGAATCAGAATCTCCCCTGGGGTACTTATTAAAAATATACACGCCTGGGTTCCAACTCCAGATTCAAGCTTAATGATTCTGTAAGTCTGGATTGTGGGAGTTTGTCGTTTGGTTTTGATGCTGGGGGACATCTATGTTGTTAAGTTTCCTCCTGGTATTTCCAACTCACTGAATTTTGGAAAACACTACACGAGTTTGCACTTTACCTAAATTTGGTAAGCTCCCCTATGCTTTCTCATTTAATTCGGGAGTTAAATTATTTTCTCCCAGAATCTCCAAATCCAACGCATCTTTCAAGACCCAGATCAAATGCCACCTCTCCCAGGAAGTCTTCCTTGCTCTCTTTCGCAGTCCTTTGATATTTAGTGGCACCTCTTGCTTATTCAGGAAGCGTCCAAGCCCCTGACAAGCCAATGAGTTTCTCCTGGTCGGGGAGAGAGGGACACATTCATCAAAGTCCACCCCAACCCCTAGCCCTCAGGCGGGAATTCGGCGCAAGCACGATACTGTCGGAACACTGAATCGATAGTTCTTCCTGGAAAGCCAGGGCACACACACCCTCTACGGCCCGCCTCAGATGCCCTTCCCCAGTTGTGAAACGAGGCACCAGCAAAACCACTCCGGATGTCAGTCTCCCCAAGGTCGGGGATCAGGGAATTGGAGGGCGGGCGGGGACTACTCAGGGTCTTGCTTTCAACTTTGAGCATGTAGCCCGCCACGCCAAGAAGAGACTGCAAAGACGCCTGCGCCTTCCGGCCCTCCCTCCCCACCCCAACCCCGGCGTTCGCCTAGCCCTCCGATTGGCTGCTCCTCGCACCAGCCGAGCCTCAGGGCTGCGGCCCACGTGGTCCACTGGCCGTCGCGGGATTGTCCGGATCGGGCTGCCGCGGCAGCCGGCGGGGTAGCGAGGTGGAGCAGTGTGGGAAGCCCCAAGCCCGTACCTCTGGGACTGAACGGCGGCGGGTGGGCTACGGTCAGCCTCTGCAGGCCTGGGCAGGCCTCCTGAGAGTCTAGGGCGTAAGAGTTTTGGGGGTTCCCAAAGTGGGCTGCGGACCCCCTGCCTGAGGCTTTGGTTTGAGCCCTGGATCCGGACTTGTGTTTCCCCGGAAGGATGGTGTCTCAGTCTTTCCTGAAGTTGGTGGGGTTTGGATGTTATTATTATTATTATCAGCAGTAGTATTATTATTGTTGTTATTATTATCGTTTTGAGGATACACCGTGTATAAGAATTGGTGGTCCTGCGCAGGGTGCCATGCAGAATGCCATGAGTTACAAGTTGGAGGACGGAGGGCTTAGAGATGCTTGAGGGACGTCCTTAACGTACGCGAAATGTTGGAGGCAAGTCGGCTTTATAAACTGTGCTGATGCTTGTATAATCCAGGCGCTTAGGGTTTAGTAGGGAGGGTCGTTCACCGACTGAATTAAACCGTCGCTTATTGAGCCGCCTTCTGTGTCCCAGGCATCATTCTGAGTGTAATGGATGCAAAGGCCAGTAAGAGGAAGTCCTGGTTCTTTAGGAGCTCTGCGTAATGGGGCTGGTGGGAGAGTCGGGAGGTGGGGGACGTGAATGGGTGAAGTATTGGCGTGTGATGCGTACTGTGGTGGGAAAAAGTGCTGTGGGAGTCAGAGGAGGGGATGACTGAGGGAGTTAGGGACGACTTAACAGAGAAGGTGACGTTTGAACAAGGTTTTAGAACTACAGACTTTCTCCAGATTGAAAGGGGTAGGGAAGGCGCTCCAGACAGAGGAAAGCGTACTGAGGAAGAGAACAAGGAAAGTGTGCCCTCTGTGGCTGGAGCACACTTGGAGCTCTGCTCACAAGTTTCATGCTATTAGACAAGGTTATTTAAGTTCTCTTAGCCTGTTTGCTTTTTGTAACGTGTACTTACTTCTGCACAGGTTGATGAGATAAAGGCTCAAGCCTCTAAACAGGCACTTTACTAGTTTCCCTCTCTTTGTGGAATTCAGTTGCTGAATGGAGAACACAGACCATAGCTGTACGTTTTTAACTATGGAGTATCAAGCTATTGACATTTATAAATGGCTGAAGGAGGCATGCTGTGTCTCCGGAATTGTTATTTAGATACAATGCTGAAAAGCTGGAGAGGTTGACATTGTTTGTGTTCCTAGTACTTTAGCATAGCATGTCAGCGATAGTAAACTAGGAGGTGTCATTTAGAATAAAATGCAGGCAGCTTTCTCATTCAGAAATTGATCATCCATGTTGTGAATTACCCAGGCTTTGCATCGTTTCCTTTATCTTGCCCATGGCCTGGAGAAAAATGAAATTAAACCTTGTATTTAGCTGGTAGTGGAAAAATATAAATCTGGTAATCAGACCTCAGTTTCTCTTTCCAGCATTGCTGTTATTTTGCTGTGGACCTTTGTCAAATCCTAGCCTCCCTGGGTCTTGGACTCTTTAGCAGACTCTTGTATAAAATTTTTTATGACTATACTTTTCATCTTTGTTGGCAGCAGAATTGTAAATCAAACTGTATGTCAAATGAACTGGAGTTTACTTTATAAAGGATTTTAGGAGAAAATCTTTTCTAAAGATTTTGCTTTAGAACTAGATTATAAATCCCTTCACAGACATCCCTGAGATTTTATCATGCATGGTGTTTGGACTCACTAAAACAAGAAATGTTTTTGAACTGTAAACGCTTCTCCACTCTACTCTGTATTACAAAAATTTTTTAAAAGCACCTCCAAAACAAAACTTGTTCAAGTTTGCATTTTTGTACAGCAGAGTTGCTTGAGGTGAATAGTAGAAGATCAAATATTGAAAGCCCACGGTTGCAACTTATCTGAAGTCTTTTCTTCTCATGGGTAAACCTAAGTTTTCTTGGATGTGAAAATAGGGTGTTGGGCTGCTCTTAGATAATACAAGGAGGTGAAAAGCAATGATGCAATGATGAGTGAAGTATAGTCTGACCTAGTATTGCCATTGCTTCAGTGTTGGCATTGACCAGGGTATGACCCCTTAATCTTCTCTCTGAGCTGATTCTGGTTGTGGTTTTCCCACATTGGTAGGTTCTAGCCTATTTGGATACTGGTTTTATTATGTGTAAGAGTGTTTAATATTCTTTTGAATTACTGATACTTTCCTGTTTTTCTTTGTAGGTTGAGGTGAAAAATATGGCTTTGATATCTTCATGGAAAACTGCATTATTTCAGTCCTGAATCTGGTTCGGTTCCCTTATTGACTCATTACTATATTAAAAATGTTTATTTAGCAGTGATTGTAAAATGAAAGTAATTAACATGTACATGTTTTTTGGGGGGAGACTAAGGGGAAACACGTGTTCAGCCTAGAAAAACATTTCTCATTGGATTTCCTGTGAAGTCAGTGTGTCTTGGGTTTAACTTTGAAACAAATTTAAAAATTTTTAAATTAAAAAAAAGTTTACTTAACTATGGTATTTGTTCTGGTAAAACCTTGTGGTTTAATAAGAATTTTTGCAAATATCCATTATACTCTTCTCATGGTACATAAAGTGTTAATATTTTAAAATCTATAGGATATTCTATTTCAAAATTTAGTTCTATTATTTTAGTGCTATCAGAAAATGTGCTTTGAATTGCTGAAATGAGTTGTATTGGACAACACCTGTCTCAGCAGAGGCACTTAAAAATAATTTTCATCCTTCCTCTTGTAGTAATGATTTTTTTTTTAACCCGTATGTTTTTAACCTGTATGTTTAACCCTGCCAATCCGGTGGCAACTTAAGTGTTTGTGCAGTATTTCACTTGAGAAGTAAGGTATTTCACTCAAGATTGAATTCTTGCTGTTGGAGGAGAGGATTTCTCTCCAATATTGGATTAGCAAAAAAAGCAAAATGTTAATACAGAATGCCTCAAAAAATCAAAGGTAGAGGCTTCCCTGGTGGCGCAGTGGTTGAGAGTCCGCCTGCCGATGCAGGGGACACGGGTTCGTGCCCCGGTCCGGGAAGATCCCACATGCCGCGGAGCGGCTGGGCCCGTGAGCCATGGCCGCTGAGCCTGCGCGTCCGGGGCCTGTGCTCCGCAACGGGAGAGGCCACAACAGTGAGAGGCCCGCGTACCGCAAAAAAAAAAAAAACAAAAAAACAAAAACGCAAAGGTGGCCTGAATGAAAAATTTACTGTAAATACCTCGACTAATCTTTCAGTTTCCACACAGCTCTTTGCCAAAAAACATTTATTCTTAAAATTTACTTAAGCGTTTCATAGAAACTTTAGTAATAGCCAGAATAATTCATGTCAGCTTAGCAAACTCTTAATAGCAAGCAGAAAGAGCTTATGAAAAGATCCTGTCTTTACACAGTCATAGTTAGGGCAGTATTTTACTTCATCTCTTCATTAATAGCTTTGCTTTCACACTGAAGTCTTCAGACTATTCTGTATATACATTCAACCCCTATTTTCCTGTAACCAGTTTCCCAAGGAAGGTATGTGTGGTTCACAAAGGGATCTTTAAAAGGTGATAAACTATAGCAAATGTTACTTAACAAATGAGTCTCAGCATATGGAAGGAGAAAGTGTTTCTAAGTATTTCTATAAAAAGCATGTCCGTGGTGGCGGGGGATGAACTGGGAGACTGGGATTGACATGTATACACTGATGTGTGTAAAAGTGATAATTAATAAGAACCTGCTGTATTACAAAAATAAATAAAATAAAAAAAATAAATAAAATAAAAAAGCAGGTCCATATTTCATACTGTTTGCAAACCGATAAAACCTATTCCTCATAGGCAGATAAATGCTTTCCTTTCTCAAAAGGCCTGCTTCCCCTTTACTACCCACTCTACGAGGTCTAACTTGGGTTTTTCCTGAGAGCTTCTATACCTCTTGTCCTTTAAGGAAGGGGACAGGAAAAGCTTCTGTGCCGAGTACCCTCTTTGATCCCCTTCTCTATGCTGACCCTCACATCCCCTGCCAGTCCTGATTCTCTCACTCTGACCAGCTCGGTCAACTCTAAGTAGAGGTGTCTACGGAGCAAGCTAAAAGGTTAAGATCAACGAGTACATCCTTTTAAAGAAATCCATGTGGCTGTTTAAAGTTCATACCATTATTAATTGAGGATGATCAAACAATGCTATTTACCGTGCGGAAAACCAGCCCTCTGGCCTTATAGCGCAGTCATTTCGTTGTGAGACAAGGTGCTAATCCCCTTCAGTTCTCAGGGGAGTACAGTTTAATCAGATGCTGTACTTGTGTTGGATAACCTGTGATGGGACAAGCTCGGTGACTCTTCACGTAATTAAACACACAGCGATAACAAAACACATAGCCAGAGGTGGCGAGAACGGTGTCATTCACCCGGTTTTTACGACACAGTGGGCACACAGTCTTCATTTGGGGCAACAGGGGAGAATCAGAATTGTAGTCTAGATGTACCGGTGGTGGTGGAGTAGGCAGGGCAGTCAATGACTTGATGGTTTCTTCGTTTCCGGATGAATACCACCACTCAAGGAACTGCAGGAAGAATACACCCGTCGAAAGGCCAGTAGAGAGGCATGAGGCGGCACCTCCCACGGCTTGCTTCAGAGCTGACTTTATCTTCTCGCCAACGCTGTTTGGAGAACAGAACAGGGAGGCAAAAGGAGAAACTGTTTATTTAGGTACAATCACAGAACAACTAATACACATGCAATTCTTACACTTTTCATTAGAATCGTTGATTCAGCTTGGGGATTGAATAGTTGCTGGACTGGCGTTTTCTCTTGTAAGTGTCTATTCGAAACAATTCCCTCTTTCTGACCTACCGTAGTTTAGGAGTTCTAGGAGCTAAGCTTTGTTTTTAATGACTAGGGCTTTGTTTGCTTTGTGTTTTGAGAAAGAAATTAATGAGCCATTGATTATATAGACCTTTATGGGGGTGGAAGATAGTATATCCAGAAAAAGAAATAACTCACTTAAAAAACAACTCAGCAGTACTGAGGAATATATTTGAACTTGTCAGAGAACACAGACACTAGGAGCGGGATAGCACCATGGTTAAGAGCAGTCTTTAGAATTGTACTGATCTGGCTTGAATCTCAGCTCTGCCGCCTATTAGCTGTGCGGCCTTGGCAAGGTACTCAAATGTTAGAACTTTCCTCAACTGTTAAGTGGTGCTAATGCATTTATTTCATTGAGCTGTGATAAGGATTGAGATAATACACGTAAACACCTAGCAAAGAGCCTGGTACACAGCAAGTGTGTGCAAAAATGTAGCCATTATGATGAGGAAGGTTACCAGGATGGCAATCCTTGTTTTATGGACACAAGAATTTTTCGATGATTTTATGAAATACCCCAAAGTGGACTGAGGTGGGTAAATTTCATAAAATTGGGATAAGATTTTAGGATTTATTAATCAAATATGTTGGGGAAATGTTAAGGCCTTACCTCCCAGCTGGTTGCTGCATCATGCTGGCTCCGGCTGGTTTGTGCTCCAGAGCTTGTATATCCTCAACTGTAAGTCGATCTAGCCGAACCCCAGCCAGACTCAGCAGGGGTGAGTGATGCTGAGCCTTTCCTAGGATGTATCGAAGCTGCTGTACAAGAAACCAGCCTTCCCAGGCCATGTTAACAAATGGGTAGGCTGCCAAAAAGGCTCTGTAAAATCGTTTCCAGCGGGAAGTAGGGGGTGGATGGAATATTCATCCTCTTCTCTCAGGCTAGAAATCAGCTTCACTTTCAGACTGGGAAGAAGAACCAGGAAAATAACTGACTTCCAAAGCTGCTTCTTTGGGAGACCAGCACTGGCCAATCTCTGAAGCTTGTGTGTGTCTCCCATTACGATCCTCTTTAAGCCATAAAAGTTTTCAGAAAACGAGGCGCTGGTTTTAGACACATAATGTTGCTGGAGCAGAAGACCTAGCAGGGTGATTTCATCAAACCACTTCCACAAGAAGCCCTAGCGGGCAGGATTTGATTCTGCAAGAACCTAAAGCAAAATAAATAAATGAAATTCATTCCATTACACAGCTACTATGCCTTGTATTTATATTTCCTTTTTTTCCCTCTGAATTTCCACACTTTTCTTTCTGGGTCTACCTTAACCTCCCTTTAGTGCTGGGTATTCAGTACACATAACAAGAGACTCCATAACCATTAAATCATGTGATGTGCATTATATGCTAATTGGTTATTTCAAAACTTAGGCCAAGAAATAAATTCAGATTATTGGCTTGGTTTTTACCCGGACGTTCCTAAAACTTTTCAGAGAATTAAATCCTTACCTTGACCACATGCTGAAGAGCAGGTCTCACTGCTGTCATTAAACTGTCCTGTGCTACCACCTCAAAGATGGATGGCTGGCTGGTCATCCACCGCAGAAGCAGTTGTGATGTGAGCCCCGTGCTCAGCCATAGTTTCGTGTGTGCACTGGGTTTTACTTTGCCCACAAACTCTCTAGTAAGCATGAACTTTCTGGGGGTGCCAGATGGGTGCTATTTTACAGGAACTGGGCAAAAAAGACCTCTTCCGGAGGCCGAGGGGAGGGGTCTCAAGGGAAGGTGAAGAATGAAGTCAACGCGGACACCCACGTCAGGGAAGTAGTGTGTGGGAGAGGTGAGTTGATTAATGCTGCACCTCACAGGGAAAAGCGTGACTACGGGGGGACAGGTACGGCGAAGGAGCGCTGGCCTCTCGAGCGGCAGTCCTGGAGGCGGCCAATCACGGACTCCCAATCCGGAGGGCTCAAAAGCCAGGCGGCTCTGAGGGATCGAAGGTGCCAGTGCAGGCCGGCCCCAACGGCCTGGCTCAGCTGTGGGCTGTGCAATCCCCCCGCCCGCGCCAGTCCTTGCGAGCTGACCCCAGGCGAGGAGCGAGGAACCCGCGACGCCGCGTTTAAAAGGAGGTCTCGGCTTTATGTCAGAAGCCGCAACCGGAAATAGAAGCCGCTTGGAGCCCGCCGGCCGTGGAGAGGCTCTCTAGCCCCGAACGCGGCTCCGCGACCGGAACTAGAGAACTCTATGATCTCACAGGCACTTCCGCTTCCGCCCCCAGCGGGCTCGGTTGGAGAGGAGTTTTCCGCCGGTAGGTTTTACTTTTCTTAGCTGGTTTTGCATCGCTGTGTTGTTGGAAAGCCACGGCTCTGATATCTCTCTACAGAGTCTTTTTGGCAAGGTGTTGGGTCGCCGCACTGACGTCTGGCGCCCGGAGCCAGAGCTCGGCCTGTTGCTGAGGCCTTTGTTCCCTGGGGCGATAGAGAGAGGCGAGGGACCCAAGGGAATGTGGAGATGGAAGGCTCACTTTGCTTGCGGCGGGGGTGGTGGCTCACTATTTTTGCCGCCTTCGGGAAGGATTTGAAGCGACAAAGCCGAGATAGAAGGCTTAGCCTTATGGCTGCCAATTATTAACAACAAAAAAAATTTCCTGCTGTTGTTCAGAATTTGGGACGATTATTTTTCATTCAAGCTGGTACCTTAATTGTCTTCTAGGTTAGGTTACGTTCAAGCAGAACTCGGGGCACTTGCTATACTAAATGAAAATGGTTCCTGCCCTCGAACACGGTAGGATGCGTCACATTAGCGATATGAATACAGTGCTAAAACGGAGTGATGCTGTTGAATTCTAACTAGCTGAATTGGGGAGGCTTGGCAGAGAAGGTACTTTTCATCGTATACCAAAGTTAATGTAATTAACCTGACCTTTTGCAAACTGCTTTTACATCGTATGCAATTGCCTTGAGTAGCTGCAGGTTTACTGAATTTGGGTAATAAAGTTCATCTCCTCTCTCTCCAACCTCTCCCCTCAACCCCTGGGCTAAATAGCTAGAAATAGAAGTTTGCTTACTTTATACCATAGAGGACGTTATGGTATAAAGATAGTTAATTGTTTCACATAATGAGAACGCTGGAACAAGGTTTGGGTTTAGTTGTTTCAATAGGAGAAATAAAATCTTGCAAATTAACCTTAATTGTGGTTCCAAAAAGTGTTTCAGGGAATTCCCTGGCGGTCCAGTGGTTAGGACACTGTGCTTCCACTGCAGGATGCATGGCTTGGATCCCTGGCCAGGGGAACTATGATCCTGCATGCAGCGTGGCCAAAAAAAAAAAAAAAAAGTGTTTTATAGTCTGATTGGATACCTGCTGGAGAAAGTCACATTGATGGAAGATTTTATCTTACAGAGTTTTAAGGAGTAGAGATAATGTATCTATATAAAACACCTAGCTTTATGTTCTTGGTCAGTGGTAGCTCTTACAGAGAGGCTTTTCTTAAGTGAACAGCAAAAAGACAAAGTTGAGAAATAGCATCACCTAAGACAAGTGGGAAGTTAGTTAAACATTGGTATCAGTTAGGGTTCTTTGGTTACAAGCAACAGAAAACAGGCTAATTTAAACTAAAAAATTTATTAGAAGAATATGGAGTAGCTAACAAAATAAGGAAAACCAACTCTGAGGGAACAGGAATTACACAGTCCTACTGGATGTTTCTAGCAAGAATTAGCAAAGGGTCATACAGGCATCGCTGTTGCAATGAACGAGCTTCAACAAATTTCTGTCACTGTACTTATGATTCAGATCCCTATTGACTGACCTTGGTTCAGATTTCATCTCCACTCGCTGTTTCACTCTTAGCCAGAAGAGTGCAAGACACCTTAATAATCCTTTGAGAATATTGCAAAAGTAAACTGATGTTGTTATGTGAGAAAAAAGGCAGTCAAAAATAACAATGTCAGTTATTACAGCCAATAAATAATAAACACCTCATCACAAATCCCACTCCCAGGTTTATGGTGTAATAAGCAAGACACAGAAATTGATTGCACTTATGTTAAAAGGTGTGAAGAGCCATCAGATAGGTTAATATGGTGAGTTTAGAGGAAGAGACAATAAGAGCTGGGAGAAATGAGGCCGTTCAAACTAGCTTAAACAGAAGCTATATTGGCCTTTGTAACCAAGGGGAAGATCGTTTCTAACCTCACGTTTTATCTCAGCTTCTTTCTGCCAGTTGCTTTCTAATACAGCGATGTAACCTGGTATCTCCTGCATCTTATATCAGGACCAGATGTCCACTGAGAAAGTTTTGTGGATTAGGTGGACCTCAAAAGATGAGTACATTTGGAGAAAGTCACAGTCATGGTGACAGGGTTTTCCAGGCTAAGGGAGCAGCGTGGATTGTATTTGAGGAGGAAATTGTTTGCTTTAAATATAGAGAGGAAAATAGACCAATAATACATAGTCTATACTGTTGACCATAATATAGAGGCTCTTAAATGCTAGTTTTAGTACTTTGCTTGTGGACATTCATTCATTTATTCCTGAATAATTTACTTATTCATTTATTACTGAATACATGCTGTGCGCCAAGCATTATGCTAGGTGCTGGGTAGACAGTAGTAATAAAAACAGACTTGGTATCTGCCCTCATGGAATTTACAGTCTAGTTGGGGAGAGAAATAATAAACAAGTAAAGAGACTAATATATAATTTACAAATGGAATAAGAGGGCTATGATGGGGGTGGCAGTGGGGCCTGGAAGAGAAGAACCTTTTAGACTGGGTAATCAGGCAGTGCCTTTATGAGATTACAATTAAAGTGAGACCTAAATTATAAGCCAGCCAGGCCTGTGTGGAGTTGGGGAAAACGAATATTAGGTAGGAGGAGCGGTAGTTGTGAAGGCCCTAGGATGGGAAAGAGCTTGGCCTATTTGAGAGCTGCAAAAGCTAACAAGAGGTGAAATGAAGAGGAAATGAGGAGTGACTGAAAAGGATAAAATGATATTAAGAGAGGTAGACAGGAGCCTAACCACTCATAGGCCATGGGGAGGAAACTGGATTTTAGTCAAAGTATAATGGGAGGTCATTGAAGGATTTATACACTGGAGTCATGACCAGGTTTATATTTTTAAGATGACCCCGTAATGGTTATGTGGTTACATTTACTTTGTGAAAATTCATCAAGCTTTATATTTTTGGTGTGCACTTTTTGGAATGTTTGTTTATACGTCAAAAAAAAGTGAAACAAAAATCTGGCTGCTGTATGAATAATGGTTGGGAGGAGAGTTGAGGTTTCTAGTAGTTGAGGCAAGAGGCGATGGTGGCTTGGAATAATGAGGTGAATAGAAGGGATTGGATGAATTTGAAATATATTTTGAAGGTAGGATTGACAACTTGGAGATGGAATGAATGTGGCAATTAAGAGAGAGAGAAATCAAGAATGACCCCCAGATTTCTGGCTAGTAATTTCTGGCAGTGTAATTTGTTCAAATAACTGCCATCATAGCAAATATTTACACAGTCCATACTATGTGCAGGCATAGTTCTAAGTGCTTTACGTACACTAATTCATTTCATCCTTGTAATAATATGATTGGATATTAGTATTTCTCCCATTTTGTAGATGAGAAAACTAAAGAGCAAAGAAATGGGGAAAACTGGGAGAAGGATAGGTTCTGTACAAATTAGGAAATAAGGAGCTGTTGAAAGTTTTTGAACCGGGGAGAGGTATGAATCAAAGATTTTTCTGGTGGCATCTCTTTACAAAATCCACCTCTGTCTTCTGTGAGTTGTACTTGGAACCACAGTTTTTAAACACCCCCCCCCAATACTCTTATGATTTGCTTAATTTGGGTGGGCCATATGTGCAGACTTAACGATCAGTGCGGTTAGCAATTTGGTGATGAAGTTTGGGGACTAGGTCAAGGTTAGAGATAGATATTTTGGAGTCATATGGGTAGGAAAAATGACTGAACCCATGGTATTGCTAAAGGGTTAGTGTAAAGAAAATGTATGAATATAGAACTTAAAAATAAAATGCTTGCTACTTTCTCCCTCAGACACCATCCTATATCTCTTCTCTTTCAGCCATACTTTCTTATGGAGTTATCTGTTTTCATTTCCTTACCTCCCATTTATCTTCACACTTCTTCAGCATGGCTTTTGCCTTCATTATCTCTGCTGATGGTCTCAGCAATGACATCGAAGACCTTAGTGCTGCTAAATCCTTGGACACTTTTCGGCCCTTCCTCCTTTTCTCTCTAGCAACTGTTGTTGTTGACCACTCACTCATACATTTATCCATTCAACAAACTTTGGGGAGGGGGCGGCTAGGCCTCAGAGATATAGTATATAGTTCCTATACTTTCATAGAACTCTAAAAACGTCCTAAATGATTATGACCACCTGCTTTTCCTTCTACCTCTCTACTTCTCAGTCCCCTTTGCACTTTGGTTTCCCAACTTCTGCCTCAGGCTCTCATTCTTCACATTCCTCTTCTTCTTTTTTTGGTTAAAGACTTTATTATTACTTAGAGCAGTTTTAAGTGGGAAGTTTTCGTTTTGAGGGGAAGGTACAGAGATATCTAGGTCTTGGTTTCTGAAAGGAACTTACTTTTGTGTAAGCACGCCTGTTACATGCTGGGCGCCTTACCTACTTTAAGCTTCACAAGCTGGAGAGAGTTATATCACTGGATTTATTTCACAAGTAAGACTAAGGTTGAGGAGACGTTAAGTAACTTTCCTAATCACATTCAGGACAGGGATTCGATCTCAGATGGATTCAAACTCAGATCTGAGGCCATGTCAACCTCTTTTCCTTGCACCACTCTCCTCCAGTCCCACTGCCCTTGCATGGTCTTGGGCTGGATCACCATCGTCCACATTCCTGAACTGGCCAGGGAAATTAGCTGGGTTTTTTTTTTTTTTTAAGAAAACAGGATGTTTCACTATCCCTATGTGTAAGTTTTTAGAGAACTCCTGTGCGAGGAAACAAATCCAGGGAATGTCAGCTTGTTTAATAGATCCGTTCCGATAGTCAGTGAACTTCCTAGGAGTCCCGGACCTCAGGTCGCTTCCCGACGGCGCAAAGTATTTCCGTCTCCAAGGCGACCGAGAGGACCGGCTTTCTGGTTCTCCCGCGCGCCTGGATGACGTCACACGGCGAGGCTGTCTGACGTCCGAGTTTCCTGTCCACCATGTTTGTCCCTGGCAAAGTGGGTTTTGCGCAGTGGCTTAGACCTGGAGAAGGAGTCGTGGCGTGCAGGAAACCATTACAGCACCGCTCGGGCCGTGCTCTCTGGCTGCTGCTGCCACCCCTGCCCTTGCCTCCGGTGAGTTCAGGGCGGCTAACTTTGGGGTGTGTCCCTCTTTTGGGGAAGGGGGCCAGGCTTGGTTGGAGACGGGCGGAGGAGAGCAATCTTAGGAGCGTGACCATTGAAGATGGAGTGAGCCGTCAGGTGTGACCGTTGTGAGGAAGAGGGTTGGAGAAAGGGACTCCACCGCTGGAGTGGGGTGAGGGAATCCGCGGGGTGGCAACTGGGAGTTGGGGGGCACTGGGGAAAAGATATGTTCGAAGTGGGGGATTAGGAGGGCCAGAGGCCAGGGGTGTGGCCGGTAGAGACTGGAGGCCGAGGGGAGAACCTTCTTCCCGGTTTGGCGTCGTTCACTGAGAGGCTGGGACGTGTCCAGGTACCAGAAGGGGAAAGGAGTTCCCCCAGAGTTTTGCTCATAGATGGGCAGACCTCACCCGTCTTCTGTAATTTGAGGTTGAGACACCTCTCCTCCCTCACCTCGTAATGGAGGAACATATCCCTAGAATCTTGACCACCTGGGGAAAGAAGAGGAATTCCTGACATTGGAGAAAGGGAAGAGAAACCTCCAGAATTGACCCGATGTGAGAGAGGGGGAAGCAGGTGGGAGTAAATCTTAGCCCGGAGTTTTTTCTTTCTGGTCTTAGAAGGAGCGGTCTGGTTTGAGAAAGACTGTAGATTAAGACAGAGGTAAAGAAACTGGAACTTCCTGTTATTCCATATTCTTTGAATCCAAAGAATTGATTCATGCTCTTTGTTTTCAGAGCACTGAAAACAGTGCCCATTTGCGGGGCAGACTTTTTTCCAACTCACCTGGCTGCTTCATTATGAAGCAGTGTGAATAAAGTGTGAATGCTTCATTAAACTTTGACTTTTAAGAAGTGTTTTTTAAATGCCAAACACTGTTATAATCATGTGGTTTAAAAGAGAAAGTAAAGAAAACTCAGTAAGTTTAGAAAAGGAAGAATGACAAAGGAAGTGGTCTCAGTGAGGAACAATTTAAATTATTAATCACCTCCCTGGTATAATTCTGTTGCTTAGCCTCAGGGTACACTTACAGAGTCATAATAGAAAGCAGCAGATGAAGGAGATGCAGCTGTACAAGAAAACGTGTAACACATTCCAATGATGACTAAGCGTGGTGGTAAGATGAGAACTGTTTGCAGGTATCTTAGTAGTTTTAAACTCCCAAAGAAGCAGAAAGTATAGTGTGTTCTGCAAATAGCCTCACTGAAAATTGGGTGGTAAAGGTAATACAAAGCTAACATTCTGTGACTTAAGAGACTCAAGAAAGCCCAGTTCTTCCATCTTTTCTTTTTCTTCTTTGACACACCCGTATTTTAAAATATTACGAACCAAGCTGAACAGGGAACGAATCAGGCAGGACGCATTTTCCTTTCTTCCTTCTTTTCTCTCCTTCCAGGCGTAAGTTTTCCAGAGTTTATTTCAGTTAAGAATTGGATGTAAAACTTTTGAGCTTTTTTCTTACCGGATAATATTAACAAATTATTTTGTGGCCATTTTTAAATGGAAATTGCAGATGTGTCTGTTGTAATGAGTTGTCTGCTGTCATTTCTTAGGCAATAAATGATACCTGAAGATGCCATTGTCTTTGCATTATTGAAATATCTGATTAGCACCTCTCACCCTTGTAATGAAAGATTGCTGAAATGACCTTTCTGCTTTATAATTTGGTCAACTGTTCACTTTTTCCCTACTATCACCAACTGTGTAAAGTCCTACTTTATGCGAAGAGGGGATTTAGTGGCCTCGCCAACTCTAATTTAGCTGCCATTTCCCAGAGAGCCATTTGAAATTAAGACCCTCTTAATTTTCTTCTGGCCTTATTCTCTTTACGGGCACCGGAAGGAGGGAGGAATAGTTGAGAAGGGACTTTTACAAGCTATATTTAGTAGAAACTAGGTTATGTTAAATCTAGATGTATAATCCTGTACAGGGAGACCTTTTCTGAAATGCAGTGACATCGTACTCTGGGCTAGGAAAGTTAGAGTGATTGTGCTTTTGACTGTGGCAGCATTATTATTATTTTTTTTAACAATGTCCTGAGGTCATACCTCAGGTCCTCAGAACAGCCGGTGACTTCTCTAGTTTGATCTTGTAAAATGGTAGTGTGAATTCCAGCTCCATGATGGCTTGGCTTTGCCCTGGGACTCTCCTGAGGAATAAATTCCCCCCCAGCTCCCAGAAGGAACTTGATTTTTGAGGCTCTTCAGCAAATACTTGACTTATTCTTTGAACTCTATCTTGGCTGCTTTTTCTTTGGCTTCTAAAGCAGACAACAGTTTTTTGTTTGTTTGTTTTTTGTTTTTTGCGGTACACGGACCTCTCACTGCTGTGGCCTCTCCCGTTGCGGAGCACAGGCTCCGGATGCGCAGGCTCAGTGGCCATGGCTCACGGGCCCAGCCGCTCCGCGGCATGTGGGATCCTCCCGGACCGGGGCACGAACCCGTGTCCCCTGCATCGGCAGGCGGACTCTCAACCACTGCGCCACCAGGGAAGCCCCAGACAACAGTTTTCACCACCCTATGTTTTAGAGAATCTGACCATATTCATCTCTGGTGTGTGATTAAGAGTGTCTCATTAAAAAACAACAACAACAAAAACAAAGAAACAGTGTCTCATTTAAAAATATATACAGGGACTTCCCTGGTGGTGCAGTGGTTAAGATCCGCCTGCCAATGCAGGGGACATGGGGTTTGATCCCTGGTCTGGGAAGATTCCACATGCCACGGAGAAACTAAGCCCGTGCGCCACAACTGCTGGCCCCACGCGTTGCAGCTGTTGAAGTCCACGTGCTCTGGGGCCCATGTGCTGCAACTGCTGAGCCTGCATCCTGCAACTAATGAAGCCCGCGCACAGCAATGCAGAGTAGCCCCCGCTCGCCACAACTGGAGAAAGCCCACGTGCAGCAACGAAGACTCAACGCAGCCAAAAAATGCATACATATGCAATTTTTTGAGGTGAAATTCACATAACATAAAATTAACCATTTTACAGTGAGCAGTTTGGTGGCATTTGGTACATTCACAGTGTTGTGCAACCCCGACTCTTCTCATTTGTTTTTGTTTATGCTGGTTTATTTTTATTTTGGGGGAGTTTCTGTTGGCTTAAGTCAGGAACTGACATGATAAAATGTTGCTCTGCCAATATGTGTAAGGGATATTTCATTACTGTTGTGTAGGACAGTGCGAGATAAGAGAGTGGTGTGTTTCTCCTTTCTCTTGAAAAGCAGGGGTTCTTAATTTAGGGTCTAAGATCATGTACTTGATTCTCTCCTCTTCCCTGAAATTTTGTGGGCTGGTACATTATTCTCTAGTTAAGAACTTAGTGCTCACAATGTAAAAGGACAGAAATCTAGTCCTCGATGATGAAATTTGTTAGGGAAAGTAATGAAATGTGTGGGTCACTAATAAAGGTACGATTTAAGACGAGGTTAATTTAATGTTTAACAGATTGTGCTGAACTTTTCTGTTAAAAATTTAATATATGTGAATGTGTATGAGAGCTTTAGAAAACAACGATTTGGGGGCGCTTTTTCAAAGAAACAGAAATTCCAAGCAGCTTTTGTCTTTAAATGTTAAGCAAGTTTTAACTTTTGATGATCCCAAAGGATTAGAGTGGTGTAACAACATCCTGGATAGACCATAATGGCCTTGAGCTGTGGCCCTCCTGTCAGGCTCTAGTACTGTAATCATTTCTGTATACTGGTTTTCCTCTTTGTATATATAAGTTCTTAGATGATAACTTCACATTTATTCCAGGTCTTTAATTAATTAATTAATTAATTTATGGCTGTGTTGGGTCTTCGTTGTTGTGCGTGGGCTTTCTCTAGTTGCGGTGTGTGTGGGCTTCTCATCGCAGGGGCTTCTCTTGTTGCAGAGCACGGGCTCTAGGCTTGTGGGTTTCAGTAGTTGTGGCATGTGGGCTCAGTAGTTGTGGCTCACAGGCTCAGTAGTTGTGGCACACGGGCTTAATTGCTCTGTGGCATGTGGAATCTTCCTGGACCAGGGCTCAAACCCACATCCCCTGCATTGGCAGGCGGATCCTTAACCACTGCACCACCAGGGAAGTCCCTATTCCAGGTCTTTTATGTGAAGGACTCCTTTCTTCAGTTTGCCTACTTCACATTTAGTTTACACTGTGAATGGATTAAGTGATTAAATGGATTAAAAGATTATAATTCTTTGAATTTTAGCTAGAAAAGACATTATGAAAATACTACATAAGACAAGCCTCTGTTACAGGCTCACTTTGTTATAACAAATAGTGTCAAATCAGAAATTTCTGTATTCTGCAATGATTTGTGTGCGTTCTAGCTCACTTCTTTTAACAAGGTAAATTCAGTGAAATTCTTGTACAACCTAAAAGCACTATTGTATAAGGATCAGTACTATAAACATTAAGTAGCTCCTTGGAAAGATAACAGATGAGTCTAATTTCCCTTAAATAGTCCAAGTAGTACATTTTAGAGAACAAATTTGAGCCAACCTTTTTGCATTATTTTATGATTTTCTGGCTTTTTTCCTTAATAGCATTGATTTGTTGAGTGCTTAGGTCTTTTTTCTCAGATCCATAATTACCATTGTTTGTGGAGGTTTTATCGCTCAAGTTTGCCAAATATATTATCACTCAAGTTTGCCAAATATATTATCACTCATGTGGTTTTGACCAGAAAATAATGAGTAGGTGCCAGGGCATCTGTCCAAAATTTGGTGATAAGTATTATTAATGATGGTGGTCAGTAAGAAGATAATCATTTTTTTTTAAATTTATTTATTTGGTTGTGTCTGGTCTTAGTTGTGGCAGGCGGGCTCCTTAGTTGAGGCTCGCTGGCTCCTTAGTTGTGTCATGCGAACTCTTAGTTGCGGCACGCATGTGGGATCTGGTCGTACCAGGGATCGAACCTGGGCCCCCTGCTTTGGGAGCGCAGAGTCTTAACCACTGTGCCACCAGGGAAATCCCAGAAGATACTCATTTTTGAGTGCAGCAGGAATATTATTAAAAGAAAGTTTTAATGTATTTAAAGAAGTCAAGTACATTGGACAAAATCTTAGGGTTTCTCAAATCAGAAAACATTGTCTCATTATTTGGGGAGAAATGTGATCAGTCCATGCTGTTTTCGTTTTACCAATGGAGCCTTATGTCAACTGGATTAATTCTGGAAATTGGAACAGAAAACTTAAATTGAAGCTGGGATCCATGTTCTTTTAAGTTTTAACACCAGTTCTGATCCTCTTTAGCACTCAGTGTGACTGAACAAATATCTCAGTTTTTTGCATTGTTTTTAACTGTAAACTGATATTTTTTATTTGGGGGAATACTTGGGGGAATTGTAGGTTGTTGGAAATATGAAAACCATAATTTAAAAAAAAATCCATGCATAACACCTCTCTAGATGTTTGCCTCTCTAGGTGTTTGTCATGAAAGAGTATTGTCCTACTAATCTAGACTTTTCTCTTTTTTCTGAAAGAAATTCCTTTTATTGACAGTTGCATGTAATGGTGAAGAGGTTGATAAAATTTTTTTCTCTTTCAGTTTTACTCTGTTTCAGAATATGTGTCTTAGAGTGACTCCATCTTGAGGCAGGGAAGTAAATCAGATTTGCTTTAACAGAAAGTAATGGGGAGATCTTTTGAAACAAACTTTTCCTTATTTTAAATATTGGAGTGACTAACTGAAGACGTATTTGTAAAAAGATGTAGCTTTAGGTCTTGGAGACTCTGAGGAGATAATTGTGGGTAAAATCATAAAACTATGATAGGTTCAGATTATCACTCTATTCCATTAGGCCTTTGGATTTTGTTCCAATTAGCTTTTGAGGCAAGGATTACATTCTTAATTATCCTTGCATCCCTTTGGATCACGAGTGATGGTGGTAAGGATGAAGATACTTTCTGAATGCAGAACTTCTTGTATATAAATGGTCTTAAAATTAGTTGAATGCCTTGCTGGACATAAATAACTTGGTTAAAGGAATTCTTTTCTCTTGCTGTAGGTGCGCATTAAAGATCCACAACCATGACTGCCTCCAAATACTTCACAACCAATAAAAAAGGTAAGTATGAGAACCTGATCACAGCCTTTTTTGAAGATTCTTCAAAAGTTGTGGTGTAAGATTGTTCCAAGTAGAATGCTCCTGACCTCTTCAGACATGTATGTCTTGGACCATCTCACTGGGGATATCCTACAGAAAAGTGTTTTGAGTAAATTATTAAAGTATGGGTTTTTAAAGATACGGCTGTGGTGCACATCATTTTGACTTGAAGGTTTTAGTGAAAGGAAGAGATCCAAGATTGATCCATTGAAGATTGATAGATCTGAGGAGGGTAAAAGGAAGAAGCACATTTATTTTCTCTTTTTTAAAAAAATGGAGTGTAATTGGTTTACAATGTTGTGTTCATTTCTGGTGCACAGCAAAGTGATTCAGGTGTGTGTGTGTGTATGTGTGTGTGTGTGTGTGTGTGTGTGTGTGTGTGTATACATATATATATTCTTTTTCAGATTCTTTCCCATCATAGGTTATTACAAGATATTGAATATAGTTCCCTGTGCTATACACTAGGACCTTGTCGTTTATTTAATACATACTAGTTTGTATCTGCTAATCCCAAGGTCCTGATTTATCCCTTCCTCCCCTCCTGTTTGGTAACCATAAGTTTATTTTCTGTGTCTGTGAGTGTTTCTGTTTTGTAAATAAGTCCATTTGTATCTTTTTTTTAGATTCCACGTATAAGTGATAACATATATTTGTCTTTCTTTGTCTGACTTACTTCACTTAGTATGGTAATCTCTGGGTCCATCCATGTTCCTGAAAATGGCAGTATTTCATCCTTTTTTATGGCTGAATAATACTCCACAGTATATATAAACCATATCTTCTTTATCCATTCATCTGTGGATGGATGGACACTTAGGTTGCTTCCATGTCCTGACTATTGTAAATAGTGCTGCCGTGAACGTTGGGGTGCATGTATCTTTTCGAATTAGAATTTTCTCTGGATATATACCCAAGAGTGGGTTTGTTGGATCATATGGTAACTCTAGTTTTTTAAGGAACCTCCATAGTGTTTTCCATAGTGGTTGCACCAAATTCTTTTAATTTTTTACTTGGAAATAAACATTTTATTACAAGGAGTACTACTAAAGCAATACAGCAATAAAAAGTAAAAATGAAAGTTCCCTCCCTCCCTATTCCTGTTCCTGATAGGAACTCGGTATGTATCCTCAGTCTTTTCTATGCATGTATTAATACATATGATTTTTAACAAAAAATGATTATGCAAAACAATGCATGGAAATTTGATATTTTCTTATCCTTCCACAGATGATGATTTCATATCATCATTTCTGAATTATTGCTGCCAAAAGGCATAATCTCAGTGTAATCATGAGGGAACACCCATGACAGCTGAGGGTGTTCTATAAAATGACTGGCCTGTACTTTTTAAAAATGTCATTATCATGAAAGACAAAGGCTGACCAGCTGTTTCAGATTAAAGGAGACTAAAGAGACATGGCAGTAAGTGTAGTGCATGATCCTGCATTGAATCCTGGCCCAAGGAGGATGGGGGTAAAATTACTATAAAAGACTTTATCAAGATCTTTGAATAAGCTTTATAGATTAGATAATGACAGTATATCACTGTTAAACTTCCTGATTTTCATTATTGTATTATAGCTATGTAACATAATTCCTTGTTCTTAGAAGTTATACACTGACATATTTAGAGCTAAAGAGACATGATGTCTACAGTTTACTTCTTAAATGAATCAGAAAAAAATGTATAAATATATAAAAAGTATGATAAAGCAAATGTGACATAATGTTAGCAGATGGGGAATTTTGCAACTTTTCTTTAAGATTAAAATGATTTCAAAAGGAAAAGAAAATGGGAGGGCACACATAGTGGCCTGGAGCACCAGAAAATTTTCTAGAAAGCACAAGCATATTTCTGTCGTTTGGAGTTATTTAAGGGTAAACTTCTATTATAATACAGAAAACACCATAGAGAGTTGCTTAATTACATTAGCTACTAGTCCCTGGCTTTCAGCCTTGCCTGCACATTGGAATTGCCCAGTGAAGTAAAAGACAATAGGTGATGTCCAGTCCTACCCCTGCAGATATCCTGATTTCTTTGGTGTGGCATATGGCCTAGACGTGGGGTTTTTTTTAAAAGCTCCCCAGAATTTTCTGATGTGTAGCCGAGATTGAGAACTGTTGCTAGCTGCTAGCAATGCTTGGTAGATTTGATTCAGGGGAAAAGGAGGGGGGAAAGATAAGAATTTAATAAAGCTGTAGTATGTATGAGATACCTTGCCTCCGTGCTCCTCCTTCGCTCCACCCAACTTCTTGCTGTTTTTACTGCTTATAGCGTACAAAAGCATTTAGCCCCTTGTCATTCATTTTCAGCTTTTTTTCTTATTCTTTTATCATTCTGAAATGTATTTATTTCTTCTGTTAACATTTTGTGTGCTTTGATGACCAAGATGTTTCTATAATAATACAAAAAGATGTAATTTTAAGACTCACCTAATTTTTCAAACCTTCACTTACCATGGGTCCTGGTAACCTGTTTTTTAATTCAGGATTTATATAAAGGTTTGAGACTTACAGATGAATCATGGCTGGGTAAATACCACATTTTAAAAAAAGGATAGACTGTGTTCCTTTTACTTCCTGTAACACCCACCAGAACTGCCACTGGTGCATATTCTTTAAATTTATGCTGTTGGAGTTGGAATAATTTCAGTTATATCCTGTTTTGATTCTTCAGCTCCTGCTGCTATTCACAATTCAGATTTTCTGAAACCGTGCTGCTTGTCCTTTACTGTTTTCAGAAGTAAATGATGGGAACCCTAAGAGCTGGGTTTAGCAGCAGAGGACTTGGAGAAGAGGAGAGTGACTCTTTAAAGGACCCACCTTTTCTGTCTGTGCTATTTTTGCAGCTGTCAAATAAAAGGGTGATTTTTGTAACAGTTTGTTTGCTTTGTTAGCGATGGATTTTGATGTAACAGGCTTTTTTAGTGCTCACCTTCTATGCTTCTTGCCAGTTCATCCTTCCCATTTAGAGGCTTCAGCAGATCACCTAGTTTGCTGCCCCCACTATTTCTATACTGGTGAACGAGGTTAAAATGAACATCAAGAACAGTCATAAAGGTGGAAGAAAATGAGGCAGTACTGTGGATTGAAAGTTGAAGTGACAATAGTCAACTTATTTTTTGTGGTCTTATAGTATATTTTCTTCTTTCTTTTAAAACCAGTTGAGGGCTGTTAACCTTTTTTCTTATTTCAGCTCCAGCTTTCTGAAGATAGGTGAGCCTGGGCCTTAAAATAGTGGTGACAGTCCTGGCATTTCACGGTGCAGCGCCTGAGCAGTCAGTCATTTAAGATTATATCTTTAGAAATGACTCTGGTTTGTACCATTCTTGAAGCTTCAGGATTATTATTTCTGTTCTTAGATTGATTGAACAGGATAGGGCCTTAAAGCCCATTATCATCTTAAAGTACTAATTAGAGCAGTGATTCTCAACCCTGATTATACATTAGAATCACTTGAGGAAACTTTAAAAAATGTGAACATAGGAGTTCTACTCCTTGACATCCTGATTTATTTGGTCCAGAGTGGAGCCTGAGCATTGGCCTTTCTAGATACTTCCCGGGTAATAGTGTGTAGCCAACGTTGAGAAACACTGGATTAAAGAGTCGGGAGAAACAGTTCTAAGGCCAGCTCTGTCACTCGCTCACTTAATGACCTTTGAGCCTCAGTTGTTGAGCCTCAGTTGTTTGTGGAGTTGAGAGTAGGTAAATGAGGAGTCTCTTCTGGTTTGAAAACATTGATTTGTGAACCTGTTTCCTGCCTGCATTTATTTTTTTCCCAGGACTTTGAAATTCTGACAGGAGATCATCCCTCAGATGCCGTTCTCTCCCCATCGTAGTAAGATATCATGAGATATCTTTCCTTTTTCCCACTTCTGTGCTTCCTGAGATCTGGCTTACACCTTCCTCTCTGGCGATAACCCCAAAATAGCATCCTTATCAATGGGTTGGTTAATATTCTAGGGATTTGAACTGTACCTATCCTATAATTTTTAAATAATCTTATTTCAGTTGCAGCCCTGCCACTGGTCATCTGTTGTGTTACTTGCTGTATAATACAGTGTTCTGCTCTAGTTCTCTGATCCTGGGACCTCACCCGTTTGTTGTCTTTTAGGAGAAATCTTTGAATTAAAGGCTGAACTCAACAGTGAAAAGAAAGAAAAGAAGAAGGAGGCTGTGAAGAAAGTGATTGCTGCTATGACTGTGGGGAAAGATGTTAGGTAAGGGTAATCTCTTCTGCTTTGCTCATTTTAGACTCTTACTCTATGGCTTTTACTGCCTTTTTTTTTTTTTTTTTTTTTAAAGCAGAGGTCTTCTTAGAAGCCCACATGATTTAAATCTATTTATTTATTTATTTATTTATGGCTGTGTTGGGTCTTCGTTTCTGTGCGAGGGCTTTCTCTGGTTGTGGCAAGCGGGGGCCGCTCTTCACTGCGGTGCGCGGGCCTCTCACTCTCGCAGCCTCTCTTGTTGCGGAGCACAGGCTCCAGACGCGCAGGCTCAGTAGTTGAGTAGTTGTGACGCATGGGCCCAGTTGCTCCGCGACACGTGGGATATTCCCAGACCAGGGTTCGAACCCGTGTCCCCTGCCTTGGCAGGCAGATTCTCAACCACTGCGCCACCAGGGAAGCCCTACTGCTTTTTATTTAAAGCTATTACAGTCAGAACATATAAGAATGAGTTTGTCCCACTGGGAACATCAGGAAGTGTAGTTGCTTTTATATTAACTCTGTGACTTAGTTTTTTGTGTTTTTTTTGTGTTTTTTGAGTGAAATGAGTTTGATTTCACTTGCGTACAGATCTAGCATAAAACCTCCTGAGAGCTGACACAGTTACAAATCTGTTGCTGAGGTAGTTTTAGAAGATGATAAAAATACACTGAGAAGCAGAAGCCCATGTGTACTTTAATTGGCTCAAGCCAGTGCCCTCAACTTTACAACTCTGCCTTTAATTGCCGAATTCAAGATGAAAATCAGTGGTAACAAAATCCAAAGGGTCTTTTTTGTTTTTCCTCCCTTTATTCCTGTAATTTAGGAAGGCCATTTGGAAATAAATAAGGATTGTCTGCAGGCCCCTGAGGATTCCCGAGATCCTTTCCATGAAATCCATGAAGTCAAAGCTATTCTTGTAATAATACTTAGGTGTTATTTACCCTTTTCACTGTGTTGACGTTTGCATGGCTGGTGCCTTAGTGTGAATTAAGGCAGTGGTGCCAAACTGTAAAAGTAGTCATTGTATTCTTCACCATCATGTGCTTGCAGGAAAAAGGGCAGTTTCACTTAGGACTGTCCTGCATGAAGCACTAAAAATTTATTTCAGTAAACCTTGAACCTTGAGTTCAGGTCTTTTTAATATTCTGTGTGATGAAATAGGAATTAGGCATAAAGTACTTCTACTGCATAGCACAGTGTGACGGTTGACTTGAAAAAAAGCCCTTGCACAATTGTTTGACTTGGGAACACCATTTCTTTGTGAAAGAAAGATTGACAGACAGAACTATAGTTAATCAGACTTCAGTATTTGGGAGACATTTTATAAAAAATGAGCAAAGTGAACCTGTCACTTCAAGGGAAAAAATTTGACAGTAGATAAATTTCGACTTTAAAGTAAGAATTAGAGTGTTGGAAAACTTGTATCTCCCATCGTGAGCTTGATAGCTTCCCAATACTTAGAGATTTTTCTGATGAGATTGGTGGTGAAATTAATGACTGTGATTATTTGCTGCTGTATAATGAAATATGCCACCAGTGAGAAGATCTGCATAACTCATTGAACCAATATTTTCCAAATGACCAGTGCATACATCACAAAATTATGCATGGGTAAAATATCCATTCAAAATAAGTGATAAATGAATGGATTTTAATGCAACCAAGTACAGAAAGTTTATTGATATGGTCTCAGATTCCATATTGTACCTAACTTTTAAGAAACTACCATTTGTGGACTAAAAAGAAAAACAACCATTTGTCTAGCTTTAATGTATCAAAGGAGAACATCCAGTTATATGAAAAAGCTATTAAAATACTCCTCCATTTTCCAATTTATATACGTGTATGCAAATGGATTTTCTTCTTACACTTCAGCTAAACAACATTCTACAACAGGTTGAATGCAGGAGCATGTGTGAGAATCCAGCTGTGTTTGTTTAAAGTAGACATTAAAGAGATTGGCAAAAATTAAAACAATGTCATCTTAATTTAAGAAAATAAGTAAAATAGGTAGATTTTTACTTTAAAATATTTATGTTAATATGAAATGCATTGATTTTCCTTTTATTAGTTGGGTCAAATGCTGCTGATAAGAAATGGATGAGTGCAAGAATGCCAAGTAAATTGCAGCATCTAGTGGTGGATGTAAGGTGTAGTAACTCAAACATCTGAGAAGGTCCTAAGGCTAATGATGACCTTCCTAATGTCATTAAGAAAAGGGAGGGGCTTCCCTGGTGGCGCAGTGGTTGAGAGTCCGCCTGCCTGTGCAGGGGGCGCGGGTTCCTGCCCCGGTCTGGGAGGATCCCACATGCCACGGAGTGGCTGAGCCTGTGGGCCATGACTGCTGAGCCTGCATGTCCGGGGCCTGTGCTCCGCAGCGGGAGAGGCCACAGCGGTGAGAGGCCCGCGTACCGCAAAAAAAAAAAAAAAAAAAAAGGGAAAAAGAAAAGGGAAGTTTAAATTTAAGTGCATTCTGTGTCAGGCACAGGGACAGATGTTTTTACTTGCAATGTTTTTTATAGTCCTCATGTCTTCTGAACTAGAGGTTATTCTGAATCAGAAGTTATTCCATGTTAGAGATCAAGCAGTGTATACTTGGAGAGGCTAAAGAATAATCCCAAAGTCTTACAGCTAGTGGTAATGTAGCCAGGATTCTAACCTAGGGTCTGAGTCCCAATACCTGTTACTGGTCACTTCCTTCATGGGTGTATATATACAATAGAATCTAAATGTGTACATGGCACACACGTTTAGAACTGTTTCATTTTCTGAAAATTGTTAAAATTTTGAACAAAGGTCCTCATTATCTGAGAACTGTTTTAATAAGGAAACTAATCAAATAAGTTCCCACTGGTCAGGGATGGAAGAATATGTGCATTAAAAAGCATAACAACTGTAGTGCTTTGAACTGCAAAGAATTGATATGAAAAATTATGGTTAATTTTTTTGTGTGACATAGTGATTTTTTTAAAAAGTTTGTAAAGATATACACTAAAATATTATATATGAAATGTATGTGCAGGATTTGTTTAGAAATTGTTTAGAGCAACTAGATGGGGTAGGGAGTGGGGGAAGACAAGTGGGTTGAGGTTGTGTATGAAACAAGATCGGGTATGTATCAATATTTGTTTGCAGCTGGGTGATAGACACATGGGTTCATTAAACTGTCTCTAATCTGAAAATTTTCATAGCAAAAAGTTTTTTAAAAATCTATTTTTAGACATCTTCTTGGGACCATTATTATAAATTCTTTAGTAATTCATTTCTGTGGTAAGTATTATCACTAGTGGACATTTGTGCTCACATCGAATCACTTTTTAAATTAAGGCTGTTTCTTTGTGTTCTGTCCAACAGCCTGGCATCAACATCTGTTCGCTTTCCCTTCCTCTTTTCTCAGCTGTCTCTTTACAGATGTAGTGAATTGTATGCAGACTGACAACCTGGAACTAAAGAAGCTCGTGTATCTCTACTTGATGAACTATGCCAAGAGTCAGCCAGACATGGCCATCATGGCTGTCAACAGCTTTGTGAAGGTAACTTTTTCCCAGGGACTCAAGAACGGTCTCTTCTACCTCAGAAAACCTTTTTAGAAGTGTCTCTTGATATGGTTAGTGTCTGCATTGCAAATAAGCAACCTCTGTTCCAAAAGAGGGCCTCTAGAGAAGTATTGGCCATTGAGTAGGAATATTCATGATTTAAGCATCTGTATGCCAGAGTTTGTCTTCCAGTTCAGACCATATGGTGAGCCTTCTGTCAGCTGGGCTTGGTGCATCCTTGCCAGGTGGGAGAAGAAAGCTAGGTGAAACCTCACTGTTTTATCTTCCAAGGCTGACAAATGTTGGGCATATCATTGTAGTGTCAGTAACCTGGGGTTTTACCTATTTTATCTTTGTAGAAATTATGCTTATGGTTCAGACGTAGTGGAAACTACAGGAGCTGCCTTTTAATTTTGTTTTATTGAATAGGTCTTACAGTAGTTGATTAACTTTTTTGTTATTGTGGAAATTTTCAAACATATTCAGGTTGAGGGAATAGTATAATAAATTCCTAAATATCTACCTTGTAGTTTCAGTAGTTACCAACCTATGGCCAGTTTTGTTTAATTTAACTCTCCATACATGCTTTCCTGACCCCCACCTCCTCTCCTACTGGATGATTTTAAAGCAAATCCCAAACATCTTAAGAATGAAAAACTCGGGCTTCCCTGATGGCGCAGTGGTTGAGAGTCCGCCTGCCGATGCAGGGGACATGGGTTCGTGCCCCGGTCCGGGAAGATCCCACGTGCCGCGGAGCGGCTGGGCCTGTGAGCCATGGCCACTGAGCCTGTGCTCCGCAGTGGGAGAGGCCACAACAGTGAGAGGTCCGCGTACCGCTAAAAAAAAAAAAAAAAAAAGAATGAAAAACTCATTTAATCAGCTGATCATTAAAGAAAGTCCTTAATATTATTGGATATCCAGTCAGAATTCTCCTATCATTAGATTTGATGAACACAGTAATAAGGCTGTTCTTATTAGGATTTTTGTTTTGTTTACTTCCTTTTCCTCTGCCTGGAATTTAGTCTACATTAAAAGCAAAAATCAGACAGCATTTCTAAAATTAGCTTCTATTAAATTGTTTTGGAAAATAAACATGCTTTCTTCCTCCTCATGGAATTTTTGTTCTTTTTCTGTGTTTAGCTACAATGTACAGGATCATTGTAACATTACATTCTTTCTGTCTGGTGATTCATAGATGGATGATATCATTGGAAAGAATTTAGTTTACATTTTTTGGAAGTTAGCATGTGTATAGGTTTATAATGTTTAAAGAAATTTTTTAATATAGGGCAATTTAAGGGGTGTTCCTTCTTGGTAAGTGTTCTACTTGTACTGTGTTTGGAGGCACTTGCTAGGAAAGGAGAATGTATGTTAATCAGGATTTCAGAGGGCCCTCTCTGCTGCTTTGCGCAAGGAGCTTATGTTGGGCACAAACCAGCTTCTAGATTCTCCTTTGCTTTCTTGGCTGTAGGCCCCAGATATCCAGCCCTCTTTTCTCCCTGCTTAATATTTGTGGAGTGGGACATATCTTTCCAATTCCTGATTTTTGTTGTTGTTGTTGTTTTTGCGGTACGCGGGCCTCTCATCGCTGTGGCCTCTCCCGTTGCGGAGCACAGGCTCCGGACGCGCAGGCTCAGCGGCCATGGCTCACGGGCCCAGCCGCTCCGCGGCATGTGGGATCTTCCCGGACCGGGGCACGAACCCGTGTCCCCTGCATCGGCAAGCGGACTCTCAAACACTGCGCCACCAGGGAAGCCCAATATTTTTATGTTTTATTAAAAATTTTTTTAAAGACTTTTTCCTTATAGGATATTATAAAATACTGAGTATAGTTCTCTGTGCTCTACAGTAGGTCCTTGTTGGTTATCTGTCTTATATATAGTAGTGTGTATATGTTAACTTTAGTTAAAACTGACTCTCCGTGAAATACTATTTGAAAGAGAAAAGATAGTTTGAAGTAAAAAAATTCTCACTGTTAAGTCCTAGGTTAACCTCCCTGAGTCTGTTTCCTCTTCTGTAGAGTGAGAGGTACCAACTTAGAGAGTCGTTAGGAGTATTAATTGAGCTCTTGCATAAAAAGCATCTGTGAAAGTGCCTGGCTTATGAGAGTTCATGAAATGATGGCTGCTGCTGCCATGATTATGAAGTAGACATTAGGCAAAGGATAACATTATTGCTACAATATTAATTTAAAGGGTTCTGACCTCTTTGATAGCTATACAGGTTCATATGGTAAAATCTTTCTGAGGGAATGAAAGCTAAACTTATTTCCAGACACAGATTTATTAGTCCATTATTTTGAAAGTAAACGTATTCAGAATGAGGAAGCACTTTGGCACGAGAGGAAAATAGCTATGATTTCTTCACACATAATCAGAGTTTTGAAAATTCTGTCTCACTAAATTGATATTTGCGAGAAAGATACACTTTTGGGTGATAGTGATAATTCTCTAGCTTTTGCCCATGCATTAGGATTTTCCCTCCTTACTGCAGTTTTCCTTTTCTCTCTTAGAGGCATTTTGAGGTATTCCAACTTCAGTTAATGTTTACCCCAGAATCTGCCACTCCAGAGACTCTCTTGACAGCCCCACCACATGTACTTTGCTTTTTGTTTGTGAGCTCAGGTCTCCTAAATCCTTTGGCTCAGCGCCTTAGCCCCTTTGATCTTGTCTTCTAAGCCTTCTGAGTTCTACCATCTCTCTGAGAACTGCCCCTGGGAATGCCCTTCTTCCATTGCTCTGTCCTGTCTGCCAAAGCACAGACTACTGAATTAGTTAAAAAAACAAAACCAGAAAAACTCCAGAAACATATTTTCGTTTGTTGAGGGTTTTTCTGCACAAGCAGCATGCTCTCAGAACTTGGCCCAGTATGGCCTTTAGCAACGGTTCTAGTTAAACTGCCAGCTTCTTTTAATATGAACTTATTTTGGAAAGCTGTTTTATGAAAAGTAACATTTTTTTTCTCAGAAAAAGTATGTATTTTAACCATGTGCTAGCCAGCATGTAGAAGCCACATGAGATTATGTGACAGTGGTTTTCAACTGGGGGCGATTTTGCTTCCTGGGAGACAGTTGGCATTGTCAGGAAGCACTTTTGGTTGTCACAACTGATGGGAAGGTTGCTACTGGCATCTAGTAGGTAGAGTTCAAGGATACTTTAAACATCCTGCAGTGCACAGGGAGCCCCCTACAACAACATGAAGGACTAATTTGTTTTAAAAACTGAAGTAATGCCTGACATATAGTAAATGCTTAATAAATGACAGCTATTGAGAAACAGATCTAACGTGACGTGCTTTCTGATTATTGTAATTTCTGTTTAGGCTTTAGAAGGTTTGTGGTGGTTTGCTGTCAGTCTGAGATGATAAATGCTGAAAAACTGAAGTCTCTCTAGATCACTTTGTAAATTTTAGAAGGATTTTTGTCAGAATATGTTTGTTGTCCTCGTGGGCAACGTTAAATCATCTCTTAATGACCTCATTTAATTTAGTACTTTATATGAATTCTGTTATCCCTAAACATATATCAATAAATAGAAGAAGAGTTATAAAATTAAAATATTATACAGAAGCAAAATTAGAAATGCGTGATGCTCTTCATGCCCAGCGTCCATAAAGGCGTACCAGAGCTGGTAGAATTTTAGGCATGTGTGAGAGTGTCAGTATGTGGTAAGCACTGGGTAAGAATGATGTAGGAGGTAACATGTTCACTCAGTCTGTGTCTGGATGCCCCAAGTAAGTAATGTTGTATTTGGTACTAAAAGATGAGTTGCTGGTAATTTCTGCAGGATCAGAGTGTTGAGTAAGTGGAATCATTGGAGGCTGCTCTGTTATAAGGGCAAGTGCCCATCTCAGTGCTTTTCGGTTTTTAAATTCTTGCAGAGGAAGGAAACAATTTTTTTCCTTTATGATAAACTTTGTGGAGATCTTTTTATGTGTATTCTCACCTTAGGAATTTTAATCATCAGTTTTCATTTTATCAGTTATTACTAACTTAGGTTTTTTTTTTTTTTAAATCTCATTTTGGGGGCGGGTTTTTAGATTTAGAGAAAAGTTGCAAAGACCATACAGAAAGTTCTCATATACCTATCTTCACACAGTTTTACTTAATGTTAACATCTTACATAACCATGGTACCTTTGTCAAAACTAAGAAATTGGCGTTGGTACATCACTATAAACTGAAGTACAGACTTTATTTCACCTGTTTCAACACAAATATCCTTTTGCTATTCCAGGATTCAGTCCAGCATACCAAATTGCATTTAATCACTTCCTTTTATAAAGAGTTGACTCACTCTTTATGAAAGTATCTCAAAAACAGAAAAGTGCTTTGTAACTGTGAACTTTTTTTCTTTTTTTCGCTCCAGTACTAACACATGAGGATTAAAACTCAGGCTCTGAAACCAACCAGACTTGGATGTGTATGCTGGTCTGCCATTCTTAGCTTGGTGGTCTCCCTAAACATCTCAGTATCCTCGTCTACAAAATGGAGATTATAAACAGTGCCTCTATCATTGGAACGTTGTGAAAAATAAAAGAGGGCTTGCAAAGCACTTAATAGTGAACCTGGTATAGAGTAAGCCCTTAATAATAACAAAGGTTTCTTTATTGTATAGTGATCGTGGTGCTGGTTATTAATGATTTTAGAAGGGTTAATATTTCAACGGCAAATTTATTTTTTAAAGGTATTTAATTCTTTTTTTAACTAAAGCTGTTTTTAGTATTTTTTATAATTTTATTTATTTATTTTTCACTGTGTTGTGTCTTCGTTGCTGTGTGCGGGCTTTCTCTAGTTGCGGTGAGCAGGGGCTACTCTTCCTTGCGGTGTGCGGGTTTCTCATTGCATTGGCTTCTCTTGTTGCAGAGCCCGGGCTCTGGTCTCACGGGTTTCAGTAGTTATGGCACGCAGGCTCTAGAGCGTAGGCTCAGTAGTTGTGTCACACAGGCTTAGCTGCTCCGTGGCATGTGGGACCTTCCCGGACCAGGGGTCAAACCCGTGTCCCCTGCATTGGCAGGCGGATTCTTAACCACTGTGTCACCAGGGAAGTCCCAAAGATATTTAATTCTTTTGTATACATTATTTAAAGGCAGACATTATTTTTTAGCGTGATTCTGAGGGCAGCTTATCTACAAATGAAGTAAATCTATTTACAGTATTACTTAACACATCATTTCAGGATTACTTTTAAAAGATAATTGTTCAAGGATATGCCTAAAGCAGTTTTCGTAGGCAGCTTCCTGAAAACTGGATCTGTTGTACATAGTAATTCAGTAGTGTACCAAAAGATCACGGCTTATTCATTTCTTAGTGTCCCTTTTAAAATGATCTCAAGACTCTAATTTGGCAGGGGATTACTTACTCTCAAAAGGGAGATAATGTTGTAATAATAAATTTTTTGTTTTGTTCATTTTGCAGCATGCTTTTGTGTGATTTTAGGACTGGTGGGCCAAGTAACTCTTGGCTTCTTAGGAGTGCCTTTTGTCCATTTGTAGATATTTATTTGTAGTGTTTTAGCTTTGTCAATATTCGTATTTCATCAAAACACATCTTAAGCTACTTATGTAAGCCCCTTAACTAAGTAATGAGTTTTATTGAGTCTAATTTTTAAATCTTACTTGTTACCAGATATTCAGACTCTCTTGCTGTTAACGGTATGTGTTGACTTCACTAGGTAGATGTGTTCACTTAGCTTCCTCATTCTGGGAAAGAAGATGGGGAAAAAAACGGAACATTGCAGAATGTCATATGTAGTCAGCATATTATTAGTTGGCACTCTGGACAGTGTCTTGGATTACAGCATGACAAAATTAAAATTTTGTCATGCTTTAAAATTAATTTTACCTGTAAAATTAACTGGTACCGTATAGTCATTATATTCTTTTTTTTTAACAATGCATTTTAAAATTTTTATTTATATATTTATATTGGCTGCGTTAGGTCTTCGTTGCTGCACGCAGGCTTTCTCTAGTTGCGGCAAGCGGGGGCTACTCTTTGTTGCAGTGCGTGGGCTTCTCATTGCGGTGGCTTCTCTTTTTTTTTTTTATTAATTAATTTATTTTTGCTGTGTTGGGTCTTTGTTTCTGTGCGATGGCTTTCTCTAGTTGTGGCAAGTGGGGGCCAGTCTTCATCGCGGTGCGCGGGCCTCTCACCATTGTGCCCTCTCCTGTTGCAGAGCACAAGCTCCAGAGGTGCAGGCTCAGTAGTTGTGGTTCATGGGCCCAGTTGCCCCGCGGCATGTGGGATCCTCCCAGACCAGGGCTCGAACCCGTGTCCCCTGCATTAGCAGGCAGACTCCCAACCACTGCGCCACCAGGGAAGCCCGCGGTGGCTTCTCTTGTTGCGGAGCATGGGCTCTAGGCACGGGGCTTCAGCAGTTGTGGCATGTGGGCTCAGTAGTTGTGGTGTGTGGGCTTCAGTAGTTGCAGCACAGGGGCTCAATAGTTGTGGCTCGAGGGCTCTAGAGCACATGCTCAGTAGTTGTGGCGCATGGGCTTAGTTGCTCCGCGGCATGTGGGGTCTTCCCGGACCAGGGATCGAACCCATGTCCCCTGCATTGGCAGGCGGATTCTTAACCACTGCGCCACCAGGGAAGTCCAGTCATTTTGTTCTTAAGGAGATGATAATGACTGAAACATGTTTAGAATAAATGCCCTGTGCTTTAACGTGTTATTTGAGGCAACTCCATAAAGAAGAAAGTGAGATTCTGAACTGTTGCTGATTTTCAAGAGGATAAAAGTATGCAAATCACCTTTATTTTCCATTATAATAGTTTTGGTCAGTCATTCTACTGCATTCAATTTATTCAAGTCTTCAGGGGCAGCAGCCAAAAGGATTGTAAATTGAGTGGGAAAATTGAAGTGTTTGTTCAGAGTGTTTGAATTGAAGGTCATTGCTAGAAATGAAAGTATTCTAAATATAGTTAATAGGAGGAAGTCACTATATTGGGAAGTGCTATCTTTCTTGGGTTCTGAGGCTATGAAAATGAGTGAAATTAGAGAGATCATTCAAAGGAACAGGGAAATGTGTGAGAGATTTCTCCTAAAGTAGCTTCTGTCTGTGATACTCCACTCCCAACGTATATCTAGATTTCCTTCTAGAGTTCTTTTTTTACAGGATCATTTTTATTTTAATCATACCCACCACTCCAGCTTGCTCCTTAAAAAAGAAAAATGAGGTCTGGGACTTCCCTGGTGGTCCAGTGGTTAAGACTCCACTTGCAGGGAAGAAGATCCCGCAAGCCACAGGGCGCAGCCAAAAAATAAAAATAAAAAAAGTAATGTCAAATTTATGTCCTCAGAATTGCTGCATATGAGACAGGGGTAGCTTATAAATCAGATTTTGTAGCTGGATAGTAAACCTTGCCTCTTTGAAGTGCTGCTAGGATGTGATTATCTCTGAACTATATAAAGTAGGAGAATACATTTTTCTCGTTGTATAAATCTGCCTGGAAATAATGTTTTGATTATATTATTCTCCCCAGCTCCGACTTTTCTTTCCCTTTCCCCCATTTGATGTTCACAACTCTTGGAACTTCTATAAATGCAGGCGGCAGAGTGATTAGTACTCAGACACTAGAATCAGATACAGGCCTTGAGTTTGTTTGTTTTTTTTTTTTTTTCTTGCGGTACGCAGACCTCTCACTGTTGTGGCCTCTCCCGTTGTGGTCCCGTTGCAGAGCACAGGATCCGGACATGCAGGCCCAGCGGCCATGGCTCACTGGCCCAGCCGCTCTGTGGCATGTGGGATCCTCCCAGACCGGGGCACGAACCTGTGTCCCCTGCATCGGCAGGCGGACTCCCAACCACTGCGCCACCAGGGAAGCCCCAGGCCTTGAGTTTGTATTCAAGCATTTTCCCTTTCCAGCTTTGTTGGCTAAGCAAGTCACTGAATTTCTCTAATCCTATTTATAAATTCATTTTTAAAGCCTATTTCCTTATCTGTAATAGGTGGATTTTGATAGCAACTACCTTAGAGTTGCTGTGAAGGTAAATGGCATAGTGTTCAGTAAGTTTTAGCTATTATTGTCTTTTATCTCTTCCAATTCTATTAGGTATAGTATAAAGTAAGTCAAAACACAAATTGCTTACGTTAAAAAAAAATTCAGCAGACTCCAAGGGTCCACAATGAACTGTCAGATTGAAGGGAAGTCTGTAGTTAAAGCAGAGAAAAATTTGTCTAGTATTGAGTGTGATTTTACACACACACATGCACGTGCACGCATACTTCTGTATGTATGTATATGTTTGTGTTTAATATCTGTATCTGTAAAGTATACATATTAGGTCTACAGGGGGTATGGGTGGGATGGGGGAGGAGGAATGTTTTATTGCAGTCTTCCAAAGAACAGAATTTACCATAATTGGGAGGCAAGATGAATTAAAAAAAATTTCTTTTGATGCTATGGGACATGTTCCTTTGTAGCCTACATGCTAGCTCTTTGTAAGTCAACCAATGTGCTGAGAAAACTCACTTAAACCCTATTTATAAATCCATTTTTAAAGCAAAACTTCCTTTAGAAACCCCTTTCTTTCTTGGGAACTCCAGTTTTTCTGAGATTATAATTAAAAAGCCATTGTTCTTTTCATGGCAGTGTTTCCTAAAAGAACTGCCAGTTTTCTGGGAGGAAAATGTTATGCATGTTAGTCTTAGTTCACATTCAAAGTAATGGTACAAGAGAAAGAGACATAACCTTTGTTTTAATACACTAGTAAACCAGGGCAGTTACTGCAAGAGTCAGATTTTTTCTTTTGATAATGAATTATTGTTTGGAGAAGGCTCTCTGGGAAGAGGAAGTAAATCATGTTTCAATCCATTATTTTTAAAGTTTATTTTTACAAACAGATAATATATGTACTACATTCTATACAAAATTCCAAAGAAACACAGAGACAGGTGAGTTGTCCTGTATACCCCAGCTACCCAGCTGCTGTCTTGAAGTCAGTCTTTGCCTGCTTGAGATTCGATGCTCATTTTAAGTTTCCATTAGAGTGAGAGAAGCATGGCTTACTGACCAGGAGAACTCTAAGCAGCTCTTTATGGGCCCACCTCAGTATATTTCTGAAAACTTAGCAGTATGAATGTGAAGATTAGGAGATGAAAGCGGAAAGGTAGAATAGAAGGAATTTTAGAGGAATAGCAGTAGAGTTTTGTTATTGGGGGTGTATCTCCTCTGGTCAGTCATTGGCTCAGTGACCATTTGGCAGTGATCTTTTTTCCCCATGCAGACTTTTCTAAACATAATCATATAATCTGATCTCTCTGGATCTTTTAATTAGATTTACTTTTCCCTGTTTCTTTTCTTGTTTTAATGTGATAATAAGTGAAAATTGCCTGTTTTACCACCAGAACCTATACGTCATTAGCTGCATTATATACTTGGTTTAATTTCTAGTTACCTGTGATGGTAGCAGAGGAGTTCTAATTGTTCATTCTGTTCATTTCCTGTTAACAGACCTCATATTTAATTTTTTTTAACATTAAAAAGATTTGAGTGGCAGAAATGGTAAGTTGTGACAGGACATTTGTTTTGGACGAACTGGTGACCAAGACTGGGCATGTGTTGGCAGCAAGAGAGGAAAACAGGCATTTGTTCTTCCAGTGTGACATTTTGATCCTTTATCCTGTAATCCAGTGTATTAAGTGTATTATACAGGGGAAACACAGTACCTTTTCCCTGCATGTAAAGCACTGAGATGATGGAGATTATTGTTTCACTTTTCATGCTTTTAATTTTTACTAAAGGCCATGCTTGATGGTGTGGTTGGCAAAGAAAAATTAAGTCAGGAAAGAACCTCATGCATGCTATCATGTGATAGGTGAACTAGATAATCCTTCTCGATTTGTCTTAATAAAATATTATATCCATAATCATACTTACCAAGTGAACCTTTGATTTTTTTTCATCTTGGAATTTTTTGTCCTGATCACTAAGTTATAACTGAAGGTGATTCCATTTGTGGCATCATTATCTTAGTTAATGGATACTGTCATGAATGTATTATTGATTTAAAAAGCCATATTCTCTAGAATTTATCTTCTAGGTAAAATCATATACTGGGATAATCTGCAGAGTACCCAAGTGATATGGGTATTAAAATCAATAGCTAAACTGTAACCATTATGTTTCTTCTCTTGCTAGCAAAAGGATAATCATACAACTCTTAGTTTCTCAAGCTTTTAACAGGGACTTCAGTCAGAACTAAAAATGAGTTGACATTTTTGAGAATCTTTTCAATATACATAATTAATGAAGCTGCTACCTATTGCATCTCACTTATGCTTACAGAATATTTATATATAGCCTTACTGTGCTAATATTTAGCGACAGCTGAGAGCCTCACTGCAAAATGTTGTTGTAAATTCATTTTTACAGAGCTATAGTTTTTTGTCTGTTTTGTTTATTTTTCTGTGTTTTTATAATCTTAAAATTACTTTAAACATTCATTGGTTGTAGATTTCTTAGTTAAATTAGACATAATCTGTAATTTTGATAAAGTGTCCACTGTTTTTTCTTGCAGCTAGTATGGATTTCCGGGTCTGTTAAGTCAGGATACAAGTGTACTTTCTTAAATTTATTTATTTTATTTAGGGCTGCATTGGGTCTTCGTCGCGGTGCGGGCTTCTCATTGTGGTGGCTTCTCCTGCTGCGGAGCATGGGCTCTAGGCGCACGGGCTTCCGTAGTTGTGACACACGGGCTCAGTAGTTGTGGCTTGAGGACTCTAGCGGGCAGGCTCAGTAGTTGTGGCGCACGGGCCTAGCTGCTCCGTGGCATGTGGGATCCTACCGGTCCAGGGCTCAAACCCGTGTTCCCTGCATTTATAGGCGGATTCCTAACCACTGCGCCACCCGGGAAGCCCTCAACAGAATTTTTTTTTTTTTTTTTTTGCGCGCGGGCCTCTCACTGTTGTGGCCTCTCCCATTGCAGAGCACAGGCTCCGGACGCAACAAGTGTACCTTCTTATATTTGGTAGCAATTTTTCATTTATCATACTGCCTGAGGTAAGGATACATTTGAGGTACCATATTTCATTGATTCTAAGATGCATTATTATTTCCTGTATTACGTAGAAAGAAAAATACCTCCTATTAAACTGACATGCCGTTGATTATTAAATATATCCCAACTTCAGAGATGTTAATATGAAAAACTGTGCAACTTAGTCTTGATGAATTATGGTAATATTGCCACCTTAACTTTGTAGAAGGCTTTGTAGAAAGCACTTATACATAAGTCATCTGATTTTATCCTCAAACTAAAGCTAATCTGTGAGGTGGATTAAATTATCCCATTTTCAGATGAGGAAATTGAATTTCATGGAGATTATGTGCTTTCCTAACATCATGTTACAGTGAACTATGGTTTCAAGGTCACATTTTCTTACTCTGAGACTTAAGGTGTGATTGACACCTGAAGTATCACCTCCCCACCCCCCAGTACATGCACGCCCATACACCTATAAAATTGTTTGGCCTAGATTTTTCTTTCCATTGCTTAATGTACATGTTTCATGTTTAAACTTCACTGTTTTGTGTTTTTTGTCTTGTTTTGGCTGCGAGGCATGTGGGATCTTAGTTCTCCAACCAGGGATCGAACCCATGCCCCCCTGCAGTGGAAGCACGAGTCTTAACCACTGGACCGCCAGGGAAGTCCCTAACCTTCACTTCTTTTACAGCTGTTCATGTGTCTTAATTCTACTGATAGTGTTGACTACTATTAAAATTATTATTGTTTTAATAGTAAATCATGAGGGACTCTCTGCTAATATGTGAATTGTTTTAATTCTGTGTTGCTTGACCATGAGGAAGCTATATATGCCATCATTGGTGGTTTATTATACATTTTGAAAGCAGTGTATCTCTTTCTATCTGACTGCGTAAAATGTTCAGGAACGGTTATGGGTTGAGATCTATGAAGTGATCCAGAGAAATAGTTGTACTGTTCTTGACAAATCAAGGTCATATCTGCTTCTTTCCCAGGTGGTGGGTAATGCTGTAGCAGCATTATCTGAAATCAGTGAATCTCACCCAAACAGCAACTTACTCGATCTGAATCCACAGAACATTAATAAGTTACTGACAGCCCTGAATGAGTGCACCGAACGGGGCCAGATTTTCATCCTGGACTGCCTGTCTAATTACAACCCTAAAGATGACCGGGAGGCTCAGAGGTCAGTCTGTTTTTCTGGATAGTATCTAGGAGTCTTGCCCGGTTCAATAATTTCTAGTAAGTCTGTATTAGAATAAGGGTCTGTTACGTTGGGAAAAGCAGTGGCTTATGGGATATATATTGCTATCCTGTGGTATTTTCTCAATGTATTTAGGAACATTTTAGGTGGTAGAGTAAACCATGCAAAAAATAGCTCTTCCTAAGAGGAGATGTGTATTTTTCATTTCTTCTTTGAACAGTATAGTTACAACCCTCTGAAAAACTCTCCCTCATCATGGTCTCACATCTCCCATACAGCAATTCCTAGCCATTTGGCAAACAAAGGTTTTTTGAGTGTCTCTCACTGTAGTAACAAAATTTTCGTTCTTTTAGATACATAGTAAGTGGCTTGATACTAGTTATTGAGCTGCCTTATACCTATAATTAGTACTAGAGAAACTGTGTTGGAGCCAGCAAAATGTATGATGTCTTCCGTTAGATATAGGAATCTCATCAGTCTGAATTTGGAGAAGATTTTGGAAGGCACACCTGGATTGTTCTGCTCAGCTATACCACTTTAGTGTTGCAGATTTTCTTTGACTATCAGATACTGACTACTAAATTTCATATACACATACATACATTTTAGTTTACAGAATTAGAAGTATCATCAGTTTTTATTGAGCATTTTGTGTATATAGGCACTGTACTAGGCAAAATAATTCTGAAGAATTGTTGGCTCTTCATTTCATTTTATTTTATTTATTATTATTTTCTTTTGCGGTACGTGGGCCTCTCATCGCTGTGGCCTCTCCCGTTGCGGAGCACAGGCTCCGGACGCGCAGGCTCAGCGGCCATGGCTCACGGACCCAGCCGCTCCGCGGCATGTGGTATCTTCCCGGACCGGGGCACGAACCCGTGTCCTCTGCATCGGTAGGCGGACTCTCAACCACTGCGCCACCAGGGAAGCCCTGGCTCTTCATTTTAATTATGGTAGATAGGAACCTTCCTTGCCCGGCTAAAGCTCGAGCTACTATAATGTAAGTGCTCTTCACTTGTCTGGGAAATTGTTCCTTCTGGATTTAACCAAAGCTCACCCTGATAGTTTCTTTCCATCACTGAAAGTACAAATATCTTCTGGAAATAACTTTACATACAATTTTATTTTCTCTTGGTCATTGACATCTCACACTTACTCATTCACTCAGCAAATTTTTATTGAGCCTGTGCTGTATGCCAGGCATTGTTCTAGGCTCTGAGGATATAGCAGTGGACAGACAAAAATCATAGCTCTTATGGAACACTTATTCTGAGGGATAGGGCAGAAGTATATATAATATGTGTACGTAATACAGCATATAATAGGTCAGATGATGATAAGTGCTAACAAGAAAGATAAAGTAAGGAGGAGATCTAACAAATGCTGGGTGGTCAGGAAAGGTCTCCCTGAGAAGGTAGCATTTGTATAAATACCTAAAGGAGGTCAGGGAGTCAGCCAAGTAGATACAGGAGGAAGGGAGAGAAACACAGCTTACTTACCTTGTGTCCTTAACTGAGTCAGCTAGCCACTCACGTTGCCTAAGAGCTATCAAAATTAGGTTAATTTCTGAAGAACCCTCAATGGATAACTAAATATTCTATATTTTATGAGACATTTAAGTGTAGGTGGCAGGGACTAGGAGAAGGGGATGAGGTTGAGAGAGTATTGCAGTGGTGTTGTGTTGTTAAAAACAAACAAACAAACAAACACCCTTCCCGAGATTCCCTTATTATGCTGAATGCAAGAGGTTGGGTGGTTTTCCCTGTCACCCCATCTCCTTCTGCATCTTACAGTGAAACTTCAGCCACAGTTGGTTGCTATCTCTCACTATGAAATAACTCTCAGAATGCTTAATTTGACTTCCTATAGGCTGAGGAGAAATGGGCTGTGAGGCAGGGAGCCCTTACATAATATGGGGAGACAGAGAGGTCTATAAAATAGGAAGGTAAATGGTGTGAGCTTCAGGTGTTTGGGGTATTGGCTAGTTCCCTTCCAGTTTGAACATCCCTTATTGCTGGTTTCCTAAAGTCTTCTGATATCCCTGCTCTGTTTGTAGTTTGCTAGGTTTGAGGCGTCCGCAGTGTTGGATCCCAAATTTACCTATGTATGGAGTTTTGACTTTTCTAACTGATTTTCTAATTTCTTTATACCTGGGCCATGGGAACCTCTGAGAACATTACCTTATAGTTTGGGTGGAGCAAAGAAATTATAATTTAAGGTACTAATTTTCATTTTCTGTCCTCAGTATCTGTGAGCGGGTAACTCCTCGGCTATCTCACGCCAACTCAGCAATGGTGCTTTCAGCAGTAAAAGTCCTAATGAAATTTCTAGAGTTGTTACCCAAGGACTCCGACTACTACAATATGCTGCTGAAGAAGTTGGCCCCTCCTCTTGTCACTTTGCTGTCTGGGGAGCCAGAGGTGCAGTACGTCGCCCTGAGGAACATCAACCTGATCATCCAGAAAAGGTTGGGAAAAAATGAATTGGTGATTAAAGTGTTTGTAATTTTGAATTAAACTTAATAACATCATTATTAAAGAGGACTGTGTTAAAACTCTGTTTAATGTATGGAAATGAAAATATTGTATGGTAGAGCAACTTGCCCAGGGTCAGGAGTCTAACAGTTGATTTTAGAGTGTTCCTACAATGAATGCCTGGTGTTGCTCTACAATTTAGTTTCTTTTCTGAAGGAACTCTTAGTTGTATGATAGCTAGTGTCTGCTTAATATGGTTCAGGCTGTAATTTAGATCAGGTTGTTGTTCTTCCAGTGGTTCTTCTTGGGAATATATACTTTACTCCTTAAAAATAGTCTGCCAGATGGATCTGGTTAGAGGGATGTAGAGGAAGTTTGTGAGTTTTTTTCCCTGGAGTGGAGTGTGTGAATGGAGAGCAGAGAAGCACAGGTTAGGTATTAATGCAGACTCAGAAGGAATATCAATATATGCCTCATCTTCCTTATCTTGTGTTTCTGTGTACCACAGGCCTGAAATCTTGAAGCAGATCAAAGTTTTCTTTGTGACGTACAATGATCCCATCTATGTGAAGCTAGAGAAATTGGACATCATACTTCGTTTGGCATCCCAAGCCAACATTGCTCAGGTCAGACTTAAAGTAGATTCAAGTTAAGATCTAATAACTTAGATCTTAAGATCTGGCCTTCAGAAAAACCTAGGCCATGAAACTGCTGTTGGAGAATCCTTAATGATTATTCACTTCATGGATTTTTAACAGGTTCTGGCAGAACTGAAGGAATATGCCACAGAGGTGGATGTCGACTTTGTGCGCAGAGCCGTGCGGGCCATTGGACGGTGTGCCATCAAGGTGGAGGCAAGTGTCCCGTGGTAGTTGTGATCACGTTGTGGGACTCTGGGTATTCTCTTCACCTCTTTCTTTACATTTTTAAGTTTATCAAAATAATAAAGCACATTGTTAAAATATTAAAGAATTTTTAATGAAAAACAGCTGTCCCTGGTCCCTCTCTTTCCCAAGGGAATCATGTTTAACTCTGTTCCTAGTTTTAGTTATTTTGATTACTTCCATATCTCTAATATCCTTATGCTACTATTTATTGATTTACCAATTGTAGACATTGTCTATTAACTTTCTGCTATGAGAGAAGCAACTTGGTTCATATACTCCATCACTCCTACTTCTACCGTTCTGTATAGATCCCCTGTATAGTTATATCATGAGGTTTTTGTTCCTGTATTATCTTTGTAAATTGAGATAATATACCTTTGTTTCTTGTTCTATCAACTAGAGTCTTGCAAAGCTTGCTGTGCGTATTATGCCTGCAAATATGTAGAGCCTACACAATCAAATGATTGCGTTTTCTTTCTTATAAAGGCTTTTGTTTTTTCTGTAGTTTATAATGGCCTTTGTCTTTTTTTTTTTTTAATTTCATTGTGCCTTCATTGCACTCCTATCTTCTTCCAACTTTTCAAGCATAATATCAAATTAATAAAACTTTTCTTTTGTTCTAGACCCTTCTCTCTTCCAGTCCTGTGTCCTTCCAGTCCTTACTCCAGTCTGGGTGGTTGCTTTCTTGTGTTCTGCACAGCCGTCTTTCCATATAGCCTCCCTTCATTGCTGTTTCTTGTTATGGGTACTTTTTCATAGCATTCCTTTTTTTGTGGTTGCAATAGTTTCTTAAATCTCTTGTGATGTGAATTACAGTTTTTGGTTTTGTTTCTGCAATTTGAATTTAATTATCTGGAGTATTTTATGGTGATGGTTGCATGTCTGTGATTTTTTAATTGAAGTGTATACCATACTTACAGTAAATTGCTGCCTATTTGTGTTAAAAATGAGATGACAGAAAAGTTGTCAGGACTTTTGTGCACATAGGCAGGACTGTTGACTAGCAGGTTTCTGCTTTAGGGCAGGGAGTTGATCTTTACTTGGAAGTCCTCTTGAAGAGCTTCTCTGTGGTCTTAGAGGGCAGATTGGTTCTAGCTTGGTTGCAGCCTTCCAGTAGGTATTAAGGGCTACAAGTTACAATGCACTGCTTCATCAGTCACCAAGCCGCTGTTGTTTTTCCTCATTCAGAAGTTTGTTGCAATTAATGATGGCTTCTGTGCACAACGATATTTTGGATTCAGAGCTCCATATTTGTTCTTACTACTTGACTATGTGCAATTCTGCTTTTTTTTTCTTTTGACATTTTATTTAATTATTTATTTATTTATTGGCTGCGTTGGGTCTTCATTGCCGCGCGTGGGCTTTCTCTAGTCATGGTGAGTGGGGGCTACTCTTCGTTGAGGTGCATGGGGGCTTCTCATTTCGGTGGCTTCTCTTGTGGCAGAGCACGGGCTCTAGGTGCACGGGCCTCAGTAGTTGTGGCTTGTGGGCTCTAGAGCACAGGCTCAGTAGTTGTGGTGCACAGGCTTATTTGCTTCGCCGTATGTGGGATCTTCCTGGACCAGGGCTCCAACCCTTGTCCCCTGCATTGGCAGGCGGATTCTTAACCACTGCACCACCAGGGAAGTCCCTACAGTTCTACTTTGAGTCAGATTGGGCCATATGATTTCACAAGGATAGTTACTAAAATAATTTGTACAGTATGACCAGTGCTTCACAGGAACAGAAGGAAACAGATGCTGTGTGAGAGAAGTGCCTCTGAAAGCCAAATTCCTAATTGGCCTTCCTTGTTTTTATTTACTGAATGCTGCTTCATATAGTTACCACTGATAAATCGTTTAGTAGAGTAGTTGTTATAGCAAGAAGTCAATTAATCCTGGTTTCTACTTCTGATTCTGCCAGCTCAGTTGCTTCACATACTTAATATATACTTCTGTTGCTCCATTTGAGAAATGGGAAAATCTGTTTATTGGATCTTGATGTGTTACATCTTTTTTTTTTTACTACCACACTTCTTAACTTACCACCACTACTTAACTTTTTTCTTTTTCTTTTCTCATTGCGGAATAGCCACCAGCTAATGGTATTAATGCAGACAATTTTCAGAGCTATTTTGGTAGCAGAAGAGTCATTTTGTGCTTTTCACTGCCAGAATGTCATTGTCTTACTAACCTCTCTGACAGTGCTCTTGCAAAGAGTCTCATTCCAAAGTTAAAGAGATTTTTCTATCCCTGGAATTACTAGAAAGTGTTCTCAAAGCATCTAGATTCCTAGCAGCTGTTAGTACCGTCTATTGTGACTAAATGGAAAAGTTATCCATCATCTTCTGGAAGAGATGAACTTCTGGTGGCTCTCAGTTCTTCCTTTGATTCAGGGTGCCCTGGTGGGAATATGAGTGTGTGAGGAATGAACTTCCTTTGGAAGCTTAAGATCAGCCTTCAAGAATCCTGCCTTTTAGATAGTGTTCTCTTATCTCCAGTTACCTGGATTTGCCTAAGAACTTTTCTTAGAACTGGTTAAGTCATGAAAGTTATTAGTTGGAAAGAGTTGCCTAGTCCAGACACAGTTATTGGGGCAGGAGAGGCAGTGATTGCCTGTTTTTAACTAACCTATCCATGGGACAAGGGCAAGAACCAGCGAGGGAATTGTAATAGCCTTTCTCTGTAGCTTCCAGACTGAGCTGCTGCTGTTCTCTCAGGGCACCTGACCCTTTTTTAATGTGTAGTTGGTTTCAAAGATATGACAGATGAGAAAAAAAGAATTTTAGTTTAGTGCTTAGCTAAGATAACAGGGCCTATTGTAAAATTTGGGTGTTAAGAGTTGGAGTTGTTTTTTATCATGACTGTAAGTACAGGTGTTTCCTTGTTGCTTTAAGTACCCTGAGGTGAAAAAAATGTATAATTTTATCATATTAAGTTGGTTAGGTTAAAGATTAAGCATAAGCCATTGAGTCAATAAATAACACTGAAAAAGCAATTTCATAGTACTGTTTTTTCAGTAACTTTTGCCTGTTCTTTTTTGTTTGGTTGTTTTTTTAAATAGATTTTACTCTCCACCCCACCTCCAGCTTTATTGAGGTATGATTGACAGATTTAAAGCTGTATATATTACAGTGTATACCTGTTTCTTTAAGGAGGAAATAAACCCCTGCCCTCCTTTTCTTACAAATAAAATGATTCTGTTTGCGAGATTTATTTATATGTTTGGTTTTGTTTGAGAGAGATTAAGTCACTAAGTTAAGGTATTCCTCACTTCCCACTCTTCTGTTCTTTGGTGTTTACCATTTCTCATTTTTGTAGCTCAAGATAAGGTACTGACTTATGTCTTATGCAAACAAAAAGCATATGTATTTACTACATAAAATCATTTTAAAAAGACAAGTTAAAAGTAGAACACTCTGCTTTCTCCTACCCCTGTTCTACCCTTCCAGAGATGATGTGGACATGATTTTAAGTCTTTGTTTACATAGTCCTCCATAAACAGGTGTGTTTTTTACAAAAACGAGATCATTCTACAAATGCTATTTACTTATGTTTTGTAGTCTGCTTTTTTTGCTTATTATACATGGACATTTTCCCATGTTACTGATAATATTTTACATCATTTTTAGTGGTTTGTAGACATACTGTGTGATTGCTTCATAATTATTTAGCCTTTCCCTTCCTGTATGGACCTTAAAGTTGTTTCTGCTCTTTTTCCAAATAATGGTTATAAGGAGGATCCTTGTAGCTAAATCTTTGATCTCTAGTTGAGGTGACATTTTCTTCATTACGCTTAGCCATTTGGAATTGCTTTTTCATACCATGTGTATCTTTTTTCAATGTGTTATCTTTTCCACATTGATTTTTTAAAGTTTTTTATAATTAATTAAAGGTATTAATTCATTTAATACCCCTTCATTTCATTAATAGTTATTTTCCCAATTATTTTCCTTTTGATTTCATTTGACTTCTTGATGCATAGGACTTCACATTTCCTTATGTAGTGAGTTCTATCCATTTTCTCTCAATGGTATCGTTTTTTTAAAATAACAAATTTATTTATTTATTTATTTTGGGCTGCATTGGATCTTAGTTGCTGTGTGTGGGCTTTCTCTAGTTGCAGAGAGTGGGGGCTACTCTTCTTCGCGGTGCACGGGCTTCTTCTTGCGGTGGCTTCTCTTGTTGCAGAGCATAGTCTCTAGGTGCTCGGGCTTCAGTAGTTGTGGCATGCAGGCTCAGTAGTTTTGGCTCGTGGGCTCTAGAGCACAGGCTCAGTAGTTGTGGTCACGGGCTTAGTTGCTCTGTGGCATGTGGTATCTTCCTGGACCAGAGCTCGAACCCGTGTCCCCTGCATTAGCAGGTGGATTCTTAACCACTGAGCCACCAGGGAAGTCCCTCTCCCAATGATATCTTTAGTGGACCACCTAGAAAATTGTGGTTCACTTCAAAATTATATAAAATTCATTTTTATTTTCTACTTTAATGGCAATGGTTTGGTTAAAGATAAGAGTGTGGGGATCAAACACAAGAACAATTCATCCTTTCCTTACTGTTATGAAATGTTGCCTTTATCATATACTAAATTTTATATGTCTGTATGCCTTTCTCTGTCTCTGGACTTACTTTGTATATACAATGATTGGATATTTACTTTTGTTCCTCTGCCATACTGCTTTAATGGTGTTTTTAAAATTTAATCGAAAGCAATATAGGTGAGATGACAATTTGCTTGAAAATTACTATCCTAGACTTAATTGTTTTTGAATATTGATGCATCATGGGAGATGGCCTTATGTTTATCTTTATTATAATAATGAAACTAAAGATTCAGTAAATGTTAGCTTTCTATCAAGCCTTATGCTGAGTACTTTATTTGTACTATCTAATTTGATAATTTAACCTTTACATGCTTTATAATTTATCATAACTTTTATATTTAAAATTTCCCAACTGTTTTACTGTTGTAATAACAGCACAGGAAATAACTAGTTGAAAATGAATAAAATAGAATTCAAAAACGGGAAAACTACAATAATAAAAGAGAACAGAATCATCATATATATGACCTCATATAAATAACCTCAAGATGCAATTTTGTTTTCGTTTTATTGCTTGGAATGGTTTAAATTATAGTACCTTTAAAAGATTTTATTACAGAAATTTTTAGGTATACACTAAGGTAAAATTGATTAATGAGCTCTCATATACCCACCATCCATCTTGAACAAATATCAACACATTGCTGTTCCCATTTGATCTTCTCCCTCTCCCTCCCCCTTCAAGGGAGTGGGTTACTGTTATATTTTAATGCAGATCTCAGATATGATCTTATTAGAGTAGTCCAATGTGTATATCTAATAGATAAGGTCCTCTAAAAAAAATTTTAATGATATCGTTACCGTACTCAACAAACAGTAACTCTTAATCTCATTAAATACCTAATCCATGTTCAGTTTTCCCTAATTGTGTCTAAATGTCTTCTTACAGTTGCCTTGTTCAAATCAAAATCTAAACGAGAGCTAGGTATACATTGCATTTGGTTAATATGTCTCTTAAGTCTTTACTTATTTATTTGGGTGCCATTTGTTGAAAGGACTAGATCATTAGGCTTGTAGAATTTTCCAGAGTCTAGATTTGGCTGATAGTATTTTAGTGATGTTGTTTATCTCATTCCTTCATCCCCTTTAGAAAATTAAATCCAGAGGCTTGTAATATTCATATTCAGTGTTTTTGGCAAGAATACCTCTTAGATGCTGCTGTGAATTTCCTATTGCATCTTATCAGGAGGCATATAATGGAATGACCCATCATAATACATTGTAATATATGATAAATCAGTCCTTGGTTTTTAGGATCTCTCTTCTGGAACCTTCTTTTAAAAACTATGACTTATTGTTTCAATACATTAGTTTTGTCACTTGTATTTTTCCATATTCCCTTCATTAATAAAAGACTAATAGATTAAATTCTATTTTATAGATGAACCATAGGCTGTGGAAAGTTGCAGTTTATCTAAGGCCATAGACTTGCAGTTATATAGCCCAGAAGATGGCAAATTTTTCTTAGAGTTTTTTGAGTCACAGATAACTTTGAAAATATAATGAAAACTGTAAACCTTCTCCCAGGAAAATATGCTTGTGTGCACAAATGAAATCTGGCAGTTTCATTTCAAGAGGTTTAAAGATGCCTTCTGTCTGTGCTCATTCATGAACTGCAGATAAAGACCTCTTCGCTTGGCTTATTCTTTCATTCTTATTCTTTCCTTCTACCTTGACTTATGCTTTCTTCTCATTTCTGTCATCCTGGCTATCCAAGATGATTTTTTTCACTTGAACTGTTTCTTGTAATGAGTAAAATTTGGAGTATATCTAGAACTTCTGTATATCTCCATCAGATAACCCAGCCTCTAGTATAGTGTGGTCAAATTAAGTGCCTCATCTTTTAGTCTAGTTTAGTTGATAACACCTGAATGTTCCAAAAAAAATATTTTTTATGTTGAGGTTGTGTTATTGGATAGATCATCTGACTTCTCATTATGTTCCTCTTTGCAGCAATCTGCAGAGCGCTGTGTAAGCACATTGCTTGATCTCATCCAAACCAAAGTAAATTATGTGGTCCAAGAGGCGACTGTTATATCTTCCGCAAATACCCCAACAAGTACGTCCAGATACTTCTGCCCCTCTTCCTCAGATCATTTAGGAAATGTTTAAGTAAGGCACTTTGAGGTTGCCTAGGTAAGAATTAATCTTTGTAAAGTAACTGGTCATAATTGAATACTTTATTAAAAATCAGAAACATATAAGTTGGTTAGCACAAGGATTAAAATCTGATTTTTCACTCTGCTTTATCACTTTTAGAAGAATTGAAGCTCTGCATTGTCAATTGGCATATATTAAAGTTAGCCAGATTCTTTGGTGATGAAGTTACTATTAAATAAGGATACCCATATATTCCACGTTGTCTGGGCATAATCCATTTTATGCCTCTTAGCAGGCATAATTAATAATTGTGCCCCTTTTCACTCTCAGAAACGTCTCAGTTTGAATAATAAATTATATGGTCACCTTATTGTAAAAGCCAGGGAGGTGACAGCTTCACTATTCACTTAGTATGTTACCTAGTACTTGTAGAAAATTATAGAACATGCAACAATGAACTGTCAGAGTTTCAGGCCTTTTCTGAAGTATTGTAGCTGCTTCCATTAAGATATACAAAATCTACATTTTCACTCCACAAAAATTTTCACATTGAGACCTCTTAGTTATGAAACAAAAATACTTTTTCAGATTTGCTTTTGAAGGCAAACAATTAAGGAACCTGAAAAGAGTGAAATAAGAGCAGATCTTATAAGCATCCTAAATCTCATTTTACCTTATAATCATAGAGATGAACTGTGCTAAGGCTTCTGATTATCGTTAAAGATAATGTGAAACGAAGTGACTTACAGTTAGTTAGCTTAGTGGTGGACTCAGAATTAGAAGAAATATTTTAATAAGGTAGTGGTTTTTTAAGCATTATATATATATATATATATATATAAATTCTAGAAATGGTATTTTTGGAAAAAGGATCATATACTTTTACCACTCTCCCAGGAAAGAGGAGGGTTGGGTTTCTAAACTTCTTGATTAAGTGGGGAGGTGTATACCTTAATATGCTTGGTAAAGAAATGTGTCCATTTCTGGTTTGTATTACTGAGGGATCATGATAGTTTAATTTTAAGAAAGCATTATCGAGGACCTGGTTTAATCAGTGGAAATCGGGCAAACAATTAAGTGTATTATTCAGTTATCCGTATCTCATTTATTATTCAATTTCATTCTGATGTTTAAAACTACATTAGCCGGGCTTCCCTGGTGGCGCAGTGGTTGAGAGTCCGCCTGCCAATGCAGGGGACACGGGTTTGTGCCCCGGTCCGGGAAGATCCCACATGCCGCGGAGCGGCTGGGCCTGTGAGCCATGGCCCCTGAGCCTGCACGTCTGGAGCCTGTGCTCCGCAACGGGAGCGGCCCACATACTGCAAAAAAAAAAAAACAAAAAAAAACCACATTAGCCAAGGAGATGGATTTAACATGGTAAAGAATGAGAGCTATAGACCTGTGAAAATAAATACTTGAATTGCTTATTTCTTTAGAAAAACGGGTCATTAGTATGGGTGCCTTGGGAGGAAAGAATATAAAGATCTCTATAGAAACAGAGATAGTGGATAAGAGACAAAATTACTGTTTCTGGATGCTTTTGCTGTCTGACTCCATTTTCCTAATAGTAAAGTGGAATTTCTGTTCCTCTATGATGAAGGTAAAATGAAGTAATAGGAAAATTCTCTGATCTAGTTATGAGAAAGACTGTGAGAAATGTAAGGTAGTGCTATTATCTTAAACCATAGGTTAGTTTTTCCTTGTGAAAAGAATATCTGATAAGCTTTTATAAAGATTTATGGTCTAGTTTTTAAAACATAATTGAAGGAAAATTGAAGACATTTATAATTTTCTGGCTTTAAAGCCTGTACATTCTCTTGGCTAAAAGTCTTTGTAGTTTGGTGATGGTTTAGGGTACCTTGTCCCTGGTTTTTTGCTTTGTAGGCTTCATTGTTAAATACACTTCTCAGTTTTGCCTTCAGTAACCATAGTCCATTTTGTTATATCAGATATGAAAGTATCATTGCCACTTTGTGTGAGAACTTAGACTCACTGGATGAGCCAGACGCTCGAGCAGCTATGATTTGGATTGTGGGAGAATATGCTGAAAGAATTGACAATGCAGATGAGTTACTAGAGAGCTTCCTGGAAGGTTTTCATGATGATAGCACCCAGGTAAGTTCCCATCTATATCTTAATGTATTAGATGTTTTGGGGACGACTTCAGGAAAGGTAAAGGTTAGGCAGTTTCATGTGTGCGAATTTATATACACATATGGTATGTTCATTTTTCTCCCAAAAAGGGGTGACCTTTTTCAGTTGTGCTAACTTCTGTTGGAACAAGCCTGCCTAATTTAGACAGTGGTTCTCAAACTTTAATGAGGCTAGAAGCACCTAAGCACTGGTGTTTAACCTGTGTTAAAGGACAGGTTGCTGGGCCCCACCCCTAGAGTTTCTGAGTCAGTAGGTCTGAGATGGGCCTAAGCATGTTCATTTCTTACAAGGTTGAGGGTGGTGATGCTATTGCTGCTGCTGGTCCAGAACCACACTTTGACAACTACTGACTTAGAGCAGTAGTTATTACTTTTTAATTTTCTGTCACCTAAAGATGATTACCCATTGCTGTTAGTAATGGTTGTGGCTCAGTTGCAGCTGGGGTTTCTGTCTGGGGTGAAGGCTGGCATGTGCAGTTTGAAAAGATTCTTTGTGGATGGTTAGACTCCTTCCCATCTTCTGTCTGTCTTCTACCAAAACTGAGAGACCTTTGAGTCAAAGGCCCAGAGAAGCAGATAAATTATTAAAGCTTTTTCCCCGGCATTTGTACTCACTGCAAATTGAAGTTCATGTATGTAATCTATCATAGTAATTTTAATAGGCCCTACAAGGAACATATACCAGCCGTAGTTTCATGGTTCGGCACGCGACTCTTTTTTTTCTTTTATTTTTATTTTTAAAATTTTATTCTTTTTTTGTTTTGTTTTTAATAGATTTGTTTCATTTATTTATTTTTGGCTGCATTGGGTCTTCCTTTGCTGTGCGCAGGCTTTCTCTAGTTGCCGCGAGCGGGGGCCACTCTTCATTGAGGTGCGAGGGCTTCTCATTGTGGTGGCTTCTCTTGTTGCGGAGCACAGACTCTAGGTGCGCAGGCTTCAGTAGTTGTGGCGCATGGGCTTAGTTGCTCTGCGGCACGTGGGATCTTCCTGGACCAGGGCTCAAACCCGTGTCCCCTGCATTGGCAGGCGGATTCTTAACCACTGCGCCACCAGGGAAGCCCTAGCATGCCACTCTTAATTGGTTGTGATCTGGCATAATTCTACTGTCTTGGCTCTTGCATCAGTATGATAAATGATTCCCTAATTCCCTGGAAGTTGTAGCTTTTGGTGGAAGTAAATAATAAAGAATTTGGTCAGGAACCAGTTTTATTGCCATCAGTCTGTTAGCATGTACTTTAAGAAATACAGGTGATTATCTGGGCCAGAAACAAACCGGCAGTTTTTGATGCCAAAATATGCAATTTGGAGATAGGAGGCTAGTGAGTTTTCAGTTGATGAAAACCTTTGACTGCTATTGTGGATATTGGCTGAGTTTTAACCTTTGTTTCTTAATCAAAATCAGAAAGACCTCATAGTAAGTCATATTTGGGAAAATATCACTTTGGAATTCATGGTGTGGAATAATGCAAATGCCTTTCACTTTACCTATTAAATTACATTTGCTTAGGTACAGCTCACTCTGCTTACTGCCATAGTGAAGCTGTTTCTCAAGAAACCATCAGAAACGCAGGAGCTGGTACAGCAGGTCTTGAGTTTGGCAACACAGGTAAGAAGTCTGAAAAAAGCATGGAGTTGATTTGTCTTGTTTTAAATTCTAGGAAATTGTGAAACTTCTTCCAAGAAGGTTCATTTGCAGAGATTTTAAACGGAAGGAGTGCAGTCTTTAGATTCGTTATAAAAATAAAAACAGTGTCTCTTTTACATATTCTGCTGAATTAGAACTGGTTGTATGGCTTCTAAATGAATTGACTGACTCCAGTTTTAATGATAATTCATGCAAATTGAACTTAGACTCTTTAGTGTTAATGAAGGACATGACTTTGTGAAAATGACATTTGAGTCTCACAGTATCTCCTTCTGGGGGACTTAATTTCAGCTTTCAAATGAAAGTACCCTGTAGAGATGGTAAATGCTTTGACAAATATCTCGTGTGCTGTTCTACCTTCTAGATAAGTTGCCTTTCTCTTTAAGTACTTTTAAAGTGCTAATGCTGCTTCCTTAATTATTTAGTATTTTTGGTCCTTTTAGGGAGGGTTCTGATTTCAGGAATGTGGCAACCAGCTGGATACACAGAAATCAAAGTAATTACTTTTTCTGACGTAACTAGTATAATGATCAGTCCATCATGATCCAGTAATGTTCTTAATTGAATTTGAGAACAGGCTGGCTTTAGCAGGCTGTCAAGAGTTATGATGTTTACACATGGAATCTGATTCAGATATTCAATTTACCATTTTCCTCTTTCATCTCTTTATAGTTGTATGTTAACAGCATTTGAACTCTTTTATAGTTCTTTAACCTAGCTCTGAGCTGTCATCTTTCCTTTTTTTTTTTTTTTTTTGCTCTGGGGAGCTTTATTTCATATCAATAATGAACACAATTGGAGGACTAAATATGGTAAATCCTGTAATTAATTAGTACGGTTGGGGTGTGCACTTAGTACACTTCTTGAAACCCAGTTCCAAACTGAGACCATAAATGTGAACCTTGAATAGTTGCCAATACATCATCTGTTAAGTGGTCAAAGCGCATCATTTGGTACCTGATAAATGCAAAGTTCTTTCCTCTGACAGTATTTAATTTTAGAAATGTCAGGAATCCATTTTAAGGAAAAGAAGTTCGACGGGCAGATAAGGCATTTGAATACTTAATGGAATACTATAAAGCAGACAACATTATTAAATAAGTTGTTTATAGAATATGCTATACAACTCTGAAAAAAATACAGCCAAGAAAACTGCTAGAGTCAAAGGCTACTTTCTGACACTTGATTCCAGTACAGATGTTTTACAATCAATGAACTCAAATGTGAAGAAAACCTGAACTAAAAATTAAGATAATTGTCTTGCCTGATTACTGATGCATGTAAACATTACTGAGAATTATCGCTTGATTATCTTTTAAAGAGCAGTTGACCAACAGTAGTTGAGTTAAAGGATGTCAGAAAATTCACTTCACAGAAAATAGAGGTGTCCCACTCCACCCCTTGTACCTCTCAGTCTTCTCCATTTCTCCAACAAATTATGAGTGAAGTTTTTAATGTGCTATTTCCCCAAGTCTCTAAACCTTCACTTGACCCCATTATGGTTAGTGTGAAGACGCATCCATATGAGTATGTGGAGTCAAGGGCAGGCCATGGCTCACCATCTGTCCATGAAAAGTGGACTGGGAGGTTGTCCATCACTGATGAGGCATGTCTTGGCACTAAGAGCAGAAATTGGTCATCTTCTGAATCAAAGTAGTTTAGGTTAGACGTTAATTTTCACGTTAATGTTTAATAGGTCATCTACAGGGGGCCATTTTGAATAGAAATTGCCCCTTCTTAATCATGTAGTGCTTATTACAGACTCTGTAGGGTGATTACCATTAAATTAGCCATGTATTTGACTTCACCTTAGGGCCTTGAAGTTCATTTCTGTCTTTTGCTACAGGCCCTGGAGCCTCTCTCCTTTGTATGAAAGAAAGAGCTCTGTATAAATTAACCAGATTCAAAGAAGTCTTGTGTTTATTCTAGATGGTAATATAGTAAACTTGACTTTAATGAGGCCTATGTACTAACACTTCAGAAAACTCCCTAAACACAGATAAATACATACTTATACAGTCTCTTAGCTTTCTCAGAAGTCTCATTTTCTTCAAGAATCATGGGATTTCTGTTTATTAAAGTATCTCAAGTTTTAACTCTCCCCTGACGGCCACATTTCAAAGCATCAGCAATATCTGGCTCTCCATGAATGTTACCAGAAGAAGTAGAAAATAAGGAAAGAGAAAATGTAGAGACGGGAGTGCTGGGTGGTGACCTAGAATCACTCGGCAGGTAAGAGACTGTCTCGGCTTACATTGTGTGACAGATTCATGCCTCAGCCAAATTGAAGATTCTGTGTTTATGTATGTGTGGAATAGTCAAACTCGTCTTAACTGCTGAGAGGCCACTTGACATTCATCCACATTGGAAAATAGATACCTTTCCTATTATTAATTTTACATCTTTTAAAATTTATTTGTTAGAGCTCTTTGAAGTGTTTTTTCTAAAACTTCCTTTTGCCTGAAGCAAGGCAATTTCCATAACCATCAAGGCAATGTTTATTTAATATTATCTATATTGAGCATTCTAGATCCTAGTCTAGACCCTTTATTACCCATTTGTATCTCTGTTAAGATGGAGTTAGAACAATTTTCTAAAAAGAATTTTGGCTTTGCTCCTTGTCTACTCACTTTTAAAATTTAATTATTTATTTACTTTTGGCTGCACATGGGCTTTTTCTAGCTGCAGCGAGTAGGGGCTACTCTTCGTTGTGGTACGCAGGCTTCTCATTGCAGTGGCTTCTCTTGTTGCGGAGCACGGACTCCAGTACTTGTGGCACGTGGGCTTCAGTAATTGTGGCACACGGGCTTAGTTGCTCCGTGGCATGTGGGATTTTCCCAGACCAGGGCTCGAACCTGTGTCCCCTGCATTGGCAGGCAGATTCTTAACCACTGTGCCACCAGGGAAATCCTGTCTACTCACTTCTGAATAGATAAGGCTAGCCTCATAATCAAGTGAGTGTCTTGGTAGATTCTATTGTATTCACAAGTTCTGAACCCTGCCTTCACCTCCATTGTCTCTTAAGGCCTCTGTATCTGTATTTAACAGGCAGCATAGGAGAGCTGTGTTTTAGGTTCTTGTCAGAGTTCAAACTCACTCTTATTACAGTATTTGCCTGAGATAAAGTGTTTAGGGAGAATTCCCTATGTTCTTATAGATGTTGAAATTTACCACTGAATCAAGCCAGATTAGTAGAGAGCTGGGGATCTAGACTGCATTGTATTTGACCCTTATTAGAATTGTTTTTACTGAATTACACTAATATCATCATCCTGTAGTAAGGGTTGTCATGAGAAACTATCCTCTTTAGATCTGTTATCAAAGTATTTATTCCATTATATATTTTTTTCTCTATGAAACCCCATAAAAAAATTCCTAACCAGTTTTGGATTCTCTTATGCATTAGTATGTAATTAACTGCCCCTCTGAATGGCTTATCTGACTAGACTTGTTTTCCATGTCAGATGTTTGAAACCTTAGAATCAAATTTAAGGATCTCCCGTAGAAAATGTGTGGGTCATCGTGGCTTGCATTTTTCTGCCTTTGCTTCTAATTTATGTTCTCTAGCCTTAGATGTATTTTTATAAGCTTTGCTAAATCCTTTTCTAGAACACGGCAGGGTATAAATAAACCATCAGACCTTCCTAATTCTAGATTTTCTGTACAAGGACTAGTAGAGAATCTTAGTAACAACAGTCATCTGTATAGTGCTTACTATGTGCCAGGCTTTCAGTGAGGGTTAATACTGTTACTCTTCCCATTTTATAGGTGAGGAAACTGAGACACAGAGAGGCCGGCCCAGTTAGTATGGGGTGGAACTAGGACTCAAACCCAAGTAGCCTGGCTCCAGAGTCTTTGCCCTTTTCTACTCTGTTAATGCTGCTTCTCAAGTCTGAAAGTTAAGAATGACTTTTGAGAATACGCATTTCCTGTCTTCCCTGCCTGAAGCGTTGTTGTGCATAAGCCAGTATAAATAAGTGAACTTAGAGGTTTTAAGATTATTGTGGATGATTATTTCATATTTGGCTATAAATAATTAATAAAGTTTCTCTAGACTTGCCTTTTCTGTCCAATTAATGAAATCTGAGGCATTAGCATAATAGAATAAGCACATTTATATAAGTCTTTTCCACTGGAATTTTCCTCTGGAATTTTTTTCTCAAGTTCGTGAAATAAGAACCTAATTTAATATTTATGTTACCAGCCATAAATTTTTAAGTTGAGGGCAGCATGATCTGCTGAGTTACGTTAATTTGAATTGGGTGGTGGGGTTCTGTTTCTGCTACATCCACTGGTTCAGGACGTGACTGGGCAAATTTCTCTGTCATACCACTGTTCTGTCTTTATAGTAGACTTAATCGTGTTGTTTATCTGTGCTGAGGATTCAGTGAAGTATATGTGAAATCTTTGTGCTTCTAATTTTAAATAAAATGGTGGTATGATTAGAAATATTACGGGACTTCCCTGGTGGTGCAGTGGACGAGAGTCCGCCTGCCAATGCAGGGCACACAGGTTTGAGCCCTGGTCCGGGAGGATCCCACATGCCACGGAGCAACTAAGCCCGTGTGCCACAGCTGCTGAGTGCTCTGAAGCCTGTGGGCCACAACTACTGAGCCCACGTGCCACAACTACTGAGCCCACGTGCCACAACTACTGAGCCCACGTGCCACAACTACTGAAGCCTATGCACCTAGAGCCCAAGCTCTGCAGCGGGAGAAGCCACGGCAATGAGAAGCCCATGCACCGCAACGAAGAGTAGCCCCCACTCGCGGCAACTAGAGAAAGCCCACGCACAGCAATGAAGACCCAACAACGAAGACTCAATGCACCAAAAAATAAATAAATTTATAAAAACAACAGCAATAAAGAAAAAAGAATAAAAGGGGAGCAGAGAACAGATAAGACAAATAAAAAAGAAATGACAACAGTTCCAAACCTAACCATATCAATAAGTACATTAAATGTGTCTGAACACCCCAGTTAAATGACAGAGATCAACAGGTTAGGAAAAAAAAAAAAAATATATATATATATATATATATATATATATATATATATATATATAAAATTAGGGGAAAAGAAAACCAACCCTTGAATCCATGGCTTTATTTCAAAGATTTGTCTTTTCGCTTTGACAGTTTTAGAGGAATTAGTAAAGAATACTCATAGAAGTGTCCAAACTTTAGTAATTACTATTTTTAGTACATGGAAAAGAAGTCTTCACCTTAGTTTTTCCATCTGTGAACAAGAGACCGTCATCATCAAAATCACCTGTGCTGCTTGTTAAAAATAAAAGTTCCTGGGCCCCACTTCTGACATAATGAATCAGAAAGTCTGGAATCTGCACTTTCAGTGGCTTTCCTGGTGTGTTAAAATGTTGATGCACATTACAGTTTAAGAATTACTGTTTCAGAGCTTGCCTGGTAAGAATTGTTTTGGAAGCTCTCAAATTTTGGGAAATACACTATTTTCTTGAGATCCTTACGGGGGCCTATAAGACTAGCAGTACAGTAGATCCGAAACCAAATTTTCTGAGTCACCAAACACGTAATGGCACCTTAAAATCATAAAAAGTTTCTATTTTCTTGTCATTAGCTTTGACTGGGCCTGATTTATCGTGGTCTCCATGTGAATTAGTGAGGCAGTGAAGGCCAGCTGATAGTAGTCCTAACAGATCACCCCTCAGGATAACTGAGTTTGGACAGTGGAGATCCTTGCCCACTCTTCACTTCTAGTCCTGGAAAATTTGCACTCATTTTCTCATTTCTCATAGGACTAAATTTTTCTGTTAAGATTTACAGTACGTATACCCTTTGATCCAGTGATTCTGTCTCCAGAAGTTTGTCCTGTTGCAGTGTTTTGAATTTGTGGGGGGACTCAAGCTATTTTCACAGAAGTATATATTTTGCGAATCTCGACAGGAATTTTTTTTTTTTTGGCCATTTGGTTAAATATGTACCAGCTATATGAGAGAAATAGTTTGAAGTAAAAAAAAAAATATTTTGATAAGTATATTATTAAGCTGTATTATGTAGTTTATTTTAATATGTTTAACATCTTTACTACTATATAAAGGCAAATTAAGTTTTCCCAGTTAAGTGATGTGTAGTGTTCATTGTGTAATAAAAAGCATAGTCTACAAATTTTAAATGACACGCTTTGGGGACTGAATATACAGATTAAAATTTAACTTTTAATTTAAATATCATAAAAGCTGGGCAGGGGATTGCTTTCCTGATGTGATACTTGGAGAAAGTTGTATTCTGCTCTTTTAAAAAATCAACTTGTTTATGTTTCATAATGTTCACGCTTTGTTTCCAAATGAAAATCTAAGTGAGGAGGTTTCAGGCTGCTATTTATAAACACTTCCTCAGGAGCAAATTAGCCCCCCTCCCAACAAGCAACAAAACAAACTCATTTAAATTGGATAGTATCACTGTTTCCTTTTTTTAACCCTGGCATTTCAAATGCTACAAACATTTTGATATGAATAATACATGTATATATGTGCATTTCTATTAGAATAATGCAACCTATGAATGTGATAAAGATTATCTTGAGGTAAAATTTACCATTTTTATACTGTATTAACTTGTATCTCAGTGTTCTTTATGCTTTTTTGTTTTTAACCAGCACTCCATTTTGAGTGCAAATTAAATAATACATGATTAAGAAAATCTATATAAAACCATCAGGGTCACTTCTGGTGTTGAGCTGAATGATACGTGCCTTAAATGGCTAAATTATAAACCAGTTCATCTGCTTATGTAGAAACTCATGGGAAAAACCCTGGCCTAGTTTAAAGAAAATATTTTTGTATGTGTTTTAAATACAGAAATTGAAATGGGACTGATTGTTGCCTTTAATAACATGATACCACTGGAACAATTCATGCGTAAATGAATGCCACTATATAGACATTCTGAGAGGTGGATACCAGGATATTTATTGCCACTTTATAATGATTGCAAAAATAAATAGTAGGAAGGAGGGAGAAAGAGGCAACAGCCTAAATGTTCATCAATAGGACACTAGTAAATAATGATGCAGTGCTGCATATACAGTGGAAATTGACAGCTGTATGTTCCAATATGGAAAGCAGCTTGAGGAGCAGTATATATACTATGAAACTGGTTTTGTATAAAATAAATATATATGTGTGGGAGCTCTCTGGTAAGATATATAGTGCACTGTTAATATGGCTATTTGGGGGATGGGGAGTTAAGGTGGGGTAGGGTTGGATGATAGGGGGAGACTTATTTTTACATTATACATTTCTAAATTGTGATGTGTCATTGATAATAAATTTTTCTTAGCCATGACCATGTATAAAATTATTTTTAAACAGCCACAAAAAAAAACGAGACCACTAAATTCAAGTGTCACCCCTTTTAGAAGCACTTCGTTATGTTCTCTCTTGAACAGTTTTTTTTTATTATTTAGGTAATAGTACCTCTCATACTATATCGTAATAATTAATATTCTTTGAGCTCATTGAAGTCAGGCACTGTGTTGTTGTCTCTTTGTTTCCAGGGCCTGGCCAGTGTCTCCATAGGAGATAGTTAATAAATATTTGAATGAAGAAAGAAGGTATGGGTGAAATATATGTAAGCTGTGTTTCATGAATAATCCTGCTAATATTAAAGCAGTTAAAAACATTATTTTTACGTCCTGAGGCCATCGTAAGCAGTTGATTTTTACTGGCTTAAACTTTATTTTCCTTTTCCCAACTTCATTTTGAATTTGAGTCTTAGAACTAACTTCAATTTATATTTAAATTCTTGGAAACATTAGAGATTACAGAATTATGGCTCTATTAACAATATATTGAGTCTAAATATCTTCTTAACGGCCAACTCTGCGTAAATCACTTCAGCATTGCCTTGATAATAAATCCAGCAGTTTGGCTTTCTGTATGGAGAAAGGTTACATTTAAACCTTCTTGCCATTGCCTTTTCATTAGGATTCTGATAATCCTGACCTTCGAGACCGGGGCTCTATTTATTGGCGCCTTCTCTCAACCGATCCTGTCACAGCCAAAGAAGTAGTCTTGTCTGAGAAGCCACTGATCTCTGAGGAGACAGATCTTATTGAGCCAACTCTGTTGGATGAGCTCATCTGCCACATTGGTTCTTTGGCCTCAGTGTACCATAAGCCGCCCAATGCTTCTGTGGAAGGAAGTCATGGAATCCATCGCAAACACTTGCCAGTACATCATGGGAGGTAAGCAGGTAAACTAGGTTTGAGTAAGAAGTGATTCTCTGTTTAGACGAAGTTGGTCTTCCTCAAGCTTTTATAGCCTAGAAAAATTTGCTATGCATTTGGCAAACCTACTCTACTGCCCTGGAGGCTTCATCTGAATACTGGTGACCACACACAAACAATGGGTTAAAAGGCCCCTCTGTGTTCTAACCTCAGGGTAGGTAAGGTTGTGCCTTTAGAAAATTGTGGTGAAGATTTTCTAAATGGATAAAGTTTGAAAGTTGCTTAAGTCTCCAGAAAGATGAGGCTAGAAATTTTCCCAGAGTTGAAAACTTGGTAAAAAGCCTGTACAGGTGTACCACAGAGATAGTGCACTTCAGTTCCAGACCACTGCGATGAAGTGTCATGAATTATTTTGTTGTTGTGGTTTCAGTGCATATAAAAGTTATGTCTATACTATACTGTAGTCTATTAAATGTGCAATAGTATTATGTCTAAAAAAATAGTCTACATACCTTAATTTAAAAATACTGTATTGCTGGGGCTTCCCTGGTGGTGCAGTGGTTGAGAGTCCGCCTGCTGATGCAGGGGACGCGGGCTCGTGCCCCGGTCCGGGAGGATCCCACATGCCGCGGAGCTGCTAGGCCCGTGAGCCATGGCCGCTGAGCCTGCGTGTCCGGAGCCTGTGCTCTACAATGGGAGAGGCCACAGCAGTGAGAGGCCCGCGTACTGCAAAAATAAATTAAAAAATAAAAATACTGTATTGCTAAAAAATGCTTATCATCATCTGACAATGCAGGGTTGCCACAAACTTTGAATTTGTAAAGACTGCAATATCTGCAAAGTGCAATAAAATGAGGTCCGCCCATGTATACATTTAGCTATTTTTATCCTTTACTGTAACTTTGGTTCAAGCTTATGGATGAAGTTAGCAGATACTGCTTCTCTTATGCTGTAAAGCTAGCTGTTAATGAAATAATATTTGCAGGATTGTTTTATAAGAGCAGCCTAGATTCTGTGTAGACATAGTTGTTCAGTTGCCTGTACCTTTTTTACCAAAATAAATTGCTCCATATCAGTAAAGAAATGCTATTATGAACAGACTGTCAGGTAACATGGAACTCTTGCTTTATAGATAACCGTAAAATTTTAATTTGGGAACGGCAGTACTCTAATAAACTCTTATAATGGGTATCTTGGAATCTTTTCAGAATCTCCCTTCATTAATTATAATAAACCTCAAATCTAAGTAGAATTTGATCTCTGAGTGGTTAGAGTATCTGCACTTGCACCGTTTCTGAGTGTCTCGTATTGTCTAATATAGGTGTTTCAGTGGTTCATGAATAGCCAGAGCGTAGGATTTATTGCTTTACAAATTAGTGTAGTCAACGTTTACAATACTGTAGCTCTGTTTTAACAGACTATGGGCACAGATAAACAAAAAGAAAAGGGCAGTACCCAAGAAAATGATTATTAATCTTTCATTAGCCCTTGCGTTGAATCTTTGGTTTTAGGGCAGTGCTGTGATTTTCACCCAAAGGAAACTTGTGGTTTCATGAGGATCAGGCCTCGTTACAGGGTGTTTGACCTCATAGGCAAGCATATTTAACATTCGCTAGATATGACCATTTAACTTCTAAGTACATCTCCCAGTCTGTGCTTCAAGTTTTGATAAATAGATACGGACTTTCTGTTGTTTGCCATTTAAATTACCTTTCTCCTGATAACTTTGACCCTCAAATGGGATGGGGAAAGTGAATGAAACAAATCAACAAACAAAAGCAACTCTTCCTAGAACACAAAGAGAACCAATATGTAAAAAGAAGCACAGTCTCTTACATAAGGTCTTTATCAGATTACTAGCCTTCAATTTGTCACCTTCACAATTCCTTATGTGGTTCCTTTTTGGATGACCTTTTTGTCCATTTGTGCTTGTTTTGTGTTGTTTTTTTTTTTTTTTTGGTGCTACGCGGGCCTCTCACTTGCTGTGGCCTCTCCCGTTGCGGAGCACAGGCTCCGGACGTGCAGGCTCAGCGGCCATGGCTCACGGGTGCAGCTGCTCCGCGGCACATGGGATCTTCCCGGACCGGGGCACGAACCCGTGTCCCCTGCATCGGCAGGCAGACTCTCAACCACTGCGCCACCAGGGAAGCCCTGTTTTGTGTTTTTAAAAAAGAAACACAAGTGCAGAAATATCCCCTTTGAAATAAATATGGGTATGTTGCTGCAAATGGCATGTCTGTAAGAGTACTGTCATCACCTAGCTTTCTTCTGCGTCCTAAGGGTAATAAGTGATATGCCTCTGATGTGAAATACATTTGCACCATAAAACCTTAGAGGCTTAAAAATGCTTACTTCGTGAGGTCTTTTAAAATCACTTGGGAAAGGGAAAAGTGCTTTTTAGTTGAGTATTGCTTACTATACTTTTCAGCTGCTCTGTGGGCATGAAATGGTAAATAGTTGTCTAACTTGGAAATATCTCACCTTTTAAAAATACTGCCGATGCAAGGGACACGGGTTCGTGTCCCGGTCCGGGAAGATCCCACATGCCGCAGAGCACCTAGGCCCGTGAGCCATGCCCACTGAGCCTGCGCGTCCAGAGCCTGTGCTCCGCAACGGGAGAGGCCACAACAGTGAGAGGCCCGCGTACCACAAAAAAAGAAATTATTTTCCAGCCTCCCACTGGAGGCTGTAAAGTGATGTGTCATGTGACAGCCTCCAGGAACCCTTGTTAAAAGGCAAGGTCTGCCCCCTCTTCTTCCTCATCCTGCCCTGCTGCCTGGAGTGCAGGTGCCCTCACTCGAGGCTGTAGGACCAAGGCCATAACTTAGGGATGGAAAGAGGGTGCTGGAGTGAGCCTGGGTCCCTGGCAACCTTGTGGATTAGAGCTCTCTTATAGCCTGGACCTCAGGCCTCCAGACTTTCACCTGAGAGATTAAAAACTAGGGTGCAAAAGCTCGGAATGTTTTGGGTTTCTTTGTGCAGCTGAATTGAATCTTACCTGAAGCTGAAGGCCATGGTTGAGTATGTTGAGTTCTTACGGTTCTGACAGTGGATTTGTCCTGGGCTACCTGAGCTCCGTTTGCTAGATCACCTGTCAGCCTTGGTCAGGGGTGTAAATGGAACCATGATAGTGCTGGGGATGGGCCTGAGGAGTCAGGATACCTAGGTCCTCAGCTGGCTCTGCTGATGCCAGTACGTTTCATGACTTCATGCAAAGAATTCCTTTTCCCTGGGTCTCAGTTTCCTAATCTGGAAACTGAGACGTTTGAGTCAGAAAACCTCTAAGGTCCTTTCCAACTGTGATGCTCATAGCTCTGGCTCAGATGGTTGGCCTGGATCTCTCTCCCTTCCCAGCTCTGTCCTCTGAACTCCGCGTGGCATTTCACTGGTCTCGCCCTTGGACCATGGTCAGGTTTTGCCTTGCATCTCTCTTCTCCTTGAAGTTCTCTGAGGTCAGGCCCTTGGGCTTCTTCCTGTCATACCCTTGTCTAGCTTCTAGCATAGTGCCCTGGGTATAAAGAGTATTCAGTACACCTTTGTCAAATAGACGATCTCACACAGACACAACTGGAATATGATCCCGGATCTTTCATGCCCTACTCCCCCGGCCTGCCCCCCAGCCCCAGCCCATGCTGGTTCCACTTTGACCCCGTGGAAGCTGGGAGGGAACAGCAGTCCACACCCACCTTCCCCTGCTGGAGCTTTGCCTCCCTCAGAGCTGCACCCACACAGGGTTTCCCTGCCCCAACTTGTTGCTAATTTTGGTCTCTGTGGCTTGGTCCTCCTCTGCCACACCTTCCTGTGACGTCCTCAGGCCCCCATCTCCCAGCCAGGGACCGAAGGAAGGGAGATACCACTGAATGCCCTGGCTGGGGGGCGGGGGTAGGGGTTCTTTGCTGAGGTCTTCTACGTCTTTCCTTTCCAGTAGTTTATTCCTCCTCATTCTCATCCCTCCCAATCACGAGCTTTGTGAACATCATTCTCCTAGCGCAGACACCAAAAAGAGAAGGAACAGAGTGGGTGAGCAACTTCCCCTGGGTTGGACAGCGGGAAGGTCTCTGTGGACAGTAAGTTTCTTGGTGGCCACCTTCAGCAGAAGATGACAGAAAAGGGTAAAGACCCTAGTCCTGTAATGTTCCCATCCATCTTTGCTCCGTGAATATCATAATCTCTCTCTGTGGCTGGGAAATGCCCACCTTGGTTTGGCGGTAGGGTTTGGATCTTTTTGGGCATCTGAACCTTCCTCCACGCCTCTTCCCCTCTCTTTCTTACTGCCCACAGCTCATCAGTCTCCACCACAGGGCAATTCCAGTCCCTGCCTCCTGGTCTCTGCTCTCCTCTGGACCGTGCTAGGGGCTGTCACCTACCCGGCGTGACACCATTACCCTGCACAGTTGGTAGCCTCACTATCCTCATTCTAGAGGTGAGGACACTGAAGTTCAGAGACGTCCAGTGACTTGTCCAAGGTAACACCCCAGGTAACGTGTAGGGCTGGGCTCTGAAATCATGTCCTTAGCCCCCAAGCCCAGGGCTCTCTCCTTTGCAGCCTACATGGGGTGGGGGCAGCCGTGCTTTCTTCCACTGTCCTGGGGAGTGGCTTTATTGGAGAAGAGCACAAACTCCACAGGCGACATAAATGGAGCACTGACTCTGTACCAGGCTTGGCTTGAACTCCTTCAATCCTCACCACACCCTATGCAGTGGGTACCACTACTCTTTGGTTTATAGCCAGGGAAACTGAGGCCCAGAGAGATGAGTGACTGATCCGAGTTAACATATCTAGTGGTTGACAGAAGTGTCAACTTGAACCCAGGACCGACAGCTTCAGTGCTGAAGAATGGTGCTGCCTTTCTGAAAGGAAAAGCACAGGTTTGAGAGAGCCATATAGGTCTGGGTTTGAAGCCCCGCTTTGCCACGTCTAGCTGGTGCCGTCTCTCTCACCTGGGCCCCTAGATATGCAACGGGGGTGCTGCCCTGCAGTGTTGGGTTGTGTGGGCACAAGAGAGGCATCTAGAGATAAAGCTCATTATAAAGTTCTGGCCCTGGGCGCAGGGTAGAGGCTCAGTCAACCCGAGTTCCTTTCTTCTCTTTCTAGGCTTCAGCTAAGGTTCTCCGGTCTCAGCCCACGAAGGAAGGATCTTAGATTACAGGAAAGAGGGTGTTCTACTGAAGTTGGAGCCGGCTTCTTCCTGGTCCCAGGCAGCTTGCCCTTTTCATCTTCCTGGACCTTGCTCCGAGTGGCTGTGGGAGAGACTGTGCCCTGTGTCTCCCTCTCTGTTTTACAGCCTGAAGTTTAATCTTCTCCCCTCCCTGCCCACCCTGGTGTCCCCTTTCCACCTCCCTAGCACACTGCCCGTTGGTTTCTACCATGGAAAGGCCCTACTGCCTGAACTCCTATCTGCTTCCTGTGGTTAATGTTGGGGCAGGTTCTTTGAGTGAGAACATCTGTCTGAGTCACTGTGCCCTCCGCAGCTCCCACTGACTCAGCATTGGGCTTCCCTTCCTGTCCCCATCCCCCCCTCCCACAGGTGAGCTTCTCCCTGCTCCACTCTGACCACCGGCTCCTCCTTTACCAGCCGCTCAGAGCCTCTGAGAGAGGGCAGGGCTCAATTTCAAGGCTCCACTCCTTTTGAGCACCTGCTCTGAACCAGGCCCTGTGCTAAGCATTTTCTGTGCATTATCTTATTTGACTCTCAAAACGTCACTGTGTGGTCACGGTTAGTTACTAACTGTTTCCTCTTGGAGGCTCAGGGAGGTTAAGGAGGTTAATTTACCCCAAATCGCAGAGCTAGGCAGAGCCATGACTCAAACCCATGTCTGGCGGACTCCAGATCCCAGGTTCTTAAACACACTGTCCTGTGCGATATTTGGTCCTGAAGCAGAGGGAAAGACAGACAAGAGTCCTTCTTGCTGGGAGAATTTGAATACCCCATCACACACTCAACTTTGGGGGAAAATTTGGCTCCTGGGCACCCACTTAGAAGTCAGAAGTTGCCCTGGTATTTCCCAGAGACCAAAGAAGGCCACCATGTGTAGGAGGGAGGAAGTGTGAATTTCCAGGGGCCGGAGGGGTTCTCAGTGCTTGGAGTCCAGTGGTGCTGGGCAGTCCAGTGGTGCTTTCCTGTAATCTGAGATCCTTCCTTCGTGGAGGAGTGGTTCTCATCTCCTCGGAGGTCTGGGTTACTTGGACTGGGCTGTTCATTCCCTAGCAGACCTTCACAGAGGGCCCTGTGTGTACTCACACTCTACCACCAAGGCTCTCTGGGTAGTAAAAGAGGCAGAAGTGGCAACAAGTATTGGCATGGCTGGTGACAAGGGCTATGGTGGAAGCAGGCAAAGAAGGAAGACTTTGAGGAAGGCTCTGAAGAAGGGCAAGGACCCACTCTCCCCAAGGTCTCATGTAGAGTGATGGAAGGTCAGAGAGTGCTGGGTTCAAATCCAGACTCTGACGCTTCTGACCTAGGGGATCTCCAGCAGATTTTCTCTGAGCTTCAGTTTTGCCATCATGAAATGGGGATAATCCTGTCTACGTCACTGGAGTGTAGTGCCTGGTAAATAAGGCAGTTTTTTTTTTTTTTTTGATTGATTGATTTTGGGCTGCGTTGGGTCTTCATTGCTGCATGCGAGCGGGGGCTACACTTCGTTGTGTTGCGTGGGCTTCTTATTGCGGTGGCTTCTCTCGTTGCAGAGCATGGGCTCTAGGCGCATGGGCTTCAGTAGTTGCAGCAAGTGGGCTCAGCAGTTTTGGCTTGCGGGCTCTAGAGCGTAGGCTCAGTAGTTGTGGTGCACGGGCTTAGTTGCTCCGCAGCATGTGGGATCTTCCCAGACCAGGGCTGGAACCCGTGTCCCCTGCATTGGCAGGGGGATTCTTAACCACTGCGCCACCAGGGAAGTCCAATAAGGCGGGTTTTAAAGCCCTGAGAGGTATCGGATGCTACTCTCTGTTTCCGTTCCCACCTTGTCCTGTCATCAAAAAATACTTGCAGGAACAATCTTCCCAGCAGCCATGGTTGCTGTCAAAGTCAATGGCTTGATCCTCAAGTTAGACAGTAACTCTGAGCTCTACTCTTTTGGCCTGATCACAGAGGGTTTTAGATAAGAGATTGAGGAGAATTGGGGGTCACTCCCATACCTCTTCTTAAAAACAAAGCAAAAGAAAACAAAAGAAGCAAACAAAAAAAACCCAAAACTAAAAATGGTGTTACAATGTCAATTGATGGGGAATTGGGAACTTTTAACTCGCAAAGATGCTACTTAACCCTCAAAACTGGGAGGCTTTACAGGCTGGGTTAAGAACACAGATTCGAGACCCAGACTATCTAGGTTTGCTTCTTGGCTCCATGATGTTCAAGCTGAATGAACTTGGACACTTTTCTTATAATGCCCAGTATCCTTGCATCGGGCCTTATCTTCCTCAGCTGAGAATGGGGATCCTAAGAGTACTACTAGGGTCTTCCTCCTGGAGAACATGTGAGGCCAAAATAAGATAGCATGTGTCAGGAGCTAAGCACAGAACCTGGAGTATAGGAAGCTCTCAGAAAACATTAGCCGGTCTGTTACTGCTTGGAAACTGCGGTTTAGCCTTAGAGAGTGGCAGTGCTGGCCAGGACTCTGGGGTTATCTAGAGGCATGGTTTTCACCTGGGGGTCTCCAGGGTGTGTGGACGTGCCCCAGGAGCCCCTCGTCAGATTCCAGAGAGGAGTAGGCAGGCCCACATATCCTCTGCCTCTGCCCCCATCTGTTTCATAGCTTGGGGTTCCCTGTAAAAGTTCTTTGGATAAAAGTGTGTGTGTGTGTTGGCAGGGTTGCAGGGTGGGTGGTTCTATTGGTTTTTTTTAGAAGTTTGAAATCTACAGATTTGTGTCAGTGATTTCCAGCTCCCTCTACCCCATGAGGACCTTTGACTGTCTTTTCATCATAAACCCCATGGTTTGAAGAGTTTGGTCTACCTCCAAACTACATGTATTTAGCAATGACGTGTAAGATTTTTAGCTCTGGTTAAGGTATTTTGGGAAAACCTTTGGCAACACTTACAATTAGGAATCGTCATTGTCTATTTCAGAGTCTGAGAAGAGACTGGGGCCCTAGGCCTGGGACTTGGGTCCCCTCCACTCCTTTTCCTACAGGGGACCACGTCTTCTGAGCACCTTCTATGAGCATCATCTTATTTAACTTTCACAAGCATCCTTTGCTCCGATCTTCATTTTAGACTCAGAGAACAGAGCACGGAGGCATGGGCGGGGGTTGTTGGTGGTGGTATGTATCACTGCCCAGTATCACTCATTTGATAAATGGTTTTCAAAGTCCCAGCCCACTGAAGCTTTATTTATTTTCTGCATGAAAACTAGAGGCTTGTAGGATCTGTCCACTTTTTTCCAAATCATCCCAACTCTTCTAAACATTTCACTGTTATTTGGAATTCATTAATTGGTTCCCTCTGTTAGCAGAGCTATGCAGGAAGGTACAGATGAGAGAACTGCGTTAAGCCACAAGTGGTCTGTGTTTGATTTCATTACTTGCATCTCCTCCACAATTCCACGCTACAATTTATTCACACATACACATGAGCATACTCTAAGGAATACATGCTCAGAAACAAGGTGTCCACAGCAGAACCCCAGACATATACAGTCCACAACACGTCTGTTCTTTGAGGCATAAACATGGAAGCGAATGCACACACAGGGATGGTCAGATACTCGGACTCTTATATGTATCCAGATACAAAGAACCATAGCTACACAGCATGCACACACATACACGTACACCCTAATTGAAATGAATTCTCTCTGAAGCCCGTTTGACCAGATGTCTTTGGAAGGAAGAAGGGATATAGGATTTACAAAAATGAAAATTGCAACGATAACAGGGTAAACTTACATGCTCACTAAACTGGCAAAAAAAAAAAAAAGTAGGAGGGGAGTTGAATAATGACATCCAATGCTGAGGACTACTTTTTATAAAACAAGTGTTTTTATACATTGCCACTAACAAAGAAATGGTCGCTTTTTTTCAGAAACATCTTTCTTATCGCTCCAGTAGTCAGATGTGTTTATACTCTCTTTTGCTGTAATTCCACTTCTAGGAAGTTAATCTAAAGAAGAACATCGACAAGAAGAAAATTTGACTTATAGAAAAGTAGCCACAACACTGTTACTTAGGAAATAGTGGTAGCCAGATAAATATCTACAATTAAGTCCTGTCATCTCAGTTTGAGGCAGTCTTTTCCAGCCACATCACAATGACAATTATGAAGACTAGGGAACATCACAGAAAATATTTATGATAAAGTCAGTGAAAAAGAAGAGCACAAAACTGGGAGTTCACTGTGGATGGGATGAGATGAAGATTTGTCTACAAAGAGCTAAACAATGGAAAGTGAAAAATGAACAGCTCTTTGAGAGAGAGATATGACTATTATTGATTTGGTTTTTTGTTTGTTTACTTTAATGTTGTTATAGTAAAGATTTCTGTTCCCAAAGCTATCTGTAATATAAAAAACCCAATGTAAGCCAGCCTGACAACTGCAGTAAAGATTTAACCCACTCGCGGATAATGGACCCTTAGCAACTCCTATGTTCGAGGGGCTGTATACACAGACATGTGCATCTCTAAGAATGCCATGTGTACATTGGACTTGGTCAGCCTCCCAGCCTCAACCTACAAGAGTCTTAAATGACAAGCTAAGAATTGTCCATGGTGCTTCACAGGCCTAAGGCTCACCTCTGTTATTCTTCCAAGCCCTAAACTTGAATATTTTCAGGTGATCTATTTAATACAAATATCTGACCTTGCAGCTCTTGATCCTTGGAGATAAGACTCCAGTTGGTGAAAAAAGTTATTCAGTAGGGCCAGAGACCAAGTAAGGTCTAGGCTTTCCATGAACTAGCTCTGTGACCTTTGACCAAACTTGTTAGCATTCATTGAAAATTGACCGCTTTGGGTGCTGTGGTGGATGCCCTACACCAGAGGTCCTCAACCTTCAGGAGCGCCAGAATCACCTGGAGGGGGTTTCTTGTTGATACAGAGGTTACTGGGCCTCACACCCTGTGATAAGACTCAGTAGGACTGGAGTGGGGCCCAGGAATTTGCATTCTAACAAGCTGCCAAGTGGTGTTGAAGCTGCTGACCCAGTGTGGAGGGCCACTTGCTGTACATAGATTTTGCTCAAAATAACCTTGCAAATGAAGGGCCTTAAATATTACTCCCATGAACTAAGAGGATAGAGAACTTGAGTGACTTGGAAAGTCATTTAATCTTCTTGGTAATAAGATTACCTCCTGCTCTTTCAAGAACTGAAATATGGAATTGATGAGACAATCCAGATACTAGTCATTTGCTCTGATGTGAATACCAATACACACACAGACACACACACACACACACACATACACACACACACATCTTCCCCTCTATTATGGAGACCCACTGCCAGCCTGCCTTCTTTTTCAATATGAACTATCTCCAGGGGTCAGTTTCCTGTTTGTTTTTTGTTTTGTTTTTCAGTCAATGAGAATGAACTGAATTAGATGGTCAACTTAGAAACATGCATGGTTTCTGCTGTCACCAGGGATCCTCAGCAAAGTGACAGCATGCACTGCTAGTGACTCCGCAGATGACCCAGGCTTTGTGGTCTCAGGCTTATCAGTGTATCCACTGTGCTGCCTGGGTGAGCTTGGTGCTGGGAGCATGCAGAGGAGCTACTGCTTTGCAGCTGTGTGCCAGCAGTCCATCTCTGTGCATCTCAGCTGTAGTATGAGGAAAATAACACTGACCTTCATCAGGTAGTGGTGAGGGTTCAATGAGCTGCACGTGTAAAGAGCACAGACTGGTACCCAACAGAGATTTTCCTGGAACTTGAAGAAATGGCTCCAAACTTGACATAAAAGAGTAAAAGGGTGAAAATAGCCAGAACACTTCTGGTTGAAACACAAAAAAACAAACAAAAAGAGGGGAGCCTTTCTTAACCAGATACCATGGCTCATTATGGTCAATGCAGTGATAAAGTAGGTGACCAATAAAAAGAAAGTCCATAAACAGAACCACGTATGTAGGATGCTATGGTATGTGATATGGCTTGTATGTCACATCAATTCAAAAATTAGGCCTGGAAAAATGACAGTCCATATGGAAGAGAAGATTAAATTGGATCCTTACCTTACACCATATGCAAAAATCAACTGCAGATGGTTAAATGTTAAAAATACGCCCCTGGGGCTTCCCTGGTGGCAAAGTGGTTGAGAATCTGCCTGCTAATGCAGGGGACACGGGTTCGAGCCCTGGTCTGGGAGGATCCCACGTGCCGCGGAGCAACTAGGCCCGTGAGCCACAGCCACTGAGCCTGCGCGTCTGGAGCCTGTGCTCCGCAACAAGAGAGGCCGCGACAGTGAGAGGCCCATGCACCGCAGTGAAGAGTGGCCCCTGCTTGCCACAACTAGAGAAAGCGCTCGCACAGAAATGAAGACCCAACACAGCCAAAATTAATTAATTAATTAATAAACTACCCCCAACATCTTCTTTAAAAAAAGATACGCCCCTATAAATTTTAATAGAAAACCTTAATAGAAATATCTTTTGAACTTTAGAGAAGGGAAAGATTTCTTAAACAAGATACGAAAATGTTGACTCTAAAAGAAAAGAATGATACATTTTCTGTATTACAATTAAGAGTTTTCTTTCTTAAAAAGACAACTTGAAAATAAGCTACAGGTACTTCCCTGGTGGTTCAGTGGTTAAGACTCCACGCTCCCAGTGCAGGGGGCCTGGGTTCGATCCCTGGTCAGGGAACTAGATCCTGCATGCTGCAACTAAGACCGGCGCAGCCAAATAAAGAAAGAAAGAAAAAAGAAAATAAGCTACAAATCGTAGACTATATGGCAATCCACATCCTAACAAAGGATTATATAAGAATGTATCAAGAGCTCCTTGACATCTGTGAGAGACTCTATTCTTGTTTAAAATGATTCAGAATATATTGTCCTACATCATTGACTTTGTGCTTGGCCATGTAACCTCCTTGAGCCAACAGAATGTGAGCAGATAGGACATGTGTCATAGCTTAGCAGAAGCTTTAAAAGCATTGCAAGTTTCTTTTTCCTGGATCCTCTGCCAGGAGAATGACATATCCTAAACAAGAGCTGTTCCTTTAGCCTGAGCCCAGGAGTGGGAAGATGTGGGGCAAGGAGCTGACCCACAGGTTGGAGCAGAGATGCAACTGACCTGCAGACTTGAGAGCAAAAAGGAATGTTTCTTGTTATAAGCCACCGATTTGGGGGATGAGGTGGGGGGGTTGTTATAGTAGCGAAAGCTGACCAATATGGAAACTAGTACCTAGCAGTGGGGTGCTGTGCTACCCAAAGAATAAAATGTGTGGTTTTGGCTTTGGGGCTGAGTGGCAGGCAGGGAAGTAACTACTATAGGGGGCTGGAAAACCAGCAAGCTATGTAATGTAATAGTTAAACGTTTGGAAAAACTGTCACGTGATCATTCGGAAGGCAGAAAATATACCTACCGAATTTATGGCTTTGGGAGAAGAAGTTTTGGGACAGAATGTTGTTGGTGTGAGTTACTTGTTAGTAAGTACATTTCATCAGATACAAGAAAGAGGTGATAGCAGATAAGACTGGCTCATTTTCAAGCAGAATTGAAAGAGAACATAGAAAGTGTAGAAATTATAGAGTTTGAATGATGGAAAGGTGCAATCATCTGTTATGTCAACCTCTGCAGCCTGCAAAATATTCTCAAAATAGAAACTAGCTTTAGGGGCAATATCAAAACAAAGGCATGACCTGGGGTCAAGACCAAAATCAAGAACATGACTGTTACTCCCTTTGTTAAGACCTCTGAGGAGATTTAGATAGTCCCAGGGAATCCTGCCAGTTGGACAACATCACTTCTTAGAAAAGAAACTGAATCTCATTAATCCTGATAGCATCCAAATACTTGGAGTTATATCTAGAGAAGGACGGAGAGGCATGTCTCAAAGCGGAGAGGCATGTCTCAAAGCGCATGTTGTGGCCACTGACACTTGAATTGGCTACTGACCTTTCACAAAAAGTTTTTGAGAGTTCCATCACCGAAAGTGCTGCTGGTCTGGATTGAATAAGACTGACGCTTTAGGACATAAAAGGGTCTTGAGCCCCAGACTTTACAGGCAGGAAGCAGACTGATGATATTGATAAGAAAAACAGACACCCAGAAGAAAAATGATGAAAAACAGGAACAGATATTTCACAGAAGAGGACACACTTAATGATTGATGTGATGGACAAGCGAAGAAATGTTTAACCTCATTACTGTTCAGGGCAATGCAAACCCAGACAAGAAAGAGATCTCAATTCAAAGTAATTTGACTAGCAAAAACGGGAAACTGATGATATCAAGCGTTGGAGGGAACATGGATTTACATGATCTCTTACACATGGCTGGTATCTTCAGGCAGCTACTTTAGAAAATGATTGAAACTTTACTCACAACAGTGACTATCCTAAACCAGCAATTGCACTTTTTCATATAGACGTAGTAGAAGTCTTGCTCGTACAAAAATGTTCATAGCTGCACTGTTTACAATGGCGACAATCTGGGAAAAACCTCAAATGCCCACCAAGAGAGAGTGGATGAATAAATAGGAGCATACTTAACCAATGGAATATTATACAGCAGTTAAAATGAACTGCATTGGCACAGTCTGTAATATGGATATATATTAATAGAATACTACTGGCCAAAAAGTAAGTCCCTACAATTATAAACACTATGATACTCTTTATAAAGTAAAAATATATATACTTTTAGAAACACACAGATTAAGAAAAGCAAGGGAATTTGGGTTGTTGGTTACCTTGAGTTGAAGGAGTCAGGAAAAATAATATAGAGGGAAAATATGATTAGAAGCAGGTTATTGTCAAGGTTCTAGCTTTTGTTTGGAGTGGTGGTTCACATGGGTTTGTGGCATTATCAAGAAGAGCTAGAACTTTAAAAAAGAGGGATTGTTTTGATTGCTTTTTTAAACATTTATTTATTTATTTAATTTCTTTGGCTGTGTCAGGTCTTAGGTGCGGCATGCGGGATCTTCACTGTGGCATGAGGGATCTTTTGTTGTGGCGTATGGGCTCTTCATTGCAGTTCACGGGCTTCTCTCTAGTTGTTTTGCATGGGCTCCAGAACGCGTGGGCTCAGTAGTTGCAATACATGGGCTTAGTTGCCCCGTGGCAAGTGGGATCTTAGTTCCCCGTCCAGGGTTTGAACCTGCATTCCCTGCACTGGAAGACGGATTCTTAATTACTGGCCCACCAGGGAAGTCCCTTGATTGCTTTTTTATATTTTATTTTGTTTTTAATTGAAGTATAGTTGATTTATAATGTTGTGTTAGTTTCAAGTGTACAGCAAAGTGATTCAGTTATACATTTATATAAATGTATGTGTATGTATAGATGATTGTTTTTATTTAAGTCATAGACTATTAGAGTTAAAAGCATCCTTAGAAGTCAGTTAGTTCTACTTCCTTATTTCCCAAATGAGAAAACTGAGGACCAGATTGGAGAAGTGACTGACCCAAGTTACACAATTCCTGAGCGGTGCAACCCAGCCTGCTCCTCTTGTAATCCTCCTACCTCAGTACTGACACGCTCAAGCCAAGGCTTCATCCTCTTTTACTCTGCCCCACATCTAACCCATCCATCAGTTCTGCTCCGCTCTGACACACCTGGGTCCATCTGCTTTGCACAGTGCCCACCCCACCCCACCCCCAGGAGCCAAAGCCAGTCTCATCTCCCACCTGGACTTCAGCCAGTGCCTCCTGACTGATCCTCCTACATTCTCTCTTACTCTCCAAAACACCTGTTTCCTGTACAACTGAGAGAGGAATCTTCTTTTTTTTTTAAAAAAAAAAAAAAAGTCAGTTCTTATCTCTGAATTTCTCAGCTGTCTTCCCAAAGCACTTAGAATAAAATTCAGACTCATCATGGCCTCCCAGGCTTCACCTGAGCTGGTCCCTGCCTTCCTCTCAGGCTTCATTTCCTACAATTGCGCCCCAAGTTTAATATGCCACTCTCACTGACTTTCTTTCTGGAATATTCCAGGCTGGTCTCTGCATGTAGCAGATGCTGCCAGTAGCCAGCTCACATGCCTTAGCTAGGCCTTCCGTCTCAGTGCACATAAGCTGCCTTCAGCCATGGAAGATCACTCTGTCCATGAGCAGGACAGGACAGAAGTGCCGGGGAACAGGCCTCACCAGTGAGAGACAGGAAGTAGAGTATAAATACCCCAACTCCCTTGCTCCTAGGTGAGATAACTCAGCTGTGTCTCAGCTGTGTGCTCTGTACTGTTTCCCAAAGTGTCCCTGGGGAGCTGGCCCCACGACTCACAAAGGAGCTGGCCTGATAACAGTTCTTTATCAAGTCCTTGTTTTGCTCTCCTGTTCCCTTACTCATCTTTCCTGCACCTCCCAAATAGATTACTTTCTTTAAATCTTTGTCTTGGGTCTTATTTAGAGGGTAGTGTTAAGATACCACATTAGGCCTTTGCACTCACCATTCTCTCTGCCTAGAATATTCTACCCCTCCAGGTCTCAGCTCAAATGCCAACTCTTTAATCTCCCTTCTGGTCATATCCCATTGTTATATGTCTTCATTGACTTATCCTATTAGAAATTATCTTGTTTATATAATTAACTGAAAAATTATGTCTCTCCCAGGGGGTTAGCTCTACAAGGCAAGTGCCTTGTGTATCTTGGTTCCCAGCACATGGGAGAGTGATTGGCACATAGTAGGCACCCTTTAAATATCTGTTGACTTAGTTAATGAGTATTTTTTGCCGGGAAGGATGTCAAATACTGCATCAAGAGTAAGATTTACAGTAGCTGTTTGAATTTATGCATTTCTAATTGGCAGACAAATTGCTGGCATGTAAATGGATACTGCAATTGTGTTTTTGAGTGGTTGATTCTCTTTAGTGAGTTACCCTGTTTCCAACTACTTTAAAGTGCTCTCAGTTGTTGTGCTAATTACAAATCCTGATAAACTCTCCATTAACGTGTATCTGCCAAGTACCTTCAACGAGATAATACTGTTAGAAGGATTTATATATGGTTGGAAGTAAGAGAACCACATTTATTTAATAACAGTCTTAAATTCATCTTGCCTTTCCACTGATGTACCTGAATAAGTGCAACTGGACTACATTTACCTGCTTGCTTATTTACACAGGTGGGATGTTGGCAGAGGCTTGCCCTGGGGAAGTAGAGATGTGGAGGCCAGAAAGAAATTCCATACACAGTCTTGGAGAAAACTCATTTCTTATGTGGCCTTGGCCCATCTCATGCTCACCTGGCATAAACCTGCTTCAGCATGGGACAAGCAGTCTTTGGACCCATAGGGCCCAACCCTTTCCTGGGGCATTTGGGTGGAGGCGTGTGTGTGTGTGTGTGTGTGTGTGTGTGTGTGTGTGTGTGTGTGTGTGTGTGTGTGTGTGTGTGTGTGTGTGTGTGTAGTGTTAATTTCTGTGTGCCTTGATTTCCTCATTTGTCAAATATATAGATTTATAGTAACTATTCCATACCTTGTTGTGAAGCTTAAATGAACACATGGGTGTAAGGGACCAAAGAAGCCACAAATAGTTGTGAACACATAAGGGACTATTTTTGTAACTATTGTTGGAGACAGTCCTGTCTCTGTGGGACATGGGACATGACTCAGTAGTCAAGTTGTAGCTGCTAGGCCCCATGAAACGGCCCGAACATTATGGAAGAATGCAAAACTCAGTCTCAGAGTTGGGATGAGACATTGTGGAAAGGCAGGATTTTCAGACTCCTGGAAGGTTGTACAGTTAGGAAAATGGCCTGAGGGGGCTGGGACTGCCTAAGGGAACTTCGAGAGAGAGAGAGAGAGAGAGAGAGAGAGAGAGAGAGAGAGAGAGAGAGAGAGAGAGAGAGAGAGAGAGAGAGAGAGAGAGAGAATCTGAATGTGAAGGCTTAGATTTTAGGTAAAAACATAGGGTAGATGAGATTAAAGTCTCAGGATAATTAAGCAGGACCTGATGGGGCCTTCCTGGGACAGCCCTCCCCATGTCCTGGCCTGCCTCTTGTTTGTGGAAAAGCTTTCGTCTCCCAGGCCTCTGTTGGTCACAAAAGGGTGGCTCAAGAGTTAATGATTGGAAGAATGTGAACATGTATAACAAAAGACAGCAGTTGGGTCAGGAGAACAGGTAATAATTTAAACAATAGATCAGCCATACAGTAGAGTCACAGAATCTTTAGTTCTTCCCTGAAGAACATAAATGACAGTACCTGACACACATTCCTGAGCTGTTTCACAGATACTAAAACCCCCACCAGATGGAAGGAGTTAACTGCATGATGACCATGTACATGTAGCCCCCAGACCAGTTGGAACCAGAAGGTGGATGATGTTGACTCCAGAATGCATCACCACCAATCAATCAGAAGAATGTCTACGAGCTGATCAAGCACTTCACAACTCTCTCCCCCTGTCTTTGAAAACCTTTCCCCAAAAGCCAGTGGGGACTTCAGGCCTTTTGAGCATTAGCCACCCATACTCTTTGCTTGGCCTTGCAATAAATGCTGCACTGTCCTTCACCACAACCCAGCATCAATAGATTGGCTTTACTGCATTTGGATGAATGGACCCAAGTTTGGTTCGGTAGCATCAGGTTCCACTGAGACATGGGCCACCTCATTAGTTCACCTACACATTCTTCAGCAGGATCATATGCCTGTGTTAAACCAGGTCTAGACTCAGAGTCTAGACAGGAAGGCAGTCTCAGGAACAGACAAATTACATTATAAGGCAAGCACAGAGGGAAAAGCACAGTGCCTGGGATCCAGGGAAGACGGAGGATTGGGAGAAACAAGAGAAGGATTCACAGAGGAGGTGATTTTGAACATGAGTGGAACTTACCACATGAAAAAACAGTTGAAGTTTATTCCCCTTAAAGAAAGGAACATGTGCAAAGACCAGGGTGTGTCTGGCAGAAGGGTGTGGAATCCAGTCTAGGGGCACAGAGTGTATATATGGGGTTACAGGTGGTGTAGGTTGTGGCCAGATTAGGTGGTAGTTGCAGGACAAACTAAGATGTTGGGCAGCACCCAGGGGTGAGTCTCTACCAAGAGGTGGTGCAGAGTACTGTTTCAGGATTGAAGCCAGACTGTCTGCATTGGAATCCCACCTTCCCAGCGACTAGCTGAGTAATCTTGGACAACTTCTCTGTGCCTTGGTTTCCTCATCTGTACAATGGGTGTTAATAATAATAACTACTTACAGGACCATGAGGAAGACTAGACAGCTGAACACACATGAAGTGCTTAGAGTAGCTTGACACACGTGAAGTGCACAACGTAACGTTAGCTAATAACCGCTGTTATTCCACGGAGGGCCAGGGGAACCTCAAGATTAAGGGATGAACAGGGGACCAGGAACCTCTAACCAAGTCTCAGAAGTAACAGCAGAGTGGTTGGAGGAAGACTATGAGGGCCACCTGTCATAGAAGCCATGGCAAGAGGATGTTTCCAGAAGGAAGGGTCAACAGGGTCAAGGGTGCCGAGATGTCAGGCAGGATGACAGCCAAAGGTGCCATGGATTTAGCAACAAGGAAGTCACCGTTGACTTTAGCCATTGCAGTTTTGGTGACGTGGTAGAGACAGAGGCCAGTTTGCAGTATATTGAACACGTGGGTTGGGAGGAACCGGGGAGAGTGACGCCAACTCTTCCAGCTGTTTGGCTGGGAAGGGACGCAAGTGAGAGGCAGCAGAGGTGGAGGGACGGTGAGGTCGATAACCATGTGCTTTGCCAAATACCCACTGCATCCCGCCATTGTCTCCTATGAGGTTCACAATCTCTGGTCAGCTAAGCAGCAGAAAGAGCAGAAAATATAAGTCAGAAATGAGGACACGTGTATAGACAGATGAAGAATGGCAGAGCTGGGAGAAAGGCCAGCTACCCATTTCCTCTCCCTTTTCATGATGTGATTGTGGGCAAGGGGGAACTGGGCAAGAGGGTGGAGGATGCTCAGTGCCGTCTGCCTGCTTTACCACACCTGGATGTAAAGGACCCATCTCTTGAAGGTGGATGGAGGAGGTGGCAGAAGAGGTTGGTGACAGATTCCTATAAACTAATATACGCTGGGTGCCCAATATGTCCCATCCTACTGAATCACATCATATCCAGGTGGTGGGAGAAATCTTTGGTTGAAATTGGTTCCAGCTAGAAACGGGAGGCAAGATGGATCCCACATCAGCAGAGGCAACACTGTCTATTTTTCACTCCTGCCCCTCTCTGCAATCCCTTCTCTGACATTTTAGATAGGTCTGGTCTTTCTTTGACTCTGCAGCTGGGGAGTTGTGGGTGGGAGTGGCTTGGAGGTTGATGTGTCACTTAAAGCAGCAATGCTTGTGGGAAGTAAAATGCATCCTTCTGATTTGTTTGGGAAATGTCTTTATGTCAAGGACTTTGGAACGATAAAACCATAATGGTGGGATTTTGGAAAATCATTTTCCAAACCAGGGCACAGGAGACCCAAAGTGGGATATTTCAAGGAGAAAACCAGTGGATGCCTGTCCAACATGAAGCAGAAACATGGCAGGAGGGCTGAGAGGCGCAGGGCAGCCTTCATGGCATATGATTTGTGCAGACTCTGCTGTTGCATGCTTGAAATTTTTAGTTTTTAAACAAGACCTCTCATTTTATTTTGCACTGGACCCTGCAAATTATGTGAACCTCCTGGTCAGGGCCGCAGGCTTGGTGGAACACATGGACTGCAGACTTCAGCTAGGTCTGGCAGGCAGCAGCCCTGACTTCATATGCTCCCCACGTGAACCTGGCTCCTGAAACTCACCCACCCTTGGGAAAGCTGGGCCAGCCAGCGGGAGTTGAGAAAGAACCTGGCCAATTTGCAGTCAGCTCTTAAGAGCAGCTGTAAAGATGCCTCAGACAAACCGAGCAGGGAGGGAGGAAACACAGAACAGTCCTGGAAACCACGATAATGAGCAGGGCTCTGTGCTGCAAGCCTTCCGACACATTTCCATATTTAGTCCTCACAATGGTCCTAGTACAGAGGCACTGGGATCCCAGTTTTAGGGATAATGACCCAGAGGTTCAGGAAGATGATCAGAATTGATGGTGCTGGTAAGCGGTGACCTGAATTAAAATGCAGGTGTCTGGATCCCAAGTCCAGTGCTTTTCCTATTACACTAGAGGATAGAGGTGAAGGCCAGGGGACCCAGATGTCCAGGCTGTGCTGGCTAGCATATCCCAGGCCTGGCTCCAGTTCTGAGCTAAATGCACTCTCTGTGACCAGTTCAGCTCACTCCAGAGCCCATGAAGCCAGACCTGGCAGTGGAGGTGTCTCTTTGGGTGGCCAACTCTAAGCTGAGCCTGAGAGCCAGGCCTAAAGGGCAATGAAGGAAGAGCATCCCTGCTCAGGCTCCCCTGAGCTCCCAGAGCTGTGGCCCCAAGATGAACTGGGAAATTGGTGGTGAGCAGAGGTGGGACCCAGACGTCCACCTACTACCTCAGGGGGAGAGGGCTCCTCAGGGGACTTTCCTAGCAGCATGTGGGCGTGTTTGCTGAATCATGGGTGACCTTGTTGGTGTTGGTGGGTATATTTTGGGGTCAAACTGTTGCCACTTCCTGCCCCTGCGTCCTTGCTCTGTTGGGTGGAAAAGCTGGGGCTTTTTTCTTCTACCATTCCCTGCAAAGTTGGCATCGTGCCCTGGCCTCCAGGTGGGCTGCAGGAACCCTGCAGGGCTTTCCAGCATCCCAGGGGCCCCGATCATGCCCAGCTTCTCTCTCTGACCACAGCCCAGCTCTCTGGTCCTGAGCATAAAGCCAGAAAACCACAGAGAAGGAGCCTGTCTGGGAGTTACGGTGGGTTATCTTCAGGGCTCTGTCACGGGGTCCCCATGTGACAACTCGCGTTTCCTTTCTGGGCTTCCGGCTCCTCAGCTGTAACGTGAGATGGCCCACCCCAATTGTCCTGAGCGTCCTCCTGAGCGCTGGGGGGATGTGGCACACACCTGACCCACGCTGACCCCCCGAATACACCCACAGAGACTTTGCAATGTGGCTATTTTTGGTCCAGAGCCGAATGGCTCAAGAACCACAAAACTGAGGCTACAAAACATTCTGAATCTAAGCCTGTGTGTTGCCTATCAGGCTTCTTTGAGTTTCTGGCTTCCTGGGAGCTTTCTAAGTTTCAGATGACCCTGGCTCCTAGGGTGGGTGGGATCTAAATGCCTCAGGGACTTGGATCAGCCCTTATTAGGCTCTTTGCCCTCTATCCTCATCAGAAAGGGCAGGGAGCCCTCCCCAGCAGGCTCTCTCAGTACAACAGGCCTGATCCGAAAGGCCAGATCCACCTCGGATGGACGAGGGGGCTGTTTAGGGTGTAGATTGTGGGCAGGGCTCTATCTGCCCTTAGGGACCCAGAATATCATTTCATGCCAAACCAGAGAAGGTCTCAGTAGCCATCCAGGCTAGAGGGAAGTGGTGGGATTGGATTATCTGGGGAGCCCTTTCGAGATACTCCAACTACCTTGAACTCAGAATACAAAGGTCCGCAGTGAGGTTCAAGCACGTGTCTTTGGATAAAAGCTTCCCAAATCATCCTAATATGAATCCCATTTCCGGGTAAAGAGTCACTGATTTAGCCAACTTCCCCACGTTTTAGGTGGGAGAACTGATGCCCAGAGGCAGGAAGTAGCCTGCTCAAGGTCCCACAGAAAATGAGCGGCAGAGCTCAGAAATCCTGATTTTTCACCCTCTTTCTACAGAACCCCACCTCCGTCACCTCTCCTGGATTCCTTCAAACTTCCCAGTCTGACTGCCTGCTTCCAGTCACTGTGTCCTGCAGCCTCTAGCACAAGCCCTCAGCACAAACCACACATCTGGCCGCACCCCTGTCGCAAGCAAAAGATTACTTAAGGCCTTCCCTCCACTGACAGCAAGCTTAGGTCCCAAGGTCTGAGCCCAGAAACAGGATCTTGTGAAACCCAGCCCAGGTCCTCCTGGCTCCATTTCCAGCCCCTCTCTGCAGGCCTTCCTCACCCCCGCATGCCCTGAAGACATCAGCCTCCACACCAGCTATTAGCATGCCATCAAACAATTGTTTGATTCTCCTTAAGAGATACAGCACGTTTCGTTTTCACAGAAGCTTATGAGCGGGTATCATTATTATCCCTGTTTGGAGATGAGGCTGGGAGGTTAAGAAAGGGAAAGAAGTCCCGCCAGTGGTGTACAGAGGAGCTGGGCCTGGGGGCCAGGCAGAGCCCACCCTTATAACCACACACAATGTACCATCCAGGCCCCTGCCCAGGGGAAATTCCACCTTCATCCTTCCAGGCCCAGCCAGTATTCCACATTGCAACCCAGTGAGCTCTCCGCTCCCCTAGAGGGGGCGTGTGCAGAGTCTAGTCTGCATATTATAGCAGCCTTGACCATCTGTGCCCGCTTACTGGTTTGCGTATCTGTTTCCCTCTGGAGGCCCTGACTCTGTGGTCAGCTCTCCTCTCTCACCTGACTGCCCATGCACAAAGTGGGCCCTCAGAAGATGTTTCCTGAATGAATGAGTGAAGGAATGAATGAATGACCACATCAGGAACTGAGACCTGTCACCAGCATCCTGTGTGTGGAATGGTGCCCATCAGCACAGTCGGAAAATGGTCCATCCATGCCAGAGGGTCCAGGGGGGTATAAACAAGCCCAGGGTTTGGGCCAGAGCTTCTCATCCTAATTCTGTCACTTGCTACTTGTATGACTCCTGTCACCTCCAGGACTTCTGTTTCTCATCTGCGGCTGGGGAATGACGAGAACAATGTGAAGACCTCTCCTTCCGCCTGCTTTAGCAACAGTCACTACGCACCCACCCTGGGTGGGGCGCTGGGGCATGAAGTGAGGACCACGACAGGGACTGCTGCTCCCCGGGAGCTTCCAGGTGAGGGAGGGGTGTGGACCACCAGGCAGTCACAAGATTGGCTTTGCTGCTATGGGGCGTGAGCCTGCTTCATGCTGGGAGCTCAGATGGGGCAGCCTGCAGGAGGTCTTCCAGATAAAGCTGGAGCAGGCGTCCCAGGCAGAAGGGGCAGTGACGCCCCAGCACAGGTGCGCAGAGCAGTAACAGTGCCGCGCGGCAAGAGCTCTGTGGGCCACGGTGTGCGGGACTACGTGAGCCGAGCCGAGACATTTGTACTTCACCTTCGAACAGCAGGCTGAGTTGTCACTCTGGAGCTCCACGGCTGTGGACGGGAATTGAAACACTGGTGACTGTCACTGCTGTGACATTCTTTGGGCACCCCCAGGGTCTGCTGTTGCTACAAGAGATGCTTGATGCCTCGTTCACTTTGTTGCTGAGAGCTGGATCACAGAGGCCTCCTGAAAAGAGCAAAAGGTGTCGAATGTTAGAAGACAGTGTACAAGGGAACCCAGGAGGAGGGTAAGAGTCGCTGGAAAACAAAAGAAAGGGTTTTTAATTCAAAGATGTTTGGGTGCTGGAGGCACTGTGGCTGGACTTGCACTTATAGGAGGCAGCTGGGGACGGGTGCGGAGGTGGGGATGGAAGAGAACACTGTGCTTCTGTGGGTGACAACGGAAAGCCTGGCCTGGGCGTTGGGCAGCACAGGATTAGAGAGGAAAGAGACCAGGAAGGGGGTCCCGGCTAGGGAGGTGGCAGCACTGCCTGGTTCCTGTGATGAAGCCTCAGATGGTCCAGGATTAATGGGTAGAGGGGGGAGGGGTGCAGTTTTATTGAGCACCTACTATGTGCCAGGCCTCATGGTAAGCGCTTCCGTATACTCTGCAGCTCATAGGACACGAGGTCTCTTCTCGAGCACTAAACACAGTTCCCAGTACCTGCCTCCTGCGGCGAGCTGTAAGCCCCACAGGGGCAGGACCAGTGTCTGTCTTGTGTCTGCTGTGTCCTCAGGACCTGTCATATTTTAGGTGCTCCACAATGATTTTGAATGATCCAACTTTCTTTTCCTCTCCCTCCTTCCTGCCCTCTTTCGTTTTCTCCCTCCCTTCCCTTCCTCTTCCCTTGTTCCAAGATAAGGTGAGACATCTCATTTAATCCTTCAAATAGCCCAAAGTTAGGCTGTGGTTTGAGGAGTTTATTTTGAAAACATTGGGGAGAGTTTTACCAGATCCAGTCGGTAGTGGATTTTACAACGAAGGAACTAAAGTTCAGAAGTGTTAAGTTACTTGCCTAAGGTCACACAGCTAAAAAGTAGTGGGGCTGAAATCTGACCCAGTTACCTCTGAGGGCAAACACGCTTCCTCCCCAAGTGAGGGAACTAAGAAAACTTGGCCCCAGAGATGGACAAAGCGAGGCCAGTATTGCTGCAGCTGTGCGATGCCAGGAAAATGACTCCTCCCTCCACCCGCATGGGTTTCTGTGTCCTGGTCTGAAGAATCAGGCTGAGATGTAACTGGAGGGGAAGCAGGCAGGACCAGGCTCCAGGACCCCCAGGCCAGCAGGGCTGAGGCAAGAATCTGGGGCCACTCCAGGAGGAGATGATCTTAAGATGAACCCGCACCAGTTGAGCTCTGTCTGACCTCTACCCATCCGCAGTAAATTGGTCCCTACTTCACAAAAGGTGACTAATAAGAAAACCTCTCGAGGGTTGGGATAGGGAGGGTGGGAGGGAGGGAGACGCAAGAGGGAAGAGATACGGGAACATATGTACATGTATAACTGATTCACTTTGTTATAAAGCAGAAACTAACACACCATTGTAAAGCAATTATACTCCAATAAAGATGTAAAAAAAATTAAAAAAGAAAGAAAACCTCTCTACAGGCACATACTGGTTTTCAAACTTCTAACTAAGAAAAGGGTAGTTCACATGAGAAACTGGTTCAGTGTCGATGCTGGGAGCCTTTCTTACCTTTCCCTCAACTATGCAGTTCTGATCCATCACAGTCAAGGCCATGGAGATTTTATTGAGTTATTACTTGGCCCGTGCTTTGTGCCAGGCTTAGAGAAGAAGAGATGGCGTGGGGCTGGGGGCGGGACCCTGTGGGACGCTAAGTTTCCATGCAATTGGAGCCTCTGGCCAGTTCCTTCTGGGGCTGCGGGAGCTGGGAAGGGGGAGGCATGACTAAGTCTTTCTGTCCCCTCTTTTCCTGTCCTGGGCTCATGGTAGCCGCAGTGAGGGGGAGCATGGGAAGTGAGCAGCTGGAGGGGCAGCCCTGTCCTGGCCTCGAGTGGGCCGAGCAGCATCCCCGGGAGGAGGGGAGAGCAAAGTATTTCCTGGGTGGCGACCTGGCCCCTCTCTGTGTCCCAAGTAAGTCTAAAGGATCTAAGGTGACATTTGACCAACTAGCCACATCCCTTTAATCTCCTTCCTCTTTGAGACCCCACTAAAACGACAACCAAGGAATAAAAAGTATCAGTCTGCGAGGACAAAGAAAATAGGAGAGTGACAACAGTGTCTTAGTGATTTCAACTGCTTTAAGTACTTTTTGGGTGGCAGGAAGCAGCTGGCCAGGTGAAGGAATTGATGGAGCAGGTCCTTACTGAAAGTGTGTGGTCCTTACTGACAGTGTGTTCCCAGAGGTGGCCGCACGTGGTGGTCAGATGACCAGATGCTTTGGCATCCACTGTTCCATCTGTGCAACGAAGTCTCGGTATGACCTTGGCAAAGTCAGTTTCTGCTTTCTGAGGCTCGTTTGTTCCCCATCTGTAATAGAAAGAGACCGTACTAGATTCTTATCTGCTGGTGCCTGAATTACCTGGAGTTTTCCTCCCCTGTCCCTCAACACGTATAGGCACGTGTGTCTTGATGTTGCTTCAGAAACGGGGTGAAGGTATTTTTGCATTTTTTGCTCTCCCAGGACACTTTCAGAGCCACTGCTGCAGATGGTCTCCAAGGGAGTTTTCAACTCCGACACGCCAGGACTCCCATGCAGGTGTTAGGATGGAGAATACACGGAATGGAGGGGTTGTAAGGATGTAAGACCTTCGTGTGGGAGATCCAGGCACAGAGGGGCTTCAAAGGAGGCTGAAGGCCTATCTGTGGGGACAGCAGAAGGGCCTTTACAGAGACAACGACATTTGCAATGGATGGAATTCACAGAGGGAGACAAGGAGGAGGGCCCTGCAGGTGGAGGTTACAGTGGCAGCAAATCCCGGAGATAAGAAAGCATATGACCTGTTCAGAGACTTGCAAATATTGCAACATGCGGGAATCCATGGAGATATCACATGGACCACGAATGGCCAGGTCAGCAGCTTGCACTTCATCCCATTGACCATGGGAAGCTATCACGTTGGCCTTGTGATTTTAACACACGGATATGGCCCAGCTACTTTTTCTTGAGCACCTGCTAGTGTTACTTACTCCACGCACTGCACACCATGTCTTCCTGACCTGGCCACTTGGTCGCTGGACAGTCACACATCTCTCCAGCCATTTCCTCATTCCGGGCACTGTCCTCCACGCTTCGCTGTCCTTACACAAGCTCCTTCCTCTGTGGAGAGGCCGCCTTCCACTTCAGCCTTCCTGCGGGAGACTCTGCTTGAAGAACATTCCCCTGGGAGGCCTCTCCCCTGTGGGCAGCTCCCAGCCTGCCCTGCGCCCTCCACATGGCACATCCACTGCTGTCCTTACACCAACTGGCTTTTCCTTATTTAGCTGTGATGCAATGGCTTGCATGTCATCGGTAGCTGTCTTCCCTGGGGCTAACCAAGGACAAAGAACAGGGCAAGTGATTGAAAAGTGTTGAGTGATTGAAAAAATAGAAATTGCAACTATCTGGGCCAGGCCCTTGACAGAATGGATCTTATTGAATGCTCCTCGGTCACCTGTGAGATACGAGTTACTCTTTCCATCTTGCACAGGAGATGTGACTCGGCCGAGTTTATGTATCCGCTGATTTGCAGAACTGGGATTCAAACCCACGTGTGTCTCAGTGCTGGTGCAGAGCTCTTCTGCTCTACCATGTTCCTGGGACAGTAGCTCCATCCCTGGATGGAAAGACGTGACATCAGAGGAGCCACAGACAGGCCACTTCCTCTCATTCACCTTTTTCCACGTCCCATTCAGCTGGGACAGCTTCTACTCAGCCTCTCAAGATCCGTATCTGTTCCTGCGCTTAGGGAAGTTTCCCTACACCTCTCACACCACCCAGGGGAGGTAAGGAAAGGAGTTTTCCATGTGGTCACTGGACGTGAGTAACCACCTCTTCTTCCTGTGACTTCCCCACCTCTGCACTGGGGCTTGGAAAACCCCACCCATGTCTTCTAATAAAAGCTCTGGGTACTGCAGGATGGGCCAGAGGACAGCTCTTCACTCCACCAGACTCCTTGAGGGACTCCTTCCAGGGAGGCCTGAGCTGGAGGTCCCGAGATGAAGGTCATCACCGCCGCTCTGGTGTGCCTGCTGCTGGCCGGGGCATGGCTACAGGATGTGGATGCCAAGAGCAGTGAGTTTGGCTGGAGTCACTTTGCTCCTCCTTAGGGAGGGCGGAGACGCAGGCAGGTGCTCTGGGGCTGGGGGCAGGCTCACCCCTTCATCTCCACTGCTCCAGAAAGAATTCTCCCTGAAGAGGAGGAAGGGAGGACTTGCTCGGGGGCAGGGGGACAGCAGGAGAGCCATAAGCCTGGGGCCAACACAGACCGCTGAGCAGCTGGCTTCAGCCAAAGGAGGCCAGCCTCGTCCAGACCCTGCGGACTGATGGAGGGCAGCTGTGAGGTCATTGAGGCCAAGCTGGAGGCCTGAGGTCCAGAGGAGGGACTGACTGGGGTCTCGCCTCCACAGTGTAACAGATAACGGGCAGAGTCTGAGGTCAGGATCTGGGGCTTTAACAGTTGGCTAACCTTGGGCAAGTTACTATACCTCCCAAACTCTGGTTTCGCTATCAGTAAGATGGGTTTGATCATGCCTACCCTCTAAGGCTGAAGAGAGAGTACTGACCTAACAGCAGACATATGGAAAGGGCTTTGCAAACGGTCAAACTAGGAGGAAGGAGCCAGGATTGAAATGCAAGTCTTTTGAAGGTGGGGTGTGTGTAGGGGGGGTTACAAACCGGCAGAGTGGGAGTTGTGGGTCAGAGCTGAGAGGACCAGGGTGGAGGGTGAGGTTGGGTTTGCGTGGAGCTGATCAGTTCCTGGAAGCTCTTGCCTGGTCATTTCATCAGTCTGAGCTCCTAAAACAGTCCCTAATCCTGCCCCAAACAGTGGACTGCTGTTGAATCAGACTCACAGGGTCTCGGGGCCCTTGAACCCAAATGTAAGGGCAGAACCATACCCTAGTGGTGGGATGTCAGAACTAGAATAGCCTTTTGAAATCAGTCTAAAGAGTCTTGCTTTTCAGCTGGGAAGTCGGGCCCAGGGGAGGACTCATCTTGACCAAAGCCACACAGCTGTTTTGTGGGGAGCTGGGATCTGAACCCCAGTGTCCTGACTGCCTAAATACAGAACTGGGTGGCTGATGAGACACTAGTGCCCTTTGGATGTGATCCCAAAGCCTGAGCCTGTTCTGGAAGGGTTTTTTGTTTTTGCTTTTTTCCCCATCCTGGATGAGAGGAACTCAGTCCAGCTTGAGAAATGGATGCAAACCATTTTTGCACTTCTCTTCTAGTGCATGTGCCATCCTCCAAGTGTTGTTTCACACTGGTGGAGAGAAAGATGTCCCTGCAGAGAATCCAGTGTTACAAGAACACCCGCTCCACCTGCTCCTACAAAAACCATCTAATGTGAGTGGTTGTATCCTCTTCCATCCTTGACTCCCTTCTCCAGAGGACAGAGAGCGGCCACCCTGGAATTAGAATAGCAGACGCTAGATGGCGATGTTCCACCGGATTAAGGTTTTGTTTTTTTGTTTTTTTTTTTTTGTTTTTTTTGTTTTTTTTTTTTTTGCGGTACGCGGGCCTCTCACCGCTGTGGCCCCTCCCGTTGCGGAGCACAGCCTCCGGACGCGCAGGCTCAGCGGCCATGGCTCACGGGCCCAGCCGCTCCGCGGCACGTGGGATCCTCCCAGACCGGGGCACGAACCCGTGTCCCCTGCATCGGCAGGCGGACTCTCAACCACTGCGCCACCAGGGAAGCCCTGGATTAAGGTTTTTTAACCAAACTAGTGAGGAGGCCAAAACCTGGGCGCAGAGCTGAGAGTGGGCTCTAGGACGAACACCTGTGTTCCTGCAGTGACATGGGTTTCTTGGAGCTGCAAGGCGCCAAGTGTTATATCTTAATATTTTATGCCCAGAGCTTAAAAGCTCCAGGTACTACTGGGTGATGGTAAGAGTGAGGGGCTCTCAGATAGTTCCTGCTTCTGGATTTGCCAACCTATAGTCTTGAGTGACTCTGGACAGGTAAGTCTTCTGAACTTCCTTATCTGGGTAGCCCCTCTGCACTCCTGACCTGTGAAGTGGCGTAAACACGATAGCTGCATCACAGGGTCGTTATGAAGCTCCAGGGAGGTAGCTTACACTTGCCACTCAGTGTCTATAAGGCACTTTCATGTATATTACTATCTCATCTAACTCTCTTGGTCCACACATTTTCATTATCGTGAAAACTGAGGTTCAGGGAATTGGAGAGATTTGTCTAAGATCTTGCAGATAATTAAAGGCAGAATTGACCTACGGTTTTGGACAATAGCCAAGTTTGGGAGGTGGGTAGATCAGAAAAGAAACACACGCGCGCACGCGCGCGCGCACACACACACACACACACACACACACACATCCAAGGCAATGACTAGGGGTCCCGGATGGACACAGACACATGAAAAGATGGAGCAGGTGGGCCCTCAGAGATGTTCTAGGAGGGGAATTTTCCATGTTAGCAGATCCTCAGAATGTCGGCAGCCTTCGCTCTACCCTGATACAATGAATCCGCAAAAGGGGTCCACGAAATGAAATTTTTAAAGCCCCCCATCCCTTGCCCCTGAAGTTTGGGTGTTCCTCCCAGCGTACAAACTGTAGGTCTTACGCAATGACTTCATTTTATAGGCCCCGGGAGAAAAGCTTAGGGGCACCCAGGAGCAATGAGGGGGTGATGGAACTTGTGTGTGGCACCCAGGGGGTGGCTCAGGTGACTTAGCCCTTCCTTTGTTCTCTGCCTACAGATTGAAGCTGAACGGAGGCCGAGAGGCCTGTGTCTCACAGACAAAATCGTGGGTTCGGGCTTATTTAAAAAGGATAAACCCCTGCCAGTGAAAGGAAATATGAGCTGATTCCTTTCCATCCTGGACTCTGGACACCGTGTGGCTTTACCTGTCCCCTCAACGCCCAACCCTACACCAGTCCTTCTGCCCCTACTTTGCCAGGTCACGCCAGAGGGTCTGCTGGGTCCTGTTAAGATATGTTGTCGCACTTTATATAGTTAAATTCTAGAATCTTCAACTTCTGCCTCCCTGTGCCTCTTGGACCCCACAGGGATTTCAGGGTGCAAAGCTGATTGGCATTGAGGGGCTGGGGTCAGGGGCCGGAGAAAAGGAAACATGTTGGACCAGGTGCCAGGAGAACTGACTTCTCATCATAGAAGCCAATAAATGACTTACATCTCTCAGCTGACTGCCTTTGTCCTGGGGGATAAGCGTCGACTCTGGGTTGTGATGTAGATTCTCTGTGGGGCTGGGTCCCCATTTGGATGCAGGATGTTCCCCATCACCCCCGCCCACTCTGCGCTGCCCAGAGGGTTCAGAGGCTGATGATATCCAAAAGCTGCCCTAGCTGGACGGGATCTTGGGCCTCATCTGCTTGTAAGACGATGCTAGCCCCATTGCATAGATGAGGTGACTGAGGGCTGGAGAGGGACACCCACAGGCCTGAGGACACGCAGAAAGTCAGGATTAGATCTGGCGTTAGAGCCCAGGGTTCCCGCTGCTCGGCTGCTTACAAAACCAAACTCATGAGTGTTGCTAGAAAGGTAAGTTGCCGTTAATCAGAATGCTGGCAATGTGGGGAGATGGTGGACTCAGTGTCCCCCCAAAGCCACCTCCGAAGATTCTGCTCGGCCATGAAAGGTTTTTTTTTTAAATTAATTTATTTATTTAGTTAGTTTTGGCTGAGTTGGGTCTTTGTTGCTGCTCGCGGGCTTTCTCTAGTTGTGGCGAGCGGCGGCTGCTCGTCATTGCGGTGTGCAGGCTTCTCATTGCGGCGGCTTCTCTTTTTGCGGAGCACGGGCTGCAGGGTGCACGAGCTTCAGTAGTTGTAGCACGTGGGCTCAGTAGTTGTGGCGCACAGGCTTCGTTGCTCCGCAGCATGTGGGATCTTCCCGGACCAGGGCTCGAATCTGTGCCCCCTGCAGTGGCAGGCGGATTCTTAACCACTGCACCACCAGGGAAGTCCGGCCATGAACGTTTTTAAGGGGAAACGGGGAAGTAATCTCAGTTAATCACTGAAATAGGGGGTCAGAGTCGTCACCATCCCCCACTGTGCAGGCTTGTGGACTCCTTGTGATCTTTTTTTAGATGCTCTCTTGCTAGCAGTTTTTTCGAGAGATTCCTGAAGGGGAGGCTGGGGAAGAGCTCTGGTACTCCATTAATTACTTACTCTTCATTTCTGCTGCTTTGATCTATGTAAAGAACCAACAAGTTAGGCAAAGTATTGTGTGATCAAAAGGTTTGAAAAGCGTGCTAGGGCCAGAAAGGAGTAGAGCATGCGGGTGCCTGGTTTAAGTTTAGCAACAAGACAAAAGGGACCTCCTGCAGAGAGCGCTTTCCTGCCCAAAGCTGCTTACAATGCCTCCCAGGGTAGAACTCTTCCCCTAGTCCCCAGATGCCACGTGACTGTGTGGTACAGCATGATACCCAGACCCTTTCTCAACCTGAAGGAGCCTGCAGAGTTGGTTAGCAGGGCCTTCTCCTGGGAAGGGCCCTGGAGAGGGTCCAGGCATCGGTGGGTCCACGTCTGATGAAGATGCCAACACAAGTCATCCAGAGGAGGGAGGCAGTCTCGGGAAGAACAGGGGGCCCCTCAGGGGATAGAGAGGAAGAGGAGGTCCTGTCCCTTTAAGAGGAACAATCACAAGCTCCAAGTTGTGTGACCTGAGACTCTAGGGAGACTAGCAAAGGAGGGCAGTGAATTCTGGGTCTCAGGGTTTGGTGGCTTTAGGGGAGACGGTCTCCTATCCTGTGTCTCAGGGCTTTTCCCTCTTTTCCCGGCATTCAACACGCAGCGCATCTGGCTCATTCTTCTTAGGATATCTCTTCCCTCCGCCCCCATGACTGCCCTGCTTCTCTGGCTACCCCTCACCTGGACCACTGCAGTAGGCTGCTCTTCGTGCCCCCCTGCCAACCCCATCCTGCCCTCGGCCCCGATCCCAGGCTACTCTTCCTGGCACCCCACACCCTGCCCTCCCCATCGCTCCAAAGACTTCAGAGCTGACTCCAAACTCCCACCTTGATACTCCGATTCCTCTATAACCGTGCCTCAACCTTCCTTTCCAAAGGTCTCTGGCTTTTCCATTCTGGATCCCTTACTCTGACTATTTGGGGATATTCCCTGCAGGCCCTCTCCCCTCTTTTCCATCCCGCATTTCCTCCAGGAGAGTCTTTGCTGTGACGGTGCTACACCATCTGTCCAAGTCCCATCTTTGCTGTCAAGTCTGATGCTAATCAGGACGGGGCCACCTGATTCCTCCCCCTCCCCCGCCCCCACCAGCGGGTGTGTCAAGTGCACTTACTGGCTGTATTACTCCAGGGTGGAGGACGAGGGCAGGGAGACCCACTGGAAGCTAATGCTGGGGACTGGAGCCATCGTTCTAGAATATCCTGGGCTGATGAGCCACGCCCTCCCTGACACTCAGATGGGCCCAGGTTAGCCACACAGCCAGGCCCTGGCTACATCCACATTCCTCTAGCACCCTCTGCCATCCACCTGCACCTGAGAGCACCCCCTACTGGTTGGGAGTTACCCCTGAAGAAAACACCATTACTGTATTAGAGATTTTAAACAAAATGTATTTTCTGCAAAAAGTCAGCCATCCTACAGTTGCATTCATCTTTCCATAATAACACATTTAGCAACACCTCACATTCACCAGGCGCTGTCCTCCCTAGATTGCAGTAGCCCTTCATCGCCATGGCTCTCATAGGCATGCTCATCACCCCTGGGGAGTTGGGCAGGAGAAAGACCCACTGCCCACAGCTTACAGGAGAAGGAACTGGGGCTCATGACGGGAACCAAGTAGCTCAAGGCCTTGCTTTAAAAAAAGAGATCACCAATATTCAAAATAACTCCCCAACCAGCCACAATTCAAATAATAGACTAAATATTACGTAAGACATAGTACATTTTGCATCAGGAAACAGAAAGCACCCTATTTGAAAATTCAGGTCAATTTAGTCCAGGATAGAGACAGGAAGCCTGGGGGAAAAGAATCATTTCTCAGCCTCTGGCTTGGTCTTAGCGTGGCCGAAAGAGTCCAAGTCTTCAGGGTGTGAGGTTTCTGACCCAGGTGTTTCATGTAATTCCAGACCCATTTCTCCTTTGGGTCGGCACCGATGTCCTTGGCCAGTTTGGTTCTGAAGCTGTGGATGAAGGTGGGCTGGCAGGGTTAGGTGAAATGTTGGAGGGTTTTATCCAAGGGATGACTCATTAGGGATGACCAGGCCCACCTGCTACAGGTGAGGGGCTGCCCTGGGACAGGAAGTCAGAGGGGTGTGGAAAGGAGAGGCCCTCTGGGGGTAGTTGCTGTTCTTGCCACGCCCTGGGAGAAGCTGGCCTGGCATCCAGCAAAGCAACCACCCGAGTGTGAGCTGGTACCCATTCAGCAGGGAGGGTGTGGGATGTTACCGGCCCTCTCTGGGCCTGTCCCTGATGTAATAATAGGAAGCTTTGGATTACATAGTCTGGTTGGATCTTATCCCCTGAGTAGGACATCTCAAATTAGTCTATGTCTGTCTTGTGGGGCAGAACTTAGGATGGGGGGGATGGAAGAAAGGGAAGGGGTGAGATGAGGTGGGGGGCTGGAGGGGAGCAGGGTTTTTCTAGCTATAGGACAGCTGCCTGCGGACACTGGCTACTGGTGATTCCATAGCTCTTCAGCCTCTGCAAGGGGATCTTCTTATGGTTAAATGTGAAACAGCAGTTGAACAGGTTGCGGAGTGCATCTAGAAATAAAGTCACAGAGAAAAAGCATCTGAGAAGTCAGGCTTTTCTCAGCTTGAAAGCAGCAGGGGAAGGAAAGCTAAGAGAAGTGTGTCTTCTCCACGCAGGTCCAGTGCTCCTGCCGGCCGCACCGAGAGAGGGTGGAACCAGGAACATGTGGCTCAAGATTTTGAGGTTGATTCTGCATGGTGGGGACACATCTTTGCTGACTGAGGGAGGCCAGTGTGACATGTCCTGGATATGGCCCCCCAACCTGCAGGGTTTGAGGCGATCATCTGGGGTCAAAGAAAAGGCCCTGGATTTTCAGTAGAGTTTAGGCTTTATTCTGGCTCTGCGGTGTCCTGGAGGCGGGAGGGGCAGGTAGGATGCCTGCTGTCCCCAACCTGGGCTTCTGCCTTCTGTCTCCAAAATTAGATGTTAAAACTCCAAGGACCCCGGGTGCTCTGAGAGTCTCCGAAGTGGGTCACTTTGGCTTAGGCCTTCCTAGAAGATGAGAAACAGAGGGAAGGAGAGAGAGGAAGGGAAGGGGGAGAAAGATTGAATTTCCTTGGCTGAGTGAGCACCTGGGTGCTACTGGCAGCTGCTGTGAGCAGCAGACACAGAGGCGCTGTGGACACCTTCCTGTTGGAGGGGGAAGATGTGAGCTTCAGCCTAAGAGCTGTTGGTTCCTGGGTTTATCTCAGCCTCTTGGCAGCTCTGGCTGCCCCGCCTGCCTTTGTAGAGAGGCAGAGAGGATGGGGGCCCCCAGTGGGATCATTGCCTGGCCAGGGTACAGTCAAGTCAAGATGAATCTACTAAGATTCTGAGTTCTTACCGTGTATCCTGAATCTGCTAAGCTGGAGGCTGGATGGCCAAAGAGTGTTCCAGGAATGCAAGGCAAAAGCTGTGGCCTGTAGCAGGGTAGGCACCGTCCCCCTCCAGCCGCCCAGACCACAGAGGTGAAGACAGAACACAGATGTGCTGGCACTCACCCTAGTAAGTGATCCGAGGAGCTGCTTTCTCCAAAATGAAAAAGAAACCATAGAAAAGAACTGCTATGCTAAGGACTTTCCCCTTTTGCATATTTAGTCCTGACAAGGTAAGCGCTATTATTATCATGCCCATTTACAGATGGGGACACCGAGGGGCAGAGAGATTAAATAACTTGCCCAACGTCTCATGGGGAGTGAGGGGTGACACTGGGAGAAAAAGCCAGTCTGTTTACATATAATCACCAAGAGTGTTTCATGTAGGTGATGTCTTTTTCCAAGGCAAGTTTTAGGTGGAAGTCTCATACTGGAGACAAATTAAAGCCAGTCTCCTCCCATCACATCTAGGTGCTCCCTTCTGCTACTCAGGCCCAGAGGGATACGGTTTGAAAACCACTGATTTGTCTAAGCCCCTTGTTTTCAGGAAGGATCATTGATAGGACGGGGTGGGGAACAGAGCAATGAAGTGGGCTCTTTGTTCCTGAACCTGGCTCCCTCCTGCAAGGGGTCTGAGCTAGGAGCTTGGGGTGGGGGGGGGAGTGCCAATGAGCACGGTGGCAAGGAGGGGACAGCTTGGACTATGATAGAATACCTGGCAAGGCCCTTGGCCTGAGTGTTCCTATCCCCATGCTCATTCTTGGCTCCCAGACTTTGCTTACTTTTTGCACCTGCTTGGAATATTCTCCTGTCCACTTTCCATCCTTGCAAGTTTTTCTACTCTAGCAAAACAAGCCCAGTGATAGTAAAAGAAATGAAATAAAGAGCTATGTTTTGTGAAATAGAAAAGAATATATAGACAAAGGGCTAAAGAAGCTCAAATTTTGTTCTTTGACAAGCCTACAAAGAAGCTGAAACTCTCCTGAACTGACCATGAAAAAAGGAAAAAAGGCACCAGTAGGGAACATCACTACAGAGCCTGCAGACACCAAGAAGAAAATAAGAACCTTATGCCAGCAACTTTAATTTAGAAGAAGTGGACGGATTTCTTAAAATCTAACTTACCAGATTGCAAGAAAAAAATTTTTTAAATCCTCAAACTATTTAAAAATTTGAGTCAGTAATGGAAAACCTTCCCACAAAACATCCTCCAGTCTCCAGAAGCTTTAACAGCTCTTCCTCCAAGCATTCCAAGAACAAATAATTCTGATCTTACACAGTCGCTTCCAGGGAATATCAAAAGTGTTCACTCTTCGACTCATTTTATAAGTTTTTGGCATAAAAACTTCTCAGGAACCACAAAAGAAAAGATTTCAAGCTTGTCCCTGCAGACACACATGCCATTCTTTTGTGGATCACATCAATGAGATTGCAGGTCTTCTGGCTTTGGGTTGGGTATGGACATGGGGGAACCCTGCAGGGTGTTGGAAAGAGGGAGTAGTTAGGGTGAAGTACTGATTTCTCTGTTGCCTCCTTATACCTCTGCCTGGATGCAGCCCTCAACCAATGGTTTTCACTTCCTTTCCAGGTGGCCCTCTCCATGACTCTCTCCGTCCAGTTTTGGGGAACCACACTCTGTCCTTGCTCCTTTGGGTCCAAGGGTGGTCACCATGCTGTCACTAGCCTCAGAGTACCAAAGCAGCCCTATGGTTTCTCCACACCCAGCCCACATCTTGGTAAATAGTATTTTTATTCAACCCTCCTCAAATCATTCCAATTTCAGTGTCATCTATTTCTTCCTCACTGACATAGGTTTAGGTACCAGAAGTGGCTTCTGGTAATAGACCTTCTAAATGGGATTCTGGAATTGGGTTGCTCATATATTTTAGGAGCATAATAATGGCAGCTGCTGGCATCATGATTACTTAAATTGTCACCAATAGTAGGATGGCAGACTGTGTTGTATCAAGCCCTCCAGGTGATTCTTAATGGGCACTAAAATTGAGAACCGCGGGATTCCAGCATATCCCGTGGCCATCTCTGATCTGTAGTGAATAGCCACCAGAGAGCTCTTAAGGACGCTGCCCTCCTCTCACGGCCCCATCAAAGCATGCCTTGGTAAAGGAAGTGTCCTCTGGCCTTGCCCGGGAGTGCAGTTAGGGATGGCTAGGCAGCTTGCACATAATAGATCCTTTTCAATAGACCCACTTCCCTGAGCCTTTAGACACTTTCCTAATGTCCCAGGGGAGTTATGGCATTTCAACTTCATCAACTGCAGGCCTGTTTTAAAGCCTAGATGCCAATCAGCCAATCAGCCAATCTAGCTAAATATTCATCATCCCCAAGTACTTGTGCTAGTGCATTGAATCCTGAATTCTGGATAAGCACATTCATGCCATGAATTTAACCAACTGAGTCTTGTATGTTATTATCCTCTTACAGTCCACTCCTACACATGCACCCCAAACTCTTCTCCAAATTGAGTGAGTGGGGGGACATTCAAACACTTCCAACTGAAGGGACTCCTGTCTGTCCTTCCCTCTGCTTCAGGACCTATTATCTTGTAAGAAAATATGTTTAGGAGCCTGGGGTCTGGAGTCAACCAGACATGGATTTAAGTCCTGTATTTGCCATTTACTGGTTATATGATTTGGAGCAAATTGCTTACCTCTCTGAGCCTCTAAGAAGAACTGATTGCTAATTATTACCTCATTGTGATGTTCTGAGAACCTAATAAGATAATGAGTGCATGCAAAGTGCTCAGTCCTGTGCCAATAATTTCAATTTTGAAAAAATTTTATGTTCATTGAAGTATAGTTAATTTACAATGTTGTGTTAGTTTCTGGTATATAGCAAAGTGATTCAGTTTTATATATATATGTTATTTTTCATATTCTTTCCCGTTACGGTTTATTACAGGATATTGAATATAATTCCTTGTGCTGTACAGTAGGACCTTGTTTATTTATTTTACATATAGTAGTTTGTATCTGCTAATCCCAAACTCCTAATTTATCCTTCCCCCAACCCCTTTCCCCTTTAGTAACAATGTTTGTTTTCTATGTCTGAGTCTGTTACTGTTCTGTAAATAAGTTCATTTGTATCATATTTTAGATTCTACGTATAAGTGATATCATATGGTATTTGTCTTTCTCTTTCTGACTTACTTCACTTAGTATAATCTCTAGGCTCGTCCATGTTGCTGCAAATGGCATTATTTCGTTGTTTTTTATGGCTAGGTAAAGTATATATATATATATATATATATATATATAAAGGAGGAAGAGAGCAAGCAAATCAATAAACAAATCTACCAATGATAAGAAGCTCTAAATACTAAACTAACTTAAACATAAAACCAGAAACAAATTAGATGCAGAAAGCAAACCCCAAGTCTACAGTTGCTCCCAAAGTCCACCGCCTCAATTTTGGGGTGATTCGTTGTCTATTCATGTATTCCACAGATGCAGGGTACATCAAGTTGATTGTGGAGCTTTAATCCGCTGCTCCTGAGGCTGCTGGGAGAGATTTCCCTTTCTCTCCTTCGCTTGCACAGCTCCCGGGGCTCAGCTTTGGATTTGGCCCCGCCTCTGCGTGTAGGTCGCCTGAGGGCAACTGATCTTCGCTGAGACAGGACGGGGTTAAAGGAGCAGCTGATTAGGGGGGCTCTGGCTCTCTCAGGTCGGGGGTAGGGAGGGGCACGGAGTGCGGGGCGAGCCTGCGGCGGCAGAGGTCGGCGTGACGTTGCACCAGCCTGAGGCGCGCCGTGGGTTCTCCCGGGGAAGTTGTCGCTGGATCCCGGGACCCTGGCAGTGGCGGGCTGCACAGGCTCCCCTGAAGGGGGGTGTGGAGAGTGACCTGTGCTCGCACACAGGCTTCTTGGTGGCTGCAGGAGCAGCCTTAACGTCTCATGCTTGTCTCCGGGGTCCGCGCTGATAGCCGCGGCTCGCGCCCGTCTCTGGAGCTCGTTTAGGCGGTGCTCTGAATCCCCTCTCCTCGCGCTCTCCAAGACAATGATCTCTTGCCTCTTCGGCATCTCCAGACTTTTCCCGGACTCCCTCCCGGCAAGCTGTGGCGCACTAGTCCCTTCAGGCAGTGTTCACGCAGCCAACCCCAGTCCTCTCCCGGCGCTCTGACCGAAGCCCGAGCCTCAGCTCCCAGCCCCGCCCGCCCCGGCGGGTGAGCAGACAAGCCTCTCGGGCTGGTGAGTGCTGGTCGGCACCGATCCTCTGTGCGGGAATCTCTCCGCTTTGTCCTCTGCACCCCTGTGGCTGCGCTGTCCTCCGCGGACCCGAAGCCTCCGCCACCAGCAGTCTCCGCCCGCGAAGGGGCTTCTAGTGTGTGGAAACTTTTCCTCCTTCACAGCTCCCTCCCACTGGTGCAGGTCCCGTCCCTATTCTTTGTCTCTGTTTTTTCTTTTTTCTTTTGCCCTACCCAGGTACGTGGGGAGTTTCTTGCCTTTTGGGAGGTCTGAGGTCTTCTGCCAGCATTCAGTAGGTGTTCTGTAGGAGGTGTTCCACGTGTAGATGTATTTCTGATGTATCTGTGGGGAGGAAGGTGATCTCCACGTCTTACTCTTCCGCCATCTTAAAGGTCATATATATATATACACACACACACACCACATCTTCTTTATCTCTTCATCTGTTGATGGACATTTATGTTGCTTCCGTATCTTGGCTATTGTAAATGGTGCTGCTTATGAGCATTGGGGTACATGTATCTTTTCGAATTGGAGTTTCTTTCCAGATATATGCCCAGGAGTGGGATTGCTGGATCATATGGCAACTGTATTTTTAGATTTTTAAGGAATCTCCATACTGTTCTCCGTAGTGGCTTTTCTCCACACCCTCCTCAGTATTTGTTATTTGTAGACTTTTAAACTATGGCCGTTCTCACCAGTGTGAGGTGATACCTCACTGTGGTTTTGATTTGCATTTCTCTGATAATTAGCGCTGTTGAGCATCTTTTCATGTGCCTATTGGCCACCTGGATAACCTATCTGGAGAAATGTCTATTTAGGTCTTCCACCCATCGTTTTTTTTTTTTGTTTGTTTGTTTGTTTGTTTTTTTGTTTTTTTGTTTTTTTGAGCTCTATCCCTTGATCTGTATTCGGAGGTTGCACTATTTTACAAGAATGTTTATTTCAGGGCTTCCCTGGTGGCGCAGTGGTTGGGAGTCCGCCTGCCGATGCAGGGGATACGGGTTCGTGCCCCAGTCCGGGAGGATGCCACATGCCGCGGGGAAAAAAAAAAAGAAAGAAAGAAAGAAAAAAAAAGAATGTTTATTTCAAATAGGATAAAAAGAAACACCCAGAGAGCTGAAGGAGTGTGAATGCCTGATTACAGTCTTCTTTGGATAAAACAGAAACTTTGCTTCTGTGGTATGTGTGTTTAGGCAGATTAAATTCATGTTTGATTACAAACTCCAGGGTAGAAGGAAAATATATATCTTCTTGAAGACTAGGAGTTCCCAATGGGAGGAAGAGAAAAAAAAAATCATTAGCTAATACCCTGAGGGCTGCCGTCTCTAGGAAAGTCTAAATAGATCTCATCATGGTACCCCTGTGCTCAGAGACCCTCTGTGGATGGCTCCCCATCTCCCCAGAATATCCATGCTCCCTAGCATGGCACTCACGACCCTCTTATCTGAATCCAAAATATTTTCTCTTCCTCCTTCTCCTCTTGTACCCTCCCCTAAGTCACACAGCAGAGGGCTTAGTCGCAACACCTTCTGAGCTTTGCTGCCTGAGGGCCTTCATCCCTCCCCTTCTTTACCTGTTGGAAAATGCTAATCAATCTTTAAAGCCCAATTGAAATGGCTAAATGCCCTCTAAGCCCTTTCCTAGCACCTTGTTTCTGCCCCCTTCCACCACCCCCCCCCCCCCCCCCCCGTCCCCCGAGGGCCTCTCACTGCTGTGGCCTCTCCCGTTGCGTTGCGGAGCACAGGCTCCGGATGCGCAGGCTCAGCGGCCATGGCTCACGGGCCCAGCCGCTCCGCAGCATGTGGGATCCTCCCGGACTGGGGCACGAACCCGTGTCCCCCGCATCGGCAGGTGGACTCTCAACCACTGCGCCACCAGGGAAGCCCAGCCCTGGACATTCTTAATGCCTTACCATCTAAGATCCTAACAGTGGAGTTAATTTCACTCTGCAATGTTGTGGTTTTCAGAGGTGTGTTTACCTGCTGATGTCTATTCTCCAGGAATAACTTACTGGGAAGCCTGATATATACCCGATGAAAACTACAACTGCTCAAGGAAGCAGAGCTGGGGAACCCTGTACTCAAGACTTCTCTGTCCAATTTCTTTCACTGTTTAAGCCTCTAAGGAATATTGAGACAGTGCAACGTTTCCATTTTATAGAACAGGTATCTGGCTGCTGGGGTGACTAATGAAAAGAGGAGGGAGACACGCTAGCTGGCATTCTCTGCCCCTCAGACTGGGTCTCTCCAGAGAAAGGCAAGCCTGCAGAGAGAGAGAATATTTCCATGTGACGGTGGAGGAGGGAAGCCCATCCACCACTACTGAACACCGTGCAAGACCACTTGCCTCATTTCTTCCTTCACATCACCTTCTTTCTTATCTCTGTCTTTGCTTATAATATCTCATCCATTACAACATTCATCTTTCCATCTGGCCCATACAGGAATTATGTGAGGTCTGGCTTACATTGGGTCTGGCTTCACAGATTTCATAGGGAACCAAACTTGCTCTGAAATGGATGGCTGATGACCTTCCAGCTCAAACCCTCCTACTTCTACTCTAGAAAACAGATTCATCTTTCTGGTCACGCTCTGGACCAGCATATAGTAAAAAATGAATACTTACCAATGATTCAAGGAGCCTAAAAAGACATAAGGGTTCTCCTCTGTGAGAAGATTATCACGTAATTGATTTTCCAAGCCAGACAGGGGTGAGGCAGAATTGTCCTGGGCAAACTGAGGTGTGCAGTCTCCCTACCCACTGGGGTCTTAGCATTTTGCCTGTTGTTGCATTGCTAATTCAGGTGTTTATAGTTTTTAGTTTCTGCTGTCCTGTCTTTGGGGCAGACTCCCAGGATGAATGCCTGAGGCTGCCCCTTCCCACGACTAAATAAAAAATGCAGGCAGAAAAAGCTTTGTATTTGGCACACCCTGGTGCAGTGGCCAAAGAAACGGAAGTTCTGTCCACAGGCGAGTGGACCCAAATTTGATTCGGTAACAGATTTTCCTCCTAATTCAATGTAATCCCAATTAAAATCCGAGCCAGAATTTTGTGGAGATTGATAAGCTGATTCCTTTTAAAGGAGAAATAAGAAACCTAAAATAGTTAAGACAACTTTTAAAGAAGAACAAAGTTGTAGGATTTACACTCCCAGATGATAACACTTTTTAGAAAGCAGTAGTCATTATGACATGGTGCCGTTGTTCCAAGAGTGGATGATATGCCAGGGAACAGATTAAAGAGTGCAGAAATAGAACCATACATATATTGATATTGGATATAACCTAAGTTTGCACTGTGGACTAGTTAAGAAAAAGTACTCTTTTGAATAATTGATGCTGAATCAATTGGATATTTATATGGAAAAATAAAATCTTGATTGCTAACTTTCAGCATACCCAAAAATCAAGTTAAGGTGGATTGTAGTTCTAAATGTGAACAACAAAAAATAACGCTTTTTGAAGATAATGTAAGAGCATAACTTTGTGACATCTGGTTAAAAAAAGTTTTCTTTAACAGAAAACAAAAGCACTAACCATAAAGGAACATATTGATAAATGGACTATTTTAAAATTAGGAAGCTGTATTTCTTGTTAGGAAGGTCAACAAGACGGGGGTTCCCCATCCTAGCCTCTCCCTATCCACATACACAATGCAAAGCCTGAAACTAACCCTAGCCACTGAGGTCTCTTTGCCATTCCCCAATCCCTCTGGACTTTTCCTTATTTGAGGCCTTTGCTCTAAGTATCCCCCTCCTTGGATGCTCTTAACCCCACCTCTCTCTGGTAAATCAGCAAAGGCCTATCTTGGGCCAACCATCCTCTGGCCTGTGCCCAGTGATACTCATTAGTGCATGATGAGGAAGTCCTGATGGGGGTGCTGAGTCTCTTTTACCACTGTAATGGCACCCTCAACAGTGCCAGCATTGCACCAAGCACACAGTGGCACTCAGTAGAAGATGCTGAATTGAAATACATTTCTCTCCCAAGAGATATATACAGAGAAGCTCCAACTCAGTGGGGTTAAAAACTAGGCTCTGATCTACTTACTCGCTGAAGATTGAGACAGAAATTTCTCTTAGGCCAATTAATTACATTTGAACCTGTTGCCTAAGAACAATTCAACACATGTGTACAGCACCCTGATCCTGTATCTCTCTAGTTACCTACATCTTGGTCTTTGTAAGCCCTTCCATGGAAATAAATAAATAAATCAAATCAAATCAAATCAGGAAGCTGTATCATCAAAAGGCAAAACAGGAGTGAAAAATAAAATAACAGATTATGAGAAGATATTTCAATTCACATGTCTGTCAAAAGATTCCTATTCAGAATATAGAAAATACTTCTACAAATTCATAATAAAAAGACAGGCAATCTAAAAATAGACAAGATCCAAATCTAAACAATCTAAAAATGGGCAAAAGATATGAAGTGGACCTTCATAAAAGAAGATATCTAATAAACATTTAAATAGATGTTCAACCTCATCTGTCAGAGTAAAATGCAAATTTAAACCATAAGTATGTGGAATTATACACATAATCATTATGGCTAACTTAAAAAGAGTGACAGTACCAAGTGTTGAAATACCAAATATGGAATAACTCAAACTCCCATACATTGCTGGTAGGAGTGAGTGTAAACTGGTGACATAACTCTGGAAAATATTTAACCATATCTGGAAAGGTGTTTGGTGGTTGAGTATATGCTTAATATATACATGTCCTGTCATCCATGTGTGTATATCTATCTATCTATCTATCTCTATCAATCTATCCATCTATCTTTATCTGTCTATCTATCTATCTATCTATCTATCTATATGTACCATCTACCTGTAAAACCTCAAGTTCACACTGATACCTCCAATTGCAGTCCAACACCACAGGGTTTTTCTAGCTTCCAACATTCCATATTTTTCTATGGAAGCTTCTCCAACAGTAAGGGAGATGGCTTCCATTATCTTCAATACATTTACTTATTTGCTAAATCCTTCCTTAGGTCACCATTCTTCTAGCTACGTGGCTAACTCAGTCCTCGTCCGGTTGACCCTGACTTGTGGGCTGACCTCTTGAACCCAGTTCTACCAAACATGCTGGTTGAGTCCACAGTCTTGGCCCCAGCCCTGGTCCCAAAGAACATACTGGGTGAGTCCCTGATCTTGACCCCAGCCCCAGCCTTGGTAAACACACCAAACAAATGGCCAGCTAAATCCCTGGCCCTGAGCCAGCAAACTTGCCTGTTGAAATCCAGGCATTGGCTGGGAGAAGGAGAACAAATATTGACTGCATAAAACAATGAATCAATAAGGCAGAGCCTGAGATGAGAACTTCTCTCATACATAGCTCCTTTGGGAAGTGACCCCAGAGATCATGACTGAGAGGCAGCCGAGTGAGACGGAAAAGGAGGAGGCTCGAACAGAAGCATGCAGAATAAGGTCGGTATAGTGGGCGATGGGGATAGCTTCTCCCGAACTGACTGACGTGCCTGCAGAACGGCTCCCAGAATCAGCCGCTGGAAGGAAGGGTGGCAGAAGCATTTAAACATCTGCCTTCCACCCTGCATTGGTGGAAAGTTGTCACCCAGAGTGTTCACTGCCCCGCACTTGCGAGCCTCAGGCAAATGTGCAGGCTGAGCCAACCCCTGACCTGAGATGACACCCAAGGAGGAGCCTGTGTGCAGAAAGCAAGAAGTGAGGAGACACAGAGCAGTTGTTGAGAGAGTGAAATGAGTCCAAGCCCGCAGCAAGCTCCCTGCCCGAGCCCAGGGTGAAATCAGAGGAGAGCCCAAGAGGATGCTTGTCAGCTTCAAGTGACCTCACCAGTTCTTTGCCCCCAGTTGACAAGGGAATGAATTGTGCTCACAGATACGAACACATTAGTGGAAGGATGTGTTTTTCTTTTAAAAAAAAAAACTTTTAAATTTATATTGGGGTATAGCCAATTAACAATATTGTGATAATTTCAGGGGCACAGCAAAGCGACTCAGCCATACATATACATGTAACCATTCTCCCCAAACTCCCCTGCCATCCAGGCTGCCACATAACATTGAGCAGAGTTCCCTGTGCTATACAGTAGGTCCTTGTTGGTTATCCATTTTAAATGTAGCAGTGTGTACATGTCAGTCCCAAACTCCCTAACTATCCTTTCTGCCCCACCCTTCCCTCTGGTAACCATAAGTTCATTCTCTAAGGTCTGTGAGTCTGTTTCTGTTTTGTAAATACGTTCATTTGTATCATTTCTTTTTAGATTCTGCACACAAGGCATACCATACGATATTTCTCTTTCTCTGCCTAACTTACTTCACTCAGTATGACAATCTCTAGGTCTATCCATGTTGCTGCAGATGGCATTGTTTCATTCTTTTTAGTGGCTGAGTAATATTCCAGTGTATATATGTACCACATCTTCTTCATCCATTCCTTTGTCAATGGACATTTAGGTCGCTTCCGTGTCTTGGCTTGTAAACAGTGCTGGGGTGCATGTATCCTTTCAGACAATGTTTTTCTCTGGATATACGCCCAGGAGTGGGATTGCAAGGTCATATGCTAGCTCTATTTTTATGGGGATTTTCAAAATATTAATATTCAAGTTAAGGCACATAAAACATCAACAACTTAAATAAGATGACATATCACTTAACACATTTATGTTTAATGTCATTAATAATGTTCATTGTGATTTGAAATACAACGACATAATCCCAGAGTGCCTCTGGGTAATGCTCGGGGAAAACAAATGGATTGTGTCTTGTGCTGTGCCCTGGTGCCAGTTTAGGGTGAGTCTCTTGCCTTTGGAATTTAGGATTTGTGTCTAGGTAGTTCATGAAACCCTGGGCCCAGATCTCTGGAGCCAGCTTGACCTTGAGGCTGTGGAAGAGAACGGTTAGAACTGGACGGAGCCTACTGTGGTTGGAAAGCACTCCTTTTGCCCAGCTGACATTTAGGTGCCTTATTTAGATGCCTGGGGTTTAGGTGTGCTACCCTGGACTTCAATGGAAAGCTCATCTTCAGACAGGTTATATACCTGACTTGCAGGTGTTTGTCATTAGGCTGGGCTCCTGGCTGGCTCAGTGGTTTTAATTCTAGGCACTTTCTTCCTGGCCCTACCCTAGCCAACAGATGTGGCCAAGTTCCTAGGAGACATGGCTCCTAGAGCAGGAGAGAATTTATGAGGTTGTCCGCCAGATCCTCTCACTTCCTGACTGTGACACAGAACAACTTCCACTTTTGTATGGGGCATCTTAATGCCAGAGAGAGAAATTGACTTGCTATAAGTGACTCAGAGAGTCAGGGTCAGTTCTGGGATCAGAGCCCAGAAACATTGCCTTGCTATGTTTCCGTGTTTGTACTGGAATCATGGTATTTCTCCAACCAATGACAGCCCCCCTGGACTTGGGTCAGCAGGACAATAATCTTCTTTCCCTTAATGAGGGGTCTGGTCTTTGTGCCTTGGTGCTGTGGGTCTCCTGTCTGAAAAAGGAGCCAGCTATGCTCACGAAGTACAAGAGAATCTTGACCTTAAGAGGCTATTAAGGAAAGGAGATTCCATGCCTTCAAATGGATTTTGCAAATTCTTGAGATTGGGGGCTGAGGGTATAGTGACAGAGATGAATTCATTCTGTGTCTCAAGGGTGCAAGCCCTGTAGATATTGGTTTGCAAGATTATAAGAGAAGGGTCTGTGTCTTGGTCAATTATACTCAACCTTCTACAACATTTAACCTATCACTCTTTCTGGCCCATTCTTCCTCACTTCATCTCCACTCCCACCCTGTACCATTTATGTCCCCATCATTTCCCCTGCACCATGGCAGCAGCCTGCTCTCAGGCCTCTATCTCTCACACTCCATCCTGTACTCAGATACTAGGTTATTCTTCCTGATGCTCGCCTCTGAATGTGATATCCTCCTTCTCTCCTATTTCAAACCTTTCGGTGCATCTCTATTACCTGCTGACTTCCCAATCTGAAATTCAAGAGCCCCTACAACCTGGCTCCAACCTGCATTTCTAAAACTCTGACTCCTCTTTCTTCCCAGAGCCCAGCCAGATGGGATTCTTTCCTCTGGCCCCCTCCCCTTATCTCCCTCCTGTATCAGTTCTGAAGAATCCTTTCATTTCCCATCATATTCCAATCTCTCAAGACCGGTCCTGTTGAAGGCTCATCTCCAGTAAAGAACCTTAAGTGGACCTCTAAGTTATAGACATCTAGTTTCCTGTTAGACTCAGTTTCATTTCTGGGACATTACTCTGGGTTTGAGAATTAATTAGATGGAGAAAACCTGGGGCTATGGAGAACAGTTTGCAGACTGTTGCAAGAGATCAAGAGAGAGACCAGGCAAAGGTAAGTGTGGAGAGAAAAGCAATAGGAATCTAGATTCTATTAAATAAGGGCAGGTGATTTAGGGACTGGAGCCACAGGGTTGGAACAGTCTGGTCTGGTCCTTCTAGGTTCTCCGTAATCCTCAGCTGAGTCCAAAAGACTCAATTTAGAGGATGATCCTCACACCCCCAATTGTCACTCATTGCTGCCATTTTCTCCCTTCCTGCCAAATGTTACCCCATGAAAAATAAGACCAAGTAGTTTAAAATTATATAGATTTTTTCTTTGAAAATACCATAGTCATTTAATAACATTAATTTCCATCACAGTACTACATAGCACACATCGACTTACAGGAGCACTGATTTCCTAAGAATCCAAAGGTGTTTCACTCTGATGATCAGTGGAAGGACCTCAGGATACTACAGGCAGGTAGGAGGGAGAACAGTGCCATCTTACCATGAGCTTAATGGAGCTCACAAAGGAAAACTCGTCACCAGATGTTGTGTTTTTACATTCATTAGGATTTATGGCAGATAAAGTTAAAACATCAATAACTTAAATATAATTATTGTTTAAGAAACTATGTGTTTTAAATTATTAAACAAAGAACCTCTTTTTGGACATTATAATAAAATAATACAGCTGGGGAAGGGTGGGGGGAAATAAATAAGATTTTCCAGGGCTCTGACTGTCTCTCAGTCCAGGTACAAAGGTTCAAGCCTTCAGGGCTTGGGGCTTTCGATCCAGGAGCTCTATGGAATTCTGGACCCACTTCTGCTTGGGGTCAGCACAGACCTCCTTGCCCTCTTTGGTCTTGAAGCTGTGGGGAAAAGAGGGCACAGTTAAATGGAGTGTCTTGAGGATTTTGCCCAGGAGCTTGGCCCGTTGGCCCCTGGACATGATTAGCCCTTGCTCCCTGGGTGAGGAGCCTGGATGGGGACAGGAAGAAGGGGAAAAGGGAGGAAGAGGTCTCTCTTCCAGAAAGGAAGTTCTGTTGCTACTGCTCCAGGGGAAGCCTTCCTTTAGCTCCTGGCTAAAGGAACTTGGATGATCTGACCAAGCTTCCAGAAGAGCCTGGAGTGAGTATGGATTCCTTCTCATGGGCTTCATTTGTCTATGGGGTAAAGGGTCCTTTGGATTAGATGGCATATTTATCTGACTCATTTGGAAGTATAGAACTCAGATAGAATGTTTGGCTGACGGTGCCCGGGCATGGTCCACTCACATCACAGCTTCCTGGGGACACCGGCTGTTGGTGATTCTTGTGTAGCTGTCCAGCTTCTTGAAGGGGATCTTCTTACTGATCACAATAAAGCAGCAAGTGATTCGGTTGGAAACTGAATCTGAAAAACATTTTGCAAAGCATCAGAGAGTTATAATGTATTGTGAGCCTGCATTTGTAAGAGAAGAAGGAGAAGGGAGAAGACAAAGCAAATACACAAGTTCTAACTAAGACCTACCATTCCCTAGTTCAGAGCTTTAGTCCAGATCCCATAGATAAAATGTTATCTGTGAGTCAGTTTCCTCTGCTGAACTATGGAGCCCCTCATTGTTGACTGCAGATGGCGAAATCTTGAGTAACAAGATTAATCCTTGTAGCGTGATTCGGAGGGTCTACAGATCCAAAACCTCTGACCCTGGGAAGGTAAGTTCTAAGACCTTGCTTCCCAGCTATTTGTCCCCATGGGCTTAGAGCCAACCTAAGTCACATGCTGAGATGCCTCTGGGTCCTTATCCTCCTTACACAGCCACCCTTCTGGGAGGTACCCTGGACTGTAATCCAACATTTGAAACCTCCAGCGAGAGTTTCTTCCTCTCTACTACTGCCCTAAATGTCCTTCCTATCCACAATGAGAAATGGTTCTTCCTTCTGTGCCACATCTCCAAACAAGGTGAGGATTGTTGAGATAGCAGCTGCATTTAATGTCCCAAAGCTGGTGTCGAGAAAGATCGTGGAGCCTGGCTCCAGTGGCCTGGGCTTCTAGTTCTGGTTCTGCCTCTGACCAGTTGTGACATGCCAGCTCTTCTTAATTCCCCTCTGGATTTCATTCTCTCCATCTTTTTAATGTAGGCTATGCAGCAAGCATGGGATGACTCATGCCAGGTGTTAGTACCTGGGGTAGTTAAAATGTTAAGGCTTAAGAAGAGAGGAGGCTTACCTGGCTGAGCCAGCACCTGGGTGCTGAAGGCAGCTGCTGTGAGTAGCAGACACAGAAGTGCTGCAGAGACCTTCATACCGGAGGGTGAGCACGGGAGCTTCAGCCTGAGAACTGGAGGTTTCTGAGTTGGTCTCAGCTTCTCTGCAACTCTGGCTCCTCTGGCTGATCTGCCTGCCTTTTATAGGGAGCAGAGCACATGGGCAGGGTCATGTTTAAGGAAGGATAAAATAGGCCCCTAAATGTGGTGAGTAGGTACCAGATCCTGGTGGTGATTTCCAAACACCGAGAAAAGGAAGTCGTGCAGTTTCCATCATTTGTTTAGATGGTGGGGCAGTGGTGGAAGGGTATGTGGTTATGCCCAGTAAAGTGTAGGAAGTGACCTTATTGGCCCATTAAGGGCTCTGATTTCTTTGAAATGGAACATGATCTGTTGGAAAGGAAGAGTAGAAGCTGAGTTCCTAACAGTGAAGAGAACCAAGTGCCTGACCCTCCCCATGTCCCGGGAGGTCTGGGATGGGGCCCTAAGGCTTTGCCTGGTCTCTTTATCAGATTCGTGTCCCGGCCATCCTAAATCAGTCAGGCTCCTTTAGAACCTCATACAGGTAGCTTGATAGAGCCTTAGCAGAATGATAGAATCCAGGAATCTTCAAGTCTTAATGCCCTGGAATGTTCTGTTGTGGAGCCTAAGAACTGGGCGGCAAGTACCGATCTTTTAGGCTGGTGATTTCCAAATATTTTATCTAGACACTAAAGTTTCTTTCCAAGTGAAATGATATGCGGAAGCTCAATATATCATGCAGATTCAGGTAGAATGGGTCTGTTTGAAAAGGGTCTTTTTCTTTTGGTGTCAAATCTTTTGCCCATTAAAAAAATTTTTTTTTCTTACAGTTGACTTTAAGAAGTGCTTTGTATATTTTGCATTCAAGTCCTTTACCAGATATGTGCATTGCAAATATTTTCTCCACAGGCTGTAGCTTATATTCTTAACAATGGCTTTCATAGAGCAGAAGTTTTAAATTTTAATAAAGTCCAATTTATCAATTTTTTTTCTTTCATAGATGTTGCTTTTGGTATTATAGCTAAAATCTCATCATCAAACCCAAGTTTGCATATCACCTTTTCAATGAATATTTCCAGATTTTCCACAAATCATTCAATATTCTCCAATAATCTTGAATGTTAAAGACTCCACAGGAGTCCATATATAAAGGCACCATAATTAATTAAAGAATTTCAGTTGGGAATTATATAATTTCCATTTTTTCACAATCATAAACAATAATTATGAGAAAACTGATGTAATATTATCATTAATGTCTCCATTCAATTCCATAGCTAAGGGATTAATCAATCAAAATGTGTGGATAGAGATACACCAGAAATACATCTACACGTGGAACAACTCCTGCAGAACACCTACTGAACGCTGGCAGAAGACCTTAGACCTCCCAAAAGGCAAGAAACTCCCCACGTACCTGGGTAGGGCAAAAGAAAAAAGAAAAAACAGAGACAAAAGAATACGGACAGGACCTGCACCAGTGGGAGGGAGCTGTGAAGGAGGAAAGGTTTCCACACACTAGCAGCCCCTTCGCGGGCGGAGACTGCAGGTGGCGGAGGGGGGAAGCTTCGGAGCTGCGGAGGAGAGCGCAGCCACAGGGGTGCGGAGGGCAAAGCGGGTAGATTCCCGCACAGAGGATCGGTGCCGACCAGCACTCACCAGACCAGAGGCTTGTCTGCTCACCCGCCGGGGCGGGCGGGGCTGTGAGCTGAGGCTCGGGCTTCGGTCGGTCGGAGCGCCAGGAGAGGACTGGGGTTGGCGCCGTGAACACAGCCTGCAGCGGGTTAGTGCACCACGGCTAGCCGGGAGGGAGTCTGGGAAAAAGTCTGGCCTAAGACACAAGAGATCATTGTCTTGGGGTGCGCGAGGAGAGGGGATTCACAGCACCACCTAAATGAGCTGCAGAGATGGGCGTGAGCCGCGGCTACCAGCGTGAACCCCAGAGACGGGCATGGGACCCTAAGGCTGCTGCTGCCACCACCAAGAAGCCTGTGTGCGAGCACAGGTCACTCTCCACACCCCCCTTCATGGGAGCCTGTGCAGCCCGCCCCTGCCAGGGTCCCGGGATCCAGCGACAACTTCCCCGGGAGAACGCACAGCGCGCCTCAGGCTGGTGCAACGTCATGCTGGCCTCTGCCGCCGCAGGCTTGCCCTGCATCGGTGCCCCTCCCTACCCCCGGCCTGAGTGAGCCAGAGCCCCCTAATCAGCTGCTACTTTAACTCCGTCCTGTCTGAGGTGGGAACAGATGCCCTCAAGCGACCTACACGCAGAGGCAGGTCCAAATCCAAAGCTGAACCCTGGGAGCTGTGCGAACGAAGAAGAGAAAGGGAAATCTCTACCGGCAGCCTCAGGAGCAGCAGATTAAATCTCCACAATTAACTTGATGTACCCTGCATCTGTGGAATACCTGAATAGACAAGGAATCACCCCAAAATTGAGCTGGTAGACTTTGGGAGCAACTGTAGACTTGGGGTTTGCTGTATACGACTGACTATTTTCTGATTTTTATGTTTATCTTAGTATAGTTTTTAGTGCTTGTTATCAGTAGTGGATTTGTTTATTGGTTGGGTTGCTATCTTCTTTTTTTTAATTGCTTTTTAAAATATTTTATTTTAATAATTAAAAAAAATTTTTTTTCTAATAAATTTTTTTCCCTTTCATTCCTTCTTTTCTGCCTTTTATTCTGAGCTGTGTGGATGACAGGGTCTTGGTGCTCCAGCTGGGTGTCAGGCCTGAGCCTCAGAGGTGGGAGAGCCAAGTTCAGGAAATTGAACCACCAGAGACCTCCCAGCCCCATGTAATGTCAATTGGTGAGAGCTCTCCCAGAGACCTCCATCTCAAAGCTAAGACCCAGCTCCACTCAATGACCAGCAAGGTACAGTGCTGGACACCCCATGACAAACAACTAGCAAGACAGGAACACAACACCACCCATTAGCAGAGTCGCTGACCAAAATCAGAATAACATCACACACACCCCAAAACACACCACAGGACTTGGTCCTGCCCACCAAAAGACAAGATCCAACCTCATCCAACAGAACACAGGCACTAGACCCCTCCACTAGGAAGGCTACACAACTCACTGAACCAACCTTAGCCACTGGCGGCAGACACCAAAAACAAGGGAACTACAAACCTGCAGCCTGCAAAAAGGAGACCCCAAACACAGCAAGTTAAGCAAAATGAGAAGACAGAGAAGCACACAGCAGATGAAGGAGCAAAGTAAAAACCCACCAGACCAAATAAATGAAGAGGAAATAGGCAGTCTACCTGAAAAAGAATTCAGAGGAATGATAGTAAAGATGATCCAAAATCTTGGAAATAGAATGGAGAAAATACAAGAAACGTTTAACAAGGACCTAGAAGAACTAAAGAGCAAACAAACAATGATGAACAACACAATAAATGAAATTAAAAATTCTCTACAAGGAATCAATAGCAGAATAACAGAGGCAGAAGAATGGATAAGTGATCTCGAAGATAAAATAGTGGAAATAACTACCACAGAGTGGAATAAAGAAGAAAGAATGAAAAGAATTGAGGACCGTCTCAGAGACTTCTGGGACAACATTAAACACACCAACATTCAAATTATAGGGGTCCCAGAAAAAGAAGAGAAAAAGAAAGGGACTGAGAAAATATTTGAAGAGATAATAGTTGAAAACTTCCCTAATATAGGAAAGGAAACAATCAAGTCCAGGAAAGGCAGAGAGTCCCATACAGCACAAATTCAAGGAGAAACGTACCAAGACACATATTAAGCAAACTATCAAACATTAAATAGAAAGAAAAAATATTAAAAGCAGCAAGGGAAAAACAACAAATAACACACAAGGGAATCCCCATAAGGTTAATGGCTGACCTTTCAGCAGAAACTCTGCAATCCAGAAGGAAGTGGCAGGACATACTTAAAGTGATGAAAGGGGGAAAACTACAACCAAAATTACTCTACCCAGCAAGGATCTCATTCAGACTCGACAGAGAAATTAAAAGCTTTACAGACAAGCAAAAACTGAGAGAGTTCACCACAAAACCAGCTTTACAACAAATGCTAAAGGAACTTCTCTAGGAAAGAAACACAAGAGAAGGAAAAGACCTACAATAACAAACCCAAAACAATTAAGAAAATGGTAATAGGAACATACATATTGATAACTACTTTAAATGTAAATGGATTAAGTGCTCCCACCAAAAGACATAGACTGGCTGAATGGATACAGAAACAAGACCCGTATATATGCTGTCTACAAGAGACCCACTTCAGACCTAGGGGCACACACAGAGTGAAAGTGAGGGATGGAGAAAGATATTCCATGCAAATGGAAATCAAAAGAAAGCTGGAGTGCCAATTCTCATATCAGACAAAATAGAGTTTAAAATAAAGACTATTACAAGAGACAAAGAAGGACACTACATAACGATCAAGGGATCAATCCAAGAAGTTAGAACAATTGTAAATATTGATGCACCCAACATAGGAGCACCTCAATACATAAGGCAAATGCTAACAGCCATAAAAGGGGAAATCGACAGTAACACAATCATAGTAGGGGACTTTAACACCCCACTTTCACCAATGGACAGGTCATCCAAAATGAAAATAAATAAGGAAGCACAAGCTTTAAATGATACATTAAACAACATGGAATTAATTGATATTTATAGGACATTCCATCCAAAAACAACAGAGTACACTTTCTTCTCAAGTACTAATGGAACATTTTCTATGATAGATCATATCTTGGATCACAAATCAAGCCTTGGTAAATTTAAGAATATTGAAATCATATCAAGTGTCTTTTCCAACCACAACACTGTGAGACTACATATCAATTACAGAAAAAAAACTGTAAAACATACAAACACATGGAGGATAAACAGTGCACTACTGAATAACCAAGAGATCACTGAAGAAATCAAAGAGGAAATAAAAAAATATCTAGAAACAAATGACAATGAAAACACAATGACCCAAAACTTATGGGATGCAGCAAAGGCAGTTCTAACAAGGAATTTTATAGCAATACAATCCTAACCCAAGAAACATCTCAAATAAACAACCTAACCTTATACCTAAAGCAATTTGAGAAAGAAGAACAAAGAAACCCCCAAAGTTAGCAGAAGGAAAGAAATCATAAAGATCAGATCCAAAATAAATGGAAAAGAAATGAAGGAAACAATCACAAAGATCAATAAAACTAAAAGCTGGTTCTTTGAAAAGATAAACGAATTTGATAGACCATTAGCCAGCCTCATCAAGAAAAAAATGAAGAAGACTGAAATCAATAGAATTAGAAATGAAAAAGAAGTAACAACTGACAGTGCAGAAATGCAAAGGATCATGAGAGATTACTACAAGCAACTAGATGCCAATAAAATGGACAGGAAGGAATGGACAAATTCTTTGGAAAGCACAACCTCCTGAGACTGAACCAGGAAGAAATAGAAAATATAAACAGAACAATCACAAGCACTGAAACTGAAACTGTGATTAAAAACTTCCAACAAACAAAAGCCCAGGACCAGATGGCTTCACAGGCGAATTTGATCACACATTTAGAGAAGAGCTAACACCTATCCTTCTCAAACTCTTCCAAAATATAGCAGAGGGAGGAACACTCCCAAACTCATTCTACGAAGCCACCATCACCCTGATACCAAAACCAGACAAAGATGTCACAAAAAAGAGAAAACTACAGGCCAATATCACTGATGAACATAGGTGTAAAAATCCTCAACAAGATACTAGCAAACAGAATCCAACAGCACATTAAAAGGATCATACACCATGATCAAGTGGGGTTTATCCCAGGAATGCAAGGACTCTTCAATATATGCACATTAATCAATGTGATAAACCATATTAACAAACTGAAGGAGAAAAAACCATATGATCATCTCAATAGATGCAGAAAAAGCTTTCGACAAAATTCAACACTGATTTATGATAAAAACCCTCCAGAAATTAGGCATAGAGGGAACTTACGTCAACATAATAAAGGCCATATATGATGAACCCACAGCCAATATCATTCTCAATGCTGAAATACTGAAACCATTTCCACTAAGATCGGGAACAAGACAAGGTTGCCCACTCTCACCACTATTATTCAACATAATTTTGGAAGTTTTAGTCACAGCAATCAGAGAAGAAAAAGAAATAAAATGAATCCAAATCAGAAGAGAGGAAGTAAAGCTGTCACTGTTTGCAGATGACATGATACTATACATAGAGAATCCTAAAGGTGCTACAAGAAAACTACTAGAGCTAATCAATGAATTTGATAAAGTAGCAAGATACAAAATTAATGCAAAGAAATCTCTTGCATTGCTCTATACTAATGATGAAAAATATGAAAGAAAAATTAAGGAAACACTCCCATTTACCATTACAACACAAAGAATAAAATATCTAGGAATAAATCTACCTAAGGAGACAAAAGACCTGTATGCAGAAAACTATAAGACACTGATGAAAGAAATTAAAGATGGTACAAATAGATGGAGAGATATACCATGTTCTTGGATTGGAATAATCAACATTGTGAAAATGACTATACTACCCAAAGCAATCTACAGATTCAATGCAATCCCTGTCAAACTACCACTGGCATTTTTCACAGAACTAGAAGAAAAAATTTCACAATTTGTATGGAAACACTAAAGACCCCAAATAGCCAAAGCAATCTTGAGAAAGCAAAATGGAGCTGGAGGAATCGGAGTCCCTGACTTCAGACTATACTACAAAGCTACAGTAATCAAGACAGTATGGTACTGGCACAAAAACAGAAATATAGATCAATGGAACAGGATAGAAAGCCCAGAGATAAACCCACGCACATATGGTCACCCTATCTTTGATAAAGGAGGCAAGGATATACAGTGGAGAAAAGACAGCCTCTTCAATAAGTGGTGCTGGGAAAACTGGACAGCTACATGTAAAAGAATGAAATTAGAACACTCCCTAACACCATACACAAAAATAAACTCAAAATAGATTAAAGACCTAAATGTAAGAGCAGACACTATGAAACTTTTAGAGGAAAACATAAACAGAACACTCTATGACATAAATCACAGGAAGATCCTTTTTGACCCACCTCCTAGAGAAATGGAGATAAAAACAAAACTAAACAAATGGACCTAATGAAACTTAACAGATTTTGCACAGCAAAGGGAACCATAAACAAGATGAAAAGACAGCTCTCAGACTGGGAGAAAATATTTGGAAACGAAGCAACTGACAAAGGATTAATCTCCAAAATATACAAGCAGCTCACGCAACTTAATATCAAAAAAACAAACAACCCAATCCGAAAATGGTCAGCAGAACTAAATAGACATTTCTCCAAAGAAGATATACAGATTGCCAACAAACACATGAAAGGATGCTCAACATCACTAATCATTAGAGAAATGAAAATCAAAACTACAATGAGGGGCTTCCCTGGTGGCACCGTTGTTGGGGGTCCACCTGCCAATGCAGGGGACACAGGTTCGTACCCCAGTCCGGGAAGATCCCATATGCCGCGGAGCGGCTAGGCCTGTGAGCCATGGCCACTGAGCCTGCGTGTCCGGACCCTGTGCTCTGCAATGGGAAAGGCCACGTGAGTGAGAGGCCTGCGTACAGCAAAAAAAACAAAAACAAAACAACAAAACTACAATGAGGTATTACCTCACACTGTCAGAATGGCCATCATCAAAAAATCTACAAACAGGGGCTTCCCTGGTGGCGCAGTGGTTGAGAGTCCGCCTGCCAATGCAGGGGACACGGGTTCGTGCCCTGGTCCAGGAAGATCCCACATGCCGCGAAGCGGCTAGGCCCGTGAGCCATGGTCGCTGAGCCTGCGTGTCTGGAGCCTGTGCTCCGCAACGGGAGAGGCCACAACAGTGAGAAGCCCATGTACCAAAAAAAAAAAAAAATCTACAAACAGTAAATGCGGGAGAGGGTGTGGAGAAAAGGGAACCCTCCTGCAATGTTGGTGGGAATGTAAATTGATACAGCCACTATGGAGAACAGTATGGAGGTTCCTTAAAAAACTAAAAATAGAACTACCATATGACCCAGCAATCCCACTTCTGGGCATATACCCTGAGAAAACCATAGTTCAACAAGAGTCACGTACCACAATGTTCATTGCAGCACTATTTACAATAGCCAGGACATGGAAGCAACCCAAGTGTCCATTGACAGATAAATGGATAAAGAAGATTTGGCATTTATATACAATGGAATATTACTCAGCCATAAAAAGAAACGAAATTGAGTTATTTGTAGTGAGGTGGATGGACCTAGAGTCTGTCATACAGAGTGAAGTAAGTCAGAAAGAGAAAAATAAATACTGTATGCTAACACATATATATGGTATCTAAAAAAAATATTTATGAAGAACCTAGGGGCAGGACAGAAATAAAGACACTAACGTAGAGAATGGACTTGAGGATATGGGGAGGGGGAAGGGTAAGCTGGGACGAAGTGAGAGAGTGGCATGGACTTATATATAGTATGAAATGTAAAATAGATAGCTAGTGGGAAGCAGCCGCATAGCAGAAGGATATCAGCTCACTGCTTTGTGACCACCTAGAGGGGTGGGATAGGGAGGGTGAGAGGGAGACGCAAGAGGGAGGGGATATGGGGATATATGTATACATATAGCTGATTCACTTTGTTATAAAGCAGAAACTAAAACACCACTGTAAAGCAATTATACTCCAATAAAGCTGTTAAAAAATAAATAAATGAAACTAAGAACAGATTGAAGCACTTGTTACCACTCGAAAAAGGAAGGAGGCTAGTGCAGGGGGGTTGTTACATTCTCCAGATGTTTTTTTTGTTTGTTTTTTGTTTTTTGCGGTACGTGGGCCTGTCACTGCTGTGGCCTCTCCCGCCGCGGAGCACAGGCTCCGTACGCGCAGGCTCAGCAGCCATGGCTCACGGGCCCAGCCACTCTGCGGCATGTGGGATCCTCTCGGACCGGGGCACGAACCTGTGTCCCCTGCATCGGCAGGCGGATTCTCAACCACTGCGCCACCAGGGAAGCCCTATTCTCCAGTTTTATAGGCCAGAAATCTCAATAAATTTCACAGATTGTGGGAGAGCAAAAAGAAAAAAAAACCCATCTAATCCTCGTCACAATATCTGGGACATTGCCCCTCTAGCTGGTATTCCTCCTATTTCTTTTTCCATAACACAGGCATTCCTGAAAAACCATCCCCACTGCAACATGTCTCGGTTTGGAGCCACAGGTCAAATTGGGGGAGAAATTATGAGAATTCCATTGTCTTACACTTTTGAGTCTCTGCCCAGAGACGCCGGACCGTACTTCTTCTGAAGTCCCTAAAAGTAATGACTATTAAACTTATGGAGAATTCACCATGTGCCAGTAGCCACTTTTGAAAACACTTTGTGTACCTCAGTGCATTTAAGCCTCACAAGTTGTATTAGCCCAATTCCAGATGTGGAAATTAAGGTTCAGCTTCTGACTCCTCTGCTATTTCCACATCCCATGTTGATAAGCACAGGGCTTTTATCTAGTGGACACAAGCAGGCATTTTCCCTGGTCCCAGGACAGGAACACTCAGGCCTTCACCTTGAGGAAGTTCCTAGAGGTAAGGGGCTTCATCAATTGAAGGCCATGGCCCTTGACCTATTGCTCTGACATCCACAAAAGGTGTTCAGTCGCCTCTGGACAGGGCCCCCGTGCCATCCTCCACACCCGTGAATCATCCGTAGATCTTCAAAGAGGACGTTCTACTTGGGCAGATGGAGCCTATTCAGAAGTAGGGATGAGCACAGAGTTCAGGGGTAGCTGGACAAATGTCTCTAAAATACTTCCAAGCCAATATTGGATGCAGTGTTTTTCTCTGATGCCCTGCGTACCTCTGCACTAACTGTCCACTAGAGGGAGCCAATCCTCAGCAGGTAGAACACGTGTACGCTGTGTTCACCCCTGCCCATTAGTTCTTGATGTGTGTGTGGGAGCGGGGAGGAGGGATGTCTCATCAGTGCATCTCACTGTGAGCAGTTCCCTGGAGGCCTGGCATGAGGGATCAGGGCCTCCAGCTTCTGCCTCATACAGACGGCTCCACTTGCCCTGATTGATCATTGGGATTCTGCCCATGATCTCACTTGGTGAAAGAATATGACAATTAAGCTGAGGTTTGAAAACCACAGCTCTACAAGATCTTTATCTGCCAGCTTTGATCTCTGCTGATGTTAAGATCCAAGAGCTTTATAACTAGGATTCCTGGAGTCCTTCATTCAGCCCAACAGGGGGAACTTTGGATCTGCTCATCTTTCTTATGACCAGTTTCATTTCTTCTTCCCTTTTCTACAAAAGGATTTTCAATGAAAAGGAAGTGGAGCCCCTATGCTGATCCAGCTCAGAGCCTTTCCTGTTCTTAGATTGGGCATAACTGTACCTCCTCTTCCTATCTCATTCCCGTTAGTCTTGGCACCAGATGGAAGATGTGTCCAGTCCCACTCCACTGGTTCCCTTTTTTTCTTCCAGGAAGCCCCCCACCAGGACCCCACTGCTTACTCTGCAGATTTTGGATCTCATTTCATCATTCCTTGACCGTGACCCTACTAAGAGAAAGGCTTCCCTCGCATCCTCCTAACTCTCTACCTCCTATAAAATAATGGATCACAACTCTATAAAGATCAAGCAGAGCAGCCAGGGGAGCAGAGAAGCTGAGAGAAACCCAGAAAAATCCACGGTTTTAGGAAGTGGGGGGCATGCCCCCAATGAATGGCCTTTTGACTTGGCTGCTGTCCATGCCGAGGTTCAAGACAGACAGGGCCATCCCAGCACAGGGGTTCCGGTGCCCCACTGCAGCTTGCTGGGACTCCAGGACTTCACCCGCCTGTCCAGCACCAGCCACAGACATTCCCTTCCTCACGTGCCCACCAACCCCTGCCTCCTACACAGTGAAATCTCGTGGGAGGGAGATCTATTGAAATAGCCTTTGAGATTTCTCCCTGCCTCTCACCATTCCCACCCATCTATCCTCAGCCCCAGAGATCTTATGTGAACTGAGACCTCAGAGGAATGCTGGTGACAACAGACTTAATAGTCAGGTGACACTTTTCAGTGAAGAAGAAACATAAGCAGGACCTGCCTTAAAGGATGGGGCGAGATTAGAGCAGAGGATTCTACAGAGTTATTTCAGGATGGGCAGATGAGTAGGCAAGAAGCAGAAATTTCATCTGGCTGGAATTTGGTTCAGGAATAGGAGGAAAGTTCAGAAAGTTTAGAATGCGAGCTTGGAGTCTTGTTTTAGAGGGTCTTGAATGTCAAGGTGGACAGCTGGGGTTCAATTCTGAAAGTCATAGGGAGATACTAAGGATATTTGACCAGCAGGGAAGCCAAAGTGCCATAATCAGAAGTGTGCTCTCAGAGGAGAAAGCTGTGGGCAGGATGGGGTGTGGAAGGGGGGACCTGAGAGCTGGTCTCTGCGATGATCCAGGCAAGAAGTAATGGCAAGGGTGGGGGAGAGGAGGCAGCTTGTAGGGGATTTACTGAAGATATTCAGTCATGAGGACAGAGAGGAGGGCCAGTGATGCAGGTTCTAGAACCAGCTCTCCAAACACCACAAACTGGTATTCACAGGCATGTCCACCCTATGCCCGAAATTTTCTTCCCTTTATCACTAACCCCTTAAGCCCAACTCTAGAGGTTTAGGAACAAGCATTTAAAGAGACAGGGTCTCCTCTTCCTGGATGGTTCCCTAAGATCCCCCTGCAGTATATGAGCTTGGCTTGCTGTTCTTTCAAAAAGGGGACCCAGGGCTTCCCTGGTGGCACAGTGGTTGAGAGTCCGCCTGCCGATGCAGGGGACATGGGTTCGTGCCCCGGTCCGGGAAGATCCCACATGCCGCGGAGCGGCTGGGCCCATGAGCCGTGGCCGCTGAGCCTGCGCGTCCGGAGCCTGTGCACTGCAATGGGAGACCCCACAACAGTGAGAGACCCGCATACCCAAAAAAAAAAAAAAAAAAAAAAGGGGACCCACTTGTACGGAAACCAGCCTCCCCACCAAAGTTAAAGACCAACTATCAGGACTCACACTTGCCAGTTTCAGGGAGAGATGGCTGCTGTACATAACAGTGTACTTGGGAGCGTGGGGTGCTGGAAAAGTCCAGTCCTGGGAGGCAGGAGATGTCAGTGCTGATTGCAGACGTGGCACTGACTCCCTGTGCACTCAGGCATCTCAGCTTCTCTTTCTGGGCCTCAGTTTCCCTCTCCATTCAATGGGGATAATACTGTATCACAGGCAGGAAGGGAGAGAGTCTGGTGACCTCACCACTTCCCTCAGTTCAAGGAGCCATGTCTTAGGAGAAGCTGGAAGGCACCGAGCTTCAAATCCGCACTTGGGGCCAGCCAGGGGCCTGGGTTACTATAAACCCACTCCTGGCTCACTATAAACCCACTCCTGGCTCAGCCATTGCCTGCTGATGAAAACAGAGTTTTCATCAAAGCCGCCAAGGAGGCCCCCAAAGTCCTGGGAGAAATTAACATCTTCATTCACCCTCGGACTGGGTCCAGTAGTCCCATGTGCCTCTTCAGACACCAAGATCCTATCTCCAAACGCCCATCAAGAGTGACCCCTAAACCTCCAATGGAGTGGAGGGGCACAGAGTGAGTCAGAGTACAGGTGACTAAGATGCCGCCATATGATCCACACTCAGAAACCCCTCTGGCACTAGGCAAGTCTTGGGCAGAAGGTGGGGAATGGGAAGAGGCATGAGGTGGGTTTTTGTTGTTCTTGTTGTTTTTGGACCACCTTCTGCTGCTATATCCTTGGGGTCAATAGGTAGAGATGCACTGCCACCAAATGCCACAAGTGCACAACCTCAAATAGAATCTGCTTGCACTCCCTCCTTAAAGATATCGCTCTTCATTTTTTTTTTTTTTTTTTTTTTTTTTTTGCTGTACGCGGGCTCTCACTGTTGTGGCCTCCCCCATTGTGGAGCACAGGCTCCGGACGCGCGGGCTCAGCGGCCATGGCTCACGGGCCCAGCCACTCCGCGGCATGTGGGATCTTCCCGGACCGGGGCATGAACCCGTGTCCCCTGCATCGGCAGGAGGACTCTCAACCACCGCGCTACCAGGGAAGCCCTCGCTCTTCATTTTGAAGTGGTCCTCAGCCCATTTGTCCTCTCACTCCTGTTCATGAACCTGTAAACTCAAAGCACTGGAGACTCTGGGACCTCTGATAGAGAAAAGTTCCCGCCAGGGACCAGGGACCAAACACGGATGCATGATGTGTAATTGAGCATCACCCTGTCAGATTCTTCTGCACTAAATGGTCAGCCTCTTTCCATTGTTTCTATGATTCTGTGATCTCTGAATAAACCTGGGGCAAAGCTGTAAAATGTAGCCGGGGCTTGGGATTCCCAGGCTATTCTTCCACTGACCCTGATGTTCCTTGAGTCACTTAAGAAGATGGAGACCAGCTTCCACGGCAGCAGCCTCATTTCTTTCCCAGTGCTAACTTAACCCTGCCCTCTACCAGTTTATTGTCTAGACCACAGGCTTGCCATCCACTGGCTCCTAAATGACAAGCACGTTGAGAAGCCCCCAGGAGAGGAGAGAGGGAGAGAAGGTAGAAGGATCCCTTCCCTGGGGAGGGCAGTCTGGCAGCTGGCCAGAACAGCTACAGAACTTGAGCAGTCTCGAGTCTCGTTTTAGCTTTCACACTAAGATTTCCCAAATCCGGATGAAAACCACAATGAAAGGAGAGAAATTGAGAAACCAAAGGGATTTGCTGACGGCAGTCTTTGAACTCCCCGCAGAACCTGAGTGAGGTGCCTCTCTGTGTCTGTCCTACCTGGGATCTGTCTCCCATTCCTTCTGGGGGCCCAGAGCCTTCTGCACCTCTAGTTTGTGTGAGGGTCTGAGGACCCCATGCTCCACTGTTTCCAGGAGACTCTTTCTATTTCCTCATCTATAGCATAGCTCTTCCAGAAGGTCCTACTACATCTTTACCAAGAAACATGAAGACAGCTAAAGGAACACTTCCAGTAGTCCACACCCCAGGTACCTCCCTAGCAGCCTCTGGTCACTGCATCCCCCTCATTATGAATATCCATAACTGCTAACTCAATAAATACTTACTATATGCTAATAACACACCGTTCAATGTTCAGTGTCAACTCTTTTCATTCACTCATTTTACTGATAGGGAAACTGAGGTACAGAGAGCCGAAATAAGCATCCAAGCATCCAAATCCTGGAGTTCATTAGCTTAACCACTCTCCTTCCTCCTAGACGGAGCTAAGCAGGAAAGAACACTTCCCCGGCGATTCCTAATGTCCTAAATGTCCAGTCTCAGACTGGACCCGATTCCAGATGATCTTGGGAGAATAAAATGGAGGGGAGCATAGGTAGCTCTTGGCCCAGAAATGGCCATGTCACAAAACTGGGGTCCTCCCTAACACTGTGCCCATGGAGGACATCAGTAAACAGCCTCATCACTACTTCTCATAGCCCAGTATAAGACCTCTCTATCCTTCCAACCATCCTCTTGGGTTGACACTTGCACTGAAACTCACTTGTCATCCCTGATCTTGTGCAACCCCACATTTCACAGATGAGGCAGGTGGGCCTAATGGAATCTGGGTGGATCACTTAGCAGGCAAGCCAGGATTATGCCTGCTGGACCCTGATCCCTTGCATTTCGATGAACCCACTTGTCCTCATAATAGACTTTTAGTCTTATTTCTAGTTCTTGCTTCCAGATGCACCTCTGTATCATGTCACCTCACTGGAGAATAAAAATGTCCTGGGCTTATTTAGTGACCTTGCATGTGCACTGCAGCTAAGTACAAACCTGGTCCCTAAACCATGCTGGACCATGTGTATCAGACATGATGCAATTGGTGGGGAGAGTCCCCGAGTTTAAAAAAGCTGCCGTCCTGGAAGGGCTTAAGTTCCTTCTTCTTCTAAGAGGAAATCCTGAGGTCAGAACTATGGTTCATGTTCTGTAACTTCCGTATTGTTAAGAGGTGATACAATGTTTTCAAAAAATGAAATATACAAGAGGTAGATGTTTTAAAGTCTCTTATAAATAAAGAAGAAAAATAAGTGAATTCTTAAGCTAAGGAGACTATCAATTCACAAGATAAAAAACGTAAAGCAATAGTGTATTGTTTAGCCTCCATGTGTTTGTATTTTTTACACTTTTTTCCTGTAATTGATATCTAGTCTCATAGCGTTGTGGTCAGAAAAGATACTTGATATGATTTCAATTTTCTTAAATTTACCAAGGCTTGATTTGTGACCCAAGATATGATCGATCCTGAAGAATGTTCCATGGGCACTAGAGAAGAAACTGTATTCTGTTGTTTTTACATGGAATGTCCTATAAATACCAATTAAGTCCATGTTGTTTAATGTATCATTTAAAGCTTGTGCTTCCTTATTTATTTTCATTTTGGATGACCTGTCCATTGGTGAAAGTGGGGTGTTAAAGTCCCCTACTATGATTGTGTTACTGTCGATTTCCCCTTTTATGGCTGTTAGCATTTGCCTTATGTATTGAGGTGCTCCTATGTTGGGTGCATCAATATTTACAATTGTTATATCTTGATCCTTTGATCCCTTGATCACTATATAGTGTCCTTCTTTGTCTCTTGTAATAGTCTTTATTTTAAACTCTATTTTGTCTGATATGAGAATTGCTACTCCAGCTTTCTTTTGATTTCCATTTGCATAGAATATCTTTTTCCATCCCCTCACTTTCAGTCTGTATGTGTGCCTAGGTCTGAAGTGGGTCTCTTGTAGACAGCATATATACGGGTCTTGTTTCTGTATCCATTCAGCCAGTCTATGTCTTTTGGTGGGAGCACTTAATCCATTTACATTTAAAGTAGTTATCAATATGTATGTTCCTATTACCATTTTCTTAATTGTTTTGGGTTTGTTATTGTAGGTCTTTTCCTTCTCTTGTGTTTCTTTCCTAGAGAAGTTCCTTTAGCATTTGTTGTAAAGCTGGTTTTGTGGTGCTGAACTCTCTCAGTTTTTGCTTGTCGGTAAAGCTTTTAATTTCTCTGTCGAGTCTGAATGAGATCCTTGCTGGGTAGAGTAATTTTGGTTGTAGGTTTTCCCCTTTCATCACTTTAAGTATGTCCTGCCACTCCCTTCTGGCTTGCAGAGTTTCTGCTGAAAGGTCAGCTGTTAACCTTATGGGGATTCCCTTGTGTGTTATTTGTTGTTTTCCCCTTGCTGCTTTTAACATTTTTTCTTTCTATTTAATTTTTGATACCTTGATTAATATGTGTCTTGGTGTATTTCTCCTTGGATTTATCCTGTATGGGACTCTCTGAGCTTCCAGGACTTGATTAATTATTTCCTTTCTTATACTAGGAAAGTTTTCAACTGTAATCTCTTCAAATATTTTCTCAGTCCCTTTCTTTATCTTTTCCTCTTCTGGGACCCTTATAATTTGAATGTTGGTGCATTTAGTGTTGTCCCAGAGGTCTCTGAGACGGTCCTCAATTCTTTTCATTCTTTTTTCTTTATTCTGCTCTGCGGTAGTTATTTCCACTATTTTATCTTCCAGGTCACTTATCCATTCTTCTGCCTCAGTTATTCTGCTATTGATTCATTCTAGAGAACTTTTAATTTCATTTATTGTGTTGTTCATCATTGTTTGTTTGCTCTTTAGTTCTTCTAGTTCCTTGTTAAACGCTTCTTGTATTTTCTCTATTCTATTTCCAAGACTTTGGTCATCTTTACTATCATTCCTCTGAATTCTTTTTCAGGTAGACTGCCTATTTCTTCTTCATTTGTTTGGTCTTGTGGGTTTTTACTTTGCTCCTTCATCTGCTGTGTGCTTCTCTGTCTTCTCATTTTGCTTAACTTACTGTTTTTGGGGTCTCCTTTTCACAGGCTTCAGGTTCATAGTTTCCATTGTTTTTGGTGTCTGCCGCCAGTGGCTGAGGTTGGTTCAGTGGGTTGTGTAGGCTTCCTGGTGGAGGGGACTAGTGCCTGTGTTCTGGTGGATAAGGCTGGATCTTGTCTTTCTGGTCGGCAGGACCACGTCTGGTGGTGTGTTTTGGGGTGCCTGTGACCTTATCATGATTTGAGGCAGCCTCTCTGCTAATGCATAGGGTTGTGTTCTTTTGCTAGTTGTTTGGTATGGGGTGTCCAGCACTGTACCTTGCTGGTCATTGAGTGGAGCTGGGTCTTAGCGTTGAGATGGAGATCTCTGGGAGAGCTTTTGCTGTTTGATATTACATGGGGCCAGGAGGTCTCTGGTGGATGAGTGTCCTGAAATTGGCTCTCCTACCTCAGAGGCGTAGGCCTGACACCCGGCTGAAGCATCAAGACCCTGTCAGCCACATGGCTCAAGGAGAAAGGAGAAAGAAAGAAAGAAAGAAAGAAAGAAAGAAAGAAAGAAAGAAAGAAAGAAAGAAAGAAAGAAAGAAAGAAAGAAAGAAAGAGAAAGGAAGGAAGAAAGAAACAAAGAAAGAAAGGAAGGAAGGAAGAAAGAAAGAAAGAAAGAAAGAAAGAAAGAGAAAGAAAGGAAGGAAGAAAGAAAGAAAGAAAGAAAGAAAGAAAGAGAAAGAAAGGAAGGAAGAAAGAAACAAAGAAAGAAAGGAAGGAAGGAAGAAAGAAAGAAAGAAAGAAAGAGAAAGAAAGGAAGGAAGAAAGAAAGAAAGGAAGGAAGAAAGAAACAAAGAAAGAAAGGAAGGAAGGAAGAAAGAAAGAAAGAAAGAAAGACTGAAAATAAAGTTATTAAAATAAAATAAATTTAAATTACTACAAATTTAAAAAACTAAAAAGTAAAAAAAAAAAAAAAGAAAAAAAAAAACAGACAGATAGGACCCTAGGACAAATGATAAAAGCAAAACTATACAGACAAAATCACACAAGGAAGCATACACATACACACTCACAAAAAGAGAAAAAGGAAAGAAAATATATATATATATTTTTTAAAAAAACAAAAGGAAGAGAGTAACCAAATCAATAAACAAATCTACCAATGATAATAAACTCTAAATACTAAACTAAGATAAACATAAAACCAGAAACAAATTAGACACAGAAAGCAAACCCCAAGTCTACAGTTGCTCCCAAATTCCACCGCCTCAATTTTGGGGTGATTCCTTGTGTATTCAGGTATTCCACAGATGCAGGGTACATCAATTTGATTGTGGAGTTTTAACCTGCTGCTCCTGAGGCTGCCGGTAGAGATTTCCCTTTCTCTTCTTTGTTCGCACAGTTCCCGGCGTTCAGCTTTGGGGTTCTGCATGTAGGTCGCCTGAGGACGTCTGTTCTTCGCCCAGACAGGACGGGGTAAAGGAGCAGCTGATTCGGGAGCTCTGGCACACTCAGGTCGTGGGGAGGGAGGTGTCCGGAAAGCAGGGTAAGCCTGTGGCAGCAGAGGCTGGTGTGACGTTGCACCAGCCTGAGGCGAACTGTGCGTTCTCCCGGGGAAGTTGTCGCTGGATCCCGGGACCCTGCCAGTGGCGGGCTGCACAGGCTCCCCTGAAGGGGAGTGTGGAGAGTGACCTGTGCTCGCACACAGGCTTCTTGGTGGCGGCAGCAGCAGCCCTGGCGTTTCATGCCCGTCTCTGGGGTCCGCGCTGATAGCCGTGGCTTGCGCCCGTCTCTGGAGCTCGTTTAGGCGGTGCTCTGAATCCCCTGTCCTCACACTCCCCAAAACAATGGTCTCTTGCATCTTCGGCAGGTCCAGTCTTTTCCTGGACTCCCTCCCGTCTAGCCGTGGTGCACTAACCCCCTTCAGGCTGTGTTCACGCTGCCAACCCCAGTCCTCTCCCGGCGCTCTGACCGAAGCCCGAGCCTCAGGTCCCAGCCCCACCCACCCACCCGGCGGGTGAGCAGACAAGCCTCTAGGGCTGGTGAGTGCCGGTCGGCACCAATCCTCTGTGCGGAAATCTTTCCACTTTGCCCTCCGCACCCCTGTGGCTGCGCTCTCCTCCTCGGCTCCAAAGCTCCCCCATCCGCCACCCGCAGTCTCTGCCCACGAAGGGGCTCCTAGTGTGTGGAAACCTTTCCTCCTTCACAGCTCCCTCCCACTGGTGCAGGTCCCGTCCCTATTCTTTTGTCTCTGTTTTTTCTTTTTTTCTTTTGCCCTACCTAGGTACGTGGTGGAGTTTCTTGCCTTTTGAGAGGTCTGAGGTCTTCTGCCAGCATCCAGTAGGTGTTCTGTAGGAGGTGTTCCACATGTAGATGTATTTCTGATGTATTTGTGGGGAGAAAGGTGATCGCCACGTCTTACTCTTCCGCCATCTTGAAGGTCCTCCTGTTCTTAGTTTTATGTTTGATATTTAAATATTCTTTATGGGAGAGTAGCTGTTCCTACAAGAAAATAGGTTTTGAAGTCTTCACTCTTGAGTACATTTACTTTCATGTGACGGCAAACGTTCCCAGGAGCCGTCTTCACATTTCTTCCTGAACTGGTCAAAGGGGAGTCTTAAGTCCTTGCTCCAGCTGGGGTTGGGGAGAGCATAATCCTTAAAATTGACTTTCTCAGTGGAAAACAACCTCCGTGCAAGTCCCGGGTCCCTCGCCGGCCAGGGCGCACCTTCCTGGCGGTCGGGCAGGGACCGGAGCGTGCGCGGTCTCGCGGTGCAGATCCTCAGCATGGCTCTGGGCACACGTGGGGCTCCAGCCGCTGGAAGCACAGCGGCTGCGTCAAAGACTGACTCTCCCACACCAGATGAGATGCTTTGATTGCTCCAGGCCTCAGGCAATGTGACTGATGTGCTCCAGGTACGACAGCCTCTGAGTGATGCCAGCGTCATAGCTGGCGAGTGTTCAGTGACGTCAGGCTGCTATTTTCATTTTGTAGTTTTCCACCCCAGACTTCAGCTGTGCTACCTGGGGAACTCAGTGTGAAATATTAACCCACTCATTCCCACCATCCAGGTTCGGCAGCTGTTCTGTCGGGCTCAGCTGCCTTCTGCAGCAAGGTGGGTGCTCTCTGACTTTTTTCTGCGACCTCCCAGCCAGCACTCACCCAAGGCAGATTCAATTTGCATTCGCTCTTGCTGGTGCCTGGGGAGTCTATGATCAGGATTAACTCTGATGGGGGTAGGATATGAGTACCCTGTTATGGAAACTGATGTCCTGACTTCTTACCTGGTCCCTAAGAAATAAGAATGGTCAGGTAGAAGTGCAAACTGGGAATCCAGACTCCCAGCTTTGTTTTATAGCTTGGCTGCAGAATTCATTTGATACCACACAACTAGAGAAAGAAGTGAATAGGACCTGAGAATTCATTGTCTTCTATGCTCTCCTTTCTTGGATAGAAAAACAAAGGCCCAAGGATGGACAAAATCCATCAGGCCATGTAGGCTATTAGAGGCCCATGTGTCCCAGTGCCCAGGTCCCCTGACATGTCCCGTGAGGTTCCTACTATATTGTACCCTATCAAGCCCAGGGCCTCAATTGTCCCTTTTATAAAAGAGAACCAGCTGAGATTTGGGATCAGCCTTTCCCAAAGTTTCTTGGAACTTTTTGGAAGAAGCAGTCTATAAAGTCATTTTCATATAAGAGCTCAGCATTGCAACTGACACACAGTAAAAAGTCAATAATGATGGCTGCTTTTTTGAATTTGTTCTCCATGCCAGGGACTATAGAATTTGTGCATGTTATCTAATTTAATCCTCCTGGCCAACATCTGAGGTAAGTGATTTTATGATGCTCATTATAAAGATAAAAGAAGTGCAGCTTAGAGAAGCCAAAAGCCTTCCTCATATGGGACAGAGCCCATAAAAGGGAGAGCTGCCTCTCTGTGCAGACCTGCCCTTGAACTATGCTGAACACACACCCATGTGCCTTTGTTCTAGTGCTATTTGCCTGTTGTTTCACATAATCTTCTAGTAGCAGGTGTCTTGATCCCCACTTTACTGGGGAGATTAAATGATTTCCACAGAATGCAGAGCTGGTTCCGGCAAACCAGAGCTGAAGCAAGTCTAGCAGGTAGAATAGGGTCCCCAAGCCTCACCCCCACTCTAATACATTAGGCAGAGTCTTTGGGAAAGATAACTTAGAACCTGTGCTTTCAGACATAGAGAACAGACTTATGGTTGCCAAGGGGGAGGGTAGGTGGAGGAGGGAAGGATTGGGAGTTTGGGATTAGCAGATGCAAGCTATTATATATAGAATGGATAAACAACAAGGTCCTACTGTATAGCACAGGGAACTATATTCAATATCCTGTAATAAACCATAATGGAAAAAAATATGATAAAGAATGCATATATATGTATAACTGAATCATTTTTCTGTACAGCAGAAATTAACACAACATTTTATGTCAACTATACTTCAATGAAATAAAATTTTTAAAAAGTACCTGTGCTTTTAGACATGTCTGTGGTAGTTTTAATGCACAGTCAATGAGAAGTCATATATCTAATTCAAGGATCCATTTTATGGTTGGGTACACCAAAGCCCAGTGAGAAAATGTAAATTTCCAAGAGTTACCTTCCAGGCTAGCTACAGAACCCATCCAGGGATCAGACATGCCTTAGGTCCAGGCCTGCATCCTTATAGCAGCTTCCATGTTGCTCTGCCTAGAGCCCCATTCACACCTCAGGACCAAGGTAATCATTCCCCCAACTTCAGCCGCATTGGTGGCCAACAGGTCTGCACTGAGTGCCTCTCTAGGAATTGCCTTGGGCTGTAGGGACAGCTGCCTCCCTCAAAGTCACATCCCCTTTTCTGGGGACTGCCCACACCCAATGATGGGTGATATAGACAGATAAAGGCCCGTTGCTTTTTCCTTATATGGGATAATTCTAAAGGAGCATCCCTGCTCCAGAGCACCTCATAGGATTAGTCTGGGAGCTCACTGGGATATACCCTCCAAAGTCAGAGAATAATTGTAGCATCCCTTGCCTCCCACCATTGAGAAAAGAGGCACAGTGCCTGGCAGTCAGCTTCTCTGTACTTGGGAAGACTGCTCTGACCACGCATACAAAAGGCTTCCAGTTGTGACTTCCAGGCTTCCAGGGGTGCAGAGCATGAGTGGGTTCCAGCAGGTCTGGATGTGGGGCAAGTGATCCTGCAGCTTGTGCCGTCCAACCAGCTAGACGCAGGTATTAGAGGTAATGTGGTGGGGAAGGAAGCCCACTGTGCCCCGTGGAGTCTATGACTGTTGGAGAATCACAAAATGGACCCCTGGGCTTCTGGACCAAGGCCATGCCATCTAAAGAGGAGAATTTATATCTTCTGAAAAAAGAGTTCCCAGTGTGTTTACTGCCCCTGGCAGAGACAAAGAGCCTGGCCAGAGGAATTCAAGTAGACTTGCAGCCAGAACTGCCTGTCAGGAACTGGGTTTAGTGAAACCCACCAAGTTATAAAGCCAGGTGGGCCCAGCAACAATCCATTGTGAGATTAAATCAGCGCCTTGGGACTGGGCACAAGCAGGGCCAGAGGACCCCCATCCTTAGGCACTTTCCAAAAGTGACCTCGTTAACGTAACAGATCATATTAGCTCTCATCACTGGAAATTCCAGTTTTAGGAGCTCTGTGCCAGGAACATGTATTTCTTATTATTAATTTCAACACCATAGTATTATTTACAGCCTCAAGACCAGCGGCAGCAGTGAATTAGGGTTTTCATCTAAGAGTTTGTTTCCCAGAGAAACCTTTTGATGACATCCCTGGTCCCTGGTTGGGGTCTGTGTGTAACTGAGCAGGACCCTATGGGACATCCGCACAACAGACACCACCCCCACAATGTCTTCTGCCTGCTTTTTGTCTGTAGAAAAACTTTAGTCAAAGAATAAATGTAATCAGAGGAGTGAGAAAAATGCAGAAAGAAAGGAAAGCAGTCAAACAAGACAAAATAATAACAGTTTAGCCATTAAACAAAGTCAAGGACTTTTAGTTCCTCCTCAAAGGCTATAGAGAATGTTCTGAGCCATATCCTTGGGCTGTTATGCAGATACTGAAATCCCCACCAGACTGGAAGAAGTTAACTGTATGCTGCCCATGAGCACATAGACCCCAGACCGATTGGAGCCAGAAGGTTAAAGATGTTGACTCCTGATGAACTCACCACCACCACCATTCTTCTGGTGGTTCAGAAGAATGTCTACGAGCTGATCACACACCCCACACCCCACACCCCACAACACCCTCCCTCACCCTATCTTTAAAAGCCTTTCCCTGAAAGCCTCTAGGGAGTTCAGACCTTTTAAGCACTAGCTGTCTGGACTCTTTGCTTGATGCCCTGCAATAAATGCTACACTTTCAGCCATGTACCACAATGTTCATTGCGGCTCTATTTACAATAGCCGGGAGATGGAAGCAACCTACGTGTCCATCGACAGATGACCGGATAAAGAAGATGTGGCACATATATACAATGGAATATTAGCCATAAAAAGAAACGTAATTGAGTTATTTGTAGTAAGGTGGGTGGACCTAGAGTCTGTCATACAGAGTGAAGTAAGTCAGAAAGAGAAAAACAAATACCGTATGCTAACACATATATATGGAATCTAAAAAAAAAAAGGTTCTGATGAACCTAGGGGCAACACAGGAATAAAGACGCAGACGTAGAGAATGGACTTGAGGACACAGGGAGGGGGAAGGGTAAGCTGGGACTAAGTGAGAGAGTGGCATGGACATATATACACTACCAAATGTAGAATAGATAGCTAGTGGGAAGCAGCCGCATAGCACAGGGAGATCAGCTCGGTGCTTTGTGACCACCTAGAGGGGTGGGATAGGGAGGGTGGGAGGGAAACGCAAGAGGGAGGAGATATGGGGATATATGTGTATGTATAGCTGACTCACGTTGTTATAAAGCAGAAACTAACACACCACTGTAAAGCAATTATACTCCAATAAATATGTTAAAAAATAAAGAAAAACAGTCCAAGAAAAAATGCTACACTTTCTTTGACCACAACCCGGTGTCAGTAGATGGGCTTTACTGCGAGGGCAGGCAGATCCAGGTTGAGTTCAGTAAAATGTGTGCCGTCAGAAGCTTTAAATACCTCCAATGTTTCGTGCCCACCATTTCACACTCCAGGGGCAGATGATGCTGTGCCCTGTTAGAGGTGAACTGGGCTCAGGGTTCCTTGAATGAGAAGAGAGAACGCTTGGCAGTAGTGCTGTGAGCAAACTCTGTTTAGTCTTTCACAAATGGAAGACACTCCCCGCTGCCACTCTCTTTTCTTGATCCCATCTTCAAGATTTTCCTGGCACCAGCGGGTCTGCTGATCCCAGTAAGCTGTCCTGTGGCCACCACACTGTTGGTCTGCTGGTGCCTGCCTCTGGATATGCTAACATTTGGAGGTGCCTCTCTGATTGGCATTTAGGGCTGAAGTCTGCTGGGCTGCAGGAAAGGCAGGGAGGTAGGTTTGTTGTCCTTGGAGTGAGGTCCAGTGATTACTCTAAATGGGAGACTTTCTGTGGTAGCCACTGGGAGCTCTCTGGTGGCTCCTGGGGTCCATGCTTCTACTTGAGGCTCTGATAGAAAGGCTTCCCAGAAAGGCAGTCTGAATGCACGGGTGTGCCAGTTAGCTTGACCCTTGTGTGGTTGTGGGAGTGTGAGTAAGAACCCTCACCCAAACTTCCCTGCCCCTATGGGTAGAGATAATGATATTTTCCAAGAGAAAGTGCTCTCAGAGCAGAAGATCTTGTAGGACCATTTATTTGATCCCTTAGATCCTTCCCTGTACAAACAAAAAGAACAAGAGTCTCACTCACCATCCAGTTATACAAGGGGTTAAGTCACAACTCACAGACGGTGCACCCTGAGGGGAATTCAAGATGGAGAAAAACAGAGAAGCATTCTGAGTTTGGGAAATATAACCCCTAGATAGTTAAGATGCATATCTAAGGAAGAATTTCAATGAGCCCAGATTCTTGCATATTCCCATGCACAGAAAAGCACTAAAATCATTACCTTGAGATATCTGGGGTTTTTGTTTTTTGTTTTTTGTTTTTTTTTTTTTGCTGATTAGCACTAATCTTTTACCAAGATGTATGCTTGACTACATGTATTTTTCAGCCAAAACATTTATATATATCCTGGCCCCTTCCCTACCTCTTCGGAGCAGTTCTTCAGAACTATCTGAGGGGCTGTCTTCCAGGATCTAGTTCTCAGTAAGGTCCCTGAATAAACCTGAAACTCACTGCTCTTATGTTGTGTGTGTTCTTTCAGTCAACACCTAAAACATCATTATTCTCATACTATGGATGGGGTAATCAAAACCAAAGTAACTTAGTGAGAGAGACCATTTCTAAGGGCTAAAATGGAAGTCACCTGCCTCCCAGGTAAGTGTGCTTCCTGATGTCTCATGCCGCCATTTATATTGCCTTGTGCCATGGTCACCACATATAGTGGCCCAAGGGGACTTTGGTGTGAATGGTGCCCCTTGGAGGTATGCAATGCAGTGACACTGCTGTATATAACAAGATGTTGGGGACCATCGGCTCTCCAGATTGGCAGCATCAGGCTGGGTGGAGTTATACCAGCAGAGCAACAGTGACCCTTTTCTACCCTAGAGGACACAGTGGGTCTTTGTGTCCAGGGGTCACAGGACTGACAGAAATGTGATTTCATATGCTGCAGGGGAATCCTGATTTGAGTTGCTGATACAGGAGGTGGGGGGTCCTGTCCACGTGATTGGAAGCTCTTGAGCTTGGAAATTTGGGGTGTAATGGGAGGAGTGATGGAGGGAAGTGAGTTTTCTGGGTCTAAGAAGCCACATTTAGTTGCAGCTTTGTGGAGTTTGGAAAGTTTCCACATCACTAATCCTGCTTCTCCATCCACAACATTCAACATTTCACCTGACCTAGTCCCGTTCTTCTTACAATTGCCCTCTCCCCCCTTCCCATCTACAAGTTCCCTGGTTCTGTCCCCCATTACCTTGTGAAAAGGAGACAGCAGGCCCAAATGGAGTCACTTGTGCTAAACCCCATGTCAGCAAACCAAGACTTAATATCTAACCTAATTGCAGTTTCAATCTCCCAAGAATATAACCTTTTACCAGGCAACATGAAATTATCTGGTCAGCAATAGCGAGATGATCCCCCCGTTAGGCCCTCTGTACCCCCTAGAAAGGCGACCTTGCCTGAAATAATCCATTCTTTGCTAATAATTTCCTTTTTCCACCCCTCTTCTGCCTTTAAAAACTATTCCTTTTCTACAGCTTGGGGGAGTTCTTTTCTATTGATAGAAGAGATGCTGATTCATGAATCATTGAAAAAAGCCAATTTGATCTTTAAATCCACTCAGTTGAATTTTTGTTGTTTAATAGATTTAGTGGCAATGGTGGAATTGAAGGAGAATTCTGACAGCTTCAGGATAATGAGAAACATAGGTACTCCATGAACCCTTTGAGTTCACTGTCTTTTTCACCAATTCTGAGGGTAGGTTTCCTCTTGATTTTGGGCATCACTCTCTTTGCATCAAGCTCAATTTAATTAGCTTTCCAGGGACTTCCCTGGTGGTCCAGTGAGTAAGACTCCATGCTCCCAATGCAGGGGGGCCGGGTTCGATTCCTGGTCGAAGAACTAGATCCCGCATGCATGCCACAACTAAGAATCTACATGCCACAACTAAGAAGCCCACATGCCACAACCAAGATCCCCTGTGCGCAACTAAGACTCAGAGCAGCCGAAATAAATAAATAATATTTTTTTTAAAAGATTTTTTAAAAAATTAGCTTTCCAGTTAGCTCCCCATTTGTCTGGAGTCGCTGGTTCCAAGTTGGGAGCTGCTGGTATCTTAAACCACAGTTCCCTGTTTGATTGGAAACCCCAGCTCTTGGTTCTGTCCCCGGATTCCACATTGGGAGTTGCTGGCGGTTTAGTCTGCATTTCCATATTTGTTTTGAATCAGCCTAAAGTCTCCATTCTTTGGGGTTTGCTGGTTCAATCCTTTCCCCAGTCCCCAGTTCCACACTGGGAATTGCTGGTGGTGTGCACAAGGCCTTTTCTTGGCCAGGGTGCAGTAACATCTGTTGGTTATTGCTGATATATTAAGGTGCACATGGTTGTTTGTCTTGTTTTGTATAGATAAAAGCTACAGCTAATGGTAATCTGGGAGGCCAAAAAGCTAAAAAAATTGGTGGGTATGGATCAAGCACATAAGAGCTGTTAAAGCACTTGCCACCAAACCCAAAGACTTCTGAGTTAGGATAAATTGGCCATGGGGTGGGTCAAATTGACACTAGGTCACTCACCAACCTCAAGAAGTTTTCCGTGCAACAATGTGCACTGTAAACTACCACGTAATCCCCAACTCAGTGGCACATCCCTTATAGGTATTAGACCAGCTTTGAGAAATCCAAAGCCTTAGCTAATGGGATCCTTAAACTCTAAAGAGTCAAGGGTACCACCTTTTGGCACAACTGCTTATTTTATGTCTGAAAAATATGATCCTGAAAGCTACAAATATCTACAAAGGTGGCGAAACCTTACCAAAAACAGCCTAGAATTACAACGGTCATCATGGAGAACATTTTAATTAGACATGATCATTCATTTAAGAAGAGCACTTGAAAGTCAGGATTCCCGAATTAAACAAGCAGAATGGGGTACCTATTTTACCTGGTATGCAGAGGCCTCCAAAAGCCTTCAAGATTCCAAAATAGCCTCATTGAACATTGCAACAGGATAGAAAGCCCAGAAATAAACCCACACACCCATGGTCAATTAATCTTTGACAAAGGAGGCGAGAATATACAATGGAGAAAAGACAGTCTCTTAAGCAAGTAATGGACAGACACATGTAAATCAAGGAAGTTAGAACACACTGTGCACAAAAATAAACTCAAAATGGCTTAAAGATTTAAATATAAGACATGACACCATAAAACTCCTAGAAGAGAACATAGGCAAAACATTCTCTGACATAAATTTTAGCAATGTTTCCTTAGGTCAGTCTCCCAAGGCCACAGAAATAAATGCAAAAATAAACAAATGGGGCCTCATGAAGCTTATAAGCTTTTGCATAACAAAGGAAATGATAAACAAAACAAAAAGACAGTCTACAGAATGGGAGAAAATATTTACAAACAGTGTGACAACAAGGGCTTAATTTCCAAAATACACAAACTGCTCATACAACTCAATAACAAAAAACCAAACAACCCAATCAAAAAATGGGCAGAAGACCTAAATAGACATTTATCCAAAGAAGACATCCAGATGGCCAATAGGCACATGAAAAGATGCTCAACATCGTTAATTATTAGAGAAATGCAAATCAAAACCACAATGAGGTATCACCTCACACCAGTCAGAATGGCCATAATTTAAAAATCTACAAATAACAAATGCTGGAGAGGGTGTGGAGAAAAGGGAACCCTTGTATACTGTTGGTGAGAATGTAAATTCGTGGCTACTATGGAAAACAGTATGGAGGTTCCTCAGAAAACTAAAAATAGAGTTGCCATATGATCCAGCAATCTCACTCCTGAGCATATGTCTGGAAAAAAACTCCAATTCTAAAAGATACCGGTACCCCAATGCTCATAGCAGCACCATTTACAATAGCCAAGACCTGAAAACATCCCAAGTGCTCATCAACAGACAATTGGCTTAAGAAGATGTGGTACATATGCACAATGGAATATTGCTCAGCCACAAGAAAGAAGGAAATAATGTCATTCGCAGCAATATGGATGGACCTAGACATTATCATACTATGGGAAGTAAGTCAGACAGATAGCATGTGACATCACTTATATGTGGAATCTAAAATATGATACAAATGAACTTGTTTACAAAACAGACACAGACTCACAGACATAGAAATCAGACTTACGGTTACCAAAGGGGAAAGAGGGTGGGGGAGGGATAAATTAGGAGTTTGGAATTAGCAGATACAAATTACTATATATAAAATAGATAAACAATAAGGTCCTACTATATAGCACAGGGAACTATATCCAATATCTTCTAATAAACAATAAAGAAAAATAATCTGAAAAAGAATATAAATGTGCGTGTGTGTGTGTGTGTGTGTATATATATATATATATGCACACATATATATAACTGAATCACTTTGCTGTACACCAGAAATTAACACAATGTAAATCAACTATACTTCAATAAAAAAAATTAAAAATAAACAACTCAGGGACTTCCCTGGTGGTCCAGTGACTAAGACTCTGCACTCCCAATGCAGGGGCCCCAGGTTCATCCCTGGTCAGGGAACTAGATCCCGCATGCCACAACTAAAGATCCCTTGTGCTGCAACTAAGACCCCATGCAGCCAAATAAATAAATAAATAATTGTTTTTTAAAAACTCAATTTAAAAATGGGGAGAGGGGCTTCCCTGGTGGTGCAGTGATTGAGAGTCCGCCTGCCGATGCAGGGGACGCGGGTCCGTGCTCTGGTCCGGGAGGATACCCCATGCCGCGGAGCGGCTGGGCCCGTGAGCCATGGCCGCTGGGCCTGCGCGTCCGGAGCCTGTGCTCCGCAACGGGAGAGGCCACAGCAGCGAGAGGTCCGCGTACCGCAAAAAAAAAAAAAAAAAAAAGAATAAAATGGGGAGAAAAATAGAAAGATTCATTGCAAAAGGCCAATAAAAAATTAAGGATACTGGAGGTGCCTAAAACAAAAGGTAATGGGACTAGCATGACCCCTCCTGCCCCCCTCTATCCTTCTTTACCTGGGTACTCACATTTTACTAATTCTCTGAACTGCCTTTTTATTCTAAGAGACTAGTAAACAGTTATTTTTTTAAGATTTATTTTTGTCTGCGTTGAGTCTTTGTTGTTGCGCGTGGGCTTTCCCTTGTTGCGACAAGCAGGGGCCACTCTTCGCTGCGGTGCGTGAGCTTCTCATTGCGGTGGCTTCTCTTGTTGCAGAGCACGGGCTCTAGGTGTGCAAGCTTCAGTAGCTGTGGCACGTGGGCTCGGTAGTTGTGGCTCGCGGGCTCCAGACCTTAGGCTCAATAGTTGTGGCACATGGGCTTCACTGCTCTGCAGCATGTGGGATCTTCCTGGACCAGGGCTGGAACCCATGTCCCCTGCACCAGCAGGCGGATTCTTAATCACTGTGCCACCAGGGAAGCCCAACAGTTGTTTTTAAAAATAAAAACTGCCCAAGATTGCAGGCCATCCTCCTTAGGTATCTTCTACTCCTTAGTCAAAGACTGAACTAAGGGCCATAGCTAAAGGGTTTCCTAAACCCAGGGAGGATCCCAAGAGTTTTTTGAAGAGTTTAGAATCCTTACTGGGGCCTATGACCCGGGGCTGCCAGATCTTTATCAGCTTGTGCCCGGGATGGTGGGACCTGGGGAAACCCAAAAATGGATACAGAAAGCAGAATGGCAAAACACCGAGGATGATACTTGAGATCCTCAACCAAAAAAAAGCTCCCAAAAGAGCCACCAACCTTTTACAAGCCATTCCTAGAGTCTTCCCTGCACTAATCGTTCTACTCTTCAAACATTCAAACAAAAGAAAGAATGCTTGTCCTGCGGCGTTCCGGATTTCATATAATAAATGATGTCGCCTAACCTGCTCCAGCTGTCCTATTTGTAAACAGAATATCTCTTGAGATTAGTGGATTAATAAAGGCAGAAAATTAAATGGGAGGCCACTGACCTGACTGAACTCGTGACCATAGCTGAGCACTTTGAAACAAGATGGTAAACAAAGATCTGAGGCATTATTGGCTTTATAACTACGACAGCACCAAGACCAGGCCTCAGATAATACTTGGGCCTCCCACATCACATCCTGCTAGGTCCATCATTAGAACGCCCACCCAAGAAGCAATGTCTCATTGGTAATCAGTTGGGACACTGGAAAAGAAAAATTGTCCTAAACAAATTCCTCACTATCCACGCAGATGTCCCTAAGAGAGAACACCCATCTGGGCCTCTTCCAAAATTGACGGGGGGCTCTGAGGGACCCTCTGGTAACTGCTACCAGCAATATCCTTAAACAGCCCAGGGGAAACAAAAATTAAAATTGATGGAAACCTTGCCAAATTCTGGTAGATCCTGGGCTGCACTCTCCACTTTAAACCCCACTCTCATAGGACAACAAATCCTGTGAAAAAAAGGTTTCCATCTAATAACGTTCAGGGAGAATTTCTATCTCAAGCAATGCAAAATGATCATGGGTAAAGCATTCTTTTTTGTTGTGTGACACAGCCCCAGTTGATGTATTAGGTAGAGATGTCTTTTCTAAATGAAAAGGACTGATATGTTTTGCTTCCCATGGAGACTCCACCTTAGAATTTCCTGACCAACTTGAACCTGATCTTATATGTTCTTTACAATTTGTCCTTGGTTTGCAAGAAGAATTCAAACAAAAGTCCCCTAATTTAATCGAGGTGCTTAAAAATCTGTGGACTACTTCTAATACTGATGTTGGTAGAATAAAAAGTATAAAGCCTGTACATATTCAGATAGATATGGCTAAACCTCTTCCTAAATTGCCTCACTGTCCATTAAAGCCTGAGGCTGTACAAGGCCTCTCAACTTGTCCCATAGCAGAAGACTTAATCACCCCAGGGCTGGTCATTTCTGTACCGGCCCCTGCAACACGCAGATCCTCCCAGTATAGCTAATGGGCGGGAAGATGATTTGTCCAGGACTTGAGAACTATTAACAAGATAGTGGTTCCCCGTTTCCTGGTGGTTCCGATCCTGAACCTCCTTTTATCACAAGTTCCGCCAGACTCAAAAGGGTTCACTGCTGTGGACCTTTGCTCAGCCTTTGTCAGCATCCCTGTGGACCCCAGCAGCCAATATCTATTCATCTTGATGTGGAACCATCAACAATATACCCGGACAGTCATGCTTCAAGGGTTCACTGAGGCCCCCTCCTGTTCCTCCCAATTGCTCCCCCAAGATGTAAGACCCTCCAGTGTCAGGAAATCAACCTTCTACAGCATGTAGATGACCTCTTGCTGTGCTCAGTTACCAAAGAGGCATCCATAAAGCATTCCACTTATTTGCTGTGAGTAAAAGTTACAATTATCTCTAGACACTTTATTACCGAGTCATAATGGAAGCACTGGAGGAATTCAGCTGTCTCCAAAAAGAATTAAGCTAAACCAAGGACTTCCTAGGCCCACAACTAAGTGACAGCTTTGTGGCTTTCTAGGCCTAGCAGGTATTGCCGACTACAGGTTCCTAATTTTTTCCTATTAGCTTCCCCTTTCTATGAACTTACTAAAATTTCTGTCCCTGAACCCCTTCCACGGGAAGATAAACATGAGTAGGCCTTTCTAAGACTAAAACAAGAAGCTCCTGTCCTAGGGCTACCTCACTATTCAAAACCTTTCACCTTATCTGCGCAGGAGAGAGAGAACCAGGCCCTGGGAGCATCGAGAGCCTGGTAATGAACACAGGCCTGTTACAGCATCAGCTTGATTCCGTGGTTCCTGCCCCCCCAGCTGTCTTAAGGCTATAGCCGCAGCTGCAAAGTTAGTAAAGCCTCAGAGGATCGAACCCTAGGAAATGCTGTTTATTTACAAATTCTTCACACTGTCCAAAGTCTTCTTAATTCTGAGCTGACCCAACATTTCTCCGCAAGCAGACTGACCTTCTGTGAGATCCTTCTGTTCTCACCGCCTAATCTGTACCTTAATACAACATCCTTAATCCTGCTATGTTACCACTTCTACTGGATGAAGGTGAGCCCCATGACTGCGCGGTAATAATATCCCATTTTGTGACACAACATTCTGATTTACAGACACCCTGTCGAGTAATCCTGATCTAATTTTGTCTGTGGATGGTTCAGATTGTAAAAAAATGAGAAAGGTGATTTCCACACTGGTGATGCTCTTACTACCCAAAATGAACTACCTGAGAGGGAAAGTCTCCTACAAGCTAAATCAGCTCAACAAGCCAAGCTCTGTGTCAGTTATCAGGACAAACCGTTAATATTTATACTGACAGCTGGTATGCCTTTGGTATTGTCCGTGATTTGGGAATGTTATGGAAACAAAGGGGTTTTCTTACATCCTCTGGGACCCCAATCAAACATGGATAACAAATAAACAACCTTCTTACTGCCATTCTCTTAGCTTCTGAAATTGCTATTTCAGGAATTGCTATTATTAAAATTGAGGACTGAACCTGAATATCAGGGAGACACCCTGGCTGGCTTTCATGAGAAGGCCATAAAAGTCTATAAAAGTTGTGGCATGGGACTTCCCTGGTGGCACAGTGGTTAAGAATCCTCCTGCCAGTGCAGCGGACATGGGTTCGATCCCTGGTCCTGGAAGATCCCACATGCCGTGGAGCCCGCGAGCCACAACTACTGAGCCCACGTGCCACAACTACTGAAGCCTGAGCGCCTAGAGCCCATGCTCTGCAACAAGAGAAGCCACTCCAATGAGAAGCCTGCTCACCGCAACGAAGAGTAGCCCCTGCTCGCCGCAACTAGAGAAAGCCCGTGTGCAGAAACAAAGATGTAAGGTAGCCAAAAAAAAAAAAAAAAAAGCAGTGGCACATGTGAAGTCCATTCTGCTTCTATATTGTGACCTTTTGTTGCCAGACTTCCACCATGCTGATGTCCTTGCAACAGAGCAACAGTCTGCTCCTGAGTCAGAGAAACTAAGATTGACTGTGGTTGTAAATTTAATAAAGAGTTGGAGTTATGGGGAAATCAATATGGCTACTTATTTCTTCACAGCTTCCGGCCAGTCCCGTTTTCCAGGTTTTGCATTCTTTCACTCACCATGGTGCATTTAAGAAGACTCAAATTTTAAATAAACTTTGGTGGGAAGATGCCTATAAAATTGCAAAAAACGTTTACTAGAAATGTCTGACCTGTCAGGTCCCTAATCCTGGAAAAATTTTCTTTGTTCCCAGAGGCCTCCGACCTCCTCCCTCTGGACCCTTTTACACCTGCAACTGGACTTCATTCAGTTGCCACCTAGAATGGGTTACCACTATGTTCTTGTTATGGTATGTATGTTTTCTGGATGGGTTGAAGCTTTTCCCTGCCACAAGGCTGATGCCCTCATAATGGAAAAAAAATCTTTTAGAAAATGTGTTTTCCACTTTGGGTAAACCTTCCACCGTCTCCAGTGATCAAGGCATCCACGTCTCTGGGGGGGAAAATCATACGAGCCTTAGCAAAAACCCTGCAAAGTTTTTGGAGTCATCACGGTACCTGTCACCCTCAATCACCAGGCAAGATGGAACTAATGGGATCCTCAAACTTAAAATCTCTAAACTTGCTGAAACTACTGGACTCCCTTGGTCTAAGATGTTGCCTCTGGCCTTGCTGACTGTTTGTAATACACCCTTTGGGAAACATAAACTCACTCCACATGAGATAGTCACTGGTAGACAAACGTCCCTTGGTATACAACTGTCTGCTGATCCCTTGTTTCATGCTAATGTGATCAGCTACTGTAAGGCTTTAATGTCTTATGCTAAAGCCTATCGACAGGTTAAAGAAGATTTCCTGTATTCCAATTCAAAAGATCGTGTTGGTCACAGTCTGGAACCTGGTGACTGGGTATTCTGGAAACGTCATCAGAGGAAAACAGCCTTCGGACTCCGTTTGAAAGGACCTTACTAAGTGTTCCTGACCACTAACACGGCTGTGAAACTAGAGGGCATTGAGCCTTGGGTAAGCACATCACAGCTAAGGAAGCCTCCACCTGACATCTGGTCCTGTACAGGTGCTGGATACCCCTGAACCAAACTATAAGAGAGAAGCAGCTGACTTCAAAATAGACTGTTTCCACCCAAGCCTCCAGATCAAGACTTCATACTTTAACTGAACATGAAATTTTTTTCTTTCCTTTCTTTCTTTTACTGTGACATTGGCTTGGAAAGATAACACTCTCATCTGTATCTCCCAGGCCATTGCTAAGGGGAGTAACCTTTCAGAATGCTCAATTTGTCTTCAAAGATTCTAATCTATCCATGATGCTAGAGACCCTCTGTGACCAATTTCTCTTCTATTTCCAATGTCACTGCAAACTACAGTTGACCCCCATTTAGAACTCTCTTACTAAGTTCAACTCTTGTCACCAGAACACCCTGTGCCTTGTTTTTCCCTTTGTCAAATCGTAACTGTATGTACTCAATTAGACACAAATACCTACAAAAATCTTAGTACATTTGCAGCCCCACGTTCCCATGATTATCTAAATCAGATTGGCTCCCAATCACTAAGAGATCTCACCAGCAGTGCACATCTTTACAAAGCATTTAGGACGACTCTTTATTGCAGGCTAAGAGATTCTCTTCCCATATGTGCTGAAGACCTGACTGAGCCCTGGCTTGGATGGGTAAAGGCAGCAAACCCTGTGAATGAGTCCATTAACAGTACCCAGAATGCTCTGTGCCTCAACATGCTTTGTCTCTCTCTGTGGCTGTTTTCATTCTCCCTGGGCCTATGGATGCCTAGATGCCGAGGGCACAGCCAGGCAATGCCTCTTAGGTTATCTAACTGTGCCTCTAACTTTCCACAAACGAGTTAAGTCATCTCATTGATTGACTTCCCTGGATTTACACCATTGAGTTAGAAAGGAATTATCAGAAGGTGGTCATGACTCAAGACTAGCTTCCTTTGGCAGGGCCATACTTCCCTGGTTATGAGTAAATACAAGTGACAATATGATCAGGAACCCCTCCTTAACTCCTGAAGACATTGCAGATTCCATTGCTAAGACAATAGGTGCCCAATAAAGATCCTTAAACTCTCTGGTCAAGGTTCCTCTTAATCGTAGGATAGCCCTTGATTATCTTCTAGCTGGACAAAGAGAGGTCTGTGCTGTGGTCAACACCACTTGCTGCACCTGGATAACCCTTCTGGGGAAGCTGAGACTCAGTTACGCAAGACCACTGAGCAAGCCGCTTGGCTTAGCAAGGTGACTCCTTCAATGGCTCTTTCTTTGACTTATTTGATTTTGATTGGTTTGGGTCTTAGAGACCATGGCTCGAAGTACACTCCAAACATTAAGGATTATCTGGCTTATAATAATCATAGTGATCTCCCCGGTGTGCTGTATTCTCTCTAAGACTGGAATGTCAGAAGATGAACAAAGAGAATAGCCAACTTAAAAATCATGAACCTGGGGCTTCCCTGGTGGCGCAGTGGTTGAGAGTCCGCCTGCCAAGGCAGGGGACACAGGTTCGTGCCCGGGTCCGGGAAGATCACACATGCTGCGGAGCGGCTGGGCCCGTGAGCCATGGCTGCTGAGCCTGTGCGTCCGGAGCCTGTGCTCCGCAATGGGAGAGACCACAACAGTGAGAGGCCCGCGTACCGCAAAAAAAAAAAATCATGAACCTGAAACCATGACCTGTGGACATCACAGAGATGAAGGAAAAAATAGTCCTGACCTGTGAATACCACACAGAGGATGGACAAAAGCTGTGAGAACTACAGAGCAGTAGCTAAGAGTGGTGCTAATGCTTTAAATTTTGATCTCATGTCTCAGTTATTCTGATCAAAAGTGGAGGGGGGATGGGATAGTTTTAAAAAGGAGACAGAAAAAATAAAATAGAATAAATAAAACAAAATAAAAAGGAGACAGCAGGCCCCAAATAGAGTCACTTGTGCTAAACCCCACATCAGCAAACCAAGACTTATTACCTGAACTAACTTCAGTTCAACCGCCCAGGATTGTGACCTTTAACCAGTCAACCTGGAAATATCCGGTCAGCACTAGTGAGCTGACCCAACTGCCAGGCCCTTCCATTCTCCTTAGGAAGGTGACCTTGCCTGAAACAATGCATTCTTTGCTAATAACTTCCTTTTTCCATCGCCTTTCTGCCTTTAAAAACCATTCCTTTCTACAGCTTGGGGAAGCTCCTTTTTATTGCTAGATGGGCTGCTGCCTGATTCATGAATTGTTGAATAAAGCTAATTTGACCTTTAAACTTTTTCAGTAGAATTTTTGTTATTTAACAACCTCATGCCTATACATTGCCAGAGTGTACCGGCTGTTCCCCCTTACCCCTCCCACTCCAGCCCATAGAGGTGTTTACTGAAGAAGCCCCACCGATCATGGCACTCCCCTTCCCCGCTAAATCAAAACTTTCAATGTCTATTAGCACTAGGGTGACCAGATGCTCTGATTTGCCAGGGTCGGTGTTAATTTATATCTGTTGTCCCAGCATAATTATTAATGGTGCCTCCTTTTATTCTCAAACGTGCCCTAATTTGGGTGATAAAAATGACATGTTCATCTTACTTATGACTATCTGAATGGAGCATAAACTCCCCACCTTCACAGACTGGCCTCAAGCTTCCTTCTCAAATTTCCCCATCACTTCACACAGACTCCAATCTAACATCTTCCCAGTGGGCCTCCACCCAACTTGATAAACACATTATAATCCCCCCCCACACCCCCGCTTCTAGGCATTCGCTCAAACTATACCTGTCTCCTTTCTGCCTGGCCTGAAAGAGCTTTCAAAGAACCCCTGTACTTGTCCATCCATGAAGACCTGGTTTAAGTTCCAGGATGAAGCCTCCTTAAGTGCTGATAAAGTCTTAGTCTAAATAAACCTCTTGTCAAGGGTTATCTAGGCTTCCTCTGACTTCCTAATGTCTTTTTTCTGTTTATCCTGGGTTGGAGGATGATCAGAGGAGTAATGTCAGGCACAGGAAGAATATCACAGGCTGTTGCAATGGGTCATGGGAGAGATTTGGGGCAAGCATGGCGCTGGCCAGGCAAGGAATAGTGGTGAGAGTCCTGCTGAATAAGAGACTGAAGCACCTGGGGTCTGGGAAACCTCTCTTGGGGACTGGAATTAGAGGGATGGAAAGGTTTTGTCTGGTCTTGTCAGTTTTACCCTGAATCTCATTGAAGACCAGCAGAACTAAAAGGCCATTTCTCAGGAACACAGTTCCCGCCCCCATAACCATACCTCTCACCCCTACTTCCATCTTTCTCCCTCCCAGCTCAATGTAGATTCCCCACAAAATATACGATTGCTGACTGTAATAAAAAATATTTTTTCTGAATTCCTAAAATAACATGTATTTCCATTTAACATTATGAGCCACACCTTTGGTTCACAAGAGCAATGTCTTCTTAAAAATACAAAACATTTTTGTATCAATGATCCTTGCCAGGACCCTTACAAGATTCCAGGGAATTAAAGAGGAGAGAGACAACATTACTCATACGTTGCAGGTGATTGAATTGGGGCTCACAGAGGGGGAGGGACCCAACCAAAGCTTTACATTTAAAAAGTAACAAAAATTCATGGCAGAGAATTTTTTAAAAAGTCAATAACTTATATGCAATATTTTTTTAAATTATTAAATAAAAGCCATTCCTTTTGGAATGAGGTTATCTCAGAATACATCTTAGGAAGACCGGGAGAATGAATCAAGCATTTTGAGGCTCTGGTTTGGTTTTAAAAGGTGAATATTTATGGCTTTAAAGTTTGGGCTTTTTGGTCCAGGTACTTCATGGCATCCTGGACCCATTTCTCCCGCGGATCAACACAGATCTTCTTGTCCTGCTTGGTGCTGAAGCTGTGGGAGAGAGGGAAAGAACTTATTAAGGATCCTCTTTGAAACTTGTGCCAATTTAATCCTAAACCTTCCAGGACCATCTGCCATGGGATGAAGGGGTTGCCATGAGAGCAGAAGAAGGAGATAGAGGAAGGGTGGGATGCTGAGGGTCAGTGGCTGCTCTTGATGGCTCAGTAAAGCCATTCTTGCTCTTGACTCGAAGGAACTGGTATGACCTGAACAAACTTCTAGCCAGGGAGCTAGAGGGAAAATTTCCTGTTGTGAAAACTCATGGATTGGATTATAGAGATGGAACGCTCTAAGTGTAAGGCTCCAGTTAACTCTAATGCGGTTTCAAGAACTCTATCCCCCAGAAATGAAATTTGGGGCTGGGAAAGGGTAGGTTTTGTCTACTTACATCACAGCTTTCTGGGGACATTTGCTGTTGGTGATTCTTCTGTAGCTCTGCAGTCGCTGAATGGAGATCTTCCTTCTGGCCATATTAAAGCAGCAGACAGTTGGGACAGAAGCTGAATTGGGGAGAAATGAATAGAAAGACTGAGCACTAATGATATGTAGATAATTTTTAAGCATGACTTTGTAAGGAAAGAAATTTCAGGAAGGCAAGGAAATGTAAGAGATGGAGGCAGAATCCATCTGCTCTGAGGTCCTGTACCTCTGCCTTTGATTTGGTGTCCCCAGCTGTACAGTAGGGACCCATCACTACAGGCAAGGATATGGAAAAAGCTTGGTCAATGCAATAAGCTCCAACTTTGTCATTACAAAGAGCTACGTCACTAAGGGATAGTCATAATACTACTCATCAAATACTCTCCGTTCTCTGCTTTCTGGACGCATGGTAGACTTGCAAGTCTTGGCCACTTTTGGTTGATTGGAACCATTAACTGGTTTTGAGCAATAAGTGAGAAGACAAAGTGACAAGTATCATTTCTAAGGTAGCTTTTGTAATTGTCAGTGCAAGACCCTTGAGAGCTTTCTTTTCCTTCATTACAGTAAGCGGCAATGTTCCCAATCCATCAATTGCCCCATCAATCCAGAATCCTGAGTATATGAAGTCAAAGCTCTAGTCAATACATTATAGATATTTAGTATGAGTAAGAAATTAACCTTTGCTGTTTTAAGCCCTTGATAATTTAGGATTGTTGGTTACCACAGCATGCATTGTCTTATCAGACTGATACATGCAGAAAATCTAAGTCATCAGAAGATGAAAACATGAGTTATGATACAAACATATAGATACAATCACAACATGTCACCTTGAGAGATTCCCCTGGGACCTCATTCCCTTCCTCTAACCACTGTTTCTGAAAACTGTCTTGGGATCCAGTAAAATTTTGGGGTGTACAGTCAAAGCATTTTTTTTCTCTCCACCACTGACAAAAATGCGCCCTGTGCTTGCAATAAGAGAGGGTCTTTCTTTCGTGTGCCCCCATCCCCAAACATGCGAAGGCAGCCGGATTATGGATGGACAAAACGTCACTCTCAATATTCATGTCAGGAAAGAATGTGGAGACTGACCTCAGTAGCCTGGGTTTCTAGTGCTGGTTCTTTCTCTGATTGTGAGGTCGGGGCTCTTCTTGTCCACTCGTGGGACCCGTTTTCCCGTCTTTAAAATGACGGGGTCTGCAGCAAGTCTCTGCAGATTCTTGCTGATCTGACAGTTCTGGTGGTGATCAGCTTTGCCATAGAGAAGGGACTTACCTGGCTGAGCCAGCACCTGGGTGCTGAAGATGGCTGCTGTGAGCAGCAGACACAGAAGTGCTGCTGAGACCTTCATGTTGAGCGGGGAGGTTACCAGCTTCAGTCTGAGAGCTGTTGGTTTCTGGGTTTGTCTCAGCCTCTCTGCAGCTCTGGCTGCTCTACATGCCTTTTAAAGACAGCACAGGGTGTGGGAGCTTCCAGGGAAACCTTTGCTTGGCCAGGGTCATGAACAAACCATGACAAAGGCAAGTCCTGAATTGCTGTTCCAGATCCCAGCAAGTTAACAGGACATAAGAGGCAAACACATCTGTTCATTCTCACATGTTTTTGGAATGACTAAGCACAAATGGTAACCTAGAGGGTCATTCTTACAAGCTCTGCTTTCTCTGAAATGAACCATCTGCAGTGGCGGAAGAGTCAAGGAGACCAAGGGCATGAAGAGATGAGGAGATTCAAGTACCTTTCCTGGTCCCTGTGTTCACATGGTGGTCTTTAGGATTTTAGAGGCCGGAAAGGGGCCCTAAAACTTCTGCTAGGCTCCCATCCAAATACAGAGAGATCTCAGCAGCTCTGAACATTGCTTGATCTCTGGGAACCCAGGAATTGAAGCACATGAGAAACTCACCCCATAATTCAATCTAGTGCACAGAATCTTAGTGCCCTGGAATTTTAGTGCTATAGGACATCAGAACTGAATATTTCTTATTTAGCTTGACTTCCTGTGCATTCTTTACTCAGTTTTGTTAAGGAAATTTGACAAATAAAGATTGTATATATTGAAGGTGTACAGCATGATGGTTTGATATTCACATGCATTATGAAATGATTATTGCAATTAAGTTAATTCACACATCCATCACCTCCATCACCACACATAGTTAACTTTTTGGGGGGTGTGCATGGTGAGAACACTTCAGATCTACTCTATTAGCAAATTTCAAGTATATAATATGGTATTATTAACTAGAGTCACCTTGCTGTACATTAGACCCCCAGAACTCATTCATCTTATAACTGAATGTTTGTACACTTTGACGAACATCTCCCCAGAAATACAAATCAAAACCATAATGAGGTATCACGCCGCACCTCTTAGGGTGGCTTTTATAAAAAATACAAGGCACAGTAAGTGTTGGCGAGGATGTGGAGAAAAGGGAACCCCTGGACGCTATTGGTGGGAGTGGAAATCGGTGCATCCCCTATGGAAAACAGTAGGGAAGTTCCTGGGCATTTCTAAGCTATTTGCTTAGCCGCTAAAGCATTTTCCAAATGGAATCAAATAGCCAAAGCTTGTTCATCAAATACACTGTAGTGGATTGGGTCTGCTTGAAGCATAATAGTTGGCCCACATGCCCTCACACCCCAAGGATTCAAGGAACACATTTGGAAAACCAGCAATCTAGTTCAACCTCACTCCCTGAGCACACATTGCAGACAAAGTGCCCAATGGCTAAAAATATCAAAGAGAAAGAGACAAGAACCTACATGTATCCTCTTCGTGCAGAACACTAGGCCCCCTAGTAGGAGATGGTGCAAGGAGAGGTCATTATTAACGGGGTCTTTTAATGAGGTCCTTAATTAAAGTCTTTAATGGGGTCACTGCGGTGAATACAGAATTGAATACTGGTATGGAGGCACTGCAAGGCCATTTCCGGGCTCTTCCTTTACACTCCCATATCAAATTGGTACAGGTGGCACAGAGAGGTGTGTTGAGAAGGACTCTGCGGCCTTGGCTTGCATTAGTAGACGACAGTGATGTGGCTGACTGGTCATGTCCATCATGGACACGAGATTAAGAGAGTCCACTTACTGGCCTACATGCTCTCTCAGCTCCCATCTAGAGTAACTGGTCTACAAGTACCTGAAAAGGAATTAAGTAGAGACCAGGAAATCTGGATTTTCCTTACTCTTTCCTGCTCAGCTCCAGATGAAGTGGTCTAGCGTGGTCTCTGGAATCAGGACCCTGAGTTTTGGTGATGGTTCTGCCACTAATTAGCTTGGATACCATGGACAACTTACTAGCCACTCTCTGCTAGGTTAAGATAGGAATAATAATCATGCCTACCTTAGAGAATTGTTGGGTGAAATAAATGAGTTAATATATATATAAAGTTCTCAGTGGAGTGATCACTCTGTTACTCTGTAACTGGAAATTCCTATATATTTGTGTTTAGAAATGGGGCAGATTTTGTGGGCCAGGGGATGCTAGAAAAGGACCTTGAGTCTGATCATATGGTTTCGTCAACATCTTCTCCCCAATTTTCCCAACTGCTTCCAAATAAAGGCATGTTATGCTAGGGACATTCTCCAAGAATGCCTGAGTTACACTAGTGGAGGAAACAAGCTCTTCAAAGCTGTGTCAATACAACAAGTTTGGAACATTCAAACATGTTTGGCTGATAAGGTTGAGTGATTATGTCCTCTTAGGAGGAATAATTTCATAACTCTCCTGGGTTTTTAGAGTGCCCTATTAGCAAGGAACTTTACATTCTTGTGTTTCCCTTCAAAGCTCTGGATTTCATCTGGAGCAGAGAAACCTCAGTAGGTAGAAATAAATTAAATCTTTAAACGTTTAAGTTCAGTAGCTGTTTTGTCCAGTTGCCTGGCTGTCTCTTACAAGTGGGGACAGCTTCACTGGCTGTCACGTCTCTCTTCCTTGGAAGTTTGTCACTCAGTGGTGATGTGAGCTGGATCCATTACTTGCCTCTGGCCTGGAGCCTGATAAATGTGGGGCTTTGGTCAGGAATGACTCTGAGTGATGGGCAGAACGTGGGTCCCCCCCCTGTGAAATCTGACCTTCCTGAGTGTTTCCCAAAGAATGACTGATGATCAGTGGACAAGGATCCCAGGAAGCCGGACTCCTTGTTTGTTTTGCAGCTCTGCTCCAGATTTCCTCTAATAATGCAAAGTTATACACAGAATTGAAAGAGACATTAACATTCATTTTATTCCAATCCTTTCTTAAAAAAGAAAAAAAAAGAATAGAGACCTTAAGCTTGGGGACCACTGACAAAATCCCTAAGGCAACATGGTGTGTTTTATTTTTTATTTTTATTATTCTTTTAACATCTTTATTGGAGTATAATTGCTTTACAATGGTGTGTTAGTTTCTGCTTTATAACAAAGTGAATCAGTTATACATATACATATATCCCCATATCTCCTCCCTCTTGCATCTCCCTCCCATCCTCCCTATCCCACCCCTCTAGGTGGTCACAAAGCACCGAGCTGATCTCCCTGTGCTGTGCGGCTGCTTCCCACTAGCTATCTATTATACATTTGGTAGTATATATAAATTCATGCCAACCTCTCACTACATTCCAGCTTACCCTTCTCCATCCCCGTGTCCTCAAGTCCATTCTCTACATCTGCGTCTTTATTCCTGTCCTGCCCCTAGGTTCTTCAGAAACATTTTTTTTTTTTAGAATCCATATACATGTGTTAGAATATGGCATTTGTTTTTCTCTTTCTGACTTACTTCACTCTGTATGACAGACTCTAGTTCCATCCAACTCACTACAAATAACCCAATTTCCTTCCTTTTTATGGCTGAGTAATATTCCATTGTATATATATGGCCACATCGTCTTTATCCATTCATCTGTTGATGGACATTTAGGTTGCTTCCATGTCCTGGCTATTGTAAATAGAGCTGCAATGAACATTGTGGTACATGAGTCTTTTTGAATTATGGTTTTCTCAGAGTATATGTCCAGTAGTGGGCTTGCTGGGTCATATGGTAGTTCTATTTTTAGTTCTTTAAGGAACCTCCTTACTATTCTCCATAGTGGCTGTATCAATTTACATTCCCACCAACACTGCAGGAAGGTTTCCCTTTCTCCACACCCTCTCCCACATTTACTGTTTGTAGATGTTTTTGTAAGGGCCACTCTGACCAGTGTGAGGTGATACCTCAATGTAGTTTTGATTTGCATTTTTCTAATGATTAGTGATGTTGAGCATCTTTTCATGTGTTTGTTGGCAATCTGTATGTCTTTGGAGAAATTCTATTTAGATCTTCTGCCCATTTTTGGATTGGGTTGTTTGTTCTTTTGATATTGAGCTGCATGACCTGCTTGTATATTTTAGAGATTAATCCTTTGTCAGTTGCTTCGTCTGCAAATATTTTCTCCCCTTCTGAAGGTTGTCTTTTCATCTTGTTTAAGGTTTCCTTTGCTGTGCAAAAGCTTTTAAGTTTCATTAGGTCCCATTTGTTTATTTTTGATTTTATTTCCATTACTCTAGAAGGTGAGTCAAAAAAGATCTTGCTGAGATTTATGTCAAAGAGTGTTCTGCCTATATTTTCCTATAAGAGTTTTATAGTGTCTGGCCTTACATTTAGGTCTTTAATTCATTTTGAGTTTATTTTTGTGTATGGTATTAGGGAGCGTTCTAATTTCGTTCTTTTACATGTAGCTGTCCAGTTTTCCCAGCACCACTTATTGAAGAGGCTGTCTTTTCTCCACTGTATAGCCTTGCCTCCTTTATCAAAGATAAGGTGACCATATGTGTGTGGGTTTATCTCTGGGCTTTCTATCCTGTTCCATTGATCTGTATTTCTGTTTTTGTGCCAGTACCACACTGTCTTGATTACTGTAGGTTTGTAGTATAGTCTGAAGACAGGGAGCCTGATTCCTCCAGCTCTATTTTGCTTTCTCAAGATTGCTTTGGCTATTCGGGGTCTTTTGTGTTTCCATACAAATTGTGAAATTTTTTCTTCTAGTTCTGTGAAAAATGCCATTGGTAGTTTGATAGGGATTGCAATGAATCTGTAGATTGCTTTGGGTAGTAGAGTCATTTTCACAATGTTGATTCTTCCAATCCAAGAACATGGTACATCTTTTCATCTGTTTGTATCATCTTTAATTTCTTTCATCAGTGTCTTATAGTTTTCTGCATACAGGTCTTTTGTCTCCTTAGGTAGGTTTATTCCTAGGTATTTTATTCTTTTTGTTGCAATACTAAATGGAAGTATTTCCTTAATTTCTCTTTCAGATTTTTCATTATTAGTGTATAGGAATACAAGAGACTTCTGTGCATTGATTTTGTATCCTACTACTTTACCAAATTCACTGATTAGCTCTAGTAGTTTTCTGGTAGCATCTTTAGGATTCTCTATGTATAGTACCATGTCATCTGCAAACAGTGACAGCTTTACTTCTTCTTTTCTGATTTGGATTTATTTTATTTCTTTTTCTTCTCTGATTGCTGTGGCTAAAACTTCCAAAACTATGTTGAATAATAGTGGTGAGAGTGGGCAACCTTGTCTTGTTCCTGATCTTAGTGGAAATGCTTTCAGTTTTTCACCATTGAGAACGATGTTGGCTGTGAGTTTGTCATATATGGCTTTTAGTATGTTGAGGTAAGTTCCCTCTATGTCTAATTTCTGGAGAGTTTTTATCATAAATGGGTGTTGAATTTTGTCAAAAGTTTTTTCTGCATCTATTGAGATGATCATATGGTTTTTCTCCTTCAGTTTGTTAATATGGTGTATCACATTTGTTGATTTGCATATATTGAAGAGTCCTTGCATTCCTGGGATAAAACCTACTTGATCATGGTGTATGATCCTTTTAATGTGCTGTTGGACTCTGTTTCCTAGTATTTTGTTGAGGATATTTACACCTATGTTCATCAGTGATATTGGCCTATAGTTTTCTTTTTTTGTGACATCTTTGTCTGGTTTTGGTATCAGGGTGGTAGTGGTCTTGTAGAATGAGTTTGGGAGTGTTCCTCCCTCTGCCATATTTTGGAAAAGTTTGAGAAGGATAGGTGTTGGCTTTTCTCTAAATGTTTGATCGAATTCGCCTGTGAAGCCATCTTGTCCAGGGCTTTTGTTTGTTGGAAGACTTTTTATCACAGTCTCAATTTCAGTGCTTGTGATTTGTCTGTTTATATTTTCTATTTCTTCCTGGTTCAGTCTTGGAAAGTTGTGTTTTTCTAAGAATTTGTCCAATTCTTCCTGGTTGTGAATTTATTGTCATATTGTTGCTTGTAGTAATCTCTCATGATCCTTTGTATTTCTGCAGTGTCAGTGGTTTCTTCCCTTTTCTATTTCTAATTCTATTGATTTGAGTCTTCTCTCTTTTTTTCTTGATGATTCTGGCTAATGGTTTATCAATTTTGTTTATCTTCTCAAAGAACCAGCATTTAGTTTTATTGAACTTTGCTATCGTTTCCTTCATTTCTTTTTCATTTATTTCTGATCCGATCTTCATGATTTCTTTCCTTCTGCTAAATTTGGGGGGTTTTTTGTTCTTTCTCTAATTGCTTTAGGTGTAAGGTTAGGTTGTTTATTTGAGATGTTTCTTGTTTCTTGAGGTAGAATTGTATTGCTATAAGCTTCCCTCATAGAACTGCTTTTGCTGCATCCCATAGATTTTGGGTCATCGTGTTTTCATTTTCATTTGTCTCTAGGTATTTTTTGATTTCCTCTTTGAGTTCTTCAGCGATATCTTGGTAACTAAGTAGTGTATGTTTAGCCTCCATGTGTTTGTATTTTTTACAGATTTTTTTCATGTAATTGATATCTAGTCCCATAGCATTGTGGTCAGAAAAGATACTTGATATGATTTCAATTTTCTTAAATTTACAAGGCTTGATTTGTGACCCAAGATATGATCTATCCTGAAGAATGTTCCATGAGCACTTGAGGAGAAAGTGTATTCTGTTGTTTTTGGATGGAATGTCCTATAAATATCAATTAAATCCATGTTGTTTAATGTATCATTTAAAGCTTGTGTTTCCTTATTTATTTTCATTTTGGATGATCTGTCCATTGGTGAAAGTGGGGTGTTAAAGTCCTCTACTATGATTGTGTTACTGTCGATTTCCCCTTTTATGGCTGTTAGCATTTGCCTTATGTATTAATGTGCTCCTTTGTTGGGTGCATAAATATTTACAATTGTTCTATCTTCTTCTTAGATTGATCCATTTATCATTATGTAGTGTCCTTGTCTCTTGTAATAGTCTTTATTTTAAAGTCTATTTTGTCTGATATGAGAATTGCTACTCCAGCTTTCTTTTGATTTCCATTTGCATGGAATGTCTTTTTCTACGCCTCACTTTCAGTCTGTATGTGTTCCTAGGTCTGAAGTGGGTCTCTTGTAGATAGCATGTAGATGGGTCTTGTTTTTGTATCCATTCAGCCAGTCTATGTCTTTTGGTGGGAGCATTTATTCTATTTATATTTAAGGTAATTATTGATATGTATGTTCCTATTACCATTTTCTTAATTGTTTTGGGTTTGTCATTGTAGATCTTTTCCTTCTCTTCTGTTTCCTTCCTAGAGAAGTTCCTTTAGCATTTGTTGTAAAGCTGGTTTGGTGGTGTTGAATTCTCTTACCTTTTGCTTGTTGTAAAGCTTTTAATTTCTCTGTCAAATCTGAATGAGATCCTTGCTGGGTAGAGTAATCTGGGTTGTAGGTTTTTCCCTTTCATTGCTTTAAATATGCCCTGCCACTCCCTTCTGGCTTGCAGAGTGTCTGCTGAAAGATCAGCTGTTAACCTTATGGGGATTCCCTTGTATGTTATTTGTTGTTTTTCCCTTGCTGCTTTTAATATTTTTTCTTTCTATTTAATTTTTGATAGTTTGATTAATATGTGTCTTGGCGTGTTTCTTCTTGGATTTATCTTGTATGGGACTTTGTGTTCTTCCTGGACTTGATTAACTGTATTCTTTCCCATATTAGGGAAGTTTTCAACTATTATCTCTTCAAATATTTTCTCTGTCCCTTTCTTTATCTCTTCTTCTTCTGGCACCCCTATAATTCGAATGTTGTTGCGTTTAGTGTTGTCCCAGAGGTCTCTGAGATGGTCATCAATTCTTTTTTTTTTTTTTTTTTTTTTTGTGGTACACGGGCCTCTCACTGTTGTGGCCTCTCCTGTTTCAGAGCACAGGCTCCAGACATGCAGGCTCAGTGGCCATGGCTCACGGGCCTAGCTGCTCCGCAGCATGTGGGATCCTCCTGGACCGGGGCATGAACCCATGTCCCCTGCATTGGCAGGAGGACTCTCAACCACTGCACCACCAGGGAAGACTGCGGTCCTCAATTCTTTTCATTCTTTTTTCTTTATTCCACTCTGTGGTAGTTATTTCCACTATTTTATCTTCCAGGTCACTTATCCGTTCTTCTGCCTCAGTTACTCTGCCATTGATTCCTTGTAGAGAAGTTTTAATTTCATTTATTGTGTTGTTTATCATTGTTTGTTTGCTCTTTAGTTCTTCTAGGTCCTTGTTAAACGTTTCTTGTATTTTCTCCATTCTATTTCCAAGATTTTGGATCATCTTTACTATCATTCCTCTGAATTCTTTTTCAGGTAGACTGCCTATTTCCTATTCATTTATTTGGTCTGGTGGGTTTTTACTTTGCTCCTTCATCTGCGGTATGTTTCTCTGTCTTCTCATTTTGCCTAACTTACTCTGTTTGTGGTCTCCTTTTTGCAGGGTGCAGGTTCATAGATCCCCTTGTTTTTGGTGTCTGCTCCCAGTGGGTAAGGGTGGTTCAGTGGGTTGTGTAGGCTTCCTGGTGCAAGGGACTGGTGCCTGTATTCTGGTGGATGAGGCTGAATCTTGTCCTTCTGGTGGGCAGGACCACGTCCAGTATTGTGTTTTAGGGTGTTGTGAACTTATTATGATTTTAGGCAGCCTTTCTGATAATGGGTGGGGTTGTGTTCCTGTCTTGCTAGGTGTTTGGCATGGGGTGTCTAGCACTGTAGATTGCTGGTTGTTGAGTGGAGCTGGGTCTTAGCATTGAGATGGAGATCTCTGGGAGAGCTTTCGGCATTTGATATTACATGGAGCTGGGAGGTCTCTGTTGGACCAATGTCCTGAACTCGGCTCTCCCACCTCAGAGGCATAGGCGTGACACCTGGCCAGAGCACCAAGACCCTGTCAGCCACACGGCTCAGAATAAAAGGGAGAAAATGGAAAGAAAGAAAGAAAATAGAATAAAATAAAGTTATTAAAATAAAAAATTAAAAATCAAAGAATTAAAAAGTAATTTAAAAAAAGAAAGAGAGAGCAACCAAACCAAGAAAACAAATCCACCAATGATAACAAGTGCTAAAAACTATACTAAAAAAACAAACAAACAAACAAAACAACAGACAGACAGAACCCTGGGACAAATGGTAAAAGCAGTTACACAGACAAAATCACAGAAAGAAGCATACTCGTACACACTCACAAAAAGAGAAAAAGCAAAAAATATATATATAGTTGCTCCCAAAGTCCACTGCCTCAATTTTGGGATGATTCATTGTCTATTCAGGTATTCCACAGTTACAGGGTACATCAAGTTGATTGTGGAGATTTAATCCACTGCTCCTGAGGCTGCCGGTAGAGATTTCCCTTTCTCTTCTTTGTTCGCACAGCTCCCTGGGCTCAGCTTTGGATTTGGCCCCGCCTCTGCGTGTAGGTCGCCTGAGGGCACCTGTTCCCCACCCAGACAGGACGGGATTAGAGGAGCAGCTGATTCGGGGGCTCTGGCTCACTCAGGCTGGGGGGAGGGAGGGGCACGGAAAGCAGGGTAAGCCTGTGGCGGCAGAGGCTGGCGTGACGTTGCACCAGCCTGAAGCGCGCCGTGCGTTCTCCCGGGGAAGTTGTCCCTGGATCCCGGGACCCTGGCAGTGGCGGGCTGCACAGGCTCCCCTGAAGGGGGGTGTGGAGAGTGACCTGTGCTCGCACACAGGCTTCTTGGTGGCTGCAGTAGCAGCCTTAGCATCCCATGCCCGTCTCTGGGGTCCGCGCTGATAGCCGCGGCTCGCGCCTGTCTCTGGAGCTCGTTTAGGCGGTGCTCTGAATCCCCTCTCCACACGCACCCCGAAACAATTGTCTGTTGCCTCTTCGGCAGGTCGAGACTTTTTCCCGGACTCCCTCCCGGCTAGCTGTGGTGCACTAATCCCTTTAGGCTGTGTTCACGCCGCCAGTCCTCCCCCTGGGATCCGACCGAAGCCCAAACCTCAGCTCCCAGCGCCCGCCTCCCCCAGCGGGTGAGCAGACAAGCCTCTCGGGCTGGTGAGTGCTGGTCGGCACCGATCCTCTGTGCGGGAATCTCTCCACTTAGCCCTCCGCACCCCTGTTACTGTGCTCTCCTCCGTGGCTCTGAAGCTCTCCCTCCTCCCACTCCCCATCTCCACCAGTGAAGGGGCTTCCTAGTGTGTGGAAACTTTTCCTCCTTCACAGCTCCCTCCCAGAGTGCAGGTCCTGTCCCTATTCTTTTGTCTCTGTTCTTCTTTTTTCTTTTGCCTTATCTGGGTATGTGGGGAGTTTCTTGCCTTTTGGGAAGTCTGAGGTCTTCTGCCAGCGTTCAGTAGGTGTTCTGTAGGAGGTGTTCCACATGTAGATGTATTTCTGATGTATTTGTCAGGAGGAAGGTGATCGCCACATCTTACTCTTCTGCCATCTTAAAGGTCTCTCCTCACGTGGTGTGTTTTAGGGTAAGCTGATTCTAGAACGTCCGTCTTGTGAAAATTTTAGCACAATGAAGTCCCTGGACCTGGTTTTCCCTCATGCAAAATAGGGTCTGTTACCTCTCTTTCTCAAGGGTCACTGAGACCAAGTGTGCAGTTTCTTGTTACTTTTGGAGGAACATTACCTTCCAATATGTTAGTATAAAAGTTCTAACATGTCTATGGGCTTCCTGGGTGGCGCAGTGGTTAAGAATCCACCTGCCAATGCAGGGGACACGGGTTCGAGCCCTGGTCTGGGAACATCCCACACGCTGCAGAGCAACCAAGCCCGTGCACCACAACTACTGAGCCTGCTCTCTAGAGCCTGCATGCCACAACTACTGAAGCCCTTGCACCTAGAGCCCGTGCTCTGCAACAAGAGAAGCCACTGCAATGAGAAACCCATGCACCACAGCAAAGAGTAGCCGCTGCTCAACGCAACTAAAGAAAGCCCACATGCAGCAACAAAGACCCAACACAGTCAAAAATAAATAAATTAATTAATTTTAAAAAATTCTAACATGTGTAGCATATAGCAAGTTCTCAATAACAATGCTAACTTCAGTAATCTACGCAAGCTACCATATTATTTCACTTCAAATGTGTTGACTCATTGAATCCTCCCCAAAAACCTACGAAGTAGGTATTCTAATTAAGTCCACTTTAAAGATGAGAAAACAGAGGCTTAGGGAATTTAAGTGACTTCCTCTCCTGTGAAATCATTTATGAAAGTGAAGCCTGCTTCTCAGAGTTGCTCTGAAAAAAACCCTTATATTTAAAAGACATTATTTTTTATTTGCATTTCTCAACAATTAGTAACATTGAGCATATTTTCATGTGCTTTTTAACCATCTGTATATCTTCTTTGGAGAAATGCCTGTTTAGATTTTCCACGCATTTTTTTATTGGGTTGTTTGTTTTTTTGATGTTGAACTGCATGAGCTGTTTGTATATTTTGGAGATTAATCCCTTGTCGATTGCTTCATTTGCAAATATTTTCTCGCATTCTGAGGGCTGTCTTTTCATGTTGTTTATGGTTTCGTTTGCTGTGAAAAAGCTTTTAAGTTTCATTAGGCCCCATTTGTTTAGTTTTATTTTCATTACTCTAGGGGGTGGATTGAAAAAGATCTTGCTGTGATTTATGTCAATGAGTGTTCTGCCTATATTTTCATCTAAGAGTTTTATGGTGTCTGGCCTTACACTTAGGTCTTTAATCTATTTTGAGTTTATTTTTTGTGTATGGTGTTAGAGTGTGTTCTAATTTCATTCTCTTACATGTAGCTGTCCAGTTTTCCCCAAACCATTTATTGAAGAGACTCTCTTTTCTCCATTGTATATTCTTGCCTTCTTTGTCATAGATTAGGTGACCATAGGTGCATGAGTTTATCTCTGGGCTTTCTATTCTGTTCCACTGATCTATATTTCTGTTTTTGTGCCAGTACCATACTGTTTTGATGACTGTGGCTTTGTAGTATAGTCTGAAGTCCAGGAGCCTGATTCCTCCAGCTCCATTTTTCTTTCTCAAGATTGTTTGACTATTCATGATCTTTTGTGTATCCATACAAACTGTAAAATTTTTTGTCCTAATTCTGTGAAAAATGCTATTGGTAATTTGATAAGGATTGCATTGAATCTGTAGATTGCTGTGAGTAGTATAGTCATTTTAACAATATTGATTCTTCCAATCCAAGAACATGGTATATCTCTCCATCTGTTTGTGTCATCTTTTATTTCTTTCATCAATATCTTATAGTTTTCTGCGTATAGGTCTTTTGCCTCCTTAGATAGGTTTATTCCTAGGTATTTTATTCTTTTTGATGTGATAGTAAATGGGATTGTTTCCTTAATGAGGTATCACCTCACACTGGTCAGAATGGCCATCATCAAAAAAATCTACAAACAAATGCTGGAAAGGGGGTGGAGAAAAGGGAACACTCCTACACTGTTGGTGGGAATATAAACTGGTACAGTCACTATGGAGAACAGTGTGGAGATTCCTTAAAAACTAAAAATAGAGCTACCATATGATCTAGCAATCCTACTCCTGGGCATATAACCAGAGAAAACCATAATTTGAAAGGATACATGCACCCCAATATTTACTGCAGCACTGTTTACAATAGCAGGGACATGGAAGCAAGCTAAATGTCCATCAACAGAGGAATGGATAAAGAAATTGTGGTGCATATATACAATGGAATATTACTCAGCCATAAAAAGGACAAAATAATGCCATTTGCAGGGACATGGATGGACCTAGAGATTGTCATACTGAGTGAAGTAAGTCAGACAGAGAAAGGCAAATATCATATGATATCACTTATATGTGGAATCTAAAAAAAGACTATAAATGAACTTATCTACAAAACAGAAATAGAGTTACAGATGTAGAAAATAAACTTATGGCTACCAGGGGTGTAAGAGAGGGAGGGATAAATTGGAAGATTGAGATTGACACATACACACTACTATATATAAAATAGATAACTGATAAGGACCTACTGTATAGCACAGGGAGGGATGTCTACTCAATACTCTGTAATGGCCTATATGGGGAAAGAAACTAAAAAAGAGTGGATATATGTATATGCATAACAGATTCGTTTTGCTGTACACCTGAAACTAACACAGCATTGTAAATCAACTATACCCCACGAAAAGTTATAAAAATAAATAGATAAATAAAAGACCTTATATTTAAAAGTCTTGTATTTAAAAGACTCTTATTGTTTGTTATTTTATCTCATATAGTCCTTTTGGAGCAATCAACTTCAATCTTTCATACAAAGGGTAAAACTGAGGCACAGAATGCTGGAAGTATTTTTCTGAGCCATCGGTCACAGTACAGCTAGCCTACGCTTCAACAGTAACAATCATGAAAATCTCAGTAGCTTATTGCAACATTTATTTTCTGTTTATGTCACAGCCTGATATTGGTCAGTTTGCCTTGTCAAGAGTGCTCTCTTCTGAGGAGTGACTAAGATCCAGCTTGCTTGTAAATTACAGCCACCATCTGGCACATGTGGCCTCCAAGTTCACTGAGGCAGGGAGAGAGAGAGTGGATAGATTGTGTAGGATGTTTTAAAGAACCAGGCGTGGAAGCGGTTTATATCACATCTGTGTCTACATCCTGTTGACCTTCATGCATCACATGACTCTAGTCTAAGTGCAAAGGAGGCTGAGAAATGCAGAGGAGCACATGAATTTTGATTAGGGCTAATAGTTTCTATCATAGTCTGTCCTTTGCTCACTTCTTTCTCAACATAGGTTAACACAATTAACCTATCCCCGAGAGAGACAACCCAAGGTCCTATGTAGTCATTGCATCAACCTATATGTCCAGGATCTCTGGTTGGCAGGTGGTCCTCTCTGTCAGGTGAAGATACGGATATATTTTGTCCAGTGACCTGTGAACTAAAAAGACAAACTGTTTGCCCCTAATGTAATATATCAAGTTTGCAGAGGACAGGGTGCTTGCCATCAACACCCTCATTCATGGAGGGGAAGATGGTAGACCCCAGTGGACAGTACTCTGTAGCAATCCTTCAGTCCTTCAGGAAGAGGTTGGAAAAGTCTCTCACCCTTGATTCTGCAACCTGGGGAGTCTCTTTTGACTTTCTGATCCTGGCTCCTGATTGCCTTTGTGAGGACCCTCCTTTCACATTATTCCCCTTGGCCACCTTTGAAGTGGGTGTGGAAGAGAGACATGATCTTCTATGGGGGCTCTGCAGCCTTTGAAGACTGCTTGCTGCACTGCAGTATTTGGAGTTTGTTTTCATCTTGAACTGTCAATGGCTTCTCTCTTTGTTTTTTTTTTTTCCAGTCCAAGCTCATTCATTCACTGTTTTAATGGCAATATAGTATAATTCTCTTGATAACTTAGTAGGCTGATACCTTTCCACTCAGTCAATTTCATATGCCAACAACCACAGCCCAAGTTTATTTCTGGATAAACTTCTCAAATGGCTTCTGCTTTTCCTTCTCCCTCTCTCTCTTTCTCTTTCTCTCCCTCTTCTTGATGGGGCTTGAAATGGCAAGGCAACAACTTCAATCTGATTTTGCCCTAAGTCACTTCATCCAACTAAGAGTTCTTTTTCTGAATTTTATTACTAAAATCCTTTTACTTTTTCCCCTTAAATTCCTTCTTTTAAGGTTTGGGACCCAGAAAGAGATGGCTTTCCCAACAATCTCAGGTCCTGGATCTGGAGACTTTATTCTATTTCATTTCTACTTTAAAATCTGTCCATTCTTTTCTGAGCTCATCTCTTTCTTGCAATACTTTAACAAATGAAGACAAAAACAACCTATATATGACTAATGTATATTTTTCATACTCTCTCCTGAGATTGGCTAGGAGAGATTTTCAGTGCACCCATGAGTGTCAAAGCTTTGGTGTTTGAGTTTTCTTGTCCTGACATCCTGGACCCATTTCTGCTTGGGGTCAGCACAGTGCTCCTTGGCCAGTTTGGGCTTGAAGCTGTGGAGCTACAGTTTCAGCAGACAGGACCTCACAGCTTTGACCCTTTGTAACATGAACCTCCATCTCTTCACCCTGAGATATTAGCTTCCTTGCTGCTGCTGCTGAATGTCTAATCAATACCACACATTTTAGGTTTTTAATGGCACATCAGTGAGGTAGAGGGGAGAGGAGCGCCCTGTAGTTTTTAGGGTACTGATGTGATGTGATGTGTCCAAGGGTCTGCATTTAAATCCCACTTTTATTAAATTAATTAACTGAATTAATTCCATGTCACATTAAATTAGAATACTACTTTTAAAAATATAAAATATTATGGAAGAAAAACTATGATTCAAATTATTATGCGACGCTCACATTCTTTAGAATTATAATAAAATTATCTCAGAATGCATCTTGGGAAGGATAGGAATATAAATTAATTGTTTCTCAGGTGCCAGCTTGGCTTCAGTGCACCCATGAGTGTCAAAGCTTTGGTGTTTGAGTTTTCTTGTCCTGACATCCTGGACCCATTTCTGCTTGGGGTCAGCACAGACCTCCTTGGCCAGTTTGGGCTTGAAGCTGTGGAGGAGAGACGGCACAGTTAGATGGGGAGCCTTGAGTATTCAGGCGTGGGAGTGTAACCTACTGTATAGGAAACATGCCTGGTCCGATAGTCTGGATGATGGAGCTGCCCCAGGGATGGAGGGGGAAGAAGGGGCCTTAGGAGAAGGAGCTGCCTTTGCTGGTCCAGGGGAAGCCATCCTGGCTCCTGGATGAAGGAATTGTAGAGCTGAACCAATGACTGGACAGGACCTGGGAGGGAGAAGTCTCTTGATTTCCTTAAATTCAGTTTTCCCAATGGAAAATTTCTATGATTGGATTAGAGATGGTTTAAAGCATCTCCAACTCAATCTGATAATAACCCTATCCACTGCCCCAGGGGAAGAACTCAGGACCGAGGGTTGAACGTGGGTGGTCATGGTTCACTCACATCACAGCTTCCTGGGGACACTGGCTGCTGATAATTCTTCTGTAGCTCTCCAGCTTCTGGATGGGGATCTACTTATTGGTGAGTCTATAGTAGCAGGTTGTTTCTGAGTGAAACAACAAGAGAAAGGCTACTTAGACTGTGTTCCAGGGCTTTCTGTTTATAAAGTAGAGAACCATAGAAGGGGTCGTCAAAGAAAAGGGAAACTGCCCATCCTAAACCCCGTGATCTGCCCTTTGAAGTGTTCCTTAAACTCTCCGTCTCACTTGCATGTGCTGTGAAGTGGGAGGGCACCATCACCAAATGAGAGGAGAAGAACTGACGGCAACTCTGGGCTGACATGCTTGGAGGGGCGAATAGAATATTACAATTCCTTAGGGCAAGAGGACCTCAGGTATGGGTCCTCTATTAGGCTCCAGCCAATCTATGCCCAGTCATGAGTTCTCCTGATACCCACTGCCTCTGCAGAGCTACGTCACTGGAGTCCAGATTCTGGGTCTCCTCCTTTGCCCTCCACCATATCTGGAAATATTCTGCACACCCACTCGTACAGACCCTCTCTCTTTGATATCCTGGTCCCCAAACACTGCTGAAAGGAGCCAGGGTAGTAACTGCACTGGGATCATGTTTCCAGAGCTGGAGTTCTGGAAGGAGCTGAATTTGGTGTCCACAGCTGGAATCCCCATCCTGGCTTTGCCCAGGAGCAGCCGTGCAGTCAGGCTTATTCCTTCTCCTTCTCAGACTTTTCCGATCTTGTAAAAACAGTTGTTAAAGTGAGAGTGTGGGTACCCTTCTGCTCTGAAGGCCCATCATGACCTAGAGATGGGGTGATGTGCTTCAAAGGGAAGAAGAGGGGGGCTTGCATGGCTGAGGGAGCACCTGGGTGCTGAAGGCGGCTGTTGTGAGCAGTAGACCCAGGAGGACTACCAAGACCCCTATGTTGGGGGGTGAGGACTTCAGCTTCACCATTGTAGCTGCTGGCTTCTGAGTTGATCTCAGCCTCTCTTTCCCTCTGCTGGCTCTGCCTACATTTTATAGAGAGCACACAGGAATAGGGAGAAAGTCAGTGGGTGAGAGGCCCTCATTCTTCTGGATGAATCACAGCACGGAGTAATAAATCAGCCGAGCCATCACCCTGCCCTGAGGAAGCTGTTAGGAGATGAAAGAGAAAAGTGTGAGTTGATGCAGGCCTGTTTTCCTTCTAAGATAAGGAGTGGTAGGGGAGGTAGGGGCTATACCCAGTCAGACCACAGGATGGGACCTCTGGCTGTTATTAAGGGTCCTGCTTTTTGAAATAAAACACTTTCTGTAGAACAAGGAAGGAGGTAGGGATACCAAGGGCAAGGAGATGAAAGCACTTTCCCCATTTTCCTTTTAGGCTCCCAGGTGCAAGGCTAGGGAACATAGACCATGTATCTTAATGTAAGGAGTGTAAAAGAATTTGCAGACACGTTTTAAAACCACTGTTTTAGCTTACAGCCTTACACTGTTGGGTGTATGTTAGCTGTGGGCTTGTCATCTATGGCTTCTATTATGTTGAGGTATGTTCCTTTTATACCCCTATTGTTGAAAGTTTTTATCATGAAACGATGTTGTATTTCATCAAATGCTTTTTCTGCATCTGTTGAGAAGATCGTGGTTTCTATCTTTCATTCTATTAATGTGGTGTATCACATTTATTGATTTGTGTATGTTGAACCACAGTTACGTCTCAGGGATAAATCCACTTGATCATGGTATAAAATCCTCTTAATGTGGTCCTGAATTCAGCTTGGGATATTTTGAGGATTTTTGCATTTATATTCATCAGGAACATGGGCTGTAGGTTTCTTTTCTTGTAGTGTCTAGCTTTGATATCGGGTAACACTGGCCTCGTAAAATTAGTTTGAGAGTGTTTCCTCCTCTTCAAATTTTTGGAAGACTGTGAAAAATTGGCATTAATTCTTCTTTAAATGTTTGGTAGAATTCATCAGGGAAACCTTTTAGTCCTGGACTTTTCTTTGTTAGAAGATTTTCAATTACCTATTCAATCTCCTTATTATTGGTCTGTTCAGATTTTCTATTTCTTCATGATTTGGTTTTGTTAGGTTGTAAGTTTCTAGGAATGTATCCATTACTTCTAGGTTATCTAATTTGTTGGTGTAAATTGTTAATGTAGTCCCTTATGATCCTTTGTATTTCTGTGGTATTTGTTGTAATGTCTTCTTTTTAATTTCTGATTTTATATTTATTTGAGTCTTCTATTTATTTGAGCCTTCTTTCTTCTTTTTCTTGGTTTTCTCAGTGTAACTAACTGTCAACTTTTGTTTATCTTTTCAAAAAAAAAGACAACAGCTCTTAGTTTTGTTGATCTTTTCTGTTGTTTTTCTGGGCTCAGCTTAATTTATTTCTGTTCTGATCTTTGTTATTTCCTTTCTTCTGCTAGCTTTGGGCTGAGTTTGTTCCTCTTTTTTCTAGTTTCTTAAGGTGTACAGTTAGGTTGTTTATTTGAGATTTTTTTTTCTTGATGAAGGCATTTATCACTATAAACTTCCCTCTTAGAGTGTTTTTGCTGCATCCTATAAGTTCTGGTATGTTGTTTTTCCATTTCCAGTTGTTTCAAGATTTTTTTTTTGATCTCCCTTTTGATTCTTCCTTGACCCATTGTTCAGGAGTGTGTTGTTTCATTTTCATATTTGTGAATTTTCCAGTTTTTCTCCTGTTATTGATTTATGGTTTCATACCATTGTGTTCAGGAAAAATACTTGGCATAATTTCAATCTTTTTAAATTTGCTGAAACTTATTTTGTTATATATAATATGATCTATCCTGGAGAATGTTTTGTGTGTGATTGAGAAGAATGTGTATTCTGCTGCTGTTGGATGAAATGTTTTGTATATGTCTGTCAGGTGTATTTGGTCTAAAGTATAGTTCAAGTCTAATGTTTTCATATTGATTTTCTGTCTGGATGATCTAGCCATTATTGAAAATGAGGTATTTAAGTCCCCTACTAATATTGTTGTCTATTTCTCCCCTTAGATCTGTTAGTATTTGCTTAATATATTTAGTTGCTTCAATATTGGGCGCATATGTACTTATTATTGTTATATTCTCTTGATGAACTGACACCTTTATCCTTGTATAATGACCTTCTTTGTTTCTTCTTACAGTTTTTGGCTTAAAGTCTATTCTGTCTGATATAAGTATAGCTACTTCTGCTCCCTTTTTATTTCTACTTGCATCAAATATCTTTTTTCACCCCTTCACTTTGAGCCTGTGTGTGTCCTTAAAACTGAAGTGAGTCTCTTGTAGGAAGCATATAGTTGGGTCTTATCTTTTTAATCCATTCAGCCACACTATGCCTTTTTTGGAGAATTTAATCCATTCACATTTAGAGTAATAATTGGTAGGTAAGGACTTAGGACTGCCTTCTTATTGTTTTCTTAATATTTTGTAGTTCCCTTGAACCTTTCTTCCTCTCTCACTGCCTTCCTTTGTGAACTGATGCTTTTTCATAGTGGTATGCTTTGATTCCCTTTTCTTTATCTTTTATGTATCTATAGTTTTTTGCTTTGTGTTTACCATGAGGCTTACATAATACATCTTATAGATACAACAGTCTATTTTACACTGTTAACAACTTTACTTTGATTGCATACAAAAACTCTACTCATTTATCCCCCTTTTATGTTACAATTAACCTTTTTGTGTATCATGTAACCATTAACATATTATTGTAGCTATATTTATTTTTAATACTTTTTCCCTTTAACCTTTGTACTAGAGTTAAGTGTAAAATCATATTACAGTATTAGAGTATTCTGAATTTGACGATATGCGTACCTTTACCAGTGTATTGTATATTTTCATATAACTAATTAATGTCCTTTCATTTCAGCTTGGAGAACTCCTTTCAGCATTTCTTGTAGGGCAGGTCTAGAGGTGATAAACTGACTCAGTTTTTGTTTATCTGGGAAAATCTTTATCTTTTCTTCACTTCTGAAGGACTTTAAGCCAAAAACTGTAAGAAGAAACAAAGAAGGTCATTATACAAGGATAACGGTGTCCGTTCATCAAGAGAATATAACAATAATAAGTACATATGCACCCAATATTGAATATTTTCCAGGTAGAGTATTCTTGGTCGGCAGCTGTGTTTTGTTTTGTTTTTTCTTTCATTATAACACCCTACTCTCTTCTGACTACAAGGTTTTTGCTAAGAAATCCACTGACAACCTTATGGGAGTTGCTTTTTTAAGTTACAGGCTTCTTTTCTCTTGCACTTTTAAGATTCTCTCTGTCTTTGATTTTTGACTGTTTTATTACAACGTGTCTTGGAGAAGATCTCTTTGAGTTTGTTTGGGAACCTATGAACTTCATGAACTTGAATATCCAAATCTCTCTCCAGATTTGTGAAGTTCTTAGCCATTATTTCTTTAAATAAGCTTTCTGCCCCCTTCTCCCTCTCTTCTCCTTCTGGGACTTCAATAATTCACAGATTGTTTCTTTTGACGGTATTCAATAGACCACAAAGTCTTTCTTCACTCTTTTTACTTCTTTTTTCTTTGTTCTCCCCTGACTAATAATTTCAAAGGTCTTGTCTTCTATTTCACAAATTCTTCTTGGTCCATTCTGCTGTTGATGGCATCTATTGTATTTTTCATTTCATTCATTGTATCTCCAGCCACAGAATTTTTAAAAATGATTTTCTATTTTCTATCTCCTTGTTAAACTTATTTTGTTTGTGTATATATTTTTTTGACTAATTTTGTTGAATTGTCTTTCTCCATGTTCTTGTAGCTCGTTGAGATTCCTTTCAAAGGATATTTAAAATTCTTTTTCAGGTAAATAATAGATTTCAGTGTCTTTGGGTCACAGTTACTGGAAGATTATTGTGATCCTTTGATGGTGTCACGTTTCCTTGACTTTTCATGTTCCTTGAAGTCTTGTGTTGTTTTGTTTGTTTTTTGCGGTACACGGGCCTCCCACCGCTGTGGCTTCTTCCGTTGCGGAGCAACAGGCTCTGGACGCACAGACTCAGCGGCCATGGCTCACGGGCCCAGCTGCTCCGCGGCACGTGGGATCCTCCCGGACCGGGGCACGAACCCGTGTCCCCTGCATCGGCAGGCGGACTCTCAACCACTGCGCCACCAGGGAAGCCCTGTGTTGCTTTCTTTGAATCTGAAGTAGCAGTCACTCCCTCCGGTCTTTACTGAGTGACTTCAGGAGAGAAATACCTCCTGTCAACCCTGCTAGGGATTTTGAGGTTCTCTCAGAACTTCTAAAAATATGCTTGCTCCATGCTTTAAGCTCCCCTTTGTGGCAGAATTCTTTAACTTGCATGCCTTCTCTCAAGCCTGCCAAGTGCTTGGCAGCCTCCTTTGCTTTCTCAAGGGCGGGGCTAAAGCCCAAGTAGATCTCTCCGTGAGGCACAGATTCAGGCCGGCTTTCTGCACGTGCTCTCTAGCTGTCTGCCAAAGCTCGCTCTTGCCATTGTTGGGAACACTCAGAGGGAGCCAGCCACAGGTTGGGTGTGTGTGTATGTGTGAGGCTCATGGAGTGCCGGGGTGCCCGTGGGCCACTTAGGGAGATCTGTAGCTGAGATCTTGCAGGCTTCTCGGAGTCTGTAAGGCTATTAGTAGGATCTGCATCCTTCTAATGCCTCCCCAAAGTTCTATCTGCTGCTCTCCCAGCCTCTTCCTGGCCCCTAGTCATGTATGTAGTTTGGAATCAAGACTCTGTGAGGAGCAGGAAAAAAATGGGTCTCTGGGGCAGTGTCCACATAGCTGGGGAGCTGGGGAAGTTCACACACACAATCTCACTCCCCGCCCCCCCAACGTCTCAGGAGAAAGCACAGCAGCCCAGAATGTCCTTCTTGGCACTGAGCTGTACCACTTTGGGGGAGGGGTAATGCAGGTAACGTGAAACTGGTCCTATTATGCTCTCCAATGCATCCAAACTTGATTTTCTTGCTCCAACTCTGTGGTGTGCTGGAACTTCTCTACTAGAAACCTGGACTTCCACAAAGGCTCTCTCATCTGTAGGTAATTGGCTAAGACACTGTTCTCCAGGGGCTTCCAAACCACAGACAGGAGGGGCTGGTGCCAATTCATGGACTACTGCAGATTTCACAGCTAGGACTTCGATCTATATGCTTTTGACCTGATGAATGGGTGGGCAAGACTCCTCCCAGGTCCCGTGGCATACAGTGCTTGATCCCACAGCTGCAAAAAGGCACTTTTGTTCATGGATAGCTGAAAACTTGTTGTTCTTGATGGGGAGATATGAGCAAGGGACTTCTTATTTGGTCATCTTACTGACTTCACTCTTCTTTCCATTACTTTTTAAATTATTTTGTGCTCCATAGTTTCTAGTGTACCATTTTATTTCCTCTTCTCTTTTATTTATTTATTTTTTTTTTAATTTTTTTAATTTTTAATTTTTTTTCTCTTTTTTTTTCTCTTTTATTTTTTTTGCGGTAGGCGGGCCTTTCACGGTTGTGGCCTCTCCCGTTGCGGAGCACAGGCTCCAGACACGCAGGCTCAGCGGCCATGGCTCACGGGCCCAGCCGCTCCACGGCATGTGGGATCCTCCCAGACCGGTGCACGAACCCGTGTCCCCTGCATCGGCAGGCAGACTCTCAACCACTGCGCCTCCAGGGAAACCCTCCTCTTCTCTTTTATCGTATATTTTTGAGTTATTTTCTTAGTGGGCACTATGAGGATTACTGCTATTATTGTAACAATCTAGTTCAGGTTAATACCATCTTAATTTCAATAGTATATGTGAACTTTGATCCTATATAGGTCTCCTGCTATATGCAGGGACGATGAATGAAGAATCACAGAATCTGGCTGATGCCTATCACCTGCCCCTTCTCTCTCTGGCTTATTTCTTTTGCCCCAGTCTCTTATTCACCATTATCAGGTGTGTGGGGAGAAGGTGGAAAGGGTGGTGGGGGCAGAGAAAAAAAAAGCTGCTATGAATGGAGGAGGGGGCCAGGAACTAAGGGATGCAGAAAGCCTCTAGAAATTGGAAAAGGTAAGAAAACTGATTCTCCCGTAGAGTCTCCAGAAGGAATGCAGCCCTACAGACCCATTTTAAACATCTCCAGAACTTTAAGATAATATATTTGTATTGTTTTAAGGCATTAAGCCTATGATAATTTGTTACAGTGGCAATAAGGAATGAATACAGATTTTGGTACCGGGAAGTGGGGTGTTGCTATTACAAATACTAAAACATGTAGAAGTGACTTTAGAATGGGGCAATGGGAAGAGGCTGGAAGAATTCTGAGCATGATAGGAAAAGCCTAGCTTTCCCGGAACAGACTGTTGACAGTGACAGGATATGAATACACTTGGCATTCCCTCCTGAAACAGGGCCTCTTGCCAGTGCTATGTGCTCAGAGATTCGTCATGCAAGGAGCAAGGAATCCCATGCTTAGCTGGAACGACAGCAACAACAAAAATGGACTCAATGTTTCCTGAAAGTGAGTAGATATGGGTTGCAAAGGAAATGCAAGTAGATAATTTTGGGGACTTGAGCACACGCATTGCCCCGCCCCTAAGCCTCCCTTCTTTCCAGACCCTCCACTTCAAATCAGCCTGGCATTAGAGGGTCTGATGCTCAGTAAGCTGTATGGTGATGCCCCATTTGCTTGCACTTCAGTCTGTTTTTGCCTCCTGGCATCCACTGCAATTTGAGCGGTCAGGGCTGAGGATTGGAGGAGTGAAGGACGGGCAGGGGGTACTGTTGGGCCTGGCACGAGGGTCAGTGAGTTCCATTAACAGCTGCCAGTGAATTGGCTGCTGACTGATGTACAGGGCACTTTGGGAGTGTTCCTTGGAGTTTTGATGGAATCCCTCAGCCAGAATCAGGGACTCCGGATGGGCTCAGGAATCTGGAAGCAGAATACCTTCTCTTCCTCTTCAGCTCTAGGTGGTAGAAATGAAAGTTTTCCAAAAGACATATACCCAGATCCCAAAACCTAGGGTCTGCTGGGTTCCTACATGTAATACAACATCATTCCCATTTTATTGATGGAGACTCAGAATACTCAACCTGCCCTAGGTAACAGAGTGAGTCAGTGCCAGTTCCGGGATTGGAACCTAAGTGTCCTTCTGCCAACCAGGGTTCTCCCCTACTGCCAAAGGCACTGCCTGATCTAGCTTGATACCGCAGCCCTCTCCCCACCAGAGTGGACTTGGTATCTGCAAACTCACCGTGCAGAATTTATTCATAGGGCAAGATATTTGCTTTCCTTAGTGGAGGAGCTGTCTGGGTCTAGGTGGGTCAAATCCTCACAGGTAGGTCAAAAGCCATGCAAAGGAATAGACAACTTAGGTGGACATTCTGGAAAAAGAGGCCTATCCATCTAAAATATGATCTCAGACTCCTGGGGTTGGGATTAGGAGACAGTGATGGAGAAAAGTGCATTCTGGTTTCAGGGAAAGCTGACCCCTTAGAATGTAGGTTGTAGAAGGAGCTTCCTCTGTATCTTAAGTCACAGGTCTTCTCCTCCATCTACGATACCCAGCATTTCACTTTGCCCAGCTAATTTTTCTCCGATGTTACCTCTTATACTCCATATTTAGACACTCATAATCTCTTGCCTGGACCATGGCAGTAGCCTCTTCCTTGTCCCTACTTGTCCAGGTCTGCAGGAAGCCAGTAAGTTACAGTTACTGAAACTCATCTATGAACCTCTGAACATGGACATGTCCTTCCTCACTGGCCCAAACATTTCCAACATCTCCTGTTAACCTATGAGGCTGAGTATTAACTTTCCACCTTGACATTTATAACCCTTTACTCTGGACTTCCCTGGTGGCGCAGTGGTTAAGAATTCGTCTGCCAATGCTGGGAACAAGGATTCGAGCCCTGGTGCAGGAAGATCCCACATGCCACGGAGCAACTAAGCCTGTGAGGAGCAACTAAGCCCGTGTGCCACAACTACTGAGCCTGCGCTCTAAAGCCTGCGAGCCACAACTACTGAGACCTCATGCCACAACTACTGAAGCCTGCATGCCTAGAGCCCGTGCTCCGCAACAAGAGAAGCCACCGCAATGAGAAGCCTGCACACTGCAATGAAGGGTAGCCCCCGCTCACTGCAACTACAGAAGGCACGTGCACAGCAACGGAGACCCAATGCAGCCAAAATATAAATAAATAAATAAAACCCTCTACTCAACCTTCCTTCCTAATCTTCCCTGTCACTTGACACAGACATGGAGCCCAATTCTCATCTAATTGGTTTTCTCCCTCTTTGATGGACATGTCATCATCATTTTTACCTCTAGATATTTGGTCCCACTCTTCTCCTTTTGTTTTCTTTTTTCTTTTTTGGCCATGCCACATGGCTTGTGGGATTTTAGTTTCCTGACCAGGGATTGAAACTTGGCCCTCGGCAGTGAGCTCACAGAGTCCTAAGCACTGGGCCGCCAGGGAATTCCCTCTCCTTTTCTTAATGATCTTGTAATTTGTCTAGAAAAATCTCATGCATTCATCAAAGATAAGTTCAAGTCATATATTCTTTTTTTTTTTTTTGCGGTACCTGGGCCTCTCACTGTTGTGGCCTCTCCCGTTGCGGAGCACAGGCTCCAGACGCACAGGCTCAGTGGCCATGGCTCACGGGCCCAGCCACTCAGCGGCATGTGGGATCCTCCCGGACCGGGGCACGAACCCGTATCCCCTGCATCGGCAGGTGGACTCTCAACCACTGCGCCACCAGGGAAGCCCTATACTCAGCTTTTTAATTTCCTTCAAGAAAATGTCAAAAGACAGGTTTTGTACAAAAATATATATATTTTGTTCAATAGTTACGTAATATACATTTCCACAATAGCACTTTCAGCAATGGCTTAGAATGTAAAACAAAAAGTTTTTTCATTAATCATCCTTGCAAGGACCCTCCCGCCATCCCAGGGGTAGAACTGGGATTCACAGAGGAAAGCAATTTGCCCAAGTCTCCATTTAAAAAAAGAAACAAAACACTAGTAGTCATGGAAGATAAACTTAAAACATCAATAACTTAAATAAGATTAATATTACTTAAGGCATCATGTTTCATATCAATAAAGTGCACACTCTTTAAAATTATAATAAGATAACATCATAGGGCAGTTAGGGAAAGCCAGAAGAAAACAAACTGTCTTCAGATTCTCAGGTTGTGGAGGGAGTGCTCAAGCCTTTGGAGTTTGCCTTTTCTTGTCCAGATGTCTTATGGAGTCCTGGACCCACTTCTGCTTGGGGTCTGCACAGATGTCCTTGCCCAGTATGGTCTTGAAGCTGTGGAGAAGAGAGGGGACGGTTAGATGGAGTTCCGTTGAGATTTCAGTCTATGAATGCAGCCTATTTACCCCAAGACGCTGCCGCGGGAACTTGAGGAGGAAAGCAGGTGGAAGGAGGGAGCCCAGGGCAAGTCAGTCCTGTGGATGGTGCAGTTAAAGCCATCCTGATTTCAGGCTAAAGAAACGGATGGTCTGAATAAGCACCCAGATGGAGAGTGATGTTAGGAGTAACTTCTTCCCTTGTGGCTGCAGTTTTTCCATTGGGCACCTTTGGATATTGGATTAGGTCATGTAACTCTCTGACTTCACATTTGTGAGCCATGCCCCTGGCGCCCCGAGGAAGAACTGGACCACGGAGGCCTGAAGTGTTCAACTCACATCACAGCTTCTTTGGGACACTTGCTGCTGGTGACTCTTCTATAGCTCATCAGCCTCTGATTCGAGATCTTCTTATTGGCGAATGTATAACAGCAGGTGACTGGGGAGTTAATTGCATCTGGAAATAGAACCACAAAGAAAAAGCACTTTAGGATGGACTAGGTTCTTTCTGATCTCAATCAGAGCAGAAAAGAGGAGTAAGGAGAAGACAAAAGGGAGTCAGGAGTGGAGGTAGAACCGCTTAAATCCCAATACTTCTGCCTATGCTAGAATAGCATACAAACTCAGTTTCCTATGCTCTAAAATGGGTATACAGCATCGATAATGAACTGAGGGAAGGGAGCTCTGTTAAAACTAAATAACTTAAAAAAAAAACTAAATAACTTTTGGAAGTGCTCTTAGGAGGAGCTAATAATCCAAGTTATCAGGGTCAGGGACACAGCTGTGGGTCCCCTTTAGGCTCCAAGTAATCGATGCTTGGTTGTGAGTTTCCCTGGTACCCACTGCCTCTGCAAAACTGAGTCTCTGGAGTCCAGATTCCAGGTCTCCTCCTCTGCCCTCCACAGTATCTGGAAATACCCTGCCAGAGAACCCCCTCTCTTTATATCCCAGTCCCCAAATTTTGCTGAAAGGATCCAGGGCAGTAACTGCTCTGGGTTCAGGCTTCCAGAGCTGGAGTTCTGGAAGGAGCTGGATTTGGAGTCTACAGCTGGAATTCTCATCCAGGCTCTGCCCAAGGGAAGCTCTGTGATCAAGCTCACTCCTATGCCTCTCTGACTTTCCTAGTTAAAGCGAGAGTGTGGGTACCTTCTGCTCTGATGGCCCGTCACAACCCAGGGATGGGGTGATGTGCTTCAAAGGGAAAGAGACAGGGGGCTTACCTGGCTGAGCGAGCACCTGGGTGCTGAAGGCGGCTGTTGTGAGCAGCAGACACAGGAGGGCTGCGGACACCTTCATGTTGGAGGGAGAGGATTCAAGATTCAGCGTGGGAGCTGTTGGTTTCTGGATTGGTCTCAGCCTCTCTCTGCTCCTGCAGTGGCTTTGCCTGCCTTTTATTGAAAACCAAGAGGGTGGAGCAATGGGAGAGAGGTTGGCCCAGGGCAGCATCATCCTCAATGAATGACGAAGTGGAATCTTGAAAGTGCTGAGCAAGTGAAGCACCCGAAGACATTTCCAGGAAGTAGAAGAGAGAAGCGGTAGGTCAGGACTGGACACTTTTTCCATTCGAAGCTGAGATAAAAAGAAATGGGAGGAGCAGGGTACAGTTATATCCCGAGAGACCGCAGACGTAAACCAAACGGTTTATTCTTAAGGATTCTGCTTTCTCCGAAGTGAAAACTGCAGAAAGGAAAGGAAGCAAGAGAAGGAGAGGTCACAAGGACGATGAAAGCATCTCTGAGCTTAACCATGGTTTAACCCTGGTCCACCTTCAAGCAACATCCCAGGGGACCTTCAGGCCAAGAAACGGTTCTGAAGTCTTGGCAGCCCCCCCCCCCCGCAACAGCATACTAAATCCCCTTGCTCTTTAAAATGTAGGATGGTGGTACAATTGAAGCTTAGCCGAACTATAGGGTTTTTTTAAACTATAAAAGTGAATTCTAGAATCATCGGATTTAAGACTTGGAAGAAGCCCTCTAAATCATGTAGTGCTGCAAAAGAAATTTTCATGTAATACTAATGCAGTACTTACTCTGTGCCAGGAATATTCTAAGCCCTTTACAAATGCCAAGCCTTTCAATTCTCCAACCCCATCTAGTAGGTATTGTTCATTCCAATTTTATAGCCAGGCAACAAAGATACAGAGAAGTTAAGTAACTGCTTGAGTTCCCCCAAGGAGAACCCAGTGTCTTGTGCTGTCATGACTAGGACATATGAAAGGGGCACATTCTCCAGCTGGCTGTCTGGTCATTTACCTGGGTGCCCTCTGTCCTCAGCCTCTGCCAAACTAGCCGACATCTAAAGGGGAGTCGAGGATGTTCCTTGCGGTTAAGTCATTATGGGATTTGGAGCCTGTGGTTAGCACAGCAGGCAGACAAGACAAGAAGCGTGTCCTTTGCTACGGCGGCTGTTAGCCCAGCTTCTTACTGGATTCCTAGGTAGCAGGGGTGAGCAAAGGAACAGCATTACTGGAATTAGAACACTTGCCTTCATGCTGCAGCTCTGTCTTAGATTTCCTCAGAAACCCCAGAAGCAGTCATAATACCTAAGACCTCAGCATTCATTTCAGTGAACTCTTTTCTCTTACAAATATGATAGGATTCCTTGAGGCATGTTGGTGGCTAAGCCGAGCCTCGAATTCAGGTCTCTACTCCCCCATTCCACTGCCTCGTGCTTTTGAGCTTGCTTGGTCTTTGCCCAGTGAGCATGGAAGGAGCTGGTGACCTTTCTTTCTTAGAGAGTCTTTGAGACAAGGTCTATGAAATACATGGAACTTTTTGGAAGAACCGTCTGACATTTGTAACCACTACTACATTTGTAATAAGAAATGGGTTCTATTGAACAAACGACTGTATCTGGTCCATATTAGTGGTGAGTAATGGCGAAGAAGAGGACTAGCTGGTGTCACTGAGTGTTTCCCAGGAGCCAGGCCCTGTGCTTGGGTGATTTCCAGCATTGTCTCATTGGTCCTCCAAACAACACAACTTGCCTTACATAGCAACTGAAGTGAACTCACTTGTCGAGGATCTCACAGGTAATAGCAGGTGGGGCTGAGATTCCCACCCAGGACACTGATTCCAGAATCCCTACTTCCAGGCACTAGGCTTAATGTCTCAGGATGGATATTGGTTTCCTAGAGAATCTAAGAGCAGAGAATCTATGGAGAGGCCATGCCAGGCTCTTGGGTGTGATTCCAAAAGGGCAGGACAAAGAGAACAAATTAACTTGGGCACTGCTCTGCTTGTGCCCCTCTAGGAGCCTTAGCTGCATTCTGCCTGACTCCTTTTAACCCCCCTACCACCTCCTCACCCCCGACTTGGGCTGTTTTGCTCAGTGCTCTGCCAACAGCTCTATCCATTCTTACTGAATGAGTCAATTATTTTCAGGAATGGAGACTGTGTAACGTCATGTATGTCTTCCCAGACCATCTCACCTTAACTTCCAAGACATTTTTCCTCATATTAATGGAAACTCCTCTCTAGTCTGTTAGTGTCTTTTTCTGTGGACTTGGTGGATTTCATCCCGTTTCCTTCTAGAATCCGGTCATTCCTTGGATTTTTGTCTAGGTTAACAAATTTAAAGATGTTGAGATCTTAAAAAATGTAAGTCTATAAGAAAAAAACCCCACAAAACCCCCATAATATAGAAAAGTAATAGAACATCGGGGTCTGAAGGTTTTATCTGGAAAGTTTTTAGCTGGATAGATATCAGGCTTTTGTATATGATTATTCAGGTTGTCGATTTCTTTGTGGGAAAGTTTGGGTAATTTGTTTCTTGTGATGTATTGGTTGGTTTTATGTATCGTGTTGAATTTATGGACATATATTTGTCCACAATATTCTTTTATTACCTCTTTATTGTCTAAAGGTTAAACGCTGATGTATCATCTTTCATTCATGACATTGATAATTTGTCTTTATAAATAAAAATATAATTCCCCTAAAAAAATCAAGATGTTGAGATCTTGAAACTGCTCTCTCTTGATTCTGCTAGGTAGTTATCATTCCTCGTCTCCTAGAGCCAATGCACCTGTAGAGATCTTACAGTACATCTCCTCTTCTTATGTAAGGAAACCATATTCTTGATATGGGCAGGGAGAGCAGCTGGCCCCTGGTCACCCATAGTCACACAGAGAAGTTTTCTGGTTTTTTTTTTTCTGAGTTTTCAGGCAGACTTCTGAGTATTTGAAGCCATGTCTCTGCTTCAGGAAGGGATCACCATTTTTGGAAAGTGACTCAGTCACTGCAAGTGTCAGGCAACAAACAGATCAAAGGTGAAAGATGAGTCAGAAGAGAAAGTCTTCAGGAAGATGGTAGCCGTCTCCGTGTCACTTCTGCTCAGTCAAGAAGAGCTGCTCTCCCCAGATGGAGGGTCAATCACAGGATGGGAGAAACTAAGTGGAAATTCCCACTCTGAGGCAGCTCTGGAAGTCCCCAGATTCCTTGGAGAAGAATGCACTTGGCTGGAGCCTGCATTCCAGATGCTGGGTTTGGATCCAGAGACGTCTCACGGGGGGGGCATGTGCTGCGAACATCCCAGTGCAAGGTCCGGGTTGGGGCCCTGCTTGAGGGCATGCAAGGGAAAGGCCCCGGGGAGAGTTGTGGCGAGAAGGCAGGGTTAAGGTTTTGCCGTTCCCCAGAATCCCCAGTCCCCCTGGGACCCCTCCTCAACAACACACAGATGAGGAATGGAAAAGTTCCTCTTGGTGAATAATCTTTCCTTCCTTCCTCCCTGTGGGCTGACCTCACCCCCCGCCCCAACCCGGATCTTCCGCGTGGACCTTGATCATCGGCCCAGACTCCTACTCAGTGTCAGGGGCAAAGGAAAGAGGAACTGAGAGTGATCTTTCTAGACATATCAGAAGCCAGCGCCTCGCCCCTGCCTTGGTCCCTTCCACAGTTCGCTTGCTTCCCCCTCTGCCTCTAGCACGGGGCGCACTTACCTTTGCATGCTGATGCTTCTCCGGTTCAGGCCTTAGAGTGAGATACACAGTAGGCCTTGCACCCATTAGGTGCTTTCTAGACACTTCCCCAGGCCTCTCCTCCAGCTGCTACCTACCGTTCTCCTCCACGTTAGCTCTGAATTCTAGGGAGGACAGAGCTTATTTTCCTGGGGCCCCAACTCTAAGATCCCTCGCCTTTCAAGGATGAGAAATCCCTTCTTTATTCTTGCACAGAATGTCAGATAAAAACAGAACCTTGGAGATTATCTTCCTGTTTCATGGATGGGGAGATTGAGGCCAAGAAAGAGGCTGTGACAGGCCTGAGGTGACGTAGTAGACAAACAGCAGAGTTTGTGGGGATTTGTCCGTTTCTGGGTTCTCAACGTAGCACCCTTCCTCAGATGCTGCACTAACTCCTTGTTATAACACACAAACAGTTAGCATCTTTTCGGTGCACAGCACCAGGTAGGGGACTGGGGTTGGAGGATGGGAAAAGCGAGCCAGACATGCAGCCTGCTTTCCAGATGAGATGATTAAGTAGCCACGGGAAGTCAGGCTGAGTTTATAAATAAACCTAAGAGGTGCTCACCCCAAGCTTCAGCATCCAGGCATTTCCTGTGTTCCAGGTGGATCTGCCCCAAGTTTATATGTGTGAAAGAGCCGAGGATGTTTGGGGGGTATAGCCTATGGGAAGAGAAAGGAAAGATTCACCTGCAACAGCCAGCTCTTGTTGGTTGGGGACGGAGAGAATGGGTCTCAGCCCATTGCGGGGCTTGTCACTTAGACTGCCTTGTGGGCCAGTCCTCAGGGACCAGCACCTGAGCCCTACAGTGAGGGGCTGCTCTGGGCAAGGGGGTCACGTCTAAGAAAATCGTTAGGATAATGACAGTGTAAGACTCGATACTGCTCCCCAGATAGACTGTAACCAGGGGTAGCACCGTGTGGGAGAAGCCACTTTCTTGGGATTGCACTGCCCAAGGTGCCCCAGGCAGTGTCAAGGGGGCTGGCGAGCACATTTGAGGTACCCCTGTGACAGCCCTGAACTTGGGGGCATCGTAGGGAAACAGAGCTCATGAAGAGCAGGTGGAGTGGAGACAGAGGAACACTGCTTTGACAGCCTTCTATGGCATCCGTGGTTTTTGTTTGTTTGTTTGTTTGTTTTTGCGGTACGCGGGCCTCCCACTGTTGTGGCCTCTCCCGTTGCGGAGCACAGGCTCCAGACGCACAGGCTCAGTGGCCATGGCTCACGGGCCCAGCCACTCAGCGGCATGTGGGATCCTCCCGGACCGGGGCACGAACCCGTGTCCCCTGCATCGGCAGGCGGACTCAACCACTGCGCCACCAGGGAAGCCCAGCATCCGTGTTTTAACACCTGTGTTGGGGTCCTCTGAAGGAAACGCAAGTGACACACAGAATCACTGCAATAACCAGAGAGATGCAGAGCTGTGAGAGCCCCAGCTACGGGGCTCAGGAAAGCTTCATGGTGGTTATTTTAAGATGGGCTCAGGGGTTGGCAGGTTTCGAACCTTGGGTGATTACTGGATGGAGGAGGGGTGCATTCTGGAGCGAACTTAGAGAAATCAGAGGTTTAAAGTGCTCACATAGCTTCTTGGGATCTTGTTAAAGTACAGATTCTGATTCTGTAGGTCTTGGGTGGGCCTGAGATCCTGCATTTCTAACCAGCTCCCAGGTGGGGCTTATGGTACTGGCCTATCGTCCCATTAGAAGAACCTTAAAAGGGCTCAGCAGGGGAAATTGTGGTCAGGGGTGGGAAACATGAGCAGTTCATCGTGTCTAGACAAGGGTTCTTACCTGTGGCTCCTGGCTAGGCTTCAAGAACCGTCTGTAATTGTGTCCCACATTTACGTGATTGTGTATTTTTCTGGAGAGCAGGTCCGTAGCTGCCATCAGATTAGCAAAGGCATCCATGACCTCCAGATAGTTAAGGACCACTGAAGCTAACAAAAATAGAGTTCTGGTCTTCACCTCTGACCTGCTGAATCGCAGTCTGTAATTTTATTATTTAAGGATTATTTTTTCTTTCTTTCCCCCTTTTTTAAATTGAAGTATACTTGATTTACAATGTTGTGTTAGTTTCTGCTATACAGCAAAGTGATTCAGTTATACATATATATTGATATTCTTTTCCATTGTGGTCTATCACAGGATATTGACTATAGTTCCCTGTGCTCTACAGTAGGACCTTGTTGTTTATCTATTCTCTATATAATAGTTTGCATCTGCTAACCCCAAACTCCCAGTCCATCTCTCCCCCACCCCCCCAAAGCTGTATTTTTTCTAAGCTCTCCTCCTACCCTCAGATGATTGCTGGTCTATATTTGGGCACCCCTGGGCTGAGCATAGGGTGCATGGGGTAGAGGCTGTGCTGGAGGGCTGGGTGTCACAAACAGGAGAAAGGCACAGGCAGAAAAAAGAAAACAGGGAGATGGAAAGTGTAAGCGAAGAGAGGGGGTAAAGAAGAGGGAAACTTGAATCCTGGAAAGAGCCCCAGGCAATGTCAGGCCACTAGGGCCAGAGGCCTGGCTCTGCTTCTGTCTAGCTGGTTGGCTTTGCACAAGTCACTTGACTTCTCTGGGCCTCTTCTGTAACGTATGATTAGTAAGACAGCGTTTCTAACATTGTCATGAGACTCCTATGAAATAATAAGCCAAAGGTGTTTTGTAAGCAACGTGTAAAAAGCTGTGTCACTCTGAGGGCCTGAGCAATACGATCTCAGACAGTCTCTGGGTACAAGGCCAAGCCCAGGAAGCCCTGATGCTTTTTTTTTTTTTTTTTTTGACTGCACTACATGGCATGTGGGATCTTAGTTCACTGGCCAAGGATCCAACCCGTGCCTCCTGCAGTTGGAAGTGTGGATTCTTAACCACTGGACCACTGGGGAAGTCCCCAAGCCTCCACTCTTATTTCTTGCTCTGAAAGTGGATTGGGCATCTATATCATGCAGTCAGGTTTCGATTTCCCAGGCTCTTTTTCATCACTGTTTTCTTGTCTGTGTGTGGACAGGGAGCGAGCCTTTAGGGGCTGACAAAGACTGAGGGTCAGAGAGGAGCAGCTCCCAAATCGAGTTAGCGCATCAGCGCCCTCACCCAGCAGCCGGCTCTCACTGGAAGTTCACATTCAGGTCCTCGTCTGCCTTTAACCTCCTGTGGCCCCCAGAGTCATTCTTGGCTTCTAGAGCCCTCCATGCTCCATCCCACCTCAAGGCCCTTGCCCAGGCCGGACCCCAGCTCCTGGTACAGTGTCTTTCCTATAATCGATTCTCAACAAATATTGTTTGAACTAATGAACAGCCCAAGAATCTCACAGCATTTCTCCCAGATATCTGAATTATGGGATGATTTATTGTCAGGCAGGGAAATGAGTAGGGAAGCAAGACTTTTTTTACCGAGTTCCCCACTTCTTCTATTTGGGGACGAGATCGTGGCAGGGCTGGGGAAACAGTGCCTGGACCACTACCAAATGGTGGCTTTCGGGGGCCCCATAAATCCCTCATGGGGATGGGCTGTTTCTCCCTTTTGGTTGCAAAACGTGCATGCCGAGAAAGGGAAAGTTCAACCCGAAAAAAGCTCCTGCTTTGTTAATAGTTTCAGGTGGCTCACTGGTGGAACCTGCGGTTGCAAAGCACTGGCTACACTCCAAAGTTCTCCCTGCATTTACGTAAATTGGAGTCTGAGAGAGGGTCTGAATGAGGATGCTGAAGGTATTTGTGCAGGGGAGAGAGTGATCTTGGGGGAAATTGTTCTGCAAAACACATGCAACTTTTCTGGCTTAGATGCAGGGACCTGAGAACAAAACATTATTAAATAATCCACCTAATGGTGTAGGAATGTCAGGCATGCAGGTGGGCAGGGATTTTTGTCCTGTATCCCCAGCACCAGCACCCAGCATTAGGGGTTTGACATATATGTGATAACGAATGAATTAGGGGAAGATAACTAGAGCTGGAAGGTGCCAGAGAGGTCCTAGAGTTGACAATCCCTGCCCTGATTAAATCAAAATGGGGAAAAGAATGTTTCCCAGGATTTTAGTGCACTCGTAAGTCAGTGCAGACAAGCCGTGTGTGTGTGTGTGTGTGTGTGTGTGTGTGTGTGTGTGTGTGTGTGTTTGTGTGTGTGTGTGTGTTGTGGAAAGTGCCTGGTCAGGGATCTTAACATTTTCCAGTGAGACTGCCAGCTATTTTTTCTCTAGGAGAAACACTTCTTTGTTTGTAGAGAAATTTTACTGAGGCCATAGAATTAGGCACTCATTGTAAATAGGCACTCATGGCCCTGGAGGGAGGGAGGAAAGAACCTTTGGTGGCCAGAGAAAGGCTGCCCCTTCGAGCACCCCTTGCGATGCAGAGCTGGCCACAGGGGGAGCAAATGGACCAAATAGACATTCGCTTAAGGACCAGGTGACCTTCTAAAAGGAGAGGAATCGAGACCCTCTCTTTCAAGTCCAAAATGATTAGACACTTTCTGAGAGTCTGAAGAGGTTCCAAGTGGATTGGTTAACTCGAGTTCTGAGTCCGGGCTGAGAATTCAGGGGGTGAGGGCGGAGGTGGGAAGACCTTCTGGCCCGCCCTCCACCATGTGGATGCAGTAGTCATGCTTTGGGGGCAAGCTGATGATGCTGTTGCCTTGGAAGCCCAAGGGTGGCACCGTGGTCAAGACAAGAGGAGGCGTAGTTAGAGCAAGGAGCAGGGAACCGCTTTGGGTGGTTGGGGGTCAGCTGTCCACAGTTCCCCCCAGGGGCTGTGATGGAATCAATGGTAGCCAAGAGCCCTGGCTACTGATTGGTGGGTCAGATCACCCAGCTCTCACTTTGCTTGCACTTTAGCAGCAGGGCTGATCAGCTGGACCGAGTAGGTCTCCATGGTCCTCGGGCAACATGAGGAGGTTGGGAGGGGGCACTTAAGCATGAACTATTACATTTCCTCCTAATCTGGACAACTTGGGGCTCTAGGGATTAACTGAACATAGTAAAAGAGACATGAACCATTTGTGCCTTGAGATGACAAGAAAGACTATGTCAGTTACACACACACACACAGTTCTTTACTGTGGGCAGTTCACTGCTCCAGTCCATCATGTGCCCACTTGCTTTTCCCCACTCCCCTCCCATTGCAGTTAGGAGGTACTTATATTTCAAAATCATGAAAAGCTTTTCCCTTATACAATTTTGATTTCATGATGATGATAAACATTAATTGTAGTGTTTACTGAATGCCTTCTAGAACTTCTGTGCAGTTCATGATGTGTGCTTTATGACTCATTAAACCATGTGAGCCTAAGAAGAGCACTGTAATGTGAGTGAGACCGGGATCATCATCCCCATTTCACAGGTGGGGCAACTGAAGCTTAGAAGTTGACTTGCTCAAGGACAAGGGGTCTAGGAAATGGAAGCGCTGGGATTGAAGTCTACGTGTTCCCGGTCCAAGGTCACTCTTCTTTATGTTCCAACAGTCATTTCCTTCTCCTGGTTATTTTCCTTTCCCTTCATCCTAAAGCTCACCTTTGGAGATCACCTCCATCTACTGTGTAAATGGAAAGCGTGGTGAGTAGGTGGAAGGAAGGAAAAAGTTAGGTGATGTAAACCAACTAACAGGGATGTTCTCCAGTGTACTCTGGGTCTCTCTTCAAGTGACTTCATTGCCACCTCACTTCAGCCCCTGCCCCACATGGCCACCCTCTGGACTCTGTCATCTCCCTGAACTTCTCCATTTCATGGTGTTGGACTGAGTAATACATTTCTTTGACCACAGTCTTCCACTTCCTTCCCCTTCAGCAATTCTGTGTCACTGTGTCATCTCCTCCTGGCCCCTCGGCCCCTACCTGGCTTCCCTTCCTCCCCAGCCCAGCCTGGGGTCGGTCACACTCTCACCAGCACACCGATTCCCTCATTTCTACCATTCTGTCCCCCCACTCACCAGTACCCAAACCCAGGTCATCTGATCATGTCCCCAATTCCCGACCACTCCCAGGCTGTCAGGCTTGCTGGAAACCTCGCTCTCCTCGATGGCTACACCAGCAATGCTTTCACGTATCCCTAGGTATTTCTTTCTGCCCCGTTCCACGGCAGTGCTCCAAACCTTCACCATTCTCTTATAACTCTTGCTCCAGCCTCAGAGCTCTCAGGAAACAATATACTCCCCAGTATAAGCAGAGACTATGAGATGAGAATTCCCTCAATGCTTGCCTCCATGCCCCTATCAAAACTTAATCCCATCTTCATGTTATGACATCTCTTCTCTCCTGCCTTAGAAGAAGAGATGGTCCCTCTTGTTGAGGGTCACGGATCAATCCATATCCTTAATCTCCTGCAGTCTTTTCCAGAACCTGTCATTCCCCATTAGCTCCATGCCTTTTCGATCTCCCTCGTTCCAATCCCCTTCCTTTCTTCCAACCAACATGCTCAAGTCTTCTTCATTATTAGAAAAAAAAAAAAAAGTACTTCCCTTAACTCCATCTTCCCTCAAGCCACTCCCTTGCTTTTCTTTCTTTCCATGGCAAAAACCCTTGAATGATTGATCTCTACTTATGGCCTCTACATTCTCAATTAATTCTACAATTAATTCCTTAACTGTGGCCATTTACTTCCTATATCTGTTGCTCAACTGCAATTCTTATGGTCTCCTCAGCAACCTCCTCATTACTTAATTAAAGGAATTATTCACAACTCTGATCCATTGTGAAACCACCGTCTACCACTCCCTGTTTCAGGAAATCCTGTCCTCCTTTTGTGTCTGGGGCTCTGTTCTTTTCTTGTGTTACTCTCTGCTTCTTCTTTTTTGACATTGCATTCACTGGCTTTTTCTGTCTGTTCATCCCTAAATACTGATCTTCACGAAGGAGTCATGCCTGTATTCTCATCTTTTTTTGTTTTTGTTTTTTTAATATATTTATTTATTTATTTAGGCTGCATTGGGTCTTTGTGGCTGCACGCAGGCTTTCTCTAGTTGCAGCGAGTGGGAGCTATTCTTCATTGCGGTGCGCGGGCTTCTCATTGTGGTGGCTTCTCTTTGCTGCGGTGCACGGGCTCTAGGTGCACGGGCTTCCGTAGTGGTGGCTCGCAGGCTCTAGAGCGCAGGCTCAGTAGTTGTGGCGCACCAGTTTAGTTGCTCCGCGGCATGTGGGATCTTCCTGGACCAGGGTTGGAGCCTGTGTCCCCTGCATTGGCAGGCAGATTCTTAACCACTGTGCAACCCGGGGGGAAGTCCCTGTATTCTCACTCTTCACTAGCATTTGCAGACTGGTGGCCCATCACCTGGTTCTGACCTGGAGACTTTTTCTGTTTGTCTTGTACAGTGATTCAAAAGAATAAAAGTAATTGCTAATGTTTAAAATGGGAACGATTTCTCATTTAAAACTTTGGATATCTGGTCTGTCTTGGTAGAATCAGAATTGGCAGTGCTGAGCCTGCATCCTCGCATGGCAACGATCTATGGGAGCAGAGTGGCTGTGGTCCCTTTGGATAAAGCATAGGTTCACAGGCTCACCAGAGAATCCCTTCCTCCCTTCCCCACAATTTCTCTGTTAATTATTGCTCCCTGCCTTCACTCACTTATCCTATCTGCCTGGCTCCTGTTATAGTTGAATCTGTTACCTTGGGTCTGGACTCTTTTTCCCACATTTAAGTTTCATAATCCAGCCAATTAGTCTTTAGATAAGCTCTAGACTTGTGTTTCTATCCGCCCACTGGACATTTACCCGGATGCCACTCAACTTCAACAAGTTCATCTTCCCTTCTCTGCCTCTCTCCTTTCCCTCCCTCTCTTCCTTCTTTCTTTTCTTCTTTCAACCAAAATGTGATAAGCCCCTGTGGCAGATGCAGAAATTCTACCTCCGAGGGCCTTGGGGAATCAGTTTGGTTGGAAGATGGGGTAAAGGACTGGTGTTGAGGCTGTATTTGCATAAGAGGAACATCATTTTCCCTTACTTTAATCATTTGAGGAGGCTTCAGGCAGAGAATTTTTGAGGAGGGGTTTTAAACTTCCTCAAACCATCCCTTGATGCCATTTCTGTATGTGACTACTCTGTTGGCTGCCATGCTGAGTGCCAGGCCTGCAGATCAATCCTGATCCACAGTCCCCAGAACCACCATGCTATTCTCAGATCTGCTTCCCCTGCCAAGAATTCCCATGCCCACTCACCCAGGAGGCCAAAGCAGAGTGCAGAGACCATCCTTAGATTTTCCTCTTCACCTCCTTTACATCCAATTGGTCCACTAAGATCCATCTGTTGCACTTCTTTTAAAAAAAAATTATTGAAATATAGTTGATTTACAATGTTGTGTTAATTTCTACTGTACAGCAAAGTGATTCAGTTATACATATACATTCTTTTTTATATTCTTTTCCATTATGGTTTATCTCAGGATATTGAATATAGTTCCCTGTGCTGTACGGTAGGACCATGTCTCCATGTCTGTGAGTCTGTTTCTGTTTCATAGATAGGTTTATTTTGTCATAGTTTAGATTCCACATATAAGTGATATCATATGGTATTTGTCTTTCTCTTTCTGACTTACTTCACTTATTATGATAATCTCTACTTCTATCTCTGTTGCTGCAAATGACAAACTTTCATTCCTTCTTATGGCTGAGTTTTGTTCCATTGTATGTATGTCATCTGTTGCACTTCTGAAGCATCTCTTGCATTCACCTCCTCTTCTTCGTCCCAGATGACCCTGCCTCAGTCTGAGTTCTATTAAAACAGTTTAATGTGATTTCCTGCCAAGAGAAATCTACCACCCAGTCCATCCTTTTTACTGAAGGCAAAGGTATCTATCCCAAACCACCAATCTGATCTGCTAAAACTATTTCAGCAACTCTCCATATCTACTTGATGGCCTTAGAATGGCCATCAAGAGGGCTGACCTGGGCCCAGCATACCTTTAAGGGCACATGTCATGAGTCAATACTTTCAGATACCCTAGGCTGGGTATTTGAATACCAAAACCAATTAGATCATCTTTCCCAGAACATGGCCCTCACATGCGTTATTTCCTTTGCTTGGAAAAGTAGCTGGACCTTCTCTAAGAAGTCTTTCCAGACTCCTTAAGACACATGATCCTTTGTGTTCTTTCCTTTTTACAACACCTGACTGCACCCTGTATTTTAAAGGTTTTTTATATGTATGTCTTCTGCGCCACACTCTGAGCAAAGATAGGCAGGATCTACCTATTCTTTTTTGAATTTATCTTAGCACTTAGAACAGAGCCTGGCATTCATTCATTCACTCATTCATTTAACAAGCAGTAATTAAGAGCCTCCTATTCTCTGCTGGACAGGGACTCTATATTAGGCATATTTGCTGAATGAATGGAGAGCCTGGGGATAGGAAGACCTCAACTCAATAAAAGGGTCAAAATCTGAAAAAAATCTAATCTGTGTGGTTTTTTTTTTTTTTTTTTTTTTTTTTTTTTTGCAGTACACGGGCTTCTCACTGCCGTGGCCTCTCCCGTTGCGAAGCACAGGCTCCGGACGCGCAGGCTCAGCGGCCATGGCTCACGGGCCCAGCCGCTCCGCGGCATGTGGGATCCTCCTGGACCAGGGCACGAACCCGTGTCCCCTGCATCGGCAGGCGGACTCTCAACCACTGCGCCACCAGGGAAGCCCTAATCTGTGTTTTGACTGTATTTTAAACGGGTCTTAGCTACACTGGGCATCCACTCATCAGATTCACCCCTCCCACTGACTCACTTTATTACCTTGGCCGAGTGTTTAGCTATCATGGGTCCTCGTGGGCAGAAGGGAAATGATAAATCTTTGAATTTCCTTATAATTCTGAGTTTCATTTGTCCCCTTACTTCTTCATTTCTGAGGCAGCTGCAGAGAAAGGAAATATCTCAGTTCTGGAAATTCCCTATTGGATGGGATGCCTGGCTTCCTGCCCACAGGCCCAGCATTAGTATCATTTCACTTGATATTTGTAACAATGAGCAGGTCGGGGATGATCATGCCATTATATAAGGAGGTCACATGACCTGCCAAGGTCAAGTGCGAGAAGGTGGTGGAACAAGTATTGGAAAGCAGGTCTTCTGCATCTACAAGCAGTCCAGTTTGGGACTCTCCAATACTGCTTTGCTGGGCATCTTGGCAAGAAAGTGGGTCTGGATACCCAAATTTGAAACCAGTGTGGTCTGCAGTGGGGTCTGCTCTAACATCTTGGCCTAAACCACATCCTCTTTAACCCTGTTTCTTGGATGTGTTTTGCAATGTAATTCTTATCTTCACTGTTCTGAGCCAAACATCAAGCCTCTAGTTCCCTTTCTGGTCATCAGCTTCTGCAGCTCAATTTTTCTTACAGTTGTTTTTCTAGTTCTCCATTTTTCTTTCTCTCATTTCATTTTCATCTCCTTGGGACTTGTCATCATCCCAACTGGCTGTCTCGGTGACATCAGACATCCCATTTTGAAGGATGGCACTGATTTTTCCAGGGGTGATATTAGTCTCTAGACCTTCTAGGAAAAGTCAAGTCAGAAAGCCCCTGTCTCCTCCATTATTTGCATCTTGCTAAACAAGCAACAACCTTGCTAGGGGCTGCTGGGTTCTTAGCCGGGCCCTTGAGGAAATCAAAAGGCAACTCTGACTCTAGACCCTCAACATTTGCTGTGGCCTTTTCTCCAGGTTCACCAGAGATCAGGGTTACTAACACCCTATCAGCTCAAGAGACCATCCTTCTATCAGTGGGTACAGCCACAGGTAAGAGGGTTGATTGACATGAACATTGCATGTCTAGGTTGAGAATGGAAAGGCACCGAAGAGATCATGGCGCCCATGCCACATTTTGCATATTGAGGTTCCTAGAGCACAGAGCAAGCAGTGGCTTGCCCAAAGTCACACAGCAAATTAGTGACCCGGATTTGGGCTGAAACTTCGGTCCCTGATAACTTTTCTGGGAAGAAGTCATTCCTCTACCACAAGGTTCTTGGAGTATCAGAGGCCTCTGGTAAGTGACTTGCAAAATCTCCAAGCATGGATTCTGGATAAATCTCTTGCAGTCATTCCTACCTGATACCTTTAAACCTGAAGAAGTTGCCTGGAGGGGGTCAAATCGCTTGGTCACGTGCTGACCACAGAACTCTTTGCTGACATGGCTCTCCAAAGCCTTGATGAAGGAAGTTGAGGCAGGGACTGTTGGTCATTCCCATGCCTGAAGAACTCTCCAAGGCCGCCAAATGATCTGTTCCCAGAAAAGAGCCATCTTCCAGTCACCTTTCCCACTATGATTATAGTAATGACAGTTACGATCCCTTAGAGGTAGGTTGCATTTTACAGTTGATTAAGCTCATTTGCAGAATGTGTCTCACTTCTGGTCTCTACACCAGTCTGTTCTGGACACTCTATTTTCTGAACCTAAGGTTCAGAGAAGTTAAACGACTTGGCCGGGGCCGCGTAAATAGAAAGCAACAGAACCGAAGCTCTAAATCTGGGGCATTTTGCTATATTGCTCTCACACAGAAACTCATAATAAGTTCAGTTGTAATAAGCACCTTCGACAGCTTTGACTTTTTGTTTCCTTACAGCAATCTTCTGAAGTCACCTGTATTCAGTGATTAAGTGACTGCATCACAAATTCAGGGCCCCTCCCACTGCCCGGCCTTGTCTTCCATGCCCAGGCCGCAACCCCATGGCGAAATCCCCAACTGGGCCCCGGCGAGCCTCACAGGCAGATGGCCAAGGTCAGGCCAGCGGCCAGGACCTGGCTTTCTGCCCAGAGCTCTCTCTCCACTGACTCCAGTCGGGCCTTTCTGAGAGAAGGTGGGGGGCTTTCTCATCTGAGCTGGCTGAAGTTTCCTGTCACCCTCATCTCTTCGGGGCATCCACTGTCCCTAAAGAGAAGATAAGACAAAAAGTGATAACCAGTGTTGATTAGATTAGCAGTGACCTTGAGAGAGGTATTAGTGGAAGATTTTATTCATTCATTCATTCACTCACTCATTCATTCCCCCTCCTTTAACAACATTTTATCAAAGATCTATTCTGGGGACTTCCCTGGTGGTTCAGTGGTTAAGAGTCCGCCTGCCAATGCAGGGGACCCTGGTTCAATCCCTGGTCTGGGAAAATCCCGCATGCCGTGGAGCAACTAAGCCCGTGCACCACAACTACTGAGCCTGTGCTCTAGAGCCCGTGAGCCACGACTACTGAGCCCATGTGCCACAACTACTGAAGCCCACGTGCCTAGAGTCTGTGCTCCGCAACAAGAGAAGGCACCGCAATGAGAAGCCCGTGCACTGCAACGAAGAGTAGCTCCCGCTCGCCGCAACTAGAGAAAGCCCGTGCACAGCAATGAAGACCCAAAGCAGCCAAAAATTAAACATTTAAAAAAATTTTTAAAAAAAGATCTATTCTGTGCAAGGCATCATGCTAGCTGCTTAGGAGGCTGGAAGTTGACATAACATTGTACATGACTTCAAGGAGTTAAATTTGGGTTCAGCAGATTGAATAGAAAACTAGAAGTCACCCTGGGCTCTTCAATCTACTTTACACTCCACGTCCAGCTTTCTCCTCCTCCTCATCATTGGCATTGCACTTCTTCGGGTTCTTAAAATATTTTTTTCCTGGATACTGCAAGGCTCCCAGCTGGGCTCTTGGCCCACAATCTCACACCTCTAATCCATCCTCCACCCTGATGCCAAAAGCTCGAAATGCCAATCCCACTGTGTCTCTTCCCTGCTGAAAATCCTCTATGGCTCCCTCCTGTCCTCAGGATAAACTCTAAGTCCCTCCGTGTGTCTGCCTGGACTTTGGTGATGGCTTGGTCCTTTCCTCTTGTTCCAGTTTCATTTCTCCTCTCTTGCCTCTGGCGCCCTGATTATTATAGGACCAGAAACCAAGCAGTTTGCAGGGACTCCACCTCTCCCTCCCATCCACCAAAGGCACACTTTTGGGTTTTTGTATAAGCTGTTTCCTTTTCCTGGAGGATCTTACCCTTCTTCATTAACAAACCAACTTCTACCCTGTGGGGCTCCTGGGGAAGCCTTTCCATGTCCCCCATTTCTTGTAGGGAATAGACTCCAGCCTCCATGACCTTCCTTGAGTTCCAAAGGGCAGATTCAAGCAGTTGCTAATCAGGGAAGGAAGGGAATGCAGAGACAAGGGAGGGGCAGCCAAGAAACAATAGTACAGCCTTGGGGCAGAGTCCTAGTTCCACCTCAAGGGATACACATAACAATATCTTTGAGCTGTTTACAGAAGTAAACCCCCAACAAATGGAAGATGTTAGCATTCTTTATTCCAGATTAAATGAGCCAGGGAAGCTCTTCAAGAGACCATTTGGGGCCAGATTAAAGGCATGCAGGCCCTGCATACTCCCTAATCCTTATCAGCAACCCCATCCTTGAACCATTGCTATAAAACTCACAAAATCCCTCCAGGTTGGCACACACAGTTACACAGTTTTGAGGGGCAAGAGCTTGCTGTGTTCCCCTTTGCCTGAAAGCAATACATCTATTCTTTCCTACCTCACCCAAAACTCTGTCTCTGAGATTCGATTTGGCACTGATGCACAGAGGCCAAGTTTTCGGCATCACTCATCCTGCAAAACCCAGCTCAGAGGCTCTTTCCTCCTGGAAGCCAAGGCTGGAAAAGATGCTTTTCTTCTACATTTCTACAGCATCAATGTTCACCCCAAACAACAATTCATGTATTCTATTGCATTATTGGTCTTGCCTGTCTCCCGTTTATCTGTGGGATCCTGGATGCCTATTACATAGAGAATGCCTAGACCAAGAAGGTGCTTAGTCATGTTCTATTGAATGAACTCAGGAAACATTTCAAAGAAAGAAGCTATTTATCCTCTCTGCTCCAAAGCAGCTTGCAAAATGTCGTCAACTTTGTCCTCCCTCGTGGGTGGTTGGAGCTCAGAAGGCAGGAATGTGTCTGTGTCTGTTTTTCTGGAGAACAAATGGATCGCTTTCAAGCCCCATTTCAAGATGCTTCAAAAAGCAGGGGCAGCTTAGTCATTGTAACTGGGAAAGTCCACATGCTTTCCTGTGGCTTTTGCCTGTAGCATAGGTCTTCAGGCGGTTTTCAAGAGGAGAATAAAAAGCCATTTGATTTTTCCCTTTTGCTAGCTGGAGTTTCTTTCTCTCTGCTCCATGGTCAGGGTTTCTGCCCAGCGTCTTTCTGCTCTTCCCACTCAGGGCCAAACTGCCAAAGCTGGAGCTTGGAGAAGGAGCTCGGTACACAGGTGCCTTGCTGCACCTGGGAACTGGGACCCATGCATCTGCTCATGTTTAAGTCTCCTGAAATCCACGGGGAACCGCTGAACTCGACTGGATTCCCTCATTGTTGTCCTGCTGTGGATTCATCCTCGTTGCAGAAAAATGCTGGTGCTAGGAGTAGAGGGAACGACTGTATCATCAGACCTACCATTTTCAAGACCCTGCAATAGGTAGAACATTTCTGCTGGAGAGTTTACATATTAATTCATGAAGATAATTAGAACTTAATATGGGACAGATGCTGGGTCTACATTAACTCATTAAACAGGCATGGTTCCTGCCTTGGTGAAGCTCACATTTAATCTTTTTTTTTAATTGAAGTATGGTTGATTTACAATATTGTGTTAGTTTCAGGTATACAGCAAAATAATTTTGTGATATTTTTTCTGATTCTTTTCCACTGTAAGTTATTACAAGATATTGAAAATTGTTCCCTGTGCTATCCAGTAAATCCTTGTTTATCTAAAGCTCACTTTTAAGTCTCCCAATAGCTCTATGAGCTAAGAGATAGTACCCATCCCTGTCCTTTTGCAAGTGAGAAAACTGAGGTCTGGGGAGGTAAAGTGACTCGTTCAAGGTCATACAATCAGCAGAAATCAGAATTGAAGTCAGAGTTCAGGGCTTCTGACTCCTATCATGACACAATTTAAATAAGCGACACCTGTGACCTCCCCAGCTAGCCTCCAACACTGGTGCAGACCTGTCTGGGTTCATCACCTGACTCACATATGTCCCATGTACAGCAGAAGCAGCTGGCCACCATCACCCAGAGCTCACCTCCACTCAGGCCTGGTCTCACCTGATTGAGGAACCCAGACCTCGCCAGCCCACCTGTAATGCCGATTTTGCCTGCCAGCCCCATCTCCCCTCTCCCCAGCTTTGTCTCCCAGAGCTCATACCTGGTGTTGGATGGGGCTCTCTGCTCAGCAAATTTTGGTCTTTTAGTCTTTTTTTTTTTTTTTAACATACCTACTGGCTGAATGAATGAATGGACGGGGGGGAAAAGGTGGAGTTCATCCTAAGGGTGCATGAAACTCACCCTCAAAGCTGAGACTCAAGGGCGCATTAAGAAAGTCTGGGATTCAGACATCTTCCCCACCAGCTGGTCCAAAGGGTCTGGAATTGTCACTGTTACAGTGTGTGTGTCTTTCAGCTAAAGCATGTCCCCTGTTCTGGCGTTCTACTGTTGTGATTTTTCACAAGTCTTTGTAACACCGTTTTCTCATATATTTGGTGATTTTCTTTAAGATGATTCATTTTTTATCTTAAATAAATTCATTTTGGAAGGAAACAATTTGTAACTGCTATACATTTAAAACTGCTATACATTTCAAACCAATATTCATGCTCAATATACAATCAAAACAAACATTGTTTTTCAGCTTGTACTTGATGCAGCTGCGTACCTGCTCTTCTGAGTCCTGAGCTAACTCTCTGGTTGAAGAAAGATAGCAGAGAGAGAAGGAAGGGGGATTGGCAAGTACTGAGACTTCCTTATTAATTGAATCAGAAAAATTAAAAGAATATACTTAGTGAAGCAAGACACGCAGAGAAAGACAAATACTATGTGATATCACCTGTATGTAGAATCTAAAAAATAATACAAATGAATCTATATACCAAGCAGAAACAGACACACAGACATAGAAAACAAACTTATGGTTACCAAAGGGGAGAGGGAAGGAGACAGAGACAAATAAGGAGTATGGGATTAGCAGATACAACGTACTATACATAAAATAGATAAGCAACAAGAATTTATTGTATAATGCAAGGAATTATACCCGTATAATACACTTATAATAACCTATAAAGAAATATAGTCTGCAAAAAAACTGAATCACTTTGCTGTACACCTGAAACTAACATACTGTAAATCAATTATACTTCAATAAAAAAAGGTAGCAGAAAAGGGAATGCTTTTCCGTACTAGTGCTTCATTGCTGTTTAATGTCCTGGTCTTGGATAACCATGGACTAGGGTATCACGTCTTACACATTTGTCACCAGTGGGCAGTTAACAGAGTGATTCTCACTTATTAACACACCATGGGGCTCCGTGGAGCTGAAGTCTGACAAAAAGAACAGACACGTTTTGCTGAGGGCAGCTGGGGTAGAGCCAGATGGCATGGGCCGCGCCAGGGCAGGTGGGCCAGGCAGAGTTCTGGGGAAAGTGGGCTGAAGGCAGGTATTCTTGGAGTGCCAAGGTCATAATAATGGGTGATAGGGAAGCCCCCCCCAAAAGTTGGCTCACTCCCATTCTGCCCAGCTGTGGCTCTGTGCACACCCTGGGGGACTGGGAAAGAGGGATTTGACCGCTGTCCCTGCGAAGAACTTGAGAAAAGAGAATCCGTGTTATAGGCCCTCTGGGTAGCTGAGCATAGGTCCTCATATAAAGCTGGGGAAAGGCTCTGCAGCTGGAGGACTTCCTCTTATAAGGGCAGGGGAATCCCTATTTGCTGCATTTCTCAAAAGAGGAGGGAAACTTCTCAGAAAACCACATGAGATGTGCTGATGTTGGGCAGAGGAGGTGATGAAGGCATGTCGAGAGTGGTGAGTGGACTAAGGGATCAGTGTCCAGGGTAGGGACCCCACCTGTCAGGCACAGAGGTGGGCATCTGACAGACATTAGCTGCTTTAAATGTGACAGTTTAATCATCACCGGTTAACACATGAGGAGATGGAGGCCCAGAGAGGCTAACCATCGATGAAGATTGCACAGCCGGGGAGAGGTAGAGCCAGGAGGCAGCCCCGCCCTTCTGATGCCGGGTTGGGGGAGTAGACCTGGTCTGGTTGCCCACATGGCCTGGTTGCCCACATGGCCTGGCCCTCCCTCTGCAGGTGAGACAGGCTGCTGCCTCCAGCAAGTTTGAGTTCACGGTCAACCCCATTCCCCAGACCTCCTGCTCTGCACTGTTTTATTCATCGTCCCCATAATTCTGGGAGGTCACCCCTGTCCCCCTTTCAGGGATGTGGAAACAAAGGCTGCTCATGAGCTGAAGTCACTTTGGCCTCCCTCTGATTCTAACAAGTGTCCAGACCACCAGAGCACCTGCGAGGGCTTCCTGCATCCCTGAGGGTGGGGAGAAGTCCCAACCTACCGGCGGGATGGATGCAGGCTGGGCTCACCACACTCACCGCTGGAAAGAGCCCCCCACCCCCGCCCCCCGGCAGTGACCTGCCTTCAGGGCTGGGAGGACAGGCCTGTCAATGGGGTTTCACCTGCTTTTTGGAGACAATCAACATAGCTGGGACTTTCCCAATTTCAGAGTCTGGGAGGAAACTCCAGGCTTTCTTTTCTTTCTTTCTTTTTTTAAATTCTTTTTCTGCTGCCTGTTGGGCTCCTGGGGGCCAGGCGGGGAAGTGGGGGTGTTCCCGAGGCCTCCAGGGCCAGGCTGGAGCATCCGTCCGTAGCACATGGAGCAGGTGGGGCCTGCAGGGCAGGTCGGGGCAGCTGCGTCTGCCTCCAAGTCCTTTTGGAAACAGGACCCCAGGGGAAGCTGGGCGGGGCTTCGGCAGAGGAATCAGGCTTTAGCGGTGGAAGACTGGCTCCAGCTTTTTTGGTGACTCGTGAGGACAGCGCCTCGAGGCAGGGACCTTCTGGGAGGTTGTTACCCCTTAGTCACGGGCTTTGGGCGGGGGTGGGGGGGTGATGAGTGTGTGGATGTGTGTGGCCCTGATGTTGCCTCATTTTGTCCCCTTGGATCTCCCCCTGCAGGGAATCTAGCCATGGATGTTTGTAATACATGACTTGAGAAGATAGAGTCCTGCAGCACTGGTCCCATGACCTTCCCAGGGGGCACACCCTCGCTGGATTTTGCATCCCTCTGATGGCAGCCCTGACCCAGTCAGCAGTGTGCAGTGTGCCCAGGGGGTTCTGATTGTAGAAAAAGAGTGTGGTCCTTTATAAGATGGGGCTGTAAGGATGTTAGCACCAGCTCCTTCACTTACAGAGGAGGAAGCAGAGAGAGAGAGAGAGAGAGAGAGAGAGAGAGAGAGAGAGAGAGTGTGTGTGTGTGTGTGAGAGAGAGAGAGAGAGAGAGAGAGAGAGAGAGAGAGAGAGAGAGGAGAGAGAGAGAGAGAGAGAAAGGAAGGAAGGAAGGAAGGAGAAAGAGAGAGAAGGAGAGAGGAGAGAGGGAGAGAGAGAAAGAAAGAAAAGAAAAGAAAGAAGGAAAAAGAAAGAAAGAGGAAGGAAGGAAGAACCAAAGTCTCACAGTTGGTAGGTGGTGGGAGTGGACCCCTAGGACGTCTTAGCAGTGCATCCAGTACACGGGGAGTCACACTGCTAAAAGCCTGAACAGGACGTCTCTGAATCAGGTGGGAAGCTGAGGGAGGGAGCAGGAAGCTAGGGATCTGGGGGACAGGAACAGAATCACAACCCCTGGAAGCTAACAGTCCTGAGACCAGTCTAGGGGGAGGGCATCGTACAGCCAGGGCAGCCCCTGTGTTGGGTGGCTGAAGTGATTCTGGTTCAGAGGAGGGGACAAGGTGCCCTTCAGGGATAGTGTGAGCAAGTCAGCACCAATCCCACGTGGAGGTCTTTTCAAGACAGGGCTCCCCATCCCACAGGCTGAGGGAGAATGCGCCAGACTCAGTTCCCAGTGCCGGGTAGGTGGCTAGGAGATGCAAGAAAGGACAGAAATGCGCACAATTTTGTTTTTGCTCCTCCCAATACCTGCGAGAAATCCAATCTGCATACTATGAAATTGAAGCTGGTTCAGAAAGGGTGTTTGCTATTGGTATTGTTCAAGTTTGCACAGTTAGGGAAGGCAGATAGATCCAGGGTCAGATACCTGAAGTATCCGTCTTAGGGCAGCTGTCACCTTCGTGTGGGGGGTGGGGGAGGGGAAAATGAGAGAAAAAATAAGACAAATTCGCTAATACCTATCATCTGAACAGGATGTGAATAGTGGCACAAAGGAAGTGCTGGGCCCCATGTGTTCTTCAGGGAAACCTCCTGTCCGTGTGCAGCGGTCAATACGGAGAGCTGGATGGAGCGTGTTAGGGAATTATACCCACTGCAGGAGGAAGGAAGTTTACAGCACAGCAAACACTGAGAAGATCTGCTTGGGCATCTCTCTCCTTCCCTAAACCTTCTCCAGGTTGTCAGCAACCAGGTGGGACCAGCCACTCTCCATGCTTCCTGAGTCCCTGGGCCAGGGCTTGTAAACATTGAACTGAACTGAAAGGAAGAAGGTCGGAGACAAGGTTTCAAGAGGAAGAACCAGAAAAGGTGGTTCATTTGCTTGTATTCAACTGGATGCACTTCAATTGAGAGTTCCTTTCATGAGTGTCTACAAGATACCCAGCACTGTGCTGGCCTCTGGAAGGCAGGTGAAATATTCGATAAGGGATGAAGAGAAGAAAGAACAAGGGAGATGTGCAGGCTTTTGGATGAAAAGAAGGGAAGAGAGCGGGGCTCAAGTTTATTGACCTATGTCACAGGTGTGAGGCATTTTACACGGGATATATCATTTAATCCGTGCGATACCCGTATTAAATATACTGCTATTGTTAAAAATACTATTGTGATTACAGACATATTTGAGGTGTGATCCCGAGGCTGCTTGAATGCAAGTTCCATAGCTCTCTCCCCTCTGCCACACTTCCTCCCAAGACATTGTACAGATTAATCCCTTAACTGACCCCTATACAGCCCAATGCCAATTCTATTTCAGTGATAGGAACCTCGAAACCGTAGAAGCATTGATAATAATTCTTTTAATGTATTCAACATTGGGAGATGGGGGCATGCACAGCAAAAGGAATTAGACTCTGCCATTGGGAACAGAGGCTGGAGGAATAAGTGTTGAGAGCCCTATCTCATGCTTTGTTTATCACACTCAACCTCAGACATGTGGCTGCACCTTGAATCCTAGATTTCTTTTTTCCTTTTGACTTTGTAATGCAAGTTCTGAGGCCGCGGCAACCTTTCATCCAATGCACACATCTATTTATTCACTTTTCCATTTTTCCCAGACGCTGGATGTGGCTTGGTTTACTTAGTTCCAGGTGCCTGAGACTGCTTAAAATAATCAGGTCACAGGAATAAATTTAACCTCAAACCAGATCACTGGGTCTGTAGGACATAACCCCTTTTACACTGATGATTCATGCATTTAGCTAAAACTGGGGCCTTCAGCATCCATGTGATTTAGTTCCTATATCTTCTCACATCTTGGAGATAGTTCTTTATGGTGGAGTCAGGTCTTGCAAAAAAAGCCTGTGGAATATTGAGCCCTTAATGTTGAGTCTTTCATTCATTCACCCACTTATTTAGCAAGTATTTCACTGAGTGTCTATTATGCACTTGGCATTACGGTGATGAATAAAGTCCCTGCCCTCCAGATGCTCAGGGTCTGTGGACCCACAACACCCTGTTATATTCCAACATTATGGCAGCTGCAAGTGAAAGTTTGTATAGCAGAGAGCATCCAGATTTTCCAAGGAGGGAAACTTCAGTTTTGAATTATCAGAACCTGGAGATTGGTTCTGCTTTGCTATGTAAGAGGGGTTTACCTTGGGATCTGTTTCTTTCCTTTTGAGCCAGGAAGACCTCAGGGTACCACCGTATCCCTAGCTTGCTGGAAACAGGTAGGGGGTTAAGACATGTGTGCGTGTGAGTTAGGAGGGGGGATCGTCCTTCTTGTGACTTTGAAGATAGATTCCTTTGGATTTGTTAGACCTGCGCGGTCTCCTAGGAGTTTCGACTCGCCCAGGAAACAACAAGAGTCGGAAGTCGATGCAAAACGCAAGAGGTTTATTGAAGGCCGGTGCACCGGGGTTCCTTGGTCCTCACGCAGGAGGTCGAAGAAGGAACCCTTTTGGGCGCGAATATGTCAGTTTTATAGGTTCCCACTTCCCCGTATGTAAATTATAGATTTGGTTGTGTTCTCCTGCTGATTGGTCCCGGCTTAGGCTCGGACCAGAGAGGGAACTTGTCCCCAGCTGCCTGATTGGTCTTTGACAGACACCTTTTTTACATTTTGTTATCTCCCTCCTTCTCCCCAGCTGCCTGATTGGTCTTTGACAGACACCTTTTTTACATTTTGTTATCTCCCTCCTTCTCGGAAGGGGGCCGGACATCCTGGAAATTCACCCATTGTCTAAGAAGCCCCTATTGTCTGGAGAGTTCTTAATCATTAGCTGGAACAATGTCCCTCGAGTCCCACAGATTCAGAACAGGAAGGGGGCCAATTACTTTCAGTCCGGAGCACCAGTTACAGCAGGCTTCCTGCCTCACCTTTGAAGGTAACCTAGAGGCTGTCTGGTTCACAGTCTCTTCCACCTGTTTGATGCTGTGATTTGTTTTTACCGAACAGGGACCATCCCTTCTCCACCCCCTGTCCTCTCCATGCCAGAGTCTGATAGTCTCAGGCGGTTCTGGAAAAAGGGTAACTCACCGTAGTGGCCATTCACCCATAACTAAGAGAAACAGTGAATGATTCACAGAGAAGGAGCCCTTTACAGGCTCCGTGAAGATGACAAGGGAGACTAATTTCACCTTAACAGGAACTGCTCTCCACCCACAGCCTTCAACCCAGCTGGTAGCCACGCCAGCCAAATGCAGAGGGAAGCGGACTCTATCCCTCAGGGGGCTCTAAGCGTGTGTATGCGTGTTGAGGGTGGAGAGAACTGCCACACGATTGTGTCCCTAGAGCCCTACGAGAGGCAGAGACGCAAGAGTCACTTGAGAGCCAGCCCTTTGGGTTGGCCGTTGAAATAAACTTCCAGACCCACACACACTTTCCCAACCCCTGCACTGCCCCAGGGCTTGACCCCTAGCTCTGAAGTGACAGACAAGATGGTAGATAGGAAAGTAAAGATGAATCATCTTCACAGGTTTTTTGTTTAACATCTTTATTGGAGTATAATTGCTTTACAATGGTGTGTTAGTTTCTGCTGTATAACAAAGTGAATCAGCTATACACATACATATATCCCCATATCTCTTCCCTCTTGCATCTCCCTCCGTCCCACCCTCCCTAGCCCACCCCTCTAGGGGGACACAAAGCACCGAGCTGATCTCCCTGTGCCATGTGGCTGCTTCCCACTAGCTATCTATTTTACATTTGGTAGTGTATATATGTCCATGCCTCTCTCTCACTTCATCTCGGCTTACCCTTCCCCCTCCCCATGTCCTCAAGTCCATTTTCTAGTAGGTCTGCGTCTTTATTCCCATCCTGCCCCTAGATTCTTCAGAACCTTTTTTTTTTTTTTTAGATTTTATATATATATGTGTGTTAGCATACAGTATTTGTTTTCCTCTTTCTGACTTACTTCACTCTGTAGGACAGACTCTAGGTCCATCTACCTCACTACAAATAACTCAATTTCGTTTCTTTTTATGGCTGAGTAATATTTCATTGTATATATGTGCCACATCTTCTTCATCCATTCATCTGTCAATGGACACTTAGGTTGCTTCCATGTCCTGGCTATTGTAAATAGAGCTGCAATGAACATTGTGGTACATGATTCTTTTTGAATTATGATTTTCTCAGCGTATACGCCCAATAGTTTTGATAGATAAAATACCTGATATGCATCCAGGTTCTGTGACTTCTCTTTTCGATCATCTTATTAGAGTGCTGTGAGATTGAACTCACTTTCCAGAAATTAACTTTTCCGACAGCAAGGAAAGACATGCTACCAGGGCAGTCTTTAAATGGTGGGCTGAGGGAATTCCCTGGTGGTCCAGTGGTTAGGACTGCCAAGGGCCCGGGTTTGAGCCCTGGTCGGGGACCTAAAATCCCACAAGCCAAGTGGTGCAGCCTGAAAAATAAAGGTGGGCTGAGACTTCAATCTTCCAGGCCATGAGAGGGAATGGTGTTGGGGGAGACGTCAGGATCATGCATGATGCGAAAACATTATTGCTGTTTGTTGCCTTTTATACAACTCTTTGGGCCACGCAAATATACTTCCACCCTGTGTCCCAGGCCTGACGCTTTTCATGAAATTCCAGCTTTTCAGGACTAGCTGCAGGCTTTCTAAAAATGCAGATTTCTGGGGTCCTTCTATCAAGATCCATTAGATCTTTGTACTCATCAGGGAAGACAAACTTTGCACCAAATCAGCCCACAGTTTCTATGGCTGAACACAGTAAAGAGGTGTTTTTCATGCCACAGTCCAGTATGGGTCAGTGGGGGAGAGTTTCCTATTTCACTTGGTCATTCTGGGACTCTATCTAGTGGTTTCACCATTCCCTATGACCTCAGTCCTTTAGCAGCTCTTCTGTGTCCACACCACAAAGAAGGGAATGAAGCGGTAGGTGTGGGGAAGACACAACTGCTCTTAACTGCTGCAGCAAAGAGGTGATTGTCTCACTTCTACTCACATCCAATCAGCAAGAGCTAGTCTCATGGCCCCATGCAGGGGTCTATATAGTCCAGCTGTGTGCCCAGCAGGGAAAGTGAACTTGGTGAAGTCTCAGTCATGACCTTGGATGGGGACATAAATCTGCATTTATTATAAGCACCATCCTTGGTAACTCTAACAAAGATGGCTTGGAGCCCACTTTCTTGAGAAACACCTATCTACAGGCAGCTGTGTGGGTTATAGCAAGTGGGTGCTAATCCACTTTCAGATCCTGGAGACTGGTTTTTAACAGCAGAAATGTAGATACGCAAAGCAAACATCCACTTGTGCTCTAGTATTGTCAGGAGGGTGTGTCTTGTCTGCAGCCATAGTGTCCCCAGCTGCAGCTCAAGCTCATAATTCCACACCTCAGGGACCAAAAGACCCCGTACATCTCTCTGGGATTCAAGTTCTTCATCTATAAATTGGGGATGTGAACACATTATAGCAAATAAGCTAGTTGAAGTGCCTAATACACAGCCTGACATACAGTAGCTGTACAACAACTGTTAAAAAGTCTTTAGCAGAGGGTGGTCAGAAGGTACAAAATTACAGCTATAAGACTGATAAGATTGCTAATACATGGTCATGTAATGGTGGCTATCATCAACAATACTGTATGGTTTACTTGAAAGATGCTAAAAGAGTTGATCTTAAATGTTCTCATCACAAATAAAAAAATTATTTGTAGTTATGTGAGGTGATGGATGTTAACTAGACTTTTGTGGTAATTGTTTTGCAATGATATGCATATATAAATATATGCATAAATCATTTTGCAGTTATATGCATATATAAGTATATGCAAATATAAAATCATTATTTTGTACACCTTAAACTAGTACAAGGTTATATGTCAATTCTATCTCAATAAAACGGGAGAAAAACTGGAGTGAAAGTTAGAATTTTGGAAAACTTGCATCTACCACCAAGAGCATGAGTTTCCCAATACTTAAGGACTTTGCTAATGGGATTAATGGTGATATTAGTGAATATAATTGTTGACATAGAAAGATATATGTCGACATTTAGAAGATCTGCATAACTTGGTGAAGCAATACTTTCCAAATACCTAATGTTTTTAAAAAGTTTTTATTTGGTGAATGTGTTGATCACAATTCAACATATCTGTGAAAGAAGGTTTAGTCTGTTTTAAACTGTTGAGAAGATTATGCTTATTTTACTATAAAGTGTCAGAACTAGAAAAAGCAGTCCAACAAAGTTACAGACCCAGATAAGCAAATGCCAAAAGGATTGATTTGGCCCCTAGAAGGCAGATAGACATTCCTGGTGTTTCTGTCTTGTTATTAAATTAGTTCAGCTCAGGACAGGAACAACTTTTGGAAGCTCAATCCTACAATAATTTCATACTACTTTTCTAAAGTGTGGAAAAAATGTTTCATGGATATAATTCTGGCCATCTTTCCACAAAGAAAATAAGATTTTTTTAAAGTTAATTTTAAATTTTATATTAATATTTCTTAAAAGGGTCTGTGGTAATTAGGCAGATGTCCAAAGAGTGTTTGGATTTCTTGTCCTTTTTGAATTTTTTAAAATTAAATCCTGTTCTTGTGTTTCTTGAATTTCTTTTATTTTTTGAATTTTTAAAAAATTTACCAGCCCTGGGCTTCGCTAGTGGCTCAGTGGTTGGGAGTCCGCCTGCCAATGCAGGGGACACGGGTTCGTGCCCCGGTCCGGGAGGGTCCCACGTGCCGCGGCGCGGCTGGGCCCGTGAGCCGTGGCCACTGAGCCTGCGCGTCCGGAGCCTGTGCTCTGCAGCGGGAGAGGCCACAGAGGTGAGAGGCCCGCGTACCGAAAAAAAAAAAAAAAAAAAAATTTACCAGCCCTGGGGAACAGGAGAAAGTTTACGTAACTTTTCTTGGCCTCGATTTTCTTATTTTTATAGTGGAAATTGATAATAGTTTTTACATGATGTTATTTTGAGAACTCAATGAGATAAATTCCTATAAAGTACTTAGCACTCTGCCTGACCCCTAATAAATACTCAATAAATGTTTTGTTGTTGTTTTATTATACTATCATCAACTTTACTGACAGGTAGCCAAATAATCATTCATCCTGTTTGCTATCTGAAGGAAGATCCCTTAGATTATGAATGCAATATTAGTAGTAAAACAGCATTAAAGGGGGGAAGGCGGAAGAGGGCGGAAGAGTAAGACGCGGAGATCACCTTCCTCCCGACAGATACGCCAGAAAACAGCATTAAAATAGAAGGGTAATTTAAGAATAACAAACAAAATACTGTATAAGCTTTGTTTTACATAGAAAAATCTATATTTCTATGAAAAGGACTAAGAAATCCCAAAAACTAAGATAGTAAATATTCAATGTACACTGTAATTAGAACTCATCTTTTATTCCACATGCAAAATACTCAATATCTATTACTTTGTGGTATCAATTATTAATTTGAATTATGTAATCTATAGAAGAAACTTTCCGTACTTCAAATGTATTTTTCCATGTGCATAATTGGTCTTTTCTAGCTCTATATAGATATAATTGACAAATAAAATAAGAAAAAAATTTAAAGTATTTAGTTGAGGACTGGACCTCTAAGGTACCAGGAGAATGATGGGATCCATAGTCCAGGGATAGCGTAGAAGCCTTGCTGCTCAAAGTGTGGTCCACAGACCAAGAAAATGTCATTACCTGGAGTTTATAAGGAATGCAGAATCCCAGGCCCAACCATAAATCTACTGACTCAAAATCCACCATTTAACAATCACTAAAGGCAATTCTGCTATTTAATAAGATGTGGGATAGAGGTCATCTCCAGCCTCTTTAGCCTGAGTCCCTGCATTTGAGAGAGACACAGTGAGGGCTGAGTGTGAGGCGTGAGAGCCAGCTCAGCTGGCCTGAGAAACAGATGATGATAATCTTGCTGGGGAAGTACAGGCTCCATGACCTAATAAGCCTTTTCTGTTGCCCTGGACCCCCTAATTAAGAGCCACATTTTGGAGCTAGCCTTCTCCTATATTCCACGTCCAGGTGTTTGGACCATATCCTGCCAGGACCTCTCTTATATTGTTTCTTAGAAAAGATACCTCATCTGGGCATTTTTTTACATTCAAGTATAGTTAATTTATGATATTGTGTTAGTTTCAGGTGTACAGCAAAATGATTCAGTGCCATATATATATATATTCTTTTTCAGATTCTTTTCCCTTATTGGTTATTATAAAATATTGAGTATGGTTCCCTTTGCTACACAGTAGGTCCTTGTTGGTTATCTATTTTATATATAGTAATGTGTATATGTTAATCCCAAACTCCTCATTTATCCCTCCCCTGCCTTTCCCCTTTGGTAAACATAAATTTGTTTTCTATGTCTTGTGGGCATTTTTGAGATTGGAGGATAATCAAAGACAGACATGGGCTCCTAGAAGTTGGACATGGACTGAGTATTGGAGCTTTTGCAGCCTAACTGGTGATGCCAGGGGCTCTAGAGGAAACTGTGGCTCAAAATTGTTATTATGTATGGAGGTGCAGGCTGTTATGGTGATAAAAGATGGTAAACAGATTGGACAAATGTCGAAATAACGGGAGAAAAAACCCAGAGTATACATTCTTTGAACTGTGTATGAGGAAGTCATAGCTGGCTTCCATGTAAGACAGCATGAGTCAGCAATCGCAATAATAATAAATTTATGATCTCAGTTTCTCTCTCAAGGCATCTAAACCCTGATCATTAAAATAAAACCAAACAAAATAGCAAGCTTTTATTTGTACAGAGCTTTACAATTTACATAACACTTTTTAAGCGTTTATTTACTTAACAAATATTTATTGAGCATATGCTGTGTATCAGAAACTGGGCCAGATACTGGGATGATAATGGGGAACAACAGAGACATAGGTGCTTCTCTCTATGGAATTTACACCGAAGTGGGTTTACACTGTAGTGGGTTTGGCTAAGTTTTATTGAGCATTTACTATGTGCCAGTCACTGTGCTAAACAAATAGACTGAAAGAATCCTCACAACAATTCTCTGAAGTTGGGACCTTTATCATCTCCTTTACCCAGATAGGGTTGGTGGGAGTACCCAAGGCTAAAAGTTCAGGGGACTTGCCCAAAGAGATTTAGGAAGCTGTTGGTGGGCCAAGGAAGAACCCAAGTTCTTGACTCTGAGATGCTCATCCATCGTGAGCTTGACGTGCCCATATTCTGACAATGGCAATGAAGCTGAGCCTTGAAGGCTGAGCAGAGTTTTGGAGACAGAGAAGAATATTCCAGGAAGTAGAGCTTGAATAAGTTGGAGAAGGTAATGAAAAGACAGTGCCCCTTGGGGAAGGGATCATTTCTGGAATTAAGAGTTGAGACCTCAAGTGAGGACTACCTTTGGAAAATGACAGACATTGCCCATGTTGGCTAGAGTAAGATTGGGAAGGGACTTGAATGCCATTCCAAGGAGTAAGTCCTTTATCCTTTAGGCAACAGGGAACCGTCAATACACAGGAGAGTGATGAGGCCAGAGTTCTGTTTAAGTGAGATCACTACCCCAGGAAGATGCAAGATGAATATGGCACAGTTTGGCAGGGATGGTGAGCAGTACAAAAAAGATGAAAAGGTTGCTTAGACGGCTTCCCTGGTGGCGCAGTGGTTGAGAGTCCGCCTGCCGATGCAGGGGACATGGGTTCGTGCCCCGGTCCGGGAGGATCCCACATGCCGCGGAGCGGCTGGGCCCGTGAGCCATGGCCGCTGAGCCCACGCGTCTGGAGCCTGTGCTCCGCAACGGGAGAGGCCACAGCAGTGAGAGGCCCGCGTACCGCAAAAGAAAAAAAAAGAAAAGGTTGCTTAGAAAGCTGTTGTTGTACACATCCCCAGCCTCCCTACCCTGTTGGATAGTGAGTTCATCACTACTTCTCAAAGTTTAATATAATTTGAATCTTCAGGAAACATGTTAAGATACACATTCTGATTGAATAGATCTGGGGTGACGTATAAGATCCTGCATTTCTAGCAAGATCTCAGGTGATGTAGATGCTGCTTCTCTGGGGACCACACTGTGTAGCAAGATGTGAATGATGACAACGTACAAGGGTACCCAGAGCCCCTACTACACACCAGCAACTTCGCTGAGCCCTTTGAACTACATGTTCATTCCGTTCTCTTAACCAAGAGGCAGGACTGTTATCCCTATTTTACTGATAAAGGAACTGGATCTCAGAGGGGTTAGGTAGCTTGTTCAAAGTCACACAGGCATTTTAACCCGGTCTCTCTAAATCTTTTCTGCCATAGAGAACACACAGAATGCAGTCAGAGAGTCCAGGAACTTCTCATTAAATTTAGATTCTTTCTGCAGAAACGGTCACCACATAGTGACCATAAGAAAGAGTCAATCATTACTCATATCCAGAAAGGAAGGAAGAAGCAGTTTTCTCTTTTTATCTTGTGACCAAGAGGGGTGCCTTTAAGGAACAGGCCTGAGCGATAACAGATGAAGATAGGGAAGTCCACGAGATGCCATCCCATGAAGCAAGCCTCTTGAAAGCCTAACATTTGATGCAGTGTCTTGGTGCCGCGGGCATGGGGGTAGGAAGGAAACAGCCAGATGGGCCATGGAGGGCAAAGAGCCATTTGTTTCTCGCAGAAATGCTTGTGATTGTGGAAGGCCTGGCGGGCAGCCCAGGAATGTCTCATTTTCCAGTGTGGGGATCTCAGGATGCAGGGAGGACTCCAGTCATGTAAAACAATCTACTATTGCAACATCCATGCCTGGGTTTTCCCGCTTCCTCTGGCCAGATCTGGAAAGTGAAACAAAGAATCACAGAAAGAGGCAATATTTAAGGTCCAGGCCAAAAAATCCCATGGAAGCAACAAGAGGCAGTGGCTGAGGAGGGCTCTTAGTCTCCCCTCTCCCCTCCAGGAGAGGCTGGCTGTCATTATTTGTGCTGGCCTGGGCAGGAAGCTGCCGAAGCTGCCCCAGGGCAATGCTTGAAAACTGACTTTGAGAATTAGTAGCTGGGGCAGCAGGGCAGGCTGTTGTATGGGAACCACTAGCCTCAGAATTACCTAGCGCTGCTTCTTCTTCTTCTTTTTTTTTTTTTAAATTTTTATTGGAGTATAGTTGGTTTACAATGTTGTGTTAGTTTCTGCTGTACAGCAAAGTGAATCAGTTATACATATACATATATCCACTCTTTTTTGGTTTCTTTTCCCATATAGGACATTACAGAGTATTGAGTAGAGTTCCCTGTGCTATACAGTAGGTCCTTATTAGTTATCTATTTTATATGTAGTAGTGTGTATATGTCAATCCGGTGTCCAAGCCTCGCTCTGTGGACTTAGTGAATCAGAATTCGGGGAGTGAGGGTGGATCTTATTCTTAACAATTCTTCCAGCTGATTTCTACCCACTTTGAAGTTTAGGAAGTACTCATAAATGCCATTAGCAACATGGGGAACATGGACAACATCAGGAAAAGAATATAGGTTCCAGAGTCAGATAAACCCAGATTTCTGCCCAATCCCTGTAGCTATTAGATGTGTGAATTTCTGCGCTCACTTGACCTCATCAACGCCCACCTGTCAATGGGTTTATGATGTCCTCTGCTGAGGGCTGTTGAGGGTCACATAGCATTGAGTCTGCAAGTGCCTGCTATATGCCAGGTGACCAATGAACACCCACGGACTTTTAAATTTAGCATCTCTTAGGACCCCCAGCCTTGTTTCTTGTTGAAATAGCCTCAGGTTCTCATCTACCCAAGACATCCGCAGTTGGTGAATAGAAGGCTATGGAGAGATTTGGGGTAGGAGGGATTCAGATAATTTATTCAGATTTATTCCCATCAACTTTGCCAATTAGTAGGCTTTGAGATGGATGTGAAAATCAGGCCCCCAGCAGCCTGGGACATGTGCTGACTCTAATAAGATGCATTTTAACAGAGATGGGAAAGATATTGACCTTGTACTCCACGAATTTAAATGCAAACTAGAGGGCCTGGATAGTCTCACAATGTGGCATAACTAGTAGAAAAGTGAAGGTACCTCAGACTGCATTACTAGAAGTAGAAGCTTTGGAATGAGGGAGTCTTCAGGAAGCATGTTAAGAAACACATTCTGATTGAATAGGTCTGGGGTGACTCACTTTTCTCTTTCTGCTGGTCAGAAGAGCCTTTAGACCTTCCAACACTCTGGGCATGGGGGAGAGTAAGTCTTATCTTTCGAGAAGAGGAAAGAGGGTGGTGAAAGGAGTCAAGACCACATGTCTGGGGAGTTGTTTCGGTAGTAGAGCGACTTAGCCTAAATAAAAAGAAGCAAAGCAATTGCTGTATATGATGGTCTGAAAGTACGAATTGGGGTAGTGGGTTGAAGGGACAGAATTAGGAAGAATGGGTGGAAACTGCCGAGACACAGACTTCAGCCCCTTAAACAGAAGAACTTCAGTAATAACTGCTATTACTGAGCCTTTCCACCAAGTACATTGAATTGCTTTACACCATCTATCCTCCAACAGTCTTGCCAAGCAAGCGTTCTTTTCTCCATTTTTTGATGAGCAAACAGGTTCAGATAAAGGAAGTGACTTGGCAAAGTCACACAGAATAGAAGGGTGGGGTCAAGAGCTAAACCTCTAGGCTCTGAAGACTCTGCTCTGCCGTGCTGGACTGTCTATCTGACAAGCAGAGGAGTCTGAAGATGGAACGTGTTGCCCTGTAAGGTAGTGAGCTCCCCATCATTGAAGGTGACCATCTGTTAAGGGTTCTATGGAAGGGGTTCAATGAAAGCAGTTCAGTTGATCCCAGGAGTGAAGATCTTAGACTTTGGAATCCTGTGCCACCTTAGGAACTCATCTACTGTTCCTAAGCAAATGCCTGTCATGGGGCTAGCTACCCGTAAGTGAGGGCCCAACAAATGACAGGGCTGGAGTCACATGTGATATCCTTGAAGGTTCCCTCAGTCCTGAGAATGCATAGGTAGTTTTCCCCTGCTTATCACACATGGGTCAAGCCTTCCTTCTTCCATCCTTGAGATTCCTTAGAATCAACTTTGATTTTAAGTATCTACTCCCAGGTGGTTGCCACCTCCCAAGAGCTCACCTTTCATTCTCAAGCTTGGTGTAGAGGGCTTCCATGCTGGGTTAAAGCCAGGATTCCCAGTGAGCACAGAAGAGGAGCACCTATGGAAGCTGCAGGAAAGAGTGTGGCTTTGGGTTTGAAGCTAGTGCCTCTAGTGCTTGATGAAGATCTTACGTAAATCACTTAACATTTGGGGGCCTCAGTTTTCAGATCATTGAGTGGGATTATCAACACCTCACGAAACTATGCAGAATCTAGAAGGTCAAACATATGCCTAGAATGGTGCACATGCTCAGGAAAGACCTGAAAAGACCCTAAGCTCTCACCTCTGGCTAATCTTCAGGGACCGAGCAAACAGGAAGTAAAAACTAAGGTGGAGTTGTAAACACCTCAGCTGTTATTGAAGGTGAGCCCCAACACACACACAGAGCTCTTCGCAAAGACTGGGAGACTTACTGTTTCTAGACATCTGGAAAATTTCTGTTCAATCACTATATAGCAACTAAGCTGACTGAGAAGCGATTTCAGTGGGCACACATGACAAAAATGCAGACTTTATAAAATTAGTTCAGAGAAGTCACTAAACAAACAATAAAACAACACCAAAACTTTGGGAGGGGGGAGAATCTGATTTTCAGAGTTACCACATTATATTATTTTAAATGTCCATTTCCAACAAAAAATATGAGCTGTGAAAAGAAACAGGAATGTAGGACATATACACAGGAAAAAGAAAGTCAGTATAAACTGTCCTTGAGGAAGACCAGATGTTGGACTTAGTAAACAAATACTTTAGACTAGGTCTTTTAAATATGTTTAAAAACTAAGCAAAATCATATCTAAAGAACTGAAGGAGAATTGCGTCTCACCAAATAGAGAATATCAATGAAGATGGAGAAATTAATAAAAATAACTGAATAGAATTTCTGAAGTTGAAAAGTTCAATAACTGAAATGAAAAATTCACTAGAGGAGTTCAACAGCAGATTTGAGTAGGCAGGGAAGAGAATCAGGAAACACAAGATACAAGCGCAAGATACGTATATTTGAAAAGAGCCAGTCTGAGGAACAGAAGGCAAAAGAGAAAAAAAAATAAACAAAACTTGGAGACTTGTGGGACAACAAAACATGTACCAACATATGCATAATGAGACTCTCAAAGACAGGGGAGAGAGAGAGGAGAAGAGGGAGAAGGCATACTTTAATACATAATGGCCTAAAAATCCCCGAATTTGATGAAAACCGTTAATCTACACATCTAATATAATCTCAACACTGCAAGTAGGATAAGCTCAAAGAGACACATCATAGTCAAACTATCAAAATCCAAAGACAATGAGATAATTTGAAAACAAGAGAGATGTAATTCATCACATATAAAAGATCGCCAGTAAGATTAACAGCTTATTTGCCATCAAAAACTACATGGGCCGAAAGGTAGTGGTGTGATTTATTCAAAGTGTTGAAATGAAAAAACTATCAACCAGTTCTACCCTGGACAAAACTATTCTTCAAAGGTGGAGGAGAAATTAGACATTCTCAGATAAATAAAAGCTGAGAGATTTTGCTGCTAGTAAACCTGTTTTATAATAAATACTAAATAGAGTCAGTCCTCCAGGCTGAAATAAGACACTAGGCAGAAACTAACATTCACACGGCGAAATAAAAAGCATCAGTAAAAGTAACTACATAGATCAATGTAAAAGACAGTATGCGTGTATTTTTAAATTTTTTTATTTTTGTGTTTTGTTTGTATTTTTCATTTCTATTTTTCTCCTATCTGATTTAAGAGACAAACTGTGTAAATCAATTAACAATAAATATGTATTGATAGACATATAATGTATGTAGATGTGATTTTTATGACAATAATAGGAAAAAAGGGGGGGTTAAATAATGAAGTTATATAGGAACAATATTTTTGTATACTATTGAAATTAACTTAATATTAATCCAAACTAGATTGTTATAAATTAAGATGTTAATTGCAATCCCAATGCATGCATTAAGAAAATAAATTTTAAAAATATCTGTGAAAGAAAAACTTTGAAAGGTGCACTAGAAAATATCCATTTAAGAGAAAAGAAAGTATAGAGGAATAGAATAAAAAAAGACATAACACATATAGAAAACAAGTAACAAAATGGCAGATTTAAATCCTATCTCATCAGTAATTACATTAAATGTAGATGGGTTAAACACTCTAAAAGGCTGAGTTAGGCAGGATGGATTAGAAGAGCATGACCTTCAAAAAGATATAGAAAGAAACATATAACTGCTCAATGAGCATGTGAAAAGATGCTCAACAACATTAATCAGAGAAATGCAAATCAAAGCCAAAATGATGAATCACTTCATACACACGGGGATGACTACAATCAAAAAGATGCGTGATTGCAAGTGCTGGTGACAATAGGGAGAAACTGGAACCCTCGTATATTGCTGGTAAAATGGTGCAAACACTATAGAAAACAGTTTGTCATTTTCTCAGAAAGTCAGACATAGAGTTACCATATAAGCCTGCAATTCTATTCTGGGGCGCTACCCAAGAGAGCTGAAGACATGTTTCAAAACAGAAACTTGTACACAAATGTTGATAGCTTCATTATTCACGTTCTCCAGAAAGTAGAAACAAACAAAATGTCCATCAACCAATGAATGGCTAAACAAAACATAGTATATCCATTCAATGGTTTTCGTCCAACCATAAAAAGGAATAAAGTACTGATGGATAAATCTTCAAAACATTATGCTAAGTGAAAGACACCCATTACAAAATGTCCCAGATTGCGTGTAAAATGTCCAGAAGAGAAAAATCAGTAGAGACAAAAAGTAGATTAGTGGTTGCCCAAGGCTGGGAACAGAGAGGATGAGTACTGTTGGATATGGGATGACTTTTTGGAGTGATGAAAATATTCTGGAATTAAATAATGGTGATTGTTGCACAACTTTGTAAATATACTAAAACCACTGAATTGTACAGTTTAAAGGGGTGAATAGTATTGTGTAAATAATATCTCAATTTTTCAAAAAGCAATGAGATAATGCATGTTAGATCCCTGAATATCAGTTGGTATATACATGGTATTCAGTGAATGTTCTTTTCATCTCCCAGCATGTTCTTGAAGAAGTCAGACTGCTCCGCTTGCTGCTGAGAGCCTCTGCCTGGGAGTGTCAGCTTGTTGGACCGGGAAGTCAAGTTTATAATCTCAATTTCCTGAAAGCCTGATGTCTCTTGGGCCTCGGGCTCACTTTCATGATTTACAGGCAAATCTCAGAACATCAGAGCTGGAAATCACGCAAAGATTCTGTGGACATTCTCCACCCTTCGACTAGCACGTCTGAGGGTATTGCACCCAGAGAAGATGAGAAGTGCCTAGGTCAGACCCAGAACCAGGCTCGCCCTGGCCTCTGAGGGTCTGCATTCAACTTCTTTGCTGTCTTTCCTCTTCTGCCTTCCTGCCTCTGCAGAGGCAATATAGGTGTTGTGACCAGAGACCCAGAAATGCTGAAGGAGTCATTGAGGTCTGTGTCTTTGAAAATGTGTGTGTGTTGGTCCAAAAGGGGAAAAAAAGAAAAGAAGTGCTACCAAAACCAAACAGAAACCATTCTTCAGCTCACTGGGTGAGGAAGGAAGCTTGCTATTCCATGTGGGTAAGTACTTTCAGGGCCCTGATGTTAGCCATCTCAGATCTCCAGGCCTCCCCAGGAGAGAAGGGTTGGAAATAAAGAGCTCATTTCTTCTTTTTTTTTTTTCTTGCTGTACGTGGGCCTCTCACTGTTGTGGCCTCTCCCATTATGGAGCACAGGCTCTGGACACGCAGGCTCAGCGGCCATGGCTCACGGGCCCAGCTGCTCCGCGGCATGTGGGATCTTCCCGGACCGGGGCACGAACCCGTGTCCCCTGCATCGGCAGGCGGACTCTCAACCACTGCGCCACCAGGGAAGCCCCAAGAGCTCATTTCTTGATGTTAGAACGGGGAAACGGAACTTCCTAGGTCAGCGATGACTTTTACTAGAGAAGCATTTTCAGTTTCCATTAGCCGGTGTAACAGTGGGGTAGGAGGCACCCAGCAGAAGCAGGAAGGGGCCCAGCTCAGAGGATGAACCCCGTGACATGGGGGAAGATGGAGTCCAGAATGGAGCCTGATACATGTAAAAGAACGAAATTAGAACACTCCCTAACACCATACACAAAAATAAACTTCAAATGGATTAAAGACCTAAACGTAAGGCCAGACACTATCAAACTCTTAGAGGAAAACATAGGCAGAACACTCTATGACATAAATCACAGCAAGATCTTTTTTGACCCACCTCCTAGAGTAATGGAAATAAAAACAAAAATAAACAAATGGGACCTAATGAAACTTAAAAGCTTTTGCACGGCAAAGGAAACCATAAAGAAGATGAAAAGACAACCCTCAGAAGGGGAGAAAATATTTGCAGACGAAGCAGCTGACAAAGGATTAATCTCTAAATTATACAAGCAATTCACGCAACTCAATATCAAAAGAACAAACAACCCAATCCAAAAATGGGCAGAAGACCTAAATAGAATTTCTCCAAAGAAGACATATAGATTGCCAACAAACACATGAAAAGATGCTCAACATCACTAATCATTAGCGAAATGCAAATCAAAACTACAATGAGGTATCACCTCACACCCGTCAGAATGGCCATCATCAAAAAATCTACAAACAATAAATGCTGGAGAGGGTGTGGAGAAAAGGGAACCCTCTTGCACTGCTGGTGGGAATGTAAATTGATACAGCCACTATGGAAAACAGTATGGAGGTTCCTTTAAAAACTACAAATAGAACTACCATATGACCCAGCAATCCCACTACTGGGCATATACCCTGAGAAAACCATGATTCAGAAAGAGTCATGTACCAAAATGTTCATTGCAACTCTATTTACAATAGCCAGGACATGGAAGCAACCTAAGTGTCCATCATCGGATGAATGGATAAAGAAGATGTGGCACATATATACAATGGAGTATTACTCAGCCGTAAAAAGAAATGAAACTGAGTTATTTGTAGTGAGGTGGATGGGCCTAGAGTCTGTCATACAGAATGAAGTGAGTCAGAAAGAGAAAAACAAATACCGTATGCTAACGCATATATATGGAGTCTAACGAGAAAAAAAAGGTCATGAAGAACCTAGGGGTAAGAAGGGACTAAAGACACAGACCTCCTAGAGCATGGACTTGAGGACATGGGGAGGGGGAAGGGTAAGCTGTGACAAAGTGAGAGAGTGACATGGACATATATACACTACCAAACGTAAAATAGATAGCTAGTGGGAAGCAGCCGCATAGCACAGGGAGATCAGCTCCGTGCTTTGTGACCACCTAGAGGGGTGGGATAGGGAGGGTGGGAGGGAGGGAGATGCAAGAGGGAGGGGATATGGGAACATATGTATATGTATAACTGATTCACTTTGTTATAAAGCGGAAAATAACACACCATTGTAAAGCAATTATACTCCAATAAAGATGTTAAAAAAAGATATAAAAAAATAAAATGAATGAATTTTTTTAAAAAATGGAGCTTGAGATTTAATGTTCAGTTGTTTGCTCTCCAGCGCGGTGATTCCTGAAATCTTCGCAGAGCAGAAGTAGCATCACCCAGCCTTGAGTTAGGGAGTCAGGGAAGGAGGCTGAGAGCACATTTGGGGTGCAGGAGAAGTGAGGAGAAGTGGTCAAAGGTGATGGAGGGAGAGCTCAGAGCAGGTTTTCAGACTGAGGAGTGAGACGTGGAGAATGTAACACCTTAGGCTAGACATCGTAATCCTGGGAGGGGGTTAAGCTTCTATCATCTGCGGGGGCTGGGGTTTAATGCACATAGTCAAGGAAAGGTAAGCCCAGGAGGCTGGGGAACACGGCACTGATGGGTGCTGGGATCTTCTGAAACTTCGGAGGCTCCAGGGGGAGAGTCAAGCTGAGGGCCTTGGGGAAGGAGGAACATTGGGTAGAGGGGAAAGAGTACACACAGCGACTCAGGAGTCTGGGATGTGTGGTTGAATGACCTCATCCCAGGAATGTCACTGCCACAAAGTAGAATTCCAGGAACTTCTGGATGAATCTGAACAGGGAGTCAAGACTGCAGAGCTGTGAGATGATAGGACAGGGAAGGAGGGCTCAGAGTCAAGGGCAGGCTAAGTGTGAGGGAGGCAGAGTAAGGATAGGGGACAGGGGTCCTCAGTGTCAGGGAGATGCTAACTGTTAGACTCGGGAGGTGCTAAGTGGCAGGGGCAGTGGAGGTGGCTCAGTGTCAGGGACCAGCTCAAAGTGGATGGTGCCCAGTGCCAGGCATGGGAGAGGCTTAGTGCCGAGGACGGATTTGTGCTCGGGACTGAGAAGATGCAGACCAGCAATGGGGAGGACTCTGTGACCAGAGAGGGGACATGAGCTTTGGAGAGGGGAGCTGAATCCCAGCATGAAGATTGGAGGTCCAATTTTGGGGGGAGCTCAGTGACAAGGACAACGGAGGCCAAGGATGGCCCGAGAGTGATCCTCTGTGGAGGAGTCAGAACTCTTGAGACCCGGCCGCAAGCTCTCCCCTACCCCACATCTGCCCACCCCTGGGCTCCATCCTCCCCCTCCACCCTCGCTGTTTCCCCTCCCTCATTTGTCAGGCTGCTTGTCAGGACAGGTGCCTGGCCTACGGTGGGGCTGGAACACGCGCAGGGACATGCAGGTGTGGACACGAAGCCCCACAGGGGCAGGGGGAGCTGGGGCAGCCTGCAGGCTGCAGTTCCTGACTGCTGACCTCTCATGTCCCCACCCCAGGGCTGAGGCTGGTGGCTTCTGGGGGCCAGCCAGCCTGGAACAGAGGACAGCGGCAAGGGGTCTGCCTGGCCCCACTGGCCTCTAACGCAGAATCCCCTTCCATTCCCAGCAGTCCAAGACATCCCCGCCTGTGAAGGAGCTTGTCAAGAAGATTTGGAAGGCGAGAAAGAGGGCCATGTTCTAATTCCAGGTTCCCAGGGGCCCTGAGACGGGAAATGTGCCCAAGGCCACTTAAGAAGGCCATGGCAGGGTCAGTACCAGGACCCAGCCCCCTGGCTCCAGCTCACCATCTTTCCCACGTATCTCATGCCTCCCAAGCAGTGTGTGGCTTTCGAATCATGCCAGGGGATCAACAGGCTCTGCCATTCTTTAATTGGTGACCATGAAAAGTCTGTTAACTTCCCAAGTCTCAGTTTCCCCATTTGTCATATGGGCACAAGGCGATTGGAGTGTCACCAGCTTTATTGACTCAACAAGAGGTCCCATTCTCCAGCTCTTGTCCTGCACACACATTACAAAGAATCTTAGCCTCCTGAAATAGTCCCCCAGTCACAATTTAGTAGAGTGGACTCTCATGTGTGTCACCTATATGGGAAGACACGTCCACGGGTGCCAGGCTCTGTCTCTGCCCTGAGAAGGTTGGCAGCATTCTGCTGGGGACTGTGGGTGCCTGTGCTCCTGAGGTCCTGGATTCCATGATGTGCATGTGTCTGTGGCCGTGGGTGTGTATCCCCACCCCACCCCCACATGTGTGAATGTCGGCTAGAGGAGCAGTGTCCAGGCAGTATGGCTAACCCTCCATGTGTCACATTATTTTCAGGAGAATAACTCCTTTTATTTAGTGTTCTCCAAGGGTCAAGAGATTTCTCTGAATGGCAGATGCCAGGCTCTGCTAAGTGCAGCAGGGACGGTGGTAGTCACCAGACCTTCCATCTGATCCTCAACATCTCCTGGCTCCTCTTTTGTTGGGTGAGGCCATGTGACTAGTTCTGACCAATGAATGGCAGTGATGTCACTTCCCCCTGGAGGCTCAGGGGACTTACACTTTCTTGCCCTCATTTAGGAACTGGTGATACTCCCGATGCCAGGTCCATGTGTGAACATGTGGGACAGAGTCCTCCCTCTGCAATGGACTCTGCATGAGTGAGAAGTAAACTTTCAGGTGTAAAGTCACGGAGATTTTGTGCCTGCTTGTTACGCAGCACAACCTAGTCTCTGCTGACTAATGCATCAAAATAAACTTTGCCTCTCCTAACCAAGGTATCCTTATTGGATCAACCTCATCGGGCCAGATTTCTTCTTCCCTTCACATGTGATCTCTTCAAAAGATGGCTCAGTTCCACAGCTTGTAAGGATTCTTCGTGAGTTTGTCACAGGTGCCTAAAATTGTCAGGGCCTCACTTAGAGCCACCATCACCATCACCACATCACCAGTCTCCCTCACTGTTGTCCCCATTTCAAAGGTCTCTTCTCTCAACAATACATTTCACCCTGGAGTCCAACCTTCTAGACTCTGAAAGCTACAGAGTACAGAACTGTATACTTGGCAGTTGCCCCTAAATTCTCATGAGCTATAAATGCTGCTTTGCCACTGGCCTCATTTCCAGTCTCCTCCCACGGGGGCCTGAGACCTATTCCTCTCCCCCACATACACTCGCATCTCCTCCTGCAGTGGTTCCAAATGCGTCACAGCATTTGGTCAACTTCACAGGATGCTTGCTGCCTGCCAGCTGTTATGCCATGGTCGTTGCAGCTTCAGACAGGATTCTGCCTGCTTCTGGGGAGACCCCTTTGGAGCTTGGCCTGACCAGATTAATCAACTAAATCTGTAGTTTATATCTCCAGGCACACCTGAAGAGCTGGAGGGAAAAGTTTCCATGTCCTTTTAGGAGTGCTTCCTCCCCACCCTACTCCTGGGCCTTCAGGTGTACCTGGACCTCAGGTGTGGCAGGAAGGGGTTCATCTCCCTTTCAGGGGACAGGTGATGGAGATGCTTAGCGTTGGCAAGGCTGGTGCACTTCTCTGATGGATTCTGTCTCCTGGGGGCCACCCTGGCTTTCATCAGACTCAAAAACTAGTCACTACCAAGTACCCCTTACTAAAGATTCTGTATTCACAAGCCAGACATGGTCCTCAACTCTCCATATTTCTATAAGTCTGGGTCTGTATCTCTGTTTTGTGTCAGTCTCAGCTTGTTGATGCTATGAGCTGGCAGTGCCTGCAGGACCTCACCTGGGCTGTACTCTTTGTGGGAGCCCCACAGACACCTCCCCGACCGGAGCCAATGTTGAGGCTGGACCAGCCATTGTGGTTCTTATTATGACTGCAAGACACACCTCGGCAACAGGCATCCGGGGACTTTGAAAAGACAAGGTTTGTTACTCACAGGTCCCGGAAGGTACACGGCACTGCTGGAGCCACACAGCGAGGTTGCCAGTAGAGAAAAAGAGAGCTCGGACCTGGGGTTCTGCCTTTACTGTGGTGAGGGTACCCAGGGTTTCATGGGTTCACTCTTTTTGGGTGAATTTAAAACATAAGAGAAAGAATGAAAGCTTGGAAGGGAAAATTGGGGTCAATCAAGTGGTCAGTTAGCTAGGTTCCCCAGAACTTTCTAAAAGGGGAACTTTGTGGATGGGGTGACCTGGCCCTTTATCAAGTTGTGTAGCAAGCGATGTGTTTATCCAAGTTGGATGTCTTTGAAGTGGATCCCTCAGCAATCAAAAGTATGATGTCAGCCCCTTGCATTACAATCAAAAGCTAACAGGCGCTCACACGACAATCTCCAACTCTTTGTCTAGAGACATTGAATATCTTGAGTGCTGGGGCATCTTTCTGGGTAAAGTCCTAAATACCTTCCTCCACCCTCCACCCTCCACCTTCAGTCTTAACGGATATCCCAGATGAGGTGACTATCTCAGACTTAACCAGCCTGGATTTTTCTAGGTCAGCGGCATAATGGTGACATAGCATAGTGGTTAAGAAAGTGAGCTTTGGTGTTTGGGCTGTGTGGGTTCAAATCTGAGCTCTGATGGTTTTAAGCCAGGTAACTTTGGGGGGCTTCCTTAACCTTTCTTTAGTCATCTGTGAAACAGAGAGGCTAATGGTACAGATCTTCCAGGGCTCTTGGGAGGATTAGATGTCATAGTATGTGCTAAGTGCTTAATGCCTGCCACGGAGGAGATATTTTACATGTCTCCTCAGTTCCCTTCTGCCTTGCCTCTGCAGGCCCTTCAATTTCACTCTTTCTGCACAGGCTGCCTCATGTTAATCTTTCTAAGAACAGCCTTTATCTAGCCACACCCTTCCTACACAGTGGCTTTGAGTCATCATAAGACATCAGTGTATAAAATACACTTAGAGGCCCTCTTTTAGGCCCTCAGAACCTTCCACAATTTGTCCCCAACCCACTCCTCCAGCTTTATTTCCATTCATTCCCCCTAGGACCCTTCAACCAGTCTAGCCGACCTCCCTATCCCCATCAAAGCTCCCCACTTAGGCCAAAACTGCATGCTGACCTCTTCTTCCCTTCAAGCCTTACTCACCCTTGAAGGCTCAAGTGGAAGGCCCTCCTCCTCCAGGAAGTCCTCCCTGACTAGACAAAAATTTGGTGCCATCCACATGCTGATTAGTCACCCACAGAATTATCTCTCTGTGGTTTTGTTTTTGCCTGCATTTGCATCTGATCTTCCCCCCAACATGAGAGCTCTTTGCAGGCAGGCAACGTTTCCATGGTTTATGTTTAGCATTCAGTAGCGTGAAAGGAAAATCAAAATGGAGTCGGTATTGCTAAGAGAGGTCTCCAAAATGGAGCCGCAGGAGACCATTAAGAAAGTGTAACTTATGCATATCTCAGCCTGGATGGAATCTAACCTTTTGACATGATGAAGTCATCCAGAACACCTGCCAGAGACTCAAGATGCTTCTCGGACCCTTACCCTAAAATAACTGGTGACAGTCTCTGTACTTATTGCACCCCTACCCTAAAGCAACTTGTGATTCTTTAAGGTCAAATATTTTCTGACTCACTTTGGAGTCCATCACTTTTCTCACCAGGCAACTTTTAACAACCTCATGGCTTTTTGTCTTTATGAGCCCCTGACTCTTTCTTCCAGAATACTCTTTTGGGGTTACTTGAATCTGTGTCTCCTGAACTGCAATTCTTAAGACTCCAAATAAACTCTTTTTTTTTATTTGCAGCCTCCTGCATTATTTTTTTGGTTGACATTAAGTACTTATTAAAAGCTGGCTGGCTAGACAGTTGGATGGTCATAGGTCTTAGCAGACTCCTAAGAACTGGGGACATGGGGCAGAGCTAACAGTGAAGCCCTGAATGCCGCTGCCCTCCCCCCACCCCCCGCAGAGGACACGGTGGAGGGATAAACCATTCATTCTTCACCATCCCTGGGAGAAACATTCACCCCTCTACAGTCAGTAGCCTCCTCCACTCCCCACAAGGCTTGTTAAAATGGTCGTTTAGTAAATAGTTCAGTAGTTATGGGTCTGGGGTCTAGATCCAAACCCAGGTTTCCAGGGCCAGCTCCAGCTTTTACCAAGGGGGTAACCTTCTAAAGTTCGTTAATTTCTCAGTGCTTCAGTTTCACCACCTAGATTTAAAATGGGAATAAAAACAGACCCTATCTCATCTAGCTGTGAATATAGGATGAGTTAATGCATGTAAAGTAGTTACAATGCGGCACCAATGAGCACTCAGTAAACATGAACTTTTCTATTAGATCCTACATTGAGCATCTTGGCCTACAAGATTTGGACAGTGTTATGTGGAAAGAAATATCAGGCTCAAGCCCCATCTCCAGCATTTCTAGCTCAGTGCTTAGGAAACTATTCTCCCTCTCTGAGCTTCCCTTTGATTATCTTTCAAATAAAGAGAATCATGCCCATGATATAGGGTTGAGGTAGCTAGGAAATATCGCTTATTATTAAGAGTTCAAGGGTGTGTTTCCATCCTCTTCCATTTAAGTTTCCCCATTCTGTACGGCAGATTGGCTGGGCAGAGATAGTGGCAACTGGAGGAAAGAAATACGGAGGGGACACGCAGGACACAAAGGAGCCTGAAAATTCAACTTGGTGTCTTTAGAGGTTGGTTGTGAGCCTGCCACCATCTGCTGGACTGAGCAGGAATGGCGTCTCTCAGTGTTGCCTGATACCACCTTGTGGTAGAAGTGGTTTGTGACAGAAGAACAGATAGTGCCTACTTCTGGACGCTATCCTATTTCATTGATATATTTGACTATGCCAACGCCACGCCATCTTGCTTGCTCTAGTTTTATACTAAATCTTGAAATCAGGTACTGAAAGTATCTAACTTTATAATAATTTTGACTATTATAGGTGCTTTGCATTTTCAAATAAATTACAAACAGTTCATCAGTTTTTATAAAAAGGCCAGCTGTAATTTTGACTGTCATGCATTGAATTTGCAGATACCCTTGGACAGAATTGGTGTTTTAAGCTTCTATTCCACAAACATGGTATAGCTCTCCATTTATTTAGGTTTTCTTTAATTTCTCTTTTCAGTTTCTTGTAGTTTTCAGTGTCGATGTCTTGCACATATTTTCTAAAATTTATCTCTAGGTATTTTTTGACTTTAGATGCTATTATAAATGATATTCTTTTTATTTCTTCTTCCATTTGGTTGTCACTAGTATACAGAATTATAACTTTTATCTGTGAATAAAGATAGCTTTGCTTCTTCCTTTCCAATCCGTATGCTTTTTATGAATTTACCTTGCTTTATTATCCTGGCTGGGATAGCCAATGCAATATCTTGTAGAAGAAGGGAAAATATCCTTGCTCTGGTTCTAGTCGTTGTGGAAAGTATTTAACTTAGTACTATCATGTATTCTGTTACTTGTAGGCTTTTAAATTATTATTACCCTTTATCAGATTGAGGTATTCCATTTTATTTTGAGTTTATACTCAAAATACCTTTTTTTTTAATTCATGAATTGATGTTGAATTCATCAAATGATTTTCTCATATATTTTGAGGTGATCATCACATGATCTATCTTTCTCACTCTCTTTTTTTTTTAATGTGGGGAATTAGTTTACTTTTAAATGTTGAAACTCCCTTGCATTGCTAAGATAAACCTCACTTGGTTATGGTGTATTATCATTTTTTTTATATTGCTAGAGTCTATTTGCCCTTTTTTGAGAATTTTTGTGTCTATGTTCATAGGTAATTTTGGTCTAGAAATTTCACGGCTTATAGTATTCTTAACAGGCTTTGGCAGTAAAGTTTTGCTGGGCTTATGAAATGAACTAGAAATTGTTTCTCATTTTCTGAAATAATTTGAGGAATACTGTTATAGAAGCTTTGGAAATTTTACTTGAACTCTCTTGAGCTTTGTTTTCTCATCTGCACAGTGGTACTGAGTTGGTACTGTCTACCTAGCCTGGTGTGATGAAGAATAGATGAAGTGATATCTGGAAAACTGCCTCGTAATGCACCTAGTAGGCCCTCAACACATGATAGGTGTTTTATCAATAAGTATGATTATTATTATTACATCACTAGGAGGACTAGAAACTTAGCACATGGTGATTCTTCAGGTCCTTTCAGCGGTGAAATTCCAGCTCTTTCTGTCAGAGAACTTAATGTTGAACCATTGCATCACATTTGCCGAGCTTTAAAAATTGGTTTTAACTGCTATCTCATTTGATGCCACCGGAGCCTCCAAAGGTGGCCATTATTGATCTCATTTCTCCCTTTAACAGATTAGGAAACTGAGGTTTGGACAACTTGCCTGAAGCAACACTGTAACAGAGAAGATCAAACCTGACTCCATATTGAATCTATTCCTTTAGCTCTAACCCTTATGCTCTGTTGCCTGTGCTTAGTCATGCTGGATCTGCATCTTTTGTAAAAGAATATTGCCTGTAGCCTGAAATATACAGGAGAGCCCATTCTCAAGACTCTGACCTTTAAAGGTACAGTATAACATTTTTCCATTAAAAAGTTGCAGAACAGAGAATAGCATTTGTCTTGTTGGAGGTTTGAAGGAACATTTTGACCAGACCTATGTGAACAGCTGCAAGAACAAAGGATTCCAGTGCCACAAAGTTGGCAACAACCAGTCACACTCCCCTCCCCTTTTTAGTATAAAAGAAACCTGAATTCTAACTCACGGAAGATGGTTCTTTGGGACACTAGTCCACCATCTTCTTGGTCTCTCGCTGGCTTTCCAAATAAAGTCGTTATTCCTTGCCCCAACACCTTGTCTCTTGATTTACTGGCCTGTCGTGCGGTGAGCAGCAAGAGATTGGACTCGCTAATAACTTGGTAGGTTGGTTCCCATCACTCATTCTGAAGCCAGAGTTGCAGGATAGGGAGCCAGAGGACTGGAGAAGCCCTGTTCTCCCAGCTTTCCGGTCAAGAGAACCACTCTCACACGGTTTGGGGGATCCCTTCAGGAGAAGGCAACTTTAAAGTTTTCCAGCATGAAGAGTCAGGTCGAGTGGTCAGCTGCCTTCTCTACTCAGCTGTGTGACCATAAACACATTTCTAACCTCACTGTGTCTCAGACTCCTTATTTGGAAACAGGTGTGTGAGAACCACAACACCAGTTGTTATTTATTGGGCTCCTAGTGTATGCCAGGGGGTGTACTGCATAGCTACACACAGGATTTATTTTGTCTTCTTAAAAACACTGCAAGATAAGTATATAAGCCATAGGTGAGGAAACTGAGGTCAAAGAGATTTAATAATTTATCCAAGGTCAAGAAAGATCCAGATCCAGAATTCAAATCCAGGAATAACTGACCCTATTTTTCATGTTAAAATTGATTAAATTAGGGGCTTTCCTGGTGGCACAGTGGTTGAGAGTCCGCCTGCCGATGCAGGGGACACAGGTTCGTGCCCCAGTCTGGGAAGATCCCACATGCCGCGGAGTGGCTGGGCCCTTGAGTCATGGCCGCTAAGCCTGCGCGTCTGGAGCCTGTGCCCCACAACGGGAGAGGCCACAACAGTGAAAGGCCCCCGTACCGCAAAAAAAAAAAAAAAAGAAGAAATTTGATTAAATTATACATGTTTAAAATGTACAGGTGTTGTAAGTCAGTTATACCTCAATAAAACTTTTTTTTTTAAGCAGCATCCAGAGTTGGATATAAAGTTGAAGAGAGGAACAAAAAAGTAATTACATTCACAGGAAAAAAAAAAATATATATATATATACATATATATATATGCCAAAATTCACCCAGCTATACACTTTGGATTTGAAATTTTTATTATACATAAAATATGCCAGAATAAAGTACTGCTGCATTTTTTCTTTAACGAAAGTAATTTGACCTGAAGTCATAATTCTTAAATATCACCTGGATCTCTTACTGACAGAAAAATAACACTAGACTGTGTCTAAAATAAATCATTCTCTCGACTCCTACTCACCCTTTAAAAATTGCATTTTTTTCCTTATTATAAAAGCAATACATGTTCATTGTAGGAAAATTAGAAAATACAGATGAGCAAAAAATATAAAAATAAAAGATAGCCTTGGTTCCACATTCAGATATAACAAGATTTTACACTCTGGTATCTTTCTTTCCACTACTTTTCAGTGCCTATATGTTTATTCAGATATATATATAATTATATGGTATATGGGGAGTTTCAGAAAATGGGGTCACACTCGAAAAATTCTTTTATAACTTACTTTTAACACTTAGGAGTAATCCGTGAAAGGCTACTGTACCAGTGAATGGTCATCAAAAGTAAGAGTTTTAAATTAAGTCCCATGATGCATTGGGCTACTTTGGGAATGTCTCAGGTTCTGGGGGCCAGGGTAGGGGAGAAGATGAGTGTCTGGTGGAGGTTAAGAAGGAGACCAAGCAGGTGAGGTCTTCATTTGCCACTCTTACTTAATAGAGCTGTCTTTTTTTTTTTTTTTTTTTTTTTTCGGTACGGGGGCCTCTCACTGTTGTGGCTTCTCCTGTTGCGGAGCACAGGCTCCGGACACGCAGGCTCAGCGGCCATGGCTCACGGGCCCAGCCGCTCCACGGTATGTGGGATCTTCCCGTACTGGAGCACGAGCCCGTGTCCCCTGCATCAGCAGGCGGACTCTCAACCACTGCGCCACCAGGGAAGCCCTGTTTTTTTTTAAATACAGTCTTCCCTCAGTATCCGTAAGGGATTGGTTTTAGGACCCGCCCACCCCTGTGGATGACAAAGTCCACAGATGCTCAACTTGTTTACAGATGTGGAGCCCGCAAATATGGGGGGAGCAACTGTACTAATTTCCTATGTAAGATTTCATTTGAAAAGGCATTCCCTTACCAAAAACGATTTTTAAAAAGGAAATCACGATTGGAACATCATTCTTATTTCTGCTTCATTTCTTTTCAAAATGAAAATAGCTTTAATGTTTTATAATTATAAAAGTAACACCTACACATTTTTCAAAATTCCAACAATTCAAAACCATAGAAATTAAAAATTGAAAATCATCCATTAATCTCATTACTCTTTATAAACATCATGGAGTGTATATGTGTATCAAAATATATTGTACATATACTATGCCCTGTCTTTTTTCCTTAACGCAGCCTATTTTCCCATGTCCTTTATTGGCCTTTAAAAATATGATTCTTGAGTGTTTACTATTTGGGTTGTATTGTTAGGTTTATTGATAGAAAAAAAGGGCTTACAAGTTAAGCTGAAAGGCTTAAGGAGAGTTAGGTTTCTATTTTTAAAATGTGTAATTTTAACATATTGAATATCCATGTAAACATTGTAAATGGAACATTCTGCACATAAACAACTCCCCAGGCTTTAAAAGTCCCATGTAGGCAGATCATCACGACTACAAGAGCTTCCAAACTTTTCCACTGAAATGCCCGTAATGGCAAAGCAGAGTTTGTTCAAGAATCCCCAAAGGTCTGGGGGAGGCAAGAGTTCTGGTGGCCTTTTCCAGACCCAAAAGGGCTTTGATATTTTTTTGTTTTCCTTTAAATTTGATTGGCTTCCCATTTTTCCATTCCGTTTCACTAGTCTCTTCTTCCTACACACTGAGTTTGTTTCAATTCTTTTTTATAATCATAGCCAGCGCTGTAATTTATCTTCTCTTACATAACTCTTTGATGACATCTCTCATGATTTCCTTAGGAATAAATCCTGGAAGGGGAATGATCTAGTCAACCAGTACAAGTATTTTATGACTTTTATGTATATGCCAAATTATCTTTCAAAATGGAAGTGCTAATTTAAAATCCTGTTATTTCATCTCATCCTCACGAATATTGGGTTGTATCGTCAAAAGTGGGATTGGTGTATGAAAAGTTGTATCTTGCTATTGTCCTCATTAGTATTCTTACCACTGAGGGAAAATAGCATTATTAATTATTAGACATTTCTGTCTCTCACTTTGTAGACTATATACTTTTGTAGTTTGTATATATTGCTGTTGGAGTGTATTTATATTATTATTTTATTTAGAAAGGGCTCTTTATATTTAAAGGACATCAGTCCTTTGCCATTATAGGTGATCTTTCTTTCCAGTCTTTAACTTACTTACATTTTATTTTCACTTTGATGCGTTACCCATAGTTTTTCCATTGTTTTTTATATTGGAAAATCTCCCTCATCCCTCACTGCCAAATAGCCTCACCTGCATTTTCCTCTTACTTATTTATGATTTCATGTTTATATAATTATTTTCATATAGCAAATAATTTAAAGACCAACAATATATGTATATATGTTGAATTCTTCTGGACTTTATTTAGTATTTAGTACTGGTTTAAGGAAGGTATTTAGTTTTTTTCCCTTCTAACTAGTTGAAAAATTGTTGCAACACTATTGTTGAATAATTATCTTTGTCCTCACTGATCCAAAATACCATCTTTTTTTTTTTTTTAAAGATTTTTTTGGTATGGACCATTTTTAAAGTCATTATTGAATTTGTTACAGTATTGCTTCTGTTTTTATGTTTTGGTTTTTTGGCCACGAGTTATGTAGGATCTTAGCTTCCCGACTAGGGATCAAACCCATACCCCCTGCATTGGAAGGCAAAGTCTTAACCACTGGACCACCAGGGAAGTCCCCAAAATACCATCTTAATCATATAATTAATTCGTATATGTACCAAGGTATAATTCTTGGCTTCCTATTGTATTCCATTGATCATTGGTAGTGTGTACCAATACCATACTTTTTGCATTGTTGTAGCTTTATGATATGTCTTGATAACTATTTCCTTCTATTTCCTTTGATCACTCTTTTTCTCATGAACATTTTAATATGTCTTTAATTTTTTATTGAAGTGCAATATACATATGAAGAGTGCATATGTCATAAGTGAATGGCCCAGTAAATTTTCACAAACTAACCACATCTGCCTAATCAGCAGGCAGATCAAGAAACAGAATATTACAGCACTCCATTCACCAAGCTCTCTTCCAGCTGCTATCCACTTTAAGGGTGACTATGCTGTTTGACCTTGATCAAGATTGGTTTTTACATGTTTTTGAACTTTATATAATATGAATCGTATTGCCTGCCCCTTTATGTCTGTCTTCTTTCATTCAACTTTACTTTTGTGAGATTCATCCATATTGTTAAATATAGTTTTAAATTGTTCATGCCCATAGTTGTCTAATAGTCCTTTTTTTTTTTTGTGGTACGCGGGCCTGTCACTGTTGTGGCCTCTCCCGTTGCGGAGCACAGGCTCCGGACGCGCAGGCTCAGCGGCCATGGCTCACGGGCCCAGCCGCTCCGCGGCATGTGGGATCTTCCCAGACCGGGGCACGAACCCGTGTGCCCTGCATCGGCAGGCAGACTCCCAACCACTGCGCCACCAGGGAAGCCCAATAGTCCTTTTTTTTTTAAACATCTTTATTGGAGTTTAATTGCTTTACAATGGTGTGTTAGTTTCTGCTGTATAACAAAGTGAATCAGCTATACACATACATATATCCCCATATCTCTTCCCTCTTGCATCTTCCCCCCTCCCCCCCTCCCTATCCCACTCCTCTAGGTGGTCACAAAGCACCGAGCTGATCTCCCTGTGCTATGCGGCTGCTTCCCACCAGCTGTCAGTTTTACATTTGGTAGTGTATATATGTCCTTGCCACTCTCTCACTTTGTACCAGCTTCCCCTTCCCCTTCCCCATGTCCTCAAGTCCATCCTCTAGTAGGTCTGTGTCTTTATTCCCATTCTGCCCCTAGGTTCTTCAAGACCTTTTTTTTTTTAGATTCCATATATATGTGTTAGCATACAGTATTTGTTTTTCTCTTTCTGGCTTACTTCACTCTGTATGACAGACTCTAGGTCCATCCACCTCACTACACATAACTCAATTTCGTTTCTTTTACTGGCTGAGTAGTATTCCATTGTATATATGTGCCACATCTTCTTTATCCAATCATCTGTCGATGGACACTTAGGTTGCTTCCATGTCCTGGCTATTGTAAATAGAGTTGCAATGAACATTTTGGTACATGACTCTTTTTGACTTATGGTTTTCTCAGGGTATATGCCCAGTAGTGGGATTGCTGGGTCCTATGGTTCTATTTTTAGTTTTTTAAGGAACCTCCATACTGTTCTCCATGGTGGCTGTATCAATTTACATTCCCACCAACAGTGCAAGAGGGTTCCCTTTTCTCCACACCCTCTCCAGCATTTATTGTTTGTAGATTTTTTGATGATGGCCATTCTGACTGGTGTGAGATGATATCTCATTGCAGTTTTGATTTGCATTTCTCTAACGATTAATGATGTTGAGCATTCTTTCATGTGTTTGTTGGCAATCTGTATATCTTTTTTGGAGAAATGTCTATTTAGGATGTCTTCCACCCATCCTAAAGATGCTACCAGAAAACTACTAGAACTAATGAATTTGGTAAAGTAGCAGGATGTCTAACAGTCCTTTGTGTAAACATACCATGATTTACTTATGCATTTTCCTGTTGGTATTTGAGTAGTTTCCAAGTTTGGATCTACCACAAATAATGCTGCTATAAATGTTCTAGTACCATGTGTGAACATATGCTTACAGTTCATTGGTGCCCATACATATGTATGCAGTTCTGTTTTGTCTATTCCTGGGAGTGGAATTACTGGGTTATAAAGTAAGCGTATGTTGGGTTTTTGTAGATACTAGCAAATAGTTTTGCAGAATGGCTGTAGTAATTTACAATCCTACCAGAATGTATCAGAGTTCCAGTTAACCATACTCTTGTCAACACATACTATTTTCGATCTTACTTACTTAGCCATTCTGGTGTGAGTGGTGTTGAGGTATAAATTTCCATTTTCATGATGATTTATGAGGCTGAACATATTTTTGTAGCTTTACTGGTCATTTGAATATCCCTTCTAGTTAACTGTCTCTTCCACTCTTTTGCCTTCTTTTTATTGGGTTGCTTTTTTAAAAAACTGATTTGCAGGAGTTCTTCAGCTATTTGGGATTCGTGTTCAATGTCATGTACATATATGGCAAATATCATCTCATACTCTCTAGGTTGCCTTCTCACTCTTAATCATGAACTTGGTGATATCACTAAAATTTTAATATTATCTAGTACATTCCCTTTTTCTTTTATGGTTAGCACTTTTTATAACATGTTTAAGAAATCTTTGCCTTCTCAAATATCACAAACATGTTTTCTTATAAAATCTTAATGGTTTTAACCCTCACATTTAGATCTGCAGTCCACCTGAAATTGACTTTTGTGTGTCATATGCGGTAGGGGGGAACAAAATACATTTTTCCATATGGATATCCAATTGGCCCAGAACAATTTATTAAAATGACTATCTTTTCTCCACTGCATCAGAGATGAACACCACACCAAGGAATACTGCAGAGCAATAAGCATGAATAATTGCATACCGTATTCAACAATATGGATGAGTCTCACAAGCGTAAAGTTGAATAAAAGAAGACAGACTCGAAATAGGCAGGCAATGTGATCCTTTGCCTGTCATAAATCAGGCAACCCTATAAGTGCAGAGCTGTTTGTGATCTCTCTATTTTGTTCCATTCATCAATTTGTGCAAATACACCTTGTACAAATACCGCAATATCCGAATTATTAAAACTTCCAAATAGGTCCTACTACCTGGTAATGTAAGCCCTCTAGCTTTGTTCTTCTCTTAAGATTGCCTTAGAGAAGGCACTAGGTCCTTTCCGCTTTCATATACATGTTACTATCAGATCACCCGTTGCTGCACAAAAACCTGCTGGGATTTTGTTTGAGATTGCTCTTGTCTGTTTTTGATCTTCCAAATGAACTTCATTCTGTCAAGATTAAAAAACGAATCCCTTTGGAGTTTTGATTTGGATTTTATTAATCCTGTAATTTAATTTGTATTATATTGAATTCTTTTTTGATTATTTCATGGCTGTGAATATTGATTTCCCTACCTACCAGACCATTAGTAACTTTTGGAGAAGGTGTCTGTCACATAATTCTTTTGTTTTCTGCATAATTTTAGGGCAACCTGTAGCCAAATAACATCTAATGTGTGTTTCTTGAATAGACTTCATAAACTGTTGCAAAATGACCTTATCAAACGCTTTTCTCGAATATTCTGGGATGGATGCTCCTTAGCTTCTGACCTAATTTATTTGCATAAATCATTCAGGTATTTATGAATTCACCTAGCAAAGCCACCAGCATAGTCTAGTCTTAAAATAGGTATTGACACACTCTACAAGTTGTGCCATCTGCTCAGGATTTAGGCATCTTCCTTTTCCCTGGGAAGCCTTCAGTCCAATAAAGGCAGTAAACACAAAACCAACTATCTGAAGCGTTGTTTCTTTAATGCCAGAGTTTTAGAGCCACAGGAGTGATTAACTCTAACTGAGAAACCACAATGAAGTGGATATATCCTAGTCAAGTAGACAGCTGAGCTGCGTCTTGAAGTGTGGGTAGGAGTTCTCCAGGCAGTAGAGTCCAGGAGTGGGGGAGATGCTAGGGAGCGTTCTGGGTGTGAGGAAAAAAGACATGAGAGCATGGGAATTCATCCCATGTCTGAGAAGCATGAGTGATCCAGCGTGGTTGAGGCATAAGGGAATGGACTGAGAGATAGGTGAAGGTGGACATGTAGGATAGGACAGACTATAAATGGCCTTTTAATATATGCCAACGTATTTTTAAAACTTTGTTATTTAAGATGGTTAATATGAGAGTGTCAGGATCAGATTTGTGTTTGAAAAATATTGCTCTACTAGCACTGAGGAAGGTGGCTTGTGTGTACTGTGGTCTTTAGGAGGTTACTACACTGATCCAGGGAGGAGATAGATAGTAAGACCTTGGGTAAAGGCACTGGAAATCGGACGGTGATTGCTGGTTATTCCAGCGGTGAAATCAGTGTGACTTGGTGATTGATTGGGTGCATGTAGGTGGGAGGAGGCCCATCCTGGACGTCTGGAGGCAGGCCATGGGTTGTCACCGTGCTGAGCTCCAAACTGTCTGCTTGGATCATTGGGTTGAATAGAGCAGCTATTCTGAAAATACGCCAGGGTGTACCTCTGATTGGCAGCTTAGTGAAAAGGCTCAGAAAACTGCCTGTGGGACTGTTTTATTCTCTTCCTCAGAATAACCACATTTTGCCATGTGTTTTCATTTTACAGGATTTGTAGGTTCTTCTGTGCCCTGTCCATCTGTATATTTATTGCTGCTCTCCTGGGAAGAGAGAAGACAGGTTATTTCAAAAATAAAAACTCCAACCAAAAATATTCCCTCCTCCGGCTGCTCTGAAATTAGATTAGTTGGTCAGATCAGATCGGCAAGGAACCGTAAGTCATGCAGCACAAACTGCTCATTTGGTAGATGATGAAGCCAAGTCCAAGAGAGGAAAGGTGATGTGTTAGCCAGCAAGTGGGACCACTGGGTCTGCCTGGACGTGGTGGGAAGCAGTAGATCATAGATCTGGGCTCTGCCACCTACCAGATGTGTGATGTGGGGAATGTTATTTAGCTTTTTCTGAGCCCCAGTTTACTAGACTACAAAATGTAGCTGTTGTGATAACTAAATGAAGAAATGGACATATTCCGGGTGTGAGGACACATTTAAATGTTCAATGCGTGTCACTGATGATGAAGATAAACATAATGGCGCTGCTGATTGTGCTGATGGTAGTGATGGCAACGATGTTGGTGACGATGATGTCATCAAAGGAGCATGGGCTTTGACATCAGCACACCTGAGTGAAAGTATCTATGATAGTTGTTTGACCTTGTTAAAATGACCTAACCTCTCCAACTATCAATTTAATTATATGTAAAATAGAGAAAATCATCTCTACCTGGCACAATTTCGAGAATGAAATGAAACAATACATATATTTAAATTACCAAGCACAGTGCCTGGTACAAAGAAGGTGCTTCAGTAATGTTTGTTCTCTATTCCTGAACCCAAACTTCTTTCTTCATTTCCTTCTCCTCCTTCCCTTTCCCTCTCCCCTTTCTCTTCATCCTTCTGTAATAGCAACCTTATTTTTTAGTAACCCTATATTGTAAGCTATCCATTAGCTGCAAACCTGGAAATACGTATGGCCATCATTGCTCTTAAGGCCCCTCCTTCCTCTCATTTCCATGGATGGGAATTCATTCTCTCCAGTGTCTGTTCATCTCCCCTGTAGCTTGTGGACAACCCTGACCCCAGACACTGACCCTCCACTCAGAGCTTCCCTGGGTGTTAACTTCAGGACAAGGGTACTTACTCTGGGAAGATATAAGGCAGTATGTGTTGTCTCCCACCAGGTTCCCTCATGTCCATCTAGACAGTATTTTGTGGATGGAGTTAATAATTTGTTGTTCGGAGGCTTTGGGTTGTTTTCTTGCGTCAGCCATTAGAACAATATTGTATCTTTCTTGTTGTTTTTTTGGTGGGGCTCCGGGAATGAGAGTGGAACAAAAATCTTCTGAAACTCTTCTATGGAACCAGGTTTGTTGCCTTTATGTGATGGGGAAAAAACGAATGAGCTACATATTCAGACATCTTTTGTGAAAGCAGCAAGTCATCCGGCTCTAATGTGGACAGACCAGCTTGACGGTTCACAGAGGCTGAACATGACTGAAAATCAGCTCCAGGACTGTCATATGAGGAGCATGGAAAGGTCAGTGACCAATGACAGAATATCCTCATGGCTGATAGAAATGCATCATGGAACCGGCAAGTTACCAGCCCAGGGGTCTCCATCTTTTCTGGAACTGCGACATCCCATCTGTTTGCTTTTATGCCTTGATATCCCCAAAGTCACTCCCTCTAAATGATAAACACATATTTATTGTTTCAATTAAAGCAAATAGGTTTAAGGATTTCAAAAGAGAAAATTTAATACATCTAAGGGGGTTACAAAGTCAGAGCGGGAAAGCTTATGCCAGAGAGAATTAGGGTCACATAACTAATTCCAGCTTCCTAAATTTATGCATGAAAACAGCAATGGGCTCAGGGAGGGAGGAAGGGAGAATGGATCCAGGAGGGGTATGAACTTGAGTATCAATTTTTTACTTATAGAACAAAAAAAGGAAGGAAAGAATAAAGGAAGGAAAGAAGAAACAGTGAAACTCACTTCTTTATTTTGTTTCCAAATGGATTCCATTAGACACAATAGGTCATTCTAAGTGCACCTGAATATAGCTGTGGCTTTAGGTAGCTCTCTCGTCCCCTTCTGACCTTTATTACAACTGCAAAATTTCTGTGTGTGAGGGATAAATAATGCATGCCCTCAGCCAAGAAAAGAAAGACCCGAGGAAACATTGCAGAATAAACGACCTTCCTTCCTCTAGTATATTTGTACTCCTGACCCACTCGCATCTCTCCATCCCCACTCCCTGCCTTCTCCTACCCACCAGTCAGGACCCCAAAACCTGGAAGTGAATTGCTTAAGAGCATAGGTGGTGGGGGGGGGTGGTCAAACTTGCATTTAAAATACTTATAGCTCTGGGAATTCCCTGGCAGTCCAGTGGTTAGAACTCGCTCTCTCACTGCCAAGGGCTTCAGTCCCTGGTCGGGGAACTAAGATCCCACAAACTGCGTGGTGCAGCCAAATTAAAAAATAATAATATAATTAAAATAATAATAAAATAAAATACAGCTCTGTTATGTCAATTGTGTGATCCTGAGTGATTCCCCTCTCCCCTGTCCTCCTTGGTCTTCTCTATAAAATGATAATACCCATCTCTCTATGCTCTGTATCAAAAGCTTCGGAAAGATAACAAGTGATGATGTAGACAAATGAACCTTTTCAACTGCACCCTGGGGAACAAACAGACGACAGCAGGTTTCTTCCAGTCAGCTGTGGGCCTCAGACATCAGAGGAAGAGCTGTGCAGGAGGGGGCGCCTTCTTAGTGAGCCTAGAATGACCTTGAAGGGGTCGTTGAGGGCCCAGAAACCCGGTGTTGGCTTTCGATCTTCCAGGATGGCTTCTGTGGCGACAAAGCAAACAAAAGGTCTCTACCACAGCCTTGGAGCGAAAAGCTTGGGTTTCTTACCACGTTTAGAAGCCAGATCCCTCTGTCTCTTGCTGTCATAACAGAAACAGATGAAGGGACAGAATGGAACTCTCAGCTCGAGCTATATTCAATGTGGAATCTTACGCAAGAATAATTTGTGTGTCTACCTGCATGTTTGTTTCTTTCTCAAGCCTCTACTTTGCTGAGCTTATTAGGGACAATGGATCTCTTCCAGTTGGTGTTTAAAATAAGATCCCAAGTGTTTGACCCTCAAGCCTTTGGATTAGAAAACGAGATGGGAAAGGAAATGACTGTAGAAGAACATAGCGCCGACCTCCAGAATATAGCTTGGGTACTCGTCATTTGGGCGAGGGAGTTGGAATTTATAACAAAATGAAGTTTGGGGATTATTTGCTTTTTTACACATCACCCTGTTCTCCAATTACACACCTAATTAAGAGTTGGACAGTTAGGCAAACTGTTTAGATGTATGATGAGGGAGTTTGGGATTAGCACACAGTGCGGGAAGAGAACCATCTAGTCTTTAAAAAAACTTGGAAAGAAGTGTCCTTGAACTATGTCTTTTAGGGCCCAAGGCTTCGAAATGAGAACCTAATGCTCTCTGGGCATTTCTCACGCCCTCTGGACAGGAGGAAAGAGGGGGAATTGCTCCCATTTCAATGTCGTCATTTTCAACGTTTCTGCTCTCTCTCTGTGCCCATCTTCTTTGCTGTGATCCCCCATTTTTCTCCTAGATTTTCCTGTATTCCCCCATAAAACTGGTTCTCAGAGCCTTGATTCCCTCTAATGTTGATAAGTCTGGGTAGAAAGGGGATGAAGTCTGCCTGGTAACTAAGACCATCCCTCCACGAGTGGGGTTACCTTGATTTACCTGGATGCCAGCTAGATCTATGGAAGAATGAGTGCGTAAGCACCCCCGTGGGCTCTCTCTCCCTGACCTGTGCACTGAAGCTCCGATGTCAGTTTGCTACAGATGGTTTTCGTATAATCACGGGGGAACTTCCTTTCTTGTTCCTGGTCCAGTTTCACCACTTATTTCAGAATGACTATCTCACAAAAGGTATCAAACCGAAAAAGGGGAACTGGCTCCCTCTGTGTAGTGGACTTGGAACAGAGCTGGGGTGAAAGTGCAGCAATGGGGGTGCCAATTTGAGGCCGTTGAAGACCTCAGGGCTTTTGCTATTACCCAGAGACATCTTTGACTCTGGATGCAAAGGGTCATTGCTCGGGGGTTGCCTGAGGAAGCTGTTACAACAGTTTCTTCCGTGCCTACTTCCTATTAGATACATCCTTGCCATTTCCATGGCAATTGGGAAGCTTCTTGGGTTTCACCGAACCACTGCTTGGGGAGATATGGGAGGACAATTGGACGGGGCAGGTAGATGCTGAGATGTGTAAATCTTCCTGTTTTATCCCTACCTCCGGCGCTCACAGGGCTATTCCCCAAAGCAGGTGCAGGAGCGTTAAGGACCATTATTCACCTTGAAGCCTCTAGGGCCCCAGATGCCAATCCAGGGCGTCACAAAACATGCACGAAGTGACTGGAGGTCGGCGCTAGACACACTGTGTGGCTCGGCTTCCTGTTGCGACTTTGCCTACCCTTATGCTCCTCTCCTCCCTGCCCATCTTTCTTCTTTCTCCTTCTCTACCTCTAGCTTCTTCCCCAAGCCTCTGGCAGAGACCAAGCTTAGTGCCAGAGTCAGGGAACAGGCATCGCTGGGTGCTGTGGAGGGAATGGGAACTAGAGCATAGAGATTAAGAGCAAAGTCTACTTTCTAGCCATGTGACCTTGAAGTTCAGCTTCTTCATCAGTAAAATGGAGATAATAATTGTTCCTCTTTCTTAGGGCTGTTGTGAGAATTAAATGGATTAATATATCCGTGGCACTTAGAACAGTGTCTGACATGTAGATGGGTCTATGTAAGTAGGGTGACTTTACATCCAGATGCTTCTTGGACGGTCTAATTTAAAGCCTATTGTCCCTGTGTTGTTATGAACAGTGCCCTCTTTCCAGTTCAAAAGTATCCAGGGTTTGGATACTCACTATGGTTACCCTGCATATAGTCTCAGCTATTTTACTAAGGGACAGTGATCCATTATTTTGAGGATACAGAATTGGATGCCACAGGCTAGGAAGGAAGGCAGGTAAGAACATCTACAGTGAACCAATTCAGGGTAAACTACTCTTATCTTTGGAGACAAAGAAAACCCTGTAACACTGAAGTTTTGCTCTTCCCCAACCCCTCCCACCTCTGTGGTGAAAGGTACAAAGAAACAATAGGCATGCAGCCCACCGGGGTCCCACCAGTAAGTTTTTTCTCAGAAAGCAAGTGTTGAGAGCCCAGCACTGGGAGTTGCTTTTTGCTCTGCCTCTGGCCAGGTAACTGAGATCAGGGTTCCAGGATCACTAAGTGTGAATAAAAGAAGAATAATTTGAGATGGCCAAACTTCCTTCCTGGTGGAAGGGAAGGACTGGGGTCAGTCTTGACTGTACAGCCTTCATGTTGCCAGAGTGGCAGGCTGAGGGCTCTGTTGGACGCCTGGCCCGTGGGCTTCCCTTCCTTACCAAGTCCCTGAGGTCGTTGTGTACCTCAGGTCATACCTGTCTGCCTATCTATCTATCTATCTATATGCATATCTATCTATTTATCCATCCATCTACCTGTCCATCCAGCCACCCATCTATTTTTCTATCATCTATCTATTATCTATCTATCTATCTATCTATCTATTATGTATCTATTATCTATCAACAGGCATTCCCTGTTTTATTTCCCTTTGCTTTATTGTGCTTCACAGATAATTGTGTTTTTTTACAAATTTAAGGTTTGTGGCAACCCTGTGTCGAGTAAGTCTCTTGGCTCCATTTTTCCAATACTATTTGCTCACTTCATGTCTCTGTGTCACATTTTGGTAATTCTCACAATATTTCAAACCCTCCACCAGCAAAAAGATTATGACTCACTGAAGGGTCAGATGGTGGTTAGCATTTTTAGCAATAAAATACTTTAAATTATGGGATGTACATTGTTTTTTGACATCATACTATTGCATATTTAATACACTGCAGTGAAGTGTAAACATAATTTTTATATACACTGGGAAAACAAAAAAATTGTGACTCAATTTTAGTGCGATATTCGCTTTATTGCGGTGGTCTGGAATGGAACCCGAAATATCTCTGAGGAATGTCTGCATCTATTTATTTACCTATCCATCCATCCATCCATCCATCCATCCATCCATCCATCCATCTCCCTATCTCCCTATCTTAACCGTCATCATTAGAAATACTGCCTGCCATTCTAACATATTGGAACCTAGAATCAAATTCCGGTTTTTCCACTCACTAACTGTGCAACTTTGGGCAAGTTCCTTAACTTTTCTGTGCCTTGGTTTCCTCATCTGTAATATAAGGATGATACTATATCTACTCTGTAGGTTTGCACTAGAATAACTAGTGCCATTGTTTGCATTTTATTTCCTTGCTATTTTTTGTGTGTGTCTGGGGAGGGTTCTGACTTTTTCATCCCATCCTTTTGGTTGCCTTAATATAATTTTAAATTAAAAGACACCTCTTCACATGTTATTTGGAAGAATACCCTGACCAGCTTAGGTCCACACAACATTGCATTCACCATTTTGTTATGCAGATTGGCAGACCAGGAAAACAGAACTCGGTACAGAAGGGCTGGGATGGCCTCTATGCCTGTTTAGCTCTTGGAAAAAGTGGTCAATGCACAGATTTTGAAATTCGACCATGGTTTGAATTCTGGATCATCGGATTTTAACCACATGACTTCGGGTAAACTATCCAACTTCTCTGAGCCTCAGTTTACTGGTATATATAACAGAGAAAATTGCATGGTTGGTGTGAGGCTGAATGGGGGCCAAAGTTCCTGGCAGGATTCCTGGTATGCTGCAGGTGTAAGTGCTGCTTTCTTGTCCCCTCCTGAAGTTAGACTGTAAGCTCCTTGGAGGGAGGGAGGCTGTTTGCTCCTTGTTGCTGTCTCCCAGCGCTCAGCAGTGCCTGTAACTGAGCAAACAGTATATGGTCAGTAAGCGATTTTTCATGCGTTTCATGCCTCCTTTGACACAAATGTATTAACTTCTTGCTTACTGCATCATGCCTAATCACTGCTAGAGATGAAAGCTTTGCGGACTTAATGATCTTTGAAAACTATATTCAAGGTTAAATTATGAGTCAAGCCACGACTCGAAAGTGCTGGAAGCAATTTCCTCCTGTTTCCACAGTTGCTCAGCCATATCTGCTTTGATTATTCCAAGCCTGCTAACCCCTCCCTCTCACATTCTCTCAGATCTGGAGTGTGGACCTCATGGCAGCACCTTGCTGGAGCTCCCTGGAAAGGAAGCAAAGACAGAGAACATAGTTTAAGGCTGAAGTGCCTCAGGCCTTGTGTTTCAGAGGGAATTAACTAGAAGGTGTGTGTGTGGGAGTGTCCTTGGCACCAATCCTTTCACTCCCCAAATTCTCCATTTACTCACCAGCAGTGTGTGAAGGATGGGCAGGGTAGACTGATTTAGAAATTGGCCCTTCTTCCAGGTCTATCCACAGCCTGTCTGGCTCATAAGCCTCGCCCCCTGGAGACTCTATGAATTCAGGGCTGTCTCTTGGTGGAGTGGTGGGAGTGGGGATGACAGTAGAAGTAGCTAAAATCATCTTGAGCTTCTCAAGTTGGCCTTTCCCTGCATACGCCTCAGTGGCCATCTCTGTCTTACGTTTCTTGGGCACCTAGGATGTCTCTGTGTCCCTTAAGCCATTCCTGCTGGGGTGGGATTTGGTTAAATGAATAGAGCAGTCCCATATGCCTGGAGTGGTCTGGGGGTTAACTGATGTCTTCCCTGGATTGTAAGCTCCTCAAGGGCAGTGCTTTGTTTTATGCTGTTTTGAATTTTTAAAAACCAAAACTGGGCTCCTGGTCATATACAACTGCAAGTGTATAGGGGAACACCTTGCAGCCCTCCTCTGTGAAGAGAATCCAGCCGCAAGCACGGAGCAGACGTTCTGTGATGGAAGCACTCATGTTCCTTTGGGAAGCTGGTAAGAGGACTTTGAGTGTGTGTATTGGGGGGTGGGTACTGTTGGAGGACTTCTGGGGCCTTGGCAGAAGCTGCCTCTCTCCTTGTCATGCAGGGACTTGGAAGGTATGGACTTGTCTGCAAAGGGATCCCACAGGCCCACAGGGTGGAATGGGGAGGAGATGGTTGTCCGGATCCAAGGCATGTGATGCGCGAAAACAGCAGAGTGTAGAGCGGTGGCCCTCACCAAGCACCCAGGCTGGAAGAAAGGGCCATGCGGACTGGTCAGGGAGACCTGGCTGGAGCTGGTTGAGTCTGGAAGCTTCTTAGCACCTGACTCCCCTGACAAGGTGTACCTACCTAGGAACAACAGCTGAGCATGTGTGCTTGTGAACTAATAGAACTATAGCCTTGGCCTAAGTGCAGGTTCCCATTTCAGCCTGGGCAATGATCTAAGCCAGCATGGGTGGCATCATCTCAGCCATGGCGGGCGAGAGTATCTGGACCTACGTGAGACCATTCTTTAGCAGTGACCTCTTGTGGTCAGCAGACAGATAAAGCTCTGGAGTTCCTGACTAGGTGGTGGGAATGGGGAGTGAGGGCGAGGAGAATAAAATAACATCAAGAGGGAGGAAGATTCTGGACTTCATGCTGATTAGGAGAAAGGGCTTGAATGGTTCACTTCACAACAACAAAAACATGTGACTGTAACTGTACTCCAGATTGGCAAGATAGATCATACCAGTTCCAAAACTTATACAGTGCATGGAACTTTGCCTATAGCTGGACTTCAGTACATGTTTGTTGAATGGAGAGAATGGATGGATGGATGGATGGAAGGAAGAGGGAATGGAATTAACACATTGGAGTCCACACACTGAGAGAAACTTCATATACTTCTCCAATTTATTCCTCGCAATCTGGTAAATATTGTTGCCTTCGCTCCATAGATGGGTCCATATACAGTAGCAAATGGTGGAGACAGTCTCTGAACCCAGAGATGACTCCCAAAACTGTGCTGGTCCTTGGCCAGATGGGGTGCTACAGGGATGCTGAGGGGTAAAGGGATTATCTGGATGTGAGCATAGTTCATGGAGGCCTGGGAAAGCGACTTAATTGAAAAAAGTCAAGAAAAGCCTTGACAAGTGAGAAATTCTGGTTTTCTCCAGAGAGTGATGACCTCGTGTGAGGATAATGGTGCTGAAAACCCCAGCAAAACTATCACCAACAGAATCTGGGGGAGGATGGGAGGGGAGGAGGGAATCAAGGAGAGAGAACAAATCAAAAGGTATATGGATTGAGGGCTAGAAAAAAATAGGCAGGCATGTGGGAAAAGAAGAACCTGCAGGAAAAAAATGGATATATTTAGATTATTCGACTGGAAGAAACATTAAGTGCGTACGGGTGATTTTGCAATGAGTCCTACCAAAATCACATGAGGTTAACTATTTTGACCCCTGTTTCCTGCTATCACACTTGACTGAGGGCATCCTGGGCTGGAAAGGACACCACTGCCCTCAATAACGTGTCTCCAGCAAGGAATGACCTCTCTGGAGTATAACTCAAGTTCCTGGAGTACAAACTCCTGAAGCAAATTGGCTTTGCAGTAATGGCTTCGACATAATTGCTAGCAGTTTCTGGTCCAAGTTGGCAAGAGGCACAAGGAGTGAAATTGTTCAGCCTTTTTTCCCCCTTTTCTTCCTTTTTTTTTTTCAGGGCCTGGGGTCCATTTTGCAACATCGGAGAATACGTGACTGTTGGAAACTCATTTGTGCAGAAGCACTAGGTAGACTGAGCCCGGGGAGGGTGGGAGCCATAATGCTGTGTGTACACTGTACCCAAGAGCCTAGCACAAGGCAGTAAATCAGTGTATATTTGAAGAAAAGGGTGAATATGTCCTGAAGCTCTGTTTCTTTGAGGCCATGCTTTTGTTTTTCTAAATAGTTTTGAGCCTCTTTGACGTATCAAGCTCTCTGCTAGCCCTTGAGGACCCAATGCACAATAGGACATGTCCTGTATCCCCAAAGAGCTTATAGGTAGTGGGGCAATTCTCCTGTCTGACAGAGAGGGGGAAACTGATAATAACGAGGGAGTCAGACACTATGGGCCTGACATGATTACTTTTTAAAGAAATTCTTCCACTTCCGGTTGGATACCTCTGTATACATGAAAAACTACAGGGCCCAGGGACACTTTTAGAAAATCAAGAAGCACAGTCGTTTGTTTCAAGGTTCACTCATTCATTCAACAAATATCAATTGAGTCTCCATCAGGTGTTAGGAGCTGGATTTGATGTCAGGAAACTGGCGTGAATTAGGCAGCCCCCAAATCGTTATCTTCCAGGAGTTCATATGCTAGCTGGGGAGGCAGACAATACAAGAGAGAAATAAGTAATAGAAGAAATATCGTGATTCGACACTGTGATGGGTGCGGGACATTGAAAGGACTTTAGCTTTTATTCGGAGATGGGGAAGTCAATAAATCGCCATGTTTCTTTCATTTCCTGTTCAGACACACAAATCTCTCCAACCTTCTCTGTTTCTCCAACCACATTTCACACCTTTTAGGAGAAATTCTGACATATGCACACCCACCCACCATTTCCTACTGCTCAGAATTCTGTCAAAACCGTGAACAAATGAATTAACTTCCATGCTTCTCAGGTGCCTCCCCTATCAGATAAGCATCATAATATCTGCAGGTCTGCTGTATGTCAAGATAAAAATGGATGTAAAAACAGCTGAAGCCCAGTGAGGGCTTGATCCCTGTTTCCTCTGAAAGCAAAAGAAGACTCTTTATGACGCTCTTTCGGGGCTTAAGTAGACAAAAATTTAAAGTGCAGATCCTTGTGTGATGATGTTCCCACAAAGGAGGGGGAGCTCAGCATCACAGTATTTTTAGGGTAGTGAGACCTGCAAGCAATACATAATAGGGCACAGATGACCCTATCAGAGTGTCGCCACCCATCTCAGGGGAGATGGCCCTGAACCTGGTTCTGAGAGTTTTCTCTTTGTCAGCAGGACCTACCTGGACCCTTGCTCATGAATACTGATGTCACTCTGCTTGTCTGCTCTCATGTTTAAACACTGATTCCTCACTGCACACCTCCCATTTTGCGTGGGGACAGGGTCCACAGGGTGTGGTTCCATGTCACCTGGGTCTCCTTTTGACAATATTAGTAATAATAGTAATGGTGTTAATAATGGCAACTATAGTTACTGAGCTTTTCTTAGATACTTATTAGTGCTTACACATTTCAACTCATTAGCTCCTCCCATCAGCCCTAGGAGGTGGGTACTGGGATTATCCCCATTTTACAGATGAGCAAACGAAGGCTTAGAGAAGTTAAAGAGCGTGCTTTAGGTCACAGAGCTAGTGAGTGGTGGATCCAGGACTTATTTCACAGCTGTTCCGATACCAGCACCTGAATCCTGGACTGCAGTGCTCCACAGCCTCTCGAGGCACGTGGGCAGCAGGATTCAGTGACCCTGGACTCTCATTGGAAGCTCATTCCCACACCAACAGTGGGACCACGGCAATTTACTTAACCTCTTGAAGCGTTAGTCTTCTTGTCTGTAAAATGGGCAGAATAACCTCATAGGATGAAATAAGATGTTGGCTCCTGATACATGTTGATTGCCTTCCCTCCGTGGAAATCGCATCTGTACAGAGAACTAAGTAGGACATTTCAGTGTCCACGGATGTGCAGCCCACAGAACCCACTAGATGCGCACATGTACGTGGTTACTTTAGAATCGGGATTGCCTTTCAAACTGCTCAAGCACTGGCATTGTTTTAATCAACAACTCCAAGCTCGAGTGGATCGTAACTCTCCTCCTAGGACCGCATGTATCGTTACTTTAAGTGAAGATGGTGTTTTGGTTTCAAGCGCCAGCCTCAGACTGTTTTCCCAGCAAAGTTAATTAAACGTAGCCAACGCTGTCCGTGAACCTTCCCCGTCTTTCATGCAGTCAGGCTTGTCAGTTCATGTGTTCTCCTTTGATCTAGTTTTATACCATCCCATAATAAAGGTATATCCGTTATCGTGGATGGATAAATATCTCCATCATCCTGGATTTGCATTTATTTTTTATGAAGTCTTTTGCCTGCCTCCTGTCGTTTCATCAGTGTTTACTCCCCTCTGAGTAATGAAGGGCATACGATTACCAGACGTGGGACCAAGTCTGGACCCTGGTGGCTTATCTGCTCTGTGACTTGAGGCGATTCCCTCCCGTCGATCCAGCTCTCCGTGGGCTCATTTATAAAGGGGAGTGAGATCTACAATGAAGCGTTGTCGTGTGGCTCACGGAAAGAAAGGTAGTAAAGTGGAGGATGAACGGAAGGGACTGCCTTGAGTAACGGTCCATCCCTGCGTGGGGTATTGCATGTTACCGAGCCCTCAGCACCAGGCAGGCAGTGATGAGCAACACGGTGAACGGAACACCTGTGGGCTGTGGAAGCAGACTGGCAGCTCTCCGTGATTCCTAGCTGTGTGACCTCGGATACACGTTTAACCTTGCTATGCCTCCGTTTAGGGAGGGAACAGCTACGAAGTGGACATGGTAATAGCACCCACCTGCCTGGTCTACATTAGGAGTCGCTCCGTGCTTCTTGAGTGTTTTTGCCCCCAGGAGTCAACATTTTTGGTTGTCACAATTAGGGGCAGTGATGCTGCTGGCATCTGGTGGGTAGAGGTCAGGGATGAGGCTAAACATTCCACAATGCACAGGATAGCCTCCCACACAACATAGAATTATCCAGCCCCAAAGGGTGATGGTGCTGAAGTTGAGAAACTCCCATGAACTGATTCAATTCAGGTACATTCTTGACATAGTTACTGGCACACCATAAGTGTCTATCTTTTTTTAAAATAAATTTTTAAGTTTTATTTATTTTTGGCTGCATTGGGTCTTCGTTGCCGTGCGCGGGCTTTCTCTAGTTGGGGTGAGCAGGGGCTGATCTTGGTTGCAGTGTGCGGGCTTCTCATTGCGGTGGCTTCTCCTGCTGCGGAGCGCGGGCTCTAGGTGCGTGGGCTTCAGTAGTTGTGGTACATGGGCTCAGTAGTTGCGGCTCACGGCTCTAGAGCACAGGCTCAGTAGTTGTGGCGCACGGGCTTAGTTGCTCCGCGGCATGTGGGATCTTCCTGGACCAGGGCTCGAACCCATGTCCCCTGCACTGGCAGGCGGATTCTTAACCACTGCGCCACCAGGGAAGCCCCATAAGTGTCCACCTTGAGGAATAAAGTTGGATATGTCTGGAGAGAGTTCTGGAATGCCTCCACGTCAGCCTCAGGGCTGGGATTGGAACTTTGATGCTAATTTCACTCTCAGCCCACCTTAGTCCCCTGCACACGGCCAGCCCCATCACAGACCTGTGGCCAGTGTGCTCACAGCAGGCCTCTCACCCACCTGCCAGCTCTGTGGATGAAGGGCATCGGCCAGAATCCTTTTTGAGTCTCTCCTGACTTTTAGCACTCTGACCTGACACACAGAACCTGCTCCGTTATGGACAGTAAAATCCACAGTTCCTTAGAGGTGCCTGGCAGTTTGGTTTCAGAGTTTGGTTGGCAGGTCCTGGAGAGAGACAGAGAAGTAGGAGTCACGTGTTCAGGAAAGAGGGTGGGGCTCCTGTAGGAAGCACTGCTGGGTGAATGGGGTAAGGAGTTCATCCTCCAAGACCACTGGCCTTGTCGGGAGATGGTCCTCACCCCGCAGCCCTCACAGAAAAATAAACTTAACATGAACCAGGAGCAAAAATGTCTGGGTCTCCAGCTTTGGGAAGACTGCTGCGTCTTCTCTGGGACGGAACCCGGCGGAGTGATTGTTCACACAACCACAGAACTACTGAGGGATAGGTCTGCAAGGGACCATGGGAGTCACCTGGCCTCTGTGTTTCTCCAGGGAGGAAACAGGTCCGGCCAAATACGGGTGCAAGCGGCACCACAGCTCATGGGAGCATGTCTCATTGAGCAGCACATCTCCGTAGGCTGGTAGAGAACTTGATAGGTAAGTGACCTTATCAGACTGTCCCCACCCATCTCAGGGGAAAGGCCCTAAACCCAGTGGTGAGAGTTTTCTCCTTGTCTGCGGTACCCACCTGGACCCTGGCTTATGAATACTGCTTGTCTGCTCTCATGTTTAAACACTGATTCCTCACTGCACACTTCCCATTTGGCATGGGGACAAAAAAAAAGTCCACAGGCTGCGGCTCCACGTCACCTGGGTCTCCTTTTGACTATTGTAGTAATAATAACGGTGTTAATATTGACTGGTGTGGTTACTGAGCTTTTCTTAGATACTGATTAGTGCTTTACACATTTCAATTCATCAGATCCTCCCGTCAGCCCTAGGAGGTGAGTACTGGGACTACCCCCATTTTACAGATCAGCAAACCAAGGTTTAGACAAGCTAAAGAGCATGCTTTAAGTCACAGAGCTAGTGAGTGGTGGATCCAGGACACAGCCGTTCCTCACCAGCACCTGAACCCTGGACCACAGGCCTCCACAGCCTCTCGGGGCACATGGGCAGCAGCAGGATTCAGTGACCCTGGACTCTCACTGGAAGCTCATTCCCACACCAACAGTGGGACCATGGCAATTTACTTAACCTCTTGAAGCCTTAGTCTTCTTGTCCGTAAAATGGGCAGAATAACCTCATAGGATGAAATGAGATGTTGGCTCCCAATGCACGCTGATCCCTTCCCTCCATGGAAATCCAACTTGTACAGAGAACTTAATAGGACATTTCAGTGCCACGCCCCTGATATCCCACAATCTCGAGCTTTCTTTGCATTATGCACAGACCCCTGCCCTGCCCACTCCCTGGGGACAGCCATTAATTTACAAACTGGCCCCTGAACATGGAGGGCAAGGAGAGACCAAGGAAAGAGGTAGCCACTCTGGATTGGTCGGTGGCGGGTTTAACAAGCAAGGGAACTTACAGAGGAGGCTTTTCTTGGGCGCAGCAAGATGAATAGACCTCTGCACCTGCCCACCAGCATCTTAGAAGTTTATATAGAGGCCTTAACTGGGCTCAGTCACTGTACACCATCCAGATGGTCTCAACACCACATTGCTCTCTCATGCCTGGTCCTTGAAACCGGCTCCCACTGTGGGCTCTGTGAGCAAAAGGTACATTCTAAGGACAGGGGAGGTGTGAGGAGCCTCTCATTGCCTGGGGCCAGGTGGAGGGTCAACTGGCAGTCATGTCTCATCAATTACCTACTCCAACAACAATGAAATGGTGTCTCTTACTTGTTGGTGTCCTCCCACAAGGCTTTATCAAAGTATCTGGACCAAATTAGCAGGCAATAAATCCTTGCTATTTGAGGCATAATCAGATAAGGAAAAAGGAGAAGTATACATATGTATACATTTATATGTGTATAAACAGAGATCAAGGGAAAAGACAATTACCTCTTTCTTACTCCTTCCACAGTAAGCTTTTGAAAACAGCCTCTCTGTAGCTCCTCCACTGCCCTTTGGATGCCGCACACAAGGACACACAAGGTCTGAAGGGACTCCCCAGTGTAGCCCTCTGGCCAAGTCCTGTCTCTTCCTCTGGACTCCATCTCCCACCCATCTTTCCTTGCTGCTTTCTCCAGCCTTCGTTGATTTCATTTGCCCTAGAGCCAGCAATTCTTGTCATGGCCAGTCGACATGGCATTGCCACACACCTTCACCGTGTCATAGCTCTGGGAAGCGTCAGGAGGGAGCTTGGTTAGAATAATAGCAGAGTAGGAAGGACATGAAATCTGGAGTCAGGAAACTGGGATTTGAGCCCAGATACTCCTACTATGTTATCAGGGTCCTTCAACTCACTGAGCCTCAGTTTCCTCTTCTGCTTACCGAAATCAGATAGGAAAATGCCTGTATGAGAGCTTCACATCAAGTGTGATACAGATCTAAGACATTCTTAGTGCTTCGCCTGTGAGATGAAAAGTTCCATGGGAGCAGGGCTATGCTTTCTACCTCTTTCTACCGATTTATTCCCTTCAAGTGCTGACCGCGGGCTTGGACGCACTAAAACCTGTGTAATGAATCTGTAGTGGGATGCATATAGATGCGGAGAAAAAGATGAACGTGATGATAAACATAAATGTGTTGCTCCCTTTTTCCTCAATCTAGTTTACCTCTTTCTTATTCCCAGTTCATTGCTTTGATTTCATGTTGTTTTATGAAAGAGCTAGAGAGTAAATAAATGGAATGGAAATGAATGCAGGACATACAGAAAAGCCATCAAATGCAAATAGGTACCCAAGTGAAGTGCACCCCATCCACACGGTGAAACCCTTTTGAAAAGAGCAGATGGATGGATAGAGAAGGGAACAGGGTAGAGGAGGGGTGGGCACTGATATAAGAAGGTAGGTGGTTAGGGGAGAGGGCTGATGAGTCAAGGAGGCTGTGAAATTAGAAAGAGATCAAGTTTTGATAAAATACCACCACCGTGAACAACTTGCTCCAGAAGATCAGAAGCAGCTGTAACCACAAGGGGGAGAGGAAGTTCCACTCAGCAGCAAGGCAGGACCAGCTTCTTTGGCCCTCTGCTTCTTTGGCTGGTCTTCTAAGGCTCACCTAAGGCCAGAGTGGTGCTAACAGTTTTTTTTGAAAGCCTGTCTGTGGCTTGCTGATTTCAGGGCATTTCCATTTCTTTGTCCTTATGTGGGAAGCAGTTGGCTCTGGGGATGGAGAGACAGAGCAAAAACAAACAGCGGTGGTTTCTTTCTCCGACTTCCTTCCCAGCGGAAAGAGGCGCAGAGGCAGACTCAAAGAGGAGGGTGAACAAAGACAAAAACACGAAATAAAGAAGACCTAGAGAAGAAAAACATAAAGCAGAGGGTGGACAGGAGAGAGGGGGGGTGGAGCAGACTTCCACACCCTGAGGATAAGGGAAATGACACGAAGTCAAAGCAGAAATCAGGGCCTTGGTGCCCTGGGTACCGGCTTCTACCCATGTGGTAGATTTGAGCCAGGCCTGCTTCATTTATATGAGAGAGGACTTTTGTGTCTTTAAACAGGATAAAAATGAGCATGGTCTGGGAGTTTTCCTCGGCCTACCTGGAAGGGCAGGCTGTAGGTGACTAAGGAACTATAGGTCGCTGTGTCTCATTGAAAGCAAACTAAATAGAGGAAGCAGCCACTGATTCTGTACGAAGGGGCGAGGACTCATTAAAAGCTAACATCTGGTTATATCCAAAAACTGATTGAGGGTAAGGAAGAGATTGGGGGCCCTCTTGTGTTTGTCTTCCTTACTTCACGCTGGCAAACTGTGATTAAACACTTATTGTTTAGTTATTTCTTTATGATATCATTATCCTATCTGATTAGGAAAGTGGAGAGAAGCTTGTATGGGAAGTGTCAAGGTCAGCTGTCCATGCAAAGTCAGGGCGAGTCAGATGCAACAACCTCTTAGTTGGGTAGGTAACTAGCATGCAGTTCATACCTGACCTCAGCTTTCACCAGGACCCATGAATCTGTAGACCATGAAGTTAAGGAGAACTTAATCAATACCCTTGAAGTCAGGATTTTCTGGTCAAATAACCCCAGCTGAGATTCCCTGGGTGCATAGACTCCTGCTGAATGCACGGGCTGTGGCTCCACTGAGGTCTTTCCTGGGTTCTGGGGACACAGTGAACAGGTTTGGGAGGCAGGAGCTGCCCTTCACCTTCCTCAGGAACAAGGCTCAGGGCAGGTCCCAGTTTCCCTATAGTCAGAAGAGGGTCCCCATTCTTGCATCTCAGAGAAGCAGCATCAGAGGTAAGGGAATTCATCCGGTGTTGATTTATTCACGATTTCGCATATTAACAAGCCCCTCCCTCGTCCCTCATGCTGGGGCACAGCCTCCAACAAGCCAGGCAGGGTCTCTGCGCTGGGGATGGCGGTGGAGTGAAGGGCCTAGTAGAAGCAACAGATAATTCACAAGGAGATGAGATGAATTTCAAAAAAATGATGAGTGCTGAGAAGAAAAGGGAGCATGTGATGGCATAGTGAGTGGGGTGGAGAGTGGAGACAGGAGGCCAGCCACAGCCTCTCCAATCAGGTGATTTATGAGCAGAAGCCAGCCACGGGGGAAGCCTGCCCAGGCAGAGGGAAATGCAAAGGCAAAACCAGCTTGGCATGCCTGATGGAGAGGAAGAGCTCCTGGGACATGGCTGGGTCTGGGTGGGCTTCCCAATGTGCCCTCCATAACCCCGTAAGGGAAGAGAGCCTTCTAGGCCCCGCCCCTAGAGAGTCTGATTCAGTGAGGTGAAGGGGATGGGAGGGGGAACAGAGCAGGAATCTGCAGAATCTGCATGTTTAACAAGCATTGGGTGATTCGAATTCACCTGGCCCTGTCATCCCACTGCTCCAGCAGATGGTGACATGGGGTTAATGACCAGAATCCCAGATTCAAACTCATTTTTATCCCATTAACTAGGCATTTATGATTTGGTCAGGGCTTGTGTCAAATTGCAGCGGCAGAGGAAGATGGCGCAGGAGGAGGCCTCCGCAGTGATTTAGCACAAATGAAGAAACAGCACAGAGATGTCACCTGGTTTTCTGACAGCCACACAGCAGGTTGTATCCATTCCAGGACTCAGATCAACTGGCCGCTGAGCCCCCAAAGTCCACTCTGTGTGCCCTGGCTTCTGTAGTTTTCACCCGGAAGAAAAAAAATAATAAAGCAACTATAAATAAAATCTCAATAAGCTACACTTATGCCCAGCTTTGCTTAATGCCCCTGCCTGGTGTACCCTTCATGACAAATTGTTTGCTAAGTGTACACTGAAGTAACTAAATGGGAATAGTTGTTGTATGAGGTGTTTATTTATAAACCAACCAACAGCAGAAAAATGCTTTGGTTTATAACAATTGATCTTTACCCTTTCTTTAGGGGAATGGCTTGCCAGGAGAAAAAGTTGTATACTGAGGCCCCTCTGAGTTTGAAATAATAATTAATAATGCCATCTGTATATTAGAAAGGAATGCATCTCTTTTTTTTCAATTAGGGAGTGATGGTGGCAGCAACTTGTATCTAGCAAACGTTAAGTAGCAAATTAGCATTCAAGCTGATTGTAGGTCTCAGCTTCCTAACCCTCCTCCTGTCACTATTTGCAGGAGACTGGAGGCCGGGGTGGTGGTGGGGGGTGGGGTGGGGGGGGTGGCACTTTGTCCCCTCCCCTTCCTCGGGCTCCAGGCTCTGGGCTCTGGATAGGGCCCAGGTTCCCCAGGGTTAGGAAACGGTCCCTCTCCTTGCATCTCGGTAAAGCAGCCTCAATGCCAAAGAAAGTGAATTCATCCATGCGTTCATTTATTCACTTATAAGTGAATACATTTACCACAACAAAAATCTGGGCACATTGTTTATTAGGGAGTTAAATTATTTTATTTGCAAATAAATTTATCTGGAAAATTTTTTCAGTGTTTAGTCATACTTATTTTGCCTGCTTCAAAAAGACCATTATTACACAAAATTAAGGGAGAGCATGAAAGTCTGGGCCACATACACCCAGTCTAAACCCCATCCCCTTGTACCTCTACACACCCCAGAGTGCTAAGTGAATAGGCATTGTAAATCAGAAGACAGAAATCCTTAACCAACTGAACAACACAAAAGCATTTTTAAGGATCCTGGACTATCTGATGTTTGTATATAAACCAGACTGCTAATTGCAACGGAGTCTTATCTATTAAAGAGGCTGTTTAACAAGAGCCATGTAGCAACATTCTATTAGCCATCAAGTTGAATTCCTATATATGCCAGGAAACTGTGCCGCAGTACTTCTTGAAGGATATTCTATAACTTAGATGTTTCATATTCAAAGCTGGCACCGTGATGGTCTGTATTATTGAGACCTTGTGGAAGCATTTTTTATTAGGGACGTGGAACATTATCTTTTAGATTCAGACATTCCTGGGTTTGATTATCAGCTCTGCCATGTTTTAGCTGTGAGACTCTGGGCAAGGTAGCTCTCCTCTGCGTCCTAGGCTTTCTCATCTGTAAAATGGACTTTGGGAGTACCGCTCTCTCACTGTTATCGATAACATCCACACAGTGTCAAGTACAGAGCCAAATGCTTGGTAATGAAATGCACCATCATGGCCATTCTCCCTGATCCTCCCACCTTACCCCCAAACGCCTAGGCTGTTTGGGAAAACTTTGGTCAAGAGCCATTTCACAAGACATTGAGAGGAACTTGAGGGCATGAAGAAGCAGCAGAACAGAATAAGGAGTATGTTTGACCCTGACCAGGAAGGATCTCTATCACTTTGACTTACTGGTAGGGATGGTGATACCCTCAGGTATGTAGTGTTCTGGGAAAATGACACTTTCAAGGGCTCTAAATGGTCCCCCAGTCACCTGGAAGGGAACACCCACATGGAAAGAACCTTCCTTGAATAATCATCAAGAGCCAATTGCTAAGTGTCTAAATTGTATCAGAGACTTTATAAGCAGTATTTCATTTCATTTGCACAAGAGATGCTATGAGGGAGCCATTATAATTCTCACCATTCTGGAGGTGGGGAAACTGAAGTCCAGAAAGTTTTAGTAACTTCCCCAAAGTTACAGGACAATAAGAGGCACAGTAGATTGGAGATTCAAATTCAGGGTGACTGCATGACTCTGCCATGTTGTGCAGCCGTGTTATGTCTGTAGTGGTCAAAACACACCAGTGGGGATTTTAACAAGTGAACATGTTTTTTTTTTTTTTTTTTTTTTAACAAGTGAACGTGTTTTAATGGGGGAGAGGTTAATTAGAACAGCTTGGAGATCCATTTCTGCACACAAGAGAAAGCATGTGTGGGGTGTGAACTGAGAGAAAATATAATTGTGTGAAAAGAAGAGGTTTCAAGGGGAGAAGCAGATCTGAGCTGTGGGGACAGAGGGTGGAAGGCAGCACAGGTAAGGTTGGGGGTGGAAGGAACATGGGGGGGATGGAGGAACTTGTTTTCCAGCTGGGCATTGCTAGACAAGGAACCCATTTCTCTTGCTCTCCTTGCTGTAGAGAAGGGACCGTGTGTATTATACTGGGACTTGTGTCTCTCTACCTGTTGTAAGAGGTCACTGAGAAGATGTAACTGCTGGTTGACTCAATCAGCTAGACCCAGGCAATTAGAGATTCCCTGTCCTTGGAAGGTACATTTCACCCACCATTCCCATACTAGGCGCTATTTCAAGGGTGCAACCTTGAGAGAGTGAGGTGGTGCGACTCAACTCAGTTAAGGCTTCTATATAAACTATTAAGATTTGGCAGTGGGAGTGGAGATCTACTCATCTTGCAGCCCCCCAATAAGCCTTCCCTTGCTTATTACACCTGCCACCGACCAATTGGGAGTGGCTGACTCTTTGCTTGGTCTCTCCTTGCCCTCCATGTATGGGGGCCGTTTGAGAACCAACAATTGACAAGCCAGCCAGGAAAGCAGAGAAATGGGTCTTGGAAAAGAGGTATCCACAGGGCAAATCTGGACACCCAGGAAATGCCAGCTGCTTTAATGTGCTTGTCTGATGAACTGCACATAGTGCCCTGTGACAAAGAAGAGAAACGGATCGTTGGCCCCTGCTGTGGACAGTCTGGCTGGACTCTGACGCCCACCCAACTAGTGGCTAAAGCTCAAGTTAGAAAGTTGGAGGAGGAGCTGAGGTCACAGAAGGACATGCAGGCATCTAGTGCTCTGCTAGCTTTAGGGCTGCAGACAAGGTGGGAGAGCAGAATAATAAGATGGAGACTTAGTGTGCCATTTTGCAAAGCTAGGAGGGCACGAGCTGCTGCGGCAGATTAAACTCTGAGCACTTGCGACAAAGCCTGATTAGGTAAGAGGTAGAATCCCTGGGAAAATAAATAGATAAAAGGGGAGGATGTTACCATGATTGACAATGAACCGGAGTCCTCAGACCCCTAATGCCAAGGAAAACTTTAATTAGTAATTACCCTAGACTTCTGACAATAGAGAAATGGACCCCAAAACTCCTAGGAGGAAACTTGCATTCTTTCTCAGTCCCGAAGTTGTAAATCTCATCATGTATTTGAAATGTTGTCTGGGACTGAAAAAAAAATGATGGGGGGAAGAGGCTTTTAAGAACACAGACTGCTATAGGGCTTCCCTGGTGGCGCAGTGCTTGAGAGTCCGCCTGCCGATGCAGGGGACACGGGTTCGTGCCCCAGACCGGGAAGATCCCACATGCCGTGGAGCGGCTGGGCCCTTGAGCCATGGCCGCTGAGCACAGGCTACGCAGCGGGAGAGGCCACAACAGTGAGAGGCCCGCTTACTGCAAAAACAAACAAACAAACAAAGAAAGAATACAGACTGCTATAGAAAGTCCCTTTCCCCAAATCTAGTCCACATCCTCGATAAGGTTGTTTGTCAAGGGCAAATACAAACTTTAAAAGTCTTCTCCACAAATATCAGTAGAAAGCTTTAGTCATTTGAGAGGGAAACCCGAACGTGTTCTGTCGGTCAGAGACAGCTTACGGATTCAACTGTTATTTATAAACTGGTGAGCTTTATATTGTTGTGCCATGGCTAAAGTTTTGGAATGAAAACCATGGGGTCTGCGTCTGTCTGCGTGTTTACGTATGTCTATGGATAAATGTTATATATATGTGATTTTTTTTGCACCTCTGGAGTGCATTGCCAAAATTAGTTTGTAAAAGAGCTCTATTTAATTGGCTTAAAGAAAAATAAGCTTTAATATCAATAGCATATTTATGTAAAACTAAAACTCAACTTTCTTTCATCTGCTACAAGAACAAAGTTTTCTTGGACTAATGTGAAGAGAAGATTAATATTTAGAATTGTGAAAGGTTTTTCTTTCCCTTTTAAATAATCTGCCTAGAAAACAAAGATTCTGTGTTTTATCAAAATAATTTCCTGTGCTTCATGTTATCTTTATTAAATCTTTGATTACTTAAGAAACTGAGTTTTCTCTATTAAAACAGCTAAGTTTTTTTTTTTGTAAACTATGTAACTTTCTGAATTTGCCTTTGAAGTCTTCAATTGTCACTTTGGTCAAATGGATAACTAAGCATTGTTTCACAGGGAACTACGATCCTATTTAACCCAGCATTTTAAAACCTTTTGATATTTTTGACAAACTTCCTAAAAAAATCAAATTCTAAATGAATTCTTATTGACTTTGAACTAACTCTGGAATTTTCCAGATGGCCCCTGGAATATCTCAAAAGATGTGTTCGTTCTCCTTATAAAAGGGATATTAAACTAATTAGGCTTTAAAAATACGTTAAATTACATAGGAAGCACTGTCCAATAAGTAAATGCTAAACTTTCTTTACAGTATATTCGTATGAAATTCCTAAAAACCTGATATGTCCTGGTATAACATTATCAGCCATAATTTTAAAATATATGTCACAGAAATAAACGAACGTCCTTGTCAATTGCATTATAACAAACAAACTCTCCTCAAACTTTTAACCATGGCCATTTTAAAGTCTTTTGTCATTTACAGACAATTACTGTTTTACTCTGATGCTTTTCCAAAAGTGTTCCTGCAAACGTGTTTCATCTTGAAGATTCATGAAACACTCTGATAAGTACAGGTTTCTGATAACTAAGATCAATTTGCCCTCACGTGGGAGGGGCAACAGTGGACCTTTCAAGGGCTTCCCCAGGCTACTGTACAGCCCACCACATGTCATGGATGGTAGCCCGAGACCTGTCCTTGTTTTCCTTCCCCACATCAGTAAAATGGATCCATTATGTTGACGATAGAATGTTAACATGTGAAGACTTGCCTCTGAAGCAGGGCCCCTCTGCAGACTTTGCTGGAACATCTGTGAGGAGAGGATGGGCAGTGAATCCACAAAAAAATTCAAGGCCAGGCACTACCATGAGGTTTTTGAGAGTCGTTTGGCTGGGTAAGATGTGTTGTCCCAGAAGCTATGATTAACAAGGTGCAAGGCTATCCAACCTCTAAGAACATGAAAGAGACGCCAGCCTTTGTAGGGATTTGGGGGTCTGGGAGGACTTTTTTCCCCCACCTGTCCCTTGTACCGCCTGGTAAAGTATGGGACTGGGGATCAGATGAGAGAGCTGCCTCCGAGAAGGCAAAAATGCTAGTGAAGCAGATGAAAGTTCCGGGCATCTCTGGAGCAGGGCTATCATCTGAGTTAGATGTGTCTGGGACTCCTAGAGGTAAGACTGGGTACTGCAGCAAAGACAGCAGAAGGAGACAGAACCTCTAGGATTTTGGTCCCAGCTCTGGGAGGGGGCAGAAACCCAATATACTCCTACAAAACAACAGGTCCTGGCAGGGTACACAGTGCTCCTCTGGGTTGAGTCTCACAAAGGAACAGCACATCCTGGTAAGAACTTCCCTTCCTATCAAGGGGTAGGTTGAGAATATGTTCCATCTACACACTTGTCTTGGCTCAAACCCCAGCTGTGACTAAGTGACACATATATTTGTAGCAGGGGAGTACCCTGTCCACCAGCCCACTGTCTCTAGAAAGGTAGGTGCTCCTAGGCCCTGTAGAGAAAGTACATTCTCCAAATGCACCTGCCGTTATTCCTGTGGCCTGTAGGGAGGGAGTGGGAGAACTTCCCTCTGATGCCTTGTACATAGACGCCTGGAAACAGGAACAACCACAGCAGCCAGAGGGCTGAACTCCAAGTGATGTGGCGGTGATCACTCATGAGCCCTGGCTGTTAACCCTTTGCACTGATGGTCGGGCTGTTCTAAAGGGCTGTTCTAAGGCTTGGACAAAGGGAAGCCTAGGGGTAGATGATCATGAATAAGCCCTTGTGGGGTCAGGATAGGTGAAAAGACATTTGGGTTCACCTGCAAGAGCCTGAGGCCGTCCTCACTGTTTCCATGTCCCGACTCAGGAGGCACTGACACCTGGTGATCAGGAAGCTGATGCCCTAGCTTGGGTACAAGCCGTAGCAACTGACCCTTCAGTAGATACATTGGGTGCATAGGAAGAGAGGACACGTGGTGCTCCGGTGGGATGGTGTGTTGCCAAGGACACCGGGTTGCCCTCGAAATACAGTGATTTGGTAAATGTTGTAACAGCATGTCTGTCCCATGTGTTCTAAACAACGCTCAAGGCAACTGCCGAAGGCGAGTGGGGCCGTCCACTGGAGCACCCAGTGGCGAGAGATTGGCACATGGATTATACTTGCCCCCTCCTGTTGAGTGAGGGTTCTAAATTTGCCCTGGTTTGTGTGGACACAGCGTCTCGCTCAACCCAAGCTTTCCCCTGTGACTGTGCAAACCAGGCTGCCACCACCGGGGGAGATTAGAGAGGCTGAGTACTGTGGATGGATACCGTCATTGAATAGATAGTGACAGGGGTCACACTGCAAAGGTCATGGTGTACAAGATGGGGCAAAAGAAATAACAGTGAATGAGGGGTCCTTCTCCCCTATACCCTGCAAGCAGCAGGGTCAGTAGAAAGGAAAAATGGGATATTAAAGCAGCAGATAAAATTACTAACAGGTAGCACCACCTCGGTCAGGTAAGGGCCTGTTGCCCCATACACCACACTGGGGACCCCTGCCGAGGCACCCGATCCCGTAAAGATATGGAAATGGTGGGAAACAACCCATTGCCCGGACTCTCACCGTGGATTAGCTAGCCGTGCTGCTGAGAATACCAAACCCCGTCGCGCCCGGGAGAGGCTTCCTCTACTGGAATTTGCAACGGGACATCCCATCGGGATGGGTGGATTGCTTTGCACCCCTGGGTAAGGAACAGCTACTCAGTCTCCACTGGGATCCCGTTGTCCTGCTGCAGGCTGAGCCTGTGGAAACACACTAGACCTGGAATGAAACACACAGCTTTGAGGGGAAAAGGTGGGGTCCTGGTCTGGCCTGTCCCGCCCCCAGTCCATCTCCTCACACCTGACAGTGCTGCCTGCCCTGGCCAAGATGAATGGTGCGCACAACCAGGTCAAGTTCCTAAAGCTGCCACCTCCCTCTCCTCGAGGCCCGGGACACACGTTCTGTTTCCCACCGGTACCATCATTGGGCCGCCATCTTTGTCTCCTCCATCAGCCTGGAGGACACTGTAGCACACACGGAGGCCCTTATTAAATCCCCCAGCAAGCCCTGAATGAAGGCCAACAAAGCCTGTCCTTACTGAACACTGACATGTCTCTAATGAGAAAAGCTGTCCTCCAACATAGGATGGACTTGGACATCATCACTGCCTCGTCAGGAGGCACCTGTGTCATTAGCCAAGCAGAATGTTGTGTGTTCATACCTGGTGAGTCTTCTGTCTGCTACTGTGCTGGCTTTACTAAATCACACAAGGCCACAAGTGGATGCCCTAAGTGTTCCGGCCCCCAGCCTCGGGGACTTATAAATCAGTGGTTCTGAACAGGCGGCTCTTGGTGGGAGAAGCTGCCACTGATTTGGGGAATTATTGTCTTAACCTGTGCTTCTCTTGCATGTGCTTGTATTGTTGCTGTGGCATCTGCCTCCAATGTAGCCAGATAACCATCTAACGAGCTCCACGTTAGTGAAACCCGGGCTGACCTTTCCCGGGAACGTTTCAGAGGAGGGCGGGGTGCGGTGCAAACTAGAGGGGTCACGAGGAGGGGCGGAGTCTTGGGGGAGGTCTTCAAGAGGACGCGACCAGGGCAATCAGAGTTTCCTCGCCTTCCCTGTCTTTGGAGTGTGCGTTCCCCAAGCTAGAAGCTGCTTAAGGACACAGCCTCGAGAGAGTAAGGTGGTGCTGAGACCATCTGGATGGTATATGTGCCTGAGCCCACTTAAGGCCTCTGTACCAACTTCTACAATTGGGTGGTGGGTGCAGAGATTTACTCCGTTCACAGCGCCCAAGACTAACCTCGTGTGTAAGTTCTCTTGCTTATTTAACCTGCCACTGACCAACCCAGAGCGGCTGCCTCTTTCTTCGGTCTCTCCCTGCCTTCTGTGTGTACAGGGCCAGTTTGCAAACGTACACTGGCTCCAGCCCCACTGAACCCTGAGTTATCAAGGGTGGGAAATGTGTCCCATTCCTCTTTGTTTCCCCAAAACCAACGGAGTGTCTGGTATGGAGTTAGAGATCCGCAGACTTGTTGAAAAGGCTGATGAGCCAAAGACTGCAAAGGAGCATCAGGGAAGTCTTCCTGTAGGAGGAGTGCCTGGCACTGTGAGAAACATGGACACCAGGGATGTGGCTTGGTGGAGAGGAAGAGGAGGGCTGCTTCACGTCTGCGGAAGGAGGAGCTGGCCTGTGTGTAGTATAAGGTGAGTTTGTGAGTATGTGTTTGTGTGTTGGGGGACGTGGGGTGGAAATGTTTGTCCTCTTCCTAAATTTGGGAAGGAGTGTCTTGGCTTTGCTTTTCAGCCTGTGTTTTGGAGGCAAACGTGCCTGAGTTCAAGTCCCAGCTCCGTCACTTATGAGCTGTGTGACTTTACTCTCGTGAACCTCCATTTCCTCGTGTGTATACTTGGGGTAGTAACACACACCTGTCAAGGTGGTTGAAAGCATTAAGTGAAATCAGACATCTTCCCCCGGTCCTGACACGGTAGAGTCTTAGTTAATTTTGGCACCCCTGTTTTGAAAACCCCATCCCCATCTAGGCAGCCCTAAGGTAGGGATTTGGGACCCCTGGGATGACACACACATGAGGTTCACTGGCCTCTGTCATTTTGCTAATTCAGGACGCTTCTGCCCTTTGAGCTCCCAGGATCAGTAAACCACTCATTTAATGTGCATCCGGACACTGTTCCTGGTTTGGCTGTGGTTTAGCGAGAGGGCAGATGGGATAGAGAAACATTTCAGAGTAGATGCAAACCAAGAGGGACATTCCCTAAACTGCCTTCTTCTCAAGGAGCGTTATTTAAGCTGGGCATGCCCTGGGGACACCAGGTTGGCTCAGCAAGGCGTCTCCATGTGGCTCTGCCCCAGACTGGGAGTGTGCACTGGGTTGGCCACTGGAACTTTCTGTTCCTTTCCTCCTCAAGGGGATTTAGCATCGTTGATTCTATAGGTTCCAGCCATTTGATCCCCGGCACAGGGCAAGCCACACCCACCTGCTAGCAGGAGCTGACTTCCAGTGGATTTTCAGGAAAAAGGAGGTAGGTGGCTGAAAGCCCAATCCCTCTCTCCCACCTATAGCTCCAGCTGTGTTTCCATCTGGCAAATCCTGGGGCAGAACACACAGACGCACAGCCCAAAGGGAAGGCATCCAGCCTTACCTGGAACCCCAGCTGTCTTTCTCTTTCAGATGTAGAACCTCCTGACAGCTCTGTCGGGGGGTGGGGCTACACGTTGCTCTTCGTCTGGTCTCCTAGGGGCGTCTGGCTCTTCGGCCTCTGTCAGGGGCATCTCATTCCCTGGAATGTCCCCTTCCCGCCGGCAGCAGAGGCGCTGTGGTTTTTTACAGCTCCCTTCCTTTTCCGCTTCCAGCGTCTCCCGTCCGGAGACCCCAGGCTGAGCCTGACCCGGGAGCAAATATTGGTGCGAAGGAATGCTGCCTTCACCCGCATACCCGGCTCCTGGGAGTTTACCAAGTGCCTCCCTGCTATCTACGGGGGCGGGGGTCAAGTCCTCACTCCCAGGGCTGGTTCCCCACCTTGGGCGAGAAGCCCCCACTAGCTCCCTCCAAAAAAGACCAAAAAGAAACTTTCGCCGGTCCCCCGCCCCCAGCAGCGCCCCCCCCGCAACACTCCCGCCCCCGCCACACCCCTCCCCACGCCTGCCCTCTCCCAGCCCCCAGCAGGATGGTGGAGGAGGGGCTGAGAGAGGCCGGCTCGCTCGGTGCCCTCTGGGTCCTCGCTTTTCCTCGGGGAGGCGGGGCGGAGCGGGGCGGGGTGGGTGGGCGGGGAGAGACGAGTCCCTTTCCGAACCTCCAGCATCCTTCCCAGCCTCCCGGCCCTCGCCTCTCCGCGGCCGCGCGCTACCGCCTCTCCGAGGCGCTAGCCGCGGCCCGCCTGCCTTTGGAATTCTGCCCAAAAAAAGGGGCCCTTGAGGAGGAGGAGGTAGGAGAGGAGGGACGGAGGCCGGCGGCGAGAAACGGAATCCGGAGTCCAAAACAGTACGGGGAGAGGAGAGGACCAGAGCCGCGGCGGCGGCAGCGGCTCTGAAGCTCGGCCGCTGCGCCCGGCCGCAGTGCATCAGCGTGGCCGCCCTGACATCCCCAGGATGGTTAACGCGGGGCATTACGCACTGGTTAACAGACTCCGAGCTGCTGAGCGACTTGTTTTAAGCATTTTCTCCCTCGCTCTCGCTTTTAATCTTGTCTCTAGTGGCGTGTGTAGGGGGGAGGACTTTATTTCCATTGGCTAAGCTCTCCCTTCCCACCCACATCTCTTCCACATCACCTTGGTGTCTCCCTAAATAAAACCAGCCTTCCTTATCGCCTGGACAAAATCAGGAGCTAGAGTTTGAATGGGTTTTATATAAACACTCACCCCTGGCAGCGTGCGGCTGGGCTCTCAGGATAAACTCACGGCACCTGGCCTGATGCTTGCCTTTCCTTCCCTCCCTTGAACGTCAAGGTTTAAGCAGAGCCCGAGGACTGGGAACTCTTCCCTGAAATCTGATCAACCTGAAGCCAGTTGCGGAACTGCACAGGGTCCCCATGGACCTCAAGGAGAGCCCCAGCGAGGGTAGCCTGCAGCCCTCTAGCATCCAGATCTTCGCCAACACCTCCACCCTCCATGGCATCCGCCACATCTTCGTGTACGGGCCGCTGACCATCCGGCGTGTGCTCTGGGCCATGGCCTTCGTGGGCTCTCTGGGCCTGCTGCTGGTGGAGAGCTCTGAGAGGGTGTCCTACTACTTCTCTTACCAGCACGTCACCAAGGTGGATGAGGTGGTGGCCCAAAGCCTGGTCTTCCCAGCCGTGACCCTCTGTAACCTCAACGGCTTCCGCTTCTCCAGGCTCACCACCAATGATCTGTACCACGCCGGGGAGCTGCTCGCCCTGTTGGACGTCAACCTGCAGATCCCGGACCCGCACCTGGCTGACCCCATGGTGCTGGAGGCCCTGCGGCAGAAGGCCAACTTCAAGCACTACAAACCCAAGCAGTTCAGCATGTTGGAGTTCCTGCATCGCGTGGGCCATGACCTGAAGGATATGATGCTCTACTGCAAGTTCAAAGGGCAGGAGTGTGGCCACCAGGACTTCACCACAGTGAGTACTTGGCTTTCAGCTCATTTTTGCGCTCAGTCCTTTTGAGAAGTACCACGCTGGCGGTCTGCGGCTTGGTTCGAGGTCTCTCTGTGCTTTGGAGCAGGAGAGAGAGCAGTGTCTCAGTTGGAGGCCAAGAGGGTAGTTGGCCAGAGTTGTTGGAACTGGTCGGAGAGGCCTACCTGCTGGGTTGGAGCACTCCTGTCTGGTCAGATGTGCGGGGCGAGCAGGGGGCGCCTGGCCGTGGTGGCGGATCGTTACCCTAGGGGTGCTGAGTTGCCTTCCACCCACCCAGAGGGAGGAGGCCTGAGCCGTCCGTGGTCCAGGGCACTCGGTGTCTGAGCTGTGTGACTGGGACAGCTTGTCATTGCCGAGGTGGCATTTTCTCTCTCTCTGCTCGGAAGTGGCATCAGGCACTGCATCCTGTGGGCTGGGCTGGAGCTTAAAGCTGCCAGGAAAGGGGGTGGGGGGCACCAGGCAGCCTGGATGGTTCCAGTGGCTTTGGGAGCTTGCTGGAGCAGGTGATGCTGCAAAGGTGTGGAAGTCTCTTTCCTTCCTTTTCCTGTGTGGATTCTGAGCTCCGTGCGGGGAGAGGAGAGGCCAGGGGAACCCCGGGTCTCTGTCTGGTCTGCTGGCAGGTCAAAAACAAAGAGATGTTCAGGGTCCCTGGGCCAAAGAGGAGGGTCTATGTGGAGACCCATGCACAGGACGGGCAGTGAGATGTCTGGGAGGGTGAAAGGTTGCAGGCTGGCTGGTCTGCGAGTTTCAGCTTGAAACTCAAAGGCTCGTTTGCTGTCTGTATGATGATCCCTTAACAACGTGGATACGTGGATACAGAGGGGTGGTGTGGGGAGGGGGCGAGCAGCTGTGAGATCCGCAAGCCTGGAGGAGGAGAGTGGAGCTGAGTAAAGAGGAAAAGCGGAGGGGGAGGTGGATCCCATTCGGGACGGGGCTTCCTGGAGGGGCAGGGGAAGAATGGGAGGAGAGCTGTGGCTGCCAGGGTTCTGTGTCTGCCTAATTAGTGGGCTGCTGGGCAGAACTTGGCATAACAGGTCTGGTTGCAGCTGCCCACACCTCCTTGCTCCCAGGCGGGTCTGGGACATCAAGTGCTGTGGGACCCTCCGGAAGCCCAGTGTGGCCGCTTCTCCCAAAGCCGCCTTAAGGGAGAACCGAGAGCTTTTGAGTCTCAGAGCCTTGAGCCAAATTGCAGTTGTAATTTCGGGGTGGCAGGTACCGCAACTGCAAAGAGACTGGACTCTGTTGTCAGCTCTTGTCTGAGGTCCTCTGCCTAATTAAGACATGCTCTACCTTTCTCTGTGGTGCATCCACTCCCCGCCGGCTCTCAGGGCCGCTGCCTACCAGACTCTTGCTCTGAGTTTCTTTTAATGCTACAACCAGTCTCTGCACACAGCCTCTATGCTTGCTGTGCGCTGTCTCTGATTCTGGAAAAGCCAAGAGTGCCTGGGGGTGGGTGGGGGTGGGGCGCGGGGCTGGGGAGGGCTCATTGCCTCTGGCATCCCCTGGAGCTCTCTTTCCTGGGGGAGTTGTTTTGTATTATCCATTTGAAACACTATGCAAAAGAGCCCAGCAAGATCAGGCTGTGGTGTATGTATGCTAAAGAGGAAGCTGGTCTGAGCTGGGGGGAAGGGACCAGCAGTCCTGGAAGCCTTTCTAAATGGAGCAAACAGGATCCGAAAACATGTCACACACAATGTCTTGGGTGGCTTGGGGAGAGTTGGGGAAAAAGCCTCATTCTTGGAGGCTGAAACTATCCCTGTATCCACCCCGTGCTTTCTAGTGCCGTGGCAACGCTCCGCTTCACCACTGCACCACGCAGCTCAGAAACACACATGGAACATGCAGACAGCAGAGAGAGAGAGAAGGTGGCACCGAGAGCAACTGCAGCTGGTAGCAGACCCTGGGCCAAGTTCTCAAGCATCCTCATAACCACATGTCCACGTAGTGGCTTCCTCTCAATTCATGACCAAGTTCCACTTAGAAGTAAAGGTTCTTTGATCCCAGGCTGCAGTTTTGTACTTAGCCTATCATTTCGGTCCCTGGGGTCCCAAGGGGCCAAAGATCAGGCTGTAAAACCTGACCCAACCCTTTGACCTTTCCAGGTTGTCTCTTAAATAATGAAGCTGCCTGTGGACACAATTGATTACTTAGTAAGTGTCACGTCATTATCTGCCATCCTTACCAGGTTCAAGACTGATTTGGTTGAGTGTCTCTCCTTAGACTGACTCTCAATGGATGACCTCCTCTAGCATTGAAAAGGGGACGGGTCTCAGGGCTGGATTGCCAAGCTGTTCAGGAGAGTGTCCAAAAGGGCACCCACTCTAGGAAGCCTGGCGCATACTCCAGGCAGGAGGCTGATCTTTTTCACCCGTTGATTGCAATGAGCAGCCATGCTACAAGGCGCGGACATGATGCCAAGTTCATTCCAAGACCTTGCAGTGAGGGCTAATCCTTCCCACTCGCCCTTGTCTCCCTGGCTCCTTGGCCTGGGGTGCAGGTGTGCTTGTCCTTGGCCTGGGGTGCACCGGAGGAGAGCGAGACCTCACAGGTGGTTATGGGAGAAGTTGGCTCACCAGCTTTCTCTCTCATTCATTCTCTCTACTGCGTATCCCTCTCCCTTTGGTTAATTTACTGGGCTCTCCCTGGGTTTGTCCTATGCTGGGTGGCTTCCTTCCCTATGAGCTGTGGCTAGCTTATTAGAGAGTGAAGTGTGGGGAGGGGCTGCCCCCAGTGGATCATTTTTCCTGGTTTTCTTTTTCTGCAAAGCGTACCTAGTGCCATCTCCAGGGCTAATGCTTTCGCATACGCGTCCTTATTCCAAGTTCTTAGCTGGTGTGCATAATACCCTTTAATTAGCGAATGAGCCATGATTCTAGCAGAGTGAAAGGTTGTCTGTGGAGGTTAAAAGTCCCAGAAGCCAGGTGTGGGACGCTGACTGCCATGTAAACAGGTGTGCTGCATGATTGGGCAGGTACACTCTTAGCCCTGACCTAAGACCGCCTGACTTCAGATAGGCACATACTTTTCTTTCCTGGAAGAGGAGAGGAGGGCTTTGATTTAACAGTGTCTACGCAGCAGAGATCGCCCTGCTGACCCAGAGTGGAAGGAAAGGAGTTGGGGTGAGAGGGCTGGCCAGGGGGTGTGTCTCTGGCCATGACTGGATGAGCTGAAGTTAAGATTGGGAGTAGGAAAACATAGGTTCGAATCCCAGCTCCGTCATTTCCTAGCTTATTCCCTGGGTCGTATTTTGTACCCTCTCTCGGCATCGACTTGCTCGTGGAACATGTGGTAGTAACATGTGATTTTGTAACTCACAGGGAGAACGAATCATGTGAGACCATATATGTGAAAAATCTCTTGTGCCTTGTGACAACTAGATGTCACAAGATGTAAGGCGGGGTTATTTTCAAGATTTGTAGGAGGGGTTTTTTAATATAAATTTATTTCCTTGTTTTTATATTTGGCTGTGCTGGGTCTTCGTTGCCGTTTGCAGGCTTTCTCTAGTTGCGCGAGCGGGGGCTGCTCTTCGTTGCGGTGCGCGGACTTCTCATTGCAGTGGCTTCTCGTTGCGGAGCACAGGCTCTAGGCGCGTGGGCTTCAGTAGTTGTGGCACACAGGCTCAGTAGCTGTGGCGCACGGGCTTCAGTAGTTGTGGCTCGCGGGCTCTAGAGCGCAGGCTCAGTAGTTCTGGCACATGGGCTTCCTTGCTCCGTGGCATGTGCGATCTTCCCGGGCCAGGGATCGAACCCGTGTCGCCTGCATTGCAGGTGGATTCTTAACCACTGAGCCACCAGCGAAGCCCGTTGTAGGAGGGCTTTTATTGTCCAGCCTACCTGCCCTGTTTGCAGCCCTCCAGAAGAGTCAGTTGATTAGTAATGCTGTCAGGATAGACCAGAGAGAGAGGGGAGGCTGCTGCTTTCTGAGCCCTGGGTTAAAGCCCAGCATCGCAGAGCTGGGGTTTTGTAGAGTGGAGGTCGCAGCTGGGTTCAATAGCTAACTATTGCGGACAGGTGGCAACCCCACTGCCTGTGACTAGCACGTGACTGTTTCACATTGTTTCTCTGCTTATCACATTGGGGTTCATCTGCCTCCAAGTTCAGGATTGCAAATGACCCCTCAGTCTGCATTTTTAACCTGATTGCCATTGTGTGTGTGTGTGTGTGCGTGCGCGTGCGCGCGTGCGTGTGTGCGTGTATGTGTGTGTACTTTAAACTAGAGATTTCTTAGGAAAGGCATTTCCTTCTTTTCTTACTGAAAGAAACGTCTCTCCACAATGGGATCTTGTTAGAGGCAATTCTATGACTCCTAGTCGTCTGCATCACATAGCATTACAGAGATGTGGAGGGGAGGGCTTAGACAGCTCCCATATTTGGAAATCTTGCCACAGGCTGGTGGGTCCCTAGCTAAGCTTATTACTTCTTATCACATGAGAAGCAGGTGTGTGAAGAAGGTGGGCTTTGGGGAGAGATCTGAGTTGGAATTCCAGCCGTACCCCCTCTTCGATGTGTAATCATGGGCAAATTTCTTTTCTTTTTTTTTTTTTTTTTTGCCGTACGCGGGCCTCTCACTGTTGTGGCCTCTCCCGTTGCGGAGCACAGGCTCCGGACGCGCAGGCTCAGCGGCCATGGCTCACGGGCCCAGCCGCTCCGCGGCATGTGGGATCTTCCCGGACTGGGGCACGAACCCGTGTCCCCTGCATCGGCAGGCGGACTCTCAACCACTGCGCCACCAGGGAAGCCCCATGGGCAAATTTCTTAATCTTACTCTCTCTGTCTCTAATTAGGAGCAATAATACCTGCCACTCAGAGTTGCTGTACTGATCCAGGGAGGCCAAAGGGTGCCAAGAGCTAGTGCACGGCAGATGCCTCGTACAGGGCAGGCCCCATGCTTTGCTTAGTGTCCCCCGGGAGTGCTGACTGAGCCTTAGTTGGATTCTGGCTGTCTTGACTTCAGGACAGTGTCCTTCTCACTATTCCACACTGTGACTCACTAACAGCTTTGGAGCATGGTCAACTGCTGTGTTTGTGGGCTTCTTAATTCTCATAATATGACAAACGTTCCCTTTTCTCAGGACTTCCATATCGGTTCTGCTTCCTAAACATCCTCTCCTTACCTGCCATCTTGGCTTCCGGTCCAGGTCATGCCACTAACCTCAGCCCAGGAAGCTTGTGCTGCCCTAACCCCTGATAAGAGTCGAGTGGCCTGGGTAGCAGGCCTGCATCTTTTATCACGAGTGTGTGTGCTGTGTGTCTGCACATCCGTTCCTTTGTTAATCAAACAGAGCACCTCCCATGTAGCAGGGAGAGAGCTAGACCAGATTCTTGCCCTCTGAAAGCTCATGGCCCATTTCCCATCCCCTGTGGATGGGAGTGGGGTGTTGAGAGCAGGAGTCTTGTCTCATCAAACACATTCTCTGCACCTTTCATGCTGAATGCAGGGTCTGCCCACAGTAAATACCCAACAAAGATTTTTTTTTTAAATTCAGTAGTTACTTGCTGTTTCCTGAACTGACCCAGCATCCTTTGCTCATGGGCCTTTCTTACTTCTTTTCATCTCTCACCTCTCTCTCTCTGTCTACTTATTTAAATCCTACTCATCCTTTAAAATCCCGCTCTAGGCGTGGTCGCCATTGGGGATGAGAGGCTGGGCAGACTCGGGCCTGGGACCGCTCGGACACCCTGGCGCTGGGTGGCAACGGAAGAGGCCAGAGGAGCTGCAGGTGCTGGGGGACGCGAAATGGGCCCGCAGGAGATTAGAAGCAGGGGCGCAGGAGCGGGGCTGCCTCCACGTGAAGGTGCGCGTGCCAGTGTCCTGGGGCAGCGAGGAGCCCAAGTCACTGGATGCCCAGCCCAGAGGCCACCTCCCCGCACCACAGCCAGACGGCGACCAGGGGCGACCAAGTGTAGGGGTTCCTCAGGATGGCGGAAGGAGCTTGCGGGGCAGCCTGGAAGTTTCCGCAGGTTACGTTGCGTTTTGTGGTGTAATCCTGAACAACGGTGAAATCAAAGATCCAGCAACTTGAACTAACTGTATTTCGGTTGATTCACTGTAACTGCCAAACATGCCCTGGATTTCGAATAAATAATACGACCCCCCCACCCCCCAAAACATCTGGCTCTAATATCTCTGTGGCCTTCTCCAGGAAACCACTGCCAACCCCTCTCCCCATGTCATAATCTAACTTAATCTCTTCCTCTCCTGTTCTCTAAACAGCCTTTGGATTACTCCTCTCCTAGAACAGTCATTATACTTTTCCTTGCATTAGAATCATGAAGTGTTTAGGCTGAAAGGAACCTTAGAGATGATTTAATTTAAAACGGAATTCTTTAACCACTGATAATTTTTATTCATTGCCCATTTCAGTTTCTCCTCCCCGTAAGACATGATGTCTTTTCTAACTTGATATTCTCAGGACTTAGAACTGCTTAGCACAGGGAAAGCTCTTACAGTGTGTCGTGAGTGTGTGAAGTGGGTTTGAAGTTTTTCAAATGTCAGGTGACTCTGGTGTCAACTGAAATAGCCATTTTTTGGCTTCCCTTTTCAGTATAGGGACCCAGGATTCCACCTGCATTGGGAAGACTTGTCTCATTATTGTTTTTTTTTTTTGCGGTACGCGGGCCTCTCACTGCCGTGGCCTCTCCCGTTGCGGAGCACAGGCTCTAGACGCGCAGGCTCAGCGGCCATGGCTCACGGGCCCAGCCGCTCCGCGGCATGCGGGATCCTCCCGGACCGGGGCACGAACCCGTGTCCCCTGCATCGGCAGGCGGACTCCTAACCACTGCGCCACCAGGGAAGCCCTATTGTTATTATTTTAACAGTACACTTTCTGATTATAGAAACAATCCAGTCACTGGAGAAAACTTGGGAAGTGTGGGAAAGAATAAAGAAGAAGAAAAAATGTCCCAGAATAGCATCTTAGGTATAATTACATGTATTATTTTAGTATTTGGGGAGTAGCTCCATTTGGTCATGCCTGGGATCACACATCTGTACATGTGATACCTCGTCTGGCATGCAGTGCACACTTAGTCACTGTCACCTTGCTTTCTTCATCCTGGGTCCCCTGGGTAGTCTCCAGGGTGTTAGAGATTCCCTCAACAGTCCACTTAGAGTAAAAATAAAATCCAAAGATCTGTCTCCATGGGTCTGAGCAATACCCCTTTGGTGGGATATATTTTGTCTTATCTGCCGGAAGCATCCAGGGATAATTTGTGAGGGGGAGGGGAAATTGCCCCTCTTAACTCAGCGTCCTTGGATTACATGTTCACAGCTGAACACCAGTTACTCTTTTTTGATGGTAATTTATTGACAGTCTAGGTGTGCATTTACCTGAAGCCATCTTGGTCCTGTTTGTTGTATGTTTGTTGGGTTGAACCAGAGATGTGTTTGTTGGCACCAAACTAGATCTTCTGACTGAGACTTGACCTCGTTCCTGGATGAAGCCCAACCCCTCATGACCATGAGGACCCTGGACCATGAAGCCCAGGAAGTTCTCCTTGCACGGCCATCCCTGCACGCCTCAGCACACAGTGTAGGCCCTGACTCTCCCTCACCTGGGAAGTTTCTAGGCTCCATGTTAAAATGGTCTAGATTGCATTGAATGCAAAGTAGATGGTCTTTCCTATTCCTTAAGTTGCTTGGAAGTTTTGTGAGCATTTGCCATGCTGCCCAGCTGTGTGCGTGGTTCTCTGTGGAACTAGCCTCCAGTTGGGATCTTCTAGTTTGCAGAATGTTAGGTCATGGCTCTCTGGAAGTAAAGCTTTCAGGGGTGTATTGACTTCTGTCTGATGTGATGAAGGACTAGGACACAGCCTAAGAGCTGACTGTTATAATGACCTGCACCATCTACTTGCAAGAAAAGCTGAAGTGGCAGCGAGCCACAAAGCTGGTGCCTAGTTGCTGTATGTCTGCATCTCTGTCCCTGGGTGTTCTTGGACCTCCAGAATGCTGATGGAAGACTACCTGCAAGCTTACCAAATTGGGAATTGATTCTTTCCCCCTCTCTACAGTGGTTCTCTTTTCCTCTCTGCAGAAACTCCTTCCCTTAACGAAGAGATGAATTCTAGACAGTTTTCTGTAAAGTTTCTGAATCCTGGTTTGCTACCGATTTCTAGAGGAAGAGCTGAAATGGGATCCCATGAAAAAAATCCCCAACCACTGAATGGATAGCTCTTACTTTATTTTTTTTTTTTGCATTGGTAGCTTTTAGCACCAAGTTTGTTGTCAGAGGCGTTATTCCCATAGATCAGTTCATATTTCAAAACATCGAGTATCGCATTCTCTCCAGCAGAAAAGAAATATGCCACCTGGGTCTAGAGATATCTGAAAGTGTGCTTTGCGCCGTCTCTGTTTCATCTGAGTGTTTATGTTTGATGGAGCTGGGTTGCCATATCAAACTTGACCAGCGGGGCTGTTTGACCCATGATCTATTGTAATCTGAAACGAATGGGCTACAGCACCCCTGCAGATTTGAAATTCCATGTGTCATATTTCTCCCCTGCAACAGACTTAAAACCAGTCCATACAGGTGGGACTTAGTGGTTACTGGAAGCCTGTGATAGAAGCCTGTTTATCAGGATGGGCGTTATTTGGGAAGAACATTCTGAAAAGGGTCATCCTTTGGATGCTAAACCGTCTCTCCATCTCCCAGCACTTATTTTCTCATGAATCAGGTCCATTCCCTATTGATTACCTCACTGGCCACAGAAATTTATACTCAGGAGAAATAAAGTACAACGCGCAGAAAGAACATATTTGCCTGGGTTTATTGACTTCTGTTGATGGAGTGGCCCAGCCTTGGGCAAGTTAATTAGCTTCTGTGGGCCTCAGTTTCCTCACTTGTAAGATGAGGGGGTTAAACTAGGTGACTCCCAAGGACTTGCCAACTTGGAGAACTGTAATACAATAGAACACAATCGAAATTTAGTTTCTGATCTCGCATTTGTTCGCTGAAATAACTTTAACTTATGCTTGGGGGCAGAGAGTTGATGTTATTTTGTAACCAGATATATTTATCCATTTATTTGTGTAATGTAGATAGAGCTGTACAGTGGAAGGAAAAATAGCCTGATATGCTGAGTGGCTGTAGTGGGAATACGGAGGCACAGAATTCTACCGTCAGGACTCTGTCCGTGAGCCGTGTGTATCTGACTGCCATTCATCAGTCTGACTGAAAGTTTCCATCACACTGGTCCTACAGTTGTGAGCAGGGGTCTGTGTACAAATTAGCAAGGGCATCTGTGAAAGGCGCTGTTGGTGTTCCATCCAGATTCCCTTTCCTGCTGCTGCGGCTACAAGCTTCTGCACTGAGAACAGGAGGATGCCCTTGGTCCTTAGTCTACTGGCCCTGCCTTTCCTGGAGATATCTGAGAAGTTATGCACCTCCCCACCACCTGGGGGCAGCCAGGAGCCAGCGACTCCTGACTGACAGGAGTGCAAAATGCCAGGCACCTTGCCTCAAGACCCAACAAATTATGGTGCAGTTTACACTCCAGAGCTTTCCACGGGATCAGGCTGAGCTAGACTTCTCCTGAAACCACGTCTTTGCTTACCTTTTCTCCCTGCCCTACCGTGCATACCTCACTCCCTTCTAGGCTTTTCCTGAGCTCATTCCCTCAATAAATCACGTGGACAAGAAACCGCATCTCAGGCTCTGCTAGGGAACCCACCCTATGTATTGATTCGTTTTACCTTCTCCATCTGTTTGACAACATGGAGACTCACTGAGGCACATGGACCTGTGTCTGGCTTAGAAAGAAGGAAATACCTGTTTCAGAAGTCTTATAAGCCTCATTCTTTCTTGCTGTGCCCTCCACTGGGGCCTGTAACAATGTCCAAGGGAGACTTTTCATAATTCAAGTGAGCATCTCTCTATTAGGATCCACTATTGTAGGCTCAGCTGGTTTGCTCCTCTTTGGAACTTTTTGTCCGAGGAAAGCCCTTCCCAAAGTTGCCCATGTCCTAAGGGCTGAGCTATCCTTATTCTCTCAGCTCCTGTATCCCCCCCCCCCACACCCGAACCCTGTCCCCTGCCCAGGCTGCTCACATTCTAGCTCACACCTTTACCAACACCTGCCTTCTCGTCATTTCCCATTTCCCAGTTCTGCTGTCTCTGAAAGCATCCCTTTCTCACCCTCCTCCCAGCCTTCACTGCCATTTCCTCCTAGATGGGCCTCAGTCTGGCTTTAAGCCATGGTGGGGGGGGGGAAGCGACTGCCTTCGATGTTGGCAGTGGCTCGGCTTCATCTGTAAAGCAGGAGGCAGTGAGAAATGTACGGCTGACCGGGGCTGTTGCTCTTCATATGTCACAGAAACCGTGAGTGATGAGGGATGCAGGGAAGAACTGAGACTGTTTAGCCTGAAAAGGGAAGCAGGTGACTCAAGGCTGGGTGGTTGCTGTCTTCATACACTTCAAAGGTCCTTGTAGAGAAGAGGGATGAGGTTTCCTCTTTGTGAGGCCAGAATGCAGTGCTGGTACCCAGGGATGGGCAGACGTTCACAGAGGTGAGTATCAGCTGCTTAGAAGGAGCCATCCTGGGACCACCTGTGCCCTGTCATCAACTCTAGCTCAGGCCATACTATTGCTTATTGGTGATGCTGTAGGGGTGGATCAATGTCAGGTAAGGAGTTGGATGTAATGACCTCTACAGTTACTTTCAACTCTGAGCATCTTTGATTTATTTCCTTTTGGAACAGATATTTGGGGTCCGAGGTGAGGGCCACTGACAGATGGCATTGGGAAGAATTGATAGTAACTGCAAGCCAGTACATCCACTGTGGAACACCACCTCATTTCCCAACACAGCGTAGCCTTGAGGCTGTTTCAGGAGCGGGGAATAAAAATGTTGCTGCTGGAGAAGACTTGGAGACAGAAGATGCTCAGTTCATCCAGAGAGAGTGCAGGACACGTGTGGGTGAGGGTCACCGGGGCTTGGAGTGGCTGGTAAATGACCTGGCCTCCCCAAGGGAGTATGCATGCCTCCTGGAGAAGCAGTTCCCAGGGCAATTTGTCATAAATTCCCGGCACTCGCTTCAGTCCTAGAGAGCAGATCTTGGGTGTGCTTGGACCTGACCTGCTTTCTGGTAGGGGCTGGGGAGACAGAGAGGTACTCAAGTTTAAGGTAACTCTGGGGTGGGTGGGGCTAGAGATAGAGCCAGTTATAGGGGCTGGGAAGGAAGTTAATGTGGCTGGGAGAATGCCCTGCCTGGGAGCTCCAGGGTGTTATGGCAGGTGTGGGAAGGATGAAGGGGCTCTGGCATCGGAGGTAATCACAGAATGAGATATTTTAGCCAATCGTGGAATTCAGTGCCAGACAGGTATGGGGTCCGGGCTTGCATAACTGTGATTTTTTTTTTTTTGATTAGTAAGAAACATATACTTGGTCTTCATCGCTGGTTCCTGGTACAAGAGCTTGAAAAACCCTTGCGATTTCCCGAGGGATTGGGTGAGAGGAGCATCTTTTGTTACTGCTGATAAGGCCCTTTCAACCGGATGTGAATTTATGCTAAGGAAGTGACTCTTGCTGGGCCCCTGGATAGCTTCAGGATGGGGGTGGGTTGCCGTCAGCCATACGATTAGAGGGCTGGAAATTGAGTTAATCACCAGTGGCCCATGATCTAATCAATCCTGCCTATGTAATGGGACCTCTCCATAAGAGCCTCTGAATGAAGGGATTTGGAGAACTTCTGGGTTGGTGAACACATGGAGGTGCTGGGAGGCCGTCATACCAAGAGAAGGCGTGGAAGCTCGGTGCCCCTTACCCTAGACCTTGCCCTGTGCATCTCTTCCCTCGGGCTGTTCCTGAGTTGTATCCCCTATAATAAACCAGCGATAGTAAGAAAACTTTTCCTGACTTCTGTGAGCCATTCTAGCAAATTATCAAACTTGAGGAGGGGGTCATGGGAACCCTGATTTATGGCCAGTTGGTCAGAAGTACAGGTGGCTTGGTGATTGGCGGCTGAAGTGGGGCCAGTCTTATGGGACTGAACCTTTAATCTATGGGGTCTGCCCTAACTCTGGTAGTTAGTGTCAGAATTGCTTGGTATGAGGGGAAAACCAACACGTTTGGTGTCAGAAGTGAACTGTCCTGTGAGTTAAAAAAATGGATCTCGGTAGTGATCTTATGCAAGTTACTTAACCTTCCCCCCTCCATTTCCTCACCTAGTAAATAATAGTCATACTGGTATTTACTGTATAGGATGGTGTGCAGCAGTTGAATGAAATAATAGAAGCGAAACTTTAAGCATTGGGCCAGATGTAGAGTGTCAGTATTTTGTTACTTTTATTATTACTAAGATGAGCTGGTGATAAGACATAGTGACCGGGGATCTGAGAACAGAGGATTTTGGGGGGAAATCCGCAGTGACATCGGCAAATCCCCAGAGTATGGGGATGAGACTGCAAACAAGCCAGGCACCCAGCTCCTGCTATAAGACACCCAGAGTATGTGAAAACTAGATCAAAACTATGTAGTTTACAAAACCTATTAATAATTGCGATGTTTTCTGAGTGTGTGCTATATCTCAAGCCCTGTTCTTGACTTGGAATTCAGTCTCTATCTGTAACTCTGTTTTTTGGTGTGGAAAAAATTGAGGCTCAGAAAGGTTAAACGACAAGCCTGAAGTCACTTAGCTAAGAATTGGCGGAAGTGGAATTTGAAACAGGTACTCTGGTTCCAGATCCTCCAGGCTTCCTTTATAAGATGCTATTGGATCCTCACGATAACTCTGAAAGTGGAAAAAGTGCATCTGTTTCAGAGTTGAACATAGGTACGGCCCATATCCTTTTCCATTATGCTTTATCACAGGATATTGAATATAGTTCCCTGTGCTATACAATAGGACCTTGTTGTATAGCCATCTTGCATATAACAGTTTACACCAGATGAGGGTTTTGTGCTGCAAGAGAATATTCCAACTTTGCAGAACAAGACTTTCCAGCTACAGTTCCTGCCTTAGAGGAGGAGAACATAGGTGCAGTCAAATGACTGGTTCTGAGAGGTGGCCACCCCAGACCTTTTCCCCTGATGAACGTGCAGGTGTTTTCAGGGCTGATGTCACGCATCTCGGCTCAGCTGGCTTCACTGGCTGCCCAGGAGGGGCACTGCACATCAGCTTTGTGAATTCAATTTTCCCTCTTCAGGGGAAGGTGGACTTTGGATCCTGCTGCCGTGATTTCTGCCTGTTGCAAGCACCACATCTCTAAGAGCTGGACATACGTCTGTGGTCCCCTTGACCTCCCAGCTCTGCAGATTTGCATCAGATCCTTTGTTCTCTCCTGCCCGGTGGAAGGGCCAAGCAATTCCACAGCACCCTCTTCAGGAAAGTCAAGACGCTGGAGAAGCCTGTTCTTGCCAGGGTGACACTTGCCGTCTCTCCAGATGGCCAGCTGGGGTGCTCCAGGGTCCGACATTAGGAAATGAGCATCTGTTTCAGATGTGCATGGGATTCTGCTTTGCTGGCTTTTTCTGACTCCACTTCCCCATTTTAAATCCGCCTCTGGGTGGCAGAAATGATAACTTTACGAGAAACAGATCTGTTGAAGGAACCGGCTGGCGAGAGCTTGGCATTGAGAGCTTCTGCCTCCAAATCAGTGACTTGAATTTGAATGTCCAGTTCACGTGTGCTCTGAACAAATTTGCAGGTGACAGGATAGCACAGTGGTTGAGAGCTGGGGTTCCGGAGTGAGACAATCTCGGTTGAAATTCTATACTCATATACTAGTTAGATGACCTTGGACAAGATATTTAATTCAATTTGGGGAGAATTAAATGAGTTGTAAACTGTGCAGCACGATAGAGCTCAATCACTGAGTTGGTTCTCACCCTCCTCCCTGTTTTCATCTCCATCTACATACCAACTTTTCGGCTTCTAATTCAGTATGATATTTTTCTGTTTCCTCATTTCTGTTCTCTGACCTGGGTGCTTTCTCCTGGGACTGGCTGGACTGTGTTCTCTTTTGTTTTCTCCTCCCCCACTGGATATGGCAATCGAGGGACCTTTCTCGGGAGCAGGGGTGATGGGGAAGATGTTTTAGCGTGTCCACCATGATGATGTAGGGAATTTCAGGTCTCGCTTTCTCCCTGGCAGCCCCGAGAGATACCCATCCCTCTAGAGTGTGAGGAAGCAGCCACTGAGAGAGTAGCATCTCCATGAACTGGAAATAACCGTGTCTTCTAAAGTTGGGGCAAGGCTGCTTCTGCCTTCCTAGAATGATTTCTTAGCAGAACACCTTTTATCCCCTGGGCCTGTTAGCTATTTCAGGGACATTCTAAGTGGCTATTAACAAATGTTGAATTATGGCTGCAAACCTCTGGGAGCTCACGTGAATCACAAGTGAGCTCTGTGCAGTCAAGTTGCCACAATGGACTGGGATTAAACAAACAGGGACCATTGTTCTCCCCACAGCAGTGAGGCAAGAAGGCTGCTCTTTGGAGCCTGTGGTCTCAGGCAACATGCTCCTGAGAAGCAGGACACTTCCAGGACACATAGCTCATTGCTGTAGGGCAGATAGATGCTCTGGGTTTGTAGAGAGGCATATTTCAGCTTCCTATCTGGAGGAATTTACCAACAGTGAGGCAGTATGTCCAGGGATATACCAGCCAATCTCAGGGGTTATGAGTTGCCCAGCACATTGGTTCAGAAAACACCTACTGAGTGCTTCCTATGCTCTGGGCTAAGCTGTACAGAAATGGAAATGAATAAGGCCCAGTCCAGGAGGTCCGGGCGCTCGCAGCCTGGAGGGTAGGCTGAGCAGTAAACAGATTACGTGCAACAGCCGAAGTTTGCACGAGGCGACACAGGGTAGGCTCTAAAAATCTTCCAAAAGGAGATGATATGTATAATTTTTTTTCCCTTTTGAAACAATTTTAAACATATAAATGTTGTAAGACTAGTGCAAAGGATTCCTGAGTATCCAGTGGTCCCAGCGATGTCCTCTTTGGCCAAAGGATCCCATCCCGGATCCTTTATTCTGAGTCTCCTTTATTCTGGAACTGCTCCTCAGTTTCTTCCTGACCTTCACGACCTTGACATTTTTTTAGGAATTCAAGGCCAGTCATTTTCGCAAATGATTTTCCCTCTTGATTAGACCCAGATAATGAATTTTTGGTTGAATTTCACAGGATGGATCCAGGATTCTTCTCATTGTATCCTGTCTGGAAGCACACAATATTTATTTGTCCCAGTCGTTATAGTGTTAACTTTTATCACTTGATGAACTTGGTGTCTTCCAGGGAAATGCTCTGAGACCGTGTAAAACCCCATTTCTCATCCCGCTTTCACCCTCTGTTTTTTTTAAATCATCCATTGATTTTTCTTGCTTGAATTATTACAGTGATGCTCGCCAAATGGTGATTTTCTAATTCCATCTTTTTATCTACATTTCTTAGTGGGCTTTCTGAAATACAGAAGAGCTTTCTCTTTTCCCTTTTTATTCGTTCATTTATTTATATCAGTGTAGACTCCAATTTCTGTTTTATTCAGTGGGTTCTTATCTGTTCATATTCTTTCGAAACTCAAAATCTCCCATATTTGGGAACCCCTTCGAGCTGATATCTCTGTCCTTTTGACATTTCCCTGAATCCCTTGAGCACTTTACATATTTCTGGTCCAGCTAGAAGGCTCATCTGTTTTTTCCTGCCCAAGTCCTGTAACTGGCTATCTCTCCAGTGAATCCTGGTTCCTTTTAGTGGGAAATGGTATTTAGAAGCAAGATCTGGGTGCCAGGTCTCACTGCTACTAGGTTGTCAGGGCTCAGGGCCCTCCCAGTGGACAGAGCTAGGATATTTACATGTATATTTGCATCTGTATTGAAAAGCACCAGTTCACACAGATACTTCCAATTTTAATCTAACACCACAGCTTCATTCAAAGTCTTTGCCCTTTCCATATTGGTCCTTCCTTTCTTCCTGCAGTAGGAAACCTGCCTCCCATGATCTTATTTACTGTTTGCTCCATTCTCTTGAATGCAGACCATCTTCTTATCCTTACAGACTATTACTCTGCCTGGATGCCTCCTCACAAGGGCCCAGTCCCTGCTGGGCTGCCTTCCTGCCTCTCTCCAAGGCCCTCCTTCTGTGTGCTCTGGCTGCTACGAGGCTGCCTTCCATTCAGATTTCTTCAATTGTCAGATTTCCTCAATTATCCCCCAAACATTTTTACAGATTGTTAACTTAAAAAATTCAGGATCGGGCTTCCCTGGTGACACAGTGGTTGGGAATCTGCCTGCCAGTGCAGGGGACACGGGTTCGAGCCCTGGTCCGGGAAGATCCCACATGCCGTGGAGCAGCGAAGCCCATGCGCGACAACTACTAAGCCTGCACTGTAGAGCCTGTGAGCCACAACTACTGGAGCCCACGTGCCTAGAGCCCGTGCTCTGCAACGAGAGAAGCCACCGCAGGGAGAGGCCTGAGGACCGCAACGAAGAGCTGCAACTAGAGAAAGCCCATACGCAGCAACGAAGACCCAATAAGGCCAAAAATAAATAAATAAAATATATATTTAAAAAAAAAAAATTCAGGATCCACTGAAGATACAATCAAGATTCATGTGTTGCATTTTGTTGTTCTGTCTCCTTTATCAAAATGCTCCCCCCAACATAACACACACAAGCACAGTTGTTAAAAATAGCTTTATTGAGATACAATTCTTACATCGTACAAGTCGCCCACATAAAGTGTAAAATTCAGTGGATTTAGCGCTTTCACAGCATTGTGAAGTTTAGGACATTGTCGTTAAACGGAACCCCAAAAGGAGCTGGGTCCATTAGCTGTTACCTCCCCATGGCCTTCAAGCGCCATCAGTCACTACTCTCTGTCTCTGTAGATTTGTCCATTCTGGACATTTCATGCTAATGCAGTCACATACTATATAATATATATATTGTGACAGACTTGTTTTGTGTAGCATTATGTTTTCAGGGTCCATCCATGTTGTAGCCTGTATCAGTATTTCATTTCCTTTTATTCCCCCCAATATTCCATTATATGGGTGTGTCACATTTTATTCAGCTTTTCATCCTTTGACCTGTTTCCACTTGCTGGCGATTATGAATAATGCTGCTTTCACACTTCCTTTAGTATTGACTTTTGGAAGAAAACAGACCCGTACAAAGTGGTCCCGTACAATCATCCCGCATTATGAATCTGTCTGGTTAGTTCCTTGTGGTTTCACTTAACCTGCTCCTCCCTCCTCTGTATTTCTTATAAACTCGTGGTTGGGTTTAAAGAGTTGATGAAATGCAGGTCAATGTTTTTGGCAAGAGAACTCCATGGATGAAGCTGTGTGCTTTGTACTGCTTCATAGCAGAAGCTTATTCTGTGATGGTCCCCCTCTTCGAGATGCTAGTTTTGATCCCTTGTTTAAGGTAGCAACTACTGGATCTTTCTGTTGCATCACCTCCCATCATCAAATCATCTGCCGTCATCTCTGGGATGATTCTCTGGTACCCTGTAAATATGCTATTTACCATCATATTTGAACCTGAATTACCAGTTTCATTAGAGTTTGCAAAATTGTGATTTCTCAATTCTTTCTACATTTATTGGCTGACATTCTTTTGTAAAGAAGAGCTTTCCCTCGTTAACTGGGGATCAACCAGAGTTCCTCCTATAAAGGCAGGATAAATGCTTATTCTTGTCCTTTAATTACCAGTTTCCAGAGGATAGAGTTGGTGTAATAACTACCATAATAACTGAGTGGGAAGGGAGAGGGCAGGTTGGTAGGAGTCCATGCAGCTGTAGTCAAGGCAACCACAGGCTCCTTCCAGATCCCCTCGTATCCCAGGATGGGGATGTTCACCTTTCAGACATGGTTCTTACTGGTCCTGAGCCTGGGCAGGCCTGGGACAGGGGTGGCAGGCACTAAGCTTAGTGGAACAGGGCTGTGACAACACTGACCACAGGGCGTAAGGCAGGTCATAAAATTAGGGATCCTAATTATTTGTCCTGACTCTCGGTATCTCCTCACTTCCCTGGAGCCTCCCCAGGAGATGTCCAATGCTTGTGCTGCCTTGCACCTGTCTCTGGGGAGTTCATGCAGCATCCCTCCTCAGTGAGAGCAGAGGAGGTGGGGTAGGAAAGGGAAGTCTCACATGTGGATTCCATTTAATTAAAGTACCTGGATACATGATGAGAGCCAGTCATTTGCTGAGCACTTGCTATGTGCCAGGTGGTGTTGAAAGCACCTCCCAGGGATGTGATGGGAGAGGTACTCTTACTCCTCATCTTGTGTGTCAGGACTGAGGTGCACGAGATTAAAGAAATTGCCAAGGTCTCTAGATTCATGGTCCCATTTACTCCCCTGTTCTGCCTTCCCAGGCAGTGCATGAAGAGCTTCTGCCAGGAGGGGGCAGAGGGGCCATGGGGGAAGTTTCATATTCTCCTTCCTCCAGCCTGTATTTCTCTGGATAACTGGATAATTCCTCGGCTATCTGGCTTTGAGCCTGGAGGGAGGGGCTTCTGGATGCAAAGAGAGTGGAGCAGGGTGGGGCTCACAGAGGGGAGAGGCGCCCAGTGAATGCAAGCGTAAGTGTCCCCAGGAACCCTTGGTACCACGGCTCTGTCTCTCACCCCGCATCACTTGACTGATAGTCTACAAACAGGGGCAGCGTTTCCTCCCCATGTCCTGCTCTTTGCCTTGCCTGCTTAGGGGCGCTAATTATCTGGCATGTTAATGAGCCCAGAGGATTAACACGGAACATGGGTAATGATGATTTCACTTGATGAATTCAAAGCTACCTTCCTGGGAAAACAGAATTTAGTCTGTTTTCTGGGAGAGCATCTCACAACCAAACAGCACACAGTGGGTGACTAAGGTCTCAGTGGTGGAGGACCGAGTACATATCCACAACGTGTAGTTCATTCAACCTGCTGTTTGCTCATTCACTCACTCATTCATTCATTCATTCATTTTGCATTCCCCAAGGGTCTACTTGGTACCAGGATGGATAGGGCACCTCCCCTACTCTCAGTGGAATCTCATGTTTTTAGAGGGATGCAGATACGTAAACACATACTTTTAATTAAAACTGTCATGAGAGAATTATCTATGTTGTGTGTGGGGGGCGCAGTGTGGAGGAGGGAGTGATGTATTCCAACTGGGGGGATTGAAATGGCTTCATGAAGAAGGTAGCCTTTTAGCTAGGCCCTCAAGAGAAGCAGAATTTTGACAAGTGAAAGGGGCAGGTGAGTACATCCTAGGGCTGGGGAACTGTGCCAGTAAAGTTACCTGTAAAGTGTATGCTTGGGTAGAGTCAGGAACAGGAGATAATGCTGCAAAGTTGGTCCTTCCCTGGCTGTGAGGGACCCCAAGTGTTGTAGGCACTGGGGAGCTCTTGAGGGTTCTGAGTGACATGATCCCATTTTACTTTTTATAGAACCATGCTTGCAGCATCCCGGTTGAGGACGGTTTAGCTAAGAAAGAGGATGCAAAGGTCTGCTTTCTGTTTGATTGTTTTGTTATTATTACTGTTTAAAAAATAAGAGTCTTGCCTTTATTGGACTCTTACCTTTTAATCATATCTCTGTGGAGCTCAAGTCCTTGGGTGTGAATTACTGACTGTAGAGTGTAAACAAAACTTCAGGCGGTGAAAAACTTCATCGTTGTGTGCTAAGAGAACTAATCAAGGCATTAAGGAAAGATTGGAGTCTATGCTTCTCAACCTTGGCCACACAGTCGAATTACTTGGGGAGCTTTAAAAAATACTGATGTCTGGGTCCCACCCCAGAGATGTCTGGGTTGAAGTCTGGGCATCAGAATTTTTCACAGCTTACCAGATTAATTCTAGTGCTCAGTCAGGGTTAAAAGCTACTAGCCAGAGAACCAGCAGCCTGGAGAATTGGGAGCAAAACCCAGTGCTGGGTTTGCTGACTGGTCTTTTCCCACAGAGACGCTAGCCCTAGCCCTAGCCCTGGTCCTTAGCCACCTTCTGTCTGCAGCTTCGTCTCCTGTGCCTGCTGTATTCCTCCTGCTACCAGGCCTCCAGTTACCAAGGGCAGGGCTGTTTGTGACTACGTGGTTCCAGAAGACGGTTCTTGGCTTGGGCCAGCCAGGTCAGAGCTGGCTGAGGCTTCGCTGGCCAGAACTCGAAGTTGTAAGGTTCTGCTCTTGGAATTATTAATCAAAGGTTTTCCAACTTCCCCAAAGAGGATCAACCTTTATTTCAAGTAAAGTATCTCATTTGGCTTCTGAGCCCTGATAAGCTTACCTATGGGGTCTCAACTTCACCGCGTGGTTGCCAGTCTGTCAGTGATGTCTGGTTGGCTCTAGCTGTCCAGTAGATTGGGATTCCAAAGTTCAGAGTGCTATTTTTTTTTTGCTAGAGTGAGGGGTGGGAACTGGAGGGGCCCCAGAAGGTACTGCCCAGGTGTGGGGTGAGGGATCCAGGGGCTCAAAGGAAGGATTGTACCTGGGCGCTCAGCTGCCCTTTCTTAGGAATGACTGGCTGCCTGTCTGCCCATTAGAGTGGTCAGAAGCAGCTTCCTTACTGAGATCAGACCTAATTCGTTTGGGACTGTCATAATAGACACTTGGCTTCTGGGGTATATGGTGCCAACTGGCATGGAGAAAATGGTCAGGTCACTTGCTGACTTAGAACCTCACCGTGTCTCATCACCAGGGCTCAGGGCAGGGCCCACTTGTCAGCTTTCATGGCCATCATGACCCCCAGCCAGCTCGGCTTTTCCTGCCTCATCTCTGCCATGGTGGCGCTTGGCCCATCTGCCTGTTTTTCACTTTCCCTCATTGTGCACTTACTGGGGCTCATGCGTTGACCTATATTACCTGTCTTTGAGAATGGCAGCTGTCTGACCTGCCCCTAGGGACCTGGTCAAAGTGTCCAATTCTGGTGGGAAGGCATTGTGGTCCCTTTTCGGACCTTGGGAAGTTCACCCAGGCCGTTGGCACTTAAGGACACACGTACCTGGGAGTAGGGGTGGGAGAGCACAGGAGGAACTGAGCATTTATCAAATTCCAAATGCAAGTAAATCACTGTTTATAACACCCAAACCTCTGGTACCGCCTACAGCTTCCTCCTAGGAAGCTTCAGGTCATTTCAGGCTTCGCGTGGGCTTTTCAGTAGAGCCTGGGATGCTCCCAACTCTGTCTGCTTATCGGAATGCAAGCTTGTCCATCCTTCAGTTTCCTTGGCCTTGGCTGGGGCGAGTCTCCCCATCACAAAGAAGGAGCATTGGCTTCAGAATCAGAGGATGAGTACCTAGAAGCTGACTCCAGCACTCATCAGCTGTGTGAACTTGGTAAATACCTGTAAGAGTCAGTTTCTTGTCTCAGTTTCTCAGCCTCGGCCGTTGATGTTTGGGGTCTGATCTTCTTTGCGTTGGGGGCTGTCCCGCACACTGTAGGATGTTTAGCAGTATTTCTGTCCAGTAGTGCCTCTCGCCTCCTGCCAAGTTTTGACTGCCAGAAATATCTCCAGACATAGCCCAGTGTCTCCTGTGGGGCACGGTTGTCCCTGGTTGAGAACCACTGGTTTATCTATAAATTGGGAGGAACCCCCCGGGTTAAAGGGCTGTCCTCAGATGTCAGTGAGTGTGCTTGGCAGGAGACGGCCCTTGGCACACAGCAGATGGCCCTCGGCAACACAGCGAGGCCCAGGGAGACTGTGCGTTCCCTTGGCTGCCTCTCGGGACGTGCTTCCCCTGCTGGTGCCAGGCCCTGTGAGGCTCCCCAATCCAGGCGGGCACCAGGCTCGTTGGTACCTCTGGTCCCCTGGCCTGTGGCCATGCATGTGAGTGTTGGCTTTCTGGGCTTCTGTCCCACAGCCCAGAGCCAGAGCTGCTCCCTTGGGCATGAATAGATGTTTTGTTACCAACTCAACAGGGCCAGGCCGCCAGGGCCCACTCTCAGGGCCCTGGGGATTCCCAGGAGGTGGCTCCCCCCAGCAGCATCTTCTTTAGGAGAAGGGAAGGGAAAGAACTAGCATTTTCTGAGCATTACCATGGTACTACCCCATCTCTTCAGAGAAATTCTCCCCTTCTCCTGCACCATGAAGAGTAGAAAATCACCAAGAGAAAAGCAAGCTCCTTAGAGACAGAGAGACCTGAATTCATATCGTCTCATTGCCTCTAAAATGAGAAAATTTATCTCTGTCAGTATCTATATTTATATCTAGATCTATATATCTCACATATATATTTATATCACATGAATCATATGATATATATCTCATATTATATATATGATACGTGTGATAGAGATAGTATGAACATTTAATTAAATCAGATAATGGACGCCTAGCCCAGGGTCTGGCATATAATAAATAAATGGTAACAATTTGGTGGTTCTCTTCTTTTTTATTTTTTTTAAATTTTATTTATTAAACCATAGTTGACTTACGATATTGTGTTAGTTTCAGGTGTAAATACCACTTCAGGTTCTTTTCCATTATAGATAATTACAAGATATTGAATATAATTCCATGTGCTATAGAATAAATGCGTGTTTTTTATCTATTTTATATATAGTAGTATGTATCTATTAGTCCCATACTCCTAATTTGTCCCTCCGCCTCCCCTTTCCCTTCCCCTTTGGTAACCATATGTTTGTTTTCTATGTCTGTGAGTCTATTTCTGTTTTGTAAATAAGTTGATTTGTATTATTCTCTTCTCCCTTTACACAGATATCTCAGTTCATTCTCCCAATGAAGGAGGGAGGCAGTTATTAATTTGGGGTGACCCCAGTCAGGCCCCTGATGGCTTAGATTAGGGGCTCAGGCCTCCCTTTGGAGGAGGCTGTGTTTCTAGGGAGGTCCTGGTTTCCCAAGGGGCCCTCCCAACCCAGCAGCTAGAGAGGCTAGCTAGGCAGGGCTTCCAGGATGGGTGGGGGAAGCATGGCCACTTTTCCCGGAGCCCTCACAGTTTATAGAGAACATTCATGTGTGTACTCACCATGTGATAACAGTGCACAGTGGTGGAGCAGGCAAGGTTACTCCTGCTTTGCAGATGAGGAAATTCAAGCTCAAGGAAGTTAAGGGGCTGTCTCCAAAGTTATGCCCTGGCAAGTGGCACGGTCAGGATCCCCACAGAGCTCGGCCAGCCTTGCTATCCCTCGTGGATTTCGATGCCTGTCCCCCTGCAGATAGTATTAGGATCCTCCTTCCTCAGAGAGCCCCAGCATCAAGCTTCTGGGGTGCAGGATAGGGTACCTCAAATTCTAGGACAGCACCCACCTTTGGTGCTAAAGTTCCCGGAACACTCCCCAGAGAGCCAAGTGCCCTAAGTTCCCCAGAGAGGAGTGGAGAAGCTAGACCCGAGGTAACTCACCCAAGGGCCGGCACTCAGACTCTCAGACACTCATTTCCAGATTCTCAGACCTTCCAGGGGCCTCTTCTTCACCTGGCATCTTCCTCAGCAGTGACCCCTGCCCATCAGACCCCAAGTGGGATTAAAGGAAAGGCGGGCAGAGCCACAGACTGCAATATTTCTCCTTCACTTTTTTGGTAGAGTGTAACATATCTCTCTTGGGGATCTTGGGACAGAATTCAGACTCAGGAAGATGCCACTGGCTCTCAGTTCCTGCTGATCACTGCCCATGCTGTCAAGGGCCCACAGGCTGGCTGTGCCCCAGGGGACAATGGGGTGACCAGGCAGGGCTGAGCCAGAGCTGGCTGGGCTCAGGTCTTAGTGGCTGAGCTGGGGGGCAGAGGCCTTTACGTGGCTACTTATAGGTTCTGATGGTCCAAGGGGAGGGAGCTATCCCCGTGTGAGAAGGACTCTTCTGGGCAGTGGAGCTGTGGGGCCGGCAACTTATTTAGGGCACTGATGGCTGACTCAGAAAGGCTGCTTCTAAGTGGTCCCTCCGCAGCTTCTCTCCCTCTCATTCCCATTATTCAGCACCGGCACTTGGTCATTTCCCAAACTCAGCTCTCAGCACACCACTGCTTGGCTCTGCTCAAGGGGTGGTCCCCATTGCCCCTTCTCCACTGCCTGCGCTTCTAGGCTCAGTTCCCAGTGCTACAGGATACATACCCTAAACTCTGCTCACGCATGAGATTTCAGTCTTTCCTGAACACTTTCTTTCCCCATTGACTCCTCAGCTTTGCTCATCTGTTCATTCTTAGAATTTGCTCAAAGGCTACTCATCTTCTAGCATCTAATTCAATGCAACTTTTCTCCTGAGGCTTTCCTGGTGTCTCCCCTCTCCCCACATTCTCCCCACCGGATCCATGTTCTCCATCCGTGGAACATCTTGGCACTTTTTCTTCTCTCAGGGTGTGCCTCAGATTGACCTTATAATATGTTGAGTTATAGGCTTCCCTTCCACTGACACCCATTTCTTCATTTCATAAAGCATTTATGAAACATCTTGTGTCTGCTAGGCAGTTGCTTAGGGATGCATCCATTATACAAACCTCAGGAATACAGGGCCTGGCCCTCGGGGAGCTTACAGCCCTGATGGGGAAACAGGCGTCCTAACAAATTCATTATGGGATGACAGGCACCACGGAGAGGACTTCCAAAGTTTAGAGGAGATGATCTTTTACTCTTTGAGGAGGGGTGTAGACACTGAAGCATCCCAGAGGCATCTTTTGGACAGGGACTGTGTCTTTCTTGTCTATTCCCTGCAGCATCCGGGGCACAGAGGATGCTCGGGACGTGTGCGTTGCATCGGGAAGAGGCAGGTCTAGGCTCTGCTTTCTCCAGGCTCCTTCGAGCCCTTCCGCCCACCTCCCACTACAATTATCCAGTATCGGAAGTGTTTGCATGTCTGTCTCCGCACAAGCCGTGAGCCCCTGGAAGGCAGTGGTTGAACCTAATTCATCACTGCATTATCCTCAGAGCCTGCACAGAGGAAGGGTTTAACCGAACTTTGCTGGATGCAGTCATGGGTAGCAATGACTGTCCCCAGCTGATCCTACCTTGAAAAGAATGTGGAACATTCTTTCAGGTAGAACATTCTGTCTTTCCTCATGTCTCCTATTCGGTCCTTTTACAATGTGTGAATGAATGAATCCCTCGACCCCACAGACAGCCTAAAGGGTGCAGAGCCACCTTTAAAATGACAAGGTGCAAGTTCCCACGGTGGCTTTATTGTCACCCAGCTGGGCCCACCTGGCTGTTGGATGACAGAGCTTCCTGCTGCACTGGGCCAGCTGCCTTGCTAATTGCAGCCCTCCCAGCTCATCAGACCCCCTTGTGAGGGAGGAAATGGTATATCTGGAGGGTGACAGCTAGCATTAGCCTTTGTTCTGCACTTGGTTCACTCGTAACCCGTCTTCTAGATTTCAAGGAGGCGTTGATCTGGAGGGTCCAAAAAAAGGTGGGTGTAGCTTTGGCAGCAACTTGTATGCCCTGTTTCAAGTATTCAATTTTAGGTGTTCAGTGAAAGGGTTCTGTGGCCACGGAAGCTTGAGAAAAACCTGGGTGAAAAAAAAACCTGCCTACATTTCTTTACTGCAGGACTTATCAGCACCTTTACTGTGGCTGACATGAACTGTGACTCTCCAGTAGGATGAGTAGTAAGTGATGTTCCTTCTCAGCCAAGAACCTTTTCGCACCCCAGAGCAAACTTTTGGGAATTATCCATCCTGGGAATAGCATGAGATATGGCCTGTGAGAAGAGTGTCCTAGCCTATTTTATCAAATGTAGTCATGTCAGACCAGAATTTTTAAAGCTGATTCTGTCCAACAACAATTCCCCAGAACTCTTGGATTTTATAGGAAAAAAAAAAATCACGTGGAGGATTTCCTGCTTCAAATCATGGAGAGGCCAAAATCTTGTAGTAACCTCTCTTAAGAGCGGGTCACCAGGCTAGTTACCCTGCTTTCGAATAGATTTTGAGGTGGAGGAAGTTGAAAAGAGAAGAACAATAAAGGGGCAGTGGATTTAAGCAGGATGGGGGTCAGAGGGTTGTAGGTCCAAGAATGACTGAGCTGGTGTCCCGGGGACCTCATTGTGTGGGTGAGGAAACGGGCCCAGAGAGGGCAGGGACTTGCCCAAAGTAAGCACAGGAGTGCAAGACAGGCGGAGGTCCAGGACTCTTTCTCCCAGAACTTGGCGGGAGTCAGGCAGGGCTGGGCTGGGCTGCTGGCTCCACCATCAGTAGTGTGCAATAGTAAGCACTGCCAGTCCCCCTCATCTGTAAACGGGGTGCTGTCAGTCCCCACCTGATAAGGCTGGTGTCAGGATTCAGTGGGATAAAGGCTATCACCTGCTTAGCCTGGCGCTTGGTGGTGTAATCTGTGTTTAATAAATGTAAGCTATTAAAAACCAGTTTCATAAATGTTGCATCCTCACAGTTCGCAAGCCCTTGAACTCTCGAGGAGGGGTTACACATCACTTAGCAGACAGATTTTTAGGTGATTCTCCTCCTTTGGTTGATTGATGTTCATTTTGTCGGGGAGCCCAGGAAGTCTTGACATGAGGAACCACCCATGAACATTAAATAAGAACTAGCCCATCCCCCACCAATCGAGTCAGAATTTCTGGGGTGCGGTCAGGGCATCTGGCCTTGTTTGAAAACTCCCCGGAAGTTCCAACATACAGCCAGAAATGAATTACCCCCAGACCACCCTCTCTACTGACACAATCCCCTGCCCCCCAACCCAGCTTTCAGCAAAACAGGAAAGAAGCCGACTCTCACTCTTCTGCTTTTGCAGGGCATGCTAACACATATATATGGAATCTAAAAAAAACATAAAAAAGGTTCTGAAGAACCTAGGGGCAGGACAGGAATAAAGACGCAGACATAGAGAATGGACTTGAGGACACGGGGAGGGGGAAGGGTAAGCTGGGACGGAGTGAGAGAGTGGCATTGACATCTATATACTACCAAACGTAAAATAGATAGTGGGAAGCAGCCGCATAGCACGGGGAGATCAGCTCGGGGCTTTGTGTCCCCCTAGAGGGGTGGGATAGGGAGGGTGGGAGGGAGACGCAAGAGGGAGGAGATATGGGGATATATGTATGTGTATAGCTGATTCACTTTGTTATACAGCTGAAGCTAACAGACCATTGTAAAGCAATTATACTCCAATAAAGATGTTTTAAAAAAAAAGCTCTGTCCAGAGTGCTGGAGGTGATACTAATAATAACTTGTTTATCTAGCACCCAGTTTGAGTGCTGGAACAGCCCTACTCACGTGACGTCGCCAGGCAGGGACTGTTACCCCTGCCCCCATTTTACCGATGAGAAAATTGAGGCTCTGAGAGGTGAAGTGACTTGCCTGAGGTCCTGCAATGCATAAACAGGCCCCTCCTCTCCTACGTTGCAGGGGAAAGCAGTTGGCGTGCAGCAGGTGGCCAGTGGCAGTCACAGTGAGGCCCAGGGAGGCTGTGTGGCTCCCTCCCCTTCTCCTGCTGGTGCCAGGCCCCATGAGGCTCCTGATGCTAAGGGTCACTGGGAGCTTGCGAGCAGGGCTTCTCAATAGGGATGGGGAGGTGGGCATAGCAGAATCGCAGGGGATGCTTCCATTAGACTGTGTCACTTTGCCCCTCGTCCCTGCATAAACTCACACCGATCAGGTGTGTTCATTAATTCTTCACAGCCACGGTATGAGTCTCTTACCACCCATTTCCTTCTTTCCTTCCTTCTCTCTTTCCTTCTGTCCTTTCCTTCTAGAACATTTACTAAAAGTTTACGAAGTGTGAGGCACAGAGTGTGTTGCTGATCATCTGCGTTATAGTATCTGTTCATGGCTGTCAGTGTGCATTTCATGCCCCGAGCCTTCCCTCATTTAATTCTTACAACCACCTATAATTAGATAGGATCTAATTATAATCCCTTTTTACAGATAAAGAAATCTGAGGTTCAGAGAGGTTGGGTGACTTCCCCATGGTCACACAGCAAGAATGAGACAGAGCTGGAATGTGGATCTGGGGGTGGGGGTGGGGATTGGCCTCCTTTGCCCAAAGCCTGGGATGCTTAGCACAAGACACGCTTTGAGCCCGTAGACCCCAGAGTCTGCATTTGGCGCACACACACCCCCGCCCCTTCATCATGCTTCTTTCTTTGAATGGGAAAGGTCCCCACATTCTTTCTTGAGTCCAGTTGTCCCTATGGAGGAAGCAGGTGACATCTTACTCCTCCTTGGAGCTGTTAGCATCGTCTAGGTGGAGGAAGAGCAGGGGAAGTGGAGGTGTCTGGCTGACCCTGCGGAAGGGGAAGGAAGGTGTCCAGGCTGTGAAGGATCCCTGCATCCCATGTCTTCTTTCTTGATTCTACCTACTGATTTGTAGGACAGAATGGATTGTTACACGACTGGTTTGGGAATGGGGTTAATGGTCTGGAGAGAGGAAGGGCCTGCATCCCCAACCAAACTGAGACTCCTGGCTATGGACCCAGGTTCGCTGGAGCCTGGCATTTCAGTTGGCTCAGAACAAATTTGACACTGTTCTAGTTGGCAGGGGGAGCCCCAGTGACCACCTCATTTTTTTTACTTCACCCAGTTTAGAATGAAGCTAAGGAGCGATAAGCAGAGGCGAGAGTCAGAGACAGAATCAGCGGGACAGGCAGACGGGCACAAGGAGGCGAGGAGACCTAGATCCTGTGATAGTCAGGCCTCATTTCTAGTTGGAGAAGCCCTGATTCTGACACCTCTGATGTATTTCCGCTCATAATACACTGACACCAAATGTGTGGGTTTTTGCCTCGTCCCAAACCAATTCTCCAACTCTCGGGACCCCAACTGGGTGTCCTTCAATTCGATTCAATTCTGACACTAACTACCAGAGCTAGTGCAGACCCCCCAGCTTAAGGGCTCCGTCCCACCAGACTGTCCCCCACGTCAGATGCCATTTCCGAGTCCTGGCTTCCTGTACATCTGACCAACTGACTGTGAATCAAGGTTCCCACCATTCCTTGTTCGGGTGTGATAATTTGGTATAATGGCTCACAGAACTCAGGAAAGTACTGTCCTTACTATTATTGGTTTATTATAAGGGCTACAACTCAGGAAAAGTCCGATAAAGGACATGCATAGAGCAAGGTATCGGGGGAGGGGCGCGGAGCTTCCGTGCCCTCCTGGGTACGCCCCCTGCTCACCTCAGTGTGTTCACTAACTGCAAAGGCTCCCACCTCTGGGTGCTGGGTTCATTCCCTGTTTGCCCAAAGACGTGGGGCACCCGGGCCCGGCTGCAGCCACCTAGTGTTGGGTGTTCGTCTGTGGGGTGCCTGACAGCTCCAACAGAGGACTCCTGTGTCCCCCTGCCTTAGACTCTGACCACAAATGAACTTCATTGTTTGTCCCATCAGGGCTTTGGGGGACGCTGTCTTCATGATGGTTCAGGGCCAGGGCTCTCCCTGTACGGTGGCTCTGCCTGTGCTCAGGGCCTCTGGTCCTCCCCCGGGTCTCTGCATCTTTGCCACACCAGCTCTCCGATGTGCCCGCTCGGAGCTGACCCACTTCCCTGCCTTCACACTCTGCTGAGCAGAAAACTCCATCCCCGGGCCCCGTTCCAGCACAGTGGGGTTTGAGACACGTGGTCCAGCTGTGAGCCCGGGAGGAGGAAATACCCGTGGAGCGCTGATGCCTCTGTCACATCCTCCCTGCCCTCTGCAACCAAGGGTTCATGCGTCGGAGTCCCCACCTGGGTCCTCAGCACCCAGCCACCCCCCACCCGTATCCGGGCACCTGTGGCACAGCGGAGGCGTCAGGCATGAGGACACAGTTCCACAGCCGGCCACGCGTGGGGCCGATCCCACGACTCGTCATGCCTCAGTGCCTTCCTCGGTGAGATGAGCATAACTATCCCTACAGATCACGGTGGCTCGTTTATTGACTCGTGTGGGGGGCAGCAGCGGCCGCGACCCCCCTGGAGAAGCCCGGCTCTGTAATTTGAGCATCATTTCAGGCTGGTTCTCTGGTCTCCTGGGGGTTCCATGCATGTACCTAATACATTCCCTTACTGGTGAAACTATCTGGAAAGGGTTCTGTTTAGTTGGCATTGCCCCCAGGATTGCATTATGACCACCCCCCGACACACGGAGCACCTGCCGTGTGCTGGGCTCCTGGGATATACTAATGGCAAGGCCTGGCCGTGCAGCAGACCTTGGCCTGGCTTGGGGGTCAGACAGGGGCCAGACACGTGCAGTGGTGTGTCAGGCGTGCTGTGGTGAGGCCACGTAAGGCTCACTGGGGACTCTGAGGAACAAGAGTGCAAATCTGCTCTAGGGTTCAGGGAAGGCTTTGCACAGGAAGTGACTGTTAACTGCAAGGGAAGGTGTTTTCCAGAACAGGGAAGGAAGGTCGTTATCAGCAGAGGAGACGACATACACAGAAGTCCCCGTGTTGTGAGTGAACAGGACATACTCGTGAAAGATCTGGGGGATAACTGGAGTGTAAACCATGATGTGGGGAGGATTGGGAACTGAGGCTGGACAGGCAGACTGAGGACAGGTCCAGGGGATCTTTTTTTTTGTTTGTTTTTTTAAACATCTTTATTGGAGTATAATTGCTTTACAGTGGTGTGTTAGTTTCTGCATTCAAGGGGATCTTTGACCATGAAGTTTGAACTTTATCAAAGCGGCGTTGAGAATCCACTGAAGGAATATAAATAGGGAGGTGGTATCACCAGACTGTGTTTTAGAAATCTCTCTCTAGTAGCACTAAGGAGTATGGATTGGAGGGGTCAACAGACCACTTGTGAGACTCTTGTAATAATCTGGATTTAAAAAGTGCTATTGTACAGATCAATGATGCCTAGGTGCGTGAAGCAGCTTTTAAACTGCTTAGAAAGTGTATTAATTATTATAGTAACAGCAGGTGATAACAGCCGTTGAGCTTCTACAGGGTTTCAGGCATCGTGTGAAGCACTTGCCGGGTATTACTGCTTTTACCTAACCTCTGTGTCTCAACTTCCTCACCTGTGAAATGGCGAGAAGAATAATACTGACTTCAAGTTGTGGTGATAACATGGCTTAGATATGATATAAAGAGCTTCTATAAAGAGCTTCGAATGATCCCTAGCCCAGGTAGCCTTTAATAAAGGCTGGGGTGACCACAGTCCTAGGAGGTAGGATGCCATGGTTGAATTTCATAGGTAGGAGAGCTGAGGTTTGCAAGACCACTCAGGTTATATGGGGCAGCTCCAGGGTTCAGAGCTAGACTCTCATGGCTGTTGACTGCAGGCTCTCAGCTAGTACATGACCCCTGTGGTCATTGTCAGTGTCATGATGACTCAAAGATCTGAGTGAGAGGCAGGTGCATGACCAAGGTGACTCCTAGGGACATCCCCATTGCTGAACAAAGGATGCCTGCAAGGAGCTGGCTGCCACTCCCACAGGTCAGCCCCCTCCTACTCCCGGAGTGTCTGGGGGGTTCCCATTGGGTTTCTGGGTCATAGCACCAGTTTGGCTTGAGCTCAGTAGCTCCATCTAGGTGGTACGGCCACTGATCCAGCCTAGAACCCACCCAAGGAAGGTATGAATCTTCTTCCCAGTTCCAGGGCCAGCAGGGGGTATCTTAACAGGCAGGATTGTCTGATCAGAGCTTCCCATCTCCCTTGGAGAGGGCCGCATTCGGAGGATTCTGGATTCTTCTCATAGGCTGGGTGAGACTCATCTCTGCCAGCTTGGAGCAGTGGAAACCCTGGCAGCCCAGAGAACTGTTGACTGGGGGCAGTGAAGCCAGGCTCCATGAATTTTTGATCGACTCCCCTCCTGAAGATACCAGCGTGCCCTTGAAGGTGGATAATTGAAATTCAGATTTAGATATTCTGTTACTTGGCGATATTCCTTATGAGGCTGCTTTGCGTTTCCTGGTGACTTGGTTGCAGCTTTAGTGACTCCATCATGGAGAAATATATTGATTTGTCAGGGTGGTGTCAGGGGCGCTGCTCTGATGAAGATTGATTTATCTCTGTCTGTGCAGCTTGTGTTTTTAATTCGTCTTTGCCTCCAGCAAGGCGTGGGATGGGGGTGTGTGCATGTGAGGAAGGCACCTCCGCTCTCCGGACCCTGTTCACCACCAGACACTGTAAATAAAGCTCAGGGTGCAGCCCTGGCTCCGGTTTTATGTTCTGTGCTGAGGAGATAAAATAGCTCCTCATTTGCCTCTTGCTGGTGTTGATAATATTTGTGTTCATTCTTCCCCTCCCCTGACACAGACACCCATAGCTGGATGTGACGGATGGGAAGCATAACTCCCTCAACCATGGGAGAATGGCTCTCTCTCTCTCTAGACAAGAAGCAAGTCGATATTGAAGTGACAGGTGGAACTAGAGAGGTTTCCATTTGCATTCTGATGAAGTGCGGGGAATAAATTTTTTTAACATCTTTATTGGAGTATAATTGCTTTACAATGGTGTGTTAGTCTCTGCTTTATAACGAAGTGAATCAGCTATACATATACATATATCTGTATCCCCATATCCCCTCCCTCTTGCGTCTCCCTCCCACCCTCCCTATCCCACCCCTCTAGGTGGTCACAAAGCACTGAGCTGATCTCCCTGTGCTATGCGGCTGCTTCCCACTAGCTATCTATTTTACATTTGGTAGTGTATATATGTCCATGCCACTCTCTCACTTCGTCCCAGTTTACCCTTCCCCCTCCCCGTGTCCTCAAGTCCATTCTCTATGTCTGCGTCTTTATTCCTGTCCTGCCCCTAGGTTCTTCATAACCAATATTTTTTTCATAGATTCAATATATATGTGTTAGCATACGGTATTTGTTTTTCTCTTTCTGACTTACTTCATACCCATAGTGGCTGTATCAGTTTACATTCCCACCAACAGTGCAGGAGGGTTCCCTTTTCTCCACACCCTCTCCAGCATTTATTGTTTGTAGACTTTTTGATGATGGCCATTCTGACTGGTATGAGGTGATACCTCATTGTAGTTTTGATTTGAATTTCTCTAATGATTAGTGATGTTGAGCATTCTTTCATGTGTTTGTTGGCTATCTGTATGTCTTCTTTGGAAAACTGTCTATTTAGGTCTTCTGCCCATTTTTGGATTGGGTTGTTTGTTTTTTTTGATATTGAGCTGTATGACCTGCTTGTAAATTTTGGAGATTAATCCTTTGTCTGCTTCATTTGCAAATATTTTCTCCCATTCTGAGGGTTGTCTTTTCATCTTGTTTATGGTTTCCTTTGCTGTACAAAAGCTTTGAAGTTTCATTAGGTCCCATTCGTTTATTTTTGTTTTTATTTCCATTACTCTAGGAGGTGGGTCAAAAAGGACCTTGCTGTGATTGATGTCATGGAGTGTTCTGCCTGTGTTTTCCTCTAAGAGTTTGATAGTGTCTGGCCTTACATTTAGGTCTTCAATCCATTTGGAGTTTATTTTTGTGTATGGTGTTAGAGAGTGTTCTAATTTCATACTTTTACATGTAGCTGTCCAGTTTTCCCAGCACCACTTATTGAAGAGGCTGTCTTTTCTCCACTGTATATTCTTGCCTCCTTTATCAAAGGGGAATAACTTTTAGTTGTGAGATTTCTCCAATGTTTACAGGCTTATCCCTTCATTAATCCTGGCCAGTGTGAAGGAGTCTGGATGCTTGACCTAGACCCTCTCCTCTGCTGCTGTGTAGCTGCATGTGCTGGGCAGTGATTTCATCTCTCCGAGAGTCAGCCTCCTTGATCATAATGGAAAGATAGTGATGCTAAGATTGGTGGGAGGAGGAAAGGAAATGACGCCTGTGAGTTCTTAGCACATTGCCTGGCCCCACACAATAAAAACAAGAGTTGAAAGTCAATAAGTAAAATAAATAAAATAAAATGGGATCATTTATGTGTTGGGCCCCCGCTCGGTGATCTTGTTGGCTTTGGTGAGAGATGGTGCCAGCACCCAAAGAGCTCAGTCTAGTGATAGAAATGTGCTGGGTCGAGGTGACCCCCATGAAAGTGCAGAGAGGAGCATCCTATTTAGAGTTGGGGGGGGGAAGGTTAGAGAGGACTTCCTGGAGGAGGTGATAACTGAGCTCATTTGGAAGTAGGAGTAAAAGTTGGCTAAGGAAAGAAGAGGAGCAAGGTTGAAGGTGGGGCAATAGTATGGGAAGACCCTTATCGTACGGACAAGTCATTTGATGTTGGAATATTCCAGTAGGCTTGGAACAAAGAGGGCACATGAGTTTGGGGGCAGGAGATGATTCCAGGATGTTGACTGCAATCCCTCATTGTGAAGGGTCTTGAGCTAAGCAGAGATGACAAACACATTTGTCAATGTCCTGAAGACTCAGAGGCACCATTACAGGGGTTTAGTCAGGGAAAAACATGATCAAATCGACACTTTGGAAAGATCTCTCCAACTGCAGGGTGGATGACGGATTGGAGGGACACTTACTTGATGGAACCTGTAACAGGAACACCTGCCTGAAGGCCTTTGTAATAATCCAGGTATATAGAGAGGAAAGACTAAACTAAGGGTGTGATGGTTGGAATAAGTCAGAGAAGGCAGATAGGAGACAGGAGGGAGAAGGTGTTGTTGGGATAAAGCTGGCTCTGGGGCTGAAAAGGTAGAGGAGGCCAAGTCATCCTCCAGTGGCTGTGTTAGTTTCCTAGGGGTAACATAACAAAGTCCTCTATACTGGGTGGTTTGAAACAGAAATTTATTTTCTGGGTTCTAGAGGCTAGAAGTCCCAAATCAAATGTTGGAAGGGCCATGCTTCCTCTGTAATCTGTAGGGAAGAACCCTTCCTTGCCTCTCCTAGCAAGGAGGTTTACCAGAATTCCTTGGCTTCGCTTGGCTCAAAGGTGATCACTCCAGTCTCTGTCTCCATCGTCACATGGCCATCTTCTCCCTGTGTATTTCTCCTGTTCTTTTAGGGACATCAGTCGTATTGGATTAGGGTCCCACCCTATGCCACGATGACCTTGTCTTAACTAATAACATCTGCAATGATACTATTTCCAAATAAAGTCACAGTGGAGGTGTTGGGTTTTAGAACCTCAACCTATTTTGAGGGGAGACACAATTCAACCCACAACAGTCCACCGTCTGGCCCCCGAAATTGTTATCCTTTCCACATGAAAAATACATTCACCCTAACCCCAACACCCTCAAGAGTCTTAACCATTCCAGCATTAACTCGAAGTCCAAAATCTCATCTAAATGAAACGTGTGTGTGCACACGTACATAGACACACACACACACAATACTGTGTCAGATTTCCACTGAGCTGGAAGGAGCAGGTGGCAGGTGGGAGAGGTAGGAAGACTGAGGAGTTGTTTTTTTTTTTGTTTTTTTTTTTCTTTGCGGAACGTGGGCCTCTCACTGCTGTGGCCTCTCCCGTTGCGGAGCACAGGCTCCGGACGCGCAGGCTCAGTGGCCATGGCTCATGGGCCCAGCTGCACCGTGGCATGTGGGATCCTCCCAGACCGGGGCACGAACCCGTGTCCTCTGCATCGGCAGGTGGACTCTCAACCACTGCGCCACCAGGGAAGCCCAAGACTGAGGAGTTTTCGTTTCAGTTGTCGAGTTAATAGCTCTCATGAGACACGAAGTGGAAGCCGGGTACTGCATATTCTTATAGATAGTTGGGTACTGTATATTCTTGTAGGAAGTTGGATACCACATACTCTTGTAGGTAGCTGGATACCACATGTTCTCGTAACTTTGTTATCTATTTCTCCCACAATTACCACCAGAGGAGACCCCAAGAAACCTTATGACAAAAACTGTAATTGCTCTGGGGGCAGGAGTGCACAGGAAGTCATGCGAGGCAGAAGTGAGGTTGCCTCCTGTTCTGAGGTGGATCTGGAGAAGAGGGAAAGGTGGATGGAATGACGATGGGCCATGGCAGTGAAAGCATGGAGTATCAGTTCCCCCGTTCACTGGATATTGTTTCTTAGTGCTCACCTTATGTCGGGTACCCTGGGGGACTTTAAGATGCACCTGCCACAGATGCCATCCTCCAGCAGCTTACAGTCATGATGGGATTTGTGGCCGGACAGGAACCAATAGTCCACAAACAGTTGTACGGTAAGGTAAAACGTGTTGACTACCAGAAGTGATAAATTGCTGTGGGAATTCATAGAGAGCAGAAGTGATCTCTTCTAGGAGTGTGTGTGAGTGTGTGTATACATGCGTAGGAGGAGGGCGGGGGGATTCAAAGAGGAATTTATTCTAGAGCTGGGCTTGGAAGAATGAGTTATATTTGGCCATGTGTTGCTGGGGTCAGGGGGGCTCGTTTTGCAGGCACACAGGAGAAATGAGGAGGTTATCTAAGCAGTATCCTGGGAATGTAAAACATTTAAGTTAAGTATCAAAGTTGGACTGCATATATTTTGGCATAAAAAATCAGGCTAACAAAGCAGTGTTTTTTATTTACATAACTTGATGCTCACAATAATGTTATGTAGGAGAGGATCTTGTTATTCCCATTTTCAGATGAGAAAATAGAGGCTCAGGAGAATTGAGCAGCATGTCAAGCTCACACAGTTAGTAAAAGGCAGAGCTGGGACTCCAACCAATGTCCTTTGACTCTAAAGCCCGTGGTCCTTCTACTGTGTCTGCTTTTATTACTCCTCTCCGATTTGTCAACACCCTGATTCAAACTTGCTTCCGCAGGAAAACTAGCCCAGAAGGAATTCTATAGGGTTGATTACGGGGGCCAAGACGAGGGAAGTAGACGGAGGGCAGCTTATAGGGTGAATCTTTTTCTGATTCTAAGCGAAACATCTTTCCTGCCACGGATCCTCTCGCCCCCAGCGTGAAGGCTGTGGAATGGGCAAGAGTAATTTTCTGCCTAATACAGTCCCATAGAAGATCACTGGGCTGTCAGCACTGTGGATACGGCCAGGGTAGCACTGATGCCTGTCCATGCTCAAGGTCACTTCAGGCTGCTCCGTAATTTGGGGCTTGGACGGCACGACCTTAGAGCATCCATTCCCCGCATTGAAGCGAAACAGTCTCGACGTCTCACAGGGCATCTGCAGAGAAGAGTCAGGATCCAGAGGAGTAAGGACACACCTCACCTGCATTCAGAGGAGGCGGTGGCTCAGCCTCCAGGTCAGACGGTCTTGCTCTGTTTCCTGACCCTGACTGGCATCCTTTCCAGGACAGAGGACCTGGCCAGACACCCATGAGCAATCATCACAAATCCATCCCACATCCAGGAACTTGGCCAAATGCTCATCCTGCTGACAGTGGCCAGGAGCCTGGTCTATGTGTCTAAAGGGCAGTAGTGCTTTATGACTGCATTACATCAACCTTGATGGGATCTTCTGGAAGAAGCCTAGGCACAGGAAGCTGCAGGAAATTGGTCCTTGTCTGCTGAAGAGGTCTCCACACATCATCATCATCATCATGATGTTTTTAAAAAAAGGAAAAAGAAAAAAGTATACTACTAACAGTAACAACATTCCTTGGTGAGTTCTTACTATGTACCTGATACTGTTCTGAACCTCTTACATTCATTAACTCATTTAATCCCCTGGTACCTTATGAGGTGGATACTATTAGTGTACACATTTAAAAACATTTATTTATTTATTTGTTTGTTTATTTATTTATGGCTGCATTGGGTCTTGGTTGCTGTGCGGGCTTTCTCTTGTGTCGAGCGGGGCCAACTCTTTGTTGCAGTGTGCGGGCTTCTCATTGCGGTGGCTTCTCTTGTTGTTGAAGCACAGGCTCTAGGCACGTGGGCTTCAGTAGTTGTGGTGCGCAGGCTCAGTAGTTGTGGCTCACGGGCTCAGTTGCTCCACGGCATGTGGGATCTTCCAGGATCAGGGATTGAACCCATGTCCGCTGCATTGGCAGGCGGATTCTTAACTGCTGTGCCACCAGGGAGGTCCAAGTGTACCCATTTTATAGACAATAACTGAGGCTTAAGGGAGATTAAATAAACTGCCTAAGATTACGCAGTCTGTTAGTGGTGGGGGGAAGATTTGAACAGAACTGCCTGATCCTGGAGCATATGCTCTTAACCACTGTTCTGTGCTTCCTCACCATGACATCCAGCATGACTCAGGGGAGCTCCAGCCTGTAGCCAAAGGAAGGGTCCTTAAGCTTAATGGGAACTCTCTCAGGTCCTGGCTAAGACATTGCATTAGAGGGTGTCATTCAAGGGCACTGCGGAACTTTTTTTCATTCCAAGGCCCAGGCAGAGTAATGTCCTTGAAGCTGATGGGAGATGTACCCCTTGTTGTTATTTATCTAACCTCTTGTGGAATCTGCTCCTCCCTCTATGTTCTCAATCTTGGTTAATGATGACATTATCCAGTCGACCTGATCTCCAAAACCAGAAACCTCAGAGTCATCTGCAGCTCCTCCCTCCTCTTCAGGGCCCCTCCTCCATACAATCTATCATCAGTCCTGCAAGTTCTATCTGACACACGTATCTGGAATCCAGCCTTTCTTCTCTCCACCCCCCGTCAGTCCTGCAAGTTCTATCTAACACACGTATCTGGAATCCAGCCTTTCTTCTCTCCACCCCCCACAGCTACTCTCTGAGCATCTTCTGTCGAGATGATTGCAGTCACTCCTCTTTAGCTAAAGCTCCTTAACTAAGGTTCTTCCCAAATTGGACCTAAATTCCTTAGGTGTCCCCTTCTGCCACTACACTCTACTAGCCCCAAGTTTCAGGTACTCTTGTTCCCTGAAAATGATGTGCCTGACCACGACTCTCAGTCTTTCACAATCTGTTCTCTCTATTTCAAATATCTTTCTTCTGTTGCAACACTGGGAAAACTCCTATTCATCTCTCAAAGCCCCAGTCATATGCTACTTCCTCTGGTAGCCCTCTGGATTCCTCTACTCCTGGGGAATGCTCCCCACTCCCTCCTCTGTGCTCTGGCTTCCCTTACTCATATGTTTGGCTAACACAGACTGGGCTCTTCTAGAATATGTCTGCTGACATCTCTCTCTTCCACTAGAGATAGGACCTCATTCATCTTTCTCTCCTCTGCCTCTAGTATAGTGCTTAGACCATAATATATGTTAAGGAAAGAGCTGTTGAATAAGTGGATAAAAAAAACCTGACAGATTGATGGGTCACATTGCATCCAATTGATACACACACACACACACACACACACACACACACACACACACACACACACACACACACACACACACACATTTGCAAAAGGTATTGGAATAGAATCTCCTGAAATTAGCTTAGTAAATAATGAATCCTGGTTACTGCCCAGAGGTCTGCATCCCTCACCAAAACACTCCATGGAAAATATTGCCCTGTGGGTGAGACACACTAACAATAATTGTGAGCTTGTAGATGGCATCTTTTAAGCCCCACCTCAAAGGAGGAAGCAGGTGGTGGAGGGAGAGAGAGAGGGGGGCAGCAGCTATTTCAGAGCCTTCATGAAATCTGCTTGGTAAGAAATAAATTAAAATGCCACCACCAGCATCACAGCCACCCCCTGACTGCAGTGTAAGATTTCTTTAACACCTTAGCAGACAAACTCCCCCATGGGAGGAATCATACTGCCTCACTGGCCCACACTGGGTGTAAATCGCTGATGTAAGAAGCAGGCTTCTCTAAGGAGGATGGCGAATCCTCATGGTGGGGAGTGGAAAACCCATTCTGAGCCCCTGTGTGCTCCCAGCACCGTTGCCAGGGCCTCTCTGTTGCCTTCCTTAATCATTGTAGCTACCTGGACAGGGATACATCCTTGTTCCCATCATGCAGATCGTAAAACAGAGGCTCAGAGAGGGAAAGGCATTTGTCTGACACCACACATCCTGGGAGAACAAGGATTCAAAGCCAGGTTAATGTGATTCTAAAGTTGGTCACTTTTCACCTCATCTGCTGGATCAGGAGGGAGGAAGGGGCTCAGGGGCCTCGGAGTCAAACAGCTTTCCCTGTGACTTTGCCAAGAGTCATCTGCGCACTCAACATGCTCTTGCACCAAGTGGTTTGGTGCTGACCTCAGGGTGCTCTACTTCTGTCTCACACGATTTCCTGCCCTCCTTGGGTTTGTGTCTCTAGTGCTGGTCTTCAAAATCCATATGGAATGAATCCCATCAGCCTTCTCCCCATTATCTCCTGCAAAATTGTTCTATGTGCGTGGAATATGTTTTCATGCATATACCTATATGTGCTGCTTGAGCTATATTAATATAAACATAGATTCCTGAATAGAGAGGGTTGGTCCAAGCGACATCTGAAATGCGGTATTTACAGCTTGTTAAATTCTAGATGTCACAATCTGAAGGGAACGCTGTCCAGATGAGAGGAACCAAGATAGGGTAGGTAGGGCAGTTCTGGGAACAAAGCCATATGAGGAAGATTTGAAGGAAGCAGAAATGTTCAGCCTGGAGAGACTTGCAAATATTAGAGCAGCTCCAAGTGAGACAGCATAAAAGTTAAGGAGACAAAGATTTCTAGCCAATGGATTAATCAATCAATGAAAAACAATTTGAGCGATCAATGAGTGGCCTTCACACATTCAATATGTATTAGGAATCTCCTGGTCTCTGGACTCAGCACTAGAGCCTCATATGAAATGGCTTTTTTGGATGGCAGGAAGCTTCCAGTCACAGGAAGAGCCCAAGCAGGAGCTGAATGGTTACCCCACATGGGCAATATTAAGGGGATTCCAGCACTAAACGGATGATTGGAAAAGATGAGTTCTAGTGTATTGCAATTCAGTACAGTAAAGAGAGGTGCAGTCATCTCTGTACCATCCAAAATACCCAATGCAGGGCATCGCATGCTGTAATCGTTAATTGATTGCCGGTGCAGTGCATGACTACTAGCCACATAGCCACATAGCCACAGTGTGTAGTGGGGTAACCGAGCTAGCATCCCAAGAGAACCAAGGGAGAAGAGAGCTGAAATGAAAGCAGAATGGATTTGGCTTGAATTAATGTGCTGACCGCAAGCGGACTTGTCACTGAAATGAGTATGTGAGGGGAAGCTGTCTGTCTGTCCTCAGTGATTCTTTGAAATCTCTTAGGTGCCCAGTTCTACAAAGCAATAATCGTAGGGTGTACATTGTGTTCATGAGGCATAGCCCTGGGCTGTAAAATCAGAGTTGGACAGAAGTATTCAGATTGTCCTGATAACTGTGGGGCTTTGCTCTCCTAACCTGCTCTCCTGCTCCCTAACCTCTGGCCTCCTCCTTTGGCTCACAGCTCTCAGCCGTGCTCAGTGCTTTTCCCAGGGGAGGGGTGTTGGCTGGGCCTGTACCTCCACTCTTTGGATCACAGGCTGAATCTGTCACCCATTTCTCAGGATGCTTGATCTCCTGGTTGGTTGGTTTGTTTGTTTTGACTCCATGAACCCTCACTGTCCTCAACACAGAAACATTGTTCTGGGGAAAAGAACATTGCTTATGGGCCAGGCACTGGGCTAGTTATAGTCTACACCAGGCACCCAACTCACTTTTAGCCCCCCCCACAAAAAAAACCTTTTCTGCAGATGAAGGTCTAAGAACTTAGGAAAGTTGCCCAAAACACACAGCAAGTGAGTGGCAATGTCAGGTTCAATCCGTGTGTGTGTGTGTGTGTGTGTGTGTGTGTGTGTGTGTGTGTGTGTGTGTGTGTCCTGACTCCAACTCCTATGTTCTTCCTGCTCCTTGGGAAGAAGGGATCACCCCAGGCAGCAGCCCCTCTCCCTGCCCTCCCAGCCCGGCCACGGCTTCCTTGCTTGCGTTGAGAGAGGACAGAATATACTGTCTTGCGAATTGGTGGATGCCCACTGTGCCTTTTTTTGCTGGGAGCCAAGAGCTGTTCTAAGTGCAGCCCTTTAAAGCACTGTTCCCAATCCTGGCACCAGATTTGTTTCATTGAACTTGGTTCAGGCAAGAAGGAGCAGAGAGCTTAGACAACGGTACTGCCAATTTCTTCTTGATCTGAGAGCATCTGCCCAAGGGAACACTGTGTTCTGAGGAGCCCCAGGAACAAGCATCACAGCCGAGTGAGAAATTCCACCTTCTGACTATCTTTCACGTCTCCTCAGAGGTCCTAGTTCCTTGCCTGTAGGAAGTGCCCAACAAATAGATGATTAATGCCAGTCTGAAGCCTCAGTTTCCTCATCTTTAAAATGATGGGTAACTATCTTCCTGGTAGGTGGTGAGTATCAAATCGACAAGCTCATGCTACTCTTATGGGATTGATACTTGGTAACGCTTTGATAATATTTTTCTCTGTTCACCCCACCACTCTCGCATCCCTTACCCCCCCACCCCCACCCCGGGCCGTGGCTGGAAGCAGGTAGCACATCTCCTGGGGGGAGCAGATTGTTCAGTCCAGCCAAGGAGTCACCAGCCACTATGCACTTAGGGCCTGTGGCTCAGAGCCCAGGTGAAGATTCAACAGCCAGGGTGCTGCAGGTCAGGGTCGCCAGAACCCACCCATGCTTGTTTAGCTCATGGTGAAGTTTGTTTCCTTTCTGATGCCTCCCACTCTCTCCCCTTCCCCAGTCCCTTGACCCTGCATCTGAGTTTGGAAATAGGGACAGGACAGAGAGCAAGCTTAAGTTTAGAGAGCACAGTTGCACAGCCGCTAACACCGTGTAGAAGCATTAATAGGTCTCGTCCTGTAGAATGTCTCCTGTTCTCTTAGCAATATTGAAGCTGGGGGAATCCTCCCCCAACAGCCCCACAGACAAGAGCTTACAGTGCCTCATAAAGTGAGGACATTCATTGTAAGAAGCTTCAGGGAGCCTCACTGCCTAGTCTGTAACAAGGTCTTATCTTGTAAATGCCCAGAGGACTAGGGCAGGGTTAGTTTCACACGTGGACTTCACTGCAGAGCCCAGGGATTAATATATAATGCATTCAGCACCAGTGAATCATCGGATCTGTGGCTGGTTTGAGCTGAGAATGACACTGGCCCGGAGTGAATTCACGTATTTACTCCCCTCCCTTGGCTGCCCTGTGAGCACGCATACGTGTGTGGGCTGAAAGATCACTTCCTGTTCAGGGGTGTCTTGCTTCAGAAAACATACAGGAAAGTTTGGAGGGGGTGGAAGCTTAAGTAGGACCATCATTTTAATTTATTTTTATTTTTCGTTAATGAATTTATCATGGATGATATTTTTGTTAATGGATTTATCATGGTAGGCTCTGTTTACATGTGTTTTAATTTATTTAACTTGCACTCTGACCTTGTGGAGTTACAATTGTTATCACTATTTTACCAGTGAAAAAGACTGAGGCTCACAGACTATACATAAGTTGCTCAGTTTCACAAATTTAGAATATGGAAGAGCTAGTATTCAAATTCTGGTCTTTTCCATTCTGAATATATTATTCTTCCCACCCAAACTAGTGCCTGTCTTGAAATACAACTTCATAACAATAATGGATATTTTGAGAAATTACATTTAGTTACTAATATCTTTAAAAAGTCTTTTATTTTCCAAGCTCCCAGGAGCAATTTTTCCTTATGGATATGCATTTTAATATAGTTATAATCATTACATAGGAATACTTTTATGTTCTTTTCTCTTAATGTTGTATGATATACTTTTCCTGATACTGCTAAATAATCTTTAAAACTGTCATTTATAAAAAGGCAAAATAATCCATTGGGTTAATTTCCCATAGTTTACTAAAACATTCTCCTGTTACGAGCCACTTCACCTTTTCTCACATTTTGCTATGATGAGTAATGCTGCAGTGAAGATGTTCATGCGTAGACCTCCTCTCAAAGCAGTATTTTATAGAGGAAGAAGCAGGGTTGGACTCAGGCGGACTGGGTTTGGATGCAGTTTCTCCCTCATAATAATGCTGCAGCATCAGATAAGTCATTAGCCCTTGTTCTGAGTTCCTCATCTATAAAATGGGAATAAGGATACGTGTCAAAAGATTGATATGCAGGATTAGTAGCACAATGACTATAAGCGTGCCTAGCCCAGGACAGATATGTAATCAATTTTAGCCCCACTCTCCTCCTTGGAAAACCCCATGGGTAGAATGTCAGAGTACATATGCTTTTGTGAGTTTTGGTGCCTTCTGCAAAATTCCTTTTCAGCAGGGTTAGAATGACTTATGCTGCCACCAGCATGTAGGAAAGTACTTTTCACCACAAGCTCACAAGCAATTGGTTTTATTATTTTTGGTGCTTGTGGTTTTGAAAGGGTAACAAGCTAGGACTAAAAATCAGCTCTGAGCCAAGACATGGAAACAACCTAAATGTCCACTGATGGACGAATGGATAAAGAAGATGTGGTACCTATATACAATGGAATACTACTCAGACATAAAAAAGAATGAAATAATGCCATTTGTAGCAACATGAATGGAACTAGAGATTATCATACTAAGTGAAGTAAGTCAGACAGAGAAAGACAAATACCATATGATATCACTTATATGTGGAATCTAAAGTATGACACAAATGAACTCGTCTACAAAACAGAAACAGACTCACAGACACACAGAACACACTTGTGGTTGCCAGGGGGGAGGTGGAGTCGGGGAGGGACGGACTGGGAGTTTGGGATTAGCAGAAGCAAACTATTAAATAGAGAATGGATAAACAACAAGGTCCTGCTGTATAGCACAGGGAACTATTCAACGATCCTGTGATAAACTGTAATGGAAAAGAATACAAAAAAGAATGTATATATATGTATGTATAACTGAATCACTTTGCTGTACACCAGAAATTAACACAGCATTGTAAATCAACTATACAATTAAAAAATCAGCAATTAAAAAAATCAGCTCTGGGGCCTCCCTGGTGGTGCAGTGGTTGAGAGTCTGCCTGCCGATGCAGGGGACACGGGTTCGTGCCCCGGTCCGGGAAGATCCCACATGCCGCAGAGCGGCTGGGCCTGTGAGCCATGGCCGCTGAGCCTGCGCGCCTGGAGCCTGTGCTCCACAACGGGAGAGGCCACAGCAGTGAGAGGCCCACGTACCAGAAAATAAAATGAAATAAAATAAAAAATCAGCTCTGTGCTCTTTACTTGTGAAGATGCTGGACGTTACAGTCACAGAAATGAGTCCCAAAGCTTTTGAAAGGCAAAGACTGTTTAGTGGCCAGCAAGGCTCATATGTAAGTCTTCTATGACTAACCAAATCCCCTTGAACCAAGTGACTGATGTGATAGAATGTATTCTTGACAGGAAATATTATCTGACTGAGCATGGGTGCCTGGTAGACAACGTAAAACCTTCTTAACTGATGATTTTTTTTTTTTTTTAAAGAGGGTTTGTCATCAGATAAGGGAGCTTAACAAGATCCTCTCCCAAATTGGATTTGACACGTGCCTGGCACTCGGACAGCTGAGCCCTCCCTCCCCAGACAGTTCTCTGCAGCTACAGCCCAGGGCACAGGGCTCTGCCCTTCCTGCTGCTGACAGCTGCCAATCCCAGGCTAATGAGTGATCCCGAGGCAGAGGGGGCAGTGAGGCTGGGTAAGCAGGTAGGGGGGTGGTGGGCATGCAGAACTGCTGAAGCCACGGGCTAGGAAGAGCTGTGGTTTCCTGGGGCAATCAGAGAATGCAACTTTCCTAGAGTGGTTCCTGGCTATGAATTGGGCCAGTGCTCTGGGTCCTATCCTAATCTGGGTCGTGTCTTACACGGGGTGCCGGAGAGAGACAAAGGAGTGGTTGCTGAGGCTGATCTGATGCCGCATCCATTTGTTCAGGCTGTAAACCCACATCGAAAGATAAGCGCTGTTGGGGGACTGTCTCCTTAGGACATCTCTTCAGGGTTGTTCTTGATTTTCATTCATTTTAATTTGATTTTACTCAGAAAAAGATTGGGGGCCAAGGGTACATTGGGGGTGATTTACCTTGGAGGTTATATTTAGCCCAGGATGGCTCTGAAGACCTCAAGCCAAAATGTGAATTAAAAAAAAAATACTATCCCACCCCTTACACACACACACACACACACACACACACACACACACACACACACACAAATAAATTGAAACATCCTCTTAGTCATAAATCTACACAGTATCAGGATGGTTAGATAGATAGATAGAAATTTTGTGTTTTTAGTGTTAGCATACCTGAATTCATGTCTAATTCACAAGAGCACTGTGATCTAGGGCATGTCACTTAATGCATCTGAGCTTTCATTTCTCAGCTTAAAAAATGAGAGTCAAGTATGTGAATGTCTAAGGTCCCAAAGAAGAAAGCTTAGTGGCCCATGCACAAATGAAAAGGTGTAGATTTATACAGCAGTGAGTTTCCATTTAAAGCCTGTTAAATGACAGATGTGCTGTGTTTATGTGTGTGTGTGTGTGTATGTGAGTGTAACATTATCAAGTGTTGGGAAGGATGTTAATCTACATAAACTCTCATCCACTGTTGATGAAAATGTAAATTGGAAAAACTATTTATTTTGTGATCATATAAGTGAATAGTTACATGATCAGGAAAGGTGATTCTCATATCCTAAGAACCAGAAGTTTTACACTTAGCTCTGTCCTGGAACATAATGTACATAGGAGACATGCACAGGAATTCATATGATGGCATTGTTTATACATATGTAAACATATAAACAGCCTAATGGCAATCAACAGCAGAAACCAAAAATAATTTTGGTATATTTACTACAGTGGTATATGACCCAGCAGAGAAACTGAATGAACTGGAGCCAGCTTTGAGGAGCTCCCATTGATCAAATTTGAGACAATTTGAGCACCGAAATAATTACACATGGCAATGAGTGATGAGCCATGTAAAAATAGGAATTCATGAATCCACATTCATAATAGATAGATGATAGACAGATAGATAGATTCAATACGTAGATTAGACACATATATACACACACACATGAATACAGGAGAAGGGAGGCCCTTGCTTATATTACAATGCTGAGGGCTGAAGCTGGAGCTTGGAAATCATCATTTTGCAATCACCATGGTAAAGATGGGTCAGGGAAGAATCATCAGCAGATACTAAATCTGGAGGAGATTTTGCTGAGAGCAAGATATTGACATGATTTTTAAGTACCTCTCCCAGGTACTGGTTATTAGTTAAATGGAGAAAAACCAATAAGTATATACTGAAAAAACTGGCAACACCTTGATCAAAATTAACATCACCAATAAGGAATCAAAGGACATTGTGTTTCTCCAGGTGCGATCCTAAGAGTGTATGACCTTAATCTAATCATGAGGAAATACCACACATCCCCAAATGGATAACTTCCTACGCAAAGCTAGAAGGGTTATCTTCTTCAAAAATGTCATTGTCCTAAAAGACAAGGAAAGGCTGTGAAACATTCCAGATTATCTAAGGCTAAACAAACTTGACAGGAGGTAAGATCTTGTACTGCAGGAGAGAGAGAAGCTATCAAGGACCTTTTTAGATAAACTGACACAATTGGAAAATGGATGGTATATTAGTTAAAAGTAGAGCATAAATGTAAATGTGTGAATTTTATAATTGCAGTGGTTATATAAGAAAGTATTGCTTCTCCTGGAAATACACATTTAAATACTTAGGGGCATAGGTCTAAGATGTATGTAAATTACTCAAATTATACACACACACATGCAGAGAAAATGGAGAGAAATATTAACAAAGGTGAATCTTATAAAGAATATTTGGGTATTCTTTGTACTATTTCATTTTTATAGCTTTTGATCAGTGTTTATTTTTATTATTATTAATTAATATCCAAATAAATATGTGAGAGATGCAGCTAAACCAATGTTCAGAGGACCAAATGGTAGCTTTGAGTGGTTATATTATGAAGAAAGGTATACAATTATTGATCTAAATTTCCACCATAGGAGGCAAGAAAGAAAAACAAGCAAATTAACCTAAAGTAGATGGAAGGAAATAATACAGATAACAGCAGAGATCAAAGAAAATAAAAAACAGAAAAGAAAGAAAATTGGCAAAGTCAAAAAAATTTAAAGGTTAATATAATAAATTTGATAAACTCTTAAGAAGACTAAAAAAAAGGAAACACAAATTACCAATAATATCTCAACAGGAATTGAGTGACTGTTACTATAGGTCCTACAGACTTTAAAAGGATGAAAAGGAAATATTATGACAACAGATTCTACAATTCAGATGAAATGAGCAAATTCCTTGAAAAACTCAACTGACCAAAAAAGAAAAACAAAACCCAAAACTGACACAAGAAGATAAGAGAATTCTTAAAAGCTCTATACCTGTGAAAGAAATTGTATTTTTAAATTAAAACCTTCCAACAAATAAACTCTAGATCCCAATGGTTTCACAGGTGAATTCTATCAAACATTTGAGAGAAATAATACTACCTTACACAGACTGTTCCAGAAAATAGAGGAAGAAGAAACATGCCTTAACCCATTTTATGAGTTAAAACCTGCTATCAAACTATGACAAAGACATTACAAGGAAACATTTTCACTAACACAGATGCAAAAATCTTTAACAAATTATTGATAAACCTTTAGAAGTACATAAAAAGCACACTATATCATAATCAATCGAAGTTTATCCCAGAAATACAAGTTTGATTCAACACTCAAAAATTAATCAGTGTAATCTTCCAAATTAATAGGCTAAAGTAGAAAAACCATATAATCATCTTATAATAAATGGGAAAAAGCATTTAACAAGATCCAGCACTCATTTGAGACAAAGATTCTCAGCAAACTAGAATAGATATCATCTAGCAAATCAGAACACACAATCTGATAAAGGGCATCTGCAAAATACCTACAGTTAATACTTAATGATCAAGCACTGAGTGCGTTCCTTCTAAGATCAGAAAAAAGGCAAGAATGCTGAATCTTCTATTCAGTATTGTATGGAAGATCTAGCCTGTTCAATGATGCAAGACAAACAGAAAGTGTAAAGATTCAAAAGGGAGAATTTTATACTATCCGTTTCTTTATAATTATAAACAAAATTTGTATTTAATTAATTTAAAGAATTCATGTTCACAGACAGCATAATATTTTTTAAGAATACCTTAAGGCATTAACAAGGAAAACACCTAAAACAATTTAAATGGATTTACCAGTATTTCAGGATATGTGATGCATAAGCAAAAGTCAATTAGATATCTATATATTGGCAGAAAAAATTGGGAAATAAAATTAAAATTTTATTCACAACATCTTAAAAAATTATAGTTAGCAATAAATTGAAGAAAAGATATGTGAATCCTTTCTACTGGAAGCTATACAACATTGCTAAGAAAGATTTAAAAAGATGTTAAAAATGGGAGAATATACTATATTTGCGTGGTGGAAAACCCAATATTGTCAAGATGTGATCCATAGTTCACAGAATTCAAATCACAATTCCAAAAGGCTTTTTAAAAATAGAAATAGATAAGCTAATTCTAAAATTACATGGATATGTAAATGATCTTGAATAGCCAAATAATAGCACTCTTAAAAGGGAAGAACAAAGCCGGAAAACTCACACTACTTGCCTTCAAGACTTAACATAAAGCCACAGTAATTTATACAGTTTGATAACAGTTTGTTATTGGCATAAGGATAGACACATAGATAAATGCAGCCCACCAGAGGGTACATAGGCATACATGTATATGGTGAATTAATATTTGACAAAAACAAAGTAATTCAAGAGAGAAAGGGAAATCTTTTCAACACATGGTGCTAAAACCACAGGATATCTGTATGGTGAAAAAATGAGCTCAGTCCCCTCCCTCACACCACACAAAATTTAATGTTTGACGAATCTTAGACATAAGTGTAGAATTGAAGATTTTAAAGCTTTTAGAAGGTTCAAAGGGTAGACACAGATTTCTAAGACAAAATGCAGAAAACATTACCAATAAAAGAAAGACAGGGCTTCCCTGGTGGCGTAGTGGTTGAGAGTCCGCCTGCCGATGCAGGGGACGCGGGTTCGTGCCCCAGTCCGGGAAGATCCCACATGCCGCGGAGCGGCTGGGCCCGTGAGCCATGGCCGCTGAGCCTGCGCATCCGGAGCCTGTGCTCCGCAGCGGGAGAGACCACAGCAGTGAGAGGCCCGTGTACCAGAAAAAACAACAACAACAACAACAAAAAGAAAGATAAACACACAAAACCTCATTATTCATTATGAAAAACGAACAGCCAGACTTGGAGAAAATTTCCCAAAACATGTTTCTGACAAAGAGCTTCTATTCGGAATATGAAAAGAACTCTTTCAACTCAAAAATGAAATGACAACTCAATAAAAAGAGGCAAAAATCTTGAACAATGAAACATGCTTCACGGCAGGGGTTGGTGAGGATGTGCAGCAGCCGGAATGCTCACTCGTCGCTGGAGAGAGAGTCAAATGGCACAGCCACGTTGGAAAACGGTTTGCTAATTTTTCATACACTTAAAATACAACTACTAAAAAACAATGAAATAATGCCATTTGCAGCAACGTGGATGGACCTAGAGATCACCATGACTAAGTGAAGTAAGTCAGAGAAAGACAAATACCATATGATATCACTTATATGTGGAATCTAAAATATGACAAAAAGTGAACATATCTACGAAACAGAAACAGACTCACAGACACAGAGAACAGACCTGTGGTTGCCAAGGGAGTGGGGTGGGGGAGGAATAGAGTGGGAAGTTTGGATTAGCAGATGCAAACTATTATATACAGAATGGATAAACAACAAGGTCCTACAGTATAGCACAGGGAACTATATTCAATATCCTGTGATAAACCAATGGAAAAGAATCCATATGTGTATAACTGAATTACTTTGCCGTACAGCAGAAATTAGCACAACAATTGTAAATCAACTGTACGTCAAAAAACATTTTTTTAAAAAAAGAAAAAATACACCTACTGTCTGACTCATCAATTCCACTCCTTTATCCACAAAAAGGTAGTATGAAATCTTTTGTGGGTAGTATAACCCACAAAAAGGTAGTATAAAAATGTTCGTAGCAACTTTATTCACAAGAGCCAAGAATTGGAAACAGCCCATATGTTCATGACCAGGAGGATGAATCAACAAACCGTGCTATATTCGTACAATGGAATACTCCTTCGCAGTGAATGAAGCCATCTTTTGATGCATGGGACAATGTGGAAGAATCTCAGAGATGTGATGCTCCTTCCCCCCAAAAGGACACAAATGGCTGTGTACTCTGTGAGTCTATTTATATGCAATTATAGAACAGGCAGTTGTAATCTAAGGTCAAGACAGTGGTTTTCAAAGGTGCAGGAATGGTGGAAGAGAAAAAGACTGTGGGGGATATTTTCTGTAGAGACGAGAGTGTTCTCTATCTGGATAGAAATAGTGATACATGGTGGATCTATTTTTGAAAAGTGTACAGTTAAGATTATGCATTCAAATGTATGTAAATTTTATTTTAAAATAGAATTGTAAGATATAATTGAATGAGGCTGAGGTAGGGTATAGTGTCAGTACAGGTGAATCGAGAATGGCCGCACGTTGATCACTGGAGCTGGGTGATAGGCACATGGAAGTTCATTATACTAATTTTTTTAAAGATTTTTATTTATTTTTTATTGAAGTATAGTTGATTTGTAATGTGTTAATTTCTGCTGTACAGCAAAGTGATTCAGTTATATATACATTCTTTTTTATATTCTTTTCCATTATGGTTTATCACAGGATATGGAATATAGTTCCCTGTGCTACACAATAGGACCTTGATGTTTATTCATTCTCATTATACCATTCTGTTTACTTATATACATTTGAACTTTTCCATGACAAAACTGCTTTCCTTAAAAAAGCAAGCTGTGGAAGATGTACAATGTGGTATCATTCATATCAAACTTGAAAACATATAAACAGAAATACACACTGTTTATAGTATATATACTTTTGTGGGAAATGTTTAAAAAAAACATGGAAATCGTAGCACCTGATTTGAGATTAGTGGTTACCATTGGATGCCGTGAAAAGAAGGATTCAGAGGCCTTTATAATATTCTATTTATTCATTAAATTATCCTCTGTACATTTTTAGACTGAAGCATTTCACTCAAAGTGTGGGAACCATCAGGAACCTTAGCCACTAGCCTAATATCCAGAGGGGAGCGTGGGATGTTTGCTACTGTGAAAGATGTAATAATAATCTCTGCCCTGCTCTCCTTTCAGGTGAGCATTCAATAAAATGTTAAATGGAAAAAGTGCTTTGTAAACTGTAAAGTATAACAAAATGCAGAGACTTTGGGGGAAAGCTAGAGGGGCTTCCATACTTCTGTGCTCTAAGCACACTGCATTACTAGCTTGTGGGCTTCCTGAAGGAGGGGGCGTGCCATACAGGTCTCTGTGTCTCTGGTACTTAAAACAATGCCTGGCACATTTGAGATGCTCACCTGCTATTTATGGAATGAATCAATGGATGGTTCCTCCATCCCTCCCCACACCTATAAAAGGCTGTGCGGGACATCTAGGAGATGTTAGGATTGCCTTAATAAGTAATAATAAGGGCCGATGTGAATGATGTTTCAGGCATCTTACAAGGGCTTTGTTAGAATTAATTCATTTAATCGTGACAGCAATTCTATGAGGTTGGTCCTATTATTATCAACTCCATTGTATAGCTGATGACACAGAGGGACAAAAGAGTTAGATTTCTTATCCAAGGTCACACAACTAGAAGGCAAGAGACTTGACCCTAGAGCCCTTGTATTTGACTATGAGACCCAACGGCTTCTTATGATCGAGTAAGTTTGGAGGCAAGACCCCGGCTCCCAGGTGATACTGAGACACCGTGGATATAAAAGAGCCCAGCAGAGTTCTTGTTCAGGGAAGTGGGGCTTTCAGCTTAGAGGGAGAGGTGGGCAGAGGAGACACTCAGGGCGATAGACAGTCTTGGCTTCTAGGAGCCCTGCCCCCTCTCTCGGATGTGTATCCCTTTGGATGGGATACATCTCTTCTGAGTTCTGAGTTTCCATCTGTGTTGAGGTGTCTCTTTGGAGCTCTCAGCCTTCCTGGAGGACTGGAGCTCCTCTGCGCTGAGGCTGACAAAGTCTGGAGATAACCACTCCGGAGAAACAGAGGCTGCCCTGCGCCCGTTGCCAAGTGAAATGAATATGATGTGTTTTAATAATGAATGAGTGATTAATAGCAACTGCTTTGGAGAATTATGATGCCACGAGCCTTACCGTACCACGGAGCCGAGTATAAATGATGCTGGAATGCATAATCGGGATGTTAGCATCTGTTACAAACTGCATTATAAACCAGCTTCCGTAATGCCGCTCATCTACACCTCCCTGACATGTTATAACACCTCTCTTGAGAATGGATTGGGGGGAAATGTAATATCTATTAATCACTGATTGATTGAAAAAAAGAAGAATGTTAAATTAAGGTAATGTCATGCATGTCTTCTCCCTCTTCCTGCCCTGGCATTGAATTCACCCTTCGATGGCCCTATGATGACTGCGTTGCCTGTTCCGAGGGTGAGAAAATGTGGTCCAGCCAGAGGAGCCTTGCAAAGCGGGTAGCAGATATCTGGGAGCTTGAATCCATTAGTGGCTCCCCCACTGAATACAACAGGCCCCTCAAAGGCGTGCCTGTGTGATTTCGCCCCCATATGCCCCACTGGCCACACCTCCCATGCATCCAGCCTCCAGGTCTGCACTGCAGGTCACACTGACCCTTTTGCAGCCCCCTGGAGATGACAAGCTCTTTTTTGGCTGGAGCTGCTGCTCTTTCTATCACATGATCGTCCCTCCTCTGCCAGGCTAATCTCCTGCTCATCCTCTAAATCTCAGCTTAGTGTCACTTTCTCCACCAGGCTTGTCTGTTCTCCCTTACCCTGTTTTCCCCATCAGAGCATGTGTCACCCAGTAGATATGGAAATCATTTGTTTGCCATCTTCTCGGTCTACTGAGAGCCCTTGGAGAGCTTGTCTTACCCACCTCCGTCTTCCCAGAAAACAACCCAGGATGGGGCCCTGGGTAGGTGTTTCACAAAGGAAGAACTAAGCGCTCAACTGACGGAGGCCAACCTTCCAGGAGCATTTAGAGGCATCCGTGTACAGTCTCATCCTGACAGGGCTCGTTACATCTGCCTACACACTGAGCACCTACTATGTTCTCTTGTAGGTGTTGTGAACAGAGCAGCCATCAAAGCAACCCGAATCCCGCTTTTGTGGGGCTGGCATTTGGCTGGGGGACTCTTAGGGGAAGAAGCGTCACCAGCCTGTGAGCAGTTTGTCTCCCGAGGCCGTCCCCTTAGCACATTGTCCCCTCGTCCTTCAGATTCAGCCATGATCTTTAGGAAATCTTCCGTATCGTCTCTGGGGCCAAGTTAGAGTATTGCCTTGATTCTAAGATGTATGCTTTCCCACATTTCACCGTTGCCGTTTTCTTTATTTGGAATTTATACCGTTGATGTCTGAACTGTGACGTGTTCATTTCCTGTGATCTAGTTTCCTTTTCCTGCAAGCTGTTGTTGAATTGGGAAGTGCCTTGCCATCAGGGCATCTCGGTGAGGGAAGCAGGAAGTACCTGGGGGCAGTGCTTCTGGTGCTTTTTTTCCGCCGGTGGATGAGCTGCTCACCTCACCTCATTGTGTCTGTATCTTTCTCCCTCGCTGGACTGTGAATTCCTCAAGGGCAACCACGTCTCATTCAACCACAATTTTTCTTTAGCTTCGAACCTGTGCCTGACACCCACTAAGCACTCATTTCTCTTGGGGGCTAAAGCAATGCACGACATCATGGGGGAAATCTCTCCTGCTCTCCACATCATCAGATCCGGTAACTTCTATTTCCGTTTTATCCTTTCAAGTTCACCTCCAGAACCACCTCTAGAGTGGATAGCTGAGCACGGATCTATCACGTATTAGCGAGATCACCTGTACATATGAATCCTGGGGCTTCAGATTCCTGACCTGTACAATGGATCTGAGAGTGCCCACCTCCCGCAGTCTCGGGGGGAAGATACAGTGAGCTACGCATTGGATCAGTTTCCACAAACTGGGGGGCTTAACACAACAGAAGCTTATTCTTTCACGGTTCTAGAGGCCAGAAGTCAGAAATAAAGGTGTTGGCAGAGCCACGTTCCCTCCAAAGCCTGTGGAGGAGGATCCTTCATCGTCTCTCCCGGCTTCCGGTAGCCCCAGGTGTTTCTTGGCTTCTGACGGCATACCTCCAATCTCTGCCTTACCTTTACATGGCCATTTTCTCTCTTTTATAGGAACACCAGTCATATTGGATTGGGGGGCCACCTTATTCCAGTCTGACCTTATTTTAGGTTAACTAATTACAGCTGCAATGACCCTGTTTCTAAATAAGATTCTGAGTTACTGGAGGTGAGGACTTCAACCTGTTTGGGAAACACAATTCATTCCATAACACACACGGTATTTTCTAGTAAATAATCATTTCCTGCCACCCTCCCCTCCACCCCCAACTATGCCAACTCAGCCTGATGCGTATTGCTGATGTGTATTGCTGGCTATCTTTTGAGGAAAGTATGCCGTCCTTTTCTAACCAGACTGGAAGCTTTCTGAAGGCAAAGAGGTAGAAGAGGTCCTTACAGCATCTAAGAGACTGCTTGGCATAGCCTGAGGTCTCAATATGTGTTTATGGATTGCTTGGTAACAAAGAAGCAGAAAATATTGATCACGTTTTCTCCCGCACTGTTCTCTCTAAAATTCTTCCTCTGGGTCCTAAGAGGGGTGTTATCATTCCCATTTCAACTAGTCTCATCCTGTGTGAGCCGCCAGGGGAAAATGAGTATAGAGAGCTTGCATGAGGTCTGTGGTCATTCCTCTCCATCTCGACAACCAGCACTCCAACCAAGGCCACCCTGATCTCTCACCTGGGCGGCTGCAACAGTCCTGCTCCTTTTAAATCCAGTCTTTGCACTGCTCTCAGGGAGATCTTTCCGAAACACGAATTTGATGGCATCATTTTCATGAAGATTTAGTCAAGCATCCTTCTTCTGTGTGTTATTTTCTTAGGGCTGGAGACTGCACGTGCTTAGTATTCTGCCTGGGCACAATAATTGCTGGATAAATATCTGTGGAAAGTTGAATGGATGTAGCTGAAAGAGGTTTAGGCATGGAGTAAAAAAATCTCAGGTTCAAACATCTTCCACACATCAGACTTTTTACCTAAAGGCACCTAATTTTTCTGGGCTTCAATTTGCTCATCTCTAAGATAAAGGATGTAAAATGTAGATTGGTTTCAGGGTGGACTGAAACAGTGTAGGCAAAGAACCTAGTACTGTTCGTAACACATAGTAGATGTTTATGAAAAATCCTTCCTCCCCTCACAGCCGATGCCTTTCCTCTCGTGAACCCCTCCCCATCTCCAACTGCTTCCCCCATATTATCTTCACTCCTTTTCTAACTCTGTGTCTTGTTTGCCCTCCTCCTCCCCAACTCTTCCTTTGATGGGGTTCCCACCGTTCTTATTTTTTCATGATTAAGACAAAGCGTCATGGAAAACTAATTAATATTGCAGAGATGAAGGATGCAGTGTTGGCAGTCCCGGCTCTCTGCTGAGTGCAAACCACTTACAATGAAACCTGCCAGCTTGGCTATTTACAAGAAAAAGGATTTATTTTTCAACAAGAAGGAATACAACCCTTTTTTAATGCAGCCACCAGCCAGTCTTTGATGACGCTGCCAGCTTCAAACCCCAGGTGCCTGCAAAAAGGCCAAGAGGAGAGTGGATTCATGCTGAAAAGACTGACAGCATGGAATCCCTTGGTCGAAGCTGGTCTTGTCCACTGTGCCATCTGGGGCTCCAGGGCTCTGTCTACCTGGCTGCATCTTAACCTACATCCCATGGTAGCCTCTCTCGTGGCACCCTGGGTTTGGTCACTGACAGTAGGAAAGAGCCCTGGAGTAGGAGCCAGAAAGCAGCAGGACTGGAAGAAGCAAGCGATCATTCTGTGTTATGGTCCTATTTTATATACGGGGAAACTGAGGACCCAGAGTGAGATGTGAGTTATCAGTTGTTTGAGGCTGCATAGCATGGACCACACCCAGGACCTTGAACGATCAGATGTGCTTTCCTCCGGGAAATTTCTTTGTTGTTCTCACTGCACGTGGCTGCTGAATCCCTCAGAGCTATGATTACATTGAACTGTGAACTTTTGCATATCCCAGAATGAGCATCTCCAAAGCAGGAACCCTGTGCTTTTTCACTCTCTGCATTTGTAAAGCCTAGAACAGTACTATGCACCTGGTGGGGATTTAATATTTATTAAATTAATTTACTAACACATAGAGTTGTTGGCACCATGATTTCTTCTCACGTGCCTTGTGATAAAATGGGTTCAGTGGAGGAATTCCAGCCAGATGGACCTGGACTCATGGACTTTGGGAATAATTTGCAAGGTTGAGCTAAAGCACCTTACCTTTAACAATTGCTTCATGACACCAAGTCATGCTGAGCCCACACTGGCCACCTTGGGTCCCCACTCACTGTGTAGCCGTCTGCCTTGTTTTCTCCGTTTATCATCAGCAGCAGCCTGATGGGGATGTTTTGAGGATCACGTTGGATCCTATGCCTGGTGAGGAGGCATTGTAGTGCAGTGGTTAGAGGTGTCTTCGTGCTGTGCAGCCTGCCTGGCTGTGAGTTGACCCTCTGATTCAATCAGAGAATGCTATACGATGCACAGTCACTGACTGTAATTGGCACGTAGTAAATGTTAGCTAAATCTGTTATCAGATGAGGCCAAATGACTTAACCAAGGTTGCAGGTTAGTAAGTGGCAGAGGCAGGATTGCTGACAAGTCCCCTTTCTCCACGCTCAGTGGTTTTTTTCCCACTACAACCGACTATTGGACTAGAGTGCCCTCAGTTTCCCATGGCTGCATCTCAGTCTCACCCCCCCACCCTGCAAACATCAAAATTTTTCTTACCTTCTTTTTCCAAGAGCTTTTTGTGCTTTGTTCTTCTTCCTCCTGTTAATATCTGCTTTGGCGAATAGCACTGCTATCATATGCTTCAACTGTTGCATACGTTTTACAGCAAAAAGTGACCTTACCGGGGAAAGGGAGGCCACCTTCACTGCCTTCTACAGGCTGGTACTCCAGAGATGCACCGTCAGGGGTGCCTCAGGCTGGCGCACTACAGGAGGTTCCCCTGACGTGCCCCAAATGTCTGGAGGGCCCTCAGGTTCATCCTGTGGGGGGGAGACTGAATGTCTTTGCCTCTTTGAGGAGACTCCACTAGGTGATGAGAAGCAGTTCTCAGTCTGCAGAAGGGCCAGCGACTGCATGGGATTCACTGGGATTGCCACGGGACCCATAGGTGGGAGCTCGGAGCCATCTAAGTAAAGGTAAATGCAAGTTAAGTACATAAAGAATCCTGGCTATCTGGTACGCCTTCTCCATAAAGCATTAGTTCATGCAGTCTCCTAGTCAACAGATATTTAAAGGGCATTATACAATGTTCCAGGTCCTGTGCCCTAGATGAGGTGATAACATCAAATGAGTCAGACCCTCCCTACCTCTTGGCGCTGATAGTCAGGGAGGAGCTAGGGACGTGCTAGTGCAGCTGGGACCAGTCCCACAGGGCTTTGTGGGACTTGTGGCAGGTCACTTACCCAGAGCTTCCTGTCTGAAGATGGAGGACAGAGATAAGAGCTCCCAAGGGCAAACTCAAGGTGACAAGTCCCAAACCAGTTCCAGGAAACAAGGAACTGGTCAGATAACAGGAGTCTAATCACAGAGTCCAAGCAGAGTGGCTTGGATGTGGGGCAAGGGGAAAGGTGTGCGCCAGAAAGCCAAGCAAAGGAGTGATGGTTGGGATGAATGACAACATCTCCTCATTTGTACACGGAGTCAGGCTAGGGAATGTTCACAGAAGCAGTTTGTAAGAAAGAAACTATGGGAGAAACCTCTGTCTATTAACAGGACTAAGCAGATAAATTGTGATGTTCTCAAATAACAAGAGTTTCAGCAGAGAAAAGTAATCCGCCAGAGCTGCGCATGTCAGCATGGATGAATCATGCAAACATAACGTTAAATGAACAGCAAGCTGCAGAAATATATACTTGTTTTATGATACCATTTATGTAAAGTTTGGAAACATGCAAACCGATTCTAGGTATTGTTCATGTAGGAAAAGTATAAAGTCATTTGTGGGAATGATGAAGTGGAAATTCCAGATTAGGATGACTTCCAGGGGAGGGGGTGGGTGTATTCACAAAGACACACGTGGTCAGGGCGTGAGGGCTTCAGCTATATCGGCAGTGCCTTATTTCCTAACCCGGGTGGTAGATGCATGGCTGCTCATTGTATTATTATTTATGCCTTTTTTATGTGTTTCAAATATTGCATAATAACGTTTATTTAAAAAGCTGGAGTGAGTGAGGCAAATGACGTGGATTAGGAAAGGAGGGTCTACCTAGAGGGGTGGGATAGGGAGGGTGGGAGGGAGGCTCAAGAGGGAGGGGATATGAGGATGTAGGTATATGTATAGCTGATTCACTTTGTTATACAGCAGAAATTAACACACCACTGCAAAGCAATTATACTCCAATAAAGATGTAAAAAAAAAAAAGGAAAGGAGGGTCTACTTTCTACCCTTGCTGCCTCTAGTAGGTTAGGCATCAGCCTTGGGGGTCTTTCCAAAGCCTTGCTCAGAGATGTAAAACAAGATGGCTCTTATAGATCAGCTGCTGGCCAGGTCAACTCCCGCTCTGCTCTCTCCTGGTGCAATGCAATGACTTTGGAAGTGAAAAGTGGGTTAGGGCTTATGCACTCCTGGATCTCTTGAGCTTCTCTTAAGTCCCCCGACTTTCTTCCTGTAGGGAAAAGCTGTCTTGTGGCTAAAGGAGCTGGAGCCCCATTGCTACCTAGTGGTACTGCCCCTCACTGGCCACTCATCTGGCCAATGTTACTCTGCCCTCCAGTTTTCCACTGCCGACTCTGACCCTCCCCACTCATTGCCTGAGACCTTCTCCGTTGTGCTGCTTCTTGGTCTTGGCACTGGCCCCCAGCCCCAAATGTTTAACCTTTGCTCACTGCACAGGGCATGACCTCATTTTGGGGTCCTGGTGTCCAGGAATCCACCACCAACCCTGGCATATCCTGTCCACAGCTCCTCCCTGACTTGCCCCTTTCTGTCCCCACCATCACCACAGCCACAGCATAACATTGAGCTGCTCCCAACCTCCTGCCCCATGGAAGTAGAGAAGAGGAATCCCAAATGTGCTCTCTTTTCATTTGGACAGGAGGTGTACCTCTGTGGTCTCTATAGATGAGGAAACCGAGGCCCAAATAAAACCTGGTTCAAGGTCACCTAGACAATAAGGGGCAGAGCTGGGATTGTAGCCTATGTTCATCTGACCAAAAGCCCACACATACCCTTTCCTTTCCATTCGCTCCCTCTTGGATGTTGACTCGAAAGCTCCCAATGCACTTTAACCTTTCCCACTTTGTTTCGGACGTGCCATGGACGGGCTCCAGTGAACATTCCTGAACCTGTACTGCTATGCTCCTTCCCTCATTGGCTACTTTTCAGGATGCCTTTCACCGGAGAAAGAGAGGTATGGAGGAATCTGAGTCCGTTGTCTCTCTTTCCACCCTCCCGGATCTTCCCACTCCACTCCCCCCTAAAATGCCAGCAGTGCTTCTCTCACGGTGAGAAGCATCGTTAGACTCAGCGGAGACCCTTCCAGCTAGGAGCTGGTCGGCCAGGCACAGTCCTGTGAAGCTGCGACATGGTGTCTACGCCAGTGAGGCCTGAGCTGTGAGGTTAGTGAACCTAAGGACATTGTCCTGGGGGAGCTAGGACAGGCTCCCCCAGGACAATGGGCTGGGGCAGGCGGGAATGGGCTGACCTGGGAACTGCAGGGCTGAAGGGCCTGGGACAGCAGCCATAACTTCTGAGCTCTCCAGAACCGAGCATTAGAGAGTGATCTGGATGGATCACCCTGGAGCTGTGAGGTAAAGGCAGGTGGAGGCCACTGGGCAGCCGAAGAAGGGGAGAGCAGGTCTGAAGAGCTGTAAAATCAGAGTGCAGCTGAGGGGATGAAGCAAGCCATTGAGAAGAGCGGTTTGCTGTGATCTGCTCTGTGGCCAGTGGGGGCTGGGGGCCTGGGGCTGAGCAGGGATTCGAGGGAGGCATATTTGAAGGTGTGGAATCAATACTGCATTTGTCCCTTTTCAAGTCATTTCCTTCTTCTAATCAATCGAGGCGAGCTGGGGTATAGGTGCGCTTGTCGGTCTGCAAAGAGCCTTTGGCTCATCAATTTCCATAGCAAAGACAGGCGGTTTAGGGAATCGGATAATTCCTGAGCCCTTTTTAACCTCTGCACATACCTGGCGGTCACCTTGATCTTTAGAAAGCCCTTGGAATTGAGTGGAGGAGTTACTTGCAGGGCAATGCATTATTGCTCACTGTTGGGCACGTTCGTACATGTCACAGTGTGTCCTCCATGAGGGCAGGCACCGTGACTACCCTCGTCATTGCAGTCCAGCACCAAGGATGATGCCTTGCAGAGACCCGGTCCTTTGTTGGTTGAATATATGAACGAAGGTCTGCAAACTATGTGTCTGGGCTGTGGGGAGAAGGAGAAGCATGTACCCTTATACTGCTGCCTTCAAAACACTCTTCCTGTTGGAGGAGACAAGGCGTGGAGTAGAGCAAGGAGAACAGGTCTGGGGTCAAGCTGTTCTGTATGGTACACCTGGCTCAACCACTTTACCATCTCTGTGACCTGAGTGGATTACTTAACTTTTCGAAGCCTCATCTGGTAGCAGAAATGATGGTGGGAAAGGATTTAGTGAGCTAATGCATGAAGTGCTTAGCACAGGGCGCAGTATACAGCACGTGCTCAGTAAGTGGAAGCTGTTGAGGACATAGCCAATATGTGGCCAGGGTGTATCCCTGCACGGGGCAGGTGACTTCTCTGGATCAGGGACTCCCCGGCATTTGTTCAGGAGCTGGCCTGTGACAGCATTTTCCTCAGTCCAAGGCCAAAGGAGCAGAAGACGGACAATGTATAAAGCTGAGTTTATTCCATTTAAAGGACAGTCCTTTTATGTGAGACTTTCTTCCTTATTACTTTCTTTTTGGTGCGAAAATCTCTTTGTTTTGTGATATGATGATGAACTTAGAAGGTAGGCTGCAAAAAGATATCCTCACCTGGTAAAATGAAAGTTTGTGGCCAATGCTGGTCCTCCATGAAAACAAATTCTGTATGTGAAATCCCCGTGCCTAGAGACCACCAGTCTCACTGATTCTGATGACGTTCTCCTCTCTGGGAGGTGGAGTAGAGGGACAGTGTAGGGGATGGGGAGAGTAGAGGGGGCAAAGGCCTCTGTTGGCCTGGACCTAGAGAAGGCTCCCTAACGCAGCAGGAAAAACTTGAACGTGACCTTAAACATGGCAGGATTTGAGCTGGCAAATGAACGTGTACGGGCCTCCTAGGTGGAGAGTACATTTTGAGCAAAGGCCCAGGGGCAGACATGAGCCAGGTGTGATGAGGGGTTGAAATGGAGAGTGTGGGCCATGGAGAAGCAAACAAGGATCAGAAAGCCATTGGGGTTTCTTAAGCAGGGTCATGCCATTCTGAACGTGGGGTTAAGTAGGGAAGATAACTAATTTATTGAGCTCCTCTGATTATTTCTCATATTCACTGCTCCCCTGGAACTACTCCCCAATGATAAAGAAGAATAAGGAGGCTTATAGAGCTAAAACAAGGCATCAGGGATCATATCACTAGTAAGTGACAGAACTCCTGAATGCACTGAGGGTGTTCAGATTCAAGAAGTTCTGAGAACTAGAGGTTCAACTTCGATGGAAAGAGATACGGCAAATCCTGATGAGTGAAGCGTTAGGGCTTGAGAGCTGTGAGTAGGAACTCAAGTGGGAGTTAAATGATGCATTCTCTCCCTTTGGAAAGGACTTTGACGCAGTGAGCTCTAGATGTCATCCTCAGCACTGGCCAGTGGTCCACCTGAGGTGGAGAGATAATGTCTTGTGCATGTACAATGCCCAGCACAGTGCCTGAATAAATACGTAATACCCAATAAATCCCATCTTCCTACTGTGAGAGCTGAGGATTGGTTTTCCAACTTTATTGCGTGTCAATAAATATCTCCCACCCCTAGGTTCTTATTCAGTAGGACTGGGGTGCTTCGAGGAAAACTAGGTTTTTAATAATCACTTGAGTGGGCTCTAGTGCCTTTCATTCCTGGACCACATTTAGAGAAGCTCTGCTCCAGAAGGGAGGCATCTCTTTGTGGATTCTATGCCACAGTTCAGGTAGATGACACGGTGGTGGAGAGGGAGAGCTAGGCAAAGCCTTCCCTAGGTACAGGACATTGAGACAATATTCTTGGGCTCCTTTTAGGAGGGAGGGGTGCTTCATTTGTGGATTAGGAGGACCTCCAATGAACAGGGACTACAGAGAATGTGGTTCTTCCAGTTGATTCTGAATAAAACCCTGTAAAAGCTGTCAGCCAGACCCACCTCATCACTGCTATGGGGCTGAATGAGCCCTGGCCAAGCCGCAGAGGACCTGCTTTGCTACTGAGGCATCCGATGATACTGGGCCAGGCTCTTCCCGTCACTGTAATGCGGTCCCTCTGTCTGAAAATGAAGGGGTTGGAGAAGATGGACCCCAAGATGCCCAGGCTCCCTGATGCATTTGTTAACCCTCACTGTTCTCTTTCTACTGCCCATGAGGCAAGACCTTCCCAGCATTGCTTTCAAGAGAGCTGCCTATCCTTCCCTCCACTTGTACCTCTCAGGCTAATGTCCTTCTGTGGGCCTAGGCCGGGGCATCACTTTCACAGAGGAGGAGATGGAGGGTGATTTGGCCAAGATCATCCACTTGGAAAGTGAGAGAAGCCGGCCATTTGTGGTCTCTGACACCAGCTTGTCAGTATTGAGTTTGTTCCCCTTTCCTCATCCCTTGGGGCTGTTGGTGAGGATGTTTTTGGAGTGTTTTGGGTTTAGAGCCAGGAAAGCTGGGCTGCTGTTGCATCTGGCTGGGGAATCACGGTGCACGTGGCCACCACACTGCGTAGCTCTGGAGACACAGTTGTCATTGCGATCTACGTGAATGGCGCCCCCTGGAGTTGTGTGGTCAACATGGAGAGCTTGATGATAGTGCCTTTGGGTAGGGATGAGTCTTCCCTGTCTTGCCCTACGTACAAGAAGTTGGAGATGTCCTCGGAGATTCTGGTGGAGGGGGAAGGTGCTTTCAGTTCTGTGGGGAGTCAGAGATCAGGGCCTTTCAGAAAAGTGCAGCTTCTCTCATCCTTCTTCCAAATGGATGATCTGTTTCCTGCCACCCAGGCCTGGATGTGACCTGACAAGCAGAAGAACAGGGGTGGAAAGACCAGTATGTCAATCCGTGCCCAGCCTGCCTTGCATGACCCTAAGAGCATCTCCCTAAGTTCTGTGCCACTCACCTCACTCTAGTCCCAGCCCTGCAATATTGAAACCACCTATTCGGGCATCAGCTCTGTGGTAGATATTGGGGTACAAGAATCAATAAAATGTGGCCTTATTACAAGGACAGACAGCTGGAGAGACCAGCAGGAAGCCCAGTGATTCTCCTTGGCCATGAGATTGCTTTGGTGGGGACATGGAAGGCCAAATGGGGCAACAGGGGAGGCATCTGGTCTACCTGGGGAGACCAGTAAGGCTTCCCTGAGAAGATGTGGTCTTGGAGTTGAGACTTAAAAAAAGGTGAGGAGGGGGTTGAAGAGCAAGAGGGAGGAGGGAGGAAGGAAGAGGCATTCCAGGCAGAGGAAACAGCATGGACAGAGATCCCAAGGCAAGAGAGAATGAGTGTTTAGAAACCCACCCTCTGCTTAGTAGGAGCAAGATGAAAATTACATGGGCTGGGTACTCGGGCTCAGAGGGGGGGAAGCGGGAAGTGGCCAGAGGGCCAAAGCGTGATGGAGCCTGGATTCCATGCAAAGTAGTAAGAATTTCTAACCTGAAAACCGTGGGGACCTGCTAAAGAATTTTGAGCAGGAAAGTGACATGATCAGAATGGCATTTTAGAAATAACACTCTGGTAGAAATGTGGGGAATTGGCAGAAGGGAAGGACTCAGTGAGTGGGGACTGCAAGAGTTCAGGTGTGGGTGCTGAGGGCCCGAGATGAAAGGAGTCCTGATTGGCTGTCCTAACTCCCTTCCCTGGCCCCTGGGCAGGCAAATGACTTCCTGCCCCCACCTTGTGTCTGGGCGGGCAGTCAGGGCAGCTGCTCTGATTGGGGTGAGAGTGAGCTTCTCCAGGAGAACAGGGGTGGGAACTAGAGGGACTCTTCCTGGGACCCTCTTGCAGAGGCAGGGTCTCCCTCCGAGCTGGGTCTGGAGTGGAGGAGGGCCGCTTGGTCCACGGGAGGAGCCCAGAAATTGCTCTGGGAACTTTCTCCCAGCCCTGAGCCCCTCCACTCAGAGGTGGAAGGCACCAGCCGGGGGGGACAGGGGGCAGGAGGCTGCTCCCCTTCCCCCTGGTTCCAGAGCCCCTTCCCCATGTTTCTGTGGCAATCCCTTTACTTTGCTTTCTTCATCCTTGCTTCCCAGATTGTCTCCCAGCACCTCCAGGGGTGCTAGAGAAGGGAGCTAATTACCTTGCTATAAATACCAGCCAGGAGGAGCTCCTAGTGCCCCAGACCTGGCTTCTCTTTCTCAGTGCCTCGATGGTGGGTTGGGCAGTCGTGGGAGGGGGGAATCTACGCAGTAATTCACTGTATGTTTCTAGGCGGTGCCCGCCTTCCCCTAATGAACTGAACAGGCAGAGTGGGAAGAAGTTAACAGCAGCATCACAGACATCCACTAAGTGCCAGGCACAGTGCTAGGCTCTGGGAATTTGGGGATGAATCAGAGCCTGGCTCTGCTTTCAAGGAACCGCCTGTCTGGAGAGAAAGATAGGCCTGCAACAAATAGTCCTGATGGGATGATGGGATGAGGTGTCTCCTAGGGAGCAGGGCGGGGCCATGGGTCTGCCTGCAGTAGAAATGGAGGGCTTTACAGAGTAGATGGCCCATATAGCTGAACCCTGGAGGAATTAGCAAGATGGAGAGGGCCAGGAGGGCATTCCAGACAGAAGGTGTGGGGCAGCAGAAACAGAAGTGCGAATGTGTCCTCGGGGAGTAGACCTGGCCCTCTGTACCTCCGGCCCAGGACTTTCTGGCGGAAGGAAGAATTTGGGTCCCAAAATGCAGCTGGGACCTAGCCCTGTGAGTCCCTGAGTGCAGTGTCCTTGGGTTGCTGGGAACCATAGAAAGCTTTTGGGCAGCCAGGTGGCCTGCTCAGATGCGTGCTAAGAGAAGACATTCCCAAGAGAGGCTGGGATGCCTGCTCCCTGGTCACTTGGCTTCATTATCTCAAAAAGGCAGGCTTCAGGGGCAGGAGCTCAAAAGGTGATGGCAGTGGGCAAGGAATTACAATGAGGACGCAATTAACATCTCACAAACAGAACGGAGATGCAAACGCCTCCCTGGAAGAGTGGAATTATGTGCAGAAAAAAAATCCTTCTCCTAAGAGCTCTCCGACTCTCATTAGCTCTGACAGTGAAGGCTGAATCTCTGTGTGTTCCATGGCAACTGTTTCCAGGAAGAACAGTGCCAAGAGGAGCACAGGTTCTGAAGACTTTCAATCAGTCCGAAAGCTTAGCCAGACAAAACATCGCGTCGCTGGCTTCGCAGCCTCCCTGGGCGCCTAAGGGGAAGGCTACGATGTGGGCAAACATTCCCCTTGATTTTGGTGGTGACTTGAGTGCAGGGAACGTGAGCAAAAGCCACCTCCCTCTGGGGCTGGATCACAGGAGAGGTGCACAGGGCCAGAGGTCCCCCAACTGCAGACTCGGGGTCTGTGGCTCCAGGAGAAGGATGAGGCAGGGAAAGCAAAGCGACATCCAGTGGATTCCTCAGCTTCTTCCCTGTCCCCTGAGAAATACTCAGCTCTTTCTACAGTGTGCATGTGCTGGATAACACTGGTAGAGGGCCAGAGCTAGGCTGTGGACCCCACTGGCCTGGATCTGAATCCCAGCCATTCCCTTACTCGCTGGGCAATCTCCACCTGCTTACTTGGCATCTGGGGTTCAGCTCCTTCCGTACTGCTGCATAGTCAGGAGGATCAGTGGCACAGCCCGTGGAAGATGCCAGGCTCTAGAACTGCTCCTAGTAGGTGCTGACCCAGTGCCCTCCTTCTACTCCTGCTTAGGGTCCAGCGGGGTGCTGTGGGTGATGAAAGCAGCTCACGCTCTAGATGGGAGCTGGGCCACCTGCAAGAGTGCCACCTGCTCCCTCCTCCTCCGCCCTCCCTCCCCTTTCAGGAATCCCTCGCATGCCCTCCGCAGTCCACCTCTCCTACTCTGAGTGTAGTACAAGGATGGTGATGGCGTGGGATAAAAGCAAGTGGGTTTGTACTTGGCCTCCGGGAGTCAGAGGATGAGCTGGTTTGGTGCCTTTGGCTCTGGCCCTGCTCCAGACAAAGTGCATGGATGGGGGGTGGGGATGGTGGAAGCACAAACGTGCGAAGACAGCTTGTAAACACTGAGTACCCTCCAAGCTCCTGCCTTCGTTGCACAAATACGTATCCAGGGCCTGCGTGTTCTGAAGCTCTGGTCCTTGGGATGCGTCAGTGAACAAAACAGACACAGATCTCTGCTTTCAAGGAGCTTCCCTACTCCTGAGAGAGACTGGCCGTCTGCAGTATACACAGTATACACTATGAAAGGACACAGTGAAGTTAGAAAGTGATAACCGCTTGGGAAAAAACCCCAGCGGGGCAGGGAGAGGGGTTGGGAGTGTTAGTGTATGAGGCGGGTTGTGATTTTCAGTGGGGGAGCGCATTAGACCTTATTGAGAAGATGACATTTGAGCAAAGACTTGACGGAGGTAAGGATGTCTGGAGGAAGAGTATACCGAGACAGGGAACAGCCTGTGCAAAGGCTCAAAGGAGGGCATGTGACTGGCATGTTTGAGGAAAAGCAAGAAGGCCAGTGTGGCTGAGAGGAGAGGAACAGGAGATGTCACACGGTAATGGGGGCTGGAACGGGTGGGCTGGAGTGACTTCTCTTTATGGTGCCCTGAGTACCGCCAGTAGTTAGGAGGGCTTAGTGGTGATCAGCCGTCCGCTCTCTCCCACTCCCTCCTCCAACAGCTATATTTTTTAACTATTCCATGTGTTGGAATACAGTGTAATATTTTCTTTAAATAAAGCCTTTTGCAACTTAAAAAGTACTTGAAATTCACTAATTGAGTCTTGTACCAATGGGGAAATGGAACCTCAGAAAGGGCAAGTGACTTGCCCAAAGCCACACAGCAAATTCAGTGGAAGAAATGGAACTCAGACCCAGGGCATCTGGAGAAGGCACTCTCTATTATCTGTGTCAGAGACATGGGGTTCTTGGGAGTTGGCCAGGACCTGAGACATACACAGTCCACACAGGGTCCTGACAGCTGGGTCCCCACGGATTCCTCTGCTCCAGCCCACTTGAGCCTACGTGACTTTTCCCAGGCCGTGGCCTTCTCCTCTTACAAATACACATGGTCCTCTCCAGTTCAGCTTCTTCCTCCTCTCTGAAGCCACGCTCTGCTTACATGAGCCAGCAGTGCATCCTTTTATGAAATTTTTACAATACTCTGAGCTATAGCAGCTCTGAAACAAGTCACGCTGTCTTTTTAAGCCAGTTTCCTGTTCTGTAAGTGCCGAGGCAAGTTGCCTGCTCATACGGTTTAGGCTAGGATGGAGTTTCCTAATATATGTAATAACCTCAGGATGTGGTCTGGCACAGAAGAGCTGCTCAAGGAATGTTTATTAAGTAGATAAATCATGGCAGCCTTTGGAGAAGTACTTTTCCATGGACCTGCTAGCCTTGTCCATAAAGAGAAGCTAGAGCACAGAGGTCAACAGTATGGGCTTTGGAATAAAAAAGACCCAGGTTCAAATCAAATTGCTTAACATACTGGAACCTCAGCGTCTACAGCTGTTAAATGGCAATAATAATGACATTTGGGGATTATTAGGGGGATGAAATTGCATATAATTTTCAGTAGCACACGCCTAGCCCCTTGGCCTGGCGCCCTACTGGGGTTAGAGGGATCCCAGACAGTGGTTCTCACACTTCAGTGTGTATCACCATCAAGGGCTTGTTAAAACACAGATGGCTGGTGCCCATCCCCCAGAGGTTCTGATTCAGTAGGTCTGGGGTGGGGCCCGAGACTTTGCATTTCTAACAGGTCCCCAGGTGAGGTGATGCTACTCGTTGTGAGATCACTCTTGAAAGCCAGTGTCTTAGACCAAGACGAGAGCTGTGGAAAGAGAAGGCACTGAAGATCAGGCATGGGCGTCATGTGCAGACTGCCCAGATGGAGAGATGCATACCCCGAAGGAGGCCTATTCTCTAGGCCAAGGAGTCAGCTGACTTCCCACATCTGGGTGACCAGCTGCTCTCACTTGAGCTCATGACATGCACTGAGATTCATAGTCCAGTGAAGCGGCAGCCAATGTAGAACTTCCTCTTCTGTTTCACTCCTATTTCTTCCAGCTGGATAACTTCTGGCCTCAGGATATGCCAAAATGGAGTGAGTTATAAGATGCTAATGGAGGTTAGCAAGAAAATAGAAAAACAGAGATGAAGCCAAAATCAGTGTTTCTAGATTTGGAATCCTCCCATAATTTCTCATAGATGGCAGTCATCCTGGGAGCATTCTAGGTCCCCAAGACTTAAAATGGTCCCATGAAAATAAATGGATTCTCCCTCAGCTACACAATAAAATCTATAGACTTCAGCTTAGGTTCAGATCTTGTACGACTTGGGCCCATCCTATACTAGCCAACCATTAAATGCCTAACCTTCCCTACTCCCTGTATTTTTTCTTATGTTTTTGCTCTCACATTCCTTCCAGCTGAATTGTCCTCCCTCCAATAAGCTCCTAACATCTATCTCTGTTTTTGGTGTTCTAAATCAGGGGATAGCAAACTATAGCTTGTGGGCCAAATATAGCCCACTGCCTGTTTTTGTCAATAAAGTTTTATTGGAACATGGGCACACCCATTCATTTCTGCATCTTCTATTGCTGCTTTTATGCGGCAATGACAGAGCTGAGTAGTTGCAACAGAGACCGTCTGGTCTGCAAAACCTAAAATATTGGCTGTCTGGCTCTTTATGGAAAAAGTTTTCTGACCCCTGTTCCAAATGCAGTGTCATTTTCTCAGTGAAAGCTTAATGGATCCCACCAAGTTACATTCACCTCACTTTCCCCTGAAACCTCCTAATTCTTCCTTCTATGATTATATTACTTGTCATAATGGTGTCCATGTATATTTTTGTCATTGACTCTATAAGTCTACACTGCTGTGCCTTTGCCAGGGCATACAAAGGTTACATTTAAAGACATTCCTTAAAGTCATTCGTAAAGTCCCAGAAGTAGGAAGCAACCTAAATGTCCAAGAGTAGAAAAAGGGCCAAATAAACTATGGAATAGCCATATCACGTGTTGCTATATAGCAAATAAAATCAGTTTCTCAAGGATATCTAATGGTTGGAGAGAAATTGTCCATCGCATAAAAAGTTTTTAGAAAGGATTCTAACAGTATATATAATACAATCCTATTTTGTAAGTACATAAATAAATAAATATGCAGATGAATTAATTAAAAAGACCTGAAAGAAATATACAAAAGTTTTATTCCTCTCCGGGTAAGGGGTTATGGGTGACTATCAGTTTGTTATTATATTAGCTTATATATTATTCATAATAAGGATATATTACTTTTAAAACTGGGGGAAAAGTACAAGTTATTAACACACTAGCAGCTGACTCTACCCTGGCTTCACCACATTCTAACACTGTGGCCTTAAAAATTCATCTAGCCTCAGTTTCCTTATCTCTGAAGTACGGGGAAGTGTGGCTTTCTTTGCAGGGTCGTTGAATTGAATTTTTGATACAATCCAGTAATCTCCAGACTGCCCTTCTCCCCAGCATGCTGCAGCAGCTGGGCCGTGGTGGCAAGATAGGGGGTGTCTGGGAAATCCCAGGAAACCAAGTTGGCATCTTGAGATCGAAGCAGAGCTGTGATGGAGCAGAATGGTGCTGAGGCTGCCTTAAAGTTCAGGGAAAGCACAAAGCTTTCACAGCCCAGCACCAGGATGGCTCCCATGAAAGGGGTCTCGCCCCTGAAGCTCCCAGCTTCATTGGCCCAATGCCGCAGTGCCTTTGTATTTCATTTTAACCCTGACCCAGCCGCTCCGGCCCTAGTGGCCCGGGACCTGCCCTTCCGCACATTTCCACCCTGTGCTGTTTTGTCTCTGCCTCTCGTTAGTCTGTGCTAGCCATTTTCTTTTTCCTTCGAAGTCACACCTTCATACCACTAAAGCTTATTACTTATTTTTCTTGGCTGGAATCTTTCTGCCCCTTCCTCTCTTCCTGACTTGCTGAAAAATGTCTTTACTTGAGCCTACAAGTAATGTTTTGGTTTTTTTTTTTTTTTTTTGCGGTACGCGGGCCGCTCACTGTTGCGGCCTCTCCCGTTGCGGAGCACAGGCTCCGGACGCGCAGGCTCAGTGGCCATGGCTCACGGGCCCAGCCACTCCGCGGCATGTGGGATCCTCCCGGACCGGGGCACAAACCCGTGTCCCCTGCTTCGGCAGGCGGACTCTCAACCACTGTGCCACCAGGGAAGCCCAGTAATGTTTTTTTTATTCCTTTCTTCCTTCTCTTTCTCTTCCTCTTCTTTTTTTGTTTTTCAAATTTAATTTAGTTTAATTTTTATATTCTTTTTCAAATTCTTTTCCTATTTAGCTTATTACAGAATATTGAGCAGAGTTCCCTGTGCTGTACAGTAGGTCCTTGTCGGTTCCTCCTCTTCTTTTATAAGCATCCTTATTATTATTCCTCACCCCCCACCCCGAGATTATCAAGGTAAGTGAGGGGAGGCAAGAGTATATGATGGAGATCAGTTAAGAGGTTGGTAAATTGGACTCAGGAGGTGGCAGTGAGGATGAAGAGCAGTGGATGAGTTGGGATAGAGAAAGAATCCATTGAAGTTACATATGGGGAAGATGAGGGCCAGAAAGGGGCTCTTACACACCCCAAGGTGACCAAGTGACAGCTCAGGGAGTCTAGGTCTGCATTCTTGCAGTTCCTGGGTACATCCCAATACCGGGGTATATTACTCGTCCACCATACCCCTTCCCACCCCACCTCCCTATTCTGTGTGCTCCCCAGGGATATGGAGATGTTGAACTAATCCCAGGCCGCCACCCTGGGTGGTGCATTTAACAAGGGTCTCCGCACACCTGAGAAGCCAAGAGGGTACCCACTGACTTTTGGACTATGGAAAAGTGTGTCACACCTGCCTTTGGCATTTCAGGGAATTCGTTGAGGACTGGACCATAGAGTTGGAGGGGTATGTTTTGGACTGGGGACAGTGGGAACAATAGTAACTAATCAAGTCAATCTCTTATGAGCTCCATGGGAGTGGAACGGCAGATTCTGCCTCTGTCGTGCTGTCCCCAAGCTTCACGGGGGGTCAGAGTCCCCAGCCTGTAAAAATGCCTGAAGAGCAAAAGGTGTTCCTCATGGATTAGACCGTGAACTAGCACAAGACGAGATTAGCATTTACTGAGCATGGACCACGCTGGTTTGTGAACTGCTTGTGAGTCCCTGGTGACCAGGGGTGCTGGGTCTCAGTGGCCTTGTCTCCTGCGTGGTGTGATAGTAGACGGCAATCCATCCTGGGAACAGGTGTCCCAGCCCCTGTGCCTCCATGCCATGCAGGACCCTGGAGGCCTGTGGAGCTCTCCCCTTGCTCTTGCTTTTTCAGTGGAGACTTGGAAGCTCCGCCTTGAAGTGGCTGCAGAGAGGTTAAGCCCTAGGTCTGACTTCTGACTTCACCTCTCTCATTGGACCACGTGAATTAACCTCCTCCGGATTTCTAGAAGGTACCATGAGGATATGCTACTGTGGCTCAAGAGAGAGGGAGAATCACATACCTGAATGGATGGAGGTTTGAAAGGTCGCAAGCAGAACTGCCTTGAATCTTTCCCACAACCTGATCATCTGTCTAGGAAAGCTCCCAGCTCCTCCTTTCTCAAGTACCCATTAGGCCTAAATGAGGGCTGCTGGTGGCTGGAAGATCACCTCCCAAGGGCTCATTACTTTTGCCCTGGGGTCAGTCTGAAGTTCGCATCCGTTCATCCACCAGCTTGGCTTCCATAGGGATGGTGAACAGTCACTGAGGGGTTTATGCCAACCAAAGGTGGAAATTGCTCTGCAAACTTCCCCAGGCTTAAGCTGATTGCTCCAAAACTGTCCAAGGTTTACAACTGTCACATATCAGATACCTTTTTCTGTAGCTCAGTCAGTACACCTGCTGTGAGGGCAACTCCTGTGAATTAACTTTCATTATTGCCATGGGAGAAAGTTGGGAGGTTGAGTCCCAGAGAGATTCAATAATGTTACCTGAGGTCAGACAGATGGTTGATAGTCGCACTGAGCTTCCGGCCTAAACCTTCTTACTTCAAAGCCCCTGATAAGAGGACAAGTCAGAAGATCAGGATTTCGGGGGTGGTGGTGGTGGTGGTGGGATGAACTGGGAGGTTGGGATTGACATATACACACTGATATGTATAAAATAGATAACTAATAAGAACCTGCTGTATAAAAATAAATAAAGTTAAAAAAACAGAGAAGATCAGGATTCAGGGTCTGTCCCTCCATACTGTTGCTTCATCTATAACATGGTTATAATCTCCTGCTGATAAACCTGACCAGGGAATTGTGACCATCCAGTGAGGGGATACACGTAACAACACACTGTAAATTCTAGGAGGTTATGCCGCTCCGTGTGCTTAGACCCCTGAAGAAAGGCTCAGGAATGAATCCCACATAGGCAGCCTCAAGAAACTCAGTCTTGCTAGATGACATGTACAGAACGGACTCAAATCTGTGATAAATGTAAAAAGAGATGTAAAGTAAATGTAGAGTTCCGAGTTGAGAAAGATATTATCTTCAGGGGAGGGGATCTGAGATGTCTTCCTAGGCAAGAAGACAGTTTGACAGTTTAATTAGGCTTTGAAAATCCCCCCAGAATTTGGCCATGCATAGGTGGATAGACGTGTGCACACAGGTGTGTGTGTGTGTAAATGTCCATAGGACTATGGGTGTTTGTAGAGAGGTTTCTCGTGGCTACTAGAGGAGTGGTGAGAGTGGGAGTCAAGCTACCTTCGAATGTGGAAAAGTGGAAAGAAAACTGGCTTTGGCATCAGGCAGACTTTGGTCCTATCATAGACATTTTCAAAATACCCTGACCCAAGTACACTGTGAGCTTTCTGTTTCTAGACACACACACACACACACACACACACACACACACACACACACACACACACACACACACACACACTCAGGCAGACTTTGGTCCTATCATAGACATTTTCAAAATACCCTGACCCAAGTACACTGTGAGCTTTCTGTTTCTAGACACACACACACACACACACACACACACACACACACACACACACACACTCAGGCAGACTTTGGTCCTATCATAGACATTTTCAAAATACCCTGACCCAAGTACACTGTGAGCTTTCTGTTTCTAGACACACACACACACACACACACACACACACACACACACTCAGGCAGACTTTGGTTCTATCATAGACATTTTCAAAATACCCTGACCCAAGTACACTGTGAGCTTTCTGTTTCTAGACACACACACACACACACACACACACACACACACACACACACACACACTCAGGCAGACTTTGGTCCTATCATAGACATTTTCAAAATACCCTGACCCAAGTACACTGTGAGCTTTGTTTCTAGACACACACACACACACACACACACACACACACACACTCTCAGGCAGACTTTGGTCCTATCATAGACATTTTCAAAATACCCTGACCCAAGTACACTGTGAGCTTTCTGTTTCTAGACACACACACACACACACACACACACACACACACACACACTCAGGCAGACTTTGGTCCTATCATAGACATTTTCAAAATACCCTGACCCAAGTACACTGTGAGCTTTCTGTTTCTAGACACACACACACACACACACACACACACACACACACACACACACACACACACACTCAGGCAGACTTTGGTCCTATCATAGACATTTTCAAAATACCCTGACCCAAGTACACTGTGAGCTTTCTGTTTCTAGACACACACACACACACACACACACACACACACACACTCAGGCAGACTTTGGTCCTATCATAGACATTTTCAAAATACCCTGACCCAAGTACACTGTGAGCTTTGTTTCTAGACACACACACACACACACACACACACACACACATACTCTCTTTCACATTCACACTCTCATCGTCCATTTACTTGCTTGTCAATTCTCATTTCCAAATAGCTCCTGAATTTTTACCTTCCTCTCCCTTCCGTTGCTATTGCCAAGCGCTAACCCTGACCCTAACTCGCAGCCAGAGTCGACCACGGCCTTGGCTTCAAGCCTTGCTCTCTTTCTCCTTGCTCGCTCGCCTTCAGTTGCCTCCTGCCTGCAGTTTTCTTTCTGTTGTATTATTCCTCTCTTGCAGTCACTGCATGGCCACAAGAAGCTTTCTAAAACGAGTATCTGATCATATCCCTCTCCTGCTAAAACTCCCATAATGACTTGCCTTCAGCCAGAATAGCATCAGGTCCGATCATTAAACAGTCACTGCCTACCTCTACTGCTTCAGTGCTATTTTCTCAGTCATCCTCTCACTGGGATTCAGTGGCAGCCAGCTTTGCTCCTTCCCACGTCCAGATCTGTTCCATGCTGGCTTCTCTGCCTGGAATGCCCTTTCCCAGTGTTTCCTCCGGAATAATTTAATTAAATTATTTAATAAAGAAATTGAATAATTTTAATAAAGTAATATTTTAATATTACATATTAATATATAACAAAATAAGATATCCAACTCTCCTTGGGTTTATTTACCCGTCTAGGGGAGCCTTTGGGAGGGCAATGACTTACCTGTCTGTATACTCAGGTCCAAGTACAAGGCCTGTCATGAATTATGTGTTCAATAAAAACTTAATGATTAAATGAATGAATTAATAAATACATAGGTAGTTTTACTAATAACAGGAACATTGACTCATGCCTTCTACTGGGAAGGAAAAAGGAGCCAACTATTACACATTGACTATCTGCCTAATTCACTCTTTGACATTTTCTCCCAGGGTAGTTAAATCATTCATCATTGTATTCAAAAGTTTGAAATCCTTTGGAGTGAGTTTTCACGAGAATGGGTTGTTCAACCCCAGGACCTGAGAGGATCCCAGCTGAAGTTGAGAAACTCAGTATATTCTGCAGTATTTGCAATTTGAGGATCAGGTGAAAGGTCAAAGACATTAACTGAGGACTGATAGCATCCTGAATCTGTAAGTACTTTGGAGTTGAAATAAGGGAGTAAAAAGGTAGCTCAATTTTCTGTCGATTTGTATGTCTGCGTAGTCCAGGCCCTTGATCTGTATTGTTAAAAGACAAAATTAAACCCAGTAAATTTGAAGATCTCTAATAGGTTTCATTCAATGATTCATGAATCAGGCAGCATCCCATCTAGTAATAATAGAAGGGTCCTTCAATAGGTTGTACATAGGTTGGTTCTGTGGTTTTTCTTTTTAACAACGGCCCCCTTTTGATCAGACTCTCAGCCTAACTGGGAGATGTGATCAAAATGTAAGGCCTTGGCATCACTCTCAGCTACGGCTCTGAAGCTTTGTTGATCTTTGGTGTGGTAGCCACATGTCATGATGTTTTTGCTGAAACCATGTGCTATCCACAGGCCATGACTTCAGGCTCACAATTTTTAAGTCAGCCGTTCTCTTTGCTTCTTTTATGATGGTCCAGTCTTAAGGAGATCGTTTCCCTGCTAGTTAGCAGCTGCAAACTTGCATTTAAAGCTTTTGAGATGATACAGTATACCAGAGGGATCATTACGATAACTGTAAAAGCAGGATAATCCCCAGTGTTTGGAGTGCACTTTGGAGCCATAACCCCCAAGGCCCAAACCAATCAAAGAAAGACCCCATTAAGGGAGTCACCTTTTTAAGCCAAGTGTCTTGCTCAGTGATCTTACATAGCTGAGTTTCAACTTCCCCAGAAGGGTTCATCCAGGTGCAGCAGGTGGTGTGGCCACAACAGACACCTCCTTGCGCGGCTAGAAGATAATCAATGGCTGTCCTATTATCAAGAACAACCTTGACCAGAGAGTCTAAGGATCTTTGCTGGGCGGCAGGCAAATGTTTTAGCAGTGGTTTCTGTGATATATTCAGAAGTTAGGGAGAGACTTCTGATCACATTCTCATTTGAATTTACCCCTAACCAGGGAAGTATGGCTTTGCCAAAGGAAGCAATTCCTGAATCATAATGCCTCCTGGAAAGCCCTTTCTAGAACAGTTAGCGGCATAGTTAGAAAACTTAAGAAGCATAGCCCGTCTGTGCCCCAGCCACGTAGGCATTTGTAGGTCCAAGGAGAGTGATAACTACCACAGACAAAGACAAGACCTACTGGGGACACAAACCATTTCTGTCAAGGAAGTACCGTTAGTGGACTCAGTCACAGCAATTGCTGTGTTTACCCATTCAAGCCAGAGGTCAGGCAGGTTTTTAGTGCATGTGAAGAAAATCTCCTAGCCTGAAATAGTCATCTTCAATTCCAGAGGTTACCCGCCCCGCCTTAGCAATGTCCTGGGAGATACGGATGACGGGGTTATCTTTCCAGGCCAACGCCAGGGTAAAGGAAAGAAAGGGAAGAAGAGAAAGAGTTTTATGTTTAGCCAAAGGAGGAAGTCTTCATCCATTGTCTTGGCTGGAAGCAGTCTACCTGGATGTCAGCTACTTCTCTTCCTCGTCAGTTTGATTCAGAGGTCTCTAGCACTGGTACGAGACCAGATGCCAGATGGGGCCTTTTTCAGCTGTGAGATACGCAAGTTCAGGTTCCTCGAGTTTGGCTGCCATCTGGGTAGTAAGGAGAACCTGGCACAGTCCCTTCCAAGGAGACTTAAGGGCAGTCTTTGTTTTTAGTAATTCCAAATCAGAAAGGTGGGAGACAGTTGGAAACATCAGTTCGGTGAGTCATAGGCAGATGTTTGATTAAACCAGAAGAATTCAGGACCTAGTCAAGTTTACGTGTACATGATAAAGCCTCAAAGATAATTAACAGGACTAGAATCTAATATCTACAAGTGGTGCAAGCATAATTTTTCTCTCTGCAGTTACCCTCATTTTTTTACCAAAGATGATCACAGTAAAACTAATTTGTTTATATTAAATTTGGCCTGATTATTTGTGTAAGTGCAGCAAGAAAAGTGATTGGCCGTATAAGTTCTTTTTAGTACTGCTTTGCTGAAACATCTCATAAGGAGTCTCAGACTTCACCAGCAATACCATTTCGGTCAAAGCCTTGATGTTATAGCCAGCGTTTCCAATTGTGCCCAGTTACAAGAAGCGTGAAGATAAAAGTACTCACTGAGAGATTCTGAATTCTGGAGGGACCGGGTAGGGAGAAAACGTAAATGTTTTATCCTTGTTCACCAAAGTATATCTTACTAAGTTGTTGATAGCTTAAGAGAAAAGATTTCATTAAGTCTGGGGGGGAAAAAAAGCATCAGCAATATTTTTAAAAAATATTTATTTATTTATTGAGGCCGCGCCGGGTCTTAGTTGAGGCACGTACCCAGGCCCCCTGCATTGGGAGTGCAGAGTCTTACCCAGTGCACCACCAGGGAAGTCCCCAAAGCATCAGCAATATTTTAAACACAAGGTCATAAAAATTATAACCATCCTCATCTGTTCATTCAGCCTCATGTTATTCATTCTTGTTCTGCTCGAATCCAGTTTTTCCGTTAATTCTCTTGACCTTGCCTGATGATTGAGGGTGTTAGGGACAGTGATAATTCTCAAAAGTTTGCAAGATTTTTGTTTAAGGTTCAAATGATTTGCCCAGTGAAGTAAGTTCCTTGATCACTGGAGATTGTGGAAGGTATACCCCATTGGGAAACATATTTTCTAACAGTTTCTTTGCCACCATGAAGGCATTGGCCTTGTAACAGGAAAAGCCTTCAACCCATCTGGAAAACATACATACAGTAACGAAAGCATGTTAAGAACCCATACTAAGTGGCAGTGAATGAATTCCAGTTGCAGATGTTTAAAGGGTCCAGAGGGAGCAGGTCTGAGGCTTCTAGGAACAAAGACAGTTTTTCTCTTCTTTTTTTTTTTTTTTTTTTGCGGTACGCGGGCCTCTCGCTGTTGTGGCCTCTCCCGTTGCAGAGCACAGGCTCCGGACGGGCAGGCTCAGTGGCCATGGCTCACGGGACCAGCCGCTCAGCGGCATGTGGGATCTTCCCGGACCGGGGTATGAACCCCTGTCCCCTGCATCGGCAGGCGGACTCTCAACCACTGCGCCACCAGGGAAGCCCCCAAAACAGTTTTTCTTAAATACACTATGGTGGGTGAAGGAATGCAAAAACCAAAGTATGCCTGGTTTGCCAGGGAGTTGGAAAGAACCAAACAGCCATCTTGGGTTTCCCATAGCCCTGACTCATCATTTAGTATACCCATCTTAATTTCTCTGATTCAGGAGCAGACTGTCGCCATGTTACAAAGACATCAGGATGGTAAAAATCTGGCAATGAGTGGTTATGTTTTGCAGAAGCAAAATGGACTTCATTCACATGTACCACAATCTTTATAGATTCTGTTGCTCCTTCCTTTGCATGAAAGTCAGCAAGGGCATTTCCCTAATATTCAGGTTTAGTCCTTTTAGTGTGAGCCTCAATTTTGATAACAGCAATTTCAGATTTGTAAGATTTTCCATTAGCCCAATTTCCAAGTACTACCTAATTTTTAAAAATTTTCTTCTGATGAGTTTCATTTCAAAAAATGGCTCTTAGGTCCTAGAGAAGATGGGGGGTAGGAAATCTCCATCTCAAAAGCACAGACTAAGTACAGAACAATTCTGTTCCCAATGCCCTGATCTTTTAAAGCATTTTGAGAGGAATAGGTGAGCTTTGGGGCTTGGCAAAAATAAATAAATAAATAAATAAATAAATAAAATCATTTGCACTTTGAACTTCTAGAGCCACAACTTTGATTCTGCAGAGAATTGTAAGATAAAACTTGTGTTCCCAGTTCCCCCTAAAGAACTGGGTTTAGCTTCTGTTTTAGGGTTTTTTGTTTAGCTTTTATCTCTTTAATTTTTCAGTAGCCTTTTGCAACACATCTTTCAATGAAGGTCTTTTGGAATTTTGAAAACTTTTGGAGGCTTCTGCATACTAATTAAAATAGGTATTCCATTCTGTTTGTTTGATATGGGAGTCCTTGCTTATCTATTTGGAACATTCCTTCTAATGGCCATTGTAATGTCAGGTTATTTTTAGTAAAATTTTGCAACTTTGCTAGCTATCTACAGCTTCTAGGACTATAGTTCTTTTAAAAAAATTTATTTTATTTTATTAATTAATTTTTTTATTTTTGGCTGTGCCGGGTCTTAGTTGTGGCATGTAGGATCTTTCGTTGCGGCCACGGGGCTTCTCTCTAGTTGCGGCGCACGGCTTTTCTCTCTCTAGTTGTGGTGTTCCAAAGTGTGTGGGCTCTGTAGTTTGCAGCACGCGGGCTTTCTAGTTGAGGTGCATGAGCTCAGTAGTTGTGGCGCGCGAGCTTAGTTGCCCCACGGCATGTGGGATCTTAGTTCCCCAACCAGGGATTGAACCCACATCCCCTGCATTGAAAGGCAGATTCTTTACCACTGGACCACCTGGGAAGTCCCATAGGGCTATATATAGTTCTTAAACATAAAATAAGCAGGTGTGCTGGAAGGTGGCATATTCAACTCTTTGGATCCCATTTTTTTTTTTTAGCTAGGATTTTGGGTTTCTCAGAGCCAAACTAATGCCTAGGAGGGAATTGCTGTGGAGTTGGAAGGTGGCAAGTGCTCTAACAGCCTTTAAATGCTTGATACCTACTCACCAATGTTTGCAGCTTTTTTTTTTTTTTAACTTCTGAGAGCCCCATAGCAACTAGCCTTTATTTAATATCCACCTGAGGCCTCCCGCTGGACCCAATCCAATTCAAATCAGACCCAGTCCTATCCCGGACCCAGTTCAGTTCTTAAGTTGGATGCAGTCCAACTCCAACTGGTAAGCACCACCAATTCCCATGGAACTTTGGACTAAGGGAAAGGGTTGAACAAGCAGACCTCGAAGAATGGAGACGGCAGACTGATTCCAAACATGGAGAAATGCAGCTGCCACCAACAGTTTCCAGCATGAAATCTGGGGAAGAATTCCAAATAAATGGGGAACTACGGTAGTTCCCAGTATAGAATCTGGGGACAGCATTAAGGACTGGGGTTTTCTACCCAGAGGATTGTGGTCTGAAATGTTAGGGCCTTGGCTCAGGGCAGAATCCTTTGCCGGCTCAGTTGGGCTCTGGGCAGAATCATCTACCAGCTCAAGATGACCTTCCCCATAAAGGAAGCCAATTGGATCAGGAGCTTGAAAGCAAAGAGAGTGGGACTCAAACTGAGAGGAAATCACCATCGGTGCTCAGAAATGGAGAGAAAGACGGTGAAGTCAAAAGAGTTCATGGCGGGGCTTCCCTGGTGGCGCAGTGGTTGAGAGTCCGCCTGCTGATGCAGGGGACACAGGTTCATGCCCCGGTCTGGGAAGATCCCACATGCCGTGGAGCGGCTGGGCCCGTGAGCCACGGCCGCTGAGCCTGCGCGTCCGGAGCCTGTGCTCCGCAACAGGAGAGGCCACAGCAGTGAGAGGCCCGCGTACCGCAAAAAAAAAAAAAAAAAAAAAAGAGTTCATGGGGCTCTACATGTGTTTTTCCTTGGATACCGTTGGAAGTTCACTTTGAATCCCACCACTGCTACCAAATCTGTTAAAAAACCAAATTCAACCAGGTAAATTTGAAGATCTAATTGGCTCTATTCAATGATTCATGAATTGGGGCAGCGTCCATCTAGTATATAGAAGGGCACTCTGAGGGTCTGTACAAAATGTAAGTTTTTTTCTAGGAAAACAGGTAGGGCAAGGGAGCTATTAGCAAAAGAAAAGAAAGGATTATTTTTAGGCCAGTCTGTCTTCTTTTGGGGAGGGGAAGGAAAGGACAAGGGTTTTCTCTTGCAAACTGCCTCTTCTTCCATGGGGGTTGGAGAGGGCCAGTACCTCATTGGTGCTGACCAGAAAAGTCTCGACTGGTTGATTAAGGTTATATTCCTGGGGAGGGTCAAAACTGCATTTAGGTTAGGTATTAAATCTAGGTTTGAGATCATGGGTTTTGGCACAAGTGATGCCATTTTGGGCCTGTGGTTGCATGGGCCCGTGAGCCACGGCCGCTGAGCCTGCGCGTCCGGAGCCTGTGCTCTGCAACGGGAGAGGCCACAACAGTGAGAGGCCCGCATACCTCACACACACAAAAACTACATTAGCGGGGCTTCCCTGGTGGCGCAGTGGTTGAGAGTCCGCCTGCCGATGCCGGGGACACGGGTTCGTGCCCCGGTCCGGGAAGATCCCACATGCCGCGGAGCGGCTGGGCCCGTGAGCCATGGCCGCTGAGCTTGCGCGTCCGGAGCCTGTGCTCCGCAACGGGAGAGGCTACAACAGTGAGAGGCCCACGTACTGCAAAAAAAAAAAAAGAATGGCAAAATGCTGTTGATTGTTGAATCTGGGTGATGGGTACATAGGGGCTCATTATACTATTTTGCTTACTTTTTATATGTTTGAAATCTTCCACAATCAAATATTATTTTAAAGAATAAGTCAAATCATATCTCTGTAGTTTGAAGCCCTTTAATGACTCCTATTGGATATAGAAAAAAAGCCTAAGCTATGTGCTGTGGTTCGTGCACCTGCCCCATCGAACTGCTGGCCATTTCTTATCTTCTTTTTCTCTCCTCTCTCACTGTGCTCCAGTCCCACTGGACCATCTGAGAGATGCCTGAGCATGCCAGGATTTTTCCAAATGCAGAACTTCTGGGTCTCTCCTTACAGTTTTCATGTGATTGTTTCTTCTCATCCTTCGAGTCTTCAAGAAGTGCTCCCAGCTGACACATTTTGCTTTCTTTCCTGTCTGTCTCCTCACTAGAAGACTGACTCTATGAAGACAGACCTGATGCCTCTCTTAGTTGTCATTTTATACTGAATTCCTAAAACAGTGCCTTATTTTCTGTTTTGTGAGTTTCTATGCTCCAGTGAGTGTTGTTCTTCAATTATCTCTTCTCTTGGAGCCCTGGGGTTAAGTATGTCCTTTAACGCTGCTCTGATTAGCGCCATGGACAGCAGTAATTTATAGGCTCTGGGACCGAGGATGTGGAATTGGTGCAAATGTCAGGTAGGATGTGATAGCCATTTTGGGCTTGTTTTGGGGGATCTATCTGGCAAATGAGAATGTGTGAACTGAAACTTTGGGAGACTGCTCAGGAAGGCAAGTATTTGAGTGGGATGCCGCTAATGTGGGTTGAGCAGCCCTCCCTTGTGCTAGGCATAATCTAGGAAGAAAGGGTGTCCCTCCCTCCTTTCCCACATTGCTTGGAAGGAGCACTGTCCTGGGAGCCGGAAGTACAAATCTTGCCCAAGCTCTGCACTAAGGCTTCCCGGCTCTGGGTACATAACAACCTCTGAGCTTTGGTTTCCTCATACTTTAAAAAGGGTACTTTGTTGATATCAATGTTTCCCAAGAGAAATCATATTGTAGATCATAGATGCCTTGGGAGAGAAAAAAAAGGAGCAAAGCGGGAAAGGGATGAGTGAGTTGCAAACACTGTTGATGAAGCAGGGGACAGAGAAGCAATGGAAATCATTTGGCTAATCAATCCATTATCCACCGTTAGCAAACTGGACTAGAAAGCACCTAAGATTGTTTACAGAGCTCGTGCTCTGTGGAGGGAGCATTGGATTTACTCTCCTTTTCTCCTGTGCAGGCCTGCAGCACATACAGCACCCACTGTACAAGGAGATTTGCTCTTTGAGTCTTTTGCTCTCACTGTCCGAAGTCTCCTAGGTTGGCAAAATATAACCTCTTGGGGGATGGAGGTCTTGTAGGTACTTGAGTCTTTGTCAGAGACTGATAGAGGAGGGACTTTGGGCAGAGCTTTTGTAGAGAGACGAGCACATCAACAGCATCCACTTAATTTGTCACATTTGTCTTTAACTCATTTGAGTTGCCAGACCTTACAGGTGAATCTCTTCCAGTGCTAACGTCTGTGTATGCTTAAGCAGGCAGGGTCTGGAACCAGACAGCCTGGTATGGAATAATTCCAGTCTTCCCACCTCTGTGCTGTTTGACCTCGTACTGGTTACTTAACCTCTCTGTGTCTCAATTGCCTTCTTTTATTAAATACTTCTAAATTAAACACTACCTGTCGCACAGCGCCGTTGGGCAGATTCTGTGGGACGATGCATGCAACATGTTTAGTGCATGGTCCGGCATACGGTTTGTACTCAATACATGTCACCTGTTATTAATATTGCTAATACTGTGGGATGGGGCCCAAACGGTGGTAATCAAGACTTCGGCTCTGCTTGTAAGCTGGGAAATCTTTTACTCCTTTTCAAAGGCTGTATTTATCATCCAGAGTAACACAAACAACAAAAACAGCCGCCACCCAGCTTTGCACGTTTAGAGGCCATAATGGCATGATGTACCCACCAGCTAAGGGCTGGGAGGGCATTTCCATTGTCTTCAGCACAGGAGCTCTTAGAGGGCCTGGTTTTTATGAGTGTGTAAAATGCCTTGTGGACACAGTAAACTTAATATATGATTATAATAACAATGGTGCCTCCAGTCTGAGCTATCCCAGGCAGCAACCCAGGGAGAATGAAATTTGGAGGCATAAAGCATGGGAAGGAAATTTTATTTCCTAGGGGTTGGGTGGTGGCTGAGACATGAAGGGAAGGGGAATAAAGGGCAGGGAGTGTGGTGAAGAGTTGGGAAGAGTAAGCCCTGCGGAAGAGTTTTATCCAGCCCAGCCTGGGTCTGGTGCATGAGAACTAAGTATAAAATTGGAATAGACAAGCGAGAGGAAGATAGAGGGGAGGAGAGGGGAGAAGAGATGAGGGATAGAAAAGTGAGATTATAACTTCTAGGCATATACCCGGAGAAAACCATAATTCAAAAAGATGCATGCACCCCAATGTTCATTGCAGCACTATTTACAGTAGCCAGGACATGCAAGCAACCTAAATGTCCATTGACAGAGGAATGGATAAAGAAGATGTGGTACATATATACAATGGAATATTACTCAGCCACGAAAAAGAACAAAATAATGCCATTTGCAGCAACATGGATAAAACCAGAGATTGTCATACTGAGTGAAATAAGTCAGACACAAAAAGACAGATATCATATGATATCGCTTATATGTGGAATCTAAAAACAAGGGTTCAAATGAACTTATTTACAAAACAGAAGTAGAGTCACGGATGTAGAAAACAAATCTTACAGTTACCAGGGGATGAGGGAGGAGGAGGGATAAATTGGGAGATTGGGATTGACGTATACATGCTACTATATATAAAGTAGCTAACTTGTAAGAACCTGCGTATAGCACAGGGAACTTGACTCAATACTCTGTAATGGCCTATATGGGAAAAGAATCTTAAAAAAAAGAAGAGTGGATAGATATATATGTATAACTGGTTCACTTTGCTGTACACCTGAAACTAACACAGCATTGTAAATCAACTACAATAAAAATTAAAAAAATAAAGTGAGATCATAGGCAGGCTTATACCTAGGGATGGGGAAGCAGTTGTGCTGGGTATAGACACAGAGGGTGGCTGTGGGGATAATGGGGAGGTGATAGCTGCCTTGTCTGTGTGGTCCAGTGTGCATGGTTTCAGGCCAAAGTTTGGATTTAGGACCAACACAGTCACTGCCATTTCCTGTGTAGACTCAGACTTACCATGAACAGTCCTTTCAGAGATGGGATTTTTGGAAGGTTCTGGTGACAATATATCCCAGGAATAGGAATGATATCTATAGGGGAAAAGTCTCAGCATTCTGGTTTTTGAGATTGTAAAACTAAAGATCAGAGATGGTAGTAAATACCACATGTAGAGACAGTAGTAGGATTTCAAATGGTTCATGGCCCAGAGGTAATGAGTTCTGGAAGGGTCAGTAGGAGTTTATTAGCCAAAATGCTGGGTCAGGCATTTTCCCCCTTGTAATGAGAATTGGCTTTTGCACAGAACCATTTGCTGCCAGTGAATGAAGGAATGAATGAATGAATGAAGAATGAGAACCAGAGCACGACCTATTAGCCCAATTCTGTTCTCTTAATCCTGAGAAAAATATATTCACATAACCAAGAGCCAAAAGGTTCTCAGCGCAGTGTTATTCAAATTTAAGGTAGACTTCCAGCCACAGAAGGAACAATCAACACACACACACACACACACACACACACACACACACACATATGTGCTCACATCCTATTCAGAAAATACTAAATGTTTTAAAATTCATGCTGAGGTTTCCAAACTTTCTATAGATTAAATTTCCTCCCTCATTCCTTTTAGCTTGGAGGGAAGAGAGACACCTTAACCTCTAGGGAACTATCTTCCAAATTTGTTCACTTATTAATTTACCAGGTAGTCACTGAGGTGTTCATTAAGTGTCAGGCATTGTGTCAGCTTCAGGAAATCCAAAAATGAAGGAGGCATGAATCTTCCCATTCACAAGGCATCCAGCTTTTTAAGAAGAGCACATCTGTACAATCAGAAAATAGCTGATAATTAGCCCTTACTTATATAGATCTTTACCGTTAATAAGGTGCTTTCACATACATCGTGCATTCTGATCCTCAGATTCTCAATCCCATTTTACAGGTGAGGAAATTGAGTCAGACAGTGGGCGGTTGTGAAAACCCAAAGATGCACAGCTAATAAGTGGCAGAGCTAGGACTCACCCAAGTGTTCTGATAACAGATCCTGTGCGTTTCCCACCATTCCATGAATGCTGCAGGCTGCCAAGCTCTGGCGCTGATGTAAAGTTTGGATTCACTAGAGAGAGATGAGCCGAGGGGATTAGAGAGAAGTCACACGTTGCCAGTTTGCTTGATGCTGTGAAGCTCCTCTGAGAAAGGGATTAGTTGTGATGTTGCTAGTATAAAGCAAAATTCCTCTCCTCCGCTGTTCTCAGGAATTTGGCTTTTCTGGATAAAGAGTAGCAGGAAAGTGATAGCACAATAATGAACCCCAGCTTGGGGCATGTGTCTTTCCCTGAATCAGCAGTAGAGCAGGTTTGATTCATGAGAATAAATGCCCATCTGCACGCTCCAGTCACAACCCATCACATCTCAACCGGGCATCCAAGCATCTTACAGGCTGCACTTCCCTGGAAATAGTGAGAAGGAGCTGGGTGATGGAGTCCTACATGTTTTCTCATGTGTGTGTGTGATCATGAACACAACTCACACATGCTCCCATGTCGTCTGGAAGCTCCTTGAAGTTGGAGAGATGGAGTCACACTTGCTCTTACATCTTTGGTCAAGAAGAGTCTCCTTCTTGACCGAAGACATAATAGGTGCTCAATAAAAGTCTTTGTGGTTAGTGAATAGGAACTTAAAATAGATTGATTTTAGGAGGATTAAAATCCCTAAGTGGGCAGGATTTCCGCAACCCAGAATAAGTCCGCAGGCCCCTGACCTTTGAGCTCTATGGTTCTGGTATTCAGATTAAGCAAACAGAGGTTACTTCAGAATCCTGTGGAGCAGCAATGCTCCAAGCAGCATTGGAGTGACCGCATCAGCCCTCACACCCAGAGAAGCAGGCCATTTGACAGCTTCATTGTATGTACATGTTACAGACCTGGCATTTCCCCTGTGCATGCATCTGAAGCTGTGAGAAATAGCTCAGTTTTCTGCCCTTTCCTGATCTGGTGACGAGTACTCTATACTGCTGTTGACACATTTCCTGGCAATCGTAATCTCTTGTCTCACAAGGGAAGGAGCTGGATTACATTCTCCCCTTTGTCTTTTTGTGTCCATTCTTTGCCTTCAAGGGCTCAGGCACATGGAAAGGTTATAATGCTCAGTTTGGGGATGGGGGTCCGGAGTATAATCATGATGATGCAAATCCTTTCACTATCTTTGCCTATTTGAGAACTCCTACCCGATTCTCGTCTGTTTCAGATGTTTTTCTGTGGGCAGAACACAGGTGCTGGAGACTCAGATAGTTGGGGTCTGGACTCTGCTCTCGCATTTCAGAAGGAAACAGGCTGCTAAACAGAGAACCTCACTGCGGGAAAACAGTGCTGTTTAAGGTTCAAAATGAATGCAGAAGAGGAAATAATTACGTTTATGGGGCTGGTTTTCTGGAGGCTATCAGCATGGGATTCCTGGAAGAGGCAAATTCTCTACTGAGTTTGGAAGTATAAGTTGAATTGATCAGATGAATAAAGGCAGAGAGAGGGGACTTCTGGTTAGGAGGAACTGTGTGCTTTGTGACATTTTGGTGTGAAATGTTATGGTGGGTTGAATAAAAGAGGGACAGTTTAGGACTATGTGACTGTCGGGTCTGACTGGGGGGTTGGAAAGACAGTGTTATCAAGGTGTGAGTCCTGCTGGGGGGAGTAGGCTTGCTCATGCAGGAGTGGGAGGCCAGGGAGAGGTGGGAAGCAGGGAAGGATGATGTGGGCAGAGTGTGGAGGGAGGACCGGAGGAGGGTGAGATGTACAGCAGGGAGAGAGTCCTCTGGCAATGCGTCTGTCCCTGGGGTGTAGGGGCTGAAACCTCGGGCCATCTGGATCTTAGGTCCAGCCAAGGATGGCTCTCCCACCACCCTGAAGTTTCCTCTTGCCAAAGCTATTGCCTATGAAAATATTTACCCTGGCATTTTCCTAAATAACGGCACCAACCCGCCATCTCTTAACTGGACAGCATCCTGATGGAAGAGAGCTTCCTGTACAGCATGCCCCACCCTCACCCACAGTCTCCATGACAATTCTTGCTTGCTGGGAGGAAGAGGAGTGATACTCCAGATTTACAGGTGATGAAATTGAGATCAAGCAGTGAAATAATATGCCCAAAGTCACTTAGCTGTTAAATGCCAGAGCTGGGACTCAGACCCACATCTTCTGATTTCACATCCCTGTACTGAATGTTAGGACTTTACAGGTAAAAAAAGGGGTTATGAGATGTTGGGGGTGGGGTGGGCAGGCTTAGCACCCCACTTTCATCATAGTGATGAAAATAAATGAAAGGAAGAAGAGAAAATTTATTGAGCATCAAAGATTCATTCCGTTTCTGTCTCTTCTTGGAAGCTGTTGAGTCCAGTTTCCTCATTTTAAAACTGGGGATTCTTAAGCCCAAAGAGGAGAGATAATGTGCCTGACGTCATGCAAGTTGGTAAGTTTTGAGTTTACTTCTGTGAACCAAAACAGGGAAGTATGTAGAAAAATAACGTAGCAAGTTCAGCAGACAGGATGGCAAGAGACCTCAAAATCATGACATTGGGGAACAGCTTAGAGAACAAGGAAGATTTATCTGGGAGGAGAGGGAGCTCAGGGAAGTTGTGTAGTAAGACATGCTGTATGTGGCCCTGAGGAGGGTCCACAGATCAGAGTGTGGACACTCTTGATGGATGGACTTGGATTCACTGTAAGAAAAAGCATTCTGGGAGTGACGGCCATCTAAAACTGGACATTACATTGACACATAGTGAGTTTCCTGTCTTTGGAGGGGTTCGAAACCTTAATGGGCATACTATGTAAGATGGAAGCATTATTTGAGGTTGAAAAATCATTCTTTCTCACCTGAAAAATCCCAGATTCTCACCCACCATTCATTGATTAGCTAGACTATAAGCTCACTCCGATTGGGAACCATGCTTGTTTCTTTCACGACTTTATCTTCAGGTCCTAGAATATTAGCTGACACATAAGAGCTACACACTCATAGTGGCCTTGAGACATGGGCTCAGAACTGGAGCATCGTCCCTTCTGCTGCTTGCTAGTGGCCGAAGCAAGTCAGCCAGGCCAGTCTGGATTCAGAGAGAGTGGGAAGATAGACTCCACCTCTTGATGGAAACAGGTACAGTCACATTGCAAAGGGCATGGATATAGGCAGCAGTGGGAAACCGGGACCATTTTGATAATCTGTCTACACATGTCTTCCTTTAAGGGAGGCTGTGAAGGTCTTCTCAGATGCTCACCCATGAGACTAACCTATTCCTGAACCTACAAAAGTAGGGAGTTTTGTGTTTTTGAGGGCCAGGGGCTGAACCCTGTTTACAGGGGCATGAAAGAAAGCAGGGACATCAGAGGCAACGTTGAGACACAAGATGGGCACGGAGAGGAGGTGACAGAAGATACTCAATTCTGATGATTTCTCACTGATCAATTCTTCATCTGAGCTTGTGCAACGCTGCTCTTTGGACTCTGTTACCCACCCTAATTCAGGACCCTTTATTCTGTCTCCTCTCGTTCCCTTCTCCCTATTCTGTTTTCCCCTTTACCTGCAAAGTTCCCAGTGCTGGATGGGTGGAGAGGCAACTCAGGATACGGTGACAGGAACTGTGGTGAGGAAGGTTTAGATCATGTCAAGAATACAGCAAAGGGGCTTCCCTGGTGGCGCAGTGGTTGAGAGTCCGCCTGCCGATGCAGGGGACACGGGTTTGTGCCCCGGTCCGGGAAGATCCCACATGCCGCGGAGCGGCTGGGCCCGTGAGCCATGGCTGCTGAGCCTGCGCATCCGGATCCTGTGCTCCGCAACGGGAGAGGCCACAACAGTGAGAGGCCCACGTACCGCAAAAAAAAAAAAAAAAAAAAAAGAGGTGGAAAGGGGTTCAAGGATGTTGTAAAGTGAGGGTTTACGGTGAAGGTCATGGTGGGCATCTATGGTTTGGAGACTGTAAGCTCCATGAGGGTGGAGACAGTCTGTGTGTTCATTAATGTACTCTGTTCATACACAAGGTAGGTGGTCATTAAATATGTGTTGAATACATAGCTGTATATCTACATGAGTGAGCAGTCCTGGTAATGATTAGACTGGGAGCTGATTCGCTTTAGGGGAACGTGAAGAGCATGGGCTTTGAGGCTCAGTGTAAAGATCAACTCTACCCCTTTTTTTTAAAAAATAAATTTATTTATTTATTTATGGCTGCGTTGGGTCTTCGTTGTGGTGCGCGGGCTTCTCATTGCAGTGGCTTCTCTTGTTGTGGAGCACAGGCTCTAGGCGCACGGGCTTCAGTAGTTGTGGCTTCAGTAGTTGTGGCGCACAGGCTCTAGAGCACAGGCTCAGTAGTTGTGGCTCGCGGGCTCTAGAGCACAGGCTCAGTAGTTGTGGTGCACGGGCTCTAGAGCACAGGCTCAGTAGTTGTGGTGCATGGGCTTAATTGCTCTGCGGCATGTGGGATCTTCCCAGACCAGGGTTCGAACCCGTGTCCCCTGCATTGGCAGGCGGATTCTTAACCACTGAGCCACCAGGGAAGCCCTCTACCACTTTTTAGGTCTAAAACATTGTTTAATATCCCTGAACTTCAGTTTTTTCATCTGTAAAAATGGGGGCAATAAGTATGACCTGCAATGTTCATTATAAGGACTCAATGAGGTAGCATAAATAAACTGTGCAGCCCAATGGCTGACATGGAGGGTTCCCCCAAATTAGCTATTTATGAATATTGAGGGGGGGTGATTTGAAGAGTGTGTATGGTTCAGCGGTGAGTAAATCCAACAGACACAGAGCTCGATAAGGGATGCTGACCCCTCGGGCCTGGAGGAGCAGGCTCGAACCCCAGATTGTGTGATTCCCATCTCTGGTCCTTTCAGTGAGAGTCGGAGTGGGGATAGTGAGGGGAGAGAGAAGCATGGAAAAGAATTGGGCGTATTTGGGTGAAATTTTACTCCCTCCGTGTTGGGAATCAAGCTGGCCTCGAGCCCATGTTAGAGGGACATCTGCATGGACTCAGCCAACCAGCATTGGCTTATTCCTAAGGCAACACACACCATGACCGTGAAAGGTCTTTGTGACAATAAATTCTCAATGATTTGTTTTTCTCAGGTCCTGCTTACTCAGTACCTAGAGTTCCTAACCCTCACCCAGGCCTCTAGCTACCAGCACCTGCCCTTATAAGGCTGTATGTCTGCAGCCTTTACCTCTGGGACCTGTTTCAGTTATATGTTGCTAATATAAAAAAACTGTCCCAAAACACAGTGGCTTAAAGCAATAGCCATTTAGTTACTCATGAATTGCTGTACCAGGCAGGACCCAGCTGGACAGTTCTGCTCATCTTACCTACTCATGTGGCTGTAGACATTTGGAAGCTCCCCTGGGCCTGGAAATCCAAGATGGCTTCCTTCACATGTGTGTTGCCCCTGCTGGCTCTTCTACATGGCTAGAACATCTATCTCCCCGTTTGTTGTCCATAGGCTGGTGAGGCCTCTTGACCTCAGGAAGTGGCTCAGGGCTCCAGGAGGGCTGAAGTGGGAGCTTTCTGGTCCCGAAGACCCTAGACCCCACATTGGCGGTGTCACCCCCTTGTTCTATGGGCCAAGAGCAATTCACAAGGCAGCCAAGACTCAAAAGAGGAGACGTGGATCCTTGATGGGAGGAGTGTTGTGTGTATTGAGGGATATAAAGGATTGCCAGTGACCTTGTTGACAGAGGAACTACCTCAGTCCTCCCCTTGCTGCCCTCCTCATGTCCAAGGCCAACCCTGCTTTCAGGTAATGTAAACTTATCCTTTGCTGATGTCTCACTTATTGGCCCTTGGGGCTGCACTTCTGAATACTATACAGTCTCTTCCATCCCCTCATTGGCAGCAGATCGAGGAGGTGTCCATACAGGGGAAGTAGCTTGCCCAGAGACATGTAGATGGACTCGAGCCATGGGACTGGGGCCCACCCCTCCTGACTCTGCATTCCGTGGCCATGCAGTTTTGCAGTCAACTTCCTGGGAAAGGCTGAAGGTCAGTGAACCCAAGATGGAGTTCAAGGGACAGTCTCTGGAAGTAGAAATAAGATTTGGGGGCCTTCAATAAGACTCCATCTTGGTCTTCATCTAAGGGTGTTAGTTTGTCTAGAACGAGCTGCTCTAGAACCCGTCTGGGTGTGTGACAGCTCAGAGCGGCCGTGGCTGATGTCTGAGTTTGCTTTGCTCTGGGAGGGGAAACGTGCTTCCGGAACAGGACCCAATGAGTCTGGTTGTGATGCGGGGGCAGGGCGATGAGCATGGCAGGACCTGCTTGGAGGCTAGGTGGGGTTCCGTGTGGTGATGGCAGCTGGGGCAGGGCCACGCAGATGCTCAGGATCTAGAAGAAAAGTGGAAATGATGCCCGCCCGCGTGCACCCGCACCCCCAGGCTCATTAACTGCTTTCTATCAACGCTGTCAACATACCATGAGAACCTTACCCTTGTCTGACTTCCTGTCCGAATGTGAGCTCCCTGAGGGCAGGGGCTGCAGTGGTGTTCATCTTTGGATCTTCCTGTGCATCTCAGAGCAGATGCTGAATAAATGGATGAGAACAATTCCAAGGAATGGTCTCCCAGAGACATTAGGACCGTGGAAAAGCCAGAAAGTGAGCAGTGGCCCAAGAAGAAGGCAAGTCTCAGTTGGCAGGACATCCTGGCCAAGCAGGACTCACCTGCTTGAAAGTCTGCATAAAGCTTCCTGGCCTCGTGCTCGGACACCCCTTCTTTACCCTGTGACAGTCTGCTAAAGGCCTCCGGGTCCTCCCCAAGCGGAAGTGGGGTGCAGAAGCAGACAGACTGCTCGGATTTCCCTTTCTGAGTCTCTTCCTGGCTCCCCTCAACTCAAGGGCCCGCCACCCCCTCCAGGGAGGTGCAGGTGAGCTGCAGGAGCTGGGATGAAAGCTCGCCCCTCTCACAGACCCTGCTGGGAACTCTTGGCCCCTTTGGAAATGGGCTTCTTCCCTCACCATCCCCCTCTGCCTCTGAACCAGTCACATCCTATCTGCAGCCCTGGAGATTAAGGACGGAAATTTGACTTTTTAATTTTCTTCTTCTTCTTCCTTCCTGCTTCATTAGAACCGTGTTATTGGCCTAAAATACTGTATGTAAACGATGCTCTGAGGCCCATCTGGAAGCCTGGATTTTCTGGGGCTATAATTATGCTAAGCGGCACTCAGCAGGGATGGCACGATTGTGCCTCTACCTGGGCATCCTCTGGCAGCAAACCCCTCAGTTCTTCTGAGGGGGACTGTCTGTTGCTGTCCTTTTAGGCCTTCTCCTTCTTGGTGTGTGTGTGTGTGTGTGTGTGTGTGTGTGTGTGAGAGAGAGAGAGAGAGAGAGAGAGAGAGAGAGTCACAGGTTTGGCCCACTTTCATTTTGTCTGAGCTGTTGTGATAATTTACTGCATCTCTGTGTGTCCTCGACAGGGAGGGTACACATGCCTTTGGAATAATAGTAAAAGGTCACCCATGACCAAAGAGAAAATGCAGCCCCGGGTGATGGCAAGGCTTCACAATGTGTGCCTTTCCACCCGGGACTTAGAGTTTGAGCCACTTCTGCTTTTACAACTGGACTGGGGAGGGAGCCACACCTGGACAGAGGGCATTGAGCTCTTAGTTCCAGCCCTGTCCGAGGGCACGAGGCTCAAAGGCCATGCCAGTCACCCAGGACTCAGAGTGCACCCAGGCTTTGGTCCATTCGATAAAGAAGCATCTTAACTCCTGGGAGCCTCAGTTATCCCCTCTAAGGAAGGAAACCAATACCCCTCGCCCTTCTTATCTCCCGAATGCTTGTGAGAAATCATTGTGTTAGTGAACGTGAAAGTGTTTTGTGTTCATTCAGACACTTGCTGGAGGCCCCAAGGGTTGTGCCTGGGTTCACAGAATTCTTATTCTTGCCAGGATGGCGACCTTGCACACCATAAATTACGAAGCACTAAACAAATGCAGAGTTGTAAAATGTATATATTTGAATTCATTTTGCATATGCAGGGTTGGAAAAATTCCTGCCAAGCTGGAAGTGCCCAGGTATGTACTCCTGGCTACATAGCCTCCAACCCCCTTTTTCCTTGTTCCTGATTGTGTTAATGCTTGCCCCCCTGCTCCATCCCACCCTCATCTCCAGCCCCTTTCGCCTTCTGCACTCTCCTTTGCACCGTTCTTTCAGCCCCACGCAACACTGCCTTTATCACATACCACTATAATAATCTTTTTAAAAACAACTTTTTTATTGAAGCAAAGCTAGCGCATAGAAAAATGGAGAAACCATAAGTCGACAGTTTAATGCATCGTCACAAAGGACACGTTCGTAAATGAATCATCCAGATCAAAGAATCCAGCATCACCCACATCTCAGGAGCTTCCCTCACACCCCTGCCATCATTTCCCTCCCTTCTCCCTAAAAGTCACCACTCTCCTAATTTCTAATATTTTGAGGTATATTTATTTATTTTTAGAGATATTTGTAAGCTTTCTATATGTGGGCTCACACGCTATGTATTGTTTTGTGCCTAACTTACGTCGCTCATCCTTGTTTGTGAGCATGGTCCGTGTTGCTGCATGTAACTGCAGTTTGTCTGTTGTCATTACTGTATAGTGTTCTGTCGCAGGCATGGACGCACATTTATTTATTCTACTGTTGATGGACATTTATACTGTTTCTAGTTTAAGGCTAGCTATTATGATTAAAGCTGCTGTAAACATTCACAAGAATGTCTTAAAAAAACAGATTTGCTGAGTTCTTATTGGTGTACTTACGAATAAATGTCACATATTTCAAGTGCACAGTTTGACGAGTTTTGATACATAAATGATTCATATGTATAAAAATCAGTATATATACATGTATATGATGAAAACATCACAACAATCTGGAGATTGGAGAGATTCATAATCCCACCCTCCTCAAAGTTTCCTCATGCCCTCTCATAATCCCTCTTTCCTGTCTACCCCCAGCCCACCTCTATTGCCAGGCAACTGCTAATCTGCTATCCCCGTATACTAATTTGCATCTTCTTGAGTGTTATATAGATGGAATCCGTACAATGTATACTGTGATTTCTTTTTTTGGTCTAGATTATTGCCCTTAGCATGATTATTTTTCGATTTATTCCCATTGATGTGTGTGTGTTTGTGTGTTCATAGTTGGTCTTTTTTTATTGCTGAGTAGAACTTCATTGCCTGAATATACAACACCTTGCTTACCATTCACATGTTAGAGGCTATTTGAGTTGTTTCCAGTTTGTGGCTATTACAGTTTGGGGCTGTTAAAGCTGCTATGAATATTCGTGTACAAATCTTTGGGAGACATACTTTCATTTTTACTGGGTAAGTACATAGGAGTGACATGGCTGGGCCATGTAATGGATGTATGTGTAAATGTTCAGAAACTACTAATTAGGTCCAAAGTGGTTGTACCATTTTACATTCCCACCAGCAGCATATGAGAGTTCTAGTGGCTCCCCTTCCTCACGAACACTTGATATGATTAATCGTCTTGATTTAAGATACGCCGATAACTGTACAGTAGATGCTCACTGATTTTTCCTGATCCTTCTCTAATACTGATGACGTTGAGTGCAATTTCTATGACTGTTCATGAACATTTGGACATATTTCTGTCGAGCATATTCCTAGGAGAATAATTCTTTGGTCACAAGGGACATGATCAGATCTATGTTGAAAAGATGGTCTAGAGGGGGCAATGTGGAAGGCAGGCAACCCCTCGGGAAATTGCAGTCTTTATTATTTTCTTCCGCTCCTTCCTTTTTGTCTCCCAGTGTCCTGAATTCCAAGTAAATTATAAGCTCCTAAAAAGCAAGAAAAAGCATTCCAACTCTTTATTTTCTCCCTAGTACCTCACACCAAGTGTTTTCCCAGTTGGGAGGTGGGAAGAACTAACCTGTTTTGATGGTCACCCGTGTGCTCTGTGTCTCTCCATGTATTATATCATTTTTGTCTTTGGCACCTTTTGAGGGAAGGTAGTATCCCCATGTCCCAGCTGAGGAGCTGAGGCTCAGGGAAATGAGCAACTCCTCAGGCTCTCAGAGCTAAGAATCAGGGGCGATGGAGCTCATAATAACTCCATTTAATGTCAGGGTTCTCATTCTTTTCCATGAATGCCTTGTCTGCCTTTGCCCGTACTGCCTCTTAGGGCTCCAGGGAGACACAGCCGAGTGATTGAATGGAAGAGCATCTGAGCATTCTGCCAAGAGGCTCTTCTCCTGTGTCAGGAGTGTTGGCTCCACGCTCAGAGACTCTTCTGGGCTCTCCATCCAGTCTCTTCTTCTGCCTTCGACCCAGGATGGTTGGGACAGAATCCCCAGCAGTCCCATTAGTACAGCACTTGGAACCCTAAAGGGTGCCTCATAAACTCCACTCTCCGTGGCCCACGTTCAGCTCTTGTGTGGTGGTTTCCTCCTCTGGCCGCAGAATACCTTAAGCTCCCTTTGCTCACTTTGCAGCGCCCTCCATCCCGACCCCTGCTGCCGGTCGACAGAGCCTAGCTGCGTGCTTCACATATGGCAGCCCGTTTGGTATTTGTTGTTGTTGAAGGTCTCTGTTTTCCCACTTCCCCCTTAGCCCCAGCTGCCTCTTGGAAAGACCAGCGTTTGAGTCTCAGCCCTGTCATGTAGTGGTTGTGTGCCCCTGTACACATTGCTTCATCTCTCCGACACTCTGTTCCATCATCTGTGAGATGATGAAAATAGTAGTAGCTCCCTTCTCGGATAATTATGGCAGTTGCACGATGAATAGCTAATGGTGTTAATTAACTCTTGTGATGTTTTGGTTACTGTTGCTGTGTTAAGTGGTTCTTCCCTAATCCTACTTGCCTTCTTCAGTTATGGCAGGAATCTGCTAATTCTAGAAGGATGACAGGTGGGGCTGGAGGAGGCAGGAGGTGAGGAAACTGGATGTTACTCCTGAAGTGGTTCCAGGTTCACGGTTCTCACCTGCAGCACCGTGTGATGGAGAAAACTCAGGCTGCAAAGCCCAGCGATGAAGGCTCTACTACCATGCCCTTGGGCAAGTTACCGTACTCTAAGTTTTGGTTTTCACCTTTATCATGGGATGCCTGATGACTGAGAACACAAATTCAGGTATCAAGACAGGCACCCCTTGATAAATGTTTGTTGGGCCACCTCTCCTTGCTGGTCCCTTTTGATAAAGTCAAATTGGCATGGATGGTATTAACTCATATAGTAGGCACTTGAAAATATTGAATGGATGGACGATGGATGGATGGGTAGATGGATGGATCAACAAAGATGGCTGAAAGTGGTGATGGAAGGGTGGTATAGATTGTGAAGATCATGGGAGAAGGACATGAAATCCTTGGTATCCAATTAAAATGTGAACTCTGTCTTGGGCCAATATGCAGAAGCCCATGAGAAGCCCTCACAACTTTCATGCCATAGGGGATGTGTTTGAAATGCTCCTTGTGGGTAGACACTGGTGATGGGGCATCGTCATGAAGGGAGGAGCTAAGTGAGTGGGGCTTGGGCTTTGGGGCAGACCATGCTCTGGGCCAGGCAGCCTGATGCAGTGGAGTAAGAGCAGGCTTATCACTACTTGTGTGAACTTGGGGAAGATCCTTCAGTTTCTCTGGGCCTCAGCTGTTGCATCTTGAGAATGGTATGATCAAATCTGCCTAGCAGGGGTCTGTTTTTGGGGATATTTTAGTGTACTTGGGATGCCATAACAAAATACCATAGACTGGATAGCTTAAACAACAGAAATTTATTACTCACAGTTCTAGAGGCTGGAAGTATAAGGTCAAGGCTGATTTAGTTTCTGGTGAGAGCTCTCTTCCTGGCTTGTAGATGGCTGCCTTCTTGCTGTGTCGTCACATGGCTGGGAGAGAGAAAAAAATCTCTCTCTCTAGCCTCTCCTTAAAAGGCCACAGTCCTATCAGACTAGGGCCCCACCCTTATGACCTCATTTAACCTTAATTACCTCCTGAAGCCCTTCCCTATCTCCAGATAGAGTCATGTTTAGGGTTAGGGCTTCAGCATATAAATTTTGGTGGGAGGGACACAATTAAGTTCATGATACAGAGAATAAATGGAATTATTGATACAAATATGCTTCATGAACTATGAAGAGCTATATCTATTCGATCATGGTAGGTTTCATCTTTTTAAAAGTCTTGGTGTCGTGAGACCTTCCTCAGGGTACCCATTTATTCATGTAACACAGGTTTTTTGAGTTCTTACTCTGTGCCAGGTATCATTCTAGACACTGGGGTGGCAACAATAGAGAAAACAGACAAAGATCCTTATCTTTATAGAGCCTACCTTCTAGAATGCAGACTATAAAACAGAGTCAAGTAGAATATATAATTTATAAGATGAGGAAGAGTGGTGTGGAGGACACTAAAGCAAGGAAGGGTGTTTGAGGACAGTAGGGAATAGTTTACATTTTAAGTAGGGGGGTGCTCAGGGAACACCTCATTGGAACGAAGACTTTAACGTGAGGAGGGAAGGGAGTGAGCCACGTGACTATCTGGGAAAAGTATTCCAAGCGGAGGGCAGAATCTGTGCAAAGACCCCGAAGTGGGGGAGTACTGGGTGTGTTTGGGGAACAGCGGTGAGAGCTGCACAGCCAGAACTGGGTGCGTGATGGAGGGAGCATGGGGAGATGGGGCCAGATTCAATCCAAGAAGAGGACTCGCTCTCTGGTTGTGATGAGGGCCGGACAGCAGTAGCAAGTGGAACAGGAAAACATCTCAAAGGAGCAGGGGAAGATTTCCTTTATTCCCTGAAGATCCAGGCTCATCTGCAGGAACACCTGTGGGAGCCCATTCTCATCTGCTCCCAAATTCCTTTCAATATTTTTGGGACTGCAGACATCTCCCCCTGTGAGGCTGTGGTTAATGGCTGCTGGTAGAAAAATGCTCCTAGTAGCATATGTAAATGAGATAGCAGCCATGCATTATTAAAAGAGTAAATCCATAGCTGGCAGCGAACGTGTGGGAAGCAAGGTTAACTCAACACAGTGCCTTCACGCACCAGCAGGACCAGAAGTTTCCTGAGTGCGGGGGTCCCATTTGAGACACTTCTGTGTCAGCCACAGCTACTAAAATAGTTCCCAGAACAATATAGTTTCTGAAAATCCGTTTGCTGAAAGATACATTTCTCTAAGAAGAATAGATTAGGATTGCAAAGAAAGGGGAGGGGATTCACTTGACTTGTAACGTGGAGGAGGGTCTCCAGTTCTGCTGATGCACAGGGTCCAGTATCAGCCCCCGTGGAAGAGGAGGGAGCTGTACACACCTGTGCCCGAGAGAGTTCTCTCAACCGAAAATAACTCCTCTTCTAATGCCAGAGGATCATAGATTCTACCAGTGGGGCTTTATTCCTTTGAATTTCTCTCTTTCTTCCACTTTGAAAGGTAACACCCACAGGAACACCAAATGCGGCATGAATGACTCGGCTTCATTATTTTCAGGCTGTGTCAGCTCACCTCCAAACTTCATTTTTTTTCATCTGTAAAGTGGAATACAATAGCAATCCCTACCTCCCTGTTTGTGAGCGTGGATGGTCTCATGGATATAAAGTAATGACTCTATGGAATAGTAGTTATTATTCTTCCCACTTTAAAGGTGAAGCTGTGACATTAGGAGACACAATGTCATGTGTCCAAATCTGTACCTGCTTTCAGGAATCCGGGTAATAAGTGACTAGGTGGGGCTGCTATGGGTCAAGCACTGTCCTAAGTCCTAGGGCTACAGCAGTGCATAAACGAGAGAAGCCTCCTGACCTGCAGTTAGAGATGATATCAAAGTACACAAATCCACCAACAAGACAATGGCGGGTATGTAAGTGACGGACCTAGAGGCTTAAATTCATGATTCCACTATCCCCTTGAATGGAAGTCAGGCATGTCTGCAGTCCTGAAGGAGCTTGCAGTACATGGAAGAAGTAACATCTGTTTCTGTTTCACAGATAAATTCATTTGTGTCACATTTTAGATTCCACATGTAAGTAATATCAGATGATATTTGTCTTCCTCTGTCTAACTTACATCGCTTGGTATGGTAATCACCTCCATGTTTCTGCAATTAACATAACATTGTAAATCAACTATACTTCAATAAAATAAATTTTAAAAAAGTAGTGTCTGGGGACTTCCCTGGTGGTCCAGTGGGTAAGACTCCGAGCTCCCAATACAGGGGGCCTGGGTTTGATCCCTGGTGAGGGAACTAGATCCCGCATGCATGCCATCACTAAGAGTTCGCATGCCACAACTAAGAAGCTCGCATGCAGCAACTAAGACCTGGCACAGCCAAAATAAATTAAAAAAAAAAAAAAAGTAGTGTCTGGACCAAAATAATATACAACTAGTCCTTAAGGTTCCTAGAGAGTTACAGATAAAGTGCTTGGGTTGGTCCAGGGAGGGGAAGACAAAGTCTGATTATAGAAATCAGGGGAGCTGCCTTCCAAGAGGTGGATTCTGAATGCATAGAGGGGAAGAGTCTCCATCCGTAAAAGTCTGGCCAGTGATGGTATGATACCCGTGGCCATGTACCCAGGCAAAGATGTTTGGAAAGATGCTGGTGCATTTAAATGACTGGGAAACTGGAGGATGCTTCAAAGTATTCTTTCAGGTGGAAACTTGGGGGTGTTGAGATATTTGAGGCTGAGGGTAAAATTTGCTGATACCTAGTTGTCCCAGGAGTGCTTCTTGGTCAGTGGGAGGATAGTAGGAACCTGGGTGAGACAGGATATAAAACGGCCCCATTTTCCGGTGTTGGACTACATAATCACCTTTCTTAGTTTTGCTTTATCATTTTCAACACCAGGTATTGTTAATATTTTCAGGGTCCTTATTAATATTTCATTAGAGTGCTTTCGTTTTCCCCTTAAACATGTATTTAGAGTGGATTGCCACATTCCTGGGTAATTTTATTGAATCCAGAGGCCAATTTTCTTTTTACAACAGTCTGCTGCTTTTATTTTATGAAGAAAATCAATAGGAAAAAAGGGGTTGCTGAAATAGAAATTTGCTTTATTGCAAAATATCCAGGAACTCATCTATTCATTTTTAAATGGGAGAATAGCTCCAGCTATAAAAATTATCACCCCTTATGTATGTATGTGGATGTGTGTGTGTGTGTATACACATACACACACACACACACACACACACACACATAAGCACATATCTGTTTAAATTAAAACAGAACGGCATCAAGCCTCTATTTTTCAACTGCAGTTCTTGGAGAACCTGTTCTAGTTTGTTCTATGAAAAAACTATCGGGGCTTCCCTGGTGGCGCAGTGGTTGAGAGTCCGCCTGCCGATGCAGGGGACGCGGGTTCGTGCCCCGGTCCGGGAAGATCCCACATGCCGCGGAGCGGCTGGACCCGTGAGCCATGGCCGCTGCTGAGACTGTGGAAAAGGCCACAACAGTGAGAGGCCCTCGTACCGCAAAAAAACAAACAAACAAACGAAAAAAAACTATCAGATGTCACCTGTACCACTGAGACGTCTCTGTCTGGGCTTGAATCCCTACTGAGCCACCAACTTGAGGTGTGACCTTGAACAGATCGCTGCCTGTCTCCAGACCTCAGTTTCCTCATATGTAAATAAGGTAGATTAGCCCAAACAACCTCTGAAATCCCTTCCACCTCTGGCATGTGGGGAGTTGATGGAAATGACAAAAACTTGGCTAGATCTGCAAGAGCACAGAGGGAGTAAAAAGAACATTTTTATTTAGTTCAAAGATAGCACATTGAGAAACAACGAAATTAATTAAAAGAACCACTTTTATTGAGTTAGCACAGAGTAGAGAAACAATGAAATGATTGCTATTGGAAACCTTTCCAACCTAAGATGAAAACAAACCCGAGATAAAAATGAGCCTCCCTGGGTTCCAGCACAGTCGTGGTGGGAATGAAACTCATGGGTTTGGGAAGGCTGTTTCCCCCCATCATTTCCAAGGCAGAGCACGGATCACCTACCGGGCCAAGCCTGTCCCCTACTCCCCAAATCGCCAGGCATTTACAGAAGTGAAATTAACGTCATGCATGGCTAGCAGCCGCACCTTCTAACTGCTGCAGGGCTCCTGGTTCTCATTAAGACTTCAGGTCAGGGCTTTCCTGGTGGCGCAGTGGTTGGGAGTCCGCCTGCCGATGCAGGGGACACGGGTTCGTGCCCCGGTCCGGGAAGATCCCACATGCCGCGGAGCGGCTGGGCCCGTGAGCCATGGCCGCTGAGCCTGCGCGTCCAGAGCCTGTGCTCTGCAATGGGAGAGGCCACAGCAGTGAGAGGCCCACATACCGCAAATAAATAAATAAATAAATAAAATTCAGGGCGGGCGTGCTGCTGTTGGGAATACACGCCTTGACATCGAGTCCAGGGGTGAAGGTGGCTGAGAGAGGAGGACTGCCTTCCACAGTCTCTGCAGAAAATTTCCACAAACTGTGAACCCTCATAAATTAACCTTCACGTAGGCTGTGTCTAACCCTCAGAATTCTGTGTGATCAAGCCCACCGTGTCCATTTCACAGATGAGGAAAGTGAGGCTGAGAAGTGATGCCTCTTGGACATCGTGGTACAGCTGGCATGATAGGTGTGATCCCTGTAAAAACAGCATCAGCATCTTCTGTTTATGTGGGTTTGTATACTCTCTGAAGCCCTCATACCATCTTGCTGACATACATGAGAGCAACATTTTTATCCCCACTTTATTGATAAGGAAACCGAGGCCCCAAGAGCCTAAAGTGCCCAAGGCCATGGCTGAATGATTAGCAAGTCACCTCTAAAACTCCAGTCTAACTCCTCGCCTCCTGCCACCCTGGCTTCATGCTGTCTTACAGTTACCAGCGGGAAATAAAGAGTATTTAATAAGAAAAGCATTTTCCTATGACATACATTTTTAGGGCTGGAGAGGCCCTTAGAGAGAATCTGAAGGAGGAGTTGGTCATCTGAGGAGGGACTCAGTGATCTAGGGTTCCCCGATCATTTACACAAGTTCGGGTGTGAAAGTGTATGAGAGCCTCACTTTGTAACAAGAAAGTACACGGAGCAGGACAGTCAATGATGGGAGGGTTTGTGACTTTCCAGTGCATGGGGATGCCTGGGCATTCAGCATGGTCCTGGCACACAGCACGTGCTCAGTAGATGTTGCTGGAATTAATCAGATTCTTCACAAGGTTCTGTGATGCCAAAAAAAACTAAGAGTACATGCAAGGGCAGCAATGGATCTCAGAAATCATCTATTCAGCTTTCTTACCTTTCATATACACACCCTGGGGGCCCAGAAGGAGCAAGTCGCTAGCCTTGGGTGTACTTGGGGCAGAGCCAGATCTAGGCGCTGGGCTCAGTCTCCTCTGAGGGGCCTTCCCCCTGAGCAGTGCTGCTCCGCCCCAGGGCCTCCTGCAGTAAGAAGGAAGTGCTGTCCATCAAAGGCCCCAGAGGCCCCGTGTTGGCCAGCCTGGCATGGCTTGCATTCAGCAAGTCATTCTCCTCCTTGCAAAGGAAGGTGCTAGAGTGCTTGAGAAGAGAGATTCTCTTAAGTAGGTTAAACACCCCCCCTCCCCAGCCTCATTTACCCGTTCCATTTGCTCAGCAGAATGTGGCTTCCCAGACAGCACTCAGGTAAATCGCAACCCTATCCAGGTGTGAAGGATTCTAAACCACGGAAACTGGGGGCTGAGCTCAGCTCCTGCCGTATGAAGAAGGCACAGCCTGGGTCTGGATGGGCCTCGGGCCTGCACCGCCTGCATCCTCCGCTGTGGCCAGGTTTTGAGCTGTCTCTAGGGGGTCACTGCAGGTCCAGCCTGCTAGGAAATAGGCAACAGAAGCCCAGGGCAGAATTTCTGGGAAATGAGGAGTTTCTCTCCCTACTCCAGCCATTTCTCTTCTGTCAGAGCCCTAATGAGCTTTTAGTGCCAGGAGGGAAAGCAAATGGAAAGAAAACAGCCCGAAGTTGCTAATGCTATTAACAGTAACCGTACTGCAGGAACCCCTTCCCCTGGGCCCACCATCCTGCCCGTGGTCTGCCTAAGAGGAAGAAAGGGAAGGAAATAAATAAAGTCCTTTTAAGTATAAAGAGGGAATTACGTACAGTCCCTTTGTGCAAGTAGGGGGATCTGGAATTAACCCTTTCAGCCTCATTAGTTGCTAAATAGGGCTGAGATTAACTCCCATCGCTGGCAGTGGGAGGGGTTGGAGGCTGCGTCTGTTAGAGGGTAGACTTTGGCAGTTTGCTTCTCAGCGAAGAAATCAGAGAAACAGCCAGTGGGTGCTGGGCAGTCCTGCTGGATTTCCAGCTCCTTACATACCAAGCCGGAGGTCTTTGGAACCCCTCTCCAGAGCCCTCTGAGGGGCTGGCTGATTACAGGTGAAGAGTCAGGCGGGGCTTGGACTCAAATTGGGCCTCCACTAAATTGATTAGTCTCCCTCTGCCTTAGTTTTACCATCTGTGGAATGAGGATGGTAGCACCTGCCTCATAGGCTGTCCTGAGGGTTCAGTGAGATAACATCTGTATGTTATGGAGAGGAAACAAATTACATTAAACTATGTGTTTGCAGTCTTCCATCTTCCCTGGCCCCCTCTGCCCATATTTATCTACTAAAGAAATTGTCTTTGCAGTCTGCCAGCTCATATTGTGAAACTTGGCGGAGGTTCAGAATCAGAATCTGACATGTATGTTTGGTGGGGTGTGGGGAGGAGGGAGGGAGAGAGAAAGAGGGGGAGAGAGAGAGAGGGAGGGAGAGAGGGAGAGGGAGAGAGAGGGGGAGAGGGAGGGAGAGGGGGAGAGGGAGGGAGAGAGAGGGATGCAGAAATTATGGGAATTACATCCCAAAGAGCCAAGGATTACTCAGAGAAAAGAGAAATAGTAGCAGGAGAAGGGAGCAGGGACGCAGAAGGACTCAGTTACGGGCCGACTTTGGGCTGAGGGGTTAACTTTGGGTAGAGAGGCTACAGAGTAGCTTTAAGGTGCTCCTGATGAGGGCAAGAGGAATGTAAGAAGAGGTATTTAACGAGAGTTGTTATGGGTTATTAATTAACCACTTCATATCAAGAAATCAGTAAAGGTTGTAACTGCTTTTCTTTTTTGTAAATTTAAAAAAATTTTTTAAACTTTATTTTACATTGGAGTATAGTTGATTAACAATGTCATGATAGTTTCAGGTGTACAGAGTGGTTCAGTTATACATATACATGTATCTATTCTTTTTTAAATTCTTTTCCCATTTAGATTGTTACATAATACTGAGCAGAGTTCCCTGTGCTATACAGTAGGTCCTTGTTGGTTATCCATTTTAAATATAGCAGTTTGTACATCTCAATCCCAAACTCCCTAACTATCCCTTCCCCCCACCCTTCCGCCTGGTAACCACTATTACTGCTTTTCAATTCTGTTGGCTGCTGGGCTGGGTTTTCTCTCATGGGGATCTCACCCAGACCAGACTGTATGGGGCTCCAGATTATATTTGGGTTACACAAAGTGTCTAGCATAGCGCTTGGCCCATAGATACTAAATAAATGGTAGTTAGTAAAAGATACAGATAATTTCAAGGGTGGATTATCTATATCACAGCAACCAACCATTTAACTTCCTAGTAATATTTCGTTTAGGGAATGCTCTTGGCTCTGAGTAGGTTGTGTAGGTGGGGCAGAAGGAGGTCCCTGAATGTAGGGGGTTTGTGTCCAAGGCCCTGCCATGGGAGTGGCCCGTGCTGGAGGGGCAATGACAGGGAGCAGGTCTGTTGTCATTAATGTTTTGGCTGAAGTTTGAACAGAATGCTGGGAACTTGGAGTGGGGAAGAAGCAATCCAAAATCAGGTTAGGGTTAGGCACAGCAGAAACAAACCAGAGGTAGAGAGGCATCTTTGCTACAATGCCCAGAGAAGGTGGTTCTCAATCCTGGGTGCACATTAGAACCACTTGGGGTGGTTTAAACATATTAACACCTGCCTCATTCCAGATCAGTTGACAGATTTTCTGGGACTGGACTTGGGCATCAATATTTTAAAGAGATCTCCCTAAGTAACCTAATGCTCTGAATCTCTGCTCTGAGATGTTGCAAACTCAACTCTAGTCCCATCTGATAATATCCCAGGATTCTGATCCAGGTTTAAAGGAAGGGAGGGACATGTGCAGGAAGGAACAGCAGGGGCTTTAGGGCAGGAAGAGTTTCCACTCTTAGGTGCACAGTGGGTCTGTGGCTTCAGAAATACCTGCCTAGTTACTAGCGAAACTCAATTCAGGGGAAAGTGATTAGGAAGAATTAGATTAGGGGGCAGGACCTCCTTGTGGGTCTAGGCCAGATGCTGCTAGGTGCAAATCTAGGGCAGAAGCCTTATAGACCAGTGACTAGTGACAAGCTAGACAAAATGAGGTAAAATTTTTCTGGAGAGGTTGAAGTCTAGTGCTTACTTATAAAAGAGTGCAGTGCCCAGGGTGATGGGGATGGGGGTGGTGGGGTGGAGGTGATGGGGTGAAGGTGGTGAGATGGGGCTAATGGCAATGATGGACGTGACGATAAAGGTGGTGGAACGTGGGAGGGAGTGGTGGAGGTGGTGTTAATATTGGTGTGAGTGGGGACAATAATGTGTGGTTGTGATGGTGATGATGATAGTACTGGATGATAGTAATTTGGTGGTGATGGTATTGGTAGTGGAGTGATGGTGATTGTATTAGCTTTCTGTTGCTATGTAACAAATTATCACAAGCTTAGAGACTTCACGCCCACTTTGTATCTCAGTTTCCGTGGACCAGGAATCTGAGTGGGCCCCACTGTGTCCTCTGCTAAGTGTCTCACAATGCTGAGATAAAGGGGCCAGCAGGGCTGCGTTCCTTACTGGGGCTCTAGGGAAGAATCTGTGTCCAAGTTCCTTCGGGTTGTTGGCCGAATGCAATTCCTTAAGGTTGTAGGGCTGTGGTCCTATTTACTGCTGGCTGCCGGCCAGGGCTGCTCTTTGCTCATAGAGACATTAGGCAGCCCTTCTCATGCTTTCCATAGCATCCTCGCCAGCAACACAGGTTGAGTTCCTCTCCCACTTCAGATCTCTTTTTTTCCGCTGTAGCTCTCTGACTCTTGCTGGACAAAGTTCTCTGCTTTTAAGTGCACGTGGAATTAGAGTGGGCCCGTCTGGGTAGTCTTGGTTATTCTCCCTATTTTGAGGTCTATAACCTTTATTGCATCAGCAAGACCCCTTTTTCCAGATAACATGCTCACAGGTTCTAGGGATTAGGGCATGGACATCACTGGGGGGGGGTGTTCTGTAGTGATGACGATGGTGATGGTGGTGGTGGTGATGGTGGTGCAGTGGACCCTCTCACTTCTGACAAAGACGTCCCTACCCCACTGCTAGATCAGGTTCTCATTGGCTCAGGGTCTGGGCCTGTGGGTGGCACAGCACTAGCGAACATGACTGGCTAGCGAGGACTGGGCTGCAGGTTTGGGGGAAGGGAAACCATACAGGAAGGGATGAGAATGTCGGCCATACTTGTGACCTTCACCAATCCTCTTGTTCTTCACCTTGACCCTGAAGGTTGTTCATTAAACATTTGTCTGCCTTTCCCCCCAACCTATTCTGTAAGCTCTGGGGGACAGAGATTCCTCTCATTCTATCCTTCCTCACAGCTTTGAGTTCAGAGCTTGCTCTTAGTAGAGGGAAAAGGATGGGGAATTGATAGTTGTTGAGTGTTACTATGTGCCAGGCATTTTAATATTTATTATCTGAGGTGTGCCTCAGTATGCCTAGTTTATATCAAGGAAACCGAGACACAGATAGGGTGGTGATGGTATTGGTAGTAGAGTGATGGAGATTATGGTTATGTTACTTGCCAAGTGTACATGGCTAGCAAGTTGCAAAGCCGAGTTATAAACGCAGCCGGTTATTCTGTTCTGTGGCAGTGTGCTGCCTTCCATTGTAGATGCTCAGTAGAGCCCAGTCACCAGCTGCCTGATGGAGAAGAGAGAGTGTGTATCTGGAGCACTCCCCGACCCCGTGGCTTTCCCTGGTACTGATCTGAGGCTCTGAGATTGTGGGAAGGGTGGGCAGTTGGCTATAAAACAGCTGTTTCTCCTTAACCAAGTCTGTCAGCGCATTGATTTGTTTCAGCCTGTTTCACATAGGCTTTCTCCAGATTTAATATGTGAAACAGACATTGTGTTTGGCTGTCCTGGGAGAGAGATGGAAGGGAGGTTTAATCACTCAGTCTTATTCCCAAAGAGGCTCTGTGTGTGTGTGTGAAGGGTACCCTGCTTCTGGCACCTGCCACTGCTGTGGCTGCCACTAGGAGGGCTAGCCACCCCTAGTCACCGGAGGGCATGCTAAGCAGCTGATTCCTCTCCCAGGCTCTGGCATCCCTCTCCTATCCACAGGACCCAGCTTAGCGCCCATGTCCAACGAACTCCCTGCTTCCCCCTCCCATCACCCTCAGAGATCGCACAGACCCACAATGTGTCATGGCTACAAGGTTTGTTAAAAACTGTCTTTTCTAGTGAGTGGTTTAAAATTTATTTCAAATTATTATTATGGTCATACTGTCAGATAAAGCCTGAGCCTAGATCAGAAGGCTTAAGTCCTGACTCCTGGTATGTAGCTCTTTCCCTTAAGTGGGGTGACTTCCCTGATAAGGGGGGAGGGACTGGTGGCCAGTTGAACCTGCAGAGACCTGGAGAGGACAGGAGACAGAAGAGACTCCGTGTGAAGAACTCATGACCTTGGGGATGTCTCAAGGGATGCTCCGTAGACTGAGCCCGAGGCCTGGAGCATGTGCAGGGATTCTGTGCAACCTGGCGGTGGTGGGGGTGGGCAGGTGGTGATGAGTTCTATGGAAGCTACATCCCCATGACCTACCCCATCCATCTCAGAGCCCAGCTCGGCCACACTCTTGAACGGGCACCCAGGGCAGTGGTCCTCCAGGGCAGGCTGACCCAGAGTTGCTGACACCTGAAGATCTAGGATATCAAAGCGGTTAGAGCAAAGAGACTGCCAGAGGGACTGGAGCTATTCATTTGTTCATTCATTCAATAAATATTTAGAAAGCCAGGTCTACCTTGTCCCCTGGCCCCAGGACCACTGGACACTGGAAAACAGGCCAAAATGCACTGATGAAAATAATGACTTTGGTCATGCAAACTGCAATGATGGTAATAACATTAATGCAGTCGATTAAATATGGCCACAAATTCTTTGCAAAACTCTTCCATCAAGAGATAAGATCTTTTTCCCCATCCCTAAGGTCTGAGCTGACTTTGTGACTTGCTTTGACCAAAGCATGTGTTCTGGGGTCTAGGTCTTGAGAATCGTTGCAACTTCTGTTTCACCCTCTTGGAACCTGGAGTCCATCCCATGAAGAAGTCGGAAATGATCGATCACAAAGAGAGGGAGGCCCACCGTCTCAGAGGTCCCAGCTGAGCCCAGGCCCCAGGCAACCCTCAGCTGAATGCAGGGGCTTGAGCAAGACCACGTTAGCACTGCCCAGCCAGCCCGCAGCATCACGACAAATAATGAACCGCTGTTGCCTTATGCCACTGTGTTTTGGGGTGGTTTGTAGCACAGCAGTAGATAACCGAAACAGTAAGGTATATTTCTGGTTTTCCTTTTTTTCCCGATAAACTAAAATGTTAAACTTCCTGATAAGTACCTTAGGCTCTGTAAATATAGAAAAAGCACTGACAATTTTTATGTACCTGTGGTCCAGGCTTCCATTTATTTAAAAGTAATAATATAGAGACATGGTGCAAATATTCTAACACTCAGGAAGATAGAAAACAAAGTCAGAGTTGTCTTCCACACCTGGATCCCTAATCCATTTCCTCAAAGGTAAAAGCTGTTAGCAGTTTCTTCTGGATCCTTTCAGTAAAGATAGATTATATGTACACTTGCAGAGCTACAGCTATGCCAGTATCTATGCTTGTCTCCTTTTTTATTTGCAGCAACTGTATAATATGCACTGTTTTGCATTTTGGTGCATTTTGTTTCTTTTTTGTTTTTTCTGCTAATAATTTATCTCAAACACCTTTTTATCCCCTGAGACCTATTTCATAGTGTCTCACTGTAAAGATGGATTCATAAAGGGGAGTTGCATTGTTTCCAGTTTTGGATGTACATATAAACACATCTTTATGTACTTTTGCTTAAATATCCACGGATAGTGCTTACATACTCTGGATCAAAGGGCATGTTCATCTGACATTTTGACAGGTACATTTATTTTGGAACTCCCATATGAAAAGGGTTGTCTGACCATTTATAATAATATCTACCTTTGTATGCTTACAAATGTATTATCCCATTTGAGCCCCACGATAGCATGTGAGTTGGTCGTCTTTCCATTTTATGGAAGGAGAAACTGAATCTCAGAGAGCTTGAGCACATGCCCAAGGTCACACAATTAGTAAATTTTTTTGTTGTTTTTAGAACTTAAAAGCATTAACCTTCCATAGGGACCCGAGAGGCTGGCAAAACCCACACTGAACACATACTAAGAAAATCTCGTTACAAAAGGAGTACCGAGTTACAATTGTCTCATGCATTTAGTCCTCTGATAAATGGAGAGCTGATCTCTCCAAAACTTGAGATTCTGCAATTAGGAAGATGTAGGCTCATTGTAGGTGGGTGGGAGCAGCAGGCTCAAAGAGGCAGGGAGAGGATGCTTCATGGAAGAGCCCTGCCTCTAGGCCCTGTGAAGCAGAGATGAGCCATGCAGGTCTGGCCTGATGTCTCCCCGATGGGACCATGCAATGTTCCTTGGCCTGAATTCAGGCTGGGGTGTGGCTATGGGAGATGCTCCCCTGAGAGATGCGGCTGGGAGCACAGACCTTGGCAGGGCAGCCTAGGCCCCCCACAGGGGACTGGACTGTGATAAAATTTTAAACTGGAGTCTCTGCCCTGACCCTTTGGGCGTTAGATCCTTTCTGTCTCCCTAATTCCAACCCTAGATTTAACTGGGTGAAGGGCAGAGCTATTCTTTCCAGGGGGATTCAGGGGGAGGGATATGGGGATAAGGGAACTACTAATGCTGAGTACCTGCTTTGTGCCCAGCATTCTACATGCATTGTCTCCTTGAAGTCTTACATCAATTATAAGAAGCTCTCATTATCCCATTTCAGAGATATGGAAGTTGAGGCTCAAGAGTCTAGTTTTTAGAATTAGGCCTCAAGGTCTGGACCAGGTTGGCAGCTGGGGTGTTGTGTTGTCAGCTTGAGCTGCTGTAACAGATAACAGAGACTGGGTGTCTTAAACAGCACGTATTTATTTCCCACAGTTCTGGAGGCTGGGAAGTCCAAGATCAAGGGGATGCAGGTTCAGTGTCTGGTGAGGGTCTGCTTCCTGGCTTGTTGATGACCACTTTCTCTCTGCGTCCTGCCATGGCAGAGGGAGACATCATCTCTTCATGTCTCTTCTTACAAGGGCACTAATCCCATCATGAGGGCTCCACCCTCATGACCTAATGACCTCCCAGAGTCCCCATCTCCAAACCATTACCTTGAGGGTGAGGGCTTCAACATATGAATTTAACATTCAGTCCAAAGCATGTGTTCTGGGACTCTGTGCCTCAAGTTGTTAACTCCTCCCTGCCTGGGGCCATAGTTGGTGCTTAGGAGCAGAGCAGGCCACAGCCTGCACCTGTGGACTGAGACTGGAAACCAGCCAACACCTGAGACCAGTTGACCATAGTTAGGACATCCTTCCTTGCTCTATCCACTGCCCTGCATTCTGCTCAGGAAGGTTAGGTAACATAACCAATGTCTCTAGCTTTGGGTGGTAGAAGCCAAAACTGAATCCAAAGCCTGAAACTTTCTGCCAGATGAGCCTGCAGAGTGGCGTGGTGGTGGAGCTCAGGCTCTGGCTGGACCACCTGAGTTCACACCTGGGGTTTTGCCACATGGTCGCTGTAGTGACTTTGACCAAATTAACCTCCCTCTTCCTTGGAAAGGGGATAAAAACAATACCTACCTCGTTGGGTTATTGAGAGCATTACATAGGTTAATTCACACAAAGAGCTGAGAACAACGCCTAGCACAAGGTGGGCACCCAATAAATGGTGATTACTTTCACGACTCCATCAAGTATGCCAGGGATGAAGCAAGACCAGCTCTGGGAGAGGAGAAAGGGAGGGGAAGGTACCTCCGTGAAGTTGATTTTCCTCTCTGGGTGGAGACTGTCCCGAGTCTCATAGCTGGAGACCCAGCATTTTCTCTGCTCTGAACCTGCCAGGGTCCCTCTGGCAATAAAGCAGTCAGCTCCTCTTATTCACCAGGACCAGACACCGAGGGTGACAAGGGCAAAGAGAGCAATTAGCCCTCCCACCTGGAGGATTTCTTTTCTTTTTTTTAATTTTATTTTATATTGGACTATAGTTGATTTACAATGTTATGTTAGTTTCAGGTGTACAGCAAAGTGATTCAGTTATACATATACGTATATCTGTTCTTTTTCAAATTCTTTTCCCATTTAGGTTATTACAGAATATTGAGCGGAGTTCCCTGTGCTGTACAGTAGGTCCTTGTTGGTTATCTATTTTATGTATAATAGTGTATATATATTAATCCCAAACACCTAATTTATCCCTCTGCCCCCACCTTTCCTCTTTGGTAATCATGAGTTTGTTTTCTGTGTCTGTTTTGCAAATAAGTTCATTTGTATCATTTTTTTAGATTCCCCATATAAGCGATATCATATGGTATTTGTCTTTCTCTGTCTGACTTACTTCACTTAGTATGATAATCTCCAGGTCCAACCTTGTTGCTGCAAATGACATTATTTCATTCTTTTTAATGGCTGAGTAGTATTCCATTGTGTGTATGTACCACATCTTTATCCATTCATCTGTTGATGAACATTTAGGTGCTTCTATGTCTTGGCTATTGTAAACAGCACTGCAGTGAACAATTAGGTGCATGTATCTTTTCGAATTATGGTTTTCTCCAATATATACCTAGGAGTGGGATTGCTGAATCATATGGTACATCTATTTTTAGTTTTTTAAGGAACCTCCATACTGCTCTCCATAGTGGCTGTACCACTCCCACCAACAGTGTAGGAGTGTTCCCTTTTCTACATACCTGGAGAATTTCTGATCTATAGGAGTGAGCCGCGGGGTTAGGTGCTCTCTGCCTGGACAGTACGTGGGGGGAAGGGGTGGCGGCGGGACCGGGACACCGGGGGCCACAAGGTGTGAGGCATCATTTCTGCTCCAGTGGCTCTGGTTTGGGGTAGAGCAGTGAACACGGGCCTTGTAGCCAGAGCCCTCCTTAAATCCTGACTCTGCCCCTTTCTCTGTGTGACCTTAGCAAGTGACCAGCCCTCCGGAGCCCCCGTTCTCTCTTCTTCCATAAGGGTGTCCATCCATTCAGTGCAGCGAGCACAGAATAGGCCCTCGGTGGCTTCTCCTTCTGGCCGCCCAGCCCTTGGACTGCCCTCTTCCTGTCTCAGTGCAGCTTTTCATTCATTCGTAACCCCCTATGGAACATCTGTTTGCCAGGCACTGGGAGGCACTGGGGATGTGATGATGATTAAAACAGATGCACTTTCTCCCCTCAGGATCATACTGACCTTGAACTCTAAGTCCAAGGGTGGCGAATCACAAAGGGTGGTGCTGGGAACGTAGGGGCATAGGTGACCTAGAGCTGCCCCAGGAAGGGCAGCTGGGACCTGGTGCAGTCCTTGAAGGGAGTGGGCCTAGGGGCAGAACATTCTGGCTCTCCAGTCTGTGTTCTGGATGGAGCCCTTGGGCCAACTCTCTCTGCATCCCTCCCTCCCCACCCCGGGACAGCATCTCCCTCCAGCTCCCTGTTGAATGGAGACCCCTCTAATAAGCTTTCCCTCTGGTTGACCCTAGGATCCCACTGCCAGCTGGCCCAATCTGTCCCTCCTCCTAGATCGCCCAAGCGCACCTGATTCCATCAAATCCAATTTTCTCCATTTCCATCAGGACTCCTGCCCTGGGGGGTATGAGCCAGGTGGCAGGATCAGCTGTCTCAGGGAGGACACCCCCTCCCACTGCTTCCTGAAGCAGGAGCGCTGCCTCCTCTGATCTGCTGAGCCTGGTGGGGAAAGGCAGCAGCGGGGGAAGAAGGATTGTCCTGGGAAAATGGTGCTTTTTAGTTGTCATGGCAACAGTTGCTAGGTGTCACCAGGAGGAGGCTCTAGAGGTTGACCTTCCCTCCCACAGGGAAAAAAAGGCAGGGCTCTGAGAGGAACCTAAACTCTTTCCTTGGGCTGAGTGAGTCTGCCTCATTCATTCATTCCTTCATTCATGCAATATACATTCATTTATTACCTTCTATGTACTGGGACTATGTAAGTCTCTGGGAATTCATGAATAAATTAGTCTCTGTCCACAAGGAGCTCAAACAGTAGGGGAGAAAAAAATGCAAATAGAGGATAATATTGGACTGCGTAAGGGCTTCATTGAAAATGTACACAGGGCACAAAGTGAGCAGGGCAGGGGCACCTAACCCTCCTGGAAGCTGAGCAGGTTTATCAGGCAACGTTCCATAATGGGGGCGACACTGGTGCCGAATATTTCAAGTGGATTAATAACCAGGCGAAGGCTGCTCCGCCTCTGGGAATAACTCGGCCAGTCCTGGAGAAGTGCAGCAGCTTGGGAATTCGGGGGTAAAAGTCATCTGGAATATTCGTGGTATATGGGCTGTGTATGAGGGAGGGGCAAGAGAGAAGGCTGGGATGGTCAGCAGAGGTTGGATTACCAGGTGTCTAAGCCGCGGGGACTGTATCCTTCAGGGGAGAAGAGAAGCCGCTGGTGGGAATTGAAGGGAGGGAGCGTCAGGTTGTAATCGGAGACAGAGAGCTACAGCTCTGGACGTGGGCCACGTGGATGGGTGGGGCCTGCAGGGTTACCTTGGGAAGTTGTCCAGGTTTTTGTGCCACTTGAATGCAGTGGGTTGAAGGAAACGAGAGGGAAAATCTGGGCTGACTTCCAGATTCCTGGCTTGGGGCCAGGCAGGTGCAAACACCTGAAATAAGGGGAGAGAGAAAAGGGGGAGGTGGTGGCCCAGCAGAGCAGAGGCGGTAAGTTCAGTCTGGGCTCATCCAGGTGCCTGCAGGGTGCACGGGGCAGATGTGGGCAGACGGCTATGGACCCTGGGTGGCCGATGAGGGGCCCAGGTGTGCACAAGGGTGAGGCCAGGACCTTGGGCCACAGAGACTGTCAGAGGTAAATGGATGGAGGCTGAGAGGAAATGCTTAGAGAAGGGGGGGTGGGCTGGAGCGAGTGGTCAGGAGGGAGTGAGCCACGGGGTCACCGAAAAGGCTGGCAATGTGAGGACTGAACGGAGTGCATTCGATTTGGCAATTAGAGAGCACCTGGGGGGCTCTGCTGTAGAGGCTTCTGGGGAACAGTGGAGGCAGAGGCCAGAGACAGAGGGCCGAGGAGTGCCGGGAGGGTGGCGGTGCTGGTACCCTGTTAACCTCTCGTTCAAGGAGATGGCCGCCAAGGGAAGGAGAGCCGGGCTAGGGAGGAGGGCAAGGCGGGGGGACTTCTGATACGTGGGAAACTCCAGTTTGTGGGGCAGAGAGGAGAAGGTGCTGGAGGGGAGATGGAAACACAGGGCTGTGGATAAGGATGGAGAAGCAGCAGTGTTGCCAGCCACCCAGATCTGTTGCTGTGGATTCACACACCAGGCAGAGGGAGTTGGTGTTGCCTTTGGGAGGGAGCTGGGGTGTAGAGTACGGACCATGGGGGTGGGGACGGGAGGGGAGCAGGTACTAGGAGATGGTGGGTGTGAAGACAGAGGGGATACGGGGTGTGTGTGTGTGTGTGTGTGTGTATGTCTCTGTGCGTGTTTGTGTATATGTCTGTGTGCCTGTGTATGTGTGTGTATATCTGTGTCTGTGTATGTGTGCCTCTAACTGGAGGCATCAAGTAATCCCTCTGGGACTAGATTGTTGTGGCTTTTTGGAGCCCAGATTGTTTCATTAGTAAAATGTTCAGGTGTTCGTAATCACTTGAACGAAAAGGATTATGTGGGGTGGTGTGTGTTTGTGTGTGTGTGTCTGTGAGTGTGTGTTTATGCTTCGGTCCATAGGTATGTGTCTCTGTGTGTCTGTGTGTGTTTGTATGTTTCTGTGGAGGTGTGTGTTTGTGTGTATGCATGTGTCTTTGTGTGCTGTGGGTGTGTGTATATGTTTATGTACGGGTTTGTGCCTGGGTCTTTGCATGTGTGTTTATATGTGTCTATGTGGGTATGAATCTGTGTGTCTGTATCAGTGTGTGTGTATATCCATGTGTCACTATGTGTCTGTTGGGTGTGTCTGTGTGGGTGTGCTTTTATGTATCCATTTATTTGTGCATGTGATTCTCTGTGGGTATGTCTGTGTGTCTGTGTGTCTCTATGCATCTGTGCGCGTTGGATTGAGGTCATAGAACATGTGTCAGAGGTAGACCCTGAGATATCATCAAGGCCAACATCACCCCAGTTCTTCAAAAGGAGGGACTAGCCCCAGAGATGTGGAGAAACATCCTCAAGGTCACAGAGAGCAAAAGACAGAATTGGCCGGACCCTGGTCTCCAGATGAATTCTGCACATCTTAAGCTCACAGAATAGGGGCCCATGGCTGGGGTTGTGGGAAGGGGAGGCCACCAGAGGCCTTGCAGCCTCCTGGCACCACGGGGGCTGGCGCTTTTCTCTCTCAAAACTTACTTGAGTTCTATAAAAAATTGTCCCCCGGTCTGAACCTGGAGGCCCAGCCCAGGTGGACCATCGTTACCCGGGGACTCATGCTCATTTGGCCTGGGCCTTGGGAAATGCCCATCCTGAATGGAATGACTGGTGGACCAGGGCCCCAGAGCCCAACCCTCTGCCCACCAGCCCAGCAGCTGAGGGCTGACTCCTGCCTGCCCACCTGCCCAGGGAAAGAATCGGGGACTTGGAACTTCCTTGAAACATTAGTGCTCAGAGCTCGTGTGAGACAAGCCCTCTCCACACAGCCAGTCAGAGTGGCTTCACACTGCGGCTACAGCTGGAATTTCATTTCCGCCTGGATGTTACGTTTTGCCATCTAATTTGGTGACAAATCAAGGTGATTTGTAGGGAGCAAGTCTGCAATTAGTGTGACATTCTCATCCCAAATGCTAGCCCCTTATACACCCTCCCATTACTGCCTTGATCTCATTCAATGGATATCCATGGATTCAGAAATATGGCTGGGTGGGGGAGGTCTGAAAAGCCCTCACCCACCCCAGCGCCCAGATTCAGGTCATTTCCATTGCCATGGGCAAGAGTGGATCTCAAATCCTCAAGGCTGTTTCTAAACATCTAGCAGGAAAGCCCCCTGCTGCAAAATTAGCCAGCACGTACTTGGGATAAATGGTACTTACTTCCCTCAGAGCAGCGTCAGCCAATAGAAATATAATGTGAGCCTCATGTGTAATTTAAAATTTGCTAATAGCTACATTTAAAAGAGTGAAAGGGATGAGTAGAACTAGTTTTAATAATGTATTTTATTTAGTCACTGTATCCAAAATATCATTTCAGCATGTAATAAATATAAAAATTAGTAATGACACGTTTGAGATATTGAACATTCTTTTTTGTATTAAAGCCTCGGAAATCGATGTGTGTTTTACATTTACAGCCCTTCTCAATTCATACCAGCCACGTTGCAAGTGCTCAGTCACCACGTGTAGCCAGTGGCTTCCGGTTTGGACGGCCCAGCCTTGGAGAATCTCTCTGGTGCTGCCAGCCACAGGGAACGAGGTTGTTCTAGAGGATTCTGAGCTGGGGGCTCTGGATCTCAGTTTTCCCATCTGTGAACGGAGGGTGACACTCCCTGTCCTTTGGCCTTCCCAGGGCTGTTTTCGGGGTCTCTCAAAGTCAAGTGCCCTGAGCACTCCCATTTTTAGAGCTCTTCTGAGAAATGATAAAACAGGGTTACAGAATGGTAGACGGTGTTAAATATTTGCATTTAGTGAGTTAATCTTTCAAACACCCTAAAATAGTAACGTGTTTATATAAGCTCATTTGGAAAGCAAAAGTCTACATCTGAGGCTAAATCTGAATATGAGGCCCCGGCTAAATGTCCCTGCTGCTGCCCCTCTCCATTGCCCACTACAATAAGCTCTAAACGTATGAAAAACAAGTATGGAGACTTCCCTCTTGATCCAGTGCTTAGGACTCTGCCCTTCCACCGCAGGGGTCCCAGTTCGATCCCTGGTTGGGAAACTAAGATCTCGCATGCCTTGCGGAGTGGCCAAAAAAAAGAAAAAAGAAAAACAAATATGTTCTTTGCAAACTGTAAAGTGTAGTACACAGTCTTGGGGTGGGTGGGAGAGTTGGGGTCTTCACATTTGCTAAGAAAGAACCAAGGGTGCTGGAGGTTTGCTTCTGGGTTGATGCTGGGGCCGGGTCTCTCTCATGCTCCACTCGGAACACTCTGGGGTTTCTGGAACTCTTGAAGCAGGGAGGAGTGGAGAGAGGGGCCTCCAGAATGGGGACTAAGTGCATGTGTGCAGGGAAGGGAGGTCCTCTCCTTGTCGCAATAGCAAATTTCTAGATGGTTGTGGCTCCTTAGGCCCATTCCTTCATGCTCTGGAGGAAATGTCAAGGCAGCCTGGGTCTAAGCTCCAGCAGTAGCTGGGCCGCTCTCCCTCTCTCTCTCTCTCCCTCCCTCTCTCTCTCTCTCACTCTCTCTCTCTCACACACACACACACACACACACACAAGTTCAGCTTGCTGACCTTTTCCTCCTTTCCGCCTATTCATGGTGTGGTTTAGGGAGAGTTGCTGCACGCCAGTCACTTGCAAAGGGAGATGACCCTCTTGTCCTAGAATCACTGTAAGATTCAGAAGGACACAGAAGACAAATGAGTTTCTTCTCTGGGGATCTTCTTGTCCCAGCTTCAGTCTTTATTCTTAACAAGATACAACTTGGTTCCATAGAAAGAATATGAGATTTGCAATAAAGAGACTCCAGTTCAAGGCTTGGCTTCCTATTGAATTCTACTTTATGGTCCTTGGTTTCTCCATTCTGATGCCGTGTCAGCTCCAGGAGGATAGGAGTCCAGCTTGCTAAGCATGGTGTCTGACGCATATTCGTGGCATAAATATTTGAGAACTGATGAGATGTATGTGTCTGGAAAATGGGCTGAGTAATAATACCTGCCTCATTTGATGGTTCTGAAAGCTGAATGAGGAAACATCTCTCTCACACACACACACACACACACACACACACACACACACACACTTCTCCAGCCTCATCCAGCTAAAAGAGAAATTAACAGATTGGCTATTCAGAAACTTAAACTCAAAGGAACAAGGTGGTTGAAGACTGAACCAAGGTCACGGAGCACGGTGAATACAGAGGTGGGAGAGGAATTTAGGTCTTGAATCACAGGGTGTCACCTTTCTTATCTTGCCAACTGTTTGAGAGACAGAGACAGAGACAGAGGCAGCGAGAGAGACAGAGACAGCGAGCGAGCGAGAGAGAGCGAGAGAGAGAGAGAGAGAGAGAGAGAGAGAGAGAGAGTCTGTGTTGGGGATGAGAGGTCTTCCTATGTGATATACACCGAATACCCTTTCACTGGACATTTATCTAGGAATTACTGTTGGCCTATTGTAAAGTGTGTCTGCTCTCAGAATCAACAAATTTTTATGGGTGCTTTTGGCAGCCACCAGAAGAGGGGAGAGGAGGAAAAGACAGAGAAGCTGTGATACTAGCCCTCAGAAGTGCGTGGTCTAGAAGGAGGTCAGGATGCAGTTTCAAAGCATCGTCCCCTTTGAGCAGGGAGCTGGCATAGCATACAGGAAAGAGCACTGGGCCAGAGCTAGACGACCTGGGCTCTCGTTCCAGCTCTGACATGAATTCCTCTCTCTGGGTCTGAGTTTTCTTCTGTGTGAAGGTCAACGTTCGATGCCAGAGGGCGTCTTCAGGCCCCTCGAGCACTACCTCGAGCTTAAGTGGAAACAGCTCATCCCAGTACCTTCCAGCCCAGAACACAGCTACCTGCAGATTCTGCCAGGTGGATCAGCGCTGAGGGGGCAGGCTTGCCGTCGAGGGCAGGGAATCTGGGTTCACTTCACGGAGGCATCCACCTCCCCAGGACAAGTCACTTAGCAACAGTGAAGATGCTGAAGCTTCTCTCTGGCCCAAGGTGAGTTCAAAGGCTCCCTGATGGGGCTCATCCTAGTTGATGGAGGAAAATGACTCCAGGCTTAGGTTAGGAGTCTGCACTCTGAGTTCTCCTCTCTGGACTCCAGTTTATTTTCCATGAGACGATTATCTCAGAGTCCTTAGCACAGCGGCCTTCCGTGTCATCTCCTTTCAGTAAGTCGGGGTCGAACCTGGCTGGGGGTATCTGGCTGGTGGCCCACTTCCATAGGCAGCTTGTTTACCTCTCCAAAAAATCAGCACTGATTGTTCAGGTTTTCTTAGCTGCCAGCAATAAACAGAGATCACTCCTATAGAGCAGACCTCAGGCAAATCTCAAGCTATTCAGACATTGATTTGCAAAACAAACAAACAAAAAACAATGAGAGAAAACCAACCAAACAAAACCCCACTTATTGAGTTGCTGTTATATGCCAGGTACTAAAAGTTTGCCCTCAGTCTCCTAAGGGCTGTCTTCTTTTAGCTCTCAAGTCTTGGCTCCGAGGTGAACATCTTAAGAGGGGCTCCCGTTTTAACCGCATTTTCAAGGGGGAAGCCTGAAGGTCAGAGTAACCATTTAAAACTCAAGTTCAATTATGTCATTTCCCAGCTTGAAACACATCAGTGCCTTCCCCCTGCACCTCAAGTGAAGACACACTCTTGCCCTTCTCTCCCCATCTCTCCCTGCACTCAGCCTCCTTTTTTCTGTGCTGCCTGGCCCGTGCCGGAGCCTCACACATGCCAAGTTCTTTCTAGCTCATGGACCCTGCACGTGCCGGCTTCCTCCTGGAAAGCTCTTCCCAACCCTTCAGCTGGATGGCTCCTTCGGGTCCTGAAGTTTTCAGGTTAAATGCCATCTCCTCAGAGAGACCTCTTAGGAGAATCCTAAGTCATCCCCTCCTCTCAATTGGTCTTTATCAAGGCACCATTTGCATCCTTCATAATGCATTTCATGATTTAAATTTTTTATTTAGTTACTTTCATTCTTTTTCTTTCCTTTTTTTTTTTTAATGTCTGTCTTTCTCACTTGACTGTAAGCTCCAGGAGGGCAGAGCCATTACTTTATTTGCTTAGATGTACGGAGGTTAACACAGTGCATGCACACATGGAAAGCAGGCGTGTTTGAAGGGCCCCAGTGATGTAAAGATGACTGAGAAGAAGGTCCTCGCTTTCAAAAATCTCATGATTTAATCACAGAGGGACACACAAAGAGACGATCACAGTCGAGGTCCATCTTTTCTCTAGTAGATGTAGTATGTGTGATGCTACAGCATCAGAAGACACAGTTGCTAACTCTGCAGATATGGGCCACTGTGCTGTAGTCATGGAAGACTTCCCAGGGGTGGTGATGTTTTCATAACATCTTGAAGACTGAGTACGGATTTATTAGGTCAAGACTTTGCAGGCAGTGGGATCGGTATGAATGATGGCCCAAAGGTGTTTCAAGTAGGCAAGAATGAGGCGTTTAGAGAAAAGCAAGTGTCTTTATATGCACAGGAGCTCTTGGGAGGAACTTCAGGAGATGAGGCAGAAGAAGTGGCCTTTTCTGAGCTCAGGAGACACAGTGTCATGTTGAAGATAACTGGGAAAGAGAAAAGGGTGTTAAAGAGACCAATGATTGGATTTGAATTTAACTTTTAAAAACACTTTAAAAAATATAAAAAGAATAAATATCCATTGTAGAAATATTTGAAAATAATAGAAACATCAAGAAACAGGTGAGCTATAGCCAGCATGTAGGGGAGTTACACAGGCAGTGCTGGGCCAGGGGAAGTAGTGGGCCAGGGACTGGAGGCAGAGGAGCTCCTTATGAATAAGGAGGGAGGGATGATGGGGGCTGAACCTGGACAGAGGGGGTGGAAATTGAAAGGAGGAAACCAGAGGAAGATGAAGGGGGAAGATACGGGGACCAGTTGGATGTAGGTCTGGGGGGAGAGGAAGGGATCTGAATGATTACCCTGTTTCTGGCTTCATTATGTAAATGAATGATGGACCCTTTCATGTAGATGAACCTCTTAGGCGAGGATAGGCAGTGTGTTGTAGGAGAGGTGAAAGGGCACTGTGGTCACACCCCCATGCCCTGAGAAGGAGCTGAGCACCCTGTTTATCAGCGTCATGCACACACATGGATATCTGATGGCTCCTCTAGACACCTGCTGTGCTTCCACAGCACATCACAGGGAGATAATTCCTGGTAGGGGGCGTGAGATGCAGTGACCCTGGGAACTCTGCCTCCCTAGCCCCTTTCCGTCTTTCATGCTGCCATGCTTAGGGTTAGCTGTAAAGCAGGTGGTCAGTCTTATGTGCAGAACTGCTTCTAGTGCCACATGAACCTGACAGGCCATCCTTGTGATCAAAAGAGCAGGTCTAGAAGGGACCTCAGAAATCACCTGGTCTGCTTTCCTTATCCAGGAAGGGGCAGGAAACTCACACCTACTCCAGGCCTGGCACTCAGTTAGCCTTCCTCAAAACTCCATGTGACAGATATTCCTCCTGTTCCCACTTTACAGTGGAGGTAACTGAGCCTAGGAGAGATGAAATATCTCATGAAAGGTCACAGAAAAGATCATGACCTGGTTTCAAGGTCGATATTTCTGACTCTACAGCTCATGTCCAGCCTTCCCCGGCACACCAGTCCTCCTTCAGGGAAGGGAGCTAAAGTCCAGAGAGATGGAGAATGGCTTGTCTAAAGCAATTCAGAGGCAGGACAAACCAAATCTCTTAATTCCCCTTGCACACCACTCCTTTCTGGGCTTCTTCTAGTCAATGTCTGTTACGTGCCTGGTTCTTCACTGAGTGAGGTGGTAGGATGGAGTGGTAGCTGCGGAACTGGAAAAGCCTATTTCTCTGTCCCCAGAGAGCTTATGTTCTTCCTAGAGAGGTGGCCTCAAAGATGGTGACAAAATGATGGGCAGAGCCTGGCATCTTCATTCCTTTCTCTTCTCCCACCTCCCACGTTGTAGTTCTTCTCCACTTGCCAACTGACCGTCTGGGCTGAGAGTGACAGAAAATGTGCTCAATAAAGTCTCACACACAGAGTTCTGCCCCAACTATTAACCTGAGCAGGAAGGAATGGGAGAAGGAGGCCTTTCAGGAATATGCGCGTTCATGCACTCGGACCGCAGATGCTAGCTTCTCTCTGTCTACCACAGGGTCAGGCATGAGGTGGACAATTGCATATTGGCTGCAGTGAAGTACCATTGCCATGGATATAGACAGGCAAAGGGAGGCTAGGGAGGGCTACAAATTAGGCCAAGTGTCGGTGACACAGAAACAAAACTCGCAGGCTTTGGGGCCAATGGCTTCTTAATGGGAGGACACAGAGAAGTCCGACTCTTGGTCACGGTGGTCAGAAGGCAGTGTGAGGAAAGAGCAGTGGTCTTGGACCCAGAGAGATGTGGGTTCAGTTTACAGCACTGATAGTGACTAGCCGTGGGACCTTGTGCAGTAACTTAACCTCTGAAAGTTTCCTCACCTGTAAATGCTAAGGAAAATATTGATCTGAAGAGTGAAAAAGGAAAACATGCAAAGCACCGTGTTTTGCTTGAGTTTTCACTTAATGATGATCGTGGTGATGGTGATGTTGGTGGTGCTGATGGTGGGGATGGTGGTGGTGCTGATGGTGGTGGGGATGATGGTGGTGATGGTGGTGGGGATGATAATGGTTATGATCGTGATGATCATGAAGACTGACCACAGTCTGCCCTTATCCTTCTTTGCAAAATGAAATCTCCCTGATTCTCACTGAAGATTTAGACAGAAATAGTCAAGAGACGGGTGGGGAAGGAGAAGAGAGATGACATAAATATTTAGCTCCTGTTGCATGCCATCTACTACAGTAGGCTCATTTGCCTACTTTTTTCTTCACTTAATCCTCAGAAGAATCCTTTGAAATATCTTATATTCCATATCTTATGAATGAGAAAACTGAGGTCAAAGAAGTTTAGTTGCTTGCTTGGATTCTTACAGTGATGAAGTTGTAGAGCCAGGATTTGATCCCAAGACTCCAGAGCTCAGTCTTTTCTCAATGAAGTTTCTCATGAACTCATCGGGGCATGATTCCAAACCTTCTCAGCATCTTTTACATTGGAACAGTCTTGGATGAAATCTGCCCCACTACCATCCCAGCAAAGGTGCCTGGGCAGAAGTCCCAACAGTCACACCGTAAACTTGACTGACTTCCATAGGCATCATTCATCCCTTCATTTATTCTATTATCCACACATTCACTGGTGTTCATTGAGCCAGATACTACTTTTGGCCCTAAGGCTAGAAAGCAGAAAGAGCAGTGAGATGAATGGTGGATAACAGCACCATGTTTGTTTGACATGCACTCTGGTAGTTGTAAGTCATAGGTTGTATGTAGATGTGTCCATCAGTATCCAGTAAGGAGAAAGAAACCGTATCAGTTTTTTTTTTTTAACCCAATAGAATTAAATCAAAAGAATTGTTACTGGGAATAATGAATTGTTAACTAGGTAACTTAAAGGACAAAGAGAGAATAATAAGTTATCACAGATGGAGCAGCTATAAGAAGCAGCCACCACACCTAGGACTGCGGGGAAGAAAATGAAGTTGTTGGAATAATTAGAACTTTGCTCGGAGAGAGGATGCTTCAGAGCTGAAACTCAGCCCTCTGAGGAGGGGGCCCTTTCCTTCTGCTGTTGGTGGTTCTGAGCGTGGACGAGGGAACATGTAGGGTTGAGACTTCTGAGGAGGGACCAACACCCAGCTGGTGCTGGTGTTTCTGACAGAGTACAACAAAGCATGTTCTGAAATTGCTGGGAGAAACTGAAACTTGGATACAACTGATATTACTGGACCAGACTACTACTTCAGAGGTGGACAAGCAAGACTGGGCTCGTGCTGCCAGGAAGAGGAAGGAGACAGGATGCCTACAGGAAGCAAGCGGGATGATGGGGCTGCTTCTTCTTCCTCCCACCTTGCAGCCTCTCTCTAGTTCCCCCTTTTGGCAAAGTCCAACAGGGATCCCGCTGGTAAAGCAGAAATGAGGTTTGCAGTGTCCTATCATAAAGCAGTGTACAGGAGGGTGGATTTGAAGCTGAGAGACAGTCATGGACAAGAATAGAGACCCAGAATCTTGAATGAGCTAGAGAAGGCTTCCTGAAAAGCATGGCATCATTTTCAGAAGAGAGTCTGCATCTTGAAGGATGGGATTGGGACTGAGCCAGAGAACCAGGGTACATGCCAGGCAGACAGGGGGAGATGAGGTGGGAGAGGGAGGTGAGGGATGGGCAGGGGGGAGTCTCACTCTGTTGCATCCTGGGTCTCAAGCCTTGAAGGTTAGGACATCAGGATTGGCCTTTGAGGTGAGGACAGAAAAAGTGGCCTAATTCACACGCCCAATTTTATCCTCTCCGTGATCCTGTGATTAAGACTTTTTTGTCTCCATTTTATAAATGAGGAAAGTAAGACTCAGAGAGAGAAACTTTCTGTTGCACAGCCCCAGAGGGAGCCACTGGTGTTGTCACTATGAGAATGGTGCAGCCCGGCAGTGTGAGGGGTTTCACCTGCATGGCTGCAGGGGGCAGTCCTACACCAAGACCCCGCAGCTAGTAGGCAGGGTAGTTATAAGGAGTGTAGAGTCCTCATACACATCCAGGATCTCTTTTATTCCTCTCGTGCTAGAAAGTCTGTATATGAAAAGTTGAAATCACACATACACATCAACTCCTCCAGGGAGCAGTATTTGAGATCTCCTCTCCAGAAGCCCCATTTCCTCTGCATTGCCCCATCCCTTTGGGATGCTTGGATCAAATGGGCCAACGTCAGCATCAACAAAACTTCCCAGTAGTTAGAGAATCACCAGCTTCCCAACTCTAAAATCTGTGGGCATCTGGAACCAGAAGATTACCTGACCCCCTTCTAAGTGGGTTCAGAGTCAGGGAGACCAGTAGATGCCACTGGACCTTGAGGGCCAAGTACTGATTTCTCAGCTTGCTTGGCAGTTTACAAAATTCAGTCCTTGGTGCTTGTTAGAGCTAATTTCACACTTTGCCATCACTTGTCATTAGGTGAGAAAAAAATACAGTCCTGCTAGCAAATCCTCATTTAAGGAGAAAGAGAAAACGCATTGGCTCTGACATCACTTAGGGAAAGAAGCAATTACCAAGTAGAGATTGCCGAGTGTTAACTCATGACTTAGAGATCCAAGGAAGAATGGGGTAGAGTGGTTGGGAAATTCCTTTGGCCCCAAGGCATGGTGTGACTTCCAATGGTTTACTTCGACCGCATCCAGGTGACACCACACAGGGTCCTTTATGTATCATTACAGGTGGGTGACATCAGAAAGAACAAAATCCCATGACGAATCCATTGGTGATTTACTGCATAGCTCTTCTTATAATTTGGGAAACTTATCCATAGGTCCTTGCTGCCGCTGATACTATTGAGTAATTTACAAGTAGCTACAGCAGCTTTCCGTCTGCTGGGGCGCAGAGCCCTGAGGCTAAGGCATCCGACAAATCTGTAATAGGCTCATGCTGGCCCTGTCATGCGATGAGACACTCAAAAGGAGGAAGCAGCTAAGGTGACGGAAGCTTAATGTGATAAATGTCCTAAGTTTAGGGCCTGTTCTGGGCGCTAGAGATACATAGACATAGAAGGCACACTCGCCACTCTCTGGGGTCCCCTAACCTGTTGCGTATAGAAGTCACCGTGGAAGGCAGATGAATGCCAAGTAAGCGGCAGAGGCGTTAAGTCCCTCTAGAACTGAAAAGCCCCGTCCAGAGCATCAGTTAGACTCTGTTATTTTCAGAGGAGGGAAATTGAGGCTCAGAGAGGGGTATGACAGAATGAATGGCCAGGGAGGGGCAGAACAGACTCTACTGAAACAGCAAGCTTCCGTTCTCTCCTGTTGCCAGTACACAATACCGGACACATCCAGATAATGTCCTATCAACTTATTTAAGTGTTGTCAACCTCACGTTATATAGGCAGAACGTGTGGCTCCAAGAATCTGACTTGCCAAACTTCACTGCTATTAAACAGAACTGGAGCTTGAATTCAGAGTCTGTTTGAGTCCAAAGCCCCTGTTTTTGCCATCATAGCCTTGTTGATGGCGCCGGAGATCAGGGAAAGCCCCAAAGAAGAGGTGGTACTTGTGCTGTCCTTTTAAAGAGAAAAAAAATAACAGGCATGTGGCCGTCGGGGGAAGGAAATGTTAGTGGTGTTCAAGGGTGGGAATGTGGGGGAAATGAGCATGCGCTAATGACTTGTAGGGAAACTGTCTTTAGGCTGCAGGTGCCAGGATCTTAGATGTAGTAGAGATGCTTTTTCTGAAATGGCCACCTAACTGAATCATCATACCAGACATGAGCCAAATAGTCAAAACCATACCGAGTCAGGAGGAGAGCCTCCTGTAAGCCAGCCCCTTATTACCGGGATGTCTGCTAACCTACCAGTGAAATTTCATGGTAACCTACCTGACTCAATCTCCCTGCATTAAAATGGTGGGCAATGGTGGACATTTGGGGTACCTTGAAGATGGGTAACATGATGGGGCTAAGATTAGGAATTTTCTCTAGGTTCTCAAACTTGGCTATCTTTTAGAATCATATAAGGATACTTAGAAAATCCTGATGTCCTAGACACACTCCAGGGATTCAGGACTGGCATGTGGCCTAAGCATCAGGTGATTTTAATGTGCAGCTAAGGTTTAAATCCATGGCTGTCCTGTGTCCCGCTCCTGCAAGTTACTTGGGCATCTTTCTGTCTCACGGATACACTGAGCTCGGCCCTCCTGAGACCAGTCATTCTCCAGATGTCTGCCTCTGGTCATTCATGTATTCATCCAAATTCAACCATGTGGTCATTTATACCCTACAAGCTAAGCTTTGGGAATATCGTCTGTGATGTGCGAGTAAATATTTAACAACCAGCGTTCTGAGGAAACAAAGGCCTGATTTGCAGTGTTTTCCGATTTCCTTGTATAAATACTCCCACCATGACCCATTTCATGGTCACTGAGTTCGGAGTTAGGAATAATGCACACAGTTGGCTCTTTCGAGCCAGTGTGAGCCAGCTCCCCCACACCCCTGGGTAGAGCGATAAGTGGAATTCACCCCACAGCCTTAAGGTAGGCAGAGGCTGGTTGGGAGAAGACATATGTGTCCATACACAGTTCACAGAAATCTCAGATATGGAGTGCTGGGCGGATGGAGGTAAATGCCACCCGGCAGGGTCAGGGGAGCTGAGCTTCAGTGAATGAATAGGTGACCAGAGACAGATCTTAGGCATCAATTTCCTCAGTTGCCCCTGCTTTCGTTTTTCTCTAATGGTCTCCAAATCCCCATGATGTCATTGACAGTCAATCAGAGCATCTGACCAGGCTGAGCTAACTGGTGTTTCACATTGAGAAGACATAATTCTGCCCAAGAGAATTCACAAGTCACTTAGTCTGTGAGGCATTAGAACAGTAATATACATAATTCCATTAGGTTTTCTAAAGTGTTGTGGATAACTTGTGGGCCTCTAGTTCAGAACCGCTGACCTGGTCCATCCAATCACAGGAGATCATGAGAAACTGAGGCCCAGAGATCCAGAGTGACTTATGCTGGCGGCTCGGGGCTGGAAGGAAAAGTCGGGCATCTTTCTTCCCAGACCTGTGTTCTCATGACTCCACCACAGGGCTGGTCTTAAAGATCAGACACCTCCTGGACAACATTTTATTAATATACTAATATGAGGAACATCGGTTCATTTGCTTCGAACAAAAGGTTCCGTGCAGAAAGGAAATCCAATCTTGCGTCTAAATTGCTTCTAATAAGCCCACAATTGGCAGCCCCAGTGATGATCCTTTCAGGCTGTAATTGTGTAAAAAATGGATGCATTCCCATAACCAGGAGGAAAGACCAAATCTGCCCCCACTTGGTGGTGGTTAATAATCTCATTAAGTTATTAATGAAATGAGCAGAGCTTCCTGCAGGTGAGGCTTCTTCATGGAACATTGGGGAAGCCAGCAGTCCATTGCCTTGGAGAATTCTTCCCTGCTGGGTTATCATCTCCTGGAGGCCAGACCTCATGGGCTGGCTATGAGTGCCCTCTTATGGGATATTGCCAAGGGCATAGCAGACCCTTACACCATGCAGAGGAGGTGATGGCCTACTTACGGTCACTTTACACTGTGTGTGTGTGTGTGTGTGTGTGTGTGTGTGTGTGTGTGTAAATACATGTAGCTCGTGGCAGTATGGACTGGAGGATCTGGAATCGATGTTTCATTTAAGAGGCAGGGTGGTGTCTTGGAAAGAGTACTGGGATGGGAGTTAGGAACTCTGAGACCCTGTTCTGGCTCTCCCAAGCTGGGAGACCTTGTGTGAATCACTTCCCCTCTCTGATGTCTCTTTGTCAAGAAAGCAGAAGAGGCGTTTGAATTAGGGGAACCTGTAAGGTTCCTCCTGAAAGCTCCTTCTTTCTGGTCTTTGAAGTGACTACTTGAGATTCAATTAACAGAAAAAAATTTTTTTTCTCCTGTGTCAACACCAAGCTTTACACTGTGAACTCATAAAAACACAGAAGAATGTTTCCATTATAACGGTCAACCCTAGTTCACTACATCACAGGTCACCCATGTGCTTTAGAAGCTGTTTGAGCTGGAGACTAGAGAATGCTTCACTTCTAGAACTACATTTTTTACCCCCTACTCTTTTTACCACAATGGCCTAGAAATATGGGGTTAGAATTTTTGGTAGAGTTCTTGTCCTCGAACCATTATCTTTGAACTGATGATTAAGTGAATACTATTATGCATCGTTCATTTATTTGAAAAATGATTTGTGTATTTAACGCTTTGGGAGAGATCTTAGCTAGCGTTCCAGCTATTTCCTCTCAAAATCCTCTAGGTAAAACGAATTGCTCCCCCCTCAGTATACCCAGAGCTCTTGGTTCAGGCCTCTCCTAGTAACTCTCCTCACATTGCACTTTATTTGGTTTCCTATAGACCATCCCCTTCAAGAAACTGTGAGTCCTTCCAGGGCAGGAACTGAGTCTTATTCGTCTCAGAGCTCCCCTTTCTCCTTTATGTGTCTGGCTCATAAACGTTTATACAACTAAACTGAGTTGTGCTCCTTATGGGAAGACAGAAGTAGCCAACTAACTTAAAATTTGTCTTCAGTGCTTGTCGGTCTTCGATAGGACATCTTCCTCCGAAAGGTAATTGATCTCAACTGTTCGTATGCTTCAGCCATCTCTTCTAGTCCAAAGCTTTCCGAATCTGTAATATCAGCTCTGAGGCCAACCCCAAGACCCAATCCCGATTACTTGATAAACATTAAAAAAAATCCTAACATTTGATGAGCATCTATCAATTTGTCAGTTGCCAGACAATTTCATATGCCTCAACCCTTAGAGCAACCTGCATTCATTTTCTCTTTTTTTGCAGATAAGGAAACAGAGGCTCAGAGAGGTCCTCAGAGCTAGTCACACAGCTAGTAAGTGGCAGAGCTGGGATTTGAACCCAGGTCTGTCTGGCTCTTTTGACCATAGGCTGTCACTTTTTGGATGTCCAGATGTAACTTCAAGCTCAAGAGACATCAAATCAAACTCCCCACCTTCACCTGCAAACCAGTGCCTCTTCTCTCATCCCTGTTCATTCAGACACTAGGTCAAACCCTCCGAGACAGTTTGGGCTCCTGGCTTTCCTTTCCTCCTTCAAGTCAACTGCTCACTAGTGGTCCTTGCCTGTATCTCTGGAGAGCCTCTTTCCTCTGATGTCCACTTCCACTTCCCTAGGTTGGGTTGAATCAGCAAACCCAAAGGTCTCCAGCAGACATCTCCTCATTGGTCTCCATATCACCCACCTGTCTCTTTAGTTTGTCCTGCTCTCCACTGTGATGCAAGTTTCTCTAAAATGTTATTTTGAATATTTCACTTTCTTGATCAAAGTCTTGGCCGTGACTCCTCTCACAGAATTGAGCCCAAACTCCCAGAATGCTAAAAAAAAAAAAAAGGCATCATTTGAATCTCTAGTAATGGGCCAGGGATTTGCCTTGTGCTGTTCTTATTTAATTTTCAGAATAAACATCTGAAGTAGGTCCTTTCATTTCAATGCTGAGTGAGCTGAATTACCTGTTTCAGGTCCAATTAAGAAGCGGTGGGTATAGAACCTAGGTGTGTGTCTACCCCTCCTTAGCCTGATACTGAAGAAACCCTTCCCAGTTGGGCCCTTGTCTCCTTTCCTACTCTATTTTCCATGCTTCCACCCAGATGGCACAATTCCCTCTCTTCTGTAAGCACCTTTGTCACCCCTGTAATGTCATTCTTTGTGACATCCTATCCCCCTCACCCTGGATGCCAGCTTTTCCCACTGGGCTTATAACCTACACATCCTTTGATGCTTAACGGGTATTTCTCTGTCTGAGACTTTCCCCTTCCTCCCTAAGCTTAAGCTCAAAGAAACCTCTCCCTGCTCTTGAACTTCTTATCATTACTACTCATTTGCCCTTAACTGGAGTTGCCCTGTTTAATCATCATGTCTTACTAAGCAAGAGAAAGGGCTTCACATTCAGACGGACGTGGGTGATGTTTTAGGTGGGGTTCCCTAGGAACAGTCTCTGAGGTGAGAATTCTTTTCTGAATGATGGATTAAGAAGGGATGCCAGGAGAAATCGTAAGGATATGTGGAAGACAGGACGGAAGAAGGGGGGAAGCGAGGCAAGGGAATAACTTGGGGCTAAGCCCCAGCACACCCTGATCCTGCAGGGGAGCCCTGGAGTGTAGATTACACCTCAGAGCTTGTCCGTGCCATAGGCAAGGTTGCTGGGCCTTCACGCTCCAGCCATCGTTGTCTAAGCGTCACTCTGGGGACATTGAACTCCCAGGCCCCTATAGGTCTCTGCGAGCAATGGCAAAGTGGATCTCGCAGCCCCAAAACGGGCCTCTGTGAGGGTATGGTAGGAGCAGGTCATTAGAAGCAAAAACAAAAACAAAACAAACCCCCCCCCCCCCACAATAGCTGGAGGAAAGGCACACAGAAATGATAGAGGAGTCTGGGTAACTTGGGTGGAGCTTCGACAGTGTCTGCTCGGGCTGGCATTCCTGGTTTGCAGGTGTCTTAATCCTTCAGAGTCTCAGTTTCTCCAGCTGTAAAATGGGGTTGATACCTACTCTGTGGCAGGATAAAGTGCCTGATGCATAGTAGTCACTCAATAAATGTGCATTGCTTTCCTTGAAAGAGGCTTCTGCTTTATGTTATACGTATATTCCACACCTTACCATACGATCATGTTATAGTCCAAAACGTGCCGTATTCCTTCTGCCACAGGCCCTCCCTTCACAAACCCTCTCCCTTTCCATTGCCTTCTTGCTTAATACACAATTACTAGTTCTTAAATCTCACTTCAGATGCCACTTCCTCCAGGAAGTTTTCAATAAGTTTATCGCAATGAAACTGGGAAAATAAATTGATTAATTAAAAACAAATCTCAGTTAAAGTGATTGCCTTTTCCTCATTTGATTTCTGGAGCCTAACGATGTAATGAATGAAGAGATTAATGAAAGTATGAGTGAACACGAATGATAAGCCCGTTGAAGGTGGAGCAGAATCCCCCGGGTCGCTTCTTGGCACTTGTAGGTAGCAGGTGCCGAGTAAATGCTTTCTGGCTGGTTGGTGAATGGATGAGAGGACGCTGGAATGGGATTCCCAGGCCTGCATCCTAGTCCAGGTTTATTGCTGACTGCGTGTGCTTGTAGGCAAGTCAGCAGCTTCTCTGGGACTCAGGTTCCCCTAATGTCAAAGGATGTGTTTGAAGGGCCTTCCTGGTGCCAGGCCCTCGCTTCCAGCAGGGATCATCTGGGAAGGCCGTTTGGGAGAGGGATGCTGGGGGTTGCAGAGATAGAAGGTTATACATTGCACTCCCATCATAGGAGAGTCCTTCTGCTGGGGATAGAGCACTGGAGGGACTTAATGAAGAGGAAAGGATGAGCTACAGTTGGCCCTCAGAGCACCAGAGCAGGGTGTGGTGCTCACGGGGGCAACGGCTTGGTTCTGCACTGTGTCTTGCCTGGCTCTTCTTTTTCCCTGATTCTGGCAGAAGTGGCTCTGCTACTCCATAGCTCTGTGACCTTGGGCAAGTGAATATGCTATATAACTTCTCGATTGTCTGATCTTTCAAGTGAGGTCCATAGGATGGTAGGGATTAAAAGGCTTAACACATGTAAAGTGCTTAGACGAATAATAATCAGCATATATTGCAGTAAAACCTCAAGGAGCATTAGCTGTGGCTGCTGCGGCTGCTTTTGCTAATTAGGAGGGCGCTCTGGACACACACAGCTCCCCCATCTCTCACTCTGCCGTTTGCCATTTGCCTGACCCTGCAGTGTGAGGTTTGCCACTGGGGTGTGGTGGAGAGTGAATGAACTTTAAGGTAAGGCAGACCCAGATCTGAATCCCACTTCCACAGCCACTTAATCTCTCTGAGTCTCCCATTCTTATTTGTATAATGGGGGATTAAGACTGACCTTTGAGGATGACCTCGAGGGTTAAATCCGTATTTCTGAAACACCTATTGCTTAAAAGGCCTGGTGTGAAACCTGGGGCCTCTTCCCCACCAGCAGTGCCCAGGGGCTTTAAAGGAGAGTTGAGCAGTGAGGTCTCTCCCGTGACATTGTTCTTGTAGATTTAAAGATAAATTTATACTGTGGGTAATAAACTTATGGAACTCGTCACCCTGGGACCTGGCAGGGGATGAATATGAATAGGCCCAGAAGAATTTAGGAGAATGGATGAAGGCTGGACCCTCTATGAATTATGACAGCAGCATTGCCTAGGAAACGTGCATTTAGGAATCGTGGTCATGCTGAGATGCTCTGTAGGAAAAGAGATGCGAAAGAAATAGCTTCTGTGGTGAGAAACCTTTGTGGAATTGTGCTTCCTATATTCCACTTCTACTAGGATCTTCACATTCATATGTGTTCAATTGCTGATTCAGCACATATTTAGAGAGCCTCCTGTATGCCAAGGCACCGTTCTAGGCACTCGTAATACAGCAATGAAAAAACAATGATTCTTGCCCTTGTGTAGCTTATAATCTAGTGAGGAAGATAAACTATAAGCAAATAGACTTAGTAAATGATGAAATTACATGGTGTGTTTGAAGGTGAAAATGCACTGAAGGAAAGATCAAACAGGTTAAGGGGGATTGCAGATGCTGGGAGTAGGAGGTTGTGATATTCCATAGGGTAGTCAGGAAAGCCTCACCTTTTTTTTTTTTTTTCCACAAATTTATGTATGTATTTACTTATTTTTGGCCATGTTGGGTCTTCATTGCTGCATGCGGGCTTTCTCTAGTTGCGGCGTGCCAGGGCTACTCTTCATTGTGGTACGCAGGCTTCTCATTGTGGTGGCTTCTCTTGTTGTGGAGCACGGGCCCTAGGCGCACGGGCTTCAGTAGTTGTAGCACGCGAGCTCAGTAGTTGTGGCACACGGGCTTAGTTGCTCCGCGGCATGTGGGATCTTCCCGGACCAGGGCTTGACCCGTGTCCCCTGCGCTGGCAGACAGATTCTTAACCACTGCGCCACCAGGGAAGTCCAGGGAAGCCTCATCTTGAAGGTGGCATTTGAGCAAAGGAGGAGGCAAGGGAATTTGTCAATTGGCTGTTGGAGGAAAGACCCTGAGGTAAAGACCCTGAGGCTGAGTGTGCCTCTCTGTTCCCAGAGAAAACTTGCGTGCCTGGAGATCCTGAAGGTGGGGAAAAGGAAGAAATAAAATCCTGGGGGTCTGGTCGGCCACTGTAAGGGCTTCAACACCACCAGCTTCAGATGGGGGAGTGACATCATCTGACTTATACAGCATAAAGGCACTGATAAGTCCTGCAGTAGAGAGACTCCTTGAACCGAACCCAGCTTCTCCCCAAATATTTGACAATGGAACCTCTTTTGTTTCCAATAAAGCCTTTTAACATCTTTATACATATTATACCCCACCCCCTTCCCTTGGAGTTTCAGATATTTGTTAAACTTAATATAGTGTTTCCCCAAACGGTTCACCGCTGGAATCTTTTAGTTTCCCTTAAAGACCTGTTAACATCTTGCTTAACCAGTGTCCTAAAGCCTTTCTATTCGAAGTGTGGCCCGTGGACCAGAAGCAACAGCATCCCCTGGGAGCTTGTTAGAAATACAGAGTGGCAGCCCCCTCCCCAGACCGTCAGTTGGCACGCTAAATTCCTGAGTGTTGAAGTCCCAACGTGCTGCTCTATGGGACATACGTTGAGAAATGCTGCATTAGAGAGAAATAGTGAAAGGGATAAAGTGAAGTCTATAGCACTTTATAGATTGTTTCCAGAGTATCCACTTGCAGTGTGGACTCTCCAGGTGTTCCTGGAGCTGACTGAGCTGCAGTGTCTTCCTCACATCCCTACATGCCTTTACTAACTCATCACGACTCGAGGCCTTTATTAAAATCTTCCTGACACCTGCTCAGAAGAAGCCTCGACCTCCTCTTGGAGTAATGAGCCCCATATGTTTACCAGCCACATCTAGGTTCATACTGCCTATTGCCGGCCCCCAAACGACTTGTTCCTTCTGCCTCTTAGAATGTGCCTCTTTTCAGTGTCCAGAGTTCCTGGCACTCTGTAGGAAGACGTGCAGATGTTAGGGGCTAGGTCGGTGCTTATGGCGGAGGTCAGGGCCAGAGAGGTGACCCTTGCCTTTTCCTATTTCCTCCACGCTTGTAAGACTCGAAAACATCCCTTTGTGTTCTTTGTGTCGCTTTTGTTTTTCCTGTTCAGCAGCCAGCTGCAGTGGCAAGAACAGGTGCCTTGGGGCTGAATGGACTGGCGTTTGCATGTCAGTTTCCTTACTTCCTAGTTGTGTTGCCTTAAGCGGGTCATTTAGGTCCTTGAAGCCTCTTTCCCCCAGCTGTGAAAGGGCTGCACAGGTATCAGCCCTCTAGAGCGGTCGTAAAGGCTATGTGAGAACAAGTTGGGAAAATTCCTCTTGGGCCTTTCATGCACTAGGGACCCTTGACCCTAGACAAGAGACTCGAATCATAGAAGCTGCAGGCTAACAATTGTGTGGGTGACGGAGGTGTGTTTGATGGATTGGGATGGAATAGAGTGAAATTGCTGGGCACGGTGGTGGCACCTGATAAGAAACACAGTGATTCCTGGTCATCTCATTGACAGGCGATGCATTGGACCTCCTGCCTAGGTCAGTCTGATGGACACCAACGAGCTCCCCAGCAAGCCTTCCTGTCCTTGCTGTGTGTACTGGGACCAGTGAGAGAAGCGTGGTCTCTTCCCCAAGAGGAGAGAAAGAGCCAGCACCTGCAGGTGCCCGTGGGCCATCAGAGTGTCCCCTTCACTGTGCAGGCCAACTAAATTTCGACTAATGTGATCATGACCAAAGAGTCACGGGGGTTACCGTGAAGGAAGCCTGTGTATTTGTTCTGAGCGTGTGTGTGTGCCTGGGTGTTCCTGTTCATTAGAAACCAAAATAGAAAGGCAAGTACATAAAGAGGTCTGAAAACTGAGTGACAGCCCTCTGTAATAGACAGTATGGAAACACCCAGCCCTAAGCACTATTGACATCTGGGGCTAGATCGTATTTGGTTGTGGGGTTCTGTCCTGTGCATTGTGTGATGTTTAGCAGCATCCCTGGCCTCTACCCACTAGATACCAGTAGCACCAATCACAAATTGCAACAACCCAGAGGTCTCCAGACCTCGCCAAATGTCCCCTAGAGCGAGTTCACCCCCAGTCGGGAACCACTGACATAGAGGGTGCTCAGCAAATGGTCCCTGCCTTCTCAATCCAGAAACCAAGCAAAATGCCACAAGAAATGTTTACCAATTTTCACGCCTAGCCTCCTCCTCCTGTTGCCTCATGGGAAATTGGTAGCAAGTGATACCCACAGGAACTCCAGGTGACCCTCATCAGACTCAGAGGTGGCCTCGGTGGCAGGGCTCAGACACTGCCCTGCTCTCCTGCTGCTTTTTTGGTCCCGTATCTGGTCTCTAAAGCCCAAACACAGAACGAGCGCCAGCCTGGCTCACTGGGACTCTCGCTGATTGAAAAGTTACCTGGGCATTCTTGGCTGTTGGGAACGTTCCATTTCACATTTATTTATTATTATATTTTTAAAGATGCTGAGATTTAAGACTCATCCAGGAGACTGTGCTTGCCAAGACATAATTAGGAGAAAATGACAGAGGTAGTAAATATATAATTAACTCATGTCTTAATGCCTTTTGCTGGCACTCTTGATCTAGCTGCGCAGCCTGAGAAACTAGTTCTCTGGAATCTCCAGGCAACTAGAAACCAATTACCATCATGTTTGCATATTATGTTTTTGTATACCGTGTATACATGTTTGTGTGTAGGAAGTTAAGTGGAGAGCCACAAAGATAAACATGGGCGCACACATATTCTCAGGTCCTGATTGACTTTTGGTCGGTTGGTCGATTAACTCATTGGTTCCTTGAGTCAACAAAGATTTAGTGTATACCTATTGTGTGTCAGACACCATGCTATTTCCATCCTGCTAAAATCTGTCCTTAACTATAAGACATTGAGTTCCAGTACATATAGACACAGTGCTCGTGCATGTGATGTTGGGGGAGTTCCGTGCATACACACGTACACATACCCACGCATATAATGGGGTTCAGAGAAGTCAAGTAACTTGCCAAAAGTCACATAGCTATTAAGTAATAAAAGTGGTATTTGATCCAGATCTGTCTGATTTTCACGACCCTATACAACCTTATTTCAAAGAATACTTCCCAAAGGAGGTGATATTCGAGCTGAATCTTGAGAGGTAAGTAGGAATTTACTGGGTAAACATGGCAGCAAATAGCTCATCCAAAGGCTGGTGGGATGATGATTTAGGAATTCCAAAAATGAAGTACAGGGAGACTGCTGGGTGCTTTGAGAGGAGCTTCAGGAGACAAGCAGGGCAGGGCTTAGCTCAATGAGGGTCTTAAATGCCAGGCCCCTCACACAACTCACGGCAAAATCTGGCTCATGTCTGACCAGGATGTGGGCTCCTTCCCTCAGAACCCTGGACAGTTCCCACTCGGACCGGCCCAACAGCACAAGTTACAAGGTGACCCCCCAGGCCCATTAAGAAACCAGGCAGCACTTGATTTCAACCAGTAACTTGTCACCAGCCTTCTTGCCCAGGAAGCAGGGACCAGTTAATTGCAGGGTGATCGCCATGTTCTTGCAGAGCATTTAATGTAGCATGTAATTGCAGGGTAAATAAATACGGAGCTATTTCCAGCTCTCAGCCCAATGCTGTGAGCATGGTGGTAATTACGGCTGGGGATTGGCTTGGTGCAGTTTCTAAGCAATGGCTCCAGGCCTGAACTGGGTCAGCCCTCATTGCAGGCCCTGTCTGCTCCCAGGAGAACCAGGGTGCTGATCTATCCAAGCTTCCCCTTTACTCAGGTGCCCAGGGCCTTGATTGGCTGCCCCGGACTCCCCAGTACTCTAACCCACACTTGCATCTCGGAGTCCCTCAGCCTTCTGGTTGGCGCTAACTCTCCCTAATAGTAGTGGTTAAGGTGTCCAGGCATGGAATCAGACAGAATCGGGTTTGTATCCAATTCGGCCACTTACTGGCTGTGTGACTATGGACAATTGGTTGCACCTCTCTGAACCAAATTCTTCATCTGTAACAGGTAGATAAAAATAATATATATCATAAACTTGGGGGGATTAAATGAGATAATGCATGTAAAACGTTGAGCATGTTACCTGGCCCAGAATAAGTGCTACATGTTAAGTAATCCTTCCTCTTTTCCTTCTTTCTTTTTTTTTTTTTTTGGCCATGCCACTCGGCATGTGCAAGATCTCTTTGTTCGCCCACTAGGGATCAAACCCGTGCCCCCTGCAGTGGAAGCGTGGGATCTTAACCACTGGATCGCCAGGGAAGTTCGTCCTTTCCTTCTTTACCTCTCTCTCTCCTCCCTCCCTCCTTTCCTTCCTAAGGCAGTTGTGTAAGAGAGGAAGGACATGCATTTTGGAGCACAGCCGACCTGGGTTTGAGTCCTGGCTGCACCCATTACTTGCTGTTTTGGCCTTTGAACAGTTATTTAACTTCTCTGGACCTCAGTTTTCTCATCTGTTAGGTGGGAACGGTAACACCTTTCCACCAAGTTACTGTAAAGATACAGTGAGGTCGCAGCCCTGAATGTTCTTTGTAAACTGCAGCCAGGCGACAAGATATTTTCCTGCTCAGAGTTTAACCCCATGTCCCAGGTTGGGTCCCCCAGGAAGGAGAGACTCTGAAAGGAGACTGTCTTGCAGTAGGCTTATTAGGGAGCTCTCTTAAGAAAACGCTCAAGGAAGGGACGGAGAGAAAGCAGGATGGGCAGAGGGAGAAGCTGAGATGCAGTACAATCTCAGTGGACACCTTAGCCGAGGCTATAAAAGGAGGTTTGAATATGGAATGAGCCTTCTGAATTGTCCCAGTCTGAGACGAGGGCTGCAGGTCTCAGTACCTCCCCATCTGTCTTGCACTGGATATGGACCGCTCTTGTGGAGGGGCATGATCTTGGACAAAGCAGCTCTCTGCAGCTGAGGCGAGCCCCGTCGGGAGCTGGCATCTGAGAGCTTTCTGTAGTCAGTGATCCCAGCAGCTGGGAGTAAGCACCTCCTTCCTGAAGAGGGACCTGGGAAGTGCTTCACTGCATCCCCACAATGTGCTGCCTCACCTACCCAGACTCTCAGAAAAGCACCTCCCAAACCTGAGTTCCTTCCCCCCTTCCCCCTGCCATCCCCGTCTCCATATTTTTAAGGCTCATTCTTCTATTCCCTTCTCGGCTCCCCTTTTCTTCTGAGCCACTGAGTCATTTCTGGACCTTCTAGTCTCCGCTGGGAAACTTCTCTGTTTTGTAAAAGCTGACCTTGGCCAAGGGGCAGGAAAGGAGATGAAGACCAGCCCTCGCCCTCAGCTGACTTCCCTCTTCCCCAACTCAGAGCTTTGCTCGAGCTCTGTCTGTCTTGGAGCTCTTGTCCTGAGCATACCTGGCTGTGGGTGGAGGTGTGTCTTTCCGTCACCGTTCTGGTACCTATCTGCCTCTGCGTCTGTGGATCTAACCTCCAGTGCCTGTCCCAGTGTCCTTGTGTTTTGTGTCTCTATTTTTTATTATTATTATTAGTTTCATGTTATCTGGCTTGGCTTTGAGCCCTTACCTCTTGCTGCTGCTGTCTGAGAATCTGCAAGGCTTACCGAGGCTGGGGCTCAGCTCTGAGTCCCAGGTATACTAAGAGGCTTGGGCTATATGTTATGTCACCTTGAGAAATGACCTTGGCATCCCTGAGCTTCCAGTCTCCTATTAGCCAACGTGACTGGCCCTTGCGCTGCAGAAGTGCTGTTAGGAGGAACAGGTGGGGGAGTTTTTGTAGGAGAGGTGGGTTTTTGCATCTTTTTCTGACCGTGGGGCCTTTCTGTCGCCTCTTACACCAAGGAGACCAGGTAGGACCCAAGCTGGTACCTGAGGGGGTCGTGGCAGGGAGGGCTGGTGCTGGCTCCCCCTCGGCATGGTGTCCTCGGGCTGTGATGACTGTCCTTAGCTCCCCAAGGGACTCTGTGTATGGAGAGGATGCCCGGGTCAGAGAGCGCCCCTGGGCTTGCTGGAGCTCGGCTGGGTAGAGGTGAGGAAGGCGGGGTCTCTGATGGCCTCTGGTGATCAGCTGCCACAGGGAAGCTGTGAGCTCTTGAGAACAGCGTCTCCATGACCCACTGCCAGGCACAGAGCAGCAGCTGCAACAGGCCTCATGCGGGAGAGAAGGAAGGGCAGAGGCGGGCCGGCGGCAATGGTCACTTTTGTGTTCCTAAGAAAGCGCTAGCCCGGGGTCCCCTCCGATGGACTGGTGGGAGGCCTGGGCCCTGAGCGTTAGAGGGGCTCTTGCGTTCATGCCACCTGCTGTCCACTCTGGTCACACTTGGTCACCCATGGATATGGGGAAGTCGCCGCTGGAGGAGATCAAGGCCACAGTACCAGCTGAGTGTGTTTTTTCTATTTGGTTTTATGTGTGACCCATGTCTAGAAGTCCTGCAAGTGGGGAGGCACATGGGAACCCCTCATGTGTGTTACCTCCCCCGGCAACACACACCAGAATTCACCGGTGGGGTCAGAACCCTTCCTGCTCTTTCCCATCAAATCCCCGTCCCTCCCTGTGATGCCCCATACCTCAGCTCTCCCCAAGGCAGGCTTTGTGGCATCTGAGAGGAGCCAGCCCAGCAGTGACACCAGAGTCACCCTGGGGCGGCCTCGCTCTCCCAGCACGCTGCGACCATGGGTACTTGACACAGATGCTGTCAGAGAAGTAAAGCCATGAAATAGGACTCGCCCCACCATCCCACCCCACCCCGCCCCATCCCTGTAGCTTGCTGTGAACATGGACTCTGGCAGGCAGGGCTCCAAGCATTTTGTAACAAGGGAGTCCAGGGACTTCCCTGGGGGGGTCCAGTGGTTAGGATGCTGCGCTTCCACTGCAGGGACACGGGTTTGATCTCTGGTCAGGGAACTAAGATCCCTCAAGCCACGCAGTGAGGTAAAAAAAAAGAAAGAAGGAAAGGAGTCCATCTCATCATCACAGTGAGCATGTGAGTCAGAGGCAGCCACTGTCCTTAGTGCAAAGCCGAGGAAACTGAAGTCTAGAGACAGGGCAGGGCGTCCTGGTCACACAGCCAGTAAGGGGCAGGCTGGCCCTGGCAACTGCCCTGGACGGACCTGGCTGTGCGGTGAGCAGCTCCAGGCCGTCTGCTCTGTGCACCCTCATCTGGCCCTGGGTTCCCATTTCTCTGACTCAGCGAGAGCCCCTCTCTCTGCCTTTATGCCTGTGTGTGTTTGGCTGGCAGTGTGTGTGCTTCTTTGTCCGTCTGTCTCCGAGGATCTTGTCTGTGTGTCCATGTGTCCATGTGTCTACCTCCCCTGCCATGTTGGCCCTGCTGTCTCTTCACCAATCCCTCCGCCTTCCTGTCACTCTCACCTCTTTTGAAATCTTGTTATCGTTCCTAGCTACTCGCAGCTTTAAAAAGAGCCCTGCTTTTTCTGGGAACTTTCATGGTTAAAATAAAAGAAGCTGGGGGGGAAGAGGTTTCCAGGTCACACCGTATTCTAGAAAGTTCTCCAGGAATTCTTCCCCTCTCAAGCCAGCCGAAAACCTGACCTCAATAGAATGAACATTTTCCTGAGAAGCTTGGTAACATTGGGGCAGAACTCAGGCAATCGAGGCTTCTAGAAGCTGTAGCCCAAGCCGTACGGAGTGGCCACGTCCAGCATGGAAGCCACCCAGCCCTGGCCACTGGCAGATTCAACCATTCGATCTGGGAAAGATCTGGGCTCAGTGAGGCCTCAGCCATGAACTCACTCCTGTGCCTACCTGGCCCTTCCGCAGTTCAGTATCTCAGGGGCTGGTGCCACGATACAGGGTGCCAGGACCCTGCGTCCCACAGACTCACAGATATGCCAGGATCATGGCCAGGATTTCCACAGCGCGCGGTGTTGCAAAGGGCTGGCAAAGCTGGTTGAACCCGCAGGCCAGGCAGGCAGCTGCTGATACTATGCTTCCAGGGCCAAAAGGTCTCCTGCCCCAAATAGCTCTCCATCCTGCTCAGGGAGATGCAGGAATCCTGTAACAGGATGGGGCTCCCTTTTCCTGGGAAGAATCAGTGTCACGAGGCTATTGTTGGGATAGGGCAGACGAGGAAACCTAGGTACACTCAGGTATAATTGAGGGACATCACAGCCACCCCTGAGCACAGATTCTGATATGGCCAGAGGGGCGAAGGGGAGTAAATGGGTATGGGATGTAGGGAATTGAGGAAGGATGTCCCTTCGGAGAGGACTCCAAAGGGGAAGATTCTGTAGACAAATGCCTCAGATATAAGGGGTAGAGAAACCATATCCTCACCAAGCACAATGCCTGGCTCGTAGTAGGTGCTCAATAAATATTTGTTGGATGAACAAATAAATGAGTGCAAAATCTGGACACGGAGTGTGTGCCTGTGTGCTTCTTTATTCTGGTGAACTTGAAATCATTTCCCTCTCTGGGGTTTAACTCTCATTTTATGAAATGGGCACACCACCAGCTCCCCAGCCTATGTCACCAGCCCATTGAGACGATGCAGGCAGAGGTGCTTTGAAAGCGGCAGATACAGGGAAGCTTCATCATTCGCCACTTTCTCTCCAGCCACCCCTGGGGTCAGCCCCCCGGATCCATCGTCAATAGCTAATGCTTTTCAGCAGTGACTCTGGGTTAATTGGCTCAGGCAGAGAGTCCATAGGAAATGCCCCTGGTGGCACCCGCAAGCCCTCTTATCGGTGCGCGGAATATCTCTCCAGATTAAGTGTGCCTAATGCCGCCGTTTGCTAGATGGGGGATAAAGACAGCAGGGCCCGAGTGCAGCTGCGCATCATTTGTATCCGAAATATCAGGGCCAGCTGCCAGGCTGTAATGAAATTCCAGCAAGGCTTGTTGACATTCCAGAGGCATCGCCACAACGAGGTTAAATTATAAGTTGATGATGACAAGCAGACGCACAGGAAGATGTCAAAATTAGCATGACTGAGCACGGGCACCCTCCTCCCTCCACCGTGCTTTGGCACAGACACGTCTCCCTCTCCTGCCCACTTCTGCCCCCAGAACCGCCTAATCTCACCGTTTGGTTTTGAAGAATATCGTAGCGAGAGCAAGATGCCGTGGGGACCGCCAGTGTCTGTCTTACCCTTCTCCTCAGGCAGCCTGATGGAGGGAAAGCAAAGCAGTCTCCTGATGAGGCAGTGACCTTGGCCATGTCACTGACCTTGGAGCCTCCCTTTGCTCATCTGTCTGTGATGGAGGATAATGACACCTTCCTCCTGGAACTGCTGGGGATTGGACCGGCTCACGCTTGGGTATCACCGGGTGCAGGGTTCAGCCATGCCGCTCACCTTCCTCTGTCCCCGCCATCCTCCTTGGGCCCACCCTGGGCTCTTCCATCAGAAGGGAGCAGTGGGAAGATGCTGCACAGATGAGGGGGGAAAGCAGGTTGGGCTGGTACCAGGAGTCCGTGCAGGATGAAAACCAAGGGTTGGATCATGGGGCCCCGACCTGGAAAAGCTGTTGCGGGGATGGCGACCCACAGGTGTGATTCTGAATGTGCGGCTGGACCCACTGTATGAGGTTGTGGAAATAAACTCCAGGCATTTTACAGGCATTTCACAGACATTTCACAGCCTGAGACTGAATTAGACCAAGTAACACTGGTATCTTTGACAAGACACCTTAGCTGAATTAGATTGTTAGACTCACTGAAGAGTTGTTTGAGAAAGGGATGAATACCCCGCTTTACAGATGACTCAGGAGGGACCATCCGGCTTGGGGTTCAGAGAGGTTAAGGAAGAGGGAGGAGTCTAGATTGGTAGGAGGCCAAAGGGATTTCAAGTAGAGGTGGCCTTCAGGTAGGTAGAGATTTGGGGAAATCTTCAACTTAACGTCAAGGGAGCTGATGGAGTCCCTGAAGATGAAATGTGGCGTGTGAAGCCCAGAGGTCTAAGGACAGGGCCTTGAGGGATGTAAGACCGAGAGTCAGAGGAGGGATACTGAGAAGGGAGGGTCAGAGATGTAGAGATGGCTTGAGAAGGCAGGGATGTGGGGCCCGAGCCAAAGAGATGGAACACGTGGTAGAGGAAATGATTGATGGGACCAGAGCAGAGAGGTGGGATCAAGGTCTCCAGCTGAGTCAAATGGATTTTACTGGGCTTGTCTGAAACTCTCTTTACTATTTATAACCTTGATTCCACAGGAGCGTGAGTTATTAAATCCAAAAAATTGGTGTATCGAATTGATTTTCGAGTTCTGGCCCACAGAGACCTGTCTGCAGTTTTTTCCTCTTCTCTTTTCTTCTCTGGCTCTGACTTTCTTGGCCAACAGGTCAGGACTTTGAGGCATTCTGAATGAAAGTGGTTCAGATTCCAGAGCCTGGTCCAGGACACGGGGTTAAAGGGGGAGACGAGAAAGCTGAAGGGGAGAGGAGTGAGCTGCGCTGCCTGGAAGAGGTCTTCCCAAGAACCACCTGCCTGCACAGGGACTATGGTTGATGATTTTGTTCAAGCTTCGCGCTCCCCTGTCAGCAGAGGGCTTTCTAGGCAGGGAGGGGCTGAGGATCCGGAGGGGGAAACAGGAGACAATCTTAGAGTTAGAATCAGAACCAGATGTGGTTAACCTTCAGGCATCAAGTCATACACTCATTCACTGAGTCAGTGTTTCGGGGGCACCTGCCTTGTGCCAGGCACTGTTCAGAGCGCTGAGAATGTAGCAACGAGCAAAGCAGACACAGGTGCCTGCCCTCGCGGAGCTCAGGCTCTAGAGAAGAGAGATGACCAACGCGCAACATATAGAAGTAAATTAGACGGACAATTAAAAAAGGAGATCAAGTCCAACGGAGGAAAGATGAAGCCAGACAGAGGACAGGAAACACGGGAGGGCCTGAAATTAGAAATAGGGAGGCCAAGGGAGGATTCACTGAGAAGGCAACACCTGAGCAGAACTTGTAGGACTTGGGCGCACAAATGAAGGGGTGGATATGAGGCAACCCACGAAGTCAGAACTAAGGCTAAAAAAGGTGGCCTCAGGAAGGAGAGAAATCAGGAACCTCCGAGTATCCAGGAGGGAAGAATTCATGGGCAGACTCTTCAGGGCTGGGCCCTGTGGATGGATGGGTTCCCATCTTTCTATCCTCGGAGCACTCAGTTCAAGTCAGCTTCTAGGAAAAGAGAAGCTGGCCAGGCTTGCCCGAGCCTCCTGCACACCTGTCAGAAAGCACATGGATGGCTACTTCCACCAAGATGCCATGTCACGGGAGCTGGGTCCCCAAGGGGAGACCCAGGCATGTGCAGAGGAGGGTGCAGGCAGGCAACCACAGCTGAGGTTGCTGACTTCACACACACACGCACACACACAGAGAAGCATGGGAGACAAGAAAGCTCAGAGATCGTTGAATTTGCCCCCTGGCTTTGCTGCTGGAGATACTGAGACTCAGGAATTGGGAAGGAACTATTCAAGGTCACTCACCGAGGAAAGGGGAGGTTTGGGACAGGACTGCAGGGCTCCTGACTCCCAACCCAGAATGCTCCCCACTTTCCAATACTTCCCAGGGAACAAGTAAGAAGGTGGAAGGAGCCTTCGAAAGCATCCCATGGAATCTGCCCATTTTTCAGATGGGGAAACTGAAGCCAGGAAGAAGATTGAGAGAGCAGGGGGTAGATCTCAGTAAAAGGCAGTACCAGTCTCTGCAGGAGATTATGGGGAAAATGAGAACTTTCCTTCCCCGGACCAGGTGGCAGAATGAGACACGGAAAATTTTCCTTGTCTGAAGCAAATATTTACAGATCTCTGGGGACCAGGACCTGGCAAGCTATCTCTGAAGTTCAGTGCAGCCAAAAGGGCCCTGTTTTGGTGGCACGTGCTCTGTAGGAAATGCCCCCACAATCACAGCAAATGCGCTTACCCAAAGGAGGGCCTGTTTGCCGTTGAGGCCAAATCCTATTTGTTTAAAATAAGCCTGTGTGTAAACGCTGGGCTGCGGCTCACGCCCCATGGCGGCCTGGTCAGATGAGTGAGCAGGGCTGAGCCGTTGCTCTGTGTCTATATGTTTAGGAGGTCGTGTGATGCAAAGTCAAATACACGCCGGAGTGGAGGGAGAGGTGCAGAGCTCCACTTGGTGTGAGCACAGTAATTGAAAATGAGAGCCCTCCCGCCTGCCCCATCTTTCCTCTAGAATTTGCATCCCTGCTTTGCCGAGCAGCACAGAAAAGCACCTGATGGCTCCAGGTCTGGTCCTGCTCCTACAGTGAGTGCAGTGGCTTGGCCATTCTGCAGGGCTCTTTAAGTACAGCTAGCCGCTCTCCCCACCCACACTGCGGCAGCTTGAAATCCTGGGACCAGAGCACCCGAATTGATGACTTGCCTGTCTGGCGCTCGCCTTTTCCCTGGGCCCTGGATCCTTGGCATTGAGTGTCTGTGCCTGACCCCTTCAATTTAACCACCTCTGGTCCTCCTTTAGAAGCTTCTGGGACTTGAGCTCCAACTCATCGCTGAGCTCTGTGTTCTACCTCCGTCTCTGCTGGGAAGGTCTCTGCTCCAGCTTTAAGCCCAGAAACTCCACTGGCCAAGCCAGAGAGGGGAAGCAGAGCTTCAGAGCGTCCTTCCTTCGGGCATGAGAGGCCCACTGTCTCTGGCTGAGCCGTGTCCAGGGCTGGCCTCAGGCATAACTCTGATGCTAGCCACTTGAGCTGGTTAAGTTCTGCGGGACCATCCCTCACCAAGCTCAACTCCTAATCTGTGCAGAAGGAAATTGTAGCTGTGAGAGGTAAGAAGCTTCGCAAGGGTTGTCTGCGTTCTCCTTTCCTTCCACTCTAGCCGTCCAGGGCCCCAGTCCCCCACAGAATGATGCAACACCTAAAGCTTTCCACTGTTAACACGCTTACCCCTATCAAAACGGAGCTGTGTTCTCTTCTTTAGAATCAGCTGTGAGGCAGGAGCTAGTCTTGTAAACTAATCCTTGGTAAAGTGTGGTGCACCGATCACAGACATCTAATGGAAATTTCCACCGCCTTTGCCTGGTGGAGTGTAAGGTGCAAATTTCAGACTGTAAAGGAGATTTTTGGGCTTCCCTGGTGGCGCAGTGGTGGAGAGTCCGCCTGCCGATGCAGGGGACACGGGTCCGTGCCCCGGACCGGGAAGATCCCACATGCCGCGGAGCGGCTGGGCCCGTGAGCCATGGCCGCTGAGCCTGCGCGTCCGGAGCCTGTGCTCCGCAACGGGAGAGGCCACAACAGTGAGAGGCCCGTGTACCGCAAAAAAAAAAAAAAAAGAGATTTTTTTTTTTTTTTTTTTTCTTCCCAGCAAGGGAATGCTTTCTGGTGCTCATGAAATCATGCTGGCTAGTAGGGAACCACAGGGCCTGGACCAGTCCTATGTAAAGGACTTGGAGGATATTATTCTGAGCCTGGAGATCACTGGGCCTCTTGCAGTATCAGCTGACTTGTTTTATTTTGTTTTTAAAAAATAAGTAACTACTCTTTTCGCGTTTAGAGCCCATAAAAACACTGGATAGGAATATTTTCCCTCCCTCCTGCTGGGTTTCCACTGTGTAAATGCACCCATCATCAAATGTGTATTGATCTCCTATATGTCAAGTTGTTGTTCGGGACCTGTGTGGGATTCACACATGGATAAGGCACGACTGTCTGCCCTTAAGAACTCTCGTAGCATGGGTGATAAATAGAGGGTATAGTGGTGATTACAATAGGGACGTTTGTAAATCTGTGCTTTGAAGTTTATAGTTTGTGGCATGACTGCCCCAGTTTCCTCATCCGTACCCTGCCCGTGTTGTTATGAGGGTCGTGTGAGAAGAGGGAGGTGAGAGCATCTGGGAACTCTAAGTGCCACCAGCCTGGCGATTATTACCACCTCTGTTGTTTTTCTCAGTCTTGGATCAGAATTATTATTATTATTTTAATTAATTAATTTATTTATTTATTTTTTGCGGTACGCGGGCCTCTCACTGTTGTGGCCTCTCCCGTTGCGGAGCACAGGCTCCGGACGCGCAGGCTCAGCAGCCATGGCTCACAGGCCCAGCCGCTCCGCGGCATGTGGGATCTTCCCGGACCGGGGCACGAACCCGCGTCCCCTGCATCGGCAGACGGACTCTCAACCACTGCGCCACCAGGGAAGCCCTTGGATCAGAATTATTACAAATGTCAGTGAGATCACAGCTCCCATTTTCATGAAGGCAGGCCGAGAATTCCCGTCCCTTTCCCCTTTCCTGATTAAACCACGGGTGCAGATTGTTCTAAATCCATAGCAAGGTCTGTGTCTGAAGACCCGCATTTGAGTTCCAGTGCTGTGTTGTGCTGTCAAAACCCCTTAATCTCTTTAGAATATGATTGTTTTTCATGAACGCAGATGAGATAGGTAGATTCATGGATAGACAACTTTTGAATTCTCTATTTCTGCTTGTGTGTTCTTACATCCCTATAGGCATGTCTTGACACAAGCTTGCATTCCTAGACAGTTAACTCCAGCCATTGTGGTCCCTTGCTTTCTCCTCATATCTCTTATCTCCCAGGGGAATTTTAATTATGCATGTGAATGGCAGGCCAGGGCCAGGGGTGCACAAAATGGCCACCTTCCGGAGTTAGTGTGAGTATGTGTGCATGTGTATGTGACGAGTGTGTGCACAGGCACATGCGTGTGAAATGTACTCCTTGCAGCCCTTGGACTTGCCAGAGCTCTTCCCCAGCTACCAAACATCCCTGCTCGGGCCTCCTGAAGATGGCAGCAGGGGCCAGGTCCAGGGACAGAGGTTACTCTGCTCCTGCCTGGTGTCCGTCTTGTTTGGACCAGGCAGACGCTGCATGGACAACCCAGGAGAGAAAGGCAGGGGGAGTGGGGTGCTGATAAGCACAGCCGGCTTGGAGCCCCACTGCCCATCTTTGGATTTTGTGCTCAGCAGGCTTCTGGGTTTAGCTGTGAGCCATTTCTGCCAGAGGACTGGGTGCCAGTGTGTGCCCTTTGAGTGGCATGCACATTGCACGGGCATCCTGGTGGGAAGCGTAAAGGAAAGGAAGTGAAGCAGGCAGATCAGGGGAGAAACTAAACCCTCCACGCCCAAGCTTGGCTTAGATTTGATGGACGATAAATGAACCAGGGGGAGGCTGACTGCGTCCTTTGAGGACGGGGTGGGGGGGGGCGGGGGGAGCAGCGAGCCAGCGGTCGGCCGGAGTGACTCAGGATACCTGGGTTTATTCTGAGCGTTGCTCCTGGCCTGTTGGGGGAGGGGGGGTCTCAGACCCTCCCCTCTACCCAGGATGCTACCTGGTATAATGGAAAGAGTGAGCAATTTGGAGTCAGCCCTCCTGGGCTCCTTTCCTGGCTGGCTCTGCACCTGTTCCCTGTATAACTTTAAGAGAATTGCACAGCCTCACTGAGCACGTAGAACTCTTCATCAATACTCCCGCTCGTGTCAGCCTTATGTTTCCCGGGGACTGTCTTGAGGTTGGTCCGATGATGTAACGCCCTCAGCCTCTGGGACCAGCTGCTGTGTGGGCTGCTCAGCTGGAAGCTGCCCACCTTCCCTGCCTTGTGTGGTCTTTGCAGCCCAGCTGTGATGCTGCTGCCAGCACCGCTGCTGAATTTCCCTACCTTGGGCTCAGGGCTCAGCTCAGCAGGGGGCAGCATGTTTCACAGCTGGGTTCTGGCTCCACCTGTCTCTGAGATGTGTTTGCAGCACAGCATGCATCTGAACAGACTAAGCAGAGCCGGGGGCTGGTCAGGATGAAACCAGACCTCAGAAAGTCCTAGTGGGGAATTACCACGTCCTAGGGGAGGAGGAAAGGCGTCCATCTACCCTGGTGGTTCTCAACTGGGGGCAGCTGTGCCAGCCAGGGGACATTTGACAATGTCTGCAGACAAGTTTTGTTGTCATAACGGGAGATGCTACTGTCATCTAGGGGGTAGAGACAAGGGATACTGTTAAATATCCCATGATCCACAGAACAGCCTCCCACAAGAAATTAACCAGCCCCAAATGTCAACAGTGCCAAAGTTGAGAAGCACTGATCTAGCCTTAGAACTGCTGAGGAAACAGGCAAGGTTGAGATAAACAGGATTTGGCATTGCTAGACCCTCGTGGTGCTGGCCTCTGTGTGGTGCGAGGGAGCTGGGACCACTAGTCACCAGTGTGTCTTTCCCTCCCTGCTTCCCTCCCCTCCCCAGCTGAGCGCAGGAAGATGCTTCGCAGTGGGGCAGATGCTTTTGGTGCCTCAGACACATCCCCTTGGCACCCACATTGCACCAGCTGCCGAGGACATCCTGCAGCAGACACACGTGGCTCTCTGCTGAGGGCTTCTCTCAGCCTGCAAGCAGGACAGGGAGGAAGTACCCTGGGGCTTATGTCCCTGGGAGCAGCCCCCAGCCATTGATGATGAGAGTTGGGGGATAAATACCCCAGCATGTTCTGCACTGTTTCCCAGAGGTCCCAGAGGGACCGAGCCTCAATGGTCCATGGTGGTAACGGGCTCATTAATGCATCCTCTGCTGCTTCCTTCTCTTCCTGTTCTCACCTCCCAACTCCTCTGCTGATGCTTCTTGGGAACCGCCTCACAAAGCAGGCTACTTCACTCCTGTGTCAGAATTTGTTTCTGGGGGCAGCCCAATCTCAGATAAGCAGCAATCTCTGTGTGCCTACAGGAAGCAACCCTGCTGCTAGCTGATGTTCTTACCTGTCTCCTTACGCCATCCATCCATCCATCCATCCATCCATCCATCCATCCATCCATCCATCCATCATCAGCCCATATTTATTGGGCACTGATTATGTGCCAGGAACTGAGGATTTCATACCCATTTATAGATGGGGAAACCGAGGCTCCAGAGACACATGCACTAGTTCAAAGTCCCTCAAAAAGTAAAGGATGCAAATTAGACTAGAACATAAAGCCAGAACTCCTCAATGCATTTCATGCCCGTTATACCTGCCAGTTGTTTTTCAGCTGTCTGTGCTCAGAATTACCTGGAGAGCTTTACATAAACAAAGATGTCGGAGCCCCACTCCAGAATGCATCACCGTCTCTAGGAGTAGGGCCCTGGCTTCTGTGTTTGTAAAAGCCCTTTTTAAAGTGCATGTGCACACAGAGCGAGGAGTCTGCATACCCCACGCACTGCCTGACTTAGGGGCAATGACTGCAGGATGAAGAAAGTGAGAGGAAAGAGTTGCCTTCCGTAATTGGGACTGAAGCCCAAGGCTGACCATACATCGTCACCCATCATGCCTCCCCTTCACCCCTGAGCGAGGTTGACACCCAGCGTGCCAGACCAGCTCCCCATCCCTGCAGAATCCTCTTGCCTAGACAGGCTGTCTGTGGTTTGCACGGCTTGTTTTCGGGTCGGGGCTTCCTGTCCTGCCGTATGGTAAGCCCCTGTAAGGCACGGAGCTGATGGGGGCTGCTCCCTGGCAGACAGGCGCTTTCTGGCATGGAAGTCCAACGGCACTGAAGACCCCCAACTCTGCTCTCGCCTCTGCCTGCCCCCTGAAAGGGTTAGAGATGGAGGTTTTTCAGGCTAAATATAGAGGCAGGCCATTAAGCAACGGCCTCTCCTCCCCTTCCCCGGTCTCTCTGGGCTTCCCATGTGATGTTTAATTGCTCTAGCAATCTGTTCTGCTTCTCCCTTGCAGTGCATGAGGGACAGCAGCCAGAGCCCGTGGTGAGAGCTGCTTTTGGAGACGGGAGCAGCTTTCAAGACGAGGAAGGAGGCTTCCGCAGGGCTCAGCACGCATTGCAGTCGGGCTTTATTTTTAGAGGTCTCCTCAGAGCCTCTGCCCCCTGTTCAGTGCTTGCCAGTTGCTAGAACCGGCTCTGGAATGGTAGGGCCACCGTTTTTAGTCTGAACGGCGTAGCAGGAAGGGCTTAAAGTCAGGCGGACCTCGAGCGCAGTCCTGGCTCTGCCACTTACACGCTTTGTGGTTGTGGGAAAGCCAGGAAGTGCCACTCATTTCTGCAAGGTGGGAGTGAGGATGAAGGGAGAGGACTTGAATGCATAGCCCATGAAAAGCACTTAGTGTGGATCAGTCACATAGTAGGTCCTCAATATAATATGGCCGTTGGCAAGAGTTCCTGGGCTTACTGGCTGCGCGGCCTTGTTTTTCACATCTGTAAAATGGAGCTAGAACAGTACCCGCTTTCAGAACAAGCTCCACAGTTTGCAGGGCTCAGGGCACGATGAAAAGGTGAGGCCCCCTATTCAAAAATCATTAAAAGGGCTTCCCTGGTGGCGCAGTGGTTGAGAGTCCGCCTGCCGATGCAGGGGACACGGGTTCATGCCCCGGTCCGGGAAGATCCCACATGCTGCGGAGCGGCTGGGCCCGTGAGCCATGGTCGCTGAGCCTGTGCGTCCGGAGCCTGTGCTCCGCAACGGGAGAGGCCACAACAGTGAGAGGCCCGCGTACCGCAAAAAAACAAAAAAAAATCATTAAAAATTTCAACACAGAGATAGCAGAGCATTGAACAAGGCAGGGGACCCTTCTGAGCCCAGGGCCCTGTGCAACTATACAGGAATTAATAAGACAATGTATGTAAAGTGCTTATGGCACAGACGGTGTTTATTACTGCTGCTAATTACGCATAAGATATATCGTGGGAGCCGTAACTTATCCATTTTGCTGTGACACACATAGGGAGGAATAAATAAGTTGGGATCGGACTTTATAAGCTTCCAGTGGCAAGCTCCAGCGCTGAGGCTTTTGGGTAACAGCAGGGAGCTGCAGTAGGCAGTTGGGCCATCTTCAAAGTGTGTTGGAGAGTTCCAACCAGAGCATCGTGTGGGGAATGGAACGGAGGCATGTCTAGGGAGAGAAAAGAATTAGAGACGCCCAAGACATCGCTGCTGGATGATCGGGGGGAGGTTACAAAAACAGGCAACCAGAAAAAGGAGATTTAGGGGTGGGGTATATATAAAGCAGATAACGAATAAGGACCTACTGTTTATCACAGGGAACTCTACTCAATACTCTGTAATGGCCTACACGGGAAAAGAAATCTAAAAAAGAGTGGATAGACGTATGTGTATTACTGATTCACTTTGCTGTACACCTGAAGCTAACACAACATTGTAAATCAACTATACTCCAATTTAAAAAAAAGTAAAAAAAAAAAAAACAAACCCCAAACAAAAAAACACAGGCCTTTGGAAATGGGAACAGGGTTCAGATTACTGCTGGGATGAAGACTCGGTGCGGGGGTGGGGTAGGAGGTGCTCACGGGGACCCACGTGGAAGTGGCCGATGTGCCAGAGTAGATGAAATGATCAGTGCAGAACACGTTTCCCGAGTGCAGGGATTAGGGCTACAATAGAACCGGAAGTCAACTCTGGACAGAATTAGCGAGTGCATCTGGGAGCTTTGAAGTGATCTAAGGAAAGGGGGAGGAGTCGAGAATGCGCCGTTCCTGTAGGGGAAGATCCTGAGCTTCTATGATCCTTAGTTTCTGCATCTGTAAAATGAGTACAGTATTGTTCATTGTTGAAAAGGTAAAATGAGAATGCCTGTAAACCATTTTTCATAATACTGGATAAGTGTTAATGAGCAACACAATTTAGTCCCCTTCCCTTAACTTCTGATTCTTGGATCTTGTTAGGGAACTCCATTCTACTGTATTACTGATCTTTATGATGGTCAAGATATGTTCGTTTTCAGAGTGATTTTGGTTTTATACAGTCTTTACATACACTCTCTCTAATCCTCACAGCAATCTGCAGGGACAGTTGGTATCTCACTTTATGAATGGGATGCTCAGAGACATTAGGTATTTACCCAAGGTCACACAGCTACCAGGTGGCGTGGTGGGACTCCAATCCATGGCTGCCTCATTCCAAAGCTCACACTATCTTCATTACTTAGTGGGAGCAGGACAGACAGGACGAACAACCTGCAAGATCTCACCCTCCAAAGCTTGGCTCTTCTCCAGCCCACCTGCTAACAATACCATCTGCACAGGTACAGAGATCGAGCAGTGAACACCTTGTTCTACAGAATCATTCATCGTAGGTAATTTGCTATCCCCATGTCACCAAAGCGCCTCGAACGATGGGCCACTCACGGGGCTGAGGTTCTTCCCCTCTATGCAAAGCCTGCCCCATGAAGGACTGGCAGGGTCAGCATCTCACCAGCATCATGGGAGGAGGGGGCAGCGGCGAGTGACCTGAGCTGGGAAGAGGAGAGTTGAACTCTGTTCCTCCAGACTGTCCATTCCTCCTGGGCTAGTCACTTTCCCATTAAGAGAGGAAGGTGACCCAGATGCTTTCATGTGATTCCCCAGGTCTCCTGCCACTTCCTCAGGTGACAGTCAATGAGAGGAAATGCTGTGAGAAGTGACAGAGTGAGCTGGTTAAGAGTGTGAAGTCTGCAGCCAGCCTGCCTGGGAATTCATCCAGGCTCTGTCACTTCCAAGCTGTGTGACCTTGGAGATGTTACTTAGCCTCTCTGTGCCTTGGTATCCTCATCTTTAAAATGGGAATAAGAATGGTACCTAATCTCATAGATAAGTGAATCAGCACAAGTAAACGTTGATCATTATTATCATTTGTTAGTGTCAGGGAGGCCTGACCATCCTGAAAAGAGGTCACTTCTTCCATGAAGTCTGTCCTGATCTATGCCTCTTGGATTGCCCCCATCCTTTTGTTCTTGGCTTTGAGCACAGTTATCTGGGTGGCTGGCTTGTTTCCCTGATGGTCTGGGAGCTGTGTGACGCAGGGGTGATGTGGTGCCTCATTTATCTCCACGTTTCATCCTATGCGAAAAGCTCCATAGTGGAGTGTAAAGGCGTGAGCTTTTAGAGGCAGAAGTATTTGTTCAGTATGGCTCCCAGCTCTGCCGTTCACCAGCTGTTTGATCTGAGGCAAATTGCTTAACCTCTCTGAATCTTGGTTCTCTCATCTATGAAGTGGTGCGCCGGCCCTGTCTCCATGAGCTAGCATATGGGCGTGTCTGAAATAGCGTTGGACACATGATAGGCATTCAGTGAAAGCCACTTGCCTTCCTTTGCTCTTTCTCATTTTTCGCTTCCCCAGAGCACGTTGATCACTAAATGCATTTTAAGTGGACTGTGGAGGTGGAATTCAGAGGCTCCGGGAAACTTTGTTCCCTCAGTACCCACCTAACCACCAGCACAGGGATGAGATCCATCAGTACTTCGTCCCTTTAGTCAAGGAATCAGATTTCTCTCTTGGAAATCATAAGCAGGTGGTCATAGAAGATTAAGCTGGAAGGAAGACTCAGGCCAAGAGGGGGACAGAATTTCCCCTGAGGCCACAGCAGCAGGACAGGAAGCCCGTGTCCTGATTCCAGCCTTAATCCTCTTCCCACCTTCCCGGGTGTCTGCCTGGAATGGATGGGGTCTCCCTCTAAGCCGCTATCAATATGTTCCCCTTTCAAATGAAATAAGGTTCTGGAAATGGTCCGAGGAGTGTGTGAGGCAGGAGAGAGCACGGTGGCTGATAAACACGGCCAAGGGAGCTGGGCTCTTAAAGAGGGAAAGTGGAAGTGAAAGGAATCAGAAATCACCCACTTCCTGGTTTTGCAGCGTGGTCCCACTTGAGAGAAGAGGGTCTCACTCGGCCATCTTTGGAGAATGATGTTCTAGTTTTTGCCTCATCTGACCCTGGTCACTGACCCAGGTCTTGGGAGCCCTTTGCAACTGGGGATGACACAAGACTGTGGTAGGTTCCCACCAGGCCGATTCAGAGAGGTCAAGTGTCTGATCCCACCACCACTCACCAAGTGTCTCAACTTGAACTTTTCTGACTTCTGATTGCTCATTGTGCAGTGTGGGGAAGGGCAATACCTGCTCTGCTGACCTCACCAGGTTGCTCTATCAGTGAATAGACTTATGGAATCAGAAGGTCAGAGCTGGATTGAGTTCAAGAAACATCTACTCCAACATGGCTAATTAGTTTCATCTGACAAGTTCACTCCAGCCAAGGGGTGGTGGCTGCCACAGGCAGTGTTCCAAGGCTTCAGCTGGGTGCAGCATGCATAGTGCGGTGATCGATTAGTCATGGCTGCCATGGGCACAGTAATGGGGAGTTGGGGCCTGCGTGCTGTGTAATTTTCTCTTCCGAGTTTATCTCACTGCTTCATTTTGCAAGGAAGGAGACTGTAGCTCAAAGAAAACAAATGATTTAGTCAAAATCACCCAGTTATTGAGTGACAGAGACAGGCCAAGTCCCAGATTTTCCAGTGCCAAAGTCAGTGATGTTTCCATTAAGAAAGCTGTCAATTATAAAACCCTTCACAAATGTCATAATGTCTTATTGTCTTTCTCTGTTGGCCTCTGTGTGCCTGAAAGTCGGTCATCTGCAGTCTTCCTGATCGGCTCCAGAGACCCCCATTTGTGAAATCCTCAGAACTCCCCATTACCAAGATGTGTTGCATTAGTGTTTTCATTTAGACACTGAAAAATGATGATGCTGATGATATAATATATATTACACATGCTATTATATTAATATATAGTTATATACTATACATATTTATAACATGTAGTACACACAGTATAGCAGTAACATAATTTAGCACCTATTATGTGGTAAGTACAGTGGAAGGGCTAGCCTCCCTCCTGCTCAATTCCACACCATGCATATTTAAGTCACTTTCCCTCTCTGGGCTTCAGTTTTCTCATCTGAGTGATGAAAGCACAAGAACAGATGCTTCCTCTCCAGGCTGACATTTTCCTCTCTGTGTTTCATATCGTCAGCGCCTACTCTGTGCCCAGAAATGGGGAAATGGCACAGGACAGAGACCAGCATGTGAGTCCTTGGCTCTTTGCACTGAAAGCGCTGAACCAGACAGTGTGACCCAAATGCCCCTAGAAAGCAATGCTGTAACGCAGAGAGATGGACAAGAAATGAGATGGGGAGGCAGTGAGGCATGGAAGAGGGCTGGCAGAAGCGTGGTGGGGAGCAGAGGTTTGGCCTCAGTACAGTCTTGACACCCCCCCACTTACTAGCTGTGCAACCTTGGGCCAGTAGTCATGGACGCCTGCCCCCTCTCTAGGCCTCAGCTTTCTTACCCATAAAACTGAGCTCTTATTACAGGTGCTGAAGGGGACCTGGGAGGGTGGAGAGGGCACAGACGTTCAGGCTCAGTGAGCAGTGTAACGCCTGGCACTCCAGGTCCAGATGTGGCAACGAGTGAAGTGGAAAGATGCTTGGGAGGGAGGGGGGGAAGGGGGTTTGTAGTTGAGGAAGGCTTCCTGTAGGGGATGGCTTAAAGTCAGCCTCAAGGAATATATTAGTTTGGGCTGGGAGATGTGAAATGACACTAGTCATTTTTTACCCCAAATTATTCTCTCCTCTTTAGCCCCCATCTCTGCCTCTTTGGAATGGAGCATGAATATTAAGCACATTTTTCATACACTTTGAAGAAAGCCAGACAGGGCTGGCAGTGCCTCGGTGAGTCTCGTACATATTTCAAGAGCATCCTGTTGGGTTGAGGGTATGGCAGCTGTGTCTTGGTCTTTCTCTCTCAGTAGCCCCCAGTACAAGCTGACATGAGCGCTTTATGCCTGACCCAAAAATGATAGTGGAGGACACACCCCATGTTCTACACACCCTGCAAAATGTTGTGCCATTTACAAGGCATTAGGAAAGCTACAGAATTCACTGAGACTCTGAGATCACGAACAGACTGAGCCAGCTCCTTTCTCTGCCTGGAACATATTCCTCCTCCCCATCCATCCTTCCATTTGGTCATTCATTCATTGATATTTGAGCATCTACTGTGTACTAGGCACTACACTCCCACCTTCAAGACGCTACTTGGATGTCACCTCCTCCAGGCAGCCTTCCTTGATATCTACCCCCATCTCTGCTAGGCTCAAAGCCCCTCCCCTATACTCCCCCAAAGCGCCCCTGTTTGTTACATATCTTGCACGCTCTGTTTCTGTCCCTGCTTTCTCATTTGACTGTGGGCTTCTTGATCTCTTTCACTAACAAACGGTAGGAGCTTAATAGGTGTTTGAAAGGCCCACGGAACTGGAGAGTTTCCCAAATTGTCTTCTCCCTGGCTGATTCGGACCACTTCCCAGACGTGGAGGCTGGAAGGCAGATGTGGGGAGAGGCTTTGGGTTTGAGGTTCCATGACTCCTTCCTATATGAAGGGGCACCAGGGGGCTACCCAGCTCCCTTTGGTTGAGGTTTGTCCTCCCTCCCAGATATGTCCCTTATACTCTCCCACAGGATCCGGAGGGTGGGCTTTGTGAAATTCTGCTAAGGTCTGAGCAATCATCACTTGAGCAGGCAATTATGCAAACCACCCAGTGATCTTTTCAGAACAGCAAGCCTGCTCCAGAGGAGAGACGCACAGTATAAACACCCATTTGGCCGCCTCTGCAAGGCCGAGGATGATGCAGGCACCTTGTTTGCAGAGATTGCATTACTGTGCAGCTCAGCCTCAGCCAGGTGGGGTCAGAAGGAGGGATTTCCCATCCTGCTCCCCCCTTTCCCAGGGACACAAGCCCATGAGCTCCCTGCTCTATTCCAGTCTCTGCCACTGTCTGATTGCTGCATCTGCACACCAGGGGAACTGCCCTCTGCCCTCGTCGTCTCTGCCGGGTCCTGCGTAGTGCTGAGGCTCTGTCTACCCCTCCACATAGCAGCATGACGGTGTCCCCTCTCGGCAGCGACCCCACCCCTTGCCAATGGCTACACGTTCCCCTCACCCACATGGCCCATGGTCTGGGTGTCTCTTTAAAGATTCTTTTCCAGCTGTCATCAAAGCTGGTCAAATTCTTCTGGCACTTCCATTCCCACTTTTCTCGTAGTCTTTCCTTCCTTTCCCTTCCCCTGTCCTTTCTCTTACTGGGGTCACTACCTTGGCCTGGCTTTGGTCGCCTCTCTGCAGCCCTGGTTTTGAGGTCCTGCACTTGCGTGTACTCACGGCTGCCTGCATCACTGACCTCATTCAGATATCTGGCAAGTAGCACTTGTCGGGCATCTATTCTGGCCCTGGTGAGGGAGTGGGTCTGACTCTCGGGGAAGTTACATTCTAGGGTGGGACAAGTGATCCCAAGTGTGCAGAGTATTAGAAGAAAGAATGGCCTTGAGAGGCCCTAAAAGTGGGGAGGCAGCCCCCCAGGGACCAAGGAATGCCTCCCTGAGGTGTGGGTTTGAGTGGATATTTGAAGGATTAGTAGGAGGTAGGCAGGTGAAACCTGTTCAGGGAAGAGGGCTACGTGTATGGAAGCCCAAGGCAAGAGACCTTGACTCATTCCAGAGCCTTGAAGTGCAGTGCAGCCAGAAGATAGAGGTTGGGAGGAGAAGTGGTGTGTGATGGGGCCAGAAACCTCAACAAGGGCCTGATCACTGAAGGCTCTGAAACTACAGTTAAGGAATTGGGGTTTTATCCTGAGAACAGATGAGAAGGGCTTTATCAGTGATAGCGTCTCTCCATGGGTCTAGTGATCTAGAATCAATCCCCAGTTAAGCATTTAAGAAAGTATCTCATTCACACCACTGTGTATATTGGTGAGGACTCTCTCAGTCTCAAGTGATGCAAACCCAACTCAAAATGGTTTGAGAAAAAAGGAAATGTATTAACTCAAGGATTGAAGCATTCAGGCAGGGCTGGATCTAGGGGCTCAAGTGTCCTCCATCTCTTGGTTCTGATGTCCTCTGTGTTGGCTCCATTCTCAGACCCTCATCATGAAGTGGCAAAGATGGCTGCCAGCAGCTGCAGGCGAACACTGCACTGCCTTAGTTTCCACAGCAGAAAGAGAGTGACCTTTCCCAGTAATTTCATTAAGAGCCGTAGGATTCGGCCCTGAATCCATCCCACTTATGTTAAGTGTTCATTCCTGAACTAAAGGCTGGAGCCAGGGGCTTCGCTGGTGGCGCAGTGGTTGAGAGTCCGCCTGCCGATGCAGGGGACGTGGGTGCGTGCCCCGGTCCGGGAAGATCCCACATGCCGCGGAGCAGCTGGGCCCGTGAGCCATGGCCGCTGGGCCTGCGCGTCCGGAGCCTGTGCTCTGCATCGGGAGAGGCCACAACAGTGAGAGACCCGCGTACCGCAAAAAAAAAAAAAAAAAAAAAAAAAAAAAAAGACTGGAGCCAGGGGGTGAAATAGCTGATGGATCAGGCTGGGTCATATACTAGGCTGTAGATTTGCCCAGGCAGAACCTATGGACCAAAAGGAGAAGAGTGGTGTTTCCCCAAAGGAAACATTGGGTCCATCATTAGGAAGATGAGGAATGGATGCTGGGCACACAAGAACAGCCGGAGTGCACTGCAGTGAAACTGTTTCTCATCAATCCTCAACATAAACCTTCAACTCCAGCCAGGCTAGATTCCATTTTCCATGGACCTCTGAGGGGTCTCTAAGCCTTTGTGCTTGAGGTTGCCTGACCAGGATGCCCCTGGATCAGAAGAGACACTCTTAGCATCCAGATGGATCAAATTCAGAGCTGTAGATGTGTAGGGACAGATGGACGTGTGAGCAGGGATGTGGGAGAGTTTGTGGGAGAGTGGCTGGATTCCCAGGAGGTCATCCCAGAATCCAAGCTAGCTTCAGAGTATTTTCCTGACTTCTTCAGATGCTCATTCTTTCTCTTCGGGACTGGTGGAGAGGGGAACAGCGAATTCCCATTATTCTGCTTGTGAGACCGAAGGAAGCAGTCAGGGCGGCAGCTGCCAGGTCCATGGCAAAGTGGCCATGGGCGCAGGTGGGCCCTCCCTCTCTCTGGAAGCCTCTCTCCTTGCAGGGGCAGGCAACCATCCCCTGGCAGTCGCCTCTCAAACCACAGGATGCATGAGGTGTAGCCATCAGGACCAAGATGAGCAGCTCTCCTGGCTGGGGAGGAGGTCAAGGGCTGTGTGGTGTCCATACTTGAGAATCTTGGGTGCTTCCGACCAGTGAAGAGGCTGAGAGTTGTGTGCAAGCCAGCCTGGCTCTGCGCCAGCCTTCCTGGGGCAATTCCTGCGATGCTACTCCCTGCTCACATTTAATCCTCGTCTTCCAAATGGCTGAAACTCTTCTGCAAGATCTGTTTCCTAAAACTACTTCTCTGATTGCCTTTCCTGCTTGGAAAAGGCACTGCCCAAGCATTCTTTCCACACCAGGGCCTTCCTTTATTTAACTATTCGTTTGTTTTTTGCTTTTTTCATTCCAGAGCTATTTCTTGAGGCCCTACTATGTGCCGGGCTCTCTACCTGTGATTTGTTTCTACCTAGTTTTGTGGGCCCATTGCTCATTATAAGCTAATGACAACCCTTCAAGTACAGCGTTTGGCTCAGTGGCTACTCGGGAGTTAGAAACCACATCTGTCATTTTGAACAGAGAGAATTTAATAGAAGAAAATTTAACTAGAAATAAAATTGTCAACCAGATAAGTGAAAGAGTAAGGTAGGACACTAAGGTATAAGGGAGATAGCCATTTCAGGAAGCAGCCACCAGCTCTTGGACTGAGGGAAGAAAGGGAAATTGTTGGAATCACTAAAATGCAGAAACTTGGAGGTGGTCTGCAGTGAGGCTCGACCTCAGATCTCTAGGGGGAGGTGCTGCTTGGCTAGTACAGGTGTCTCCAAGCTGAGACGTGGTGGGGCTGGACCCAGACCGCTGAGGAGGCGGAGCCTGCAGGCTGGTGCTGGTGTCGTGTCCGCTGGTCAGAGGGGAGTACCTGCAACTTGTTCTCCAAGTATTGGGAAGACTGCACACTGGGTTCAGCTGCAGCTTTAGGAAGGAACCACCTCTTCCAGGATGAAGAGGCACTGCTGGGGCAATGCTTACAGGAACAGAGGTAAGCAGGAAGCCACTGGGAAACAGCCGGAAGAAGTCCCTTCTCCTCCAGCCTTGCAGCCTTCCTCTAGTGCCCCCTATTGGCAGAACCTCACCTGGACCCAGCTGACAAAGCAGAAATAGAATCTGCAGCCCTAACAAGACAAAGTAGCACAGAGAAGGGCGGGTTTGAAACTAAGAGACGGTAACTTAATGACTGGCACGTGGGAGACCCATGATTTCTCATTGACCGTGGTCCTCATGGTGCCTAGAGCAGGGCTGGTTAGAAGGTGGTATTGGAAAGACACTGGATTTGGAGTCAGCGGACCCAGATTTACCACTTAATGGTGCTGTGACTTATTGATCAAGTCAGCAATGTCTCTGAGCCTCCGTTTTCTCATCTGTAAAGTGGGAAAATAACCTCTGGCCTACCTACCCTTGATGGGAGGAGGGAAATCATTGTCATACAGTATGTGGAAAGACCTTGCACCTCGAGACGACTTTCAAGTACAATGTAGTGAATTAATGCTCAATAAATACGTCCCTGCAGAAGAAAGTTTCAGTCTATTTAGGGCTTTGAACATCTTAAAGCACATGTCCCTTGGAGCCTTCAAGGTCCTTATAAGCAAGAAAGGCACAAACTAGACTTCATGTCAGGGAAACTTCCCTGACAATGAGAACGTTGTATGCCATAAAGCAAACCGTCTCTCCTCAGAGATGAGGTTCTGTTGCATAAGACACCTCAAATAGATTCAGACAAAACACTCGCAGCTTTGTGGCAGAGTTGGGGGTGGGAAGTCAGAGGGAATCAGGCTGCCCTTGTCCTTGGGGATGAACAGCCAGAGCTGGTGAAGCTCTTCCCCACATCGAATTTGGAGGCACATTTTACAGCTCCAATGGCACCCTGTGGGCGTTAGGGATGTTGCCTCTTCTCATCTTAATGACGTTTCGCTTTAACAGAGATGTTTCTGCTCCTTGGAGCTCTGCACACTGCTTCTGGGTAAGATTCCTGGGATGCCCCTGGGTGAGACTGGGAGCTTAGACACAGAAGCTGCCATGGAGCGGCAGACAAAGGTGGAAAGGCTCCCACATGTACAGTCTTGCACACTCTGGGTGGTGAGACTGAGGCCCTGGTCCCACGTGCTTGTGGACTTCACACAGGGCACTGAGGGCACAAACCTTTTCCCCCTCCCCATCTCTGGGCCGGGGGACAGTCCTGCACCGCCTTTCATGGACCACTGCTGCGTCCCACCTCCACAGAGGCAGGTGAGCAGCTCTTCCTTGTGTCTCCGCTCCACCTTTTTGATTTGATAAATTTCAAGGCCACAGAAAATTTGAAATAGTAGTACAATGAACACCTGTATTCCCTTCGCCTCGATCATGAATTGTTAACCATTTGCCACATGTGCTTTCTTTCCCTCTCTCTCTCTTCTAGTTGAAAGCAATTTGAAGACATCTTGATTCTGTGCCTCTCTTTTTTAAACTTCTTAAATCGAAATATGATACATGTGCAAAAAGTGCACTTCTCATGTATGCACAGTTTGAAGAAATTCCACAAATTGAGGATATCTATGCGACTAATGCTCCCCTCCCCTGAAACATATTGAGGGTGATACTGAATAAAATAGAAGATCTTCTGGTGAGAAAGGTGTAGGATAGGCACTCACAGGGTCTGCCCCATCATCCTAGGGCCCTGCTTTCTCCCTTAGCCTGGAGAAACAGACTTGTCACATAGTGTAAAGGAGTTCAGGCCATAATAATATACAGCAAAGAAGCAATAGCTTCCAGTTCAGCACAGAGTTTGTAGTCAGAGAGACTTAGGTTGGAATCCCAACTCTACTTCTAACTTGCTATGTGATCTTAAGCAAGAATCTTATCCTCACTAAGTCTCAGTTTCCGCATCTGTACAATGGGTATAATAATGGCACCCACCTCTTGAGATTGCTGTGAAGATGAAAGGAGGTTTTATCTATCTATCTATCTATCTATCTATCTATATCACTTATCATGGTACCCCATTCATAGCATGTACTTGGGACACATTATTAATAATAATATTATTATTGTACTACTAATAATCTTGCCAGATAGGCGTTGCTGCTATTCCCATTTTACAGCTGAGAAAACGGATGCCCAGAGAGAAAAAGGACTCTATGACACTTAACTAATAAGCGACAGAACCAGGATTCACAGTTGGGTTTTTCTGAGTCTAAACTTGTTGCCTACCCATGAATTGATTAGGCCCAGACAAATGAGAGACTCAGTCATACCTCAGAAGATCAATTTGTTAACTGACAGTTTTCTAATAGGAGATGTGATTGCTAAGCGGCCAGCGAGCTGGTGCCAGCAGGTCAGCACTTCTTCCCAACAAGAAAGTGCAAAAGGCAGCAGGGACGGTGCTGAACACCTAAGCCTCCCTCAGGGCCATCCTGTGCCCCAGCCCTTGCAGACACCCCAGAAAGCACTGGCCCCAGAGGAGGGGCACTGGGTCTCATCAGAACTCGGTTCCTCTCCTATCCTGTGTCTTTGTCCCTCCCCTCCCCTTTCTGGGCTCCAGCCCTATGTGGTGACAGCAGTGAGGGTGGGAAGTGACGGCAGGGGTGACGGCTGAGGACCCCGCTGGCTTCTGCCAGCTGGACTCCAGGTCCTGCTCGTCGCTGCCCAGCTCCCCACCCCACCCTCCCTTCAGCGTTCAGGAGGGGGGTTTGCTGTTTGGTTTTTGTATAACGTACTCCACTATTACTTTATTACTTTTCAAGTAACAGCAGCAGAATAGATTTTGTATCGATATTGGCAGGGAGAACGTGGTCTGCATTTATTATAGTCTGATTTCATTTCGGTGTCACCTTTTTTCGTGTATGGAGGAGGAGGTTGGTCCTCCTGGAGGTCAATTTCAGCTGGAGGAATGGGCCGAGTTTCCCAGCACCCCCAGCTCGGCACTGGCAGCGGGGAGACCCTACCTTGTCATCAACTCCAGGGTTAGTTGGGCCGAGAGGGAAACTGCAGTTCCTTGGAAGGCACGCAGCCAGAGTGCCTGAATAAGAAAGATGGCCCTGCAGTTCTCCCTGATGTGCTCTCGGGGGTAGCTGCTTCCTGCTGGGTTTCAGCCTCTTTGAGCAGTCGCCCCTGGCATCCTGGGGGCTGTTCTTCTCTGAGACCCAGGCTCCTGGCAGGAGGAAGAGTGAGGCCTGGCTTAAGTCTGCATTTAGCCACTGGCAAAGGAGCAGAGGCTGGGGTTGACTACAGCAGGGTTCAGACACTGAAGCTCTGATTTCGAGGCACATTCCTAGCCTCTCTGAGCCTCCATTTCCCATAGGAAATGCGGACAGTAATTTCTGTCTTGGAGGGTTATAAAATAATAACTAATTCTCAATGAGCCTTCACTAAGTACCAGGAACCATGCTAAGTATTTTATATGACCATCTCTTCCAATTCACGCAATAGTTAGTGTTGGTACAAATACGACCCCTCATTTACAGATGAGGAAGCTGAGGCTCTTATCTGCCCATAACTTTGCACTTATGTCAAGTAAGGCTGGAGAGGAGACCTAAGAAATCGAAAGGAAGAGATGATGCGTGTTTCGTGAAAATTGAACTAATGTGTACTTTGAAATAACCTCATTCATCCTTTGGGTCTCTTGGATTGAAAACAAAATCATAGGCATCTGAGGCAGCATAGGAAGGGTGTATAGTATCTTTAATGTTTTTGAAAATGAAATTTAGAAAGTAATAAAAGCATACATTCACTACAGAAGCACTGGCTGAGCGTCTCCTGTGTCCGGCACAATGCCAGGCTCTGCAGATATGAAACGGACAAGTGGTCCTGGGCGAGCTCCTGGCCTATGTCCAGCAAATAGCCACCGTGCATTGTGACATCTGTGCTGACTGGGGTCCACAGAGGAGTGACCAGCCCATTGGAGCCAGGGAGAAGCACCAAGGAGATTTTCCCAGAGTTGGCAGCACGAGGATGTTTGCACTATTATAGCACAACTACTCCACCCCCAGCAGGGATTCCTACAGTGCTGAAGCAGACTCACCCACAGGTCAGGGAAGGTCAAACAATCTGACCGCTATCTGGTTTTGCACAGCCCAGAAGCTAAGAATGGTTCTTACAGTTTAAAATCATTGAAAAAAAATCAAAAGAAGAAGAAGATTTTGTGTTGCCTGAAAATTCGATGAAATCCACTTTTAAGTGTCCTTTAATACAGGCGTATTGGCACACGGGCCACACTTATTTATTTACATGCTATCAGTGGCTGCGAGTGGTGGTGACAGAAACCTTTTGGCCCACAAACTTAAAATATTTGCTCTTGGGCCCTTTACAGATGCAGTTTCTTGACCTCTGCTGTAAGTCGTCATCTTCACAGTGGTCCTTTACCTTGGTGTACATATGTGTATACATACATACATACATACATATATATATATTTATTTAAATATACAATTTGTACTATCTCCCCTTTATTTCTTTGTCTACTCCTCCCAGTTTCCGTGGGAGTGAGACATTAGCAATCCCTCTTTTCGGATGCCCAAACTGAGGCTCTAAGAGGATAAGTCACTTGCCCAAGTACACAGTTAGAAAGCAGGGCGCAGCCGCCCAGACCCGGGACTCCAGGTTTTCTAAAGCCAGGGCTGCCCCGCACATCTTGTCTGTGTGACACACACAGTGTGTGTGAGGCCACAGCACCACATGGTCAGAGGCCAGCTGGCGTTTGAGGTGTCAGCCTGTGATCCTGATGGGGGCGGCCATCACAGGGTAAGAGCCTTCCATCTGGAGGATGAGGTGACCTTTAAGGTCCCTTTCAACTCTCTGAGCCATGGCTGTGTGGTTTCTGGCCAGGGCCGCAGAGGCCCAGGCCACATACCGTCTCCAAAGGCTCCAGCAACAAGACGGGGCTCTGGATGAGGCCTCCCTCGCCGTGCTCCAGCCTGACTCTCTGTAGTTCCAAGCGCTGGGACTCACAGAGTGTTGAATCTGTTTTCTCCAGACTGAAGTAAAGCGACCTGGACAGAGCAGAGGTTGAGATCAGCATAAAGGTTACCGTTCACCTCTGTTCTTCCCCGCCATGCAGAATGTCCCCTGTGGCCCCATCAGAGCTCAGCCTTCAATGCCTACCCAGCATGGGGTGGTGGAACGGGCATGGGTTTTGGAGTCAGATGGACCCAGATTCAAATCCTGGTTCTGCCACTTAGAGGGTGTGAGATTGGGGCAAGGGACCTCAGTTCACTCAGCATCCATGTCCTGTTCTCCAAAATGGAAATAATAACAGTACTTACCACTTAGGGTCGAAAAGGTGAAATGGAATAAATCATCACCTAGCATGTGGCAACGTCCTGTAAATATTAAATATAACCTTAGTTCACACTTAAAACAATGGGAAACCAAAAATATTTGGTAAAAACACAGCATGTAACTTTAAAAACTCCATCCAACAAAACCCCATCCAAACAAACTGTATAACTATATATAACCATATAACTATATAACTATATATAACTATATATAATGATATATAACTATATATAACTATATATAACTATATATATATATATATGCCCTCAGTGGTCCTTTTGACTAGAAAATAAAATCTTACACAACAGCTTATCTTTGTGTTTAAGGCCCTCTAAATATTTTCAAAATTCATCTCTTTGAAGGGTGGGTGAAAAATTCATGCATCTCTAGTTTCAACGGATTCTGAGCAATCGATCTACTAACCACCCCCAGATCTAGGATACACCTTCATTCTGTGTGACTTTGGCATATGAATGTCCCTGTGTCTGACAGACCCATCTCTTTTGCCCTGTTTCATGAACTCCTATTCATCCTTCAAAACCCAGCTCAAACAAAACCACTTCTGTGAAGGTTTCCTTTATACCCTCATCAGTTCCTCTTGCATCTGCTACAACACTGTGTACATAAGCCTTATTAGAGCATTTAGTCGCCTGTAATTCGGTTCACTGTTGATGCTGGAACTTTTAAGGTCTGAGTAGAGGCACACTCAGAGCAGTAATAAGAATAAAAGACCAGTGGAGCAGTGCCTTATTCCCGGAGAATCGACCTGTACCTGCACAGACACGCAGTGCCCTCAGTACTCATGCCAGAGGGGAGGGAGGCACAGAGGGGAAGTGGCAATGGTATTGTAGGTCTCCCCATGAAATAGTTCTCATAGTTTTCCTTTGAGTTTGCTTTCCATCTTGATTAAAAATATGTGCTGTTTACACTGCTGTAGGGCAGCTAGAACTGTGAATTGCTTTCCAGCCTACACACTGGCTTTCATGTCCTCTCATGTTTCATGTCTTATCAGATATCTGAAACTTCCAGTTTTCCTCCTTCACTCAGTGGAAGTCAGAACTTTACATCGTAATCTCTGGGGTGCAGGTGCAGGGGAAGGTGGGTTTCTGGGCGTAGTGATGGGTGAAGAGGGCGCATATGTCCCATCTCTTCCTCTTCCCCCCAGATGCTACACTTATACACTCCATCCTTCCACGTTCTCTCCAATCTTAGTTCATGTCTGTTTACTTGGTCCTCTCTCTGCCACCCTCGCCTGTGTGTAGGTCCATCTCTGCCAGCTGCATCCCTGTAACTGGTCCCCCCTCTCAGCCTTCCCCATGGTCCCAGTAAGGTTTGCCTTCATGTTGACTCTTAATTTACACTCCCTGGATGGGAGATCCTTCTCCACCTCTTCTCATCCACTCCCTAGCTGGGGAGCTGTTGACCCCACTAGACTGTGGGTTCCTAAAGGTCAATGCATGTGTCATGACCTCATAGCATTGAACACTGTGCCTGGCACATAGCAGATATACTGATGGTTAAATGAATGTTATGTCTTGATGACCACGCTTATAGTAAGTCTAGATCTGTTGAGAAGAGGTCTGATGCAAGACCAGGTGAATCAGTTTCCACTTCCTGTTAGAATTCAAAGAAATACTAGCATCTCTACTATGGCAGGGAGCACCTTGAACTTCTGACAACCCGTGACCTCCCTCCAGCCTTGGATTCCCCTGTCCCATCATCTCACACCCATGGTGAGGCGGGAGGGAAGATTCTCTCAAAAGACAGACAGATGGCAATGTCAGCCGCCCTCTGACTATCTCTACGAGAGTCCATGTAATCGTGCAGGCCTGTGTGCGCGGCGAGCTTGGGCTGGAGCATCCACCTGGCTGTGGCACACAGAGATCAAGGGAACCGGTAATAGGATCTGGTCCCTTCCTCCCGCTCACCACTTAGAAGGTGTGTAGCACCGTAATCACAGTTAACGATTCCCATGCCCCGTGGCATGTCGTATGCTAAGGTCTGATGGTCTCTGACTCTCATCTTCACCGCTGGGGGATGCCTCCCGAGCAGCACGAGTGGGCTTTCCCTGTCAGAATCTAATTATGTATCTCTATGCTCGAATCTCATTGTGTTGTCCTCTTTGAGACTTGCAGCCAATGGGGCATGAATTCTACTCTTCAGGGCGCGCTTTAGGGGTCCCCTGCCTGCTTGCTGTTCAGGCCAGAGGCTGACTCTGAAAGTGAGCAGATCGTTGGATGGCAGATCAATTTGTTTTTCAACAGGGAGCTGAGTCGGATCAGAGAGCTTCTTGTTGCTAAACTTTCAGGGAGACCTAAACAGACCTGGAGAAGCTTCAAGGGATTCACTGAGGCTACCGTGGCTTCCCTGTCATACTAGCCACATGTGGCCTAGCGAGGACGCTCAGGGCTGGGGTGGCATCCTCCATCTTTGTTCCACGTTACTCTCTTAGCATCTGTTCACCACGCCTGACCCTGCTTGTTTGGGCCTTCTTAGTTGGCAACTTTGCCGCCCTTTCTCCCATTTTCATTTTCTCTTGCCCTGTGCATTTATGCTCTAATTCCATTTCCCTGGCACTGAACTTGTCTTCTGCCAAAACAATTACACCTCCATGGGACCTCTGGCTGCCCCGAGTCAACAGCCCTCCCCGTTCACTCCCCCAGTGTTGCCCTGTGCCAGCGAGCCCACCAGTCCCAGGACCACCAAGAACGATGGTAAGCCCTCCCACCTGTGCTGAGCTAGTCTGTGAATCTGTTACCCATTTCATGCTTCCAGCGATTCTGTGAAAGAGAGATCATGATGCCTTGAGGCTCTGGGAGATTAAGTGACTTGATATCAAGACCCCAGGTGGGTAAACAGCACACGTGAGCTTCAAGGTCAAACTCCCGCCTCCAGGGTTGGCTTCTGTCTTCTACAGAGTTGCCTTGTCTCAGGCAGCAGTAACCACAGAGGCTTCAAAGAGTAGGGATGTGCCCAGCCCTTGAGAGCTGGCTCGGAGGTTCAAATGGACCCTTGGCCACCCTTGACAGGGCAGTGGTCTCGTTCTGCTGGGGAACCCAAATGGCCATCTTCAGGAGAGATGCAGGGTGGAGCTGGGGATGTAGAGGGATGGCCTTCCAGCCAGTCCATCTTATGGGTGGTGGAGATCTTCATCAGATCTGCATCGTCACTTTGCCCTGGAGGAACGGATTGCAGCCAAGAAGGACAGCGGTAACCATGACCATAGCCTTGGGTCTGAAGAGCACTTTCTAGTGTGCAAAGGACTTTCACCGCTGTTAGAGTATCTCACTCTCAGGGCGTGTCTCCTGTTGCCAACTGGCACATAAAGGAAGTGCGGCTCAGAGAGAGGGGGGCGCCCGCCGTCAACACCTGCTGGAGCCTGGTTCTCTCGGTGTTCCTTCCTCTGCCCCGCAAGCTCTCCTGTCTGATCCAGCCCTATAGCCTCTGTCACGGCCTTCCCTCCTCATCCACTCCTCCAGCTCTGCTCTGTCTGCCTCTTTCTCTGAGCATCAGTGCCCTCTCTGTAAAATGGGTATTTCAGCGTGTTCCTCTTCATCAGGCTTCTCCTTGCGTCTAGTGGGCTGTGAAGATGAAAGTGCTTGCTGAGCTGTTGCTCTTTCCTTCTCTGATGGCCACCGTCACGGTCACTGTGCTGAGCCCAGGGCTGGGTGGCCTCCCCCATAAAGCTCAGACCCCAAAGGGCCACACCCGGAGGGTAAGGATGAATCAGGTATAATGCCCCCATGGGAAGTGCAGGCAAATAAACAATCTTAAACATAGGCGCTGAGCGTAAGGGGTCAATAAATTGCTGATGAAAATTTAGAACCATCAGCATGTTTTTATATAGGTTTTCAGATTGGATTTAGACCGCCTGGGTGATCTGAAAACCTCAAGACAAGAATTCCATTTAGAGTAAATGTGTATTGTCAGTAGTGAACACAGATCTTATCTAGAACCCTCCTTTGTTCTAGGATGCAAACAGTTCCCACAAACAACATTCTAAGAAAATGAACACCCAACAGGTAAAAAATAACTAAATTACCAGGAACCAAGACACCCTGAGAGCAAATCAGAGGAAGCCACTGCAAGGACTTGACTTCCTGGACCTCATTTTCCTCGCCTGTAAAATGGGATCATAACCCCTGCCTCACTCAGGCAGTGTGCAGAGGAAGTGAGCACATGTGGGCAGTTTGCTTTAGCAGGGGGCCTGGTGTGTGAGAAGGGTGCTCAGAGAGAGGTGACAGCTGTGTTATTTTCTCCATCTGTTTGTCTAATATTATCATTCAACGAATGCTGGCTTTCCCCCCCAATACAGCCAAAAGAAAGGCGATGTAAACAGAAACTCACAGGATGTGGTGTCAGGAGGTTCAGATCTGAATCCAAGTCCCTTCACCCCCGGGGTCAGTAACCTCATCTGTCAATCAGGGCGGTGGTGTTTTCACGTTCTCTTACTGTGCAGGGTTGAGGATGAACCGGCGAGGGCTGTGAATGCATTTTGCAAACTATCCAATGCTCCACCTATGTTTACTCATTTCTTCTGTCTGCACCCCCATTATGTTTCTGTCCTGGACATGTTGGGGGGTGGGGTGTCAGAGATGAACTGGGGACATGAGGGCACATGAGGAAGTGGTGATTTCTGGCTTCATTCTGTGGTTTCTACGTTACGATGCCAACCTTCTTCCCTGGGCTTTTCCCTCCCTTGGGACAGGAGCAGACAGATCGATACCTTTCATTGTTACTACTCTGGGTGATACAGGAATGAAAGAGTGGTTTGGAGTTCAGAGTTCTGGCTTTGAGACTCCCTTCTGTCTTTTCCTCATTGTGCGAACTTAGCTCATTCCCCTTTCTCAACCTTAGTTTTCCTGTGTATAATACAAGGGTGTGAGAATTCAATGGGATTTTGTTTGGAAGATAAAAGGGTTGGAACGTACACCTTCTATGATCTCGTGTTAAGTTAACATCCTGAGACCTTGGGAGAGAAAAATGCTTCGGGAATGGCAAGGTCCAGTCATTAACTGCGGAGAGCCCAGGTCTGGAAACAGCAAGAGTGAGGCCCTCCGTGGTGCTTTGAGGTCAGCCCTGTGACACGAGGCATGGCTTCTAAAACTGCGGTGGCAGCTGGCCTCCACTGCTCTGCTGATGAAGCAGATAGTCCCTGCCTCCAGAGCTGTCCACCCTGAATTACATCTTAGCACACACAGCATCTTCCTCTGGCCAGCGTGAATCTGGGAATAAAAAAAGCCTGACCCTTGAGTTCGGGGCCCCCATCTGTCTCTGCCTCTTGTTTCCATAGTGATCGTCACTGAGGGATGACCTGCCATTCACTCATCTGTGGCTTCACGTCCCCCATCCAATTCCTGCCTTTTGCACGCATTTTCATCACCCAATCAGAAAAAGGACAGACGCGGTAAAGCAGAAAAGGAACTAAGAGGCAGGTGACCTGGGTTGCTACCTTGGCTTTTCCACTGGCTGCTGTGTGACCTTGAGGGAGACCCTGTACTTCTCTGGGCCTCAGTTTCCTCATCTGTGAAATGAGCATGCCATCCTTAGGTGACCTCCAGAAGTTCTGAGACATTGTAGGATTGAAGGCAGGTCCCTGCTCAGTTAAGGGGAAGTTTAGCTCCTCCTTCACAGCGAGCAGGATGGGTGCAGAAACGACGCTGCTCTTTTCAGAATCATGCCTGCCAAACTGGGCCCAACATCCTTAGCATCGCAGCCCTCCCAAGGCTCCGCCTCTACCGGAGCCTCGAAGCGACGCTGTTCTGCATGCTCTGCATAATTCCTTCCTTTGCTCAGGTGTTCCTCCCACCTCTGGTACTTTTCCTGTTCTTCCCCCTCCCCCACTGGTGACCTCCCATCCAGCTTCGAAAACTTGGTCCAGCTTTGGTCTCCTTGTGCAGCCTTCTTCAACCCCTCTCCTGCCAGCCCAGTCCCTGTGGAAACCCTTTTGTCTGTTCCTGAGTCATCTATAGTATAGCCTTGGTGATGCCCTATGGGAACGTTGTGTCTGTATATTTCCCCGGCCGCATGCGCATTAGCAACCTGGATTGCACCATGGTCACGGGGACAGCAACGAAATGGCCTATCTTTGGCAGAAGGCAAAACCTACATGATCCCAGCTGCAGTGTCCCGGTGTGAGCGCTTTCAGATCTCTGGAAGGCCCTCCAGTCCAGGACTTGCTTCTGCTTCCTTTTCATTCCTTTTGCTCCTTTTCTCTACTCTGAATCAACATATCCATAGAAACAACCCAGCTATGAAGGTTGGCGTCTCTTTGGGCCACGACTGCTGCGCCAGTTTCTTTGCCCCCTGTGGGGAGGACACTGGGCCAGAGACCCCCAACTCCACCCCAATCCAGTATCCTGGGTGTGGCTGCATCTCTAAGTCCAGGGCTGAGAGCACAGGGGTTTCTGCTGACCTTTCTTGTGGAGTCCCATTTGGGATGAGTTACCTGGCTCCGGGGAGCTACTATGGATAGAGTGGGACTCCCGTTCAGCCCCTGTGGTGTACTAGGGCTGCCTCCCTTCAATAACCCTTTGTGCCTCTGCTCTGGGCAGATCCTGTAGGGCTGCCATCTGGGCTGGGGCAGATCCATTGCTTTTCTTCCAAGAGGGTCTGGTAGGGGAGTGAGCGGAAGAACCTCCTCTCTGAGTTGGCTGCAAAGGTCCTTCTACTTCATCCCCCAAGCCTCTTCCTGGGGCTCCCTGCAGGGCCTGAGGCTCTTCTGGCCCATTTCGGGGGGTCCTACCATTTGGGTTCACCTGAATTAACTGCAGTTCGCTCCCTACATCTTTTCTTCCCCCTGCCCTCCTATCTGATCTCCTCTCCACCCAGAGTGGATGCATTTCATCTGCTCACCTGACGCTGCCCCTCCCTGGCTGCGAATTTCAAAGGCTTTTCATTGCACTGAGAACGAATTGCAAACGAACACCTCAACCTGGCTTACAAGACCCTGCAAGATCCTCCCGTCCCCTCTCTCTCCAGCCTTATTGCACACACCTCCCCAGCCCCCCGACCGCCGTTTTCTCTGGACTCTGGCTGCCCTGGCTTTCTTCTGATTTTCTGGGGAGAAGGCCTCTGGGCCTTCACACATGCCCTGCTGTGCACTCCCCCAAAACCCTGTCATCATTAGATCTCAAGTCAAACAGCAAGCTTTCCTTACCACCCCCCACCAGCCTAGATCATGCCCCCTGTTGTGTTTCTTTAAAATACCCTGAGCTTATGTCTGAGTAACAGTCCATTGTATATATGTGCCACATCTTTATCCATTCATCTGTCGATGGACACTTAGGTGGCTTCCATCTCCTGACTATTGTAAATAGAGCTGCAGTGAACATTGTGGTACATGTCTCTTTTTGAATTATGGTTTTCTCAGGGTATATGCCCAGTAGTGGGATTACTGGGTCATATGGTAGTTCTATTTTTAGTTAAAAAGAAACGAAATTGAGTTATTTGTAGTGAGGTGGATGAACCTAGAGTCTGTCATACAGAGTGAAGTAAGTCAGAAAGAGAAAACAAATACCGTATGCTAACACAAATATATGGAATCTAAAAAAAAAAAGGTTCTGAAGAACCTAGGGGTAGGACAGGAATAAAGATGCAGACGTAGAGAATGGACTTGAGGACACGGGGAGGGGGAAGGGTAAGCTGGGACAAAGTGAGAGAGTAACCTGGACATATATACACTCCCAAATGTAAAATAGATAGCTAGTGGGAAGCAGCCGCATAGCACAGGGAGATCAGCTCGGTGCTTTGTGACCACCTAGAGGGGTGGGATAGGGAGGGCGGGAGGGAGACGCAAGAGGGAGGAGATTTGGGGATATATGTATATGCATAGCTGATTCACTTTGTTATAAGGCAGAAACTAACACACCATTCATTGTAAAGCAATTATACTCCCATAAAGATGTTAAAAAAAAAATACCCTGAACTTTGCCTTCACAGTCCTATCCATTTGCAACGTTTTGTATTGTGATTACTTGAGGAATAACTACATCTCCCACTAGACCCTAAGCTTTGTGACAGCAGGAGCTGTATTCTTGTGGACTGTTTTACTCCCAGCACTGTACCTACCCAGTGCGTTGCTGTGTTCAGTTTACAGTTTGTTGGAAGGAAGGAAGGGGGGCTGGAGGGAGAAGGAGGAAGGATGAGGGAAGGCGGGAGGGAGGGGGGAAGGGTGGGGACTGTGTATTGCTCATCTCTGTAGCCACCGTGCCGGCTTTGGGCCAGCCAGAGGTTGATAGGAGGAGGGGAGGGGCTGGCTGGGTCCAAGGTGACCACTGAGTCAGGGCGATACTGGATACACAGTTCATCTCTGTGGGGATCTTGTTGGAGATCCCAGCCACGATGGATCCATGCTCTGCCTTTGCACCTTGACTTGGAGTCTCCACTCCTAAAACTTAGCCTTGCTCAAGGAGAAAAGCCTCTAGAAGGCAGAGGTGCTTCAGGGCGACCTCTTGGGTGGCTGCCATTGCAGCCGCGTGATGGCACAGGTTGGCCGGCCGGCTGGTAGGCGGAGGCCAGAATACGTTAGAGGTGCCCACCTAGATCGTGGAGTCATCCAGCCTGAAGCCCTCTCTGGCTGACACGCCTGAGCGCATCTTGCTGACTGGGAGGGGACGGGTAGTTGAGTGGAAACCTCGTGGTCCTTGGAGTCCGGCATGGTTGCTGCTGTGTGACCTTGGACAAGGGCTTACCGAGGACAGCATCTGTCTCCTAGGGCAGAGAGAGGAATTCAGTGAGAGAAGGCCTTAATGCCGGGGTAGACACCTTCCCTCCCCTCTCCCTTTCATCCCTGGTGTCACTTACATCAGGTCTTAAGGATCACCTTGATTGGAAGATTGATACCTTGGCCTTCTTTCGGACAGATGAGACCCCTGGCTTCCCAGTGGTGACCGGCACTTCCAGCCACTCCTCCATCCCCATTTATAGCGCATCGGTGAAGGGCAGAGGACGGAGCCCATTCGTTTCTTGAGTCAGGGTCAGAGAGGGGCACCACTGACCACGCCCCCTGCCCTGGGCCGTGGCGGGTGGACATCTCTTTAAACCACAGTGCTCTGCTCCCACTGCCCACTCACCATCCCTTTGGTCTTCATTCCAGCCCTGGCCTTGCTAGTGGGTCTCCCCAGCTCTGTGGAATTCACCCAACTATGTGAGAATCCAGCAGTCAGAGCCATTTCGTCTCCAGAATCCAGAGGGGCCCACACGCTGGCACGGGCGTTCTCTTGCCTCATTCACGCTCTGTTTGCCTTTTATGGAGGGGCGCCAGGGAATAGGAGGGTTCGGTGCTGGTCCCCGCCTCTCTCAGCTGACATGCCATGTGACCTTAAATAGCCTCTCCACGTCTCTGGACTTCCACTGTCTCATCTAAAAACCAAGAGACTGAAAAAAGGCAAAATCACTGGGCCTAGAGCCAAGGGATGCCGCTTCTAGTCCTGTTCAGTTACCAATGACTGTGTAGCCTGGAGAAGGTTACTGGACCTCTCTGAGTCCTTCTTCTGATGCACAGGACCATTGGGAGGATGAACGAGGTGATCATGGGATGGCTGTGTATTAATTGTGAGATATTCAACACTCAGGAGAGAAGGCATCCTTGCCGTATTTAAGGAACTTTCTCGTTCTACCATCGTGTGACAGCGGGTCTAGAGGACAGCAAAAAATTATGTCCCCTGCTGTATTGAGACAGTAAGGAGGGCTGAGGACCCAACAATGGGCCGGCAGGGATGACAGAGCGTGTGTGTCCAGTGAGCTGCTGAAATGACCTGGGCGGGGGAGTGAGGTATCCCCTGGTGATGCCCACAGAGGTCGTGATAAGTGCATCTCTTCTCCGGGTGGTGGTTGACCCCAGACAGTGGGGAGGGAGCATAGACCAGAATCTGGGTTCACCCTTCGTTAACTGTGCAGCCGTCGTAAACTTTCTCCATCTTTAAGGCTTTCATTTCTCCATTGGCAAAATGGGGTTAATCAGAGGGAAAGTTGTGAGGGTACCCAGAGATGATGCAAGACAAGGTTATCACCATATTAAGGACACGAGGATACTTTATAAATCTCAGTGATTATAGTATAGGGAGCAAGACACCCTTTCCAGAAGGGGTTGCGGAGAGCTGGTGGGAGCTGGGCGGGGTTCAGGACCCTTACCAGCGAAGTGGATGATCTCCAGGCCCCCACGTGGTGGCAACAGCCATAGGGGCACGGGGGTGGGGGGAGGGGGGAGTGAGCCAGAAGGCCGACAAGGGGAGTGGCCCAGCTAAAGAAGGCAAAGACTCTGTCCCCAACTTCTCCAGGTCCTGGTCAGGACACCAGCTCCCTCTTCCTGGCCTCCAGCCCCTGCAGCACCAAGCAAAGCCCATTTTCTCCTCTTTTAGGGAAACCTTCCAAACTCCCACGACTGGGCAGTAGCAGGAGAAGGAAAATATTTATAGGATTCAGCAGGGAAGCCCCAGGCAGATATTTCAAATTCAGGTAGCTCCGGAAACCCATCTGCCCTGGGGGTCTATTCAAACTAGGACAGAAAAGGAGAAAAAAAAAATGTAAAGACTCTAGGTGACGCTTCCTCAGAGATTTGGGCCAAGCCTGAGGCCGGTTCCCTAAGAAACGCTTTTCTTTCTGAAACTTGACTCTCAGACACCCCAAATCACCAGCAAGGGAGGGAGCCCTAAATGTCAGCATCTGCTCTGTCCCAGGAAGCTTGCTTCTGGTAACCTTTTAAAGAAAATCCTAAAGGCAGTTTTTTTTTTAAAGTCCTTTATGAATTGAATATACATGGCTTGGGGCAGGGATGGATGGGGAGTTTGGGATTAGCAGATGCCAACTGTTACATATAGAATGGATAAACAACAAGGTTCTACTGTAGAGCACAGGGAACTATATTCAATATCCTGTGATAAACCATAATGGAAAAGAATATTAAAAAGAATATATACACGTATAACTGAATCACTTTGCTGTATAGCAGAAATTAACACAATATTGTAAATCAACTAGACTTCAGTAAAAAGAAAAATATCCGGGCTTCCCTGGTGGCGCAGTGGTTGAGAGTCCGCCTGCCGATGCAGGGGACACGGGTTCATGCCCCGGTCTGGGAAGATCCCACATGCCGCGGAGCGGCTGGGCCCATGAGCCATGGCCGCTGGGACTGCGCGTCCGGAGCCTGTGCTCCGCAACGGGAGAGGCCACAACAGTGAGAGGCCCGCGTACCGCAAAAAAAAAAAAAAAAAAATCATGGCTCATTGATTTAGAAGAGTGGATGTTTGGAAACATCATGAATCCCTGACAGTGGGATGGGGTTGTTTAGGTAAATCACAACATCACCATTAAAACAGTGTTGACACCAGATGGGAAGTTTTGTTGTAACAGTAAGCAGGAGACAGCAGGAACCTCGACTTGAAGATCCTTTGCATAGAAAGAAGGCAAGGAAGTGCCCGAGATGTTTTTGAACTAGAGAATCACAAGTGATTTATTTTTCTTCTCTTTTGTCAATTTGCTTCAAATTCTCTGTCCTAAGTATGCGTCGCATTCTGATGAAAACAAAACTAAAACACAAGCTCTGGTTGTAAAGAGGTGTTTGCCCGCAGCAGGGATGGTCCAATGGCCAGGTTGCCACCCGATGAAGAGGGCCAAGGACCCAGCCTCCCAGAGTCACTGAGGGAGGGAGAGGGCCAGACGGGAGGCCCCCAGTTATCCCCACTAAAGCTTGGTGGAAAGGGGTGGGCGTTATTTGAGCACCTACTGTGTGCCAGCTCCTAGGCTAGGCACTTCACGTGCCCTGTTCCTGCATACACAGTAACCTTAACGCACAGCCCTGCTGAGTTCCGTCACGTGCAAATGAGAAAACAGAGGCTCAGAGGGATGTGGTAATGCCTGTCTCCTCGCAGCCTTATAGAATGATGGTGATTGATAGTGAAGTGATCTTGGAGTTCACGGCCTCATCCTAGAGTGGAGGAAATGAGGCCCAGAGAGGGTCAGACCATTTTTCAAAATCACCCAGCAGGAACCTGGTGTTCTGTGGGAATTCGGCTCATCACGTGACTCTTGGACTCCTCCTCTGTCCTCCCAGCGCCTGGTAGCTTCCCTCTGGCCTGCCCAGCTTAAGTCTGGCTTTCCCCCAGGGAAACATTCTCTCTTGCCTCCAGCACGGCCTCGGGTGGGCGACCTCAGGCCCTGCCTGGTGACCACTTACTTGCAGGGGCCACTCCTACGAAAGCCCTGGCCAACACTGCGGAGACCCCTGTCCTGAGATCAGGGGTGGCCTTAGAAAGCAGTTAACAAAAGGGTGGGGGGAGAACATCCCCAGCACAGGTTGAGGGTGAGGTCAGCCTCCCTCCATCTGCTCTCTCTTTAGCTTGACACCCAGGAGGCCAGACTTTTCGGGGCACTGCCACCTGAGATGGGGCTGACCGCTGGCTCCCTAACCCCTTGACTTGTCCTTTGGCCGGTTGGATCACAGACTCCTGCACTGCCACTTCTGCTCCCCGACTCAGCCTGTGCTTCCCAGGGTGCACCGGGACCTGCTTCTCAGTGGGTTTTGTCCCTGCCTGGACGTGGATGAGCTTCTTCTGCACCCTGTGGAGAGACCCTACTTCCAGCCTGGTCACTCTTCTCTCCTGCTGCTGCCCCCAGCACCCCACTCCACCCCACCCTCTTACTCAGAGCTTTAATTCAGTATTGTCACCTACGAAGGAGAGTTTACTCAGGGCGGAAGCATTCTTCAGTTTCCTTAAGGCCAGGAGTGCTAGGATATTGGCAATGATGTCAGTAGGTAACATGTCAGGAACATTTATGATGAGCTTTTTGACTGTTCTAAGTGCTCTGCATGTATTATCTCCTGTCACCCCACAGTGACCCTTTGGGTTAGGGACTGTCATGTCCCCAGTTTACAGATGGGAAGACTGAGGCTCAGGACCACACACCTGAGATTGGCAGAGCCTGGTCTCACTGAGCCTGGTCTTACATAGCTGGTCTGTTGTGCTACTTCCCTGGACACGGGACACAGCTAAAGATTTTGAGTTTATATTAAGAGGTCCCAGGAAGCATGGCAAGTAAGGGGCACTTAGAGGCCGGTTCTCTGACACTTGTGAATTAATTGACTCATTGCCTTTACTGGTCCCAGAGTAGTATGGTGGTTCAGAGCACAGGTGTGGGGTTGGACAGCCATGGCTTCAAATCCCCCCTCTTGTGACCTCAAGAAAGGTACTTATACTCTCTATACTGCAGTCCCCTGATTTGCAAAGTAAGAGGAAGATTTGATAGGGTGCTGGGAGATGAAATGAGATCTTGCTTATCGAGTGTGTAGTGCAGGCTTGGCAAAGTAAGTGGCTGTTTTGGCATCGTGGTGCTGCTTGCCTTCATTATTATTCATTACCGTTGTCTTTCATTACTGTTACTGGTTAAGTTCGTTATTAATAAATAATAGCATTAGTTATCCACTGGCTTCTATACCACATTCTGGGATGGAAGATGAATTGCACCGTGCTACCCTTGCACTCTGAGAACCCTGACCCAGAGTTTGGGAGAAACACCCAGCAAGTTGTTAGATCACTGTAATAGAATAGAACCACTAAAACCAAATAATGTTCTTTTCTTGGTAAGAACAACTGACAGCTCCAGTGGAGGTTAGACAGAGGAGGTGACATTTGAGCGGGTTTTAAAGGATGAATAGGAGTTTGTGGGGCTGAGAAGAAAGGGAAGGGGACAGTGTATGTAAAGGAGCACAGAGTGGGTGTCAGTGGAACACAAGGGTTTGGAGAAGAGCAAGCAGGCCTGTGTGGCTGGAGCGCGGGGTTTGTAGGTGAGGGTCCACAGGGACCAGGCTGGATGGCTGGTTGGGGCCAGATTATGATAAGCTTTACAGAACAGGCTGCTGGCGGGGTCTGGCCTTTAGGCGATAAGGATCCATTTTCATCTGTGGGCTGGTACCTGCTGAGACCCTTCTATTACTGTTGCAGGTGGAGCAGCAGAGAGACTGAAGGGCAGGGACCGCCTGAGAAAATGAGAGGAAGGGAAAGGCTTGAGAAAGAGCAAAGAAACAGAAATGATCTGTGTGTGTGTGTGTGTGTGTGTGTGTGTGTGTGTGTGTGTATGGGGGTGTAGGCTGACGTGGAAAGAACACGTGAGATAGAGATTTCGAATGTTCTTGCTTAAGAAGACTGAGGATTGGGTTCTACTAGAAGCATCTGTGGGACTTACAGGCTGAATTTCCCAGTAGGAAACTGGAAATCGGCAGCATTAACATCCACTCCTGCAGGATGGCCTCCCTGCATCCCCTGGATGGGTCAGGTCCTCTGCGCCCGTGGCCCATGCCCTGGGCACTTGCCTCCATCACAGCCCGGATCCTCTGGGTTTTGATGTCCTGTGGACTTGCAGCCTTTCCGTTAAACCAGGGGCTGTGTCTTCTCCATCGTTCTATCCCCAGGGTGTAGCATGGGGCCTGGAGCACACAGGCACTTGAATAGATACTGCTTAAAGTAAGGAGAAAAAGCACGTTTGAGTCTAGAAGTTAGAAGTCAGACTGGCCAAGGCGAGCTGGGGTTATTCTGGGTGAGCGAGGAGGAGGCTGTAGCCTCAGAGAATCAGCCCCTAGGAATGAGTCACCAGGGAGCACTAATGCTCATTTGCTGAGCCCTGGCCTGGGTGTCAGATCACAGGGTCAGATCACAGCCCTGCCAAGAGTGTGCTTCCAGGGAAGGTCGGCTTCTCAAGCCACAGTGACCTCCCATCTCAGAAGGGCTGTTCTGGAGAACAGGAATTAGTCTCGCTCAGGACGGCTGCAGAGGAATGAACTAGATAGAACAAGGGTCTGAGAAACATCAACTACAAGGAAGCAGCTATTGACCTGAAACCATCAAGTGTTTTCTGTTAATTAAAACAAATACAGAAACGATCAGCTCAACTGCCGTGGGAGTGATGAGCTCCCGCTCTCCAGATGTGCCCAAGCAGAGTGGGGTGCTATCCAGGAGATGGGACAGCAGAGGCAGCCCTAAGGCTCTTGGGTCTGCTTCTAGCATCCCGAAGGGCCTTTATTATTAATAGTCTGTGAAGCTCGCCCTCAAGTGCCTTCTCAAAGGCTACTGTGAAGCCGGAATGTATCCGGACCAGCAGGTGGGACCTCAGACTCCTTCTTTCCTTTTAACTCTGCATCTGTTTCCCAGAGGAACTCTCCAGAGCGCCTCAGGGTGATCTGGCTGTTTTTTTTCTGTTTTATTCCCATAATAAGTTGGCTCTAGCTTCCTGGACTGGGGCAGATTCCTGGTACGTGGGACCCCGGAGAAGGTGACTTTCCAAGTCACCAAACTACTATCCCTTCAAAGCCCGGTGCAGTTAGCAAACCCAGTTCCTGCTCTGTCTTGTACTCACCTCGCTCCAAGTGTGAATTGACTCATCTGAAAACAGCCTGATCCCACTGACCTTGGGCGGGGGGGCTCTTGTTTTGTGTTCATTGAACAAACATTCACTGGGTGGCTAGTATGTGCCGAGCACTGTAGTAGACAAAAGAGACAGAAGGCCCCTGTTTGGAGGGGACAGAAAGTAAATGTGCAGTTTCACCTAAATGCCCATCGACAGATCAATGGATAAAGAAGATGTGGTACATATATACAATGGAACATTACTCAGCCATAAAAAGAAACAAAATTGGGTCATTTGTAGGGATGTGCATGGACCTAGAGTCTGTCATACAGAGTGAAGTAAGTCAGAAAGAGAAAAACAAATATCATATATTAACGCATATATGTGGAACCTAGAAAAATGGTACAGATGAACCTATTTCCAGGGCAGAAATAGAGATGCAGATGTAGAGAACGGACGTGTGGACACAGTGGGGGCAGGGGAGGGTGGGATGAATTGGGAGATTAGGTTTGACGTAAATGCACTACCGTGTGTAAAATAGATAGCTAGTGGGAACCTGCAGTATAGCACACCTTGGTGCTCTGCGATGACCTAGATGGGCGGGATGGGGGATGGGGGTATGGGAGGGAGGTCCAAGAAGGAGGGGATATATGTATACATATAGCTGATTCACTTCGTTGTACAGCAGAAACTAACACAACACTGTAAAGTCATTATACTCCAATAAAAAAAAAAGTAAATGTGCAATTTCAAGGCAGGCGGTAATAAGAGCTTTGGTGCAAAGGGAAACAGAGTCAAGGGATGGTGATTGGTTCTCATTGAGCTTGGGGATGTGAATCGGGGTGGCCTCTTTGAAGAGGTGACTTTCCAGTTGAGGACTGAATAGAGAGAGGGAGGGAGCGGGCGAAGGTCTGGGGAAGAACATTCTAGGCAGAGAGGACAGCCTGAGGCATGGTTGGCGGCGTTGGCTGCAGCGGAGAGAGCAGGGAGGGCAACAGCTGAAGGAGGCGAGATGGGTGCGGAGGACACCAGCCAGCTTGTGCACCGCCTTGGGGAGGGTGTTAGGAAGAGTTTTTAGAGAGTTTTGAGCGGAGAAGTGGCAGGATCGCAGGCTGCTCCATCTTTCCTTCTCCCTCTATCCACAGAGAGCCTCTGATGACCCCTCCAGTCTAAAATGTTTCTAGAACAGCACTGTCCAATAGGAATAGAACGCAAGCCACAAATGCACTTTAAAATTTTCTAGTAGCCGTGTTTAAAAAGTAAAACAAAACAGGTGAAAATAATTTTCGTACTATATTCTGTTAGATCCCATATATCCCCAATATTATCATTTCAACATGCAGTCCATATAAAAATAAGAAAGGGTTGCTTCACCTTTTCTTTCACACTAAGCACGTCTCAGTTCAGACCAACCACATTTGACGTGCTCGAAAGCCACATGTGGCCAGCGGCTCCTGTGTCAGACAGTGAGTTTCACATGGAGCTCTGACACCCCAGGTGTCTGGCGGGGGGACCTGGGTGGAGGGAGGGAGGGGAGGAGCCCGTTCTGGGTCACCCAGGGAAGGTGGCCTTGGAATTGATCCTTGCCTGTTCTGGGGAAACCTGTCTGCCTGGCTCAGCTCCTTTTGGGGAAGCAGAGAGGATATAAATGGAGCCTGACAGACCCAGCATGACTTGTGTCTAATCAGTTCTGAGACTTTAATAAAGTGCCTGTTTAAAGGTCTACTGGAATCAGCACCAACATCACTTCTTAAAGGGGACGTGGAGAATGCCGTGTTCCTGTGTCGTCTGCTGTAGGTCCTCTCCACGGCCTTTCCCTCCGAAGCTGATGGAAACCGGCCCACCTTCAGGGGTCCCTCATAAAGACACAGACCTACTAGAGCATGGACTTGAGGACACGGGGAGGGGGAAGGGTAAGCTGGGACAAAGTGAGAGAGTGGCATGGACATATATACACTACCATACGTAAAATAGATAGCTAGTGGGAAGCAGCCGCATAAGCACAGGGAGATCAGCTCGGTGCTTTGTGACCACCTAGAGGGGTGGGAGGGAGGGAGACACAAGAGGGAAGAGATATGGGAACATATGTATATGTATAACTGATTCACTTTGTTATAAAGCAGAAACTAACGCACCATTGTAAAGCAGTCATACTCCAATAAAGATGTAAAAAACAAACAAATAAAAGAACAGTCCACCCCAGCGTTCCTTTTCCCAAACTGCCCCTGCTGGCTGGCTGGTGGCGTGGAGGAACTGAAGGACCCTCCCAGTTGACAACACACAGAAAAAGACCCTGATCAGCTGGCGTCAGCTCCCCAGGAGTGCTTACTGGGGTGGAGAGATCCTCTGCTTTGCCGACAGGGGCTCCTAAGAGTTGAACCAGCCCTCCCCTGCATCAGGCCAGAGGAAGGGATGCTAAGCGAACTGGAGAGGGCAGCTGAAATAAACAGGAGCTGCAGAAGAGCCAGCTAGGGCTCGGACTCGGGCAGGGTGGGTAGCGAACGAAGGGACAGGCAGTGCTTCTCAGCACCTCTGCCCCCCTGCCCACAGGGAGAATGATGCTTTTGTACCAAGTAAACTGGACTCTGCGACTTACAGCATTCTGCACGCTCACAGGCAGAGGTAGTGGATCAGTCCTCTGGTTCCAGCCCCTGTCCTACTACCCCGAGGTCCTAGGGGATCCGCATCTCAGCCCACTGGGATACCAGATCTAAATTCTGAAGCAAACTGAATCAGGGGTGTCAAAGGAAGGCCTGATTGACAAGCTACAGGTGGAATTTTGGAACTATTTCTGGAAAGCTGGCCTTATGCAGTAGCATCCTTTCTGCGTATAGCCCTTGAAGCCCAAATGAAACACGAAAGGAACCGGGCCAGACCATTCCTTCCCAATAAGTCCTGAGATAATGACAGATGCAGGGGAAATTTGTAAGTGATTGAATCCAGTCGTCACTGCTTTCGGGATGAAGAAGGGATTACTGGCAAATTTGCCACCTCTGCTACTTAACAGAATTGCAGACTCCAATAACTATTCCTTGCTGCAAGCTTTCCTTAACTAGCTTGAAGAGCAGCAGAAGGCCTGAAACAAAAAGTTAGTTACATGTAGCACCCATTGACAGTGGCGTCCGATAGGATGGTCTGAGACATGCCACCATGAAGCTTCTAGAGCTAGCTACTCAGAGATGGAGATGGAGATGGAGATGGAGATGGAGATGAGACGAGACGAGGACAGAGACGGAGATGGAGGTGGAGATGGAGATGAGACGAGGACAGAGACGGAGATGGAGGTGGAGATGGAGATGAGACGAGGACAGAGACGGAGATGGAGATGGAGATGAGGATGGAGATGAAATAGCTGTGCTGCCTTTAGCTCATTATGACCCAAGGTTTCTCTTTGGCTGTGTCCAAAAGCCACCACACCTTTTCCATTGTGATTTTGTGAAGTATTATTATTTTACTTCATTTCGTTTCATTTTATTTTAATTTTTCCTTCCCAAACCTTGTAATAATATAGGCACTAGGCAACACCCCTGAAGCTTAAGCTGTTTTAGGCTAAGGTAAAGGAAATGCTTTGCACAGCGGGCAGTAAACCTAGAGTTGGATGCACAATGAATCATTAGCAGGCAGGAAGGCTCAGTCTGGTGCTGCCTTCCTGGGCTGAGCAGCCTGGGCAGAGGGCACCGACTGCCCTCCAGAGGCTTGACCCCCAGGGCTGCTCCCAGAAGAAGCTGCTGAGCTGACCCTGCAGCGGGATCTTCTGCCTCCAGCCTGCAAGTTGTGTTGTCCTTTGCTTAAGTGAGGGTCTCTGCAGGGAAACCACCGCTCTGATCCCCTTCAGAGCCCCGGAAGTGATGAATGCAAATGCAATCCAGGGCTACTCCGTGAAAATTGAATTAACTGTAGAAAATTAACTAAATGGGTTGGTGAGTGAAATGTAAATGAGCCCCAGCTCCGCAGGAGCCAGGGCAGGGATCACTGTGGGAGGTGGAGTCAAGTAGGAGGCCGGAAGCTTGGGAGTGAGCGGTAAGCAAATGTACAAAGCCTCGTAAACAGCTCACAGAGGAGCAAGGGCTGGGATGCGAAAGCGCTAATGAGGGAAGCAGTGAGCCCGCTCCTGCAGTTTCTGAGGTTTCTGATAACCCAGTGAAGGGTCTGGGGAGAGGCAGGGATACAGCTCAGGTCCCAGGAACCTGAGCGCTGTTGTCCTGGACCTAATGTAAGGCAGTGCTCTTCGGTTGCAAAGAACGAAGGTTCACTCAGGCTGACTGGGGTAAAAGCATGGGAGTGGGTGGGTGATGATAAGGAAGCAAAGAAGGATTTCATGGGAATCCAAGAGCCAGCAGCCACATCTCGCAGACACTGGAGCCGGAACAGGACAGGTGGTGGGACCCCAGGAGGTGGTCCTTTAGGGTCTCATCTCTCTCCTGGAGCCCCCTCCTCTCTCTGGGAATCTGCTCCATTTTTCTGCTTGCATCAGCTGACTCCCTGTTCTGACCCCTAGTTCCTGCATCTCTGTAACTGTGGCCCGTTGCGGCCATCTTCCAGCATCCCGAGCACCCCTCAGGGCTCCCCTTCTGGAGCCTGAAGCCTGTTGCTCCCCATTTCCAAGAGTTGGATCTGGTGGTGGAGCTCATCCTTTGGAGTGAGGCCCAAAGCCCTTGTTTTTGGTCAGTGTATGGTTTGTCTGCACTCGGGCTGGGTACCTAACTTCATCCAATCAGAGAGGGGACTGGATGGGTGGTCCGGTCCTGTAGGGCATAGGTATATAATATATGGAGAGAAGCAAGGGTCACCTTGGAACCTCCATCCCACAAGGGTGAGAAGTACATCAAAATCGCACTGTCCTTCCACCACCCGGCTTCTGGTCAGCTTCTGCCCCATGGAAGTGTCCCCACCCTCGCTGAGAATCCCTGTGGCACTGGGCCACTGGTGCTGGTGAGAAGGGGTGTACCCCTCAGAATGTTGGGTTAGAACACCAGGAGAGGACCTAGGAAGGGTCACCAGTGGACAGGCAGAGATGGACATCTCTGAATGAACACGGATTTCCACGAACCAGGCTAGGTTGTTCAGCCTCTGATACACAATAATTGTGGCTTTTTCCAGTTGGCAGGAGGAAAAGACATAGGTTAAGACATCGAAATGCCTCCCAGGGAAGCTTTTCTCCCATATGTTTTTCTTAAACTTTTGGTGCCTGCTGTCACTCACTAGCGGAAGACAAATGGACGCACAATTAGCAAAATTAGTAGACAAATATTATCAAACAGCTGATAACTCATGCTTGGATTTGCTATCATGCTGGTGTGTGAATCCGCCCATGTGTTAATGGCTGTAACTTGATGTGCCTTACGCATAACATAATCACATCTAACTGATGACGTAGTCCCTTGAGTCTCAGGGATGGGGTGGGAGGGCAGGAATAATGGCTATGGAACTGATGGAACTTTCTGGATTGATTCACTGTTTCCCAACTTGTGGGGTGACATTGGACAAGTGTCCTTTCCTCTCTGAGCCTCAGTTTACTCATCAGTGAAATGGCAATAAATAGTAGTAATACTTCCTCCAGCGTTTTTGTGAGGATTGAGTAAGCTATTCCATGTAAAGCACTGAGCACAGTGCTTAAATCATAATAAGGAGTGACTTACATTAGTATTTTTACAACTCTCAGTTGAATTAAATAACAGTATTTTTGCTTCTGGAAAGAGGAAAACAACTTTCAGATACTCAATCACCTAAACAAGTTTGAGAACTTCTTACTGAGAATACCATCTGTGGGGCCCCCAAAACATCATTGCAAGAGATCAACCAATATCAGAATTTATTTTTCTCCATATTTGGATAAGAATTCATTGGAATTTGAGCCTTTTGCACCTAAATAATCTCTTCCTTTGGGGGCACACAAGTATTTTGAGACCTCTTAGGAGCTTTTAAATGTAGAAATAAGTCAAATCTTGCACTGGCCAGGGCAGTATTCTGAAATCCAGAAGGGCACCCACGCAGCTTCAGGTGGGGTGAGGGTGGGAGAAACAGGAAGGGGAGTGTCGTCAATGGATTATGGCCTCCATGCCAGGAGCCCAAGATGAACCAAGGCAGGTTAAACCAGAGCGCCAGCCCAGGAGCACCTGGGCATCAGGCCAGTTCCCTGGATTTGGAGGAAGCACAGATGGGTCGAAGCTGGGCCGTAGGATCAGAGCTGTACCAGTCACAAGAGTGACGTGGTGCTAGCCCCAGCACTTGGAGCTGGGGCTCCTGAAGCCAACCTGTGTAAGGTGAGGGTGAGCCTCGGAGACCGGGGTCAGGCTGGGCTGCAGACGAGGCCAAGTGGTCCCAGCTCTGGGGAGAGGAGGCCTACTATCACCAGCCCCAGGCTCCCCTGAGGGGCCCAATTCCTGTCCTGCAGTGTTGGAGGCAGAAAGACCCCGTGGACGTCTCCTTTGTTCTATACACCAGAAGTAGGGACTCAAGTATTACTTGGATGTGGTGGTCCAGTGATGTCTGGGGTACCACCTGCCTTCCCTGGAAGAGAGGAAGAGAATTGTCCTACGTGGAGTCCCTGTGCTGCGTTAGATGCTTCCATCCTTTCCCCTGTGCCGTGCTCCATGCAGATTGCTTGGTGGCATGACCACCACCCTTTTGCAGATGAAGACATGGGCTTTGGAAGGGTTAAGGGACCAGGCAAAGATCAACAGCTGGGCTTGAATCCCAGTCTGCTGCTTCCAAACCCTTCCTCTGCTGCTACACTGAGTGTGGTTTCTGGAAAGGTCTGAGGTATCAATCCAGCAGCAGGTGACCGGAAGAGCAGGGAAGGCAGAGTAAGCCCAGCCCTGGGGTGCACTGGCTCTACATTCCTCTCCCCAACTGAGGGCAGAGAGCAGAGAGCTGGGAGGCTGGGGTGATGGGCCCAGGGGCCGCTGACTGCGCTGATATGTCAGAAGTCAGGGGACACTGAATGAGTGACTGCTGTGGCATGTGTCTGCGTGATTGTCACAGGCCGGCCCTTTCTTCCTTCACTGTCCCCTATCTCCCCCGCAGGGTCTGAGATCTGGGTGAGAATCACTTAGAATAACGGGGTGCTCGCTGGTCCAAGGCAGCGGCAGCAGTAAACTGAACAGCCCGAGATGGTGGGCAGCTCTGTCAAACACAGATGTGCGACTGGCACTTGTGTCCCCTCCCTGCTTCCTGCAGGTCAGTATCCTGGACCAAATCAAAGAGCCTTCTAAAAAGGCAAGAGAAGGGGTTGGCGGGAAAGATCACACCAGTCTCCACACTCCTCCTGTTCACACTAGGCACGTTCCTAGCCATCTACAGGGAAACAGAATTTTGGCAAAAGGAAATTGGACTTTAAGTGCTCTGGAGAGGCTCCCGATGAAAGGCAGTATTTGGTAAATCCTTCTGTAGCAAGACTGCATTTCCTCCGTCCTCTGATTTCTCCACTTTGAGATGCTGAGATATTGTCAGCGTACTTCCAGCTACACCAGGAGGACTGTAAATGCTCTGTTCCAAATGCCAACCTGAACTGATGGGCAGCAGGCGTGGCTCCCGCTTCAGCCAGCAGAGCGAAAGGGACCAGAGTGTGGCCACCCTGCAAGCCTGACCCCGGAGCTGCGGGAAATTCATGAGCACCCCCAACTGGCTGCCGGGAGGCAGGTATCAAAGTGTTCCCACCAACATTTGGTGACAAAGTGGTGACAACTGCCATTTATTAAGGGCTTTCTAGGCCAGGCCCTGTGATGAGCATTTTATAAACACACTCTCTGTTGAGCTTTCTAACAGATGAAGAAACAAATCAAGGGCGGCGGTGGGGGGGAGGGGAAGTGGAGGGCGTTCAGACCTGCTCAAGGTCACATCACAGCTGGTAGTGAAGCTGGGAGCTGACTCTACCTGTGAATCCTGGAAGCTTCCCCACGGCTTCTGCCATATACGTGCTGGGTGGGCATAAGGTATGGGAGGAGATGCTGCTGAGGTTGTTCTAAAACTCACTCTCGTCCAGCCTGGGCTCTCAACACACTGACAGTCTCCCTCTGTTCCTCCCTTTATCCTCCTCCTTTTTGCCTCTCCCTTCCCTCTTCCTCCCGCTTTCTTTCTCCCCACCACACATCTTATCTTGACATCTTGACCTCAAATATCAAGAACATTTTTAGACCTGTTTGGACCACATCTCGCAAGAATCCAGGGAATCCTGGATTTCCCTTTCCAACTGATGCTCGCCAGAGACCCATAGACTTTGAGCCCCACTCCTCCACCCTAAAGCCTCCTTTATAAAGATGGGAAGTGTAGCAAGGGGAGTTATGTCCCCTATAGATAATTTTAGAGCCCAGCCACTTGGAGGAGCTGTGCATTTTTGTAGAAGTGTGTGCATTTGGAGTCAGGTGATTCGGGGCTAAGACTTGTCTCTTCCCGTCGTATCTTGTGCCGCCTTGAGAAGTCATTTTCTCCAAGCTTGGCCTCGATTTCCTCATCTCCAAAATGAGGCCCTTGGACTGGGTGATGGATAAGGTTCCTTCCGAGAGTACCAATCTGTACATTTCCTATAAATGTGGTTGGGTAGATGGATAGAGCAGTCAGCCTTGGAAACTTGAAATGTGCCTCAGGCATGGTCCTCGTTCATCAGCCTGTCATCTGCCAGGGGACTCGAAGGTCCGAGAGAAATGGGTTCCAGTTTCTCTCTTCGCACAGAGCTCTGGCTGGCGTGGGGACGTCGCCTGCTTTCCATCTGCTGCTGGTAGATGCTCCTGGCCCCAAAGTCCTCAAAGCCAAGGGACTCCCCCACTCCAGGAATCCTGCAGCCTCATGCTTCCCTGCTTGCTGGGTCAGTTGCCTGGTGGTCGGGATCTCTTCCCCTTGGTTTTCTAAGGTGGAGATAGAACTGTGAGAAAGGGCTCCCAGGCCTGCTGGGTGCTCAGAGCTGGAGCAGACGCATCTGAGGGGTAACCTTCTCTGCATCTCCCACACAGCCTGGTGGATAGGACCGCAGATCCGAAACCAGCTGGGAGGGGAAAGCAAATGCAATCTTCTTAGAAGCTAATCAACATCCAGTGTAAGAAGGGGGCTCCCTCTGTGGCCTCACTCAGTCTAAATCCTGTATTTGCATTCAAGGGGTGTCAGGGCTGGCCCACAAGCACTGGAACTCCAGGCTTTAAATGCTGGCTTTACTTTTCACTCTAAGTATGATTTTAGGAAAGTTAGTTAATAAAGCAAAGTGTCCATTTTCTCATCTGATAATTAGGGAGGGGGTATATGGTTATTTACTTCCCAGTATTAAGTTTACAGTGATATAATATTTATAAAATATGTAGTAGACAGCCCGACACATAGTTTCATATGTGCAGGATGTGTATTATTTTGTGATCCTATCAATGTATCCATGTATGTCTTCCCCTGATGGAATTAGACGTTAACTCCTGGAGAACAGGTATCTGCTCTGAGTATCTGCTGTCCCAGCACCTGGAACCGAGTCAGGCAATATCATTGAACAAAGAAATACGGTTTGCCAGACATGGAGTGATTTCCTAGATTGCTGGGCTTTTGGTGCTGAAACCAGGCAAGTCCTGGGTGAACAGGATGTGTTGGTCACCCTACAAAAATAAAAACAGAGAAGGGAGGAGGGAGGGAGGGAAGAAGGAAGGAAATTCCCACTTTACAAATGAGAAAACCAAGCCTCAGAGAGTTTATTGAACTTGTCCAAGACCTCACCATTAGCAAATAGCAGAGCAAGCGTTTAATACTAGTCTTCATCACCAAGCAATATGGAAGCTGTAGAAGTTAGCAGGTTCATTAACACCTTGCTGTGTGACATTGGCCAATCTGGCCTCAGTTTCCCCACCTGTGACATGAGCATCTTGGACAGTGCTCAGGAGTTAGATGATGGAGTGAAGGCCTGTCCCCCTCCAGCCTTAGGGAGCTCCATTAATCACCGATGAGAGGCGTGTGCCTGAGAATGCTTCCAGACGCATCAGCAACTCTGAGCTAACCCTGAGCACCAGTTGCACTTTGCCATTTTCAGCATTGCTCTTGCGTGGTGAGAGGCAGAGAGGGGCCGCTTTAGGCGGCATGAACGCAGAGCCCGGCTGACAGCACTCACATCTCCCTCTCTCCCTTGAAAGGTCACTGTAATGAGCTTGGTTTGAGCCATTTATCTTGCAGACTCCCCATTTTGTCAGAGATTTATGCCCGGCCATCAGAACTGATCATGCTGTGGCAATAATTCCCCATCCAAACTCCAAAGCCCATTTTGCACAGGGTCTTTAAGATAATTAAAAGCAACTCTATCATCCTTCCTCCTGAAATACAAAAGCGTTTCCCAAATGAGCCACAGCTCCAGGTCCTTTGCTTGGAATTCTCTGCATGCACCTCTCCTCCTCTGCTGTCCCAGTCTTGCCCACACCCAGCTCTGCAGGAAGCCTCACCTGCCTTCCGTGCCACCCAGCTCCTCTTGCCTGGAAACTCCCTGAGCACATATAGTCTGTACCACTGATTCGGCCTTCCTTGTACATTGCCCCATCCCCTAACCATCCCAGCTTTTGGGAGCTGGGTCCAGGCAGGAGTCCTGATCCTGGGAAGATCATAGGCCAGCTGACACCTTTCCAAGACCACCTGCATCCAAGTCTGCACCTTGTTTGTAGCCCTGGGAGGAACCCAGGTCTCGGCTGAAGGTGTGAAATGGCCTGCGATTCCTTTCTCTTCCACCTTCTGTACTCATGTTGCCCAGGGACCCAACCCCCAGCCCCAGCCCTGCTCAGGAATTCTGGTGGAGCTAACAGTGATTATGGCCCACCTCCACTCCACCTCGTGTCATCACAAAACAGTAGGGGCAGACTGTCCATCAGGTCCCCGGACTGGCCCTTGTTGGTAGCCAGAACCCCAGGCTAACTCCCAGCCAATGTCCCAGGATTCCAGGAACTCCAGGAAGAACAAAGTCCCCTCCAGTATGACTCGTGTGTGTAATAGCATCTTTCTGAGTGTTCTCCCATAATGCCAGCTTCTCCAAATCAAGCTCTTACTTCCAATACAGGTTTTGCAAAGTAGATCTATGCTTTAATCCCATTTCTGAAAACAGAATCCTATTTTCTAAACAGTTCCCAGAGTCAGTGAAGATCTACTCTCTTCTGCTTTCTAGGAAATCATTACTGGGCAGCGGTTTCTAGTAAGTTTACTTTTTTGTTTGTTTGTTTGATTTCTCCCAAGCTACAGTTCTCCTCCAGGCTAATAGTTCAAATGAATCTGAATGTTTATTTTCAAAAACCTGTGGGAAATCTTTACAAATTTTATTTTAGGTAAAGAATTCTTCAGTGTAAAAAGAGCTGGTTCTGAATGATGCATGTGCTTTGTATCGGTGAACGCATTCTTAGCATTAACTTTCCTAGTTGGTCGGGACTCAAAGATATAAAAAAAAAAAGTTTCTACCCTTAATGAATATGTCATGTAATTGGGCAGATAAGTTACTTACATAATTACATTATTTTTCAAACATGGAAAATGCAGGGTGGAGCTTCATAGAGGGTGCTTTGGGAACTGCGAGGAGAAGAAGATGACAACTGACTAGGGTACTCAGCAAAAGACTTATGGTAATGTGTCATTTGAGAAAGGCTTTAAAGTATAAACCAGGTTTGGCCACGCAGAGTCGGAGGGAAGGATATTCCAGGGAAGGAAACAGCATAAGCGAAGTCAAGGAAGTGGAAGAGCATGGAAGCGTGGGTAGTCCAACCTGGCTTAAGCAGAAGGTACAAAAGAGAAAATTAAAACTGGGGAGGCGGGTTGGGAATGAATGAGGAAAGCGCACATTATTCAGTACCCTGTGTGTGTGTGTGTGTGTGTGTGTGTGTGTGTGTGTGTACACGCGCATGAGGCTTTGTGGTCTAGTCACCTAAACCACTAGATCTTAAGGCCCTGGAGGGTCAGGGACTATATCCATCCTAATCGGTCTTCCTCCCAATGCCTAGCGCAGTGCCTGACACAGAGGAGAGGCTGTAATTAATGTTTGTGGAATTATGCTTACTGCATTCAAAAGGCAATGGGCGGGGCTTCCCTGGTGGCACAGTGGTTGAGAGTCTGCCTGCCGATGCAGGGGACACGGGTTCGTGCCCCGGTCCGGGAAGATCCCACATGCCGCGGAGCAGCTGGGCCCGTGAGCCATGGCCGCTGAGCCTGCGCGTCCGGAGCCTGTGCTCCGCAACGGGAGAGGCCACAACAGTGAGAGGCCCGCGTACTGCAAAAAAAAACAAAAACAAAAAAAGACAATGGGCAATCATGGCAGTTTTTTGAGGATTGAGGGTGATAGGACTTTTCTTAAAATTAATTTTTATTGGAGTATGGTTGCTTTACGATGTTGTGTTAGCCTCCACTGCACAACAAAATGAATCAGCCACACACACACAGATATCCCCTTCCTTTTGGACTTCCGTCCCATTTAGGTTACCACAGCACATTAGGTAGAGTTCCCTGTGCTATACAGTATGTTCCCCTCAGTTGTCTATAGTATATGTACTATCAATAATGTATATGTGTCAGTCCCTGTCTCCCAGTTCCTCCCACCCCACCCCTTTCCCTCTTGGTATCCATACATTTGTTCTCTACGTCTGTGTCTCTATTTCTGCCTTGTGAATAGGATCACCTATACCATTTTTCTAGATTCCACATATATGCGTTATTATACAATATTTGCTTTTCTCTTTCTGACTTACTTCATTCTGTATGACACTCTCTGGGTCCATCCACGTCTCTACAAATGACTCAATTTCATTCCTTTTTATGGTTGAGTAATATTCCATTGTATATATACATGAAGATGTACATGTATATATAAAGAAGATGTACCACATCTTCTTTATCCATTCCTCTGTTGATGGACATTTAGGTTGCTTCCATGTTCTGGGTATTGTAAATAGTGCCTCTGTGAACATTGGGGAGCATGTGTTTTTGTGAATTATGGTTTTCTCTGGGTATATGCCCAGTAGTGGGATTGCTGGGTCATATGGTAGTTCTATTTTTAGTTTTTTTAAGGAACCTCTGTACTGTTTTCCATAGTGGCTGTATCAATTTACATTCCCACCAGCAGTGCAGGAGGGTTCCCTTTTCTCCACACCCTCTCCAGCATTTATTATTTGTAGATTTATTGATGATGGCCATTCTGACCGGTGTGAGGTGATACCTCGCTGTAGTTTTGATTTGCATTTCTCCAATAATTAGTGATGTGATCATCTTTTCATGTGTTTGTTGGCCATCTGTATGTCTTCTTTGGAGAAATGTCTGTTTAGGTCTTCCACCTATTTTTTGATTGGGTTGTTTGTTTTTTTGATATTGAGCTGTATGAACTGCTTGTATATTTTGGAGATTAATCCTTTGTCAGTTGCTTCATTTGCAAATATTTTCTCCCATTCTGAGGGTTGTCTTTTTGTCTTGTTTATGGTTTCCTTTGCTGTGCAAAAGCATTTAAGTTTCATTAGGTCTCATTTGTTTATTTTTTATTTTATTTCCATTACTCTAGGAGGTGGGTCAAAAAAGATGTTGCTGTGATTTATGTCAAAGAGTGGCCTGCCTATGTTTTCCTCTAAGAGTTTGAAAGTGTCTGGCCTTACATTTAGGTCTTTAATCCATTTTGAGCTTATTTTTGTGTATGGTGTTAGAGAGTGTTCTACTTTCATTCTTTTACGTGTAGCTGTCCAGTTTTCCCAGCACCACTTATTGAAGAGGCTGTCATTTCTCCATTGTATATTTTTGCCTCCTTTGTCATAGATTAGGTGACCCTAGGTATGTGAGTTTATCTCTGGGCTTTCTATCCTGTTCCATTGATCTATTTTTGTGCTTTTGTGCCAGTACCATACTGTCTTGATGACTGTTGCTTTGTAGTATAGTCTGAGAGGGTGATAGGACTTGGAAATGGATTTTGGAGCAAAGGGCGGGAAGAAGTTGCAATGGCTTCAAGATTTTAAGCCTCAAGGACTGAGAGGAAAAAGGTGCCATTAACAGAAGGGTGAAAGTCAAGAGGAGAAGCAAGTTTGGAATTGAGGGCTCTGCAGAAGAGGTAGTGTCTGTGAGAGCTGAGGCTTGGGCCTCATTGAAATACCAAGAGGATGGTACCCAGCATGTAGTGGGGAAAGCAAAGCTGAAAGTTGATTTTGGTGCTTCAGAGGTCACTGATGACTGCACTAGATTTCTGTATCCGTTGGGGCTCTTTCTGCTGCAAGTAACATAAACCCCAGTAGACCGGCTTATGCAAAAAGGCTCAGTTAACTGAAGGGGTCAGCAGATAGGGACGCCATCAGGAGTGACATGATTCAAGGATGCATGTCATGTCACCAGAATCAGATTATTCATCCCTCCATCCTTCAGCTCCATCTCCTCTACGTTGGCTCCATTCCCTTGTGGTGATGAGTAGTTGTAAGTAGCTCAGGGCCTTCACTCTCTCAGGCTTAAATACAACATCAGAGAGGAAGCATATGCCCCTCAGCACCCCCAGAAAAAGTCTACGTGCCCGTCCCCAAGCAAATCTCTAATTGACATAGGCGGAGGGCATATCCTTCACCCTTGAGTTACATGTGCAGCCCGGGCAAATCTCATAGGTTGAGAGGAGGAAAGGAAGTGATTCTCTAGGGGGAGAATTGGGGTATGATGGAGAGAATGGGGAAGGAGGGAGAGCCAGTGCTATGGAGAGCGGCAAAAACAATAGACGTTCATTACAGCGACCTTTGGAGAAAGCATTTCAGCAGAGTGGCGAGAGGAAAACCAGCTTTGAAACAGTTAAGAACTGAGTGTCACAAATGAACCTATCTATGAAACAGAAACAGAATCACGGACATAGAGAACAGACTGGTGGCTGCCCAAGGGGCGGGGGTTGGGGGAGGGATGGAGTGGGAAGTTGGGGTTAGCAGATGTGAGCGTTTATGTAGAGAATGGATAAACAACGAGGTCCTATTGTATAGCACAGAGAACTATATTAATATCCTATGATAAACCATAATGGAAGAGAATATTAAAGAAAAGAATGCATATATAGATGTGTAACTGAATCACTTTGCTGTACAGCAGAACTTTGTAGATCAACTATACTTCAATTTTTAAAAACTGACTTAAAAAAAGAATTGAGTGTGAGGTTAAGATCCAATAGATGTTCATTTGAGAAGCAGAAAAATGGGCTAGCGATGGAGGAGAAATGGGGAAATGTCACCTTGGATATGGATAAGTCTGATCATGTTTGTAGAAGAAAGACCCCAACGTGGAGAGGAAGACATCGAAGGTGTGAGAGCTGCCAGGACCGCAACGGAAGGAGTTCTGCTCCCAGGAAAAGGCAGGACGGGATGGGAGGGAGAGCAGGGAAGACAGGGGCCCATTCATGCTTCTGAGCAGGGGGTCAGGGGTGGAATACAGAAGAACACAGGCAAGCTTATGGTGAGCGATGGGCGTTCCTAACACAGGGCACACCTATGAGAGCCAACATCTCCTGGAACAGAAGCCTTTGCGCAGCTGCTGAGCCTCACTTCTCAGATTACTGGTCTTGTCACTGAACATTCACTCAAGCTGTTTCCTGTGAAACATATGGCACTGCTGCTCCCACTTCAGGGAAATATCCCCACTTGATTTCATCTCCGATGCCCTTGACATCCGACAGGCAGAGGTGAGGGCAGAGCACTGGCCACTCGTATGCTACCTGCCGCACCCGGTGTTTGGTTTGGTGCTAACCTTTTGGGTTAAGTTAAGGCAGCCACAGCAGATCACATGAAGCATTATAATTACGGTAGCTCATGCCCTCTGGAAGTGTCTGTTCCCAGGATACAGAAAAGGACGACACGAGCCTATAGGCATTCTTGTTGACAGATCACCCATGACTGCTTGATAAATATTTATCTTCTCATGGCCATGAACCAGACAGCTCAGAAAATCATGGGTCCCTCTTTAGCTTCTCAAAATCTCATCAGAGCAAGACATCTGGATGTCATGGAAAAATTCAAGTGTTTCTGTAGTCAGTCTGGCCTGGGTTTGAATGCTGGCTGCCATGGCTGTGTATCCTTGGGCAAGCTACTTCAGCTCTCCGGATGTACTGGGTGCCACTTGTGTGCCACCCCATACCATTTGGCCCCAGATGTCCTTGTTCTCTGTCGTTTTTTTTTTTTGCTTCTCTATTAGAAGGACCTGCCAACCACTTAGCCCAATGGTGTGGTCGCCATCACCATCTCCTGATTTCCAAATACCACAGATTGACTGATGCTCCCCTGGGACCGAGAGTTGGACTTTGTCGGAGTCTTTATTGTACCTGACATGGAGGAGGCCACAGACATACAGCTTCCAGGTCCAACTTAATTGGACCCACAGAGGCTCTAGCCTCCCACTGGCTGCCTAGAGAGGCTGGATAACATAATGAGGGAGGATGGAGGAGTTAACACCCCATGGGGTCGGCTTTGAGCAATAGGAGACAGGAGACCAAAAGAAGCCAGACAGTAAACCGCCTGCTGTCCTGCCCACGTGCAGAGGTCATATACAGCTTCTCCGGGACCCCTTGTGTGGTGGAGCAAGCAGCTGTGCTTCCTTGTGATGTGTTGGCAGCTCGGTTATGTACCACCTTGGACCTGCCTCCTTTCCTACCCTCCCCACTTCCCTTCCCCCTCATCCATGCTTCCCTGGGCTTGTGCTTCCCACTCAGTACAGTGTTAGCAAGAAAGTTTGCCTCGGGCTCTGTTTTCTAGGAAACCCAATCCCATCTCTGAGCTTTAGTTTCCTTTTTTTATAAAATCAAGCTAATGATATCTGTCTCGCGGGGTTGTTGGCAGGATTAAATGACATCATGCGTATTGAACACCAAGCCTGGAGAGGCACATTGCAGGTACTCAGTAAGTATGAAAAGTACCATTATCGGCAGTTACAACATGATGATGAGAATTGCCATTTTTGGGGGTGTCTGATCTCTGCCTAACATTTAATCATTTTATTTATATCACTGTTGGCACCAAGAACATCTTAAGCGTGGGGAAGAAAACTAAGTGTGATTTTTATGACAAATATGAAGAGGAATCTACATGAAGCTTATTTGGGAATCTTGTCTAATGATTAAGAAGGAAGGAGATACTGTTTTAGATTTGTTATATAGATAGAATTTGGTAGTTTAGGCTGATGGTATTAATGTCCTAGAATTCAGTTTATCATAGAAAGAGATTCAGGAGAATCACACTGGGTTAAAAGGGAAATATTTTCCCCTTTTGATGCCGTAATAAACAAAACAGCAGAAGTTAAGAAAGAAGAAAAGTCCCTTGGTGAAGAATTTAATTTAAAAACAAAGGTGTTTCTGCACAGCAAGAAACAATCAACAAAATGAAAAGGCAACCTACGAAATGGGATAAAATGTTTGTAAATCATATATCTGATGCAAGCTTAACACCCTAAGTATATAAGAAACTCATACAAATCAATAGCAAAAAAGCACAAATGGTCTAACTGAAAAATGGGCAAAGGACGCCTGAATTGACTTTTTCCAAAGACGACATCCAAATCACCAACAGGTACATGAAAAAGTGCTCAACATTACTCATAATCAGGCAAAGGTAAATCAAAACCACGAAGAGATATCACCTCACGCCTGTTAGAATGGCTATTGTCAAAAAGACAAGCGATAACAAACATGGAGGAGGATGTTGAGAAAAGAGAATCCTTGTGCACTGTTGGTGGGAATGTAAACTGGTGCAGCCACTATGGAAAACAGTATGGAGGTGCCTCAAAAAAATTAAGAATAGAACTACCATACGATCCAGCAGTGCTCCTTTAGGCATAGATCCAAAGAAAATGAAATGGATATGTTTAAGAGCTATCTGCACTCCCGTGTTTATTGCAGCATTATCCACAATAGCCAAGACATGGAAGAAATGGAAGTGTCCATAGATGGATGAATGGATGAAGAAGATGTGATGTGTGTGTGTGTGTGTGTGTGTGTGTGTGTGTGTGGGTGTGTGTGGGTGTAATTCAGCCATAAAAAAGAAGGGAGTCCTGCCATTTGTGACGACATGGATGGACCTTGAGGGCATTATGCTGAGTGAATTAAGTCAGACAGAGAAATACAAGTAGTGTATAATCTCACTTATATGTGGAATATGAAACCATTGAACCCATAGAAACAGAGTAGAATGGTGGTCGCCAGGGGCTGAGGGGTAGGGAAAATGGAGAGATGTTGGTCAAAGGGTACAAACTTTCAGTTATAAGATGAATAAGTTCTGGGGATGTAATGTACAGCATGGCGACTGTAGTTAACAATACTGTACTGTATGTTTTAAAGTTACTATGAGAGTAGAGCTTTAATGTTCTCACCGTAACAGCAGCAGCAGCAAAATGGTAAATATGTGAGGTGAGGGATGTGTTACCATCTTATTGCGGAAAATATTTTGCAATATACATGTGTATCAAATCATCACATTCTATACCTTAAACTCACACAATGTTCTCTGTCAATTATATCTCAATAAAGCTGGAAAAAAAAGAAAACAAAAAAACAAAGGTGTACTTTATTAGTCATAAAATGGGACTTGACATGGGATAGGCACAACCATTTCATCCTTAAGCCATTTTGGTTAAAATATATGTTAAAAGTTGCATTGTTACCTAAGCAGAATAAATTGTGAGAAATGATAATAATAGTTAACATTTTGGGGAAAACTTACTACACGCCAGGAGCTGTGCTGAGCTCTTTATACTATCTCATTTCATCTTTCTAAAACCGTTAAGGTGCCAAGTCGTCTTGGCTCTCCACAAGTCCCCATAAAGAAGCTCAGAAATCTGTGAGAATTGGCAAAAATTGGGGGGTGGGGGTGGGGGGTGCTTTTGCTTCTGATTAAAAAAGTGATAATCTAGACGTACTGCTGAAACGGTAGAGCAATTAGATGTAATTTTAAAATACCGATGAGAGTCTGTAGTTTCTCTGACAGTTGCCTTAAGGCTGCGGTTTCCACTCAGTGATTCCAGGGCCCTGAAGTAGGGACCACTGTCAAGGGATGGGGATGTTAGATGATGTTCTAGCCCTCCTACCTCTGATTTCAGTAGAGAAATATGTCTTCAAGCAGTTAGCATCATGGAATTCCATATAAACGTGCATTGGAACACAGGGTTCCACAGCTTGCAATATTTGAAATGACGGGCATGGCATGGGCTTCTACTGATAAGTATATATGCTAGCTAGCCTGAGAATACGTTAACCCCTGGTCCAGGTAGTGACTGCACTGCACATGCCAAGGGCAAGGCGAAATCATGCAATGAGCTGGATCTGCTTTGGGCAGAGACTGAGGCCAGTGGTCCACCCTAGTATCTGTTCTAGTTCTCTCTAAGGCCCTTGGTTTCTAGCTGGGCACACGATCTCTTGCACACATTAAGACCACATTTCTCAGCCCCCTTTTGTAGACAGGCATGGCCAGATGCCTAGGTCTGGCCAATGGGATGTAAGCAGAAAGGTTCCAGAAACTGTCTTCTTTCCCCACCCTCTTCACCCCACTTCTTGGAACAGTGGAGCACTGACCAAAGCACATCCTAGACCATGAGGACCAGGTTGGTGCCTGGTCCCTGGGGACTTGATGGCCCAGTGTTACCTACCCCTGACTTTGGACAGGAGGGAGCCAGTGTCCGTCCTGTTTCAACACCCGTAAGTGTGGGGTTTCCTTCTTCTTTCAGCCAACTGAATTCTAACTGGTATGCTCATTTGTAGATGAAGCCGAGGTTCCTGATGAAAGTGTTATCCTCTCTCTCTTTGGATGGTAAAGAAAGGCATATTCCTTTTTTCACTCTCCCTCAAACGTCTCCTCAAAGGGCTTTTTTTTGTGTTATGGAAACTCAGCCTCACGCGGGGAACGCATTATAACCTTGCCAACAGGCACTCATTCTGGATGCTAGTGGACCGATAAGCACAGTTGCCAAGACATTGTTGGCGTTTTCTCTTCCCTCAGCTGGGCTTTCTCCGCTTTTTGTGGTTTTGCCCATGGACGTGCTTTTGCACATGCTCGAAGCAGCCTTCACCCCCTCTCTGCTTGACCCATTTCTCCTCATCCTTCTAGATCCTGTCTATGCGTCACCTCCTCAGAGAAGCCTTCCCTAATGCCCTGAAGTGAAACCCCATGTGTTTTCTTCATATCTTTGTTACAGCACTTAGGGAGATAGTACAGCCTTCTGTTTACTTTCAGAGAGGCAGCCTATCACAGTTGATTATCCAGTGGCATTTATGGAGAGCCTGCTGCCCGCCAGGCCATGCGCTAGTTGCTAGATAGGCAGTGATGAACATAACAGATGATCTGTTCCCTGCCGTCATGGAGTTTACAGTCTGGGGGAAAGACAACCAATAAAAATGCAGTTAAAAATTGTGATCAGTTTTCTGAAGGAAAAGAGAGTGGGATTCTGTGAGGAAGAAGAGCCAGCTTGGAGACGGGACATTTGCATCATCTTAACGGAAGAATAATGCAAATTCTCTCAGATGAAGCGGTAGTCATGCTAAGAATCAGCAGTTAAGAGGCCAGGTGGTGGTACCAGGTGGGTTTGGGTGTGCACCCTGGCTGCACCACTTCTTCTTAGCTGCGTGACCTTGGGCCAGTTGTTTAACCTCTCTAAGCCTGATAGGTAATAGCACCTGTCCCATTAAGTCCAATGCACCGTGCCTGGCACACAGCGAGTACACAATAATTGTGGTCTCTTGTTACTTTTGAGTGTCTGTTAGCCATCTAGAACATGGACGCTCTGAGGGCAGATTCTTCTCCTTATTCCTTTTTGCATCGCGGGCAGTGGCTATGTAGTTGACATACCGAAAAATCATGTGAATAATAATAGTTAACGTTTACTGGACTCTCCTACATGCCAAGCCCTGTTCTTAGCACTTCATGGGCATTAACTCATTCAACATTCATAACAATTCTATGAGGCTGATGCCACTGTCACCCCTAGATTACTGATGAAGAAACTGAGACCCAGAGAGATCACATAATTTGCTCAGGGTCACATGAGTGGCACATGGGGGAACTAAGGTTCAATCCCAAGCAGCCTGGCTCCAGAACCGCTACATCGGGTTGATTCTGCAATGGATGAAAGAAATCCATCCATCATTTCAAAGAAATGCAGCCTCCCTTGGCCCATGTCCTTATTAGGGTGGAGACTCTCAAAAGATATACTAATTTGGGAAATGCATTCCCCCCCAAAGTATATAATACTCACTTCTACATTCTCTCATTAACTGTGGTAAATGAAGAAGTGAAACAAATGGAATTAAATTCTTCACCTGTTGGTTGGCTGTCAGTAATGGGACTCTGCTGGGGGCTTTGGGTGACATGGCATGTGTGTCTGAGCAGAAGCAAGACATCTCTCCCCAAGCTCATATGCCCGCATCTCCCCCCCCCCACCTCTTTCCAGTCTGTGGGCTCCACACCCCATGCTCTGTGGTTCCTCTTGGCCTCTGGTGAATTCTGCTGTCTTCTTCCCACTTTCTCTCTTATTAAAACACCTTCACCCGAAGGCATCTGCGAGATGAGAAGTGTGCCTGCCAACTCACTCTAGGAAGCCAAAATGCTTAAATTGCTTCTTTTATTTTCAAAAAAGTATATGCTGTTTAGAATGGAGAATGGCCTTACCTTGTCCTTGTGGGCCTGCTGTTCTGGGATATTTTGTTAGACATGACGGGAGAAGATAATGCTTTACGTGCCCACAGCTCCTCTTGTTACAGAAATTGTAATAAACTGCTGAGAGTGCAGACAGCACTGCTGTTCTCTTGATTAATGTTTTCTGAGGTGTGGGGATACATCTGCCTTTAGCTGCCTCTCCCAATTACCCAATTATGTAAGGGGAGAAATTGTTGGAGACAAACGATTGGCAACCCCCAATGGCACTGTCAAATGGGGACGTGATCTCCAGGCACCCCGTTCAGCAGCTGATCTGTGTGCTCTTTGTGTGACTCAAAGCTGATCCTGAACTGAGAAAATAACTAAGGGGACAGATAGGGAACATTGGGTAAGCACTGGGGAGAAGTATGGAAGGAAGAGAAGGCTAGGGCTAGAATGACCAAGACCATTTCACTAGAGAATTTCACCACCCAAAACATTAATAAGTATTAATTGAGATCCTACAATGTGTTTAGCTCTGGGTTAGGTTTTGGACATAGGACAGTATATTAGAATCCAAAGAGCTGCTTTGAATGTCCCGTTCCAACCATTGACTGAAGACAGTGGGATTGTCTGAGACTCAGTTATTTAATCTGTGAAATGGAATAATAACATTTCTCATAGTGCATCTTAGCCAGTATGTGTGGTTCCAAGTAGTAATAACCCATTTATGTCAGCTTCATTAAGTCAAAAACTGTTGTAAGGATACAGTGGTATGTGTCTCAAGGAACACAGGGCAGGAAGTACTGCTAGTCTCACGGGGTTTGGAATCAGGAACTGAGACACTATTAGGAATGGAGTTTGCTAGTCTTTCTCAATCTCTCCATTTCTCTCTCTGTCTCTCCATCTCTCTCTCACCTTCTCTCTCTCTCTCTCTCTCTCTCTCTCTCTCTCTCTCTCTCTCTGCTTTTCTCCATGTATTTGCTTAATTCATATCTCTCTTTCTTTGTCTCTGTCTCTGTCTCTGTCTCTCTCTCTCCTTCTCTTTATACACAGCAGAAAATAGATACTCCGACATGGTACTCTGGGCCTCTGGGGTCTATGTCATCACAAGTCCAACAGTCACTGAAATTTTTGAGTCCAAATTACAAATAACAAAGAAAGAGGATCTGGTTGGCCCAGGTTTGGTCAGGGCATTGGACAAACCGTGTAGCCTACTGTCCCGTCAATGTGGCCATGAAGTCAGCAGCTGTGAGAAGGGAGTGTGGGCAGACTTTCTAAGAAGAGGTGTCAGGACAGAGAGTGATGGAAGACAGCTCTGCACGCTGGGCCACTGTAACGAGTAAACCGGACGATGGAAAATTCCTCAGCAGAGCCTATGAGAGCTCAGCGTTCAGTGCTTGCTAGCAAAACCTACTGCAAAAGATGCTTAAACTTCATTGTGAGGGACAAGGCCAGTGCACACCTAGGGTATCAGCATAGTGTCCTGCACTAAGTAGATGGTGTTTTGCATGGACTCCGTCTTATACTCAAGTCTCCAGTGTGTCGGGTTGATCATTGATGATCAATACATGCTTGTTGAGTTGAACCAAATGAGAAGGCTAACATTAAACAGGACCCTATGATGAAATGAAAGACAGTGTGGAATGAAACTCTAAATCTTAGGGCACACTTTGAAGATACCGTGGTCATTCAGGGGTACGAGGAAGTGGCCAGTCAGCTGCAGCAGGTGGCCGAGCGTTTATGGAAGAGGCAGATCTCCATGTTGCCTTGGAGATATACAACCTGGGGAGGCATCCAGAAGAAAGAAAATAATTCAAGACAAAGAAACAGTACGAATGAGGACTTTGAGCAGTGCTGGGATGAGCCTGGTGTGCTCACAGGAGGCAGGGATGGCAGGAGGGGCCGAGGGAAAGAATGAGTGACAGGTCACAGTGGGAAGCAAAGTGGGACAAAAACGGTTATGTTCAGAGACCACTGAGAGGCAGGCCGAGATGATCAGATGGGAGGAGCAAGGGGCTCCTTGAAGGCACCTGGCAAGTGAAGCTGCCAGCCCCTGCCTTCCCCCAACTCTGCTTAGCTGCAGGGGCTAATCCTGCCCAGTCCCTGTGTCAAAGGAGACCAGAGCCTAAGAAGCCCCACTCCCATCAGGAGGAGGGGGCTGCGGACAGTCCCAGTATCCCCGGGCCCGCTGAGCCTTAGACCTCATCACGTCAGCCTTTCTGTGGCCTCTGCTTCTGGGGTTCCCCATCCCCATTGCCCTGATTCCTAGCCTGTTGGGTCGAGAACCTGATTCCCTGCTCATCTAAGGCAGCCCCCTCTCCGAAAGATCAAATCTTAGCTCCATGTACCCAACTCTCGGTGGGAGCTGACTACATCCTAGATAGAACCTAAAACCAAGAGAGCATCTTCCATCTGATTGGAGAGACCCTACCCCAGAGATCAGACACCCCTGAACATCCATCAGGCCAGTGGTCCCCCAGCTTAGGCATATCTCATGGACTCTGCAATTTAGAAGGGCCTGCTGGTCAGGCAGTCACTCTATCCACAGCCCCACTCAGTGCCAAATGACCTTCCCGTCCCCAGCAGCCTCCCCGTTAAGATACAAACAAGCCAAGGCCACGGAGCTGATTACAGATTTGTTTTCATCTAAATGATGCAAAATTCTAGAGAAATATAGAGTGTCCTGTGAGACACTTCCATTCCAGCAGTCCCATAGGAGAGGGTGAATGAAACCAGTAGTCTCAGGAGGGATTGGGCAGTGTACTGTTTTGCCAACAGCATGATCTAATATACTCCCAGGTATTTATAGAACATGCGGTGAGAGGGCAGCTTTTGTGCCTCCTCCTTGAACCTATTTAAATACTAACAGGTTTCACACAAGTGGAGAAGGACACATATTCAACCTCAGAACAGATGGATTTCCATCATGGCAGTACCTCCACTAGGTTGCCCAGAATGTTAAGGGGGAAATATTTGATCAGCATGGATGGGAGGACCCAAGTTTACTGGGTGAACTTCGCAGGGCACCACAGGTCTCCTGGTTGGGAAGGCATCCCAGACACCTGGCAAGGGAGCAGATGTCAGCCAAGTGTCAGCCTCTTTTAAGAGCATCAGCCCACGTTCACCATCTCAGACCTGTCCTGGATCATTTCCCCCTTTGTCTGATGGCAGACCAGCTTCTTTCCCTGCCCCAGCAGGGTGGGGACTGGCTCCAGGACATGTCACTGACAACCACCTTTCTCCCATTTGCCATCACAGGTGATGAATGGTTGGCTGAATCCTGTATTTACAATCTCAAACCCCACATGCGAATGCCACCCTCTCCAGTGCCCTACTTTACATATCTATCCTCCCACATCACTCTGCTGAAGTACATGCACTGAACACTCCTTATCTGTGTCAGCACACGGTCTCTGAAGCCAGGAGCAGAGGATGAGCTGTGATGCAGGAGAGAACATCGCACGGGTTGATGGGTAACTGTAGCCTCCGATGAATGAGAATTTTCTACGTGTCCAATATCAGAACTTCCAGTGCAATGTGGAATCAGTCATGGCTGCCTTGGGTCTGAACCAGGACTGGTCTGAGTGTCTGTTAGGAACAGCGTTTTCTGAATGCCCTGGTCGGTGGTGTAGTAGAAAGAGCAGGGCCTTTAGAGTCAGCCCTGAATGAGTTCCAGTCCCAAGCTGTACCACTTAATTGTTAGGAAAACATTTACCTTCCAGAATTCTTGGTTTCCCCTCTCAAAGAGAGGAGCGCTAATAGTTACCTCCTGGTGCAAAACACTGTCTTTAAGTAGATAGCTCAAGCAAGTTGCCTGGTGCGTGGTATTAGTGCTTAATATATGTAACTGTTTTTCTCCCCATGAGAAACATCTGTGTCCAGTGATGGGACTCTAAGCCTGTGCACATTTGGGGTGATTCCTCTTTCTGAAGTTCTCTATCCAACCCAAGATTCTCTAACCAGTTGAAGAACTCAAGATGTCTGCAGCCAGCTCACAGGAGAAGAACATTCTGTAGACATGGCCACTTGCCTTCTACTTCATGTGCGTTTCTGCCTGCAGGGACATTGTTCTAATGAAGTTCCGTGACCCAGAGAGGATGCAATGGCACAGCCCCTAGAATGCTTTGGGAGGAACGCACCACGGGAAGTGAGCCTGGAAGGGTAGTGCGGCTTTTGCATCTGACGGCATCTGTGCCGAGGCCTTCCCGAAAGCTGTGGAATGTTCTTCAGGTGGTTCTAATTCATCACGGGGAACCACGCCCCAGGTCCCCAAAGCACCACTCACCCATCCCAACGAGACGGCATGCGGAAAAGGCCGAATGTGGTGGTCCTTATGGTGTTTCCTAGGACCCCTAAACCTACTCCTGTGACTTCTCCAGGTTAGAACAGCAGTTCTCAACTCAGGCTGCACGGTCAGCAGATTTAGAAAACGCTGATGCCCTAGCTCTACCTCAGAACATTTGAATCAGAGTCTCTGGGGATGGATCCCAGGGATCTATATTTTAAAGCTCCCCAGATGATTCTAAAGCGCAGGCAGGATGGAAAACCACAGCTTGACACCAGTGCCTCTTAAATTGTGATGTGCATACAGATCACTTGGGGATCTTGTTAAATTGCAGATCCTGCTTTGGTAGGTCTGGGGTGAGGCCTGAGACTCTGTACTTCTAGCGATGCTGATCTGGGAGCACACTTGGGTAGCAAGCTCTGCAGCCTTCCCCATCATCATAGCCCTAATTATTGGAACTCTAGCCGCAGATTCAGCCCTGCACTTCTTTCTCGGGACCAGCCCTGAGCAGGAGAAACCTACCTCGCTCAAGCCCCGCTCCTGAGCTCAGGGTCCAGCCCCTTGAGTCTCACCCATCAGCAGCAGGTGTTTTGGAAGTTGGAATCTCACCTCATGTTCAACCCCCGGTTATAAAATTCAACTCTATTCCCAGATGCCATCATTTACCCGATCTGGTACCCATAGAACACTGTGGCATAGAATTGTAATAGCTGGGAAACAAATATAAACCTCCTGCGGGTTTAAATAAACTGGGAAAATCTGGGCAAAGCAAATTTGAAATTTGCATAACTTTCTTTACCGTAGGATTTATCAGACCCTTCAATATGCACACGTGTTCTGAAATCTAAAGCAAATAGCGCTTCTCAAATTTATTTTACTACAAAATACTTTGTTTGGGAGACACTTAATAACATTTCGTAGACCTGGAGAGCCATAAAACCCATTTTGGAAAATGCTACTTTAAAATTTTTTCTACAGACTCGAGACAAGTATAGGGATAGATTAGTATGGAGATGGCTAGTTGGAATTTTCTACGAGCATGCAAGAAAGGAGAGCCCGCCATGGACCATCATAAATTGTTCATGTGTCTGCAACCATGAGAGGAAGACAGGGCCTGAGAAAAAGATGGTCAAAGGTGCTAATTTTCTGTGATTTTGGGAAATAAGGGGGATAATTTTTATGGCTCCTGGAAAGGAATAAATTGTTGCTGCCGTGTCTATGGCACTGAGGAGAAAGGTTGAAGCTAAAATATTCTTGCAAAGTCCAAGGCCTCTCGGGAGATGGGCCAAGGGAAGGGATACTGCTCTGTTGAGGACATAATTTTCTCTTTTCCTATTTGTTATTTCTGAAATAGAAAAGATTCCTGGACTTGTGGTGGGGACAATGCAAGCAGGGCAGCCTGCTGTACATGGGCAGACATCCTGTGTAGAATACGGCAGGATGCTTGCTGTGATGTTTGTTTCTTCATATGGATTTGACGTTAAACTGCTGGAAATTAATGAATTTGGGGAAAATGCGGCATCTTAACAGCTCTGGCTGAATTTCTGCACTTACATTCTGCTCCTTGAAGAATTAGGGTCTTAATTTTTTTCCCCAAAACATGGGCTCCTAGGGAATTCTGTCCAGTAGTTGGGAACCTGTTACCCACAGATAGAAAGCCCAGAGGGTGGTTATCTTGTGTTGACTGTCGAAGCCCTGCTTACTCCCTAGACTGGGGCTGGACGATGCTGGTACCTGCCCCAGCCCAGCACGGATGTTCCCGTCTGGGCCCAGCCACACCTGCTGGACACAGAGCCGTGAAGTCAGGTTACCGGCACATCACCCCTGCCCGCTACGTTGCTGAAGTGGACTTTCCACTTTGGAATTTTGATACCTACTTTAGAACAGAGACAACTTCAGAATTAGGAGCCTCTGGTGTTAGGTAAATGGGAAGGTGTACATTTCAGGAGGCGCCAAGTTTACTTTAGTGTCAACTGGATTCCATGCTGTTATGCTGGATTTATTTTCCTTCCAGGTGCTGCGTGGGTTAAGGCTTACTTGCACTCAGTAGAAACAACTCTGGGTAATTGAAGGGAAGGGGATTTATTGCGCGGTCTTAGGTGGCTTACACAATAATTGGTAGGGCTGAAGGAATAGGATAGCCTCTCAGCAACGATTCCCAGCCCTCAGAATCAGACCTCCTGCTGCAGTAGATCTTTCCTGCCTCTCCCCCCCAAAACTCAGATTCCAACTTAGGTCTTGTACAAGTGCATCTGATTGAGAGAACCTGGATCACAGTCAGATCGCTAGGCACAAAAGAGTCTGGGAAATGTCATGTTTAACTTTCATGGTTTCTGCAGTACCGAAAGACACACAGAAGGGAAGTCAGAACAGTTGCTGAGTGAGCAAATCTCCTGTACCCATCACTGGAGTGAGAGCGTAGTCACAATATCATTATCATTAAACGATTGATGAGACCGATTATAACCACGAGGCAAACATCCTACTACTGATTGGAAATGCAATACCGCTGATGGGAGCAAAGCTTCCAAGACAGTTTCGCAAAGTCCCGGGAACCAGGTCAATATCGCTACACCTCTGTTTACCAATATCACGGCATTGTTACACCGTCAAAATGCTGCCTCATTAGAATTCTGGAATTTCGCGGGACTCTGGGGATGAGCCTGTTCCGACCTCTCATTTCGTAGAGCTTATCACGCAGTTTGCTAAGGCTTCATTTTCAGACCTGTCTTCCCAGCTAAAATGGGGGTTTGTGGGAACTGTGTCTTAGTCATCTTTTGATCCCCAGTGCTGAGCTTGGTTCCAGGTGCATGGTGGGTGCTACTAATCAAAGAAGGGAGGAAGAGGGGGGAAATGAAAGAAAGAAGCTGAGACCCATATCAGAGAATTCACCTGTCTGGGGACTGGCCCATTGCCTTTGGGAAGGAGCCAGGTAAAAGCCCAGACACCTTGTCTCTGTTTGGCATCTTCCCTCCCCAAGGTGGGAGGTCAGGGTCAGGAGAAATAGCCACAGTGATGAGGCTGCTGAAGGGATGTCTCTTTTCCGGAGTCTTCTGTGGCTACCACTGCTGCCACAGTCCCAGAAGTATGCCAGGTTAGGAGGGAGTGAGGCTAGGAAGAGGCATGAGTGAGCCAGAGGGAGGCATTTACTGTGAAAAAGAGAGCCTCGCTTTTGCCCCTAAAAGATGCAGAGACTGAAGTACAGAACCAGCAGCTCTGGAATCCAGAGAGAAGAGGAAAAGCGGAAGCAGATCAGAGGAGCAAAAGAGAGGGCTTGGTGCTGGTGGCACCCCTGCGAAGGGCTGTCACTCTCAGCTGGATCATTTCTGGGTTTGTTGAAGCCTGATGCGTGAAGGAGGCACCTAAATGTAAAGAGCCAGTGCCTGGGACCAGGAACCAGGAGGCCGTGAGCCCATCTCCCTGTCTCTCCAGCTTGCTTTGTATCACCTCCTGTGGTCTGTAGCCCAGCCTGGTTAAAGGGGGAGATGTGCTCACAGGGGGAAATTTGTAGCCTTCTGCATGGGAGTCTGCTGTGGCTCACAGCACAGCCCACAAGACAGTTAAAGGGCTCCAGGGGCAGCTCACCCCCTAGATTCCTCCCTCCACAACCTTCTCCGACATCTTATGGGCTGCCTTACACCTCACTGGGTATGGATAAAACTATTAGTGAATCTTTATTGTGCTTTGGTAAGGAAATTGTATGGAAATTGATGAAGCATTGCTGTTCTGAGGTTAAGTACTTTTCACTAGGCTGATGAATAACCTAATAGGGATTTTTTTTTTTTTTTTTTACCTGTCATAAGTCAAAATAATACAGTTAGTATTTAGGCTGTCATTTGGGGGATGGTCATGGCCGCCTTCCTCCCCAGGCTTGACTGGTTGGTGAGCACACTCTGGCTCCGTTCCCCTCCTGTGCTTGCAGAATGCACATGGATATTATTACTGTGTGGTTAGGGTGGTGTGCAGAGGAAAGAAACTAGCTTTGCTGATGTCTACTATGTGCTGAGTACCATGTGTTACCTACGTTAACTTTTTAAAATGCATAATACCCTGGGGGAAAAGGAGTTTCCATGCTCATGTGATCAATGATTAGACTCCCAGAAATTAAGGTAGGGTACTCTCCCCTCCGCCATAAAGGATTACACCATTTACTCATTCAACCACCTGTGAACACTGCCTTGTACAGTTGTACAGGTTGTGCACTGCACAATTCTAAAGGGCTCAACTCTTGTAGACGATGCTGAAATTTGAGGTTTACACCTGCACAGTTGTATGAAATATCTTAAGTGCTGGGAGCAGGGAAGCGGGAAGATACAACCTTATATAATAGCATGAAGATATCTGTATGTGAAGTGTATATTATAGAATATCATTATGATTGAATTTTGAGCACAAGTTTCAGGGTTTGAAATTTAAGTGAGACAGTCAGGGACTTCCCTGGTGGTGCAGTGGTTAAGAATTCACCTGCCAGTGCAGGGGACATGGGTTCGATCCCTGGTCCAGGAAGATCCCACATGCCGCAGAGCAACTAAGCCTGTGCGCCACAACTACTGAGCCTGCGCTCTAGAGCCCGCGAGCCACAAGTACCGAAGCCGGTGTGCCTAGAGCCCGTGCTCCGCAATGAGAAGCCGGCACGCTACAACAAAGAGTAGGCCCCGCTCGATGCAACTAGAGAAAGCCCGTGCGCAGCAAGCAGTAAATAAATAAATAAGACAGCCATCTTATGTGTCTGATGCTGGGTCTCCCAGGCCCTCTTGTAGAGGAGAGACTTAGACTTTCTCCAGAGGTAAGGCACAGAATCACATCTCCAGCCCCATCCTACTTACTTGTGGCTCCTTTCTGTTGGCTCTGACTTTCCCGCGTGCATTGCTCAGATGTAGTGCCTCCCCTTCTGCTTTGTCCATGTCAGAGTCTGGCCATCCTCTGGCTTCGGCCACACTAGCTTGGTTCTCACGTCTTCCTGACGCTCGCTCTGGGGGTCCACCCCAAATTTCAGCTTCGTTACTCCTACCTCGGTGCTGACAGCTGGCAGCGGTCTCGCCCCATTATGTGGCCGAGCTAAGATGCAGAGGTAAATGCTTGGGTGGTGCTGCCTCAGCTGAAAACTTTTCTGTGTCTTCTCTTTGGGAAGTTTTTTTAGCGCTTGGAGTCAGCCTTCTGTTGTGTCTTCACACTTGAGAATCTTCATCTTTGGGGAATGAATATAAATTTGGGAAACAGACAAAAGTCATTGGAGAAAGGGGGTAAGTTGAGTCAATCAAAGTAAGATGTGACTATAAAAATGGAAACTAGTATTTTTGTATGCCCTGTAACCTGTCAACGGTTATGTATTTTCTCCATTTAGAATGGAGACAAAAATTGAGAGACATTCTCCAAAATAACTGTCCAATACTCATCACAATTTCCGAGATCATGAAAGAATGAGGAGTGGTTACAGATTGGAAGAAACTAAAGAGATATGACAACTAAATGTAAAGTGGGATCTTAGATTGGCTCCCGAGGCAGAAAGAGGATGCTAGGGAAACACTGATAAAATTCAAATGATGTCTAGCATTTAAGGAATAGTACTGTACCAATGTTAATTTCCTGGTTTTGGTCATTGTACTGTGGTTCTGTATGTTTTTAACATCAGGGGAAGCTGGGTAAAGGGTGTAGATGAACGCTATACTAGTTTTGTGGCTTCTCTGTAAGCCTAAAAATATTTCAAATAAAAAGTTAAAAAAATAAAGAAATGTGGGCAGGGCACCCCACCTGGGAATAAAATGAAATGTCATCCTACTTGAAATCCCTTTGCTTGCCAGTAGGTCATACAGTTGCAGGGAAAATATGTCCCCGTCTCGTGAACTCAGAGCATTTTGCTGTCACTGACTCCTCCGGCTTGAGGATAACTAGTCTGCATGACCGTATCTGTTCCAATAACCTACATTCATCATCCGTTGTCACTTTCTACCATGGCATCCCTGGTGTCAGTACACTTCCACTGCCCATCCTCACTCTCAGACTTGTTTTCCTGGTTGCCACGATTATCCACTCAACAGACCCCTTTCCTCCCAGAAGCCTTCCCACAATTGCATTTACGGGGCTGGGTTCTAGCCACTGGTGGGCTCCCCCATCCATAGGCTCCAGCCCAGTCAGACCCCAGCCCAGCCCTTCAGCTACCAGACAATAGCCATGAAACTAGAATTTCAGATGCATTTGAATGAAAGCAATATTGTTGAACATAGCGTGTAGCTTTCCAGGGAGGTAGTTTTGAAGTGCAACATGCTTTAACACGTTATGGGTGCATTTATTGCAAAAGCAGTTTTCCTACTTTATAGCCATGACTTCTGTGTGTTGTAAATGGCTTCAAACTTGATTTCCAGTTTAAGCCAATTAAAAGAGCTGGATAAAGACACGTTTTATTCAATTCAAACCCCTTCGTTACATACCGCCATGGAGCAGATGCTGTACTACGTCATGGTAGCACAAAGCTGGTGAAGAGATGCTGTTTGTCCTTGAGCAGCACAAAGTATGGTGGGATGAGTTGCCACAATATGAAGTTTAATGTGAAAAGGCAGGTAGGGAGAGAGGGAGAGGCTTTTGGGCAAAATCACCTTTTTCCCTGGAGCAACGAAAGGGCATTTGATAGATGCTGCACAGACTATCAATGACACTGGAAGGAGGAGATGGTCTCTGAGTGTGTCTCATCTTGACACTCAATACTCAGAATAACAGCTCATGTTTCTCTCCGAAGTTCCTCCTTTTCAACGTCCTTCTCCTGGCCACACGTGCAGGTATCCCGCTAAGTGATAATATCCCTTTAACATGGTATGACACTGGCTCTCCAATGGGCCTGCCCATCAGCATCATCTGGGGAGCTTCAGTCAAACTTCATAATCCCAGAGCCTTCACCCATCCATCCCAAGATCCCAATTCGGTAGGACAAAAGAGCCACCCTTTATTAGCATCTGATTTATTTCAGGATTGGATGTCCTCCAGTCACCCTTTAACAAGAGGGTGTGCATTGCTCTGGGAGCTTGCAGAGAGCAGCACAGGGAGAACAATAGGGAGGGCCAGGGCCACCACGTACAACCCCAGGGGGCGCCAGCCCCTCGGAAAACAACACGAGCATTGACTCCTATGCGGAGATCTAGTAGACCAGGGTCACAAGTGACAGTGTGGATTGTAATCTAGGAGGTAAACTGTTTCCCATATCATAAATGGTACCCATTAGCCCAGAGAGGATTCAGATTGGTGAGATGCCCAGAGAGCCGAGATTCTGTCGCAGTGAGGTTGGAGCCACTTCTGAAGCCAGAGAGGAACTTACAGTACCCACCAAGCCACAGAGAGCCCCTGACAGGAACCGGACCATTGGCCTAATGCATCCTCTGGGAGCTCTGAGCCCCTGTGGGCCAAGTGTGTAGACCCTGCCTATCCTCCTCTGTCAGTATTTTGTGTCCACTGCACAGCTGAGGAGTAACAAGGAAGAGCCATCCCCTGGCTGTGCCAGAGTCACTTGACTTTCTGCAAATGCAGAATCAGAACTTAACTTGGCCTGACCGGGAGGGAAGATTCCCCCAAAGAAAACATCTGATAAAGTGGGTTGAACGGGTGGGGAAAATAAAGCTGGTGATGGGAAACAGGAGGAATATTGCGGAAATGAGTCCCATTTCTGCACTGGCTTGCAAGATGCCGTCCTAGGGGAAGAAACCTTTGGACCAAGGAGAGAAACACAGTCTTGGCCCAAAGACAGGTTAAGTAGAGCTCCTGCTCACCCATTCATTTGCCTTCTACCCTCTACCCTCAGGCAGAAAGAGAAATCAGAAAGAGTACAAACCAATAGCCCCCTTGCCTAGAGGCAATTAGAGGTAGGTAAGATAACTATATAAATACAGCAACACATTCACATTTGAAAAATACTGTTGCTCATTGAGTACCTTCTATAGGCTAAGTACTTTGCATTTTTTATTTCATTCAATCCTCATAATGACCCTGCCAGGGCAGCTACCGTTGTCTCCATTTTACAGATGAAGAAACTGAGGCTCAGAGAAGTTAAGTGTCTTTGCTGCAAAGTCATGCACCTAGCAAGAGGTGGATTCAGATTTTGAATTCAGGTTTTTCGGGGTCTGAAATCCGTGTTCTTGCCTTACCACTCTTCTGCCTCTTATGACATAATTTTAAAAGAATACCAATATTTCGGGGCATGTGGGATAGACACTGGTGCACAGCATCATGGAGGGTAATCAGAGAAGATTCCCCACCGGGACAAACTCAGCCTAGGAAGATATCCAGGTTTCAACCATGCCTGAATTGTGAAGGCATTCAAAGAACTCTTTGCCTGTTGGCCCTCACTAAACTAGGCAGCCTCCTAAGGGCCAGTTTTGGCTCCATCCTTTTTTAAAAGAAGCCCAGTCTCCCATGAACGGGGGTCTTTCCTGCAAGTGGTACCCACTGCTTCAGTACTCACCGGTGGCCAGGCAAGGGGGTAAGCACATGGCTTGGAGGAAACATTCAGTCCTTTGCCATAACATTGCCACTAACTCCACTTACTCATCTGGGGAAGTAGAGGAGTGGAGGGTCTCAACTTCTTGCTCAAAGCCATGCATTTAGAAAGCCCAGAGCTTGGACATAAAACCCAGGAGTCCAATACCAGAGTCTGACCTTTTCCGATATGGGACAGAATTACAGGATGGGTAGCAGAAAGCATTATCACAGACAGTGCTCTGTGCATTCCAGGAGTTCAGACGATGTTTACCATTCATGCCAACACTCAGAACTGGAAGGACCTGGGCGTTTACCAGTCCCCCTCCCTTGTGAACTGCCGGGGAGACTGAAGCCCAACAAGGGCCAGTGTCTTGTCCATTGTCATGCAGTGACTTGGCACTAAGCTGACCCTAAGTCGATAGCCAAGATGTCTTGAATATAGCATTTCTCATCCACTCACGTGACAAACATCAATTGATTATTCACTCCACTAAGATTAACCCCATGTTACAGATGAGAAAACTGAGGACCATTGAAATTAAGGGACTTGCCCAAGTTCACACAGCTAGTGAGTGTTGAAGCGTGGATTCAAACTCAGGTCTGAATAACTCCAAATGTGGCCTCTTAACCACGCGGTGATGTCAGTGTGACTCTCCTAATGGTGGCACCAGGTGAGAGGTGAGAGCAGCCAGGAGGGCACAACTCGCTCTGCTGGTATCTGTTCTGTCCTCAGAAATATGTAATAATGGACATCATGAGGTCCAGTGTGCATGCATGTGCGTGTGCATACACACGCACACGTGCGAGCACACACATACACACACACACACACACACACACACACACACACACGGCTTCTCTTGGTCTCCCTCCCTTCTCTGCTTCCAGAGCCCCAGCAGACTCTCCCACCCATTATCCAAATGTACTCTGGGTTTGTACCCAGAAGCTTAATTTCACATCTGGCAGGAAGCAATTGCACAAAGTTGCTGAATCCTCCACCCCCTGAGGGGGCTCATCAAACCCCATCATCCCAGAAGTGTCAAAACAGTTTCCATTTCCCAGCAAAAACAAAAGTAGCAAAGAGTTGGAAAGTCCATAACAATAAAAACCTAAAATCAAGCAGCTTTAAAATAAAATATTCCTTGAGGAATAAATGGGGCTGTAAGTTTTGCTCAAAGGGGATGTAGCTGACAAAACCCACATACGTGACATTGACTAAGGTGAGGCTTTGGGAGAGGAAGCTCTCCAAAACCCACACCAAATGGAGAGGGCCACCAGTCGGCATGGTTTTATGAGCTCAGGGTAGGATGGGAATGGGAAAAAGATTTATTGAGTGTCTTCTACTGCAAAATGTAGCGTCACCGAATCCTTACAGCACCATAAAGTCTGGCCCATTTTACCTATTTTGTAGATAAGAATTTCAGACTAAGAATTCAGAATCCTGAGATTTTTATCCTGGGTCTGCTACTAACTGGCTTCACAGGCTTAAATTAAAATATGGAAGTCTAGAATGGACTTTGAGATCATCAGCTATCCCGTAAAATAGTGAATAGCCAGCCTGTGTCTGGCTACCCTCCTGGATTTTGCCCCTGACTGATATTGTTAATTGATCATACTGCCCTTTCCCAGAAATCCTGGATGAAATTTCAGAATCCTTCTCAAAATAGCTTTTTAGGTGACCGTATTGTATACTCTGGAATTGCCACAGGAGATAAACTCTACTTGCCGTACCTGACCTAGGTCCAGTCTTTATTTATTTATTTATTCATTTGGCGGTACGCGGGTCTCTCACTGTTGTGGCCTCTCCCATTGCAGAGCACAGGCTCCGGACGTGCAGGCTCAGCGGCCATGGCTCACGGGCCCAGCCGCTCCGCGGCATGTGGGATCTTCCCGTACCGGAGCACGAACCCGCGTCCCCTGCATCGGCAGGCGGACTCTCAACCACTGAGACACCAGGGAAGCCCTCCAGTCTTCATTTTTAAGATGAGGCTATCAAGCCTCAGAGAGAAGCAGTATCACTACTTAAGATCACACAACAAGTAAGACACAGACAGGTCACAACTCAGGGCTTAGGGCCCAAAGTACATTACCCAACACAGACCCTCGTAAAGGAAGAGATCCTGCAAGCCATGTGTGGAAGCACAGCTCATTTCCATTGCTTTTGGCCAAATGGATTTAAGCTCTGGAAACAGGCCCTTAGGCTCTCCCTTCCAAAATGCCCCTTCCAGCTGAGCAGCCATGATGAACACAGTACCTAGCCAGTTAACGTGTGCCTGGCGTTAGCACAAAACTAACATTTTATTTCCTTTCTACAGGATGTAATTTCTTTGGAAGTTGAAGTGTAATGAAATTGGTGTTTATTATAATTAATAAAAGCCCCGTAACTTTCAATTGGGTCATAAATCTTGCAGGGAAATCCAGTACAGCTGTAAGCGTCATTCCTTTCCCAGAGGGAGCTCTTCAGAGGAAGGAAGCAGCGGGCTCCCTCCTCCCAGAGGCTGGCTGTGCCACTGAGGCAGCTGGTTCTCTGCTGTCCATCTCTTCAGGCCATAAGCAGAGCACAAGCAGCTTGTGGCTCTGCAAATGGGAGAGATGTACCTTAGAGCAGCACCTGTAGATTTGGCTCGAGTGTGAGCTTTGCCTGCCTTGTCAACTTAGCAAAGGCTTATCTTGAAAAATAAAAACTATGTGCTTTCTATGTGCCAGGACTGTGCTGGAGAGAAGGAAGATACTTCTTCCTTCCTACCCAAGGACACCTCAGGCGCTCATATCTGGTGGAGAAGGCATGCTTGTAAGTAGACATGTACAATTCAGTGTGGATTGCACAGGTGTAGTAGTATAGCCATAGAATGGTTGACCTTGTCTTTGAATAATGCAGAGGGTGATGGAGATTACTTAAATGAGAAAGGAGATAGTAGTGAGAAGGGTTTAAAAAGCTGATTAGAGGTTACCACGTGGACACAAACATTCTTCCAACGAGCTCATCACTGCCTCAGGTCCTTTGCACTAGCTGGTTGCTCTGCCCAGAATACTCATCCCAGATCTCTGAGTGGCAGGTACCTCCACATTTAGACTTCAGTTCAAATATGATCTCCTTGAAAGGCCTTATCTCCCACCCTACCTCATATTTCTTCTTTCTAGTCTTTTGCTATCATATCACCTTTTCTGCTTTCCTTTACAAAGCTGGCCACTCCGTGAAGTTACATTATTTATTTATTTATTTCCTGGTTCATTTCTGTTTCCCCAATGGCAAGTACAATGCGCACGCTGTTACAAGAAACTTGTCTAGTTTATTCACCACTGTTGCCCCCAAACCTAGAACAATTCCAGGCAACCAATGGACAATTAATAACTATTCTAGGCAAAGATTCATGAAATTGCATGGCTCATTAAAAGAAACTTGTTTTGAAGCAGATTACAAAATTGCATGCAATATAAGAAGGCAAAATGGTATATGAAGATGCCAAAGCAAAAGAAAAATAAAAGCAGAGAAATTAAATCGCCACTTAATAGCTCCAGGGAGAGAGGGACAAGAGAACAGAGAAATGCCTAATAGAGAAGTTGTGATTTGTTTTGTTGTACGATGTGCACTGTGAGCCCCCTTCTTCACCCTCCCCCTTGAATTCTTTAGTTAAGTCTTCGTAGCTCATTAAAATAAATAAGCAAGTAAATAAAAACCCACCGAGGCAGGAGTGGGGTTAGTTGTATGGGTTTCATAGGCCTTAACATCTTTCTGGAGGTGGGTAGCAAATTTGGTTTTTGCTTCATAATAGCTGAAACAAGAGGGGAAAATGGAATTTGATAACTTTTAAACCTCAGTGTCGATGAAATAAACTCAAGGCCGTTGCTCAAGAGAAGCTCAGGTTTTCCTGGACCTGAAACCTGAGAGAAATTTCCCCCGTTGGTCCTCAGAAGGGGAAAAATGTTATGGTATAGTGTACTCAGTAGCATCCCTTAAGTATATTCAAGAGAGAGTTTCTCTATAGCACCTTTTCTTATAGCAGGCCAAAGACTCAATGCCAAGGTGCAACTTAGGAAAAACCTTTCAACAAGCAGTCAAAACTATGCCATTTAAGCTCACCTCTGATGGGCTGGCCAGAATGAGATAGAGAACATCTTAGAGAATGGAATATATTTAGGTGCTCCATTGTTGGATGCGTATATATTTACAGTTGTTATATCTTCTTGATGAGTTGACCCCTTTGTCATTATATAATGACCTTTGTCTCTTGTTGTAGTTTTTTATATAAATTCCACTTTGTCTGATATAAGTATAGACACCCCTGCTCTCTTTTGGTTTTTATTTCCACTGAATATCTTCTTTCATCCCTTCACTCTGAGCCTATATGTGTCCTTAAAGCTGAGTGACTCTCTTGTAGTTAGCATATAGGTGGGTCTTGTTTTTTTAATACCTTCAGCCATGCTATGCCTTTTGATTGAAGAATTTAATCCATTTATATCTAGAGTAAAAGTTGATAGGTAAGGGCATACTAATGCCATTTTATAATTTTTTGACTATTTTTTGGTTCTCTTATTGCCTTCTTCCTCTCTTGCTGTCTTCATTTGTGAATTGATGATTTTCCATAGTGGTGTGCTTTGATTCTCCTCTCTTTGTCTTTTGTGTATCTACTGTAGGTTTTTGCTTTGTGGTTACCATGAGGCTTACATGATGCATCTTACAGATATAACAGCCTATTTTAAGTTGATAACAACTTCAATTGTGTGCAGAAATTCTACCCTTTTATACTCCCACCACGTTTTATGTTTTTGATGTCAAATTTACCTTTTTATAGTATATATCCATTAACAAATTATTATAGTTATAGTTATTTTTAATACTTTTGTCCTTTAACCCTTATACTAGAGTTATGTAGTTAATACACCACTGTATTACAGTATTAGAATATTCTGGATTTGACTATAAACTTACTTTTACCTATGTGTTTTATATTTTCATGTTATTAACAAGCATCATTTCAATCCAGCTTGAAGAACTCTGTGCAATATTTCTCGTAAGGCAGGGCTAGTGGTAATGAACTCCCTCCGCTTTTGTTTGTTTGAGAAAGGCTTTATCTCTCCACATCTGGAGGACAGCTTGCTGGGTAAAGTAGTCTTGTTTGGCAGACTTTTTCTTTCAGCACTTTGAATATATCACCCCACTCTGTCCTAGTGCGCAAGGTTTCTGCTGAGAAATCCACTGATAGCTTCGTGAGGGTTGCCTTGTATGTGAGGAATTTTTTTCCTCTTGCTGCTTCAAAAATTCTTTCTTTGTCTTTGATCTTAGACAGTTTTATTATGATATGTCTCATAGAATATCATTTGGGGTGAAAATTTCAGGAGGATCTATGAGCTTCATGAACTCAGATATCCAAATCTCTCCCCAGATTTGGAAAGTTCTCGGCCATTACTTCTTTAAATAAGCTTTCTCTCCCTTTATCCCTCTCTTCTTCTGGGACTCCAGTAATGCATAGATTACTTCTCTTAATGGTGCCTCATAAATCACAAAGGCTTTCTTCACTCTTTTTCATTGTTTTTCTTTTTTCTTTTTTTCTCTTCTGAATGGATAATTGCAGATGACCTGCCTTCTGGTTCGCTGATTGTTTTCTTCTACTTGACTGAGTTTGCTGTTGAAGCTCTCTATTAAATTCTTCAAATATCCAAAACATGGACGCAACCAAGTGTCCATTGATAATATGAATGAAGAGAGAAAATTATGTATATGTATTTATATATATATTCAACCACAAAGATAATCCTGCCGTTTGCAACAGCATGGATAGACCTGGAGGGCATTATGCTAAGTGAACTAAATCACACAGAGACTTATGTGTGAAATCTAGAAAAAGCTAAATTCCTAGAAACAGAGGGAGGAATGGTGGTTGCCAGGGATTGGGGGTTGGTGGAAATGGGGGAGATTTTGGTCCAAGTGTACAAAATCTAGTTGTAAGATGAATAAGTTCTGGGATCTAATGAACAGTATGGTAACTACGGTTAACAATACTGTATTATATATTTGAAAGTTGCTAAGGAGTTAAATGTTCTCACCCCCCCCCCCCACACACACACAAGTAATTATGTGAAGTGATGGGGGTGTTAACTAACCTTATCGTAGTCATTTCACAATATACATGCATATCAAAGCATCACATTGCATACCTTAAACTTATACAGTATTATATGCCAATTCTACCTCAATAAGGCTGAGGGGAAATAGAAATGGAAAGACGATGTATGTTTTCGACAGTCTTCTGTTTCTCCCAAGTGAGTTCCCGGGAAGACTTGAATGATAAGGAGAGCAGACTGGCCTTTCCCTCTGAAAGTGCCAGGGGATGCCCTCTGGTGCCCACTGGGAGCAGTCCTGTCTGTTCAGCCCAGCACAGGATAAGATGGGCACCTGCCTTTGAAAATTAAGGATTATTAGGGCATCTGGAGAGCCCGCCACCCCACCTCTCCACGAAGCAGGACAGAGGTTCTCCGTTAAAAAGTTTCTGTTTTGCTCTAGCCCACGTATATATGGATCATTGGGGCCCCAAACCTGGACACCTAAAATCAGCATTTTGCAGAGAAGCCCGAGGATTCCCTGAGGCACTGATACAAATGAAGACCCCTGTACCCCGGACCTACACACAGTCTGAGTTGCTTGGGATGGGACCAAAGAGGCTGCATATCTAACAAGCTTCCCAGCTGATTCTTCAGCCCAAATAGTACAGACCTGAAGGACAGTATCAACAATCAGTTTTTGTTTTTGTTATTGTTTTTTTTTACTATGGTCCCTGAGACTCAGATGGGTATTGAAAGTTCACAAAGCCCTTTCCCCACCAAACCCTTTCATCTGACCCTCAGAGAGTTCTTGTAAAGAGTGGAAAGTAGGTTCCCCCATTGGATGGGTGGGCTAAATGAGAATTGAAGTGTTTAAGTGTCTTTCCTCCAGGAAATACTCAGCAAGGGGTAGGGCCAGGGCTAGGGTCAACTTGTAGAAAACAGCACAGATGGTGGTTCAGACTCAGGGTCTGGAGCAGACTACCTGGGTCCAGTTCCTGACTCCCCCCTCATTGGCGGGTGAACATGGGCAGGGTCTTTACTGGGCCTCCACTTCCTCACCTGCGTACTGTAAGCACGGGATTCTTGAGGAGCAAGTGGAGGGTTGCTTTGAAAGTGCTTAGCACCATGGTAGCATATGGTAAGCACATGATGAATGTTGGTTAACACCATTATCTCACCTCCTAGGTACTGGATAGAATTCAGCTGCTATAGAAGACTTTGGTAAGGCTTTTGAGGAAATGCAGATGACATACACAGTTTGAGTGTTTACCCCAATATCATTTGGAGAAATACAGTCAGAATGGGTGTCGGTTCGAGTTATACCAGGCCCTGGGGTCAGCAAATGGAGAGCTACCCTTGCCTACCCTGTTCCCAGCAGAAGCCGTTCTAATGCCTATATCTAATGACCTCCTGACCTCTTTCTTACATCTCTTAGGCAGAATGATCTCTCCCTGGAGAAGAGAGAACTACCCAAACAAAGCCAGCCTTTTGGCCAGCAGTGCCCAATAGAACTCTTTGCAATAATGGAAATGTTCTAAACCTGCACTGTCCAATATGGTAGCCACCAGCCACAGGTGGCCATTGGAAGCTTGAAATGTAGCTAGCAAGAGTGAGAAACTGAATTTTATTTTTAAATATTAATTAATTTAAATTTAAATGGCCACTTGTGGCTAGTGTCCACCATATTGGACAGTGCACCTTTAGAAGAAGAAACGTGAGCTCCATACTGGGGTCATGGGAGGTGGCCACACCCTGGGGTGAGTCCGGCTCTAGGCAAATGCTGGAAGAAAGTTACATTTGTTTGGGAGACATTGCCCTTCTCCATCCCCCTTTTCTGATTTGCATTAAGGCGGCCAGTGCTGGTGAGGGGGTGAGCTCCTGGTGGCGTGAGTCCTAATGGTCTGACTCTGACCTTTGCATCCTCAGGGTTTAACATGGAGCCCATCACCTGATGTTCATGAACTCAGGTTGAGTCTAGCTAATTCTTCTCTCATCTGTTGGGCTTGTCACATCTGTGCTGCAGTGACGACTGATTACCTGTTCCGAGGTGCCCAGCCTAACAATGGGCAGTAATGAAGGTTTTAAAGACAGGTGTGAAAATCTGATTGAAAAGGCATATGTAGGCAAGGAATTTCAACTCACGTAGTATTATCTCTGTAAGCAGCCACGCTGCCTTCTCATTGTGGAAAGGAGATTTTTTTTTTTTTTAACTAAGAGATTTGTTTGCCGTGGGTTAAATTAAACCCATGTTCCAATATAAAATGCAACATCATTCAAGTCAGTGTTAATAATGATGGGAAACCTTAAGAATTATCTTTCACGGTAAATTACCTCTGAGATTGCAGGTACTCCTTATCAAGAGTAAATTCAGTGTAACACTAAACATGCAGAAGAGATGAATTATGGAGAGAATTCCCCTTCCACCGTTTGGTGCTTCTTAGTTTTGAGCTTCAAGAGCAACTGTGACTTTAGGGAAGTTATTGCCTATCTCTGGGCTGCAGGTTCCTCATCTGAAAAATGAGGGGGCTTGAACCAGATGCTCTCCAAGGAGCCTTCCAGCTCTGAAAGTTTATCAGTCTCAGATTCCATGAAACTGATCCATCTGGTATTTCATTCTCTGGTACCCTCGTCACAAGAGAGGAGCCTGCTAATTGAATAAACTGAGTGAGCTCCTAGGAGGCAGCTGTCAAGAGTAGGTTCTCTCCAATCCCCTCACCACTCAGGAAGCATTTGTACTCAGCAACGTGAATTTGCAGCTGCTGCATTTATTCCTGAGGCCAGGCTTGGGGAGGAGGGGTTGAGGGAGGGGAAAGAAAACCCTCTGTGTCCCTCTGCTTCCCTCATGCAGTGGTCTCCTACCCCATCCACACTGGGGACTGGTTGTGACAGAGAACCCCCAAAGATAGTGATGGCTTCAGAGAAATGATCTTCTCCCTCTGCCCTCACCCTGCAGCCCCTTCCACTCAACCACCCCCATATTTAATGATCTCCAAATGTCTATCTGACATGCGCTCAGAACCGCAGTTCAGGGAGGTTAATTGTACTTTAATTGTCTTCTTATCCAGGGGCACCTGCATTGCCACCGGTGACTAGGAGGCTTGAGGACAGATGACTAGGTCCTCTGACCCCTCGGTGCCTCCAGAGCTGTCTCATCCACGCCCTGCCTCTCTGCCCCCCACTCCCGCCCCCAGCATCACACTTCAACAGCTCTCTCCCCTTCTGGTCCACGCAGTCCTGATGCTCTGTGTGGCCAGCAATGCTCTTTTTGTCCTTGCCTCTGGGAATCCCAGGGCCTGGAGCCCTAATGGGGATACAGGATGGGCGGGGTAGGGTTAGAAGGGAAATGAATTTCATGGCTTGAGCTGAGGAAATCATGGAATCTTATGATGCAAAGGGACCATGCAAGAGGCAGGACCTCCAACTTCATATTCTTGCCATGTGAGTTTGCAGCCATCACACTTGCTTTGAGGGGCCTTTGCCCTCACTGTGCCCTACCTGACCTGCCCTCTACCTTGATCTCCACTCCCACTTTTTCAATCCCCTTTCTCTTCTTTATCCAGTTAACTCTTATTCCTTTAGAATTCAACTCACTTATCACATCTTGTGCAATCTTTTCCTGAACTCCCAACAGTTTTTTCATTTTATTTATCTGCATATCTATATTAATATTAAACTAAAATTACATTATATTATGTTCAATATTTTGTAATAACCTATAAGGGACAAGAATCTGAAAAAGGATATATATATATATAATATATATATCTGAATCACTTTGCTGTATACCTAACACAACACTGTAAATCAACTATACTTTAATAAAAAATTTTTTTGGTTTTTCTTTCTTTCTTTTTTAATTGGCATATAGTTGTTTTACAATGTTGTGTTGGTTTCTACTGTACAACCAAGTGGAGTTCCCCGTGCTATACAGCAGGTTCTCATTAGTTATCTGTTTTATACATATTAGTGTCTATATGTTAATACCAATCTCCCAATTCATCCCACCACCCCTTTCCCCCCTTGATGTCCATACATTTGTTCTCTATGGCTGTGTCTCTATTTCTGTCTTGCAAACCGGTTCATCTGTACCATTTTTCTAGATTCCACATATATGCATTAATATACGATATTTGTTTTTCTCTTTCTGACTTACTTCACTCTGTATGACAGTTTCGAGGTCCATCCACGTCTCTATAAGTAACCCAATTTCATTCCTTTTTATGGCTGAGTAATTTTCCATTGTATATATGTGTACCACATCTTCTTTATCCATCCTTTTGTCAATGGGCATTTAGGTTGCTTCCATGACCTGGCTACAATAAAAAAAGTTGAAAATAAAATTACATGACATTAAACTAATCTGTTAAAGTGACCTATATTAAAATAATTGACTTATATGTCCCACCGAAAATGCTATGTGCCCTACTCTGGATTAGCTCAGAAACAAGGTGAGACCTAAGCCTGCAGGTGGTCAAACCCAAGAGGTCCAGAGGAGGCTGACCCGGGGCTTCATTCCTGCCCAGAGCCTATTCCTCTGAATCCGCTGGCTGCCCATCCCTTCAGGCTCTGACACTTGGGCCTTTGAGAAGTTCTGCCTGGGAACAGTGAAGACCTCACCCCTCTTCTTTCCAACCCCAAGCCCCAGCCACACCGAGTATTTCTTTGCTGCCTCCGTAGTCTCCAAACTGCTGGTCGCTGCCTGAAAGCTACCTGGCTCTCTGGAGCCCTTGCATAGCAAGTGCCTATTCACACCTTAATGGCTGCCTTCTCCACGAAGCCTTCCTTGACCCCCCCCCAAGACATTCCATAGTGCCTTCTTCTGCGATCTCAAAGCACACTGCTTACACTTGGGTGAACCCCAGTTTCGCTGTACCATAAGTATCTATTTGCATGTCTGTCCCCCTCCACTAAACAATAAGCCAACGGAGGGTAAGGACCCTTGTCACGTGCCAGCGCTTGTCATAGTACCTGGTGTGTAGCAGGCACACAAAAGAACGTTCCCTTAGTTAATGAACGAGTGAGTGGTGAGAAAAGTGTTGGAAGGTTCACAGAAGGTCATGGGCTTTCAGCAGTGCCTGTTAACACTGCTTCCACGTGGGTACAAGGTAGCAGATTCTGTGTCTTTTCTCCCGTTTCTACAAAATTAACATGATGAGGCTCTCAATGCCGTGTAGCACCAGCCGCTTGTGACTAGGAGGCTTGAGGGACAGTTCTCCCCTGCTCCCTGATTCCAGTAGAGTCAGAAAAAAATGCCTTCATTTTCCTTTGGTAACTTCATGAGTGCTTTTCAAATATGAATATGCCTTCAGATCACCTGAGATCCTGTTCAAATGCAGATTCTGATTCAGAAGATCTGGGGGAGCCTGAGAGTCTGCGTGTCTAGCCGATGATACCAATACTGCTGTTTCAGGGAGGATACCTCAAGTAGTAAGAATTTACTCCATTTCTTGTAGAAAGAGTGATATTTTCTAATTAGAAACCTCAAAAACCAAAGAGAACAGTGTTAGTTAAGAGAATGTGAGCTCTGGAGTTACTTAGACTCAAGTCAAATCTGGGTCCAACTGCTATACTATCTGCATGAACTTAATGTATTTTCTTAACTTCTTAGAGTCTTGGATTCTTCGTCTGTAAACTGAAGTGATGCTCTGCATCCCCAGGGATATATTGGTGTGTGTGCATGTGAATGAGGATTCCATGTTGAACATACAAGATGCTTCCAGCCTCATAGCAGGTCTTCAGTAACTAGCTGTTCGTTCCCTTCTAAATGGAGCTGGTTTCCAGATGCACTGTTTGCTCCGTCTGATAAGTCAGACTTCTGTTCCTCCATAGTCAAAGCCCCTCTCTGGAAGACAGTTGCATTCCTGCCCCTGACATCAGGAGCGGCCACGGGACTTGCCTTGACCACTGAGATGTGTCTGGAAGCATGTGTATCACTTCCAAGCTGAAGCTTCAAAGGCTGGTGTGTCGTCTGCCATCTTCTCTTCATCTGTCTTCCATGAGACTGTCAATAATGGAGCCAGGGGCCGCTCCTTCAGCCAGGTTCCCGAAGTAAAGGTGACATGGAGCAGAGGTCTAATTAACCCGCAAGGAGAAAATTAAATGAGTAAGAAGTAAACCTCTGTTTTTGAAAGAGCCGCTAAGATGTGGGGGATTGTTTATTACTGAAACATAACTGGTTTATCCTGACTGATAAATCCTACTGCACATGTATTGCCTTCCTGTTTTCCTCTCTACCTTATGCAAGGTACTGAGGTGGTCTCTGAGATTGCACAGATGAATATGACAGCACTTATGTCCTCAAGGCATGCAGAGTTTAGCAAAGGAGCCACAAGTGTGAATTTCCAAGGATAACACAAAACTAAATTCGGTTAACCTGAGTAGGTCTGTAATGGGGGAGCTTCTGGACTGCAGAAAAAGATGGGTGAATCCTTCCCGAGGAATTAAGGAAGAGTTCGTGGAGGATGGATAATTTGAGCTAGGGTTTGAAAAATGATCTGACCTTTGATTGGACATCATAGTACATAGAACATAGTACATAAAACAGTGCATTTTTTAATCAGAATATGAATTCCAGCCTCGACTCCAGCACTTGCTTGCTGTGTAACCTCAAGCAAGACACATAACTTTTCTACATGTTTCTTTCCTCCTTTGCAATACAGGGCTAATAATACGTCTCAGCATTGGGGGTGGGTGCTTAAATAAAATATTCTACGTCCAACACTGCTCTACGTACATAGTTTGTACAGTAGACAGACTAACATGTAATAGAATGAGCCTGTTTTGTAATGGGGTGGGTGGTAGTACCTGCTTACATTTTTGAAGGCTTACTTTGTTCTTAGTACCATGCTTCGTACTTTGTAAGTATCATGACATTTAAGCCCTTCGGAATCCTGTGCAGTAGGTACTACTGTTATCCCTGTTTTACAGAGAAGAAAATAGACTTCAAAAGATTCAGTAACTTGCTTAAGTACAAACAGAGAGCAGGAGGTGGGCATAGGGAGCCTGGCTCCAGCCCATCTTCTTAACCATCCACAGTCCGGCCTCCCTGTGTGGAAGGAGTGACCTGAAACCCTACCGTGTGCGATGAAGCTCTTAAGTTGGGAACAAGGGTAAAATAGATAGGGCGGGAAGCGTTTTTGAAGCAGCTCATCCTGGGATTGCAACACGGGTGGAGGTGATAAAATCTTTGAGGTTGCTCTCACCACAGCCCTGTGTTCCTGGGCTATTACCCCTTTTGCAGCTACGCAAGTAATGATCACACTCTCTTCACTCAACACAACATGTATCGAATAGAGGCAAGGCCCCCAGAGAAATACAAAACTGAACAAGACCTGCTCTACGCTTAGGAATTGGGTTTTATTCTTTGGGCTTTAGGGAACCATTGAAGGGCTTTGAAGAGGCGACTAGGAGAGTGAATCTGGGCTCTGTGCGGAGGGCTCTCACTGTTGCGGAAGGTACACTGAAGACATAAGAGCCTGAAGGCAGGGAGGCCAGGCAGGAAGATAATGGGATAGTCTAAGGTCAGTAGGAATAGAGAGGATGAACCGAATACTGGAGACACTCCAAGAGTGGAACTCAACAGGCCTTCATAACGCTGGGAGAGGGGGCGGGATGGGAGGGAGAGGCCGCAGGTGACATCGAGGTTTGGAATCTGAATGGATACCAGTGGGAAAGAGAAGGCAAGGACTTTACGGAGGTGTGAGCAGCGGGGAAGGGAAGCAGCAACTCTGGAGAAGCCTCCCAGGGACAAAGCCCAGTAGGGAGTTATTACTACCCCTGGGCCTCAGGGGCAAGGCGAGGACATGGTGCCCCCGGACCCATGGAGGAGTTGTCACCTTAGAATTCAGCCCCTGCCAGTACAGAGCGAGGCTGGGAGGAAGCAGGTAGGATGAGGGGGCAAATATCCCGACCGTTCTTCCTTCCAACCTTTTTATCTCCCCTTGCCATGCCCAACCTTCAGCCAGAGGGCAGGGGAGCCCAGATGGCGTGGTACCTAGAGGTCAGCCTCCTGATGCCCAGAGCAGAGCAGAAGAAGGCAGAGAAATGACCGGTGTGGGGTTGCAGACAAAGAATGCCCAGCATGGTGCCTGGGCAGAGGGATAGTCCAGTGGTTACCCGTTGGGCTCTGGAGCTGGACTGCACTGACTTGAATCCTAACTCCTGCACTCACTAGTGCTGTGACTGGGGGTGAGTTACTTCAGTTTTCTCATCTGTAAAAAAGACCTTTGATTGTTGTAAGATAGAGCATGGAACACAAGTGCTAAATACATGTGAACTTCGTTCTGCTTTTTGTTTGGTTTTTTTTTTGCGGTACGCGGGCCTCTCACTGTTGTGGCCTCTCCCGCTGCGGAGCACAGGCTCCGGATGCGCAGGCTCAGCGGCCATGGCTCACGGGCCCAGCCGCTCCGCGGCATGTGGGATCTTCCCGGACCGGGCCACGAACCCATGTCCCCTGCATCGGCAGGTGGGCTCCCAACCACTGTGCCACCAGGGAAGCCCTGTTCTGTTTTTCATTCTTTGTTCTACAGAACTAATGGTCTATCTACTATGGCAGGGAATGCAGAAAGAGATGCTGGTTGGGGGTGGGGTGCTGTCTTAAGTGTTGAGGCTGGTTCTTACGGAGTCTAAGGTGCTTGTGGCCTGTTCATGGGGAGATGGCCAGGAGGCAAGTTGACATGTGCACTGGGGCTGAGAAGAAAGGTCATAGGGTTAGAACAGATTCGAGGCTCATCTGTGCAGGAGTGATGGTTCTTAAGACACGGCAATGGAGGGGACTGTCCAGGGACAATCTGTGAGAGGGAAGGGTTTGGAATCTTTCTGTACTTTGGGAGGCTATTGATCTATTTGCTCTGACTTAATCCCCCCCATTGCAGTGAAACAACTACATAATCCTCTATCTGATTCTTCCTGGGTACAAGTCTAGTTATGTATTAAATGTTTGGACACAGTCAGAAGCAGAGTCTGCAGTCTTTGTATGGAGCCAAGTCAATTGGCCCACTTGTTTCATTCAGTCATTTATTCATTCATTCATCAGAATTTTATTAGTATTCAGATGCAGGACACCATACAAGAAGATGGGGGAAAGGAGTAAAAATAAGCAATAAACGCCCTTGGCCTCCCTAGCAGCTATTAGCTATTTAAATAGATTGAAATATGCTTTACCATTTACTGTGGCAAAGCACATATTCTTGGACTTTTGTGAGCTGAGAAATAATGTAGAGCTTAGCTCCCTAGATCAGGAAAGCAAAAGTAGCATAAATTTGATGTGAAACTCAGATCCCAACCTCAACACGTGGACTACTGGATAACAGGAATATTTCCAGGGAAGCTACGGTTCTCAGCTAGGTGCATAGACAGTCAATTCTGCAAAAGTCCTTGAATTTCACATGGCCTTTGGATGCCACAATTTATCTGTGGGGCTGAACTGGACTGCCCTTCTCCTTGCCCACCCAACTGAGTGTGAGAAGCAGACCTGGTTCAGAATCCAAGTTCAATGGCAGCTGGACCATGAGCTCTGCTCGGGTGGAGACTGCGTGTTTCACACACCCCTCCCCCACAGTGTTCCCTGTGCCTAGCACAGTGATGGTCATACAGTAGGTGCTCAACAAACAATTGTTGAATGAATGAAGATATAGGGACTTTAAGACAGGATAGTTAAGAAAATGGAATATTTATTAGAAAAGGTGCTTTACCATTTGTTGAGCTGTGAGAACTTGGACACCTTACTTAACTTCCCTGTGATTCACTATCCTCATTTATAACATGGGGATAATAATTACTCCCCTCGTAGAGCTGTAAAAAGCATTGAAATAGTGCAGTCAAGTGCTGGTCCCTGGTAAATGGATAGGGAGTTCAAAAATATCAATTACTGCACTATTAGGATTCTTATCGTTGTTTACTAGGTTTAGTTTTAAAACATTTGGTTGGTTGCAGATGTCCAGGTTTGAAAAGGATTGCCAAAGTCTTGTTTCTTAACCACATGTCGGATATGAAGTGACAGGTGTCCTAGGCACCCACAGTGGCAATGTCCCGAGGGCCCTCCCAGGTGGGAGATTCCATGTGCAGGACACTGCCACCCCCCCCCCCCCCCCCCCGCTACGCACAACTTCTCAAGGAGTGGAGTGGGTACGTCTTCTGCTTTATTTCCCTCTCATCATGACCCTGTGAGTTAGGGAAGATTGTAACTTTAGTCTCATTTTACTGATGAAGACAGGGGTACAAAGACATAAAGACAACACAGCCAGTAAGTACCAAGGAGAGAACTTGAATCAAAGTCTTTGGGATCTTGGTCCCATGTCCTTTGAAGCAAATGTTCCTGCTGCTTATTTAGGCCAACTTTTTATTCTTTATTTTTATTTTTTTAAGGGAACTCCTTTATTATTTATTTATTTTTGGCTGCGTTGGGTCTTCTTTTCTGTGCGAGGGCTTTCTCTAGTTGCGGCGAGCGGGGGCCACTCTTCATCACGGCGTTCGGACCTCTCACTATCGTGGCCTCTCTTGTTGCGGAGCACAGGCTCCAGACGCGCAGGCTCCAGACGCGCAGGCTCAGTAGCTGTGGCTTACTGGCTTAGTTGCTCCACGGCATGTGGGATCTTCCTGGACCAGGGCTCGAACCCGTGTCCCCTGCATTGGCAGGCAGATTCTCAACCACAGTGCCACCAGGGAAGCCCCTATTTTTATTTTTATTTTTTATTTTAAATATGTCTGATATGAAATGCCCCTCTCTTTTCTTAAGAAAACTCACAACTGAGAAATTTTCCTAATTTATACATTTTCTCCCTTTTTCTCTTTTGGTGATAATCAATAGGATTTCATTGCTGTTTACTGGAATTAAAAGACTTCCATTGAGTGGTGTTATAAAAACTGAGACTGAACCACCCTTTGCCCTTTCTAGGGGATTATTCTCTAAAAAAGAAAAATTCCTGCAGTTAATCATTTTCCTGTAGGCCAGGTTTCTTTGTCTGGAATGAAACGTGGCAGCCAAGAGTTGAAATTCAGTCTCATTCATTAAGCATCTTCTCTGTGCACAGCTGGGGATCGGGGAGGGCAGGGCCAGGGCAGGAAGAGGATCTGGGGGGAAAAGCAAGAAAGTGACTAACCCAGGACAGCTCCCTAAAGGCCTCAGTGAGTGAGTGCTTGTTAAGTAAAGGAGACACAAAATACCCTGTCTGTGAGCTGAGAATTCTGCTGGGAGGGGGCAGCCTAAATCATACTCAAGATGTTCTCTCATCCTTTGTCCTTTTCTCTGTCTTTTGGGATGTCTTTCACGTCGAGCCACTATTGCCAAAAGAACCACATACTTTTTATGCACTTATGTATGTGGTTATGAAAAATACTTGTGGTGAGAGAGCCGTGGGCTGGTGACCCAGGAGAAATTAGCCAACAGTATTCTGGAGACCTGTGTTGTCTCTCAGCACAATTTCTATTTGTAATAATAATAGTAATAATTGAAAGTCCAGCTATCCTCAGAGCCTTAGTGTCCTATTCTATTTTCATTTACTCAACAAATATTTACTAAGAATGTACTATGGGACTAGTGCTGCTAGGTGAGGGGGAATATAGTACATATTGGCTCAAACATGTGACGCTGCCCTCTTGGAGTTCAAAGATTGGCTGCATCTAGAGCTTGGCATAGGTCGGGGGAGAGGAGGGCAGTCATTTTTTTTTATCGAGGGGTATTTAATTCACAATGTTGTGTTCCTTTCAGGTGTACAACGAAGTGATTCAGTTTTTTATATATATATATATATATATATATATATATATATATATATATATATTCTTTTTCAGATTCTTTTCCATTGCAGGTTATTACAAAGTATTGAATATAGTTCCCTGTGCTATACAGTAGGTCCTTGTTGGTTATCTATTTTATACATACTAATGTGTATAGGTTAATCCCAAATTCCTAATTTTTTTTTTTTTTTTTTGCGGTACACGGGCCTCTCACTGTTGTGGCCTCTCCCGTTGCGGAGCACAGGCTCCGGACGCACAGGCTCAGCAGTCATGGCCCACGGGCCCAGCTGCTCTGTGGCATGTGGGATCTTCCCGGACTGGGGCACGAACCCTTGTCCCCTGCATTGGCAGGTGGACTCTCAACCACTGTGCCACCAGGGAAGCCCTCAGTCTTTTTTATAGCTGAGTAATATTCCATTGTGTGTGTGTGTGTGTGTGTGTGTGTGTGTGTGTGTGTGTATACCACATCTTCTTTATCCATTCATCTGTTGATGGACACTTAGGTTGCTTCCGTGTCTTGGCTGTTGTAAATAGTGCTGCTATGAGCATTGAGGTGCATGTGTCTTTTCGAATTAGAGTTTTCTCCAGATGTATGCCCAGGAGTGGGATTGCTGGATCACATGGCAACTCTTTTTTTAGTCTTTTAAGGAGCTTCCATACTCTTTTCCATAGGGGAGGACAGTTATTTTTTACAAGGCAGGAGCACTGCCAGGAAGGAGGGGCGAGACTAGTAAGAGGTGTGCCCCCCGTAGAACAGGGAGGACAAGCTGTCCAAAGAGCACGTGCTGACCAGCAGCAGGCGACTTTCACCAGAGGGTACTTCAGGCAGAGGGAACAGGGTGCTGGAAGTCCCACTGGTCAGAAGGCTGGCCTGAGGGAAGTCTGTGGCCAGCAAAGAGATGGAGGAAGACTCCAGTGCCAGTGGGACAGCAAGAGAATTAGGAAGTCAGGGTGCCTGGGACACTAGGAAAGAGGTTGTCACGTGGAGGGTCAGGCACAGGGAACAGGGACACATCTATCAGATCGAGGTACAAAGCCGAGTCCCAGACCAGGTTCAGCCGTATCAGAACTGAGGCTCAAGGTCAGGGGGCCATGGTGGGAAGAATGGTTGACTGGAAGCTAGAGTCACTTGGTTTAGCAAATAAAATGGAGAACACCCAGTTAAATTTAAATTTCAGATAAACAACAGATGAATTTTTAGTATTAAGTATATCCCCTGCAATACTTGGGATATACTAAAACTGTGTTGCTTCTCTGAAACTCAAGTGTAACGGCACCCTGTATTTTAGCTGGCAGCTCTCCTGAAGCAGAGACCAAAGGTGCTTTAGCCCTAGTCTCCAGGCCAGTAACTGGGAAACCTTACGAGGTGAGAGAGACTGAAAGCAGGAACATCCTGGAAGAGGAAGTCCAGAACCGGTCAGACTAGGGCAAGTTCAGCTGCCCGGCTAAGATATAGATCTGAGGCTCTCCCTCCCTAGTGCCAGAGGCCAGAGGCTTGCGGGAGGGGGGTCAGAACCCCAAACTACCCTCTCCCAAAAGAGGAGCTTGGGACATCTGCTTGCAGGTGCTGTCATGGACACACAGAATTCTCAGCCTTTGGAGGCATTGGTGCCTGGGTCTGAATCCTGGCTCTGCTTGAGGCTTCAAAGAACAGCATCAGATGTGTTTGCTTATGGTATTACTCCTTTTAATCTTTACAACAATCCTTTATAAGACTGAAATTGATATTAATACCCCACTTTACAGATAAGGATCCTGAGGCCTAGAGAGGCAAAGGAACCTGTCCAAGGTCACACAGTGTTAAGTGGTGACATGGGAAGGATCCCAAATCCTCCCTTTTCTGCTACCCCGCATGCCTGTCAAGGGCATAGCAGGAGGGTCCCACACCTCAAGTCAGAAGGCCTCTGCTTGGTCCTGGCTCAGCTCAACCACCGTCCAGCCATATCATCATGGCCTAGCCTCTTCCTCGCAGGTCAGATGCTCAAGTTCAAACGAAAGACTATGCCCTCCAGTTTTTTCAAGTGGAGACAAACACTTACAACTGTGGGCTCTGGGTCCAGAGATCAAATCCTGCCACTTCCTAGGTAGACTTGGTTTTTAACTCTGAATTCTGTTTATCTCAACTGTGATGAGAATTTTTATAAATAATAAAAGGGACCGTGTTTGTGAATCTGCAACATACAAACAGCGCTTTGTAAATGTTCCTTTTATTCTTTGTCTTCAAGTGTTTTGATGTTCCTACAACTTGGAGGCTAGTCTGCAGGCTCTGGGTAAGTGAGTACCGCCTGTCAGTGACAAAGCATTGTGCCTCCAGCTTTTAGCGAGGGCCACGCTTGAATCCCAAAGCAGAGTGACAAACGTATCCAAGGCAGCCACTTTCCTGGGATTTACCCTCACAGACAAAAAGTTCCACCCTATGGGAAATCATCCACAGCTTTGCACAGCACGGGAAATCCAGTCTCTTTTGCACCATGCCCTACATGATCTGACCCCTTCTTGCTCCCACCCCACCTTTTCCTTCCTCTTTATTCAAGCCACAGCAGCCTTCCCAGTATTCTGAATGTGTGAGCTCTTCCCTGCCTCAGGCCCTTCCTGTGCCCTGTCCCCCAGGTTCCCGTGTCCAAGTACCAGCTCCAAGGTCTCCTACACTAGGTCATCTTCCCACACCACCATATCATATGTAGGCCTTTTCCCAGACAATCACACCATTCCCATTCTAGCTTCTTCTAAGCACGTATCATTATCTGAAATCTCCTTTTGTGTTCATTGCTTACTTGCATTTTTTGTCGCCACCAGATCGTTCCATGAGAACAGGTATCTGAAGCATCTTGGTGATCCCTGCATTCCCAACACATAGGGAGGATTGCCTGGTACATAGTAGTGCTCAATAAGCTTGTGCCAATGAATGAATGAATGAATGAATCCATCCATCCATCCATCCATCCATCCATCCATCCATCCATCCATCCATCCATCTTGGTGCCTGCGGTTGCTGTCTTATCTCCGTTTACATCTCCCTGCCAGGCCCTCTTAGACTGACCCTTGGTTCAGGCTGTCTGTGGGGTCTTGGCTTCCCTGCATTTCGGGGCTCCATGGCTTTTATGCTCTGTGATGTGCTGTCCATCAGTCCCGCTCCTGACTTCAGGCGCAGCTCCAAGATTCCCAGGCCGGGCTTCAAGGTTGTCCATGAGACACGTCAGACACACATGAGGCAACAGAAGACTATTTGCATCCCCTTCTGGCTGAGGAGAGAAAAGTCCCAATCTCTTCTGGCTGAGATCTGGCTGGTCCAGCAGGGCTGGTAGCTGCCAGGGCGGGGGTGGGGGTAGCGGAGGGGGACTGAGCCTGCAGGTGGGAGGTGAGGAGGGATCCCTGAACAGCATGGCTCATCAGGAACATGTGCTCCCTCCCTGGTCCTTTCGGGGTCCACGTTCCTCTCTCTCCGTCTGCAGAATGTGACTCAGACCCCATACCTCACCGCCCCCAGAGATGGGTACGGCTGACAGACTAACACACCCTTTGCTGTGACTCAGCGTCCTGCTCCGCCTTGCTGCCCACTGTCGGCTCATCAGAGCCGTCCAGGGTTGTTTACCGTCACCTCTGGCCATGCATAATTCATCAGCCTCCCTCTTCCCTGTGGCCATCGTTCCCTGCCTCTCCCAAATCATTCAGGTGGCTGAGCCCCCCTCCTCTGAGGCCTCTGAGAACGCAGAAGCCCCTCGCTTACTGAGCAGCCTGCCTTGTGAGAAGACACCTTCAGACTAGGGTGGAGAGGGTAGGAGGGGGACCTGTCCTGATCTTGTGTCAGGAAAAAATGTCGCCACACACCTCTCCCTGCTTCCCAGCCCCTCCCTGCCCACGGGGTCTTCTCCTGCACCGTCCATCCTGGAAACTGGGGAAGTCAGCAAGTCAGACTGAGCAAGGAGGAAGGAGGCTGGTACTGGGGAGAAGCTGGAAGCGGTGTGACAGGGCACCCGGCTGCCTTGCTGCAGTCAGTTAGCATCGACCAGTGTTCTTTCTTCAAGTGCTGCCCAGAATAGTTTCCATGTGAAGTGTGCTTTTAATTATCCCAAGGTGGTGACTTGCCCCAGTCTGACCCAGCCCCTCCCTGTCCCAGCTGAGCTGACAGAGACCCCCACCCTCAGGGAGCATCCCAGCCCCACCCAGCCCCAGAGCCCCTCCTGCCAGGGTCCTGGGAACTCAGTCCTCCCAGGGGGCGGAGCTAGAAGTCCCCTTGAGCCGCAGACCTGGGATGTATCTGGGAGAACCTGAAGGGAGTCTGGGTGGGGAGGGAGGAGACTATCACTGCCCTTGATCATGGACTCCCACGACTCCCACAGGAGGAAAACCAGTCCAGCAGGGGCAGCGGATCCCCCAGGGCGACAATACCTGGCAACCACAAAGCAGAGTGCCTCCTGCCCCTGCTTTAGCGAGGGCCAGCCCTGAATCCGAAACCCCAGTGACAGCGCTGCTCTGACAACTTGGCATGTATTCACTCACTGCATCTCCCAGTGACATAGGGACAGTTCTGCTCATTTTATAAATTTATTTACTTATTTTGGGCTGCGTTGGGTCTCCGTTGCTGCACGCGGGCTTTCTCTAGTTGTGGCCAGCAGGGGCTACTCTTCGTTGCGGTGCGCGGGCTTCTCATTGTGGTGGCTTCTCTCCTTGCGGAGCACAGGCTCTAGGCGTGTGGGCTTCAGTAGTTATGGCGTGTGGGCTCAGTAGTTGTGGCACGCAGGCTCAGTAGTTGTGGCACACGGGCTCTAGAGCGCAGGCTCAGTAGTTGTGGCGCACGGGCTTAGCTGCTCCACGGCATGTGGGATCTTCCCAGACCAGGGCTCAAACCCGTGTACCCTGAAATGGCAGGAGGACTGTTAACCACTGCTCCACCAGGGAAGTCCCTCTGCTCATTTTAGAAGGGAGGAAACTGAGGCACAACTGAGCCATCAGATAGCTTGCTGCCACACAGCTGGTGGACGGAAGAGTGGCTGGGATTAAATCCAGGTGGCCTAGCTCCAGGGATGTGCTCTTAACGCTGGCATCCCACAGCCCCTCGCTCCCACTTGCCTCTAAGCCCTCACCCGCAGCTCTAGGTGACCACTAATCTGAATTCTGTCTTTATAGATTTGCCTAATCCTGACATTTCATATAAATGGAATCACACGATATAACTAGATTCTTTCACTTAGCATATTGATTTCAAGGTACACCTATGTGATAACATGTATCTGTATTTCATTCCTTTTTATGGCTGAACGGTATTCCATTGTATAGCTATACCACATTTTACATTTATCAGCTGATGGACATTTGGGTTGTTTCCGCTTTTTGGCTATCATGAATAATGCTACTATGAACATTTATGTACAAGTTTTATATAGAAATATGTTTTTTTTTCTCTTGGATATGTAATAGAAGTGGAATTTCTGGGTCATATGATAACTTTATGCTTAACCTTTGGATGAAGCATCAGAATGTTTTCCCAAATAACTGCACCATTTTACATTCCCACAAGCAGGGTATGAGAGTTTCATCAGAGGGTATGAGAGATGGTGTCACACCATCACTTGCTATTCTCTTTCTGTTTTATTATAGCCGTCTCACTGTGAAGGGGTGTCCCCCGTGGGTTTTGATTGGCATTTGCCTAATGGCTACTGATCTTGAGCATCTTTCCGTGTGCCTATTAACCATTTATATATCTTCTTTAGAGAAATGTTTCTTCAGGTTCTTTGTTCATTCTTTAATTTGGTGACTTGTCTTGGATAAAAATTGATTTATCAAGACTTGTAAATTTATTTCCCCAAAATGTCATAAAATTATAAATCTTAAATGGCATTACTTTATTTTTTAACATCTTTTTTGGAATATAATTGCTTTACAATGGTGTGTTAGTTTCTGCTTTATAACAGAATGAATCAGCTATACATATACATATGTCCCCATATCTCTTCCTTCTTGCGTCTCCCTCCCTCCCACCCTCCTTATCCCACCCCTCTAGGTGGTCACAAAGCACCGGGCCGATCTCCCTGTGCTATGTGGCTGCTTCCCACTAGCTTTCTATTTTACATGTGGTAGTGTATATATGTCCATGCCACTCTCTCACTTCGTCCCAGCTTACCCTTCCCCCTGCCTCTATCCTCAAGTCCATTCCCTAGTAGGTCTGCGTGTTTACTCCCATCCTGTCCCTAGGTTCTTTAGAACCTTTTTTTTTTTTTAGATTCCATTTATATGTGTTAGCATACGATATTTGTTTTTCTCTTTCTGACTTACTTCACTCTGTATGACAGACTCTAGGTCCATCCACCTCACTACAAATAACTCAATTTCGTTTCTTTTTATGGTTGAGTAATACTCCACTGTATATATGTGCCACATCTTCTTTATCCATTCAGCTGTTCATGGACACTTAGGTTGCTTCCTTGTCCTGGCTATTGTAAGTAGAGCTGCAACGAACACTGTGGTACATGACTCTTTTTGAATTATGGTTTTCTCAGGGTATATGCCCAGTAGTGGGATTGCTGGGTCATATGGTAGTTCTATTTTTAGTTCTTTAAAGGAAACTCCATACTATTCTCCATAGTGGCTGTATTGATTTACATTCCCACCAACAGTGCAAGAGGGTTCCCTTTTCTCCACACCCTCTCCAGCATTTGTTGTTTGTAGATTTTCTGATGATGCCCATTCTAACTGGTGTGAGGTGATGCCTCATAATAGTTTTCATTTGCATTTCTCTAATGATTAGTGATGTTGAGCATCCTTTCATCCAAAAAATGGGCAGAAGACCTAAATAGACATTTCTCTAAAGAAGATATACAGATTGTGACTTGTTTTTTTATTATTATGTTGTAAGAGTTCTTTATATGTTTTGGATACAATACCCTTATCAGATATATGGTTTGCAAATATATTCTCGTATTCTTTGGATTCTCTTCCCTTTCTTGATGGTGTTCTCTGCAACATAAAATAATTTAATTTCGATGAGGTCCAATTTATCTTTTTCTTTTGTTGTTTGTGCATTTGGTGTCATATCTAAAAACTGTTGTATGATTTAAGGTCATAAAGATTTATGCCTACTTTTTTATAGAATTTTATAGTTTCAGCTGTCACATTTAAGTCTTTAATCCATTTTGGATTAATTTTTTATTCAATGTAAGGAAGGGGTCTAATTTTATTCTTTTGCCAGTGGCTATCCCATGTCCCATGTCATTTGTTTTTATAAATAAAGTTTTATTGGAACAGAAAACACCTATTCATTTACACATTCTCTAAGGCTGCTTTCATGATGATACAGTGGCAGAGTTGAGTAGTTGCTATGGAGACCAGAAGGCTCATAATGTTGAACTATTTACTTTATCAACATTCACATAATTAATCTCCAAAATATATAAACAGTTCATGAAGCTCAATATTAAAAAAACAAATAACCCAATCAAAAAATTGGCAAAAGACCTAAATAAACATTTCTCCAAAGAATACATACAGATGACCAGGAAGCACTTGAAAAGCTGCTCAACATCACTAATTATTAGAGAAATGCAAATCAAAACTACAATGAGGTATCACCTCACACCAGTTAGAATGGGCATCATCAGAAAATCTACAAACAACAAATGCTGGAGAGGGTGTGGAGAAAAGGGAACCCTCTTGCACTGTTGGTGGGAATGTAAATCGATACAGCCACTATGGAGAACAGTATGGAGATTCCTTAAAGAACTAAAAATAGAACTACCATATGACCCAGCAATCCCACTACTGGGCATATACCCTGAGAAAACCATAATTCAAAAAGACACATGCACCCCAACGTTCATTGCAGCACTATTTACAATAGCCAGGGCATGAAAGCAACCTAAATGCCCATCAACGGACGAATGGATAAAGAAGATGTGGTACATATATACAATGGGATATTACTCAGCCATAACAAGGAGTGATATTGGATCATTTGTAGAGATGTGGATGGATCTAGAGACTGTTCTACAGAGTGAAGTAAGTCAGAAAGGGAAAAACAAATATTGTATATTAACACATACATGTGAAATCTAGAAAAATGGTACAGATGAACCAGTTTGCAAGGCAGAAATAGAGACACAGATGTAGAGAACAAATGTATGGACACCATGGGGGGAAAGTGGCAGGGCTGGTGGCAGTGGTGGAATGAATTGGGAGATTGGGATTGACATATATACACTAACATGTATAAAATAGATAACTAATAAGAAAAAGAGAAAAAATAACTTTCACATAAGTAAATAAATAAATAAAATTGCTGGCCCCTGCTATAAATATTCATCAAATAAGTGAATAAATGAATAAATAAAATTGAATGAGTATACAAATGTATGGCTATCAGTAGTACTTTCATAGCTTAGAGAAAAAGGTCCCTAGCTCTTGCAAAGAGCAAACAGCTTCAGTGACTTATGGTAGAACAACCTCCTCACGTGGAAACCATGGGGCTGGAGATGTGCGTTCAAGTCTCAGCTTTGACCCTTCTATAAGTCTCCTCGGGAAGGAGCCATTAGTGTCACTCTCCCTAAATCCCGTGTCCCTGTTCTGCTTTCAGAAGGTGCTGACCGTGCCAGATCTCTGATACAGCTGGGGCTTCGGCATCCCTCTTTGCACTTCCCCTTCTGCCTTGTCAAGGTGCTCCTCCCAGAATGCCCTGAGCGTGAGGACACGGGGTGAGCACAGGGGGGCAACCTCCCCTCTACCTGTGGCAGCAGAAGCCCTCAGGCAGCTGTCAGAGCAGCTGCAGCCAAGATCTCTCCACGAGGCTCCAAAATACCACAGTGGCCACCCTCCAAGAGACGTCTCCCCAGTGGAACCTCAGCTTCTCTGATGGAGAGCAGTACCCCTTCTCTGTGTCCCATTGCCTGCCTGCCTTCACAATACATCTCACAACCTTTCTATTGGCTCTTTATTGAAATGGCCCATGGATGCTAAAAGAGCCTGGTCTTTGGAATTTGATGGTGATGACTTCTAATCTTACTTCTCCTTGACTATATAGCTCTGCAACCTTGGCAAGTTCATTTTATTCTCTTTGAGCCTTAAGTTCATCCTTTGAGGAATGGGGGTGAATGATAAATGTATAAGGTTACTGTAAAAATTTACAGACATAGCCTAAATAAAACATCATTACGTAGGTCCCAGTTGGGACAGGATGAGGAACTAGGAATCACTGATAATATTCATATCCCTCTTAAAACTGGGGAATCCTCAGCCAGCCTGACCCAGATATAGCAGCAAATATATGAATTTTCTATTAAGCCTTTTCTGTCGCTTCTGTGTTTGGTCCCTATTCTGTGCTCACATAACATGTCATATCTTTTTTTTTTTTTAACATCTTTATTGGAGTATAATTGCTTTACAATGTTGTGTTAGTTTCTGCTGTATAACAAAGTGAATCAGCTATACATATACATATATCCCCATATCTCTTCCCTCGTGTGTCTCCCTCCCATCCTCCCTATCTCACCCCTCTAGGTGGTCACAAAGCACCGAGCTGATGTCCCTGTGCTATGCGGCTGCTTCCCACTAGCTATCTATTTTACATTTGGTAGTATATATATGTCCATGCCACTCTCTCACTTCGTCCCAGCTTACCCTTCCCCCTCCCCATATCCTCAAGTCCATTCTCTACATCTGCGTCTTTATTCCTGTCCTGCCCCTAGGTTCTTCAGAACAATTTTTTTTTTTTTTAGATTCCATTTATATGTGTTAGCATACGATATTTGTTTTTCTCTTTCTGGCTTACTTCACTCTGTAGGACAGACTCTAGGTCCATCTACCTCACTACAAATAACTCAATTTCATTTCTTTTTATGGCTGAGTAATACTCCATTGTATATATGTGCCACATCTTCTTTATCCATTCATCTGTCTATGGACACTTAGGTGGCTTCCATGTCCTGGCTATTATAAATAGAGCTGCAATGAGTATTGTGGTACATGAGTCTTTTTGAATTATGGTTTTCTCAGGGTATATGCCCAGTAGTGGGATTGCTGGGTCGTATGGTAGTTCTATTTTTAATTTTTTAAGGAACCTCTATACTGTCATATCTTCATCACAGAATTTTTGCCCTAAGTCTCTGTCTCCTAGATAGTAATTGTCTTTGGATAACCAAGGTCTAGAATAGTAGCTGGTGCGTAATGCTCTCAGTAAGTGTCTGAATGTCAGCATTCACTTTATGGGTTCTTTTCTTCCTACATGACTGATGTGTCCGAAGGACCGCACATCCAGAAATCGTTGAGATCCAAATGAATCATATTCTTTGGATCCAAGGTTGCCTACCCTAAGCTCTTGGGAGGTTTGGACAAAATTCAAGAAGCATATTTCAGAGACTGGCTCCTTCTTAAGACCTGGAGTAGACTTTGTGAACCATGATCTCCATCACGTGAACCGTGATGTCTAGATCCATGGCATTTGTAGTCCTCACCTTTTCACCTAATTCATTCAAGCCTGCCCCGAATGGTAGAGAGATCATTCCTGGGTCCCACAGTTTATGGGACAATTGGGAACTGGAGAGTGTTAAAGGAAGAAAACAGAAAGATGAAATTCAGGAACAGCCAAAAGGAATATGGGATTGTAAGAGATTAGAAAGGAAACTCAGGAAACCTGGAAAGATCAACATTTAAAATGCATGGGGCTTCCCTGGTGGCGCAGTGGTTGAGAGTCCACCTGCCGATGCAGAGGACACGGGTTTGTGCCCCGGTCCGGGAAGATCCCACATGCCGCGGAGCGGCTGGGCACGTGAGCCATGGCCGCTGAGCCTGCGCGTCCAGAGACTGTGCTCCGCAGCGGGAGAGGCCACGGCAGTGAGAGGCCCGCGTACCGCAAAATAAATAAAATAAATAAATAAAATAAAATGCATGTACTCTTTGATTCCCCCAAATCTCACTTCTAGGAATTCATCCTAAGGATTAATCCTGCATGTGCTCAAGGATAAATGCAAAAGGATTTTCATGGAAGCATTGTTTTTTTAAAAAGATATGTATGTAGAATTGGAAACAACCAAAATTTCCATCAGTAAAACACTATGAAGATATCCGTACAATAAAACATGAAGCAGACATTAAAAAGGATGAATTTAGGAACTTTCCTAAACTGATGTTGAGTGTGTACCTTGGTACAGACATTTTTTAAAAGTGGCAGTTTCACTCCTGTTTACCCGAGAAAGGTCTTTATACGTGTACCAAAAGGAATGCACAAAGCATTTCTATTTGTAATGGCCCCAAACTGGAGACCGCCTAGAAGTTCATGAGCATTAGGATGGTAAATCAATTCTTAGATAACCATATGTTGGAGGACTATACAAATAAAGACAAAGAGCAGCTACACAGAACTGCATAAATGAGTCTTCCAAAATGTTGGGCAAATAAACCAGACACAGAAGAATCTATAATGTATGATTTCTTCTATAGGAAGTTCAAAATCAGATAAAACTAATATATATCTGAAGTTGGGGGAATGATTACCCTTGGAGAGAAGGAAGGTGGTAGTGATTAGGAGGGGATAGGAGAGAACTGGATGAGAGGGAGGGAGGCTTGCAGTGGTCTATGTATTGTTCTCAGTGGTGGTTCCATTATTTGTGGACTTTTCTGTATGTTTGTTCTATTTCAGTAAAAAAATAAAGCAAAAGTTAAAAAAAATCCACCATCTCTTGGAGGAAAGAAAGTAGATTGTAGCACAATATGTAGTAATATCTCATTTAGGCTAGAAAGGGAGAGGTGAACTCTGAATGGAAAATTCTGGAAAGGTATGGACCAAGATGTTAATAAGAGTGGCTCTAGTCGGAAGGAACGTTTTCACTTGCTTCCTTATATATTTCTATGCTGCTGAATTTTTAACAGTATCTATTACTTTTATACAAATAGAGAAGATGCTTCTGTTGTGAAAGATGAAGAAAGCAGGGTCCTAATTCTTCTGACCAATCCAGCAACCTGGATTGGTCAGCCCAAGGGAAGCGGAGCAGAATGAGGCTTATAATTCACGCAACTAAAACCACCTCCCTCAGCTCCTGACCACAGCCTGGTGTCCATGTGCGTTCTCCAACCTGGGGCCTCAGCAGCTTTGATGCATCACTCCAGGCCCCCCAACTTTATTCCTGTTCATCTCCTCAGTTGCTAGGCAATATGTAATTGCATTTTGGAAAGCCTCCTCCACCCTGGATGTATGATCCTGGAAATTGGACTTTGCATCTGGCAATCTTAGAAAGCAAAGTTCCACTCCCCTCAGCCCCGTACCCTCTGGCTTGCAATTGACTCACAATTTAATTAAAAAGATTCCAGGGACATCTGGTTTCCTTTTCTAGGAGTACATTTGCAGTTGGCTTTTCTGGCGTGTTTTTATTTGCAAGCCGTGGATTTATTTACAGAGACAGAGAGACTCATTTTCCTCTCTTAGGTATGTCTTTGTGGTCTTTATTAACGCTGTGTTTCATAATCTCTGATTGTTCCTCTGCGTTGTAAGCTGCTAATGGTCTGTTCCTCCCTGTGTTCTGCTCAGTCCCTGAGTGACAAGTGGTGCCGCCAAGCTGCCTGCCACCCAGCTGACCCCGTCCAGAGCATGGGGTGCCTGCTCACTGCTGGGGGATCCAGAGCACGGCGCCCCCTGACCAGTCCCCAAGCCCCATGCCCCTTACCATCAGAAGTGTCTTTAATAGTCACAACATAAATATAGAAAGAGCTTTTAGAGAGATATGCCTGGTAGAGGGAAGTGGGGAAAACCGAACCAGGAGCTGGCTGGGTGATCTCTGGCAAAACACTTGCCCTTTCTGGGCCTCTGTTCTACTTGTAAAATAAGTAGTTGGACTTAACTAGCATTTCCCGAACGTTGGGTCCTTTCCAAACTTGCATGATTTGTTCTGTATCTGCATGCCTCCTATACTATTTGTTATACAATATTTTTCCTTGAATCGACTCTTTTCACCCTTCAACGTGTGTATTTATAACGGGAACTTTAAATCACTCTGTGAATGGTAAAATATTATCATTCAACATAAAGAGAAGGTAACTGTAAAAATAAGTATAATGAAAACAAAACGGCGCTGCTAGCTTGTAGCTAGAAGCTTTCTGCCCAGGCTCTGTGCCCATCTCTTGTTCTCTCTTTGTTAAAAAGGAAAATTAGCCAATGTTTAGAGACTTGTAAGAGGCATATTAATACCACTTTGAGGCTGTCTCCTTAGACAATACCAGAAGGACTGAAAGAGAGCTGAGAAGGAAATCAGTGCCTGATTACGGGATAATGTAAAAAAGAACAGTGACCTTGATAATCTTGAAAGTTCTTTCTGGTTCTGACACGGGAGAACAGACTGTAGCAGAGACCCATTACAGACTCTGGAAGTTCATGTTGAGTCCATTTCTGCCAGGCCTCTTCTCTGAGTTCTGATAACCTGTGGGCGTGGGTGCCCGGGGAGGGGATGCTGTTAAGGAATATCTTTGATTAGTCACTCATTCATTCATTCATTCATTCAGCTATGGTAGTCCTGGCTGGGTATTACGGGAAGAGCTGGGGACACCTAAGTCAATCTGAGTTCAAATATCGGCCTGCCACTTACTAGCTATTTTACCCTAAATACATATTTGCACCTATTTCTTATCTATAAGATTGGGATTAAAAAGACATATCTGAGATGCCTTTGGAAGGATGAAGTGGAATTCTCTGGTCCTGAGCGTTCATAGTCTTGTGGGAAACACTGAAATACAAAACTAAACCAGAATCCAGTGCGCTCCAAATATTCAGAGAGGATGTCTGAAGAGCGCTGAGGATGGAGCAGCGGACACTGCCATAGAAGAGGCTTCATTTTTGCTGACCTTGAAGGGAGGGGCTTCTTTCAAGGGAAAGATCACAGGAATGAGATACTGGACAGAAAGAAAGCTTGAGGAAGGGCTGAAGAGGTGGGACGTGTGACACAAGTCACACGTCCTTGAGCAAGGAGTAGGGCAGTACAGCTCAGGCATAGAGCTTAAGGAACCGGCTAATGCAGGAGGGACTGGAGAGGTAGAGAGGGGCTGCGTGTACAAAGAGTTAAATGCCACCTTGTTTATACCACTGTCTCCACCTGCCCCTGATTGCTTTTGTCCTTGAGACTGAGTCACAGGCAGTTATCACTGAGGGTCCCTGTGCAGGAATATTTCATATATTGTAGCAAGAAAGCATCTCTGGTCACAGCAGGACCTGAGTGAAAGCACAGAACTTGCTACGTTGTTAAGCGGTAGTGGAAGCAGACAAGGCAAGTGTGGAAACTTATTACTTTCACCCAATCAGTGTCAGCCCTGTTACCCTCTTCTAGCAGGCAGAGAGGATGGGAAGGGAAGAGGCAGGCTACTCAGAGTTCTTGCCTAAAGATAAGGCAATGTGTTTTATAAAGTTTTCATGATGATTCTCCTGTACTCCCTGCATTTCTAATGCAAGTGAAATTCTTGCTGTTAGATGCATAGGCCTCAACGAACCTCAGTCTGCTCACGTTTAGAATGGGAATAATCATCTCTGGACTGCTTCTAATCTCAAAATGAAGTAATACATGCGAAACCATATGCTTCAAAAGCTGTAAAACACATAATCCATGTGAACAAAATATCCCATAGCTGTGATGTTACTGCGTAAACAATTTTGAAACCGCCATTTTTCATTTAATATTGGGCCCTAAACGGATCCCATGTTTCTGGAAACTCTGTCTTTTTAATGTCTCCCTTCCATCCCGTAAAGTGAGTATACCCTAAGTTACTTAAACACTCCCTGTTATTGGACATTAAGATTGTTTTCAACTTTATGCTGTTAAGTCTAATTTGAAAATATCCACCTTTGTACATACAGGGGTTTTTGGACCTTTTTAAAAAATATCTCAGATGATTTTCCTGGCATAGATGAACTATTGTGGCACAAAGGAACGAATAGTTTGCAGACGTTGGATACACACGGACAGATGCACTTCAAAAGGATGCTGCTAATTCAGACTCCCACTGATAGTACATGAATGTGGGCCCTGGATCCTCGGTGACTGAGGCTGTAAACCCCTGAGGATAGGGACCCCGCCTTAATTGCTCATGCTTGGACCTCCCGTGTCCAAGGCAGTGTGGGGAATGTCATTGGGACACAATCATTTCTGCTGGCAGAATAAATGGTCATCCGGGGTCTCCCTCACCAGGCATGTACCTGTATACAGGACAGACTAACTTTGAACTTCATAATGGCAGCGAAAAGTATTTCCTGAAAGAATGAACTCCTGCTATGGAAACAAAACGAAATAAAAACCTAAGTATAGCAAGATGTCTTAGAAGGCTCTGCTATGGTTACACCATTCTGGTATTAGTGGCCAATTCCTTCTAGTTGGAGAATTACTCAGCCCATAGTCTAGCTTAGAGAGAAGTAAGCAATTTCCATATTGTATACAATATAGAAAAGTTTACCATCGGAAAGAAGTGATCAGATGCAGGATTGCTCAGCCCAAGCTTTTTAATACTTTCAGCGTTTCATTCCCATTTCTGGGTAGGGTATATGCCCCCCAGGAAGGAGGGGCATTAGACCCCTTGAATCTGACTGCATAGGTGGTCACTGACTCTGCCCCAAAGACGGGATCAGCCCCGGAAACAAAGGCATTGCTTATCCTGTGTGACTTTATTCCCCAAGCTCAAGAATTCTGAGCAGCCCGCCCTTCTCTTCCCCATCCTCTCTGCTTGCAGAGAAGAAAGAGAAAGGGCTCATGTTTATCGAGCAGGAATTATGCCTTATCTCATTTCATCCTTAGAAAAACCTAGAATGTAGGTACCGTAATCTCCATGTCAAAAATGAGGAAACCAGGGTTCAGCCTTCCTCAGAGCCCCCCAGCTGGCAGGTGGCAGAGCCGGGATCCTAATGCCATTATCCCAAGCTGCTGTCCCCAAGTCTCTATGATGCTATGTAAGGAAAATATATAAGAAAAACCACCCCCCACCTTATCCTTGGGTCACCTTGCCCCTCTCCTTGCCAACTGTGCTTTTTTTGACTTGCTGGATGCCAGCCATCACCTTCTTACCCACTCTGCCTTCATAAGGTCTTTCCTGGTAGCGCCACTCGACGGGGACCTTGTTCTACACTTCAGATCTGTCAGTTGCTCCCAGTGTGGTACGGGTGAGCTACTTAACCTCTTGACCGAACTTCAGTTTCTTATTGTAATAGAAGACAGTGATACCCCTACCTCTTTCCTGACCTGTCTTCCCTTGACTCTTCCCTTTCCCCTCATCAACTCCTTTCTTTCCCTCCTTCTTTCAAGACATCTTTGTTCAGCCTACCAAGTGCTGAACGTTGGGCTAGACTGTACTGGGCTGCAGGCCGAACTAGGAATTAAAGCCGCAGCTTCTGGACCTGGAGAACCGCCTTTGTACCTTTTTGATCTGGGGCAGGTCCTTCACCATTATTACTTCTTGTATTGAGGTGAAATTCACATAACATAGCACACCATTATTATTAGTAGTAGTGTTTGCTTCTCATCTCATCCTGTTTAAAATGATTAGGGGTATTTAGGCATGTGGACACAGCCGCCCCTGCACTCCTAAAACCTGGCACAGTGAGTGACACTTAATGAAAGCAAATTCCATGAATGAATATGTTTTATCCTCCTCATGACAGTTTCAGCTCCTGGATAGTCTGGGCCATGTCAGTATCGGAGCTGGAAGGGACCTCGATGAACTTCTGAATCAGTTCGTTCATGTGGCTGAGCAGGGGCTCAAAGGTAACACACACTGAGTTAGTGACAGGACTGGGTCTCTACGACCACAGCGTGCACCCCCTTCCTTGTGTCCAGCGTGGGGCAGTGGTTGCCACTACCTTCAACAACCCGTCTATACTGGTCTAGAAGTTAGGACCTGGGTGAGGCCAACACAAATGCATGTTGTGCCTGGAGATTCCCAGAGGGAACCCAAAGGTCTCAGGGACAGAGTTCTTCCTCATTCTCTTCCATGATCCAACCCCCGGGAAAGGCAACTGCGGCCCTGGTGCCGGCTGTAGAGTACCTGGGAGAGAAGAGAGCAGCAGAGATGCCCCACTGAGCCACCCGGCCTCTGGCTGCCCAGGGGGCTCAGGCTGTCTTTGATTCCTGAAGATGAATCATCTGCGAAGCTGCTTCCGCAAACCCTGGCGTTAATGAGGTCTTTGAACCAAACAAAATTCATACCTGTAGTTGACAGCGCGGAGGGAATTGCTCCTGGGTTTACGGCGCAGAGCCCTTCATTAACCATTTCTCTGTAACCAGCAGGCTGGACTCTGCAGGGCGGCCGCGCAGAGGGGTATAGAGAGGGGGCCTTGCTGTGACGGGATTGTTAGCCCAGGTGCTACTCGTTTCCCAGTACAGATGTGGGTCCCTCATCTGTAGGGTGAGGTTTACTGTCTCTCCCCTGTAGGTTGGTTGCTTAGTTGCACAAATTAACACAGGCAAAGCATGTGGGCCAGTGTCCTCCTCTGAGTAGGTGGCCTAAAATGAGGGAGAAGTGTGGACATGGGGGTGGAGGCCAGCCCAGGGAGGACGGTTGCCCTACGTCTACCCACCTGCCTGTTGGAATTCTGCTGAGGACCAGAGCTCAGAGTCCCCCCAGGACTCGGTACTCCCGCAGGTGTTACCTGAACTGTCCTTGACACTCACTAGACCCTTGGTTGTAAGCCTGAGCTGCTGGAAGCGCTTTGCCGTCGAGGATGCTGACCTTGATCGAGCACTCGCTAAGTCCTGGCTTGGTTCCAGGCCATTCCATGTACCATAGCAGAAGCAGAGTCAGAGCTCTAAAGCCCAGAGAGAGGAAATGATTCACCCCAGGTCACACAGCCATATGGGAACAGATAAAGTTCTCTGGCCTGGGATTGGCTAACTCTCAGCTCTTTCCCTACTATAACAAGGACCAAGTTCTGCTCACGTGTGCAGGGGGGATCTGAGAGCATCCTTCCCTCCCCATTCCTGTCATCTCGTCTACCTACCCAAGCTCCTTGCCTTGCCCACTTGGTTATTTACAAACATCTCTCCTTTGGCCAGACTTTCTGTTGCCTGTATCCCCTTCCATGCCCCGCCTCCCCCATCTTAGAGGAAAAACACTAGTGGCTTATCTAGTTGCCTAACTCACTGTCTTCCCAGCAGGAGCCTGAGTCAGAGTTTCCTCCTGCTTCTGTTCATGATCAGCGACCAGAGGGAAATGGAGCCCACCCCCGGCCCTGGAGACAGCACAGGCTGTCATTGACAGCCCTCAGCTAACACACACGCACAGGGGAGGACAAGCCCGTAAGGGGAAAGCTCGTCCCAGGCCGATGACAGATGGGAGCTGGCCATTCGTGTGCCAGAGGTCCCCAGATCTCAGCCCCAGCTGGCTCAGCTGAGCACACACATCATTAGGACCATCCACGGGGGACACCTGCCCAGGTGTCTGCAGGTTGGCACATCTGGGCAGCACGTGCAGCAACTCTGCTCATTCTGCAGCTTCTCCTGCAGAGAAATCACATCCCCCACCCCACTGACCCTTGCACGGTGGAGTCCTGGGGCATGATTCTCAGACCCCGTGTCCCGCTGTCCTCAACGGAACAGAGACACTCAAATGTGCACAGGCCCGGAGCATGCGCGTTAGACACATATGCACACCCCAGAATTACATCACCGCCCAGCGTACTCCTGGGTGTGCACATGCACACAGCTGCACACATGCACGGATGCACACAGAACACACACCTGCACCAGGAAATGCACCAGTAAATGCCTGCACCAGTAAATGCCACACTGTGCACCTCAGCCAGTGATGAAGACACCTGACTTTGTAGTGTGAGCCCCTTAGAAGAGTCTACTGAAGAGCTGTGTGAATTTGGGGAAGTTGTTTCTCCTCTTTGGAGGAACAGTGTCCTTATCAGAAGACAGCAGGTATAGGGAAAGGAACTTGGCCCTGTAGTCAGACAGCCCCGCGTGTGCATGCTGACTCCCCAGGCTTCGACCTCTCTGTATTTCATTTCCTAGGCTGTAAAATCAAAATTATTAATGTGCATTGGACTTGCTTGTGGATTGCGATAACACATAGTAAAATCCAGCCCCGTGCCTTCACGTAGTTGGCACTCAGACACCAGCTCCCTTCTGCCATCCTTTCCCCACTTACGTTAGGTGGTCAACAGCCTCTGATCCCCAACAGGAAGTGGGGGCATAGGTCATTCTGAGGCCAGTGGAGGTTAAGCTAATAGCTCCCTCTCCCCTCCCAGCCCTGCAGATCTTCCCCCCCCGCTACATGTGACCACAGTCCACAGTGATCAATGATAAAGACACAAAGAAAAATTCCTGCACCACTGATTTCTAGGGCTTCATGTATCTAGAGGATTCGAGAAGAATTGAACTGCTTTGGCAAAGGGCCCCATTGCTCTCCCAGAGAGAAGATGAGCTCTCCCCGTTTTCCTTATTAAAAACAGCCACACTTGATGATGGATGGAAGCAGGGCTCCTTTCTCTGTTAGCACAGCCAGCTGGCTGACTAACATCCTTTCTCTGTCTGACACTCAGAAGAGAAGCTGGGATGATTTAGTCCAAGTGGCGCAGGGCAGGCCTGAGTCACTGATGCGGGCTGGAGGCACTGGGAACTGCAGATCACATGCTTGGCATGTGAACCAGTGCAAGGGCGACTGGTTGCTGGACGGTGTCTCTCGTCTGACCCCTGAAGGTGGACACTCTCACTTCAGCCATGGGAACAGCAGCAAGACTTCTCACTGAGTAGCTCTTTTCGATTTCCCACGCTTACTCTGTGAACTGAGCCGATCGGTTATTATCCCATTTGGGAGATGAACAAACCGAGGTTCCTAAGAGGCTGATCAGCCATTCAGGAAGTAGTTCTCAACTGTGGGCAATGTCTGGAAACATTTTTGGTTGTCACAACTTGGGGAGATATTGGCATCTACTGGATAGAGGCCAGGGATGCGGCTAAACGTCCTACAAGGTGTAGGACAGCCCCACAGCAAAGAAGTGTCCAGTCCAAAAAGTCAGTAGTACTGAGATTGAGAACCCTGATTGAGATCTTTAAACACACCCTCAGTCTGCATCTTCTAGAATAAGAGGCACAAGCATTCTTTTTTTTGTTGCTGTTTCTGTTTTTGAAAACTGGGCACTGAATTAGACAGGAAGCTCCCTTCACTTTCACACTGGATGCCCTGTCAGTAGAGCTGACTCCCCTTCAGCTTCTCCTCCCAGGGTTGCTCCAGCATCATTGTCTCTGTCATGTCAGCCCCAGTGCAGGAGGGAGTCCTCCTTGGGCACTGGGGACCACAGTGACTGCTTGTCCCTTCCCACGGGAGGTGGTTCCTCCCAACACCCTCAATTTCTGGAAGAGAACTTTGAAATCATTTGGTTCTCTGTACCTCTTTTGCAATCTCTACCTTTTAGAGATGAGGAAAATTAGGTCCAAGGTCACTTGGTAGCAACAGACCACATCTCTTAACTCCTCCACCAGGGATCTTTCCATGGCATCCTCTGCCCATTCATCCAGACCCCTGGAGCTGACTTGTGCTGGGTGTGGTTTTCCCAACCTTGCCCATAGGTTAATGGGCTGGAATGGCCAGGTCCAAGTCATTTTGCTGGGATTGGATATCTGGGCTCAGGTAATGGCACCAAGATGCTGCATGCCCCAAGTGACAGGAAATAATGTGATCCAATGACCCAAACAGAAAACTCAGACTCATTCTGGCAACGGCATCTCTGGATGCCTGGGGGCCCAATGCAGAGCGCCTGCAACTTCTGATAGATTCCATTCTGTCCAGAGAACCAGCAACAATTTTGCCAGCAGAAAATATGACTCTATTATATGTGTGCTCTCCAGTCACAACCCAAAGGAAACATGCCGGCGAACAACCCCCCCCCCCCGAAAACAAAACCCAACAACAGGCTGTCAGCGTAAGCAGATCAACGGTTTTCAAGTTCTCCCCTTATATCTTTTAGCTATTGTTCACTCTCTTTGTTGTCGGCGGGTACACGCTAGCAGACAAGTGATGGCTGCCAGGGGCTTAAGGAAATTTATGCGAGAGGAACTAAATACAGAAAAAATGGGATCCGTTAACTGTCTTTCTGGGTGTTGGGGAAATGAGAGCAAATAGGGGATGGAGCTCAAGATACGTTGGTCCAGGTCATAGCGTTTCAATCTCTATTTCACTTTGTTTTATATTTGATTGATGCACGGAAGTTCTCACGAACATACAGTTTAATGGGATGAAATGGCGACAACACAGGCGCGTTTGTCTGCATACCTTGCTTCCCTGCCACTCCCCCCGCAACCTCAACACTGATTCCCAAACCCCAGTGTGCCGAGATTCCTGCTTATTTGGAGCACCAAGGGGAGCAATAATGGGGTAACGGTAGGCACGGTAGGCACCATTAGACTCTAAACTGCGGTAAGGCCAGGACTATCTTTCAGGATGTGTTTCTTGCAAGTTGTTTCTGCAACATGTCAGAATTCAAAACATACTTTGTGTCCCTGCTGTCTTTGTCTTGTAATTGCTCAGAACTGTAACAGCATCCACTGATTTCTCTGCCTTCAACCTTACCTCCATCCAATCCCCACTGCAGCAAGAGTGGCCTTCCTAAAACGCAAATCAGATCAGCTCCCTCTTTGAGTGAAGTCCTTCTTGGCTCCCTACTGCCATTTTCTTTTTCGGACGCGCAGGCTCAGCGGCCATGGCTCACGGGCCCAGCCGCTCCGCGGCATGAGGGATCCTCCCCGACCGGGGCACGAACCCATGTCCCTTGCATCGGCAGACAGACTCTCAACCACTGCGCCACCAGGGAAGCCCCCCTACTGCCTTTGAGATACACTCCAGGCTCTTTTTCACATGAAACATTTTTCTTTGCCCGAGTCCTGCTTCCTTCTCCAGACTCAGAGATTTCTATTCCCCTTCTCCAGTCTCCGGTGCAATCTTACAGAACGTCTGACGTTCCTCTTTCTTCCCTTGGTTGACTCTGAATCAAGCTTCCACGCTCAGCTGAGATCACCTCCTCAGGGAAGCCTTCCGTGACTGTCATCCATCCTTGAATCTGGGAGGCACATAGCATGGTTTTTAAGAAAACAGACTTTGGTGTCAGACAGACCGGGGCTTGGATCTTGGTTTGAGCATTTACTGACATGTGACCTTGAGCAAGTTACAAGGCATCTCTGATTCCTCAATGTCAACTGCAAAGTGGGCGTGATAATGATCTGTGCCTCCTAGGACCATGTGGGGTCAGTTGAGACTGTGAGTAGAGCGCTGGGTGCCATGCATGTCCACTTAGGTGGACAGCGGGTCGCTCAGAGATGCTCCTCTTCTGCCTCTGAATCCCAGGTCTCACCACAGAGCTCCTGGATCCAGCCCAGAATTGTCCCGGGTACAAGTTTGTGAATGAGGGCACTAATGAACGGGCATATGTATTCACTGATGTAGAAGAGTGAGGGATCAAGGTCTACCCCTGACTTTAACACAAATGAGTTATAAAAATGAGGCCAATTTTCAGAAATATGAATGCGGAAATCATCCGGGAATCAACAAGTGAGCAGATCTTCCGAGATGCATTATTTTGGCAGATGAGTTAGCATCTCCTGATGCCTGGTTTCCTTAGCTTCAGAATCAGAACGATGTCTACCTGCCCCGTGGGTGAATGGATAACGTGCCTAGAATGTCCTTAACAAGTATTATTCCCCCTCCCCCATCCCTTCCTGTGCTTTCCTGTTTTGCTTGGTGGAGCCCCAAGCTGAGTGTCGTGCCTCGATAAAGCTGTGGACCCGGGACTAGAGCCTGCCCCACCCCCCCTCCCAGGCCCTCTGAATCCCTCACCTGCACCACCCAGCTGCTGCCTGGAATGCCCTGAGGAGGGGGAATCGGAAATGACTGTGTACTTGAAATGCCCACGTTGTTATTTCTGCTCTTTTATAAAAGCATGAGGCAGGTCGGCTCTGCAGAATGTTGTATAAATATCCAGATAAAAAGATGAGTGAGAAATCCCTGAGAGCATCAGAGCTCCTAAAGCCCGCTTTGAGGCTGGGAGGGGATGGTACCTCAGTGCCGGCCTCGGTAGCTTTGAGGTTCTAACACCCCTCTTTCACATGGAAACAGGAGCTGATGTTACTGCGTCTCCCGAGGAGTGGCTAGTGCCTTACTGAGAGGATAGTGAAGAAGAGGGAGAGCAGGACCTCAGGGGCTAAATGTGGAAGAGGGAAAAAATCGGAGACCCTCTCCCCACCGGGTAACCAAGCTGGTTGCCCATTAGTTGGCACTTTTTGATCGTTGGGGATACAATGTAAACCCCATGGTGCTACAGGCTTATTTTGCTTCTAGCAATAACCCATTCTTGACCCCTTTAGAAAGGGCTCCTACAGCCAGCTCATCTGATCCCCAATCTAATGGACTTTCTGGCAAAGGGGGTAGGGACTTCCGCTTTACTTTAGCAACTACGCCCCGAGCAGTGCTGACCCCCTTCTTCTTGGAAAGGCAGAGTGCGTCCTGGAAGGAACTCTGGCTGCATCTGCTGGCTGGGAGGCCAAGGAGGTCTTCACCTCCCAGAGTCCAGTCCTCTCTTCTGTCGAGTGCGGACAACACGCCCACATCATAAGGCATACAGAGTGAGCCCCTCTGTCCCCACGTATGTGCATTTGCGTCTCCTGCCTGGAATGCTTCTCCGACTTTCCTTCCCCACAAATCCCGTTTGTCTAAAGACTCTTGCTCGAAGCCTCCCAGACAGCCCTCCTCTGGGCTCCCATCCCTGTGCTTTCCTTGACGCTGACGTGCATCTCAGGGCTTCATCCGTGTCTGGTGGCTCATCTGCCTCGCCCTCTAGGGCCCTCAAGAGCATGGACCATCTCACTTTCCTCTCTGCTCCTGGCACCCGGGAAGGTGGGTCAATTAAGGAATGCTGGCTGATAAATTCATGAGGAAAGCAGGCTGTGTCCGGTTTACCATTGCAAACTGAGGGCACAGTAGACCCTAGACGCTGTCTAGAGTAGAGGGGAAGGGGGAGTGTACCCAGGGAGCAAGGCCAGTCTCAGGCCTGAGGTTTGTGTGTGCCCGACCACGGCGGAGACCAGGAGCCAAGGGTTCCAGGAAGAGGTCAGAAATGGAGCGTCAGGCCAGAGAATGGAAAGTGTTGATGATATAGGCTGTTCACAATCCCACTGACCCAGGACTTACTCATACTAGATGGTAACCTTGTCGCAGAGAGCTGGATGCCGAACTGGGCCGGATGGATAAGGCAGGTTAACTCTCCCCACTTGGGAGATGAGAAAACTGAGGCTCCGGGAGAGCAGGTGGAATTTCCCCAGAACCCATGGCAGCAGTAGAGCCTGAAGCTAATAAAAACCTTGCTGCTTTGAGGCTCTTCTTTCTGCCCCACCAGGTGCCTCCCAGAGGTCTCTGTTTCTGGGAGTGGTTGTGAAAAGTTCATCAAAGCTCGTTCCAAATCCTCTAGGTGCCTGGGTTTAGACGTGCTTGGTGGTAGTGGGGACTCTTCCCCCAGCCCCTGGGAAGGCTTTCCTGGGGAAAACCAGAACCCGACTGAGTGCCTGGGATGGGAGGAGCTGCCATTGGTAGGTTTGAAAAAGTGTACTTTCCTGGTGCTCCGGGCTCGGCCTTGGACAGAGGAAACCGTGGATCCTAAAAGTTTCTACTGGGAATCCCAGCTGCTCACAGGTGTGGGCAGTGAAAGAAATAGACAGTGGTGGTATGTGTGGGTGGGTGCCCATGTGTGTTTAACAGAAAACATCCTGCTTTGAAAGGGGTCAGATGGCAAATGTCAGTTAAAGTGACTGAAAAATACTCATTATGGTGGGTTGGCACCAGACACGTCTTTCATTTGAATTTAGAACTAACTTATTCATCGTCATTGGTCCCACTCTCTATGCACGAGATTCAACAGAACAAGGCTGGAGGCCGTCAGAGCTCTTAGTGAGGCCACCAAAACGGGGGATGCACCCTTAGGAAGGGGAAACAGCTCATCAGGTCAACCCCCAGCAGGACTGGGCAGGTGAAGCAAGTAGACATGGGTAGAGACAGGATGAGTACTCTAGCCAAGCTTGGGCACTGGCCCCATGGCCCGTGTTTCCTGTTAGCATGTGCTGAGTCCCCTTCCATGGATCCCATCAGGGAGGCTCTGACTTCCAGAACCTGCGCCCTGCCTGGCCCAGGAGAAGGGGCCCAAGGCCAGAGCTTGTCTGGACATCCTGTGCTCATTTTGCCCAGATATGGAGGTTTTCTTAAATGCTCTTTTGATTTTGCACTTTGTCATTTTGTTTATGCCCAGTGTGCCTGTCTATCACCTCTGGCTTTTGGAATCTTAGACGGGTATTTTGTCTGTCACTCAGAAAAACAATAGCGGTGGACTTTGCATGAATTCTCCTTGGTCCCCAACCAAGGTCCCCAGGAAAGGAAGAAAAAAACCCATTTTTGCTCACAGCTGTATACTGATAGGAGCTTTGGCAAGGTTGGAGACAGAGGCTACAGCCTCATCCTTACAACCTTCTATTCAGATATTTACAAACATTTCATCAGAGTTTCCAATTCCTTGTCACAACATTTGATAAGATATTGACTTATTTTATATTTTAAAGATTTATTCATGTATTTATTTTATTTATTTTGGGCTGTGTCAGGTCTTAGTTGCAGGATACGGGATCTTCGTTGAGGCCCGCGGGATCTTTCATTGCGGTGCGTGGGCTTCTCTCTAGTTGTGGTGCGTGGGCTTAGTTGCCCCGCTGCATGTGGGATCTTAGTTCCCTGACCAGGGATCGAACCCGTGTCCCCTGCATTGTAAGGCGGATTCTTTACCACTGGACCGCCAGGGAAGTCCCTTATCTTATATACTGGATATATGAGGTCGTTTTAATCATATGTATAAGTCTTGTGAGAAAGACGAATGTGGAAGGAAAGGTTCTAACACGGAAGGGCCCCTAGGTAGCCAACACTTAAAATATGTTCATTCCATTATCCCAGTAGGCCAATGAGGCTACATTATCCCCATTTCTCAGCTCAGAAAACTGAGACTTAGGGGTGAAATGAACAGCTCAAGGTTGTACAACTACTCAGTGGCAGAACCACAGTCTGTCTCCTAAATGTATGTCCTTCCCACTGCCCCATATTCGCTCATTCATTCAGGGCCCCTCTTTTTTCTATTCACTGCATATCTCAAAGTTCCATGTTGCATTTAAATTTACATGTGCATCCTTCACTCAACAGTATAAAAGCCTTCTGGTGATGTCAGTTGTGTAGCAGAATGATGGAACGTGAGTCTGTTTGCCCTTTGGCATAAATGATAAATTTGGAAGTAAGTTTCCATGAAAGGGAAGAAGAGCTCACCGTAGGCTATGATGACAACTGACTCTCAATTAATATAACTGCATATCAATCAAATAATAGAATTATATATCAGTGGCATGGCACTCGGCTTTTGCAAACTTTACCAAATTTTGGAGATTTCTGTTAACTCTGGAATTTTTTCTAAAGCCCCGGGTGTTCTAAGACTCATCACTTTATCTCCTGGACTTATTTTTCCCCAGGATCTGTTCATACTTTTAAAGTGGTTAAAGGTTTGAGCTTTGGAGCCAGCTTGTAACTGAATCATGGCTTCACCGCATGCTAGCTGTGTGCCTCAGTTTCCTCCTCTGTAAAATGAGGACACTAAAAAAATGGGAATTCTGAGGTTGCTAGAAAGAATACATTAATTTGTATGTTATGAAGATTATCAATCATGAAGATATCTAGCACATAGTAAGTGCTTAATAAACGTTGGTAGCCATTATAATCTGATATTTTGCAATCACTAATAGAGTTAAACAGCAGGATGATACTTTATATTTGGCAACTGGATAGTTCCTCAAATTGGGTGAGGGAATTCGTTTCTTCCTTTTCTGATACACAAAAATGAGGGTCACTGTCGTCTCTGTGAAATGAAGTTTTGGGGGCTGGTGACTCTCCATCCTCAGCTGGCCATCATCTTCATATCTGTATGCCCATCTACCATCTCTATTATGTCAGAAGCACCTCTGTCACACCAGCAATGTTTGGGGCAGAGAAGCTGGGGGTCATGGCTCTTGTTTACTTGGATGTCTATAACAGCCAGTGTCACATTAAAATCCATAATTAAGCCCATCTCAGTCTGCCCTCATTTCTGCAGTCTGTGTGGTCCTCCCATGTGTCCTGAAGGTTATGACCACATCCCAGCCAGTTTGGGAAAATCTCAGATTCACAAGGAACCCGTACATTTGCCTTTGTCATTTAAGTCCAAGTGCTGTAGGAATCTTGCAAAATTTTTAATTCAAATTTTATTTCCACATATATTTGATTCATAAAGCTCATTTAAAAGAACAATATGCAACTTAAATATAGGCTACAGATCAAAGTTTAACCACAGATCCCTTAACTTGCCACCAGACCACTTTCATGCAGTTCTTAGACCTCTTCTCCCCATAGTTATGCATCCGTATCAGAAATTATTGAGAATGAGTCATCAGTTATGAAGGTTTCATCTCAGCGCTGATGATTTTTAAAGACAAATTCCCACCTGAGCATCTACATCTGTGAAATTACAGTTCCACAGCGCAGAAACATAGTTGCATGTTCAATTAAGAGGCAGGCAAGGAGAAGGTACTTGGCTTCCACCGTGGCCCGATGGTTGGTTGTGCAATTATAACCCATTGTAGAACTCGTCAGAGTCATGATAATGTCACACATCAAGATAACGTTGGCACTTACTCTAAGCTTCGCCTCTTCTTGTCTGACTTTTGAATGCATGATAAGAGGCACAACTTAACTGTTACAAACTGTAAGAGATTCGACTTCCAAGCTCACTTTTCCATCGAGTTCCCTTTCAAGCTCCTGCATCCATTTAATTGAAGAATTATCCTGAGATTGCCAGATGAGCTATTGGAGAGTGGAATCATTTGCAGCTACTTCTTTGCATGAATCAGGGTTTTCTCCATGCTCTGTGAAGTTGAAGAAACTAGAGGAATAAATTACATTCTCAGTTTTCTGGTAGCCTGATTTCAAAGGTTTTATTATGTTTATCAAAACAATCTCAGAGTCCTCAGTGACTCTTATTATAAATGAAACTAAGTGATTTACATTGGAACTTATGATATAAATGTATACAATTAAAATGCCACAGTAATCTGTTTTCTGTATTGGGCGTCCTGTGTGCGATTCCATTCAAGAAAAACACATATATTTTTTAAAGTTTTGAGAGCTGATTCTAAGAACTACCTTCCAAACAGTGGTTCAGTCTCATCCTTAGCACTCCTTTATTCATTGTACCAGTATTCACTGGCCACCTACCATGTGCCCCACACTCTTCTGTGCTGTTGGGACACAGCAGCGAACAAGACAGATATGGGCCTGGTTCTCATGGGGTTTACCTTCTACTGGAAGAGAGACCATCAACAAGTCAACAGGTAAACAAGACCATTCCAGATGAGAAGTGTAACGAAGAAAGTAAAGAGGCTGAGAGTCACTGCATCTATGAGGATGTGGGCAGAGGACTGAGGGCCTCTGTTTTTTTCTGTTGAACACCTTTTAGATTCACTGTGACCAAGGCAGCCCATCCATAGTTGGAAAGCTCAGCTCTAACTGCTCCAGATGTCTTCCTTTCATCAAACTGAAATCCATCTCCCTGGAATTCCACCCATCTCCTCTGCTTCTCCTCTCTGGGGCCTCTCTGAACAAGTCTGATTTATCTTTCACAAGACGGCACATCTTGTGTCGGTACACAGTGGTGGAGACTCCTGGGCTGTCTCTCTCCCAGTCTGAACACCCCCAGTGCTTCCCTGTGTCTCTGCCCACCTGGCCAGCACTCCAACTCATCGCCATCCCTCTGAGAGTGTAATGTCAGGTCTGAAGTCACTTTACGTGTAATCAAGACAGAACAACATAATCGCTTCCTCCTCCTTGATTCTCTATTTCTCCACTCTCAAGCTTGTAGCCATTTTTTTCTCTGGTTGCATAATACCATGGCCTCCTCTCTGGCTTACAGTCAACTGAATTTCCCCAGAATTGTCTCAGATACAGACGCATATCCTGGACAATCGTGGTGTTATGTTTAAACCTTCATGCTGGACGTTGCAGGATCATCTCAGTTATTTCCTGTGGTGAAGACTAAACCATCAGTAACAACTGCTCAGAAAGACTGAGGCCAGTGAACGTGGCCCTGGGAGCGTGTCCATGTTCCTCCTACTGCCTGCACCCTCCCTGTGGACAGCATGTTCCCAACGCCTGCCTTTTACTGTGTAAAGTGACATTTATTTGGTGGATTTCAAAATGGGCCCCTTTTGACATCAAGTAGGGCCCAGTGGTTCAATCATTCTGGATCTGGGCCTTGCATTCATTGTAACACTGCAGTCTGGGCACACCTGTCCCTAACTGCCTTTCCTTGGGTGGCTAATGACCTCCAGCTCTTTAGGCTTAAAGGCTGGCTTTCAGCCTCTAACTGCAAAAAATATATTAAAAGGTCCACTTAAGTGTCCCCAGCCTCCCACTAGCCTTTTCACTCCCTGAAAGCATTTTCCCGAAACAACCGGAAATTCTGATCGCAAGGACCTCTGGGAGCCTGTGGCGCACCTTCCCCCACCTGCCAGAAATTTTCTCTGTCTCGGTTGCCTGTGCATTTCTAGTTGGTATCTACCCCTTGCCCAGGAAAAGGACTGTGTCTCACCTGTGGACTCATTCTTTTAAATATCTTCCCTGTCCAAGTGGCTTTCGGGTCCTGAAAACTAAGGGATTGTCCACTTGCTATAAAGCCTGGTTCATGCTTTCTGGAACTTCATGATTGTATAGTTGTCCATCATGTATGGCATGTCACTCCTTCATGACAGACTAAGATGCTTCAGCCACGTTAATGTGCCTTTAGAAGAAACCATTCCATTCTTTCAACCAAATAACCTTGGCTTTGTTTATGTGTGTGTGTATGTGTGTGTATTGTGTGTGTGTGTGTGTTATATTCATTCCCAGGTACCTGAAGCAATAACCTACCTAGATTCCAATTCATATCCTGGGTCTTTATTTAAAGCATCTACCTATTCTTATAACATAGGACCACGGATTTCTGGCCTATATGACTGAGCAAAATCTCACTTAAAAGCCAGAGTTCTAACAGTTGTCAACACTCCTTCTCAAGTTCCCATGTGGCTGCCCTGGGAGCCACCTGTAGACATGATAATATGACCATGTCATGGCTTCTTTTAAAAATATTTTATTAATATTGAATAGCTTAAAGCTTTCAGGATAAACTCCAAACATCTTAACTCAGCGCTAAAGTTCTGTGACGGACTGAATGTTTCTGCTCTCCCTAAACTCATACGTTCAAGCTCTAAACCACCCCCCACCCATGTGATAGTATTAACAGGTGAGGCCTTTGGGAGGTAATTAGGTTTAGACAAGGTCATGAGGGTGGGGCCCCCATGATGGGATTAGTGCCCTTATAAGAAAAGGAAGAGACAGCAGAGTTTCTTCTCTATGCCATATGAAAACACAGCAAGAAGGCAGCTGTCTGCAAACCAGGAAGAGTGCTCTCAACAGGAATCAAATCAGCCTGCACCTTGATCTTGGGCTCCCCAGCCCCCAGAATTGTGATAAATAAATTTCTGTTGTTTAAGTCACCCAGTCTATGGTATGTTGTTATAGCAGCCTGAGCAGACTAGGATGAGATTCATGAAGAACTGGGCTGTCTACTACTTCTCTGTCCATAATTCTCATTCTGGCCATACAGAGTTATTCCTAGAGCATGCTGAGCCCTTATACTTCTGCATGCCGTGGCATGGGGCATCCCCTCTACCTGAAATGACATTGCTCTTTTCATTTGTTAAAGCCCCAGTTGAAATCCATTTCAACTAGCACTTCCCCTGAAAAGCTTTCCATGAGCCTCTGAGGAGGGGCACTGCCCAAGTGCCCTGGCATCTGAGTGGAGCAAGGAGGCTGGATCTGGAGTGCTGGAAGGAGCAGGAGTCTGGGACCAACTGCTGCTGCTGGAACCTCTCACTAGCTAGGGTAGCAATGACAGGCACGGCAAGCAAACCAGGAAGGAGACAGCCCTTGTCCCTCCTTTCCAGTCTCCTCCTAGTGTCACCTATTCGCAGAACCTAACAGCAAGCCAGCTAGAACCATCCCGGTTTACCCAAAACTAAGGGGATTCCTCGGATGTGGGGTTTCAGTGCTACAATGGGAACAGTTGTGGGCAAACTGGGACAGTTGGTTCCCCTAGAGCCAGCAAGCAAAAGAGAAATGTGATCTGCAGAGTCCCATTCCCAGAATTATGTAGTAGAGTGTAGAAGGGTGGATTTGGGGCTAGGAGGCGATGAGTAAATGACTATCACAGTGGGTGATCAATTAGTATTGTTTGAATTAAGTACTGCTTGTCTGGATGATTTGGGAAATGCTAAGAACTGTGAGACTCTGGGTGTTGGGAATGTGATGGCGAGTTTATAATTTAAGGCCCTAAGCTAGGCCCTTCACCCAATGTTTCTATTCCACTACAGTCTCTTAAACATCTGTTTCTGTTGGTAGCTCTGTTTAGACCTATTGTCTTGGTTGTCTTCTGGATCATTTCCTAGGTTCTTCTGAAGTTAGATACTCTTTGTTGCTCCCCAGAGCCTGAAGCGTGGCTAGCACCTGAATCTCAGAGGCACCTATTAGGGCCAATAATGCAGCCTATAGTTAGTTATATGGCTCTTTCCAAGAACAGCCCTTCAAGGAATGTATACAGAATCAAACGAGTCTTACTCGTTAAAGTGTGGTCCACCGGCATCACTTGGGGAGCTTGTTAGAAATGCTGAATCTCAGGCCCCTCCTCTGACCTAAGGAATGAGACTCTGCAAAGATCCCCAGGTGATTTGTATGCAATTACCATCTGAGAAGCATCCGTCTAGAGTAGAGGTTTTCAACCTTGGCTGCCCTTTGGAATGACTTGGGGAGCTTAAAGACGTTCTGATGCCTGGGTGATAACCTCAGAGATCATCAGTTGCTTGGGGGTGGGGCAGACAGTAGTTTTTTTAAAGACCTCCAGGTGATTTTAATGGGCAGCCAGGATGGCAGCCCACTGATCCAGAGCCTGAATGAGCTCCCAAGGCACCGTACTGTTAGCTCTCCAATTATCTTGCTTTGACTGTGTATAGAGGCACAAAACTGAAATAACCGAGGCCCAATATCCTTGTTCTACAGCAGTTTAATGTCATTTCTGAGGCTGCAACTGATGTCTCCCTACTCCTCCTGATTCAAGTCCTGACACAGAGCTATCACTGAGTTTCTATTGGCATTTGTAGTTATTTATATGTGAGAGGATACTTTAAGGATGTGTCATCAGATATTTGATCAAAGTAAGGATGTTACTGAATAACTAGGAGAATCATCTAGGAGTAAAGAACACGATCTGGATGAATCATGAATGCAGAAACGCAGCTGGGCATTCATTAAAGCAGGACAAATACTCTGGAAGACAGGAGAAACTGTAGAGGCTGCCCAAATCTTTTTGTCTCCTAAGGACCCCAGCAGTTGGGAGTTGCCCCTTCTATTTCCTACCATTTCAATCCAACTTTGTTTAATTCGAGAATCATTTATTAAGCATCCCTGTGCAAGTTCCTTCATACAGAGGTAAAGGTACAGGACTGCTGCTTTAAATCTTTAGTAGAGTCGAATACTGGTAGAAGACTTTATATATATATATATATATATATATATTTTATATATATATATATTTATATTTTTATATATATATACACACACACACAAACATATATATATATATATATATATATATATATGTTATATATCTCCTAAATTCCATTAGAGAAGAGTAGATAAATCAATATGGGCTTAAAGGGAAGTATGCCACATCCAAATGCAAGCAGATGAGTTTCCAGATGTTTTTGGTGGAGGCCTGAGGATGGTCTTGAAGAAGAGGTTGGGTTTTCATGTGAACAGATGGTGGGAAGAGTAGTTCAAAAAAAGGGAACAGCAATAAACAAAGGCCTGGATGTAGAAGTACTTGGGTGAGGTGATGTTGGTGAAAAACAGAAGATGAAGCTAGATGCGTAGATTGGAGGCCATATTATAGAGGGGTGTGCATGCCAGGGCCAGAAGTTAGAATGTATTGATAGTTAAACAGGATGGATCACTAAAGAGTTTTGAATTGATTTAAGCCCTGTGGAGGGTGAATTAAGGTACTTATAGGGCAAGATTGTAGGCAGGCAACAGACCAATGTGCCAACAGTCCCGATCAGAGTAAGGTGATCCTGAAGTAGAGTGGTGTTTTGGGGGAAAAGAAAGAGTGTATAATCTGAAGCTCACTGAATCTAGGCCTTAATTAGCATATTTAGGAGAACATTTATGGAGTAAGTAGACATTATGTTTACATTGGTTAATTGAAAGTACATTTCCCTGGAGCTAGATTACAGTGAACACTATTAAATCACAATTAAGGTCTATCTGGTATCTATACCATTACGGATTTTGTGGGTGTTAGGACTAGCTCAGTTTATTTCTGGGCAGCATTATTTTTCAAATTTCCCAGTATTTGCAAAACTAACTGGAAACAGACACTCAGAGCCAACCTGAGGCTACTGATTGAGCAAGGCCCCAAATCCTTAGCCCTTCAGGGTGACCCCAGCTACCAAAGAGCATGAGGGGGGTTCAGGGTCTGGGACGCAGCACTTGTCACCGTTCGGGGATTTGACAGACTCAAAGAGAGATGGAAATTATTTTTCAAATGAAGGCTTATATCACACACCACGGAAGGAGCTAGAAGGCCAGAAAATCCACACTGAACTAAAGCCCATTGAACTTTCAGCTCAGCGAATCAACGTAAAGAATGAACAGAAGCTGTAGGAACACAGATATAATTTAATGATCCCTGCAATTAGCATTTATTTTGCCTTAACCATTGAGTCCCAGGTGTATTAAGTACAGTGAAGTAAAAACAATGGAAAAGATATGAATTAACAGACTCAGACTCAAATTCTATCTTTTTTCATCATGTGACATTGGGAAGCCTGCTTAACTTCTCCAAGTTTTAGTTTCCTCAACTATCAAATGGGCGTAATAATAGTACCTGCCTCTCAAAGTTGTATGAGGGTTAAATAAGTAATTAGATATACATATACATGTTAATATTACATATATATGTAATAGTGTAAGTATATGATATATACAATTATTAATAATTCCATATTTTATATAAACACTAATAATGATATAATGTGTGATAATTTATGTCTATAAGTTGTTCTAAGAGCTCAGATCTTGCCATCTATTAGAAATCTTCTCTAATAAAGCCCAGATCAATATATACATATATATTATACAGTATCTAGAACATAGTGAAAACTCAATAAAGTGGTGGTAAATGACATAGCTTTTTTTTTTTTTTTTTAAGATGTTGGGGTAGGAGTTTATTTAATTTTTTTGTCTTTTGCTGTGTTGGGTCTTCGTTTCTGTGCGAGGGCTTTCTCTAGTTGTGGCAAGCGGGGGTCACTCCTCATCGCAGTGCGCGGGCCTCTCAGTATCACGGCCTCTCCTGTTGCGGAGCACAGGCTCCAGACGTGCAGGCTCAGTAGCTGTGGCTCACGGGCCTAGTTGCTCCGCGGCATGTGGGATCCTCCCAGACCAGGGCTCGAACCCGTGTCCCCTGCATTAGCAGGCAGATTCTCAACCACTGCGCCACCAGGGAAGCCCGAAATAGCATTTTTTATTAGTCCTTTACAATGTGATGGAAGTCAGAATAACATAGTAAAAGGTTGTAGAATTTGAAATCAAGCACTAGAACTTGAGTCCCGCCCTCTAACGTTACAAGGTAGCTGTGTGATCTTCTGCTAGTCACTTGCCTTCTCTGAACCCAGAATGGACAACCTTGATGTGAGTACAAGCCAACATGATCTTGTGTAAACCTAAGTGTTGATGGAACAGACCTGCAGGGTGGGACGGGGAGGGGTAAGTAACAATTAAAATGACCTGGGGCTTACCAGAATAGACTTCTTGGAGTTGACAGGATTTGAGCTTAGAGCAATTTATAGACATTAATGGAGAAGAAATAGAGAGAAATATGTATAAAGGACTGATGATTGGAATTAGCAATTCATGTGCGAGAGAGATAAAACACATTTGCCTAGAAGTGGAAGCATCTTGCTCAAATGTGACTAGGGGAAGAAAAATAAAGACTGTGTGCTGTAGTTCTAAGTGCTTTAGGTCTTTCAATGTATTTTACCTTCAAAGCAAGCTCATGAGATGGGTATGCAATTAACCCCCTTTAACAGGTAAAGCAACTTGTCTAAGATCACACAGCCCATAACTGGGACATCTAGGACTAAAACCCATATAGTCTGGGCTCAGAGGCCACGTGCTTAACCATTATGCTATGTTGCCTCTGAGGTCAGGCCAGAAAGATGGGGATCTCTGGAATTACAGTCTTACAACGTGAAAGGTCCATGGGAACAGAGGTCACACCTGTCATAATCATTATTACACTCACAGTGCCTGGCACATGGTGGAATCTCAATAAATATTTGTTGAAAACATGAATGCAAGCACTTGGCAAAGCTGTCTCTTCACTTTTTTGGAAGACTGTCCTGGGCGGGGCCTTCCAAAGTTCTATGACCTGGCCAGTGTGATGGACAGAATACTGCTTGGGCATAGCAGGACTCTCAAAAACTTCTTAAATCTCTGGGAAGAGGGTAGTCTAGTCCACCCAAGAGACAGTGGCAGCACTCTCTTGGGGCAAAGATGAATTTGTTGCACTGAGAAAGAATAGAAATGGTGTCATTTTATATCTTTCTAAAATAGCATAAAAATGTTTCACTGGTTACCTGATGCCTTGGAGCAGCAGTAACTTAAGGGCTTGGGAGGTTCACTCCCTTTTCCCTTCTCCCGTGTTATATCGGTCTGCATTTGTTCAGTCATCACAGGCAAAAGAGACATACCTTCCCCCTTCTCTTCATAATCCTGCCAGTGATGGGAAGACTGTAGTTGAGCTGGCATCTACCTTGCTTTACGTGAGACAAGAAGGATCTATAACAGAACCCGTTGAAAACCAATAACAGGTCCTGGACCTTATTTAATGAGCTTCTAGAGACCTCCAAGGGAAGGAGATTGATCTAAAAAGGAACCTTGCCTGGAAGGTGTTCAGAGTAGGAAATTCAGTGGTCTCATGGGTACAATGTGGTCTTCACTGACAGCTACTAAAACACCATGCTGTGGCTCTGCTATAAAATCCCCTCAACCTACAGGGGGCTTGGAAGGAAAAGGGTAGCGATTAGGATATGATCAGTATAGAAACTGATGCTGCCAGCAGACTGTACTACTTTAGCAAGGATGATAATGGCTTATATAGGTATGTCAAACAAGTCAAATCCCCTAACCATGGCTATATGCAATAGTTTATTTCAAGCCACCAATACGCCTGGGAAGCAATACTAGGATCTTGGTTTTATAGATGAAGAAACCAAAGCTCAGAGAGGAAAAGCCAAGTCTAACTCCTGGTCTGATTCTTTGTACTTTTCATCTTCCTGCTTCTACCTGAAACCATTACCCTGACATTTGATGGAGGATATATAGCTCTTGACCCTGCAACACCTAGACCTTCTTCTCAAACATACACACACACACACACACACACACACACACGGAGACATATGTTATATATATGTCAGTTTCTTCCAACCACCACACGGTATTTCTTAATATCTATTTACCGTATTTTACTTGTCCATGTACTAACAATGGATTCCTATGTTGGCTCTAATTCCCCACTAAAACAATCAAACACACTGCAAAGAAAATGTTGTTCGGGTCTTTGAAAGAAACTGCACAAGAATTTCTCTGGTATGTATTTCAGAATCTATCCTCTGGAATCTATTTATATATTGACCTGCAGTAAATATATTCTGGAAATGGGGTTACTAGGTCATGTGGCAAAAACATACTTAATTTCATCTTTAGATTTTTTTGTTAATCGTAGACGTGAACATAGCACTTTTTAAAGGTAATGTGTGTCAGTGGTAATGTCTTGCAGATGCGAAAGTTTTGGGACGTTGCAGCAGTCTGTTAGTTGGCTTCGCTGGGTGTAAATAAAGGGTGATTTTATAGCATTTAGCCCCGGATTTGCAGTCTCCATTTTGCTGCCAATGGAGCTCTCCAATGTCTTGAACTGCTGTTGTCTAGAGCGTGGCATCTTAGGCATCTCATTAGGCTTCCTGGTCAACCAGGGGCTTAATATTGAGCTGAACGTTATGAGCATACTGAGATCTCCGCTTGCTGTTGATGATTCAGGGCCATGGTTCTATGAGTGTTTGGACTTTATTTGATGATATGAGAAGTCAAGAATTGTGGAGGATCCATCTCCCACCACTGACAAAACCAGCTGTATTTAGGTACCGCTTTGCTAGTGTATCTGGGTCAAAACTTGAGTATGTTGTGTCTACATGAGGGGAGAATAAAAGAACAAAACCCTTAACCAACCATGTAGATCCTCCTTCCTCTTTTAAGTCCAGAAGCAGGTGTCTGGCGAGGAGTTGAGATGATGATAAGAAATAACTTCAGTGACCCCTTTCTGTCGACTACAATGGACTACCATGTCTTTTATCCCCTTTCCCCCATCTTCCACAATAAGGCTTTGGGGACAAGCAAAGAGAGGGCAAAATGGAAAAGGACAGAAAAAAGAGGCTGGGAAGGGAATTGGGGGGTGGTTTGCAGCTGCTTCAAAGAGGAGTGGTTCCAAGTCAACAGAACAGGGAGCCTTGTTCTCCCCCCGCCTCCTCCCTCTCCCCTCTTCAACCTTGTTTCTGGGCCTTTTCTCTCTTCTGGAGCAAAATCCTGACAGTGTGCCATGCACTTGCAAAAGGATAATTGCATCTGGATCCCTGGGAGAGACAGGCCTGGTGTCAGCAGGGAGGAGTCTGATGTGGATGCAAATGGAGCTAAGTGCCCGCACATGCAAAACACTGACAGCTCCGGAATTAAATCAGTGACTAGAAATTTCTCTGACCAAAACTTCCCAGAACTCTTTTTTTTTTTTGGCGGTACGCGGGCCTCTCACTGCCGTGGCCTCTCCCACTGCAGAGCACAGGCTCTGGACACGCAGGCCCAGCGGCCATGGCTCACGGGCCCAGCCGCTCCACGGTGCGGCATGTGGGATCCTCCCGGACCGGGGCACGAACCCATGTCCCCTGCATCGGCAGGTGGACTCTCAACCACTGCGCCACCAGGGAAGCCCTCAGAACTCTTTTTTTTACCTTGGGTCAGAGAAAGATTTAAAAAAATAATAACTTTACCAATCTGCCCAGTTATGTTCTCTTCCAAAGGAAGAGAAATGACTAAAAGCCCCTTAAGAGAAGGGAGTGTGTCCTTGTCTTCAGGGCAACCCAGAACTTAGCAGCAGCCCTGAACCAAGGCAGGGGCTTAGTGGATATTGTGGAACTTTCCCAGGGCTGTGCTCGAGATGACACTGAATCCACAAGACAGCCAGGAGGGATCATCAGGTAGTACTTTCACACCTATTTCCATCTCCTGTGTGGGGGGAAAAGTTCTCCCTTATCTAATGGTCAATGAGCAGGTCCCCAAAACTCCAGACTAGGAGGGAGAAGGGGTACAACACAATTTATGCTCAAATGTAAACACAAGATCATCAGTATTTTCTTAAAAGGACAAATTCATAAACACTTAACTTCTGAAATGCAATTATGTTTTCTCACACCCTGAGGGAGATGCTGTAAGAAAAGATGCTAGTACTAGATACTTAGCTGTTAGAGATGGGACGGGCGACATGATTGTCTTCAGGCCCAACTGGGACTCATCTCCCAGTCACACTCATGCCAAGAACAGATGAAAGGCTTTGTTTTTACTTTGAGAAGAAAAAGGGCAAAAGGGAGAACAGGAAACTGATGCCTAGGAAAGAAGGCCACCCTGCCTCCCTCTTCCCTTAAAATAAGACTCAAGAGAAGCAATTAGGAGAAGTCGCCAAGAACAGGAAATGACAAGATGGAAGATGTAGAAGTCTGGACAAGCCGTCGTGTTGTAAGTAGACCTTAGCTATAAGCCAATAAAAATCTGAAGAGACAGGATTTCAGCTTAATAGAGGAAGAGCTTTATAACAAGTGGGATGAAATTTAAAAAACAAAAATCGGTTATAAAAAGAGCTGCTTATAAATATGCTGAAACCCTCTTTTTTTTTGGATATGTTTAAGCAAAATCCCTCTCCCTTTCAGTGATTCTAGAGAAAATATTTCTGCTTTGGTTTAAAAGGTTGATGCTATATGATATCTTCTAATTCTAAAATGATTGTATTCATATAGATTTTAAAATTCAATAAAAGCTTCTGAGTAGAAATGTTTAACGTGCTGTCCTGCCTCGAAGCAATTACACGACATTCTGTTCCTATCTTTCCAGCAACCCCAGGGATTCAAACTGCTTTCTCTCCTCCGCATGTTTGGAGTTTTTCTCCTCCAGATGATTGTAAGGCAGGATGGGACACAGCAATATCAGGTATCTCCCCATCCTACTATCTCTGAAAATATACAGTGGGGACCTTTTTATTTGGGGGATTTTCCCCCTATTTTTCATGATGTGAATGCAAATAGCAAGAACCCAAGCTAACCAAGAAAAAAGTCAGTTTCCAGAATCCTACTATGGACTTACTTTCTATGTACCTGACTCCATTTCTTACATGATTTGCAGTGAACACAGACTGTTTCTCACCTTTTCTTTTATAATAACCGAAGGTGGATCTAATCAACTCTCTTCTTATCCTCAAACCCCATCCTTTTCTTGTCTAGGTGGAATCTGTCTCAGGGAAAGCCCTTCTCTTCAATGCATAGCCTGAAGTCACAGGCAGGGTCCAACTCTCTATGGAAGCTAGTGGTCTTTGCAGTTCATCCTGGTTTCAAGTACATCATTCCTATCTCAGAAAACTCCAGTCTAGGAAAGGGAATGCCCGTTTTTTACATACCTACTATATTCCAGGCTCTAAGACAGAAGTTTATATCCCTATTTCATTTAGCCCTCACAAAGACCCTAAAAGTAGGTGCTTTCTCTACTAGAATACTTCTCCCTTAATTTTAGTAGCCAAAGCCCCTTGAGAGCCCTGAGTGATGAGATATGACCAAGACTGGTCTGATGATTAGAATCTTCAGAATCTTTGTTACCTGCGGTGTGTTCACTTATATCATGGGGGTGGGCAATGGAACATCACAAGTGGGACTACAAGGAATATTTTCATCAATGCACAAATCAGTAACACTATAATGGTGTACCCTCTGTTGCCAGTTTATGTTCTCTTATGGCATCATTTCACAGTTCATGCCAAGGTCGCCTCCACAGTCACATTCCCTGCTAAGAGGCAGCAGATGAGAAGTAAGGACTGAGGCTGCCAGTCAGCTTTCATCAGTTATTCATATATTCTTCTCCTTGGAGGTCTCATCCAACAATCTTACCTCTTCCTTATATATTTTAGTCATAGTAAAGCACCTGCCCAAGAGCCCGGTTTCCAGATGGATGTGAACTCCTTTCATGTTAGGACACAAATGATATCATTTGAATCCCCTACCCCACTCCCTAAGGTGAGCCTTAATAGATCAAAGGCAAGCCAAAGTTATATAACCTTATATATAGATAAGGGGATAGCTGAGGACGAAATATCCTCAGACAAAAGAAGACTGCAGTAAGTTGTTATGCAGTGGTTCTTGTTTAATAGACAAGGCTGTTTGGGTTGCAACAGGACCTAGTCCTGTGGAACTAAAATAAAGTAGACGCTAGCAAAACATGCAGTCATTGGCTCCCTGTCCTATGTTCCTTATGCAGTGAGCTCAATTTAGCTCCTCCAATTGTGATTATCTGCTTTTAGGCAAACCCACAGCCAATAATATCATTTTATTCCCACTTTGTAGAAAAGGAAATTGAAGCTTGTAGAGTTTCAGTAAATTTCAAAGCTGTATGACTCTAGGGCCACGTTAAATGTTCAAGCTATTTATGACACACAGAAAAGACCCCCTCCATCCCTTCAATAATCCACATGCTGTCGAGATTCAAGGGCACTTTTGTATCCAGCCCCCTCCACAAAGACTTCCAGGCTCCTGCAACACATAAAGCTCTCTCCATTCTCTGTGCCGCATAATTTAGTACCTAGTTATATATTGTCTTACAGTATTCTTCTAATTGCTTCAGGTGTGTTTATTCTGTTTCTCCATTAGGTTTATCACAGGGATACTTGAGTTGCAACAGGACCTAGTCCTATGGTCCTAGTCCTAGACCTAGCAGTTCCCAATCAATACCTGATATTGCTGTGTCCCATCCTGCCTAAAATAAAGTAGATGCTAGTAAAATTTTCCTTTTACATCTCTCCTTTTCTAACCCATCCTTTTCCAACTCCACCCCTAGAGCATGACAATCAAATCATAAGGGCTGGTCCAGTCTGCACTATCCTTGGGGCATAGATGCGTGGCAGTAATACAGTATTATATAAAGGGCACTTGAAGGGAAGTAGGGCACCTGTGTCTCAGTCCTTCCTTTCCTCCTTGCAACACTTCCTTTCCTCTGTAACACTGGGAGAGCCAAATGCCCTCACTGGACCAGTTTCCTCACAGATGAAATGAAGGCACTGAGCTAGATGATCCCCAGTGTTCCTCTGGCCCCATGAATCTCTCTCTGTTAAAGGAAAAGGGGACCTTTATGAAAAAATCCAGGTTGAGATCCCTGGATCCTGCGTATGGTTGGTGGACAAGTGGTTGGAGACAGATGCAATAGCCCTGATTTTAGAAATAGATCAGAAGCAGTTCCCAATCATGCCTCAGCCGCAGGGATATCTCTTTGCCCTCCATCACATGCCGTGGAGGTGGCAGATGCTTGAACCCATTGGGAGATCCTAAGAGGCGCCACAATTATGTAAGCTCTGCAGGACTGCTGAGTTTCAAGGGAAGGCCAGAGGCAATGTTCTTTTTCTGAGGAGTGAATTATAAAAGGTAATCTTGATAACTGCATTGTATTAATCTCATCAACTGAACTGATCATTAAAAGCTAAAAGCTTGGATTCCCCAAAAGGGAGTTGATAGACTGCATAGGTGCCTCTACAGGGACCCATCATAATTCAACATTAGTTAATGTACCATGAAAGGATGCACATAGTTAATGGAATTTCATTGGGATTTGAGGTTTTTCTTGAGCTGTTTAATTTGCCTCTATCATGAATGATTTCTTGAATTAAAAATTAAATGGACTTTCAAGTATTTAATTAAATATGTCTATTACTGAAGTGGGGAAAACAACTGAAATTCACCTTAGAAATTTTTTATTTAAAGGAATACAGTACATCTTCAGGATTACAAACATTTTGCTGATAGATTTAGATACAGCCGCTTTTAGGGATAACACAGTAGGCAGAATTTTCTTTTGTGGTTCTTACCTTCGATTTGACAGTCTTAAAAAGGCACCTTAGCTTTTTATCTTTTGGAGCTTTAAATGCTTGTGAATCTCACAAAAACCCATTATGAAAGTATGAAACTGATGTAGAATGAGGGTAAGCAATGGTGAACTGCCAGACATAGCAAGTTGAGAAGCTTTTAGAGGAGGGAAGGGCTTTTCCGTGCCCTAATTAGCTATGAGGCAGGGTAGAAACAGTGTGGCAGGTGCGTGAAGTTCTGTAGGAAACCCAAGGATCTTCCTGGTCTGGGTGTGCCGTTGCCTCAATCAAGTTCTTCTTTAGGGAGGGAACAATAGTTACTCCCATAAGACTCCTTCTCTGACCAGAGGCGATTCCAAGTGTCTTCTCTCTTCCATCCACTACACCCGGGGATCACCCCCCTTTTTAGGTAACTCTCAAGTCACTCATTGCTTTGGGTTCTTTTTATCCCATCTTCCTTGCTCATGGGCCATGTTGATCCCTCCATCTTGCTGCCTCTAAAGTCAAGACTAGGGCCTTTCTTATTATATAGGTTTTACTGCCATACTTTGCAGGGAAGTAAGCAATGAATGCAGAGGGGGAATGGAAAAAAATAAGACACATGGTAAATTTAGCTAAATTCCAGGATGACATAATGACAATAGCAAGTGTTTGTGAAGGACTCACTATGTGCTGGGTATTGTGTTCCTTTTTCTATATATATCATTTTGTTCAATGCTGTTCACAACCCCATGAGGTATCATTATTATCCTCATCTACCAATGGAGAAACGGAGGCTCAAGGAGGTTATGTGATTTGTCCAATGTCAAATAACAAGTGGCAGAATTGAGATTTGAATCTGATTAAACAGCCTGTGCCCCTAACTGCTGCACTGCCTCTTTTCTAAAAAACAAGCAAACTCAAACAAAAACTATATACTTGTTGATATCTGTCTGAGAGGAAAGCCATGGAAAGTCTTCTCTTCAATTTCTTTCTTCACAGTATGTTTTCACACATCTTTCTCCATAGTCCTTGGCCCCAAAGTGAAAGATATGCTGTTACCTATCTCAATGAACGCCCCCAACCGTGGTGCATAGGCCCCCCCTGGGCGGTCAAGGCCCGACATAAAACCCTTTGTCTCAGGTAGTCTGTTTGGAGCCCTGAGGCCTCCAGTTTGGGGAATCCTATGCCCCTGTCCCCTCTCCCATCTGGGAATGGTCCCCACAGGCCGTTTCCTCACAATCTCCATGTCTTCCCTACCTTTCATATCACTCTCCTGGGCTATGTCCTCATTCGTAACCAACTTCCTGGATTTGGAACAACTCACTCACCTTAATTTCAACCTCCTGCAGCTAGTTTTGGGGACAGGGGGAGAAGGCAGACCTGGAGAAGAATGGTACATCCATAGAATGTAAATATCACGGCAGCCACAACAGATCAGAGACCAAATAAACCAACAGAAAGGACCTAGAACAAACCTGATGGCATGGGGTAGAGCTAGATGAGTGATGAAGTCCTTAACAGCCACCAAGAAGACATCAGGTGCTGGCGCCTGGAAAGAACAGTGGATCGAGGGTCAAGAGGATCTGCTGCTATCCAACCCAACAGAGCCCTGGAACTATGGGTTGTTCATCTCGGTGGTCCGGTGCCTGCAACATAGAGATGAAAAGCTTGGCGAATGAAGGAAAAGAAAGGACATATAAATAAACCAAAGAAAGAAACGTGGCCAGTGCTAGTCGGAGAAGAGACGCTGGCATCAGCATAAGACAAACAAAGCAGTCTGATGGCTCTGCTGTCACTTGTGGACATGGCTACAGACTGAGGGCCACTGAGTTGAGGCCATGGAGGGTGAGAGGTAGGCATGGCTCTCTGGGGCATGGGCTCTGAGGCACTCATCTGAATCTGGACTCCAGATACGCATCTGCTTTAAAGCTTACCTTGACTCTGTGATTTTCAGCCTTCCCTGGGCCCACAGATTGCCATGGTCATTTGTGTAGGTCCTTGTGGACTTGCCTTCTACAGATGCAGCATGACGAAGGAGAACGGACATGGGCTTCAGGGGCTGGGAGACTTGGGTTCAAATGACCGCCTGGCTAGGTCACTTACTAGCCTTGCATCATTGGGCAAGTGAGTTACCCCTGAAGCCTTGATGAGAAGCAGGATTCTCATCATGCTGCTGCCACTGGTCAGAGTGCCGAGTAAAAGGTCAATCACGTTAGTTCCCTTCCCGTGTCTTTAGGAGGCACAGCCAACATTTCTCCAAGGTCACGGAGAAAATCGCTGGCAGAATCTGGAACTGAACTTGGGTCTCCTGTCCACCAACTGCTGACCCTGTACATGCAGATACTTCTCGACAGAGGTGAGCATCGAAGTTAAAAGTAAATTCAGAGTGGGAGAAAATATTTGCAAATGAAGCAACTGACAAAGGATTAATCTCCAAAATTTACAAGCAGCTCATGCAGCTCAATATCAAAAAAACAAACAACCCAATCCAAAAGTGGGCAGAAGACCTAAATAGACATTTCTCCAAAGGAGATATACAGACTGCCAACAAACACATGAAAGAGTGCTCAACATCATTAATCATTAGAGAAATGCAAATCGAAACTACAATGAGATATCATCTCACACCAGTCAGAATGGCCATCATCAAAAAATCTAGAAACAATAAATGCTGGAGAGGGTGTGGAGAAAAGGGAACCCTCTTGCACTGCTGGTGAGAATGTCAGTTGATACAGCCACTATGGAGAACAGTATGGAGGTTCCTTAAAAAACTACAAATAGAACTACCATATGACCCAGCAATCCCACTACTGGGCATATACCCTGAGAAAACCATAATTCAAAAAGAGTCATGTACCAAAATGTTCATTGCAGCTCTATTTACAATAGCCCGGAGATGGAAACAACCTAAGTGCCCATCATCAGATGAATGGATAAAGAAGATGTGGCACATATATACAATGGAATATTACTCAGCCATAAAAAGAAACAAAATGGAGCTATTTGTAATGAGTTGGATGGACCTAGAGTCTGTCATACAGAGTGAAGTAAGTCAGAAAGGGAAAGACAAATACCGTATGCTAACACATATATATGGAATTTAAGAAAAAAAAATGTCATGAAGAACCTAGGGGTAAGACAGGAATAAAGACACAGACCTACTGGAGAACGGACTTGAGGCTATGGGGAGGGGGAAGGGTGAACTGTGACAAAGTGAGAGAGAGGCATGGACATATATACACTAACAAACGTAAGGTAGATAGCTAGTGGGAAGCAGCCGCATAGCACAGGGATATCAGCTCAGTGCTTTGTGACCGTCTGGAGGGGTGGGATAGGGAGGGTGAGAGGGAGGGAGACGCAAGAGGGAGAAGATATGGGAACATATGTATGTGTATAACTGATGCACTTTGTTATAAAGCAGAAACTAACACACCATTGTAAAGCAATTATACCCCAATAAAGATGTTAAAAAAAAAGTAAATTCAGACTTTCCCAGCGCGTGCCCGTTTGATGATTGCATTGTTGAAAGTCTAAAGCTAAATTTATGCGTAAAGTTTCCCACTTTCATTTATGTTGCTTGCAGCGGAATGATCCCTAAAGTTTCAAGAAAGTGACGTTTTTGCCACCATGATACAGGGCATGGTGTTTAGAATTTCCCCAACTTTGAGTAAACCTATGAAGAGGTAATACCCACTCATTTCCATACCACAGCCTGTTTGGTTAGCTTAGTGGTACCCACCCAAACATCGTATCTGTCCTGTGCTTCTTCCTGTCTAAGTTAATGAGGATAAGGTTCAGAGCGAGAGTGAACGTAGTTGTTGATCAATACAGAACTTGGAGTTTCTCTCCCTTCCTTCCCTCTTACAAATCCAAGGAATAACCTTAAAACTGGGGTTCAGTTGTCTTCACTGACTAAGAATGTTAGAAAAAGAAAAGGGTGCGAAATCTGGAAGGATTTGCTTTGACGATCTATTGAAATAAAGCAAAAGATGATGGAGAGTTCACACATTTTAAATTTCTCAGGAGCTCATAAGGCAATCAGTAACAGCCATTCTAGGCATTAGAATCATGGCTCAGAGGATCGGGCTATCATTTATTGAGCATTCACACGATGTCAGGTTCTGTGTTTTTGCAAACAAATCCAGGAAGTAGGTATTATCATTCCTCATTCCCAGTTACAGAGGATGAAACTGAGGCTTAGAGAGTCAAGGCATCTTGGTCAGAAGCACATGGCCAGCATGTTGTCAAGTCAGGATTCTCACCCAGCCATTACTGTGTCTTTCTAAATCCTGTGATGCATCCTCCACATCTCACTACCTTCCTGGCTCAGTTGAAAACTGGCCATAATGTCTCACAACCTTGGAGCTGAAAGGGGCTCACTCTTTAACATGGAGGCTTTGGGTTCCCCCATGGAGAAAGGCGGTGCTTGGATGAGTGACCCCTAAGGATCTTTGTCGTCTAGGTGATGAACACACATGAACTCAATCAGGGCTGCCACTGCACTTCAGTTGACGAGCTAAACAGTTGTCAGTAATCTTGGGGAGGAAATGAGTTTGCTAATGGATATGTTTTAGACCTGACTTGGGGATAAATGGGGGAAATCTTAAATCTCTTGGCACATTTGGTTAAATATCACCAAGCCTTGTGGTGAATTAGGCTTGGGACACAAGCCTGGCTGTTCTGCTCTTTGTTTGGCTTGCTGTAGTGCCTGCTGTCTCCCTTTCTTATTCTCTGCACAGGCTTTTCCTGGAAATGGCCCTGTGCTCAGGCCTAAACATGGTTTCCTGGGTCTATCTGGATGCTTCAGCCCAGAGGACCTGAGGTTTGAAGTGAACAGAGCCCTAACTCTGTAAAGGGCTGAGAGGCTGGAGTAGACTCGACAAAGATTGGCCTCCAGATCTGGCAGTACTTGGATAAGAAGGCTTCCTGTAGAGCTTAAAGGAGATATGTCTTAGACCAGCAGTGGAGAACTTTTTTTCTTTGTAGGCAATAAACTAATTGAGCCTAGATATCTGAGAGGTGTCAGAGTTATCTGAGAGATGGGGGAGTGAGAGAATAGAAACATATTCAGTAAAGGGAAACTGATGTGAATAAGAGGATGGAGAACTTTTAAAGGGTTGATATTGAGATGGCATTTGACTAAGAGATCCAGGACCATCCAAATCCCACCAAGGCCGGCTTAATCATATCTTCCCAAAAGGTCCTCATGGGAAATGTACACAGGGAGGCAAGGGAACGAGGTCAGCAAAACTACATGCTTTATTCACCGGAATCTTTGGTTCTAAACCCCAGTGCGGAACTCCAAGCAGAGCTGTTTGTACCTAGATTGGAGACAGCCTGGGGTCTAGCTTTAGAACTGTCTGGGTAGTCTCCTGGCCAATAGAAATACAATGCAAGCCATACATGTAATTTTACATTTTCTAATAGCCACATTTAGAAGATGTAAAAAGAGACAAGTGAAATTACTTTTAATAATGTATTTTATTTAACCCCAAATATCCAAAATATTTCAACATGTAATCAATGTCAAGATGTAATCAATCAAAAAATTATTAACGAGATAGCTTACATTTGATTTTGTATTGATACTAAGTCTTCAGAATCTGGTGTGTGTTTTATACTTACAGCCATCTCAGTTTTCAATGGAAATACTTGATGTGCATTTATATCTCATAAAAGTCACAATTGAAAAAGTAGGTTTGCATACCAACTTGTTCCAAGCATACTTAAAGGTCTTCCAATAACTGAATCTAGTAACAGTGTTTTAATTTAAATGTAAATTCATTAAAATTTAAAATTCAGATAGTCACATCAACCATATTTCAAGTTCTTAGTAGCCCATGTGCCTACCATGGGCAGCTCAAGTCTATGTCATTGCCTCATATCTGACTGTGACCCCCAGCGAGGGTCTCAGGTTTGTAGTGGAAAGTGAACAGCAAAGAGACTTCAGAGGCAGGGCTCCGAGCCTCAGGTGACATACAGATTTCCAAATGACAACCCTAGGAACTCCAGTAGCTTCTCTTTCCAGGTCAGATTTGCAGCTTCTGCAGGACTGGATTAAGAACAATAATAGCGATGCCTGTACATTGAGCTTCTACCCTGTGTCATTGTGTTTGATGCTTTTTGTTACTCAGAGAGGTCAAGTGACTTGCCCAAGGTCACACAGCAGGTTAGTGTCAGGTCCAGGATTCAAAGCCAAGTTTGTTTGACTCCAACACTGTTGCAACCCTGCCTCCCCTGGCAGCCCCAATATTAGAATTTCAGGAACTGCAGTGATGCCTGAGCTTGCGTTTAGTCCACTTGTCATGGTTATGGCCACATTAGAAGGCGACTTCATTCCAGAGGGTGCCCTTGGCATACCAGGCCTTGACCACAACCAGAATTAATGGAGTTCTCAGTAAAGAACATAAATGCAATTATTGTCTTGGAATGAATGTATCTCCTCTCCCACTGTCACAGTTTCCTAGCTCTCCCTAAAAGCCCTCAAAGGCTGACTTCATGCTGGACCCAGCATCTGCCCAGCCTCTAATGGATCTGAACTGTGTTCATTAGGCAGCTTGCCCATGAGCAGCTGAGAGAGGAGGAAAGGGCAACAAAAGCATACCTTTAAGCTAAAGGTTAATTTGTTGTGCTTTAAAAATATCTGACTACAGACTGAATTGTACAAACATTGACGCAAATGTGAAAGAACACTGTTGCCCCTTCCTTCCTGGAGCTGGAGACATCTCCCACTCCCTCTATGAAGAGCTCTTGGGGAAAGAGTAACTCTCAGTCCACAGGCTTCAAAAAGCATTTTTCCAGGTCTTTTCTTAAATAGCACGCAACTCTCCTAACCTAACAAACTCCTACCCCACCAGCATGGTGCTTTGTCTCCCAGCACAGCTGAACCTGGGCTTGTAGACCCCGAGGGATAAGGCAGCCTGAGATCACTCACTTCTAGACCTGGATACAAACCCTGTGAGCAAAACAGGGCTTTGGAGGGCGTGCCTGGTTTTAGGTGCTGTAAACAATTCTAGATCCAGTAGAACAAACATCAACCAAGGGCTAGTCTAGGAAAGATGGTTGGATGGTAGAGGAATTAGGGGGCGGACACTGACATGAAGAAATGCCAATAATAAGGTAGTGATGAAGAAAATCATCTCTAGATTAGGGGTCCTCAGCCTTGGTGCTGTTGACATGTTAAGCTGGATGATTCCTTACTGTGGGGCGGGGGACGGTCCTGTGACTTATAGGATGTTTTGTGGCATCCTTGACCTCTCCCACTAGAGGCCCATAGCAGCCCCCCAGTCCCAAATTGGGACAACCAAAAATGGCACCAGGAATTGCCTTTATCCCTGGGGGACAAAAATCACCCTGGCTGAGGACCATTGCTCTGGAGCCACCCAGTTTCCAAGTCCAAACCTATCACTCACAATGGGTGCCCTGGGCTGGCCCCCCAACCCCTCTGAACCGTGCAGTTCTCACCTCCCTAAAATGAGGAGAAGAACACCTCCTTCCTAGAGGTGCTGTGAGGTCGCAGTGAGATGATATATGCAAAGAGCTTAGTAACAATAAAGGCTAGCTCATTTAGGTGAAGAGTTTAGGATGCATTTTTTTTAAACATCTTTATTGGAGTATAATTGCTTTACAATGGTGTGTCAGTTTCTGCTGTATAACCAAGTGAATCAACTATACGTATACATATGTCCCCATATCTCCTCCCTCTTGCGTCTCCCTCCCACCCTCCCTATCCCACCCCTCTAGGTGGTCACAAAGCAGCGAGCTGATCTCCCTGTGCTATGTGGCTGCTTCCCACTAGCTATCTGTTTTACATGTGGTAGTGTATATATGTGCATGCCACTCTCTCACTTCGTCCCAGCTTACCCTTCCCCCTCCCCGTGACCTCAAGTCCATTCTCTACATCTGAGTCTTTATTCCTGTCCTGCCCCTAGGTTCTTCAGAACCTTTTTTTTTTTTTAGATTCCATATATATGTGTTAGCATACGGTATTTGTTTTTCTCTTTCTGACTTGCTTCACTCTGTATGACAGACTCTAGGTCCATCCACCTCACTACAAATAACTCAATTTCGTTTCTTTTTATGGCTGAGTAATGTTCCATTGTATATATGTGCCACATCTTCTTTGTCCATTCAACTGTCAATGGACACTTAAGTTGCTTCCATATCCTGGCTATTGTAAATAGAGCTGCAGTGAACATTGTGGTACATGACTCTTTTTGAATTACGGTTTTCTCAGGGTATATGCCCAGTAGTGGTATTGCTGGGTCATATGGTAGTTCTCTTTTTAGTTTTTTTTTTTTTTTTTTTTTTTTTTGCGGTACGCGGGCCTCTCACTGTTGTGGCCTCTCCCATTGCGGAGCACAGGCTCCGGACGCGCAGGCTCAGCGGCCATGGCTCACGGGCCCAGCCGCTCCGCGGCATGTAGGATCTTCCTGGACCAGGGCACGAACCCGTGTCCCCTGCATCGGCAGGCGGACTCTCAACCACTGCGCCACCAGGGAAGCCCTCTTTTTAGTTTTTTAAGGAACCTCCATACTGTTCTCCGTAGTGGCTGTACCAATTGACATTCCCACCAACAGTGCAGGAGGGTTCCCTTTTCTCCACACCCTCTCCAGCATTTATTGTTTGTAGACTTTTTGATGATGGCCATTCTGACTGGTGTGAGGTGATACCTCATTGTAGCTTTGATTTGCATTTCTCTAATGATGGGATGCATTTCTGAATCACCACAATAAGTCTATTTTACAGCAGAGCGTTGGTATTCCCATTGTGGAAGATGGCATTTTCCCAAAGTGGCTGTGACAGTACTTTCCACATGCTCTTCCCGAACCTTGCTCCACTCTCACAAAGAGAAGGAGCCTATTTCCTCACCCCTGGCATCCAGGGGGACCCTTTTAACCGCCTTGATGCAGAGAATGAGGGGAAGGGATGCCACATGATTGCCGATGCTGGGTCATAAAAGAGGCAGCTTCACCCAGCTCTCTCTTGGACATAAGCCCTGGGAGTCTGAGGCAACACATAAAAAATCTGGTGACCCAGGAGCCACGTGCTGGGCAGACCACGTGGAGAGAGACCACAGCGAGAGAGAGAACTTCAGTGCCCAGCCCTAGCTGTCTGAGTCTTCCCAGCCCAGGTTCCACACACCTGGGTGAACAAGGCTTCGGGTGGCTCCAGCCCCGTCCTTTAAGCTGCCCCCAGTTGACACTGAGTAGAGCAGAGGTGGGCTGCTCCTGCCAAGCCCTGCCCAAATTGTGGATTCTTAAGCAAAATGAATTCAATTGTTTTAAGCCCTGAAGTTTTCGGTTGGTTTGCTGCACAGAAATAAATAACTCTAGCAACAATTTAACAGGTGAGAAAACTACCGATCAGGAGGTTACATAGCTAGTGAGTATCCAGGCTAGAATCTGAACCAAGGATCTTCTGCCTCCCAAATGGTACTGTTTCCCTTTCATGGAACTTACCCCCAAGATGGCAGGGGGCTGGCCTGATAGGTGGGAACCCAGGACTCAGCCGAGGACAGCATTAGTAAGAAGTGTGAACAGGTTGTACATCTGTATGCAGCCCATCTGTATGCAGAGGATAGGACCATGGCAAGAACGAGACAGGCCTCAGCCCTAGAGAGTCTGGGGAAATAGGGGGAGCCTGAAACAGAGAAAAACAGAAGATTCATTTTCCAAACATAAGCAGGGTCAGGGTGGGCCAGTATCAAAAGCGGGTTTCAAAGCGTGAGGCTGTCTGAATCCCAAATGCCTCCGGGAAGGGTGCAACCTGAGCTAGAGGTGTTCAGCCTTGCCTGCTCGCATCCCATGGAGAACATCTAAGAATCTCAATGACCCGAGTCCAGTGACATCGGACCCTCTGGCGCAGAACCTGGGCATCCTTTTTCTTAAGGCTCCCCCGGGTGCTCCCAGGGCTGCTGCTTTGGGGATGGGGTGGGACAAGGCTACAGGTCGGGTCCGTGAAGCACGCCTGCCATGGGGCAGATGGACTGCGGAGGCTGGAAAGAGACAAGGTTTGAGTATTAGCTGCAATCTCTGGTTTGCTTTATGACACTGTGTGATGAATTAAAAATCAAACTTCATTTGGCTCCCGGTGAGGATGGAGATTCAGCAGATGCGGGGACTAGTAAAGGCCCCATTAATATGCTTCCTGGCAAAGATTCCATTTGATTCAGTGATGTGAATTTAGGCAGATGGGAAAGTGTTGCCTTGGCTGCAGGAAGGTGGGCAGAAGGAGGTTCTTCCCCATCTGTGGTTGGTGGGTCGGGGACAAGGACCGCCCTCCCTTTCAATACTAAGAGAAGAGAGTTAGTGAAATACCGCCGTTTGACTTTTCTCACCTGATATCTGAAGTAGGTTGGCATCAGTCGACAGCAGGGTGGAGTGGAAAAGGCAGTGGCAGAGCCGGGCAGACCTGGATTTGAATTCTGCTTCCCTCTGTTTCCGGGACAGGAGAAATTATTCTATTTCTCCAAGCTTCAGTTGCCTCTTTTGTCAAATGATCGTAACAGGATCAGGATGAAATGCGCAAACATGTATGAAATACCAGCACAGAGTGAACACTGATAACGTGGGTTGCATTCATTCATGCATGCATGCATGCATTAATTCATGTGCTTCTACCTTTGTTATTCATCTCTTTTTTCTCTCCACTCCTCTTTACCTCCTCCTTTTTGAAACATTAAAAATGCTGGAACGGAGCCTATAGCCACACATTAGATTCGAAGCTTCTCCATCTGTCCAAACTCCCTCACCCCATTCACTGGGTGAGCTCCTACTTGGGAAACAATTGACACATTACCTGCTTTGGAAGCCCCCCGTCTGCCCCATCTCCGTAGGAGTCCCTCTTCTCTGTTCCCACACTCCTGTGCTTCTCTGTATAATAACATCGATCACGCTGGACTATAATGACCTACCTACCTGTCCATTCTCCCCATAGACTGTAAGCCTAGCCCTGGATGTAGCACTTCATAAGCACTCAGTGCAGTTTCTGTGCAATAACTTATTCAATAGACTAATGTCACATCCCTCTTCTGGGCCTCAGTTTCTCCATGTGTAAAGAGGGTTGGTGTAGCTGTATTCTAGGAATACTTCCAGCTCTAGTGTTCTCTCTCTCCATGGAGCTAGAGAGCAAGGAGAGGAAAGGGAGGAAACAGAGACAAATCAATTCATTTAGGAAGTGGTCATGAGCGGACCTCATGTCATCGCTAAGGGATGCAAGTTCACATGACATGGGTGTCATCAGGTGAGCGGGGCTGTGCCGTCAGGCGTGGGGTCAAAGCTCCCCAGGCAGCAGTGGACAAGGTTGCCCAGGGAATCACAGGTGTGTCAGAGGAATTTGGTTTCTTCAAAGAGGGGCAAGTGGAGTCAAGACCTTTTCAGGAACCAGAACAAAGAGAGTCAAGATACATGGCTGGGTGGGCTGGAGCAGGTTTGAGCTAAGGAGCTACAATCCAGGACCTTCCGTGAGCACGGCTGCAGGGCCAAAACTCAGGGAACAAAGTGATGTCTGGTGGCAGCCTGCAGGGACCATGCTCCAGTTGGGACCAACCCAGAGGCTGAAGCTCCATAGGGTGCCTCTGCCTTGGCCAGGTTCTGGGGAAATTCAGGAGCTGGCCAGGGAGGGAAGCCTGTTAGGGCTGGGGCACCTCTGCGGAGCCCAGGTAGGGAGCTGGGAAGTTAGGGGAACTGAGGCCTGAGATTGCCAGTATCTCTGGGGAACACACTCAACTCACACTCCTGAAAAAACCTTCTCCGAGAAACACACCTGCAGCATACCTACACTGTCAAACCCAACACCCCAGCATGGAACCCACACCAACTCTGAATCTGATACACAACAAGGCTGGCCTCAGAGACTCACGGACGCAAATGTACTTCTTTTCCATTTTGTTTGACGTTTATGAACCGCCTATGTGCTAGCCATGGGAGCCCATAGAAGAAAGAACTGTGGACTCTGTCCCCAAGGTGCTCAGAGTCCACGTTTACATCAGTATACAAAGGCACCAACCCAGGCATCGTATAATGTGCGTGTACCCACACCTGTTTATGAATCCCCATAGATTCCTACGTAGACGGACACAGAAGATCCTGAGTGGTTATGCAAGCACATTCCTGCGTATGCGGGCCACGCACACAGAATCCCAGCACACAGGCAAATAGAGCTCCTGGAGTCCATCCACGTTGGCTTAGCAGGTGGTGGAATTCATTAACCCTCTTCCCAGCTGCACGCCTGGGGTAGAAGCATTGCTCTGCCCTCATTCCCATAAGAAAAGCCTTCCAGGTCTTTTACAAGGACATTATTTTATGGCAACATTGTTCGCTGACATTTATGGGGATTCAGTCAATAAATTAGATATTGCTTGTAATGATGCATGGCTGGCTCACATTTGCTGAAGCGCCTTAAGGACTCAAACCCCAAATTGGAAGTTTTCGATCTCTGCCTCTTTCCCTGTACTACGTGCGTGCACACATGCATACACACTATTGCTTGCATAAAATGTCATTTTAGTCATGCTGGCAAGTAGTCTCTGCTTACGTTTTTTCTTCTTTGCTTCCCATGGAGGAATCTGGGTGTATGATGGGGTTGTAGGGACCGTAGTTTCAGGACCTTAAAAGGTGGTATCTTCTGGGAGGAAAGAATGGAGCTGCGACTGCAGTGAAACTCCCATCCCACTGCTCTCCTACCCCTGGGTAGAGGAGAGAAGAGTCTGGATTCAGAGACTGAAAACTTTAATTTCTCCACTCAAGTGCCCACTCTTTGCCAGCCACAGGCCCCCTTGAGCATGCTCTGTGAATCCATCCATATCTGAGTCAAAGGTGAGGCTAGGATTGGGAGCTGAAGGGTGGCCAAGAGAATGCCCCACAGAGGCCGCCATCTTTCTTCCCCAACTATGCCCGACCACCCGTTTAACCTTAGAAACCAATGGGTTCGCTGAACATTGTGGTCCTAGAGTAAAGCAGCTGTTCTCAGGAATTGACTACTCTTGAAAATACAGAATATGAAGCATGCTAATGTCGCGTGTCAAATCGTCTTTCACTTCCATCACCTTATCACTGGCTAAGAGGGCTACCTTTTTTTCAAAACCTGGCTTAATGTTGGCACTCTGGGACTGGGTTTTGTTTTGTTTTGTTTTTCAGTGAGTGGGGTTGAGGACCTTTTGGGCAATGGATGTCACCCCATGTTTTGCTAAGACAGAGTTTGCAGCTGAGTGGCTCAGCCTGACTTCTCCTTTTAGGAAACATAAATTCCATCCATTCTGGTGGTTGTCACTAACATCCCCAGTTTGGGCTCTTTGCTGTCTACCTTTGGGTTCTTTGCAGCCCTCTCCCACCTACTTCTCTACCAATCCAATGTCTACAGGCCTTTCTAGGACCATCCAACAGTCATCGTCTCATGAAGGCTTCCCATGGTGGGAACCTCATGGATGAGGCTGTCTGTCCTACACCAAGGTACCAGATCTCCAGAGATTGACCATCAAGGATGTCATTGGCCCTGGCACCAGACTAGGACATCAGTAGCCCATCTAGAGAATGGATAGGGCGCACGAGAAGCCTCCTCTTACCTTCTGAGTGCTGGAGGCTGGAGCCCTGAGGATGAGAAAGGGCCCAGGATGCCCCACCAATCCTGCCAAGGAGGCCTGTCCCCTGTCAGAGGTGCAGTGATGGAGGAACACGGCAGGTTCAGGTGGGCCCAGGTAGAAAACCCTGAGGATTCCGAGGAAAGGCAACCTGCCTGCTAGGTAAATGTGATCAGTTAGACCATCTGTGTTACACGCACTCACAGTCCCCTAGGAGTTCTCTCAGTCATTTCCTCATCCCTCTGGGGGCACATGGAATTTCCGACGCCCTCCTGAGCCTCCCTGGGCCCCAGGAGTCTTGAGGGGTCTGCCATCATTCCTATTCTTCCACCTCCCCAGGCTGGAGCAATGTGGAGAAACACGGGCGTCTTGGTCACTCTTCTAGGCAACCCTCCTCACTCTGGAAGCAAACGTAGGTTCCCTCTGGCCTACCCAGAATGCTCACCAGCATCTTATTCTCTTGCTGTCTGCTCCAAGTCTCTCCACATCCAGCTCATGGACAGGCGGAGGGGTGGGGTGGGAAGTAGCCCTGGTAGAGCTTCTCTGTCTGTTTAAGTGTGGACCTATGCTCTTGACACTCTAAAGGCCTTTTTCTTCAAAGCTATTGTCTTGTTGATTTCAAGAGTCTGTGATGAAATTCAAAAACTGGCTGTTTGCTCAAGTACGTGGTGTGTTGCCATAGTAGGCCTACCTCAAGGGCAGTTGGTAAAGGATGCCCTGGTCCCTGCTGGTCCCTCAGTGAGGGTGTGGGAAGGCAGGAGTAACACTAAATACTCGGAGGAAAAATTCATCCTTTAATGCATCACAATATCCGGTCACATTGGTACAAAACAAAACCTTACAATAAAGGGTTTTCTGCATGACAATGGAAGTGTGTCCAGGGTAGTGCAGGAATGGAGAAAAAGGGACACCTGACTCTCAGGGGGTTAGAGGAAGGCAGTAATGGCAGCTTTACAAAGGTGGCAAGTGACCCATAACTGGGTTTTTGGGGTTTTTTTTGCGGTATGCAGGCCTCTCACTGTTGTGGCCTCTCCCGTTGCAGAGCACAGGCTCCGGACGCGCAGGCCCAGCGGTCATGCCTCACGGGCCCAGCCGCTCCGCGGCACGTGGGATCCTCCCGGACCGGGGCACGAACCCATGTCCCCCGCATCGGCAGGCGGACTCTCAACCACTGCGCCACCAGGGAAGCCCCCATAACTGGGTTTTGAAGGATGAGTAGAAGTTAGCCAAGCTGGCAGAGAGACAGCACATACAGGGGCATGGAGGGGAGAGAAAGCATGACATTTGGAACGCCCGTTCTGGATAAACTTTGGAGTTAGAAGTATGGGTTGGAGTTCTAGCTGCACCACTTCCCAGCAACCCTAGGCAAGCTGCTTCACCCCTCGAGCCTCGTTTCTTCCTTAGTAAAATGGAAATCTCCTGGGAGGTTGAGTCCAGCAGACCGAACATCAGGTTCTGACGCAGATGTAAAAACAGACCCTCCTGCTGTGTTGAAAAATCCAAGACCCCATTTGGATTCAGTAAGAATGCGTGCTGTGATCTAGTCATGAGGTCTGCAAATGCACAGGAGAAGAAGAAGAAACACAGACATCGTGTCTTTAGCATTCATGGGTTGGTGACTAATAGAAACTAAATATTAGCTAATGGGGATTAAATGAGACAGTGCCTGTCACGTGGAGGAATGTGATGAGCTCGAATCCTTTCCTCTCTAGGAGTTGTTTGTTTACAAGGGGTGAACTCTCGTCCGATTTTCTTGGGAATCCTTGCAGTCTGCCTGGATCCAGGCCCCTGCCTCTCCTCACCAGCTCCACGTGCAGACTGAAGAGGTGGGCCAGGGGTGATAGATTCAGAAGAGAGGGGCTGAGGCAGGCGGGCCGTGGGGCCGGGCAATGGGACTGTAATGGTCTATAATTGCTTTTCCAATTGGCCTTCAGGTTGAAATAATCTCATTATGTGAGTTACTGAACCATGTGGACTTGGCCTGCGAAAACGGTGTGATGGGAATCTATTCCCTTTCATAAAGGCGGGTGCAATTTACACACTTTCCTCATTGATGCCTTCCTGCAAAGGGACCCCTGCTCCCTGGGCTGTCCTTAGGCTGGGACAGGAGAGTCAGTGGGACAGGAGTGTCATTGATTCTGGAAAAATAAATCCAAAAAGGGAAGTTTTTTGTACCCTTAATTGCTGTACTGGGGCGTGTGTGTGTGTGTGCGCGCACGCATGTGCGCACACATGTATGGTTTGTTTTGGAAATTGTCCCTCCAAGATGGGACTGTTATTTAAGGGTCCACATTATTAATCCTTCAGTGTATACCCTCATAATCTCTTTCCATGAAAACATCTATCTTTCTCCTGTTCTATTATAGGCCATTGTAGCAGCATCTCCTTCTCTGAAAGAAAAGATCCCAAGACTTGGCCACTAACTCACGTCCTTTGAACTTAGACAAACCACTTTGCTTCTCTGGGGCTGAGTTCCCCTGTCTGTCCCATGGGTTAATGACACCTGTTCAAGTGAGCTCATGGAGCTGTTGTGAGAATCAAAGGCGCTCAGAAGACATCTTTGGGGAGAAGGGAGTTGGGTAACTCTACAGTAGTATGATGTCCAGACCAGTGGCTCCCAAACTTGGCTGCAAACTTGGGATCTGGCACCCACCCCCAGACATTCTGAGAGAATTGGTACAGGGTATTACCTGGGCATTGGGATTTTTAAAAGCTCCCTAAGTGATTCTAGTGTGCAGCAGAGTTTGGGAGACATCAGGGAAGACTGTCCTCCGCAGTGAGAGCGTCTCTAAATTCCCTGAAACGCCAAGAGATGCCCCTGCCAGAAACACCCTAAGACTCTGTGTGGCCCACTGCCAAGAACATCCCCAATGCTTTGCCCCATGATCTGCCTCCTAATGAACCATGAATGAACTTAAAAGACGTCTCACAACCCAGACCGTACAAGTGATTTTTTCCCCAAATGCATAGATTTAGTCCACCTGCAAGAATTAAGGTTAATGTCTGTGCTGGGAGAAAATACATCTCAAGTCCTTTCTTACTCAGGGCCACCCTCCACCGGCCCCCCCCCCCAGGAATGTAAGATCAGCAGAAGGAACTCAGTTCCTAAGTGGATGTGAGAGCAGTCCTTGCTTTATTGAGAAGAATTCTGAGAGCTAGTTCAGGTTCAGCAGGAACATGTGCTGTGATCTATTAGTGATGTCTGTATGTGTGCAGGAAGGGGAGGGACGATACGCATGTCAACTCCAGCACTAAATGAAGTCAATGACCAACCCCCTGCTATGGTGTGGCAGCTGCTGCTTCTCCCTCAAGGTGAACTTGTCACACTTCAACTTTGGGGCTGGGTTCCCTGCTATATTCCATAAACTTCTGAGGGATGTCAGTCCTCAGTATGTGGGTTTTCCATACTCATTGTTAACTCATGAGATCTGTGTGCACAAAGGGTACATAAACGTACTTACACGGAAGAGGGAAGGAGAGAAGCCGCCCGCTCGTCCCTTTTTATATTCAAGCCCTCTTACCCTTTCCTCCCTTAGTTAAAGGCTGCTTCTGGCAAAGGCTCAGCCACTGACAGGGTGGGTTTTAGGTCATGCTCTCCCAGGTGTGTGCATGAGATGCCTGGAAGCGATGCTTATCCTCACGAGGGAAACCACACTACTGGGGCCTTCCCCAGGCCAGGCATGTACCCCAGCAGGCACCATCTCCCGGTGTCCTTCCCCCAGCCCCAGTTCATTCAGCTCTAAACACATAGAGGGGTCTATCCCCGGGGTCCAGGCATAGAGGAAGGGTGGGACACCAGCTTTGGAGATCAAGGCCCCCAGTGGCCTGCAGGTATTCAGGACTAAACTGGGAGGTAGATCAATCTAAGCAGAACCAACACAGGAAGGAGGGTGCAAGCGAGGCTGTGACGTGGATCCAGAGGTCACACTGAGAGGTTCTCAGTTCCAAGTGTGATTAGAAGGGAAGAAACTCAGGACCTTCGCTGCCGTGAGCCAGCCACTGGATCCTGGGGTGGGACTTAGTTCCTCACCCCCGGGACAGGAGAGAAGAGGGTTGCTGAAGTGTCAGGCAAGACAAGACTGGCGCAGAAAAAAATGAAGGAATGGACGAATATTTTGAAAAATTTAAATAAGAAAAAGTCTGATTCAGAATCTGAGCAGGGCTGTATCTCCGGATGGTACAGCAGAGGGCAGGGCAACAGGGGAAGAGGGAATGTGGGCGGGGGGGGGGGGGGGGGGGGAGGGGGGTGGTCCTAACACTGGCTGAGTCCGTATCGTGTGGCAGCAATCATTGTGTGAGACTCCCTCTCCACATGTGTCTCTGTAGCGCCCCCCGCCCCCCGCCAAGGGCGACAACACGATCGGTAGGGTCAAGTAGTATCTTCCGTATTTTACAGATGAGGAAACAGAGGCTCAGAGAGGTTAGTGATACGCTCATCACCACACAGATACTGAAAGCTGATGAAGGAATGGGCATCCCACTCGTCTCAGTTCTCACCCCACTCCCACCACTCATGGTTCCCTGAGGGTCCTCTCTACAGGCCTTGGCGCTAGCTGCTTTTCCCCCCGGATCCCCCTCTCTCCACCATCCCTGGAAAGTCCTGTTGACGTTTACAAAAGCCCCCTCAGAGTCATGTCCTCTAGGAAGACTATCCTTTGCCTACCTTTTTCATTCATTTATTCATCCTTTTAGCATCCTTTTCTTTAATGCCTGTCATGTACCAGGCACACCACTGGACACAGAGACATAGCAGGAAGCAAATCAGATGTGGACCCAGCCCCCATGGAACCAAGAGTGTAATGAGAAGACAGATATTAAACCAAGAGCCAGGCACATAGTGATATAATGGCCACTGTAGAGAGCGTATAGAAAGGGCACTTAATTGGATTGTATCCAGGATGACTTCTTTGAAGGAGTGGCATTCACGTTTTGAGCTGAAGGATGAGGCATGCTGATGACAGTGGCACTGACTGACGTTATTGAGTACCTCCTCCATTCCAGGCATTTTCCAAGTGCTTTGTGTGCGTTAGCTCATTTCATCTTCACAACAAGCCTATGAGATGGCACTATTATTAGGCCCATTTTACAGAGGAGGAAACTGAGGCACTGAGAGGTGAACTAACTTGCCCCAAATCACTCAGCTAATAAGTATTAGCTTATTAGCTAATTAGTCAGTATTTACTTGTATACAACCACCTGATTCCAGACCCCTTGCCCTTAGAGGGAGAAAAGGAAGAAAGAACATTGTGAAGGTTCTGGAAAAATCATAATCAAAGAGGAGAAGGTAGAGATGGGGGTGGAGATGCTGAGCCCCTGGGCCCTGGAAGGGCTCTAGATTTTGTTCTAAGTGTAACAGCCATCCATCCATTGAAGGGATGTGAGGGAGTGACACGGTTAGATTTGCAGGTTAAAAAGTATAAGGTTGAGCAGTTACTGTTGTTTCAACCGTCACTTGGTGATGAAGGTGTGTTTTGTTTTGATTGGTTTAGAAGACTGTAATTTTTAAAAAGTGTAAGGTTGCTTTAGTGAACAGTTGTGTGTAAGGAGGGTGTCGGAGCACAGCTCCAGGTTGGGGTGGGGATGCAGCTTAGAAGTCAGCTTTAGTAGTTTAGGAAAAAGGGAGGGACGATGAGAGAGGGAGGAGGAAGGGAGAGAGAGGAAGAGAGGCTGAGTCACTCCCTCTGGTTGATGCTGCACCTTCTCCAGGTATTTTGTGTTGTAACTGATGGATTAAGTCCTTGTCCTTCCTGGGCAGGGAACCCCAGGAGGGTGGCAGTTTTGAGCTGTTCGCCCACCTCTGCATCAGCAGCATCTGGCATGGGGCCTGCCCCCGAACAGCCAATATTTGTTGACTGCCTGAATGAATTATGAATAAAGGACTTGATGACAATAAGCCGTTCCCTTTGGCTCAACAGAATCCACCTCTAAATCCCACCACCTGCTTGGTACCCAGAACCTTCCTCAGAACGTACACCAAACTGGGGTCTGCTCCTTACCCAGACAATAGGGAAAAGTAGCCCTCAAGCTGGGCGCATGGCATCCTGTAGGGAAAATGACGGGCTGATGGAGCATCGCCTCATTTTCCTGGAAGGTAGTGGGGATGCCGTCTGTGGCTGTCTTGGCTGGCAGTGGTTCCCTTCTGCCTCTGGGCTCATGGCAAAGTAGACGTGCGGGCAGGGCGGCCAGCTTTGTCTTTCAGGTGAAGAGGGAGGGCTGCCTTGTCAGTAAGTCAAATCGGTTCTCAGATTCAGGATGCGATATTTATCAGGGTGGTGGCAGCATGCAAACGTGAGCCTGGCTTCTTGGGTGTTCTGCAGATGCCGTCACTGTTGCTACAGCACACAACTGCTCGAGCAGAACTGTGGCCAGAAAGCTTCCAACTAGAACCGACTCAGACGCCAAATCTCTGACAGCCAGAGAGCCGGTGGGACTTGTGTTGGCTAAGGAGAGTGGCTCCTTTGGCATGAGACCCCATCCAGGATGCGGGGAAATCAGAAAGCCAGCCTTCAATGCAGAGGTACCTTACGATGGCAGAGGAGAGCGTAACTGTTCAGAGGCCCGTCCTTGACACCAGATTTGGGGATCGAGAGATCTGCATTGCTGAAGAAGTCATCACAATATCTCTGAAGGAGCAGGCTCTTTAGATGTCACAATAAAAATCTCTGGGCAAAAATCCCTCCAATTTTCAGGAGTCTATTGATGGTGCAAAGCAGGAGTTGGCAAACTATGGCCCACTGGCCAAGTCGGCTTGCTGCCTGTTTTCTCTATGGCCTGTGAGCTGAGAATGTCTTTTACATTTTTAAATCGTTGAAAGCAAATCAAAAGAAGAGTAATGTTTTGTAGCATGCAGAAATTCTATCAAATTCAAATTTTGGTATCCATAAATAAAGTTTCATTGGAACACAGCTGCACCCATTTGCTTAGGTATTGTAAGCAAAGCAGCAGATTGGAGAAGCAGCATCAACCTCCAAATGGCCTGCAGATTCTAGAACGTTTACTGTCTGGTCCTTGACAGAAGAAGTTTGCCGATCCCTGATTTGCATGCCCAATTCTTGTGTCTGTGAATATGAGTCCTTCTCTGTGTTTCAGTGGGGCTGGGGTGCCCCTGGGGGTGGTACCTGGGGGAGTGAGAATGGAGGTGAAGGCTGTGTGTCTACACAAGGAGTGCGGGTCTAGGAAGGAGCAGGTTGAGATGAAGAATGATGTCTGCACGGTGGTTCTCTTGACTGCTAAGTGTGTGCAAGTATGTGTATCTGTGTGTGTCTGTGTGTGTGTGTATACGCGCGAGACGGAGCAGGGAATCAGAGCAAGATCAATATTTTTGCAAAGTGTGTTCCAGGTAATACTGGCTCCAGGACATGGTAGGTGTGACTTTGTAGAAATGGATTTGGTGGTCAGGTAAGCATGGGAAGCATGCGGGAAACAAAGAAAGGCAGGTTTCTTCCCCACAGGCCTTGTGAGGACTTTTATAAGCTTACCTTCATCATGATTTTCTGAAAGGGGGATGTCAGAAAAAGCATTTTACAACCTATTTGATTGTAGAGAATATTTCATATTTCATGAGCCAGTGATACCAAATGGCCCCCATGAGCTGTATCTACCATAGGTCATCTGCTGCTGGGACTTTCACTTACCTAAAAGAGCTGGAAGGCTATCGCAAGAGGAATTCCAGTCATCTGGTCCATTGGTCAGTGGGCAACATTGATACTCATTGTGTTCTAAGACCCACCTCAGTCCCTGTATCTCAAGGAGAGGTTTCACTGTGGGGGCATTTGGAAATTGGGGTTAGTGTCAGGAGTGGCAGATGGGAACCTTTGCTGAGAAAATCAGACTATCCCATTACTATTCAAAGGGTGACCCATGAATCTATGGACCAAACTCCGTTCTCTGAGAAGCAGGCTTTCACCTGGGACATGTACCAGGATGCTGAGAACCTGATCAATCAGAGGGCGTGGCGGAACTGACCCACCATCTGCAGAGGTTTCCTGGGGCAAAGTCAGTATCACAAATCAGAAACAGACCCACTGGAATAGCAATCTGAAGGAGCTAAGCAAAGAGGAATAATAATAATAATAAAAAAGAAAGATGGCCCTTGAGAGAACTCAGAAGCGTCAGACCAGGGCAACAGGGATCAGGGGAAAAAAATGTTGAGGGAATCAACTCAGGATTGGGTCCCAGGATCCAGAGCTTAATCTGATGGACTGAGGACCTGAGGTTGGCAAAGGCAGATGCAAAATTTTATCTAAGGAGGAGTATGGAGGGCCAAAGTGAACGTCGTCAGGTCTCAGGGATTAATACAGAGCTGAAAGCAAAAGCCCCCCAATCCAGGAGACAGATAGAGGAGGAACAGATCAAACAATGAGGAGCCGAGCTGAGAAGAGACTCACAGATTCAATAGTGCTGCCATGATGCCCAGAGCATCACGTGCCTCTTTGGGGCACCTGCCGCCATAATGGCCTGATTTCAAGTTGCAGAGTTCTTGTGGCCCTAGACTGATGGGCAGCCTTTTAAAGCATGGCCTCCTCCATCCTCTACACCAGCAAAGCCCTGGTCCCGAACAAAGGCTCTTGCTTGCGGCGTCTTAACCTTGACCTCCGTACGTTCCCCTTCTCTGGGTTCCCCTTCCGGCCCTCGTTCACTCATTCCTTTGTGGATGCACTGCGTACTTAGCCTGTGCAGAGCAGCGTGCCAAGTGGGTTGTGATACCCAAGCGGTGGGTCCCCACCACATATAAAAGAAATTCACTCCAATCCCAGACCAGAGACTCACTTTGTAGGAGGGGGTGGGGCTGCAGGAGCAGGGTTTTGAATATCTGTCTCATCTCAGCAACAGAGTTACCTTCCCCCAAGCGTTTCCCTGTGTGTTTACAATGGTGCAATTAAATGTCTGGATAAATAACAGTTATTAAATGGGTAAATAGATTCCTAATGCTAAGCAGAGCCCGAGCCTCCTGACACGTTTGCTGGACTCATTTGTTTATTTAGGTCTTAGGGGAAACTGGCACATGCGGATAATAACAGGCAAGTTCTGACACATCTTTCTGGCTGTTTAAACAGGGAAAGGTCTGGGGCTGACTTCGAGGGGAGACGACAGGGAGGGAGGCTGCAGTGAGTATTTTTAGATCTCCCCTCTCAAAAATCACTCACATGCAAATACTGGGATCTCTTTCAATGCTTCTCTTTGGGCTATTAAAGCTGTGGAAATCACACAGCTGAGCTACCTTTCCACCTCACACTGGTTATCTTCAGATAAAAGGCTTCTGGGCTGTAGTCTAATCTGAATAGATGGTTTGCCAAATTAAAAAAATGCCCGTTATGATAATTAGGAGAACGTACTTGTGGAGTTTGCAAGCCTTTATCTTTCTTACTGCTGGTGAATTGGAGGACACATTTATCTTGCTAGGGCTTGCTTGTCTGAATGGAAAGCAGGCGAGGGAAATATGGATTTTGTGGGTGAAATGAATTTTCTGTCAGAGAAAACAGATTTCTGTTCTTGTGATAAATTTGAAGCCGAAGCCTTTAAACAAACAAAAAGAAAATGTGTCAGCCTTGGCCGGGGCTTTCATGTCCTTATTTCAGTGATTTCATCTTCTAGGAGTAAAATTAGGTGTCTGCTTCATCAACCACAGTGAACTGCCATGCCGTGGGGTACATGCTTGGAGCTCTCTGGCCATATGTCATACTGCAACTGCATCCCCGTTTGGGAAGATCTAAGATGTGGGAATCCATATTCACATAGACCCGCCCACCCTCCCTCCTTCCACCACACACGTACACAGAGGGAAACAGCCTGGCTTTACTTATGCATGGAAAGCTGGAATTGCGTTTATGTCTAACTTTTAGTTACACAGGTTTCCTCTCTTTACCCTAATGTTTTCAGGGTTAGGGTTAGGGTTAGTTAGGGTTAGGGTTAGGGTTAAAAATAGAGATCAGAGATGTGGAGTGCTTAGAAATTCCTATGTGCATTACCAACCAGAGTTTCTCTGTTAGCCAAGCTGAAGGACTCTAGACCTTCAGGATAACTTCCTTTTCCTTCAGCATATCCTCATCATTGAGAACAAAGGACCAACTTATGTAGATGCATGAAAGAGAGTGGTTTACCAGTTATCCAAAGGCGGTGCTTACGCTGAAGATTTCTTTTATTTTGGTCAAGATGGTCAAGATTTACTTTGACCTTGACCTTAAAAACAAGGTCAAGGAAGAAGCATGAGGCTGTCGGTGTGCCTCCAGTTCTTTGCTGGAGTTTTTTCAAGGGGCTGAGGATTCATTATGGAGTTGCCTGCCCTTCACTCCCATCCCTCACAGAAGAGCCCAGGACAAGAAGGGAAACTGTCAGAAGCATTGAGCATGGACACTGAAGGGTCAACAGCTGCATGTCCCTGACCCCTAGGCCAACAGCAGACAAGTGCTAGGTTTTCATTTAACTGTTTTCTTTGTTTCTCCTTCTGTTTCTAGAGGATCTCCTGACTGAAGGAGTTACTATTTCAAATCAGGAAAAGAACAAAGATTGGGAAACAATTCAGGGAAAACTGGGGAGCTGACACTTTATGTATTCCTGTAATTGAAATGGGCCCGGGACACTTTTCGGAGAAAATTCCTCACGCTGCTTAGAGATGGACCCTTGGTTCACCTTCTCTGTGGGCCGGGTGGCTGGCAACTTAGAAAGCCTATCTCTCCAGTGTTCTCAAACTTCATATTTACTTTGTTTTTAAAGGCTAGAGATCTGATTTGCTCAGGAAATCAAAATGCATACCTGCCCTCCAGGCCTTTTCCAAAGAACTATCAATTGTCTAATTTTTGCCAAAGCTAGCCTGAAAAAAATGCTATTTTGAAGAATCATTTGAATAATATATGGTTCCTACATCCCTCCAGATCAGCTCGATCCAACAGAACTTTCCGTGATGTTGGAAATGCTCGATGTCTGTGCTGTCCAGAACACATGAGGCTATTGAGTACTTGCAGACGAGAAGCTAAATGTTAGATTTTATTGGCTTTTAGTTAATTTAAACTTAAATAGCCATATGTAGCCAGTAGCTATCATATTGGACAATGCAGTTCTGGATAATATCAGTGGAAGAGCCACTGTTTATTGAGTGCACAGTGTGTCAGACAGTGAGCTGAGCATCTCCAATGTATCATATCCTTTAATCCTCATGTCAATTTTATATATATTTATATATATAAATTATATATAAATTATATATATATAAAATATTTTTACTGAAGATTAAAGCTTAAAGATGTTGTGTACTTTCCAGGGTCCCTCACATAATCAGTGGTAGACCTGGGGTTTGAATCCATGTCTAGTTGACCCCAAACCCGCCCATGTGTCTCACCCCATGTTTTAGTTGAACTTGATGCAAAAGCAAGACAAAACACAAGGACGCCCTTTGACCATACTTCACTGCCTACACTGATTTTACTGGGTTTCACTTTATGTAATTTGTACTATGCAGACAATAGTCTCTTTTCATTGAACAAATATAAAATTGTATTATAACATTTAATATTTTGTCAAGCCATACATGCCTCTTCGAAATTTTAGTTTACTCACCTCTCCTCTCAATCCGAGTTAACAATTCGCTTTATCTGAGCTGTCCTTGAACATCTGCTCTTGACTTGAATTGGAGAAAGTGTCTTACAAAAAGGGATTACGCATCTTGTGGAGAGGTTGGAAAGGATGTAGTTTGTTATACTGTATCACATCCCACATCCCCATTATGAATACCCATGGGGTAAACTGATTTCAGACCTAAACACCAAGAGGACTGCTGTTAACTGGGAGATGGCATGCATTTTCCAATGCTAATAATGCAACTGACTCTATTACCCTTTATGCTTTGGCCACCAGGAACCTCAGAGCCAAGTTTTTCATTTCCTTTCGAAAACTATTTAGGAAGCTGTGATTTGTATGCCGGTTTTAACTTTCTCCTTTGACTCAGTCTTCCCCCAAGCCTGTATTTCATCTTTTCATTACATCGGTATATCTGCATGATCAGCTCCAAATCCTTTGTGCAGTGTGTGGGTCTAGAAAGTTCAGAATTGTGACCCCATGAAAAGCTCAGTCTCATCTTTGGTGAGCATGGGATCACCCAAAACACCCTAAAGCCAATGTGTTTTATTTATAGAACAGTGACCATTTCTCCTTCACAGGGAAGATTTAGGAAGAGGGAGCGTCCAGAAAGAGTAACCATTTGGTGCCAGAACAGGTGCTGTACAGATACCATCTTTGGCCTGAAAGAGTGGAAAAATGGAATTAAGCAGGCAGAGAGTATAAATGTTGGTGTACAACCTGGCTCTCAGAATTTCAGATGATGAGAGCACCAATTCTATTGCTCTCCATCATAACCAGTCCCTGCGATGTTTTTAATAAACTCCAGCTAGAAGTTTCCTGATTCATTATCTGCATCCAGTGGTGGCATTAGAACTGGGGAATCATTTAAGGAGTAACAGAAGCAGAACAAGTCCGAATCCCCAGATCTATCCGGGAAGGCAGGAAGGTAGCCATTCGGCTTGGGCGGGTGGGGACTGCTTTCAACCCAAAGAGGCAGAGCATATGTTAAAAAAAATACAGTGGAAGCACTTTAATTATCTCACCCGTGGATATGTTGGTGGGAAAATTAATATTTGAAGGGCAGAAATATGTGAGAGGGTGTGATGACAGGTATGGTCATCATATAAATGGGTAAAACCATGAAGCAAACAGGGACTTCAGCGTGTGGCAAGGAGTTGAATTGAATTGAATTGAACCACATTTAGTGCTTTTTAAATCAGTGCCCAGTCCATATAAGAATGTTGACTTAGGTAGCCTGGCCCAGTTCAAGCACAGAAGAAAGCATCTCAGGAGAAGTAAACCCAGCTCCCAGCTCTCTTCTTCTGAACTATCAGATCATCAAGAGGCAGCCCATGAAATAAGAGGAAAGTGGTCATCTAAAGCCATGCTACTCAGAGTGTGCTCCTGACCTAGCAGCTTCAGCGTCACCTGAGAGCTTGTTAGAAGTGCACCCTCTCTAGCCCTACCCCAGGCCTTCTGAACCAGGATCGACATTTTAACCACATCCCCAGGTTATTCCTTTGCCTGTTAAGTGTTGAGAAGCACTGTTCTCACGCAGCTTCCTCAGGACTCTGAAGTCTGTGACGGTATCTTAGGGCATCCCAGGCACCCATCTGTGCACTTATTTGTGAAACATTTACCAAGCATCTTCAAGGAGCAGGGAATGTTCTGAGCACTGTGGGGATGCAAAGAGACACATGACTTTGTCTCAGTCTTGAAGTTTAAAGTCTGAGTGAGAAGTAGGAGGAAAAAAACACATATACATGTGGAAACAAGTGGAAAAAATAAATGTCATAAAAAGTGACAAAACGGGGGGTTGGAAGGAAGGATGGATTGTGTTGGATCAGGAAGTCAAGCAGAGTGTTTAGGAGCTGGGGCTGCAGAGAGCAGAGCTGGTGGCACCAGAACAGAGGCAGGTGGTCCGACTTAGTCCCAGTGCCTCCCCCTGAGATGTGGCGCGTCTTCTCGCTTGCTGGCTACCTCTCCCTCCAAGCAGGTGATGGATTCTCATTTTTCTTCTCTCTTTATTTCCCCCGAGAAAATCTGTCACCGACTCCTTCCTTCATCAGATCTTAAATGAATGAGATCAGCTTCAAGTGTAGTCCTTTGGGCCAGATTTTGATAGACATCAAAACTTTCTGATGAAGTAGACTTCTAAGCCACGGTTAGTGTATTGCAAATGTCCTTTCCTCAAAGGTTTTTCCATCTCACCACTTAGGCCATCGCTCATTCTTTCTGTGTAGGCAGTTGACGGGAAGAGATCCTTTTCTTTGAGAGACAGTACAGCATGGTAGTTAAAGGGCAGCTTCTGGAGTCAGACCAAGTTAGCCGTATAACCTTGGGAAAGTTTCTTAACTGCTCTGCGCTTCCCTTCCCCATCCATACGGTGGGAATAAAAATGCATATCCCAAGAAGGTGTTTGCAAAATTAAAAAATGCTATATGGAAAGCACTTGGAACAGTTCTTGGCATGAGATAAACATCAGGTTCAATAATGTCCACTATTGTTATTATCCTCCCCCCAAAGTTTCCTAAAATTTCATAAGAGCAAGAGTCACCCGGAATGTGTGTGGGTTTTTTTAATTAATTTTTATTGGAGTATGGTTGCTTTACGATGTTGTGTTAGCCTCCACCGCACAACAAAATGAATCAGCCACACACATACAGATATCCCCTTCCTTTTGGACTTCCGTCCCATTTAGGTTACCACAGTGCATTAGGTAGAGTCCCCTGTGCTGTACAGCATGTTCCCCTCAGTTGTCTATTTTATACATAGTATCAATAATGTATATGTGTCAACCCCAGTCTCCCAGTTCCTCCCACCCCACCCCTTTCCCCCTTGGTATCCATGCATTTGTTCTCTACGTCTGTGTCTCTTTTTCTGCCTTGTGAATAGGATCATCTATACCATTTTTCTAGATTCCACATATATGCGTTATTATACAATATTTGCTTTTCTCTTTCTGACTTACTTCACTCTGTGACACTCTCTAGGTCCATCCACGTCTCTACAAATGACCCAATCTCATTCCGTTTTCTGGCTGAGTCATATTCCACTGTATATATGCGCCACATCTTCTTTATCCATTCCTCTGCTGATGGACATTTAGGCTGCTCCCACGTCCTGGCTATTGTGAGTAATGCTTGGCATGTGTTTTAAGGACATCGTTTCCAGGATTGTCTCCCCAGAATTCTGACACTGTGGATGTGAGTGGTCCCTGGGATTTACATGTTTAACAAATACCTCTTGTAATTCCTATTGTCCGGGAAGTTGAAGAGATACTTTTTCTAACATGCCTGTCCCCCTCGAAGTGGATAAGGCAGCTGGAGTTGTTTCCTTTCTTTTCTGTAGGGAATCAGTGTCTGTTTCTTGGGCAAGCTGTGCTGGGAATCTGTACACACCGAAGGAGGCAATGATGCAAAGTGAAAAGCACAAAAGCTTTGCAGTCAGACGGACCTTGGTCCCCAACGCGACTCTCTCCTCCTGGAGGTGTGACGGATCCTGCTTGGAGAAGAGCTGATACCCTGCAAATCCCAATGTGCAAAGGGAGTGGTGCGCTTTGAACGGAGCTTCCCCAGGGCATGGCAGCAGCAAGGCAAAGCTGACAGAATGTTCCAGTTTAGGAGCTTGGGAGGGTCTGGCCAGGGAGTAAGTGTAACCAGGGAGACAGGGGTCAAGGCCTGAGATGCAAATGAGGCTGAAGAAGTCATAGAGTCAGTCCAGGTGAAGCAGGCAATAGAGCATAGAGGGCCAGCTGAGGACAGAAGGGGCAGGCATGTCTCAAAGGTCTCTGTGAGCGTGGATCAGAGTCCAGGACATCTGAGTGGAGAGAACAAGTGACACCAGCCATTGGGAGGCCCTGGTGTCAGCCAGTTCTAGAGTAGAAGCTGTTTGCTCAATGCCGTCTTTCATGCCGAGTCCAGCCACAGCGTGGTCGCCCAGTGTTTGTATGGACCCAGATGGGCTGCCATGTTCAGCTGCGCAGGTTGTGTACTGCCCAACCCTAGGGAGCATCATTCACACTATAGACTACGGAAAGAACATTCTTTCGAGTTGTCCACTACACAACCTATACAATCATATATGGCAGCCGTGGTCACCATGAGACTAGCAGGGTGACTTGTTTTTGATTCACACCAGAGCAGAGGTACCAGGCCACCTCACCCAGTGGCACCCCAGGACCCCTGCAGTAGGCCGGCAGTTTGGAAAGGCGCAAAAGCAGAAAATGAAGTGTTGCAGGAGTTTGTGGAACCAACCCAGGCAGGTGGCCAGCGTGACACACTCCAAGAGGTCCGACCTGCAGGAAGGGGCAGGTCTCTTATTTCTCTGTGCCTGTGGGGATGCTCACATTGTAGCCACCAAACAGCACCTGTCCATATACGCACAATGATGCTTCTTAGCCTCCTCTTTCCTTTATTTTCCTCCTTGATATTTATCACCATCTAACATTCTATAGGTTTTATTTTTTAAAGATATTTCCCCCAACTAGAATGAAAGCTCAACTAGTCCCTGGTACACGGTTAACATTCAATAAATAATTGTGTCCTGTGAAAGGAAGGAAGTCAGGGAGGAAAGAGGGAGGGAGGGAGGGAGGGAGGGAGGAATACACATATATGTCTCTGAGTTAAACAAAGGCTCTAACCTAGGCCTGGGGGTACAGGGAACAAGTTCACCTGCAAAGAAGAAGGAGCAGAAAGAACTAAGCAGAAGTCAAGGTGTTTGTCAAATGTGTTGGGGGTCAGGGCAGAACTCCTGTCCCACTGGGACCTCTTGGTAGAAATCCAGGCATGAGCCCTGGAAGAAAGGGCGCTGTTCCCTTGCTGATCTGGTGAGGGAACTGCACCCTTTCTTCCAGAAACAGAGTTACAGATACAGAAAACAAACATGGGTACCAGGGGATAAGAGGCGGGGAGAGATAAACTGGAAGATAGGGATTGACATATACACACTACTATATATAAAATAGACAACTAATAAGCACCTACTGTATAGCACAGGGAACTCTACTCAATACTCTGTAATGGCCTATATGGGAAAAGAATTTTAAAAAGAGCGGTTAGATGTATTTGTATAACTGATTCACTTTGCTATACATCTGAAACTAATACAACATTGTAAATCAACTATACACCAATAAAGTTTTGAAAAAAAAAGACAAAAGAAAAGAAAGAAAGGGTGCAGTTCCAAGGGCACAGGGTTTCCGGGTCCCACTGAGACCCCCCCAGGCCCAGCTCCCTCCCGCTGGGATCGGTCTGCTCAGGAAGCAGCCTGATGATGTCTCCAGGACCCACATCTGTGCCAGGCTCAGTCCTCTCATCCCGGGGCTGGTTTGCCTCCCAGCCCTTGCAAACAGCGGAGAGAGCTGGCGGCTTTGCTGCCGAAAGGGAGCCGCGAATGAGCTCTTTGTAGGATTGCTGAAAACCAGGGATGTGATGACCTTTAAGCAGAGCCCACAGCACATTCCTGAAGACGATTTCTTCCACCGCCTTCGGAGCACACAGACAGACAAGTGAACAAGCAAACAAACCCAACCTCGGTGCCCGTCGGGACACCAGGTGCTGGATGTGTGTTAATTGCATGAACAGTCTGATCTGCTTGATGGCTTTGACTTGTGCTTTGGGGTGTCCCATCAAGATTTCTTAAACACAAATTGATCTCTGTTAATTCATGCATCAGCGCTGAATATTTTGACATGTAACACCTCCTCCCTTCGGAAAATCTGTGCAGGCTGGCACAGCCAGTGGGGACCAGATAATCTCCTCCCTTCTCCTCTGCGATGTTCCCTCAGCCCCAAATTCCTGCCTAGACCCCTCGTCTAGGGATTCTTTCCACACTATTATCTTAGCCTGTTTTTCTCGGCTCCTTCTGCCCCAACTTTCTTTCACTCTTCAATTTTTGTTCCAAGACCTAGTTCCTTCCCTTACCGCCTCACCTCTAATCCTCTACCCCCTCTTGTCCTTTTCTCACTTCATTTTCTTCTCTCCCGCACTGAGAAAACCCACATCTTGTCTTCCCGCTCTGTCACCCGTCTGCCCCTCCAGCCCAGCTTCCATCTCCTTAACTGCCACCTTCTACCATCACCTCTGCTTCTTCTCCTCCTTTGCACTCTGCAATTTCCCCTTCTTTTGGGTTCTCTCTCTCTCCTTGGCCCCTATGCCCCTGCTCAGCCAGCCTGTGGGTGAGAGATGCTCGCGCGCTGAGCACTGAGATTAGGAGGCAGCTACTAAAATGTGATTGGGAAAACCCTGACCTCGGTCCCTGTTGCAAGCACTGAGCAGTGTCCCCAGAGGCCGGGAACACAAACTCAGTCAGAGCAGAAAAAGTATACCCAAAGCCCAGTCTCCCAAGTAGCCTCCTGTCTTGCAGGCAAGTAGAACCAGGAAAGCGCAAACTCATGCCTCAGCAAATTACCTTGGTCAGGCACTCTGAGCGGCAATTAGCATTTATCAGAATAAAGTATCCCTTGGGTGAGTGAATGACTCCATCCATAACCCTGTACACAGAATAGAGCTTCCCACCAAGATGCATGTTTGTTACTAATGATCAATCATGGACCGACCAAATTAGACATAAATCTGAAGTCATGACAACAGCAATTATAAGGTAAATCTATAACATATATACATCAAGGTAGCAAGATGCAAATGGACCTCCTAACCTATTCCCCAAGCAACTTTGCATTGCTGTCTCATTTCATTCTCCCTGAGCCTGCAGGAGACCTCATCCCGCTCTCTGCATACTCTGTGCTGGTCACACCAGGTGTTTCCCCCATCATCTCAGAGACTTTCTCAGCTCCACTTGCCCTCACATCTGCCTGGAAACATCCCCGTGAACTGCCGTGCCTAACCTTGCTGTAGGAACACCCAGGGCCCCACTGCCATGTGAATCCAGGCTCTCATTTAAGGTAGGAGGAGCCATGCCCTTGTCATGGGAGAGATTGTAACACCGCCCAGGACATCGCTCTCCTGCCCTGGACAGATGGGGGCTCCCAGGACGTGGCTTAGTGGAACGGGTGAGCAGGATCTTTGAGGTTAATTCTGAACAGACCACGTGCTCCCATCTCTTAGCCTCAGTTTCCTCAGCTGGAAAGTAGGGATCAGTAACACCTCCAACAAAGCGTAGTTTTGGGCTTTATGCTTTTAAGTGTCATTGTCTTTATTTGTTTTCAAAAAGTCATGTGAAAATTACGAGGAAGGAAATAACAATAGTAATAATAAAAAAATAATAATAATCTAAAATCCTACCGCCTTGAGATATCTGCCATTTACCTTTCGGATACTGAACCCTTGAGCCTCTTTTTTTTTTTTTTTTAAATCCATGGCATCTTTTTATTTATTTATTTATTTATTTCTGGCTGTGTTGGGTCTTCGTTTCTGTGCGAGGGCTTTCTCCAGTTGCGGCAAGTGGGGGGCCACTCTTCATCGCGGTGCACGGGCCTCTCACTATCGCGGCCTCTCTTGTTGCGGAGCATAGGCTCCAGACGTGCAGGCTCAGTAGTCGTGGCTCACGGGCCTAGTTGCTCCGCGGCATGTGGGATCTTCCCAGACCAGGGCTCAAACCTGTGTCCCCTGCATCGGCTGGCAGATTCTCAGCCACTGCGCCACCAGGGAAGCCCCCTTGAGCCTCTTTTTGTGAGCACACATATCTTTGTGTTTTGGGCGGATGGAATGACAAAGTTGATTAGATGCTTAGCCCATGCCTGGCAGATAGACACATCCAGTAGAGGCAGACTAACTACGGCCTCCTTCTCACCATCACCAGATTGGGAGACCACATCCAGACAGATGTGGTGGAAGCAGCTTAGAATTTGAAGCAAGACTACATGGATTTGGGTCCAGATTCTGCCCCATACAAGACAGGTCATTGGAACTGCAAAGTCTCTTGGTGTGTTTCCTCATCTGAATAATGAGATAACGGCAGGTGCTTTGTGACAGCCGCTACCGTCAGGTTGGCTCCGATGTGAGTCGTGGCTCTGCCACTGACTGACTGTGTGACTTTGGAGCAAGCGTTTTTGTTTGTTTTGTTTTGTTTTCTTGACCCACTTAGCCTTGGTTTTCTCGCACACAAAATGCTATTAATAGCCTACGTCATAGGGATTCACCAGGGATGAAGTACGCATGGCACTCAGCACAGTCATTGGCCCACGGCAGACCTCCAGTAAATGCAAACAGGTAGCAGAAGTAGAAGCAGCAGCACCAGCAGTGATAGAATCAGCACTTCACTGCATTATTGAGAGAATAAAATGAAACAATGCCAACAGAAATTTCGAAAAGTGCTTTACACGTATTTGTCGTGATTACCCCTGTCAACGGATGCTATATGTACATGGCTATTTGATTAGAAAAACCTATGAATCACTGTAGATATTTCTTGCCCAGCAAAAACTAAAATAGGCTGGAGAGATTTTAGGGTCAGGGTAAGAGCGTTAACATTTCAATTTAAGGCTCCCCCTCATTTTTTATTCATTATTTTCACAAAAACCTTGTAACACTTACTGTTTGAAAAGCATTTTATGAGTTGCTTCGAAGACTATGGGTGGAATTAAAAACCTCCCCTCTTGTCAAAGCCCAGTTCTGGGCAGTTAATGAATGTGCATTATGTCATTCAGTCCCAACAGTTAAGAGAGGTTGTTGATCCAGATCCCCTCCTACAGATGAAGGAACAGGTGAATGGGGATGAATTTGCCCAAGGTTACGGAGCTGGGAAGAGGAAGGCCTTGGAGTCATGTCTTTGAGCCCATGACCTTTGCACTCCATCATACAGAAGCTCCTAGCAGACGCCTTTGCCTCTGTGTAGGTTACACACCAACGGCCCGACCCATGGCACCTACACAACTCAAAACCGCAACACAGCATGAGTGTTTCCTTAAGCCCCTGTGATTTTTAAAGAGAGGTATTTTCTTTTCTCTAAATGGAAAATATAAAGGTGTTACAAGGCACCCAAGATATCTGTGAATTCAAAACACCAGTTGTGACATTTTTCAGTTTTTGACTTCAAAATATTTACTTCTGACTGACAGCACCTAAAAGCCCATTTCTTGGGTTGAGTGTAATTAAACTCCATGATTTTGACTGCAACTGGTGCAAACTCACCACCGTCTCGCAGCCTGGAAGTTGGCTGGTCTTCTAGCCACTCCCCACCTCTGCAGTATTCTGTTGTTCTCAAAGCAAAATGGAAGCAGGGAGTGGAGGGGATGGGGACCATGGCTGTGGCCCAGAGACCTGTGTAGAGCACTTAAAAGGCAGGAGGCAGCAAAGGACAATGAAGAATGGGGTCAAGGGAGATCTGAGGACAGGACCTGCTCCATCACGCCTAGTTGTGTGAGGGGAATTCCCTGGCGGTCCAGTGGTTAGGAGTCTGTGCTTTCACGGTCGAGGGCCCAGGTTTGATCCCTGGTTGGGAAACTAAGATCCCACAAGCCTTGCAGCACCTCCAAAAAAAAAAAAAAAAAATACTACCTGTGTGACCTAGAACCCATCCCTTAACAACCCTTCATTTTCCCGTTTGTGAAGTGAGAGTAAAAGAAGTGATGAAAGATGCCCCATGAAACATATCTGAAAAGTCATTTTAAACTGTGAAAGGATTATTATTATTACCACCAGTATTAGTATTACCGTTATCTGCATGGATGCCGTAACTCCCTCTTTGCCATTGGTACAATCAGGTACACATCTGAGCCAAAGCATAAGGCCACCCCCCTCAGCCTTGCTGTAACCGTGTTGTTATATACAAGGTTTGGAGACTCACTCCTTCCTGCCTGGGAAATGCCAAAGGTTAAAGCATCAAACCTCTCTCCTCCCCAAACCTCAGCCTAACCCTTGGCTACACTACTGAATTTTTTAGTGGGCAGGGCCTTGTGGGAACCCACCGGAGGTTACCTAGCTCCTGACATAACAGGATCTCCCTAGAAGAGTCTCCCTGCACCATGAAGGGCAGGGTCCCGGTGAGGATTCTGCATCCAACGGACCTGCTGTATGTGACATTACCAACCTGATAGCCTATTACCACCCTGAGGCTCCTCGTACCTTTGCAGGGCCTCAGTTTGCTCATCTGTCCAGTGGGAAATGGACTATAGCAGATCTCGGAGTGCCTTCCTTCTGACATTCTATGTTCTTTGTCCTCTCTATGAGGATTCTCCCCGCCTACTCCACTCTCAGGAGCAGTTAGAGCTCCTACTAAAATCCCAGCGCTTCTCCCTCCTCATTGCTCATCGCTGCCCGCTCTAAACACTGAATGGCAGGACCTGCTTGTTTCCCTGTCACATGGCATGAAGCCCAGGGGAGATGGATGACAATTCTGGCTCTGACACCTACTGGCTATATGATAAGGCGCTCAACCTCTCTGTGCCTCAGTTTCCTCATCTGTGAAAAGGGGTAATAACAGCACCTATCTCGCAGAGTTACTGAGCAGAATAAGTGAGAATAATGCCTGAGAAGTGTAAGCGTCATGTCCGGTGCGTGATACATTCCCAATCAGTATGATTTGCTGATATTATTATCATTATATCATCATCATCATCTTTATCAGTCAGGGTTCAGAGAAGCAGAACCAAATAAGAGATAGACAGGTAATAGATTTATTGTCTATGTATTGATTTATTATTATAGATCAATTTATGCAATTGTGGAGGATAAGTAAATGCAAGCCCTGTAGGGCAGGCAAGCCAAGATCACGAGCAGGCTGGAATCCCCCAGGCGTGAGCCGAAATTTACTGTCCACAGGTGACAGTCGGGAGGGAAGATGGGGGAAGTGGGGAGCTGGGGGAGGAATTGCGGACCCAATGGCTGTTTGAAGTCTCTGAGCTTAAGGAAGGCCTAAGCCCTCTTTGAAAATGCTTTGCTGATTAGACCCACCCAGTAGGATCTCCCTTTTGTTTAAGGTCAACTGATTAGGGACTTCTATCACATCTGCAAAATGCTTCCACAGCAGCACCTATATAGGACTTTAATTGAATAACTGGGATGCTACCAATGGCCGCCTTTCCCCACCTGGCTTCTAAGACCCAGTTCAGGTGTAAGTTCTTCCAGGAGGCCTTCCTTGACCTCTCAGGTTGAGTGCAGGGCACGTCTCTGGACTCAGCCCCCTTGTCACAGTATAAGGACATGGGCTTCTCCCCACAAGACTTAGAGCTGTGGGTTTAAGACTCATCTCTGAGTTTCTAAATCTCGCTGAGTGCCTGGCACAAGGAGGCACTTCATCCACCTTTGCTAAAGCAGACAGACCCAGGGACTGTCACCAAGACCCAGAGAAACTGGCTTCTCTTCCTGCCACTCAGGAGCAAACGTACAAATGCCAAGGTGGAATCTGGGCTGAAAGGGTTGCACGAAAATATCTCTTCTTGGGAGCACATGACACTTCTGAGCTCATTCATAGGGGTGGGGTGAGCGAAACAGGAGTGATGAGGGAAGATGCTCAGCTCCGCTGGCTGATTCACCGCTCTTTGTGTCTGGAGAGTAGTTAGCAAATCGGTGGCTCACGGCTGGGGAGACGCTAGTTCAAAACCCGCTAGTCTTAAGGAAGAAGTGCGAAGTGGAATTGTTAGTGTGGGGTGATTTTGTCACCAGAGGAAGGGAGGAGGGAGGAGGCCTCAGGAGAGTCTAATGTGTCAATAGCGCTGGTGACATCACCAGAAGGACACCTTCCCCCAGCAGGCGTAGATGAGTCTGAAACTTACGTCCTTCTGGGGATTCCCCATTAGGGGGAACAAATACAAAATTAAGTGCAAATGTGAGAAAAATAATGAGAATGAGAAAAACGTGAGAAAAAATGAGAAATTATTACAATAGACGACATTGAAAACTGGCTGACACATATTGCAAACACAATATCCAGAAAAATAAGAAAGTTTTTATTAATTAGCTGCTCGAGCCACCTCTCTGATACTTTCTTCCTACCTTTTATGGCTTCATACTCTGTGATTGTGTCTTCAGAGGATAACAGTTTTGTGATGTAATTTTCTAAAGAGCGAATAGAAATATAATTCAGCCTTTTGTCTCACCTGGTTGATCAAAAAAGGTATTATTGAGAATTGGGATGCATTAAACACAGATGGAACCATCGTGTGCACGACTGTTACATGCGGGGGGCCTACAAAGTCAGGAATTCTGATATATTCTCTTTTGCAAGACTCCATTCAGAAAACAAAAGAAGCGGATGGTACGTGATGGTACAAATGTATCAATGTACATACACACTAACCGATTTCTGCAAGGAGGAAAGGTCTGTTTTGACTAGGCATCAGTGGAAACTGCATCTTCTAGTATAACGATTGGAAGAATTTTCCACACACTGGCGTCTGGCTATGTACATTTCACACCTTGTTTCTCCTCCACGACCCACATGGGCGTTGGATGCTGCGGGACCCATTCATATCACTGTACCACCCGGCTCTGCACTTCACAATGCCACACCCAGTGGGCTGGTATGGTGGGCAGGAGGGGGATTCCTGGAAGCGGTTGCTATGTCATGGTGGCCAGTAGTAACTTAACTACACATAAAGGTGACTAAAATCTCTATAGATAGATCCCACTAAACCCAAAATAAATGGGTCCAAAATGCAGCCTCTCATGAGCCAGATGCCACAACTGTCCTAACCACTCAACACCCTCAGCATGAAGGGAATTGTGACAGAGGAAAAATCAGAGTGGAAAGGGACAATGGTCCTAACTGATCACGCCTAAGATCTGTTAATTCTGTACATTTCATCAAAATGTATGACCATACCGCTAGGGCTTTGCAGGAGTTTGGACGGGGCCCATAGGAGTGAGGAGTCCCCTCAGGCAGCTGCAATGCTGTACATGCATATATTCGCGTGCGTGCGTGCACACTTAGTGTAGGACCGTAGTCTTCTGCTGAATCTCACAAACAAAGCCTGTTTCCATGTCAGTAAAATGCGGATAATCATATCTTGTTGGTGGAATTAAACGAAACGATGTCATAACAGTGCTTATCTGGGTGCCTGGGCCACAGGAGTGATCGGTAAGTGTCATTATTAAGCATCGCCTCTGTGAGACACCCCTACCCCTCAGGGGCTCAGCGGTGCTTCTCTTGTCACCAGCGCTGTGCGTAACATCTTCATCTTGCCACTGCTGTGCTTGTCACTCTCCCCCCGCACCCCCAGTTGGGGTCCATTCTGAGGGCTCTGGCTTTGTCCCATTTATCTCTGAATCCTGGTAGTAGATGTCACAGAGCATGGCATCTTCTAGAAGCTCGGGAAAGTTTAGTGGCTTTTCTTCTTTTCCTCGGACCCAATAAGTATGTTGAATGAATCCTTTTGAAACGTGTAGCGCCACCTGCTAATTGACCTTTTTATAGCATGTGAATATTCTCCTAACAGCTCACTCTGGAGGGGGCCCTGGAAATCCCATCTCCCTTCCTGCTACAGACACCAGCACCGGGCTGGGTCCAGGGTCCACACCTTCTTCTGCAGGTGGGCCCACTGTGTCTGCAGAGAGCACTTAGCCACTTACAGAGTTTGCCTCCAAGAAGGAGGTAATGCCCCAGGCCCCTGGGGCCTGGCGTAAGTGGTCAGTCTGTCACCCAGGCAACTTCGGAAATCACTGCTGCGATGGAGATCGCAGGTGTCTTAAGGGGCAAACTTGCTTTGGTGAGCACAGTCCGTGAGCTGTGCCTGCTTCCGCATTGGCTTATGCTCTCCTGGATTCCTCCCCAGCACCTTGGAAGCGCCCATTAGCGGCCTGCAATGAGAATGCTGTCTGCAAATCAGTCTGATCCATCCACCTTTTCCAAAGATATCTAATTAGCAACTCGTCACTAAAGGAGTTCCTATCACATACGAAAGCATGTGTTTGTGAAGAGGAAACTGAACCCACCTTTGACCATAGGTTACAGTTCACACTTCTCTCTAAATTCAGACTGAGTTAGTGTCAAATGAGCCAGATCAATTTTGGTCCCAATTTTCTGCTGGGCCCGAAGGGTGACTTGGAGATAAGCCATCAACTCCCCAGCCCCCAGGTCTCCTCTTTCTCTCCCACTACAGCAAAATGACCCAGAGTTTAGGACGCAAGATGGTGTGGCCTGGGGCTAGAATTCCCAAGAACTGCTGACGGTGAGTAATGAAAGTTTCCTTTGACTGCAGCAAAATGGGAAAAATAAAGAGAGTAGTGAATTTTCATAAAAAGGAATTTATTAAATGTAAAGGACCATTCTTTTTAAGGAGATTAAAGCCTTCTTAATTAGCTGTGTACTAAAATGCCCTTTTTTATGTGAAATGATGGTGATAGCAGGTAGTAAGTTTTTTAAGTGAAAAATAAAAAGTTGGTCCCTGATGTACTTTCAATTTTTTATTCGTATCATGTTACTAGTTCTTGACATCTAGAAATCTGGGAATCTCAATTTGAACTTAGAGTTCAAGGCCATCCTTCCCTGTACTTTGCCTGCTTCGTGTGGGAGTCCCAGAGAAAAGAGGTCTGAGAAATCACCCAGTGTTTTGGGTCCCTGTTCATTCTCAGAAAGGGTAACTCAGGCCTCTCCTTCCATTTCTGAATCAATTTTATGGCCCTTGAACCTGCCTGTGAGTCAAGCAGGTGTTTCCACAGCCTGGTACTCCGTCTGGTCTATTCATCATGGTCAAGGTGGTGCAGGCTTGGGTCCAAACACAGCCTCTTCTCTTACTTCCAACTGTATGATCTTGCCAAGCCCCTTAACCTCTTTCTGAGACTCAGTTTCCACACCAGGAAAGTGGAACTGCCTGGCAACATTTAGCCAAGATCGGTGAACCTGGGCAGCAAGTGTGAAGTCCCCCTCAAGGAACCCTGTGTGTAATTCAAACGCTCTTGCTTTAGCGGTAGAGTCTATCACCTCCTCTGGTGTCTTGCCATCTTCTTAAGGGCCTGGGTTTTGTTGGATTCATCGTCCCCTCTAGAACCTGTAATTTGGGGAATTTCTCATAGAAGAGTCATTTGAAAGGACTTTTAGTGACCACTGGACCATTGGTCTAATGACCATCCCCACAAAACTCTGGTCTCTAATTCCAGATTTTGGACTCCCGAAGCCTCATTGCACCGTGTTCCACTCACAGGTAAAGCGATGCTTTTGGTGCTCTGGGCTCTCAAATGGAGGGTTCCTGCGAGTGTCTGCCAAGGGCATCTCTGGAGACGGCATGGCCCAGAGAGTCAGGTCCACTTAGAATGATTGAGTAATCTTCTCACGGAGCATCATAAATGGAAAGGACTTTGCGTTGAAGGACTGGTCCCTGTGTTCTTGCTGTTTCCCCTAAAGCCTTCACACTGCGGTTTAATGAAGCTCATGTCTGTGTATGACCTCTACCAAAGAGTCGTCGGCACAGCTCCACTTTCGGTGAACGGGCTCAAAGGGAGTGACTGGCCCCCGGTCCCACCCGCTTCACTTATAGCACTGCCCTCCCTGCCTGCCTGCCTCCTCCCATCCATTCCATCCTCCCTCCATGTCTTCAACCTCTCCCAAGACCAGTGGCAGAGACGATATTAATCTCAGTGTTCAAGAAAGAGATTCCAAGAAATGCACACACAGACTCCTGAGCAAAGCAAGAAGCCAGCCATTTAGGGATGCTGTGGAGAGGAGCCTCAGGCCTCTTCTCAGGTGGTGAAGATTAGAATGAGTGGCTGCTAGCAAACTCTGAATACAGGCAGTTGGGAAGTAGGGCAGGGAGGAGGTGTAGGAAAATTCAGCCCCGCCACCCCTAGTGATGGGTCTCACTCTCTGTGCCTTCAGTTTCCTTTTGGGAAAGGGTTCGCCGCCACTCCTCTCCGGTAACGCTGCTCATTACCCCCATATTCACTTGCCCTGTGCCAGGCCTTTCACATACATAATCTTATTATACCCATTTGACAGATGAGAGAACTGAGGCTCAGGGCTGTTAAATCACTTGGCCTGGGCCACGTGGCTGATAAGGGATAAAATCCAAGAGTCAGATCAAGGCTGCCTGGCACCAAAGCTCTTTTTTTTTTTTTCTTTTTGCGGTACGCGGTCCTCTCACCGTTGTGGCCCCTCCCCCCGCGGAGCACAGGCTCTGGACGCGCAGGCCCAGCGGCCATGGCTCACGGGCCCAGCCGCTCCGCGACACGCGGGATCCTCCCGGACCGGGGCACGAACCCGCGTCCCCCGCATCGGCAGGCGGACTCCCAACCACTGCGCCACCAGGGAAGTCCCCAAAGCTCTTAACTGTTAAGTAAATGGCCGCCGTGGCCAAGAAGGCCTTGCTCGCCCTCCTGCCCTAACCTGCTCAGAGCACCTACTCCTTGTGAGCAGAGCCTAAGCTGATCCCTGGCACCTGCATCCTGTGGGCAGTGCCAACCACTCACTTCGTGGCTCCTGAGTGTTTGCAACTGTCTAGCTTCCCCCCCCTCACCCCGCCCCTCCTTGAACTGCACCCTCCACTTGGAATTCGTTGAGATTCTAGGATATTAAGTAACTTGCCCACAAAATTGCCTGAGCCTGGATTCAAGCTCAGGTCTCTGGCTCTAAACTTTATGGGTTGTTCCCGCAACGTATAGTTTCTCTACTGCTCACCTGCTCCAGAGTGATGGCTTGTGTGCTTTGCACTGTGGGGATGGGTTTGCACTGGGCTTTTTCCACTTGCCTCTTTGTCTCACTTGTGAGCCGGGACACACTCTGGCCGCATGGGGTGGGCCCTGGTGAGGAAAAAGCATGGCCTGGCAGTAAAGAGCATGGCTGCTATAGCCAGGTCCGAATCCACATACCAGCTCTGTCACCCCTAGAGGTGGGACATTGTGTGATTCACTCATTCTCTGGACCTCGGTTACCTGTCTGTAAAACTAAGCTAATGAGAGCCATGCTCCATAGGGGTGTGTAAAGATGAAATGAGCTGGGAAAGGAAGGCATTTGAACGGTGCCCGGCATGCAGGAGGCATTCAGTAAATGTTAACTATTATTATTAGCTTCACTATTAAAACCGCTTTTGCTGGAGAATCCATCTTTCATTCCTACTTCAGAGTGTAGTACTTTCTGAGTCTGCTTACTGCCCTCACACGCTCCCCACCCGCTCTAGTGCAGACATCCTGGGGCAAAGCAAAGGTCCTCGGGCTTGTCGGCCAGGAAAGCCAAAACCTCTGGGAAGGCAGGTGACTCATTCTGAGCAGGAGACAAAGGCCTGAGCTGGCTTTGTATGTAACTGAACTGATTAAGCTGCACGTTAGCTGGGGATAGAGCTTCTTACTGAATAGCTAGGCTTTTGCTGAACCAGGATGATAAATTCATTCTTAATGCATTGATAATAAAAAGAGATTTCCCACTGCTCCCCCCATCCCCTTCTGTGAGTTTCCAAAGACTTCAGGGCTTTAATCCATGTTCAACACCGCCATCTAGAGGGAATCTGGAGAATGGCACCAGGGCAGAACAGATCACTTGTTAAGGAACATCAGAATTTAAGCAATCTACAAGAGGTTCAAAGCAGACACCGGGAGGCCAAATGTGTTTACAAAATGACTGCCAGTAGTTACTTATTACCCTGGAAATGGCATCCTTCTCTGATTTCATGGCCCTGCGGCATGGCTTAGTTGTTCCTGTGACTTTTTATCACAAGTAGTTTCAGCACCCCTGACGTACATGGCTCATTGAAATAGGCTTTTTTTTTTTTTGAACACCTCTTATGTGCATATACCACACTAACACTAGAAGGAGTACAGAAATGAGTAAGCATGGCTGTACACTTAAAATGACAGCGTGGGAATAAGTAAAATAAGGATAAGCTGACTTATGAATAATATGTCAGAGTACCCTAGGTGCCCTATACAGATGGCTAGCCAGTGAAGGCAGAGCTTGGTGGGATTCAGGGGTAAAAGGGAGGGACTAACACTTCATGAGGATCCACCATGCAGTCTGGACATTAAGCGAGGTAAACTTAATGTGCACTCTGACCCTGTTAGATATGACAGGGGTTCCCATCTTCCAGATGAGGACCTAGAGGCTCAGAGAGGCTAAGGCAGTTGCCCAATGCTACCCAGCTGACAGATGAAGAAGCCAGAATTCCAGTCTCTACCTGTCTGACTCTAAAATTCTTTCTATGATGCCAGGCTATCTATTGAGGAAGAAGAAATTTGTGGGGAAGTCGACTCTTGAATTATCTCAGTGGTGGCCAGTGTTTACCCCCAGGAGGTGAATTTGATTTTCAGAAATAGTCAAAAATCTTTCTAGGCCAAGTCATTCAATGGATAATGGGATTTGAGAATCTCTTTTTAAAGTGTGGACTATAAGGCATGAAAATTGATTTATGCCTATCTGTTGATAAACTGGCTGAAAGGTGTTTCTCGAAGGCTGGCAAACAAACACCAGCATAGGCATGAGGTGTGGCCGGCACAGGGATGCTTTGACGAGAGCCGTGCCCTTTTGGGTGTCTGGTTCCAGCGTGTTCAGTATCTGTATTTTCCTTTTTTACCCTCATGCATCTAGTTCTGAGGCAAGAGCTCGTTTCACAAGAACTCACAGAGGATCTCCAAACTCTTTTCAACTCCTGCTCAAGATCTCCAGCAGGAGCTGTTTATCTCCATCTGAGGAAGGAAGATATGGGCTTGAGATGAGTGACTCCCCCACTAGGTAGCTCAGTGATTCAGCAGTGATGCCAATGGGACATTGAGGACGCACAGCCTCAAACCCCCTACCCTCCTCCTATTTCCCAGGGGAGGAACTTACAGAGTAAGGGAATTGATACTGCCATCCAGGGAAGACCCACATTGGTACCAACCCCACCACAGCAATGAGAGTCAATAGAGTGGGGCAGACTCAGTGTAGGACAGTAGGAAGAAAAGAGGTAATCATGGAAGGCTTCCTGCAAGAAGTGGTGCCAGAAACCATTTCAGGGGAAGAAAGGAGCGGTCGGTAGCATCTGGTTGTTTTATTACCATGTAACCCCAAACCTGATACCTGGGAGGTTTTTTTTTTTAAAGATTTTTTTTCATGTGGACCATTTTTAAAATCTTTAGTGAATTTGTTACAATATTGCTTCTGTTTTACATTTTGGATTTTTTGGCTGCAAGGCATGTGGGATCTTAGCTCCACGACCAGGGATCGAACCCATATCCCCTGCATTGGAAGGCGAAGTCTTAACCACTGGTCCACCAGGGAAGCCCCCCGGGAGGATTTTTAATAAGGTCACAAAGGAAATTCGTGTGCAGCGGGTGATCTTTTTCCCAGCTTGTACCTAATCTGGCTGTTCCTTCTCCAGTCAAAGGTAGCAGGCCAGGAACTACCCCACTCACTGCTGCATAGCGGACTGGATTCAGATCTCCAAGGGACTCGTTATAAAAGCTCTCTGTGCATAAGAGAGCCAGTTTCACAAACGACCAGTGATTGGCCTCAGGCTGCAACCCAGTTGTTCAGATGGATGTTATTATGTTGGGCAGGTGGAGTGGGAGGGAGGTGGGAATTTCCCTTAGCCGCCACAAGTTCAAGGACCATATATATGAGGCTTGCGATCGTAAGCCCCAGAATAAGTCTCCACAGCTTTCCCCCAGAATCCCCAAGATACTCTCAGCTGCCTTCACCATGACATGTGGCACAGACGAAGACATTGAATGATGATGAATGATGACAGTGGCTTTGGAAACCATTACGGCTTATCCACACGCCCCTTACTCCATCCATCCGTCACTCATTCATTGAATAATTCAGGCAGGTGGGTACAGGCAAAGTCCCAGAGGAAGAAATGTGATCATTCTGAGAAGCTCAAGTAATTCAGGATGGTTAGAGGACAGAAAGTGAGGCTGGTGGTGAGAGATGGCCGCCCAGAAGGGCCAGCAGGAGCCCAGCTCACGGGGGACAAACATTGACACGGTGGTCATGGGGGCCGTTGCCGGATTCTCTGAAAGGGAGCCCACAAAATCGTATTTGTGCTTAGGAAAGATCCCGGAGGCTTCTGTGTGGATGATGGCACGGAGGGAGCAATACTGGAGACAGGAAGTCACCCAGGAAGAGATGAAAAGGCTGAACTAAGCCGGAGGCAGTGGGCATTGTTGTTGTTGCTATTATTTATTAAAATGGTGGCCCTGGGCTAAGGGGTAAAGTGGAGAGGATCACAAAACCCTGATTTTATCAAGAAGACTGAAGCTCAGAAAGGTGCTTTGCCTGAGGTCACAGAGTGAGTGTGTGAAAAAGCTTCAAAGAGCACCCAGGTCCCCAGTTCCTAACCAGGATCATGGGATCCTCCAGCCTCTGCATGTTTGCGTCTCCCTCCTTTGCTCCACTCATGTCAGGACTGCTCCTTTGCCCTTGTCTTACAGATGAGAGAACAGAGGCCCAGATACGGGGAGTTTCCAGGCTCAAGGCTGGCAGCCCTACCCCTGAATCGAATGTCTATCTGAACTTCTAATCTAGCTGCGGGTCCTGTATTTATCTGGTAACCAGACACTATGGGAATCACCCGAGGCCTAGCCAAGGGCACTGCCTGAAAGAAAGTGCAGAGGAGCTGAAGTTGGGTGAGACCCACCTGTAGGAGGAGGTGGACAGAGGACTGTGGCTTCTTACAGATTCAGTTCCCCAGTCTGGGGACACTTCCCCACCACACACACACGCGCACGCACGCACACACACGCACGCACACACCACAGACATGCACATGTGCATGCACACTACTGGACCCTCTCGCTGTAGAGCCCCACTTAACTGCTGCTCACGTGTTAGATCTTGGCTCAAATTTTATTCATTCATTCTGTACCGACAGATCTCCCGTTATGTGCTCACATTGTTTCATTCACAGAACTCATCCAGTTAAGAAATGATTCGCTGCCAGTGAACTCTAGTGTCTCACCACTCACACTCCCAGAATGTCAGCTCCGTGGAGACAGACACTGGGTTCCATGTACTGCCACGCACCCTGGGCCCAGGAGTCAGAAGACTGACTTCTACTCCAGTTCTGCCCTGAACTTGCTGTGCCACTTGAAACTCTCCTTGTTACCCCTCTCCTATCTCATCCAGGCCTGGGTGGGATTGCTGCCAATCCTTGGACACTATGCCAAGGTCACTCCATGGTTTTCTGAGCACTGCTCTTTGAGATAACGTCTCCCATGGGTTCTCTGTGATCCTGGATTAAACTTCTAGGGACTGTCCCATTGGCATGGATTCCCTTACATTGACTATCTATTAAAGGGGCTGCATATTCATTGAAGAAAATACCATTGTACCCAAGACTAACTAAATTTGCCAAATTATCAGATGGCTGACTTGTCTGGAAGGGACCGTGGAGATATCCAGTCCAGGGATGGCGCACATGGCAGACACTGTTGGTTTCCTGCCCAACACCCAGTTTCCACTTCTCTACTAACAGAATCCTAATTCTTTTGAGGGGCAGAAATGGACCCAGGCAAAATGCGTACTTTTGCAGACTCCCACTCAGCTAGTGTCACCATGTCATACAGTTTTGGTTAGTGAGATGTAAACAGAAGTCTGCTAGGAATTCTTGGGAAATGTTTTGCTTTCCAGATACAGGTATGTTTTCTTCCCCTTTACTCCTTCCTTATTTTTTTTCTGGCTTAAAAATGGATGTGGGAGGCTGAGGAGGAGCAGCCACCTTGCAATGAGCTATGGGGGCAAAAATAACAATGACAGCACTTTTGTGACACATTCTCACAGATGTGCCCAAGGCAGACATCACAAGTCAATCACAGCACTCTTCCTAATGAGCTGAGACATGGCCGCCTCAGAATCTCATTCAACCAGAGCATCAAGCAGCCACTACCAATCGATCACAGTTGAACTCTGTGTGAACTCCATTAGCCATATCTGATCTAACTCAATCTTGCCCTTGACCCATCATTTTGAATAAAAATTTGCCTCAAGAGAAAAAAAGAGAGCTTCTGAAATAATGAGCTAGTATCATGGCCAGAACTGGAAGCCAGTTCCCTCACTCCTGAAAAACCTGATGCAGTGGGAGGAATATGAGTTTGGGGGCTGGAGAGCCCTCAGATCTTATCTGGACTGTACCACTTACTCTCTGTGTGACATTGAAAGGGCCCCTTCAGCACCCTCCTACACTGTTTGTGGGAATGTAAATTGGTGCAGCCACTATGGAGAACAGTATGGAGGTTCCTTAAGCAACTAAAAATAGAACTATCATATGACCCAGCAATCCCACTCCTGGGTATATACCCTGAGAAAACAATAATTCAAAAAGATACATGCACCCCAATGTTCATTGAAACACTGTTTACAATAGCCAGGACATGGAAGCAACCTAAGTGTCCATCAACAGATGAATGGATAAAGAAGATGTGGAGCATATATACAATGGAATATTACTCAGCCATAAAAAGGAACGAAATAGTACCATTTGCAGAGACATGGATGGACCTAGAGACTGTCATACAGAGTGAAGTAAGTCAGAAAGAGAAAAACAAATACCATATAATATTGCTTATATGTGGAATCTAGAAAAATGGTACAGATGAACTTATTCACAAAGCAGAAATAGAGACACAGATGTAGAGAACAAACTTATGGATGCCAAGGGGGGAAGCGGGGTGGGATGAATTGGGAAAATGGGATTGACATATATACACTACTATGTATAGAATAGATAACTAACGAGAACTTGCCGTATAGCACAGAGAAGTCTACTCAATGCTCTGTGGTGACCTAAATGGGAAGGAAATCTAAAAAAGAGGGGATATATGTATACGTATAACTGATTCACTTTGCTGTACAGCAGAAACTAACACAGCGTTGTAAAGCAACTATACTCCAGTAAAAATTAACTTTAAAAAAAAAAAAGAAAGGGCCCCTTTACCTCTCTGAGCTTTGGTCTTCACTGTGACATGGAGATAGCTTTGCAGACCTCACAGGATGGTTGTGAAGACTAGCTCTATGGAGGAGGAATTGAACTTAAAGGACATTCAGTACATCCTGGCAAGTTTCTTTTTTTCCTTCCCCTGCCCAGTCTGGTCCAATTCCACAGAAAGTGGCCAAAATTAGAAAAGCGTAACTGCGAAAACAGGGGATGATTTTCTCAAAATGAATTCTGTTCACTCGCAACCTGCCACCCCCATGGATCAATTTGTGACTTTGCCGAAAGCTAGAAGGAGCTAATCCCCTGTTCAGCTGAGCAGCGGGCTCCCTGCCTTGGGAGGTTTTCATGGCAAGCTGGGGCGTGAAAAGTTAGGAAAGAAATAGCTCTTCCCTTTTTGCTATTACTTACCTTCTGACACCCCATCCTCTAGAGTGATTACAAAGGTACCGAACTCTATGCTACAAAAAAAAAAAAAAAAAAAGTAAATTCTCAGTATCAGTTTTTGAAGGAATTTCAATTCCTATGCAATTGAAACATTAGATACGTTTAAAATTTTAACAGAAAAAATCATAATGTGTTGGGAGTTAGAGGCACCTGGCTGCATATGAAGCCCTTAAGCGTGGAACCTGAACCCTTCTCGGTGTTCTCATTGGCCATGGGCATAATGAAGCAGCTTCTGTTTATTAAGCACTTGCTGTGTGCCGGGTGGTATGCTAAACACTTCACACATCTTGTTTCTTTTTATCCACCCTCACCCCCACCAAAAACCTCATTAGTTAGGAAGTATTACTATCCACTTTTCCACCGAAAAAGAGTTTAAGTGTCTCCAACAAGACCACATAGCTAGTAAATATCTGAGCTGAACTTGCATCTCCGCCTCACCAATCCGGAGCCTGGGTGCCCCCAGGCTCCCTCACGAGATGGATTTTCAGAGTCAGTGTGATAAAATGCATGGCACATTGTTGGAATCTAGAAAACATTAGTTCTCTTTCTTCCCCTTCTAAAGTCAGATTTCAGGTAGCATAGGTATGAATGCATGAAAGGGATCTCTACTGAGGATCTGACTGACAGCTCCCGAGAACCTTTGCTGGGCTGTGCAGAGAGAGAGGAAGGAGCCCCTGCAGGCCTGGGCCAGAAACTTCGAAAAGTTCAGCCCTCAGGCGAAACCAGCTCCTTGGCCTCTTGAAAAATGCTAACGGAAGTTCTGTGGGGCCTCGGCTTGGATTTCAATTTCTACCCACAGGCAGAGGCTCAAAGCACGTCCCTACAAAGGAGGGAGAATGAGATGGAAACAAGATGCTTTATGTAGATGCAAAGTTGGAAGGAAAATGCAGAGTGACAAAGAAATCTGTGCATGTGGGAGGGAGGGCGATACAGAGCCCAGATGCCTGCACAGATTGGATCAGGGCTGCACTTGACTCTGCCACTTACTTGGTGACCTTGGGCAAGTTACTGACCCTCTCTGGTCCTCAGTTTCCATATGAGTTGGTTGAGGAATAGTGAGGGATAGTGATAATTCCCTCATGGTCAGCGCTGATATTCACCCAGAACGTACTGGAAGGGGCTACCGGTCAGCATCCATTCTGAATTCTCAGCCCCATGACTGCCGTATCAAGTTAGTGGTTAGTTTTGCTCTGGGTCCCAGAGTTATTTGGGGCAGAGCTCTTGGCTCAGTGCCTGGCACATAGTAAGCAATAAATGTGAGAACGCTGCTGGCCCTTCTAGCAGGACCAGTCCCAAGTAGCTCTCTTGCCGATGGCCCATCAACTACAGGTGACCAAATCCTACCTCCATACTAAGGTTCTCTATCCAGAAGGTGCTCTCCCAGCCAGCCAGCCAGCAGGGTCTAGGGCCTTGACAGAAACCTCACCATTGGTTTGTCTTCCGGAAGACAAGTTCTGCTCTGGTCCCGGGGGAGGGCGGGGGGTGGGGCAGGAATTGAGAAGCCAACCCTGCAGGTTTCAATCTGAAAACCATTAATGCTATAAAGTATTTCAGTTCTAACCAAGGAGAGCGATAAAGCTGTGAGTACCCAGCAGATGCCAGGATGGGGAATTGCCGTCTCCACAGGCTTGATTACAGAGAATTGGTTCCTGTTCAAGAGGCAGCTGGCTACACGGGTGAGAGGCAGATTTATAAACCTGGAAAGGGTGGTGGGCTGCCTGGGAAAGAAATTAGCATCGTCAAACAGTAGTAAGAACTGGCATGCAGTGAGCTTCTATGACATGCCCAGAATTGTAGCAGGTGTCTTAATGTCAAAGAATACTAAGTACTAATAACAAGAGCAACAGTAATAACGCTAGCATACATTGAGCTCTGCTTTGTGCCAGCCACTGTCGAGGTGCTTTACAAATTTAATTTTTATACTAACTGTGCGAGACAGGCTTTCATCTCACAGAGGAAGACCCTGGGACCTCAGGGAAGTGAACAGTGATTCTGCGGGGCTGGAGCTGGAACTCTGGTCTGCTTGTAATTAAGGGCTTGTTTGCTCTTAATTACTTGACAAATAAAGCCTCCATCACATTCTATTTAGTGGAGTAAAAACAGTTAAACTAGAGATTTGCATGGACTTATATACACTACCAAATGTAAAATAGATAGCTGGTGGGAAGCAGCCACATAGCACAGGGAGATCAGCTCGGTGCTTTGTGACCACCTAGAGGGGTGGGATAGGGAGGGTGGGAGGGAGGGAGACACAAGAGGGAGGAGACATGGGGATATATGTATATGTATAGCTGATTCACTTTGTTATAAAGCAGAAACTAACACACACTGTTGTAGACCAATTAGACTCCAATAAAGATGTTAAAAAAAAGAAAAAAACAGTTAAACTTAGGGAGTGGGGCATCTTTGCTGCCCACAGCCCAACACAGAGCTGGGTGAGGAGAGAAGGGATCCATGTGGCCGGACACAAGTGGAATTATTTGAAGAATCCCAGCCAATTAGCCGTCCTAGTTCATAAATTCTTAGGTAGGATCTTGGGGCATCTAGGGACCTCGCGGTCACTCAGTCTAATCCTATCATCTGGCAGATGAGGAAGCTGAGCCCCCAAAGGCTCATGACTTGTCAGAAGCCACAGAGAAAATCAGAGGCAGGCATAGGGCTGAAACCTCGGCTTTCCTTCCCCAGGGATGGCACTCCTTCTACAGAAATTACCACCTACCTCCTGAGCCACCGTTTCTCACTGGATTCCCAAAACAAAGATTCCTCCACTTTGATAGTAAAATATCTCTTGTTCCAGACTCAAGGTTCTTTAGCCAAGAAAGATCCACAGATTTTCCGTGTCTTTGGATAGGTGAGGGTGGCCCATGGATCCCTGACACTATATGCAAATGTCTGTATCTGAGGTTAAGGGTCTATGAATAAAGGCATTCCCGCTTCAGAAGGGAAGAAAGTGGGTCAGACACTGGCGCTGATCTCTGGGCCCCTGTGCCAATTTCAGGGCCTGAGACAGTAAGACTTCAGTGCAGGTTGTTTAGTTGAAGTGAACTTCAGAGCAACAGAAAACCAGGCTGTCTGGAACCTGGTTTACCTCTCCAGCTTGGGTTCCATTTCAGTGCTTATTTGTGGATTCAGAGGAAAAGAAGCAAGAATAAATTTGTGGTGTAATTATTCTCTTTTTAAGTATTTTGCATTGAAGCTCTGAGATTCTAGATCGCTTACAGAATGAAAACCAGAACTCTGCATTGCGTTTTAAATTAAACAGTCACTTTTAAAAAATGTATATGTAACTTTTTAATTTTTTGTACAAAAATGTTCATAGAAGATTTATTTTATTTTTTTAACATCTTTATTGGAGTATAACTGCTTTACAATGGTGTGTTAATTTCTGCTTTATAACAAAGTGAATCAGCTATACATATACATATATCCTTATATCTCCTCCCACTTGTGTCTCCCTCCCACCCTCCCTATCCCACCCCTCTAGGTGGTCACAAAGCACCGAGCTGATCTCCCTGTGCTATGCAGCTGCTTCCCACTAGCTATCTATTTTACATTTGGTAGTGTATATATGTCCATGCCACTCTCTCACTTCGTTCCAGCTTACTTTTCCCTGTCCCCATGTCCTCAAGTCCATTCTCTATGTCTGCGTCTTTATTCCTGTCCTGCCCCTAGGTTCTTCAGAAGCTTTTCTTTTTTTTCTTAGATTCCATATATATGTGTTAGCATACAGTATTTGTTTTTCTCTTTCTGACTTACTTCACTCTGTATGACAGACTCTGGGTCCATCCACCACACTACAAATAACTCAGTTTTGTTTCTTTTTATGGCTGAGTAATACTCCATTGTATGTATGTGCCACATCTTCTTTATCCATTCAGCTGTTGATGGACACTTAGGTTGCTTCCATCTCCTGGCTATTGTAAATAGTGCTGCAATGAACATTGTGGTACATGACTCTTTTTGAATTATGGTTTTCTCAGGGTATATGCCCAGTAGTGGGATTTCTGGGTCATATGGTAGTTCTATTTTTAGTTGTTTAAGGAACCTCCATACTGTTTTCCATAGTGGCTGTATTAATTTACATTCCCACCAACAGTGCAAGAGGGTTCCCTTTTCTCCACACCCTAACGCCTTTAGCTGTGTCCCCACTTCCAAGAGAATCCATACAGATGTTACACTGTTAGAGTTAATTAGAACTAAATCAATGAAGCCACAGTCAATGGGTTAATTATCTCAAGATTGGTGAATAAAATCCCGCCACCTATGAAAAGTTTACAACTTCAAGTAAATGAACGGTTTTCAGAACAAATATTCTAATAAATGTAGTGTCTTAAAATAAATATTTATAGTCTCAAGGTTACAAATCATATGGCTTTAGGACTTTTAAAATAAACGTTTCAATAAGACAGGTCCTTATTTTGCAGTATGTAGATTAGGTAGAAACTTTATTATGGCCTGATATAAACTACGTAGAAATTTAACATAATTTTTGTGAAACTGATTTGTAGACAATCCTTTTTTTTGTTCATTTATTTTATTTTATTTTTATTTTTGGCTGCATTGGGTCTTCGTTGCTGCACACGGGCTTTCTCTAGTTGCGGCGAGCGGGGGCTACTCTTTGTTGCAGCGCATGGGCTTCTCATTGCAGTGGCTTCTCTTGTTGTGGAGCATGGGCTCTAGGAGCACGGGCTTCAGTATTTGTGGCACGTGGCTTCAGTAGTTGTGGCTCACGGGCTCTAGAGTGCAGGCTCAGTAGTTGTGGCACACAGGCTTAGTTGCTCCGTGGCATGTGGGATCTTCCTGGACCAGGGCTCGAACCCGTGTCCCCAGCATTGGCAGGTGGATTCTTAACCACTGTGCCACCAGCGAAGTCCCTGATTTGTAGACAATCCTTTAACCTTCTCTCTAATATATTCATATACGTGTTAATTGATTCAAGGGTTCCTTGATTTCTAAAGGGTTGTATCAGTAGCTTCTTAAAGTTTCTTAGATTTCCTGCTTAAAAATAAAGTGTGGTTTTAACTTTTATTTTAATCAAAGTTGATAGCAATAGCATTTTTTATTCCTGCATTTACTAGTTATGAACTAATAAGTAAACTAGCAAGTAAACACATATATAAATAAAATTTGTCTGTCACCAGATCATGCACACCCAAAAAGCTGAGAGGGTTTTTTCCAAGATCATAAGGGATGTTTTTTTTGTTTTGTTTTGTTTTTTTAACTTTGGGGGGCTGCCTTATGAGAAATAAAGTTACCAGCCATACCTCCCAAGTATATTTATTTATTTTTTTAGCGGTACGTGGGCCTCTCACTGTTGTGGCATCTCCCGTTGCGGAGCACAGGCCCTGGACGCGCAGGCTCAGCGGCCATGGCTCACGGGCCCAGCCGCTCCGTGGCATGTGGGATCCTCCCGGACCCGGGCACGAACCCGTGTCCCCTGCATCGGCAGGCGGACTCCCAACCACTGCGCCACCAGGGAAGCCCATAAGGGATGTTTTAAGTGGTCTGATTTAAAATGTGGACTCTGCAACATACAGGAAATATACTTTCAAAACCCCTGGAGAAATCACAAAGCAAGAACGGCTGAAACTGAGGTTCACCAGAGTGAAGTGTGAGTGACTATCGAAAAGGACACGCCTCACATCAGAAGACAGTGTTACCAAACCAAACTTGGGTCCGCTCACCCGCTCACAGTAAAGTCAATCTACTGACACGGGGTTTTGGTGAAGGAAAGTGCATGTTTATTGCAGGGTGCCCAGCAAGGAGTCCAGGGCAACTAGCGCTCAAAACACCCAAACTACCTGATGAGTTTCAGTAAAGCATTTTTAAAGGCCAGGTGAGGGAGGTGACGGGGGAGGAGGCTCACAGGGTATGTGATCAGCTCGTGCACAAGTCTCTGACTGGTTGATGGTGAGGTAACAGGGCAGTGTCACAGGGGTTAACATTATCCATCCTTAGGTGCTAGTAGGTCTGGGGGCTGTGTGTTCATGGTCATCAAGTAGTTAATACCTTCCATTTGGTGGGGGGTTTAGCATCTATAAAACAACTCAGGAAATGTGCATCAAATACTGTTAATCTGGGTACTTGAGAGAGGAGCTAAAGCAGAGGATGTGGGGGAGAGGTCTGTCCTGGAACTCGGAAGGCCCTATAGCAGGGGTCCCCAACCCCCGGGCCGTGGACTGGTGCTGGTCTGCAGCCTGTTAGGAACCGAGCCACACAGCAGGTGAGCAGCGGGCGAGTGAGTGAAGCTTCATCTGCCGCTCCCATCGCTCCCCATTGCTCACATTACTGCCTGAACCATCCCTGACCCTGGAAAAATTGTCTTCCACGAAACCGGTCCCTGGTGCCAAAAAGGTTGGGGACCGCTGCATAGGGTCCTGCTCGGTTACAACACTACAGAAAAGACAAACAGGGACCCAGAGTCAGAGAGGCAGGTGCTCTGAGTCACACGCGCCGACTGGCTCTCACGCTGCTTCTTGGATAGACAACTCTGGGCAGCCTGCTCCAGGGTAAATAGCAGCAAGGATTTATTTTGATTTAATGACGTTTAATGACTATCATAAGCAAAGCTGGCTAGGCCTCTGTGTGTTTATGTCTGTCTCCATCAATGTCTCTATCCGTGTATAATTAGAGTTTATAACCATCAGAATCAACTGATAAGTAGAAGATGGAGTATTGGGGAGGAGAGGACATTTGTATTAACTCCAGGAAAGAGCCAAAATGGCTCAGACTTTCTACTCTTTTCATCAGGGATCAATTGGAGACACAGAGCTTAACTCTCAACATATAACCTCATTTTAATGAACCGTTACTTTTCTTCAGACTTAGCTGAGAACCATCCCCTCCCCCGAAGGGAGAAAAATACTTGTGCATTTCAGGGCAAAGTGCTCTGGTACCCATGCGAGACAGATGGAGAAGGCCGCCACGAATTAGCTCAGCACCCAGGTGAGGGTATAAAGGGGGGAGGTTGAAATGTCAGAGAGAGAAGATTTCTTTGAAGCGTGTTGTTCCTGTATTATGTGGAGGTGTTAGCTGGTGTCACTGCCTTTCACCTCACGCCTAGTGCAAGGGACCTCGTGGAGACCACTTGGAAAGTGGTCTTGAGTCCGAGTCACCTGTGATGGCAGGGGAAGGACCCCTCCCTAAGGGCCCCTGCCAAGAAGATGGTCTGCTAGTGCAAGAAGACCCCTCCCATTAGCAGATACAAACTATTATATACAGGATGGACAAACAACAAGGTCCTACTGTCTAGCCAGGGAACTGTATTCAATATCCTGTGATAAACCATAATGGGAAAGAATATGAAAAAGAATGTATATATGTATAACTGAGTCACTTTGCTGTACAGCAGAAATGAACACAACAGTGTAAATCAACTCTACTTCAATAAAATTAAAAAATAGTGCTTCCCTGGGGGCGCAGTGGTTGAGAGTCCCCCTGCCGATGCAGGGGACGCGAGTTTGTGCCCCGGTCGGGGAGGATCCCACGTGCCGCGGAGCGGCTGGGCCCGTGAGCCATGGCCGCTGAACCTGCGCGACCGGAGCCTGTGCTCCGCAACAGGAGAGGCCACAACAGTGAGAGGCCCGTGTACCGCAAAAAAAAAAAAAATAATAATTAAATAATTAAAAAAATAAGACCCCTCCCAAGCAGCTCTGCTGGAGGAAGAGTCAAGTTGAGGACGCCCACAGGAGTCCACGTGGGGAATACCTCATCCATGTCAGAGAGCCATGGGAGGGACCCCCCAAGACCTCACAGGAAAGTCCTGTCTTAGAATAACCTCCAACTCCATCTTACTCCAAAGCCGAATCATGACAGCACCCTCAAGTAGAAATGTCCACGTCCCCAATCTAATCTACAAAAACTTGTTCTCTTTCTGGAGGGATCAGGAGTCATCGGGGAAGGTAGAAAAAGAGAGGGGCCCACGCACACTGCCGTTTCCCTCTCCAGGCTTCCAGGGAGGCAGGCGAGAAGCTTAAAGTTCAAAGTTTTAAGAATTACAGGGGACTCGACATTCTATCACTGAAATCAGACTATTTTGAGACTTGCTGTGACCAAAGGACTTTTCATTTCCTGAAAGTGACAGGAAATTGAGGGACCTGCCGGAGATATCATCTTGGAGTGGGGAGAAAGGGGTGATGAAGTAGCTTTGTGAGACAGTCTTAAGAAGAAAAAATCGAGAGTTGTTTTACAATTGCACCCTGTCGAGTTCCACTCCGTCAACATCGTGGTTATTTTCATCTGCTACTCTTTCTCCTCCAGGGAGCAGGTCCATCTTCCTGAGGGTGGGGAGTGCTAACGCTGGTGCTGGTTGATAACCATTTCGTAGGCAGGCAGTTTTATTAGGTCAGTGTCAGAAGATGCTGAGGCCAATGGCCCATGAGCAGAAGAGAGTAAAGATCAGAAGCAGTGGAGGGAAATGGGAAGCGGAAATGTCAGGCCTGTGAGGGTACTGACGGAAACCAAGGGCTGGCTGCTCCAGGATGGTACTTTTTTTTTTTTTTTTGGCTGCCCCATGCAGTATGTGGAACTTCCCCAGCCAGGGATCGAACCCATGACCCCTGCAGTGGAAGTGTGGAGTCTCAAGCACAGGACTGCCAGGGAAGTCCGGTACTTTCTTTAAAGAGAGGCTCTTCAACTAGCAAAGGCTCGAGAAGAGGGGAGGAGAGCAGTCGTGAGGATAGGTGTGATGCAGGAGAAATCCTTCAGCACAAAAAGATGAGCAGAGTGGTTGCCAGGAATGGGGCCGGGCAGAAGGGCCCTGGCAAGAGAGGCTGAGGGGCTTGTATTAGTCAGGAAGAGGCAAGGTTGTGCTGCAATAACAAACAACCAGCAAATCTCAGTTGACCTGAGATACATCCTCCGCAGGCTGGCTGGGGGTTCTGCTCTGCACTGTCCTCACTTAGGGGCCTGGCATGAAGGAGTGGCTACTATTTAGAACATGTTCTATGACTGAGGCAGAGGCAAAAGAAAGTGTCGTGTTGCATGCTGGCTCCTAAAACTTCCACCCAGAAGTGACTTATCTCTCTTGGGCCTAGAGATGCAGGACTGGAAGACCTCAGGGCAAGAGATGGGAGCTGGCATCCCACTGGAGACCAGGCTGACCTGCTGTTCCTTGAGCCAACCTGAATTAAATGAGTACATGGACTGAGAGCTGAGGTCATTCTCGGTTCATCCCTTATTCATTCATTCTACAGACATTTATTGAATACATATGTGCACCTGGCAGGAGAGAGAATAATTGACAAGATACATGGTCCCTGATCTCTGAGGAATCGCAGTCAAAGAGACTTATACCCTGAAAACTCCTTCATATGAATTGAAATTGGGGGGCAGTGTGATTGAGGGGAAAGAGCCCTGGATTTGGAGTCAGAAGGCCTGGTCTGTTTTAACTTGATTGTGTGACTTTGGTCAAATTCATTCCCCTCTGTAGGTTTCACTTCTTCTGTCTTATTCAGGGATCTTGTCATTGCAAAGTTTGGGGCCTAGTCCACTAGCTTACTTAAATCAGAGAAAGGAGATGGAGGGACAGGAAGGTATCTGATGGGAGCCAAGGCCCCACAAGGGAGTAGAAGTCATGGACCTCAGTCTCCCCTTTGCTCCTGTCACTCGTCTCTGCTGGTCTGTCCCACCTGCAACCTTCTTCTCTCCTCTCTGATGGGGATTCTCTGCTTCAGAAAGTTCACCCCAACCATGGCTGCTCCAGAATGGGACCCTCAGGAGCCTCCTTCTCTCAAACACATCATCTCTAAGTCCAACAGCCACAGCTAACAAACCCTGGGGAGGGAGAATGTGATTGGCTGAGACTGAGTCATGTATCCATGGCTGGTCCAATCAGCTCTGGCAGGGGGAGCGGTCACGGGTCCCTTTGATGAGGACCATGGGAGTGGACTTTCTGAAAGGGTAGCCTGAGTCTCTAAAAAGTGGACCTAGGGAGAAAGCAGTGGGTATCCTCACTTCATGGAGCAGCTGTAAAATGGTGACGATCACGTCCGGTTATCAAATCCCTGCATTCAGTGGTACTTTCATATTGTCTCCCTTGAACCCGAAACAGCAGTTTAAGCAAACTCATTGTAAGAGTGTTTTCTACACACCACGTTGGCCTGAAAGTGCTGCCGTAGAATACAAGGTCAGTCCACTAGCCAGATATTTCAGTAGGAGCCTCCTCCTGTTCAAACTCAATATGAGCATTTTATAATACTTGAGAGGTTTGTTGCAAAGTCAGGTCCTGGGGGCAAGGCCACTCCTCAATTTGGGGAACTTAAGCAAGAGAGCAAATGGAAATCCTAAGTCTAAATACTCAAGAGGGAAGAATCAAGTGCTTCCCTAAATAAATAAATAAATAAAATTAAACATGTTCTATCCCCTCACCTTGAAGAATATACCTTTATAAGTATATAGATATACACATACACACATATACACATATATATAAAGCTGGAGATATATATTATCTTTGTATATATATAAAATCTTGCTATGGTTTATGTATATGGTATATATGAAACATTATACACACATGTATCTTGCTTTATATATATATATATAATCTGGCTATGTTTTTTATATGACTGAAAGTCAGCAAAATATCAAGACGACTAAATTCAGTTTTTATTGCATAGGTCTGGGAGTTCTGTGGATGACACACTGATGTTCAGAGAAGTAACAAACACATAAATTATTTGTAAATTGGTTCCATAAAATCTATTTTTTCCTGCCTTCCAGCAGAAGCAGTAATTGTATTGTAAGAGTCAATATTCTCACACAACATGTGTTTCATTGAATGTCATGTCAAATAAGACAACTTCTCTTGAGTCTGTAATTCTTAGGGAGTTTTTCCAAAATTATTATTATTATTAATTCCAATTTGGACACACTGCTCTGCTGAGACCATAGCAACTGGAATTGTCAATAAAAGTATTAACAGAAACAGTTTTTAGGATCAAACAAAGATGATGATTTATACATACCATGTTCAAGCACTGCAAAGGGGCTGTAAATGATAAATTATTTTCTCAGAGGGCATTATTAATATGTGAATTTCATTTTAAAAATCACTGTGATGGTTAATTTTATGTGTCAACTTGACTGCCCTAAGGGATACCCAGATAGCTGGTGAGTATTATTTCTGGGTGTTTCTGGAAGAGATTAGCATTTGAATCCATCAACTAAGCAAAGCAGATGGCCCTCCCAGGGCAGATGGGCCTCATCCAGAGGCAGAGGATGGACAAACTTGCTCTGTTTGCTTGAACTGGGACACCCATCTCCTCCTACCCTTGGCAATGCCACCAGCTTTCCTGATTCTCCAGTTCGCAGAAGCAGTTTGTGGGACTTCTCGGCCACCATAACTGCATGAGCTAAGTTTCCTCATATATATATCCACATATATCCTATTGGTTCTGTTCAAACTCTAATATACTATCACTTACATCACGATTTTCACTGATGATACACACACGATACACACACAAATTTAAGTATGAGTTATTATTTATCATTGTAACGTGATCATAGGCTTCCCCTACTATGTTTGTGATTTTTTTTTATAATTTTTTTTTTTTTTTAATTTTTGGCTGCATTGGGTCTTCGTTGCTGTACGGGGGCTTTCTCTAGTTGGGCGAGCAGAGGCTACTCTCTTCGTTGCGGTACGCCGGCTTCTTACTGCGGTGGCTGTTCTTGTTGTGGAGCACGGGCTCTAGGTGCACGGGCTTCAGTAGTTGCAACACATGGGCTCAGTAGTTGTGGCTCGCGGGCTCTAGAGCGCAGGCTCAGTAGTTGTGGCGCATGGGCTTAGCTGTTCCGTGGCACGTGGGATCTTCCCAGACCAGGGCTCAAACCCGTGTCCCCTGCATTGGCAGGTGGATTCTTTTTTTTTTTTTTTACGAATTAAAGAAACAAGTGCCAATAAATTACACAAGAGAAATTCATATAAGCTATACAATATGTTTAAAACAAAAGCAACAGTAGCAATTACCATTAATGTAAGCAGAGATAGCGTTGGACATGGAGTCAAAGAAGCCGAGCCTGCAAACTAGCTGAGCCATTCCCTGACTGTGTAACATTGGACAAATCACTTTACCTCTGTCACTAAATCTCAAGTCACTCATTTACAAGATATATTATCTAATTTGCATGTGTGCATATATGTGTGTACTATTTACCCTCTTCATCTATACATAAAATAAAATAATTTACAAATAAAAATATATTAATAAGATTACGTTTAGAATATCCATATGTTTGATTTGTAAAGCATAAAGGGATATTAAATAGCAAACACTAATATAAATGTTAATTGAAAGATGAGAATTTCTAGAAGAATATAATATAAAAGCTTTATATATCAGTAAGACTTTTTTAAAACAATGCAAATACAAAGAATTTTTTTTTAATTTTTTAATTTTATTTATTTTTTTATACAGCAGGTCCTTATTAGTCATCAATTTTATACACATCAGTGTATACATGTCAATCCCAATCGCTCAATTCATCACACCCCCACCCCCACCCCCCCGTATGGTGTCTATATGTTTGTTCTCTACATCTGTGTCTCAGTTTCTGCCCTGCAAACCAGTTCATCTGTACCATTTTTCTAGGTTCCACATATATGCGTTAATATATGATATTTGTTTTTCTCTTTCTGACTTACTTCACTCTGTGTGACAGTCTCTAGATCCATCCACATCTCTACAAATGACCCAATTTCGTTCCTTTTTATGGCTGAGTAATATTCCATTGTATATATATATATATACCACATCTTCTTTATCCATTCGTCTGTCAATGGGCATTTAGGTTGCTTCCATCTCCTGGCTATTGTAAATAGTGCTGCAATGAACATTGTGGTACATGACTCTTTTTGAATTATGGTTTTCTCAGGGTATATGCCCAGTAGTGGGATTGCTGGATCATATGGTAGTTCTATTTTTAGTTTTTTAAGGAACCTCCATACTGTTATCCATAGTGGCTGTATCAATTTACATTCCCACCAACAGTGCAAGAGGGTTCCCTTTTCTCCACACCCTGTCCAGCATTTGTTGTTTGTAGATTTTCTGATGATGCCCATTCTAACTGGTGTGAGGCGATACCTCACTGTAGTTTTGATTTGCATTTCTCTAATAATTAGTGATGTTGAGCAGCTTTTCATGTGCTTCTCGGCCATCTGTATGTCTTCTTTGGAGAAATGTCTATTTAGGTCTTCTGCCCATTTTTGGATTGGGTTGTTTGTTTTTTTAATATTGAGCGGTATGAGCTGTTTATATATTTTGGAGATTAATCCTTTGTTGATTCATTTGCAAATATTTTCTCCCATTCTAAGGGTTGTCTTTTCGTCTTGTTTATGGTTTCCTTTGCTGTGCAAAAGCTTTGAAGTTTCATTAGGTCCCATTTGTTTATTTTTGTTTTTATCCCCATTACTCTAGGAGGTGGATCAAAAAAGATCTTGCTGTGATTTTTGTCAAAGAGTGTTCTTCCGATGTTTTCCTCTAAGAGTTTTATAGTGTCCAGTCTTACATTTAGGTCTCGAATCCATTTTGAGTTTATTTTTGTGTATGGTGTTAGGGAGTGTTCTAATTTCATTCTTTTACATGTAGCTGTCCAATTTTCCCAGAACCACTTATTGAAGAGACTGTCTTTTCTCCATTGTATATCTTTGCCTCCTTTGTCATAGATTAGTTGACCATAGGTGCATGGGTTTATCTCTGGGCTTTCTATCTTGTTCCATTGATCTATGTTTCTGTTTTTGTGCCAGTACCATATTGTCTTGATTACTGTAGCTTTGTAGTCTAGTCTGAAGTTAGGGAGTCTGATTCCTCCAGCTCCGTTTTTTTCCCTCAAGATTGCTTTGGCTATTCGGGGTCTTTTGTGTCTCCATACAAATTTTAAGATTTTTTGTTCCAGTTCTGTAAAAACTGCCATTGGTAATTTGATAGGGATTGCATTGAATCTGTAGATTGCTTTGGGTAGTATAGTCATTTTCACAATATTAATTCTTCCAGTCCAAGAACATGGTATATCTCTCCATCTGTTGGAATCATCTTTAATTTCTTTCATCAGTGTCTTATAGTTTTCTGCATACAGGTCTTTTGTCTCCCTAAGTAGGTTTATTCCTAGTATTTTATTCTTTTTGTTGCAATAGTAAATGGGAGTGTTTCCTTAATTTCTCTTTCAGATTTTTCATCATTAGTGTATAGGAATGCAAGAGATTTCTGTGCATGAATTTTGTATCCTGCAACTTTACCAAATTCATTGATTAGCTCTAGTAGTTTTCTGGTGGCATCTTTAGGATTCTCTGTGTATAGTATCATGTCATCTTCAATCAGTGACAGTTTTATTTCTTCTTTTCGAATTTGTATTCCTTTTACTTCTTTTTCTTCTCTGTTTGCCATGGCTAGGACTTGCAAAACTATGTTGAATAAATAGTGGTGAGGGTGGACATCCTTGTCTTGTTTCTGATCTTAGAGGAAATGCTTTCAGTTTTTCACCATTGAAAATGATGTTTGCTGTGGGTTTGTTGTATGTGGCCTTTATTATGTTGAGGTAGGTTCCCTCTAAGCCCACTTTCTGGAGCGTTTTTATCATAAATGGGTGTTGAATTTTGTCAAAAGCTTTTCTGCATCTATTGAGATGCTCATATGGTTTGTATTCTTCAATTTGTTGTGTGGTGTATCACACTGATTGATTTGCGGATATTGAAAAATCCTTGCATCCCTGGGATAAATCCCACTTGATCATGGTGTATGATCCTTTTAATGTGTTGTTGGATTCTGGTTGCTAGTATTTTGTTGAGGATTTTTGCATCTATATTCATCAGTGATATTGGTCTGTAATTTTCCTTTTTTTGTAGTATCTTTGTCTGGTTTTGGTATCAGGGTGATGGTGGCCTCATAGAATGAGTTTGGGAGTGTTCCTTCCTCTGCGATTTTTTGGAAGAGTTTGAGAAGGATGTGTGTTAGCTCTTCTCTAAATGTTTGATAAAATTCACCTGTGAAGCCATCTGGTCCTAGACTTTTGTTTGTTGGAAAATTTTTAATCACAGTTTCAATTTCATTACTTGTGATTGGTCTCTTCATATTTTCTATTTCTTCCTGGTTCAGTCTTGGAAGATTATACCTTTCTAAGAATTGGTCCATTTCTTCCAGGTTGTCCATTTTGTTGGCATAGAGTTGCTTGTAGTAGCCTCTTAGGATGCCTTGTATTTCTGTGGTGTCTGTTGTAACTTCTCCTTTTTCATTTCTAATTTTATTGATTTGAGTCCTCTCCCTCTTTTTCTTGATGAATCTGGCTAATGGTTTATCAATTTTGTTTATCTTCTCAAAGAAACAGCTTTTAGTTTTATTGATCTTTGCTATTGTTTTCTTTGTTTCTATTTCATTTATTTCTGCTCTGATCTTCATGATTTCTTTCCTTCTGCTAACTTTGGGTTCTGTTAGTTCTTCTTTCTCTAGTTCCTTTAGGTGTAAGGTTAGATTGTTTATTTGAGATATTTCTTGTTTCTTGAGGTAGGATTGTATTGCTATAAATTTCCCTCTTAGAACTGCTTTTGTTGCATCCCATAGGTTTTGGATCATCGTGTATTCGTTGTCATTTGTCTCTAGGTATTTTTTGATTTCCTCTTTGATTTCTTCAGTGATCTCTTGGTTATTTAGTAACGTATTGTTTAGCCTCCATGTGTTTGTGTTTTTTACGTTTTTTCCCCGTAATCCATTTCTAATCTCATAGCGTTGTGTTCAGAAAAGATGCTGGGTATGATTTCAATTTTCTTAAATTTACTGAGGCTTGATTTGTGACCTAAGATGTGATCTATCCTGTAGAATGTTCCATGCACACTTGAGAAGAAAGTGTAATCTGCTGTTTTTGGATGGAATGTCCTATAAATATCAATTAAATCTATCTGGTCTGTTGTGTCATTTAAAGCTTCTGTTTCCTTATTTATTTTCATTTTGGATGATCTGTCCATTGGTGTAAGTGAGGTGTTAAAGTCCCCCACTATTATTGTGTTACTGTCGATTTCCTCTTTTATAGCTGTTAGCAGTTGCCTTATGTATTGAGGTGCTCCTATGTTGGGTGCATATATATTTATAATTGTTATATCTTCTTCTTGGATTGATCCCTTGATCATTATGTAGTGTCCTTCCTTGTCCCTTGTAACATTCTTCATTTTAAAGTCTATTTTATCTAATGTGAGTATTGCTACTCCAGCTTTCTTTTGATTTCCATTTGCATGGAATATCTTTTTCCATCCCCTCACTTTCAATCTGTATGTGTCCCTAGGTCTGAGGTGCATCTCTTGTAGACAGCATATATATGGGTCTTGTTTTTGTATCCATTCAGTGAGCCTGTGTCTTCTGGTTGGAGCACTTAATCCATTTACATTTAAGGTAATTATCGATATGTATGTTCCTATGACTATTTTCTTAATTGTTTTGGGTTTGTTTTTGTAGGTCCTTTTCTTCTCTTGTGTTTCCCACTTAGAGGAGTTTGTTTAGCATTTATTGTAGAGCTGGTGGTGCTGAATTCTCTTAGATTTTGCTTGTCTGTAAAGCTTTTGATTTCTCCATCGAATCTGAATGAGATCCCTGCCAGGTAGAGTAATCTTGGTTGTAGGTTCTTACCTTTCATCACTTTAAGTATATCGTGCCACTCCCTACTGGCGTGTAGAGTTTCTGCTGAGAAATCAGTTGTTAACCTTATGGCAGTTCCCTTGTATGTTATTTGTCATTTTTCCCTTGCTGCTTTCAATAATTTTTTTTGTCTTTAATTTTTGCTAGTTTCATTACTATATGTCTCGACATGTTTCTCCTTGCGTTTATCCTGTATGGGACTCTGCACTTCCTGGACTTGGGTGGCTATTTCCTTTCCCATGTTAGGGAAGTTTTCGACTATAATCTCTTCAAATATTTTCTCGGGTCCTTTCTCTCTCTCTTCTCCTTCTGGGACCCCTATAATGCGAATGTTGTTGCGTTTAATGTTGTCCCAGAGGTCTCTTAGGCTGTCTTCATTTCTTTTCATTCTTTTTTTTTTTTCTTTTTTTTTTTGCGATACGCGGGCCTCTCACTGCTGTGGCCTCTCCCATTGCGGAGCACAGGCTCCGGACGCACAGGCTCAGCGGCCATGGCTCACGGGCCCAGCCGCTCCGCGGCATGTGGGATCCTCCCAGACCGGGGCACGAACCCGTGTCCCCTGCATCGGCAGGCAGACTCCCAACCACTGCGCCACCAGGGAAGCCCCTCATTCTTTTTTTTTATTTTGTTCCGCAGCAGTGAATTCCACCATTGTGTCTTCCAGGTCACTTATCCATTCTTCTGCCTCAGTTATTCTGCTATTGATTCCTTCTAGTGTAGTTTTCATTTCAGTTATTGTATTGTTCATCTCTGTTTGTTTGTTCTTTAATTCTACTAGGTCTTTGTTAAACATTTCTTGCATCTTCTCGATCTTTGCCTCCATTCTTTTTCCGAGGTCCTGGATCATTTTCACTATCATTATTCTGAATTCTTTTTCTGGAAGGTTGCCTATCTCCACTTCATATAGTTGTTTTTCTGGGGTTTTAGCTTGTTCTTTCATCTGGTACATAGCCCTCTGCCTTTTCATCTTGTCTATCTTTCTGTGAATGTGGTTTTTGTTCCACAGGCTGCAGGATTGTAGTTCTTCTTGCATCTGCTGTCTGCCCTCTGGTGGATGAGCCAGGCAGATTCTTAACCACTGCTCCACCAGGGAAGTGCCTATGTTTGTGATTTTATGAACACTCCATTAAGTCCTGTGTTAATTCCACCGGAACAAAACATAGCAACAAAAGAAGCCAAAACCTGGCCTTTCTCTTTAAGCAGGAATCAACAGTTGTCATGCTCTCTGAGAGGAAGGATTTGACAAGTTAATTAATTTCCCTTTCTGCTTACCAAAAGACTTCTGCGGCTCACACCATCCCCATCCTCCAGTGCACCATCCTTCTCTGAGGCTGGCAGCCACGCAGCAGCACACAGCTGCCTGGAATTCCAACAACAGCTGCCTTTGGTTTGGAGGATACAGGGCAAGAGATAGGAGGGTTTCCTGGGACCTGACCACAGAGTTGGCCACAGAACAGATGTTGAGGGTTACAGGTTGTCCTCGAGAAATGCTGAGCAATGCATCCTGAGGGCAGAATACGCAGGAGCATTTTGATATGTTTAGTGTGAGCTGTCTGTTCAGGTGGGGACCTCTAAAAACATGGGGTCCAGGGTACGGGGTCTAAGAGCTGTATTTGCTGGGGTGGGGCAGCTGAGAGCTATGGGGTCCACCCTCCCATTTGGGCTTAAATAGAAGGAACTCCCCACCGCCACCAAAGCTCTGATACACCTCGCAGTGATCATCAAGGTCACTGGGTGCAAAATGCAGGGGGAGGGGTGGGGGGAGTGGACAGGACACTAACACCCAGCCAGGGAGGGAGGCTGCTGACGTTTGTCCAAAAGGAAGATACGTGAGGAACCTGAGAGAGTCCCAAGGGGGAAAGGGTCTTCGATTTGTCTGCTGTTAGGATAGGACAACAGTGCAGCCACAGCGTAAAGAATCTGCCGGATTCTCATTTCTCGTTCTCCTCCTTGGGCCAAGGAAGGAAAGGGCAGGGCAGGAAGGTTCAGGGTCCCTGTAAGAATCATACAGCATCCCTGAGCATCCTTTCTCCTGGAGCCCAACACAAAAGCCTGCATCTCATTCCTTCACCACTAACAGGACCTTGAAGGCTTCTGATAAACAGAAACCTGGCTCTTAGAGAAGAACGGTGCCTCTGAGTGGACAACCTTGGGAGAATTTCCTGTTCTATTCCTATCTCTCAAAGGAAATTAAAGTGAATCTAATTCATAACCCAAGTACTGCTTCTTCTAGCTCCCTTTCTCTTCCCTTCAATTATTCTCATACTCTACACTCTGAAAAATTTCACTGGCCAACAAAGTAAAAAGGTGGGGCAGTTAGAATGAAAAAGCAAGCCACAAACTGGGAGAAAATGTTTGCAACACACACATCTGATAAAGGACTGGTATCCAAAATATACAAAGAATTCTTGAAACTCAACAATAACAAAACAAGCAACCTGATTAAAAAATGGGAAAAGATCCAAACAGACACCTGACCAGAGAAGATATACATGCATCAAAGATTTCTTCATGTCTTATTGTGGCTTGATAGCCTGTTTCTTTTTTTTCTTTTTTTTTTTTTTTTTGTGGTACGCGGGCCTCTCACTGTTGTGGCCTCTCCCGTTGCGGAGCACAGGCTCTAGACGCGCAGGCTCAGCGGCCATGGCTCACGGGCCCAGCCGCTCCACGGCATGTGGGATCTTCCCGGACCGGGGCACGAACCCATGTCCCCTGCATCGGCAGGCGGACTCTCAACCACTGCGCCACCAGGGAAGCCCAATAGCCTGTTTCTTTTTATCATTCAATAATAGTCCATTGTATGGATCAGTGTAGATGGCAAATAAACATATGAAAAGATGCTCAACATCATATGCCGTTAGGGAATTGAAAATTAAAACAACAGTGAGATATCACTACACCTGTTAGAATGGCTAAAATCCAGAACACTGACATCACCTAATGCTCAGGCGTTAGGATGCAGAGCAACAGAAACGTTCATTCACTGCTGCTGGGAATGCGAAATGGTACAGCCGCTTTGGAAGACACTTTGATGATTTCTTACAAAATTAAACACATTTTCCATTTGACCCAGCAGTTGTGCTCCATGGTGTTTACCCAAACGAGCTGAAAACTTATAACCACACAGAAACCTACACACAAATGTTTATATCAACTTTATTCATAATCGCCCAAAACTGGAAGCAACCAAGATGCCTTTCAACGGGTGAATGGATAAACAAATTGTGGTATATCCATACAATAGAATATTATTCAGGGATGAAAAGAAATGAGCTCTCGAGCTAGAAAAGGACATAAAGGAACCCTCAATGCTTATTGCTAAGTATAGGAAGCCAATCTGAAAAGGCTACCTATTGTATGATTTCCAACTATGTGACATTCTGGAAGAAGGAAAGCTTTGGAGACACAGAAAGATCAGTGGTTGCCAGGGGTTCGGGGGGACAAGGGGAGAGATGAGTAGGTGGAACACAGGAGATTTAGGAGGCAGGGAGCCTCTTCTGTATGCTGTTGTAATGGTGGATACGTGTCATTATACATTTGTCAAAACCCGTAAATGGTACTGTACAAAGAGTGAACCCTATGGACCCTAGTTAATTATAATGTCTCAGAGCTGTATAAATTTACCGTGTGAAGGCTCTCGCACCTGACTTTCCCATTCTAGGAGGCAGTTCATTTTCTGTCATTGCATCGCCTCTACCACTCCCTCTACTGGTGAGATTATTTCTCAGCTGCATTCAACTCAGTCTATACAGGAGCTAGGGGAAACTAAAATCAAACAAAATCAGAAACGGAATCCTAAGTAAATAAATACAAACGTTATACAAAAGGGTCGAAAAACAGACAGGATGAAGGAGTAAGGGTTGGAGAAATATGAGTGTTTATATTTTAGGAAAGTCAATGGATTTCAAAACACTAATCCCAGCCCAAAACTCTGTCCTTGGGCAAATTACCCTCTCAGATCTCAGATTCAGCATCGGTAAAAAGGGACAAACTGGCCACTGTTTCCAGAGACCTTTCCATATCTTATCTTTTCGGAAACAGCAACAGTTTTTGCTCCTTTTATCGAAAGAAACCCAAATGGTTTGCTCGTTTTCCGTTTCCCCCCAGGCAATTCCTGGAGTTGCCACTAGGTGGTGGAAAGAGACCACGACGGTGCTGCGTCAGGGAGGCTGCAGATCTATCTGCAGCAAAGGCAGCGGCAAGCTAGCAAGCCACCTCCTGCAGCCACCTGATTAATAACAGGGCTGTAATTATCTTTACGCAGCCCCGATTGCAGCTCTGTTGTAGCCTAGCTGTTAAATTAAACTGCACAAATAAATATGCTGGGCCACACAGCTTTCCCATCTGTCCCCACTCTGGTGGCTTCCAACGTCATTAACATATCAAAACACAAACTCAACCCTCCCACTTCCCTTCATTTTCATAACAAAAGTGCCCCCCTTTCATCTCCCCAGCAACCCAGCCTGTATTTAAATAGTTCTGTTAAGACTGATAACATTATTACTTTGTTTCCCCAAGTCTAGCTCTGGGGATACCTCCAATCTGTTTCTTCTAGAAACTGGATGGATGGGTTTTATTAGGAAGATGAATCAGCCCACACCCACAGCCCCAGCTGCGCTAAGCTAGTGGCTGGGTGTAGGTGGGGAGGAGAAAGCCTGTCCTGAAGATTCCAGAAATTGGGCATCAGTCCTGCTATGTTGTTAGACCAGTCGGACAACGCCTGATGTCTCGATGGTCTTGGGTCAAAATGAAGCACACAAAAAATTAAAAACCACACAACAAACCTGACCTCTAGGTGGATGCACTCCGTACAGGATGAGGTCACGGGCTGGAGTTATCAACTGTAGGGTACTGGGCACTAAGTCGTCTTGGGAGTTTGGGGTCCCTGGAGACCGTCTGACTGTAGGGTCAACTGAGTGCCTTTCATTTATTTCGCAAAATGTCTCACGTATGAATACATCTGCATTTTTTGGAAAGAATCCACTGTCTTTATCAGGCTCTTGATCGTTGAGAACCACTGTCTCCCCAGCCCTTGCAATCTGCTCATTGAAGGATAAGGAAGCAAATTCCAGAGGAGAGGAGGGGGTGCCCAGGGTCCTGGGAGCCCTCTGCAGAGTGGGGCAGGACTCTCTGTGTCTCCTGACTTCACCACATCTGACCACTTCACACTCGGCCTCCTGGAGCCTCAGTTTCCCTTCAGGAGCCGCGCGGACACACACATCACAACCTCATTCTCCAGTCTTGGCCCTGTGCCCTGCACAGAACAGGCGTTAATAAACAGGACAAATGAAATACTGGAAAGGGGATACTTAGATCAAAGAGAGAGGCAGGGCCCAAAGCTGGGCCCTAAGTGAGGTATGGGCAGAGAGGGGGCAGTAAGTCCAGCCCAGTGGAGGATGGGTTGGCGGGGGAGGCTCCTGGTGTCCCCCAGGCTGCCCCGAAGGACGGCCTTCAAGTCAGCAGCATTGGAGATTTCAGAGAGCACACAGCAGGGCCCCCAATCCTATACTTGCCAATAGACATCTTTCTTCCATCCATCCTGGCTTGGGATGGGCTCAGAAATCAGGACAGACTGCGCCTAAGGAGGCTGGGGGTGAAGACGGAGAGAAGGGCGGGGTTGACAGGGAGGTGAGTGCCAACCGCTGGCTTCCTGCTGTGGAGCAGGTGCTGTGTTTGGCCCTGGCATGCTGTAGAGAGACGCCAGCCATCCTCCCCTCCTTCCATCTGCCACAGTTTGGCAGACACCCTTCGCCTTTCCACTAACAGCCCTGAAGTGTGGGAGGGAGCCCTGGAGGTGGGGGAGGGAAGACTGAGTGTGGTCCCCACGGGGCAGCCAGCTGCCTGCCACACCCAGTAGAGGAAGTGTGTTGAACTAAGCGAGGATGGGGGAGAGATAGTATGCCTTGAGAAGGGGAGGGCCCTGTGTCCTGGTGGGGGGGAGCAGGGCAGAAAGGCCTCCCCAGGAGGGAGAATCACCCGCCCTCCTGCTCAGAATTCCGGAATGAGGCTTTGATCTCCAAGCCCAAACCTGGAGTCTCTTCCCTTCCACACTCACCTGCCCAGGAAGCAAAGAAAGAGAAGTTGGGAGGGGGTTCGCCAGCTTCCTCTCTCCTCACCTCTGGAAAGGACACCCAAGGCACAAAGGCTGTGCGAAGGGTCCCCTCTCAGCCCTGGCGCCCCACCCCCCAACCCCGGGGAACTCCTGGCTTGTTTTTTCCTGTGAAGCCTGGGATGGAGGGAGGCGTCCAGTCCCTTCCCCCTCGAGCTCCACCAGGGTTCATGCATTTATGCATTACACAAATATTAATTGAAAGTCTATTGTGCATAGAGCTTTACACTAATCACTTAAGAGGCACACAAAGGAAGAAAAGGACACAATAAAGCCTTGTGTTACCATCTGGAGTCCTGGAGCCCCGAGGCAGCTCGCTGATCGGGTGGCAGCTTCTGCTTCTTAGGTGGCCCAGAGGGTGGGAGCTGGAAGGGACCCCAGGGGGTCGGCCCCACTGTCTCCTGCTACAGGGGGAGAAGCAGAGACCAGGAGGGGTGATGTCTCGCCAACCCTCCACCCCTCACCCCCAGATCAGTTAAATGAATTTGGGTCCAATTTTTTTTTCCTTTTTATATCAGGAAGCCCTGCTTTAAAATAAGGATTTTTTTTCCCTTTTTCGGGATCTTCATCCTCCCACCAGCCCTGTGAGGTAGGACATGTGCCATGTCCCCTCTTACAGAGCCTCAGCCTGAGGCCAAGAGAGTCCCATGAACAGCTCAGGGTGCAGGCAGCTTCCCTGCACTGAAGGGTGGGAGAGGAGGAAGGGCAGAATTTGGGGCCAGAGATTCCAGAGCCCCAGACCTGTCAGGTGGAGCAGTTAGTAGGCGAGAAGCCCAAGGTGAGCCCACAGGGGAGGCTGCAGTTGGTGATCACGAGGCCATCGGAACTGCGGAGGCCCACGGCTGGAAGGGCAAGAGATAGGGAGCTTGGCGGTCATAATGGTGGGCTTTGCTGTCAGACGGAGCGGGTTCAAAGCCCAACTCCATTGTGTTCAAGGCTCGTGCACTCTAGCAGGTGGCTTCAATTTCCTGAGCCTCAACTTCCTCATCTCTGAAATGGGAATGCTGGCGGTACCTTCCCCTAATGGTTGGTGAGGGTCACATGAGAACGCAGAATGTTGGGCTCGATTTAAACACTCGGTAAGCACTGGCTTTTTTCATTGAAATCGAAATGACCTGATGACGTGAGGATGGTGTCAGAGGACAGGGTTGAGGCAAGGCCTACCTGTCAGACTCCAGCTTCAGGGACCGCAGGGGTGTGTGCTGAAGGACCCTGCAGCCAGGGGGGAGGGGCAGGGCTTAGCCAGGCTCTGTCACCATCTAGACCTGTGACCTTGGAGGGGCCACACCCTCCCTGGGCTTCACTTTTTTCATCTTTAGGTGAGGGGTTGGCCCAGACCCCCAGGATCAGAAAAAACACAGCAAAATGTGCAGGCATAACTATGAGTCTGGAAGGGACGGGAGATGCGCCGTGTGGCCTGCAGGAGAGCGAAGTCCTAAGACTTTATAATTGTAAGACAGTTTAAGACTTTATATCTAGATAAAGATGAGATAGCTATCTTATAAGTCTTAAACTGCCCTACAGGTATATAGTTTAATAAAGTTTAAGACTTTATATCTGCACTAGGATCCTATGAGATGGGCCTCACAGAGGAGAACATACCATCAGAGAGGTTCGGGAACTTACCCAAAGTCACAGAGCTAGTAAATGGCAAACCAGGACTTGAAATCCTGGGCCCATGACTCTAAGTCCAGGGTGTTTTGTTGTTTTTTAAAACCTCTTTATTGAGATGTAATTTACAAGTGACACATTTACAATTCACCCATTTAAAATGTACAATTCCTTATAATCACAGAGTTGCATAAACATCACCATAATCGATTCTGGAACATTTTCGTTACCCCAAGAGATGCTATATCCCTTAGTTATCATCCCCCATTTTTCTTCCCCTCCAAGCCCTAGGCAACCACTAATCTATTTTTCATCTCTATAGATTTGCCTATTCTGGGCACTGTGTATAAATGGAATCATACAATATGTGGTACTTTGTGACTGGCTGCCTTCACTTAGTCTACCGTTATCAAAGTTGTAGCAGATGGTTGTTGATCCATCTCTTTTATTGGCAATCATATTTACTATACAGATATGCCACATTTTATCAATCTGTGTATCAGCTGATGGATATTTGGGTTGTTTCCATTTTTTGGCTACTAGGAATAATGCTACTGTGAACATTCACGTGCAAGTCTTTGTGGGGGCATGTCTTCAATTTTCTTGGATATCCCTGGAGTGGAATTGCTGGTCATATGGTAAGTCCATATTTACCTTTTTGGGGAACTGCCAGACTGTTTCCCAACGTCACTGTACCACTTTGCATTCCCACCAGCAGTGTGTGAGGGTTCCAATTTCTCCACATCCTCACTGACACTTGTCGTGATCTTTCTGATTACAGCGATCCCAGTGGGTGAAAAATGGCATCTCATTTGCATTTCCCTGATGGCTAATGACATTGAGCGTCTTCTCATGTGTTTGTTGCTTATTCATATATCTTATTACATCTGTCTCTTCAGATCCTCTGCCCATTATAAAACTGAGTTATTTATTCATCCTTTTTTATGTCTATATCTGTCTTCTATCTACATATCGATATCTTTAAATATCCATCTATATAATATATAAAATACATACATATATAATTTTTTAAAAATCTATCCATTTATACTATGAGCCAGTACCGCAGTATCTTGATTACTTCAATTTTGTAGTAGGTTTTGAAATCAGGAGGTTTGAGCCTTTAATATTGTTCTTTTTTAAGACTCTTCTGGCTATTTTGAGCCCCTTCCATTTCCAAATGAATTTTAGGATCATTTTGTCAATTTCTGCAGATGAGCCAGCTGGGATTTTGATATAGATTGTCTTCAATCTGGAGATCAATTGGGGTTATTGACATCTTGACAATATGACGTCTTCTGATCCATGAACCTGGGATGTCTTTCCATAGGTTTAGGTTTTCTTTAAATTCTTTCAGCATTATTTGTAGTTTTCAGAGTGTAAGTTTTGCACTTTTTCTTTCGGCATTATTTGTAGTTTTCAGAGTGTAAGTTTTGCACTTTTGTTAAATTTATTCCTAAGTATTGTATTCTTTTTGATGCTACTGTAAATGGAATCATTTACTTAATTTTATTTTCAGTTTACTTACTGACTCTATATAGAAACATATTTGATTTTTATCTGTTGATTTTGTTGCTTATGTGTCTGTAACCTTGCTGAACTCATTTATTAGTAACTCATTTATTAGTAATAATTTATTAGTAATAATTTTTTAAGTGGATTCCTTGGCATTTTCAATATACTAGATTATGTCACCTGCAAATAGAAATAGTTTTACTTCCTCCTTTTCAATCTGGATCCCTGTTCCCTCTTCTTCTTCTTCTTTTTTTTTTTTTTTTAAGCATTTGTGCAAGAGTTGGTGTTAACTCTTTTTTCAGTGTTCAGTAGAACGTGCCAATGAAGTGAGCTGATCCTGAGCTTTTTTTGGGGGGAAGCTTTTTTTTTTATTACTAATTTAATCTTTTTACCTACTATAGGTCTATTCAGACTTTCTTTTTTTTTACGCGGGCCTCTCACTGCTGTGGCCTCTCCCGTTGCGGAGCACAGGCTCCGGACGCGCAGGCTCAGCGACCATGGCTCACGGGCCCAGCCGCTCCGCGACACGTGGCATCCTCCCGGACCGGGGCACGAACCCGCGTCCCCTGCATCGGCAGGCGGACTCGCAACCACTGCGCCACCAGGGAAGCCCCAGACTTTCTTTTTGAGTCAGTTTTGGTAGCTTGTGTCTTTCTAGGAACTTTTCCTTTTTTATCCAGATTATCTTATTTATTGGCATATGCTTGCTTATAGTATTCCCTTATAATTCTTTTTATTTCCTAAGGCCAGTACTAGTGTCACCTCTTTCATTACTGTTTTTAGTAATTTGAGTGTTCTCTTCCCCCCACCTCCCTTGGTCAGTCTAGATAAAGATTTGTCCATTTCCTTGCTCTTTTCAAAGAACCATGTTTTGGTTTAGTTGAAGCCTCTCTATTTTTATTTTCTATTTCATTACTTCTCCTCTCACCTATATTATTTCCTTCCTTGCTTCGGTTTTAGTTTGCTCTTCTTTTTCCAGTGTCTTCAGGTCGATACCAATTCTCCTGTCCCCTCTCCAGGGTTTGTTTTTACTGTGGTTTTATTTTCTATTATTTTGTCATTGGCTGGCTATTTTAGTGAATTCTGTTTTTTCTGTAGTGTGAAGCCTTTGGTGTCACTCTCAGAGAGCACTTCTCTGAGTGTCTGCATGGTGACCCTTGGATGACGGTTTCAGCAGAACTCTCTTTGATGGCCTTTTTACCCAAGCTGTCTGTTAGGCTGTCCGCCATATGTGGCATTTTACTTAACCTTTAGACTCTACCGACTGCTTGCTCTATCGTTTTCCCCGATGCCCTGGGGAATAAATTGCTCGGAAGTCTGATCTAATTAAACTAGTGCTGGATTGTTTTTGAAGCCAGTCTTTAAGGTTTGCCTTGACCCCAGGTGAACTCTTCTTAGCTGTCTCCCTTGTTCTCTCTGGTGAGCTAATGTTGCCTATGGTTAAGCTTATCGCTCTGAATTAAGAGGAGTTATTATTGTCAACTGAAAAAAGAAAAGCACAACCTAAAAGTTAAGAATTATGTTTTATTTGGTGCACAAAACTGAGGACTTAAGCCCAGGACACAGCATCTCAGCTAGCTCTGATAGACTGCTCCAAAGAGGCAAGAGGGGAAGCTGGGATATATAGGAGTTTTTGCAACAAAGACAGGTAGTCGGGACATCACAAGATTACTGTTAATTAAAGAAAATCAGACGTCTGAAGTTAAGAAATCCAGCGCTCTTCTATGTATGGGAAGATGCAAGAGTCTGGGCTCACTGAAATCATTCCTTTGATATGCACCTCAGCTACCTGGGGCCAGGATCCCGTGCTGTCCCATCCTGAGTCTCCTCAGGGTGCACCATCAGGGATGGCTACAGCGGCTGAGGGCTTGGCAGTTTGCCTCCATCCTGAGTTCCCTCAGGCTCATCGTCCCAGGCAGAGGTAGTGGCTTGATGGTTGCAACATCTTTTGCTTACTGATATAGCAGGCAACATTTTTCATTCACATTCTTATTCCATTAATTTACGCACTCACCCATCTATCTGGCCATCCAATCTTTAGAGATGTACAGACAGAAAGTCAAGGAGCTCAGATTCCACAAGCAATTCCAATAGACTCCAATAAGGCCACTGAAAAAGAACACAGTGTGCCATGGGGGTTCACTGTCTCTGGGGGTGAGGGTCAAGATATTCTACTTCAACTGCTCCTGAGTTGAAGTAGGAGCTAGCTAGCCAGCTTAAACAAACAAACAAACCCAGAGGGAATGGCATTCTAGGCTATTCTAGAGAATAGCCTGTGTGTTAGGAAAGCACGTGTGACCTTGGCACAGTGGGGAGTTGCAAGTATGTCCCTGTGGCTGGAGGGTGGGGTGAGGATGAAGCCATGGAAGGAGATGGGTTAAGTTCCATTCTTGTTTTCTCGTATCCAGATTGATTTGAACACCTAGAACAACCTGATCGGAAACCAGCTTTCACACCTTCTCTGTTCAGGTTCTAACAAGGACTATATCCAGGCTCTTCTTCTGCCGGGGCCCCTGGTGATCAGCTGTCACCTGGATGGCCCCAGTATCCAGTCAGGACTAGTGTTCTGACCATTGGTCCTTCCCCATGGCGGGGATGACAGCCCTGACACTCTCCCTCATAACATGAGCTCCAGCCAGCTTCCCACCCCTCATCCCTCCACCCACCAGGCCACCCAACTGAGGATTCTCAGCTCAGCTCACACTAATCCCCTGCTCCCAACTCTGGCAGGGGATCCAGAGACGGTGGCCTCAAGGGCTGCCTGAAAACCATCAAGAATCCGTGTTTCGACTTGCCTGAGTCTGGACAGGCTGGTGCTGGGGCTCAGCTCGTGGCAGTCGTGTCTGACTAGTGCAGGAGAAAATTGCATTGTCTGTCACTGTCAGTGTTACCAATAGCAAACACAGCTATCTTAGAAGCCAAGATGGAGAACTCAGGCTACCAGCAGTGCCCAGGGATGCTGTTTGGTACTGGCCCAGGGTCCCGAGGACCCTTCATTGCCCCAACGCTATCTTATCTTTAAGTCCCTCAAACTCTTCAGGGTTTTGAGTTTCAAATCTGCCATTTGTTGAATTCTGCAGCTCAGCAGGCAAGAGGCCAAAACAGCAGGCTTACCTGCATAACGCATGTCAGCATCTAAACAGCCTTTAACCTCCTTCAGCCAGTTTGCTCTTCCTGTCAGCCCTGTGTGTCAGACACGGTGAATATCGGTGTCCCCATTTTACAGAGGAGGAACATAGTGCCCAGAGACTGTCAGCAGTACGCAGCCATTAGAGGAAGAAGTGAAAAATCTAACTAGATATTCTGACTCCGAGGAGAAAATGCTTTTTAAGCTGCTGGTACCTCTTGGTTCGGAAAGGGGAGCCAGAATAAAGGGGAGCGATGAGATAAGCATGCACACGTGTGTAAGCAGAGGGAGAGTGTGAAAGGTCATTCCCTGATGATCTTGGTGAGGAAGGGACAATTTGCAGAACAAATGGGAATGCTATTACATTTTTCTTTATATAGCTCTCCACGATTTGACTTTTTACAACAAGCTTGTATGGCTTATGTAATTTAAAAACAAAATTGTAAAAAAAAAAAAAAAGAAAACCCAACATAGAGTTAAATCACCGCTGAAGTATAGCCGGTCTCCTGGGCCAATGAAAATCATTTGCTTCAAAGGAAACATGTAGCCAGGGCTTCACTGTCCCTTCGGGCTGGTGGGGGACCCTCCAGGCAGGGGTTGTCTTGGCAGTAGCCTGAGTTTGGAATAGGAACATAAGGGTCTGTGGCAATAGAAAACGTATTTCCTTTCCCAAATGTCTGCATGATAAAATAGAGGATTTTAATAAATTCACAGGTTGGGAATTATTAGCAGTGCAAGCTTTGATCGCTGCCTCAGGCATTAGACTGACCCCACCGAGACCCCACTTTCCTCAGTGACAGCAGGGTGATTTTCTGTTTCATAATCTTTTCCCTCATTGTGGGAGGAAAAATGAATTCCTCAGGTGACCTCCCTGCAGCCCGAGCCCAGCGCACCTAACATGAGCAGGATTTTGTCCATTCCTTCAGCCGGTAAACATTGACTGAGCACTGTTTTCCCATCTTTATGATTTTGCTTGCATCAGGCACTGAGGATACAAGAATTCCAAGAAATGTTCTGGGCCACAGACTGAAGTGTGAACTTACAGAGCGAGCAGAGACCATGGCAAGTGACTAAGACTTTGAGGAAGTTGAAATCGTTTATTCATTCAGTCATTCATTCAGTCATGCCCAAGGGAAACTGGAAAACAGAGATTTTAGCTTAGAGGGAGAAAAAGCTTAGAGGTGAAGTTTCCAGTGTAAGAAAAATAAGGCGAGTTCACTGTGGCCCTTGAGAGCAGGGCTGGGATCTAGGGGTAAGATGCAGGGGCAGAGCTGGGCACAATGTGAAGAAGACATTTCTAATCTCTTATCATTAGAACCGATTTGCAGGGAGCAGTGTGAATCCTTCCCTGGAAGTGCTCAGTCGGGGTGGTGACACTGTTGGGGATGCCATGGAGAAGCTTCACCGGATACTCTTAGGGACCCTTGCAGCTGCAGCCTTCGAAGCCTGATGGAATGACATCATCAAGGGCAGGCCTATCTCGCTTCCCAGCCACCTCCATCCTCACCGCGGGGCTCCAAGCTAAGGCTCTTTCTTACCCCGCACCCCTAACACGCACCCTTCCTTGATTCCACCCTAAGGGAACCTGCCACTTCTGAGGTCACACAGAGCATATCCCCTGGCCGCTGCCCTGAAGAGCGTTCATGAATAATCCAATGATTCTCCACTGAGGACCTGCACCAGGCGAAACATCGGGCCTTTCACACCATCGCTTTGCCCATTCACTCATCCGAGAAAGGCTCTCTAGCACCTTCCATCGTGGGCTCTGTTCTGGTGTGGTTACCAAGTCCAAGCTAGTACTTCTCGCCATATGACAGGCCAGTAAATTGAGAGACACGTTGTTGGGGGAAGGAATAGCGACTTTATTCAGAAAGCCAGCAGACCAAGAAGACGGTGGACTAGTGTCCCAAAGAACCATCTTTCCTGAGTTAGAACTCAGGCTGCTTTTATACTCAAAGGGGAGGGAGTAAAGTCCCGCTTCAGGATAGATTCCAGAGGGGATGTGTTACTCTCTTCCGTCCTGCAGCCATTCACAGGTGGGCCTGGGCAGGAGGTTTCCTGTGAGTAAAATACAAAGGTATTTTAGCTTAACGCTCATGGCCTAGGAGGCAGGGTCCCCAGAGATGGGTCACTGGGTATCATTTAAGCTTATAGGCAACATCCCTATAGTGATTTACTTGTCATAGAATACAAATGTTCTTCCCTATTACAGTGTGAGCACTAGAGCAGGGTCTGGAGCGAGCTTCTTCCCAGAGATGCTCTGATTCCAGTGAGGGAGACGGAAAATAAGCACATGCATCAGGCAGAGGCAGAGGCAACAGGAAGAAGAAGAAGACAGAGGAAGAGGCAAAGGGTGCTTGGGGCTGCTTCAGCTAGGACAGTGAGAGGAACTACACAGGCTGAGATCTGAATGACGCAGAGAGAGGGAGGAGAGAGCTATGCGGGCTGTCAGAGAAGAGCATTCAGGGCTGTGGGGATAACACATGCAGTCTCTGAACAGGAATGTGCTTGGAATTTTTGAGAAAAGCAAGGAAGTCGGTGTGGCTGGAACCCAGGGAGTGTATTAGTCAGCTCAGTCTGTCATAACAAAATACCACAGACTGGGTGTCTTAAGCAGCAGACATTTATTTTGCCACGGTTCTGGAGGCTGGAAGTCCAAGGTCTAAGGCAGGGGGTTGGTCCTGATGAGCACTGTCTTCCTGGCTGGTCTTTGTGCATTCATTTCAGAGAAAGGAAGAGGGAGAGGGAGGGAGAGGAAGAGAAAGAGGAAGAGAAGGGGAGAGGTAGAGGGGGAGAGAGAGAGAGAAAAGCGAGCGAGAGAGCTCTGGTGCCTCTTCCCCTTCTTATAAGGACTCCAGTCCTATCAGATGAGGACCCCACCCTATGACCTCATCTAACCTTAATTAACTCCTTAAAGCCCCCATCTCCAAATACAGGCACATAGAGGATTAGGGTTTCAACATATGAATTTGGGGGGAGACCCAATTCAGTTAGCAGTCAGCAAGGGGAGATGGGTGGAAAATGAGATGAGATTGATACAGCCCATCTGTGAACAGATGGCAGTGATCCAGGAATGAGGGGGCAGTGAGGGATGACAGCGAGACATGACCATTGCAGGGGCTGAGTGGGTTGAGTGTTGAGTGATTGAGAGGAATGGAAGCCAGGGCAGAAGAAGAAGGGCCGGACTCAGAGGGGAGCGAGGACCATTCCTCCTCTGTAACAGGAGGGAAGGCAGGGAGTACGGGTACAGATGCTGTGCTTGTGGGGCGGGAGGTCGTGAGGACCATTCCTCCTCTGTAACAGGAGGGAAGGCAGGGAGTACGGGTACAGATGCTGTGCTTGTGGGGCAGGAGGTCGTGAGGACCATTCCTCCTCTGTAACAGGAGGGAAGGCAGGGAATGCGGGTACAGATGCTGTGCTTGTGGGGCGGGAGGTCGTGAGGACCATTCCTCCTCTGTAACAGGAGGGAAGGCAGGGAATGCGGGTACAGATGCTGTGCTTGTGGGGCGGGAGGTCTGGTGACAGGAGGATGGCAGCTTTCTCTTTTGGTTGCTTCTATTTTCTCAGTAAAATAAGGTTCAAGGGCGTCAACCAAGACGGAAGGGTGGGTGTTGTGTTGGAGGTTTGAGGGGAGAGGAAGTGGTATGAAATAGTCATCTGGGAGAATAAGAGTATGCATTGACCTGGGAACTGTGACAGTGCTGTTGAGTAGTGCCAGGGCCACTGGAGGGCTGTGAGACCGGACAGCACAATGTTGTGTTTTTCTCTGGTTGCATTCCCTTCTCTGGTTGAGGGAAGGAGTGGGAAAATAATTGGATTTAACCAGGTTGGGATTTAGCCAGGCAAATACAAGAGAAGGAGAGAGTGACAGTAGTGCTGGGCTGCGGAAACTCAGCTGGGTAAGGAGCAGAGTGGAGAACTGGTGATAGAGAAGAGGTGGTAGGTTCTTAGCAACACCAGGAGGGGTGATTATTAGACTATTAGCCCCATTTTACTGTTAAATAAACTGAGGCTCAGATAGATAAGTCATGTATGTAGTCAGTGGAGAGCCATATTTCAAGGACTTTAGAATATGAACGTCAAGAAAGTGAAACTCAGAGAACAAAGCCTTTATGTTGGTGATGTCTCTCTCTTCCCTCTTCTCTCCTTACCTCTCTTCCCTCTCACAATCCCACCCCCTCCACAGATAGGGTGATCAACTCTCCTAGTTGCCCAGGACTGAGGGGTTTCCCAGGACAGGGGACTTTTAGTACTAGAACTGAGAAAGTCCCAGGCAAGCAAGACTAGTTAGTCACCAACCCACATGCACACGTGTGCGTACACACACACACACACACACACACACACACACACACAGAGAGAGAGAGAGAAAGAAGTACAATGGGTTAGTCCTACCTTCTGCTGACAAGGCCAACAGAGAATCCTTTTCTCCTCCCCTGGACCTGTCTCCCATCTAGGTATCTCTGCTAGGTGGGAGTGGTCAACAGATAGGACCCAGGAGATGCTCCAGCCACATGAACACAGCAGATTCTGCTGCCCTCGTCTGCTCTCCACAGCAGATCTCCATAGCCCTTTCCAGCCCCACTTACACCCCTATAGCTCAGGGAAACTTCTGAGCAAAAGGTAACTGCAGCCTCACTGCATTTTGAAAGCAACAAAGGCAATAGAGAAAGAGGGTGTGAGTGAGAGTAAGAGTGAGAGAGAAGGGAAGGGAAAGAGTTTGTACCCACCTTCCCAGCCCAGGTAATCACACTGTGATCCAGAGCCCTTTCCTGCAGAGTTTGGAGTTGGAAGTGAGGGGACAGAATTAGGGCCGATAATTACATCCTCTGCCACCTTTTAATAAAAATATAGAAATCATGTTTTTGGGTAGGTAACCTATTTTGAATAGGTAACCTCCAAATGTCAAAATTCAAAGGATACCAATGAGTAAACAGAGGAAGTCTCCGGTCCTCCAGCCAGAGAACACCTTGTTACCAGTTTCTTGTGTGTCCTTCCAAAGATGCTCAATATATATGTCGCCGTTTACCTGTAAAGCCTGCATCTTGCTCTTTTCATGAAACGAAGGTCCTGGAGATCATTCTCTATCAGTACATAAAGAGAAGCATCTTCCACCGGAATGTAAGCTCTGGAGGCCAGGGATTTTTTACTCTGTTCACCGTTATATCTTCAGCACCTAGAACAGCGCCTGACACAAAGGAGGAATTCAGTAAATGTTGAATTAATTGAATGAATCCTTTGCTCTTCATGGCATTCCATTGCACACGTGTGCCACAATTTATTTAAGTGTACCCTTTTAGGCTGTTAGGTTATTTGTACACTTTTGATCCATAATTAATGCCACAATGAATAATTTGGTACACACGTGCCGGTACACATGTGGGTGAGCCTGTTTGTAGGATACATTCCTAGAAGAGCAGTTCCTGAGTCAAGGGTATGTGCTTTTGTAATTTTGAGGGATACGGCCGAATTATCACTCATATAAATTTTCAGTAATTTCATGAGTTACCCCATGCTTTTTCTGTACATTTTGCGTATCTTCATTTTTCTTCGGTTTTGAGCCACCTTCCATTGTTCTGTTCGTCCAGTCTTCCCCTCTTGCATACACATATGTAACATAATGAATACACATATAGCAGTGTTTCTCTCCAGTTTGTGTTGTTCCTTGTTTTACGGGCCATTCTTAAATTTGTCCCTGCTCCAAGGCCAGCCTTCCCGAGGGTGTTGGGCACAGTGGAGAGGTCACAGACCTGCATCCAGGTATTCCAGATTCCTGGGAGGGTGGGATAGGGGGAGAGAGCCTTAACTGAGACACTGATGTTTGGGGATGAGCTGGAGATGTCTAAAGACCGTCATTAGCTCAGCCTTTCTCAGGAACTGTTCCCTGAAGTCCCCAGGGGACCCTTCCATTTACCACTATGTGGATTCTCTCTATCAATCGCTCTGTATATTAAATTTCCATCTAATTCTAGTTACTTATTGATTAGCCCCAGGAGAATTCTAACACAGATGGGGGCAGGAAGCATATTTCTTTTTGAACCTCAGGTGAAAGAAAAACTTGACTCAAACTTTGCAACCTCTTACTCTCAACTAATTTGCCCAAACCCCATTTCCCTGCCTTTTCTGATACTTGGTCTCCTTTCAACACTGAATGATGTTTTAATTCCCTTTAACAGTTAGGACTATTGTGGCAACGTCTGGCTTGACAGCAAGAGATCGTTATAGCCTTCCAAATGTCTGCTCCCCAGGAGACATTTGAGAAGGGAGCAACAAGTGTTTTTGTCCACTCCCCCCCCTGCCCCAAGTAAATCTCTGCTAGACATTTCCCCACACCTGGAACAACGATGGTGGAGTCTGGCAGTGTGGGAATATAAAGTACCTGTGCCCTTGTGCTACAAGTTATTTTTGTCTTTTTATTCAGACTCTCATCCATTCACTCATTTGCCCAGTCAGTCCACGTCTATGGGGCATTTGAGCATCTGCTCAGCGGCAGACTTCGAGTCGGTACAGGTAGAGGGGAGAGCATGGGGTGAACAGGGTGAATGCTGAAGGTTTAGAATCCTTCACCACTGTGGAGAAATGCCATCTACAAGAGAGACCAATTTCAGGTCTCAGAAAACACATCAAACCTCTCCCTATAAGGAAACAGAGTGGGGGGGGGGGTGTTATATCTCAGCTTTGATATTTGGTCCCCATTTCCTAATCTTAAGTTCCCTCAATCAACAGTAACCACATAGAGACCTACGATGTGCAAGTTACCATGCTAGATGCAGTGCGAGATTTGTGACTCTTTTGTCCATCGTGATGTCTTCAGCACCTGGGACAGCATCTGACACAAAGGAGGAATTCAGTACATGTTGAATGAGTTGAATGAACCCTTTGTTCTTTGTGGCGGTCCATTGAACACGTACACCACAATTTATTTAATGTACCCTTTTAAAAAGAGGTTAAAGACACAGTGAGAGAAATATGGGGATTTTGGGGACATAAGGAGCTGAGTTCAAATTCTGGCTAGCTCAGGACAAAGCTAAGTTGACATTTTCCTTGAAGCATCTCAGGGAAAGGTTTGTGAAATAAATGAACAGGGTAAGCAAGACTTGGGAGAGAACTGTTTCAAATACCTAAAAGAGCTAATTTTTCCAGCCCCAAGCATTTTAGAGTTGTTCATTTACATATAAGTAGTCAAGAAGCTAATTTTAGATCATCCATATCTATTCCTAAAACCTAAGGATGGATGGATGTTCTGAACCAGGTTGGAATTATTGCATGTTTGCAAAGTGACAAATTGGTACAGCAGATTTTCGGTTCTGACTTGCCACTAACTCAGCCTTATCCTCCCACAATTAGTTCTCCTTAATGAGCCCTCACTGCCATCGCAGGAATTTTAGATCTGTGGTCCCTGGAGCAGTGCCTGTTCTGATTTACCTCTCCCTGTGCTCAGAATCAAAGGCAGGAGTTCATTAAGCAAATTAGTAGAAGAGACGCAGTTTCCAAAGAAGTATTCAGCCGATCAAAGGAGGTAGGAAGGATTTTTAACACCTACTTAAAATCACTCATTCTCAGGTAAACTATCCCCTTGCTAATTAGAAGGCATTCTTTGAACTCGTCAAGTCCCTTCCCACTGGACCTGTATTTGAATCTTTCTTGGATGACCTGCAATCGCTGCGTGCCACTTAATATGATAAAATTATTAACGTGGACTAGCCCACATTTCTTTCTAGCACAAAGCAGTGAGCTGTGAAAAGAACATGGGTTCTTTGCTTAAACGCCAGTTTTACCATTTTCTAGCAAGAGCGCATCAAATATTAAGCAGTGTTTGTGAAACAGAACTAGCTGCAGTATTTGGGTTAACTTTTGTGTCCTGTGAGCCTCAGTTTCCTTACCTATAAAATTGGACTAATAGTAGTGAAGTGTGAAGGATCATTAATATGGTGATCACACACATAGCACCAGGCGTTTTCCTAGGTGTTTTACACATACGAACTCCTCATAACAACTCCACAGGGCTTGCTGGGTTCACCCCATTTTACAGATGGGGAAACCAAGGCAAGTGCGGGTTAAGGAATTTTCCCAGCTCACATTGCTCAGAGAGCAGAGGCAAGAGTCAACCCTTCAGAATCTGGCTCCAGAGTCTGAGCGTGACTGTTACCTCGTACAGCCTCTCAGGTTAACCATTTATAAAAGCCTAGAACCTCACTGGGCATCAATGATCTAATGATTCAGCGTTGGTTAATTGTCCTGTTTTCCATCTGTCTGGAGTTAGGCAAGTGAACTTGAACCTGTGCGGTCTGTGTCGGTGAGAATTAGGAGGGAACACTGCAAAGACCAGGAGGCAAGTCTTCACCCCACTAGTGGGAATCCTGCACTCGGTAATTCTTAGCGATTCTGATGCACCCAGGACATCTCTCCCCGCCCTCCTCCTTGGTAGATCCGATGCCCGAGCACACAGATCCTGTAGCCCTGCTTGGCCAGCCTCACCCATTCCTCTGCCTTCCCAACTTTCCAGGATCTGCCCTGAAAACCCATTCCTTCCCGTAACTCGCATCTTTGCAGCTATAACTCATTCCCCTAATTCACTCTGGAGATGTCCCCTGGGGGGGCCCAGACCCTCCTCAACAGGTTTCCTATAGACAGACCCTGTGCTCTGTCAAATACACCCCATCAAAGCCTGGGGGGCTGGAGTTTAAATTATAGGTACACTGAGAGAAAACCAATTTCCTTCCATGATCAGGTCTCTAAGGAAAGGTCAGGCAGATAAATAACTGTGAGGGAGGAAATGATGTTGTCCCCACAGCACGTGACCTGTAAGAAAGAGCTGGGTTCCTCTAGCTGTGCTTTTTCTTTGCCCTGTGAAAGCACAGTCACAGAGGTTAACCCTTAAAAGAGTTAGATAGGGGAGGGGACATAGCCACACCAGGGTGAGATTTTAGGTAAAGCCCCAGCCTCAGCCGCATCCTGCAGAGAGCTCTGCCGTGTCAATCACACTGCAGAGTTCGTCCCCCTTAGAGGCAAGCCAGTCATTGGCTTCAGACCCCTGGAAGTACGTAAACTCCCAGGGACTTTGGCTGCTTGTGGAGGACAAAGGGCCTCCAGGAACCTGAAAGTAACCTCTAAAGAAGGCTGCAGGTGTGAGCCAATAGGAGCAAAGCATGCAGAAGGCAAGGAAGGGATGCGTGGAGTAGATAAAGGGGATGTAGGCAACGTGTCTGCTCAGCACCCTGTGCTGCCTCTGTTGTAGCACCTATCTCACTGCATCTTAATTTTCTGTAAGCCCTTGGAGAGCAAAGGCTTAAATCCAAAGGTGCCTAAGAAAAGCAGATGCTCAGTAAACATTTAGTGATGCATGGGACAAATATGGGCAAAGGATGACACACCCCAGCCGACGTGTAGCTTATCCTGAAGAAGCGTTCTTCTCTGAAGGTGAGGCCACACCAAACGTCTCTATAAATCTAGCATTACAAAAATTCAAATCATTTTTGCCCATTCCGGCTCAGGATCATTGTCTTAAAAACGAGATATTTAAAGCTCCATTTTGTGTCCTGGAGGTTCCTGCATACAGATGTGGGCTCCTGTGTTGCCATCCTCCAGGCTGGGAGACTTGAACTTGGAACGCTTCTGGAAATCACCCACGTCTCGTGAGCCATTTCTTCTTTCTTAGCTGCAGTTTCCTCATTCACAAGAATGAGAGTTAGATGAGATCAAGGGTTCCTACTCTTTCGGAGTAGGAGGCCTCTTTATGAGTGCAAAATGTCTCACAGATGCACCTTGGCAGTCGATTTTCGTATCCGTTGTTTGAGAGAATATATAATAACAACAAGCTCCGGGGAGGTTCGTGATTCCTTTAAATAAAATGACATTTTATCCATCAGAACATTTATGCTAATTTTCCAATTAGTGGCAGGCAGGCAAGATGTATCATCTACTTATTCTACCAGAAGTTATTGGTGCATTTGAGGATGGTCACAGAGCAGAGGGTCCCTCAACCTTCTCCCTGCCCTGCGTTGGTCATCTCTAATCAAATTATAAAGAGGCCTCACCTTTCCAAGTGATTTTATCAACTAACCAATGACTTCATACTTGGATTTCTCTCATTTAATCATTACAACAAAGGGAGTCCTGACTTGAGGTTGGCCCCAGGGACACCTCAGGAGCAGGTGGGCCAGACTGCAGGTGTTAAATTGTCTGAGGGCTTTTCAGCTGAGGGAGAGAGAAGAAAGTGATTCTGAACGAAATCTTGAGGCAGAGGAAGTGCAGAGGGCAGCGTAGAATCTGTCTCTGTTACTGCTCCCAGCCCACCCTGTGAAAATCCTGCTGTCACCCAGGGGAGGGAGGGGATGCAGGCCAAGTAGAGGGAGACGTTTCATGATGGTCCAAAGTGAATCGGGCTTTCTCCCCAAACTCCTCTATGGACCATGAGAGTCTGGTGAACTGAAGATGCAGGAGAACACAGCTGCTTGCTTCAGCTCTCCATCACCGGGCCACACCAACCCACTGGCTTAAAACAGCCACCATTTCATTATCTCTTCTAGTTCTGGGAGGTGTCAGCCCAGCTGGGAAGTTCTGCTGCAGGTCTCACTCGAGTCTCTCATCAGTGTGGTCAGATGGCAGCTGTGGCTGGAGATATCTAGAGGCTCGGCCGGGAGGCCAGGACAGCTGGGTCTCTCCCTCTGTAATTTCAGGGCCTTTTCACGTGGTCTCTCCAGGAGGGTTGGCCGGTTTCTTCCATGGAAGCTCAGGGTTCCTAAGAGCTCGAAAGGCAGGTGGAAGGCCCAGAAGCGGCAAAGCGTCCACCTTCTATCAGTTAAGCGAGTTACGGAGCTTTACGGTGTGCAGAAGGGGGTCACACCAGCATGTGAGCACTGAGAGGCGTGATTCAGTGCGTTGCGCGGGGGCGCCCCAGTTTGGGGGATCCAGGTGGACGCAGCCTGGCCTGTAAGGGAACACGGATCCCTTCCTGCACAGGAAGCTGTCACACTGGGGAGGTGCTGCCCTCATGTGGCTATCTGGGGTCAGTGCAGGCACAGAGCATAAGCTTTCGTGTCTTGGAGCAGGGCGATGTCTCAAGGGTCCTGCGTTAAGAAAGTACGAGTAAAAGCAAAAAAAAAAAAAAAAGTGCCCTCTTAATATTCATGTGATGCAATTGCATCCATATGCCGAGGACGCTTGGGTTATGTAACGACACTCAAGGCTGGGGTGGGAAGAGGGCAAAAGCGTGCAGGTATCTTGAGTGTTCACTGTAGCCGTGAATCGTAGGATCCTACCCTATGTGTAAGTCTATTTTAAAATGTAGAAAACAAGGCTTAGAGAAGTGAATTAACTTCTGGAAGGCCACTCGGCTGGCAAGTGGCAGAGCTGGGACTGAAAATTCAGCCGGTCTGATTTTAATGCCTGGGTTTTTTCCCATCTCTCCAAGAGTTGACAGCTCTGTCTGTGTCCGTGCCCCCGTAGAGAACCTCCTAATAGGCCTGAAACCTGAATATTTAATGTTGTCGCTTTGGCTTTTCTTCCTTCTAATTGAGGCCTTTACCAAAATGACATTTTCCATCTCCTCCACATACAGTCCTCGGCTCCCTAATGGAGTGTTTATTCAAGACAGGGCATGGAGGCGGTTTGCTCTGACAGCCTTCCCACCTGCGCGTGGCTGGGCCCCCCATGTGGGAGGGTGCGGGGAGCAGAAGCTCATCGACCCGAAGCTGAAAGCAGAGGCGCGGCAGAAGCAGGGGCAAGGCCCCACGTGTGCCAAACCCGGGGACACCAGGACGGAGGGAAGACCCAGAAACGGTGTCACGACAAGCCCAGCTGGCCTTCAAGTCTCAGCTGTGTTTTCCAGTCTCAGCAGCTGGCATGTTAAGATTCACGTCTTCCTTCTGTAAGACGAAAACAAAGGGGAAGGAGTCTGTGTTTCATTTATTTATTATTTATTTAAGGCAATGTGAGTGTGTGATGGGGGGAGAGTTAACATTTGCTGCTCCTTCATTCTGACTCAGTCCATCAGCACTCCACTGGGTGTCTAATGGGCATCGCAGCTTCTCGTGTTCAAGGTAGATTCTTGCCCCTCACCCCCCAGCCGCTCTCCTTGGGTCCTTCTCATCCCAGGCTTTGGCAGCTGCATTCTGCCAGGCGCACAGGCCAAAGTCAGTGTCAGACTCCGGCCCATCTCTTTGGCTCCCAACCCATCATCAAACCGTGGCTTCACAACCTCAGACGTTTACCCAGGACCTGGCCACTGCTGCCCCTCCCCGATCCTTCACCACCCAGGGCCACGTCCCTGTCCCCTCTTGCAGGTCTTCTGCTCGCAGAGTTTGCTGCCACCCACTTGGATCCCACCAAGGTCTACTTCTCACCCCGCAGACAGAATCATCCTTCTGAGATGTAAGTCTGATCATGTCTCGGCTCTGCTCAGAAACTTCCAGTGCCTTCCATCTCTTGTAGAAAGAAATCCGAAATCCTCACCAGGGCCCTAAGGTCCTACGCGATGTCACTGCCTCTACCTGGCCAACCTCTTGTCTTCTCTCTTTTTGTGGTTCTTTTCAACTGAGGTGCAACTTACATACAGTAAAATGCCCAGGTCTTAAGGAAACAGCTCAATAGAGTTTTACATATGTATACATCCAGGTGAACACCACCCAGATCAAGGTATGGAATATTTTCATCACCTGGAAAGTTCCCTTATATCTCTTTCCAGTTTATACCCACCTTCACTCGCAGTAACCACTAGTCTTTTTATCACTGTGGATTCATTATGCCTGTTCTTAAACCTCATTTACGTGGAATAATAGAATATGGACAATTTTGTGTCTAGGTTCTTCATTCAACGTAAATTTTGAGATTTGCCCGTGTTCTTGTATCAATGCACTGTGCTTTGATACACACAAAGGTGAGGTTTTCTATTGGGTGACTATCCAATTTATTTACATATTTTACTGTTGATGGATATTTGCAAATACTTGGAATAGCTCAGTCTTTTTAGCCATTCTTGGCATGTATAGGAATGTCTCATTTTGCTTGAAAATTTCACTTCCCTGAGGAGTAATGAGGTTGAACACCTTTTCATTGGCTTACTGGCAATCTGGGTATCTTCTTTTGTAGGTTACCTGTTCAAATCTCTTGCGCATTTAAGGGAAATTACGTTGTTTGGCTTTTTCTCATTGACTGGTAGGAATTTCTTTAAAAAATACCCCAGGTATGAGTCCTTTGTTAGATGTGCATCATAGATGTTTCTTCCTGACTGTGTTTGCTTTTTCACCTTCTCAGTGGTGTCTTTTGATGTGACCTCATCTTTTGCCCTCTCTCTTGTGTATTTACCCTGTCCTAGCCACAGCTGGCCTTCTTGCTGCTCCTGCCACGTGCCAAGCATTGTGATCTGACCTCAGTGCCTTTGCACTCACTCTTCCCTCTCTCCAGAACTCTTCCCTCCTAGACACTGGGAAACATTCACTCCCTTATTTCACCTGGGTCTCTGCTCACATGGCATCTTCTCAGGGGACCTTCCCTAACCATTGCATCCAGAACAGCTTTCCCCCAAGCCTTTTACCCTATCTTATTTTTCCTCGTAGCATCGACAACCTAATATATGTGTTTATTTACTACACTTGACTTTAACCCTGTGAGAATAGGTGCTGGGACTGTTTTGTTCCCTATGAGTCCTCAACGCCTAGAGGGTACTCAGCACTTGTTAGCTGCTCAAAAAAAAAATTGTTAAATGAATGAAAAATTGAGTGAATATATGTCAGAATAAGTATGGGTATGGTGGAGTAACAAGTAACCCCAAATCTCAGTATTCAAAACTTCCAAAGGTCTACTGCTCATGCGGACTTTATTTCTAATGTGGGTCAGAGGGAGGATTTTAATAACTCATTATAATTACTCAGGGATCCAGGTTTACAGAGGAATCACTTTTTTTTTTTTTTTTTTTTTTTTTTTTTTTTTTTTTGCGGTACACGGGCCTCTCACTGTTGTGGCCTCTCCCGTTGCGGAGCACAGGCTCCGGACGCGCAGGCTCAGCGGCCATGGCTCACGGGCCCAGCCGCTCCGCGGCATGTGGGATCCTCCCGGACCGGGACATGTACCCGTGTCCCCTGCATCAGCAGGTGGACTCTCAACCACTGCGCCACCAAGGAAGCCCAGGAATCACCACTTTAGATGCCATCCTCCCAGACAGGCTTTGGGGTTTGCTGTGGGGAGGGAAGAGAGCATGAAGAATAGACTGACCCTTAAATTATTTCACCCAGAAGTCACATACATCCCTTCTGCTCACATTCCATTGTCCAAAACAAGGCACATAGCTGTGCCTAAATTCAAGAGGTGTGGGCTCAGAAAGAGAGGAGCGCTGAAGACACTAGTGAGTTCCAGTGATGTCTACACAGTGAGTGAGAGCATGAGTGAATACCCACATGCTCCAATGAATGAGTTCAGGACGTAAAGATGGAGAGGTGAAGCCAGGTAAGCAAGAGAGGTCGGGCAGCCAGTTCCTTACTCATCTCTGTACCTGGGTTCCATGCAACTTCATGGGACCACCTTGTCTTCCACTGAGAAATGGCTGGGCTGAATAATGCCTTTAACCATGTTCTGAGGAGGAGAGGAATAGCAATGAATATTTGCTGAGTTTTTATTACATTCCAGGACAATACACCTACGGTTTTGCATGAATTACCAAAGTCGATAGGATTTGCCTCATTGAACAGTTGGGCCAACCAAGACCCAGAGAGATGAAATAGGATGGTCCCATGTCTTGCAGACTTTGACTCTAAAAGGTGTGCTCTTTCTACAACACGCCAAGTTACAGACACGGTCCCAATGTGCGTTTCTCTGTGATCTCTGACCCCTCCACTTAGATTATGGCTGGGGTCACAAGCATCATTTCATCATTGCACTCTGTTGTATGCTTACTAAAGCCCAGTAACCCCCAAGTAATCCTACACCAGGTCAGCCTGGCCAGTCAGGTCACTTTATCAATGCTATAACCTAGCGACTCGTCCATTCATTTCTCTTTCTGCATGTTTTCATGCAGTAGGCTACTCCTAAGTACTCACAGTGTGCCCCAATCCCCAAGTGATTAAGACCGCATGTTCCTGAATCACTGAGTAAATGCATGGCATTGGAGAAGTCATAAAACTTTGCAGTGCAATTTCTTCATTGCGAAATGAGGATAATCCCCACTCTGCCTTTCGCAGAGAAGTATTCTGTGGATAAAACGATACAGTGGCTGTTAAAGCATTTTGGAAACTGGGGAGAGACACAGTAATCGATGGTTGTTTTGTAACTGTGCTTCTTGACATCAAAGAAAGCTAAAAGCCTTGTGTCTTCTTAATTCTGCTGCTCCTGGAGACCCCACTTACTTTTTTAGATTCTTTAAGTAAAAACACAAACCGAGGTGGGCAAGTATTTTGTTTCTAAAATTCTCCCTTGGTCTAACTGGGTGATGAGCGTTCCTTTTGGCTCTGCAGCTGAGCTCCGTTGAGGGGTGAGTTTGAAGTTTGGATTAGGAAAGACAATAGGCCTGAGGCCCCCCAGCTCTGCCCCAGCCTTGAGCATTTTTGGAGAGGCAGTTCTCTTGCCTAGACACCCCACTTGAGGCAAGACTCAGCGCCCTATCACAGCCCCAGTGAAATCCAACTCCAGATGTTGACCGGAGGCTTCACGCCCCACGGTGGCTTGGACACTGTACGTGGACACCGTGCCAAAGCTGGTACCTCTCATATTGCTGACTTGTGCACTTATTATGACAGTTTTCTGTCATATGGCAGTAAAATTTCTTGCTCTAACAAAATCAGTATATCGTGACAAGTTCCTGACAGATGCAAGTAAGCGTCTTGAGAAGGAGCACTTTCTTCTAATCTGCACTGAAGAACCTCGTGTGTTAGCAGCCATACTGCTGGGTAGGGGTTTGGGGCAGTGACCCAGGGTGCTAGGCAGGGCAGAAATTAATTAACCCCCCCTAAGCCTCCTGGGCCCTGGCTCTCCAGGGGCTCCCCTGAGCTCCCAGTCACCAAGCCCTCTCAGATTTCTATTAGCTGTGCTCTCGTCCACACCCACACCCCCACTGTAAAAGGTCTTCTGTTGTCTCCCATCCTTCAGTTGTGAGTCGAAAGGCCTGAGGGCTGGTCTGTCACCCTGACTGGGTCCCTCCCCTTCCATCTGGAGGTCTGGTTTCCACTCTGGCAACACTGCTCTCTTGGGACCCCTCCTGTCACTTTCGGCAAGGTCTCAATGGTGGACTCAGCCCGCCCCCAGGGCTACCAGCAAGCCTGGGCTTTGGCGCTGGTGATCAACAAGGGCGTTGTCCAGGATGACTAGCAGACTTGGCTTTGCACCTCTCCCTGCCAAGGCTCTCTGCCTCTGGGTTTCTGCTGGCGCCCCCTGCCTCAGTAACTGGGGCCATGGGCTGCTGCTGGCATGCATGGAGATCCCTTCTTCTGACTCCGCTGGACCCTCCTCTGATCACTGGACACCACCCGGCCAATTCCTCCTTTGCTGCTCCCACGGATGCAAGGCAGGAAAAGAGAGGGCATCTGAGCCTCACGTGTTCTGTTTGCTGAGCAGACCCCAGTGTCCCCCACCGCTTCTCTGCCCTGACCTCCTTCCTCCCTGGGGTAGAGCATGAGTCCCCCAGCTTCCCTCACCCCTTCTCTCCTCAGGGGGGAGCCAGCTCACCAATGGGACATTTCTAGTTGATCTAACCTAAGTCAGCCAGTCCCTCCACCCGCGCACCACGTGGAGAGTGGAACGGGATTTTGTACCTATCCTGAAATTATTTGGGTGGGTGCTGTGAGCTGATTGTTGGTGTCCCTACCACCCCAAAATTTATATGTTAAAACCTATTCCCCAGTGTGATGATATTTGGAGGTGGGGCCTTTGGGAGGTGATTGGGTCATGAGGGTGGAGCCCTCACGAATGGGATTAGCACCCTGTAAAGGAGGCCCCACCTCCCTCACCCTTGTACCATGTGAGGACACAACTAGAGGACAGCCGACCATGAACCAGGAAGTAGGTCTTCACCAGATACCGAATCTGTCGATGCCTTGATCTTGGACTTCCCAGCCTCAGAACTATGAGAAATTTATCCTGTTTATAAGCCACAGTCTATGGCATCCGTTGTAGCAGCCCTAAAGGACTAAAGCAGTTGGGGATGGGCATCTACTACAAGAGCATCTTCTCACACTTCCGGATCACCCAGACACCCGGCAGGTGAAGGACAGCCATCCCTCTCCTGGGTTCTCCCAGGTCCCTTCCATCCCTGCCCAGAGGCCCCGAGGCCCAGAGGCCCAGAGGCCCAGAGACGTGTGAATGCAAAATGCTCTTTCCATACGCAGAAGTTCCTCCTGAAATGGTAGAAACTGAGAGCTTCTCGGGGGGGTTCCTTAAGACCTGGGTCACTTTATCATTCCCTTTGATTATTATTTTTAATCAGCCTACTCCCTAGGATACTCAGATGATAATATAATAGTAACCATAAGAAGAACTACCGTTTTAAAGCATTTTCACTAAGCTAAACGTGTTATAGCCACATCCCCCATTTAATTCTCACAACATCCCTGCAAGGAGGAGGAATTACCTACTTTCTAGGAAGGAAGTGCCTGCAGTGACTCGGTCAGGGAGACCTCACGCCCTCTCAGCCCAGAGAGGAGAGTCGGTGGGGTCCTCTGAGCCTCGTGCAGGGGGCAGGACACAGAGACTCATGCATGCATAAGGGGGGCTCTGGATAGGAAGGAGCCGGCAGCCTTGGAGGCCCCAGGAATCCGGATGGGGTATGTCAGCTCCGTCCTTGACAGGGCAGTTGGGTCTTCCCCGAGTAGACAGCCAGTGCTGCAGCCTGTCCCCAATGCTTCCACCTCACTATGGACTGTTGTGGCCTCTCCCGTTGCGGAGCACAGGCTCCGGACGCGCAGGCTCAGCGGCCATGGCTCACGGACCCAGCCGCTCCGCGGCATGTGGGATCCTCCCGGACCGGGGCACGAAGCCGTGTCCCCTGCATCGGCAGGCGGACTCTCAACCACTGCGCCACCAGGGAAGCCCTCACTATGGACTTTTAATACTCCTGTTTGAGTGGGGAGGCAGCTCAGTCAGTCTCCTCCATGCTGGAAACATTATCACAACGGCACACTTGGCAGCCACTGAAAACCTTCGCCGTCCCAGCCTTCCCGCCTTAATGTCAGACCCCTACTCTTCGTGCCTTTGCTCCCTACCTATATTGTGAGTAGGAAGAAAAGCGTATTTTTTTCCCCATAACATCCATTTTACAGCCATTTGGTGCAAGGGCTGAGAGCTGTCAGAGCAGTAATGCATTGTATCAAATTAACATATTTTACTGAAATGATAATTACACCCTTTCTGTGTGCCTCTGAATACAGGGTTTTTTGGTTTTTGGGTTTTTTTTTGAAGTGTGAATGAGGCACTGACATCAAAGTCTCACTTGAAATCATTGTTATTAGTGCATCTGTCCAAATGATTCAAGGGAAATGGCTGGCAGAGGTTTTTAATTGTAGAGGAATTTAAAAGGTGAGCCACAGAGCTTCTTTTTTTTTTTCCAACATCTTTATTAGTGTATAATTGCTTTACAATGGTGTGTTTCTGCTTTATAACAAAGTGAATCAGTTATACATATACATATGTTCCCATATCTCTTCCCTCTTGCGTCTCCCTCCCTCCCACCCTCCCTATCCCACCCCTCCAGGCGGTCACAAAGCACCGAGCTGATCTCCCTGTGCTATGCAGCTGCTTCCCACTAGCTATCTATTTTACGTTTGGCAGTGTATATATGTCCATGCCACTCTCACTTTGTCACAGCTTACCCTTCCCCCTCCCCGTGTCCTCAAGTCCATTCTCTACGTCTGCATCTTTATTCCTGTCCTGCCCTTAAATTCTTCAGAACCTTTTTTTTGTTTTTTAGATTCCATATATATGTCTTAGCATACGGTATTTGTTTTTCTTTTTCTGACTTCACTCTGTATGACAGTCTCTATGTCCATCCACCTCACTGCAAATAACTCAATTTTGTTTCTTTTTATGGCTAATATTCCGTTGCATATATGTGCCACATCTTCCTTATCCATTCATCTGTCGATGGACACTTAGGTTGCTTCCACATCATGGCTATTGTAAATAGAGCTGCAATGAATATTGGAGCCACAGAGCTTCTTAAGAAAAGTTGAAACGCTTGGCGTCTTTAATACCTGTTCATTCCTTTACACTCGAGACCTGTTTCCAGTCCATCCACGCTGTTAAACTCAATTCCGCACATCTTTATTGAGCACCTACTATATTGAAGTGACTTTTTTTTGTTACTGATTCAGAGAAAGATGTTGTTCCTGCCTTCAGTCCCAGAAGGAAGGACAGACAGATGTCTTGAAAAGGAAGAATCAATGAAATGACATTCGGACACAGAAGACAGAGTGATTCTGTGTGTGTGTGTGTGTGTGTGTGTGTGTGTGTGTGTGTTGGGGGCAGGAGATGCAATCACAAAAAGCATCTTAAGAAGGTGGCTTTTGAGCTGGACCTTGAAGGCTGGTAAAGATGGAGTCTTGATGGCAATAAACACATTACAAGTTCAGAGAGAGATAATTAGCGACTGAGTTTGAAAAGGCAAAAACCCAGCTTTCAGTGCCTAGCACCATAGCGAGGGATCAGGGTCTCAAGGAGATGTCCTCTGCATTGTAGTTCCCTCAAAAGGGGCACATCAACTGCAGTGTGGCTGGAACACAGGGATCAGGGTGGCACAGTAGTTAGCCTAGGGTGGAAGGCATCGTAAGCCATTGAAGATCAGAGTCTTTATCTTAGAGAACCAGAGAAGCCGTTGAAGGTTTTAAGGGGTGGAAGGATGTGAGCAGATTTGTTTGTGAACCATGCCTCTGGTTGCTCAGTAGATAATGGATGGAAAGCAGGGCGGTGGCCGGAGGGACCAGTTAGAACGCTGTTACTACAGTCTGAGTAAGTGATCCAGGCCTGGACTGAGACGGCGGCAGAAGGGATGGAGACCAGTGGATGGCTTTGACAGGGATTTAGCAGGTAGACTGGGCTGCACTTAGTGGTCATTTGATTGATTGTAAGTGGCAAAGGAGAAAGTGGTATTAATCATGATTCTTGGGTTTCCGGCTTGAGAAATCAAGCAGGTGGTGGTGCTATTACAGGATGTGGAAAAAATAGGATAGAGGCCCAGGGGCCAGAGGTGATGAGCTCAGTCAGGGCATGACGAGTTGTGCACCCTTCAAGCCACTTTGTTTCTGTATCTGGATGGTGACTGTGTCATTTCAACAACTTGGTTTGGTTCTTCTTATGACCATGACTCGTAGGGATATGATCGTGTTCTGGACATGATTGTTTTTTTGGTTTTTTTTGTTTTTTTTTGCGGTACGCGGGCCTCTCACTGCTGTGGCCTCTCCAGTTGTGGAGCACAGGCTCCGGACACGCAGGCTCAGCAGCCATGGCTCACAGGCCCAGCCGCTCCGCGGCATGTGGGATCTTCCTGGACCGGGGCACGAACCCGTGTCCCCTGCATCGGCAGGCGGACTCTCAACCACCGCGCTACCAGGGAAGCCCTGGACATGGTTGTTTTGATTGCACTGGAAGCGATGTCCCCTGGGACTGGCTCCTGAAAGATGCCATTGAACAGATACAGGAATCCAAGAACAGTGACTCAGAAGTTTGGACAGGCTTCAGAATGAGAAAGATGTCAGGTCAGGATCGCTCTTCCCCTCTTGCTCCAGGTCTAAGGATTTTCTGCAGTTACGATGCCCCAGTAGAGGTTTAGTGAGTAGTCTGACAATGAAAATGTGGGTGATCCCGTAGCATAGTTGTAAGCCAGGACCTGGCGTTTCTCCACCAGCTCAATCCATATCTACCTGGAACCTGTGAATGGGACCTTATTTGGAAATAGGGTCTTTGCAGATATAATCAACTCAAGATGAACTCATATGGGATGAGTTCATACCCTTTGCACTTGTCTCAATGGCCAGGACATCACAGTCCTTCCCATGGCCACACAGGTCATGCCTGGCACAACTGTGGGAGACCACGTTCCCTTGGGAATTCAGTCTTTGCAAATTAGAGCCTCATCTGCATTCTTATTTCCTATTTATTTATTTTGGAGTAAATTTTTTTATTTTCTGAAATAATCTTCTCAGTAACATGCAACAGTAATTGGCCTATTCAGATTTTCTGCTGCTTTTTTTAAAAAATGTTTATTGCAATATAGTTGTTTTAAAGTGTTGTTAGATTGCTAATAAGAACATAACAAATACCAGTGAAACAACAACATTTGGTTGTTTTATGTCAGGTTTCTATAAAGCCCGACATAAAAGAATTAGTGTAGTATAAAGTTAAAATCATCCTTTCCTCTCTTCAGTCTCATCCTCCTCCCTCCATGCCTAAAGGCAATCAGGACCCGTGCATTTGGTTGATTTCCTTCCTGTTCATGGTTTTTCAGCCTTTACTGCACATATAGATGCCCATAAACATAATGTGGTATTGTTTGGTGTGTTTCTTATTTAACATAAATGGCATCATTCAGTATGTAACGTTTTACAATTTGCTTTTCTTCACTTGGTTTTGTTTTCAGGATCTATTTTTATACATTCATATAGATCTAGTTGGTTTAATTGCTATGTAATATTCCATTTTAGGAATATACCAGCATTTGCTTATCCATTCTCCTACTGAAGGCCATTTGCATTGCTTCCAAGTTTTTGCCGTTACAAACAATGCTGCAATGAATATCCTTTGATGTGCTTTATGTGTGCTTGTAATAAGTTTCTCTAGGGTTAATTGAGTATATTAAGTGTATGGGTAGGCGTGGAATCGTGAATTGGTGCTTTAGTGAGCATGTTCCTTTTTAATTACATTACTGCCCAATATCTCCTGGTGGGGAATGGGGGTGAAAGAGTCAGTATCAGAATTACCTTCAAACAACATGTCACTCACCCAGACATTTTTATACACTTCCCCACCAGCCACTTCTCCTTGCCAAGGAAGCATGGAATCCCAATGAGAACTACTGCTTTAGTGAGATGCATTTCTGGAAGGGGATGTGTCACGGGTTTGGGTATATTGAAAGAGGAAAGGAAATGAAAATGATGACTTTAAGATCACAAAGACATAGCCAGTTGGCTTTGATGTCTTCACCTTGGTTCCCAAATCCCTCAAGGTCTTGTCCTCAGCAGAAATATTGTCCAGATCCCAGGGGATTACAGAGGACACGTGTATTAACTGCTTTGTTGCTGAAAATCCCTTGGTCAGTCTCAGGATAGGAGGGCCCTGAAGCTGTTCTGATCCTCTAAGAGGCATGGGCACCCAGCCGTGAATAACCAAGTCATTCTTGAGTCGTAGCCTGTGCAGCAGGATCAAGTTTAGGTTCAATAGCAATGAGAGGACAGAAAAGGGAGTGTGAAATGAGGCCACCGCCGGGGGATGGAAGGGGCAAAATTGGTGTTGTAGTAGATAGCTGTACTGGGTTTCACAGCATCTCCCCCAATCCATATCTACCTGGAACCTGTGAATGGGACCTTATTTGGAAATAGGGTCTTTGCAGATAGAATCAACTCAAGATGAACTCCTATGGATTAAGGTGGATCCAAAAACCAACATGACTGGTGTCCAATAAGAAGAGAGCAATTTGGACATAGAGACACAGACAGACACACAGAGGAGAGCACCTTCCCTCCGCCTGAAGCTGGAAATCACTGTTCTAGGAAGCATCCTCTGCACCTTTCACTTGGGCCTTTTGTCATAGTGGCAAAAATAAAAGTATCTTCTGGGGCTTCCCTGGTGGCGCAGTGGTTGAGAATCTGCCTGCCAATGCAGGGGACATGGGTTCGAGCCCTGGTCTGGGAAGATCCCACATGCCACGGAGCAACTGGACCCGTGAACCACAACTACTGAGCCTACGTGTCTGGAGCCTGTGCTCCGCAACAAGAGAGGCCGCAACAGTGAGAGGCCCGCACACCACAATGAAGAGTGGACCCCACTCGCTGCAACTAGAGAAAGCCCTCGCACAGAAACGAAGACCCAACACAGCCAAAGATAATAAATAAATAAATAAAAATGTGACACCTTTTAAAAAAAAAAAGTATTTTCTTCTCGTATCACTGATTTTAGTTACGTGAAGTCATCTGTATTCATTTGCATTACTGTGGGTTCTTCCATCTGAATTATACTTTTAGAAATTTGGTATTTAATTAATAATAATGAATAATAATTAAACCAAATTTAATATAGATTTTGTTGAATTAATGTTTTTGTTTGGTTTGATATAAACCAAACAAAAAAAGAAAATGACAGTGACACACTGTGACACACAGGGAGAATGCCATATAATGATGGTAGAGGGATTGGACGTAAGCAGTTGCAAGCCAAAGAATGCACAGGACCCTGGCAGCCACCAGGAGCTGGGAAGAGGCAAGGAAGGATCCTCCCCTAGAGCCCATCAGAGAGAGCATGGTGCTACTGACACCTTGATTTGGGACTTCTAGCATCCAGGACTGTGTTCCAAGTCACCTAGCCTGTGATACAGCAGCCCTGGGAAACCAACAAAGCAGCTTCCAAGATGCTCAGTGACCAGCCTCCTGGTACTCACACTCTTGTGTAATGCCTTCTCCTTTTCTGCGGGCGGGACCTAGTAACCTGTTCCCAGCAAATATGGCAAACATGATGAAATGTCATTTCCAAAATTAGGTTATAAAAGACTGAATTCCATCTTGCTCGCTCTTTCTTGCCCTCTCACTTGCTCTGTCTGATAAATCCGATTGCCATGTCATAAGCTGCTTATGACGAGGCCCTCGTGACAAGGAACTGAGGAAGGTTCCAGCTAATGAAGAACTGAATCCTGCCAATGGCCGCATGGGCAAACTTGGAAGTAGCTTCCCCCCAATTTGAGCCTTGTGATGACGGCAGCCCCTGCACCTTGAAAGACCCAGAGGCAGAGGACCCAGGAAACCGTGCCTGGATCCTTCACCCCCAGAAACTACGGAATAATAAACTGTGAGTTTGTTGTCGTAAGCCACCGAGTCTTGGGGTAATTTGTTACGCAGCAATGATGGATAACTCACAGATGCAAAGAGTAGATCAAGGCAGGTGCTGGGGAACAAAAATCTAAGAGCCTGAGCTGGGGCCCCTTGTAGTTCAGTGAGTGCTGTGTGCTGGGGGGGAGGATGGTGGCAGAGTTCCTAGGGAGTCGGGCATCCATCCATCCTCTACATCACGTACACATTCCTGTGCCAGCACGGAAGGCGGCCACTCGGAACTAAGAGTTAAGGGGTCGTCGTCGGAAGACCATGTGCTTTGATGGAACTCCCCTGAAGGGAGACGAGGGATTATATCCTTACAAACTGTTTCAGACAGACTCAGGAACTTTCCCCAAAAGTCATCCTTTATTTACTGCTGGGACTTCCCTTCTGCATCCAGTGTTGCATTGAAGGAGGTATAGAGAAAAGGGGGAAGTGACTGGATTAAGAGTCAAGAGTCCTTGCTTCTGAAATTGGCTATCACTCACCACCCTAGGGACCTTGGGATTTTTAGAAAGGTTGGAGGTTAATTTCCTCATTCTGAAGTTGAAACAAAGAGGAGGTTCTTACCAAAGATCACAGGGTGACCAGAGCTGGGGAAAACAAAAGCGAGCATCCCTGTTCCCTTCTGTTCCCCCTGCCACCCTTAGACCCAGTAGGGAGGAGGGGGAGGTTCCTGATGCTGGGGCAGGTGGTTATAACTCTGGTCCTTGCATCGAGGTTGGTGGGGGGAGGATGTGGGTTGGAAACTTGTGGGTCTCTGAAGAGCCCTGGGAGAGAGAGAGAGGGACATTCAGGCAGGCATAGCAACCTACCACAGACCAACATGGGTGACTCATTTTGCCAGATGGTCCTGAAGAATGAATGGCAGGCTCCTGGGTGTGTCATGCTCTTTCTGAGAGCCCAGGCTGGGCTGCCAGTGCTGCAAGGGCACACATGCCCCACTGAGCCTTTAAATTGTGGGCTTCCCTGGTGGTGCTGTGGTTGAGAGTCCGCCTGCCGATGCGGGGGACGCGGGTTCGTGCCCCGGTCCGGGAAGATCCCACATGCCGCGGAGCGGCTGGGCCCGTGAGCCGTGGCCGCTGAGCCTGCGTGTCCCGAGCCTGTGCTCCGCAACGGGAGAGGCCACAACAGTGAGAGGCCCGCGTACCGCGAAGAGCAAAAAAAAAAAAAAATTGTGTTACCAAAAGTCAGTGATGCTCCCATAATTTAAACCAGCACTGTGCCTATTGAACTACTACTTTTTAACAAAACGGCATCATTTCATTTATAATCCAAGGCCCATAGCTTTCAACGAATTTGGAGGACAATTTGGTGACCCAGGAGATAGCCTTATGACATGATCGCTTTGCTAGAAGGACGCAATTGTACAAATAGAATTTCCTCAGGCATCCCTACCAGTGTGCTTGGATATGTCATCACCTTTCTCCTGACTTCCTTTCCATGTTTATAAAATTGGGAGTTTGTTTATATATTCTCTAAAGGCCTTTTCAGCACTCACATTTAATCATTCCTTATAAAGTAATCAGAAGGACTAGACAAGAAGTAGAAGCAAGTGAGCATTCGTGGGGCTCATCCTCCAAAACCCAGGCATCGCCTCCTCTGGGAAGCCTCCATGACCTTACCAGATTGCAGCCCTGAGTGAAGTGCTCCTCTGGTACACAGCCAGCCACACATCCACCAGTCGTAACTTACATGGTGACGGGTGATTTACGGATCTCTTTCCTCCACTGTCTGGTCAGCCCTTGAGCCAGAGACTGGCTTGTGTCTTATTCTTCCTTGTATGCACAGGACCTAATAGAGAGCCTGGCACATAATAGATGTCCAGTAACTATTCATTGAATTAATGAGTGGCTAGATGTATGAATGAACAAATGGCTTCTCTGCCCATGGTGGGAATCCTCTTTATTGAGGACACAGCCTGGGAAGCTGTGTCTCTCTTGACACGTGGCTTGCTGATGACAGTGGCGTGATATGGTGAGAGAAGGGTATTAAATGGTAAGAAAGTCCGATCTCACGATCCACGCAGACCCATGGGGTTGGGTGAAAGCTCATCTTCTTTCTGCTCTAACAATCTATGAAGCTTGGAGGCAGCGATAATTAGTTCATGGCACATGTGGAGACAGATGTTAGGGAAGTGGGACAAAGATAACAAGGTCAATACAAAAAGAAAGAAGGGGCTATGAATACTGCAGAGATGGACTGGGTAGCCCCATAAAGTTCTGAGCATTTATATAACTAGAAATCCCTAAACAGGAGATCAAACTCAAACATAAAGAAATAGATGATGAGAAGATTAAGAGGTTTGTCCAAGGGCACAAAATGAGTGAACTGAATTTATTCTATCTCTTTGCATATTAAGGACTTTACCCAATCAAAGGGGGAATCTCTGATTCGAAGCCATTGTTTACACCAGGAACTGACACATGAACACAACCAAGGGTAGGTAGGGCTGACAATTGGTGGTGGTGATGGTGGTGGTGGTAGATAGTCTCTGATACTGCCTCAGAGTAGGATATATGAGATTAGTAAATATGGGGGTGTGGAGGCAAAGGTACTCATCTGTTAAGTCCCAGGGTGTGATAGAAAGAGCTGATTTGGATTTGAATTGCGGCTCTGTCACTTACTAGCTGTGCACCCTTGCCTGGATGTATGAAGCCTCACCTCTCTCAACCTCAGTTTCTTTATCCATGCAGTGGAAAAAAGTTAACACCTATCATTCAGAATTGTTGTAAAGATGTAAAAAGATGTTCTTGTGGAAGCACTTAGCAAATGCATGGGGTCTAGGTTCTGCTTATAGGTCTGGAGCAATCAGGTGAGATGCCTCGGCCACAGAAATTGCTCCAAGCTAGGAAATTTTAAAGGAGGTTTAAAGGGGAGGGGATGGTTGGTGCAAAATGGCGGTGAGGGAGGGCGCTGCATGGCAGATGAGGCTTTCTCTGCTCCACATCCAATAGGGAAGAGAAGTAGTAGCCACCCACCTGCAGTTGGAAAGAAGTTTTGGGGGCCACCAATTCAGACGAGGAGATTTTGACTTCAGAGCTAGGAGAGAAGTGGAAGGGAGGAGATTAGTTTCTTATAAAATGTGGATGATAGAATTCAGGTGTTTTCCTCTGCTCTAACCCAAGACCCCACTAATAGGAGTGTTGAAAATGAAGACAAAGACTGGGAAGGGAAAAAAGAAAACGGAGAAGCATCAGGAGAACTTTGAATGCTAGAAAACAGATGGATAAGTAAAATTTAACTTGGCATAGCAGAGAAAGCTGAAATAAAATGCCCACAAGGTTCTCGGATGGGTAATCAAGAAGTCAACTGATTTTTCTTCTAGAACCCTGTAAATACTCTGGACTTAGTCATAGGTGTCATTAAAAGTGAAGGTAAGTTTGGGGCTGCAAAGTAAAAGATTGACTGAAACTCTGTAAAAGGAATTGAGACTCTGCCTAGAGTCCTGACTCTACCCTAGACAATCAGACAACTCTCCCTCACCTGGCAAGCAGGAGCCTGGAGGTTTTCTCTTTGGAGAAGTGGTGTACCAGAGGACGTTAGAACTCAAGAATACCATGCACAGCTTGGGTAGAGTGGGAGGTGCAGGTTGTTTGTACTGAAAGCTGGGAATTAGGGAATAGAAAACCTCTAGTCTTTATAATAGAGAATTGTAAGATAGACAAGCTGACCTGCAAGAGAGACGAGTCTTATAGATATTGAGGTTGAGGTTCTCCTAGCAAAAGGCCTTGACACCTGCAGAAGCATCCTAATGGGAACCCACCATCGGATAAGAACAGTCTATGCACACAAAGCTAACCATCTCTGCAATGCCTCACTTTCCAATGTGAAAGGATACCAGACACTTGAAACATTTGTGTAAAGCCTTTAAATGAAAAATATACAAACAGAATAAAGGAACTTGAAGAAAACAAAAACAATGCAGGAGCAGAAAGCAGGGTACTATGCAGGGAGGTACTTTAGTGTATATCTCCAAAGAGATAAGAAACAATGTTGATGCTTTTAAAAAATATCTTTTAAAATAACAAATAAGTTTTTTCTTGAAAATTAAAGGAGCCAAAATACACAGTTTGATAGAATGAACAAATGTATATATTTGAAAAAAACTCCAGTCAGTGGAATAAAAAGACAAAGTGATGGAAAGTAGTAGGGAACAGATAACACCTTATAAAATTAGTCCAGAAGGTTCAAAGTCTGCGAAAATTTCCAAAAAATGAAGAAATTGGATAAAACTATCCAAAAACTAGTAAGAGAAATTTTTCCGTCGTTGAAGCGTTTCCAGATTTAAAGGACTTACTTTATGCTCAGCATGATGAATAAATTCACTATAAATTTTCAGAGTAGTGGGGGTAAAATGAAAATTGTAAAAACTCCCAGAGCAGAAAATAAGATCACATGTACAATATTAGAAATGAGGTTTGCATTAAAATTACCAACAGTGATATCAGAAGCCAAATAAGATATTCCCTACTGCAGGGAAATGCCTTCAAAACTCTTAGGGAAGGGGCTCCCCTGGTGGCGCAGTGGTTGAGACTCCGCCTGCCAATGCAGGGGACACGGGTTCGTGCCCCGGTCCGGGAAGATCCCACGTGCCGCGGAGCGGCTGGGCCCGTGAGCCATGGCCGCTGAGCGTGCGCATCCGGAGCCTGTGCTCCACGACGGGAGAGGCCACAGCAGTGAGAGGCCCGCGTACCGGAAAAAAAAAAAAAAAAAAAAAAAAAAAAACTCTTAGGGAAAATGATTCTTCTAGATTGTTATACATAGGCAAGATAAAGGTATGCAATAGAATTTTCATGACACGCACCTTTTCTCCAGAAGCTAATAGAATATTGACTGCTCATTTTGAATAAGGCACAAGGAGGAAAGAGAAAGAGAATCCAGGAAGCCAGGTCTCCGACAGGAAACAAGGAAAAGAATTTCACAGATGACAGTAGAGATGCAGATCTAGAAGGCAACCAATTCTGAATGATCAGGAAGATGGGGAGATCTCAACAGGGTGCTTCCAAGGTGGGGGATGGAGGACAAAAATCACAGATTATCTCATGTGTTGGAATATATTGAGAAAGATTTTCTGTTTCTGGCAGAGTTTGGGGGTGCACGTATAGTGATATGTATATAAATGGAGTGGGCAAGTCAAAACTTGAAGCAATCATTAACTGAATCATTAACAACAAAATGTTGTTCAAGAAGGGAAATGTAAACTTAGTACACGCCACATAGAATATTTATGAATACAATTTATATCAATGTAAATAATAAATATATGGCTATAGATTTAGCCAAAAGTTATATAATAATTATTTTGGAAGTTGACAGCATGATGAAGACAAGCGTGTGTACATGTATGCATGTGTGTATACATACATATGTTTAGGAGGTATAAAATTTTTAAATCCCTTTTAAAAAAATACAAAGTCAACAGACAACACAGTAAGTCCCCTACGTAAGAACAAGTTCTGTTCCGAGAGCATGTTCGTAAGTCCAATTTGTTTGTAAGTCCAACAAAGTTAGCCTAGGTACCCAACTAACACAATTGGCTATTGAGGTACTGTGCTGTTATAGGTTTATAACACTTTTCACACAACTAATACATAAAAAACAAACACAAAAAATAAAGAAAACATTTTTAATCTTACAGTACAGTACCTTGAAAAGTACAGTAGTACCAGCTACATCACCGCTGCTTTTACGCTTGCTTCCGGACATCCTGGGCTTGAAATAAAGATACTGTACTACTGTACTCTATATAGTACTGTACAGTAAAGTACACAATAGCTCCACCTTGTAGAGGGTGCACGCACGTGACAATGTACGCCAGACCCGTGAACTGACTTACGTGATTGGACATTCGAATGCACGTACGCATCTTTGAAAGTTCGAAACTTGAACGTTCGTATGTAGGGAACTTACTGTATATAAAAAAATAGATATTCACCCTGGTTGGAAATATGGGGGAAATTTTCAGAAGAATTTGCTATGAAATTTTAAATATTTGCCTCTAGGTAGGAAAACTTGGGGTTTTGAAGGGGTGGAGGACTGGTCTTTTCTTTTTTTTCTTTTTTTTTTGCGGTACGCGGGCCTCTAACTGTTGTGGCCTCTCCCATTGCGGAGCACAGGCTCCGGACGCGCAGGCTCAGCGGCCATGGCTCACGGGCCCAGCCGCTCTGCGGCACGTGGGATCTTCCCGGACCGGGGCACGAACCCGTGTCCCCTGCATCGGCAGGCGGACTCTCAGCCACTGCGCCACCAGGGAAGCCCTACTCCAGTCTTTAAAACCAACATCTGTCTCTGTTCTACCTTCACATAGCCTCCTCTCAGTGTGTAAAATCTCCCTCTGCTTCCCTCGTGTAAGGATACATGTGGGACTTGCCTGGTGGGCCAGCGGTTAAGACTCCTCGCTTCCACTGCAGGGGACCCGGGTTCGATCCCTGGTCGGGGTAAGATCCCACATGCTGCATGGCGTGGCCAAAAAAAAAAAGAAGGGTACATGTGACTGTATTTAGGGCCTGCCTGGAACATTACCTAACCTTAACCCTAACCCTAAACCTAATTCAGGATAATCTCTTTAAAACAAGATCCTTAACTTACGTTTACTTAATCACCCTTTTCCCAAATAAGGTAATGTTCACAGGTTTTGGAGATTAGGATGTGGATATATTTGGTGGTGGGGGGCATTAGCCTAACACAAGCATTTTAAAACATTTTTTTTAGTATATTTATATATGATACATACATACACATTGTACATACGTAAGAGAATATGTCCTTTTTTTTTTTTTTAACTGTGGTTATCACTGGAACATTACAGCCGACTTTCAGTTCTACATCATGTATCTCTATAGCAGTTGTTGAATAATAAACATATATTACTCCTGTAAAATGTTAATACGTGAGAAAAAAAATAGGGAGAAGATTTCATGCTTTGGCTGATATACATTTGAAACCGACTAGTTCCAAGTCTTCCGTTTCAAATATAAACACCAGGCAAGTCTCCAATTAAATGACACCAACATTCATGTTGTCTCCTGGAAGACATTTGTGTGTTGCAAACATGCAACTACCAGAAGCCAAGAGCTCAGGGGGCTGGAGAGCGGTTTCGTGGGGTTTCGAAGAAACAAGGAGTGGTTTTAAACCCAATCTGGGGAGCCATTTTTTCTCAAACGTACAGCATATCTGCTTTTTACCTTATGGTTTTTCTCTCAGATTCCAGGATATGACTGTACTCTATAAACTAGCTGAAAGGGGCCTTAAAGGCCATCGGGTCCAACGCCAACATGCTGCAGCTTAGGGAACCCAGAGAGGACCAGAGGGGTGGAGTAATGATTCCCAAGGCAGCTGAGGCTCCTGACCCCTGACGTCTGGAGCATTCTATGCTGTTCTTTAGTCCACGAACCTCTGCCCCTCACTTCTCTATAATTTGGGAAGTCCTGGCAGCAGTAACGTCCAGGAAGCAGGGAAAATAGGGTGACTTGGACTCAGGGAAAATAGAAAATGAATTGGAGAGTTGGTGGTATTAAACCTGGTTCTGAATGAGGTATCAGGTGTTGTCAAAGGAAAACTCTGAGCCGGAGGGACAAACAGAGTCATGTGTTAAAGGTCAGTGCATAGGAGCATTGGCCCGGTCCTCCTCCCCATGGGTGGAGGGGACGAGAGGCGGGCATCCTGACCAACAGGTGCACGCCAAGTCTAGGAACAGAATGTGGGAGCTTACAGCAGTGGAGGGAGGGGCAGGCTCAAGGTCCCAGTTCCTCTCTCCTGAATGTATCTTCCCCTGCTTGAAGCCTTCCCAAGAGTCTCCATTTCAGTTAATTAAAAGCTGACATTTTGCCCCAATATAAATCTGGCTCCCACCTCTCCAGCTTCGACTCTTAGTACTTTATCTCCTTGCTTACTCCGCTCTAGACACCCTGGCATTCCTTCCATCCCTCAAGCACACCAAGGTCATTCTTATTGCAGGGACTCTGAACTTGGCTTTTCCTTCTGCCTGGAACATTCTTTTCCCAGGTCCTTTTCATTCCTGGCTCCTTTTTATTCTTTCATTTCTCCTCTTAAAGTAACCAACCCAGAGTGGCTGTCCCAGGCCACTCGATCACAGTTGATCCCTTCTTTCTCCTGGTCGCAGTCCACAAACCTGTTTATTTTCTTCGTGGCTCTTACCACCATCTGTTATTACTTGGTTAGTTTCTCTGTCCTACAAGACTGTAATCTCCATGAGAGCAGGAACCTTATTCTCCAAGTTCCTAGAACATTGCCTGGCATGTAGTAAGTGCTCAGTAAATATTTGTTCAATGACTCAATCACTGAGTCTCCTAGATTTATTTCCAGAGCAGGCAACGTGTGACACTTGTACAGCTAACCATAGCCACTGAGTTGCTGAATCGATGTGGTGGTTGGAATGTCTCTAACAAGCAGATCTCAGTCACCAAGAAATTTTGTGTATGTGTCCCAACTACCCAATTCCCAGCCCCATTGGATCTGTGGTATTTCTGGACTGTCCTATAGGTCACTTGCTCATAGGGATCTCTCCAATTCCTCCCTCAGAACAAGGACTCTCTCGCCTTTGGACAGAGTTACAGAGGATTGGTGTATGTTGGCTCTTAAATGGCTGAAGGGGCCCCTCTGGCTCTGCTCCCTTGATGGGTCACCCAGATTTCAAGTTCCAGTGGACTACCCTTGGTTGGGAATTTCTTAGAAATGCAGATTTTTAAAATCCTGTCTCCTTTCACAAGAAACCTCCTCCTGCCTTGGAACTTTGTTTCTCTGTGTGTTTTATGGTTAAATCAGTGCCCTACCATCCCCTCCCTGGAGGTGAAAGGAGGCTGGGTACCTAAATACCCCAGACACATGCTAGGTGCTTTACCAGCGCGAAATTACGTGGTCCACACAACAGTTGCAAAAGGTGGGCCTCACCATTTTACAGACAAGGAAACTGAGGTAGTTGCTCAAGTTATTAAAGCCAGTATATTTCAGAGTCAAGGCACAAACTCACACCTTCCTGATCCCTAAACCAGAACACTTTCCATGATGCCATGTCGGAGTGAAATGGGAGGAAGGAGCCGCTGCCTTCCAGAGTGAGCCCTGTCATTCGTCACACCAGCGGGGACACCCTGCCCAGCTGGCCCTGCTGAGCTCAACCCCACCAGCTCCACCGTCTGCAGATCTCCAGCTGTCACTTAGACAAATTGGCCCCTGGGCCAGGAGCATTGGCAGCGAATACACCCATCCTATGACCATCCTTAGACTCACACAGGTTGGCGTGGGCATGCAGGCTGGGCTATTCCTAGTGAGGGAACATGGATGCAAGATGGCTAATTGCCATCTTAATCCAAAGGCTTTCCAGCCAGTTAAGTGACTTGCAAATACCTCACTCTGACAGTCCTTCATGATCAAGTTGTCCAAGTGTATCATCCAGGCTAGTGTTGCCAAGAATATGTCAGCATCGAGTGATGGCTGACCCTGACCGGGAGGGAGTCTGTACTGTATCAGGGTGCTCAAACTCCACACTGAACTCATTTCTAACCAAGACAGACCCTGGGACCAGCTGTCTGCAGAGTTCAGCCTGTAGTTTGGGAGACAGAGCCAGACCTACTTCCTTTTTCTTGTAGAGGAGTGAAATGGGCTGAGCACTGTGACAAAAGGAAAGACTGTTTTTCATCTTTGCATCGTGTCGAAGACAATTATTTCCTTATTTATTTAGTTAGCTGTTTAGTTGTTAATTTACTGGCTGCCGTCAGGTGGACTGTAAACAGTATGATCCAAGGCTTGGCCAGTCACATGCTTTGTGCAGAATTTAAATATTGAGCAGAGAGACAAGAGACAGACTGGAGTTCCATTCCACTCCAGCCTGGGGAGTCCTTACACTCCACTTCTCAGGGTACCCCCGGCTCTCCATCTGATGAATCCCAAGTTCTTCACAGTCTCTGATAACGTTGTGATATTATCAAAAGAAAAGTGTTCTAAAGCCAGAACAGACTGGCCGTTTTGAGAACTGGACAGGCAAACGATAGTTCCACACTATGACATCAGTGAGTTTATTCCTCTCTCTCTGGCCTTTGCTTTTAAAAGTTATCATTATGGAGTAATTAATTTTAAAGCAATTGTTAGAATGCTCCCAGCATTCTACTCTTCACCTCACTTAGCCCTATAAACTCCAAAGTGGTGGGGCGAGGTTAACACACAAAGAAAAGGACATCAGAACTATTCACTAACACTGTTCCAAGCTAAACTCCCATGTGTTTTTTTTTTTTCCTTTTCCATTATGGTTAATTACAGAATACTGAATATAGTTCCCTGTGTTATACAGTAGGACCTGGTTGTTTATTTTATATATAGTATTGTATATATGTCAATCCCAAACTCCTAATGTATCCCTCTCCTACTCCCTTTCCCTTCTGGTAACCATAAGTTTGTTTTTTATGTCTGTGAGTCTGTTTCTGTTTTGTAAATAAGTTCACTTGTATGATATTTTAGATTCCACGTATAAGTGATATCATATGGTATTTGTCTGACTTACTTCACTTAGTATGATAATCTCTAGGTCCATCCATGTTGCTGCGAATGGCATTATTTCATTCTTTTTTTATGGCTGAATAATATTCCATTGTATATATGAACCACATCTTCTTTATCCATTCCTCTGTTGATGGACATTTAGGTGGCTTCCGTGTCTTGGCTATTGTACATAGTGCTGCTATGAACATTGGGGTGCACGTATCTTTTCAAATTGGAGTAAAACTCACATATGTTAACGCCTTCATGGTTACGAAGGAAGATGACTTGCAACCTCGAGTCTTTGCCAAAGCAAGATTTGATCAAGTGTAAAGGTGAACTGAAGTCATTTTCAGATGTACAAGGGCTCAAATCCTTCACGTGCATTGTTTCTTAGAAAGCACTCATGTGCTGGAGCGGGTAATCCAAGAACAAACAGGGCATGGAGTTCAGGGAAAGGGGAATTCAATAGGCAGAAGTTGGCATAAGCAGTTCCCAAGGAAATGGTGAACAGAAGTCCTAGGATGTGAACTGGGCAGCATTCTTGACCCGAGTAAGAATATAGAATATTCCAGAAATGAGGTCTCCAGTTAGTTTAAATTCTGCTACTACTAATCAATAGACAATAGGTTTATCATCGGAAAAATGAATTTAAGAAAGTTAAGGAAAAAAAAAGTCGAAGAAATATTGGGATAAAATCAGGTCCCTATATCAAAAATTAAGCATTTTTAAAGTATTTATTTGTTTATTTATGTGAAGTATAATTGATCTACAATATTATATGTTATAGGTGTACAGTATAGTGATTCAAAATTTTTAAAGGTTATACTCCATTTATAATTATAAAATATTGGCTATATTTCCTGTGTTGTACAATATACTCTTGAAGCTTATTTTATACAAAACACTTTGTTATATTCACTAGTTTCTTTTTTAGATTCCACATATAAGTGATATCATACAGTATTTGTCTTTGTCTGACTTTTTTCACTTAGCATAATGCCTTCTAAGTCCATCCATGTTGCTGCAAATGTCAAAGTTTCATTCTTTTTTATGACTGAGTACTGTTCCGTTGTGTGTGTGTGTGTGGGGGGGCGACATCTTCTTTATCCATCCGTCTGTTGATGGGCACTTAGGTTGCTTCCATATCTTGGCAATTGTAAATAGTGCTGCTATGAACTAAATTGTTTTCTGAAGGCAGTTATTAACCCAGGAAAAGCAAGATTGTATGAGAAAGGAAATAAATCACAATAAAATTTTCTGGTTAGCAACGAACAGTATTTATTTAGCTCTAATAATGTAAATACTATGTTGATTTAGTACAGAATTGAAATAAAATGATATTGGGGAACAGGAGAAGGGTAGAGGGAGTGAGTTATGGGTATGAGTAAAATACTTCTTGCCCACAATGGGAAGTTCATATCTAATTAGGAGAATCCAGAAAGATCTATATAAGCATATGCTTTAAAAATATGGAGGTAAATCCAGAAAAAGCAGCTAGAAGTGTTGAAATAGGTTGCTAATGGGGTAGTGTAGCTGAGCAGTGAGAGGAGACTATGCAGGCAGCTGACGTATTTATTATAAGCCTTTTAGTTGTTGTTTTTTAATGTATGCATGTATTACTGCGAAAAAATTGCTTTTTTAGAAAGTCATGAAATAATGTAAAGAATATACCTATTTTTATGAAGCTTTAGTTCTTGATGAGGTGAGTTCTCAGAAGTCTGGCAAGCCGAGCTATACAGAAGGACCCATTTCCTGAGGCTTCCCAAGAATAGCGTTTTCACTGGACAATTAAGCAGATGAAAAGTTTTGCTTGTTTCTGCCTCAGATGTATTTTACATAAACACACACACACACACACACACACACAAAATATAACAGATAAAGTTAAAGAGAAATGCCCCCCAATTTCAGTCTATAAACTTCATCCCCCAAAGCAATTAGGATTATAAATTTAAAGTCCTTCTTTCTGGTTGATGCATTTTTAAATATATATTTTTTACTACACACACACACATCCTTCAAAACACGTTCATTTACTTCTCATGTTTTGAAATGTTCACATAAATGCTACCATAATGCATGCTTCATTCTGCCACTTGCTTTATTCATTCGATATGTTGAGCCCCATCCGTGTCGATGTGTGGAGCTAGTTAATTCATTTTATTCCATCATATGACTACACCAGAATTTCTTTTCCTTCCATCTTTTTCAGGCTTACACACAATATGGCAGTGCATCTCCTTATACAAGCTTCCTGCTAAACATGAACACAAGTTTCTCCAGGGCATGTACCTCGAACGGAATGGCTGGGTCGCAGGGTCCCCAGCACATCTTCCGCTTTACTAGCTCACTGGGTCAGCATTGTTTTTAAACGCAGTTACACAGCTGCAGACTCAGGCTTCTGGGTGACTGGCTTGTGGAGACTGGGCCCCACCTGGGGGTGGAGGCCACATCCAAACTACCATCTATGTCACTGTCACAACAGTGCTAGAGTCCCTGTCCTCAGAGATGCCACTTTAGGACCAGAGCAGAGGCGTGTTTACTCACATCCTTTCTCACAAGCTGTTATCTGGCATTTAAAGCGCTGCTGAGGTTCTTTTCCCTTTTACACATATGAGGGGAAAGTGCTACTTAGCATTCTACTGAGAAGACGGAGTGAGGCTGAACGTGTAATAGAGACAAGGACTGGGTAGGACACGGGTGGACACAGTCTTCTATTTATCCATTAGATCAATATTTATTAAGAATGTGTCAGACATGGAACTAGACTCTGGAGTGGAAAATACCGTAAGAAAGGGACGGTTCCCTTCTGGCTGGGCACGGGACATATGATTTGGGAAGCCTCCTCCATCTACATTCCAAAGAAATGGCCCCTGGACTTGGGCAACCAGGTCCATTCTAAACCGTTGTATTAATGGGGAACATGCCTCGCCTCTCAGCCTTGAAAGCTGTCTCAGCTGGTTGGACCAGAGATGGTCACCTGACTCAAGGAGCACTAATCCTAACACCACTTAATACGTATGGTTCACACTCTGCATCTAGAAGATGGGTGGCACCAGTCATATTTGCTTAGGGTGCTCTAGACTGCAAGTAGTAGAATCCATCCTCAAACAGGCTTAAATGGTAAAGAAGGTTTTCTTGTGCCAGGCAGCCCTGTGGTAGAGCAGGTTGTGTGTGTGATTCAGGTTCAGTGTCATGCCCCTGTAATTCACGATGTCCACATTGTCCTGACCAGCTCTCCTTGCGATCAGATGAGGGACACCAGTAGGAACGGAAAGTAGAGTGCTGCCTGGTCTACAGCTTGTGGGAACCATGGGATAAATAGTGGTCCCATTAGTCTGATTGGACCAGCTGAAGTCATGTGCCCACTCCGGACCAATAGCATTCACCAGGGGAGTGTCGTGCCTGGGTTGGTGACACCTGGGTTCTGAACCCATTAGTAGAAAAGGGATGTGGTAACTATTCCTAGTTTATACCAGTGACAGTCCGCTCTTGGATGTGGAGATCAGTCAGCTCCCCACAAGTTACATGAGCTCCATTACGGAGGAGGAAGAGAGGAAAGGATACTGAGTAGGAAACCAACAATGCCCACTTCTGTAATAACCATATTTCACAGTCGTTGCCAATTTATAAGAATCAAGTACCAGGCTTGGTTCACTCCATAGCTGTTAGTTCCCTTCTCCCCACTTTTAAACCCAGCTGCCACAGTCAGTAATCAAGGGAAAAGACAAACAAGCAAATGGAAATAGAGATTTTACATTCATTTGTGTTTCTGTTTAAGCAGAGGGTCTCAGCCAGCATCCTTCTTAGGCACCAAGGAGAAACGGCCTTTTTTGCGCTCTGAGATCGCTCTCTCCAGTACAAATTTTCTTGCACGGGAAGTCAGGCCCGTCTTGATGATGAGTGAGGGCAGGCAGATGTTGCAGCCTCACTGCCTTTATATCTTCTCCACACAGATGGGGACAGCTGTGCACATCAAGTACCAACCACCACAGCATCCCAAACTTCGTTAAGTCACTTACTGCCCTTCCAACTGCCATAGCTACTCATGTACTTCCCGCAGAGACACCTGGGAAAGTACAGGTCATTCAAAGGGACTTCTAGCTAAGAACTGGGGATGATGCCCTCCTAGCAATTTGGGGCGAGGTGGGGGGCTGATTCACGTAGCAGAATGATGTACACACGTGGAATACTGTCACATAAATGTCTTCAGATCTGGACATCGCCTCTGGTGGTGGAGTAGGAGGATGAAAGAATCGAGCTATCCATTCAAAGTTATCCTATCTAAAAACATGTTATCGTATAAATAACTATGAACAATTCGACAGTGGCCGTTGTTCCCTGCTGACGCATGCAGCCTGGATGAGACAGGTGGTGGCTTCAATGCCATTTCTAGGACTTGGCTCTGAGGCCAACCTATAATCTCTCACTAAATTAAGTACCTCGCAGGTGAGTGGGTGTCATAATACTATTAAGATGACCTTCATTCCGCTGGAAGCGATTTTTTTTTTTTTTTTTGGTACACGGGCCTCTCACTGTTGTGGCCTCTCCCGTTGCGGAGCACAGGCTCCGACGCGCAGCCTTAGTGGCCATGGCTCACGGGCCTAGCCGCTCCACGGCATGTGGGATCTTCCCAGACCGGGGCACGAACCCGTGTCCCCTGCATCGGCAGGCGGACTCTCAGCCACTGCGCCACCAGGGAAGCCCGGAAGTGATTTTTTAAGTAAATTATTTACAAACCTCAGTATTTTTCCTGTGAGTAGTAAAAATTGTCTTGCAGTACACCTCACAATCGATTTAATTAATTTAAATCTTTAATTTAAACACATACAGATGCACAAAGCCAACAAGAAGTCCCAGAGCCAGAACACAGCTCAGCTGGACAAGATGAAACCATTTGAACTAATAGGCCAGCAGGCTGCCTCGCCTTTGATAAAGGTGGTTTGCAGGATTTTCCAATTAACACTCACACCTCCACCAACAGACACGCAGTTCTCTCTCTCTGCACCTGTCAGGAGCGGCGTAGGCTATAAATTGAACCCAAATCATAAGGAAGTGTGGTGGACGGGGGCGCTGAGGAAAATGCTATAATTAATCTCCTCCGGACCTTCTCAGGTTGCTGTAATGGTTTTGGACCTCAAATACTAGGGACTGTCTTTCATGAAGCAGAAAAATTACAGGTAATTGCTTTTGGGAAGAGCCAAATAGCGGCTGACTTCTTCTCTGACCAGATTTATTTTAATTCTCAATAAACAGAATAATCGTGTCCTTTGCTCTGCTTTCTAAGTTATGAGGGAGGCTCGGGCTGTGACCGTCCCTGGGTACAGGACCTGCAACCAGATGCAATGCGGCAAACTACATCCAATGGATAATTATCCTCTGTTCTTGTTCGGCTGCATAGGAAACGGCCCATAAACTATCTGGATTCTGCTTTTGGTACCTGCCACCCAAGGCCGTGTAGGAGGGGAAAAGCGCAGCGCAGAGAGAGCCGAGGGGGCTCGGGTCACAAGAGGAAGGACAGGTTTCTCTAAGTGCCCCTGTCCTCCACAGTACCGAGGGCTGCCATCTATTGTGGCCGGGAGAGGGAGGGACCCAACCTTCCCAAGTACAGGAGTCAGTTCTTGCAAGAATCTGTCCCAGTGCATGACGATCATGCCGGTAGCACCTCATGGTGGCTTTGCCATGTCTGTTCCTTCTCTCGTAATTCTCCCTACAGCTAAACCCTGCCTCTCTCTTAGAGGGTGACCCAGCTCCCATCTGCACCTCTCCCTCCAGGCACCAACTCCCTAGGCCTCTGCTACAGCTGCCTAGCACCGACCCACCCCTCTGCTTATGGACTGGGCAAAGTGAAGAAAGAACTCCGATTAGGCACCTACTAGATGCCTGGTACAGCACCAAGTGTTTTCAGTTCTATCCCGCTCACTCTTCACAATAACCCTATGAAGAAGGTACTCCTCTTGTCCTTGCTGTATATGAGGCCCAGAGAGGTTAAGCAACTCACCTGAGGACACACAGTAAGTGTGAGAACCAAGATTTAAACCTGGATCTATGTGACCCCTAATCCTGCACATCTTCCCCTCAGTAGTTCATGCAAGTCTCAGATAAACTGCATTTAGGTTTCTTCTCCCAACTCCTGCCCTTCGCTGGCCCAACTCTCCAGACATGACTCCAGTCCTTCCCCCCAGTCTGATTATGGCCTGAGGCTCTGGCTGCCCAGACCTAATCCACGGTTGGGAACTGACCTTAGGTCTGCTTTCAAGATCACCTCAGTTCTTCTTCCTGTCCAGGCATTGCGGACCCTGACTCTCCTGCCTGACTTCACCTTTGCTCACTCCTCCAGCCCCAGGCAGTACCATTGTAGGATCCTCTGTTGGCAGCCATGATCTCATAAACCCAGTCTCGCCCAGTCCAACCCAGCCCAGCCCAGGATTTAGGTCTCCTCCTTCTGAGGTGGGGACCAGATTAACAAGGTAGTCATGTGAGAAGATAGCCTTGACCCAGCCTCGTCCAGGAGACTAACTACCAAGCATCATAAGGAAGTCCCATGGCTCCCAGCATGCCAACCTCCCCGATGGAGACTGGCACTCATTCAGTTGAGGACAGGCACACCCACACAGCCTCCTGATTGCCTGGTCCTTCTTTGACTTAGCCACGGGAGGGAGATGGGCACCCATCGTATCAGACACTGTGACCCTTTGACAGCTGTTGAGAATCTTGTTTGAGTGCTGTCTCTACGCCTCAGTCTACTCCTCTGACCAGTGGGGCTATGCCACCCATGACCTCTGCTGTCTGGAAGCTTGAGAGGGTCAGCTAAGGGACAAAGGACTAGAAAGGGCGTACTAAAAATCCAAGGGGCTGATAACCTCACTTCAGATGGGTAAAATGATCAAGCCCTCCGGCCTTCCTCCTCCTAGAATTCAAGCCCTATCAGGCTGGTTAGGCTCCCTCCTTGTTTTCTAAGATACAGTTGGCACTTTGGGGACATGGACTTTGCATTTCACAGCCAGTCAGCCCCTGATCAGAAACATAATCCTCCGACATTCCTTATCAAGGGTGAGCTGTCAGAGTAATTTAGAGCTCAGGGCAAGAGAAATGCATTGGAGGCGGGTCACCAGAGCACATGATGAGGAAGGCTGGCGATTCTGGTGAGGCTACAGGTAGGCAGCTGGTGATGGATGGAGGAGCGGGTGGTGGGCTGGGGGAAGCCATTCATCTTCATGCACAGGCTGCACGCATGGTATGGGAGGGGGTTGTGGTGGATCGGAAGCTCTCTTGGGGCGAAGCCAGGAGTGAAGGATTGGTTTCCATCTATCTAGACAGTGGCAAATGCCATCTTGTGCCTTAGGGAGAGGGAGAAAGCTTGACCTCCACGTGCGTGTGTGTCACGTCTCACCAGTCAAAGACTGTGACCCCCCTGGAGGAAGCAGAGGTGAGAACAAGTCTATGGTCAAGCAGCTGGTAGATTTTCTTGCCTTCAGAGCTTACCTGGATGCTGGGGCAAAGGCTTGAGGAGACAGACAACCTGCGGGGCTGCTGTTCCTTGCTTCGGCGTGACAGCTCCCCTTGTACTGTTTCACGCCCTCAGCTTCCACGGAATATCTGGCTGCACAACCGGATCCCGCTGTTTCCTATTTTTCCAACTTGGTGCAGGGTACGATGGTATTCCCATGAGACGTTGGTGTCCCTGACTTGGACCAATTTGTTCTTCTTCTGAAATCTGATCGTGGACAGCTTTTCAACAATTAAACATAAAAGACATAAATATCATTTCCTCAGTTTTAAGCGTTTTTTTTTTCCCCCTGAAGCCATTGGGGCCTGCTGCTGCTTGTCAAAACTAGAATCTCAAAAAGATAATGACCAACTGAGCAGGCCCTTATACATTGATTATATTCATTTTGGCTTTACCATATCAGTGTTTCACAGGGTTCCGCACAGAGGAACCAGCATTTCTAGCTGCTCTGCTACCTGAATGCTGAGAAGAGTTGTTTCTTGCTGCCTTTGAGAAGCTAGCTCTAAAGTATGCCACTGTGGAGGGGAGCCCCAGAGGGGCAGGGCTAAAGAGGGGAGCTGGACTCCAGACAGCCATGGCAGCCTTCAACCTGGCAGCTTTGCCGACGTTCTTGCATTTTCTGCATATTCTTGCTTTTGAAGATGCCAAGCTATATAATTTATAAATCAGCTTAATCAAGGCTGGAGCCTTTTATAGTAGACCCTTAAAAGGCTATTTGCAGAAAGGGGATGGAAAGTTATTAGCAAAAACATCCTAAAAACAATTAGCTAGAGTTGTGGAACGCACCAAAAGCAATGTCTAGATGCGAATGACTGAATATTCAAATCTTTTTCCACCCAGATGACTGTCATGGGTCGAATTGTGTCTCCCTACCCGCCTGGACTCACATTTTGAAGTCCTGACCCCCAGGACCTCAGAATGTAACCTTATTTGGAAATAGAGTCCTTGCGGATGTAATTAGTTAAGATGAGGTCTTGAGGGAGCAGGGTGGGCCCTGATCCGATATGACTGTGGTCCTTATAAAAAGGGGAAATTTGGACACACAGACACGCATGTGGAGAGAATGCCATGTGAAGATTGGAGTTAAGGTACCATAGGCAAAGGGACTGCCAGAAGCTAGAAGAGAGGCCTGGAACAGATCCTTTCCTAGCACCTTCTGAAGGAGTATTGCCCTACCAGCACCTTGACCTTGGACTTCCAGCCTCTAGAACTGTGAGAAAGTACATTTCTTTTGTTTGAGCCACTCAGTTTGTGGTTCTTTGCTACTACGACAGCCCTAGCAGACTCATACGCCAACTATCACGTCTCTTGCAGTGGACGCGGGCTCCGGGGTGATGCTGAAGTGCCTTGGCTCGCCTGTATGGCTTCCTCCATTCCTCCACCGGTTGTTAAAACAAAGACTTCATCGCCTTAGGACTGGAGAGCACTAGTCTCTGAAGTTACATCAGCTGGGAATAACCTTGGCCGGCTAGAGGGACTGGAAGTTGGCTGTGGTCAGAAGACTTAGGGGTATTTCTGATTTTATTTTGTTTCAATATCCTAAGCCAGGAGTACTTAACTCCTAATTCCACTTCTTGATTAAGCATTAAAGGTTCGCACTGGCTCAGCAGAACATGAAGTTATCTGTTAACTTGCAATCGTGCGAAATTATAAATCTACTTTGACTCTGGCCTGAAGTCAAGAGAAAATGCAAGGGATTCAATTTTTCAAACTATCAGGACTGAACATGAAAATGATTCTGTTTTTTTAAATGGATTGAGTTATGTGATTTCTAGCAGCCACACGCAGATCTCCTACACGGTGGGGAGGTGGGGAGAACAGGAAATGGGAAAAAGAAGCTCATCCCTTGAACTTTTGCTCGACTGCAAAAATTCAATTGGTAAAGATGTCACCGAAGTCATCACGTGTTGAGCTGGCTTCCGACTTCCAGAATCATAGAGTTCTACAGAGTTCACCTCGTCTAAGCGCCACCTTTTTCTTTTTTTTTTTACCATCTTTATTGGAGTATAATTGCTTTACAATGATGTGTTAGTTTCTGCTGTATAACAAGGTGAATCAGCTATACGTATACATCTATCCCCATATCCCCTCCCTCTTGCGTCTCCCTCCCACCCTCCCTATCCCACCCCTCTGGGTGGTCACAAAGCACCGAGCTGATCCCCCTGTTAAGCTCCGCCTTTGATGGATGAGAAAGTGAGGGTCAGAAGGTTAATGCAGGTCAGTCATTTGCTGAGGCTCTACCACATTGCAGCCACCAAGATGGCACTAGGGTTGTCAGCATGAGCTGTGTTCCCTGCCCTCAAGGATCGTATGGCCTAATGGGGACAGAGGATAGCGATGGGCACATGCACTGGACCCCAGAGCAGCACAGAGGAGAAGTGTTGGGGCCTTTAGAATGACCAAGGAGGGTTAACTGGAGGAGAGACACTCAGCTGAGCCTGGAAGGATGACAAGGGCTGACCCGGTGAAGGAAGAGACGGACAGTTGTTCCAGGAAGTGGGGACCATGTGAGTGATCGCCCAAAGCTGAGACAGTTCAGTCCTCCAGCCATTCAGGGCCTCACCTGCTGTTCTAAGGAGTCTGGGCATCATTGGAAACTGATGGGAAATCCTTGCAATGCTTTGGGGAGAGCCTGGCTGGCCCGTGTTTGTGTTGAGATGGCTCTGTCTGGTGGAAAGGGGAAGGCTGGATTGGAGGAAGCTGGTCTGGGGGAGACCGTGCCAATAGTTCAGGTGAGCGATCATGACTGTCTGCACCAGGGCAGTGATGGAAGCAAGAGGATGGGGCCAAGAAACCAAGAAGTGACTGGACCTGGAAATCAATAGCATATGTCATGAGGGAGACAGAGGTGACAAGAGGGGCTGCAAGGTCCCTAGTTTGGGGTCAGATTGGGTGGTTGCAAGTGATAGAAGCCCAGCTGAAACTACCTCCATCCCTGGGCATCCTGAGACTGTTGGCTTCCAGGACGTTGAGCGTCCATGTGGGCCTCACCCTTGCCCTCTGTTGGCCGTGGGAGGGTACCCGGCTGTGGGCAGCTCCAGGCTCACGTCATCCTGGCACGGAGACCCGAAAGAGAAGAGGGACCTCCCTCAGCGAGTGTCTGCACACACACGCACAGGAGGCCCTTGGTTTACTGGTCCCCATGACCTTCCCACCCCTGGACCAGCCGCTGTGGCTGGAGGTTGGTGTTCTACGACTGGCAGCAAGAAGCACATGGAGAGAGGGGAGAGCGGTCCCCCGAAGGAGAGAAGTTGATGCTGTTCCAACAAAGGCAGGGAAGGCCGCTTAGCAGGAAGAACAGCTGACCTTCACCTTCGTGGTACCACCAGCTGACAGACAGAAGAGCAAGGTCCTGAGCTTGAGACAGCCCAGGCTGAGTCCACGGGCGGCGGGATGCCTAGTAAATGGCCGAACACACAGAAGCCTACCATTATGGGGGCAGATGCCGACTCGAACTGGAGCCGACAGCAGGCAACCGGAGCCCAACTGCCTAGATTCAACTTGACTCTTGGACTTACTAGCTGTGTGACCTTAGGTAGGTTTCTTAACCTCTCTGTCCTCAGTTTCCTCATCTGTAAAAATAGGGTTCATATTGTCCTCACCTTAAAGGGTCGTCGTGGTGATTAAACAATTAAACTCGCGATAGGTGATGAGAATGAAGCCAGACATAAGTACATGCTGTAGAAGCATGAGCCGGTGTGACAAGGGGGTCAGTCCTAGTGCCTTTGTCCCTGGAAGCCAGGGAAGTAGCTCATATAAGCAGAGGGGAGGGTCCCAAGTGTCCGACGCGGCGGACTTCAGAGCCCCAGCCGAAGCTAAGACCATTGGGAAAGCCCTTTTTAAAAAATACAAAATTAGACAGAAAAGCTACTATAGATTTAGTAGGGGAAAATGCATCCAAACAGAGCAACATTTAAATAAAACCAACAAGCAGCTGTAGTTCATTAAAAAAATAAACTGAAAACAAATTTTTAAAAACTCATAAAATAGACCAACAAGGACGGCAGCCGGGAGGGACCTGGTGAACGCACGTTGGGGGATGGGCGGGTGATGAGGCCCGAGTGTTCCCAGGGCCTGTGGGGAAATGATGACTTTCCCACCTGGCTCCCGGCAGGAGATTCAGTCACAGCACCACACAAGCTCTGCCGTGGCGATACTGCCCTCATGCTTCATGGAGGGGAAGGAAAATCCTCTAGATGCGTCCTTGAGGACAGGCGGGCACGGGGCCCGGGAGCCAGCGTGAGGGGTACAAGGTGTCCCGGTACCTGCAGCCTGCCCCGTCCCAGCCCTCTGCCCCTCCCTGGGGAGGCAGCCCCACTCTGCCCCAAATGCATTTCTGAAAACCTGGGAGACCCCAACAGGAGTCTCACCAGCTTGGAGATGCGCTTCCTTCCCAAAGCCAGGGCATCAGGACCCCCTCACAGTAGATCCTTCAGGTACCGTGTCCCTTTAGCTCGGCCAGTGAGAACTTTAGGCATGGCTCAGGGAGCCGCCAGCCATCCCCGCGCGGCCCGACGATGGTCCACATCGTCGTCACCTGGTTTCCCATGGGCCGCTTCCAACCGCTCCAGAGAGAGCCCGGGAGAAGGCCCAGGGCGGTTTGCAACCTGTACGCCATCAGGTGAAGTCCGGGGGGGCCCCACTAGCTGCCTCCACCCTCACCCCTACTTCTGACCATCAGGGGAGGTATCCCCCCAAATGGCAACCCACCCCAAACCTAGTTCTCCCCAATATTACATGCCATCTTCTGTTTCTTTAACTGTAAAATGGGAGCAGAAGTAGTACAGACCTCACCAGGTTGTTGCAAACACTCCAGGCTCCTTTCTAGAGCCCACAGTCCCCTTCCTGCATCTCCCCTGTTCCCGCCTCGTCCTCCTCTTCGTGTGTCACGCTGCTCTTCAGTGGTGGCCTTCTTCCTGCTCTCCACCTAGACCAAGTCTTGCCCCCCCTCAGGGTTTTTGCATTTGCTGTTCCCTCTGCGTCACGCAGCTTGTTCCTTCTCAGCCCTCACAGCTCCTCGTAAAGGGTCTTCTCAGGATGCCTACGGGGTCTCTCCATCTTATGTAGGTCCCTGCCCCCGCCCACCATTCTTCTCCACCTGGAATCTTTCTGTCTCCTTTCTATTTGTTTTTTTTTTTAACATCTTTATTGGAATATGATTGCTTTACAACGGTGTGTTAGTTTCTGCTTTATAACAAGGTGAATCAGTTATACATATACATGTGTCCCCATATCTCTTCCCTCTTGCGTCTCCCTCCCTCCCACCCTCCCTATCGCACCCCTCCAGGCGGTCACAAAGCACCGAGCTGATCTCCCTGTGCTATGCGGCTGCTTCCCACTAGCTATCTACCTTACGTTTGGTAGTGTATATATGTCCATGCCACTCTCTCGCTTTGTCACAGCTCACCCTTCCCCCTCCCCATGTCCTCAGGTCCATTCTCTAGTAGGTCTGTGTCTTTATTCCCATCTTGCCCCTAGGTTCTCTTCATGACCATTTTTGTTTGTTTGTTTTTGTCGCTGTTGTCTGTCTGGCTAGAAGACTACCTCTATGATGGTGGGGCTGTGACCAACCACTGCTGCACCGCAGGACCACAGAGCCTGGGGCAAAGTAGGCCTTTAAGACATCTGTGCTGGATGAATGCATGGATTCATTAACTATTAAAAGAATGCGATAATGAAGTGAACGTCCTTGGGATGCCGAAGTCATTAATAAATTGTAGTTCTTTGCCTTCCTTCACTTTGGAAAGTGGGTTTGCCTGTTTGGTTTGATCACCTGCTGGGAACAAAAAGGGCCAAGGACAGTTAAGAGAAATCCTGGGGCAGAGACTGGGGGTTAGTGCTAGTGAGAGACCCGAACTCTCTACATGAAGGATATTTCCTGGTCCTTCTATGTGTAGGAGATAATCCGAGCGCATATGAAATTGAAATACATGGCATTTGTTTTTGTTCTACCTTGTTTGAGATATTTCTGGAAAGGCTGATTGCAGAGATACTATTCAACAGAGGCAATAGGTGTCTGACCCTTGAACATACATTCTTGCTGAAACATGAACACATTAAACCCAGAGCCTGGATGTAGACAAAAAGCATGGAGCTGAGGGGCTGGCCGGCTCTGCCTCGGTCTAGCTGAGAGTCTGAGCAAGTTACTTCATCTCTTTTTTTTTTTTTTTTTTTTTTGCCATACGTGGGCCTCTCACTGTCGCGGCCTCTCCCGTTGCGGAGCACAGGCTCCGGACGCGCAGGCTCAGCGGCCATGGCTCACGGGCCCAGCCGCTCCGCGGCATGTGGGATCCTCCCGGACCGGGACATGTACCCGTGTCCCCTACATCGGCAGGCGGACTCTCAACCACTGCGCCACCAGGGAAGCCCAAGTTACCTAATCTCTTACGGCCTCAGTTTTCCATCTGTGAAATGGAAAGATTTGCCCCAGCTGTCTCCCAAGGTGTGAGTCATAAGAGGGGTTTTATGAAGCTAAGCGTAGCCCCTGGGGTGGCCACTGGCCCCACGCCCCCTTGGCTCTGGGCACTCTTACCTGTCACCAGCTCTGTGGAAACAGCTGGATGCAGCTGCCCCTTTGTGCTAGGACAGAGCTATCTGGGCAAGGCCGAGTCTCTCATCCAGCCTCCAGGAGACATAACCTCTGGGATAGGGCAGTCCTGATTGAAAATTGGCCTCTTTTTGCAAAGGAGAGGCAGATGGGCTTGGGAGAGTGTGGGTTGTGGTTTGCGATAGACTGGGTGGGTGTCAGGAGCTGCAGTAAAGTCCCACTGACCCTTGGTCCAATTTTGGGCCAATCCCTCCCTTCTCCTTCTGGGCTGTGACAGCCCCCCCTCTACTGTGTGTGTGGGGGTGTGTGTGTGTGTAGGAATTAAACTAGGCACCATGGTTCATGAGTTGGAGATCTGAATCAAAACCCTTCCCCATCCCAGAGAAAAGATATAAACGCAAACAAGCAAAACTGAGATGCCCTGAAACTCATCCATGGACCCCAGTCAAGAACCCTAGATAGGAGGGTATTCAGGGGACCTCTACACTCTGTTTGAGCTCATGATTTCTTAGGACAAACTCAGGTGGCGCTAAGGAAGGGTCTCTACCGAGCCAAGGGCAGGGATGCCCCTTGGGAATTCCAGATGCCAGAGCAGCCTGGCACCCCACACATTCCCACAGCTCACTGCAGCCCACCCTGAGCCTGTGCCCAAACCTGGCCTGTGGAGAGACGTGCTGGACAAGATGAAGGTCCCAGATGGAAGGCGGATGGCTGATCTGGTGAACAGGGCACTGAAACCCAAGTGGGGCTCAGACCCTCTGAAGGAAGCCAGACTCGCTCCTGCTGTCTTTCCGCTACACCGCATTGGGCCAGCAGAGGGCAGAAGAGAGCAACGTTGCTCTTTTTTCCAGGCCCGCCAGGGGCAGCGCTAGTTCCGCGGAGGGCGCAGGACAGGCGGCATCGTCCATCCATTCCCTGGTTTCCTTAAAAATTTTTATTTATCACCTTACAGGTTGTTCACACTTGGACAAGTCACTTCATCTTTCTGAGCCTTCGTTCCTATACTATACAATGAAGAGAACAGTACTTGCCTCATAGGGGTACAAGATTTAGATGACATAACACATTTAGCCGTTTCCGGCACAGAGCAAGTGCTAAAAATAGTAGCTACTACTATCGCTGTTATTCACCGATTCGCGCAATACTTCACTCATTTCTTCAATCACTTTGATTCATCAGACATTTATTCATTTAGTATCCGTTGTGTAAAAAATACTGCCCTAGCTGCTAGGAGGGTGCGGGCAAGTTTCAAAGATGAAACTTCAGATGTGGTCTCCCAAGACAGGGAGAGAAAACATTGTGAAATAACTATAATACTCTGTGGGAGACTGAAAGGGCATCTTCTTGGAATGTTGAGCCTTTGAAATCGTTTATTGAAAACACAGATGCACAGGCCTCAGCACAGAATCCCCGTCTGCAAGGATGGCGCTGGCTTGTCTGCATGGTTCCAAAAGCTTCACAGGTGACTCTGATAATAAGCTAGGTTCAGGGAACCACTTAATTGGATGTTGAAATATGCATAGGATTGAACCCCCTGAAGATGAAGGCCACCAGGGCTCTACTCCTTCCTGAGCGGGGCTTTCTGTGGCTGTGGGTGCAGGGGACTGGGTCAGGATTGCAGAAGTCTGAAATGAGAGGGACAGAGGACATCATCCTCAGTGTAGGAACCTTCTCCACCTCCCCAGTGGCACGTGGTCCTGGAGTCTTTGCTTGGCTCTCACTCCTTCCCATCCTTAACAAAGGGGACTGGGCTTACCTGGTGGCACAGTGGTTGAGAGTCCGCCTGCCGATGCTAGGGACACGTGTTCGTGCCCTGGTCCGGGAAGATCCCACATGCCGCAGAGCGGCTGGGCCCGTGAGCCATGGCCGGTGGGTCTGCGCGTCCGGAGCCTGTGCTCCGCAACGGGAGAGGCCACAGCAGTGAGAGGCCCGCGTACCGCAAAAAAGAAAAAAGAAAAAGGGAACTGCAGCAAATGATCTTTAGACGCCTTTGGATTTGGGAGAAATCAGGGACCGCGTCACAGGGGAGGCAGCATTTGAACAAAATCCTGTAGGGTTTGGGAGGCGTAGATTCAGCTGCCGAAGGGGGAGAAGGTTCGAGCAAGGGAGAGAGAGCACTTTGGGATGGTAGATGATGTGCTGAAGAGCCCTGGGGAAGAGTGAGCAGGTCATTCGTTTGAACTGAAGCATGAAGGAGATGAGATGGGCAGAGGGGGAAGTGGGGCCTCCATCCAAGAGGAACCCAAGCCCCGGGGGAAAGGGCTCGGACTCTCTCCATGGGTCCCAGGGCGCTAGAGGAGGCATGGGGTAGATTTCTCTTTAGGTTCACACTGTTTTATTTAACAGGCTGCCTTACAGAGCAGTGGTGTCCATGTAAAAGCCATGTAACATTGCATCGTTATCCTTGCTTTCAGTGTCGGCTGGCGTTTACAGAGCACTTACTACCTGCTCGGCATTACGTGTGCTTTATTCTATCGGCCCCTTTCACTAGCCTATGCACTAGCTACCACTGCCATTTCCATTTTATAGGTGAAGGAACTGAGACCCAGAGTGCTTAAATAACTTGCCCACGGAGACTCTGCTGTCTGTTATTCTGGTAGTTTCTGCAGATGTCTCATCTCAGTGCTAGACTGAAGACTGCACCCAGCAATCCTGAGTGCTGCCAGTATCTCTCAGGTCCTTTTAAGGAAAACGTGAAAACTTGTATTACATGATGCAGCAGCCTCTGGGAAGATAACACTGGCAGGATGCTATGGGTCGGGTGGAGAGTCAATGCTATCTCTTGGGACACTTAAAAATTGGAAAAGCCACTAAGCAACCAAAAGTCAAGGTCATCTCCACCCTAGCCCAGGGCAGTGAACTCTAACTGTGCCTAGCAGTCTGAACATCTCCATCGAAGGCTCTGGGTTCAGACCCAAACCTTACACTGCATCCCAGGAAATGTTTAGGTAATGCAATTTATTAAAGTGAAGACTTAAAAAAAAAAAAAAAAAGCTGAGGGTGGAAATTAAAATAACAGCCACGATACACGTGAAATCCAGTTTTTAATTTGGTTCTTGTACTCATGGGAAAGGTGGTCACGGTGTGTGTGGAGGGTAGGGTGGGATAGAGGAGAAGAAGCATGTTTTACAAGGCCTGTGATAGAGCAGACACAAGCCCCTTCCCTTCGGCACAGTTGCTTTTTCATTCAAGAAGTTGCTCGGGTGGGAAAAGCTATCTGTCCGTAACTGTCCCAGTGGCGGCCAACATTAATGGAGTGTGTAAAACCGGCCTTTGGGGACCAGGTATTTGAAAAATGACCATCAAGGGTTAAGAAGCAGGAGGTTTATTTTTCCTGTGTGCTGCAGTGAATCCCAGATCCTTCTTTTTGACTCTGCAAAATTTTTTTTCTTGGCTTTTCAAGCCCCCAGATGAATAGGGAAGAAAAAAGTGAACCAAGGTGGTTCCAGTTTGCAACAAGAATACAGTTTCAGTTGATTTAAAGTGGGGAGCGACACAGGTAATGATCACAGAGAGAGACTGGAATTAGTCAATAAATCAGGTTCAAGGTCTCAAGCCTGACTCCTCTTTCTTTAGCTTTAAGGGATGAGAATCAAAAGATAGGCGGTTTCATTGATCAGGTTCCTAAGGAAAGCATGAAATGGTATATCCCACATTGCAGGACCCAGACCAGGTCACGGGCGGCACTAAGATCTAAACTGGAATTTGCCCCACCCCCACCCCTGCCCCAGTCGTATGGGTTGACTCATAGAGATGCACTTATTTTTTAAATTTTTTATTTTTTTGCGGTACACAGGCCTCTCACTGTCGTGGCCTCTCCCATCGTGGAGCACAGGCTCCAGACGCGCAGGCTTAGCAGCCATGGCTCATGGGCCCAGCCGCTCCGCGGCATGTGGAATCCTCCCGGACCAGGGCACGAACCCGCGTCCCCTGCATTGGCAGGCAGACTCTCAACCACTGCGCCACCAGGGAAGCCCAAGATGCACTTATTAATGGCAGCCTTCCCAAGAGCTCTGGCTGCTCCCAGTTGGATGCTCTCATCATCTGAGAAACTGGATCCTTGTGTTTTAATGACATGGGGCCTTACCAGATGTTGCCAAAGCAGTACATCAAAACCACCCCCCTCTCCATCCTTGGTCGTCATCGTCCCCATCCCATTCTGGCTCTCAGCCATAGAGAACTGCTTTCATTCCTTCCATGTCTAGCGTTAGACAACTCACTATCCTGTGGAACGTGGTCATGGGGACAGTGCAGAGCTAATGTGGATGAAGTGCTCAGAACTGACCCTGGTACATGGTACACCCTCAAGAAGTGTGTGTTCATTACGGTACTTGTTATTTTTCTGATTTTCCCACAGGGTGATAAATGCTATGCTCTGTGTGTGTGTGTGTGTGTGTGTGTGTGTGTGTGTGTGTGTGTGTGTGTGTGTGTTGGTAGGGAGAAGGGGCAGTTAGCGCAATGTGCCGTGTAAGACTAAGGAAGGACATCAAGGAAGGCTTGGGGTGTGAGCTAATGTGACATGCCTTCGGAGCAGGAGTGTCCGAGTTCATATTCTAAAGCGCAGGGTATGTCCGTGGGGTAATTGACAAAGGAGCTGTGGATACAGACAAGAGGCAGGGCAGCCCCGTGGAATTTGCAACTTTGTCCATAGGTTCTGAAACCTTTCCATGTCTCAAAAGCAGAGATTAACATACACACACTACTATATTTAAAATAGTTAACCAACAAGGACCTTCTGTATAGCACAGGGAACTCTGCTCCATATTCTGTGATAACTCTGCTAAATATTATGTAACAACCTAAATGGGAAAAGAATTTGAAGAATAGATACATGTGTATGTAGAACTGAATCACTCTGCCTTACACCTGCAACTAACAACATTGTCAATCAACTATAGTCCAATATAAAATAAAAATTAAAAAAAAAAAGTAGTCACTGACACTTTAGGGGAAAAAATGCAGCACACTTATGAGCACATATTTTTGGGGTCTGCTGACTTTCACTTTGTTTATGTGAAAGTGAGAAGAAGTAGGTACTGCTGTGGTCCTACGTTACCCCTTTCAAACAGCATCTTTACATCATGCAGAGTGACGTTGCTTTATTCCAAGTAAGTGATGTCAGGCACCTGGGGAGATGGCTGAGGTGGCTGAACCTTGGGGCAGGCATCGAGCTTTCCAAGTTCATGGATGTGAAGTTCGGTCACTTACTCAGGAATGATCCTCTGGGGGATGGACTTTCAGGGACCAAATGCAAAAGAGATAGATCAGAAACTAACACACCATTGTAAAGCAATTATACTCCAATAAAGATGTTTAAAAAAAAGAGAGAGAGAGATAGATCGAAACCCCCAAATTCTGATATTGAAATTTATCTTCAGAGGGGAGGATGCCGGAGTCATTTGCCTGGGCTGCCTCTTTCTGGCGCTGTCTGTTCCAAGGACCAGTTACAGTTCAGAAGGCTGCCTGGTGAGCATAGATTCAAGGAAGGGGCATTCAGTATTGCCAAGAAGGCTTCTGCTAGACCGGCAGTGTCAGGAGGGGTGTGAGGAATTGATCTATGCATCCACTTCTGCCCCGAGCACAGTCCTGGCTCAGTAGAGGCCATCACAATGGGCACTTACTGTATACCAGACTGTGGTCCAAACAGTTTACGTGTATGAACTCATCTAATCCTCACAACCACCCTATGAGGCAAGTTTTGTTGTTATCCCATTTAATGCATAAGGAAAAGGGAACTCTGGTGGGTAGAACAACAACCCCCCAAAGATGTCCATGACCTAATCCTGGGAATCTGTGAGTATGTTACCTTACAAGACAAAAGAGATTTTGCAGATGTGATTAAGGTTAAGGACCTTGAGATGGGGAGATTGTCCTGGATTATCCTAATCACATGAGTCCTTAGCATGGAAGAACTGTTTCTAGCTACAGAGAACCAGAGAGATGGCAGCATGAGGACTTTGCCCTATTGGTGACATTGAAGATGGAGGAAGGGGCCATGATCCAGGGAATGTGGGCAGCCTCTAGCAGCTGGAAAAGGCAAGGAAAAGGATTCTCCCCTGGAGCCTCCAGAAAGGAATGCAGCCCTGCTGACATCTTGATTTCAACCCAGTGAGACCCATGTCAGACTTCTGACCTACGGACCGGGAAGAGAATACGTTTGTGTTGTTCTAAGCTCTTCGGTTTGTGCTAATTTGTTAGCAGTAGAGAATTAAGAGAGATTTTCAGAAGGGTTAAGTAATGCAGGTAATAAGTGATAGAGCCAGAGTTAAAACCCAAGCAGTGTGGTTCCAGAACTCATGCCCTTAACTAATCTGCAGCCTGGCCAATTTTACCACCATTATCCACTGAATGCATAGATGGATAAAGAAAGAAGGAAAGAAGAGTAGTGAAAGGAAGGAAGAGAGGAAGGGCAGAAAGAAGAAGACATTTGTACGAGGTTGATACAGCCTTGTGTTCTATCCATTGCCATTAGGAGGCTATTTCTGCCTACTTAACAGTAACCAGAGAGCATCCCTTTGATCAGGGCATGGTAGAATTTCTAGCACGCTGGGGTGCACACAGCACGTTGCTCTGCAGCCAGATTGGTGGCTTTTGGGCTGAGATTTAGGAGGGGCTCATAGACACCATCTCACCCACTTTATGTGGATTTCACCTCCTGTTTAGGTCACAGCCAGAGTTGCCTCGTTTAACAAATAAGCCGGGATCCTCAGTTAAATCTGAATCTCACCTAAACGACACATAATTTTTGGTACCAGTGTGTCTCAAATATTGCATGGTATGTACTTTACTAAAAATTATTGTTTTTTTATATGAAATTCAAATTTAACTAGACATCCTGTGTTTTATCTGACAGCTCCACTCACAGCATACCAGCAGGGAAAGTATCCTAGAGCAGGAGATCTTTGGTAGCCCCCTTGAACCATGGGAGGAAGAGCTCTCCATTCCAAGCCAGCGTAGAGACAGGGATTTTCTGCTGGACCTACTGAACAGATGCCCCAGTCCCAGGCAGGGGATGAGAGCAGCCTAGGGAGGATGACGAGAGGGGAAGAGACGGACTGGGACAGACAAGGAATCCTCTGGCTAGCCCTCATGACCTCGGAGATGCTGCCCAGTCACCTTCAGCCTTCCAGATGCTTCCTCCAGGGGTTCTGGAAGTGGGGTGGTCAAGCTGTCCTGGGAAGGAAGGAAGAGGCAGAGGATATGGGACTGAGTCACTTTTTGAGGTCTTTGGGTCTCTTGGCTCTCACAGGAGTTTGCCTATGTGGTAGAACCCCAGGTCTAGACTATGTGAGTTTTGGTTACATGCCAGCTATACTCTTACCCCCAACCCAATAATACCTTCTATCACCCACACACTCAGAATCTCCTCAACCCACCCAGTTCTTAAAGTTGTCTCTTACTTTTACTTTTCTGCCAGCCATTGTATTGGTTGTTGGGAATTCAATCCTCCCTCAATCCATCAGTCAACCAATAAAGAAGTAGTAGTTATTGAGTGCCTACTGTGTACAAAGCAGTGTGTTTTTTAGTCCCCACAGTAAAGACAAACATCTGTCCTCCAGGAGCTGATAGTCAAACTGAAAAAATAAGATTCGATTATGGGGGAAAAAATGAGCAAAGGAAAAGATGGTTCTGTTATTGATAAAACATCCATTAGACACCTGCCACCATTTTGGGTACTGGAGACAGGTAAAAGAAGGCTGGGCGCTCACTTCACCTGAGGAAGGTCCAGAAATAAACAGTAACTGGCAGGCATAGAGAAGAGGACCCTAACCCAGCCTGGAGACTTAGGAGAAGGTTCTACTGAGGTGGTGAAACCCAGTCTCTAGAAAGAGAAGTAGGAGTCAATTAGGTGAACGAAGGTCATTGGGTTGGCCAGAGACGGGGGGGGGGGGGGGGGAAGGATGTTTCAGGTGGAAGGAAGGGCAAATCCCAGGGCCCATCGTGCACAAAAGTGCATGTTGGGTTGTGAAAACTGCAAGTTCCAATATGGCTGGGAACGGAGCGAGGTGGGGAGATGGGGCTAGAGGCAGCTGGGAGGACCTGATTGCAGATTCAGATGTCTGGTTCTGAAAGAGGAGGTGAGATCATTGCTAAAGGGTGTAGTCAGGAAAGCCGTATGCAGGGGTGACCTGAGCTGGATGAACTTGTCACGATGGAAGTTCAGTGCTCCTTGGGCTAAGGGGCTTGACAGAGACAGTGTTGCCAGACAGACCCACTGGGCTGGGCAAGGGTGGGTTGGTGGACCCACTGGGGGTCATGGGCGGATCCAGCAGCCACCAACATTAGGAATGTCCCGAAGGAGTGGGTACCTTCAGAGGTGGGCAGAGCATGGTAACATGAGTAGGGGGAGGGAGGAGATTACATTTCCTGAGCCAATAATTGTCCTGAGAGCATACAAGTTTTCTTGCTTGTTCGTCAGAACAACCCGGCAGGTTACACATTATCTATATGATCTGTGGGAGAAAACTCAGTTTCAGAAATGTTAAATAACTTCTCCTTTGTAGCGAGGTCTGTCTGAATTCTACACTGCAGAGAGATGCCCTCCACCCCCACTTCCCTTTGAGAGCTTAAATATTTAATGCTGCCTCCTCCATTCAATGTGTAATTAGATGGAGAAAAATTTATTCACCAGAATTCCTCCTGGGGAGTGACAGTCTGGAAAGTATACTTGGATAAGCTGTTTTAGCATGGAGGGTAGAGAGAGGTCCTGAGAGCATATTCAAGCAACAAAAGATGGTCTCCTAGTCGCGGTGCCTGAGTCAACAGTGTTGGGGGATGTTGGCTTTGCATTTGAATCTTGGTTTTCCTTAAAAGACTGTTAATTGGTTCACCATCTGGCCTCAGCATCTCCTATAGCCTTAAGTAGAAACACCAGCTCTGAAGAACCTAAATCCTGACCCTAAGCTCTCGGCCGATGCCAGCCTGTCACTCATCTGTTCAACATGGGCGTGGCTTTCATGCCCAGCTGAGCTCTTTTCTGTGCCAAGTCATAAGTACAGAGTTATGCTCTTTGCTCTCTCTGGCTTTACAGCATGGTGCCGTTGTCCACAGAATTTGGACACCACTCTCAGCACATAATTTGGAGCGCACCTTCCCCATATATGTATAGGTATTTCTTTATACTATCATATATAATATAAATTATATACATGGACCACTGCTATGGACTAAATGTTTGTGTCCTCCCAAAATTTATCTGTTGAAGCCCTAACCCCCCACTGTTATGGTATTAGGAGGTAGAACCTTTTGGAGGTGATTAGGTCATGAGGGTGGGACCCTCGTGGCGGGATTGGTGCTGTTTCAAAAAGAGATGGTCTCTCTCGGCCATGGGAAGAGATGGTGTAAAGGCAGCTGTCTGCAAACTGGGAAACAGGTTCTCATCAGACACCGAATCTGTTGGCACCTGCATCTTGGACTTCCCAGGACTCAGAACTATGAGAAATAAATGTTTGCTGCTTAAGCTCCCCAGTCTGGAATATTTTGTAATAACAGCCAATAGTTTGTGAGAATAATAAAAATACACAAAATAGAAGCTCTAAAACACTGAGGAGTAGGTGAAATATACAGTATTAAGTTAACATTTTTATTACAAAGCATCATGAATAATACTGGATGCACTTAGATACCTCAAAGAGTCATTTTGGCAATTACCGCCTTTTGGGCTGACTTTTCTCTTCAGACCGGATTAGAGCGGAGCTGTTTTCAGGGTAGAAATCAGGCTGATGCTGGGCTGGCACCGGGAGGGCCATTGCACTCACACTGCTAGCATCGTTTCCAACCCAGGGCTTCTTTGCGGGAATCTTTTGAAGCTGCTCGTCTGTTTTGTAAGGATTGGTTTAGTTACAGCTAGATAAAAATTCCTGTAGCTGAGCACACGCAAGCCGGACTCATTGCAACGTATCTGCAAGTAAAAGAAGTAGCACTTGGCTTTGTCAACCCTCCACTCTTCAACGTGACCCTGAGCTGAGTCAGGGTGCGGGTGTCAATGTAGTTATGAAATCTGAGTAGGGCTCAGTTCATATTTTCCGATAAAGTAAAGATCAGTGGACATTCTCGTTTTACCTTCTCAGCACTCCCTGGATCACCCCGTGTAACCTACTTTGGAAACGACCCCTCTATGCGGGAGGATGCATATCCATAGGAGCCAAAGAATCACATTGATGAGTGTTTAGGTACCAACTGTGATGCACGCAATGGAGCAAAATCCAGGCTGCGGAGGGAGAGCGTGGAAAAGAGGCCTTGGCTTTATCTAAGTGATCAGGGTCCTCTCCCTTCAGAACGCCCACTGAGCTGAGCTCCAAAGGCAGAAATTGGTTTCCAAGAGTCAGAGAACAGACCTCCAGTAGAGGAAACAACCTTTGCAAAGGCCCTGGGGTCAGAGGAAGGGGGATCCACGAGGGGAGGCTGGTAGCTCGCTCACTCCATCGCTGGGTGAGGTGAAGTTTGGGGGGATTTGGAGGGTGGAGGTGGGGCCCAGCAACTCTGAGGAGGGCTGTCCTGAGCCCATTGAGATTCAGCCAGGAACATGCTGGAGACAAGAGAGCTTAATAATGACAGAGGCAGCGAAGTGTACAGGGAAGGACCAGGGAGGCACTGACAACAGTCACAGCTGCCGATAAAAACTCAAACACGCCGTCCACTGGCAAGTCTTCCCCTCATTTTAAAATTACAGTCTGTGTCCCCATGCCCCCACTGTGGTGTTAAATTATGCATCATTTCCCCTGCCATGTGGTACAGCTCAGCTTGGCTCTGCCCAGAATCTCCAGGCACAGAGAAGACTTTCAAAAATGAAATATAAATTGTCTTATAAACTGCTTAATTGATGCCGCCTTACGCTGAAGATCTAAAAAGAAGACTCTGGGCTTCCCTGGTGGTGCAGTGGTTGAGAGTCCGCCTGCCAGTGCAGGGGACACGGGTTCGTGCCCCGGTCCGGGAAAATCCCACGTGCCGCGGAGCGGCTGGGGCCGTGAGCCATGGCCGCTGAGCCTGCGCGTCCGGAGCCTGTGATCCGCAACGGGAGAGGCCACAACAATGAGAGGCCCGCGTACCGCAAAAAATAAATAAATAAATAACTCTACAAACACACTACAGAATGCATTCATGTCCAGCAAAGACAGAAGGAAGGAAAAAAGAAAACACTATGCCTCAGTCTCAGTTACATCCAGTGAGCAAAACACAGTTCTTTATAAATATCTTAGAATCCACTGGAAGCCATTTACAAAGCTCATACTGAGAAACTACCCTTAGAAATAGTTGTGCTCTTGGGAGGCAGCACTGTGTAGGCCAAAGAACAAGCATTCTGCAAACAGACACACTCAAGTTTGAATCTGGGAATCTCTCAGTTACCTGCTATGTAAACCCAGAAACCTTCCGTAAGTCCCTAAAGCCTCAATTTCCCCATTTGCAAAATGGGGAAAGCATATTTACCTCCCAATTTTATTATAAAGATTAAACGAGATGATAAGGATAAATCATATACCTTCAGTGATACGAGTTTCCCCATCTGTGTGTGTGCACACCCACACGCATGTGTACATCTAAGAAGAGTTCCATGTTCCATGACGTCATCTAAGAAGAGTTATTGAAGAGGCTACAGTTGGCCGGTCTTCACCCATTTACATGTCACTACTAGCCCAGGACAAATATTAACCCTTTTGGAAAACTTGGAACATTTTTTTTTTTAACTTCCCAACACTGTCATTTTTGTGACCTACTTGCTGGCATGTGTCCTTGACCAAGTCACTTAAAGACTTCTTATTGTATCTTACATATGCTTGGAAGTACCCTTAAATTCTAGGAAGAAAAGAGAAAGGAAGGTAGGAAGAAAGAGGAAGGAAGGAGGAAGAAAAAAAAACAGTAGAGGGAAGAGCTTCAAAGGTGGAGAGTGTTGTGAGTCTTGAGGTGTGTGGAGGGAAGAGGGCAGCAAAGTCTAACCCTTGGGGTCCTGTGGCTCCCAGGGCACGAACGGATGCCAAGGTAAGTCTTGTGGGGGTTTATTTCTGCCCAATGGTCAACTTTCCACCAGAACTCTCTCCTCAGTTCCCGCAAGTGTGATGGGACAGAAAAGACAGGCCTGGCCTTCATTCACAATCATTCTGGGACTTGTTGCCACAGTGAATATCAATCAAACAGCACAACTGGGCTGCAAGCAGGTTTTAACTTCCCAGTCCTGAAAGTATTTCCCCAGATCAAGTCCCACTTCTCCATGATTGGTGGGTATAAAGCAAAGCTTGGGTAACAGACCCAACTGTTCCCTAAAGAGCATCACCTAAGCATGAGGTCGCGGAGGAAGGGCACCAGGCTAGGAACCAGATAGGGAAACTGAGGCCCAGAGTCATTCGTGCTCTTGCCTGAGGTTGTACCTCTTGACTTGCAGGGGAAGGTGGATCCATCTGGTGACATGCCTTCAGGGTCTTCTGTTCATTTTTATTCTATAAAATTGGAGATCCTTGGCATTGGATGGTGGGACGGCCGTGGATGAAGCAATCAAGCTTGGATCCAGGTGTTTTAACCCCTATCCTCGTGCTCCTTGCCTCATACTCAAGGAACTTCTTACAGAGAGTCTGACTTTTGAAGCACTGAACGCTCGGCATTGTAGAAACTATTTTCTGAACTTCACCTTCCTAAGATGAGGGTGGTAGCTTGCCAGACGTGCGCTCAGGTTAGCACAGGTGCTTGCCCTTGGAGGCTGGTGCTAAAGGAGCTTTGGTACCGGCTGAGTGAGAGGACACAGCAGAGGAAAGTAGAGTTGCATCAGAGAACAGCAGGGGCAAAGGAATGGTTGGGAGTTTAGCTTGGATTCAATGATGGAGTTAATTCAAGCAGGGTCAGAGCGCAGCTAGCCGAGGGTCCAGCTGGAAAATCTGGAGGAGACCTGGCCGTCAAGGGCGGCCCGGTGAAGGGTTAGGATGGAGGCTGAAGTCAAGAGGCCAGAGGCGCTGTTGAAGATGGGTCAGGCTTTGTGCGTTGAGGGTGGGCTTGTCGGCTTGAGAGGCTCCTGTAGCTTTCCATGGTTGCAGTGGAAGAGCCCTGTTGAAGGATTTAGGAAGGAGCTGGGGTAGAGGGACTGGGATTTGGGGTCTTGAGTGTCCAGATAAGCAATGTTATTGTAACGAAATGCCCTCGGAGCCATAAAAGGTAAAAAATGTGATGCAAAGAGTGGCCAGCCACACTCTCTGGGGTGTCCACACTAGGACCCTGTACCATCGAGCCTTCTCTCCCTTTCCAGAGCACAGCTGCCTTACATGGGGGAGCAGGAAAAAAAAAGGAGGAACAGTATCTGACAAGCTCCTTTGAACCACACCCCGAAACCTCATGAAGGAGGACTGAAGGAACTTGCGCTATTGGACAAAGGAAATTGGGGTTCTTATCTTTCACTTTCTGGTCCTCTCAACATCATCTGGACTTTTGGCAAGGCTGGGGCTCTCCATCTCTCTTTGTTTTAAAAACAGACCGTATTGTCTTGCCTCTCACTGTGGACTGGGCTAACCACTTCCAAAGAATAGCATGCTGGCCTGAGCCCAGAAGGAAGCCCAGGCTTTGGGCAGTGTTTAGGAACGGGGCTATAGAGGGATCAGGTAAGGGCTGTGCAGGCCTTCAGCCCCGGGCCTCCCTGCCTCAGTTGTTGACACGCTGTTGCTTCTCTGGGCTGCATTACCGTAGCAGGTGTTGGGCAGGTCTCCCAAGTGGTAAGAGCTAATTATGTCCCCAAGGAGCTGTTAGAAGAAGATAGCCAAGCCCCGTGCTTCCCCAGGGCTCTGATTAGCTGCCGTGCCCCTCCCCATCGAACGATCATGCCCTTTATTAGAAAGCTGTTGGATTCCAACTAAGTTTAATTCAGTGTGTATGTCTGTAAGCATCCCGGAGATGACGATGACGCAGCAAGACCTTTTCTAGAAACTGTCAAAGTGTCTGAGGCCACCAGCTCGGGAGCTCTGAAAACCATGATGCTTGTTTAATACGAGCTTTCCGGGGAGCTAGCCCAGAACCTTCTGCCAAAACCTCTGCAGACTGCTCCCTCTTTCCATTCCCCAAGCGCCTTGTTTTGTTAAGTGGATTTGCCTCCTTTAGGTTGCTTTGTAATTGGGATGATTATTCATTCCCGTCACAAGAAAGAACTGGGAGGAAGAGGCTGGCTCGGGACCCCCAATCCTCTGACCTGCATGCTGCTGAATTTCATCTCTTCTCTTATATACTGAGTGCTTGACTTCTAAGATTTGAGGAGCTGGGTCAAGGTCAGCCAGTTCCAGCTACCTCATGGCCACTGTTGAGAAGTAACAGCTCCCTTGTCATGATAGGGTCAGGCTTGGGGAGAAAGGCGGGGGACGCGGGGGCATTGTTTGCCAGTCAGGAGGAAGATGTAGTGACCCACAGCCTAGCCAGTCTGTGTATTGCACCTTCCAAGCAAAGCAAGGTGTTCTGTCTGTGTTCTCTTTCAGACCAGCAGGGATCATCCATGATTGTGGTTCATAAGGTGATGGTGTGGGACCTGCATGTCTGAGTATGTTATAAGGAGCGCTGGGGAAACATGGGGCCATACTGGGATGCCCATTCATGGCCCTGTTACACAGCACACTGAGGACCAGAGGGGACATCCCCTAAAAGGAAACCAGTTTCCTCTTTACACGCAACACTTCTGACACTGAACTGTGGGTCTTTTCCCCACACCCACCGATTCTCCGACACCAGCTGGGTATCCAACAATTCAATTCAAATCTGACACTATCTACCTGGAGTTAGCATCGGATCCCACATGTGACGGGCTCAGTCCCAAACTCATGCTTTAGATGCTGATCACGATCTTGGACCTGCCATACTTCTGACCAATCGGCTATAAATTGGGGGTCCCCCCAACCCTCTCCTCAGGTTTGATAATTTGCGCAAATGGCTCATAGAACTCAGGAAAGGGCATTACTTACTATTTCCCGTTTACTTAAAAGATGACAACTCAAGAACAGCCAGATGGAAGAGGTGCACAGGGCAAGGTATGGGGGGGGGGGGCAAGGAGCTTCCACACCCTGTCCAGATGCACCAGCCCCCCAGCATCTCGATATGTGCGCCAACCTGGAAGCTCTCCAAACCCTGTACTTTGGGGATTTTTATGGAGGCCTCATCACATAGGCATGTCTATTAACTCAGTCTCCAGTTTCTCTACTCTGCCCAAAGGATGGTGGGTAGGGCAAAAATTTCCAAGCTTCTGATCGTGGAGGGAGCTTTCTGGTGACCAACCCCATCCTGAAGCTATCCAGGAGCGCCACGAGCTTCCAAGGGATTTAGGAGATCTGTATCAGGAACTGGGGTTGAAGACCAAATATGGCAACGAAACATGCCTCAGCATCCTTATAGATTAGGAAATTACAAAGGTTTTGGAGCTTTGGCCAGGATCTGAGGATGAAGACCAAAATATACATTTCTTATTATATCACAGTATCACATCCCCTGTCTCAAATGTTCATCCAAGACCTCTCCCCTCCTAGCCACCCTGCCCATCCTCCCTGGTCTCATCATTCTGTCTCAGTCGTCTTGCTCTCAGTATCGGCTTTAGGCTCCCAGCCACATTTGGATGAACCATCAAGACCCCTTCACTGGTTTTCCCATATCCGAACAACCCTCTTTTCCAACCACACCTTCACTCAACCTCTGCACATCCTTCCGATTTCAGCAACACTTAGGGTTACTGCTAAGAGAACCTGCCCATGGGCTGTAGCACCAGGAGGAAGGCTTGTTAGACAAGTAAGTAAGCAATTATAACCCAGTGTAGTAAGGTCCGTGACAGGGGTGCTATGGAAACACAAAGTTAGAACACAAAACCTAGGTTTGGAGGTTCAAGGAAGGCTTCCTGGATGAAGAGAGTTCTAAAGTGAGACCCGAAGAGGGAGAAAGTCCCAGGCAGAGAGAGCAGCACATGAAAAGATTCAGACCAGAGAAAACCAGGTAGGTTTAGAGATATGCGGGGAGTTCAGTAGCACAGATCACCCTTGCCTGAGAGGATCTGTGGAGACAGGCTTGAGTTCTAGTCCAGAAATGGGAATGGATGGGTCCTAAGCCTTGGGGGGCAAGGACATGCCTAGAGATAATTAAAGAAACCAAGAAGCTAATGATGGTAGAAATGTAAATTGGTGCAGTCACTATGGAAAACAGTATGGAGGTTCCTTAAAACACTAAAAATAGAGTTGCCATGTGATCCAGCAATCCCACTCCTGGGCATATACCCAGACAAAACTCTAATTTGAAAAGATACATGAGCCATGATATTCATAGCAGCACTATTTACAATAGCCGAGACATGGAAGCCACCTAAATGCCCATCAACAGATGAATGGATGGAGAAGATGCAGTATATATATACAATGGAATACTACTCAGCCATAAAAAATGAAATGCCATTTGCAGCAATATGGATGGACCTAGAGATTATCATACTAAGTGAAGTAAGTCAGAAAGAGAAACACAAATACCATATGATATCACTTATATGTGGAATCTAAAATAAGACACAAATGAACTTATTTAAATATAAAACAGAAACCGACTCACAGACATAGAAAACAAACTTATGGTTATCAAAGGGATAAGGGGGTGGGGAGAGAGATAAATTAGGAGTTTGGGACGAGCAGATACACACTACTATATAGAAGATAGATAAACAACAGGGTCCTACTGTAGAGCACAGGGAACTATATTCAATCTCCTTTAATAAACCATAATGAAAAAGAATATGTATATATTACTGAATCATTTTGCCGTACACCAGAAACACAGCATTGTAAATCAACTGTACTTCAGTTTTAAAAAAATATTCGGGTGGAGTTGTTAACCCAAGGTAGGCGAGCAGGAATGTGAAGCCCAAGAGTGAATTAGCATGAGATGTAGGTGCATGGAGCAGGGTGGGTAGGACGTCAGCACTCGTCGTATGTGTGGCAGCTGGAAGGAATCCTAGTGGGCAGACAGAACCGGTCTCCAACATCTAGGAAGGCAGATGAATCTGAATCATAGCAGTAATCCCGACAGACTTCATGGATCTCTGCCATTAGGAATTGGGAAACTGGAGGCAAAATTGGAGGGGAAAGAGAAGGCAATGACCATATGCCAGGCCAAGTGCTTTATATGCACCTAACTCTCATAGGAATGCTCTACGACAGACAGAATTATTCCTATTTTACAGGTAGGGCTAATTGAGGTTCTGCAGCGGACAGGCTTTTCCCTAGGTGCCAGGTCTATCTGGTTCTTTGGTTAACATTGTCCTGGAGGTGAAATCAATATGGAACTAGAAAACTATTCGAAAGGGCTAGAAACTGTCCCAGTGTACAGGGTGTGGCTGAGCCAGTGAAATGATAGGGATTGGGGAGGGTCCAGGCAAGATAACTCCCAAGGCTCCTTTTCCAAGATTTGGGAGGTCTTTTTTTTTTTTTTTTTTTGCGGTCCGCGGGCCTCTCACTGTTGTGGCCTCTCCCGTTGCGGAGCACAGGCTCCGGACGCGCAGGCTCAGCAGCCATGGCTCACGGGCCCAGCCGCTCCGCAGCATGTGGGATCTTCCCGGACTGGGGCACGAACCCGTGTCCCGTGCATCGTCAGGCGGACTCTCAACCACTGCGCCACCAGGGAAGCCCAAGGGAGGTCTTCGTTTTGACCAAGAAAAACTCATCCTACGGATCGCTTAGCATCTTAAAGATCTTTCAGTGGTGTGTTTTACTTTTCCTATTTTTTCTTAAGGCTGCTTTATTTGGTGTGGACTTACCTTCAGTTAAATTGGGAGCAGCTTTGGTCTGAAAGCTTTGGACCCCAAACCACAGCCAGCTGAGAGTACCTGCGAAGACATTATAAACTATGGCTTCTTTAAATGTTTCCCCCAGTTCCGATATCACACTGCTGCGTCCTGGTGATCGCTGTGGAGTGGGAGAGCGCATCAGTCCTTGCAATTTTATTTCTTCCAGGTCAGGAGCAGATTATTGGTTAAGCTCTAGAGCTGGAACCCAAGGACAGAGCTGCAAAGGCTTCCTGGCCTTATCTTTTGCCAGATGTGCTTAGGGGAGAAATGGCTGATTGGAGTTTCCATTGAAGAGAAAACAAATTTGGGTTTCCCTTCTGCTTGTGTAAATTCTTCATCACCTCTAGACCTCTGTGTCCTCAACCGGAAGCCCTAGCGAGCTCTCTCGTGCTCTGATGAGCCTTTAGACCTGTGGAGAAGGGAAAGAGGCCGCATGGATCAAGCCCCTGCTAAGTACCCTGTCTTTTCCATGTGATGCCTTATCCCATTCTCATCATAATTCTATCAGACAGATACGAACAGGTCCATTTTGTAGATGTAAAAAATGAGGCTCAAAAAACTCTGCTAGAATAGAGTAGACTGAACAACATCTATGGAGTTTGGGGGACCTGAGATCCAATTCCACATCTTTCACTCTCTAATCTAATTCAATATCCTTATTTGTGAAAAGTTTCTTAATATTTGTCTTTCTGCATTCTTTTGAGGAACAACAAAATTGTGTGCACAGATTGTCCTGTGCAGTGCCTGTGTGCATCAGGAGCTCTGCAATCCGTAGTTATTTCTTTTGTTAATAATAACAACGTTTACAGATAGTAGGTGGTAGAGGTGAGTCCCAACCTCAGTTCTGGACAGTTCCAGATTCCGTGTTTTGTCTTCTACACCACATGTTCTGAAATTAGGCATATCACTCCTAATTGAAAGACTGGGAAGGTGGCCAAAGCAGTCCATGGGCTCTTTAAACTTCTGGGCAACTTGAATTCTAGAAGCGAATAGAAGAGCAATTCCAACTACTTGAGATAGGGAGACCGTTGGCTTGGAGCCAGGTGACTAAGGTGTAACTGACGCAGCTTCTGTTCTGTGAAGCTAGGGTCAAAATACTCTTTCCAGAAGACGGCACCAGCTCAGCGTTTTTATAATTATGTGGAGGAAGTGTTCCCTCTACCCCAGGAAATAACCTGGACTGAACTCCACATGTTTTTAGGTGGATTATACATTATTTTATGTAACCATCTCAAAAAACCCATTAAGTCAAATGATGGGAAGTGCTATGATGGGAAGAAGGGTGATGAGGTGACATGCAGGGTGGGGTGATGCTACTTTGAATACCGTAGTTAGGGAAGCCTCACTGGTTGGAGGAGAGATATGAAGGCAGCCCCTTTGCCGATGATGACAGAGCAGGGTGGAAGGCTGGCAAACTCTCCTCACCATCTGAACCTCTGGCTTTCTCTACGCACGGGAATAGCAACAGTGATTCCATCATTTGAATAAAGCTTAAGATCCAGGCCTTGTGTTGTCTGTTGCGCCGTCTTCACAGCACCCTTAAGGGGCAGACAGAGATAGCATTCTCTTTTGCAGAAGATGCCATTGAGACACAAAGAGGGCAAAAGGCCTGACAAGGTCACATTGCCAGGAAGTGGCAGAATTGGAATTTGACTCCTCATCTCTTGATTCCAACCTCTGTCCTCTTTCAGCTTTAATGGGCTGAGCCTGCCAGGTGTATCCCAGCTTTCTAGCTGTTGGTCCTTCAGGGCTCTGGTGGTCAAGACCAGCATTTCCAATCAGTCTCTGGCACTGCAGTAGACATACACTGGAGAATTTGTGAAGCAGACGCACACAGGCGTACAGCATGAATTTGTGTCCCTCTCACTGCCCACGTGGCGGCGGCCCTGAGATGGGGAGAAGGTTCTCCTCCCATCAGTGTCACACCAGCAATGGGCTTGGGGGGTGACTGGCCTTGGCTTTTCTCAGGATGTGTCAGGAGGAAGGAAAATCACAGAAAGAGGGACTCTAACATCGTGGTTGAAAGCATGAGATCTGGAGCTGCACGTTCCAATCTCAGCTCCGTCATGAATGTGTGACTTTAGGCCAGACACTGTGCCTCAGTTTCCTCATCTGTAAATCAGAGGTAGTGATAGGACCTATCACATAGGGTTTTTGTAAGGATTACACAAGATCATGCACATGCACTGCTTAGAAACGTCTGGCACGTCACTACTGCTCCACACAAGAGGGCTCTTGTCAACGCCTCCTGAGTCTGAGGTGGGTCAGAGGACATTCAAGTGTCCTGCTGTCATTCAGCCGGAGTCCCCAGGCAGAAACCAGCACCCGAGTCTCTCCTGTCTTGGATTAGGCTCCTGGGGCAGTTACGGAAAGACTGGGAGCAACCCCTGTTCCGCCGCACATCTCTGAGTCCTGATCCATTTCCTTTTGTTCCAGGACCAAAATAGCAGCCCTGATATCTTATTTTCCAATGATTTCTGGGAGCCTATTAGGACCTAAGGAAACAGTTAAGTCTGGCAGACTCCCCATTTCCCAGATGGGCAAGCAGATGAGCCCCTTCTGTTACAGCAGCACTCCCCTACACACACACACACAATTCTGGGATGCCTGCCACACCACACCCAGATGATGTGTCAGCCTTCAGAGCACAAATCTTCCCAGAGCAGTTCATTTAAGAGTGAGGAGACTGTATTCTCCACTTCAATATCCTTTGTCACATCCTTTTCATTTCTTTGACATCTGATTGGTATGAGGGAACTTATCTGCAACTAGTTAACTGGTCCACGAGGGGACATGGCTACAACTAGGCGATGTGTCTTGTTTCCCCTCCCATTCTCACTAGAGACTGGGGGCTCCTTGGGGACAGGGGTCTGCCTTACTCAACCTTGCCATATGGTCTAGAAGAGTGAGCATGGGCTCCAGAGGAGGCAGATGCAAAGCCTAGCTCTCCTGACGTGTGATCTGAGATGAGTGGTGTAAGCTCTCTGAGGCTGCAGAGAGGAAGCGTCATTTCAGTTCCCCCTTGCTGAGTCCTGATTGGTTGACTTTGCAATTCACACCACTGGCGAGACTGCTTATGGACTCACATCCCCAAAAGTGGTAACAGTTCTAACAGAACTGCAAGGATTGGAATTTTATTTTGCTGTCAGTACTTATTTTTAAAATGTATCTTTTTTTGTCCTAGTACTTAATTTTTAAATTTTGAAATAATTATAGACTCACAAGAAGTTGCAAATTTAATAGAGAGGAACTACATACCTTGTAACTCATTCAGATTCCCCCAGCATTTTACATAACATAGTATATTATCAAAACCAGGAAATTGACATTGGCACAATTGCATTTAACTAGACCAATACATTTTTTCTTTTAATTTTTTTTTAATTGAAGTATAGTTGATTTACAATGTTGCATTAGTTTCAGGTGTATAGCAAAAGTGTTCAGTTATACATATGTGTATTCTTTTTCAGATTTTTTTCCATTATAGGTTATTACAAGATATGGAATATGGTCCCCCGTGCTATATAGTAGGTCCTTGTTTATTTATTTTATATATAGCAGTATGTATCTGTTCATCTCTAACTCCTAATTTATCCCTCCCCACCTCTTTTCCCTTTAGTAAACATCAATTTGTTTCCTATGGTAACTAGACCAATACAATTAACTATATTATAGGCTTTATGCAGATCTCACCAGTTTTGCATGTACTCACGTTTGTGTGTGTGTTCTGTGAAATTTTATCATATCTATAGTTTTCATTCCCCTTGACTTTTAAAATTTAACTTTTTATTTCAAGATACTTTTAGATTCACATGTAGCTGTAAGAAATAACACAGAAAACCCCTGTGTACCCTTTACCCTATTTTCCCCAATGGTAGCATCTTAACAAAACTGTAGTCTAATTTCACAACTAGGATGTTGATGTGGATACAGTCAAAATGCAGAACATTTACATCCCCACAAGGATTCCCTCCTGTTACAGCCACACCCACTTCCCTTCAGCCCTCAACCCCCACTAAACCCTTGGAAATCACTCATCTTTTCTCCATTTCTGGAACTTTGTTATTTTAAGAACGTTATATGAATGGAATCAAACAGCATGTAATCCTTTGGGATTTTTTTTCACTTAGCATAATTCTCTGACAATTCATCCAGGTTGTTTGTGTATTAATACTTTGTTCTTTTATTGCCAAGTAGTACTCCATGACATGGAGGGTCCACAGTTTATTTGTTCATTCAAGGATATACGAGTTGCTTCCAGTTTTTGCTGTTATGAATAAAGCTGCTATAAACATCTGTGTACAGGTTTGTGTGTCAATATAAGTCTTCATTTCTCTGGGATAAATGCCCAGGAGTACAATTTCTGGGTCATGGTAGTTGCATGATTAGTTTTTTAAGAAACTGCTAACTTTCCAGCGTGGCTACACCATTTTACATCCCCACCAGCATGTATGAGTGAGTCAGTTTCTCTCATCCTCACCAGCATTTGATGTTCTCACTTCTTTTTTTTTATGCATTCTGATAGGTATATAGTGATAACTCACTGTGGTTTTAATTTGTGTTTTCCTAATAGCTAATGATGTTAAACATCTTTTCACGTGCTTATTGCAATCTGAATATCTTCTTCAGTGAAATGTCTCTTTGTCTTTTGTCCATTTTTGAATTGAATTATTTTTTACTAATGAGTTTGAGAGTTCTTTAGGTATTCCAAATGCTAGCCCTTTGTCCAATATGTAATTTGAAAATATTTCCTCCCACTCTGTAGCTTGTATTTTCAATCTCTTAACAGTTTCTCAAAGAGCAAAAGCTTTTAATTTTGATCAAGTCCAGTTTGTGAATTTTTCTTCTGTGGACCATGCCTTTAGTGTCAAGGCTAAGAATTCTTTGCCTAGTCCTGAATCCTAAAGTATTTCTCCTGTTTTTTCCTAAAAGTTGTATAGTTTTACCTTTTATATCTAAGTCTGTGATCTGTTTGAGTTCATTTTTATATAAGTTGTGAGGTTTAGGTTCAGATTCATCTTTTTGCCTGTGGGTATCCACTCCCTCCAACACCATTTGTTGAAAAGTCTGTCTTTACTCCATTGAACTGCTTCTGCAACTTTCTGCAAAAATCCATTGGGCACCTTTGTGTGGGTCTATTCCTTGGTTTTTTGTTCAGTTCCATTGATTGATGTGTCTATCCTTCCACCAATACCACAGTCTTAATTAATGTTGCTATATAATGTCTTGAAATCGAGTGGACTGATCCCTGCCACTTTATTCTTCTTTTCAAAAGTGTCCCTTTGCCTTTTCATATGCATTTTAGGATAATCTTATCTCTACCTTCAAAAACCATCTTGTAATTTTGATAGGAATTGCATTAAACCTGTATGTCAGTTTGGGCAGAACTGATGTGTGTGTATGTATATATATATATATATATATCTTCCAGATATATATATATATATCTTTTATATATATATATAAGATATATATATATATCTTCCAACCCATGAACATGCTGTGTCTCTGCATTTATTTAGATCTTCTTTGATTTCTTTCTTTAGCACATGTAGTTTTTAACATACAAGTCCTATATATATTTTGAATGCAATATTTCATTTTTGAGCAATTGTAAATGTACTTCATGTTTAATTTCAGTGTCCATGGATTTATTGCTAGTATATAAAAATACAATTGATTTTTGTATATTGATCTTGTATCCTGCAACATTGCTAAACTCGCTTATTTTTTCTAGGAGGTTTTTTATAGATTCCTTGGGACTGTATATGTAAATAGTCATGCCATTTGCAAGTAGGGGTAATTGTATTTCTTCCTTCCTAATGTGTATGCCTTTTGTTTCTTTTCCTTGCCTTGTAGCCCTGGCAACTTACAGCACTATGTTGAATAAGAGTGGTGGGAGTGGACATCCTTACTTTGTTCCAGATGTTGGGGGAAAGCATTCAGTCTTTTACCAATAAGTTTGTTGGATGTAGATTTTTTAATATACGCTCTTTATCAAGTTGAGGAATCTTTATTTCTATTTTTATGAGTTTATATTGTGAATAGTTTCTCAGAAGAACTTCAACAATACAGTTTCACAGTGTCTAAAGATGAAATTCCTTCAAACATGTCTTCCCCTAAAAGTGCACATCTAGATTGAGTAGTTGACACAGACCACAGTTGTGTAATTGAACCAAGAACACACTGACATGTAGAAATGGCGAGTTCTCCATTCCGCGGAGGTCTGGCCAGGCCCCCACGTTGCAGCCTCAGAGGCACAGCGCCCACTGTATTCTCATGAGTAGGACCCCTGGAGTTGGCCTATGTAGTTCGGATGTCAGCTGTCGGATACCTGTGAGGAGTAAGGATCCTATCTTGGCATAAGGGCGTTCCAGTTCTCAGCCCAGGGTTTCCACTTACAAGAAAGCAAGGGCTCAGGGCTCCAGGAGAGCTGGTCCAGAAAACTGGAAAATAAGATTTTCTGCTTCACAGGCTTGCGTAGGCCTGAGGCTGACCACTGAGCAAATGGTGATCTAGGGCTGTTTTGTCTTCATGTTGCTTTCTGAGATGGCCAGAGAGGCTTTGGCCAAGGATGCGACTCCTTCTAGAGTGTTCTGTGTCCTAGATGGACCTGAAGTTGTCCTGCACAGAAGGGATGGGGAGAGCAGTACTGCCTTGGCTACTTCCAGCATCCCCTCTTGTCATCCCTGCCCACCTGGTACAGTAGACAGAGCACTGACTTAGGAACCTTGGGGTCGAGTTCCAAATTTGCCATTTATTTGTGGCATTACAGCAGATGCAATCACTTCATCTCTCTAAGATTGCATTTCACCTCTGTCAGGTGGGAATATTTACTTGGCTTCTATTACAGAGTGCTTGGGAGATGATGAGAGTGAATGCTGTGAAAAGGTAAACTGAGACTATTTGAGCATATGTTGATTCAAATGGGGCAGTGCCAGACCAAAAGCAGCCAGGAGCAGTCTACCAACAGGAGCTCAGGGAGGGGTTTTTATAGAGAAGACAGAAAGCAAGGCAAGGACATTCTTTGATGGGCTGTAGTTTAAGCGGTTGCATTATTTGGGAAAGCCCAGGTGGCTGTGTGTGATTAGTTGTTCTTAAGTTTCATTTTCTCAGATTTGAGCGCATTAACGCTGGCTAGGTTTTGGTTTGCTTATGTAGGCTACCGAGATGCCAGAGACGCCTCCGTCTCACAGCCTCTGTGTTTGATTACTTTAACAGTGCTCTTCGAAAACGAAACCACCTGTAAGCCGTGCAGTGGGTTATGATAATATTTCAAATAGCTAATTCTGAAGACCAAAGCAAAATAATAATGATGATGATTTTCCTTATTATCAATCTTTGAATTTTTTTTCTTTATGTATGTCTCTCTACCTTCCTACCTACATACTTTCTTAACTACTTATATACCTGTCTTTCAACCTACCTACCTTTCTAATTTTCTAACTTCCTCCTTATCTATATACATACCTTCCTACATACCTAGCTTCCTGCCTACCTACATCCTTACTTACATGCATACCTACCTTTCTTCCTACCTAGTTACCTTCCTACTTTCCTATCTTCCTACCTTCCTTCCTACCTATCTACCCACCTGCCTTCTTACATATCTAGCTAAAAATGTCCAGATATGCTTCACATAGTCACTAAACCCAATGAACACACAAGCACCCAGCATTCTCTGTAAAACCCTCCTTGTTAATTTACAAATATTGACAACGACAGGTGACAGAAAGTATCTGTTTATTAGAATTGCATGCACCTCTGAGAATTTACTTAATAGTTTTGAAATGAAGCTTAGAGTTTCTTCTGCCTGTAATATTAAACATACCTCACTTATTTTGAACTTAATATGTGCATTAAAGTATTCCTGATAATTGAATGCATTTCCAAGGATTAATTTCTGTAATCAAAACAGTTATGCTTCTGTGAGCAATTCATCCAGTTATCCAAAGGTTTAAAAGTTTTAGGAAGTGTATAAAGGCTGAATCATGGGAAATAATCCTGAGAAACGATAGAAGAAATGCTAACAAAACATCAGAAGGGAGATCAAATAGACGATGAACCCAAAATGAATATCCAGGCTGACAAAGACTGAAGGAGACCACTGATAAAAGAGAACAATTGGAGATGAAAAGGAGTGCACCTGTAGAGCTGAGCAAGTAAGAGTACTGGGTGCAAATGGCCAACAGGCTGTAATCATCAGTGAGGGAGAGCATGATGCAGGGAACAGTGCGTCCCACAGTGAGCTCGCAAAGCAATTTATTGGAGGCACATGTTGACACATAAAATATAAGATTAGGGCTTCCCTGGTGGCGCAGTGGTTGAGAGTCCGCCTGCCAATGCAGGGGACGTGGGTTCGTGCCCCGGTCCGGGAAGATCCCACATGCCGCGGAGTGGCTGGGCCCGTGAGCCGTGGCCACTGGGCCTGCGCGTCCAGAGCCTGTGCTCCGCAACTGGAGAGGCCACAACGGTGAGAGGCCTGCATACCGCAAAAAAAAAAAAAAAATATATATATATATATATATATATATATATATATGATTAGTGTGGTCATGCTGGAAAGGTTTGACTGAGCCCACAGTCCGGGACATTTATACTGTATGAGAGCTATAGCCAAGAACTGGAGAATCTGCCCAAGAGGATAACCCCAGCAATGGCACTCCCATCAGTGGGGACCCATATGTGGCTCTTAACATAGATGCCTTCAGTAGGCTCGCCAAGTATTGAATCAGATAAGAATCAGGATTTTAACTGTAGCGACAAGGACATATATGATTGAATGAATGAAAGCGGTTACAATTTCATTGATAATCAAGTTCATTACATCAGCTGTTGTCACACTGGGTACCACTCTTTTTACTGCTTTTAATAATAACAGCTGCTCTTTATTGAGCTACTTCCTTTTATATTATTCTTATCATCGTCATTACCAGTGACCTGATTGCCACCATTTATTAAGCACCTACTACATGCAGGCCCTGGGTCAAAGCTCTGCACTTCTTATTTCTTTTTTTTTTTTTTTTTTTTGCCGGATGCGGGCCTCTCACTGTTGTGGCCTCCCGTTGCAGAGCTCAGGCTCCAGATGCACAGGCTCAGCGGCCATGGCTCACGGGCCCAGCTGCTCCGCGGCATGTGGGATCCTCCTGGACCGGGGCACGAACCCGTGTCCCCTGCATCAGCAGGCGCACTCTCAACCACTGCGCCACCAGGGAAGCCCTTTTATTTCTTGTGTTTACACGTCTGAGTGAGAAGAGCTCTTACCAGTGCTTCACAGTTGAGAAAACTGAGACACTAATAGTTTAAATAACGTACTCACATTTTCACAGTTAGTAAATAAGGGAGCTGGCATAGAAACTCAGCTTTATCTGATTCAGAGTCCTTTGTCATTTTTCTTCCCCACTTTCCTAGTCATGACCTTTTCACCTGGCCCAGTAGCTCAATCCTTGTAAATTTCAGGTTCACTCTTTTAATGAAAACTCTCTTCAGTCACAGAGTTCACTAGCATCTTCCTCTGTCTCTGTCGTCATCAGCCCAGGCTGAGGGCTGGGCGGCTTAAACAAAAGACACTTATTTCTCCCAGTTTTGGAGGCTGGGAAGTCTAAGATCAAGGCACCAGCAGATTCGGTGTCTGGTGAGGGTCCACTTGCTGGTTCACAGGTGGTCATCTTTCTCCTGTGTCCTCACATGGTGAAAAGAGTGAGAGAGCTCTCTGGAGCCTCTTATAGACAGGCACTAATCCTATCCTGAGAAACCCACCCTCATGACCTAATCACCTCCCAGAGGCCCCATCTCCTAATACCATCACATTGGGGGGTTAGGATTTCAACATACGAATTTTGGGGGGACACAAACATTTAGCCCATAACGGTCTCTATGGCACTGTGTTGAAAACAGCAGATTGAGACCGTTTAGAGGCTGGTGAAGCTGACTAAATGATCAGCATCAGAAGGAAATGAGAAGAAATAGAAAAGAACATAGAAAGTATCAGAGGGCATCATGTAGTAAAGATTAGAAGTATCTTCTCAGTTATGCATATACCATATTTCACTGAATCAAAGTCATAATCTGTTGGAAGACACAAACTTTTATGGAGCACTCAGAAAGAGAAATCGCTGTCCATTAACGGCAAGATGTCAGAGTTTATAAGAGACTCATCCAAATTTCCAAGAGGTTAAAATGAAAACACATCTGTGTCACAGGATGATGGAGTACAGTGTACGCGTATACTCACTGGCTCACTCTGTAAAATGTATTTATTTCCTGCTGTGGGTCGTGGCCAATAGAGTTTGAAAACCTTCATCCTTTTTGATGGGGGAGGTGACTAGGGAGTCCACACAGCGGCTGGAGCCGCCAAGAGTACCCAGTGTGGCCAACCAACGAGCGTGCGCGGCCACGGGCAGTCTGAGCTGCAAGGTGACAGCCACACGCCAACAAGGCTTGGGGTGACCCACCTCGTGCCGGGGCCAAACATTAATGAAGGTGCCTGGCCTTTCAAAAAAGTGGCCCAGAGGTGTTCTTTCCTCAGGTTTATTATATTACATGGAGAGAAGGTCCTGACTAGACAGCATCAGGTAATTAATTGAGGTGTGTGGGAGAAAATCAAAGGGAAGTTGATATTTCCCAGGCAATACTCCCAAGGCTCAGAGCTGGAAGCTGTAGAAGATAACTGAAAGGCCAGCCCAAGATATTGCAAGGGAGATTCTGACTTCTGTTAGGAAGTTTGATGGATGGAAAGTGAGGGGAGAAGGGCTTTAGAGCCTTGGGTCCAAACTTGACCTAATCTGTATTCTTGATTAGTTCATTCCACCAACCAATACTTACAGAGCACCCAAGAAGGTCAGGCATTGTGCCAAGCTGCTGGAGATCACAAATAGCATGTCAGATCAGGACTGACTTCAGTCTCACCGTCTGTGGTTTCATACTTTGTTTCCCCACTTCTTCCTTCTCCGGAGCTGCACAACATCCTTAGGGGCCCCGGCTGCAAGCTCAGACCAGTGCTAGCTCCCAAGCCACTCCTGACTACATCTGGGGGGTGTCAACGTGTGCGTTGATCCTGCCTGGTAGAGATCGGCATCAAGTCCCAAGTTTCACTGCATGGAGACCAGCTGGGCAGCTGTCACTGCTGGGTTCCTTCCTGTTGCCCCAGGAACCTGAGTTACAGCACTGCCTACTTCCTGCTGGAATTATGAGCTGTAAATTCAGTTCATGCTGTGAGCCCCAGTCACAGTCGATCCAGTTGCCCTACCTAAGGTCTCAGTGCCCTCTAATAATGAGCCTAGCTGAAAATCTATTGGCCCTGTACTGAGATATGTATGATCTTCTTATAGCTCTTGTAATCCTTTCCATAGTCCTGTGCGATAGCTTGTGTTATACGCTTATCTTACAAATGAAGAGACTGAGGTTTATTCTATCTCTTGCCAGTCCCTTTTGCATGTGCTACTTAACGGGCGCTAATGGCATTCCCGCCTGGCTTTTCAACTGTCCTGTCACCAGGAATTCCTCACTGCCCTGCCCCACGGGCCCAAACAGGAAAGGGCGAGGTTTCAGCAAGTTCAAGGGGAGCTCTCAGTCTTCCTATATCCTAGAGTGATTCCATTCAGCTGCAAAGCAGAAGAGCTTCCAGGCTGATAAAGCGAGGTACCCGCTGCCCTACTAAGTGTGTATATAGATGATCTGAGCAGCAGACAGAGAGGCTGAAATACTAGTTCACGTCCTGGATCAGCCGTCGCCTGCTGTGTAGCCTTGAGCCAGTCCTTGAATTTCCCTGGATTCAGTTACCTCATCTGTCAAATGCCTAAGGCCCTTCCAGCACCAACGTTCAGGGATCAATGAAGGCAGAAGGCATTATTGTTCGGGTAGGGTGTGTGTGTGTGTGTGTGTGTGTGTGTGTGTGTGTGTGTGTGTGTGTGTGTGTGTGTGTGTGTGTGTGCATGCGCACGGAATAAGAACAGAGCTTGTATTACATGCCGAGAATTGGTGCATGGTACATGCTGCGTGCTGATGTTCTATAAAGCAGCAGAGAGGGTTTTGTTTTTCTTTCTTTTTTTTCACTTTTTCAATTTGTTCAGAATTCCTCTCTGAGCCCCATCCATAGGCAGATGTTGGGCAGAGGAACAGAAATCTCTACATGCTGGGCTGAAAACAGGGCTAGAGGCAAGGAGATTCTGTGCAGAATCTAGGAAATCGCTCTTTTGGAGAGCGGAAAGGGGACAGGATCCTTCTTCCCCATTTCTTCAGGAAATAGGCAGCCCAGCCCTATCAGGCATAATTTCAGCATCAAACTAAGTTACTCCAGAGCCTAAAGAGAACCTCCTCTCCCAAGGGATCCATGTTGCCTGCCCTTCCTTTAGCCAGGGATGGCATTTTCATTTTTCTGAAGGAGAGATTCAAGTGCCGGTGTAATGTGTAGCGAGCCCAAAGTGAAATAAGCGTCCCGAATACCTGTGTATCCTGTAAGGGGTTGGCCTTCACGGAGCTGCCCGCTCTCAGCAGCTGAAACCTGATTCTCACAGGCATCTGTCTCTTCATCCATCAATACCTACGGGGGCTCTGTAGGTAACCAGGGCATCTGTGCAGTGTGACTGACTCCATGCTCCAAACTGGGAACCACGTGCAGTTCCCTATGAAATTAACATTGATGCGTGTACATACAGTAAACTCCCAACATTCCTCAGCGGGGCCCTGAGAGACCCTTGCAGTTTCTCTTCACCAAGAACTTGGTAAAACCTCTTAAAAGTGAAAGAGTCTTGGCGCCAACATGGTCTGAGTTCCGTTTCTGAGCTCTGTTGATCTTTGCATACGTGCCACCTATGGTCTCTCCTCTGTGTGGGACGGGTTGTGTAATCCAGGTAGATCATGGGGTGCTCTGTGGTTTCTGTGGCAACCAAACAATAATTAAACACATTTCAATTCTTTACTTGTCTTTTGATGAAATGCAAAAGGCGAGTGTGCATCCTTAATTCGGCATAAATCTCTTAAAAATCTCTCCGACCCTTGTTGCTCTTCTGAACAACCTCCTCCTAGATCTCGCCTCCAAACTCTCTCCCTCCATCCTTAGCCCTTGTGGCAGGCCGCCCCCCTCCTTACACCTTTATTGTGTAGATCAAAAATCTCTCTGATTTCCCTAGCATTCTCTCCACTGCATCCCTTACCTGAAATCTCAGCAAAAAAAAGAGGCCAAGATCTGACCCAGCAAACAAACAAACAGAATTCTCCTGGTGGGGTGGGGAAATTCAGGAGAACTCATACGTGGGTATTCTTCATCCCTTTACATTCACTTCTTTCTATGGGGCCGTTGTTACTATTTATACTATTCTCCATCCCTGCTAATACAGGTGCTCACAGGGCACTTTAAGTATAATCATTATCCATTGATTTTTTTTTTTTGCGGTATGCGGGCCTCTCACTGCGGCGGCCTCTCCCGCTGCAGAGCACAGGCTCCGGACGTGTAGACTCAGCGGCCATGGCTCACGGGCCCAGCCGCTCCGCGGCACGTGGGATCTTCCCGGACCGGGGCACGAACCTGCGTCCCCTGCATCGGCAGGCGGACTCTCAACCACTGCACCACCAGGGAAGCCCTATCCATTGATTTTTTTTGCGGAGGCTTTTATTGCCTCCAATAAGCTGTGCCAAAGGCTGGCTGTTGGCTCTATTTGTTAAACAAGAGAGAGCTTTGTTCTGTGTGGCTTTTCTCTAAACCTGAGCTTTCTATCCATCCTCAGCGTGAGGCAACGGGGAGATTTTCTGCCGCCCCCTTTGGGGAGAACAGTCACTTCCTGATTGGGATTTGAGCTGAAAAATGGGTCTCCATTGGGAAGAAACACAGATGGCCCGGCACTTCCTGTGCTGCACCATTAACCAGCCCCTGTCCCCTCCCTAGGGGGCAGCTGCTCTAGGCAGTTCCTTTTTGGGAGTTTGATGGTCAGTAATAAGTAGGTGACTCAGGATACCAGAGAGAGAACCTTTGGACTTAAAATCAACCCAGTGAGTATAGGATAAACATCAGAGACTTTTTTAGAGCAGATTTAAAAGGAGGTAAGAAGCAAAAGATTCATAACGTGAAGGGACCATGGAATTTTGGAAAAGGGCCCAGAAGGAGAAGCTGTGGCTTTCAGGATAAGCTGCCTGATTTTGCAGTTTTACTGAGTGCAGACCCTGGAGAAGGGGTGAAGTCAGAGCCTTGCCCGCTCACGTTTCTTCATAATGATGTTTCACATGATACAAGGCTTGCCAGTTTACCACATGCTTCCACATGCGTTACCTCATTTTGTGCCTCTTAAGCAGACTGACCCCTCTGGAGGTAGCCCATGTGAGGAGTGAGTCCAAGTTCATGTCCAGCATCCTTACGCCTGCCTGTCACCACTCAGTCCCGCATCCTTTCCTCCAGTCTTCCTCAACACTCCACAGTCTGGGTTGCATCTCCTCGCTTCCCAGGGCATCTCCTCCTCACCTTCATGTCACTCATTAGACTCTGGGAAAGGCTTCTTTTCATTCTCTTGCCTTGGGGAGAGGAGGCAGAGAAGGGAAAAAACAGTAATTGGCACATTATCAAGCCTGTTACTACTGGGACAATGGGAGCTCAGTCCCCCTGCGGGGACTCTTCAAAACATGCCTTGGAGTTTTTGCAACCGAAGGACAGGGAAGCTGGGAAATAGCCACCGACTGCCCATCCATCCTTGGCTGGGGGCAGTTCCAAGGCTACTAAACCTTGGGAACTTTTGGCTTGTTCTCTGCAGGGATGCAGTGTGCTTCACAGGTGGTGGGGAAGGGGTGATCAGACCTCAGGCAGTGGTTCTCAGGAAGCAGCCTTCTGGGGGTGGGGCACTGGCAAGGTCTGTTACACCCATTGCCCTATTCTAGTCTGACTCTTAGAGCCCAGGTTCCCAGCTCCCAATACTTTGTCCAGCAGTCTCAGTAAATGTGGGTGTGTGCCTGAGAGCTAAGCTCCTTGACAGATAACACTCATCGGTCTCTTAGTGATGCTGACAAAGGCATGGCTCTTAATAGCCACTAGTGTGGGAAGTGAAAAGATCCCTTGTCAGCCCAAACACCCTTCATTAGAACTTGTGAACAAAAATGTGGGAAAAAAAGATCTTCCCACCTACCCCGGCAGAAATACATGTCTTTGGTATGAGTCCCTTCCTGATGTGACGATCTCCTCCCCAGCCCCTCTCCTCCTCTCTCTGAGCTCATCTTTTGTATGCAGAAGGGAGATCGGTGGTGGGGAGCCACGGAGGTGGCCACAGCAGCTAGAGGGGACCAGCTGCATGAAAGATGAAGGAACTGGGAGATAGAGACCTTGGGGCTGACCTGCTTGCTGAGAAAGGGCACTTTTGTTGCTCTGGAAGGACAGTGGGGAACAGACAGACAGACAGACTGAGGGTTGAAACAACCAAGGAAAAACCTGCTCCTTGCTGCCCCAGGCAGCTTCTTTTGTTTTTAAACTTTTATTTGATATTGGAGTATAGTTGATTAACGATGTTGTGTTTGTTTCCGGTGTACGGCAAAGTGATTCAGTTATACATACACATGATCTATTCTTTTCCAAATTCTTTTCCCATTTAGGTTATTACAAGACATTGAGCAGAGTTCCCCGTGCTGTACACTAAGTCCTTGTTGGTTATGGTTATCTGTTTTAAATATAGCAGTGTATACATGTTAATCAAAAAAAAAAAAACAAACCCCAGGCAGATTTTAATTGGTGGTCCAGCTCGTGCTTCTGTCTGGGCATCAGTTAGCCCCTAGTGCGAGGAGAAAAGGGGAGCTTCCCAAAAGAGCTTGGGTGGGGACAACAGCAGAACAGGAGAGGAGGGGGGAAAGCTGCTTTGCATATTCGGAAGGGTCTGTGGTCAGCCTGCCGGAGGGCCTGTCTCTTTTCTCTCTTTCAAAACTGGAGAGAATTAGACGGGTGTGCAGTGTGTATGTACGTGTGTGCATGCATGTGCCTGTGTGTCATTGCCTTGTGTCTGTAGCTGTGTGAGCATGGGGTTTGAGCAGTTGTAGGTTGTTTGTCTCGGTCACTTAGTGCGTCGGTATGTGCACGTGTGCATCGGTATCCGTGTGTGTGTCTGTGCGCCGTGTGTGTGATTGTGGATCTAGGAACAGACCCTCAGGCCTGTTTGTTCCCTAGAAGGGAGAAGAGTGAGTGAGTGAGAAAGCTTCCGTTAAGGTCTTCTCAGGTGCAGAAAGCAGCCCAGAGACATGTTCCCCGCAAACCTGGGTCCTGGAAGGAAATCGGGGCAGCCGTATAGAGATGGAAAAAGGAGGGGCAGGCATCTTCCCAAGCTTGTCTTCCTAAGCTTGTCATTAGCTCCAGTACCAGCCAGGGTGTGTCCTATTAGCTTTGTAGGACAGGAGGTGTCCTAACACTGAGGTTTGGGGCCAGATGGCCTGACACATGGCAGGGTAATGAGAAAGACTAGAGGCAGCCCTCTTCTCCCCAAGGTTCCTGTGCTGGTCGGGGGGGATTAGGGGGAGTCAGAGGAAGCAGAAGTCATTCTGTTTCTTTTTTTAAAAACTTCTTTTGCATTATGGTTTATTACAGGATATTGAGTATAGTTCCCTGTGCTCTACAGTAGGGCCTTGTTTTGTATCCATTCTGTAAATAATAGTTTGCATCTGCTAACCCCCAACTCCCAGTCCATCCCCCCCCCTCACTCCCCCCACCCCCTGGCAACCACAGTCTGTTATCTATGTCTGTGAGTTATTCTGTTTCATATTCTTTTTTTTTTTTTTGCGGTACGCGGACCTCTCACTGTTGTGGCCTCTCCCGTTGCGGAGCACAGGCTCCGGACACGCAGGCCCAGTGGCCATGGCTCACGGGCCCAGCCACTCTGCGGCATGTGGGATCTTCCCGGACCGGGGCACGAACCCGTGTCCCCTGCATCGGCAGGCGGACTCCCAACCACTGCGCCACCAGGGAAGCCCTCTGTTTCTTATTAATGATCATTTCTCTTTCAAATCAGTGAATCCTTATAAACATTATAGCATTTCAGGAATGCACAACTTAAAACATGGAAGTCTCCCATGCTCCTGTTAGCATTTTGATGTCTTCCCCTCCACGTGTTTTCTTTGTACAGACTAGCATTTTGGATATATATTAATATGCATATATGCATATTATAATATATCTGCATACTTTTGCAATATATATATAAAACATTATTACTTTTTATAAAAACAAAATAATACCATTTTGTATTAGAGAAAGCAACTTGCTTTCTCTAAATAACATTTCGTGGACATCCTCCATGTCAATTCAAATGGTCATTGAAATAGCCCTACACTATTCCTTTGTGTGGGTGGGTTACGATCTGTTGTTCATCCAGCCTCCCCATGAAGGACATTATTGCATTTTTCTAAGTTTGTGGTTGCAGTGAGCATCCCTGTGGGTGCCCCTGTGTGATTCTATCAGTGAGATCATGGCGAAGAGGCTCTGTCCTGACAGGGACCTGCCAGAAAGTGAGGGATGGACAAGCACGAACTTCCAGGTCCCCTGTTCTCTGTTCTTAGCTCTCCCCCTTTAATATGCAGAGTAATTTCTTGTTCTCTGCCTCTAATGCCTTCTTTATTTTTAGGTGCTAAAAATAAATTCATCTGCTTCCACGTCTCTCTGTTTATTAAACTGTCTTTCTTAAGGATTCTCAGCTTCTCCGTAGGGGTTTAAAATTACATACTCCAACAATTTACCTGCAGAACAGAAGATTAAATGTTGCTTCCTACTTTCGATTTTCCCTAGACGTGCTGACACCCGCTAATGCAGAGAGTTGTTCTTAGGGAAATAGACTTACCAGCCTGAGAGCAGAATGACCTGGTTAGAGACCCAGATCCTCTGCCTCCCAGCTGGGAGATAGTGGTCAAGTGACTTGCTCTAACCTAACCTGCAGTTTCTGGAAATGAAGATAATAATGCCTGGAGTGTTCAGTGAAGCAATGTATTTAAAGCAGTTAGCAGAGTGTCAGAGATGTAGCAATTGCTTACTAAATCTTAGTTACATTGTTATTATCATTACTGTCCTATAAATACAGCAACTGTATATGGTTCAACCAAACTCCACCATAATCTTCCTCATCTCCATAAATGGCATCACCGTATACTCAGTTGATTGATTTAGAAACAAGGACTTGGAGATGGAGTCCTAGACTTGGATGACAAATATTCTTTTGTTTGTTTATAATATTTGCATTTTTTCACTGCTTACTGAATGCCTGTAAAACTTCTAATATTGCAGAAATATGTGATTTGGAAGGTGTGAAATTCCCCATAATTCTCTGTCCAAGATAATCACAATTTGCCGAAGTGTACCTCTCGATTCCTTTTTTGCCAGTTTATCGACTGCTTCCTTTCTCCACCGAACCAAAGCTCCAGTAGCACAGGGATGATAAAAACTTTCCTCTCTGTGAAGATCCAGCATCACGTGTCCTAGGCTGACATGTTGCAGGAATGTAGTAAAAGCGTTTTGAATGAATAGATGATGATTATTTAAAATGCCATTATTACAAGTAACTCAGCTGAAGGTTCTGGTAAGCATTGGGATAGGGCCAGATATGGCCATGTTCATTGCCACTGGACAGGGCAGGCCAGGAGGGGATGAGATCAGGAAGTAGTCAGACCCAAAGAGGAAGGGTCGATCTAGCAGACAGAACCAATTACCCTGAAGTCAAGAGGAAGGACAATAGGAGACAGTCCCAGAAAACTGTCGGCCTGTGGGCAGTCCCTTCAATTAGCCAGAGCTTGTGACGGGCATGCGGGGCCCAGCAATGGGAAATCCAGGGGCAGGCTCTGTTCTGAGATCTAAGTGGGCGGGAAGTCAGACTCTTGTGGGCATGTTGCAAGGGTCCAGGAGTACCAGCTGTGGTCCCTCCAAATCTGGTGCACATCTGGCAGGAGCCCAGAAGGCTGGGGGTAACGCAGGATCCCGAGACACAGAGTAAAAGGCACAGGACGAAGGCAGGAAATGCCCCTCATAGAAGGTGGACTTGGGAGTCATGAAGGAGGCAGGATCCCAGGGTCACTAGATGAGTGACCAAGTGACTAAGTTAGTGACCCTCAGTGTCAGACCCTGAGAATAAGATGGAACCACTTCCAACCCTCTTCTGCTCTAGACCAGGACTGGTTGAAAAGCTGGTAAATGGTGGAGGTGGTAAGGTTTCTACAGAAGGTGAAATCTGGCTATGGCCCTATGACACAATCCCTGTGCATACCCTGCTTCCCACTGGTCTTGCCAGGCTTACAAATTGGCAGACGTGGGGTGGGCCGGGGAGGCGGGTAGGGTGTACCATAAAGCCAAGGCGTGAAAACACAGATAGAGAGGCTTTGATGAAGCCAATCCCAGCAGCCCTTCTACCCAACAGAAATGAGCTCTCTGTGACCCAGAGTTTGTTTGAAAGCAGGGAGATGATGTGCTCTTTATTTCCTAACCAGCTCTTCCTCACTGCCCCCGGCCTTTCCACTGCCTGGCATCCGCTCCTGGGCCGCCCTCATGCTGTGTCCAGGTGTCAGGGCTGCCTAGAGAAGCAGGTGGGGAACTGCTCACACAAGAGCCTCCTCTGATCCTGGGGAAATGCCCTCACAGTGGCCAAGGGAACCACAGCAAGCCTGGAGTTTCACGGGCTCCATGCACCGCAGTGAGGAAAGGGGTAATGCTCTCTCGGGTGACCCCCCCAGACTTCACCCTGGCCAGTCCTTGGAGAAGAGATGCACCATCAAGACAAAACCTCGGTGCCTTCACTCAGCCTGATGTTCCCAGTGGGGGAGCCCTCGGCCGGTGCCCATCTGGAGAAGCAACGCGGAGCAGTGATGATGCTTGTCACTCAGGTTCTCTTACACTTACTATAAGAGAAAGGGCCCCCGAGTCTCCCTTAACGAGGCTTGAATATTAGCCCACCTGCTCACTCCCAGTGGCCTTCCTCAAGTTACTTGACCTCCCAGAGCTCCATCTGTAAAGCAGGGACCCTTTAACAAGTTTTCGTGAAGATTCAGTGAGATGACGTGTGGAGAACACACCACACCATGTGGCCGGTGAGGGAAAGCAAATTCAAAGTAAATAGCCCGCGTTATTATTATCATCTGGGTTCTTGTTGCTGCTGTGAGGTCAGAGATGAGGCCAAAGAGGGGAATCAGAAAAGGGGGCAGGTGGTGTTTCAAAGGGTGGGCCAACACTCTACCCCGTTCACCAGGGAAAGCAGCTTCCAAGTTCTCAGGGCTCATGAGGTTCACGGCTTGGAATGGGGCTGCAGGCACAAGATCCTTCTGACTGGTCTCTAGAATAGGAGACTCAGGACACTGTCCCAACACTGTACAGCCCTGAGTGCTGGGGTGTGAACTGCTTCCCCATCCCCCCCAGCCTCAAGTTTAATCTGAACCACGACAGAGAATTGTTCATTACTTTACTAGTGACACAGCAATGACAATCATAGGCATTATTATTGCGTTGTTCTCATGTATTGTATTATTATTATAAGTAAAGCTATCTTGTTATTATAATAATTAATTATTATTATAAGCATTACTATACTTAAATGTAATTAATCCATCACTGTGTTTCATGTACAAGGTAAGGACTTAAGGACTTTCTGTCCTTTATTATTTAATCCTCAGAAAATCCCCCTAGGATATTATTACCATCTTTAAGATGAGAAAATTGAGACTCGGAGAAGTTAAGTAGTTTTCCAAAGGTCGCACCGCTACCAAGTAGCAAAGCCAGGAGCTGAATCCAGTTCCGTCTCCCAAGTTCACACTCGTAACCGCCGTCTTGCTGTTTCCTCTTCTCTGAGACCTGCATGGTCAGCCCTGCTTGGAACCAATAATATAATCCCTTCCCAGGTTTTTCCCCATTCTTGAATCAGAGAGACTTAGACTTGGAAAGGACATCCAGATCAACTGGTCCTACACCATTGCCCCTCATCCCACTCATTCTCAGATATTTGAAAATTGCGCTCAAGTCCCCAAAAGACAATAGCCTTTCTTACTTGAATAGAATGACGAGCCCTCCAAGCGAACAGATTACACCTTGGAGGGAGACCCTCATGTGCCCCAGACCCTCAGCTCTCCAGAGTTGACTTGCTTCTTGGGGTCTTCACACCCTGTCTCCGTCTGCTTCTTTCATGCCCACCCCCGTGGATGCTACACCACCCACAATGCCTTTAACGTCTCCTTATCCTCTCTGTCCGTGTGCCAGGCATGGCGCTCAGCATCCTACAGGCATGACCTCACTTTGCCTTCCCAACCGCCCTTCGCAGTGGATACTATTCTTATCCTATCCCGATTTTACTGATGAGGACACCAAGATACAGAAGTCATAGAACCAGCTGGCATCAAACCTGGGTGGGTCTCGCTCCAAAGCCCATGCTGCCGTCACTCTACTGCATTCTCTCTATTTACGTTCCAGTTCAGTCGCCTTCTCTGTTTCTCCTTATAACAGCTGAGACAGGCTGCATCAACAACCCCTCCCTACCCCACCAGAACCCTAAAACCAGCACACCATGCTGAAGACCAAAAGACAGCACAAAGGAAATGATTGTAGAAAACGCCAGCCGCAAAAGTTAATCAGTTGTTCAAAGAACAGATTTCTGATCCTCCAGTAATAACTTTCTTGACCCAAGGGGCAGGCACCATTTCACCTGCGTGCTGTCCGACTTCAGGGCCTCCTGGCGCCCTCCCTCCTGCCACCAGGTGGCAGTGCCGTCTTCGGTCCTATCCACAGAAACGGGGCAACTTCCCATCTGCTCTCTACCCTCCCTGGGCTCACTCTCCAACTTCATTCCAGTCTGAAAGTCACACTTCAGCCACTCTTGTTCGCTCATTCGTTCAACAAATATTTATTAGCAGATAAGACTTTAATGAATGCTCTCACCCTTTTGGTGAAATTGAATCCTCCATCTCTGCCCTTGTTTTTATATTTATTAACCATAGCACCTACTAGGTGCCAGACCAGTTTTGTTTTGTTTTGTTTTGTTTTTTTGCGGTACGCGGGCCTCTCACTGTTGCGGCCTCTCCCGTTGCGGAGCGCAGGCTCCGGACGCGCAGGCTCAGCGGCCACGGCTCACGGGCCCAGCCGCTCCGCGGCATGTGGGATCCTCCCGGACCGGGGCACGAACCCACGTCCCCTGCATCGGCAGGCGGACTCTCAACCACTGCGCCACCAGGGAAGCCCACCAGACCAGTTTTGAGCCCAAGAGGTGATGATGCAAGTTACGATAATGATGATAACAATTAAAAACTAGCGACGACTAATGTTTACTGGGTGTCTGTCCATCATGGGCCAGGCAGTGTAGCGAAACACTTTGCTTAAATGTTCACATTTGATTCTTTCAATAACCCAGTGAGGGAGGTGCTAGTATCATTACCTTTCTACACATGAGGAAACAGGCCCAGAAGTTTAAGTTAGTTGCTGAGGTGATACGGCGGAGAATGTCAGAGCTATGACTTGGACCCCAGGCCCAAGCCCTTGGACCACTCTGCACATCGTGGATCTGCACAAGTGGCATGGTTCTGAAGGAGACAACAGTGTGCTAATGGGTGCATGCCAGACATCTCCGTGGGGTGCGTACAACTGGGGGCCTTTCTCCTGGGAGGGCAGGGAAAGGGTCAGGAAGAGCTTCATGGAGTCAGATACACGTAGGCTGGTTACTGAAAGCTGAATGGGGTCACTGCGTAGACAGGAGCAGAGGGGCGCTCCATGCGCAGCAGGTAGTATGAGCAAGGACTCAGAGGGGTGGGTAGCACAGCCTGACTTTCCGGAAACTGTCACCAGGTGGCTGACTTCAGTGGGGGGGGCAAGGGAGGCGCCGATGAGGAAGGAGGCTGCAGATTTGTCAGGAATGAGATGCCCAAGGTCCCACAGATCATGGGGACCCCCTGAGAGCAGAGGGGAAACGGTAGGAAGATCCCTCGGGCACCTGTGTGACGTGTAGAGGGGGTGAGGATGGCTGGAGCTGGTGGACCTAGGGAGAGCTGGTCCCATAAAAGGCTACATGGAACATCTACGCCCTAACCACATCTCGCCTGAGTTTGAGTTTCAATGACTAAATGTTAGGAGGGGCCCCCAAATCTTGGACAAGCCCGTTCCTCCTTTTGCTAGGGCCCTTGATCCTACAGTTCAGACACACGAAGTCTCTTTAGGGATTCTCAGCAGAGGGGTCGTCACGAGCTCTCCAGCCTGGCTGTGGGGTCATGGCTCCTCTCCCTGGGTCACTACCAAAAGCCAGGGCTTGCTGGTGGGACTGGCTCTGCTCTGCTACCCTGGCAGAGGGTAGCCAGGGGCCACCGAGTGGCACATCCATTGCTTTTCCGGTGCTAGACTAATGCCAGCTCATTAAGAAGGTAGCGCTAGAGGGTCCTGGCCATGGGACCTTCTCTCTGGCATCCTTCACCTTTCTTTCTCTTCCGAGGGAAATGTTATCTATTTTCCGCAGGTAACCAAGGGAGTCACTGAGTCCAGGGCCAATTGCCTTCCTCGTTCCCTAACACAAGACAATTCTTGTATTAACACAACCCTAATCGTGTCACTTGGTCAGCATCAGCTTCCTACCATATCGAATTTTTCCAGATGTTTTATAGAAACAGAGTAGCCTTCTAATTTCCATCAGATTCCTTCAGTTAAGAGGGCTTTACATTAATCTGGGAATTGATTAGAAACTCCCCATTGGAGTAAAATGTCTCCCCTTCAGAAATTCCTGAGTACTGAATCATTCTTCTCTAATAGTGGATCCGGGGAGACTCCAGATCTTAACCAAACTAAAAAGTGGAAGAAAAGCAAAGCTGGCAGAGAGCAGGGAGAAAGCCAGGACGCAGGGCTGGGGATCACTGTCTGGCTGCAGAAGCTGGTGTCTGGGATGGGAGCCAGGGGGGCAAGGAGGGCCAAGTACTGGTCCTATCTGGATTAGCAGACACAAAGGCAGTTCAGAGAGATGTGGGCAACATGGGACCCAATCCCGTGCACAGGATCTTTAGGAGGGTTGGGGTGAAGACAGCTGTGACCTCTGGGAGGTCAGCTGGTCCACAGTTGCCCCCATCCAGCAGCCAGTAGGGCCTTGGGTGGGGGGAAAAGCCTGCATTCATGCCTTCTTCACCCACACCTCAGGGAACACTCCCCAGATGCTGTGTCAGGCAGGGGAGTGCAGTGTCAGGGGCAGGGGATGTGGTATCAGGCCAACTTGAGTTCAAACCCAGCCTGGTCTCTTGCTAGAAGGGAACGCTGGTGTTGATAAATTCCTTAATCTTTTAAAACTCAAGCTTCCCCTTCTATTAAATGGAGGTAATAATCATACAACCTCAGAGGACTGTTACGGGGATTATGTACAATAAGGGATGTTGACGGAGCTTAAGTGTACCAGCCCTGGACACAGGCTTAAACATTGTCAGAAATGGTTATTATCATTATAAGCTCGCAGCAGGGATGCAAACATGAATGGGACAGAGTTCCCTTTCCTCAAAAAGCCAGATGGATAGCGATCCCACTCCAGTCCACAACTGAAGCGCACAGAAGGAGCTGGCAGACCCCAGGTACCACCCAGGACCGCCCTAGTCAATCAGTGGGGGAGACTGATTCTTTTGGCCCCAGTCAGGGTTATCCCAGCCTCCCGTGCAGGCGTGCCCACAGCGCAGGAGGCCTCTGCCCACATCCAAGCTGGAGGCCAAGCCTGAGAACTCAATTGTTGCTGGATGTGAAGCAGACAAGGACCATTAGAGCTGACTCAGCAGCTGAGACTGAACAGCTTATGTCAGCTCCCTAGGGGAACCAGCTCAAATCCATGAAAAATATTAGGTTTTCAAATCAAAAAGGCAAACCACGTTGAGCAAACCAGACGCCTGCAGCAGGCAGCTAATTGGCTTGTGTGTCCAAAACATTGAACTTGAGGGGAATCAGGAAGCATCGACCAGAGCTTCACCTTCCAGGGCTGAGGGGATCTCCCCAAGTTTACTGCACCTGCCACCTACACCACCACCCCAGCCCCATTCAGTCTTCCTGTTGGGAAGAAATCTTTCATCAGCGGAAGGTGAAGCAGCAGGAGGGAGCTGGGATTTAGTTTCTCTTTTCGACAAACCACAGGCCTGCCCTGTGCCCCTGTAAGGCATGGATTCATTTGAGAAGCATTATTTAGTGGCTTATGTGTGCTGGGTATTGAAGTCAAAAGAATAGCTAAATCCCACTCAACTTTGTCTTCACGGTCTAGTACTGGAGGTGGAAGATCAAGCGACGTTTGTAACACAGTGTGATCTATGATGGAGATGTGTACCTCATGAAACCCTAGCTCCAGGAAAGGTATGCCGATATCTCTATGGAGGAATCATGGAATCTTTAACCAGTATCCGGAGGGTGAGCAGGCTTGCACCAGTGGACTGGCAAAGGGAGGACATTCCAGGAAGAGAGCACAGCCTGTCCAGAGACACAGAGGTGTGCACATGAGAACAGTCTTGTTCAGGGAGGTGCAAATCCTTCCCCATTGCTAGAGCCTGAAGCGTGTCTATGTATGTGTTGTCATTGGGTGAATGAGGGCCAGAAATGAGGCTGGACAAGTATAGAGGGGTCCTAGGCACGAAGTACCCAGTGCACAAGGCTAAGGAGTTTGGTTTTTATTCTGAAGGTGATTGGGAAGAATTTGAACAAGGGAGTCACATGGTCAGAGTTGCAGTCTTAGGGTGGAGGAGGGTGAAGTCTTGAGTCCTGGAAGTCAGGAAGCTACTATAATGGTACATGCAACACAATGACAAGAACCTAAGCCAGGGAAGTTGTGGAGGGAATGGGAGAAGGGGAACAAAGAGTTATGGGGGAGACAAGATCAATGGACTTGGTCATTGATTGGATGTCATGCGTGCTGAGGGAGAGGGAAGCCTCCAGGGTGACGGACACCAGAGACGGTGACATTGAGGGACTTGCTGACGCTACCCAAGCACAGCTCCCATCAGGGCATCCCCCTCCCCCTGGCACCATTATTCAAGGTGTTTTCCGAAGTGTGGTGTACCACTGCTGGGCTGCTAGACACTTTTAGATGGTGAACTGTATAGCACATTCTTTTAAGAGTGATTATTCACTTTTATGTTTATTGGAACAAACATAAATAGCCTATCAAACCCATGGTTTCATGGATATTATTACTTGGGGCAAAATTACAATTTTATGAAGCTAGTCAATATAAATTAAAAATAAAAAGATTATGATATATGGGATACTTGATACAACATAATAAAGGTGGTAAAGAAATGACTAAAGCTTGAAGAGCATGGCTCAAAAGTGAAAGGGCACATGTCTCTGTGTGATACTCAAGGCCTTTTCTTCCCTTAAGTACCAATCCCATTAAACTACCCGCCATTCTTAATGTGCACAGTTTTACCCAAGTGGTTGACTTTGGCTCACAATGACCTTGGTAATTGGTATACCTTTCCACTTGTACTCCCTAATCTCACCTGTCTTTCAGAGTCCAGTTCAAAGGCACTTATTCATGAAACCTTCCCAAGGTGAGAAGTATAGATTCCCTTTTCCCTCTCCAACTGGCCACTTTATCAATTTCATTACTTTCTAGCACTTTTTACTTCAATTGTGTATTCCCTGAAAGTGGGCACTAGGCCTTGTTTAGCTTTGATGTTTTGGGATGTTCAACAAGTTTGTGTAATAATTCTATAGGTCCACGTTTTCATTTCCCTTTCATATTTGTTTTCTATCGCTGCGTTACAAATGATCCCCCAATTTAGAGGCCTAAAGCAAAACACATTTATTAGCTTACAGCTCCTGTGGGTCAGGAATCAGAGAGCAGCTGAGGTGGGTGGTTCTTGCTTAGAGTCTCTCACGAGGTTAGAACCAGGCTGTTGGCTGGGACTGCCGTCAACTGAAGGCTTGAATGGGGGAGGATACGTGTCTAAACTCACTCATGTGGTTTTTGCAAGACCTTAGTTCTTTACTGGTTGTCAGGTGGAGACCTCAGTTTCTCGCCACGTAGACCTGTGCATAGGCTGACTGAGTTTCTTTGCATGTGGAGCTGGCTTGCCCCAAAGCAAGAGCAAGATGAGAGACACAGAGGGGGGGGGGCTGGGGGGTCTTTTGACTCTCAAGTAACATACCATAACTTCTGTTGTGTTCTACTGGTCACATAGACTGACCCTGTGCAGTGTGACGGGGGTCTACACAGGATGTGGATATCAGATTGCAGGGCTCATTGGAAGTCATGTCGGAGACTGGCTACCACACCTTCTCACAATGTATTCTTTGAAGATAAATCTTGGGTTGTATCAATGACGTAGTGCCTAGCTTAGTTCTTGGCATATAGAAAGTTCTTAGTGAAGGTAAATGGATGGATGGTGGCTGGATGGATAGACAGTTGCCTGGTCAGACCAATGGATAGACGTGGATGATGAATGGATGAATGGACAAATTAATTGATGGATGAAATGACCTCCTTTTGACTACTTAAATCCCAAAGGCTTGGCACGATGATAAGCAATCATCTTCATGGTGTAGTCTTTGACCCAAAGAATTTAAGGTCTAGAAGGGACCATCTAATGTCCCACTTTGCTCTACAGATGCAAAATCAGAGGCCAAGAGAGGTGATGTGAGTTGCTAAAGATCAAACAATAACTTATAGCCAAACCAGGACTAGAACCTGAGGCTCCTCTTCCCATGCTTCTTCTTCAGCACCAACCATGAAAGGTATTGTGTGTGCTTGCCCCAGAATTCCTACCCGTGTCTGATCTAAAAGGAGGCCTCACATTGTGGTAAGGAGAAAACATGACTTGTTCATATCCAAGACCAGCTGGACCTCACTGATGCAGATAACCCCCCCTGCTTTGTCCTGAACACCCACCTACTTGTGGTCGGTTTATGTATCCATCCACTCTCCAGACTCCAAACTCACACCATACTCTCCATGTGACCTCACTGCAGACATGGGTATTCACCACCATTCTTTCCCAGCATGCTCCAGTGTGCTTGGCTACTTCCGGGTGTATCTGCCTCCAAACCCACTCCTTGTCAAGCTGGGACTTTCTTAAGTGGATCTTTCCCTCTGCTGATGCATCCCTGTGGATGTACCATAAACGCTGACATTTCTCTAGAGCAGGATGTTTTTGAAAAAATATTTTAGATGAATGCCAGGCCAGGCTGCACGAAATGTCACGGTGACTTTCCAAAGAGACCTGCCAGGAGCTAGGGTGAGTAAAAATAGCCACTACTGGGTGTGGATGTGAAGTGAGTAAAGATCACAGAGAGGAGAGTTTATTTGTTTTTAAAATAATTATTTCTAAGTGGTTCTGGGCCTGGAGAATGCATCCTGGCAGGCAGCAAAGTGGAAGGTCTGTGTCTGATGCCAAGGAGAGAAGGCAGACGAGGGCAACAGATGGGGGTAGGAGGAGAGAGCCTCAGATCCCAGCCCCAATGCTCTGTAAAGCTTAGAGATACTGAGATTGTGATCCTTAGTTTCTCTACGTGGAGTAGAGAAAGAGAGGGGGAAATGTAATTAAGGAATGCTATTCATATGCCTAGATACAAAGAAGATGAGAGAGAGGCACTGACAGAAGCAGACTGAGAGAAATGCACAAAAATAATGCTTGTGTTCAATTAAGGAAAATATTAAGTACCATGGACAGCTCCAGTCCGCCAGTGCTCTGATGTTCATAGCTGCACACCCTGGGTTGGATGTGACACTGTCCCTCCCAAGATATTATGAGGCATCCTGGATGAGCGCATAGAGCTGGAGCCAGGGCACTCTGGGAGCCAGCCCTGGGGTCATCATTTGCCAGAAGCGTAATCCTGACTAGGTTACTTAACTTCTCGAAGCTGAAATTGCCCTCATCTGCAAAATGGGGAGAGTTCCTACCCTCAAGCTTGCTGTGAGGACTCAGTGAACAAAGAAACCGAGTGCTCACCAAGGTGCCTGCTACTTGGTCAGCACTGAATAAATGTCCAAATGAAAAATGCCAGCAATGAACTACACCAGGGACCCCAACTTCTCCTGGCTTTCACCTTTGGGGAAGGAAAATCCTGCCTTCCATTTAAGCTGATAACTAAGTTAAGTGTTTGTGTTCCTCATGGGTTTGTTAATGTGAAAGCAATGATGTCATCTGGCGATTTTCAGTTTGGGTTGACAGTGTGGTCAGTGCATGTGGAACCAGATTTCAGAAGGGAGGAAGCAAACATTTAATGAACATCTGCTAGTCGCCAGATCCTTTATTCAGTATTTTTACCTGTGTCATTTTATTGAATTCTTAAAACAACTCTATAACTCTATGAAGTAAGAATTGTTACCTCCCTCCTTTTTTTTTGGTTTTAAACAAGGGACTTAAACATCAGAGAGGTAAAGAAACATGTCCAAAATCACACAGTCACGCAGCTGAATTGTTATTCTGAGTCCAGATTGTTTGACAGCAAAACCCAGTTCTTTTTCCTGAAAAATATTGCCACTAAAACTGGATCTGGTACATGTTAGAAAGGTTGAATTTAGCCACATTTTGCACTCAGTTTTCAAACTGCTTCTCTTTCTCTCTCTTTCACTCTCCCCCTGCCCCCCCATGTGTGTGTGTGAGTGTGTGTGTGTGTGTGTGTGTGTGTGTGTGTTTGCTTCTTTGCTTCTTTTCCCTAACTGTAATTAGTTTGTTCACTCCATGGAAAATGTTGACTCAATTCTAAGGCCCAGTTCTGACACAAGCTTCATGATGCTCTCCTTTGCCCCCATTTCTCCATTTAGAAGAATCCCATTCCATCCTTCAAGTCTTAACTCAGCTATGAACTGTTCCACAAAGCTTATCAATAATCCCTTAAGAACACTCTTGCACTGCTGGTGGGAACGTGAATTGGTACAACCACTATGGAGAACAGTATGGAGGTTCCTTAAAAAACTACAAATAGAACTACCATATGGCCCAGCAATCCCACTACTGGACATATACCCTGAGAAAACCATAATTCAAAAAGAGTCATGTACCACAATGTTCATTGCAGCTCCATTTACAATAGCCAGGACAAGGAAGCAACCTAAGTGTCCATCAACAGCTGAATGGATAAAGAAGATGTGGCACATATATACAATGGAGTATTAGCCATAAAAAGAAACGAAATTGAGTTATTTGTAGTGAGGTGGATGGACCTAGAGTCTGTCATACAGAGTGAAGTAAGTCAGAAAGAGAAAAACAAATACCGTATGCTAACACATATATATGGAATTTAAGAAAAACAAAATGTCATGAAGAACCTAGGGGTAAGACAGGAATAAAGATACAGACCTACTAGAGAATGGACTTGAGGATATGGGGAGGGGGAAGGGTAAGCTGTGACAAAGGGGGAGAGTGGCATGGACATATATACACTACCAAGTGTAAAATAGATAGCTAGTGGGAAGCAGCCGCATAACACAGGGAGATCAGCTCGGTGCTTTGTGACCACCTAGAGGGGTGGGATAGGGAGGGTGGGAGGGAGACGCAAGAGGGAGGGGATATGGGAACATATGTATATGTATAGCTGATTCACTTTGCTATAAAGCAGAAACTAACACACCATTGTAAGGCAATTATACTCCAATAAAGATGTAAAAAAATAAAATAAAATAAAAAAATAATAATCTCTTAAGCAAGGGGAGACACACCGTCCTCCACACTCCCATGGTGCTTTGCACACACCACCTTCAGTGAAAATTGTCTTCATTTATCCTTTTATCTCAGACACCTAGTACGGTGTCAGGCACCTAATAGGAGCTAGAGGAGTATTTATTGAAGGAAGGAAGGGAGGGAAATGCTTCAGAAACAGTAAGAGTTATGGCAGTGATGACAGTGATCTAATGCCAGCAGCCATCATTACTGAGAAACACGATAATCCAAGCTCTGCTCTAGGTGCTGAATGTGTCGCCATCTCATTTAATGCTCACAATAACCCCAAGGTAAACACTATTCTTAGCCTGGTTTAACAGGTTACATTCCTTGTTTACCGTCATACAGCTAATTAGTAGCATTTTAGTCGAAGATTTAGAAGATTCATCCAAAAGATTTGGAAGAAATCTTTTCGTAAATGATCTAATTAGCGGAAGACAATTAGAAGTTTGAAACCTAGCATATTGGTGACAGAGCCCTCCAGGAGTTGCATCTCCACGCTCTTCCAAGGACTGCAGCCGGAAGAACTCAGGTCCTGAGTCTGACACACTGACCCCAAGACATGGCTTTGTCAGGCATCAGCTGTGTGGCTCCAGATGTTAGCTGTGTGAATTTACTAAGCTTCCGCTTCCTCATCTGGACAAGGGAAGCCACTTGCCCTGAAGGGTCGGGGAGAGGGTGACATGCTTATTAGAAGGGACCAGCATGTACTGGGCATTCAACAAACATCAGTTCCTCAGTTCTTCCACAGTGGACCTCCTACACCTGCTGCTCGGAAGAAGAATCTGCCTTAGACATCTGCAGCATTCTGCTCATTTATTCATCTAAAAGATGTTTACTGATCAGCTACTTTGTGTCAGGTGCTATTGTGGGTACTGGGGGTATAGTGATAAACCAAATAGGCAAAGCCTGTGCTCTCATAACAGATACATTGTTATATTACTTATAGCTTATATTACTACCACAAGCAGTAGACAAACACATAAACAAGCTAAGACCAAAAGACTGGAAAACAAGACAGTGTAATGTGTAATGGGAATGGCTGGGGTGATGCTGCAATAGGGAGAGGGGCTGAGGAAGGGCTCTGGGACAGGTGGCATTTTAACTCAGCCCTGAATGAGAAGGGGCTAGCCTTGGGAAGATCTGGGGGAAGAGTGTTCCTGGAAGAGGGAACAGCCAGGATAAAGACTAGTAGGATAAGTGTATGTGCTCCAACTAAAGAAAGATGGCCATTGTGGTTCATGAGTGATGGGTGAGGGGGTGGGCTCAAAGAGGCTGGAGAGGCTGGGGGTGCCAACCGTGCAGGGTTTTGGAGCCCCTGGAATGGGCATGGATTTGATTCACAGGATGGATAAAAAGCAAGAACTAACTGGAGGAGCAATTGAAGCTTTGTAGTCTGACTCCATTCAAATAGAGGTTATTCATTAAAAATCATCTTATCTACCTCATAAGAAGCAAGAAGCCTGCAGATACAACTACAGCCTTAAAAAGTGTTTTCTGCATTATTTTCTGAAACATATAAAAATCAACCTCTCTGCAGAAAAATAGTAAAGTTGCTAATTTTATGGGAAAGCTCTAAAATAAGGATGATTTCATTTCTCACAGGCTGTCACTAGATTGCACTCAAGACTTTATGAGCTTCGGACTTCCCTGGTGGCACAGTGGTTACAAATCTGCCTGCCAATGCAGGGCACACGGGTTTGAGCCCTGGTCCGGGAAGATCCCACATGCCGCGGAGCAACTAAGCCCGTGCGCCACAGCTACTGAGCCTGTGCTCTGGAGCCCACGAGCCACAACTATTGAGCCCACGTGCCGCAACTACTGAAGCCCGCGCGCCTAGAGCCCGTGCTCTGCAACAAGAGAAGCCACCGCAGTGAGAAGCCCGCGCACTGCAACGAAGAGTAGCCCCCGCTCGCCGCAACTAGAGAAAGCCTGCGTGGAGCAACAAAGATCCTAAAAACAGCCAAAAAATAAATTAAAAAAAAAAAAAAGACTTTACCAGCTTCAAAAATACTGCACAGGACTTCCCTGGTGGTGCAGTGGTTAAGAATCCGCCTGCCAGTGCAGGGGACATGGGTTCGAGCCCTGGTCTGGGAAGATCCCACATGCTGCGGAGCAACTAAACCCGTGCGCCACAACTACTGAGCCCACACACTGCAACTACTGAAGCCCACGAGCCTAGAGTCTGTGCTCCACAACAAGAGAAGCCACCGCAATGAGAAGCCTGCGCACTGCAATGAAGAGTAGCACCTGCTCGCCACAACTAGAGAAAGCCCGCACACAGCAATGAAGACCCAACACCAAAACAACAGCAAACACCTATGGTTAATGCAGACAAATGGACCTTCTTGTCAAGAGATTTTGACATTGTAAAGGGGAGTCCATCACAAGTTGACCAAGTTTTAAAAAATCGATAAAATGAAGTAGGGACCTAAAGGAACTTTGCCATCAACTGTATGCTGTGGAAGCCTAAAGAACTGATGATCTCTTTGACTGCATTAACAGAGTTTCAGTATGGGAAACATAGGAGGGGATTTTCCCTTTTACCTCTGCTCAGATCCAAGCCTACTTAAACACCTTCCAGGAATCCTACAAGTTGTCTCGTTTTTCTAACAAATGAAATTAAAGGTATTGCACTTTTATAGTCTTAACAAATAGTTTCCAAATTACACTGGAACTTTCCTTTTGGGGAATTTTAAAGCAGATCAGAAGAACATTCTCTTTCCATGTCTTTTGAGTGTACACATATGAAAGCTTTTATAGGGACAACATAATTTTTGGCGATAAAAGCACATAACAATGGCAATACTTCCAAACATCAATTCTTCCAAATGCTCTTTCCATAGCACGACTTTCTTTTGAGATGCAGTTACTCTCTTGTGTGTTGTTAAAATGTCACCTCTACCTTGAAGGGACAGATTAAGCGTGCATGATTATTTTTTCGGAAAATATCTGCTAGACAGTAGACTCCTGACAGCCACTTGTCATTAGAGAAAAGGTCATTAAATTTGGGATACTTGTTCTTTTTTTAAAGAATAACAGGCAGCTTTGCTTCAAGCTTTGCACTCGTTTTCAGTACTCACTGTGACATAATCAGAGAAACTCTGAGCTACAAGAGATGTTATGGTCACTACCCTTCCTGTTTCAAGCATCCTAATGATTGTATTTTTTCTAACATCTTTATTGGAATATGATTGCTTTACAATGGTGTGTTTGTTTCTGCTTTATAACAAAGTGAATCAGTTATACATATACATGTGTCCCCATATCTCTTCCCTCTTGCGTCTCCCTCCCTCCCACCCTCCCTGTCCCACCCCTCTAGGTGGTCACAAAGCACCAAGCTGATCTTCCTGTGCTATGCAGCTGCTTTCCACTAGCTATCTACCTTACATTTGGTAGTGTATATATGTCCATGCCACTCTCTCCCTTTGTCACAGCTTACCCTTCCCCCTCCCCATATCCTCAACTGACTGTATTTTTAAGTTCTTGTTTTTATCATGTAACCACATTGATGGCATCTGTGGCTTTATATTTACTGCTTGCTTTCATTTCTTAGTGCAATCACTCACCTATGAATAAATCAGTGGATGAATTTCATCTTGGTATTTTCTCCCCAGCCTTGTCCTGGAATTCTTTTTTATTGCAATCAAAGTGGCCACTACATCAGAGGTTACATTTCCACAGTTTTTCCTCTTAAAATATTGTGTTTTATTGAAGAAGTAATTTATTATTGAGAATATACCTTTTCTGGTACATCATTTTTAGGAGACTAAAAAAGGTAGCTCTTCATAAGTTGAAACTGAATTAGTGAAATTATTATTGAGTACAAATAAAAACTTATTATTGAAATTATTAAGGCCAGCTCACAATTATTATTGAAGTTATGATTGAAACTGAATTTAAAAAACAGATCTAGTTACAGACATGTTCAACTAATCTGTACTTTCATTCAAGTACATAGCAAACCTACCCTGCCTACATGTTTTCCTTGGTTATTACAGGTTATCAGTTCAGTTGGTCTTAACTGATCTCTCTTTTTTTAAAAAAGGGAATAAATTTATTGAAGTTTCAGGCATTGATGGGAAAAGTAATAGGGTTATGGAATCCTTATTAAGAGCCATAAAATTATAATATATTCATAACATGGCATAACATAATCATAGCAAACCTTTTCAAATGTTAGTAGGCATCACTATCTCCTAGAGGGCTTCCTTTTTATTGTGGCAACATATACACGATATAAAATTTGTCATTTTAGCCATTTGCAAGTGTACAGTTCAGTGACGTTAAGTACATTCACACTGTTGTGTAACCATCACCAGTATTCGTATCCAGAACTTTTTCATTTTCCCAATCTGAAACTGTACCCATTCAATCATAACCCACTAGAGAGACTCTCTACAACAGACCGTCCTAGAATGAGCTGTTGGGACATATACTTGGCTCTATCAGGAGGCTTGCAGAGTTGGTTGAAAACTAGGAGAATGGAATAACCACCATTACAATCCATTATGGTGGAATCCAGAATCTGGGTAGGGCAGTGGCCTAAATTTCTAGGGGTGAGTAACTAGCTCTGATTTCTGTATAATCAGCTGTGGGGCTGACCAGGAGTTTGCTGGTCTCTCTAATGGGCAACGTGAAAATACAGTTTCTCAAAAAGAAGCTCTGCAAAGGAGACGAAAATAGCAATTCCCTTCTTGTGTAGAAATCTGTACAGCTTAGAACATACTTTTGCATCCATTAGCCCTTTAACTCTCTCACTCATCTTGTGAAGTAAGCAGAACAAATATCGTCTGTCCTGTTTTGTAGATGAGAAATCTAAATGGCTTTCCCAGGGTCACATGGACTGTCAGAGACAGAGGTGGAATTTAAACAGAGGAATTTAAATTCTAAGTGCAGGGTGCTTTCTACTTATGACTCTGTAGGGAATATCTAATGTGTTTGCAGATGTTAAGTCAGGAAACAGAAGCCATGTTAGGTGTTTTTAACAGGAATGTATTTAATATAGGGAACCAAGGGTTACTCAACCCTTGCTTGCTGGGAGAAAGACGTCAGGGAGGCACTGCTGAATTTCAGAAAATGTGGAAATGCACAAAGCTCAAGGAAGCTACTACAGATCTCAGTGCATGCAGGAGGAGGATGCCCCAGAGCCCCTGGCGAGAACCCCACCTACTGTCTGCTCTAGGTCACGCTTGTGCCACACAGCTGCTGCTGGAGGGTAGCATCTTCCTCTCTTCCGTCTCAGAAATCGCACCCATAGGGCCTCTCTTTGGCTAAATCTCGCTGACCCCTGCTGGCAAGGGAGCCTGGGAAAAGTAGTTTCCAGGCTTCCAGCCCCTGAGATTCGGGGATCACTTAGAAAAGCAGGGATAAAACTATTAACAGGGCTTCCCTGGTGGCGCAGTGGTTGAGAGTCCGCCTGCCGATGTAGGTGACGCGGGTTCGTGCCCCGGTCCGGGAAGATCCCACATGTCGCGGAGCGGCAGGGCCCGTGAGCCATGGCCGCTGAGCCTGCGCATCCGGAGCCTGTGCTCTGCAACGGGAAGAGGCCACAACAGTGAGAGGCTCGCGTACCACAAAAAAAAAAAAAAAAAAAAAAAAAAAAAAAAACTATTAACAGATAATGATATCCAGCATGTCCAGTTATGAGCCAGAGTCCTGGCTGAAATGAAAAGAATAAAAATCTTTTAACAGCGTTGTTAACCCCAAATATGGATTTCTGCATCTTATCTCCTCCCACACACTCTGCTGTGGATCAATGGTCTTTCCTTCATCGAGACCTAGTGAAAAAGATGGGAAATCAATAAGGAAGACAGAGCAGAGAAGGATGCATTCCATACTAAGGTAGATCAGCTAGGGAGAGGGGACGGAGCGGTGAGGAGAGATGTGAGCCAGCTCCAGGTAAGAGGCAAGGTAGAGGTGCAGGTAGGAACACACAGGCTCTTGGTTGTTTTCATTCCTGCTCCACTATACCCTGGCTGGGTAACCTTGCCTTCTATAATTGTAAAAAGAGTAATGGCACAATGATATGTACTTTATAGGGTTCTTGGGAGCACTTAGCACAGTGTCTACCTGGCACATGGTATGTGTCCAGTAAATATTAGGTGTTACAAGAATGAGCCCAGGGAGCTTGATGGACCACCGAGATACTCCTTGTAGAGTGGTGGAGCTCACTCTGCATGCATTTTCTCCATTGCAGAATCTTACAGCTGTGACTAGACATGGGTTTTAACAATGAACGCTTAAACCTTATTATTTTTGCTATTGTTTTCCTTACTATTATTATTGTAGAGTGAAATAGCATGTTATGGTCACATGTGGTTTCTTTTCTCTTATTATTTTTATCTTTTTGCGGTACGCGGGCCTCTGACTGCTGTGGCTTCTCCCGTTGCGGAGCACAGGCTCTGAAGGCGCAGGCTCAGCGGCCATGGCTCACGGGCCCAGCCGCTCCGCGGCATAGGGGATCTTCCCGGACCAGGGCACGAACCCGTGTCCCCTGCATCGGCAGGCGGACTCTCAACCACTGCGCCACCAGGGAAGCCCCCTTTCTCTCATTATTATTATCTGCAATTTCACAATGACCCTGCAGCATACGGCAGTGCCAGTGTGCTCCATCTCTCGCAGATGAGGGGACAGAGTTCCTGGGAAGTAAAAGGACTAGGTGAGCTTGAGCTCTGAATAGCAGCTTCAGATTGGCTGCAGACAGTTAGGATGCTATTCTGTACACGAGGCGTCTCAGCATCCGCATTAAGCCTCCCAGTGCCTGTCAGCAGCGGGACCATTTACTGATGTCCTTGACTTGTAACTCTGCTCTCAGACCCCTCCCCCATTCCCCTTTCCTTCACGTTTCTCCCTGTCCTTGAAGTTGCTGACAAAACTGACTTTAGAACGTATCACGGTGGCCTCTATGATATATTTAGCCACCTCCGTCCAGTTACCCCTGGGCAAAAAATGGAAGAAACTCTTCTTGATTCTGCCTCTGGAAGAATAACTCAAGTTTTGGTCTCTGTGTGACTATGGGCAAACTCCTCAACCTCTCTGAGCCTGAATTTCACCACCTTTGAATTGAAAGATATGATCCACTGAAGAGGAATTAAGAATAGGTGACCACGTGGAAGCCCCTGGTTTAGTCCTGGCACATAGAAAGCCCTGAGCAAGCAAGACCTTCCCCTTCCCTTCCCACTTTAGATGCTTCTCTGGGCTCCTGCTTCTCCATCTCTGTCCCTGGCAGTTTCAACACTGCCCTTCAACTTGAAGCTGCTGCCCTCAACATCCTTCAACCCTGATGTCCCTGAGAAGAACTAAGATAAAATGAAGATATTCTAGAGGCATCTAACCACTAATATAGCCTTGACTTTTTCAAATGGAAATCCAGAATGCAAAGTCCTAATTTCATTTTATGCTGATTAAAAAGCTAAGGTATTGATCCAGGGTTTTGTTTAAGCTGGGGACACGCGGTCCAGAGAATGCACCGCTCCTCATGGCAGGAGATGCTTCTGACCTCTGACCAGCAGGGCTCGGTGGCCCTCCCCCACCTGCTTGCACACCCACCTCCTTCTCCCCACTCCCAGGTTGGTCCACTCATTTAGTTCATGTTCTCATCCTAGAGAGGGCAAGGAGATGGACAGCCAGCGCTCCCATATTAGCTCTCTTACTGTCTATCTGTGTGACCTGGGACAAGACACTTAGGTTCTCTGGGCCTCAGTTTCCCCATCTGCAAAATAGCGACACTAAGAAATTCTCAAACAAGTGATCTCTGAATACATTGCTAAATAAATTTAACTGTCACAGTGATTGAGCATTATTGTGACCAGTCCTTAACATCTACAAGACCTACTGGGAAGTCAGTGTTGTAAAATCTGATTTGCAGGTGAGGAACCCCGGGGCTCAGAGAGATTGTTCACCTTGCCTGAGGGCAGGTAGTTTAAGAGCAGCAGAGTTAGAGTGGACTGCAAGGCCTTAGTCTTCCTACTGCCCCATGCCAACTCCCTCAAAGTGGTTGACTTACTTAGTCAGCAAATGCTTATATAAAGCTTACTACATGCCAGGCAGTCTTCTAGGCACTTGACAAATATTAGCTCCTTTAATCCCCACGACAACCCTATGAGGTAGGTACTGACCGTTGTTATCCCCATTTTACAGATGTGGAAACTGAGACACAAGTGACTTGTTCGAGTCACACTAGTAAGTGCAGTCAATACGGACACCTAGGGAGTCCGACTCCCAAGTCCAAGCTCATAAACGCTAAGCTATGCCCCATTCCGCTGTGGCTTTGTGGATGTGGATAAGCTCTACACTGGGAGATCCCGCTGATCCTCGGCCCTTAGAATCAGCCTCCACTCCTGGGCTCTGCATCAGACTCCCTGTCTGTACCGCAGCTGATACGTGCTCCCTCTCCTCCAAGCCTTTCCTCATTTGGAAGATGGAGGCGAAGGCCAGATCTCATGGACCCAGAGAAGGTGGGGCTGAGATGAGAAACTGGGGTGACCCTAAGGCCTGCACAGGATAGACTCCTTTTGCTGAAGCAAGTTCGGCGGCAGTCACCGCTGACAGCTGGTGGTAACACAGACTCTGCGGGGCCAGGACCTGCTAATGCATCTTGTCACTTCGAAGAGTGCCTCCAGTTGCATGTACTGGTCAAGGGCCACCGTTAAAACGTGTTGCGGTGTACACTATTAATCTCTTTAGTAAACTCAGGTAGCACAGGCTGGTGAAGTGTCAGAGCTGGAAGGGATCTCTGCGAGCCTGGTCTGTGACCCTCTGCCCCCTTCACCCACTGGAATCCTGAATGCAGGATGGGCGACGTGATGTAGCCTAGCTGGTGCCCCAGGGAGTAGCAACGCTCCAGGACTATTAATATACCAGGATTAACTATTTGCTGCTAGTTTCATTGTTATTTTAAAGTCATTCTTCCTAGTCCCTGGAAATCTATGAAGGCTCACGTAGATCTGATGATTTTCAGAACTTGGGGATACGTGTGTACTGATCAGAACATACACTTTCTCACCCACCCTGTCTCTCTCTTAACCACGGCTCTCGGGAACTCAGTGAAATTAGAGGTGTTCACGCTCTTTGGACCGTTGGAACCAAGGCTTTAGCATTATTAGCAGTGGGATCCCCTTGAGTTAACCTGAGAAGCTTCCATTTTCAAAGGTTTATCATGTTAGTGTCATGGTTTTAGCTGCACCTTGATGTTTACAATTTGCTGGTTTTCTTCTGAAATTTTTTTCCCTCTTTATTTTATTTTATTTTATTTTTAACATCCTTATTGGAGTATAGTTGCTTTAAAATGTTGTGTTCATTTCTGCTGTATAACAAAGTGAATCAGATTCCCTCTTTAAAAGGTCTACTGAATCATACATTCAGGGTGGGAGTGAGAGTGGAGGAGGGGCTTAGTAGATTTTAAAAATAATAACATCCAGCTTTGGTGTAAGAGCAAGGGAATAAGTACTCTCATATACTGCTGATACAAATGCACGTTGTCACAATCTATATGGAAAAATTGGCAATGCTCATCAAAAGCTTTGAAATTACCTATATTATTAGATGTACGATTCCCATAGCTAGAAATGGTCACAAAATTTCACATACAAGATTGCTTATTGCAATATTACTTATGACAAGGAAGCTGGAAAAAATGCCAAATGTTCAGCAGAAGAGGATTTAGATAAATGAATTCTGGTATATCCATACAGGGGAAAGCAATCATTAATAATAATAAAAGATAATAACACACATAGCCCTTACTATTTGCCAGCTTAACTTATAATTAGTGCATGTAACATACCCACAACCGTTTGAGGTGGATGCTACTATTATGCCCATTTTACAGATGATGAAATTGGGGCCCTGAGAATAAAAGTGATTTGCCCATAGTAAGTGGTGAAGTTGAGATACAAACCCAGTCTGTCCAGTTCAAAAATCCATACTATTAACCACCATGCTATATTGCTTCCGGAAGAATATCTCATGGTTTGGGTAAGCGTGTGTATGTGTGTGTGGGTGTGTGTGTAAAAGGACTAGAAGTCTATACGCCAACATGTGAAACTGGATAGTAGGATTGCAGGCGATTTATACTTTCCGTTTTATGCTTTTTTTGCATTTTTCAAATCCACTTCAAGGGCATTATTATTTTTTTAAGTCAGAAAAAAGTATGGTGGATCAATTTTTATAAAGAAATAAATCCAAGATGTGATGTAATCTATCCCCTCGCCCAGCACAGAAATTCATTTCTGTACCGTCTCTGACAAGCAATCACTTGCCTTTATTTGAACTGCTCTGTTGACAAGGAGCTCTTACATCTGGCTGTTCAGGATTGGCTTGGTCTGAGGGAGGAGGGAAAAGTGACCACGTGGTACAGCCCACCTCACAGAGCAGGGAAATAGTTAAGGGAATTGGGGCAGAAGTTCAGGGATGCTGAGAACATCAGTGGGGAGCTTGATGGGGTACCAAGGTGACGAGGTCCCCAGCCCACCACATCGTGTTCTCTGTCACATTTGTTTCACAGCCTGTTGTAAAATAGTTTGCTCAAGAAAGTTTTCTAGCAGACAATGAGGAGAAAACCCTCCCATGAGGAATTCACCCTGAAAGGAATAATACGCCATTTTCCAACTGCAAAATTGACAAAAATGAAAACTCAGTGCTGGTGAGGATGTCCATGGAGCGTTCTTCTGTACTGCTGGTGGCAATGCAAAGTGGCACAATTTGCAGAGGACAATTTGGCAATATTTATAAAAAATCCAGGCTTCCCTGGTGGCGCAGTGGTTGGGAGTCCGCCTGCCGATGCAGGGGACGCGGGTTCGTGCCCCAGTCCGGGAGGATCCCACATGCCTTGGAGCGGCTGGGCCCGTGAGCCATGGCCGCTGAGCCTGTGCGTCCGGAGCCTGGGCCCCGCAACGGGAGAGGCCACAGCAGTGAGAGGCCCGCGTACGGCAAAAAAAAAAAAAAAAAAAAAAAGGTAAAAAGAAAGATATATCCAAAGCATACGTTTCTTTCCCCCTACCAATCCCATTGCTGGGAAGCTGCCCAATAAATTAAGTACAGGGATATTCACTACAGTCATGACAGCACTGGTTGTAGTAGAAAAAATAAACAAACAAGTAACGTTGGAAACAGTGTCCCTCAATCGGGGCCACAGTAAATAGATGATGATACCACCATATGATAGAATCCGCTGAAGGCATTCAGTAGTCTGAGTGAGATGTGCAGGTGGTGTTTTGGGAAGATCTTGATGCCGTCTTGGTGAGTGACGAAAAGCAAAATACAGAGCAGAGTCTGAAATAGAGAAGACTACGCATGGGGATATGCATTTGAGAGGATACACATTTTTTTCCCCAAAAGAAAATACAAGGAACTGTTCACATACCGTTTAAAGTAGCCACCTTGGAGCAGAGGGACTGGTTGAGAGAGAGTCTTATTTTCATTTTGTATCTGTTTTGTTTGAATGCTCAAGTACGTATTACTGTTATTTTAAAAATGAAAGCCAGGGTTATCTTGGAAATTGTAGTCCATTTTGTTCGTTGGTTTTCTGCCTCTCTATACTAAAATAAAACACACACATGCACATACGTACAACCTAGTCACTGTCGTTTTATTTTTTAAAATAATAGAGAATGCTCCCCCAAGGCTCTCTCATAACCCATCTCTCCCTGTCCAGAGTCAGAGCTCCTTGGGGACAAGCACAGGATCTTTCTGCACCAGCTCCTGCTGGGTCCTACCTCTGGTGTCTGCCTGGGAGTCAATGTATGAGCCTGAATTAGGAACAGAAGGAAAGATGATGGACTTAGGAGCCAGTGCATTAGTAGTGCGTCCATCAGGTTAGGCTGTGCTAGGCTGTAATAACAAATACATCCCAAGTCTTAGTGGCTCGACAATGTACAAGTCTATTTCTTGCTTATGACACAGTTTGATGTGGGCTGTGTTCCTCTCTTCTATATGGTGACTGAGGGATCGAGGCTGCACCCACCCGTGGGTCTGTCCTCTTGTGACTTCAAGATTGACCTGGAGCCATCTAAGGGGGCGACGGGGAGCCACGCTGCATTACCCAGTTCAGCCTGAAAATGACACATGCCACTTCTGTGCACATTCTAGAGCATGGAACGTTGGTAGACACAATAGGAACAGAGGCTTTACATGTGCTCGCATGACGGAGCTTGGCTTCTTGCACTCCTGTCATCTGCCATGAGAAGATCATGCTCTAGACAGCCACCGCCCCCCTCAGTATGGGCCCCAGAATAAGGATACATGGGACAAATTTGAACCTGACCTGGCCCAGCCCAGCCAACCCAGATTAGCTGAACCTCAGTCAACCTATAAACCAGTGAGCGGAACAACAACTGTTTGTTGTCAGAAGCCACTGAGATTCTAAGGTTTTTATTATGCAACAAAAACTAACATGGAGCCCCGTGGACTGGTACCTTCAAGGGAATCATGAAGCACACAGCTCAGGGTCCTGGGGCTACTAAAAGCCATCTTGTGGATGAGCCGTCTGGAGCCCAGAGAGGGAAGGGGATGTACCTGAGGTCACAGAGCCAAGACCAGAGACCAGATTTGTGGAACTCAAGCCAGTACTTTTTATGACTCGACATCCACCCTTCAGCACAGAGCAGGGCTGTGAGTCCTAGAGATGCTGGCATTTTGATTTGGGCAGGAGAGGGGGAAAAGGCAGGGGACCAGGCAGAGGCTAGAAGGGCTAGTTGGGACAGCAGAGGCCACCAGTGTTGGGAGAGGGGCACAGAGGACTGAGCAGCTTTCTCTCACCTCCCTGATTAGCTGAAGTCTGGGGATCTCGAATTTCTATGGCGTTCCTGCTCAGCTGTGGCACCAGTGCTCAGAAATCATCCTGATATCAAGCCAGATTCCCGGAGGCCTGCGGGATCTCTGTCCAGGCACCATCTGTATGGTATGCCCTCCAGCGGCTTCCTGTTCTTTGGGGGGTTTTGCCTGTTATTATATCCAAAAATACCTCAGGCTGTTAAGGGGAAGGGGCCCAGGGTAAAAGGTGAACTGGAGAGAGAATGCAAGCATTGGCTTCTTTCCTGACTCCAAGATGTGCGTCCAAAGTATGCTTGTGCACACACACACAGACACATGGCCGTACGACTCCTTCCAGGGTGCATGGGCTCCACCTGTCAGGTGAGGGCGCCACAGTCCAGTGGAGCGGACGCCTAGGTTGCTCACTGGGCAGAGAGGAGGATGCCGGCGGTCAGCTAGGAGGACTCTGGTCTTTTGTGACCCTCGTCCAGCTCTTCTTCTGTCCCTCAGCCTCCCCTGCCTTCCTCCCGCCTCCTTCCCCCTTCCCTTTTCTTCTCTCACGCCTACCTTTTCTCTCTACTTCCCTTTCTTTTTCCCCCTTCCGTCTCCTTTCTTCTTCATGTGCCCCAGGATAAAGGGTGAGCTTCCGCAGGGATGCAGGGCTGAACAGACAGCAGTCCCTGTTTTGTGGAGCGCGTCTTATAGAAGGGACAACAGGTCATAACTAAACACGAAGATGAATCTATAATTGCAACCAACGAAAAAGTCAGTGAAGTAAAAGGGTCATACAATGGGAGGGAATTCCAGGGGAAATCCAGTTTAGACTGGGGGATACAAGGAAAGCTTCTGGCGAGGGTGTGCATTGCACCTGATGCTTGAAAAGGATAAATAGCCGGGGAAGAAACAAGTGGGGATCAGGCATGGAAAGAATTCCAAGCAGAAGAACAAACATGTGGGAGGCATGTCCTTGGTGTGCTCAGGAAGCTGGACGGAGGCCGCGGTGACCGTGGCGTGACCATGGCTCAGAGAGCAAGGGGACAGCTGTACACAGTGAGATGAGAGAGGCAGGCATGGTGGGAGCAGACGGGGATTCTGCGGTTCATCCCAAGTGCCGTGGAGTCTGTTGATGCCTCTTAAGCAGCAGTTGACATAATCCAGTTTTGCACTGTGGAGAGAGAGATTTGGCAGCTCTGAGGAACAGGGGTTGGCGGGAACCCGAAGGGAAAGTTTTGAAATCCCGTTGTGGCTGTTCAGGTCGTAGGTGAAGGGATGCCGGTGGTTAAGCTACAACGGTGTCCGGGGAGATGGAGAGATGTAAAGAAGACACACCTTTGTGGCAGGATGATGTTTGTATAGATGCGCGCCCATCTCCACACTCCCATTACCTGGGACCCTCCGCATTCAGGCAGCTGAACGTGAGACCTGCTGCTGGAGTGGAATTGCCAGGGTGGAGCTAGAAGATAATGACATCATATCCTTGATATGTGGGTTAAAAAACCAAGATCCAGGGACACAATAGAAGGACCTGGAAGGAAATGAGATTAGGCTGAACCTGGTGGGGGAGAGGGAAGGTAGGTGCAGAGGAAGGAAGAATGTTAACAATACCGGCGAGGGTCTCTGGGTCCTATTATATACCTACCTAGTCAGTAGGGGGAACAGAGCCCCCACCTCCAGTTTGGGGAAATCTTAGAGATCTGTGTTGGTTTCCAAGTGTGCCCCAAGAAACTCAACAAGGTCTCCGAGTTCCCCAGCACTGCATCAGCCTGGGACCCCCAGGCACTACCAACCCTGGGAGGGAAGCACTTCCGGCCCACTAGCCGTATATAGGGACCTATAGTTGGAAGATGCCAAAAATTCATGAGTCCCTTCTAAAGCCTTTGAGATTTTTATTTGAACCCCAGGACTTAGGACCTACTGGAAGGAGCATCAGACCAAAGGGAAAAAGACTGAGCTTCAAACCCCCATGCTGGGGAGATGATTCTAGAAAACCACTTGGCTTTTTGGAACCTAGTCTTATCCTCTATAGATGGGGCAGTAATATGAGCCTGATCTCCCCGTGGGGGTGGTGGAGAATTAGAAGAAGTAAATACATGGGAAAACTAGATATTCCATGCTAGGGGACTTAATTTTGTTTAGAGAGACAAAAGTTTCCATCGTGCTTAATTCACTAATTCCATTAAGAGTTCTAGCAGCTTTTCTTCTTCCACCTGGTTCTATTTCCTATAATTATTGGTTTTGCTTCTGCCCCTTGGGGACACAGAGCAAGCCCCATGCCTCTTGCCTGGACAGCTGACATGTAGGACCTTTCAGGTGGAAGGTATAATCAGGGACTTCCAGAGGCTACCTGTCTCCAGGTTGAACCAGCTCAGTCCCTCCAGAAATTTCTCTTAGGGCCCTGGGGACCCTACTGCTTGCGGATGTCCTAAGAACATGGTGTTCAGGGAGGTCACAAGGCAAGTTCATCCTGGCCACAGTTTTGATGAGAATTCTGCAGCCAGTGGTCCAAAGCCCCTTGCTGGAGTCCAGGACACCTCTCTCTATGAATGAAGGCTACTCGTGACTGGTGCCGATGGACAGTTGCAAGGCAGGGACCAGTGACAGTACATGTCTCCATTGCTTCCCTCATCTGGGAGCTGTAGGCCTCGTTCTCACTGTTATCATCCCCAGACAGAAAACGCACGAGAAAAATATATCCATAACTCACCTCCCAAGGGAAAGAGCATCTGTCCTAAGATGGTCTCCAAGTCCTCCAGGGAGCACTGAATTCAGTGGCAGAGGGTATAGTGAGAAGAGCCCCAGGCTTTGAAATCAGTGCAGGAAGCAAGGGCAGGGGAAGCCAGAGCCGTGGGGGCCTGGCCTAGTGTGCTCCCCAGGGTGTTGCCTCCCTCCCCTGCCCCTCAGGGATGATGCTTCTTCCTGATGTATTCATCCTGTACATGCCCCCAGGAGGCCGTGCCTCAGCAGAGAGCACCCAGAGAGCCTTATAAGCTCCCCTCCACCCTCTGGGTTTTTGTTCCACTTCGTTACTTGGCCCTCGTTGGTCTGCTGCCCAGAATCTTCTCAGGTTATTCCATGCCCCATGTCCTGTGATCTAAGTCAGTGCTCCTGTTGGCCAGAAGCGTCTCGGTGCTCAGAAGAGGCAGGATGCTCAGCCACGCCCACTGGGCCAAGGAAGGGGTTTGCCACTCTCACACCCTGCACCTTCACTGCCCTGCGCCACTCGGGCTGGTGAGGAAGGAACAGAGATCTAGAAAGTCAGGGTGAGCCTAAGAGGCACCACGATCTGAGGATGGGATTGTGAAGTAGGCAAGGTGGTCCTTCAGACCCTACTTCGGAGCAATTTGACCCCTTGGTGGCAACTTGCCTACCTTGGGTGTATCTTACCCTCCCTCTCAACAAGTACCCCAGGATTTGTCAGTTGCAGTGCATGAACTCAGCCATTGGCTTGTTCATTCAACACTCATTCACTCATTCATTCATTCATTCAAAGATATTTTCTGAGTGCCTAGTAATGTGCAAGGCACTATGCTCCATCCTGGAGATAAAAAGGGGACTAAGATGCTCCCCTTGTCTCCCAGGAAGTCACAGTCTTCCTGGAAGAAAGCAACACAGACCACGTGAATACTGTAATAAGCATTATAACTGAAGCAGTTCCTAGTTCAAGAGTGAGAGCATCTTTAAGAATGTAGCCTAGGGCTTCCCTGGTGACGCAGTGGTTGAGAGTCCGCCTGCCAATGCAGGGGACATGGGTTCGTGCCCTGGTCCGGGTAGATCCCACATGCCGCGGAGCGGCTGGGCCCGTGAGCCATGGCTGCTGAGCCTGCGCGTCCGGAGCCTGTGCTCCGCAACGGGAGGGGCCACAGCAGTGAGAGGCCCATGTACCCACCCCCCCCCCCAAAAAAAAGAATGTAGCCTTGAACTCGAGTGGGAGAGGGGGTCTTTGCACAGCCACTGCCCGGCTTATTTGTCTCTGTATCGCACACAGCACCTTGCCCCGAGCCTCACACCTGGAAGGACCCAAATAAAGCTGTGTGGAGTGGTCTGGATGTTCTCTGAGCCCCCAGTTCTAAACCTCAGTAATTCGAAGGGAAGGTTAGTGCCAACCTGCCAGATGTGGGAGCTGGGGTCTAAAAAGCACTCAATAGAAGTGAAATAAATTGGAAACTGCTGCTCCCATTGTCCTCCTGGCATCTCGAGTGCTATCTTTTATTCTCCCTTCTGTTGGCCAAATGAGCTCCTGCCTCCAATCTGGCCCCTGGGTCCACTGCCCGATGGCGGATATTTCTGCCCTGGAGTAGCTCACTGGAGGGAGCTGAGAAGACTAATAACAGCGCCTGACAGCCCTTCATGGTTTTCCCTAAATGTTCCTTCCTGCACAAAAAAGTTTAATAAAAATATGGATTAAAGCAGAGACTGGGAGCAGGAAATCAATGGCAGTCTCCCGGCTGTGTTATCATAATACGTTCTGTGCCTGTACTGCACACCTAGGGCAGAGGGGAGTCTGTGCTCTCAGCGTCCTGCCTGCGATGCCAGTGCCAGGGAGAGAGGGAGAGGAGCATCTGGGGGAAGGGGTGGGGTGCCTGAGACAGGAGCAGGTGACCGTGAATATCTCTAGGCTGCCAGGGAAGCAGTCTAGGGCCTGGTGGCGGGGCATGAGCCAGGGAACACTGTGTCTGTCCTGTGTTTGCACGGGGTCTAGAATCTCCTTGGCCGGTGTGATTGATAGATAATCTGGTCTGTGTAACTGCTTTACTATTGTATGTAAATTAATTTTTCCTCATGCAAAGGAATAATATACGTTGTCCCTCACCTCCAAATGATTATATTTAGTTTTTAAAAAGTTGGTTTCTATACATGGAACATCATGTTAATTACACAGGACTTGCTCTCCGGTTTATTAAAGTGGTCCCCAAAGTGCCTCCAATTAGGCTCCTTTGCTCCCTCTCTGTCCATTTCATTCCTGAATGCCTTGAAAGCCATGAAAAACTGCTGTCTTTAAAAGTCTGTAATTCAGGCTTTGTGTAATTCAGACCAGGGATCTTCACCCCCCAACTTTTTTTTTTTTGCTGATTATTGAGGGTTTCTAAATGGACCCTGTGCATGGGCCACTCAACAAGAAGGCTGCCATTCTGAGACAAGATGGGTCTTCTTTCCTGGGCTACCCCTGGGGCAGAGCCCCATTGCCACGTGTGCAAACCGCATCTAGGGCTCTTGCCCAGCAGACACAGAAGGGACCAGTTGCCCAACGTGGGACGATAAATAATGGATTCGATCTGTGCAAACTGCAGGATCAGTTATGGGAACATGAAGCTAAATCAGCCTCCAACTGTCAGTATGTCAGGGTTTCTGCTGGAGATTATTAGTCCACCTGCGTTCTTCAGGGCTTAGAGCTGTGTGTATATATGAGTGCATGTGTGCATGCATGCGTGCACGTGCGTGTGTGTGTGTGTGTGTGTGTGTGTGTGTGTGTGTGTGTGTGTGTGTAGGACAATTACAGGAGTAGAATAGACACTGCCAGGAGACATGAGATGAGGGTTCCAGGCCAGGCTCTGCTTCCAGCTAGTTTTGTGACTTTGGAAAAATCATTATTCTCTCTGAGCCTTATTTACCCATCCGTAGAATGAGCAAATTTGGGGAAGGTCGGGGGGGATCCTTCTTACACTGGAGCCCCACCTCTGAACAGTCTGACTCCAAAGCCCTGGGGCGGGGCCTGGGTCTCTCTATAAAGATCCCAGGTGAGACTGATGTGGTCCCCTTGGAGCCTCTGGCCCCTCCAACCTCTCACTCTAGCAGCCAGCTCTGTACCCGCCCTCTTGGCGCTTCCCGCCCACCCCCCCTCCCCGGGGACTGAAAATCCCTCCCTCGCCTCTTTCTCTGAGGACCCCAGTTTCCTCCGCTGCTCTGGTAGGATGTCCTGTCTTTTGGGCCCGAGGGTGACATCATTTTATTCCACCCCTGGCTTCCCCTACCTGCTTGTCACCCTGCTGATATGCTCATGAACCTGAGCTCTCCTCAGAGAGGATGGTAAGGGACTCCAGAGGAAAACCTAACAGCATCAAATGGGACAAAACTAACAAGGGTCAAGGGCTAGCATCCCAGTGTCTAAGCTACAAACCCCTTTTGTCATTATTACCTTCCACGTCCATGCCACCCAGCCCCTTACCTGCTCTCACTCTCCCCTCCTTTCTCTTTCAACAGGATCCAAGAAGCTCCTATGGGAGGGCGCTTCATGATACAAATCACCAAACGTTTTGGAATCAGGCCAAAAATTCAAATCCTGGTGGTCACGTCACTGGGTGCTGTGTGCACCCATGGGGGCACCCTCCCGTTGGCTCTGCACATGGTCTACCTCTAGTTTGCTCCCTTCAGACACTGCATTCTGTCTTCAGGGCCAGGGTCCCTTCCAGCCTCTGGAATTCATCAAATTTGATGAATTGATTGACACCGGTTCATCAAATAGGTTTCTTCTTCCTGGCCACACAGCTAGACTACATTTCCCAGACACACTTGCAGTTAGGTGGGGCTGTGTGATGAAGTTTGACCAATGGAATGTGGGCAGAGTGAGTCTTCCATTTCTGTCCTCTGCTCTCACAGTTTGTCTGTTGGATGTCAAGGTCCAGGGCAACCCTGGAAGACACCTGGTTTGTAGACCCTTTTTCAGCCTGGGTCCCTGAACACTCCTGCATTTCTCCTACCATCAATAGTGCTGATTGGGCTTTATGGAGAGTGGGAAGTAAACTTCTGTTGGGCCAAATCACTGAGATTTGGGAGTTTACCTTTTATAGCAGCTAACATTGCTTAAACTAATGTATAACTCATGTAGCTAGGTCAACCCTTTATCCCAAGGGAAGGATCTAGACTGTTGTGGCTTCTTATTGAAACTGACCCCAGCAATTAACCAGGGCCACATCTGAGTTCAGCCATGTGACTGGCCCCTACTCTTCACTTTTCTGTGCATCTCTTTACTCTTTTGTCCATTTCTCCCTTTGTCAGCTCTTCTGAGTGCTGGGTCCCTGACAGAGGAAGGAAGGGAACCTGTCCCTGTTGGGCCGTCCTATACAGAGGATCTTTCCCATGGGCTGCAACTGGCCCCTGCAGTTAATCGTGCCTTTGTGTTAGGGTCATGCTCCTTCCAAGCAATGTGTAATCACACCTGCCACTGTCCCAGAGTCCCAGTCAGTCAGGCTCGTAAGCCAGGGGAGTGGCGGGGGGAGGTGACTGGCAGCTCTCCCCTCCTGGATGCCTGCTTCCTGGGGTCCTTGCAGGCAGCCAGACACCCACCCCCCGCCCTCGCCACCGCCGCCACCTTGCTAAACTCCAGGTGCACACTGACCAGGGGCTCTGTGGATGTCTGTTGTCCCTGTTGCCATGACAACCAGTCACAGCGAATGATGGCAAGAGTGACTTGATTCCTGCTGGGAGGCAGAGAGAAGCATGGCACGTGGAGGAAGATGGGGCTTCTGGAGGGGGTGGAGAAATGCAGAGCCAGCAGGGGGAGGGACTGGCAGGAGAATTCTGAAAACGGAGTTCATGCTCTGTGCCTTCAGGCTGCAACTCTGCAACATGAGAAGTCCTGGGAAGTGATCAGGCCTTCCTCCCAGAGCCCTCGTGAGGCTTCCAGGGCGTGCTCTAGAGAAGCAAACATGGAGGAGGAAGGCGCAGGGTAGAAGGTGCAGTGAGGGGAAGAGGAAAACGTCACTCGGCAGGCACTTCCTGAGCCCTGGTCTCGCCCTGTAGCTGGGTCTGTAGCAGTGAGTCAAGTGCATCAGGTTGCTGCCCTGCCCGCAAGGAGGTGGGGCTCCAGTGGGGCCTCCTGGGTGCCGCCTGGCTTTGTGCATCACAGCAGCCAGAAATTAACAGTACCCACACATACCAGGTGGAGACAAGAACTAAAGAAATAAAAAATAGTGAAGTGGACTTAGTGAGCTAAGGAGAGAAGGAGAGTTAGCTATTTTGTATGAGGAGAACAGGGAAGGTAGTTTTGAAAAAGTGACACGTGAACAGGGACCCACAAGGAGTGACAGCGTGAGCTATGTAGCTATGTGTGGGGAGAGCATCCCGGCAGAGGGGCCAACCTGTGCAAAGGTCCTGAGGCGGGAGAGGCCTGTGTGGCTGAAGTGCACTGAGCAGGGGTGGGTGTGGAGTGGTACATGGTAAAATCAGAGCCGCTTTTTGGTGGGAGATGCCGCTCCTGGAGGGCCTTGTGCTCTAAGTGAGTGGGATCTTTGCCTGGCGGGGGCGGGGGGTTCCCTCAGAAGAGAGACAGGATCTGACTGATACGTAAACAGGGGCTTCCTGGCCACAGTGCAGAGATGAGAGGACAGGGCAGCAAGGTGGAAGCAGGGAGGGGCAGTCGCATTGAAGGTGATGAGAACTGGCTAGATTCTGGATGTATTTCCAAAGAAGAGGGATTAAAGGGTTGCATGAAGGATTCTGGCTTGAGCAACTGGATAAAGGAATAGTGAGTCTGAACTGTCTTTTCTGGAAGAGTAACAGAGCTCACCTAACCCCCCTCAGAGGAGAAAGGAAGCCATCGGGGGTCCAGAACCTTCTCCTGCATTTGGAGCCCCAGTGGTCTGGGTTTTTCCCTCAGTGCGATTCATCCCGACCTGTGGCTTCAGCTGAATGCCCTTCCCTCAGCCTGTTTCCTCACTCATGTGCTGTTCCTTGTCCACCAGCTGTCATCCAGGGACATTGACACTCAAGCCTGGGCAGATCTGAGCCCCAGACCTGATGGCCTGAAGCACCGCGGCATCCCCAGGTGACTCCCTGTTATTCTGGAGAATCTTCAGAATTAGGAAGCTTTGCATAGGTTCTGAAGCAGGGCTACCCCGCTTGTCCACGCCAGCCTCCTTCTCATCAGTGAACCTCACCGTGCCCGCTCCTTTCCTTCTCTGCTGGCCTGTGGCCTGTCCAACCTTCAGCTGTGTGTGTATCAGGGTGGGACGCCCAGGGAGTCTGGAGAATGGCCTTCCCCTCCACCCCTCATTGCCCCTTGTTTCCTGTGCCCCAGAGCAGCTCTGTCCTTCATGAGCACAGCATCTCCCACTTCTGGACTTAATCCTGTGCACACTGGGGATTCATGCATGTTTGCAAACACTTTTTTTCAAAGCAAATTTATATTCATGATCTTATTGACCCTCTCCACAGCCCTTTGAGGCAAACAGGGCAGATATCAAAGGTCCGACTTTACAGATAAAGATGCCGTCCTGGGCTTCAGTTTCTTCCTCTATGAAACAAGAGGATCCATCTAGATGATCTTTATTGTGCCTGCAGCTCCGACTTCTCATGACTCTAACATGCACACGTACAGAGAGACCCCTCCTATACACACACACACACACACACACACACACACACACACACACACACACAGGTACAGATGGACACATATACACACGGGCATGTACATGTACACTCACACAGTCCAAATGTTGTTGTTTCTTTGCAGCAGACTGCATTCTTGAGTACCCTCTTGACAATCTTACCCTTTCCGACAAAGCACTCAAGGGGCTTAAATTAGATAATTTCCAAAATTGCTGAATTAGGTTCTCCAGATTCTGACATTTCATCCTTCCTTGTCCTGGAGGCACCAAGGCCTCTCCCAGTCTTGCGCTGGTGTCCATCAAATGCTGAAATTTCACCATCTGTAATGAGCTCTAAGCATGCAAGAATAGATGAGATGGAAAGTCCATGAGCCAGCTGGGAAGGAAAAAGGGAGCAGACAACTGACACCAAGTGGAAAATGGTCTGATTGCTTCTTTTCCCCAGGAGGGGCAGGGTTTAAATTCCCTTTTGATGCCAGCCCTCAAATGATCCCATACTGTTTTTGCCCTGGAAGTATGCCTCCAGAAATGCTGCCCTTTCCCTGCATCCACACTCACTGGGAACCTACTGGGTGTAACTCCTGAAGATTCAGAAAGAGGCTCCAGCTGCCTCCTTGACCCAGAGGAGAGGGAATAACCTGCAAACACTCCGTGTTGCAAACCAGCCCCAATGGATGGCAAGCCAGTGGAAATGCTCAACACCCATCGGTCAGGGTCCCAGAGGCCACAAGGGTAGAGCAATGAGCTAACAGAGGGAAACAAGCCAGAGATTCCATCTTGAGGTGAGAGTGTGAGGATGGTTCGATGCGACATGTCCCCAGCGCCAGAAAAACAAGCCGGATCAACAGGCAATCTGGATTCCCGGAACTTGAAATTCCGTTAAGAGTCATTCCTCTTTCTTTGAGGTCTGTGGAGGCCTCTGTTGAAATGAGAGTGGTCCCTGGGTGGAGGGGCACAGTTGGACGCCATGGTTTCTTCTTTCCATCCTCTCGGAATGGATCTGTTAATCAAATTTGATTTAAGCCACGTCACAGGATCTCGAGTGAATGGGACATAGGCTAATAGATATATTTAGATGAAGGAAAAGATGTGGATAAAGAACGTTTTGAAGGCATTTTGCCTGAATTGAATTTTGAGGAAGAAAAGGAAAGGGGAAAAATTAAGGAAAGAAAACCAGAGGTGACAAGCAGCTCAGAAAGACAGGAGCCAGGAGCCCAGGTCCTCAAACCATCCATCCCCATGACCTGCAGTGGAGTTTATCCCAGCAGCAAAAGAATACTTTGTATTTATACAAACATTGTAGTTTATAAAATGTGATCACATTCATTATCCCACCTGATTCTTACAGAAACAAGACTTAAGTCATGTGTGTAGGAGTGAGAAGCCCATTTTACCTAGCAGGGACATGTCACCTGTACAGGGGCCAGGGTCATTATCTGTGCATGTGCTCAGAATACTGTTAGATCCAACATTTGTTGACAGATTTAAATGTATGAGTTGACACCCTTTTGAGACTCTAGGAGAAAGAGACTTGGAGTCTGCAGTGAGTAAAACACTGGCTGTCTGTCGAGGCATTTTTTCCAGCCAACCATCCTGTCTCTGTGCTTGCAGGACCCTCTCAGCAGCCTCTACAACTGTGAAGTATCCTTGGGACTTCAGTGACAACAAACAGGCATGTGACCTGGATTGCCGGGGATGCTCCTCAGGCGTCCTCTGGGTTGATGGGAGCAAGGCTCTGAGATGACAGAAGAGTCTGGCTTCGCTAGCAGCCTTGCCATTAAGCCTTTGACCGTGTTGATCTGATCCTTTAACCCATAGTGAGATCATTCTTTCATTCAAGTTGCCTTAGGGCCCAGACTGTGACCAAGACTGAGGCCAGAAGTCCTGGGTCTTTTTGAGAGCTTGGTCGTTCATGAGCTGTGTGACGTTGTATAAGTTGCTGAACCTCTCTGGACTTTATTTTCTCATCTGTCAAATGGAGCCGTGGCACCTGCCCTGGCCCCGTGCAGGGCTATTGTCTGACTCCATTGAGACCGGGGCTATGAGAGGGCTTTCGAGAGTATAAGGCAGTCTACTGGGATGAAAGTTGCCTGGGGACAAGGAATCTGATATAGATGGAGAGGAGCACAAGAGGAGGGGAGGAAGGAGAGGAGAGAGGCAGGTGAAAGAATAAAGAAGAAGCAGAGGAGGGGAAGAGGAAGACAAAATAGAAGACGGTAAGGAGGAGAGGAAAGGGAGAGGAGAGAGGAAGGAAAGGAGAGGAGAAGGGGGAATAGGGCTCTTTTAAATCTGCCTCCTGGCGTCAGGTGGGCCCTAACTGCCTGATACAGACACTACAATGCCTTTATATTGGGTTGGCCAAAACATTCGTTCGGAATTTTCCGTAACATCTTACGGAAAAACCCGATGAACGTTTTAGCCAACCCAATATTAGAAGCAACAGTGCTTGAGGCTGATGTTTTAATGAATGCAAACCAGGAAGGTGGGGAAGAAATGGAAAAGACATCACTCCATTCAAGCCCCCATCCTCTCCCCTCCCCTCCCCTGCTGCTTCAAAGTTATTTGGCTTCCTCTGTGCAGTTTCCAGAGCTTAAAAAGAATTAGTGCATTCAATTAATCCCCGCTTTAATTCTCTGCCATCGCTTTCCTGGAAGTTTAAACAAGAAAAACTGTTTTCTAAGTATGGACCTGCACTGTGCAAAGAAAAGAGTCACTGCTTGCATTTACGTTCATGATTAGGGGGAAAATGAGAGCAGGAAGGAAGGAATGGAGGGCGGGAGGGAGGGATGGAGGCAGAAACACCCCTAAAGTCTACCCCTGAAGGCACGCAAGCCTAATGCTTGGCTAGAGCAGAAAAGCTCAGAGTTCCAAGATTTGACACTTAAGTCTAAATTTAGAACCAAATTTGTTGACAAGTTGGAGGGAGTTCAGAGAAAATCCACCAAAACAATTAGAGGAATGCAGCTTAATTGGCCCAGCTTGTTTGAGCAACTGCTAAGCAGGGAGCATGGGAGCATTACAGAGTCTGTAGCCAGAGGAAGCAACATCCACATCAGTGAGGGGGGAGGGGCTGTTTAGCTTGTAACAGAAGGGGATCCAGAAAAGAAATGGAGCCCAGAGAAAGGCAGGACGCAGCCCAGCCTGACCCAGCATCCTGCAGGGAGACCGCTTGGGTTTCTCTGGCCATGTGGCTCATCCCCTTCATGGGCCATTACTCCCCAAATATGACTGACAGCAACGCATCCGTTATTTCACTGAATCTTCACAGCCACCCTGCAAAGCAGATGAAGCAGCAGAAGCTCAGGGTTGCTGTGTAACGTGCTCAAGATCTCTCAGCAGTAAAATAAAGATTTAAATTCAGATCTGATTGGTTTTTAAGCGCAAGCTCATTTCTAAGATGCAACATCACCTCCTGGGAGCTGGGATGGGAAAGGGAGAGACAGGGATGGGCGCCCTTATGGCTGAGGCTCCCAGCGCTCCTCATCCGGCCCCAGGCTACCTAGGTGGGAAAGCAAAGATGCCAGACTCATTAAGGGCTATACTGTGCTGTACCCAGAACAACCTGGGCTCCTAACTTCGGGCCCTGTGTCTCCTGAGGACCCCACTCCTCTCCCCTATCTTGCTGACCTCTTTCCACTTGCTCTGGGCCTCATAACCCTCTGAGGCCCCAGTCTGGTGTAGCAAGAAGAGTACTGAACTTCAGGTCAGACAGATGTGGTTTTTAATTTTACCTTTAAAAACAATTCTCTGGCCTTAGGCAAGTTACTTAATTTCTCCAGGCCTGAGCTTACTGACTGCTTACACAGAGATCAAATCAACTTTACCGGGTTGTTATAAGGGCAGATGGGACAGTGGGCATAAGTGTGCTTTGTAAATTGCGAAGTGCTGAATGCACGAGGATGTTATTTGTAACAGTAATGTAAATTGCATTCTAACTCACAGTAGACCCAGGCTCACTTCAGGCTTCCACCTGACGCACCCATTTCCAAATCCACACATATCCCTGGTGTAAAATGGGACTGGCCTGAAATAAGAGCTGACCCAGAGAAGGCTCTGGAAACAGGCAGCTGGCGAACATCAAGGTTAAGACTGAGTCAAGTGTCTGCCTGGGAGCACGTAGAAGATGACCTATGTCAGCATATGGCAGAACGCCAGCACCGTGAACACGTAGCACATGGCCAATGGCAGCCTGAAATCCAGAGACACGTGGAACAGATCAGGGAAACCTTGTCGGGAAAAAGTAATCTAAGATCCAGCAAGATAAGATGTCTTGGATCTGAGGCAAAGCAAGATCTTCCCGATGGGACAAGAGCCTGGAGATGGGGCGTGGGGGCTTGGCGGAGGTGGAAATGGGAATGTGAGTCAAAAAAATAACAGCTCCGGGTGCTTCCTGGTCCTTAGAGCCGTCTTCAAACCTCCCTGATTGTTGGGACATCAGCAGGCCCAGGAGATGGGCTTTCGTGTCCTGCAGATACTGAGAAACGATGCAGTCTTCAGAAAAGGGAAGAGCAGATGTAGCAGGAAGGGAGGTGCGGTGGGGAGAGCCTTGACTATGATGGAAGAATGCCGGGGAGAGAGAATCTGCCTCAGTATATTGAGCTCCTGAAGAACCCCTTGCTTTTCAGTTCTGTCCTCTATACACACTGTGAGTACCTACTGTGTGCCTGGCATTGGTCTAAGCACTTCACATGGTTGACTATCTCAAAGCAGCCCTCTGGGGCTTCCCTGGTGGCGCAGTGGTTGAGAGTCCGCCTGCCGATTCAGGGGACACGGGTTCGTGCCCCGGTCCGGGAAGATCCCACATGCCGCGGAGCGGCTGGGCCCGTGAGCCATGGCCGCTGAGCCTGCGCATCCGGAGCCTGTGCTCCGCAACGGGAGAGGCCACAACAGTGAGAGGCCCGCGTACCGCAAAAAAAAAAAAAAAAAAAGCAACCCTCTGGGGAGATGCCATTATTATTCATTATTATTGCCATTTCCCAGAGGCTCTGAGAGGAAACCTACCCAAGCGGCAAAGCTGAGATCCAAACCTAGGTTTTCTAGCTCAGGAGCTCAGCGCTTAGCCGTTACTCTCTGCAGTGTTTTAAATAGAGCCTGAAATAGACGATTTCTGAGGTTCTTCACAAAATCTGGTCTTATGGGCCAGACCTTGAAGATACTATCTAACATGATATGTTCATTTACCAATAAGGAGACCCAAAGAGACAATCAGGTGTCCAGCGCGAGCAGGCTTCCAGCCCGAAAACACAATCACTGCATGACTCAAACCCATCGGAAAGAGTAAAATTCATTTATCAGCCAGATGTTCTGCTGACATCACAGCTGGGCCGGCACACACAACTGCTGCATCGTCAGTGGGTGTTTTCGATATTATCAAAATCCTCTCTCCGTCTTTGTCTCAAGACCTTTGGATATACTGGCCAAAAAGTCTAAGCAGTGATTCTTGACTTTTGTGTTGCACAGACGCCTTGGGGAATCTGGTGGAAAGTATGGATCATTTTGCAAGAAAATAAAAAGATATGATTTTCAATTTGGGGGGAGGGGATTGTGAGCCCTCTGAGGCTCTTCCGTGAATCTCTAGGGCTCTGTGAGCCACACGCTATAAAATGCCTGCTCTAGGTAATGAGAAAACCGGAACGAAGTATTTGCTTCCAAGTCTGTCCCTTGAGAGATTCTTCAGAATCTATTCTTTCCATTCTGCCCTCTTCCTTCTTCCCCTGATCTGAGCTAGAAAGTCTCTGCTGCGAGTGCCATCATATCTACACCCATCCCACTGGAATGGAAGATCCATGAGGCCAGGGACCACCTCGGTCTTGTGTGCCAGTGTGTCTGTCCCCCATGCCCAACAGGTGTCCAGGGCTCAGGACACATCTGTGGGCTGATTATCTAGTTATTCATTGATGAAAGAGAATGCAAAGCTTTGCACCTTCACTCAAGTTATTCCTGTCCTTGGTTTTTCCTTCCTGGGTATAGGGTCAGAGGCAGGCATAACCAATGATCTAGCTTAGTTCAGGTTCCCTAGGAACAGAACCTGAAATGGGGATTCTTCCTTGAAGAGTTATTAAAGGTGTGCTTTCAGATATAATCTGTAAGGGTAGAGGGAAGCAGGATAAAGCAAGGGGAGAAGACTGACAAAGCTTGATCCCAGGGATATGTCTGTGTATTAATAGCAAGGGGACCAGGCTTTTGTACTCCTGTATCAGGCAAGGCCTGACATCGGAGACCTCACCGGTGGCCCCATCGGGGCCGGCATGGGGCAATTCTCAGGGGAAAGGTGCAATCGTGTGCTGTTATGGCCAATGCTTCCAGCAGCTGGGGGCTGAGGACATGGGTTATGGACAGTGTCTACTACACACTGTGACCGCCAACTCAGATCAGTTGAAGGCGGCTGCCTAGAGCATTGCATTGAGAAAGGGTGAGAGGCCAGGCCCTGGCTCAGCCTAAAAGCTCTATGATGGATTAGTCATGCCTGCTGGGGGCTAAGGATTGGTAGCATGGATAGCACCTCTTTGCCATTCGAGCCTAAGAGGAAACCAGAGCTATGTTTATTATCAGAGGCCTAGAGTAGTTCAGGGACTCTGGGGCAATTTTATGTGTCATACAGTTTAGAATCTTATCGTATACTGCATCAGATAGGTTCCTGTGTTTTCATTGACTCTAGGTAAAAACCAGACAGGCAGGCAGTCACTAAAAGACAGCTTCCCAGACTAAAGCAAAGGAATTACTTAAACAGGCAGCCTTTAGCAGGGGAAGGCAGTCACACTTAGAGCCCAGACCAGCAGTACATAATTGGAACTGAGGTGCCAGAAAGTAGGTACCAAGCATTTGAAAACCTTAGAACAAATGCAATGACTGGGCTGAAGGCTGAGACCCCGTATCTCAGGCTTTTGTACCCACACACGACCTAGGAATGTGCCACACACACCGTTGTTCCTCAGTACATGTTTCAGGTGTTTGAAATCAAATAAACCACGCCTGGGGGAATTAATTCTTTGACGTGGGAGGCTGCTGCTCCAGAATTTCTAGACAGATCCTCCTAGACAGATCTGTCAACCCTGTACATGAGAAGATCAGCCTGGCACCCTTTGTATCTCTCAGGATGGGGTGGGGCAATTTCCACTCCTCTCTGCTGTTATCACAAGTGTTGGTGTTGGGAAGAATTGGGGTATAGTGTACAGATACAGCAGTTTAAGGTGTCATACTTGGGCTTTGTCGCCATGGGCCTGGCGGACCTGGCTGGGCATGAAGGAATCTGTTCCTCACCAGAATGGAGGACCAGTGAGGGGCTGTGGTGACCACCCTTTGGGTACCCTCAGGCCAGGAGAGGCCACTGGGAGGCCCACAAGTTTTCTAACAAAGACGAGAATGAGGACGGTAGTAACAAGCATGACTGCAAACATCTGTACCACTGCTTTACAGGTTTTAAAGGCACTTTCAAGTTCATACCGTTCTTTTTTTGCCCCCATTTTTAACATACCAAGTCGGCTATGATTTTTTTTAATTTTTCTTTTATATTGGACTATAGTTCATTTACAATGTTGTGTTAGCTTCAGGTGTACAGCAAAGTGATTCAGTTATATATATACACGTATCTATTCCTTTTCAAATTCTTTCCAAACAACGCAGTGAGGTAGGCAGAGGAGTACTTACCAGCCCGTGGAAAGACCTAGGGTGTTCGGGGCTGGGTGGAACTGGGGAAGGAGATGGGAAAGGAGTGCATATCATAGAGGATACCACAGTGTTGCTCTTCTAGGGAAACCAGGAATCAAAGTGGGGGGTTGTCATCATGGTGGGACACACGGCACGGTCCTTGAGAGGAGAGGGAGTGAGAGATTATGCGACAGGTGGGTCACCTCCCGGAAGCATGACCTCCCTTGTCACTCATCCACAGAGTGTGTTTGCTTCTTCCAGCTCAGTCATTCTCAGCCTTCCAAGTTCGGTTCAAATAGAATTACCATATGATCTGGCAATTCCACTCCGAGTATATACCGAAAAGAACCAAAAACAGAGGCTCAAACAGATAGCTGTACACCAATGTTCATAGCAGTGTTATTCATCAGAGGGTGGAAATGACTCAAGTTTCCACCAAAAGACGCATGGATAAATAAAATGGGGTATATCCACAGAGTGGACTATTATTCAGCATTTTAAAGGAAGGAAATACCAATCTATGCTACAACGTGGGTGAGTCTTAAAGACATTGTGCTGGGTGAAATGAAAGAACAAATATCGTGTGATGCCACTTATATGAGGTATCTAGAGTAGGCAAGTTCACAGAGTCAGAGCAGAGTAGAGGTTACCAGGCACTGGAGGGAGGGGGGATGGGGAGATATTGCTTAATGGGCACAGGGTTTCTGTTTGGGATGATGAGAGGTTTCTGGACATGGACAGTGGTGATGCTTGCACAGCACTGTGGATGGATTTAATGTCTCTGAATTGTGCAGTTAAAAATGATTAAAATGTGAATTTTATGTTACGCGTATTTTAAAATTAAGTGAATGAATGATTGGATGGATGGATGAATAAATGAATGAATAAGAAAACTAATTCAGTTCAGGGCTCATGGCCTACAGAAGGCTTTCCTGGATCCAGCCTGATTGGAACAGCATCCTCTGTGCGCCCGGGACCTACTGTAGTGTACTTGATTATTAGTGCGCTTGACTGTCTCCACACTAAGCTGTGATCTCCTGGAGAATATGGACCATGCCCGCTTCCACTTCGTATCTCTGGCTCTAACCAAAGACCTAGTACATTGTGAGAATTTGATAATTCTGTTTTAAATTAATGGAGCTGATATACATGGCATGTTTGAAATGCACATCGTAGGTTTTCAATAAATGAAACAGGTATCACCTACTATCACAATGGTGGTTGGTTTGATAAACTTGGTTCAGGTCCTTTTAAAACTTATCTGATTGAGGGTAAGAGACTGCCCAGGGCCACTGTGGCAAGGCTGTGAGGGCAGAGCTGGTATGAAAACAGAAATCCCTGGAGGCCTCTCTCAGCCCACAGAGTCCCCGCACTGCTCCCTCTAGTGAGGTCTGTGATTCTTAAGTGACTCTTGCCACAGGCAGTTCACAGATCATCTATTTAGTGTCCACACTATAAATAAGCTCTTGGCAAAATGTATTTGAGCTGTAGAAACTTCTGCTGCCAGTGTCCTTGTCCCCGTGGTGAGCCACAGCGCCCCCGACTCTGCAGCAGACCTTCCAACGCTAGCAGCCGTGTGGCTGAACAGGGTCTTGGTGGTCCGGCCGGGTGTCAGGCCTGAGCCTCTGAGGTGGGAGAACCGAGTTCAGGACATTGGACCACCAGAGACCTCTTGGCCCCATGTGATATCAATCGGTGAGAGCTCTCCCAGAGATCTCTGTCTCAACTCTAAGACCCAGCTCCATTCAACGTCCAGCAAGCTCCAGTGCTGAACACCCCATGCCAAACGACTAGCAAGACAGGAACACAACCACACACATTAGCAGAGAGGCTGCCAAAAATCATAATAAGTTCACAGACACCCCAAAACACACCACCGGACACGGTCCTGCCCACCAGAAAGACAAGATCCAGCCTCACCCACCAGAACACAGGCACCAGCCCCCTCCACCAGGAAGCCTACACAAGCCACTGAACCAACCTTACCCACTGGGGGAAGACAGCAAAAACAACGGGAACTATGAACGTGCAGCCTGTGAAAGGAAGACCACAAACACAGTAAGTTAAGCAAAATGAGAAGACAGAGAAATAAGCAGCAGATGAAGGAGCAAGGTAAAAACCCACCAGACCTAACAAATGAAGAGGAAATAGGCAGTCTACCTGAAAAAGAATTCAGAGTAATGACAGTAAAGATGATTCAAAAGCTTGGAAATAGAATGGAAAAAATACAAGAAACATTTAACAAGGACCTAGAAGAACTAAAGAGCAAACAAACAATGATGAACAACACAATAAATGAAATTAAAAATTCTCTAGAAGGAATCAATAGCAGAATAACTGAGACAGAAGACAGATAAGTGACCTGGAAGATAAAATAGTGGCAATAACTACTGCAGAGCAGAATGAAGAAAAAAGAATGATAAGAGTTGAGGACAGTCTCAGAGACCTCTGGGACAACATTAAACACACCAGCATTGGAATTATAGGGGTCCCAGAAGAAGAAGAGAAAAAGAAAGAAAAAATATTTGACGAGATTGTAGCTGTAAACTTCCCTCATACGGGAGAGGAAACGTCAATCAAGTCCAGGAAGCACAGAGAGTCCCATACAGGATAAATCCAAGGAGAAACATGCCAAGACACATATTAATCAAACTATCAAAAATTAAATACAAAGAAAAAATATTAAAAGCAGCAAGGGAAAAACAACAAATAACATACAAGGGAATCCCCATAAGGTTAACAGCTGACCTTTCAGCAGAAACTCTGCAAGCCAGAAGGGAGTGGCAGGACATATTTAAAGTGATGAAAGGGAAAAACCTACAACCAAGATTACTCTACCCAGCAAGGATCCCATTCAGATTCGACAGAGAAATTAAAACCTTTACAGACAAGCAAAAGCTAAGAGAATTCAGCACCACCAAACCAGCTTTACAACAAATGGTAAAGGAACTTCTCTAGGCAGAAAACACAAGAGAAGGAAAAGACCTACAAAAACAAACCCAAAACAATCAAGAAAATGGTACTAGGAACATACATATTGATAATTACCTTAAATGTAAATGGATTAAATGCTCCAACCAAAAGACGTAGACTGGCTAAATGGATACAAAAACAAGACCCATATATATGCTGTCTACAAAAGACCCACTTCAGAGCTAGGGAAACATACAGACTGAAAGGAAGGTATGGAAAAAGATACCCCGTGCAAATGGAAATCAAAAGAAAGCTGGAGTAGCAATTTTCACATCACAAAATAGACTTTAAAATAAAGACTATTACAAGGAAAAGAAAGGACACTACATAGTGAACAAGGGATCAATCCAAGCAGAAGATATAACAATTGTAAATATTTATGCACCCAACATAGGAGCACCTCAATACATAAGGCAAATGCTAACAGCCATAAAAGGAGAAATCAACAATAACACAATAATAGTAGGGGACTTTAACACCCACTTTCACCAATGGACAGGTCATCCAAAATGAAAATAAATAAGGAAACACAAGCTTTAAATGACACATTAAACAAGATGGACTTAATTGATGTTTATAGGGTATTCCATCAAAAACAACAGAATACACTTTCTTCTCAAGTGCTCATGGAACATTCTTCAGGGTAGATCATATCTTAGGTCACAAATCAAGTGCTGGTAAATTTAAGAAAATTCAAATTGTATCAAGTATCTCTTCTGACCACGATGCTATGAGACTAGATATCAATTCCAGGAAAAAAACTGTAAAATATACAAACACATAGAGGCTAAACAATACACTACTAAATAACCAAGAGATCATGGAAAAAATCAAAGAGGAAATCAAAAAATACCTAGAAACAAATGACAATGAAAACACAATGATCCAAAACCTATGGGATGCAGCAAAAGCAGTTCTAAGAGGGAAGTTTATAGCAATACAATCCTACCTCAAGAAACAAGCAACATCTCAAATAAACAACCTAACCTTACACCTAAAGCAATCATAGAAAGAAGAACAAAAAAACCCCAAAGTTAGCAGAAGGAAAGAAATCATAAAGATCAGATCAGAAATAAATGAAAAAGAAATGAAGAAAACAATAGCAAAGGTCAATAAAACTAAAAGCTGGTTCTTTCAGAAGAGAAACAAAATTGATAAACCATTAGCCAGACTCATCAAGAATAAAAGGGAGAGGACTCAAATCAACAGAATTAGAAATGAAAAAGGAGAAGTAACAACTGACACTGCAGAAATACAAAGGATCGTGAGAGATTACTACAAGCAGCTATATCCCAATAAAATGGACAACCTGGAAGAAATGGACCAATTCTTAGAAAAGCACAACCTTTCAAGACTGAACCAGGAAGAAATAGAAAGTATAAATAGACAAATCACAAGCACTGAAATTGAAACTGTGATTTAAAATATTTCAACAAACAAAAGCCCAGGACCAGATGGTTTCACAGGTGAATTCTATCAAACATTTAAAGAAGAGCTAACACCTATCCTTCTCAAACTCTTCCAAAGTACAGCAGAGGGAGGAACACTCCCAAACTCATTCTACGAGGCCACCGTCACCCTGATACCAAAACCAGACAAAGATGTCACAGAAAAAGAAAACTACAGGCCAATATGACTGATGAACATAGATGCAAAAATCCTCAACAACATACTAGCAAACAGAATCCAACAGCACATTAAAAGGATCCTACACCATGATCAAGTGGGGTTTATCCCAGGAAGGCAAGGATTCTTCAATATCCGCACATCAATCAGTGTGATACACCATAGTAACAAATTGAATGATTAAAAACAATATGATCATCTCAATAGATACAGAAAAAGCTTTCAACAACTCAACACCCAGTTATGATAAAACCCTCCAGAAAATAGGCATAGAGGGAACTTACCTATATGTCATATATGTCACATATGTCATATATGTCACATATGTCATATATGGCCTTACCATAATAAAGGCCATATATGACAAACCCACAGCCAACATCGTTCTCAATGGTGAAAAACTGAAACCATTTCCACTAAGATCATGTTCTACTAAGGAACAAGACAAGGTTCCCCATTCTCACCACTACTATTCATCGTTTTAGCCGCAGCAATCAGAGAAGAAAAAGAAATAAAAGGAATCCAAATCGGAAAAGAAGAAGTAAAACTGTCACTGTTTGCAGATGGCATGATACTATACCTAGAGAATCCTAAAGATGCTACCAGAAAACTACTAGAGCTAATCAATGAATTTGGTAAAGTAGCAGGATACAAAATTAATGCACAGAAATCTCTTACATTCCTATACACTAATGATGGAAAGTCTGAAAGAGGAATTAAGGAAACACTCCCATTTACCATTGCAACAAAAAGAATAAAATACCTAGGAATAAACCTACCTAAGGAGACAAAAGACCTGTATGCAGAAAAGTATAAGACACTGATGAAAGAAATTAAAGATGATACAAACAGATGGAGAGATATACCATGGTAGATATCAAACTACCAATGGCATTTTTCACAGAGCTAGAACAAAAAATTTCACAGTTTGTATGGAAACACAAAAGACCCCAAATAGCCAAAGCAATCTTGAGAAAGAAAAACAGAGCTGGAGGAATTAAGCTCCCTGACTTCAGACTATACTACAAAGCTACAGTAATCAAGACAGTATGGTACTAGCACAAAAACAGAAATATAGATCAATGGAACAGGATAGAAAGCCCAGAGATAAACCCACGCACATATGGTCACCTTATCTTTGATAAAGGAGGCAAGAATATACAATGGAGAAAAGACAGCCCTTCAATAAGTGCTGCTGAGAAAAGTGGACAGCTACATGTAAAAGAATGAAATTAGAACACTCCCTAACACCATACACAAAAATAAACTCAAAATGGATTAAAGACCTAAATGTAAGGCCAGACACTATGAAACTCTTAGAGGAAAACATAGGCAGAACCATCTATGACATAAATCACAGCAAGATCAAAAGATAGATGGTTTTTATTTGGAAATAAAACCAAAAATAAACAAATGGGACCTAATGAAACTTAAAAGCTTTTGCCCAGCAAAGGAAACCATAAGCAAGATGAAAAGACAACCCTCAGACTGGGAGAAAATATATGCTAACAAAGCAACTGACAAAGGATTAATCTCCAAAATTTACAAGCAGCTCATGCAGCTCAATATTAAAAAAACAAACAACCTAATCCAAAAATTGGCAGAAGACCTAAACAGACATTTCTCCAAAGAAGATATACAGATTGTCAACAAACATATGAAAGGATGCTCAACATCTCTAATCATTAGAGAAATGCAGATCAAAACTACAATGAGGTATCACCTCACACACCAGTCAGAATAGCCATCAACAAAATATCTACAAATAATAAATGCTGGAGAGAGTGTAGAGAAAAGGGAACCCTCTTGCACTGTTGGTGGGAATGTAAATGGATACAGCCACTATGGAAAACAGTATGGAAGTTCCTTGAAAAACTAAAAACAGAACTACCATATGACCCAGCAATCCCACTACTGGGCATATACCCTGAGAAAACTATAATTCAAAAAAGAGTCATGTACCACAATGTTCATTGCAGCTCTATTTACAATAGCCAGGACATGGAAGCAACCTAAGTGTCCATCGACAGATGAGTGAATAAAGAAGATGTGGCACATATATACAATGGAATATTACTCAGCCATAAAAAGAAACGAAATTGAGTTATTTGTAGTGAGGTGGATGGACCTAGAATCTGTCATACAGAGTGACGTAAGTCAGAAAGAGAAAAACAAATACCGTATGCTAACACATATACATGGAATCTAAAATGAAAATGGTTCTGAAGAACCTAGGGGCAGGACAGGAATAAAGACACAGAGGTAGAGAATGGACTTGAGGACATGGGGAGGGGGAAGGGTAAGCTGGGACGAAGTGAGAGAGTGGCATGGACATATATACACTACCAAATGTAAAATAGATAGCTAGTGGGAAGCAGCCGCATAGCACAGGGAGATCAGCTCGGTGCTTTGTGACCACCTAGAGGGGTGGGATAGGGAGGGTGGGATGGAGACGCAAGAGGGAGGGGGTATGGGGATATATGTATACGTATAGCTGATTCACTTTGTTATAAAGCAGAAACTAATACACCATTGTAAAGCAATTATACTCCAATAAAGATGTTAAAATAATAAAATAAAAAACTTATCTGATTACTCTTTCCACCATGATTTTAAATAAGCAATAGCTAGTGGATTAATTGGAAAAGAAACTGAACCTCAGATATGGAATAAATAGTTATTAAGTTCTTAACATGTACTGATACTCCTATCAGGGAAATTCTTCTCCTTTTCCTTCTCTGTGGTTTGGTTAACCCAGATTCCCCCTTCAGATCTTAAAGTAGACCTCACCATCTCTGGAAAGCCACCTTGACCTGTTGTATCAGGTAACATCTGCTCTCCCTGCCCTGAACTGCCATGAGTTTGCAATGAGCTGTCATCTCTCCTATCATCACACTTGTCACACAGTGTCATATGCACTTATGTACATTTTTTGTCTCCCTCACTGGACAGTAAGCTCCATAAGAGCAGGGACTGCTAAAGTCCCAGCATCTAGCAGAATTCCTGGCACATGGAGGTACTGAATGAATATGGACCGAAACAGTGGCTAATGGAATGATGAGTGAATGAGTGCAGGAATGTAGGTACGGAACTGTATAGAGTACATGTCTGATCCGTTCTAACCAGCTGAAAGTGCTCCCAAACATAACTGAATCCAACCCTTTCATGGAATGGTTGAAGAAGGTAAGGTCCAGAGAGAAAGTGAATGTTCCTAGGTGCGTAGAAAATTAATAGACAAGGGGGAACTGGAATCCAGGAATGCTGGCTCATGGTGCCATGCTATTTCTACTATAACGCTGCTCCCTGATCCCCTCGAGGTCAGTATTTCTGCCATCCTCACACCTTTAGGATTAAGTCATAAACTCAGCACGCATGGCCTTTTGAGGGTCTCATCCATTTCAATAAAGGCATTCTGGAGAACAATACATTAAGCCCAAATATCTTTTATGTAACTGGGTTTAAAACGTTGGACTTGGCAGGTAGAGAATATAATTTGGGGTGTTTTACATTCCCTTTGGGTGTCCCACAAATCTCATCATGAGACCAGGCTGTCTCCTTAGGAAAATCTGAATCGAGTAGGATTGTCATAAAGTCAGCTGAAACCGCTTGCCTGAAGTTATTACAATCAAGGCTGGTGATTGGTGGGGAGAACATGGTGGACAGGGACCAGAGAGAAGATCTACCTGAAAGCCAGCAAAGTGAAAAGAGTAATAATACGCCCATCTGTTTCTGATTCTATCAAGGGAGAGAGTGGACAAACTTCAGTCTTTAGTCACAACCATCTCCAGGGTGAAGAAATGGGGTATGCTTCACTCATGCATGTTGGCATGTATCCCCCTTCCTCTCTGATTGCTAAAAGAAGTGCGCCCAACCTCAAGGCAGGCATTACGACTGGTCTTCAGCCAGTCATGGTGGCCGTCTTCCCCTTTACCAATGATTGGCCAAGCAGTGAGCACGTGATCCAGTTTCAGCCAATAAAACACAAGGAGAAAACCATTGGTACCCTTGGGGGAGATTTTCTCCCTGGGAAAGGAGAAAGCCAGCTTTTGTTCTCATTACACCCCTTCCTCCATGGAGCTCTGATATACAGGGATATGCTCACGGCTGTGGCAGCCATCCTGAGACCTTGAGCGAAGGTATCGTTGTCTAGCAGAGGGCAGAAGTAGCCAGACCATGAGTCCTTGATGAGTCTGTGATCATTCAGCCGCTAAACTGATCCTGTCTCTGGTTTCTTGGCAAGTGAAATACTAAATGTCCCTATGGATTAAGCTATTGTTAGGTTTATGGTTTGAGCCAGGAGTCAGCAAACTTTTTCTGTAAAGGGTCAGATAGTAAATATTTTCAGCTTCATGGGCCACACATGATCTCTGTCCCAAGTATTCCGTGTCTGCCACTGTTGCACCAAAATAGCCATAGACAGTATGTAAATGATGAGGCTGCATCCCAATAAAACTTTATTGACACAAACAGGCAGCGGGCCCGATCTGGCCCACAGACCATAGTTTTCCAACTCCTGCTTTAAGTCATGGATACATTCATCTCACAAATATTTATTAAGAACCTTGCATGTTCTAGCCACAGTTCTAGGTGCTGGGGATAGAGCAGGGATCAAAACATATCAGGTCTCTGCCCTGTGAAGATTATGCGCTGTTCAGGGAAATGTGTAAAAGACAAATGAATAAATAAAGAAGATAATCGCAGATTGTGATAAATGCTGGGATGGAAACGATGTGATGGAGAGTTTAAGTTCGCGCAGAGCAGTGGGATGGACCCAGTTTAAATGGGTTTGGTGAGAGAAGGCATTTCTGGGAAGATGACATGTAGGACCTAAAGAATGAGAAGGAGCTTGACGATGAAGAACTAGGAAATATCCTGTAACAGGCCACAGGAACTGCAAATGTAAGGACTCCAGGGCAGGACGCATTCTGACATAGTCAGGAGTGCCACAGAAGCTGGGGAAGAATGAACAAGAGAGAGAGAAGGAGGCAGGGGCCATATCATGCAGGGCCCAGCAGGCTTGGGAGGAAACATGGACTTTATGCCAAGGGCCACGTAGGATTCTACAGAAGGCAATGGTAGGTAATGATTTACACTTTAAAATGATCAACCTGAGTGTTAACATGGATGGTGGGGAGACAAGAGTTGGAGCGGAGAGGCCAGTTGGGAAGCTTCTCAACAGCCCAATAATTTTCTAAGGGGTATCTTAACTCACTCTAGTTGTGGATACAATGAGTTCCCCTGGGTGGTAGAGATGGGCTGAGGGAAGCAAACCTGGGAACTTAGAAGCACCTGGGAGAATGTTCCAAAAACATAGACTGGCTTGTCTATGAAGATATTTAGGAAACCACATCTAATAAGGCCTGAGACAGGGCTACCTGGTGAGCCAACACTGTGAGTGACCTCCTTCCCCTTCGGCAGCTCATAAGAAGCCTTGCACACTTGCTGGGTTCTCCTGAGATTAGGGTGGCAGGACCTAGAAGTGGCTCACAGTGGCCTCCAGGCTGGAGCGGAGGATGGATGAGGGATGTGCTCAGCCATTCTGCTTCCCCTGTGACACAGGCTGACAGCACACCCTATACGCCCAAGAAGACATTCGTGGAAGGGCTGGTCAGGTTGTATATCGATTCCTCACTTTGTCAGAGGATTTGAGGCAGCTTTCAAGACATAACATGTAATAAAATAGAAAGATGTGACTTTAAATATATGAAGACTGAGGAAAATACAAATCAGACCAAAGATCAAGACCAGTGGACAGAAGAGAAAACCAGAATGCAGGTTATAATACCTACAAGGTTGCCATCACTGAAAACGTGGGAAACCCCATCTGTTTGCTGATTCCAGTTGTGTTATTTACAATCCCCCCAGCATTATACAGTTTCCCATAGTCACGCCAACCCTTGGGCCTTTCTTGCCAGCCTGGTGGCAATCTCCACGCACCTAGTGCAGGTGCCCAGGGTGAGGGCCCCTCTCTCCCTGCCTGCCTCTGAGATGATCTCAGGCACAGTATTTCTCCTTCTCAGGGCGGGGAGGGAAAACTGCAGCCGGTATTCACAGTTTCCCACTCAATTGCTTTGTTCTGGTTTCGCTTAATGATTTCTCCGTCAGATCTGAATCCCTTCACATTACTAAAGTCAAAATGCTAACAAGTAAGGCAGAGGGAGCCAAGACCTGAGATTCTGGTCCTGAAGCTACAGGGGAAGGCAGCTGAGTTCCAGGGCCAGAGGTCCTCGCAGTGGATCTGGGCCAGAGTGAAGCTAACAAGGGGGCATGTGGATGAAAGTGAGCCGGTAGTGGCCAGCCTGGCCCCTGCTCTGGTTCAAGGTTAAATGTCCATTAACCCAGACCGCAATGTCCCACACCCAGCTCAGGCTCAGGCCACTTTGGGCAAATCACTTCCCTTCTCCCCTGTCCCCAGCCAAAGGGGATTGGCTAGTTTACTAGGAAGGGGTAGACTCTAGGCTGGGAAGGAGGGAGCTACAGCTCATAAAGGAGAGAGATGCTGTGATGGTGGCTGATGGCCAGAAGACTCCTGTCTGGCTGAGGCGACCTCGTATGCACCCCTCTTTCTGCCCTTTCCCTCCCTCCCACCTCTGTTAGCCCATCAACCCCTTGTGCCTCTGTGCCATCTTTGCCTTTAGGCCACTGGTGTCTCTGTCTCAGGTCCTTCTGGCCAGGCAGTTCCTGTTGGTGTCCCTTCTCTGGCTCAGCACCCTTAAGCTCTCAGCATCCTTCTCTTGTGAACTGTCTTCACGAGCCCAGCCAGGAGGGGTCACTCATATGTCCAGGCTCTCCCACCTGCCCCTACACATCCATCCACCCCCAACCTAACATCTGGCTCAGACGGATCATCTGTCAGTCACAGGTGACTGTTCTCGGGCCACAGCCCAGTAGACTGGTCCAGGCGCAACATTTGCCTCACCTGCGCCGAGTGACAGGACACCTCCCTCAGCTGAACCTGGTGGGAGTGACAGGGCTCCGTCACGAGAGACAGCGTGGGGTCCTGAAGTAGGGTGACCAATTCCTCCCAGTTTGCCTGGACTTTCCCAGTTTTAAAACTAAAAGTCCCAGATCCTGGGAACCCCTCCAGTCCTGGGTAAACCGGATGGTTGGTTACCCGACAAGAGAACTGGACTTAGAACATAAGAACCGGCTTCAGTCCCGGCTCTGCTCTGGACTACCTGTAATCATTGGCAACACACGTCTCCCTCTCTCTAAACTGACAAGTGGAATCCCTTCCCTGCCTACCTCGCAGGGCCGTTCTGAAGAGTCACATCAGATGATGAAGGTGAAAGTGCTTAGCGAGCACTAAAGCACTGGACAGATGTAAGGGGCTTTTATTACCTAGTGTTTCTGACCTGGCGGCCGGAGTATCACCAGTTTCAATTAATCAAATAAATTGGTTTGATGGAAACAGGTTCCTACACCTTTGCCAAGGGTTCAGGGCCAGAGCGAGGAAAAGGAAGGAATCCAAAGGTTCACAGCTCTGGCTGAGCTAAACTCAAGCAGAGGCTTGCCCGAGCCTCCCCTCTGCTCCGGGAGCCCAGAACATGCCTGTCTGGGACCCACCTGCAAGCTTAGCCCCAGGATGAGGTCTTGTCGAGATCCTTTCCCAGACACAGAGAAATCAAATGCAGTTTGTTCTCCATCGTCCATGCTGTGGTTGACTAAAACTGGCAAATGTCAGGCGAGCACCATTTCCGCTTGAACACTGGTGTGTTCAGGGCTCTGGGCTTCACCGTATTCTGGGTGTGTTCAGCAATAAACAGGAGGATGTGGAAACCCAAACGGCTCCGAGAGAATCGTCCTCAGTCCCTTGGTAGTTTCTCCTATCGAGATTCGTCCTTGACACTGATGCAAGGCCCCAGCTGAAACTGGACAGGCACTGTCCTGAAGCTTGGGTCCTGAGTTGAATATGGATGTTCGTATTCAACCGTGATGAGTCGGCTCCCTTCTTCCATAGTGGAAGGAAGGTTGTGGTTAGGGAATAAAAGCAAACTCAGTTTGACAGACTGATAGCCAGGTGCTTCCTCTGAAGAAACTTGTCTTCTAGGTGGTGAGACGCCAGAGAAGCAGAGAAACAGCCGCCCATAAATAGGCCTAATATTGGACTGTCTATTGCACAGTAAGAAATAGAGCTACTCTTGCCAAAGTGGACTTAGGCAGGGTAAGTGACAATCTCATCAATAATTTGGGAGAAAGCTTTGCTGTGGACAGTTTGCACTGCAGATCATCTGTCCCTGTGTAATTAAGACTAGATTGTCCCCATTTCTGGTTTGTGAGTTATGGAATTTGAGGCACTGTGAACCCAATAAAGGAAAACAACTACAACAAAGCTAGCAGCCTCTCTTCCCAGCTCGGCTAATTAGAGACCATCGAAAAACCAGCTTTGCCTGATGTGGGTCAAGCCAGTGCTGGCCTACTGTACTGGCTTTTTCAGTTAGCCTTGCAGAAGTCACTCGTTTCCCCATCCTCTCTCCATCTGGGAAGTGGGGTGACAGCCAGACAACCCTCCCTCTGCCCCTCTCATTGTGAGTTTGTTTGCTGATGACTTTCCCTTTGAAAAGCTAGCAGTAGTGAGAAGGAAGAGAATTTGCCTAGATTAAAGTAAGTGTCCAATGCCCTTTAAAGTGATGGAAGTTTTAAAATTGGAGAATGTTCTTAAGGTTCACCTCTTTATTTTACAGGAGCAGAAAAACAAGGCTTGGAGTGTATATGGGGCGGGGGGCGTGGAGACCAAGCACATTGTTGAGAAAACACAGATTAAATTCAGAGGATTCTGACTCTATCTGTGAAATCATACCACATATTTATTGAATATTTACAAGGGACAGGCTTGATATGTACTCCTTTATTTAATCCTGTGACAACCTATGAGGCTGTTATTATTATTATCTTCATTTTGCGGGTAGGAAAACCAAGGCACAGAGGTTAAGTAACTGGCCCAAGGTCACACAGCTGGCAGACTAAGCTGAGATTAAACCCCAAGTTCCAGACATCACTCTTGCTCTTACACACTCACTTCTCAGCTATCCTACCTCTTGGTTGTGCACATCCCAGAACCTGTAGCTTTTTGGAAAGTTACTTATTCGTAGACTGAGTCTGATCTTTTGCTCATCTTCAAATAAATGTATCCATTAATTCATTTGTCTATAAATATTTATTGAGTATCTACCATATACCAGGTTCTGTGGGCTCCAAATAAGTAACACCCAGTTTCTGCCTTCCAGGAGCTCACGATCCATTGATACCCCTCTTCCGGGTGGCAGTCTTCTATTTTGTAAACTGTGTTAGTTTTCGTTGTAACAAATTACCACAAACTCAGGGCTTAAAACTACACCCATTTATTAGCCTCCAGTTCTGTAGGTCAGAAGCCCAAGCGGCCTTGGCTGGGCTCGGTGTTTAGAGTCTCACAAGACTGAAGTCAAGGCGTCAGCTGGCCTGGCCTCTTACCTGGTGTCTCTGGGGGAAAAATCTGCTTCCGGGATCACTCAGGCTGTTGGGGAGTAGGTGCTCTTATTCCCCCCGTCTCATAGAGAAGGAAACTGATGCCCAGAGAGGTTTCTATCTTCCCCAGGACCACACTGGTAGAATTGATGTAATCCCAGCTTGAGTCTGTCTAACTCAAAAAGCAAGGGTCCTCTCCTTCCTCAGCAGCTCCGGGGGTGGTGCTTATGGGCAGTGAGTAATAAACACCCCTCCCCCATCCATCACCATGTCACCACTGCTAGTACCAAGAGCACTGGAATGCACTGACTTCTTACCTAGGGCTCCCTTAACCCTCATGAGCATCCTGTGAGGTAGGGGCCATTATCATTCCCATTTTCTAGTTGAAGAAACTGAGGCACCATGAGCTTATATAAGTCACCCAAAGTCACAAAGCTGGTTGGAAGTACAGCAGGATTTGAAGTGAGGCAGTCTATCTCCAGAGCCTGCGCAGTCTATGCCATCCTGCTTTTTCTGCCAGAAATTGAGAAGAAAAAGAAATGAAAGATGTAAACCTTGCCCATGAAGGAATAAGGGTGCCTGCTCTATGCTGGGTACATACCGTGGACTCCATATAGCTCAGCATATTTAATACCTGTATTTAAAATAAGCCGATGTGTGGACAGTGGCTCGCCCGAGGCCGCACAACTGTATAGTGCTAGAACCGGGATCTGAGCTGGGTTCTCTCTAAAGCCTGCACTCTTTCCATTCATCAAAGACACACACAGGTACATGTGCAAGGGATCAGAGAACATGATCCAGTGGTAGCCTCGTGTGCACAACAGCTTGGGGCAGAATGAGGGCCTGAAAGTTGAAGGGTGCGGACCTCAGCCGGGTCAGTCTAGGTGGACTTCTAGGAGGAGGTGAGAGAGAAGGCGAGTGAGTGAGGAGGTGAGTTTGGAGCTCCTTGGATGGTTTGGTTTTGACTAGGAACTATGTCCAGGTTTTATTTTTTTTTTTTTCTTATTTAAAAAAATACTCGCGTTGGATTGCTATAAATAAATGATGGGCTCTGTTTCTAAATCGGCTTTTATTTCCATGTGTTAACAACTAATTACTGGCGCACTTGGCAGGCAGTCCCTCTCTGAGTCTGCAGAGCCATTAGTGTGACAGCCCCTACTCTGTCGGCATGCATGTTTAAAGAGCCCCTCGCCTCCCTCTTTGAAGGGGGACCCTGCTTACTGGTGGCCTCCCTCTCTCCCCATGAGTCTACTGAGCCTGGAGCAACTTGACTCCCTCATTTCAAATATAACTTCTATGGAAAAAAGCAAGGCAGGTGTGAATTTAGAGCCCCATTCAGACCCTGTGATCCCTGGGAGCCCCTGGGTTAAATTTATTTTTATAGAGTTTTTGCAGTTAGCGCTGCCCAGCTGCCAGCAGGCGAGAGAGGGAATGTGAGATTGTCTTAGGAGAGAGGGCAAGCCAAAGGTAGGCTTGAACCCCTTTTCAGAGTGCCACCATTGTACAAACTGTAAGCTTACCGTCAAGATTCTTTCTTCATCTTTCAATTAGGAGGGTCACCTACTGACAAAACGCTTCCTGAGTATTATTATTTGTACCTAAAGGTAGTGAAATGTTGGGGGGTTTTTTAATATCATAATCTGCATTTCACAGGGCTTCCCAATCCAGACTCTTTCCCAATCCACCTATTTGTAGAATTATAATGACTTCCTACAGCGTTTATGGAACTTTCACCGTGTTACGTACTTTACATGAATTATCTCATCGAATCATCACAAAAGCCCTGGGAGTTTGGTGCTATGTGAATCTCCATCTTCAGGCATAGAGGGGAACAGCGATACATCACCCACTAGGTAGTGGTAAAGCCAGGTCCCAACCGTGGCAGCCCTGCCTTCAGATTCTGCTCTCAGCCATGATGCTCTGTTGGTAGAATGGGCTGGCATATCGAGGTCTGTGTGCAGCCTCTTTTTCATCATATGAGGAAACTGACATGCATGGAGGAAATGCCTGGTCATATAACCAACCATTGACAGAACAAAATCCACATTCTTTCTACTCTACCGAAGCAGCCTGAATCCATACCATGTTTCCATTTCCTATTGGCCAAGTGCCCTTGGACAAACTACTGAACTCAGTTTCCTCATCTGTGAACTAGAAATATTAACACATACCTTGTACATTTGAAACGAAGATGGGAAGAGAAAGCACCCAAACTAGTACTCTGGACACAATACATAGACCGTTCTTTCTTCCCTCCTCTGAAGCAAAGCTTCTGAAATAGAGAAGAACCAGTTCTGTTGACCATCCCAGAATATCTTTGTGAAGCTGTATGCAATCTGTATAACTGACAATGGATTAATATCTGTGAAAAATAAAGCGTTCCTATAAATCAGTGACTCTCAACTGAGGGCAGTTTGGGAATACCTGGAGACACACTTGTCACACCTGGGATGGGAGGGAAGGATTTAGTGCTGACACCTAGTGAGAAGAGGCCAGGGATGCTGCTGAAGCTTCTACAATCCAGGATAGTCTCCGACAAGAAAGGATCGTCCAGTGCAAAATGTCAATAGTGCTGCTGTTAAGAAACCCTGCTATCAATCAACATGAAGAAAGATCAACAATTCAATGGGAAAACAGACAAATGATCTGGAGAGGTAAGATAAAGAAGTTAAAAACACAAATGGTCAATAAGCATGAAACTACACCCTGCCTCACTGGTCGTCAGGGGAAAGAATGCAATTTAAAGCAAGAATAAGGCGCTGCTTTCCACCATCAAATGAACGGGAATCACAAAGTCTGAGAGGACCAAGTGCTGGTTGGGTTACAGAGTGATGGGAACTCATGCTAATGCAGGTACAACCACTTCAGAGAACAATTTGGCAAGACCTAAATAAATTGAAGATGCACAGAACCAAAGGGAGAAATTCCACCCTGGAGAACTGCTGCAGGTGCAGGGAGAAAAGTGTGAGCAGGAAAGTTAATGGCAGCATTCTAGCAGTGAACGCTTAGGAACAGCAGTCCGTCAGAGGGGGGTAGATGATGAAATAAACAGCGTACCAACAAAACTTGAGCAAAGGAGAAGTTACAGTGCCTCCTGAAGACAGTATTTATGCTTAAGTAGAGCTTTAAAACCGGCAAGCCGAACTGTTGACATAGCTGATGTCTACCACGACACATGTACTAGAAACACAGAATCTAGCCCGGAAATACCAATATCTGTTTCAGGGTGGTGCTTTCCACTGGGGAAGGAGAGTCACGGAGGGATTCTGTTATATTTATAATGTTTCATTTCCTAGGCTGAATGGCGGGTGTTTGTTCTCTTATTCCCTACATTCTTTCTATATTTATAATATAAAATCAAATGAAATGCCACAGAAAGTAGCAGGGTCTCATAAATAAGCTAGTGTCCCCATTTAACCCGGGTTGGAGCAGATATCTGGGAGAGGGGTGTTGAGGAAGAGAATCTGCTGTCCCTCTTACTCTAGATCCCTTATGGGACCATGGCTTTTCCATGCAAACACGTGCCATGAAGCCCATACTTCACCTTCATGATGACTCATCTGGTCCCTCTGAACACTGGTATCTGCGTGTTTTCGGAAGTCCTCAGTTTCAGACTTTGAAGGCAAATGTATCTCTCTGAAAGAACTAAGATTCAGGATCCAAGGTCGTTCCCATAGTCAGCTTCAAGATCTGGGGTTCTTACTTTTCATTTTTCATTTCCACCCAGTGCATATCAGGATGGCTAAGTTCATTTGAAGGAATTTGAACAAAGCAGACAGCATCTTCTTGTCTTCCATATGTTCAAATTTTGTCTTGCCAAGGAAATTATTCATTTTCAAGGACCAGAACCCTCTCAGGACATGTAGAAGACTCTTAAAAGCATTTATAAAATGGGCATAAAGAGGTTCTCTGCAACCTTCAAAACATTTCACACTATGTATGAAAAGTTAATGAATTATCCTCAAAGAACAGATGTGTATGGGCAGCTTCTACTGACAGGAGCTGGGAGAGGGGCTATGAATGGATTTAAGGCCTGATCCCAGTCTTCAGGAGGCTTTCATCCATTCAACAGATATTTACATAGCACCTACTATGTGATAAGTATGCCCAGGGTCTGGTAATTTATCAGTGAAAAAGCAAAATCCTACATGAAGGTCTCATTGGAATGGAAGAGACAAACTGCACAAGTAAACAAAACAACAACAAAAGGCAGAGTTTAGATAGTGATAACTGCTAGAAAAAATATGCAATAGGAGAGTATGTAGATAGTGACTGGGGCCTCAACGCAGTCCCTGCCTTCCTGGACCATACACTCTGGTTGGGGATATCATAACGGGAAGATGCCCCAGATGACCCAGCTGGAGGGATGGGCCTGAGGTGCTATAAACCACCTCCAAAAGTGGGGCACTCAGGCTGGAAGAGTGTACTACCCAGGGGAGACCAAGTTGGTGGGTTGGACAGGGTAGGTGAGGTGCATAGATTGAAAAACCTGGCCCAATATTTTAGAACTTCTCCCATAAAGAAGTGAAATCCCTTTCCCCGCCCCTTGACTCTGGGCTGGCCTCGTGACTCTCTTTGACCAGTAGAATGTGGTGGAAGAGATACTGGGTGAATTCCAGAGCCAAGGCCTGGAGAAGTCAGGCAATTTCTGTTTTTACGCTCCTGGAAGCTTGAGATTGTCATGTTCTGAAGAAACCCCGTCTGGCCTCCTCAAGGACAAGCGGCCACCGTGGAGAGAGAAAGGCCACGTGGAGGATGAGAGGCCATTCCGGTCACCCAGCTGAGACCCCAGACACATGGGCGGAGCCATCCCAGGTGCCCCAACGTGGACTGTAGTCACCTGCGTTAAGCTGGACAAGGCCAGCAGAAGAACCACCCAGCCTCCCCGCAAAATGATGAGAAACAATAAGTTTCTAAGCGGTTATGCTGTGATAAGTAACACAGAAGGTAACGCTCAAAGACACACGCAGTGGCCGATGGTTCTCTGGGACCAGCCAGTTCACAGAAAGTGCTCATCAGATCTGCGGTAAGAGAGACAGGTTCCATCCCAATGCTGGGGCCCGGAATAGTGACACAAGTGTCAAGGCCAAGCAGGCTTCTAAGTGAGCGCCACCCTAAACTCTCCTTGTATGCACCGATGGTCTGAGAATGGAGGCTTCAGGTCAGAGCCTCAGAGGTGTCCAGGACTCAGGCCTGGAACAGTGGGCACAGGGCTTGAAGGAGTAAGACTCATTCCTAACTCCTCTCTCTGAGTCCTGATGGGATCAGGCCTAGGTGAGACAGAGGCAAAGGAATTAGCCTTCAGTAGCACTGAGCTAAGGTAGGTCTCTCAGGAGAAAGGTCACGTGTACAAAAAGATCAATACAAGGACACAAGAGCCTGGTACCCAAAGGGTGGGTCAGATGCTAAGAGCATTAGGAGTTCAGGGAAGGGATGGGTCACCTAGGAGACAAACAGTGCAGGAATGAAGTGTACGGTCTCCTAAGGGGGTGAAGATTTGAGTGAATGAAGAGTTGGACTGCAACAAACAAGAAGTGGATAGGAGTGATGAAGAGGACACTTAGGAAAAAAGAAGATGGCGGGAGAGAAGGAGAGGAGGCCAGATCCAGCTTTCCAGGGGAAGAGGGGCAGACCCATTGGCTAAGGGAGAGCTCATGTAGATATGACCAGAAAATAAGGGCTAACTGTGAACGCTAAGAGAAGCAACTTTGCTTCTAGGTTGTGGCACATGAAAGCCACTCAGAATTTTTGAGCAAAGAAATGATATGTGCTTTAAAAATAAAGATTTAAATGAGTCAGTGCATGGTTGGACGGATGGATGGATGAATACGCGTCAGTTAGGACAGGCAGATGTATGCTTTAAACATAAAGATATGGATGAAAGGATAAATGGATTGATGGCTGCACGAATGGATGGATAGTTGAATACGTAACAATGAAGACATACAGATACGCACTTTAAAGATAAAGATCTGAATGAGTATATGAATGACTAAATGAATGGATGCATGCGTGGATAGGCACATGGGTAGATGGAGGAATGCACGACGATGTGGCAGAAAGAAGAGCCTGTGGAAGTCAATTAAGTCCTCTAGTGAGTAGCTTTGACACTTACGTCCATCAGTGCTGCTGCCTTCCACTGCCCCACTCCCTGGGGCCCATCCTATCAGCCCGGTACTGTGGGCTCACCTGAGTACTGGTGAAATGGTTCAGGAGAATGTGTCGTGAGGGTGACAGGAGCTCACTGATCACAGCCAGGCTCTAGCTCTTCTGGGAGCAGATCACAATGGCATAGGATGAAGGCTGCAAGATGGGGAACCAGGTGTGTCACACTTGTTTGTGCATATGCCTCACAGGCCCCAGTTGTGGCAAAGGGGACTTCCAGCCACCTTGCCTTATTGTCACATTGAATACAATGCCAGGCACATAGTATTATAATTGCTCAATGAAAGTTTGATGCATTGAAAAGAAATTTCCTTGAAGTTCCCTGGATGGGACAAACAAACAAGCTGTGTATAACCGACACCATCCCCACCATCCCATCCCCACGAAAGCCATTGTTAGAGAGGAGTGAGTTGAACAGTCCATAACCCGACCTTCAAGGGGAGACATAAATCAGACCTCATCAGCTTTCAGGGAAACACATTCTATGAAACGAGCCTGCCATCTGCCTTTTGTGTTATAGATCAAGCTTCCCTTGGATCTTTTATGCCTGCAGGCTGAGGTCCATATTCCTTACCAAATATGCACAGTCCCCCCCTTTATGACCTCCAGCTTTAAAAATATCCATATGGTCCTTCGTTTATTGATTGCTAATTATGTGTGGGAGAATATATCAGGCATTGGAACCAAGATGAATGAGATACATTCCTTCTCCTCGAGGAGAATATTATCTATTAGGGAGACGGGTACTTATACATTTGATGTAATGCATTACAGCACAGTAGCTAAAAAGGTAGGCGCATGACCCAAGTAACACAGAGGAGTAAGGGATGAGTGAGTAACTCTGCCTGAGGGTTGGGGAAGGTGTCATTATTTAAGTTTATTCTGGAAGGTTAAGTGGAAGTTTCCCAGGCCAAAAAGAAGGGCAAGGAAACTTCAGGCAGAGGGAATAGTCTCAGTTAAGACCCTTGGTTACAAGTCATGGAAATTGAAGTGAAATAGGAAATTTAATATCTGGAGACCTGCCCTGTCGATTCACAGGTCGGTTGCACAAGTCCCATGAGAGGATATATAAAAATGCTTTGTAAGCTACAAAGTTCTGAGCAGATGCAAGGGCTTATTATAGAAGGCGCTCGGTGTCTGGGTAGGGATTGACTGGCCACTTTGGCACAGCTCAGTGGGCAGTCCATAACACGTCCCTGAACCCAGACACGCTAATAGAGAGCCTACTGAGGTGAGTCTTTAACTTGAGGGCTCCCCTGGTACCCATTTGGATTTTGTTTGACTGTGAAAGGACTGGGATGGAAGGGATGGGCAAGGGGTGAGGTCAGACAGACTTGGAACCAAAGAGCGATGGTCACTGCTGCTTGAAGAGGCATCAAAATGAAAATGAAATCGCTTGGTGGTTATTAAGTGATGAAAGGAAGGATATATGGGCACCATTTGCACTTTGCAGGAATCGGGACTCTGAACATCAAAGCATTCATCAACGATGGACTAAGCATCTATTATTTGTAAGGACCTATGGTTAAGTAGAATGAGGGAGAGAGAAGTGAAAAAATGCATAGACCCTCCCCTCAAGAAGTCTGAGATTTGTAACAAAATCTTATGACATGGTTGATAAGTGCCAGGTCCAAACCCAACTCCTGATTTCCACCCCCAAACTACTCCTCCACTCGTTTCCATCTAGGTAAGTGGTGCCTCCATTCACCGAATTGCTCAGGCACAAGTCTGAAATTCAGTTCCGCTGTTCCCCCCCCCCCTTCCCACATCCAGTCCAGCAACAAGTCCTGTTGGTTCTTCCTCCAAAGGAAATCCCAATCCTGCCATTCCTTAGACGCCATCGTCTCTGCCTGGGATGTTTCCACGCTCACCTTCCCACAGCCCGGCAATCAGATCAACCTTTTCAAAATGCAGATCAGATTATGACACCTACTCCTCTCAGCACCCCATCCCCCCCAGCTAGAGCTTCATGCTTAGACCCCAATCCAGATTCTTTGCAGTGGTCCACCAAGGCTACCAAGCTCTCCGTTATTTCGCCCCTGCCCATTTTTTAACCATTGCTCTGGCCCTCACTCACTTCCCTCCACACTTGCTTTCTCCCCCACCAGACTTATTCCCATCCCCAGGGTTTTGCCTTTGCTGTTCCCTCTGCCAGACTCACTCTTGCCTAGACCTGCATAAGGTCACTCTCTCACCACACGCAGACTCTGCTCAGAGATGCTCTCCCCGACGTTCTTGCTGAAGTTGCCGCCCCTCCAGCCCCACTGCTCTCTGCTTATCCAACTTTTTTTTCCATAGGAATGATGTAGTGCACACGGTAGGTACTAAACCAATCGTGTTTGAATGAATGCATGCAAGAGAAACACCAGGGAACGAGTACACATACTGCTGGGGCTGGGTTCTGGAAGAGGCATATGATCTGACCAGGTGAATGAAGAACAGGACGTTCCAAGCAGAGGAAATATACAAACCAAGACAGAAGGGTGTGGAAGGACATGGCACATCTGTGGGAGTGGAGACAATTCAGTTATAAGGCTCGTGCGCACCCATGAGTAGTGGGATGCTAGGCAAGGTGGGTCATGGAGGGCCCTGTGCACCGTGCCGGGGACCAGATCTCCAGCTGCAAGATGGCATCTCACATCATGGGAGGTTATTGTGAGGAGTGGTAAAGGGACTCCTGGAGAGGGAGGTCACTGAGCCTGAAGCTGAAAGAGTTTGGGGCTCACGGTGGCTCACAAGAGTTTGCAAACCTTGCAATAACGTCACATGTAATTTCCCAGCTGCGCATGCCCCCTCCCGGATCTGTTTATGTCGGTCCCTCTATGGGTTGATGACTTCGTTCTGTGTCTTTAGTTCAAATTCCTCAGGTGAAAAGAAATTTGATTGACTCCTGTTTTCTCTGTTAAAAGAGGCCACGCTTTAAAGGCCGGCTGGCAGCCAGGATGCTTCTCTCTTGAGTCAGATGTTCCTGCCTGATTCAGTTAGCTGTGGCCTGGTTGGAAAGAATGTCACATGGCATGAACAAGGCTGCTTGGCCGCCCTGCCCCCTGCAGGGACCGTGGACAGGGTGGTTCCTTTAGTAGGGGAAGTGGGACCCACCACACCCCAAGGCTGACCAGTACTATATATATATATGTCACCCCAAACACAAGTAATCCTAAAACTAAACACAAAATAGGAATTGTTTTAAGTCCTCCAAGTATTTGTCCTGAGCTAGGCAGAGCTCCCAGACAGTCTCTATTCTGAGTTCCTCTTTTTGTGTAACCTATAAGGCTCCTGGCTGAGTGGCAGAGAGGCATAAAGGAAGTGAGCCCTGAGTGAGGACGGCCTCAGTTTACCCACCAGTATAAGGGGGAAGGGCAGGATGACCCCAGTCAGTAAGGACACTCCTGGCTACAAGAGAGAAAAAGCCCCCACTGGCATAAACTGTAAGGACCCTCCAGAGTTCATAGAACAGGAAGTCCAGAGTTAAGCTGAGCCCAGGGTTATGACACTCGGCACTCATCACACCACCAGGACCCAGGCTCCAGCCCTCTCTCTGCCCTGGGATCAGCAGTCCTCAGTGCTGGTGTCATCTTCAGCCTGGTAGCAAGGTGTCTGCAGCAGTCCTGGGCATCGTGCATGGACGGGACAATATCCAAAAGAGGAAGAGGAACCTCTCTTCCTGTGACTCCCTTAGAAGAGAGGAGAGATTATTCCAGAAACTCCCAAAGATTCTGCCTCCTCTCTCATTGGCCAGAATTGGGTCACATGACCCTTCCCATTGTCAAGGGGAATGGGATTACCCTTAGATCGATCTAGGGATGAGGGTCATCTCCCTCTGAAACAGGTATCTTTGTCGGGGAAGGATGGATGTCTGAAGCAGTTCAGGTTCTCTTGGGAAGGAGAATGGGGACATGCACGAATGCTGGGAAGCAGCCTAAGTGCCCACTCCACTCTAAGGACCATTCCAGACAACAACAGAGGCAAAGGCACCAAGAAAGATAGGGCTCAGGAAGTGCAGAGACGGCCTCCCGTACAAAGGCACGCATAGGTGTGGAGGCAGAAGCTCTGCTTTCAAATCACAGCTCTGCCACCCACTAACTGTTGTGTCCTCACTGAATTTCAGTTTGTCCACCTGTAAAATGGGCATTCAAATATCTGTTCTGACTCTGTAATCATCTCATACCCAAACAAAATAATGGAGGCAGAAGAGGTTCCCAGCCTGAGGAGGGTGACAGCTCATGTGGTAGAGAAACTGGTTATTATTAACGAGACAGAGACAGAGAGACAGAGAGACCGTGCCTGCAGAGTCAGAGTGAAGGGCAGGCCAGGGACGAAGGCCGGGGTGGCTTGTGGGCACATCGAGGTGTGACTGGTAGTCTGTGTCATTTCACTCTGCCCCTCAGAGCCATAAATGCCCTCCTCAACCCTGGGATATTCCTGTTTGCAGGAAGACACTAAATAACGAAGAAAAGAAACTCAGGAGACCCAAGCAGAATTTTGTACTTTTTGTCACTTTCCATCAGCCCAGGGCCTATGCTGGTGCTGCTGGCAGAGATGGTTTTCTCTAGGATTGAGGGCTCGATCTCCTTAAATCAGCACCCTAGAAACGTCCTGGAGATGGTGGGGAAGCCATCTTCAACCTGATCCTTTGCAAACCGACCAGTGGATTAATGCGGCAGGGCAGGTCTCCCGAATCGAGATTTTTAGTTTTTTGAATTTTGAGGCTTTTTTCAAAAAATCTCAGTTAACTGGACTGCTGACTTGGCCACAGGGACGCTGGCTTTAAAATGAGAGAAATAGGCAGGCAGAAACAAGGAGGTACGACTCCATGTTTTGGAGCGCGGCGCCTAATCCAGTTCATTTTAGCGCCGCGTGACGGTGAGATGCTTCCGTGCCCACAATCAGCACGGCCTTGCCTGTCATGGGGCTGGAGCAGCGTCGCTCCCAGGGTAAGGCATGACCTTCTGCTGGGCGCTGGGAGTTCCGGTGTCGGGCCTAATATCCCTGATTTGGACCTTAGCTGTCAAATCTGTTAAAGAATATTATGGTGCCAGAATGAGGGCTGCCTGTCTGCAGCCACATGCAGGATTTGGTTCTCCGAATGGCAACAGTAGAAGAAAACCCTAGATTCCTGCTGGCGAAAGCAGCCAAGAGCTGAGGCAGATGACTCGATGGGAGAGCCTGGGCCCAATGCCCCACCCATCATCCATTTCCCGCGTATGACCTTGGACCAGTCACTGCCCTCTGTGGTCTTGGAGTCCCCCTGTTAAAAGCGATGGGGTTCCACTAGACGGTCTCTGAGATCCTTTCCAGCTCGGTCCCTCACTGGTTCTTCGACTGGGCACAGTGGCTGCAGGATCAGGTCTTCTAAGGGCTTTTTCTCGCCCAGCCTGGGGCTCTCCAGAGGGTCTGGGCAGAAACATTTGGGAGCAGACCTGGGGTCCTGCACCCACACAGATAAAGGGCAGGGAAGGGTCAAAACGTGCCTTCAGGCCTTAGTGAAAAGCGCCCAGGGGAATGGCTGGGGGGAGAGCTAGAAAACGCATTTTTGTTGATGCCTCAAATGTCGGAATCAGAAGGAGCCAGGATTGGGAATATGGAAACCTGGATCTAATTCCCAGTTCTGCTGCACAATTATCCTGTGAAAACGTTTTTTTAGGCCTCAGTGTCACCCACCATAAGATGAGAAAATAGTATCTACGTCACAGGGCTACTGGGTTGATTCGATTAGACAGGTGTGTAAAATGCTTGATACGGGGCAGATACTGAGAAAATGCCATTTCTTTTCTCATCCCGTGCTAGCAGAAGTACCACTAGCTTCCAGCTTCTCAGAAGACCTGAGTTCTGGGAACTAGGGAAACCTCGTCATTTTGAACAGCATAAACCCAGGGAGTTTAAGCTTCCCGGGGGGGAGGGGCAGCTGGCTGCGCAGTCTCAGTTCATTTGGCTCCAGAGTTACAGCCCCTTGAGCTCTCTCCCTGTAAACAGCTCTTCCTAGAGCCCACTGGCCCGAGCCTGGTCTCAGACAAACCCTTCCCCTACGAAGCAGCTGGGATGGGCCAGAGTATGCAGGGGAGTTGACTAAATCCTGAGGGAGGACAGAGAATGAAGCAAGAGGGCAATACTCAGACTCAGTTTCTCCTCTGCTCTCAGCAGGAGATCCACATGCCCTTGGAGGCAGCCACCCATCACAGCCCCTTGCCTGATACCCCACTTCTCAACTTCTGGATCAACCCTAAGAGATGTCACTGCCTCACCCATGAGCCTCCCGATGAGATTTCAACCCCCTAGAGGTCAAGCTTAGAGATCCCCATTCCTGGAGGTGACCCCCATGTCTCACAGATGCCAGATCTGGTCTGAGAAGCTCCGCTTCCCCTAGGCAGTTTGTACCAGGAATGATGTCCTCTTCCAGGCAAGACCCACCCTGACACATAGGGTAAGGCTTGCCCTCTCCTGGTTGGCGGTGACCCTCCAGGGCGGTAGCATTCCAGTTTCTATGCTAACACAGCAATGTATCAGCAGTCCTGGCCAGCGGTCCTTCTGTCTGCCTTCTTCCTGGTTAGGGAAGACAGGCTGACGATTAGGGATGGGGTGGGAAAATTGAGGGAAAATGGGAAATCTCTGGGACTCTGTCTATGTACTCAGTCATTTAATAAGCTTTCCGAAGCACCTACTATATACTAGGTCTGTGCTGGGCACTGGAAAGTGACAGATGCAACCAAGAACTCTATTGGGGAAGATGGCGTATGTGTAAAGATGGCTGTCTAGGAAAAAAAAAAAAGTGTGCTCTAAGAGCAGATCAAATTTGGGAGTGCAGAGAAAGATGGGGAGGGCATTTGGCCCGGGAAAGTTGGAAAGGGTTTCACAAAGGGAGCTGAGTACTTAGAGAATGGTTCTGATTCTCCTAAGAATAACAACTACCCCTTTTTGACTCCCTGGAAAAAATCGTTTAAACACCCTGGGTTGGAACAGCTGTCCTGAGAAAATAACCCAGAGTCTGGCAAACAAGGAGCAAACTTCTAAAAGGAGTCCCAGGAATGTGAATCCGGATACAGATCCAAGATGCTAAGATCTTCCTGGGGGACTGAGTGTGCGCACAGCCCTGCGTTGAGGAATGTCAGTAACTAAACCAAGACCTGCATCTGTTTGTAAAAAGATTTGTACTTCTGGGAATACTCCCGGAGGGAAATTGGTCATGGATTGCTAGGAAACCAGCAATCCCTGCTGGGCTTTCTGCTCCCTGCTACGTTTGCACATGTTTGTTTTCCCCAGGCTCTTGCCTGCTCTCCTCTCTAAACACACAGGCAAACTCACCAGCATATGTTCCAGCTCCCACCCCCATGTCTTCCTGAATAAAAACACCAGCACGTGCAAGACAATGGATGGTGTTGCCACAGATGGCGGCGCTCCAGATGGTGCAGACGGTGGAAGAAGAGCCCACGGGTTTCTACGTTTTGTTTCTGTTTGGTCTTCTGTTTCCATGGCTGATCATTAAAGCAGAGTGTTTGCCTTGATGAAGACCCTTGGCAAATGAAAAGTGGCTTGCCTTGCTACAGGTGGGAATATATTTAATAAATGTTGCATTGCACAGTAGGGAACCAAGCTGAGTGAGCACTTTGAAGTGCTATCGTTTCTGTGTTAGACCAAAGCTTCTCTTTCACTGGTCTTTAAAACCCAACTGTGACAAGCCAGGCACACATAGACGTGCATGGATGTGTGTTTATTCTTTCAGGACCCCCTGGTGCAGCCAGAAGTTGGTCTTTGGCCATTACATATATGCATACATACATATATTCTAATGTTGATACTTAAGGGTAGGGAAATGGAATGGATTCTTACCAGTAAATGAGTGACTTTTAGTAAATTCATTTCTGAAATGACACGCATTATTATTAAGCACCTTCTTGTCCGTAGCACTGCATTAATATCCCAGAACCCAGGAAGCAGAAAGGCCTGACCCCTGAAAATGTAGACGGCGCTCTGATATGCCACCTACCACATACAAAGGCAGCAGACCAGGGAGACTATCTGGCAGTTGGGAGGGACCACTGGGCTTTGGAATTAGACAAACCTGGGTCTAAATTGCATGTGAATTCAGATATTTTCACTTATCTAAGCCTCAGTTTCTTCTAAAGAGAATTTCTTTAAGTTAATTTCTCTAAGAGAATTTGAGAATTTCTTCTAAGTTAATTCTAAAATAGAATTAAAAGGACCTATCTTACAGGGTTATTATGATGAGGACAACATAAGACAACTCACCTAAAGCCCCAGGCGGTGTGTCCTCAACCCAGATGGTGCTCAGTGAATGTGAATTTCCGCCTCCTTCTGCCCTCCATACGGAGCTCCCAGCAGCCTCTCTCGTTCCTTCGTCTCATTGCCTCTTTCTCCTTTGGGAGTATTTGCTAGGGCACAGTTAAACCTGCATCAGAGACAACCTCTGATCCCCTCTGGGTTCTTCTTTCCGGAGTCTCAAGCAGCAGACTCACACCTCTCTTTCCTCTCAACTTCTTTGCACTCTCCCTTCCCAAGGTCTTGGGGACATTTGTGCCCGAGCCCTATTTTTCCCATCCCCGAATATCACAAATGCTCATTTTCTGTATCTAAAATTTGCTGTCAAATGTATTTAACCAACTGAGGAGTCCTTTGGGGCCTCACTTGGTTCCAAAGTCACGGTTCCTTTAGTCACTTCCTCTACAGTCTGAAAAAGCACTTGGTCTCCAAGGTGATTTCACTCTCTCTGATGTGGAAAGGACGTTGACATTACACAAATGGTGTGCTTGCTATCGATCTGTTTTCTTTTCTTTGAGGATTTCTGTGAAAAACGGGTTCGGGTTTTATTTTTAGCAAATTGATGATTCCTTCTGCCTGCACACATGTCCACCTGTCTGTCTGTCTATGAGCACAGCCACCCCAAGCCCAAGGAAAGCTTTCTTTGCCTGGCCTAGACACGTCTATTCATCTTAAGAGCTTCATGCTGAGGAAATGGTTTAAGGTCTTTGGGAATTGAAAAATGGCAACTTACGAGTATGATCTCCAATGGTCGTATTTTCTACACATGAAGCCATTTGGGTCATTTGTAGTCAGCATCCTGGAACTGTACGGAATGATTCACTGTTTTCTATGCTGTCTGACGCTTCCTTGCCTTTGCTTGTGTTATTCTCTCTTCCCAAAATATCATTTCTCATTCATTCATTCATTTGATCAAAAATATTTATTACCTACCTATCCTAGAGAAGGTGCCATGCTGAGTGTTGGGATTCACAGATGGGCAAAACCAAATTCTGTCCCTCAGATGTTATCTTAAGAGCAATAGAAATCATTGAACCATTTTAGGGTGGGTACTGGATCTGATTAGATGATTAGATGGGAATGAGCATTTTGGCAACAGAGTGGCAAATCGATTGAAGAGGACAGGTTTGAACGTGGGAATTTCTGCTTTTAACCATGATAGAAAAATTGGCACAGGACATAAATAACTACATAAGTAGACGGAATATATAAGCCAGCTGCTTTCTGGCAGTGGCAATGGGCAACACAAGATCGTGATCCCTGAAGAAAGAGAAAATCGTGAGGTGAGGTCTCATTTTCTCCAGTTCTCCATCTAGGGACAATTTTCTAACTGTGATGTAAGGCGTCGGAGCCCATATGGAGCATGATACTCCCATTGACCTGAGGAGATAGGGATATGATTTGGAGACTGTTCAAGTTGCAGGAAACTGGGGGGCAGGCCATCACAGAGTGGGGAGCTGTGCAGAGGGAGTCCCCAGAACCCTATGTGGTGGGAGGGCTGGGATACACATGCATAGGGCAAGGCTACGTAAAGCTTACCAACAGTACTTTTACAAGGTTGAGAGTAGACTGGAAATGCAGGAGGTTGAGCAATTCCAGGAGGTGCTGGGGTTCCGGCCCAGCCAGAGGGTAGAGACCTTGTTAACACCCAGAGATCCAGTTAAGACACCAGAAAAGCCATGCCTCAGGAGTCAGAGCATGTCCTATAGCAGGGGTCAGCAAATTATGGGTCCTAGAATATATAATTTCTAAGTGTAGCCACCTATGTTTGTAAATAAAGTTTTATTGGAATACATCCATGCCCATTTGTTTACAATGACAGAGTTGACTATTTGCTACAGACACCATATGGCCCACAAGCCTAAAATATTTATCTGGCCCTTAAGAAAAAGTTTTCTGACCTTGGTCCTTGAGTAAGGACTATTCAAGACCTGTTCCAATAAAGCCTAAAAACAAACTTCAACAAGATCCACAGGGCATTTTGCAATTTGATTCCTGTGAAGTTACAAGAGCTTAGAAAACACCTTGACCTTTCACAGAATGCCCCTCACCCCACAAAAAGCATAAAACCAAACCTCTCAAAGTTCAAGATGATCTGCCAGATAGATGATGTTCCCGATTGAACAGTTTGCTGGAACTAAACTGAACATTCTTCAGAGGAAGATAACAGAATCTAGACTCTCCGTGATACGTCATTCGTATTGTCCAGAATACAATAAAAAGTCACTAGACATGCATAGAAACAGGAAAATCTAGTCCATAAGCTAGAAAAAAATACTTAGTAGAAACAGACTCACAAGGAACACCAAATGTTGGATTTAGTAAAGACTTTAAAGTGCATATTATAAACAGTATATTAGGGAAATATGATCCTAATGAGTTAATAGACCAGCCTTTGCAGAGAAAAGGAGGCTAAGAAGAGTGAATATGGGAAGACCAGTTAGAAGTCTATTGCCAAGGCACTGGTGGTGACAGATTACACTAAGATGGTAGTTATGCCTCTAGAGATAAATAGGTGTATTCAAAAGATTTTTAGGAGGAATATTTAACAGAATTTGGTGATGGGCTAGCTGTGGAGATAATGGAGTAGGATGTGTAAAGCAAAACTCTTAGGTTTTTGGCATGAAAAGTGAGATTGTTGTTGATGCCGTCCACTGGGTTGGGAAACCCTAGAGAAGTATGTTTTGGACAAGTTGTGTTAAATTTTAGATATCATTAGTTTTTCATCTCAAGAGTTCTCAATTCTTATTTAAGGCTCAGCTCAAATGCTCCCTCCTTTCCCAGCTTTAATATTCTTGCTCCTACCCAGGCAGAATTGTTCACTCTCAGTGTTCCCGTAACACCCTGTTAAGACCTTTATTATATAGCCCATCATTCTCTTTTACAACATCTCTTTGCATTTAGACAGCCTAGGTGATAGCCTAGATCAAGAGCTCCCTGAATGGCAGGGACCATGCCATGTTCAACTTCCTAGTCTTGACTCTTAGCAGTGTACTTAGCACATGGTAGGTGCTGAGTTGATGTTGAATGAAAAATAAATTGATGAATGAATGAATGCAGTTTCTTAGATCATTTCATTCCCTGAGGCTTCTGATGGGAAACCATTTCTGAGATTAAGGGCAGGGGTTTGGGAATCAGACAGAACTGAGAGCAGGCATGGTTTTCCACTAACTTGCCAAGAAATTGAATAAATGACTTTAACACTTGTAAAACGGAGATCAAAAAATGACCCCTTTATAGTAAATGAGTTATTCTTGGAAAGTGCTCAGGAGAGTACCTGTCCCACCCAAAGTGCCCAGTAAATGTTAGCTAATAAGAAGATGGTGGGCTTCCCTGGTGGCGCAGTGGTTGAGAGTCTGCCTGCCGATGCAGGGGACACGGGTTCGTGCCCCGGTCCGGGAGGATCCCACATGCCGCGGAGTGGCTGGGCCCGTGAGCCATGGCCATTGAGCCTGCGCGTCCGGAGCCTGTGCTCCGCAACGGGAGAGGCCACAACAGTGAGAGGCCCGCGTACCGCAAAAAAAAAAAAAAAAAAAAAAAAAAAAAGATGGTGATGATGACGATGATGATGATGATGAAGGGGTGGATGTTGCAAAAGCTAATCCAGGAGGGTTTTTGCACAGAACACCTGGCAAAGCTACTTTCAGAAAGGCCCTCCACCATCCCTCTTTCTCCCTGTGCTCACACTGATGTGAGGATGCCTCTCACAGACCGAGACGTGTTCGCTTGTGCAACAGCACCTGCAAAGACTTGCTTATGGGAGTAACTCAGGGGAACGTGGGAACTAGGTATGTTTAGGAGAATAACTGCTCTTTTGCATGTAGGTCGCTAAAGGGAAGATTAAAAGACAAATTAGAGTCTCTAGCTAGCTCACATGGAAATACCAGTACATGTGCCTACAAATTCAGCAAAGGCTGTGCCTCAGAGAGGGCTCTGAGCAACTTCCTAGCTCCGCAGTTCTCACTTCCTACCAAATTGGGGCGTTTGGTGCCGCCATTAAATTTTGGGTTAGCAGAGTATATTTGTTTGTGCTTCACAAAAGTTTAAAATTTTGCTGAAGTAGTTAAAAGAAGACTCTGCTTAATTTTCTGGATTTAAATGTATTTAAACTCTAAATAATCATACCTTCAATGACCCCTAAGTACTACAAGGTCACAGCGACCAGAAAGAAATAGGCTCTAATCTCGTTCCAACTCTCAGATCTTCCCACTGGCTCAGTCCCAGGCCAAGCTGAAGGGAGAGGCAGCCAGGCCTGCATGTTGTCAGTGCTCTGAAACTCCAGAGCATCCCTGTGCATGCCCTTTGCCCCCCCAGGAACTTCAGTTGTTCAGCTCATTGTGCAATTACTTTCTGATAGTGTCCCCTCTCCCCCAGTCTCTGGTCCAAGTTCAAGGCTGAGTGACAGTCTTAAAGTGGTAACATCACAAAACACCCTCTAACCCTTAACCGCTTGCTCTGGCCTTTACCTTCAGTTACTAAGCTTATCTATCTCATATGAAATGCCTAGGAAACCAGTGTTTCCTATTTCTGAGGCATCCCTTTGCAGGAATAGGCAGCTGTTCTCCTTAAAATATCCAAACAGGTATCTTTCCCAGGAGATGTTTTGAAATGCGAGCAAGAGATTCCTTCTCACTAGCCTTCACAACGTGCCTGGATTCTAGGTTTCTGAAAACACAGTGCTTTTATCGGAAGTGAACCTCGTCTTGCTCTGGAGGGTGCTAGAAGTTCGATTTGGAAGAACTCAGGTGCTCCCTAGATCCTCTCTATCCCTTGGAGATCTAGGGAAGCCTGACCAACATCCCCAATCAAATCAGGCCTGTGAAAGTCCAGAGCTCTTCCTGTGATCTCTGCGAATTCCTGTCTGCTGACGTCCTCCTGGACTTCCTTATCTCTGTTCCTGGTATTCACACCTGAGGTCTAATTTCTGCCCCATGGTAACCTGAGCATAAGCTCAGTCCTCTCATAGGTTTACAACAGAGCCATTTGGAGCAAGAATTTCATGAGGTTAGTAAGTCCGCTGAAGGTTTGAGCTATCACATCATGTACCTCTGGGCTTTTCACTAGCTCTCTCCCCATCCCCTTTTCCCCTCTTTTCATTCCCTCCCTGTAATGGTTAATTTAATGTGTCAGTTTGACCTGGCTAAGGAATGCCCAGAGAACTGGTGAAGCCTTCTTCCTGGGTGTGTCTGTAAGGGGGGTTCTAGACGAGATTAGCAATCTAATCAGTAGAGTGAGTAAAGATTACCCTCACCAGTGTGGGTGGGCACCATCCAATCCACTGAGGACGCTTATGAAACAAAAAGGCAAAGGAAGGGCACATTCTGGTTTTCTTTTCTTGAGCTGGGATGTCCATCTTCTCCTGCCCTCCGAAATAGGCCTTTGGACTCCAGGACTTACGGTGGTGGACACCCTGCCCCCCGCCCCAGTTCTCAGGTGTTTGGCCTCAGACTGGGAGTTACACCACTAGTTTACCTGACTCCCTACCACCAGGCTTCTTGGTTCTCCAGCTCGCAAATGTCAGGTTATGGACCCTCTCGGCCTCTGTAGCTGTGAGCCAATTCCTTTAACAAATCTCCCATATCTATCTGTCTGTGTGTGTGTGTATATAAATATCCTATTGGTTCTGTTTCTTTGGAGAACTCTGACTAATACAGAAACTCTCCCTATATACAGTAACAGGAAAATCTTCCCCTTGCCTCTCAAAGAGTAGTTTCCTTCGTTCACGTGTCCCTGGGCAGTCTCACTTTCCACCCCCAAGAATGTGTCATGGTATATTCCAAACTAAGTGTTTCATTCCTAAGAGAGATTTTGGGGTCAGCTTTTAATACAATGACATATATTTCATCAGAATTTGGGTTACTCCCTCCACATTGGAGAAGGGGTGCCTTCTAAGCCCCATTCACCTAATCAGGAGCAGATCTGAAGCATTAAAACACGTAGTTTGGGGAGAGCTCCAAGCCTAACTTGGGGAGTTATGGATTGGGTAACCAAGCCCATTCTGTTACCCCAGCCCCACCAACCTTCAGAGACATCGGGAACTACTGTGAAACGTATTGGAAAGAAAGAAAGAGGATAAGTATATGAAGCGTAGACGTTGACGCTAGACAGACCCGCATTTGATCTTTAAACCTGCCTCTTACCGATAATCTGAGAAATGGAGATAGTAACAGATAACTCACAGAGTCATTGAGAGTATTAGGATAAGAATGTACTGAAAACCCCCAGCCCCGGGCTTCCCTGGTGGCGCAGTGGTTGGGAGTCCGCCTGCCCATGCAGGGGACACAGGTTCGTGCCCCGGTCCGGGAGGATCCCACATGCCGCGGAGTGGCTGGGCCCGTGAGCCATGGCCGCTGAGCCTGCGCATCCGGAGCCTGTGCTCCGCAACGGGAGAGGCCACAACAGTGAGAGGCCTGTGTACCACAAAAAAAACACACAAAAAAACACAAAAAAAAACAGAAAAAACACCCCAGCCCCTACTTGATATGTAGTAGGCGCCTCTCCTTTCATTCATGGTCAACAGTGGCTGCTGCACGTTTCTGATATGTTTCAGTCCCAAAAGTCTCATTCACAGTCACTTCTCGGTAAAGCCAGATCTGAAGTGTCACTCAGCCTTCCTTCCCACCAGCTCAGTCCCTGGCCAGCCTCAGGCACGGGGTCCTCCCTGGTGGTGGGGAATAGATGTACCTTCCGGGGATGCTTCCTGTGTTCAGCCAGGTTGGTCATTCCTTCCTTTCAGACCTCACCCCCATTGCCCATCAACTCCTTCCACACAAAGCACAGAAGATGAAGCACCCATGTGGAAGCGACCCCACTGCAGAAATTAGAAGGATTTGCTATATTAGGATGATGGTCGCTGAACTGGCAACCCCAGGCCAGTTCACATCTTTCCATGTGCTCTTCCCACTTCTTGGAATATCGTCTCCCCTAAGCTTCTCTTATCTCCAAGGTAGACAGCCATTCATTTTGCATAGTCACTCCAGGCTTCCGTAGTCACTCCTTTCAAACGATCCTCACCCGTCCCACACACACACAGACACACACACACACACACACACACACAAATACTAAAATAGTCTTTTTCCCCTCCTTAAACTGTAAACTGACTTAGGATGGAGACTGTGTCATTTTTGTGTAGAATCAGATTCAACGCAAATAACACTGCCTCCAACTAAAGCCATTTTCCATCCATAGGAAACTCTCCAAGGCAGTTGAAAGCATCAGCCTCCAATTTGAAAAGTGTTTTCCTCCAATTTGCAAAACGTCTCATTGGATCTTCATGGCCACCCTATGTAATTCTCCCCCTAGCCCTTACTGCCTGTCAGCAATGCCACCCAATTTATCTATTACTGGTTAGCTCTCGTGCTTCCGGATGTTTGCATTGTGCTTACAAAGAGAATTCAGTTGCCGGGGTGGGGGTGGGGGGAAGGAGGACTCAGGTTCACTCCCACCTGCTTCCTGCAGAACCACAGGAAGAACCCCCTTTCGGGTCCTTCTGCTCTGCCAGGTGCTTTGTACACTCATTTAAGCCTCATAAGCACATCTGAGACTTGAGGACAAACTATTTTATCTCCCTAGCCTAAGTTTCTCTATCGCCAAAATAGGAATAATAATAATATCTACTAGTTCACAATGTTGTGAGAATTACTTTGGTTAAAGATATAAAGCACACAGTACCACGCCTGGCACATGGAAAGAACACAATAAAGGTTAGCTGGTATTAAAGGATCTTTCTTCCAAAGAATCCCTTTATCCGGGATGAAGAGGTTAAGAAGCGTAAAGCAGTTTTTCCTGCCTCCCATTGTAAGTCTTGCGTGGCAGGCTTACTCCTCGCTAAGTTGTGACTTTGCTGTCTTGGGGCCTCTGAAGGCTCTGAGACAAGAAGAGTTTCATCGGTTATTTTTATTACGCCTTATTATTCTAGAGCCTGAATAAGCTGCATATTCTATTACCGCCTGCTCTCAGGCCAGCTGAGCTCTGTGTCCACACATCCTCTTAGCAACACCTCTGCTGCCCCCCAGAGGAGCCCCTTGCCCTGTCGGTCATGTGCGGTGCCTCTGCTGCATTGATTTGGGGTTCCCCTGACAGAACCCTATTTCCACCATGACCGCTGCCACCCCAGGGTCGGGGGCAGGTTTGCGATCTCTAGGGATCCCTTTCTTCTGAACAGCCCCAGCCCTAAAGAATAAGTGACTTGATTTCCCCTGCAGCTCAGAGCTCGTCCTCTGGGGACACTGTCCAGTGGGCCCAGGACACAAGGCTGCAAGGGCAGATGAGACACACTGCAAATGCATCTCCCCTCCCAGCCCTTGGGCAGCCCTTCCCTGGGGAGGCATTTCTGCAGTCAACAACCACCTGTCTTACCACCGGAACATCTGATATGGCATTCCACTGGCCACCTGGCTTCCAGCTTTGTCAAGAACTCACTAGGTGACATTCGATACATCATTGTCCTAAAACTGTCACCTAAAACAATGAACAAATTACACTGGTTGGTCTTCGGCTGAATAATGTTCTAGGGATGTATGGTGGATAAGAGGGGAATAATTGGACCCAATGTGCTGAGGGTCGAAGTGGACCAGACACGCTGCCTGTACCCCTCACTTCTACTTACAGTACAAACCTTCCTTTTCCAGATGGGGAAATGGCAGGTCACGTGGCTGGCAAGAAAAAGTAAGAGCTGGGCTTGGGCCCCAGCTCTCTTGGATGACAAGCCCATGCTATACTCTTATACCCCACTACTTCCCATGTCATGGTTTTGGAGAAAAAAATCAGTGCAAACATGTGAGTTGGCGAAAAGTCCTTTGTGTCACTGATGGGAGATGATGCTGCCCCCGTCCCTTTGACCAGCCTCCCAGCCCCCAGTGAGTCTCTGGCCCATCTCTTAGCCCCCTTTGCCACTGGCCCGGCCTCCTTCAGCCTGGCAGGAGGCAAATCTTCCCAATTCTTTTTAATAATAGGCTTTGGAAATTGGGTTACAAGGACAGCCATCTCTCATTTCCTCTGGCAAGAGAAAAGTTACTCTGCAGAGGCCCTTTTCTTTTCAGAGACCCTCCAGATGTGTTAACTCTCTGAAAACACTGCTTATAAAATAGCACTTGAAGCAAGGCAGTTGAGGCTGCCGGGAAGCGGTGGGTGATGGGATTTTAATGTGGTCCACGCTGTGAGCCCGTCCCGGCTCTCAGCAGAGCCTAGTGCTCAGGCTGTCAATTATCCGGTCTCTCAATCCTCCCCCATCAAGCACAGCACATGTCAGTTCTCAGACCAGCCTCGGGCTCCTTCGTGACAACCTTCATTTTCCGGGCACAGCTGGATGTAGCTGGTGGTGGGAGGGCTGTGAGAGGGGAGAGGGCAGGGCTGTCTTCCCCGTGGCTGCCGTCAGGGACACCAGCAACATGGTGCCTACTGAGTCAGGGAAGCCACCGTGAGGCTACCTCGGGAGCACGGCGTCTGCCTTTTACATCAGAGGGGTCCTGCTGGCTGTGCATCTCAGACCAACAGTCCTCAAATCCCCTCCATGGGGTTCTGAAAGAGGCACAGTCGAGATTTTTCGGGGGGGCGGTGGAGGGGATCTGGACATGCTGGGAGAGGAGTTCTATAGTCTACTCGTTCTCAAGGAGAAGAACGTTTTCCAGGATGGAAGATCATGCTGGGTGTTAGATTAGAAAGTGGACCAGGGGCCTGCAGAAGAGAATCTTAGCAGCCACTAGCTGGTCATTGATGGAACAGTTGACCACTCTGGTTGGACTTCACAAAGGTAGCAGTTTCCCCTCTTAGTGTGTTTCTGCTGGTGAAGGCATCCCTCCTTCCTCCTCGGCCCTCTTCATCTCTCCCCTGGACCAGAGTGAGAGCAAACAGCATCCTGACCTCTGGCTGCAGCCTTGGCCGGGCCTCCTCCCCAGGGCCACCAGCAGGATCTTTCTGGAATGCAAGCCTGATTGTGATACTCTCCTGCTCAAAAATGTTCCTTAGATGGCATTTTGGTAAAGCTAGACTAGCACACATATACACCCAAAAAATGCTGAAAAGACATACGACCGCATGTTAGGAGCAATTATTTTTTGCAGTGGATTTACATGTGATTGTCTTTCCTTGGCACTATCTTGGCATTCAAGTTGTTGGCACTGAGCTTAAGATAAATATTGTTTATTTTTCTAGGTATAAAAATATCATCTAGAAAAAAAAATCCTCCTGCATAGAATAAAGCCCAGATTCCTTAGCCTTACAATAAGCTCAGGCCAAGCTTCAATCTGTCCTATCCTTTAATACTCCCATTACATGACACTTCACAGGCCAGCCATGCAGTCTTCACACATGGCTGTTCCCTGCCTAAATGTAGCCTCCTCCCCTTACCGCTACCATTATTGTCTCTACTACCTACTTCCCCAGCCTTACTATAGCATCTTCTGCCTAGCAAACTCCTACTCATCCTTTGAGGCCCACTACAAATGTCCCTCTTCTAGAAACCATGATTCCCCTCACTCAGAAGTTATTGTTTCCTCCACTCTGAGCTCATAGCTCTTGCTAATACTTTCCCCTCACTTCATCTCCAGTAGGTTATGAGGGATGAAATTTACCCTGTCTCTAGATGAGGAAACCCTGCCCAGTAGTAGCCCATAGGTGACATGGCCAGGACCAAAGCCAGGCTGTCTGGCCCTAGATTCTTTGCTATTTAACTACTATACAATAGAGCTTTAAAATAGTTGTTACCTGTCCCAAAATGTAAATAAGAACTGCCCCAATATGTGGGTTAACTCTGAGGGTCCCATGACATCACTGCAATTATCCATCACTGTGATTGTCTACCACGAACAGTCCTGCCCCATTCATGTCACACGTACTCCCCTCTACCTCCCATGATCTCTTGGGCTAGCCACGTGCTGCTCAACCTATCCCAATGGCACCCCCATGGCAACTCATAGCAATGATCGTGACTACAAACCTAAAAAGGATATCAAGCTTTAAGAGTTTACTTTAGAACAATACTTTTGGATCCTTCCAGTATTTGGACTTGTAAAAACACTCTTCCTACAACATATGCTCAAAGTAGGCAAACTAATGCTTCATTATCAGCTGGGGCTTTGGCCCCAAATGACTATGCAGAGCTCTTCTGAGCTGGATGGGACCACATGGAGGGCCTGATTTATCTCAGCCCTCACCTGTGCCTCTGAAATTTACATTTCCACTCTGCTGGGAAGAGTGGCTGCATCGAGATGAAAAGCTGGAAACACAGAGCAAAAGAAAGCATCTGGCCAAATGCTGGGGGTGCAAGTGGTCCAGCCTCTGGCTCGAGGCTGTTTCAGTGCCTCTAGCATGAGCAGCCCATGAGAAGGAGAAAGTCCACATAAGGCAGCGAGGTGGTGGATCGCATTATCATCCACGTTGCTGAGGTGGAGGAGGGAGATGTGGCCACGTGCCATGGAAGGAGAGAGGCTGAAGCATTAGAGGGGAGGTTTACCACCTCCTCCGGGAAGGAGATTTCAAACCTGCCTTATCATCCACTGCATTTCAGATTTCCTTAAAGGAGGGAAGGACAGAATTCTAGATGCATAACCAGGAAAGCACTGTCATAGTGCATAAGATCTAGACTCCTTATTTTTAAAACAAGAGTGCCCACCTGACAGCCACAAGCAGCATCTGTCAGCTGTGATCCAGGCTAGTTTGCAAGGTGAGCACCGAAGGGAGAGTCTTGGTCTTGCTGGAATCCCATGAAACAGTTTGATGAAGCAGGTAACAAAGGCTTTGGGAGGAGATCGATTTGTAAACTGGTGATTCCATGATTATCGTTTTGAAAAGGGGAGGTGGACAGGAGTCTTGGCCCTAATCGCAGATGCCTTAGAACTCTAGAATTGCAGATCCAGATGGACCCCAATCCACAAACACTTCCTGAAAGATCTTCATGAGCAAGGCTTTGCTAAGGGCCAGAAGGGAGGTACCAAAAGGATTTAAGACACACTGTGTCTTCTATAGCATTTGTGTCTCTTGGTTCTGTATAAGTTCAAAGCATCCTAAAATGTTGGAACTGGACAGAAGCTCAAAGATCTTATTCTCCATCCTTATTTCCATTCATTCAATCAACAGATATCTATTGACTGCCTACTAGGTATCAGGCACTGTCCTAGGTGCAGTGCCTCAAGGAGACAGATTGGTTGCAGCCTCCATAGCAGTTACAGTCAATAGGAATAGGCAATAAATAAGTGAACAAATAAATACCTAAGTTAATGTCATAGTGTTACATCTGTGAATAAAAGAAAACAGTGTGATGAGATAGAGAATAAAAGGGGGAGCACTAGATTGGGTGATCAGGGAAGGCTTCTGAGGAGTTCTTTGGACTGAGATGTGAATGATGGGAAGAAGCCCCATAGGAAGATTCAGGGAAAGTGATTCCAGGCTGAGGGAATGGCAGGTGCAAAGGTCCAGAAGTGGTGATTGCAAACTTGATTTGCTCAAGGTCCAGCAGGAAGGTCAGGCTGACTAGAGTGAAATGGGCAAGGCAGAGAATCTTGGGAAGATAGTCAAGGGCCCGACTATAACTTACCAGCTAGCAGGGACTTGGAATTTATATAACGGTGAAGGGGGGCCATGGGCAGCGTTAAGCAGGGAAGATACACACAGTGAATTGAGAGCAGAGTAGGAGAGGAGCTCCCAAGCCAGTAGACTCCCAGTCTAGTGCTCTGCCTACCCTACTGCTTGCCCAGTGTACAGTGACACCCCTTATCTGCTCCCTCTGACTTTTGCTCCATTTTCTAGAATTGCAGAGTGATGGACTTTGTCCTTCCTTTTAATTAAATGCTGAGCCAAAGAACAGAGAGATGCGTGTACGCATAAAGCAATGTCTCCTACTGAGCATATATTTATCCCTTAAAGGGGAATGAAACGTGAGAATTAGTAACCAATTAATGTGCATTTCTACAAACTATATTTTAATTAGTCTGTCATAGGTTGTCTGCCTGTGAAATATTCCATGTTAATTAAATCCTTTTAGTAATCCAATGAAAGCGCCTCTTTTCCTTGATGTGCTGGTTAAAAGGAGGGCAATGGCAGACTTACGGCTCATGTAATTTGAATTAATGGCATGAATCCTGCTTTGAGCTTTCATGTGCTTATTGAACTAGTGATCTCTTAATACTTGCTAGGCTTTTTTATATATAATCATCACACAATTGCCCTCTTATGTCTGAGAGTCTGCATTCTGACAAGACAGGGCTCTGGGAACTTGACCAGGGAAATACTTGACGTACCCTGTTCCTGGCTCATCACTGACTTGGGTAGACTGCGTCCCCCTGCCATCTGTCATCCTCACCCTGCAACTTGTCCCAACTTCTTGCTCAGAATTAGTCACCGTGGCTTTGATTTTAGACATTGAGCATCTCCTCTGTGCAAGGAGCAGTGCTGGGGACTGAGGAACTGGGTACTAAGTGGGTGTACCTACTGCAGGGGGGGATGGGGGGTTCCCAGACACAGGAAGAGGAAGGGCAGAAGCTGTCCAGGGCAGCAGCCAGAGGCAATTAATCAGGACAGAGGGGATGAGCTGCTCCAGCCAGGGGACAGAAACCCTCACTGCCATGTCCAGTGGGTGAGAGGGAAGTCTAGCTTTCTGCAGGTTGGACGGACTGTCCATCCATTAGGTAGCGAGTAGCAGGGGGACTTGTGGACTTGGGGACTCTCAGCCTCTGGGTGATGTTGCAGTTGTGATTGGTGGAAACACAGGTTGCCTCCACTATCTGAAAGTAGAGCCTTCCTGTGAAAGCTTTTGTAAGCTGAAGTGGCATAAAGCAAAGAATTAGTTACCTTAGGACACATCTTGCTCACGGATGCCCAAAATAAATCGAGATAAAGCACAGATGCCCACGGACACAGTTCAAAACTATGGCGGCTGGATGCTGAGTTGCTGGGTGTAGTGGTCAGGGAAGGAGCCTGGCAGGGCCACTTTTGCTGCTCAGGGTACGTGATGCCTCTATTAGGATTCGCTGCAAGACAAATGCTGAACTCTGTTTTCGCTTTTCACCTTTTTTGTAAAAGCAGAAATACTCTTTGGATTTCTTTCCATTAGCGAAAACAGGTGCTAATGTAGGTCTTTCATCAAAGTGAAGTGGTATAAAGCAAACTTTTGAAAAGCAGGGAATACTTGTACTTGGGAGGGTGTGAGGGATTCTAAGGCTTGGTCCAGACTGGAGGGAGAGACAGACAGCAGCCAGGCGATGGGTCTGGGCCTCAGCCCCATGGGAGTAGGAATGGTGCTTTTAAGGAGAGACTAACCTGCTACAATATACATAGACTCACCAAAATCTATAAACTCTCAAACAAAATAAAAGTTTGTTCCTTGCTCATTTAATGTTTGCAGGTGGGTGAGCCTGATTGGCAGGGCTGCTCTTCCTTCCCTCCAAGGGCACATAGGTGCCCAGACCCTTTCTATGTGGCAGCTCTGTCAGCTCCTAGGATGTACTTCTCAAGGCGTGGTCCCCATATCAACAGCATCAGTGTCTTACCCTGAAGCTTGTTAGAAATGCTCCTGCTTGGGCCCCTCTCTGGGCCTGGATCAGAAATGCTGGGGTGGGGTCAGCAATTTGTGTGTTAATAAGCCCTCCAGGTGGTTCTGACACTCAGCCTCCAAAAGCAAAGAGAGCATGGATGGGGCACCTGCAGATTAAAAGCCTGGACGCCAGTGTGGCCCGCATCACTCCCATTAGTACTGCTTTAGTAAAAGTTAGTCACGTGGCCACATTTACCTGCAACAAGGACTGGGAAGGAAGGCCCATGCTGGCCAGAGGCTTCCCATCTATAAGTACATAATATGGAAGAGGAGAAAGGAACTTTTCCTGCCACAGGACATGAACCAGGGGCCCAAGGAGAAGAGGGGCTAGGCAGAATCGTCCTACCCACAAGGACTCGGAAATGCACTTAGAAGTTTTCCTAGCATCTTTCCATGCTTGGGAAGGGGCTTCTGAAGGTGCCTGGGGGCTCTCATTGGCTCAGGACTGTCAGGGAACTGAAGCCAGAGAGGTCCCACTACTTGCCCAAGGTCACAGAGATCGTAAGCGACAGAGTTGCAGCCTGACCCAGGATGGCCTGATGCCAATTCTAGGTCTAATTTATTACACTCAGATGCCTCCAAAATGCCAGCACTCTAAGACCACGCAATTGAATCTAATTCTAAAAATAGGCCTGTGTAGTGCTCCTATATCCATTTTATACCAGAAGATAGTACAGCTGAAAGTACAAGCTGGTGTTGGGGAAACATAAAGGAAGAAGGATTCTGATTAAAGAGCACAAAGAAACTTCCACAGAGGTCGTGCCAATTATGGTTACCGGGGGGGGAGAAGGGGAGGGGAAGGATAGAATGGGAGCTTGGGACTGACATGTATGCACTGCTATATTTAAAATAGATAACGAACAAGGATCTACTGTATAACACAGGGAACTCTGCTCAATATTCTGTAATAACCTAAATGGGAAAAGAATTTGAAAAAGAATAGATACATATATATGTATAACTGAATCACTTTGCTGTACACCTGACATTAATACAACATTGTTAATCAACTATACTCCAATATAAAAAACAAATGAATAGGATGAATGTGTGTATGTATGTAATGTGTGTCTATTTATGCATGTATGTGTGTATATACATACATACCTTGTACATATGTGTATTATTAACCTATTATGGGCAACTGAGAAAGAGGAGAGAACTTTACTCATAAATGCACCATATGCTGATGTGACCAAACGAGCATTATGCTTCACTTCTATGAGTGGTCTTTAATAAGAATAAGAAAGAGAAAGATTCTCTAGACAAAGCATTAGCAGAATTCCAGAGGGGGAAAAGTCCAAGGCATGTTTGGAAAAGATCAAATAATCAGACATGCCTGGAGGGGACTATGGTGAAGAATAAAACTGGAATGAGAGATTAGGGCTCAGAATGTAGGAGAAATTGAATGTCAGGCTAAGACATTTATACTTTATTTTTCAAATAATGGGGCTCCAGGAAAGAATTTTGGGAAGGAGACAGCACATTCAAATGTGCATAGTGAAATGACCACTCTGAGGGTAATGAATAGGGTTGAGTGAAGGTGAAGAAATTGCTAGAAGGCAAGCAGATAAGGGAGGAGGTTTTTTGCAATAGCTTAAGAAAGAGAGAATAAGGCATGGGATGAAGGTGATAGAAGTAGGTAAGAATGGGAGAATCATCGTGATTGGATGTGGTTCAGGAGGAAGGAGGTGTTGAAGATGAAGCTGATGTTTCTGGGGTCTGGGGGGCTGTTTAAAAAAGAGAGCATGGGGACTTCCCTGGTGGCGCAGTGCTTAAGAATCTGCCTGCCATTGCAGGGGACATGGGTTCGAGCCCTGGTCCGGGAAGATCCCACATGCTGCCGAGCAACTAAGCTCGTGCGCCACAACTACTGAGCCTGCGCTCTAGAGCCAGCGAGCCACAACTACTGAGCCCGTGTGCCACAACTACTGAAGTCTGCGTGCCTAGAGCCTGTGCTCTGCAACAAGAGAAGCCACAACAATGAGAAGCCCGTGCGCCGCAACAAAGAGCAGCCCCCCGCTCACCCCAACTAGAGAAAGCCACGTGCAGCAACAAAGACCCAACACAGCCAAAAATAAATAAATTAATTAATTAATTTTAAAAAATATTTTTAAAGAGCATGGCAGAAACCCAAGTTTGGGGTAAAATATGCTATATTTGATCAATTCTAAGATGCACAGTTTTTTTCAATTTTAACATCTTAAAATCAGGCTGTCTCCCACAAATGAAGGCATCTTTCAATCACTGGCTGGCCATAAGTCATGAGAAAATCATTACAGCCCCCACGTGTGTAGACTCAGTGCCATGGCTGCTAATAGTGTCAGAATTCCAGTTGGGGATCCTGTGCATTGCTCACCATGTAGAACCATAGCTACGGAGGACAGGAGAAATTGTCACATTGCTTAAAAAAAAAAAAAAAAAGAATGAACTTTAAAGCCCTAGAGGCTAGTGTGACTGACTTATCATCCATCAAGTGGGACTATCTTGGAGGCATCCAACATCTGTCAGCCAAAACACTTTTTACTGAATTTGAACAGAAGTTTTTCTTAACTTCTGATGATACATAATTCAATGGGGTGGCAGGGGTAGAAGATGAGTGTAATCAAATAAGAAAGTTCAGAGCATCGAGATTTGCTTGAAAGAAAATCCGGAAGCCAGTAACAGAGCATTCTTTCGAGAAGGATGCTGCCTCATCTGGTAGGTGGACGGCACCTGTAGTCCATGTGGAAAAACATGGACACCAAAGACTTAGAGCCAAATAAAGATTTGGCCTAAAAAATGATACACGTGAGCTTATTTGCAAAACAGAAACAGACTCACAGACTTAGACAACAAATTTATGGTTACCAAAGGGACAAGGTGGCAGGGGAGGGATAAATTAGGAGGTCTGGATTAACACATACACACTACTATATATAAAATAATTAACAAGGACCTACTGTATAGCACAGGGAGCTCTACTCAATACTCTGTAATAACCTATATGGGAAAATAATCTGAAAAAGACTAGATATGGGGATATGTATAACTGAATCACCTTGCTGTACACCTGAAACTAACACAACCTTGTAAATCAACTACACTCCAATATAAAATGAAAATTTAAAAAAAAAAGATTCAGAAGATTCTAAAGATGAATACGTTCTAGGAATACCCAATTTTTTCATTTTTATTTCCCATTTTAAATGTGTATAAGAGCAAGTTACAGGTTAGTTTAAAAGTATAAAATATTTTTTCTAAGTGATAAGAAAGCATTGTGTCATGGTTGGTCAGATTTTTTTATTGGTACATAAACTATGGTGCATCTTAAAATTAATGGCATCTTAGATCCAATGAAATGTGGCATTCATCATTCTCTATCTTCCCAACTCAGAATGAGGTAAGTGCTGAGCCAAGAAGGTTTCAATGTAGCTAAAAAAAAATCTTTCATGCACACTGCTGGCGAGAATTCAAAAAGATGCAGAAAGTTTGGAAGACAGTTTGGTAGGTTCTTCTAAAGTTAAACATCCACTTAACCTGAGACTCTGGAATTTCTACTCATGTGGGTTTACTCAAGAGAAGTGCAGCAAACATACGTTCCTGCAAAGACTTACGTACAAGTGTTTATGACAGTTATAGTCATTATAGCCACAAACTGGAAATCATCCAAGTGTCCATCAAATGGTGAGTGAATAAATAAACCGTGGTATATTCATACAATGGACTACTATTCGGCAATAAAAAGGAACAAACTGATGACACAGGTGACAACGGTGCATTATGATAAATAAAAGAAGTCAGGTACAAAAGACTACAGATGGCATGATTTCATTTATATGTCCTTCCAGAAAAGGCAAAACTATATGCACAGGAGACGAATCAGTGATTCCCAGGGACCGGGGTTGGAATGAGCAGATTGCCTGCAAAGGGCCAAGAGGGAACTTCTGGGGTTAGCGAACGGTCGGTAGCTTGATTACCTGATGCTTATACAACTGTATATAGTTGCCAACACTCCTTGAACTTTCTGCTTATAAAGTGTAAACTTTATTGTACATAAATGATGCTTCAGTAAACCTGTTTTATTTTTTTTAAACGTGGCTGAAAGATTGAGAAATACCTGAGTTCAAATCCCAGCTCTCTTCCTCTTCTTAGCTGTGTGTCCTGGGCATCTTATTTAACCTCTCTGAACTGACCCCAGCTTCCCCCCACACAGAGACCTGCCACATAGGGCTTTGCCAAGAGAACTAAGTGAAATAACGTATGTAAAGAATTTGGAGAACTTGACAAGGAGTAAATGCTCCTGTATTTACTTGTACAGGTAGCTTGCGTGCCAGCAGTGACCACAGGCAGTGCCATTACTGAAGAATTAATCAGTTTGGGGGATGACAGAATTGTACAGGCCAATCAATTGCTTGTGGCTGAAACCATCATTCTGATCAAAACAGTGTTGAAATTGGGGTTCCAGGGAGACACGGTCTGAGCCATTTACAGTTTGTGCCTTCAAGCCCTCACGGCCACTGCTCACACCATCCGTCTCCTGCCGAGAAACTTTACAGAAAGGGAGAGAGTGCTGGGTGAAAGTTATTTTGAGCAGGGGCCCAAAGACATCTGGGAGGCTGAGCGCAGTCCCTGGCATACACACGGAGGATTGATTTGAATTGCTTTCTGCTTCGCGTTAATGTTTGAATCATACACACACAGCAAAATGAATCAAGCATTTTGGATCTAAAAGGATTGTGTTAAGCATTTTGCATTCATTGATCTTGCAAGAACCTAATGAGGAAGAAACTACAATTTTCCCCATTAAACTGATGAGGAAACAGACTCAGAGAGCTAAAGGGGCTTGTCCAAGGTCACAGCTAGTTAGGGACAGAGCATAGATTCAAACCCTAAAGTCCTGGTCCAGTGGCTCTTAACCATCCACTAGCCCAGGGAAAGGGCCTGGGAACCCAGGGCAGGGGCAAAATGTCTGGGAGCAGAGTCATGGGATTAGTACCTGGACGTGGTGTACCTGTGGCACTGCGTGCTGGAGAAACGGCTCCTCAGGGGACGAGTGCTTGCATTGGGTCTCTGGGGGGAGGTTAATGCCTGGAAATGCAGCGCCCAAGGTGTGCTGTACTCGGAAAGCTGGCTACCTGTGTATTTCTTTCTTTCTCATTGAGAGCCATCCTGGGCAGTCCTGTGACGCTGCTCACCCTTTCCTGTCATGCTTCTCAGGGGACCAGTAAGCACCAAAGCCCGGAGAGATGAATCCTGACAATACAGTCCTCACCTGACAGCAGGTAATGATGCGCTTTGCATCAGTGACCTGAGCTTCCAAAGGGCATCTCCCTTCTGGGCCTGTTGTTACCTGTTGGCTCTGCTCAGGTATGTCTCCATTCTTCCCTGAGCCTCTCTCACCCCATCTGTAAAATGGGCCATTCTTTAGGTTCCTTTCCAGTTTGGATGCTGCAATATAGCCAGTTGCACTTTCCTTTCACATGTCACCTGATTGGTCAGCCATTCCATTGCTCTGTTGTGGAGAGACATTCTGGGGCCGCAGGTCCTCTTTCCTTCAGAAATCCAAAGATTGTGCCAGGGCTAGAAAATCTTGCTTCTCTCTGAGTAAGCCTGTAGGAGTCAGTAGAGAGAGAGGGAGAGAGAGAGAGAGAGACCCAGGCAAATCTTAAATCCTAGAAGTAGATCATCAAACTTACAACCTCTAACAATGTTGAGGTTGGATAAATCCCATTTTCAGTGTTAACTTGTCAACCTTAAGATGGCAAACCGATTATTACTTCCCTCTACATTAAAGACACACACACACACAATTTATTGGGGCTTTTTTTCTGAGACAAATAACAAAAACACCCAGCCAGATCTGTTTTGCAAGCCTCATACTATTAGATACAGGAGTCTAGGAGAACATAGTGAAGGATTCCAGTTTTAAGAGAAGGAGATAAACATTTCAATCTAAGAAATCAAGAATATTCATAAAGATGTACAAAAGGGATTTTGTATTATAGCAACAATGATGCAAAATGGTATGAAGAGCACATATAAATGAAGAGGAAACTCTGCACTCAGCTGGTACAAGGATTGAACTAAGTTCGTTCAATTAGTAGGCATCTATTAATCCCGGCCCATGTGCTGATCACTGTTCTGGGGGTCCCAGTGAATAATAAGCCTTGGTCTCTGCCCTCAAAGAATTTACCACTGAGTGGGAGACCTACACCCACTCACCCAGGAAAGGGCTCTCAGAGAGCTGTCGGGCTCCAGGAACCCAAAGAAGTGACTGTGTGAGGGCAACAAAGATGAGTTTCTCTTTTCCCTCATGATCAATGGCAAAGCCTTCACCATGCTTTATGCGTCTTCCCTAAGAGGGCCCTGGTAGACACAGCCAGCCTCATCTCCTCTTGCCGTCGTCCTCTTCAATCTCTACACCACCTTCATCCTTAAGCAGCGCTGTTAATGGGTTAAATTGTGTCCCTGCCAAGAGATGGTGAAGTCCTAAATCCCTAAGCCCCTGGGCCTGTGAATATGACCTATTTGGAAATTGGATCTCTGCAGATGGTCAAATTAAGAAGATGCCTTTCGGGTGGGTCTGAATCCAATATGACTGTGTCTTTGTAGAAAGGGGGAAATACTGATGCAAAGACAGACACACACCCAGGGAAGATGATGTAAAGACAGGGAAGAATGTCATCTACAAGTCAAGGGATGCTTGAGGCTACTAGAAACTAGAAGGGAGGCTTGGAACAGGTGCTCCCTGAGAGTCCTCAGAAGGAACCAACCCTGCTGACACTTTAATTTTGGACTTCCAGCCTCCAGAACTGTGAGGCAACACAGTTGGTGGTCCTTGGTTACAGCAGCCCCAGGAAACTAATGCAAGACCTGAGCTCTCTCAGTCTTAGGACCTCACACATGCTGTTCTCTCTGCCTGATGACTCTGCTCTGTCTGCCCCTTCACCGGGCTAACTAGTCACCAGCCTGTATGTCACCCCTCCTCTTCACACATCCCCATGGCACTACGTGGGTCTCCCGCTCCCTTGTGTAATTATGCCCTAATACATCCTATTTCCCCATGTGGGCAGTGAGCTCCTCCAGGGCACAGTCAGCAGTCAGCGAATACCCACTCTCATCAAATGTGTTGAGCCTGGCTTCCTATGAGAATCAACTATGAGGGTGATCGTGAGTGTCCTTTGCAAGATATAAAGCCCTAGGCACGGGGACTGGGTTTTTGCTATTTGTGTCTGAACCGAGACTGTATTGGATATGCAGTGACCCTCACTGTTGCACTGCTGCAAGGCACTGCGTATTAAAGTTGTCTGTGTGTTTTCTTGGTAGACAGAAAAAAGAATTTGCATTTGGGCCTGAAGGTGTTTGCATTTGGAGCTGCCCTGCTGGTCTCCAGCCTTTCTGCGCTCCACTTGGAATCTAAGCCGGAGAGCAATGAAAGGAGCTCAGAAGGAGTGAGCTATTAGCATGGAAGGCGCTGGAACCATTCTAGGGCGAGGAAAGCAGGAGCCAATGGCAGGAGTAGCCTCACTTGGCCCCAGGGAAGGTCCAGAAGCCCTCTCCATCTGGCTGTCCATTAGAAACCTGACCTCTTTGCAGGCAGTAAGCACCTAGGGCCCATTAAAATGCAAGGCACTTGCTGGGTGTCTGAGAAGGAATCTGCTCCTCGGAAATTAACCACTTTGGGGGCATTGCAGGCTCCGTCTCCAGGTGACAGGAGTGTATGATCCAGTAAGCAATAGACACCTCCGCTCAGACTCTAGTTTAAGGCCGCATGGTTCATCGGAGGTGGTCCTTTTGCTCTCTGTGCCTCAGTTTCTTCATCTGCAGATGGGGACAGTACCCCCCCACCCCCGCCATCGCTTGTTCGGGGCAGTGAGTAAACACCTGGGTCTGAACAGGCTCTGTAAGCTGAAAAGCTCTTTACAGGTATAAGGGCTTGCCATATCTATTTCTAACAAATATTCCTGACAAGGCATGAATTCCATAGCTCTGGTTTATACATCTCCCTGAGCGCCCCACCCGCCTCAAGTCCTCCCATTGGCCGTTTCTTTTTCTTGTTGTTTTTTTGTTTTTTTGTTTCACCACACCCCGTGGCTTGCAGGATCTTAGTTCCCAGACCAGGGATTGAACCTGGGCCCTCGACAGTGAGAACTTGGAGTCCTAACCACTGGACCACCAGGCAGTTCCCTCCTGTGGGTCCATTGGCCACTTCTGTATGGAGATTCCAATCCCTGCTGACCTCGTCTCATCAGCCAGCCCAAGATGAGCCCAGACATCCAGAGTCTTCACCTCTACGTCCCTTCTAGCTTTGATACCCTACAGTTTCTGGTTCTAGGGTCCAACTAAAGAATGTAGACAATGAAAGGATTGATCATTCACATGCAGAAAGTCAGGTGTGAAAATGAGCTGTTACTGAGCATTTATTGGACACTTGCTGCATGCCAAGCACTGTGCCGGAGGCTGTCATACATCTACTCTTTTAGTGCTCACACCCGCCTCTGAAAGATAGCGTTAATCCTTTTCTACAGAGGAAACCGAGGTTCAGAAAGGCTAAGTAACCTCCCCAATGTCACACCACTAGAAAGCTATAGACAGGAATTGATTCTCTCTGATGCCCTAAAAAAGGGGCCTTAGATAAGTCTATCCAGATTCTGTTCTAATTGCCCCTCCTGGACCCACTTGTTCTTGCCCTTCCTGGATGGATGTTGACCTGAGACCCAGTTTTCACTCTTCTTCCAGGTGCCCTTTAGAATCCTCTGCTCTGTTTGGATTCTTCCCTTGACTCTTCCTTGCTCCTTGCTCCTTGGGCATAGTCAGCCCATTCAACTCTCCTGCCAGGCCCTGTATCCTATTTAACAATGGGCTCTGGAAGGGGGGAAATCCTGGTTTGTAGCATTTGCCAATTCCCCTAGTGTAAATACTCCCACCATGAGCTGCCTCAGGCTACCAACATGATGTCAATGAGCTTGCAGCACTCCTGACGATTTGACAGCCAGCTCTCAAAAGCTGGTACCAGCCAGCTCGAGGACACTACCAGTTTTATTGGTAAGGTAGGGCCTACAGGACGTGTTGATAAAGTATGGGAGGCAAGGGAAAGACAAGAATCCAGGCTGACTGAGAAGCCATTGAATAGCTGGCAGTGCCCTTTATTGAGATTGGGAGACTAAATGGACCTCAGAATCATGAATGCCACTCCAATATACTCTTCGGGCATAATAAGAGGAAAGAATACCACCCTGTTTTTGCTCTTGGGTTTGGAAATAGGAGAAAATTATCTACACTCTGCATAAATGTCAACAATCCTAGGACCTTTCTGTAGAGTAGCAGTGATGAGCACGCACATCTGAAACAAAACTCTTTTTTTTGTCTCTGCATTAGTCAGGGCCCTTCTAGCTGCTGAATAAGTAACTCCTGATATCTCAATGGCTAAATCCCATTTAAGTTTATGTCTCTTGTATGTGAGGTGCAGTCAGACGTGTGGGAGGGGTCTGGAGTAGAGGTGGGAACTCTGTTCCACACAGTCATTCAGGGATCCAGCCTGATAGACACTCTGCTGTGTACAGCACCCAGCTTCTGAAGTCCGTCTAGGGATCAGTGTCCATTGGCAGGAGGAGACGGTGAGGAGCAGGCAGACCACGAAGTGGCTTCTACCAGGAAGCGACATCTTTATTTCCACAATGTCCTTTGCTACGAACTGATCAGCACGGCCCCATCTATCACAGGAGAACTGAGAAGTGCGGCTCTTTGCCAGGCGACCACTTCTCAACAACAGCTTCACAGTTTGGAAGGGAGTACCAAACCCTGATGGACAGCCATTCATCTCTGCCTCAGTCCCACATCCTGGCTCTGCCTTGGGCAAGCTCCTTAACTGCTCTGCGTCTCGGTTTCCTCAAACCTAGTATTTATCTCATAGGGTTCCTGTACAGCCGAAAGGAAATCACGCTTGTAAAGCACTCGATCTGCTTTCTGCCACGCCCCATACCTTTGAACCAGCAGGAATATTTCTGATCACCCAGTCTAATCCCCTTATTTGCCAGACGAGCCTACCTTACGTCCATGTACTCTCCCTCCCTCAACCCCAGGCTTTCACCTGCAGTCCACAGAGAATGAGGCCAAATAATAAAAGCACTGAGAAAGAACTTTACCCCCTAGAGGTGCCCCTTGGTGCATAGCACTGGCTTAGGAGCCAAGGGACCCGAACCCTAGTCCTAGATCAGACATCAACGCATTGGATCCTTTAGCAAAGTTGTTGGAATTCCCAGAGGCTCCCTTCCCTCCTTCGTAGAAGAGGGATAACAATAAATATCCAAGCTCATTGGGAGGATGAAGTAAGACATCCCGCGCACCAGTGAGGGAACGTCTGTCTCCTTACTAGCACAGAAAACACTTTGAAGGCTACTTAGGGTGTAGTGAGACGAGGCACCTCCATGCACGGACCGATCCCCAACAGACTTGCCTCATCTGGAAAATGATCCGTTTGGTAATCAGCACATACTGCTGCTGCCTCGTGAGCAGAGGACTCTCATCGGCAAGAAGTTGAAGCTGTTCATTTTCCAGGACTTCTCCCTCTTGTCTCTGTGGTGCGTGCTCAAGGTCATCGGGGTCCCAGGCAATCAGAAATGATTTGCCTCAAAGAACACATTACAAGAATCATTTGTCATTTCTGGTTCGTGTTTGAATTTGAAGAATGATGCTGGGGGGTGATGGGAAGGCATGATGTGAAGCGTTGTTAGGGTGAGTAGCAGAACCGTTGTGTTAACCTTCGCGGGAGTTAGCTCTGGGGTTCTGTTTCAACATAGGAGGATGGATTGGGGGAGTAGTGATACTATGAATACCTATGAATATGAATATATTTGGATGACAATCTTTTCTCAAAAAATAAAACAGACTCCGAATGGCACAGAGCTGCACAGAGTGACCCATAGAGAGCACCTGATTCAACCTCTTATTCTACAAAGAGGAGAATTGAGGTGCAGAGACGTTTTGCACACTGATGGCCACAAAACTAACCTGCCTGTTGATTAGAGGGTGCCTTCGTCTTGCAAAAGCTGGCAGGCAGGGTTAGAATATCGACCTAGGAATTTAGAGCCTGAGGTTCTGTCCCAGCTCCGTCTTCAGTTGGCTGTGTGATTTCCAGCAAGACCCTGAACTTCTTTGCACCTCCATCTGCCTCCCTGAAAGAACACATCGCTCACTGCCCAGGTGTCCTATAGTCTGGACATTTTGTGATTCTGTGCAATTCAGGGGGGCAGACAGACTTTTGATCCTTATTTGGCAGGATCCTTATTTCTCCAAATATCTGGAAAGACGTCTCAGAAGTGGCTTTGGATCTGAATCTTGTGACATAAGCAGATTTTTCTTTAATGGACAGAGAAGGGAGAAGGACACCCCAAGCAGAGTGAATGGCGTGGCCAAAGGCAAGGAGAAAGGGGTAGGGCACTGTTAGGAAATCTTCTGTACTCGATTGTGGCCATGTAATAGGATGTGAGGGAAAAGACAGAAAGAGAGAGCACTGAACGACAGTTTGATCAGATCATGGAGAGCCTTGAATGTCAAGTTCAAGGACATAATATGTCTAAGCACCAGGGATGATCTTGCCTCCCAGGGGATGTTTGGCAATCCTCAGACGTATTTTTGGTTGTCACTGCTAACAGAGAGGCTGCTAAACAGCCAATGTTTGGACAGCTCACAACAACCAAGGGTTATCCAGCCCAAAATGTCACTAGCGCCAAGGCTGAGAAACTCTGCTCTAGGCAGAGAGAGGTTCTTTACTGCCCTATATGGAGGCTGCATCGTGGTGGGCAGGAGGCAAGACAAGGCGGGGGCTACGGCATCATCCAGGGACAAGGGTCTGAGCTGAGACAGGGCAGAGGAGACCAACATCGGTAACGGAAAAGAGATGGAAGTGAAAGAATGTAGTTTTCCATCCCTTGCACTAATACCTTCAGGCTTCAAGCTGCTTTTTCATAGCATCTTCTTCCTTTCTCTTTCCTACTCATTTGCTCTGCGGTCCCAAGAGCCAGAGAGTGAAAGGAGATTCAGGATTGAATTTCAGCTCCAACATCCTCCACTGACTCATCCATCGCTGTCTCACTTTTAATCAGACCCGGTCCGGGAGGGAGAGGGAAGGTCAGGAGGTAGCACACGAAGGCATTCGCAGCACTTCCTGCAATTTTGATCTTATAATGATTTGTGTCATTATTCGTTTACTGCAGTTTTCAAGCACACGATTGCAAGGTTTGAGAGCAGGGACCATGGGAATCATTTTCTTGGCTGCATTCAGAGAGCCCAGCCCAGTGCCTGACACTTATTAGATGCCTTAAAAAATAAGCTGAATGAATGATTGTCCCTTGGTCTTGGTTGGGCATCACACACTTGCTGGAGGAGAGCTGTGAACATCTCAGCATGGTAGACTGGACCTCACCCCCTCCCACAGGGTTGAACAGGAGGTGGGATGTGGTTCTGGCTTTCTTCCCTGGGTCCCAGTGATGGGCACAGACCTGCCTCCCCAGAACAAGAAGGGAACAGGGGAGAAGCAGCAGGCAGATAAGATAGGACCTGACAGTGTCCTGTACGATCCCATAACCCCTTCCTTACACACTCCTCGAGCATCCCTTTCACAGGAATAATTTTCCCCTCCAGGCTGGCCCTCACTCAGTCTTGGAACACTGAGGGTGAAGTTCAAGGGAGAGACAAAGGGCTGTTCATACCCTGTGATTGTTCCAGTTGCTGAGGCAGTCAGGGGAATCCCTCGTCACCTCCGGCACCCCACGCTTAGAAACTTGAGAGAGGTTACCAGCATCCCCAGGTCATAGAAAAAGAAGCCAAGCTTGGGGAGAAGCAGAGGATGGAGGAAAGAAGGACCTCCTTTAATGCCAAGCCCTTGGCTACCGTGGTCAGGTTGGAAGTGTGTGGTCCTGTATGTGTGCTAGCGAAAGTGCAAAGGGAAAGTCTTTAGCTCCAGGGACACACTAACCTCACAGCTCATGGAATCAGGCCAGCCTAATTCTCAGAGATCTGGGCAGCCAGCTGGCCCGAACCCCAGATGGTGAGAGCTAGGGGCCTCTGCAAGGTCAGCTATCCCTCTAGAGGCAGAGAGAGGACTATAGGACCCACGTGTTTGACTCCCCAGTGCTCTTTCTGCCAGGAGTCTGTCTGCCCGAGACAAAGGGTTGGCACAGAGAAGGTGGCTCAGATCTGCCGTATCCCACCCGCTACCCCGCCCCTCCCCTCCCCTGCCCAGCCTGATACATCCCAGTACGACCTGAAGCAAAGCCTCCTGCTTCTCAGCAGCACCTGGTCCTGCTGGGATGTTCTGTCACCCATGTCCTAGGGTGTTCTGGAAAGTTTGTCTTAAAGGGCCAGGAGGCCATAACTGCAAACTCCTACTGCTGCAGGCTGGATGCAGACAGTCAGAGGTTCAGATCCCATCAGGTTCTTGCTTGTGTGATTTTGGGCTAAGTTACTTAGCTTCTTTAAGCCTGTTTATCTCGAGGTCGAAATGGGAAGATAGGACATGATTCAGAGAGTTCTGTTCTAAGTAAATAAAATCAAATGGATACTCCAATATAAAATAAAAGGTGAAAATAAATACATAAATAAAAAGTTATTCCCATTAAGAAAAACAAAGAAGATGAAGAAGAAGAAATGTAGGCTTATAACATTGCTGAGTGATATAGGATATTTTTGTGCAGGGGTTTTGAAATGCCTATAAGATTACAATATAATAAAGACTATTACTGAAAATAAAAAAAATTCTTTTAATCAAATGAAACAATGCATGAAAAAGCACGTTGTCTACCTCACACAGAGTAGGGACCCAGAAAGCTTTCGTTGAATGAGTGAATGCATAAATTAACAGACATGATTCACTTTTAGAAAGCATGAGGAGTGCTCACCAACCCCTTGCTACCTGCTGGCTTGGTCCTGGTGTCCTGGGGGAGCTGGCCATCTCCAGCTCCGTACGGAGGACTGTGCGCTGTTTCTCAATATTTTCGCTCCCTTCCTTTCTCGCTGGCCTCAGTAGCAACAGCCTTCCTGAGAAGAACATTGAGTGTATGTTCAAAGGCCTCAGGCTCCCATGCAAGGCCCTGCCCAGAGCAAAGCTGACCTGTCCCTTCTCCTGTGTTCAGGCCACTTAGGCGGTTTCATCAAAAGGCCTGGTGCTGTCTGTGTGCAACCCCAGGGTGACCACGTTAGGAGGTCATCACTGCCATCTGCCAGGGCTCCTCCCCGCCTGCCGTGGGGTCTGACCCCAGAAGGGCACTGAGCCTCATTTTGTTTTCCATCTAGAGCACACTGAGAATGAAGGAAGTCCAGAAATGATCCCAAAGTTGATTTCATTTTTCTAGAACCTCACAGTCTAATTATATCTGTAAAGCCCTTAGTTTCGTGCGTTGAAATTGATCCAACACACAGAACACTCCATGACAATTTATTAGTTGCTTTCCACTCATGAGCCAGAAGGGTACCTTCCTCCTTCTTAAGAATCAGGTTCTCCCCAAGAACCAAGAACTTGTAGGTCTAGGGACTCAGAAGCCCCACGTACATACTGCCTGCTGGCCTCTCTATTCACCAGCTAAAGAGCCCTTTATGTCCTTTTCATTTATTTAATACATATTTCCTGGACCTATTTTGCACTAGGCCCAGGGAGGTGAGCTGAATAAGACCCAGTAGATATGTAGGATCCAGTGGGGGTAGGTGGACTTATAAAAATAGCTGATTAAAATACAACACTCCGAGGGCTGGAAGAAATGGACGGGTAGAGAGCCAGAGGAACACAAAGGCTCCCTCTGTCTGCCTAGGGAACGTTGAGTAGCTCACACTTATTAGGCACTTACTGTATGCAAGCACTCTTCTAAACGCCTTGCAGGACTCATTTCCTTTAACCCTCATTTAGAGGGGAGAGCAACTGGCATCTTCTGAGAAGTTACCGTGTTCTGGGCACTGGGTTAGTGCTTTGCAGAAATGACACCATCTCCTCCTCCCGATAGCTCTGCCCCGGGGGTATCGTGATACTTATTTTACATAGAGTAAAACAGTCTCGGAGGAGTTAAGTACCTTGCCTGGATGCTGGCGTCAGAAGAGAACCCAGAATAATCTGTTGTCTAAACCGTTGCTTCCCAGGCTTTGATATGCATCTGAATGACCCGACGATCTTGCAGGTTCCACTTCAGTAGGTCTGGGGTGGGGTCTGAGATTCTAACAATCTCCCAGATGAGGCCAGTAGCTGCTGGTGGTCCGTGGAGCACACTTGGAGAAGAATATTCATCCACAGTCCCCTTGGGACCAGTGACTCAGCCCTTAGATGCACCACAGAATCCCCCGGGGAGCTTCTCAAATGCTTCGATGTTTGGATCTCACACCTAGAGATTCTGATTGGACTGGACTTGGGTGGGGCTTGGGCAGGACTATGTTTTCAAAGCTTTCCAGATAATTCTACTGGGCAGTCAGGGTTGAAAACAACCACCATACTTTTTGCCATCTTCTTTAAACCAGATCTTAAAAGATCAGCCCAATTCCCAGATGCCCCACCTGTCCACTCCCCTGTGGGAGCCTCCCACCAAGAGGACTCAGCTGTAGAGCCTGAATCATTTGGCCAGACTCTCTCTGGACTATACTCTCCTCCTGCGTCTTCCCCAGGTTGCGGCATCTCCCTGCTGGGCACTCCTCTCTCACCACCTCCAATATTTTAATCTCATTGATTCAGAGCCTGGCTCTATCCTCCTTCCTCACCATCCCCTGAGCAGTGGGAGGAAGAGACTTCCCCAGGGCTATCAATTCCCAAGGAACTCACAGGGTAGCCATTTCTTCCTTAAGTAAGACCCTCATGACAGGCCACTGGTAGCGGTCCAGTTAGTCAGCTCTCCTAAAGCGAAGGGGGAAGGCAGCAGCAAAGGGAGTGACTCAACCATGGTTTCCTGTAGTATCAGGGGCTACAACTTGGCCAGATATTGGGTGGGAACAAGGCTCAGAGGAGAAGCACAGCTAGCCTTGTCTTTTTGTTTGTTTGTTTGTTTCCTTCTTTGTGTCAGATGCATGATGACACATTGGAACGGCAATCTTTACCCAAACATTATTCTCCAAAGCCCCCAGCCAGTCCCCCTCGTCGCCACTCTCCATTACCTGCCATTGGACATAGACTAAAAGAGATAATCAATTCATGCTTTTTCTTCTGTCCATTCTCTGGGGAAATTATGTCGAACATCTTTTTTATTGACTTATTTATAAATGTAGAAAACGAATTGCTTAAAGGTTTGTGCTGGAGCAACCCTGATGCTATCAAGGTCATTGATGCTGCCTCTTGGGTGGCACCTATGGCTGGAGGAAAGATTCCAGGGGCCGGGTGGGGTGTTAATTACATAGATTGGCCTCCCTTTCCCCATCAGAAGCCCAGGTGGTGGCCCAAAGCTTTGTCTCGGATTTGGAACAGGATCGGTGCAGCGAGCCCCACTGGCTGCTCCCTGCTGGTCCCATCCTCCAGGATCAGATGGGAAATGACACACACGCACAGTGTCGGGGGGTCAGCCAGGCAGGGGTCCCCGCCGCCCCCTGGCATCATCTCCTAGTGGTGGAGCCACTGGCTCTGCCACTTTCTTACCTTGGATGCATTACCCAGCTGTTTGAGCATCAGATCCCTGGTCTGTGGAGTATGATAGGGCTTCCCTCCCGGGAGGCCTGAGGAATAATGAGGAAAGAGCCCCTGACACACAGTAGGACCTTCGGGAATGCCTGTCCTCCTTCCTTCTGTTCCTAGAAAATGTTGCAGCTGGATGTGCCCTCAGAGACCACCTAATCCAGTCCTTTCCTCTGGCCACTGGGAGTCCGAGGCCTGGAGAGGAACAGCGATTTGCTGTGGTCACCCAGTGGAGGAGGGGCAGAACCAGCACCCCGACTCCCCATCCGGTTCTTCTCTGCTCCCCCATGGAGCCTCCCTTTGCCCAGATTGACAGGTGCACGTCTCTCTCTGCACATGTCCCTAAAATGAGTGTGCAAATCCAACTCTGGTACCCATAGGTATCAGGCAGGCATGGGGGGGAGAGTGCTCTTTAAAGAGATGTTCTTGGGCTTCCCTGGTGGCGCAGTGCTTGAGAATCCGCCTGCCGATGCAGGGGACACGGGTTCGTGCCCCGGTCCGGGACGATCCCACATGCCGCGGAGCGGCTGGGCCCGTGAGCCATGGCCGCTGAGCCTGCGCGTCCGGAGCCTGTGCTCCGCAACGGGAGAGGCCACAGCAGTGAGAGGCCCGCGTACCGCAAAAAAAAAAAAAAAAAAAAGAGATGTTCTGGATGATGACCTGTGTTCACAGGACCCCCTTAGGCAAAGTTTGTTCTTTTGGGTTTGGTTGTTGCAAATGTAATTTACGTAAAGTGGGACACCCCACACCCCGCTCCTGGTCCTTTCTCACCCACTTGACCCCGGCTCCGAGCCCAGGGTTTATTGGGTTTCTAGCTCAGCACCAGAGTCACTTCGTTTGTGGCTGCCTCAGAGTCCAGCTTGGAACTTAAAGGCTTTCGCAGTTTCTTGGCCCTTGGATGGCTTCAGCCCTTCCTTGAAGACTCAGGTGAGAGACTCTTTTCTTGGGTCCGCCCACTGGACAGTCCACCCTGCCGCCCATCTCCTCCTCCCTGGCGCACACATCTGCTGAAGAACAGGACTCCTCCTTCCTTCCCGCAGGAGGCGCCCGTCTGCACTCTCCATGGATTCGCTCCTACAGGGAGGCAGGAATGGAGGCTGAACAGGGTGCGGGTGGTGCCTTCCATCCACAGCGCCCTGAGCCAGTCCAGCATCATCCCTGAAAGAGTAAGTGACAAATTGTCTGGCTGGAAAATGGAGATAATCTGTATCAATTATGCATGAGTTCAGCAAATTAGGACCCAGCACGAGAAATCTGCCTGTGTTTTGATTAGGGAACAGATGTGTCCACCGTTAGAGATTCACACAAAAGCTTCCAGCATGAACGTCAGAACTGACCTTCCCAGCAGACACGGCCACAGAACCGATCACACTGGGGAAGCCAGGGTTGAATGGAAAGGAGAGCCAGCGGGGCACCCCTGGGTCACCCTCGGACACTGGCAAGCAGGACCTAGCACGCCCGGCAGTGCGTTCAGTACCAACCCAGTGGCTGCTGCCATCAGGGGCTCACAGAGCACTGGGTCCTGAGCTTAGGACAATCTGACCTCTGATGTTTACTGAGTGCCTCCTCTGTCTCTGGCACGGGATTGGTCTCAAATGCACTGGAGAAACAAGTGGAGAAGCAAAGGAGTGGCCAAGCCCGATTCTGTCAGACCCAGCCCTGGGGGATTTGGAGGTGGAAGTCAGAGCAACAAGAAATAAGGGCTTGGGAGAGGGGCTCCTGGGATGGTCGGCAAACTGCTGGGGCAGTTTGAGGCTGACCCACATCAGGGCTAGGTGCTTTTGCCGTCAGCATCTTTGCCTGGACATCTTTGCCGCAAGCATTTTGGCAGCAAACTGCATTTTGGCAGTAAGTTATTTTCATCACATAACTTATTGCCCATAAGGCAATTTTGCTGTAAAAGAGAAAATAACGAAAGATAAAATAAAAGAGGGACATTAAAAAGGACATAATGGAACACGAGAAATGAATAACATAATTAAAAAGGCTTTACTGCAAAATATAAACTATTTAAATACATTTTAACTGTGTGTGGATTCATGGCAGTACTGAGCAAATAACTGATTTTATTTTGTGGGTTGTACCCATACCCTTGTCTTCCAAGTCTTTCATTCATAGCATTTTATACTTTTTTTTTTCTTTTTTTTTTTTTTGCTTATGGATTCATCCTATTCGGCATTCACACTTTTTCTTTTCTGCTAAAATTTCTTCCTTTGTTAAGAGAGGCATCCGTTTCCAAATACTAGGACACGTGTTTGTAACTGAGCTTTGTACTGCATTGTAACCGCCTCTACACTGCCGTGTGTTCTTGGGTTGATACACATTCCAAAGTTCTATGGGAAATGTGAGTTCACATCTGTGCCTTTGAGGCCCTCAACCTCTTTCTTCTCCACTATGGTGCATTTCAAAATAAGAAACCAACTGGATGATCTGGGACAAATCATCGTCATCTGTCAGTTGGATAAAGCCATCAGTCACGTCCATCACTAACTAGAAGGGATGCTAACTCATTTCAACCAGCTGAAACCAAACTGTCAAACCAAAACCAGGCAACTAGTTATTTTATCCTTCACGGCAAACTTACCTTATGGTCAATTAGTTATGCAGCAAACATGTTCATGGCAAAGAAGCATAGGGTGAAAATAGCAGACCCGGCCGGCAAGAACGGTTCTCTCTGCAGAGGGGAGACTGGAGAAGGTTCCAGGGGCTGATGGAGAAGCGGCAGGACAGGCCACCAACCAGGCGGGCAGCAGCTAAGCCAAAAGGTCTGGAAGCTGCAAAGTGGCCCCTACATCACCTCCGCCACCAGATCCCCTGCGAGGACCTCTCTCCTCGGATCCCAACCAGAAATGTTGGGAAAGGGATGCTGGGAAGTGCAGTGCAGCCCGGCCAAGCTGACATCACACAGGATAACCGCACCACTCGGAGGAGCGGACGAGGATGAGGGCCCGGAAGCAGGAATGACACAAGTTTGGGGTGTGGAGAGAACAGAAGAGATCGGGGTTAACGGTGTTGGCACAGTGAGGGCTGCCTTCCAGGGCTCCATAGGACCTTCTGCCTTGGACCAAATTCCCAAAGGAGCTGCTGGACCCTGGGCACTGTCCACACTCTAAGAAGGACTTACGACAGAGGTAAAAACACGTGGGAGGCAGCCGATTGGATGGAGGTGGCAGGAGTCAAACTCAGAACGTTACTCTTATGTGCTTGCGAGCAGCAGCCTGGCCCGGCTCCACCAATCTGCCCCCGCTAAAGCCAGTGCCACAACACCGCCCCTCTCGACACTGTTAGGGGGCTGCCTGGTCGCTTGAGCTATGAATCACCTAAGAGGCTCTGATGGCCCTCAGCATAGCACCCCTGCGGATGCTTTTATCCTTCACCCAGAACATAGGGAAACAACAGCAGCAAGAGATTGCTTGTCTTGTTTAGGATGAATTCACATTTCTGTTATACTCGTGTAGGAAGAATTCGTCTCTCGTCTCAAATCAAACAGATTGGCTTCCACTCTTAGGTCCACAGTTTGCTGGCTGTGTGACCTTGGGCAAGTCGCTAAATCTCTCTGAGCCTTCATTCCTTATCTGTGAAATGGGAATAATAATACTTACCCCGAAGGTGGCAAAAAAGGGATCGTATATAACGTGCCTGTGTGTAAGGTGATCTGTTTCCAAGCCTTCCTGAGTGAGGGCAGAGCTGTTGGGGGAAGGGATTAGCAAGACCGGGACAGAAGCTCAGAGGCTGAACCTAGAGCCATAAGAGGGATTCATGGGCCCGGCCTGGTGGGTCTGAGCCCACAGAGGTGCTGCTGCCAAGGTCGGCACTGACCTTGGACTATGCAAAGTCGACCCTGAAAGTTGAAGGTCTGATGAACCCCAAGCTGAAAGGAGCTGGGGAAGTTTGAGGCTGATCCATGTCGGGGCTTGGTTGACAGAGACAAGGAGACTCAGAGTCACTGAACAGGTGAATTAGAAGGAAGAAGGAGTCGATAAATCTGAGACCTACCAGTGGTGAGAATTACGTGGAGACAGAATTCATGGCATTACACTAGGAACTTCGCCCCCGTCTGAGCTGTTCAGGGGTGCCAGCCCGGTGGGGTGGTGAGCTCCCCGTCCCCGGAGGCGTGTCAGCAGTGACTAGATGACTGCTTGGCAGAATTAACACAGAGGGGTTTCTCTAGCTCAGGAGACAGGGCACAGAGCTGGGTGGCTTCCAGATTATCTACAACGAGGGGAAAGTGTGACCAGGATTCAGTGCTTACGTGGGAAGTGCACCTGCTAGGAGCCCTGTGCTGGAGGTTATGTGCATAGCTGCTACTGTGAACCTCTAAACGACCCTCTGCAGGAGGTTTTATCATCCCCATTTCAGAATAAAGAAATGAAGGTTGGGGAGGCCCAGTACTTGCCCAAGGTCACAGAGGCAATAAATCCAGAGCTAGAGGTTGACCTCTGAGCTCGTCTCAAAACTCCCTTTTTCCTTAAATGAAAGAGGATCCAGAAGGCCCAGGCCCAGCTCAGAAGATGGGGTGTCTGGACACACTGTCACCCAACTTGCTGTTTAGATCACTTCCCCTCTCTGTGACCTGGTGTGAACCTTGGTGTCTACACGAAAGATGGCCCTCCCCTGTATCTGCTCTTGCGGGAATTCAAATCACCTCAAATAAAAACAATACTTGAATTATGGAGCAATTTTTGATTTCCAAAGCATGACGTTCCAGGCTACTATCTTGTGGGGCAGATAGGAATTCCTATTTCACAGATGGAAAAACTGAGGATTCCTGTGAAAGAAGTAGTTACCGAGTCCTATGACAGACACTTCACTACGTCATCTCACTTAATACTCAGGGCAACGCTGGAAGATGAGAAGTATTGTTCCCACTTTCCAGATGAGGAAACAGAGAGTCAGAGAGGTTGAGTGTGTTGTTCAAAGTCAAAGAACTAGTAAGGGGCAGGATTCCTACCCAGGTCAGAACTACTGCCAAACATAGCTTTACAAAGACACCAGAGCCTGCCCACCCATGGGCCTCACCCTAGGGGGGGGGAGTGTGGGCCTCTACCCTCTATTCACAGCTTTAGGGTAAGACCCAGCTTCTGCAAATGTAGCCCTTCAGAATGCGGGGAAATAATCCATTTACCCTTTAAGAGTCATTGTCATATTAGCAGGACCTGGAATGGGAAAGAACATAGGAAATGGACTGGAGGATTAAGGAGAGACCCAAAGCTGGGTCCTGAGCAGAGGACCCAAGGCTACCTAGCAGGGACCACAGTGGCAGAAGGGAGTGGGGGGGGGGGGATGGCCACACAGGTGGCTTAGGTCTCACTTTTGCCATTACTGATCCTGCTTAAAAGGATGCTCACCTGTGCCAGCCTCCAGGCCGCGCCCCCAACCCTGCCCCGCCCAGCCAGCTGGCTTCCACAGCAGCCCCCTCTATCCCCTCCCCTTCCCGTGGGTCAGGCTGCAGCCCCCCAGCAGAGGCCCCCCAACCTTGCCCTAATTGCATAGCCTGTGGGACCCACAGACATCACTCCCCCAAAGAGGCTGGTGATGGGAGACGGGGCCTCCCTGCTAGGCCCACACAGAGCAGCAACCTGGGTACTTCAAGGGCCAGGCAGCTTTGTGGGCCACACAGCAGGACTCTGAGGAGATGCAATAAGATTCAGGTTTTGTGAAGAGTAGTGAGGAGGTGTCCAGAGTAGGTTATGACCCTGGTGGCAGGAAAGCCAGGATCCAGTCCCAGGGGTGTCATCAACAGGTGATGTGATGTCACAGTTCCTTCCCTTCCCAGATTCAGGTATCTCTACCCTTACTATGGGGAGACTGGACTAATAGATTCTCCAAGGCCCCCTCCAGCACTGACAGCCTGGTCGGCCATCCTTGCCCATCTCTTCCTGTCCTGGTGGGTAACCCCTGCCGGCCGGCTCCATGAGTTCCGCTGGGTGGGCTGACTCACTGGTGGTATGTCTCCTTCAGTCTCCAGGATGCTGGGGGGTCCGGTGGGGCCATGGTTCCCTTAACCACCATGGAACTGAGCCATCCCTGCGCGCAGTCACCATGGCTACAGCACCTCTTGTATGCGTGTGGACCTCACTCTGGGATGAGTAGTTGTCAACGTGTCTGGTTCCAAGTGGCGGGGCTCCTTAGACAGTGGCCTTTCTTACCTCCCACCTCCTCACACAGGGTACAAGGAATGACTCAATTCCACCTCATTTTTATCCTTTAAAATATATTCCTTAGCAGGTTGAGATGTTGGGTCCTGACCAAGTCCCAGAGGCCTTTATTCCCTACTCCCCACCCAGGAGGCAGAGTTGCATGGACTGAGCCAGACCTGTGTTCCCAGACTCAACCCACCTCTTAGCCGTGCGGCTGCGTTGATGTTACCGAACCCCAAGCCTCTCATCTGTGCGATGCCTGCCTGCCTGGCCGTGTCTGGCCAGCGTGGTGATGGTCAGCTGCCTTTATGATATTCTTATCATCATCATTCTGACTCCTGGCTAACAGAAGCCAGTGTGGCAACGTTAGCACCTTCTCTCCGACTCTTTCCTGCCCCTACGTGAAGTTTGGGCTTTTCCAAAGGAGCCCACCATTGCTCCGGCACCCATACACCCAAAAGGATGGGGCAAGAATCCTCCACCCTCTTGGTTCTACAAGCTTACTCCCAGGGCCTAAATGCCAGTTCTAAAACACTCCTTTAATTTCTCCCTGGGGAAGGGACTAGGAAGGGGCAGTGTCCTGGAAACAGAAGCCCCTGCTGTCCCAGATTCCATAATAGGAGTGCCGGTGAGGCCCAAAGGTACACGTATGTGAAACAAATAAAGCTCGATCTTCAGGGACCCTCCCCTGCTCCTGTATCTTTCAAAGCCAGGAAAGACCCCCCATCCGTCCATCGACATGTGAGGGGATTGGCCGGAATATGGACTCACTGCCCCTTCTCTTGTGGCTGCTGACCAAACTGTCCCTCCTGGAGGGTAGGTTGCCTTGTGAACTGAACACACAGTTGGGTCCGCTAATAAATTGAAGTGCCCATGTCATTCAAAAACCGCTGGAGAAAACGCTAGAGGATGGTGTATCTGTGACTTAAAGGGTGGCAGAAGAGACTCCATTCTCCTGGTCCCGACACCAGGATGAAGCCAGGAGTGACTTTAATGCTTCCCCATTCTCCCTTTCTGGCCCATATCCGTGTTCATTCCCTTCTGCTGGGGCAGCGTTTCTTTTATGTGGAACGGCTCTGCTCATAAGCATGAAATGATTACCCTGTGTCTATAATACATTTATTAATGACTTCCCCCAAATCGAACAGCCAAGAAGGCCCCCAGGAGAGGACATAAGAAACCAGACTTCCCATTGCAAAGATGGTCTCTGCAGTCAAGCTTGTAATCAGTGCTTGGGGGGTAACAGTCTCAAGGAATAACAATCATTAACACGTGACTGTTGAACACCATTTGTTTCTCTGATTTCTGGGCCGTGCTGAACAGTAATGAAAATTGTTTTCTCTCCAAAGCATAAAAACATTCTTGTGTCACCTGGTGTGTTCGCAGATGCGCTGATTAACTGTAACCTAGAATGTCACCATGACCAAGCCCCAGGCTTTGCTCTTGGGCAGGCAGAGTTCCTTGCTCACTCTGGGGGACCACTACCCAGGTTGTGGGCCTGAGGTTCGGTCATGTTTGACAGGTGGTCTAACAGTGCCCATGCCTGGAGACCCAATCAGGTGAGACCCCTGGCTGGGCTGTGAGACCCTGGCCTTCCCTCTCCTTAAGGAAATTTCTAAATCCAGGCCCTTCTAAGCCAAATGGCTGTGATCGAGCTGCCCAGCCACGCTCGTGCTACAGCAGTTCTTCCATGTCATTGAGCCCGAGACCCAGTTGAGTGCTTATTAACATGGAATTCCTGGGCTCCACCCAGAGGGTCAGATCCTGGGGACCTCAGAGCGGCCTCAAAATCTGTATTTTCGTAAGCCTCCCAGATGGTTTGGATGCACGTGTCTGCAGAGCCCACTTAGGAGAGTACAGTCATAGCTCTTCAGGGCTCAGAAACAAGGGGAAAGCCCCACAAACACTAGGGGTCTGTAACTGTGCTTCTGGGGTGCCCCACAGGAGAAGAGGGAGAGAGAGCGAGTGCAAATGGGCGCCTCCAGTCTCCCCCACTCTCTTCCACTGGAGCTATTGTGCTTCTGTTTGTATAGCTGGGGGACCAAGGGCACGGCCCTGGGGCCTCCCTATATGAGTTCAAGCCACTTACAAGCTGTGTGACCTTGGGCAGGTCACTTCACCTCTCTGTCCTTCAGCTTCCTCTTCTGTAAAATGGGATGATGACAAGAAAAAAAACAAGAGTAGCTAACTCACAGGACCACTGCGGGGATTCCACAAGTTAACGTGTGCAAAGCATTTAAGAACAGCATCAAGAACATTCTAAGCAAGGAGTGCATGGTAGCTGTTATAATTTTGTCTATTTTATATGGCAGTGAGGCAGTAATCATTTATTCACCTCATCGGTTATAAGACTTAATTTGGAAAATGAAGGTGTCACTATTTTTTAAGTTTGTTTTATTGAAATATAGTTCATTTACGATGTTGTGTTAGTTTCTGGTGTACAGTAAAGTGATTTTATATGTATATTTTTCATATTATTTTCCATTACAGTTTATTATGGGATGAATATAGTTCCCTGTGCTATACAATAGGACCTTGTTGTTTATTCTATATACAGTAGTTGGCATCTGCTAATCCCAAACTCCCAATTCATCCCTCCCCAGCCCCCCTCCCCCTTGACAACCACAAGTCTGTTCTCTATGTCTGTGAGTCTGTTTCTGTTTCATAAATAAGTTCATATCTGTCACATTTTTAGATTCCACATATAAGTGATATACGATATTTGTCTTTCTCTGACTGACTTACCTCACTTAGTATGATAATCTCTAGGTCCATCCATGCTGCTGCGAATGGCATTATTTCATTCTTTTTTATGGCTGAGTAGTATTCCATTGTATATATGTACCACATCTTCTTTATGCATTCATCTGTCAGTGGACATTTAGGTTGTTTCCATGTCTTGGCTATTGTGAATAGTGCTGCAGTGAGCATTGGGGTGCATGTATCTTTTCGAATTATAGTTTTGTCCAGATATATGCCCAGGAGTGGGATTGCTGGATCATAGGGCAACTCTATTTTTAGTTTTTTGAGGAACCTCCATATTGTTTTCCCTAGTAGCTTGAAGGTGCCACTATTTTAAAAAATAGTCTAAATATTAGTCCAGTGGACCCATTTCATAGATGGGGAAACTGAGGCGCCAGGGAAAGAACAGCTTCTGGAGTCACCCAGAAATGGAACTGACCCAAATGGGACTGATCTTGGTGGGCTCCTCCCCACAGCACACGCTTGCCTCTATCTTGCTTCTCTCATGCACGTTTTGGGGGCTGCTGAGGAGGTGGGCCTCCACCAGCCCACCCTTTTCCCCTCAGATCTCCCGTGGACACCCCTCCAGTCCCACTTCTGCTCTTGAAATGTCGTAACTGTAAAAAATAAGCTCATGCTCTGGAGATGTTTGGAACTTCTGGTTTACTGTTGAGTCTCCACTGACAAGTTTTCTGAACTCAGGTGTTAGTAAGAAGTTAGGGACAGACAGACAGGGGAGCATTATTTTATTAGCCCTTCTCCAAAATGATCCCGAAGAGGCCAGAATGAGCTTTACCTCCCGTACCTTTCCCCGCACTTAGGAGGGGTCGATACATGTTTGTGGTTCATAAGAGAAATGATGAAAAGCCAGGACAGGGACGGGATGCCCCCTCTGGAATCTCAGGCCAGCTTTCTGCATGGTGGCCATGGTGGGCATTCTTGAGAAGGACCTGCAATGACCCCCAATTCCTGTTAAATCCCACCCACGTTGCACCCGGGTTGTGCTGTGTGACCTACCACCTATAGAGGAAGTGATGCTGTGAACTTAAAAAGACTGGCTTCCGGCGTGGCTGGTCTCTCACTTGCTTGTGTCCTTTGTGCCCTGGATCAGTGGCTCTTGGGGAGGCCGTCAGGGGCAGCCTTAGGGAGAGGCCACCATGGCGTGAAGCTTCTCACCAACAGCCCTGTGAGGAGCTTAGATGCTCCAGCCCCAGTCAATCAAGTCTCCAAATACGGCAGCACCTGCCGACACCCTGACTGCGTCCTCACGAGGGACCCTGAGCCAGACCCACCTGGCTAAGCTGCCCCCGATTCCTGACGCCTGGAGACCGTGTGTGATAATAAATATTTATTGTTTCAGCTGCTAAATTGTGGGGTCCTCTGCTCCATAACAGGAAATGATTAATTAATACAGAGGGTATGAGAGCTGGAGGGCCAGACTGTTTCTAAAAGCAGGGAGACAACATCGAGAAGGAAAGAGGGGCTTCATCAACAACCCGGGAGACTGGGAGGAAGGGATAAGATGTCCCCAGATCCTTGGGGTGCTGCTACATTCTGATGTGTGAAGGCTTTGACAAAGAATCCAAAGATGAAAGTCTGGATCCTTCCCTAGGGCAGGCAGCCCGTAGTCTACTGAGAGCGGCAGATGGGTAGACAGGAAATCAGACACAGTGTAATGAGAAGGACGTGTAGACCTGATCCAGGCGGGGGAAGAGCGGGGATCAGGCAGAGTGTCCCAAAGAGGATGACTCCTCCTCAATGGATGTGCTCTCAGGACTAACCCGGGCCCCTTGCAGGTAACAAGGATGGAGAGAGCTGCAACCCTGACTCTGGGGACGCCACACCTAGTTCAGTCCATCCCGATACCAGCTGGATCCGAAGGTACTATTTAAAAGTCCCAGTGTCCGGGGTCCACTCTGGACCAATTAAATCAGCGTGTCTGGGGATGGGTCTGGGGATTGGCATTTTAAAACGTCTTTCTAAGAGATTCTAATGTGTAGTCTGGTTGAGAACCACTAGTTTAACTGAAGAAATAACCACAGCAACACACACACGGCTCACACAAATACACACACACGCACAGACTCATCCAATGGTGAATAACTTTGGTCATTTCCAAGCGAGTGACGCAAATGCAAGTGCAGGGTGTGTGTAGAGAAGACAGACACTGCTGGGGCGGGGTGCTCTCATGGGGACAGCTCCCAGCACAGCTCTGGGCTTCTCCCTGGCTGGACCCAGCTGAACACTGCACTTTGCATTATTCAGAACGGGGGCTGAGGTCCGGGCAGCATCAACAGTGAGTCTCAGAGTGGAGTCTGGGGCTGTTTAAACCTCAGGGTTGGTCCAGCGAGCCAAGGGCAGACTAAGCCTGCAGTGGAGAACCCCAAAGCCCCAGCTATAGGGGAAGGAAACAGAAGCTGAGGATCAGGAAAGGCCTGAAACAGGAGAGGTGTCATTGAAAATAGATGGTGGAAGGGAGGAGAGAGCTCTACGGGCACTGGAGACTCAGCTACCACCTTACAGTCCTAATCTGGAGTTATTCCACTGAAACTAAGAATGGGTATTCTTAGCTCCACTTGCAGGTGAGGAAATGGGGTTGAAAGAGGTTAACCCCATGGACCTGAAAAAGCCCAGGGACCATGGAGGAGGGTTGGTGCCAAAGCTGTGCTCAATGAACCTGGCTAGGAACATACCTGGCTGCCTCAGGATCTGCTGCTGAGGCCTCAAGACAGCCTGCAGCTCCAGAGAGGAAGACCCAGGACAGGTTGGGAGACTGGGCGTGACGGGTGCTTATGGGTTTGTCCTGGGAACAGGACATCCTCTGCTCTCCCATCCTTACCACCACATGAGCCGAGGAACAGCTACAGAGCAATTTCTCTGCCCTGTGTGCTTCCCTTCTTGCCCTCTCCCACCCCACCAAGTGCCAATTAGGTAGTAATATAATTCTTTACTTGTTCGTGCATTTGTTCACTTCTTTATTCAGTGTTTATGGACACCTATGGCATGCTGGACCCACATCCACTAACCCAGGAGAAAAGAAAGCATGATGCCTATGGTGATGATGCCGGGGGTGGGCACAGAGGTTGGAAGGAAGAAAGAAGTCTGGAAGAACAGACTAAGGACTTGCTCCTGGGGAGCAAAGAGTAAGACCCCAGGAGGGTGAAGGGCTTCTCCGCGGCCACACAGTCACAATGCCAGCCAAGCGGGTGAGAGAGTAAGTGAATTCGGGGTGGGAGGGGGGAGTGAATGAGGGAGGAGGAGGGAGCAGCCCGCGAGGTAAGAGAAACTCAAGGCAGCCTCTCTTAAGACCACATGACCTTTCTCGGCTTGAAAATCGCAGTTCCCAGCAGCACAGTCATAAAACTCCTTGAATGGTCTACTGTAATGATATGGGATTCCATTCCAAAAAAAAAATCCATAACTCTTGGTCATTGGGTCAATATCCTAAAAAGATCAATATGGGTAGTACGGAGGTCCAAGGGAGTGGCTGGGAAAAGCTCGGTGTGAAGGAGTCATTTGGTCCCGTCAGCCTCCTGTCCCCAGCAAAGCTTTCCCTCTGCGAGCCCCTCCCCCGGTGCTGCCCTAATCCCTGCCACACCCCTCCACACTTCTTAATTTTCCCAGTTAGGAACTCAGGGACTGGGATGAAGTAGAGAAAAATGTGGAAGGAAGATGGGGAGGTGGGGGGAAGAGAGACTTAGGAAGACAGGGCCATGAACATGTGTTCTTTGATGGTTATAATTCCAACTTCATTGGGGCCCTGCCATGTCATGCACTAGTTTTGTGATTATAACTAAGTCCTTTGAAGCTTGGGGCCTCGGTACTCCCATCTGAAGATTCTGGGCAGTCGCAGGCGTAGGGGAATGTCAATATTGGACTAGAGGAGTACAGCATGAAGGCAAGGCTTTGGGAGCCAGAGAAATGTGTGTTTGCATCCAGTCCCAGCTATGTAACCGGAGAAAGTTGTCTATGGCATTTTGGGACTCAGTTTCCACCTCTGCCACATGGAAATGATGCCTGTCCGTGGGGTATGTGAGATCCCAGGTGTCCAGCACCCAGCCCTGCAGGAAGATGCCTCCTAGGGCTTGGACAGCGACAGATGCCTAACACAGGGGCAGAGGGGGAAGCAGTCCTCTAGGTCACTGCCTGGGAAGCAGAACAGACACTGAACTGAGAGCATCATGGGCTTCTGCTCCCCAATTTCCACTTGCTTCCTCCTCCCCTAGATCGGAGAGGTAGGATGAAAATGCCCAACTTAGCTGGCGCCAGCCGGAAGTTGACTTTAATCGCTCATCTCCTGCCTGGAGCCAACTCCACTTTGTTCTGCTTCTCAGCATCAATGTTGACAGAAATTATATAGAAATTATATAAACAAATCATTTAGAAATTATGTAAACAAATATGACCCAAAAAGCCTTAACTACGGCTTCCCTGGTGGTGCAGTGGTTGAGAGTCCGCCTGCCAGTGCAGGGGACACAGGTTCATGCCCCGGTCCGGGAAGATCCCACGTGCCGCGGAGCTGCTGGGCCCGTGAGCCATGGCCGCTGAGCCTGCGCATCCGGAGCCTGTGCTCCGCAACGGGAGAGGCCACAACAGTGAGAGGCCTGCGTACCAAAAAAAAAAAAAAAAAAAAAAGCCTTAACTATTTTGAAATTAAGAAGTACTTTCTAAATAATCCTGGGCTCAAAGAGAAAATGAAGAACAAATGATATATTATCTGGAAAGTGATGAAAAGGCGAGCACTCCCTATCAAAGTCGATAGGACGCAGCTAAAGCTGTGCTCAGAGGACATTTTTACAGCTTTCAATGCTTTTATTTATTTATTTTTTGTGTGTGTGAAAAGCTGAAAATAATTGCACTAAGTATTCCTCCTAAGAAATTAGATAAAGAGCCATAAGATAAATGAAAAACAACACAGGAGGTGGGACTTAATGAAAATAAAAGCTAAAATTAATGCAATAGAAAACGACGGAGCTATTCTACTTTTGGCCTGATTCGTTCCTCTTCTTCCTGCAGCAGCACAGTACCAGCACCCTCTTCACTTACACCCAGCCCCAAGACTCTTGTGTTAATGGTTAGCTAAAAACTGGTATCAATGAGATGCATTTTATTACTTTGCAGAAGCGGTTAATAAGACTCTTTGCTATAATGCAATAAGCATGAGATTGGACAACAGGACACATGGTGAGCCAAGCCTGCCATTGTCACCTAAGTCAGGTCACTTCCCCTCCCTGGCCCTCGGGTTTCCCACCTGTACAGGTAGAGGCTGGGGCTACATGCTGGCCCTGACAGAACTAGGTTCCATTCATGACCATAACTCTTGAGAAGAAAGAGGCCACCGTCCCATGGGTAAATGTTGATGGACTCTCTCTGAAGGGTGGTGGTGGGGAGTGATGGCAGCTGTCCCAGCGGGCTGCATCACAAAAGCTTGGCCAGAGAGAAAGTTCCACGCTGGAAAGATGAACCCAGGCACTGAAGGCAGCCTGAGGCATCTTAGCACCTGAGCTGGAGCGAGCAGGGAGTGTAGATGTGACAGGACCCTGGGCTCTTTTAAAATCCGGTGGATTCCCTTCCCTTCCTCCTGGACTCACTCTTCTTTTTCTCCGTTTACTTTTCTAAATGCTCATCTACCTTAAAGCTATAACTCTCCAGACCCAGGACCAGGCAGGAACCATGATAATAACTGGCAAATATATTCTAATCCTCAATCCTAAGGCTCTAAAATCATGAGCAGCTAGCCAGGGGGCAGGCCGTCTCCAGGCGTGGCCCTGGAATCGGGGCTGTGAGGAGGCCTGCATCCCTGCTCTCAAGTCAAAATAATGCGGCGCTTAAGAATTAGCAATTCCTAATTCCTTAAGAATTAGCAATTAAGAATTAAGAATTAGCAATAATGCGGCGCTTAAGAATTAGCAATTCCTAGAGGCTCTACCTCTGGAGGCGACTTCTGAGGAGCCTGCCCTGGCCAAGAGGCCCTTTTCTGTCTGCACAGACAGTGACTGGAAGGTTTCACTCTGATGTGGGTCAGCTGAGCTCCTGGAGCCCTAGGTGAGCTGGTCCACGGAACCTCCTGACCACTGTGGTCGGAGTTATTCCAGCTCCACGAGCAGCTGCCTGGAAGCCCCAGCTCCATCCTTTGGGTGAATGTGAGCTTTGCGAGAAGACAGGTGACTCCTCCAGGCCTGCTGCCTGGAGAAGGTCCATAACCTGCAGAAGCACACAGACCTTGTTACAGATCTGGGGCTTTTTCCTAAAGTCTATCAGAAGTCCCGAAAAGGTTTTAACGAGAGACGTGCTGTGATCAGATTTGGGCAAAGACCACTCTGGCGTGTGGAATGGGATTCATTGGAGGGCAGTCGCGTGCATGAGGGGAGATGGAGTTAGTAGGCTCTGCAGGGGTCCAGGTGAGACAGTGGTGGCCTCAACTCGGATGTAGCAGTGAGACTGGAAAAACTGACACATTCAGGGAGGTGGGATCTCTACAGCTTGGATCTGATGGACTGGGGAGTGGGACGAGGGGGAGAAATAGAGATGACTCCCCATCTTCTGGCTCAGGCGACTTGGAGGTGCCGTGTATTGAAATGAGGAACAACGGCAAAGGTGCAGGTACAGAGACAGGGGAGACACTGTGGGTTTAGTAGGACCTGCTGAGTTTGAGTGGCAGCCGTTTACCCAAAGGAGCTGTCAGAGAAGAATTGGGGTATGCGTGTCTGAGTGAAAGAAGACAGAGCAGGCGACAGAAATAAAAGCCGCTTCTAGTAAAGGAAATATCCACTCTCTGAGAGTCATTACTTGCAGTTTTGGCCTCCCCTCACCCTGCTTTTGCATAGGGAGTCAACTCTCTGGGTACGGCTGATGGGCCAAAGAGTTGGGGTGACCACTCAGGCTTAGAGTGATAGAGCTGTGAGGCACAGCTTGTATGCAGGGGGCACCCAGCTGTGGGAAGGCTCGTATCCCGTAGGGGAACACACAAGCATCTCCAAGAGGGTGCAGGAGTTTGGAAAGGTATGTTCACTACATTAATATAAATTTATATATGAAAAACGAAAATAACTCCAATGTGTTATAATACAGTCATCTAAGCAGACACCAGACTCTGTGACCTTCTCAGGGGAGGGGGCATGGTCCCCAAGGGGGCAGGGTCTCAGCCTCAGGGAGCAGAGTGGCAGGTCCCTGCCTGTGGGCAGGGAATGAGGGTTCAAAGGCCCTTGTCCTGGAGTTGCGCACTGGGGGTGCTTCCAGAGGCAGGTGACATTGATGAGGCCAGTGGGTTGTGTGGCTCTGGTGGGCTTGTTAGTGGACCCCAGTCCAAGGGGAGCAGTCACTGCCCAGTTCAGTGTGTGCTTCCAGGATGAGTGGGGCCCAGTGTGACTAGGCCTTCTGCTTTTTCAGGAGGACTTCAAAATCCAGAATTGGATGTGCAATCTCCCACTTTTTAAATGTCGGCTCAATAAAGATAATTAGAAAAATAGATCTGTGTGGGAACCAAGTAAATCTCATTCCACAAGTCAGATTTAGCCCACAGTTAAAGATCAGTTAGAGATCTCTGCTCTGGTCCAGCCCACTTGGTGCAAAAGCTCAGGCTCAAAGACATGAGTAGAAAAGCCCAAGTTCACACCAGAGAGTTATGGGTAAAGCCCAGGCTCACATACAGACTCTGCACTACTCTTTACTGCACTGTTCCTCCAGCTAAAGGTCTGTTTAAAGAGAAGAGAGCTGAATTTTTCCATACGCTCACTCTAACACTACCTACTACTAAACTGAATTTTCCCAGACTCCTCATTTTACCCAGAAGGAGGCTGAAACCCAGAAATAAAAACAAGACATAATTTTCTCCCATGCAATGTCAAGGCTAGGAGCAGAACCCAGGCCTCCCGACTCCCAGTCTAGCCTTGATTTCATCAGTCCTTTGAGTACTCAGATCTCTCCCTGGATGAGGGCAGTGTTCAGCTTGCAGTGAATTGCTGAAATATTCTGTTCCCAAGCATATCCGACAATCCGAATGATAGTCCCCGGGACCAACCCCATAAGCTGCATCCCCTCACATCTCCTCTCTGCGGGGGTCTGACTCACCAGCCTGGCACATCGCTTCTCTCCTCTGATGGATGATAAACACAACTGCAGCAGGCACGAAGCCCCGCCAGCCACTTCTGATCTATCTGCTGATTGGAGCCAGGGTGAGGCTGGTGCGATGCCGTCCGTCAGTCGCTTAGCGAGCGGTGAGGTGGGGGAGCACAGAACGCCAGTCTCGGGTCTGCTGCTTAGGAGCCAATTGACCGTGAAGAAGAGGTTGTTCAAGTTCCCCAAGCCTTGCTTTTCTCATCTGTGAGGTGGGTATCATCCAACCTGCCCCACAGGTTTTGTCCAAGGTCAAAAAGGAGATTAGAGCCTAAGGCAGACCCCACCTGATGCCCTGGCTCAAAATCATAAAAGGGGCCTGTCGTCTGCATGTTACAGTCCAAAGTCAGTGCAGGCAAGTGTGATCTGGCTCCAGAAGCCTCTACCAACGTCCCTCTGTGTTATCTTTCTCCTGTCTTGGTAAGAGTAGCTGACATTTACTGAACACTCCCTCTGTGCTAAGCTCTTTACATTCATTAATTCACATATTCCTCCCAACATTCATATTACCTCTGACTTGACAAACCAAAAAAAAAAAAAAAAAACAAAAACCCAGCTCAGGGAGCTTAAAGAACTGGCCTGAAGGCACCACGAGTGAGTGAGAGAATTGAGATTTGAACCAGAGATCGTGGTCTTACCTGTGACATCATCCCATCGTCCAAGAATGCTCTGGACCCCACCTGACTACCTATGAATTCTTGTCCTCAGACAAGTCGATGACTTCCTTGCCTTCACCTCTTTGCTGAAATGTTTCTCCTGCTTGGAAAGCACTGCCAGGCAGACTCTTGCTTCAATGTCCAATCCCCAGTCCCTCCTCCCTGGGATCCACCCCGTATCATGCAGGCGGGTCCTCTTTTCCGTCTCTCCTCTTGGCTCCAGGGCCTGTGGTGTGGTGGCCCGAGATAGTACTTATCACACCAAGTAGTAACTCATGCCGTCAGTGCAGCCAGATTGCCTTTCGTGTCGGTGCACTGTGCGGGCTACTGTTACGGGCTCGATTGCCTCAGGTATTGGAAACTCCTCGAGAAGGGGGCTCTTGTCTTACTCATCTTTATATCTCTGGCCACAGCACCCAACCCAGTAAATGCTTTATAAATGTAGTGGGGTGTGGTGAGAGGGAGCAAGGGAGGGAGGGACGTGGAGGGAGGGGGAGGAAGGAGGGAAGGAAGGAGAAATACACATAGGGATGCATTTATTCAGTGCATAGTGTGAGGCAAGGGTCAGCAAATTACAGACGTCTAGTTTGGGGCCATATCCAGACCATAGCCTGTTTTTGTGCAACCGCAAGCTAAGAATGGGCTTTACATTTTAAGAGGTTGCCCCCCAAAATAGACGATGTGTGACAGAGATCATAGGTGTCCCAAAGTCTAAAATATTTACTATCTGGCCTCTTACAGAAAAAGTTTGCTGACCCCTGGCCCTTTGGGGGGACCTCTTAAGGATGCGATCATGAACATACGAACATAGTAAACGAAGAGAATGTTCATTCTCCGAAGAGAGTGCACTTCAGAAGCTGGGTAGGAAATCAGAAAATATCAACCTTTGAAACATAAACCGATGACATGAGTCACCTGCCCAGGATGCAAACGAGGAGAGCAATGATTTGTTGGTGTGCCGCCTAGAAGGCTGGACCAGGGCTGTCCCTCCATCTCAGCGCAGGGTCTCTGGGGCCTCTCTAGAGGAAGGCATCAATTTCCAAAGCAGCTAATGGAAGATAAACTGAACTCTTGGAAGCCGCCACTTGCCTGTTGTGAGGCAGCATTATAAAGACAGCTGTTTCTAGGGACTAGTAAAAACACTATGGAAGAGGGGAGATTAAGGAATGAGATTCCAGTCTGTCAGGGCAGAAGGGGTCCTGGAGAGCTTGCCCATGTGTCCCAGGCCCCTTGAGCAGCTGTCCCGGTGAGGATTTGGGGATGAGTCCTTCCTGTGTCTGACTATTAAGATCCTGTCTCTTCCTTTGCTCTAATTTACTAAAGGGGCATTTGATGACAATTGGACTCCTATAGGGAAGCTGATGTCCTATCCAGCTGATGTGTTGACTTACATTTCCTCAGCATAACGACCAAGATGACCAGGTAGATGCTATTTGCTGAATACCTGCTGCACACCAGGCACTGGTCAAACGTTTTTGATTTACGTTATCTCAGAACCGGGCATCATTACCCCCATGTTACATGCGAGGTAACTGAGGCTTCAGAGGGACCAGTGAGCTTATCCAAAGGCACATAGCTATGAAGCAGCAGATATAAAGAACCAGGTTTGGTTCAAATCTCAAAATCCCTGGTTTATTGGTCCCAAAGCCTAATTATTTTCATAATCATACACACACACACACACACACACACACACACACACACACACCCCCAATGTCTTCATTCTTTGTCTGGTCTCAATTCTATCTTATATTCCTAGACCCCAATATCCTGGGACCCTGCCCTAACCCCAGACTGCATAGCTGGAAACTTTAATACTTATTTCTATTTCATCAAAAGCCTATTGGTCACATATTATATGCAGAGATAAACAAAATTCAATCCCTTTTCCAAGGAGCTTATGGTCTGGGTAGGCAAATACACTCTCTTAATAAGATGCAGGGTGGTGAGTTGATGTCGTGAGTCAGCAGAGCCGCTAGCTATGGTGCTGAGGTAGCCCAGGCTTTGGACCTTGGGCTCCCAGTGGGCTTTCCTGAGGAGGTCACACCAGGTAGAAAGAGTCCACAGACGAGGGAGAGAAGGGTTACTGGGCAGTCCAGCCAGATGGATCAGGATGTGCTAAAGCTGGAAGGCCAGCGAGATTTGATGCCTGAAATTCACTTGGGCCGGATGGGGCTTAAGTTGAATCTGAGGAAGTAGCAGAAGGCAGATCACAGGAGGTCTCTGCAGCATGCTGAGGAGTTTGTTCTTCATATTAATGACAACCAGGAACCATTAATGGGCTTAACTAGGAAGTGGTACAGCCAGACTTGTAAGTGTGAAAGAACCTAGGGCATCATATGGGGGATGGCTTGAGACTCAAAGATCAGTTAGTAACAACAAATGGAAATTTTTAAACCCGGGAAGAAGCAGAGGCACGGAGAGAAGACTAATTGCAAGATAGTTGGATGGTAGAATCGGTAGGTTTTGGCCATTTGTTGGATGTGAGAGGGGAAAGAGGAAGAGGAGGCTAAGTCAGCACGCTGCCTGGTCCTTGGCAGCACTCCTTCTCCTCCAGAGCCCTGGACCCTGGCCTCTACTTTCCCAGACACTGATTGGGTCTCACAATTAGTGCCCTGACCTTAGTATTAATATTACACCTTCCTAGGACTATGGCTGACATGCCCCGCCCGCCATATTGAACTGCCTTGCAAACTATCACCAAACTCAAAGTTACCAACTCATGTTCAGTGTCCTGTGTTGAACTCCTTGCCACTTCCTGGACCAGCCATCAGCCAGGCGATTTCCTAAACCCCATCCTTCCCAGTCCGGCTCTCCTCACCTACTCCCCTGAGCCAGGCTTTGCGTCTGCAGCCACCCAGCCCAGCTTCGATGCAGCCGGCCCCTCCCTCCACTTCCCACACCACCACTGGAAGCTGGAGAAGAAGGCTAAGAGCTCTTGAGAACTGGGAACAATGGACCTGAACCAACAAGATGAAATTTAGCAGAGATAAATGTCAAGTCTACATACCGAGCCCAGGAGTGAATCACAAAGACAGGATGAGGAGAGCTGATCCGCAGTAATGATAAAGGCAACATCTAGGGGAGCGGCTGATTAGCTGGCCAAAGGCCAAGCACTCACCAAGAGTGTGAAACAGAAGCTGCATTTAAAAAAAGTGCAAACACGGTCTGAGGCCGTATCAATAGGAGTAGAGTGTCCACGTTAAGAAAGGTAGCTCTGACAACCAGGACTGTTCTAAACCCCAACTAAAATACAGCATTCAGCTATGGGCAATACCATACAAGCATGTTCAGAAGAGAAGAAGTGAGATGGTGAATATCTAAAAACAAATTCTGGAAATATACAGGAGAAGGGATAGAAAGACGGCTGTCAGACCCTGGTGCTCAATTAATGTTCCCTTCCCCCAGTGGCCCAGTTCCTAGAGGATTTTTCTGCAGTTGAGGGTCTGCCCCTTGGAAAGACCAAATAGCTCCTCCGCCACTCCACAATGGCCCCTTTCCCATCCTCCTGATCGGGTTGGGGATGGGAGCTGTCGCTGGTGTGTCTAAACGGTGGTCCTTTTGTCTCAAGTTCCCTGAAGTGGTGGGGCGGGGAGGGAGGGGTGTCAATGTAGTGGGTCTGCTGTGGTTTCTCTCCTCATTTTGCATCCCCAGCCTGGAATGTGGAGCTGGGAGTGTCCTTAGAGCTGAATCCAGTGTTTCACAAATGAAGAAACTGATTCAGGAAAGAACTGTGGCTTTCTCAAGGTCCCTGATTCTGATCCTACCATCCATCTATATTGCAGCAGAGTGGGGATTAGAACTGAGGTCAGTCCAAACTGCCTGCTAGCCTCTTTCCTCCTACCCTAACCATTCATTGACGTCCAAGGGGTTTTAATACAAAAAAAAAATTTTTTTTTAAAGGCAGGATGTGTAGGCTCTGGGGGCCAGCAGCAGAGCACATGAGATGAGACTGGACCCAAAGACTCTCTTTCATCCATACGGTTGCCTTTGTTGCTGGGGTGAAGTGAGTTAACATCTTGGCTGATTTTCCTGGGAAGTTCTGGCTCCCAGGAAAAACCTTGATTCGCCCCCTCACTGCTGCCTGCGCGGAAGGAGACAGGATGCTCCCACGCTGAGCATAAGCGGTGCGTCCCTCACCCGCTTCCCGCGGGGGCATCCCTGCTTCGTCTCCAGAAACAGCAGCTCCAGGCCCGGTGTTAGAGGAGGCAGAGTTTTGCCTTTCATGACCTTACTTCTTTTCTCATCACAACTTTTTTTTTTTTTTGCGGTACACGGGCCTCTCACTGCCGTGGCCTCTCCCGTTGCGGAGCACAGGCTCCGGACGCGCAGGCTCAGCGGCCACGGCTCACGGGCCCAGCTGCTCCGCGGCATGTGGGCTCCTCACGGACTGGGGCACAAACCCATGTCCCCTGCATCGTCAGGCGGACTCCCAACCACTGCGCCACCAGGGAAGCCCTTTCATCACAACTTTTAACCTCAGTAGCCCAGCAATTTTTCCCTCATCATCATCACCGTTTTCTCATCCCCAACCCTCTTCCGTGGGCACAGCACACCACAGGGTGTATATTTTATAAACCACCGGCACGCCCATCTCCCTTGACGCTCCCAATCACCCCGTGAGGTTGCCCATGGGGACGCTGGAGCCCAGGAAGGCTTCGGGTCTGGCTGACTCACAAGGCGTATGGGTTTTGCTTCCTCGGGAAAGCTGTATTTCTCAAACGTGCCTTCCCTGGGTTGTAAAGCACGTTCATGACAGAAGTGCAGTTCCCCATTTTTGCAGTTCTAGGATGAGAGGCTCACCTCAGATCTACAAAGAAATAAGGAAGAGTGATGTGGGGAACTTGGAGCACACACAGACCGAAGGCCAATCCTGGGTTACTCTACTTGAATGACCAGAGAATTAAAAGGTCATAGAAGGAAATGAAGAAATAATTGAGGCCAACCCACTTTAAAGATGCCAGTGCTGGGAGCCAGAGGAAAAGGGCTTGTTCCACAGGGGCGTAGAGCTGTTTAGCTGCACGGTTGGGATTATAACTTGCATCTCTGGGTTGCTGCAGTCCCATGAGCCTGGAATCGGGCCCACTTCAATGTTCGGGAATGTGTTGACTCCAGTCTGCCATTCTCCTGGAAGTGTTGAGGAATGGCTAATTTCCCTTGCCCTCTGCCTGGAGTTTGGAAATTCCCTTTACTCCAAGCCGTGCTGGACCTTCAGATTTCCATATGCAGTTGTACCCCCAGGGGTCCCCGGAAAAGGTGGGCGCCTAATTGCTGCACATCTTCCCAGGCCTCCAGGGTGCTGGGATGTATCTGTGTCCCCCAGGGCAGAGAAGGGACACCTACCTAATGTCCCCACTGCCTTTCTAGGATGACACCCCACCTTACTCTTGCCAACCCATTTCTCAGGAACTAGGTCCTGTTTTCCCTGTCCTATGACACTCTTTTTGTAGAGTATCTGTGTCCACCCAGTATCATCTCCTGACCCTGGAATTCACAGCCCTATCTTGTCCATCCCCTTTGGGTGCCCCTCCCCCCCTAGATTTAGACAATAGCCTGGAACTCACCAGATTGGCCACATCCCCATTTGGACTTCATCTCTTGACATCAGGCTTCACCGTTAAGGACTCCCCTTCTGGCCTCACTCTCTCCACTCAGTGGGCAGACTGGCAAAGGCATCAGTCAAGGATGCTCAGGCCGGCTTTCTGAGTGTTGATGTTCCTGTCACTGGCCCTCCTCACTGCACGCCCCACCTGACTGCCACATCCCCCCACCCAGTGCCACAACTGTACAGATGAACCCAAAGTCCAGCCCTTAAAATAGAAGTTCTGAGGAACTAATTCTTCAGCGTGCCCTTTTACAAAAAGGGAGGTGAAGTTCCCTGGTCAGATGAATTTGGAAAACACTGGATTAAACAGAAGTTCAACAAGATTCTTTACTGCAGAATTTCAATGTGCTTTCCAAGCAAATAGTATTGAATACAGTGTTTCCAACACGGATTTGACCGTCCCAAAAGACCAGTGTCCTCTAGAAATACATTTGAGGGACCATTTATTTAACTCCTTCCTGGACACTAACACTGACAAGTTTTGGCATTGCCACTTATTTGCTGTGTGGCTTCAGGCAAGTCACTTTCCCTCCCTGGGCTTCAGTTTCTTCATCTATAAGTACAAATAAAGCAACGTGGGGTTGGGGCAAGACGGTCCCCAGAGTGCCTTCTGGCATCGGCATTTTCCAGTTCCCTCATCTGTATTTTCCAGCACGTCCGCATCCCGGCACTAGGGCAGCAGAGATGCTAGAGATTGAGAACGAGACAGAGCTAACAAGACGTGAACGCGATGAGACACAATGGATGGCTTTGTGAGTGGCTGGGATGCTTCTTAAATGGTGAAAGTGGTTTTTATTTAGGCGGCATCATGTGGCCATTAATAGCACTCAGAATCCCCAGGGACTGAGAGAAGCTTGTAGCTCAGTGACAGGTGAGGTGGAGGGAATTCCGCTGGGCGCTGCAGATCAGGTGGCCTTGCAGAAGCACTGAGGCATCAGAATCCCGGTCTAATCCAGGACGTGCGGTGCCACACTGACACTGAGACAACTAAATTAGGGCAGATGTGGCAATATCAGAGAGAGCTGTGGGCAGAAGCTATCAAACATGCTCACGTACCATATGGAACATGGGGCCAGTTGAATTTTGAGGCCCCTTCCAACACTGAGCTTCTGGGATTGCTTTGAGTGTCTTCTGGATGCAATATGCTATTCTAGACACAGAGGAGAAAACAAAAATGAAGAAAACCCAGTGCCTACCATTATGGGGTATATAGTATTTCTTAAATTATGTCCTAAGGAATACCAGTCCTTTAGATACTCTGGGATAGAGCTGTTTTCTCATCAAATAAGTTTCAGAAATATAGCACACATATCCCATACCCCCTGGAACTCTCAACTTATATCAACATGATAAAGGCTCTGAGAAGTCCTGCAGGGAAACTGCCTACTGGTTAATCCAAGGTTCCCAAATCTATTTGACCATGGAACTCTTTTGTCTGAACACCTTCTAACAGCCCATAGGACTACTATTTCCTACAAGAGGAATCACAGCATATCAGACCCAAAAGGGACACAAAGGGAACTTTTAAGTCAGGTCCCATGCTTTACAGAGAAGAAGGAGCCATTCTGTTGGCCATTGTGATGATCTGGGATTTTGTTCAATTGTCTCCAGATTCTTGATTGGGACTCTAAAAGGATGTGATCCCAGAGTTGGTAGCTGCCATGTTGGCCATGTCATATGTTGGCATGACCTCCCTGTGCTGCCATGCTACTGTCACACGAGGAAACCCTCCAAAAAAGGATGAGAGAAAAAAGAGAATGTGCCAGCAGGGTGTATTCCTAGTTATAGTTCCCCAGATTTCTGGAGCTGCTGTGTGATTCTGATAGCTCTTCCTTCCATTTGCATGTGATCTCTCCCAGGCTTTTTCCAGGAAACACTTTTTCTTCCTTTAAAAAAAAATTAAACTATATAAATCAGAACTCTTTCTGTCACAAGTTGAAGAAAATTTGACTCAAACTGGCTTAAGCCCAAAATGAATTTGTTGGCTCATGTAACTAAATAGTCTAGAAGTAGGAATAGCTTCAGACATGGCTGGATACAGGTCTGCAAACACCTCCCTAGGGCCAAGTTTCTCTCCCCCCATCTCTCAGCAGTGCTACCTCTCTGTGGTTTCCGCTCTCAGAAAGACTCTCCCTCATGGTGACAAAAATGGCGACTGCTGCTCCAACTTCGGGTGCAACCCAGCAGAGAGTGACCACATGCGTTGTAGGCGGCACCTGCAAAAATTGTCACTCGAGTTGAACCAGGTGAGGTCTGGTGCCCACCTCAGAACAAGCGTCTCCGGGTGCATTCGCTTCCGAGGGCCACCATCACAAAGTATCACGGAGTAGGTGACTTAAATAACAAAACTGCGTTGTCTCATGATCCTGCAGGCTGGAAGTACAAAATCCAGGTGTCAGCAGTCCCTTCTGAGAGCTGGGGGGAAGACTCTCTCTCATGCCTCTCTCCCTGGCTTGTAGATGCATAACCCTGGTCTGTGCCTTCATATTCATGTGGAGCTTTCCCTGTGTGCACCTGTCTCTTCACATGGCATCCTTTTGTAAGGGCACCAGTCCTATTGGATTTTAGGACCCCATCTTACTCCAGAATGCCCTCATCTGAACAAATTACATCTGCAGGGAACCTATTTCTAAATGAGGTCACATTCTGAGGTACTGGGGGTTAGGACTTCAACATATGAAATTTGAGATGACAGTATATTCAACCCTGAACACCAGGGGAATATGTTTTACTGATTGGCTCAGTCCCAAATCCTGTACTTCATCCTGGAGCTGCCCATAAGGTCCCACCAACACCAAAGGGACTGAGATATCCTCTATCCTCCCCGCAAAATGGGCTGTGGCCCAAAGAGGTGGGCCTGGATGCTGAGGAGGGAAAACACACGTGCCGTGTTCACTTGGACTTCCAACACTTAACCAGTGCACTGGCCTTCCTCACCCCAGTCCCTAGTCTTCCAGGCAATTCTATAAGCCAGGAGCCAATAAAACCATGCACTTGCTTTAGTCATCATGTCTTTTCTGCCAGGAATGCTCTGTCCCCTAGGGCCCATCTGGGGATCCATGGGGGTGAGGGCCTTCTTGGATTCCTGACCAAAAGCAAGACAGCATTTTAGGGGAGGCTGAGGGGAGAAGTTCATCCACTCATTCAGTGTGTATTTATTGAGCACCCATGGTGAGCCAGGCAGAGTGCTGGGTGCTGGGGTACAATGGTGAACAAGCAGACATGGCCCCGCCCCCAGGAAGCTTAGAGTCTAGAAAGCAACACAACATCAAAACAGCCCACAATAACTATATCCTCATCTGCAGCTACCCTCGCCCCCCATCGTAAACCCATGCACCGGAAGCTTCTTAGAAGGTGAGGGTATTTGAATTTTCGGGTGATGATTGGGAATTAGTAGTCATTTCAAGTCTCTGAACTATACTGTGCCAGTTATTCATTAGATGTGGACTAAGCATTACTGTACGCCTGGCACCAGCGGCAAGAATTAAAGACGAGACATGGTTCCCATTCTTGTAGTTTACTGAGGCAGATAGACTGCAGCATGAGAGGGGCTCCAACTGAGGTTAAGCACAAGGTACCGTGGAATCGTAGAGGCAGGCAGCCATCCCAGCCTTGCAGGGATTGGGGAAAATGGTTCTTGGAGAACTTGGCTCTGAGCAGACCTTTCCCGTGCTCTTCACTTCACATCTCCTTCCAACAGTCTGGCCCAAGCCGCCATCTTGTCTTTCCTAGACTATGTCCATAGCGTTGTCTCCTCCTACCTTTACTGCCCTTTGGTCTAGCAGCCATGATGCTGCCAGTGATGACTTTGTGAAGGCAGCCAGATGGAGTCACTCACCAGCTCCAAGTTCTGCAAAAGTTGACCAGGCCTTGGAGGGAAAGACAGTGATGCTCACAGATTCCAGGCTCGGTCACCTCTATGGTTCCATTTACAGTCTCACTCTTGCCCCTCCTGTGCCCTCTACCAATCACATTCAGCTCCTTAAATATTTCTTCCCTCTTTAGGGCTTTTTTACACACGGTTCTTTGTATCTGGAATGTTCTTTTCCCCCTTCCAGTCCAGTTAGTTCATCCTTAGAACTCTGCCCAGTGTCACTCTCTCAGGAATGGCTTTGGTCTCTGGCCATCATGGCCTTGCCCTCCCCTGCCCCGCTCCCTGTGTGTCTCCATCACAGCACTGGCCGCATTTCACGGGACTGTAGCTGTGTGCTCAGTGGCATCTACCCCACTAACATTAGCTTTGTGAGGGCAGAGACCAGGTCTGTGTCACCCAGCAGAGTGCCTGGTACCTAGGAAATACTCCATACATACTTCCTGAAGGGACTGAAGGGCTCTAGAGCACTGTTTCCCTCACCCCAGATTTTCCAAAGAAAATAGGAAACGGACACAAGATCACCGTGAGTTTCCAAAGAGCTATCACTTCCTCTGGGGTGGGAGGGATTAATTCAGTTCAGTAACCGAGAAAAATTGTCAATGAAGAAAAGACTCTAGGTTTGGGATATTTTCCCTTCTTGCTTTCCCAGGAAATGAGAACATTGATGGGCATTGGCCATGGCACTGGGGGGAAGTAGAGAGGCTTCTGTGCTTCCAGGACCAAGACCAGGACCAGGGATGCAGGCAGACAGAGCTGCTCAGATCAGGGCCCAAGACAAGGGGGCATCCAGAGTCCCCCTGGGTACCCACCAGAATCAACAGCCAGGTTTTCCAAGTTTGAATCTAGAGACAGGGCTGGAACAAGGGGGGAAGTAAGCAAGGCACCCAGGACACGAAATTTAAGGAGGGGCTTAGTCTCAGGTGCAGGCCCCATGCTTGCACAACCCTGAGAGCAGATGACCCCTTAAATGTTGCACCCTGGACACTTCACTTGCCTCCCCCAGTCCCAGCCGTGTCTAGAGACCACAGCCTTACTCCCAAGAAGCCCTGAATTCCGTCCTTTCCAGGTGGTTCTGATGTACAGTCAGGCTCAGGAAGCTCTCAGCTAGAAAACTCCTGAGAGGACGCCAGTGGAGAGACTCGGGGACGGAGCCGGTTGGAGGCCCCTGCACCTGCCGGAGAGACTTCCTGCCAGTGCTCAGGGTGGTGGCCAAATGCAGGACGTTAGATTCTGGAGACAGAGATGTCTCCAGGTCTAACCCACAGAGCTGAGGGGAGCAGATAATGAGCCGGAGGGGAAAAAAGTTCAATCCAGAGAAAACTGGGGACTTCCCTGGTGGCCCAGTGGTTAGGAATCCTCCTGCCAGTGCAGGGGATGCGGGTTCGAGCCCTGGTCTGGGAAGATCCCACATGCCACGGAGCAACTAAGCCCGTGAGCCCCAACTACTGAGCCCGCATGCCACAACTGCTGAAGCCCGCGTGCCTAGAGCCCGTGCTCCACAACAAGAAAAGCCACTACAGTGAGAAGCCTGTGCACCACAACGAAGAGTAGCCCCTGCTCACCGCAACTAGAGAAAGCCCGCGTGCAGCAACGAAGACCCAATGCAGCCAAAAATTAATTAATTAATTTTCAAAAAACAAAGAAAACTGTGCTCAGGATGCTCAAAAGTGGGTGGTCTGGGCTGCCTGCTCTGTTCCATTTTCACAGGGCTCAGTTTTCAGAAGAATCCATCCCAGGCCAGCCGGAAGCCCCTCCCCCTTGCTCCTACCTGGGTGTGATCCTGCCTCCAGTCCAGTGCTTTTCCAATCCCAGGACTGGGTGCGGCTTCCACGATGCTTCTCGGGCCCCCAGACTTTTCTGAGTGATGTTGACTGCTGTTCTTTGTGCACTTCCGGTGACCCCCAACCTGGGGCTAAACCCAACACACCTCGTTTCACTGACACATCACGATATCCGTGTGGAGAGGGTCTTGGCTTTCCTCTGCAGAGGAGGAAAGGCAGCTCAGAGATAAAGTGACTCACCCAAAGCCACACCGTCTGCAAGTGTCCCGGAATTACAGGCCTGACTCCAAACAGTGTTCTCTTCATCACGGTGGCACTGTTTGTATATGTGATGGAGCAGGGACCAGGGAACCTGAGCACCGGAAAAGACGGGGCCAAGGCCCTGCTACAGATCCCCAAACAGCGGGTGCGCCGAAGGCTGCTGCCGGCAGTTCTCAGGCCTCAGAAGGGCACAGCCATCTGGTTCCGGCTGTGGTAAGGCAGCGAGGTGTCAGGTGAGTGAGAGGAGTAGTGGATGAGGAATCAGAACGTGAGTTCCTGGCCCCAGCTCTCCATTTCCTGGCCAAGGTGAAACCGCACACCTCAGGTTGGGACTTGAACCCAGCCAGAACCCGCACTGGGACTCGAACACGCTGTCTTTTTTAAAATAAATTTATTTATTTATTTATTTTTGGCTGCGTTGGGTCTTTGTTGCTGCGTACAGGCTTTCTCTAGTTGCGGCGAGCGGGGGCTACCCTTCGTTGCAGTGCATGGGCTTCTCATTGCAGTGGCTTCTATTGTTGCAGAGCAAGGGCTCTACACACACGGGCTTCAGTAGTTGTGGCACACGGGCTCAGCAGTTGCAGCACGCGGGCTCAATAGTTGTGGCTCTCAGGCTCTAGAGCACAGGCTCAGTAGTTGTGGTGCACAGGCTTAGTTGCTCCCTGGCATGTGGGATCTTCCTAGACTGGGGATCGAACCCATGTCCCCTGCGTTGGCAGGCGGATTCTTAACGACTGCGCCACCAGGGAAGTCCCTCCTGCCACGGTCTTTTAATTGAGATCACACACCTAGTCTCAGGACTTAATGAAGCTTAGGTTCTTGATGTCTCGTTGCAGAAAGAATTCAGTGAGAGACAAAGTAATAGGTAAGAAGTGGATTTATTTATAGAGATACACATTCCTTAGACAGAATGCGGTCTGTCTCAAAAGGCGAGAACAGCCCTGGGAGAAACACACTCCACAGACAGAGGGTGGGCCATCTCAGAAGGAGAGGGGCCCTGAAATATGGGGTAGTTAGTTTTTATGGGCTGGGTAATTTCATAGGCTAATGAGTGGGAAGATTATTCCAACTATCTTGGAGAAGGGGTGGGGATTTCCAGGAATTAGCCCACTGCCTACTTTTGGGCCTTTTATGGTTGACCTCAGAACCATCATGGCGCCAGTGGGTGTGTCATTTAGCATATGTTAATGCATTATAATGAGCGTGTAATGAGGCTCAAGGTCCGCCGGAAGTCAAATCTTCTGCCATCTTGGACCTAGTCATTCTAACCAGTTATGTCATGTCCTGAAGGGCTGTGTCATTCTTTTGAAGGTTGTGTCCTGCCCCCTTCCCTCCTGTTTCAAAGGGACCTAGCATACCTTTCCCTTTAGCATCTCAGTTTCCCAAACTATAAAAAGGGCAGGTCATCCAAGAGAAAATTGAATCAGGTGGCTGGTAAGAATCCTCCCACTTGTAAGAGCAGAATTGTGATTGTCGTAACTTCTACAGTGGGCCATCAGTGGGTGACAGAGGGGCAACGTGTGGGGTGTAATTGGGGCAATCAGTGCTGTGGGTGCTAATCAGATGGGTGAACCCCAGTCCTGGAGCCGCTGGTACTCCTTGAGTTTAGTGGGTTCTGAAAACAGCTGGCCTGGAAGCATTTCTCAAGCTAAGACCCCACCCCAGGGTGGAGGGTGGGAGAATGTTATTTTGGAGGAAGGATGGCTAGTTTCCTGCAGGGTGAGGGGCACACCCAGCCTGGGCTCTCCCAGGGACAGAGCTGGAATGGGAGCTTGACCAGAGCACTGCATCTGGTAAAACGTGGGGAAAAGACCATAAAAGAGAGGAGAAAATGGAAGAAGGAAGGAGTTGGTGAGAGAAAGCAGACAGACCAAAGAGGGCAAGAGAGAAGGAGAGAAAGAAAAAAAAAAGGGGGAGATAGAAAAGAAAACAGTGGTCGCTGCTGAGGGTCCAAAAGTATCAGTGATCCAGTCAGTTTCCTGTTGTGACACTGCCCTACGGTTCTGTAAGATTGTGTTTCTTCATATCTTTTACTTATTCTCCTATTATTGTGTTAATCTTTATCTTACTGATTTTAAAGACTCTTTAGTTATAAAAAAAATAACAATTCTTTGTCTTATATGTCCCAAGTGTCTCCCCAGGTTGGTATGCTTTTTGGGATTTTATACCTAGATTTAAAAAATGTAGCTATGAAGTAGCTTTTTAAAAAACCCATGACTGGACAGGAGGAAATTCTTCTTTACAGAATTATTTTGATTAATTTTTTTTCTATGTGGAATAGGGATGCACCGGGGGAAACTGGGTGGAGGGTATGCTGGGTCTCTCAGTGTTCCCTCTTACAACTGCATGTGAATCTGTAATTATCTCAAAGTAAAATGTTCAAAATAAAATTGATCCGGGAACCACATCTGGGGACATATGACAAGAGGGACAAGAATTCCAAGGAAGGCTGGGCTGCTCTTTGAGAACTGACAGCCTGGTGCAGTTTGGGATGAAGGTAAGGCCCTGCGGTGGTGTAGCTGGACCCAGCACATGCCCCGGGGCTGGGAGATGCCAGAACCTTTCTTCTTCTCCTTGGCCCAGTGATCATATGTGCTTCCCAAAATGCTCTACTCTGTATTTATGCTTCTGAAGTGTTTGTTTAAAGAAATCAGTAGCTACTAAATTAGCAGTTCATTTTGTATTTCTATAACAGCTCATTTGGAAAACTGGGTCGACGGCAGCTCTGACATAAAAAAGCTAATTCTGGAGAGAATTCGGCTGGAAGCCGCTACGACACAGAGGGAAGGGCTGCAGGGGGACCCCTGACCCATATCCATCCGAGCCCCGTGGTGGGGGGGAAGCATATCAAGGCGTTATCCAGGTAGCTTTCCACAGTCCACAAAGCATCCACCCTCCCCTGGAGGAACTGACAATTGCTCCAAAAGGCCAGGTAGCCACTCCCCGTCACATGTGTAAAATGGATCACAGACAGTACATACGTACATGCATGGCAGCCCTCTGTCCCACCACCCACCAGCGCCGATGCTAGAAGCAAGCCCAAAGTAAAGGTCACCCTCCCCAGAATCCTTAGTCAGACTGGCTCAGGTTTCCAATTAGGGCCAAAAGTTTGGAATGGAGCAAAGAGAGGAAGGGTGTGTTAGCCTAATGAGGGGAGTGTGACCCCAGGTGAGAGAAGGTTAAAGGAGCCTGGTTTTCAGAGTTTCTGTGTGGGAAGGATAATGTCAAAGTGAAGGGCAGCCCTTCGCATAAAGGGACTGAGAGAAACCTCATGCTGACCTTATCCACGCTGCAGGCACATCTTCTCTTAGAATCCTCACGGCATCTCTAGGACATAGGACTCATTTGATTTTATAGATAAAGATAGCAAGGCTAAACAACCTGATGAACCAATGAACGCAAGCAGGAGTGCCAGGACTCAACTCACTGTTTAACCATCAACGTCCTGGTTCAGTCTCCCCGTCTGCAAAATGGGGATGGTAACAGCACTTGCCTTGTAGAACAGCCATGAAGATTAAACACGTTACGGGATGTAAAGGACTTCGAACTGCAGCATAATGAACACTTACTTAATACACACTCGCTCTTGATATTGCGACTTCCAGCAAGGCCCCATTTTGACAAGAGACCTAGGACTAACGGCACATGAAAAGTGGTTAAGGGAACTGGAAATATTTAGGTTAAAAAGAGAAGATTACAGGGAGACAGGCTTTTAATCCTAAAAAATCCAAAAAGCTGCTACGAAAAAGACAGATCAGACTTGCTCAGCTCTTACCAGAAGGCAAAATTAGGGCCAATGTGGAAAAAAATATAGGAGATGAGATTTAAGCTTCTCATGAGGGAGACGTTTCTAATGGATGGACTCCCTAAAAACGGGTTTGTGTTCCCGCTTCCCTCTCCCTTTTAAGCAGAGCGTGGCGATCATGGTCAGAGGTGCTCTCAGGAGTGAAGCATCTGGCGGGGACCCTCTAGCCTCTAGGTTCAGGCCAGGTTGCCAGCAGAGGAACTTGCCCATCAGTCACTGGGGGGGGATGAGCTCTGTCAGCCAGAGTCTCTAAACCACTGGGGCCTGACCTCCCAGAACGATTCCGTTTCCTCCAGGGTCCAAATTACTGTGTCACATTGGCTCGGTGAAAGCAGTTGCCTATATTTCTAATGCCACAATTAAAGAAACTCATTGGCAAGCAGCGTTAGGCAAAAATCCATTTTTAGAGTTTTTCCTTTTTTATTAGCTGCTCTCCCATCGAAATAGTCTATGCGTGCAGTAAATCAGAAGCCAATACGAGGGAAGTTTCCGAGGAGCCAGAGGATGCAGGAAAAGTGGAGGTGAATTGCAGGCAGACACACCAGTGAGGCTGATGGCAGAGACTCATAGATCCTCTTGACGAGCAGCCCTTGGGCCAGGGTGCCCAGCATTGTGTTGGACCCGAGAGGGTAATCCCGTGATGGACTGCCCCTTCTGCGTGATCTGTGTAGGCGTTCCAGCCTGAGCCCCTCTTCGTGGTTCACAGAGAGATCTATTCTGGGTGCTTGACGCCTTTGCAGGTGTGGGAATTGCAAATGAGAGGTGAGGGAGGGAAGGAGAGGACGGAGAACTATGGTGTGGGGAGGGGTGGGCAGAGGGGAGCTGGAGCAATGGAAGTGGAGGGAGAAGGATGACGGGGATGCAAGGCTGGTCAAGGCAAGTGCAGAAGAACAGCCTCTGGTGAACTAAACGGGAGGGTTCAATTGAACAGAAATTCAAAAATGAGGTTCTGGATCCAACTGGGGCTACCAGTCGGTCAAGGGTCAGGAAAGTCAATTCCTAAAGGAGGGACAAAACAAATGAACACAACAGGGACAAAATTTCAACCATCCCTGGTGATAATGCCAGATGATTTGACCTAAGAATCCACGTGGGAATTTTCCCTAAGGAAATAGTCAACAGAAGCCAAGATCTTCATTGCAGATTACCCAGACCACAAATTTATCTGACCACTTGGGAAGTGCAGAGTTAAAAATTACAGGCCACCCAGTGGACAGTTGTATAGCCATTAATTTTATAACCAGCAAGACTGTCCAATAATATAAGAACCTTTTTATAATACTCTAAATCAAAGGTTGGCAAATTTTGTCTGTAAGGGGCCAGAAAGTAAATATTTTTGCTTTGCGGGACATACAGTTTTTGTTACTACTACCCACCTCTGCCATGTCATGTGAAAGCAGCCACCAATAATGGGTAAACGAATGGAAGTGACTGTGTTCCAATAAAACTTTATTTACAAAAACATGTAGTGGGCCAGGTGTGGCCCAAGGGCTGTTTTAAATGACAAAAGCAAAACAAAATTTGATGTATTCAGGGCTTCCCTGGTGATGCAGTGGTTGAGAGTCCGCCTGCCGATGCAGGGGACACGGGTTCGTGCCCCGGTCCGGGAAGATCCCACATGCCGTGGAGCGGCTGGGCCCGTGAGCCATGGCCGCTGAGCCTGCGCATCCGGAGCCTGTGCTCCGCAGCGGGAGAGGCCACAACGGTGAGAGGCCCGCGTACCGCAAAAAAAAAAAAAAAAAAAAAAAAAAATTTGATGTATTCATTATGATTGTAATTATATAAAATATGAATTCGAATGGTCCACAAGGAAATATGCAAAGCTGGAATGGGCAGTTGAGTTAGGAGAGTGGAATTAGAGTGGGTTTTCTTTCTTATTTGGAGGTAAAGCCAGGACCCTCTGGTTACCTGAGTACTCAGGACTCACACCGACCCTCCAAGGACTGGGCATGGAGGGGCCCAGATTCCCAGTTCCCAAACATAGTACATCCTGGGGTTTCTCAATGAATGCCTGGTGAGTCAGTGAACACTCAGGAAAGCTGGTCTTCACAGTGTTCTGCCCTTGACCTGGGTGCCCATTTTTGTCTGCTGGTGGAGTGAACCCTGTTTCAGCTGGAGTCTGACCTTGTCCAGTTTCACTGAAGAGGGTGCCCTCCACTGGGCTCTGAGGTCCTGGAGATGAAGTGGTGGGAAACTATGGCAACCCCAGTATGTGGAGTCAATGAGCTGACTCGGTGGAAGCTGGGGTGGAAACCACAGGCTCTGGGGTCATAGACTTCAGTAGGTGTCCCAGGAGATGACAGGGCTGGGAAAGCTGAAGGGGTCAGAGCAGAGACAGTTCCGTTCTGGTTTGGAGCACTGGCTTTGGAGTCAGACAGACGTGGGCTTGACCCCTGCTCCTCTGACGACCAGCTCTGATCTCCTTTTCCGGGTTTGTATCACGGGGTAATAATACCAGCCTGCAGGGCTGTTGTGAGCATTAAATGAGATCATGTGTGTGAGGCTCTCAGCACAGTGATGGCTCAGAAGAAGTCCTTAGTAATGGTGGCTTTCAGCTAATAAGGACTGGGGTCCTTAGTAATGGTGGCTTTCAGCTAATAAGGACTGAGATGGAGTGGGCCAAGCCAAACGGATGCCTATGACCAAGAACCAGATGGGTCCAAGGTGGCTTCCTTGTAGCAGCCCACTCTGGAACTCTGGACCGTCGGAACTATATGCGGTCTTTTGCTATAGAAACTGGAAGGCTGAGGGCACAGCAGCCAAAGGCATCTTCTAATCAGTCAGAGGTTGGGGCTGTGACCCAGGCATCTGGGTCAGACCAGACGAAGGAGTCCCCAGACCAATCAGAAATGAAGAGCCTCAGGGGTGCTCAGTGGCAGATCCAAGAAAGAACCCACGTCAGATGCCAAGCCTGCCTGTGTCAAGGTCACGCCATCATGGGAACAAAGCAGACACCAGGACTGAGAAAGACGAAGGCTGGAGGGCCTGGGACATTAACACTGAAGAGGGCTGGGATCCCAGAGCTCCTTCGCAAGGAGCTGAGTTTTAGGGATACAGTGGGGTTACAGAAAAATTCTTTACAGTTAGGGTGAATGTTATGTGTATTTTACCATGACTAAACATAAAAATAAAATGTCCAACTGGACATTCACCAAATGTAGCCAAAGAACACGAGTACCAACATAAATACATTGTAGGGCTTGCAAATAAAATGCATTGTAAATAAATACATTTCTGAACTTCACAAAATAAATCCTTTACCAAATTTGGTAGCAGTGGCCTGGATGCTAACACTAATGATAAAGGATATATACACTGTACTCTGCAAATGTTTGTGTATATGTGGATCCACTGGGAGAAAAGAAACAGGTTTCCCACAACTCGTTGATGGCATGTGGAATGGTGTGCAGGTGACAGGGTACATAATTAGGACACCAGTCTCTCAGGATCGCAGGTGTCACAGGGAGGCAAGGTGGCATATTGAGAGGCAAACAGGGTGAGTGGTTAGTGACCAAGTTTTTTTTTTTCTTTAACATCTTTATTGGAGTATAATTCCTTTACAATGGTGTGTTAGTTCCTGCTGTACAACAAAGTGAATCAGCTATACGTATACATATATCCCCATATCTCCTCCCTCTTGCATCTCCCTCCCACCCTCCCTATCCCTCCCTCTAGGTGGTCACAAAGCACTGAGCTGATCTCCTTGTGCTACGCAGCTGCTTCCCACTAGCTATCTATTTTACATTTGGTAGTGTGTATATGTCCATGCCACTCTCTCACTTCATCCCAGCTTACCCTTCCCCCTCCCCATGTCCTCAAGTCTATTTTCTACGTCTGCATCTGTACTCCCGTCCAGCCCCTAGATTCTTCAGAACCATTTTTTTTTTATTTCATATATATGCGTTAGCATACGGTATTTGTTTTTCTCTTTCTGACTTACTTCACTCTGTATGACAGACATTAGGTCCATCCACCTCACTACAAATAACTCAATTTCGTTTCTTTTTATGGCTGAGTAATACTCCACTGTATATATGTGCCACATCTTCTTTATCCATTCATCTGTCGATGGACACTTAGGTTGCTTCCATGTCCTGGCTATTGTAAATAGAGCTGCCATGAACATTGTGGTACATGACTCTTTTTGAATTATGGTTTTCTCTGGGTATATGCCCAGTAGTGGGATTGCTGGGTCGTATGGTAGTTCTATTTTTAGTTTTTAAGGACCCTCCATACTGTTCTCCATAGTGGCTGTATCATTTTACATTCCCACCAACAGTGCAAGAGGGTTCCCTTTTCTCCACACCCTCTCCAGCATTTATTGTTTGTAGACTTTTTGATGATGGCCATTCTGACTGGTGTGAGATGATATCTCATTGTAGTTTTGATCTGCATTTCTCTAATGCTTAGTGATGCTGAGCTTCCTTTCATGTGTTTGCTGGCAATCTGTATATCTTCTTTGGAGAAATGTCTATTTAGGACTTCTGCTCATTTTTGGATTGGGTTGTTTGTTTTTTTGATATTGAGCTGCATGAACTGCTTATTTATTTTGAAGATTAATCCTGTGTCAGTTGCTTCATCTGCAAATATTTTCTCTCATTCTGAGGGTTGTCTTTTCATCTTGCTTATGGTTTCCTTTGCTGTGCAAAAGCTTTTAAGTTTTGTTAGGTCCCATTTGTTTATTTTTGTTTTTATTGTCATTTCTCTAGGAGGTGGGTCAAAAAGGATCTTGCTGTGATTTATGTCATAGAGTGTTCTGCCTATGCTTTCCTCTAAGTTTTATAGTGTCTGGCCTTACATTTAGGTCTTTAATCCATTTTGAGTTTATTTTTGTGTATGGTGTTAGGGAGTGTTCTAATTTCATTCTCTTACATGTAGCTGTCCAGTTTTCCCAGCAGCACTTTTTTATTATTATTATTTTTGGCTGCATTGGGTCTTCGTTGCTGCGTGCGGACTTCTCATTGTGGTGGCTTCTCTTGTTGCAGAGCACGGGCTCTAGGCATGTGGGCTCAGTGGTTGTGGCCTGCACGCTCTAGAGCACAGGCTCAGTAGCTGTGGAGCATGGGCTTAGTTGCTGCACAGCATGTGGGATCTTCCCAGACCAGGGATCGAACCCTTATCCCCTGCATTGGCAGGCGGATTCTTAACCACTGCACCACCAGGGAAGCCCCCCAGCAGCACTTATTGAAGAGGCTGCCTTTTCTCCATTATATATCCTTGCCGCCTTTATCAAATATAAGGTGACCATATGTGCATGGGTTTATCTCTGGGCTTTCTATTCTCTTCCATTGATCTATATTTCTGTGTTTGTGCCAGTACCATACTCTCTTGATTACTGTAGCTTTGTAGTATAGTCTGAAGTCAGGGAGCCTGCTTCCTCCAGGCCCGTTTTTCTTTTTCAGGATTGCTTTGGCTATTCGGGGTCTTTTGTGTTTCCATACAAATTGTGCAGTGTTTTGTTTTAGTTCTGTGAAAAATGCCAGTGGTAGTTTGATAGGGATTGCATTGAATCTGTAGATTGCTTTGGGTAGTAGAGTCATTTTCACAATGTTGATTCTTCCAGTCCAAGAACATGATAATCTCTCCATCTGTTGGTATCATCTTTAATTTCTTTCATCAGTGTCTTATAGTTTTCTGCATACAGGTCTTTGTCTCCTTAGGTAGGTTTATTCCTAGGTATTTTATTCTTTTTGTTGCAATGGTAAATGGGAGTGTTTCCTTAATTTCTCTTTCAGATTTTTCATCATTAGTGTATACAAATGCAAGAGATTTCTGTGCATTAATTTTGTATCCTGCTACATTAGCAAATTCATTGATTAGCTCTAGTAGTTTTCTGGTAGCATCTTTAGGATCCTCTGTGTATAGTATCATGTCATCAGCAAACAGTGACTGTTTTACTTCTTTTCCGATTTGGATTCCTTTTATTTCTTTTTCTTCTCTGATTGCTGTGGCTAAAACTTCCAAAACTATGTTGAATAGTAGTGGTGAGAGTGGACATCCTTTTCTTGTTCTTGATCCCAGTGGAAATGGTTTCAGTTTTTCACCATTGAGAACGATGTTGGCTGTGGGTTTGTCATATATGGCCTTTATTATGTTGAGGTAAGTTCCCTCTATGCCTACTTCCTGGAGGGTTTTTATCATAAATGGGTGTTGAATTTTGTTGAAAGCTTTTTCTGCATCTATTGAGATGATCATATGGTTTTTTACCTTCATTTTGTTACTATGGTGTATCACATGGATTGATGTGCGGATATTGAAGAATCCTTGCATTCCTGGGATAAACCCCACTTGATCATGGTGTGTGATCCTTTTAATGTGCTGTTGGATTCTGTTTGCTAGCATTTTGTTGAGGATTTTTGCATCTATGTTCATCAGTGATATTGGCCTGTATTTTTCTTTCTTTGTGACATCTTTGTCTGGTTTTGGTATTAGGGTGATGGTGGCCTCGTAGAATGAGTTTGGGAGTGTTCCTCCCTCTGCTATATTTTGGAAGAGTTTGAGGAGGATAGGTGTTAGCTCTTTTCTAAATGTGTGATAGAATTCACCTGTGAAGCCATCCGGTCCTGGGCTTTTGTTTGTTGGAAGAATTTTTTTTTTTTTTTCAGTACGTGGGCCTCTCACTGTTGTGGCCTCTCCCATCGTGGGGCACAGGCTCCGTACGCACAGGCTCAGTGACCATGGCTCATGGGCCCAGCCTTTCCACAGCATGTGGGATCTTCCCAGACCGAGGCACAAACCCATGTCCCCTGCATCGGCAGGCGGACTCTCAACCACTGCACCACCAGGGAAGCCCTGTTGGAAGATTTTTAATCACAGTTTCAATTTCAGTGCTTGCGATTGGTCTCTTTATAGTTTCTATTTCTTCCTGGTTCAGTCTCAGAAGGTTGTGCTTTTCTACAAATTGGTCCATTTCTTCCAGGTTATCCATTTTATTGGGATATAGTTGCTTGTAGTAATCTCTCATGATCCTTTGTATTTCTGCAGTGTCAGTTGTTACTTCTCGTTTTTCATTTCTAATTCTGTTGATTTGAGTCTTCTTCCTTTTTTTCTTGGTAAGTCTGGCTAATGGTTTATCAATTTTGTTTATCTCCTCAAAGAACCAGCTTTTAGTTTTATTGATTTTGCTATTGTTTCCTTCATTTATTTCTGATCTGATCTTTATGATTTCTTTCCTTCTGCTAACTTTGGGGTTTTTTTGTTCTTCTTTCTCTAATTCCTTTAGGTGTAAGGCTAGGTTGTTTATTTGAGATGTTTCTTGTTTCTTGAGGTAGGAATGTATTGCTATAAACTTCCCCCTTAGAACTGCTTTTTCTGCACCCCATAGGTTTTGGGTCATTGTGTTTTCATTGTCCTTTGTTTCTAGGTATTTTCTGATTTCCTCTTTGATTTCTTCAGTGATCTCTTGGTTATTTAGTAGTGTATTGTTTAGCCTCCATGTGTTTGCATCTTTTACAGTTTTTTTCCTGTAATTGATATCTAGTCTCACAGCGTTGTGGTCAGAAAAGATACTTGATACGATTTGAATTTTCTTAAATTTACCAGCACTTGATTTGTGACCCAAGATATGATCTATCTGGGAGAATGTTCCGTGAGCACTTGAGAAGAGAATGTATTCTGTTGTTTTTGGATGGAATGTCCTATAAATGTCAATTAAGTCCATCTTGTTTAATGTGTCATTTAAAGCTTGTGCTTCCTTATTTATTTTCATTTTGGATGACCTGTCCATTGGTGAAAATGGGGCGTTAAAGTCCCCTACTATGATTGTGTTACTGTTGATTTCTCCTTTTATGGCTGTTAGCATTTGCCTTATGTATTGAGGTGCTCCTATGTTGGGTGCATAAATATTTACAATTGTTATATCTTCTTCTTGGATTGATCCCTTGATCATTATGTAGTGTCTTTCTTTGTCTCTTGTAATAGTCTATTTTAAAGTTTATTTTGTCTGGTATGAGAATTGCTACTCCAGCTTTCTTTTGATTTCCATTTACATGGAATATCTTTTTCCATCCCCTCACTTTCAATCTGTATGTGTCCCTAGGTCTGAAGTGGGTCTCTTGTAGACATCATATATACGTCTTGTTTTTGTATCCATTCAACCAGTCTATGTCTTTTGGTTGGAGCATTTAATCCATTCACGTTTATGGTAATTATCGATATGTATGTTCCTATAACAATTTTCTTAATTGTTTTGGGTTTGTTATTGTAGGTCTTTTCCTTCTCTTGTGTTTCCTGTCCAGAGAAGTTCCTTTAGCATTTATTGTAAAGCTGGTTTAGTGGTATTGAACTCTCTTAGCTTTTGCTTGTCTGTAAAGATTTTAATTTTTCCATTGAATCTGAATGAGATCCTTGCTGGGTAATCTTGGTTGTAGGTTTTTCCCTTTCATCACTTTAAATATGTCCTGCCACTCCCTTCTGGCTTGCAGAGTTTCTGCTGAAAGGTCAGCTGTTAACCTTATGGGGATTCCCTTGTATGTTATTTGTTGTTTTTCCCTTGCTGCTTTTAATATTTTTTCTTTGTATTTAATTTTTGATAGTTTGATTAATATGTGTCTTGGCATGTTTCTCCTTAGATTTATCCTGTATGGGACTCTCTGTGCTTCCTGGACTTGATTAACTATTTCCTTTCCCATATTAGGGAAGTTTTCAACTACAATCTCAAATATTTTCTCAGTCCCTTTCTTTTTCTCTTCTTCTTCTGGGACCCCTATAATTCGAAAGTTGGTGCGTTTAATATTGTCCCAGATGTCTCTGAGACTGTCCTCAATTCTTTTCATTCTTTCTTCTTTATTCTGCTCTGCAGTAGTTATTTCCACTATTTTATCTTCCAGGTCACTTATCCATCTTCTGCCTCAGTTATTCTGCTATTGATTCCGGCTAGAGAATTGTTAATTTCATTTATTGTGTTGTTCATCATTGTTTGTTTGCTCTTTAGTTCTTCTAGGTCCTTGTTAAACGTTCCTTGTATTTTTTCCATTCTGTTTTCAAGATTTTGGATCATCTTTACTATCATTACCCTGAATTGTGTTTCAGGTAGACTGCCTATTTCCTCTTCATTTGTTTGGTCTGGTGGGTTTTTACCTTGCTCCTTCATCTGCTGTGTTTCTCTGTCTTCTCATTTTGCTTAACTTACTGTGTTTGGGGTCTCCTTTTCGCAGGCTGCAGGTTCGTAGTTCCCGTTGTTTTTGGTGTCTGCCCCCACTGGCTAAGGTTGGTTCAGTGGGTTGTGTAGGCTTCCTGGTGGAGGGGACTGGTGCCTGTGTTCTGGTGGGTGAGGCTGGATCTTGTCTTTCTGGTGGGCAGGACCGAGTCCGGTGGTGTGTTTTGGGGTGTCTGTGAACTTATTATGATTTTAGGCAGCCTCTCTGCTAATGGGTGTGGTTGTGTTCCTGTCTTGCTAGTTGTTTGGCCTGGGGTGTCCAGCACTGTACCTTGCTGGTCGTTGAGTGGAGCTGGGTCTTAGTGTTGAGATGGAGATCTCTGGGACAGCTCTCACTCATTGATATTACATGGGGCCTTGAGGTCTCTGGTGGTCCTGAACTCGGCTGTCCCACCTCAGAGGCTCAGGCCCAACACCAGGCCGGAAGGTACAAATTTCTTAAACCCTGCTGCTCTCCGCCCTGGCTCCCCTGCCCAATAGTGACCAAGTTTTAGAAGCTTTCAATACTGCCTCTGCCTCTTACTCTGTAAATTGATACCTACCTTTTTTTTTTTTGGCTGTGTTGGTTCTTCGTTGCTGCGCGCGAGCTTTCTCTAGTTGCAGCGAGCGGGGGCTACTCTTCGTTGTGGTGTGCTGGCTTCTCATTTCAGTGGCTTTTCTTGTTGCAGAACACAGGCTCTAGGAACGCGAACTTCAGTAGCTGTGGCACGCGGGCTCGGTAGTTGTGGCTCGCAGGCTCTAGAGCACAGGCTCAGTAGTTGTGGCGCACAGGCTTAGATGCTCCATGGCATGTGGGATCTTCCAGGACCAGGGCTCGAACTTGTGTCCCCTGCCTTGGCAAGTGGATTCTTAACCACTGCACCACCAGGGAAGTCCCTGATACCTAACTTTTTAAACTGATAGTTAAACTCCATAGAGAAAGTTCTGGTTGCCAGGCCCAGGACTAAGCACGTAACACGAACTTTCTCATTTATTGTTTACAACCACCCTCTGGGAGAGCCGTGATATTGTCCCCACTTTACAAATGAGGAGGCCACTGCTTAGAGAGGTTTTCACTTATACTAGGTCACGTGGCTTGTAAGCAGTGAGCCAGGACTAGAACTCAGGCCCTCTGATTCTGAAGCCAGAGCTCTGAGCTGAATGACCTTGGACAGCTTTCTTAACCTCTCTGGTCCCGGCCTTCCCACTTGCCTTGCTGGGGTGTAACAGGAGGTGATGACACAGAAGTGACTCCTAAAGACTTAGAATGCCCAGTGGAGGGCTCTGAATACAACCTCATCTGGCAAAGGAAACCACTGCAGGTTCTGACATTTCGATTTTTAGAACTTTCTCTCTGGCCACAGGTAGAAATGAATTATGTTTGCCTGGAATGCTGGTCTCCAAGTGGCTTTCAAAGAAAGCCTCATAAAATCACATCAGGTGGTTTCTGTAAAAATCTCACGGGAAGTAAAAAGAAGCCCTTTCGCTAGTGAGGGATGCTTTCAAAAGCCGGTCTTTCTGCACCTGTCTCTCTGTTTCTCCACCACACTTCTGCCTAGAACAGGGCTGTGAGCCCCGGGCCACCCCACTTCCACCCTGACAGTGGACCTTGGAGAGAAACAAAACTGAGGCTCAGTCCTTGTCCATCAGGGCTTCTCCTTCCTGACTTCAGAGGGAGGTGGCAAGGCCTGGCTCGGGGTCAGAGCTGGCAGGCGAGGAGGGGAGTGGGGGGGTGGTGGCAGCTACCTCCCCGTCTCCTGGGTCACTGCTAAGGATTTGGTGTCCAAGAGGCCCAGAGGTCAGTCAAGGAGCCTTTCAGGCTCTTTATCATATACTCAGGTCCTCTGGTATAACAGGACATTCCTTGGATGTCACCTTGGGGTGGGGGCAGGTATACGCCTTCCAATTCTGTCCCTTTACATTCTCAGCAGAGACTTATGAAGCCTCCTGCCACTTAGAGTCAGAACCACAAAAGAGATGCCTCCATTCTCTCACTCACCTGGCTTCTGTTGACCTTGACGGTGTGCGAGGTGCTGGACCGGGCTCCAGGGGTGTGCACAGAGGCAGCGTGATGCTGTGAGGAAGTTCATGGCTTCTGGAGTCAGACTGCCTGGCTTCATAGCTGACTCTCCCACAACAGCTGTGTGACCTCTCGCAAGTTACTTAACTTCTCTGTACCTCGGTGGCCTCTACAGTAAAATGGGGATCCTACAAGTCGCCACAACACAGAGTACTACCTGGCTTGCCTAAGCCCTCACAGGTGTCAGCCATCCTCTTTATTCCATCTGGATCAGAGCGAGGAGTGAAGATGACGAGAGAGGTTCCAGCGGCTGATGGACTCAGTCTGAGTCAGTGGAAGCTACAGCAAGTCAGGAAGGGAGAGGGGAGACAAGCTCCAGGCTGGCAGCTAGAGCGTGAGCCACAGGCACAGCAGTGAGCTGGGATCAGGACAGTGGTGAAGAGGAGGCAGCAGGGGAAGGCGTACCTGGGCCCAGCAGACCAAACAGAGCAGGGCCAGCTCAGGAGCTTGACCTTGGAACCCCGTGACTCAGGTCACCTCAGCCATGTATCAGCAGCCACGAATCAGCAGGTCCTTCGCGTCTGGCTCCCAGTGTATGCCAGGCTCGGGGTCAGGCATTCCACACTGAATATCTTACTTAAACTCAGATAGCTTGCTGGCTCTAAAGAAATATGAAATTACCTAAAGCAAAGGACTGTAAATGTCCTATAACTTACTGGCTTGATGTCATTTAAATTTAAGTGCTTGAAGAATATTGAAGGATATGGAGCATAAGAACCATGTACATTACTGAGTAGATGAAACCAAGCTACAGAACAGTGTACACAGTGCGAGCTTAGCTGTTCCTCTTGGCCTCACGCTGCCCATCCCACCCCTGGCCAGGGAGGCAGGCGCTTGTATTCTAGCCCCGCTTCTTACCAGCCGCTGGCTTGACCCTGGATGACCATTCGTAATAGCATCTCTCATACATTCTATGCTGGCCTTTTAGAGCCATTACCTTCCCAAGGACCTTAATCCACCCAGGGTCAGTTAGAGAGAGTCTGATGAACTGAGCAGCTCTTAGGAGTTGACAGTCTTAACCTTTTAGAGCTATGCTGATTGGACCCAAGATCAAATCAGAGCCCCATGTGGCTGGTCCAGACTGAGATGTGCTGTGAACGTGAAACAGACACTCAATTCCAAAGACTTGGTACAGAGCACAGAATGTAAAATGTCTCTTTCATATAGATCACAGATCGAGATGCTATTTTGGTTATCCTGGGTTGAATATGTTATTAAAATTAATTTCATCTGCTTTTAGTCTTTTTAGTGAGGCTACAAGAAACTTTTCAATTACCTGCATGGCTCGTGTTAAATTCCTATCACTCATCACTGCTGTGGAGGGGATGTCACCTCCTTGGCCCAAAGGGATGTCTCCATTGGAGGCGGCTCCCAGAGTGTGGTTTTCAGACAGAGTGCATCCCTACATGCCTTGCATTGGGCCATATTACCATATTGCTCTTTTTGCCCATGGATAAGATTAGTCCTGTTGGATCCGTTCCCTTTTGCTGCTGTAACAAGTTAGCAGCAACTTAGTGGCTTAAAACAACCCAGATGTATTCTCTTACAGTTCTGGAGGTCAGAAGTCTGCAATCAGATTCACTGGGCTAAAGACAAGATGTGGGCGGAACTGGTTCCTGAGAGGAGAACCTGATTCCTTGCCTCTTTCAGCTTCTAGTGGCTGCCTCTTTTCCTTGCCTGGTGGCCCCTTCCTCCAATTTCAAATCACATTTCTCCAGCCTCTGTTTCTGTCATCATATCACCTTCTCCTCTCTGATTTCCTGCCTCCTTCTTCTAAGAACCCCTGTGATGCCATCAGACCCACCTGGATAATCAAATGCTCTCCCCACCTAAGTCTTAACCAATCACACTTGTGAAGCCCCTTTTGTCATATAAAGTAATAGTCACAGGTTCTGGGGACTAAGATGTGGACGTATCAGGGGGCCATCATTCAGCCTAGCACGCCTGCCTGTTTTATCCAGCCTCTAGTTTGTAGGTCATAAGCTGAAGCCCAAGTAGTCACCAAACCGGAGCACGGAGAGTCAGAGCCCTGGAAAGGGAACTGAAGAGATAACCAGTCTACCTCCTGACCTCAAAACAGGAAAGTCCTGTCATCTCAGTCCTCCTGCAGATGAGGCAACAAAGGCCCAGAGAGATTTAGTGATTGGGCTGAACTCACCCAGCTCAGAAGAGCCCTTGTTGGGGAGAAGCCCCCTCTTCTGGCCGGTGTCGAGCCATGCCAGGTCAGGTCAGGCATCTCTGCCCCGTCCCTGTCTCTGCAAATACAGCGATACACTGTGACCTTGTCTGACCTTGTGCTCTCGCAGACAGTCCTCCAGCTCCTTTGGAGGCAGCCCAGATGTGTGACTGTTGTCAGGGGACCCATACTGACAAGACTCGGGCAAAACTGCCTTCAGAGGGGCAGCGGAAAACCAGTTGTCAGCAGATGGTGGGCCTGATGGAGCGCACAGAGCGCTCACCACGTGCCGGGGCCGGTGCTGCCGGTTTTATTAATCAGGAACCGAAGGAAGGAGTGTGGGCTAGAGGCAGCGGGAGGCCGGGAGGATCTGAGTGGCGAGGGGACGACGGAGGGCCTGCTCAGCCGTCACTTCGCCTCCTGACAGGTCTTCCTTCAGCCTGAAGACTTGCCACCCGCTTCTGCCTTTTCGTCATCTCTCCACAGCCTGCCACCCCATCCACCTCCATCCTTCCAGTCACTTATTTTTAGTCGTGTCGTCAGATGATCCACCACTCACTGGGGAAGTGAAGTCGAGGAAAGGAAAACATTTCCTCCTCAGGCACAAGGAGGCTTCCTGGAGGTGTGTCCCCCCCACCCCCACCCCAGTCTGGTCACTTTCAGTTCTCACCACCGGGCCCATTGTGACCAGGGGGATCCAAGGCCATGGGCTCAGCTCTGGAGGTTGGCCACCCTCAGCTGGCCTTGACGATGGGGCACCGCTCGGTAAGGTTGGGACTGGATGTGGTGAAGGAGTGTGGAAACCAGAGAGAAACCAAGCACACTGCCGGGTGAGTAGTCATGAACCTGAGTTCAATAACAAAAAAGAAGCAGACTCACAAATACAGAGAACAAACTAGTGGTTAGCAGTGGGGGCCAGGAGCAGTATAGGGGTGGGAGAGTGGGAGGTACAAACTACTGGGAGTTAGGCAGCCTCAAGGGTGTATTGTACAACATGGGGAATAGAGCCAATATTTTGAAATAATGGTAAATGGAAAGTAACCTTTAAAAACTGTTGAAAAAATAAAAAGTTTTTAAAAAATTTCTTTTAAAGATCTGGGTTCAAGTCCTGGATCCAATATCTACTCACTGTGTGACTTCGGACAGGTCACTGAAACTCCCTGACCCTCAGTCTCCTTCTCTGTGGAATGGAGGTAACAGTGGATATTCCCGCCTCACATGGCTGTTGAGAGAATCAGAGGAGAATACGACGTGAATGTACTCTGCAAAGTGTGAAGCACATCTCAAGAATGAAGGCTATTACTCAGAGTCGGCACAAGATGGGGAAAGCAAAACCGGTCCAAACGTACGCCGGGACAGCAGAAGGTCTGAAACAGTTGGGGTCATGTTAGGGTTGTGGTCCTGAGGCCAAGTAAGCTGCTGGAGGAAAGTGATAGAGGGTCACATCACAGGAGGAACAGAATGGATGAAGGGCTAGAGGCCTCTGGTAGCCTGGAGCAACCCGTGAGGACGGAGCCAGAGGTGAGGCTGTGGAACCGACATGGAGAGACCCAGCAGGCTGAGTCTGACAACCACATGGAAAGAATCTGGACATCGTCCGGAGCACAGGAGAGCACCAGCGAGGGCTCAAAGGGCGGGCTGTGATCCCATTTGCGTTAGAGAGATCCGATGGGCTGGAACAGAGTGGGTTGGAGGAGGGAAAGGCCGAGAAGTGGGGAGACCAGAGCAGAGGAGAGTTGAGAGACCATGGTCATGGTCACGGAAGTCAGGAGAAGAGAGAGTTTCCAAAGAAAGGAGGGAGCAGCAGAGTCGTCCACTGCCAAGAGGGCAGTACTCTGAGACAGGAAAAGCGTGCATTGTGCGTGGCAAAAATGAGGTGTTGGGGGAGAGCAATTTCCTTGGGAGGATGAAGCCAAGTGGGGGAGGGGACTGAGGAGTGAATGGGGGAGGCTTCAGGGAGGCATTCAAGGGGAAACAAGACAGGAGCTGTAGCCAGAGGGAAACGTGCACCGGGTCAGGAGCTGTTTCTTGTGGTTGGGTTGCGTCTTTGCTTTGAGTGGTGAACACACCTTGAGCAGGTTTAAATGCCGATGCAGTGAACCGATAGAGAGGCAGAAACTGAAGGCAGGAGAGAGGGATCATGGGACAAATATTTCTCAGACACTTGTTCTGGGTTCAGGACTGATTTAGGCACAGGGGACCCAGCAAGGACCAAGATTGATGGGATCGTCCTTGTGAATGGATAATCGATGGAGCCATCTCCTCGCCAAGGGAAAAAAACTTTGGGATTCAGAGCGCGGGTCAAGGGTCAGCCATGGACAAAGGGAAAGGTGGAAAAGAGCACAAATATGGGTTAATTAGTAGGTGTCGTGCCAGCTAGTTGAGGGAGTTCTTGTTCGATGGCTTTTATTTTCACTTGGAAGCAGGAAGAAGGGTCATCTGTTGAGACTCAGGCAGGAGAACGGGAACGGGAAGTTTGCGTGGAGAGGAATGAAGGTTTGAAATAACCACCATGAAGGATGAGCATGTGTGGAAGAAAGGGATAGGCAGGGCAGCTCAGAGTGGGCAGTGTTCCAGGCCTGGCAGGAGCAGAAATCATGAGTTCCCAAAGGGACACACCTGCAGCAGTGGCCCGCGGCAGCCCAGACATAAGAGGAGATGAAAAGAGCTTAGTCGGGCTTCCCTGGTGGCGCAGTGGTTGAGAGTCCGCCTGCCGATGCAGGGGACACGGGTTCGTGCCCCGGTCCGGGAAGATCCCACATGCCGTGGAGCGGCTGGGCCTGTGAGCCATGGCCGCTGAGCCTGCGCGTCCAGAGCCTGTGCTCCGCAACGGGAGAGGCCACAACAGTGAGAGGCCCGCGTACCACAAAAAAAAAAAAAGAGCTTAGTTGATGTGCCGTTGGAACTTTGCAGAACAGACACACGGAGTGAAGACATAGGCAAAGGTTGACAACTGATGGGTTGGACAAGTCCAGGCCAGAGAGAAGGAATGAACAACTGGGTAACAGAGCACTGTTGAGAAGTCAAGGGCTGAGGGCAACCTTGGAAGGAAAACTGAGTGAAGGACCAGGAGGGAAAGGAAGGAAGCCACAACAGGGGAGGGGGAGGTGTGCATGTAAGACTGTATGGGCGGAGCCTTCGCTGGTGATGGTCAGGTGCAAGGTGTGGCCTTGTGAACTGGTGATGGAGTGGGGTTGAGGGAGGTTTTGGGGTTTGAGGGATCCTACAATCCTTTAGGAGGATGGCTGGGTTTGGGATGGGGAGATGACTCCAAATGCCTAAACTCTCCATACTACATGACCAGGAGATATTTCTAGGAAGGAAGGAAGGGGTCAGTGGCCAGTCTTTCCCACTGCCCTTAGGAAAAGCCCAGCTCCTCACTTGGTCTCAAAAGGCATGACCTGCACCAGCCAGTCACATCCCTTGCTTTCTTGCTTCCCAGTTATTATGTTCCACCACCTCATGGACCTTTTTCAGTCCCATGTTTATGAAGCCCCTTTATCCTTCAGGCTTCTACGGGCTCCACTCCACTCTCTTTTCATGTCCCAAATGGAACTGTCATTTCCTCAGAGAAGACTTAGCCCCACCCACTTTAAATTAGTTCAATGTGTTATTATCGCTCACAGCACGCTGTTCTTTTTCTTTATAGTCATTTCTCGATCTCCTTTACACTGCCCTCCCCTACTAGACAGAAACTTCCACCTGGGCAGGAACCATGACATTTTTGTTTATCTTACATCCCCAGTTCCTACCAGAGTGCCTGGCATCGAATGGCACCCAGTAAATATTGTTGAATGAATTTAAAAATGGAACAGGAAGGTGGCAACCACACGTTAACAGAACAATCAGTCTGTATCACTTAACGCATCCTCAAATGCCACAAGTCCCGGCTAGCCTCCATGCCTTTCTCTGCCTGGAATGACATTTGCACTTGGTACTCTGCCTGGATGACTACAACTCATCCTTAAGGCAAAGTCTAACTTCCAGCAGGAAGCCCTCCCTGACCATCCCTAGTCTGGAATGCAATGGCCCAGGGCTTTTCCATTTGTCTGTCTCCTCCATTCAAGTGGGAGGTGCTTGAGGACAAGGTCATGGTCTGTTTGTGTCGTTTCCAGTGCCTAGGATACAGTAGGGCATGATAAGGACCTGATGAAAGAAGTCAGTGCATGAATGAGTGAAGCCTCTCACCATCTTAATTCAGACATTATTTAAAGCACATATTGCAGAAGATTAAGGCTGGAAGAACTTAAGAGACATTTTAATCCCATGCCTTCAATTTATAAGTAAAGCACTGAGTTCCAGAGAGGGGAGTATGTTTGTACAAGCCCTACAGCAAGGCAGGGGCAGAATCAGGGACAGAGGTTTTCCTCCTATTGACCCATAATTCAGGGCTGTTTCTACCACACCAGGCAGCCTCCCAAAATATTGGTGCTGCCCTAAAATTTGAAATCTAGAAATTTTGAAAAGTGAGCTTCTAATAGGAACTCTCAGATGTTACTGGTATGAATGTGAATGGACACATCCTTTTGGAGGAGAAATTTGGCAACATTTTAGATAGATAGATAGATAGATAAATGAAACATACAGTGGGATCCAGCAATTCTACTTCTGAGTATATATGTATATCTTGTAGAACTATTTTTTACATAAGCTCAGGGGTGTCTTTTAAATTGAAGCACTGTTGATAACAGCAAAAGATTGAAAAGTTTAAATGTCCATTAAGGAAAATGGATACATCAGTGTGATATATTCATACAAAGGAATACGATTTGGCAACTGAAATAAATGAAGTAGATCTCTATATATCCATAAAGGTAGTTCAAAAGCATGATGTTGATTATAAATGTGGTGACGGTGGTAGTGATGGTACCATGTATTTTTAAGGTCCCTGGGACCGATGCTAGGAGAAAGCCTCCTGGCATGATATACCATAGGCCCTGTGGTTAATCCTTGCTAGAATGGCTTCTGCAGAGCAGCAGAGTGTTCTGAGCCACCACTTAGGCATGCAGAGCATGACATCTAAAGCCAGAGCTCCAGGCTTAGGTGATATTTGGTGGTAGATCCGTCAAAGCCACCGAACAGTAGCCTCCCAGCCTTCCAGCGCTCCTCTCATTGAGAGATAGTGTCTCTGTAAGTCTGGAAAATGGGACAGGTATTGTAATGATGCTAAACATGGAAAAGGGATCAAAACAGCAAGAGAACTGGTAGTGTTTATGGGCAGCTGCTGGACATGGTCAGATGGCCACATGGCAAAGTAGGAGGGGACCTGCCAGGTGAGAGGGTGAAGGCTGCACCCGTCACCTTCCCCCTTCTTTCTGATCAGTTGCTGTCCCTCCAACAGGATTATAGAGATTTGAGCAGTCATACTGTTACAGGAGCTGCAAGGAAACTTGGAAGTTACTGTAATGTCTGGTGATTATGCTATTCACAATAGCCAAGACATGGTAACAACCTAAATGTCCATCAGCAGATGAATGGATAAAGAAGATGTGGTACTACATACAATGGAATATTACTCAACCATAAAAAATCATGAAATAATGCTATTTGCAGGAACATGCTAGAAAACTAGAGACTATCCAATGGAACTAGAAGATTATCATACTAAGCAAAGTCAGAAAGAGAAAGACAAATACCATATGATATCACTTATATATGGAATCTAAATACAACTACAAAACAGAAACAGACTCACAGACATAGAGAACAGACTTGTGGCTGCCAAGGGGGAGGGAGGGGGGGGGAAGGAAGGATTGGGAGTTTGGGATTAGCGGATGTAAACTATTATATACAGTGTGTAGGATGGATAAACAACAAGATCCTACTGTATATCACAAGGAACTATTTTCAGTATCCTGTGATGAACCATAATAGAAAAGAATATGAAAAAGAATATATATATGTATAACTGAAACCCTTTGCTGTACAGCAGAAATTAGCACAATATTGTGAATCAACTAGACTTCAGTAAAATTTTTAAAAAAATGATTGGTGCTTATGAAATCTCTGTCAAAGCCACTCTTTTGAAGTCAAGTGTGGCCTGGACATAATTACTTGACCCTCATCAGGAGAGGGAAGCCATCTGGCAATAAAGTCTCTCAAGATTATGTCCAACCAACAAAACAACAAAACACTCACATAATGTTAAGTGGAAAAAGCACATTATAAAAAAACTATAATATAATGGTAATTATCTCCCTTTTTAGAGCAGAGGTATCTAGCCAACATGTAAAAACATGGATGGGTAGGATACTCACTAACTTTAAAATAGTATTACAGGAGGGGAAGAAGTATAATAGATGCTTCCATTGCAGCTGTGATATTTTATTTCTTTAAACAAAAAAAAGATCTGAAGCAAATGTGGTAAAATTTCAACATTTATTAAATACAGGGGGTGGGTACGTGGACGTCTAATTTTTATTCTCTATACCTTTCTGGATGCTTCAGTAGATCATGATTTCTTAAGGTTGGTAGGAGTTAGCCAGGCAAAGCGGAGAGGGGAGAACGTCTCAGGTTGGGGTCCAGCGGACAAAGGCAAGTCCAAAGACCCAGAAGGAGAGCGCGTTAGGTACAGGGAAAGGTCAACTCTGTAGTACTGGTGGAGGTGGGAGATCGAGGTGGGGGGAGAGTGGGGAGAAGTGTAACAAGAAATGATCCTGGAGAGGCAAGAAAGGGCCAGGACCCCAGGGCTTTGCCGGTCATCCCAGGGAATTTGGGCTTTTCCCTGAAGGCAGTAGGAAGCCGCTGAAAGATGTCAAGCTGGGGCGTGAGACAGGTGTGAGTGTTCAGGAGATGCCCGTTGCCCCGGGGCATGGATGGAGGCAGGGAGATCAACTCCATTCCCCTGAATTGGGGACTGAAGTGGGGGTGGGCTGGGGGGAGTGAAATTGAGAGGAATGGTGGGAATCAACCCCTCCCTCCCATTCTAGCGTCACCCTCCCCTTGTAATCAGTTTCACTGCATGTGCTGGACGTCTTGCATTTGCCCCTTAGAGTCACTTTCCAGCCTTTTCCACCGAGCCCTCCACCCCGGCAGACCGGCCACTGTGGACCAAATCCACGAGCTCATTAACCTTGAGCTTCTGATCATGTCAGCTAATGGGGAGGCTCAGGGGGGAAAGGAGCAGCCGGGCTCCTCCCTGAGAGGTTACCTCAGGCTGCCTGTGTCCCTTGCCAGGTCACTGCTCCTCTCAAGGTGGCCTGCTGTGCACTACCCTCTCCTGCTGGGTTCCAGGGTCAGTTCCCTTCTCCCCGCTTGGTCCTGGGGGTGGTGACAGCCGTGCTGCTGGCGGCTCCACCCATCCCTTAACAATTAGTCCCGTTGCAAATAAACCCTCCTTGAGTTACCTTGCACTGTGTGTGCTATCTCTCTCTCTTTTTTTTAACTTTCTATTTTATATTGGAGCAGAGTTGATTAACAATGCTGTGTTAGTTTCAGGTGTACAGCAAAGTGATTCAGTTCTACGTATGCATGTATCTATTCTTCTTCAAATTCTTTTCCCATTTAGGTTGATACCGAATACTGGGCAGAGTTCCCTATGCTATACAGTAGGTCCTTGTTGGTTATCTATTTTAAATATAGCAGTGTGTACATGTCAATCCCAAACTCCCTAACCCTTCCCCCCACCCTTCCCTCCTGGTAGTGTGTGTACCATCTCTTGTTGGGACTTTATCCAATACAGTGCCACTGTCCCCCGTCAGCCTCTGAACCACTCAAGGGCAGGGGAGAGGTCTGATGATTCTCTTGTATGCAGCTCTCTGGCTAGGACCTGGACACATTCTGGGTGACCAAAACAGAATTGATGAATGAATGAATAAATGGTATTCATGAATAAGTGGATGAATGGGGTGCACTCCTGGGTTTGTGAATGAGCAGTGTACAGGTCTTGGGCTCTTTGGAGCAAAGAAAGAGGTGATTCCAGGAGAAAGGAAAAATAGGAAAGGAGAAGGGACCTAGCATTTCTGGAGTTTCTGAAGCTCTGCAGGAACGGTGCTACTTTGTTTACTTATTCTTCTCATTTTGTGCCCTCCAGCATCCCAGTGCTTGTCTCACAGGCAGAAACCAGAGGTTCAGAGAGGTTAACAAACTCGCCTAGCACGGCATTCTGGTGTTCTGTCCACGTCTCCATGTCTTAGGCAAATTTGATTTACTTCCTAATTGAGCCTGGAAGCCCCATGTAGGGCTCATCCTTGTCTGCTGCACCCCCAAACCCCCACCCCATCCCCCCCAGAGGCTGGCATTTCCTGGCTCAGGGGGGTGTCTTGTCTGGGCTGTCATTCGTGGCAGGGTACCTGGGGTCTAATGTCCATTCATTCTGCATCCTTCATCTCAGGCATAAATGCCGCTGACATTACAGTGGTGGGCTGACGGGATGTTTATCCACCCAGGGCTTTTCCAACCAATTAGATGGATTTAGTGCTTGGATGAAGGTTCCGGAAGTCAGCATTCTGGCCTGGAGAAAGAGCCAAACAAATGGATATTATTCCAGGGTCCCCATGCCTGTCCATGCCCCGGGGCCTCCCTGCCGGAGTCAAATCCTTCTTGTTCAAGAAATTAGACTCTTTTTCTCTTACAGCCTAATCAGAGTCAGCAGGAGCCAAAGTAAACAGGGCAGCAAGCAGGTACTTACTGATTATTGCATGCCCATGGGCCGTCCTCTATGCTCCAAGCTAGCTCATTTATTCGAGACCACAATCCGAGAAGAAAGGTATTAGTATTCCCATTCTACGGTTGAGAAAACTGGGGCTCAGAAAGGTGAATAGGCCAGAGTCGCCAAGGATTAGAACCCAGGACTGCTGGACTCCAGATCCCCAGGCTGCCTGCAGCCTGCCCCACCATCTCACCCAACCTGTCCCTTGTCATTTACCAGCTGGTCTCAGCATCTCACCTCCTTCCTCTTCCCTATGAGCCCCACGCGTCCTTATTTCTTTTCTCCTCCAGGCAATCTTTCATGCCATTTGCACCTTCAGCTCTAAGAAAATGTGGAGAAATCATTCCATTGCAAAAGTGCACAGGCTTTCCCCAGGCAGCCTGTCAGGAGCACTCATGTTTACTGTCACCCCTTTGGTTTAAGACATTGAAGGATCCAATGAAAGGGCAAAAGTCTGACAAGGTCAAAAGAAGATGGTCTTTGGAGCTCAGACAGACCTAGTTTCTAATTCCAGTCCTTCCATTTAGTGACTGTATAAATGTGCAAAACTCACTTCTCAGCACATGCATCTCCCTCTATAAAATGGTGCTGTAATATCTGCTTTAAAAGGTTGTTTTAAGGATGACCATGTAAAGTGCCTGATGCACTGTGGGTGTTTAGCAAGTAATACCAGTTAATAGTCACTGGTTTAAATTCCTGGCTTCAAACACCAGCACCATAAGTCCTTGAGCAAGTGACCTAATGAATCTCTCTAAGCCTCACTCTACCCATCTGTAAAATGGGTCAGTACTGTCACTTTGTAGGCTGGTGGGGAGGATTTCATTAAAGTAGGTAATGCGTATAAACAATTTAACACAGTGCTTGGCATATGGAAAGTATCCAAAAGACATTTGCTGTTACTATCATTAGTATTATCAAAACCTTCGTTGTGGTTATCTCAGAGACGTGATATGTATCCATCCTCCTAATTACCGTATATTTCCTGTGTTATACTCAGATATTGTTATCCTGTCAAAGCCTGACCATTCTTTTTTTTAACTGAAGTATAGTTGATTTACAATGTGGTGTTAGTTTCAGATGTACAGCAAATGATTCAGTTATATATGCAAATATATATATTTGAATATATATATATTCTTTTTCAGATTCTTTTCTCTTATAGGCTATTACAGAATATTGAGTCTAGTTCCCTGTGCTGTACAGTAGGTCCTCGTTGGTTATCTGCTTTATATATAGTAGTGTGTGTACGTTAATCCCAAACTCCTAACTTATCCCTCCCACCCTTTCCCCTTTGGTAGCCGTAAGTTTGTTTTCTATGTCTGTGGATCTATTTCTGTTTTGTATATAAATTCATTTGTATCATTTTTTAGATTCTACATATAAGCGATATCATATGATATTTGTCTTTGTCTGGCTTACTTCACTTAGTATGATAGTCTCTAGGTCCATCCATATTGCTGCAAATGACAGTATTTCATTCTTTTTTATGGTTGAGTAATATTCCATTGTATATATGTACCACATCTTCTTTATTCATTCATCTGTTGATGGACATTTAGATTGCTTCCATGTCTTGGCTATTGTAAATAGTGTTGCGATGAACATTGGGGTGCATGTGTCTTTTTGAATTATGGATTTCTCTGGATATATGCCAGGAGTGGGATTGCAGGGTCACATGGCAACTGTGTTTTTAGTTTATTAAGGAACCTCCATACTGTTCTCCATAGTGGCTGTATCAGTTTACATTCCCGCCAGCAGTGTAGGACAGTTCCTTCTCCACACCCTCTCCAGCATTTGTTATTTGTAGACTTTTTAATGATGGCCATTCTGACCAGTGTGTGGTGATACCTCATTGTAGTTTGATTTGCATTTCTCTAATAATTAGCGATGTTGAACATCTTTTTATGTGCCTTTTGCCCATCTGTATGTCTTCTTTGGAGAAATGTCTATTCAGATCTTCTGCCCATTTTTTGATTGGGTTTTTTTTTTTTTTTTTGAGCTGTATGAGCTATTTGTATATTTTGGAGATTAATCCCTTGAAAGTCTGACCATTCTTGTGTGAAAAAGCAGTATCTCTCTCTCCATAAAGCTTCCTTGAGGCAAAAATGAACACTCCCTTTTCTATACTTCCACTGTACTTGGTACCCCTCTGACAACACATAGCATCGTAGTTAGAGCTATGCCTCTTCCACCAAGTGATTTGAGTACAGGTGATCAAATCTAATTTATCTCTTCATTTCCAACATCTCATCTCGTACTGTTTCTGGCACAGTCATACAGAGTGAAGTAGGTCAGAAAGAGAAAAACAAATACCGTATGCTAACACATATATATGGAATCTAAAAAAAAATGGTTCTGATAAGCCTAGGGGCAGGACAGGAATAAAGACACAGACATAGAGAATGGACTATAGGATGTGGGGAGGGGAAAGGGTAAGCTGGGACGAAGTAAGAGAGTAGCATTGACATCTATACACTACCAAATGTAAAATAGATAGCTAGTGGGAAGCGGCTGCATAGCACAGGGAGATCAGCTCGGTGCTTTGTGACCACCTAGAGGGGTGGGATAGGGAGGGTGGGAGGGAGGGAGACGCAAGAGGGAAGAGATATGGGAACATATGTATATGTATAACTGATTCACTTTGTTATAAAGCAGAAACTAACACACCATTGTAAAGCGATTATACTCCAATAAAGATGTTAAAAAAAAAAAAAGAAGGGGAAAAGGGAGAGAAAATCTTTAAAAGAAAAGGGAAAAAAAGGTCTGTATTATTTAATTGAAATTCATGAGGATGTTGTTTCTGAAAAGCGACTCTGGTGAGATTGACTTTTCCCCAGGGCTAAAAGTGGGGCACCAGCCAGGATCCACTGAATTAGCGAAAACCCACAATGCAAGGCCTACGTTGCCAGGTTTTTAAAAGGCAGGCGTCCTCTGTCAACAGCTAACTTGTTCAAATGACCAAATCCCAGGGTTGGTCAGCTAGCTCAACAATCCCTTCCAGGTAATTTTTCCTAACACACAAAAAGAATTTTTCCTCTTCCTAACTTGGAAGAGTTCCTTCACACTAACTGAATTGCTCCCGTGAACAATATTTTTCCAAAATGAAGCTGATCAAAAACATGTGAAGGACAAACAGGACCCAAAGTCATTGTGCCGATGTTTCCAGAGTGAGTGTCAAAGAGATGTGCAGAGCACCTGTTCTCGGAGCCAAACTGTCTGGTGAGACCAAACCATCTCTTTGCTGTGTGTCAAGTGGACTGGCCATAAAAAGATGCAGAACAAATTCCTGATATTCCTGGGCAGGGCAGGCAGGATGCACAAGACTTATATAGGAACATAACTGAGAAGCAGGGGTCAGCGGGGAACGAGAGGCAGGGGAAGCAAGTACAGAGGCTACAGGTGGGTGCCATGAACGCCTCTGGGCTGTCCTTATGTCACCTCTATAGGCCAGGTGGTTTCAAGGTGACTGAGTGTGACTTCATGAAGGTCCAGGATGGAGAAGCATGCGTCTGCTTTCCAAAGCATTTCCTGATTAAGGGGATCTCTTCACTCTGGGTCTCACCATCCTAGCAAGAACCACAGGACCAGGTGACGGCTTAAAGCCCCGCTACTCAAAGTGTGGTCCCCAAACCTGCAGCATCAGCACCACCTGAGAGTGTGTTAGAAATGCGGGATTCCAGGCCTCACTCCAGACCCCATGAATCAGAATCTTTGAGGGAAGGGCCCAGGAATCTGTCTTTTAATAAGATCTCCAGGAGACGGTTAACTACGCTAAAGCTTGGGACTGGTTTAGGGCACTAGCTCTTAACCAAAAACCCTCATCAAAATCACCTGGGTTGGGGCGTAGATGAGGAAATGGGGACCTCTTCAATATGCAAACACCCAGGCTCCACTCCCAAAGCACCTGAAACAGGGGATCTGAAAGAGATCTGGCCGTTTGCAAATTATCTATGTGATCCCTGAGTGCTTCAGCTGTACAACCTTCATTTGGAAGCATTCGTTTAGAGCCTTATAAATTAGTTTAAGAGCAAACCCACGGGGACAGTTTCCAAGCTGGATTCTGCTACCATCCTCAATTCCAGCTCTCCTCCAGGGTCCAGCTCGGACACCAGCTGCTCCGTGAGCCCCTTCCTGAACCTCCCTGTTCGAAATAAATCATTCCTGGCTCTGAGTCCGTGCAGCGGCTCCACACATACACTGCATTTATCTCCCTGACTGATGGCTGTTAGCTCCTCGCCCTGGCCTTCAAAGCCCAAGCTTTTAGTCATCCTTGTTTTCCTGGGACACTTAGCACAGTGGCTGCCACATCGCAGATACATAATACCTTAGCTCCTGCGTTAAAAATATGGAAAAATCCAAATTCTCCATCCTCTGTCCTCAAAGTTAAGTAGAAAACAGGGAACCGACCATATTTCCTTACTTCACAGGAAGTGGAAGGGCTTTCTTGTATACTCTTATTTACGGTATGAGGTATCAGATGCTAACCCTGAAAAGAAGGATGGGCGCTATTATTATCACCATATTGTTCAGCGAGATCGTGTCAAGGCCACAGCGAATGAGTGAGAATCTAGCGTCCACAGCCTAGACTCGCTCCCTCCCCATCTCCAAACAATGCTCCTGGTGTCCAGTGGTCTCTCTCCTGCCCCCAGAGGGGCCGCTCGAAGATGACTTGTGACACAGTTCCTGCTGCTAGTTCTTGCCTGTACTCCGAAGTCCTCTTCCTTCAGCTCTGGGGTGACTGGAAGTTCAGAGGGTGGGGCTGGGGAATATGTGGGACCTTAGGCCCAGCTGCACAGGCCTGGTCGGCACCCCTGCCTGCCGCCCCAGTTCCTAATGATCTCTGTCCTGAACCCCCGCATGCCTGGCCAGGACCCACGCACTGTGTCTTGTCTCCCCCAGTCTGGAGCCCCTGGGGCTGGACCCTGCCCCCTGCATCACAATCCGCTCTCTCTGGGGCCTGGCTCTAAGCACTTCGCTCATCCATGAGCACGCATCTCTGAACATCACCCCTGCCAAGGTCTTCCTTCTGCCAGGCCCTGCCCACCACTCAGACCCTCAGGCAGCCAGCTAACTCTTTTTTTTTTTTTTTTGGTACGTGGGCCTCTCACTGTTGTGGCCTCTCCCGTTGCAGAGCACAGGCTCCGGACACGCAGGCTCAGCGGCCATGGCTCACGGGCCCAGCCGCTCTGCGGCATGTGGGATCTTCCCAGACCGGGGCACGAACCCGTGTCCCCTGCATCGGCAGGCGGACTCTCAACCACCGCGCCACCAGGGAAGCCCCAGCTAATGTTTTTACACCATTTGGGCAGCAGCATTAACTGTTGGCCACCTCCCTTTTCCGGGGTTCAGGGCTCCCACTTCTACCCCACCGTCCTAGCCTCCTTCCTTTATTCCCCAACTTGTTGCTTAAGCCCAATATGCCTCGTTCTCCAGTCTGCCATGCCCATGTTTCTAGCAGACTCCTGATCTTGCCATTGGCCATAGCCTGAGAAGGAGTCAGGAGGCGCTTCTCAGCTTAAGCAATGGCTATGCGATCAGGAAATGTGTATCCGAGACCTGACCTTGACTCTTACTGGCCGTGTGACCTTGAAAAACTGGATTTTTTGCATCCATATCATAATCTTGTGAGGATTAAATGAGATGGCACGTGTAGTTATAATTAATATAAGTGTTTATATTTTATTAATGTTCTGGAATAGAGTAAAGATGATGTTTCTGTTTCGTAAGCCCGGTTTTAGAAGTATGTAATAAGGTTAGAGTGTTTTCAAAGCAAAAGAAGAGAAACGATGTTTTCTGCTTAAAGGAGCTAATTTCACTACCTGGAAGATTAATCTATTGGCGAATCTTCATTCCTGCATGAATTAGTTGGTATTATATTTTGCCATCTGGGAGACAGAGGGGAGAACACAAGGTGGTCTTTGCCTTCGGAACCACTGCCATCATCTCTCTCGAACGATTCTTCGATCACTGATTTATTCGTTCACTTGTCCAGTAATATTCTGGAAACTCAGAATCACGCCTGTTTGGGGAGTGGTGAGGAAAGTAGGGAATGGAGCCTGTAGCTACTAATCAGTTCCTCTGGTTCTCGACAACACAGCCTCTGTATCCCTAACCAAAAAACAGAGAAAGAAATAAGCTCTACCTTTGAGTTATCAGTCGTGAGAATTGAGGATAAGTCTACAATCCTAGTCCTGGACAAGACCTGCCCACCTCTGTGGTCCAGTCTCCCCCGCCGCCTTTGGGGGCTCATGGTTTTCTCACCTTTAAAAACTTTTGAGTCATCTATTGTCCACCTGTTTCATTGCTTTGATAATCCTTTCCAAATTCATGCTTATTTTTCAACATTTTTTTAAAAGAAATTATGATCCAGTTCGTGGAAAGAATTCATGCTTTACTGAAGTCTCCCAACCCCAAATCCTAATGCCCGGATGCTCAAGAAGTTTCTTCCGTAAGTCTGTCTATATCCTTTCTGGCTTCAGCCTGAGAACAATTTCTCTGGCTGGTCCTTACAGCCTTTAAGATTTGACTTCAATACAACAAGAAGAATACTCAGGTACAGAAGCTTCCTACACATCCCAGCATAAATCAGGCAGGAGAAAAGGGGGACAGCTCAGGACCAGAGTCAGAAGTCCAGCTTCCGGACCTGCCTCTGCCGCTGCTTCTTGTGTGGCCAACATCTCTTCTCCTCTCTGGGTCCCAGATCACTTATATTTCAAGTGAGGGGCCAGCCCTTTCCAACTGTGGAATTTATAAGCTCACTTATCATCAAAGCCCACCCTCAAAGTACCTTTCCCGCAGTGACTTACGCATTTACAATTTCAGCCCAAGGAACAATTTTCCTGTTGAATAATTATGAAAATTCAGCATTTGGGGAAGAGCGCTATAAATGAGCCTGGTGCGTTATTGCTCTAACGGTCCCCCTGTGCTCCTAGTAAAAACAGCCACGGGAGAATGCAAGCCAGCATGAAATATGGCCCACTTGTTTTTTTAACAGCCTGCTTCCCCCCACCCCCGCCACCCCCGCTGAAGTGATCCAGGAACTGTCAGCTCCAAGTGGAGTGCTGCGTAAAGAATAGGGCAATTTCCTGTCTTTTATCCTGGTGTCTCAGGCCCCAGACATTATTTTAATGGAATTCCATTGTATTTTTGTATTCAAATGGACTTGAAGGCAAACAGAACAGTTAGAGGGAGAAGTGTCTTTCGAAGCAGAAAAAAAGTTCCTTGTTGGTACTTGTGGAAAAGGGAATCTGGTGACTCAGGGGGTGTCTAGGGATGCTACCTTGAGCTTTGTGCAATGTCTTGGAGGGTAGGAGGGTGTCTGAGGGTTCAGTGTGGGGTTCCAGGTAATGAGCCCAGTAGGAGAGTTAGTTTCCAGGCACTCACTTACCAATGTTATAAAAACATTTAAAGAGGGGAAAAAAAAGAAAGGAAGAAAAGTCATGGGTAGCATCGTCAAGGAATCTGGATGAGGGTTTTTTGTTTTTCTTTTGGCCACGTCACGTGGCTTGCAGGATCTTAGTTCCCTGACCAGGGATTGAACCCAGGCCCTAGCAGTGAAAGCGAGGAGTCCTAACCACTGGACTGCCAGGGAATTTGGATGAGGGTTTTTTATGGAAATCTCCTATTCAAACGTCTTTCCCATTGTAGATAACAAGTAGCCCCCACCCCATCCCGTTTTGGGTTTAAATACTGTATTGTCCAGACCCTTGCCTCATCACCCAAGGGGGCCTGGAGCGAGGGAGAGGCTTCATAGGATCTGGCTAGAAATGGGGTGTGTCTCACCTAAGGTACCAGAAGCCGTTGAACCAGCAAATCAAGAACTATTAGAGTCCAAGGACCTGTGTAAAATTCAGAGGATGCAGAGGAAAGCCAGGTCTCACTGAATGCAAAGCAGGCTTCAGAGATAGGAGTCTTGGGACTGGGTTAACGGGCATCTAACAGGTATGGGCATTTGGTGGCATGCACTGGGATGTGGCATGTGAAGGCCAAGGATGGAATGCCAGGGATATCCAGAGTTTCAGAACTGGGCTGTTTTGTGATTTGGTGCTCAGATACCTCTCCGAAGGGTCTGTAACCAGTGTGTCAATGGTGTTTTCTAAGGTTTCATTCGTTTTATAAACCCTTCCCCTGTGCCAGGTGTTGTGCTAGTTTCTGGAGACAGGAAGATGCGTGATTCACCTTGCAGGGGAGAGGGCCCATCCACAAGTCGTGACCGTTCAGCATGTCGTATGTGAGCAACGGTATCTTAGAGACAGGCCCCGGGACTGCGAGAACACCGAGGAGAGAGAAACAGAGAGAGAGAGGGTGGAGGTTCCAGGCCATCCAGGGCTTAGAGACAAAAACCATGGCAGAGCAGGGTTCTGAGTCTATCCTGGGTCCACAGATGATTTCCCACAAATCCTGCAATTTTCTCTTTTTTAGTCCATAAGGGCTGGAGCTCATATAGACAGATTTCATGGAGACTCTCACCTACCTGCCCCATTGCCTGTAGATATTTTCTGAGACAGAGGCAGCTGATTGCCTTCTAATTTACTGACTGATAGCAAATGGAAAATATTGGAGTATGGTGAAAGCATTTCTTTGCCCTTGGCATTCTTCATTTGCCAAGATTTAGCCTGAAGAGTAGTTTGGGGAGGTGGTCTCTGTCACGTGGCTGGGTAGAAAAAGAAAGAATGATCGTGAGGTATTAAGATGGTTCTGTAGCTCCAACTACAAAGCAGGCCAGAAACTCCCTCTGAGATGATTCAAATAGGGAAATCAGGGCAGATAGGTAGATATGAGTCAAAACTGACCCAGTCCAAAGAGTTGGTGTAATTCGAGCAGGAGAAACTGAGAGTCATAGTACAGACCAGGTCCAGCGACAGGTTCTAGGGACATGAATGAAATGCACATGTAATTAGGAGAGACCTAGGATCTGGGGATTTCATTCAAGAGGACCGGGTGGAGGAAAACCTCGAGACTACCGTGCCGTGGGAAGTCTCAGAAATCAGAACAGGACTCTGTCTTGGAATTGCAGGAGTTGATGAGGATGTATAGCGTTCCCCAGTGCAGCGGCAGGCCCAAGGGGAAGAGGGTGCCGGGAAATAGGCGGGAGCCAGAGGCAGTCCAAGTCACAGGCTGAGAAGCAGAGTGAAGCTCCTGTCACCTGTCCCCTCCCCTTGAACCGCTCCCCCTCCCAGCACCCTGCAGAGTGGAGACCTGGTAGAAGACGTAGCAGGGAACCCTGGCTGTATGGGATGGGGGTGCTCATTGTGGCTATGGCTTGCTACTCTCACCACAATCCAGTGTTTCACTCATCCCCAGATCCTCCAGAAATATCAATGCACAACCACCAGCAGCCCTTTCTAGATCCTCCTTACCAAGGGGGAGGGGACACTGTAATATCTAATGCTGAATTTCTTATGCAGAGCTCAGCCTGTGGGTGGTTGGTTATTGTGTAAAGGTACAGGTTAAGCTGCTATTATAATGGGGTGACCGCGTATAGGGGCTGTCGTGGGGGGACAGTGTTGATGGATGCCTCTGCCCCATAGAGTCATCCAGGGACCCCGTCTCCTTCTGTCTATGGCTCTGTGATCCACTAGGGTATTACCCATAAGCTCAGAGCTAGATCACTCTACCTTACCTACATGCCAACCCAAGGGGAATGGGTAAGAGGAAACAGAGGGCAAGATACCCTTTTTAAAAAAATTTTGTAACCAGATTGTACCCATCTCTTTCATTCGTATCCTATTGACTACAGTTTGGTTCCGTGACTACACAAAGATGTAAGAGAGGCTGGAAATGAGTCTGTCGCCACTGTGGCCAGCCAAAACCTCATAGGTTCTATTACCAGGACAAAGGAGAGGACAAATACTGGGGAGTCATGCTGTCTGCTACAGTGATTCTCAGCTGTCAATCTCAATTGTCACCTTTTCTAGGAAGCCCTTCTTTTTTTAACATCTTTATTGAAGTATAATTGCTTTACAGTGGTGTGTTAGTTGCTGCTGTATAACAAAGTGAATCAGCCATACATATACATATGTTCCCATATCTCCTCCCTCTTGCGTCTCCCTCCCTCCCACCCTCCCTATCCCACCCCTCTAGGTGGTCACAAAGCACCGACCTGATCTCCCTGTGCCATGCGGCTGCTTCCCACTAGCTATCTATTTTACATTTGGTAGTATATATAAGTCCATGCCACTCTCTCATTTCGTCCCAGCTTACCCTTCCCCTCCCTGTGTCCTTGAGTCTGTTCTCTGCATCTGCGTCTTTATTCTTGTAGGAAGCCCTTCTTGACTTCCAAAGCCTGGCCCTTCTTCTCTGCTCCTATGACACCCTGTAATTAACTCTGTTAAAATGTTTACCTAAATGGACTGAAATACTCTGTTTATTTGTCTCTCTTTTACTAAAGTGTGAACTCCAAGGGCAAAAAAAAAATACTTATTTTTTATCTTTGTATCCTCAGTACTTTATACAGTGGCACATATAGGTGTTCAATAAAGTTTTGTTAGATGGGTGGATCAATGCATGATTCGGTTGATGAGTGAATGGAATGAGGATATAACTGGTACAGTCAGGGATCTGAAGGTTTCCTTATGTGACTTATAAAAGCTACCCTCTAACATAAAATCATACATATGTGTTTATTTGAACAGATAAGCCAATGACTGCTTGATATGGATGGGATAAATAAGAGACAGGATAGCTGGGGTATGTGATATATATACAGTATACCCTTCTCATATGGTCGGCAGTAGACTCTAGAGGATGGTGAGCATTTGGAAAGCCTGGGTATCAGCCGACTCTCAGAGGTTTGATGCTCTGGACAATTTCCCCACTGTTGCCAACATGTGCCCTTTTTCATTACTCTCTTACCGCCCCTAATAGTGCCAGGTAGAATCCGTCTCAAATCCTTTTCTCCACATTGCATAAAGGGGCAGGTCATAGAAGCGCCAAGGAGCAGCACCTGGGGAATATCCAAGCGTGGGAAGAGTGAACGTGAGCGTCTTGAAGCCTCCCTGACTGGGGGATTGGGAGAGTGGTTATTCATACGGTTAAGATGGAGCCTAGAGGATGCAATTGGCAGAATATAGAGAGGGGCAATGAGGAAACATTTCATAACTCCTCCCTCCCCCCAGGGACCTGGGCAAAACCAGCGCGTAGCAAGCTGCGCAAGATTTCAACACGTGGATCTAAACCTAGAGAAGTGTGAAGTGTTCATTCCCAAGGAATCTAATCCCACTGAGTGCTTCCCGACGCTGTAGACTTTGCATTTGGGACTCTTCTGAAAAAGCAAGTGCTGAAGGGCGGTGGAAGTGGGTTGATGACGTTCTCATATGGAGCTATGGAGACGAGACGTATGCTACAGAAACCAGGGTGTCCGGCTTGGAGGAGGAGGCAAGATGATTTAAGAATGCAACAGACAATTATCATTTGGGCAAAGGAGATGGGCTTGAGAAGAGCTGAGGAAGCTCCAGGTAATGAAATTGGCTGCATGCTTGATAGTTCCCAGTGGAAACAGTCATTGGCTCTGCTTCTGGAAATTATAGTCGTAGGATATTAGAGTTGTGGGAGATGTGAGAAGCCTCCTGTTGGATTAAATTGTGGCTCTGTCACTTACTCATCCTGTGACCTTGGGCAAATGACTTAACCTCTGTGTGCCTCAGTTTTCTCATCTGTAAAATGGAGTTAATAACAGTACACTCCTCATGGTGGGTTTCAACAAGTCATAACGTAAGCTAATGTCTAGCACATATTGTCCATAAACATTAGCTCTTACAGAATCTGCAATGTTGAAACAAAAAGGAATAAATGAGACCAAATAAAGTAGGTTCGGCCATTAGTTTCCCCCATTTCTGTGGTTGATAGGACCATCTATTCCAAAATTTCCCTTTGCAACTACGAGGAAAACTGGCCTAAAGTAATTGGCTTACATAACTAAAGAATCCAGAAGTGGTTCTGGCTTCACTTGTGGTTTCTCCCAGAGTCACACTGTCATCAGAACCAACCCTGATCCTCACCATTCTGGCCTCCTTTGTGTGCCAACGTCACCCTCAGTATATCCCTTGTCAAGGAAGTCAAAAGGGCTGAACCCATTCCAACCTGGTGGCCTCAGAGCATGACGCCCAGGAGAAAGATGAGGGCTCCTCTTCCGCCAGCTCCTGGATGGGAGAACGGTAGATTTCCCCACCCCCATCCCATCACTGTTGCCCAAACTGTGTCACATGCCCAGGGACAGGACATGCTTATTGGCTCAAGACAACCTGCTCTCACCATTGAATTGAGAGTGGGGGCCATACCCAAGTCTAACGCTAGGGGGCAGTGGTTCCCCCAAAGCAAATCTGGATATTTTTGGACAGAATTAAGTGGGAAACAGGTATGTTGGAGGCAAGAAAAAAAAAGTCTACTAGAGTGTATAAGCTATTATGTGGGCTCTCAACCACAGAAATCTGAATAAGACTCTGGAATGTAGTGAAAAGCCTGGAATTTTTTTTTAATCATTTCACATTTCCCAGGTTTGGGGGTTATAAAGAATCCGACCACACACCAAGGACTAAATGAACTTGGCGCCATCTTATTGGCATCTTATGGAAAAACCCAAACGAACTTTTTGGCCAACCCAATATAGCCTTACTGCTCTAAAGAAGAGAAGCTCCATTCTCTACAGGAGGGTCACTTCCCAGCTATCAGGCCACTTTGGGGCATCAGCCCACAGGCTGGTGTTCTTTCCTGAGGCTGGAAGGGGCAAAGGGAAACGGCTTGGAGGGAACAAGCTGGCAGGCCAGCTGCTGCCCCTGAGACCAGCAGGAACAGTGAACCCAACTCCACGGGCACAACCAGCCCTGCCTGAGTCTCTCCCCCCAGCACTGGAAGAAGGGATGCTCGGGCCCCAAGAAACAGCTTACCACGGAGAAATACGGTTTCACCACCACTCACTCCCTGCAAGGAAGGATAGTGCTTGGAGCCAATCTCCTCTCATCTCTCTGCCTGGACGCTTTCAGCCTCTCGGTTATGCAGAGCTCCTCACACTTCCCTTCAGTAAATCAAACTAAGATGGAAAGAAGGAAACGTATTTAGCGCTAAGGATGTGTGTGGTTTCATTTTTCTGTTTGAATCTATTGCTGTTTAATGAGCTAAATGTCCACTGGCTGAATTAGAGGCACCGATCCTGTGTGCGTCTCCTGGGAGGTGGCCTCAGACACAGCACACGGGACTCACACAGCCTGCCTGACAAACACACCAGACACTTCAGGAGGGCAGGGACCGCTGATGATGTGGACAGGTAGCAGATGATGTCTCACTTGCCACTGACCCCGCGGCCACCGAGCAGGCAAGAGACTTAGTGAAGGCAAAACGGTGCCTTGATCAAAATGCTTGAGTAATGGTAGGTCCCCTGGGTCATCAAAAAATATCCCAAACTGTTGAATAAGCTAAGATAATGAGGTCACTGGAATTGACAGGTTGCTTCAGAAATGCAGTTGGGAGCAGCCTTTGTCTATCTCCATTGACAACGTGGAAGCTCGCCGAGGATGAGGCCGTAGGCCTTGCTAATACATCAGCTCCAAGAAGGCTTGGTTGGACAGAACTCTTGTGCAGCATAGGTTAGCGCCCCTGAATTATTCTAGCTCTTTGTTTTATTAGGAAATGAATGTTCTAAAGTTGTTACATTCTCCAACTTCTTCACCAAAGGAGCCGTTGAATGAAACCATTTTACACCAGAAGGCGTCACAGAAATATTATTCGATATTGAATAATTGGATAAGGTTTAATGGATAAGGATTATCCTTATCCTTCATTAATGGATAAGGATTTTGAGGCTCAGACAGAGAAAGTCCTATGGCCGGTCAGTAGTTAACCCATGACCAGTAATAATAATGCTATTTTATAAGCGCTGGCTTTGTACCAGGCACTGTTCTAAACGCTTCACGTATATTCATTTGCTCAAGTCTCCCAACAAACCCATTTTGTAGAGGAGGAGACTGAGGCTCAGGAGTGTTAACTAACCTGTCCAAAGACCTGTAGCCAGGAAGTGATAGAGGTTGGATTCAAACCCTGGGCCTGACGTCAGAGTCCATTACGGTTTTGGCCTTTCAATAAAAATCAGTTCTCCTGGCTCCCCAGGTCAAACACGGGAAAAAGCTCCAAGAATCAAAATGAAAAAAATATATTTCCCTATGGATCCTAGATTAAGTTCCTTTAGCTGACAGAATAAAACAAGTAACACGAGGCCTCCTAGCCTTTGTGCTGCACCACAAAAGCGCATCCTCCAAAGACCCCCAAGCTACTCTCGTTTCTCCTTTATTCCAACGCTCTCCCCAAGAGCCCTCCCTCCCAACAGACCACCTAGCCTCTTGCTCCCCAACCACACCCAGAGTTGTGAAGCCTCTTTGCATTGTCTAGGCTGGTCCCTCCATCTGGAATCCCCTCCTACTACATCCCTTACCATTGATTTCTTACTTATCTTTGAAGACCCAGTCGCAATGACACCTCAGCTATGAAGATTTCAGCCGTCACCCTGATCAGAATTAGGATGCTCCCCGCCTGTCCCCCGTAGCACTTTGTCCTCTATCACAGCATTTACGTGACTCTTTCTTCATTATAATTGGTCATGGAAGGGCAGTGCGTAGTGGTTGAGTAGTTGGTTAAAATGTCTTGACACCATTAAGACTTGAGTTTGAGATCTAACTCTGCTACTTAGGAGCTGTGTGGCATTGGGCAAATTACTTAACTCTCTGATCTTCCTTTTCTTCACCCATAAGAGAATAACATTATTTACCTCAAGGGGTTCTTATGAGTATTAAATGAGATAATGCATGCAAAGCCCTTAGCCAGCATCTGTCTGGAAGTCAGCTCTTTATACATCTTAGCTATTGTTGTTGAAGTGTTGCCACCGCCGTCAACATCACCATCAAACCATCATCATCATCATCAATGTATTAGTACCTCTATAGACTGTAAACTCTTGGATGTCAGGTCTTTTTCATCTTTATGCCTGGCTTTTAATAAGTGCTTAATAAATGGATGTAGAATTGAATTGTTGAAGCAACTGTTCAATTTGCAGTTTATTGTTTTGGCTCTGGTGATAAAGTGTTATGAAATCATTTGCTACGTGCTTGTGACCCAGTTAGGTGGTTTTGTTTTTGTTTTTTTTTGGCTTGAAATGACAGGAATTTATTTTCTCACATTTCCAGAGGCCACAAGCCTGAAATCAAGGTGTCTGCAGGTGAATCTCGCTCTGGAGGTTCTCGGGGAGGTTTCTAGCCTCCTCCAGCGTCTGGTGGTCCTGGGCATTCCTTGGCTTGTGGTTGCATCACTCTGATCTCCGCCGCCATCTTCCTGTGGCCTCTCCCCTGTGCTTCACCACTTTTGCCTGTCTCTCCTCTCCTTATAAGAACACTTGTTGAATTTAGGGCCCACCTGGTTAATCCAGGATGATCTTTTTTTTAGCTTTCTTTTTATTAGTTATCTATTTTATACATATTAGTGTATATATGTGAATCCCAATCTCCCAATTCATCCCACCACCACCATCTCCCCTGTTTCCCACCCCCCTTGGTGTCCGTACGTTTGTTCTCTAATCTGTGTCTCTATTTCTGCCTTGCAGACCAGTTCGTCTGTACCATTTTTCTAGATTCCATGTATATGCATTAATATACGATATTTGTTTTTCTCTTTCTGACTTACTTCACTCTGTATGACAGTCTCTTGGTCCAACCATGTCTCTACAAATGACCCAATTTCATTCCTTTTTATGGGTGAGTAATATTCCATTGTATGTATGTACCACATCTTCTTTATCCATTCATCTGTTGATGGGCGTTCAGGTTCCTTCCATGACCTGGCTATTGTAAATAGGGCTGCAATGAACATTGGGGTGCATGTGTCTTTTTGAATTATGGTCTTCTCTGGGTATACGCCCAGTAGTGGGATTGCTGGATCATATGGTAATTCTATTTGTAGTTTTTTAAGGAACCTCCATACTGTTCTCCATAGAGGCTGTATCAATTTACATTCCCACCAACAGTGCAAGAGGGTTCCATTTTCTCCACACCCTCTCCAGCATTTGTTCTCGATTTTCTGATGATGCCTATTCTAACCAGTGTGAGGTGATACCTCATTGAAGTTTTGATTTGCATTTCTCTAAAAATTACTAATGTTAAGCAGCCTTTCATGTGCCTCTTGGCCATCTCTGAGTCTTCTTTGGAGAAATGTCTATTTAGGTCTTCTGCCCATTTTTTAATTGGGTTGTTTGCTTTTTTAATATTCAGCTACATGAGCTGTTTATATATTTTGGAGATTAATCCTTTGTCCATTGATCTGTTTGCAAATATTTTCTCCCATTCTGAGGGTTGTCTTTTCGTCTTGTATATACTTTCCTCTGCTGTGCAAAAGATTTCAAGTTTCATTAGGTCCCATTTTTTATTTTTGTTTTTATTTCCATTACTCTAGGAGGTGGATCAAAAAAGATCTTGCTGTGACTTATGTCAAAGAGTGTTCTGCCTATGTTTTCCTCTAAGACTTTTATAGTGTCTGGCCTTACATTTAGGTCCTTTAATCCATTTTCAGTTTATTTTTGTGTATGGTGTTAGAGAGTGTTCTAATTTCATTCTTTTACATGTAGCTGTCCAGTTCTCCCAGCACTACTTATTGAAGAGACTGTCTTTTCTCCATTTTATATCCTTGCCTCCTTTGTCATAGGTTAGTTGACCATAGGTGCATGGGTTTATCTCTGGGCTTTCTATCCTGTACCATTGATCTATATTTCTTTCTCTGTGCCAGTACCATATTGTCTTAATTACTGTAGCTTTGTAATACAGTCTGAGTCAGGGAGTCTGATTCCTCCAGCTCTGTTTTTTTCCCTCAAGATTGCTTTGGCTATTTGGGGTCTTTTTTATCTCCATACAAATTTTAAGATTTTTTTGGTTCTAGTTCCATAAAAAATGCCATTGGTAATTTGATAGGGATTGTATTGAATCTGTAGATTGCTTTGGGTTGTATAATCATTTTCACAATATTGATTCTTCCAATCCAAGAACATGGTATATCTCTCCATCTGCTTGTATCATCTTTGATTTCTTTCATCAGTGTCTTATAGTACAGGTCTTTTACCTCCTTAGGTAGGTTTATTCCTAGCTATTTTATTTTTTTTGTTGCAGTGGTGAATGGGATTGTTGCATTAATTTCTCTTTCTGATCTTTCATTATTACTGTATAGGAATGCAGGAGATTTCTGTGCATTAATTTTGTATCCTGCAACTTTACCAAATTCATTGATTAGCTCTAGTAGTTTTCTGGTGGTATCTTTAGGATTATCTATGTATAGTATCATGTCATCTGCAAACAGTGACAGTTTTACTTCTTCTTTTCCAACTTGTATTTTATTTCTTTTTCTTCTCTAATTGCCATGGCTAGGACTTCCAAAACTATGTTGAATAATAGTGGCGAGAGTGGACATCCTTGTCTTGCTCCTGATCTTAGAGGAAATGGTTTCAGTTTTTCACCATTGAGAATGATGTTTGCTGTGGGTTTGTCGTATATGGCCTTTATTATGTTGAGGTAAGTTCCCTCTATTCCTACTTTCTGGAGGGTTTTTATCATAAATCGGTGTTGAATTTTGTTGAAAGCTTTTTCTACATCTATTGAGATGATCATATGGTTTTTTACCTTCAGTTTGTTAATATGGTGTATCACATCGATTGATTTGTGTATATTGAAGAATCATTGCATCCCTGGGATAAATCCCACTTGATCATGGTGCATGATCCTTTTAATATGTTGTTGGATTCTGTTTGCTGTATTTTGTTGAGGATTTTTGCATCTATATTCTTCAGTGATATTGGTTTGTAATTTTCTTTTTTCATAGTATCTCTGTCTGGTTTTGGTATCAGGGTGATGGTGGCCTCATAGAATGAGTTTGGGAGTGTTCCTTCCTCTGCAACTTTTTGGAAGAGTTTGAGAAGGATGGGTGTTAGCTCTTCTCTAAATGTTTGATAGAATTCACCTGTGAAGCCGTCTGGTCCTGGACTTTTGTTTGTTGGAAGATTTTTAATCACAGTTTCAATTTCAATACTTGTGATTGGTCTCTTCATGTTTTCTATTTCTTCCTGGTTTGGTCTCAGAAGGTTGTGCTTTTCTAAGAATTGGCCAATACTTCTAGGTTGTTCATTTTATTGGCATAGAGTTGCTTGCAGTAGTCTCTTACAATGCTTTGTATTTCTGCGGTGTCTGTTGTAACTTCTCCTTTTTCATTTCTAATTTTATTGATTTGAGTCCTCTCCCTCTTTTTCTTGATGAGTCTGGCTAAAGGTTTATCAATTTTGTTTATCTTCTCAAAGAAACAGCTTTTCGTTTTATTGATCTTTGCTATTGTTTTCTTTGTTTTTATTTCATTTATTTCTGCTCTGATCTTTATGATTTCTTTCCTTCTACTAACTTTGGGTTTTGTTTGTTCTTCTTTCTGTAATTCCTTTGGGTGTAAGGTTAGATTGTTTATTTGAGATTTTTCTTGTTTCTTGAGGTAGGATTGTATTGCTATAAATTTCCCTCTTAGAACTGCTTTTGTTGCATCCCATAGGTTTTGGATCATCCTGTTTTTGTTGTCATTTGTCTCTAGGTAATTTTTGATTTCCTCTTTGATTTCTTCAGTGATCTCTTGGTTATTTTGAAACGTATTGTTTAGCCTCCATGTGTTCATTTTTTTACGTTTTTTTTCCCTGTAATTTATTTCTAATCTTGTAGCGTTGTGGTTGGAAAAGATGCTTGATATGATTTCAGTTTTCTTAAGTTTGCCAAGGCTTGATTTGTGACCCAAGATGTGATCTATCCTGGAGAATGTTCCGTGTGCACTTGAGAAGAAAGTGTAATCTGCTGTTTTAGGATGGAATGTCCTCTAAATATCAATTAAATATATGTGGCCTATTGTGTCATTTAAAGCTTGTGTCTCCTTATTAATTTTCTGTCTGGATGATCTGTCCATTGGTGTAAGTGAGGTGTTAAAGTCCCCCACTGTTATTGTGTTACTGTTAATTTCCTCTTTTATAGCTGTTAGCATTTGCCTTATGTATTGAAGTGTTGCTATGTTGGGTGCATATTTATTTATAATTGTTATATCTGCTTCTTGGATTGATCCCTTGATCATTATGTAGTGTCCTTCCTTGTCTCTGTAACATTCTTTATTTTAAAGTCTATTTTATCTAATATGAGGATTGCTATTCCAGCTTTCTTTTGATTTCCATTTGCATGGAGTGTCTTTTTCCATCCCCTCACTTTCAGTCTTTGTGTGTCCCTAGGTCTGAAGTGGGTCTCTTGTAGACAGCATGTATATGGGGCTTGTTTTTGTATTCATTCAGCGAGCCTGTGTCTTTTGGTTGGAGTATTTATTCCATTCACATTTAAGGTAATTTTTTTTTTTTTTTGGCGGTACGCGGGCCTCTCACTGCTGTGGCCTCTCCCGTTGTGGCCATGGCTCACGGGCCCAGCCGCCCCGCGGCCTGCGGGATCTTCCCGGATCGGGGCACGAACCCGTGTCCCCCGCATCGGCAGGCGGACTCTCAACCACCGCGCCACCAGGGAAGCCCTAAGGTAATTTTTGATATGTATGTTCATACTACCATTTTCTTAATTGTTTCGGGTTTGCTTTTATAGGTCCTTTCTTTCTCTTGTGTTTACCACTTAGAGAAGTTCCTTTAGCATTTGTTGTAGAGCTGGTTTGATGGTGCTGAATTCTCTTAGCTTTTGCTTGTCTGTAAAGGTTTTAATTTCTCCACTGAATCTGAATGAGATCCTTGCTGGGTAGAGTAATCTTGGTTTTAGGTTCTTCACTTTCATCACTTTAAATATATTGTGCCACTCCCTTCAGTAGAGTTTCTGCTGAGAAATCAGCTGTTAACCTTATGGCAGTTCCCTTGTATGTTATTTGTCATTTTTCCCTTGTTGCTTTTAATAATTTTTCTTTGTCTTTAATTTTTGTCAATTTGATTACTATGTGTCTTGGCCTGTTTCTCCTTGGGTTTATCCTGCCTGGGACTCTCCGTGCTTCCTGGACTTGGGTAGCTATTTCCTTTCCCAAGTTAGGGTAGTTTTGGACTATAGTCTCTTCAAATATTTTCTTAGGCCCTTTCTCTCTCTCTTCTCCTTCTGGGACCCCCTGTAATGCACATGTTGGTGCATTTAATGTTGTCCCAGAGGTCTCTTAGGCTGTCTTCATTTCTTTTCATTCTTTTTTCTTTATTCTGTTTCATGGCAGAGAATTCCACCGTTCCGTCTTCCAGGTCACTTATCCATTCTTCTGCCTCAGTTATTCTGCTATTGATTCCTTCTAGTGTATTTTTCATTTCAGTTATTGTGTTGTTCATCTCTGTGTGTTTGTTCTTTAATTCTTCTAGGTGTTTGTTCTTTAATTCTTCTAGGTCTTTATTAAACATTTCTTGCATCTTCTCGATCTTTGCCTCCATTTTTTTTTCGAGGTCCTGGATCACCTTCACTATCATTATTCTGAATTCTTCTTCTGGAAGGTTGCCTATCTCCACTTCATTTAGTTGTTTTTCTGGGGTTTTATCTTGTTCCTTCATCTGGTACATAGTCCTCTGCCTTTTCATTTTGTCTATCTTTCTGTGAATGTGGTTTTCATCCCACAGGCTGCAGGACTGTAGTTCTTCTTGCTTCTGCTGTCTGCCCTCTGGTGGGTGAGGCCATCTAAAAGGCTTGTGCAGTCTTCCTGATGGGAGGGACTGGTGGTAGGTAGAGCTGGGGGTTGCTCTGGTGGACAGAGCTCAATAAAACTTTAATCTGCTTGTCTGCTGATGGATGGAGCTGAGTTCCCTCCCTGTTGATTGTTTGGCCTGAGGTGACCCAGCACTGGTGCCTACAGGCTCTTTGGCGGGGCTAATGGCAGACTCCGGGAGGGCTCACGCCAAGGAGTACTTCCCAGAACTTCTGCTGCCAGTGTCCTTGTCCCTGCAGTGAGCCACAGCCATCCCCCACCTCTGCAGGAGACCCCTACCTACTAGCAGGTAGGTCGGGTTCAGTCTCCTATGGGGTCACTGCTCCTTCCCCCTGGGTCCTAATGTGCACACTACTTTGTGTGTGCCCTCCAAGAGTGGAGTTTCTGTTTCCCCCAATCCTGTCAAAGTCCTGCAGTCAAATCCCACCAGCCTTCAAAGTCTGATTCTCTGGGAATTCCTCCTCCCATTGTCAGACCCCAGGTTGGGAAGCCTGACATGGGGCTCAGAACCTTCGCTCCAGTGGGTGGACTTCTGTTGTATAATCATTCTCTGGTTTGTGGGTCATCCACCCAGTGGTTATGGGATTTGCTTTTATTGTGATTCCGCCCCTCCTACTGTCTCATTGTGGCTTCTCCTTTGTCTTTGGATGTGGGTTATCTTTTTTGATGAGTTCCAGTGTCTTCCTGTCAATGATTGTTCAGCAGTTAGTTGTGATTCTGGTGCTCTCGCACGAGGAGTGAGCGCACGTCCTTCTACTCCACCACCTTGAACCCCAATTAGGTTTTGAGCACCATAGAGTTTGGAATTTCTCCCTGCAGAGTATACACTCAGCATACATATACTCAGTATATATAAAAGTATTTAATGAATGCTTAGCTCACAAACTTCTCAAAGCTCCTAAGATGCTCAGGAGGTACACCCACTTACTTTTTTAAAAAGGCTACGGGGGCTTCCCTGGTGGCGCAGTGGTTGAGAGTCCGCCTGCCAATGCAGGGGACATGGGTTCGTGCCCCAGTCTGGGAAGATCCCACATGGCGCAGTGCAGCAGGGCCCATGAGCCATGGCTGCTGAGCCTGCGCGTCCGGAGCTTGTGCTCCGCAATGGGAGAGGCCACAGCAGTGAGAGGCCCGCGTACCGCAAAAAAAAAAAAAAAAAAAAAAAGGGCTACGGGATAAAGTGACAAGGGCAAAGCAAGTAGTATTTATTGAACACTTAAAAAACGGCTGACATTTTGGGCAGAGAAAGACAAATATCATATGATATTTATATTTGGAATCTAAAAAAAAAAAAAAAAAACACACAAATGAACTTATTTCCAAAACAGAAAACAAACTTATGGTTACCAAAGGGGAAAGGGGGGTGGGGGAAGGATAAATTAGGAGGCTGAGATTAACATATACACACTACTATATAAAAAATAGATAGCCAACACGAACCTACTATATAGTGCAGGGAACGATACTCAATATTATATAATAACCTGTAATGGAAAAGAATCTGAAAAAGAATATGTGTGTGTGTGTGTGTGTGTAACTGAATCACTGTGCTATACACCTGAAACTTACATGATGTTATAAATCAACTATACTTCAATAAAAATTTTTAAAAAGAATTCAGCTGATTTAAAGGAAAAAATGGCTGACATTTATTGGGTACTTACTTCATACCAGGCACTGTGCTACTTTACATATTTTGGCGTACTAATTCTCACAACCAATTTATTAGGTTGGTACTCATTCTTCCTACACTATAGTTTGGTAAACGGAAGCTTAAAGAGCTTAATGAACTTGCCCAGGACACATGGTGCCCAGGATTTGAATCCATCCCCTTCTGAATCCAGTAGAAAACGTTAGGCGCTGGGATAAGCAATTTAGACCCTTTGCCACATTTAGTACTCCCTTCAGAAATGAAAGTAGTTGACTATCACCCCATTTTACAGATGAGGAGACTCAGGTTTGCCTATATCACAAAGTTAATCAAGGATAGAGCTGAGCTTTGAAAGGAGGGCTGTCTGACCCTATCTAAAGCTCTCTTCTTTTTCCTGTGATGATCCAGGGCCTGGAACTAGAACTCTGGTGTCTGGAATGATGCTCCATCCAACTCTCTTTCCATCTCCACACACAATTCCCAAACCATCCACGCACCAAGCAACCATTACCTGCAAGCACCCGGCAGATACCCCATCCACCACATAGTCAGGAGAGAAGGAATCATCCCAGATAGACACATCTCCACACAATGAAAACCCTGTGGGGGCAGGGAAGAAGCGCCATCAGAAAGATATATAGGTCATGACTACGCAGTGGCCGATGTAGCCTTGAATTATCACTGAAGGGTGAGCTCCAAGGGTTGTCATTATGAGCAGATGTTGCAAGCGGGGAATAGACTGAAGGGGGTGGGGATAGAGCATGATGGGAAATAGCAGCATCTTGGGGGCTGGCAGTAGGGAGGAGAGGTGGTGGTAAAGGGTCTTGGGGACAGGTTTGTTTTATAGGCCCCAGGAAGACAATAAAGGGGCAGGGAGTGGAGTGAACAGAACAGGTAATAAAATGAATGAAACATGAACATGTTAATGAAAGCCAAAGACCCTGGGGTGGGAAGTACCACCAACCTCAGCAAAGCCTGGGAAATCAGTCTGCACAATGAAAGAGGCAGAGGAGAGCACCAAAAATAACCTTGAAGGTAATGGATGAGGCAGAGGAGAAAAATCAATTCAAGGAAAATGTATTAAGCACAGAAAAACTAGATGAGAGCTGAGGGGCTGGGGGGTTAGGATGGAGACAGCAGTGGACTGGGAGCCTGGAGGCTGGGTTCCTCGTCCAGGCCCACCACTAAGGAGCTCTGTGACTCAGGGTGGGGAGCTTCACGTCTCTGAGGTGCTGCTGGCTCCTCTTAAAAATGACACGGTTGGACAACACGGTCTGCAAAGCCCCCTGCAATTCTGACAGTCTTCGATAAAAGGTTATACAAAAGCTTAGCTTCATGTCAACAGCCCTAAGCAGCTAGATGAAAGTAAGCATGTTTAGTCAGGCCTCCAGATATTTCCAAATGCTCAGTTGCTGTGAGATGTAAATAAAACCTACTGGCTTGAGTTTCAACATCCCTTAGCCTTTTTTTTGGGGGGGGAGGGTTCTGAAATTGATGAGGAGGGAAACTTATAGGCATAAGTTAGCCACCATCAAAGAGGCAAATTTAGGGGCTTCCCTGGTGGCGCAGTGGTTGAGAGTCCACCTGCCAATGCAGGGGACACGGGTTCGTGCCCCGGTCCGGGAAGATCCCACATGCCGCGGAGCGGCTGGGTCCGTGAGCCATGGCCGCTGAGCCTGCGCATCCGAAGCCTGTGCTCCGCGACGGGAGAGGCCACAACAGTGAGAGGCCCGCGTACAGCAAAAAAAAAAAAAAAAAAAAAAAAAGAGGCAAATTTGAAAAGAATGCTGATAACACATTTAAATTTAGCACCACACACACAAAAATGGTAATTATGTGAGAGGACAGAGGTGTTAACTAAACTTATTGCTGTGATCATTTTACAATATATACATGTATGTAAACCTGTAATTTACATATGTCATATGTCAATAATATATCAATAAAACTGGAAAGAGGAAAAGGAAAAAATGAAAGGAGGCCCAGTGCTCATCCTGTAAGACACATTAGGATACCTGTATACAATAAAAAGTCCTCTCCTCAAAGAGGGCTTTTGAGTTAGAATGGTAACCTTGGGCCTCTCAGACATAAGACTGGTGTATATTGCAATATTGATGTGTGGCCTAAGATTTTAAAAGAATAGCGGAGTGATGCCTCCCTTACCCAAAGGTTACTTACCTATAAGCCACAATTATCAAGAAAATATCCCATAACCTGCAAGGAGAGCAAATATAGCAGAAGGGAATTTAGATGTGTTGGGTGCCTGCAATGGATTGGACATCTTTTACATGCATCTCAAACGCCAGCCTGTCCCCACCGCCGAGTGTACCTGTTGATGTTGGGGGGCGAGTTTTGACTCACAGCTGTTTCTGAGTCAAGTCCACGTCATAGTCTGGACTACTTTCAGTTCTGCTATTGTCCACCGTTCACTGTGCTACTGGTCACCACACCAAACCAGCACAGTGGATAGTGAACAGGGGGCAAGCCACACTGCCCTTTCCTGTCCCTCTATTTTCCCACCACCAGGTAAGACTGGCTGGCTGTGTCAGGCTTTGCAGAGATTGGGGATAACTAAAAGGAATGTCATCACAGAAAGGGGAATGTTTTAGCATACATTCACACAAAAACTTATACACAAATGCTCAGAGCAGGTATATTTGCAATAGCCAACAACTGGAAACAACCCAAGTGTCCATCAACTGGTAAATGGATAAACATACTGTGGTATATCCATACAGGGAAAAGAAAGAATGAGTTATTGATGAATATAGATGAACCTCAAACAATTACACCGAGTGAAAGGAGCCAGACCCAAAAATTACATGCTGTATTATTACATTTATATATACTTCTAGAAAGTGCAAATTAATCCATAGTGATGGGAAGCAGATCAGTGCTTTCCTGGGGTGGAGGTGGTTGTATGGACGCGGGGGTGAATTACAAAGGAGCACAAGTCAGCTTTTGGGGATAATGGATATTATCTTGATTGTAATGAGCATTATCATCATATGTGACAAATGTATACATATGTCAAAATATGTTACTTTAAATATACTCAGTTTATTATAAGTCAATTATAATAAAAGGGTTTTTTAAAGACAATTTCAGAACAGATTAAAATCTGCTCACTGGAGGAGATGCATTAATTCAATTCACATATTCATTCATCTAACAAATGTATGTTGAGCACTATTGAACTGATGCTGAGTAGGTTTGGGGGATACAGAATGACTAATACCATCAAAGTCCCCACCATCACGACCTATAGGGGAGAGTGGTAGGCAGTGAATGTGTACACAAATTACTCTAATGCTTATAATTATGAAAAGTACTAAGAAGGAAAAGTAATAAAGTATTATGGGGGTATAGAACCGATGTCTAACCTGAGTGGTATGAAAGAGGTCAGGGGTAGAAATGAATAGGCCATTGAGGATAAGCCATTGAGGATTTTAAGCAGGAAACTGATACAGTTGGATGTGTTTTAAAGTTGTAACTGTAGCTATTACAAATAAAAATGGAGTAAGGCAAATGCAACAGTTCAAGAAAGAGATGTTGGTGATGGATTCAGATGACGGCAGCAGAAATGGTGAGGAGTGAATGGATTAGATTATTTTAAAGGTAGAATTAACAGGATTGGGTGTTGGTTTATGTGGCGGGATGAGAAAGATGCAGGTGTCTGGAACAACCCCCAGACTGGCAAGATCAACAAGGTTTATAGGGGTGCTGAGTACTGAGAGACAGGACCCTGGAAGGGAGCACATTCCAAGGAGGAGGGGTCAGAAGACACGGAACTTTCCATTTGATATGGCAAAATGTTAAAAATTGGTGAACCCTGGGAAAGGCATTCAAGAGTTCGTTGTATAACTGGTAAGTTTTGGGCAAGTTAGACAGTTTTTCTATACAGAACAAATATTCGTTTGGGGACATGTTAATTTTGAGAGTCTTATGGTAATAAAGCTAAGAGAACATGTCAAGTAGCAGTCGGATGTGTGGGTGTGGAGTTTGGATGATCGGTCCTTATGGAAGTCACCTGCGTACAGATGCATATAAACTGTGAAAGCTGATGAGAGGACCTAGGGAGGGAGACTGGGATGGAAGGGCATTATGCTAGTAATTATTTCCACACTCAGATACAGTACTCTCCCACCCCTCATTCCCCAGATGAAAAAGTAGCAGAGGCAATCTCTTTCTGTACATCTCTCTCTTTTTTGTTCAATTATTTTTTTATTGAGGCAAAATACACGTAACATAAAATTTATTGGGTGTTCCCTGGAGGTCCAATGGTTAAGACTCTGTGCTTCCGATGCAGGGGGCGTGCGTTCGATCCCTGGTCAGAGAAATAAGATCCTACGTGCCATGCGGCACAGCCAAAAAAAATTTTTTTTTAATTTACTATCTTCACCAATTTTCAGTGTACAGTTCAGTGGTATTAAGTATATTCATGTTGTTGTGTCACCATTGGTATCACCCGTCTCCAGAGCTCTTTTCATCTTCCTGTACATTTCTTTTTAGAAACAGAGAAAACTCTCCCAGAATCCTCCAGCATAAGACTTCCCCTCATGTATACATTGGCCACAACTGGGTCACATGGCCACTCTTAAACCAATCAGTGAAAAGTAGGAAATATAACTGTGACTGGTTTAGAGCAACAGGCTTTATTCTGGAGACAGTGTTCCGTGATGGAGGCTATACCTAAATAAAATCAGGGATCATTAGCAAGGAAGAGAGGGAAATGCCTTCTTACATAAGAAAATGATAGTGTCTGTATACCACCGTTTTTTTAAAGAGTTGTTTCCTCCCTTAATGTTATAAACATTTTTTATATAATTTAAATACAATTTCTAGTATCTTCAAGATAGTTATCTAGTTACCACAATTTATTAAACTAGCCGCTTGGTTTGGGTAGTTTAGCTGTTTTTAAGTTTGACCTTGTTCAAAAAATGCTGCAGTAAGTTATTTTGTGAATCCTCTTATGTAGCTTTGGAACCCAGATATGAAATTCCTGAGTCAAAGATAAGAAGGTCTATATATGAATGGGAAACTTTCCATTAGAATCAGCCACCATGAAGTTGTTTTTTTTTTTCACACTAAAAAAGTGGTTTTCAATTACCTAGACCAGAGGTCCCGAACCCCCGGGCCACAGTCTGGTAGCGGTCCGTGGCCTGTTAGGAACTGGGCCGCACGGCAGGAGGCGAGTGGTGGGCAAGTGAAGCTTCATCTGTATTTACAGCCGCTCCCCATTTCTCACATTACCGCCTGAGCGCCACCTCCTGTCAGCATTATGGTGAGTTGTATAATTATTTGATTATATATTACAATGTAATAATAATAGAAATAAAGTGCACAATAAATGTAACGTGCTTGAATCATCCCAACACCATCCCCTCCATCCCAGTCTGCGGAAAAATTGTCTTCCACGAATCCGGTCCCTGGTGCCAAAAAGGTTGGGGACCGCTGACATAGAGCACTATATTTTCCTGGGAAGGTTACGGAGGAAGTAGCTTTGCAAACACCCTTGTGTCCAGGTAACTGCAAAAGAGATGCTGAAGAGGCATGAGGTCTCTGGAGGCATCTGGGCTGGGCGGGCGGTGTGCTCTCCAGAGGATGAGAAGCAAACAGGTGATAATGATGGCACGGTCAGGAAGCTGCCTAGAAGAGAGAACGGGGAGACGTAGGAAAGGTAGCAGCGTGGTAGCCCATAACGCTGCAGGTGGTGAGTGCCTTAGAGTAGGTCTTCACCGTTGACCAGCAAGAGTTTCTAGGGTGAGAAGTTTACAGGAGGCGTTGGTTCTGGAGAGATCATGATGAGTTGAGCTGACTGAGATCATGAAGGCACCATTAAGCCCTGCCTCACCCTGATACACTGTGGTTTGGACACATTCCCTGACACAGTGATTGTTTAGTTGGGTAATTCTCAGCCTCAAAGGACCTGGGACAGGAAGGACCAGGCAGGAGGGAGGAGAAAAACAGGGATGTTCTGCTTATAAAACACTTTCCTCTGTATCATCCCATCTAATCCACCAAACCGTACTACCAGGCAGATATTATTGCTTTACTTTACGGGTGTGGCAACTGGGAGGTTCCGGGAGATGAAGTGACTTGTTCAAGACCATGCTGTGATTGCAAGGCAGAGTCAAGGAAAAACCCCACCACATTAAGCTTTCTGCCCAGCATTTTTAAGATTCTGCCCTCGTCTTCCTGAAGCCTCGTGGGGTGCAGATGGAAAAATCACCCTGCAGGACACCTGGTGTCATTGAAAGCTACTGTTATTTCTCTGCAGCATTTTTCTCTTTTCTAGAAACTTTCTTCCTTCTGGGAACTGTCTGTCTCCATCTACCGCTTTTTACTGCAGAAGTTGTCCCACTTCTTCCATGTGACTGGTGCAGCGAAGGTCACCTGACCAGAACCAGGCCAATCAGAGTCCTTCCAAGGAAGTCTGGCTCTAAGAAAAGGAACTCAGTCCCTCCAGGTAGCAAGGACTGAGGACATGTTAACTCAGGAGCTACAGGCAGCCACAGCCTGGTTAGCAAAACATGTCATTTGGCAGTAAAATGTAAAAATCCAAAGAAGACACAAAGAGAAGTAGGTGGCGAGAGTCAGAGAGAAGGAGATGCCTGGTGTCTCCATGGCAATTGAACTCTTGATTCTAGTTTATCCTTGGCAGGCATTTCAGTCCTTCAGTTCTACAAGATACCTCAGTTATCCCTTCAAACACTGTCCCCGCCCTCCTTTTTCCCTTCTCTTGTAGCTAGCCAAAATCAGTTTCTGTTATTTTCAAGAAAAAGGGAACTAGCTAGTGATATATAGTGTTTACAGGGCTGGCTCTGAACAACCCTGCCTTGCTTATTCACAACTGCTTCTGTTGCTTTCCTCTCCCGTAATGGACCTCACTCATCTCTTTGTCCTAGCCCCTCTAATGACAGGATCTAACCACCTACTCATGCCTCTGGCCATTTACCTCCAATCTCCTGCCTTCTACATTTCAACAAATAATTATACCGATAAACATATCCTCCTTTGACAGGCCTCCTTGACTTCTCTTGTTTAATGACATCTTTGGCAGGCCACCTGGGACACATCTGCCACCAGGGACAGACCGTGACTCTGCTTTTCTTCAGATGCCCTTAGTCTTAACCTCTCTGGCCCCGCCAGGCTCTCAGAAGTCCTCTCCTGCCATTTGATTGTAAGGCAATTACATGTAATCAACAACTCCCTTGGACCCTGGGCATTCAGACACCAGGACCTGAGCTCACAGGGGCAGGCAGAAAGTGAGCAGAGATCACAGCTCATTCTGTAGGTAATTCAACTATGGACACCGAGGAGGGGGAGAAGATGTGACCTTTGTCTCCTGAACCTGGAGACCTCCACCACCCCCGCTGAGAAGGCCTGCCAGGAGAGTACAGATGACTTCAGCGTTGCAGTCAGGAATCCACACTGAGAATTCTCATCTCAGCTGGCCGAGCCTTTCTCGAATTTGGCCAGCTGTGTGAGGAAATTGCTAGTGAAATTAACCACAGCGGCTGGGAGTTCCAGGCTCTGTGTTATAACTCAGTGTTACAATTATTGAGAAACTCTCACCCAAATTTTAGTTTCATGTCAACCATTGAATTATCCTTGTTGTTGTAATGGGGTTTACGGTGTTCAGACTCTTCAAGGGAAAAGAAATCATTCATAAGATTAAGCCTTAAATGATTGTCTTATCCAGCAGGGATGTCCTCGGGAAGAAAAGTGGCCCTCAAACCATTCCTTTGCTGCTGACCAGCATAGCTATTGCATGGGCCGGGGTTGGGGGGGCGGTGCCTGTGAGGAGTGAGTGTTTCTTACAATTCTCCCATCCCATATTTCTCTGCTCTGTGATGGAAATGGTCTCCTGGTCCCCCTTCAAATCAAGGGAAAGTACCTAAAAAAATGCTCCATCACCGATGTTACATGAAAGGTACATGAGGTAGGGTTCATTGCACAAGAAAAATGGATCCAAACAGGGGATTTAGAAGGTCAAAGTGGGTGTTCTGTAAATGTCAAAATGAACAGCACGTGTATGGTGCTACGTGGCTTGCAATATGCTTCCTCATAGAGTTATTTTGTTTGAACAACCACACCAAATGTCAAAATGGGTCATCTGATTCCTATTTCCCAGTGGACTTGTGCCCAGAGACGGCCAGTGCTTGCCCTGGGTGCCACTGCTGATACATAGCAGAGCCCAGATGCGATCCCCTGTCTTGTGATTACATATGTGATGCTCTATCTGTAATATCATGCCTCAAGCCTGACCCCATGTCTTCTGATTTTATATGGGACGCTCTATCCACATTAGCATGCCTCAAGGGGTTTATCTATTATAGTTTTAATTTAAACCAGGGATTGGCAAACTTTTTCTGTAAAGGGGCGGATAGTACATATGTTAGCCCTATAGACCGTATGGTCTCTGTCACAACTACTCAGCCCTGTCTGTGTAGCACCAAAGCAGCCATAGACGATATGGAAACAAATGGGTGTGGCCGAGTATCATTTAAACTTTATTTACAGTCATGGATGACAAGCCAGATTTGGCCTGCGTGCTATAATTTTCCCTCCCCTTGGAAACAATGTTCCCACCCCACATTGTTTCTAGACCACTTGTACATTTACAAGGCCCTGGTTTAAAGTATTACGACCAAAACTTTATGTGAAAGTTAGAGCTGAGCTTGAGGTCAGCAACTCCAGGCCCCCAAGCTGATGCTGACATGCAGGCCATTTCCACTTCCCAGTGGCACCTGATCCCCTACTGCCCTACCTTCCTCAAGGCATGGCCAGTACTCCCATCCTTATCCTAACACGTGCTCATTCCGCAGGGGACTGGAAGTTCAAACCAAGGCAGGTGCCTGGGAGGAAACACTAATGGAAGCAGTGGCTGTTAGGTTGGTAGCATTAAAGGATGGAAAGTAGGCTTTTCATTTTTTAAAATTTCATATTTTCCAGTGAACGATGCATTCAGTTCTTGCCTCCACCTCTGCATCCCTGACCCACTCGTCCTCACCATCTCTGTCACCTCTTGTTCTCCCACCACCTCTCAGACTCTTCAGTGCCCCAACTCACACCTTTCCTAGCGTCATACTAGAATATCTTGACTTTTTCAAAAAGAGCTTATACCCCTTGTCTGCCAGATGCCCAGTGGCGCCTTTAAACCAAAGAGAAGCCTAGCTGACAGATCACACACCCACCCAGCATCTCAGCATTTTAAAAATACTATGGGGACTTAGAGGCATGAAGAAGTCAACACATCCTCTCTGCAAAAAACAAACTAAAACACACTAGACAAAATTGTCAAAAACAACCATGTCAAGGCCCTGGAAATTAGCCAAAGACAAATAACAAATTGAGAATTGTTTATTTGTGAGATATTCTGGAACGTCAGGTAAGAACAACAGGAGTCTAGGGCATTCTCGCTGGTCATGAAAACCAGCAGCTTCACTGCCAGAGGGGGCTGACTTGATCGAGAATGGAAGGCAGAGCCGGTGCCAGCCGTCCAATGGGGAATCTGCAGCTCTCCTAGCCGCAGGCTGATCCCAGGTGAGGTGAGCCACAGCAAGAGAACAGCCAGAAATGTATCCTGGAAATGAGAGACTATAGGAGGCTTGATAAGTTCTCTACACATATCTGCCTGACTGGGAGGCTGCTCCAACATTCAGGGAGACCTGACAGTGCCCAGTGGAAAGCAACAACCATGGCAGACTTGAAAACTGCCTGAACTTGTCTGACCACTCAGCTCTGCAGAAAGAGCGGCAGGCCCTAAGAAGCTAGGCTAAAATATAATAATAAGAAACGCTTAAGAAACTGAGCAGAGAGGCAGAGCAGCGGCACAGCACAGAGTGACATTCTGCAGATTACGTCCAGGCAAATGGGAACAGGTTATCAGAACTGATTCAAGAAGGAATGGAAAATCTTAATAAGCCTGTAACAAGTAGAGGAGTTGAATAAATAATTTAAAATCTTCCCCACACGCCACCAAAAGCTCAGGCCCAGATGGCTTCCCTGGTGAATTCTAACACATTTTTAAAGAAGAAATAATACCAATCTTCCATAAACTCGTTCAGGAAATAGAGGAGGAGGGAACACTTCCCAACTTATTTGATAAAACCAGTATTATCCTGATACCAAAGACAGACGAAGACATCACAAGAAAGGAGATCTACTATCAATATCCCTTATTTGATTTGATTTGATATTGATAGGACAAATTTGAAGGGGTTAAACTATCCAATTTCAAAACTTACCGTAAATGTACAGAAATCAAGGAAGTGTGGTATAGGCCTAAGAAGAGACATATAGATCAATGAAGCAGAACTGAGAGTTTAGAAATAAGCCCTTATATTTATAGTCATTAATTTTTGACATCGGTGCCAAGTGGACTCAGTGGGAGAAGGATGGTCACTTCAACCAATGGTGCTGGAACAATAGGATATCAGTATATAAAACAAAACAAAAGAAAACAAACCTTATACCCTTACAGCATACCATACACAAAAGTTAACTCAAAATGGATCATAGACCTAAATGTAAGACCTCAAACTATAAAACTTCCTCATAGGAGAATATCTCCATGACTTTGTATGAGGCAAAGACATTATAGATAGGAAACAAAAGTATAGCCCATAAAAGAAAAAAAAATTGTTCTTCAAAATGTCCCATTAAGAAAATAAAAAATAAGCCACAGACTAGGAGAGAATATTTGCAAGTAAAATGAATATTGTAAATACTATAAAGGACTTACATGCAGAATACGTAAAGAACTCTTACAACCCAATTATAAGAAGACGAACAGCCCATTTTTTTAAATGAGCGAAAGATTTGAATATGCATTTCACCAAAGAAACTACATAAATGATTAATAAGCACATGAAAAGATACTCCATGTCACTAGTCATTAGGGAAATGCAAACTGAAACCACAATGAGATACTACTACATGCCTACTAAAATGGCTTTAATCAAAAGGACTGACAATACTTGGTGTGGGTGAGTATGTGAAAAAACTGGAACCTTCATTCACTCCTGGTGGGAACGGAAAGTGGTGCAGCCACTTCAGAAAACAGTCTGGCAAGTCCTCAAAGGGTGAACAAAATTGTCATGTGACCTAGCAATTCCTAGGTATCTACCCAAGAGAAATGAAAACATAAGTCCACACAAAGACCTGTATGCAGATATTTATAGCAGCATTACTCATAAGAGCCCAAATGTGAAAACAATCAAATTGTCCACTAACTGTGGAATGGATAAACAAAATGTGATATTTACACGCAATGGAGTACTATCCAGCAATAAGAAAGCAAACTGTTGATACACACTACATCGTGGAAGAACCTCAGAGACATCATGCTAAGTGAAAGAAGCCAGATCCAATTGTATGGCACTTCTAGAAAAGGCACATTTCTAGAGATGTAAAGTAGACCAGTGTTTGCCTCGGGTTGGGAACGGGAATGTGGATTGACTGCCAATGGACACAGGAGAAGTTTCTGAGGCGATAGAAATTATCTTAAGCTGGCTTATGATGACGGTTGCACAGCTCAAAAATCACTGACTTGTTCATTTACAAGTGGTGAATATTATGGTATAGAAATTTTACCTGAAAATACCTGATTAAAAATAAAAGGACTGAAGCCCGCCAGAATTCAGCTGTCCTGCTCTGTGTCTCCTTTTTCCAATTGTGCGATGCCTCATTTGCCTTCACCAGTTCTTACCTTTGACCCTCATCCACACTCCCATCTCTGGAGTTCTGCCTTGTCCTTGCCTCCCAGGCAGGAGACGGTGCTTCCTCCACGGCTCCTAAGTGGATCCAGAGGCCAGCCAAGGTCTTATGAGACCTTACTCGTTATTCTGTAGCGTCTCCTCTTGAAGGTGTTCGCAGATGTATGGAGACCTTCATGGCATCTGTGCTCCTCCGGCTCTGTTAGGCACCTGATTTCTCTCATAGCTCCTCTCTCTGACTTCCTACAACCTATTCCTGAAACTCAGCTGCTCCTGGCTTTCAACATGCCCCAAACCCCACGCACATAAAGCATCGATGAGTATGGAGCCAAAAATAAATAAATAAATCTTTAAAATAATTTAAAAAAAAAAAGATAAGCAGGAACATAGGTAGGCTGTGCAGTATAGCCTACGCTCTAGAACTAGACCAGTGAAGACCCTGCTTCTGCCACCACTGACCCACAGGAGACTGAAGTTCACACTATTGATTCTGTCAGAGCCATGCCTAGAAACAAGGTGCCACTGCCTCTCTCCACGACTGTCAGGAATTCTCCACCATCGTTGTTTCTAGGCCACAAAGTCTGGAGTGAATGTTTCTGGTCGGTTGAGTCGGGTTATACGCTTGCTCTCTAGCCACAAATGAGACTGAGAATGGGTACAGTTACCCCTCTGTATCCATGGGAGACTGGTTCCAGGCCCCCTGAAGATACCAAAATCTTCTGGAAACCCAGGTCCCTTAGATAAAACGGTGCAGCACTATAACCTACGCGCATCCTCCTGTTTACTTTTTATCATCTTGATACTGAACCAAACTTGGGTCTGCTCATATGATGCACAGCAAAGCCAATCTACTGACACTGGGTTGTGGTGAAGGAAAGTATAGCATTTCTTGCAAGGTACCAAGCAAGGAGCATAGGCGTTTAATGCTCAAAAGACCCAAACTCCCCAGTGGCTTTCAGGGAAGGGGATTTAAAGGCAAGGCAAGGGAGACGGTTGTGAGGAATGTGATCAACTTGTGCAGTTTTTTGATTGGTGGGTGGTGGGGTAACCAGGGGAGGCCACGGGGGTTAACATTACAATCTTCAGGTTCCAGCCCATCTGCCGTCTATGTGTTCACAGTCACTGCTCTCCATCCGGCTGGGGTCTGGTTTCTGCAAAACAACTGAGGAATGTGCATTAGTCTTTATCTTTATCTTTGAGACAGAACTGGGAGTCCCTGGGGGCTGATTTATTGTTTAAGTTATAGTTATTTCTCTGCCTGACTGCCCTATCTTCGTCTCTGCATTCCTTACTTTTCCAATCACAGTCACTAAGGTTTGTTGCTTTCTTTCTCTACTCATGGAGGGCCTAGGAGGCCACAGTATATTCCCACAGTATTTTTCTAATCACCAGTAAGCAGGGGACACACTAGGGGTCTTGTCACCTGGAAGGCGTCTACATAGATCTGCTTGGTTTCAATCTCTAGATTACTTATAATACCTAGTACAATGTCAATGCTATGTAAATAGTGATGGATATAATGTAAATGCTATGTAAATAGTTGCCTGCACTCGGCAAATTCAAATTTTGCTTTTTGGAAATTTCTGGAATCTTTTTTCCAAATATTTTCCATCTGCAGTTGGTTGAATCCTTGGGTGTTGGTTGAACACCACAGAGACAGAGGACAACTGTAATTGGCCTTTTCGGCTCTCACAGTGAAAGATAGTCCCATCTTCTCACCAAAATTTATACCACAAAGAAGTCTCCAAACATAGGAAGGGAACAGAGATCTACAGAGCCCCAGGATAACAAAAACAGCCTTTATAACTAATTTGACTATTAACTACTTAGCTAAGTGGGTAGCCCAATATGCTCACCAAAAGGATTCAGAAATCCTGAACTCACTGGCTTTCCTTAGCATAGAAATGTCTTATTATGTGAAGATCCAAGCTTATGAAGAAGAAAAGTTGGGAGTTTGGCCTGAGGAGTAGGAAATGAATGACATTCCCCAATTCTTTGCATTTTTATGCACATAATGGCCCTCTCAGCCAGGGACCCCCGTGGTATAACTTTTCCTGGTTTGCCCACTGGCTGGCACAATCAATGAACAGCCCACACCTCTCTCCACTCTGAAGCAATTACAATTCTGTAAACAAATGCTTACCTTTGTCCTGCAAGCTGCTATTTAAGAGAACCTTGGGACTTCCCTGGTGGTGCAGTGGTTGAGAGTCCGCCTGCTGATGCAGGGGACACGGGTCTGGGAAGATCCCACGTGCCGCGGAGCAGCTGGGCCCGTGAGCCATGGCCGCTGAGCCTGTGCGTCCGGAGCCTGTGCTCCGCAACAGGAGAGGCCACAACAGTCAGAGGCCCGTGCACCGAAAAAAAAGGGAACCTTGAAGCCAAACGCTTCTTTCAAAGGTAGAATCTAATTGTGATGGAAATGTATGTCATGATGGAAATATCACAATTAACCTGAAATTTTGCACGTTGGACGTTGTTACAGTAGAATTCAACTAACACTATTGAGCCACCATTGTGAATAGACATTTCTCATGACGTTTTCTGGGACTTCTCTCTGTGTGACCCCAGAGAGCTTCTGGTTAGAATAAGGTAGAAATGTCAATTACAAGGAGCCCTGTACTCTGGGCCAAGTCATAGTTTATTACTCAGCTCGTTCTTGGCTCCTAATAAAAGCCTGGAGCTCACTCTCATGACCTCTATGTGTTCATTAGATACTTTACTTTAAATGTCTAAAAGCCAGAGAGAACATGCAGTTAGAAGTCCATGTTATAGGGGCTTCCCTGGTGGTGCAGTGGTTAAGAATCTGCCTGCCAATGCAGGGGACACGGGTTTGAGTCCTGGCCCGGGAAGATCCCACATGCCGCGGAGCAACTAAGCCTGTGCGCCACTACTGAGCCTGCGCTCTAGAGCTCACGACCACAACTACTGAGCCCGTGTTCCACAACTACCGAAACCAGCGCACCTAGAGCCTGTGCTCCACAACCAGAGAAAGCCCCCGTACAGCAGCAAAGACCCAACGCAGCCAAAAATAAAAATAAAAAATAAATAAATTTTTAAAAAAAGAAGTCATGTTATAGCCAATACCCTGTCCTCCAAGGCAGAATTGAACTTGGAAGTCTTAATGACCGGGTAGATGTGTTATCTTTAGCCTACAAGTGGGTTAAAAAAAATTTTTTATTTTAAAATAAAGAAAATACAGAAAACCACACAAAATAAATGTATAGCTTGAAGAAATTATTACTATAATATTATTGTAAGACCTTCATAACCACTGCCCACGTCAAGAAATAAAGCTTTGCCGATGTCCCCAGAAGCCCCTTCCATGTGCCCCTTTCCAGTTACAGCCTCTGCCCTCCTCCCCAAAGTTTCAATAATTATATTCTGATGTTTATGGTGCACAATTCTTTGTGTTTTCTTTATGGCTTGATCACTCAAGTGTGCATCTCTAGCGACTATAGCTTTAAAAAGTTGGCAGGTATTTTAAAGCACTGCAGGTTGCCCTTCATCCCTTTCTTTTTCTAATAATTTATCTGTTGAAGAATCTGCACCATCTGATCTGAATTTCCTGCTGTCTGAGTTTTGCTGACTTCTCACTCATGTGCCCTGTATTTCCTATAAATGGGCAGCTGGATCTGGAGGCCTGATTATACACAAGCTTGACCCCTTTGGCCAGATAACAAGTGGTACATCAGAAGGCAACTAATGTCCTGTTTTCCTTTTATGATGCTAGCAGCCATTGGTGCTCATTGCCTAGATTCAATCATTTTTTAGAGGATATAAACGGTGATACTCCAATGCAATCATTTCTTTTCCATTTATTAACTGGAATACTGCTCTAAAGAGATACTTCAATTAAAGAGATAGTTCATATAGTGAAGGCAGGATAAATGCTTGATCCATCCTCTTTCTTTATCAGATTTCAAGATAAAGTTCCCTATCATCTTCCCAAGCTGACCAATTATATACATTTATTTATAAGATATATACTTTGTGTTTATATATTTATAAATATATAACTATGTAAAATGAACACAAGTGTTTAAATATATGTGATGGGTTTAATTCATTTCAATTATTACCCTTATTGAAGTTAAATGGACTCATCTTTGGGAGTGAGAGATCTGTAAGTTGGCTCCTGCATCCTTTAACGTGATTCTAGTGATCTTTGATAACCTCTTTGCCACCTAGTATGGCAAAATATTCCAGACTTATCTTGGACACTTCCAGCCTCAGATCTGAAATCTGCCATTTCTCAGGAGGCCCTGATTTCTTCTAGTGGGAAATGGTTTTTCAAGACCACAGTCTGTGTACTAGGGGTGCTCACTGCTACTGGGTTTGTCATTATTTCTAGGTCTTTTCAGTGGACAAAGCTAGAAAATATATATGCTGTACAGATACTGTATTTCCATTCAAATGCAGAAATACGGATTTTACCTAATCTCTTCCCTGTTACATTTATGTCTGCTTTCTTCCAAACTGAGTGTCCTAGTTTCTCGAAGATACAGGAGCTAATCAGATTGGAATTTCCCATGATTATTTACTTGCTTTATTTTATATTACCCGCTCAACAGTCTCAGAAAAATAGTACAAATACTACTATCGCAAATATGATTACTGAAGATAATTCGAAAAAAATCTGCATATGTCCCCCTCATTGTCCCCTGAATTGTTGTAGTTGTGCTATATTGATATTTTCAGCTCACAAAGCCATTGCATACTGTACTCTCTCCCTTTAACCCTCATTCATTCTTCATTTTATAAGTAGCTATGCATTTCATGCTCACCACCAATCCTTAATATCAATGCCTTTTTGGTTATTTTGCTTATCTGAAGCTTGTTCTCTAGTAAATCCCTCAAGAAAAGCTCATAGGGATAATATTCCTTAAGTTATTGCATATTGATAATAGTTCTCTTTTTTTTTAACAACTTTATTGGGGTATAATTGCTTTACAATGGTGTGTTAGTTTCTGCTTTATAACAAAGTGAATCAGTTATACATATACATATGTTCCCATATCTCTTCCCTCTTGCGTCTCCCTCCCTCCCACCCTCCCTATCCCACCCCTCCAGGCGGTCACAAAGCACCGAGCTGATCTCCCTGTGCTATGCGGCTGCTTCATGAAAGTCAGTTTTTCTGGATATAAGCCTCTCAAGTTATTTTTTCTTTCTTTCAGTATCTTAAAAGTGTTACTTCATTTCCTTCTAGCATAGGACATTGTTGTCAGAAAGTCTAATGATAACCTAATTTTTCTTTTCCTTATTATAAGCTAGTTCCTCTTTTTTGGCTAGATGCCTAAATAGGTTTCTTCTTTTGAAAAAAATTCTTTTCTTCTTCAGGCATAGTAATTTTACCAGAATATGTCTTGCTCTATTAGTCATATTTGCTCAATTTTTCAGGTACAGTCTGTACATGTGTTCTTTCAATATGTAAGTTCAGATCTTTCATTGGTGGTAGTAGTAGTAGTATTGTTATTATTTCTAGAAAGTTTTCTTCAATTATATTTTCTAGTATTTGCTCTGTTCTTTGGCTGTTTTTTTTCAAGGACCTTTATTGCTACATACAGGATATTCCATGCCTTTGTTCAATATTTTAATTTTCTTTCAAATTCCTTTTATCTCTTTTGTTTACTTCCTTTCAGTTCTTCAAAATTTCTTCCTTTTTACCTTCTGTTATTCTTAAGACATTATTTATTATATTTATTTGTTCTTGAGTTCCTTCTAGTTTTGATCTTCATTTCTGAAATGACTGTTTTCTTTGCTTCTAATTCCTTCCTGTGATTTTTCATATAATCTGAGGATGTTTTTATTATTATCATTCTCAATTTTGCTGATCATGTTGTCATTTTTTTATATCTTTTAGCTCATTTTGAAATAGTAGGTATAGTTTTTATTTGTTTTGTGGATGCGTCTTTCTGGCATTCTTTCACTGTCTTAAAGAAATTACTCTGTACCTTATTCTCTTTGTTCTTTTTATTTTGGTTGTCAGGTTTTTGTTTTTTAACATCTTTATTGGAGTATAATTGCTTTACAATGGTGTGTTAGTTTCTGCCTTATAACAAAGTGAATCAGATATACATATGTCCCCATATCTCCTCCCCCTTGCATCTCCCTCCCTCCCACCCTCCCTATCCCACCCCTCTAGGGGGACACAAAGCACCCAGCTGATCTCCCTGTGCTATGCGGCTGCTTCCCACTAGCTATCTATTTTACATTTGGTAGTGTATAGATGTCAATGCCACTCTCTCACTTCGTCCCAGCTTATCGTTCCCCCTCCCTGTGTCCTCAAGTCCATTCTCTACGTCTGCATCTTTATTCCTGTCCTGCCCCTAGGTTCTTCAGAACCTTTTTTTTTTTTAATTCCATATATATGTGTTAGCATACGGTATTTGTTTTTCTCTTTCTGACTTACTTCACTCTGTATGACAGACTCTAGGTCCATCCACCTCACTACAAATAACTCAATTTCGTTTCTTTTTATGGCTAATACTCCATTGTATATATGTGCCACATCTTCTTTATCCATTCAGCTGTCGATGGACACTTAGGTTGCTTCCTTGTCCTGGCTATTGTAAATGGAGCTGCAGTGAACATTGTGGTGCATGACTCTTTTTGAATTATGGTTTCCTCAGGGTATATGCCCAGTAGTGGGATTGATGAGTCATATGGTAGTTCTATTTGTAGTTTTTTAAGGAACCTCCATACTCTTCTCCATAGTGGCTGTATCAATTTACGTTCCCATCAACAGTGCAAGAGGGTTCCCTTTTCTCCACACCCTCTCCAGCATTTATTGTTTTAATAAATTTGTGTGGGTTTTGTCCTCAACATTTTTATGAGGTTTATTTTTATGTGAACCCAACTTCCCTGATCTTTGTGAGAGTCCTGGTTCAGGGTGCCTTTTGAGCTTTACAAAAGTTCCCTCTTTGTTTTTGTGTAGTATTTAAAAATATGGCAGCTCGCCTTCTGAGATTTCCTCACTCTCTTCCCCTACCCATTTTCACGTGGATCTTCTTAATCTTTTTTGACTCTATTATCCCTATTATACTCAATTTTGATCCCATACCCAGCACTTTCTCATCAGCGTGTAGACTCCTGGCTGGTCAACTTTGAGTATTCATACTATCTGAACTGCGTCATCCTTTCAGACCTTGCACAGACCCCTTGCACTCACCCACTAGTGGATTGGACAGAGCAATTCCCAGTTTCAACTGCTCTTTTCAAATTTCTCCCCACCCACCCCATGCTACCCACTGGGTATCCATTGGCTCTGTGGGGATTGTTCTTTTCTCAGGTCCATCCGATCCCTCACTGCTCCCCTCTGCTTCCTCCCTCACAGATGCTGGGACCATGCAGGGCTTGGTGACTTGTCCCTACCCACTTGTGTTTCAGGGTTCAGAGGATACCTTATCGCTAGTTGTCTGTGGTTTGGCGAGGGCGGTGACGTTGGTCTTTATCACTCTGTTCACCTTTCTGTGGAAAGTCGGTGAAATTCAAAAACCATGCTGCCTGTTTTTCTATGTATAGTTTTCTTGTTTGTTTTTATTTGAACTGCCAACTCTTTTCCATTAAAATCCAGATGTGCGGTTTGTCTTGAGAAGTTCCGATGTCTGGTTATTCTTGCGTCACCACATTCCCACGTGGCAACTCGTGGCTGGAGTGAAGCAGCAGCGTCCCTCACTGGAAGGACCGTGAGCTCCCCTTTGCTGTGGCCCTGCATCCTCCATTGTTTCACTGACCCCTTGACTTATTCACACCATCTTCCTGGCCCTGCGTCTACAGAAGGCATCCACACTGTGACTCTTGTTCTAGGGTCAGTGACAGGAAGTAGGGAATATCCAGGAGCCCCTTACCTCCTTACCCAGAATTTTGTGCTAATGCCCACATCACATTTTCCCCCTTCTGAACCCCAGGTGCCCTACTCTTCATACCTGTGCCCCTTCCAGATTTGCCTCTCGGAATCCCCTCGGGCATTTGGGTTCCTTACTCCCCTGGCCTTCTCTGTCCAGCTCCTGGTCCTATAAAACACTCGTAGATGCTAAGCCTACCTGTGTACGCAGTTCATAAGAGAAGGCCCTGAGACACGTCTGAGTGTCAGAAGGGTGATCACATGCAGGCCAGTTTTAACGGCATGTAGGCAGGAAACAGGAGGAAGAGAACAGCCAGGAGCCAGGGTTTCAGTGGGTCGGGCAGCAGAGAAGAAAACAACTCAGAGTCATGGTTCTGGAGAGGGGGGCTGGAGCAAGCATGAGGCTGGGGCACTGAAGGGGAGGGCCATCCATCGTCTGTGAAAAGCAAGAGTAGGACCTGTGTATGGAGCAGGTTGGGTCAGGGATGTATTTGCCTGGTGGTGAATTCTGCCCACTGTGTCCCTTTTGTATACAGCCTGGTGCTCCATTTAAAGAGGTACTACTTGCCGGATACCTTTGGGCCACCCCTGTGAGCCGTAGGTCCCAGGAAAATATCTAGACCCACAAGGAGCTGCTTACAGTTCCCTGAAATGCTTCAAGCTCCTGTACCTGTGCATTGTACCTGCTCCTCTTGTATCGACTTCCCTCCATCTTTGCCCAGGCAACAGAACACCTCAGATCTCACCTCTCTAAAGATTTCAGAGGCCAAGTGTGGTGTCTCTTCTGTGCTCTCACAGGCCCCCAGGGAAGCACTCCTCACACTGTAGCATCTGTTTCCTTATTTGTCTAAACTAAAAGCTCCTTGAGGACAAGAAGAGAGTCGAGTCTTGCTAAATTCTGTATCTCGTACACCTAGCACACTACAGATGCTCAGTGCCTATCAATGCTTCTGCCATCACAGACAGATGCAGGGTGGTACCAGTGCCCATTCATAGGAGAGTCCAGCCAACTCACCACAACGCACAGCACCGAGCTCACAGCATCTGACTGTACCACCAGTATCTTTTGTCTGCTGAGTCTCCCTTTACAATCCTTTTAATTATTTTATGGCAGGTTTCATCAGGGAGATAGCGTGAGAGAGAGCATAGAGACAGTTAGGTCTCTTGAGTTATTGTTCAGAGATGGGAACAGTATCCCATTAGCCATGGAAATTCGAGGACACACAAAGGTTTTCAGAATCAGTCATCATCATTGCTCCTAAGTTTCAAAGAGCACATTCAGAGGCAGGAACGTGGTCTGGACAGAAGATATAATGGCGGGTAGGAGGAAGTAGAAGGGCTATTCATCAGTGGATAACCAGGTTCCTGCACATCTTCATTCAAATGGAGGGTTCATGAGACAAAGCTAATGTCTGTTGAAAGAGCATTTACCTGCTGGGCTCTAGACTTCTCTTTTCCTTCCAACTAAGGCGTGTTGATTTCCCCCTGTAGGCTTGTATCCTTAGGGAAATGTAGGGATCCCATGGTCAGAAGCTGTGGACACTAAGATAAACAATCAGCCTATTGTGACTACGGGCTCTGATCCTCACACTGGGCTTTCACCTTCTCCCAGGATAGAACCCTCAGCTTACACCGAATTCTAGCTCCTGAAATCGAGGCAATACCCCATACTTAAGCCCTGCTTGTTGTCCTATGGGATACTCTAGTCCAGTGGTTCTCAATCTTCGCTGCACATTGGAGTCATCTGAGGGCTTTTAGACGTACCAGTGCTTGGACTTTACCCCAGACCAAATGAATTAGAATCTCTGGGGATGGGACTTGAGCATCAATATTTTTTAAAACTCCCTAGTAACAGTAGTTAACTTATGCTATGCAACAAATAACACCAAAACGTAATGACTTAAAACAATAGACATGTATTGTTTCACACTTTCTGTGGGTCAGGGATCTAGGAAGGCTTAGCTGGGTAGTTCTGGCTCAGGGTCTTTCATGAAGTTGCAGTCCAGACATTAGTTGGGAGGACCTGTTTCCAAGATGATTTTTCCACATGGCTGTCGGCAGGAGGCCTTAGTTACTTGCCACATGGATCCCTCCATGGGGCTGCTTGAGTGTCCTCACAGCATGGCAGCTAGCTTCCCTCAGAGCCGTGAAAGGGAGAGCAAGACAGAAGCCACAATGTCTTTTATGTCCGAGCACTGGAAATCACACTCCATCATTTCCACAACATCTTCTTGGTTACATTGAAGTTTTGGGAGGGGCTACATAGGGGCTTGTATACCAGGACATAAGGCTCTTTGGGGGCCATTTGGGAAGGTGGCTACCATACCAGGTATCTCTAAAGTGCAGCTAGGGTTGAGAAGCATTTCTTCTGGTCCCTTTGGGGCTGAGACCCTGCCTTTGTCTAGCTTCGCTCAAAGTATGACCCTCCCTGGGAGATTTCCCTTTTAATAGGCATAAAGCTTTAGGTTCCTGGGATAACCAGCATTTTAGGCGCTGTTGGGAGCGGATGGAGAGTGGGGCAATGGGAGACTTTCAGGTCCCTCCCAAACATGTACCACACCTTACTGCCTACAGAGCACTTTCACCTCCTTCTCTCATTCGATTCTGAAGCAAGCAAGACTTATTAGTGTTTATTCTCTTTGTACGACAGCCAGAGTGGTGTTGGGTTTTTTTAACTATAAAGAATACATAATTCTTTTTTCTGCTGGCAGATGACTTCCATGAGATAGATTCTGTAACGTGAAAATACTTGTCAAATCTTTTTTTAACCTCCAAGTGTTTTTGTGGTTTCTGTCATCATTTTTCCATCTCTTATTATTTACTTTACTTTTAGCATGTGAATCCAGTGATCACACTCCTGTAAAAAATGGACCAATGGGGCTTCCCTGGTGGCGCAGTGGTTGAGAGTCCGCCTACCGATGCAGGGGACACGGGTTCGTGCCCCGGTCCGGGAAGATCCCACATGACGCGGAGTGGCTGGGCCCATGAGGCGCGGCCACTGAGCCTGCGCGTCCGGAGCCTGTGCTCCGCAGCGAGAGAGGCCACAACAGTGAGAGGCCCGCGTACCGCAAAAAAAAAAAAAAAAAAAAAAAAAAATGGAGCAATGGCCTCCCAACAGTCATGGGGTAAAGTCCCCAGGCTTAACTTCAGTTCCTGATATATATTACTCTGTTCTCCTCCTCAGGCCCTTTGCACAAGCTCTTCCTCCAAGCTGACTCAGATAACTTCTACTTATCCTTCAGGTATTGCTCCCAGCTACTTCCTCACAGAGGTTTTCCCTGATCCCTGAGCCTAAAGGGTTCTCCCATAGCACCCTGTCCTTTCCCTCACAGCATTTATTACAATGTGTGAAATGCACTTATTTGTGCAATTACTTGTTTACTTCCACTAGACTGGAAGCTCCATGAGGGCAGAGATCATTCTTTTTCTCTGCTGCCTACCCCCCTCTACCTAACACAGTACATGGCATGCAGTAGGTGCTCAACAGTGAGTGAATGTTTGTGAATAGGAACCAAGGTCCAGAGACATGCCCAAGGCCACTCAGGCAGGTAGCAGGATACCTGCCAGGGCCTTGATGGCAGGTATGCTAAATTTAGAGAATCCCCACTCCATCCCCAGTGTCCGTCCTGTCCCTGGAGTCCCATCCTCTGGGCAATTATTGTCTGCATCCCATGCTCTAAAGTGAGCCTCAAGGGCTCCCTGCCAATGGAGCAGTCAGGTTTGTGAGGTGGCCAAAAGGTCACCCCTCGCCAGAAAGCGATGGTTGCCTTTGGCTGGGCTCTTTCTCGTGTTGTGATGGGGAAGGCTCTTTTCAAGCTAACCCTGAATCTTTCCACCGCAGGCCTTCCCGTTCTGGGCAGCCGTGGCTCTTGCAACAGCCCTGCGAGTTTCTATTTGACCTTTGGCGATGCCACCAGGCAGTCTTTCCACAAATGTGATGGGCATTGGCTATAATTATTTAATGATCCCCCAAACCATTGGGCTGTTTGTTCCTGTGACCTGTGTTCCTGCCACTCTCAGGGGGTGTTTCACAGAAGCGAGGCACAGATCAATGACAGCCTCGACAAGCCTTCACTGCCCCCAGGCACCGGGCCAGGTGCTCTGTGCCGCTGGGGATGGCAGGTTTGCTGGGGACAAATGAAAAGAAGACGTGAGGTCAGAGCCCTTATCCTTGGCTGGATCCCTCCTGCTCCCAAGCCCCTCTGTTACACTTTCTACCCCCCAAATCACCTTCGTTGGTACCACACTTGACCCCAGTTCCTAGGGACAGCCCAGGGCCTCAGTCCCCTGCCCAGCAGGATACGAACATCCTGGGAGCCACACCACACATTCTTGCTGCTGCAGAACCCGCCAGCACACCTGGACAGAGGCTCAGATAGAGGTTCCTCATAGACCCGTACATGACAGTCCTACCCCGGAAACATGAATTTCCACTTGGGCCTCTTGGCACTTAATTAGGCCCAGAAGGAAGTACCAACCTCCCGTCAGCGCACGCACAACACGCATGCACACTCACTCACGCGAACACACAGACTCAGTCTGGATTGCCTGTACCCTGAGCGCCTCTCACTCACCCATGACACAGGGGCTCTGCCAGATGAAATCCCCGGGACCCTGCCAGGATAACACCTAGGCTGGGGTTCCAGTCCAGACGGCTACCAATTGCCCTGACCATTGGTCAGTCCTTTCCCTGGGAGATGATTTATGATTCTTCCCCACTCCTTCAATCTGATCAGGCTTCCTCGCCCTCCACCTCTTGGTGTCCAAATCCTACTCATCCTTCAAGGCTCAAATTCTGCCTCCTCCGTGAAGCCCCCTTCGTTTCTACAGCTAGGGGTGATCCATCCCCCCTCTGTACACCCATAGCGCCTTCGCTCCACCTCCTCTACGACTTGAAACCAACTTTCTAATCGCGTTGTTTTTGCACATGTTTTAACAACTCCTTTCCCCCAACTATTTCATACATTTCTCTGTATCTATCTATCTATCTATCTATCTATCTATCTATCTATCTATCTATATCTATATCTGTATCTATCTATCTGCCTGTTGTACTTTCCAGAGACAATGTGCAATGATAAAAAGCTTACTGACTTTGGTGTCTGACAGAACTGAGATGATTCCCTCCTTCCTCCTTCTCCTCCTTCCTTTCCTCCTTCCATAAATGTTTCTTAAGCCCTCTCTGTGCCAGGTACCACATGGCATCCTAGCAAAACAATACACAGTAGATACGCATCCTTTGCCTCCGTGGAGCACACAGGCTTGTGGGGTTCTAATCCCCAGCCCTTTAATCACTGGCTGTGTGATTTTGGAAAGTTGTTCAATCTCAAAGAGGCTCAGTTTCCTCATCTACAATATTGAGTTTTATAATAATTATCTCCTAGGTGTGTTATAATAATTAAGTGGAGTAATGTACATACAACATCTAACACTACCTATGTGTTCCATAAATGTGCGTTTCTTCTCCATGTTCCTCATTTAGAGAGAGCTCTAAACATAATAGTGATTCAAGAGTATTTGTTGGAAGAGAAAGAGGAAGGATGAAAAGAAGGAAGGGAAGGAGGGAGAAAGTTATGGCCATTCATCTGAGAACTGTCTGGATTGCTGGCACTCACCCTGCCCTTTTTACTTTCCTGTTTGGATTTTAAAAGAGGGGCAGTGACTGCATTTTAGGAGAACTAGCTCTAGACAAGGACACCAGTTTCCCCAATCCTTTTCAAGTTATCCCATATGCAAATCCATTCATAGAGCCAAGGCTAGGAGCTCTTCCATGGACTAATTACACATTTTTCAAAAAAACCTTCAGTGGTTTTCAAGGTCCCTAAAAACTGTTGCCCCCAGGTTCCCCACTGAACTTCTGCCCTTCATATCTATAACCCTCCAGTTTCTCTTTCCTGGCTTCCCAGACAGTGGTGCAGACAAAAAGATCATTTATAACAGCTTTTTGACAGTTGGACATTATTTAATTACAACTTCTGGCAGCCACATAGTGTGCCGGAGGCTATTTAAAGTTCTGGATGGCAGGAGGTGAAATGGGGAAACTTACAATCCAGGGTGGGCAGCGGCCAGGACAGACTCTCAGGTCTCTTGCTCTAAAGGGGCGTCTCTCAAAACCCTGGCCTTTGGCATTGGAGTCCCTGTGAGAGAAGGTGGAGGTGAAGTCAGTCCCCCAAGGCATATCCAGGAGGGGGTGGGGGGCAGCACCAAACTGAACAGAATTGTCATTTATCCAGATCAGCCACCCATATTCTACAGAGCAAGAAATTGAGGGATAGAGAGGAGAAAGGACTTGTCCAGAGCCACATGGTAAGTGGTGCAATTCCTGGGACCTCATTTAAGTATGCTGGGCCTTATTGCTGCCCTTGTGTATGAGCAGAATCTGTCCTGCTTAGTTTTCCACACAGAAGCCACACACCTGCCAGTGTCATCTTGGAGGGCTGAAGTGCTGTGTGTGTTATTCTAGGTGTGAACAGGAGTGTAATTATGGATGCCAATGTTCGGTCATCTGGTCAACCCCAGGAGTCACTGGTTTTCCATCTAGCTGCTGCAGCCACAGTTTGCTGGGCTTTAGGTAGCTACAACTGGGATAAGGAGGTCTCCCCCATAATGGGGCAGGGGCTAAGCATGGCAAGTCTACTATAGGGTGCTCTACCCTGGAAAAGAAGGAAAAGGCCAAGTATGAATACAGATAGTAGTAACAACGATCATGATAATAGCTTCTTGGATTGAAGGCTATTATCAAATCAACATCATTGTTATTGCTATTAACGTGCTGCCCTTAGGACATTTCCATGGAATATATATGATTTACCCGATTTTAAAGATGAGAAATGGAAGCTCAGAAAAGTTAATTACAACCTGAAGTTCTCCACCCACTAATAGGACCAGGATTCAACCCCAACTCTATCTGATTCCAGAGCTTATCACCTTTCCACCATATTGGTAGTTCTCAACCAACCCTAGCTGCACATTAGACATCTCCAGTGAGCATTTAAAACATACAAAGCCCACCCCCACCCCCAATAAAACATACAAAGCCTCAGGCCTTACTGAAGACCAGCTAACTCAGAATCTCTTTAAGGTTGAGACCTAGAATGAGTGTTTTTGGAGTGAATCTAATGTGCAGCATTACATGGTTGACAGCACCGAGCTGGTGAAAACCCCTATCAGTGTGCCAGGAGAAGTGTGACCCACTCCCACTGCCACCTCCCCACGGCTGCTAAAATTAACCCAGACGGCCATGGCAGGCTGTTGCTTGGTGGCCAGGAGTAAGCACCCCAGCCCTCTCTGTGGTTCTGCTGGTTGCCCTGTTGACAGCACCCTCCTGCCTATAGTCTCAGTTCCTACTACTGTCCCAGGAGGTCACCACCCAGGCCTACCAACTCTGACCAGTCTGCTAATATTAACAGCCTTTAAGAGCAGGTTGATATTATCCTTGAAGGTTGAGTTCCTTCATCCCGGAAGCAAACTCCACGTTGGAGACTAGCGTGTAGGAAGTTGATTGGGGCATGCCCTGGAGGGCAGCACCTATGGAAGGGAAAGGAAGGTACGGGAGTAAGTCCTTCAGGGCCGAAGGGGGATCTGGGTGGCACGATATAGCATCCATTTCAGCCTTTAGCAGTGGGATGGGTTTGTGTGGAAGCTTGAGGAAGGATCTTCTTCTCCAGAGAGTTAGAATGACTCTATTGGAGCCCAGCATGGAGCCACCTTGGTCGAGGCTTTCATTATCGGATCTACAGCAGCATCACAGCCCTCCTCCCACCCTGGGAGCTGCGCTCCATTTCCCTCAGGGGCTCAGCTAAAAACAGTTTGAAGGGCTGGGCAGATCAGCACTTCCAGTGGCCTTCAGCAAAAGCCTTTGCATCCAGCTGTCACACCCCACGCTTCCTCTCTCAGGGTGGAGTTCTGGGGGGGGCCCACAGAAGCAGCTTTTCCCCTCTTCTTTCTAGCTGGCTTTACCAGCGTCACCAATCCCAACATGTTGTTATTGATTCAACCTCAGGAGCCAAGACAGGGGTCTCCTGCCCCGGCTGAGCTCACGGTGAAATAGGGGAGATAAAAACAGAAATTTGCAATGAAATTACCGTATTGCCATTCGAGTGACATGCATAAAGAAGCAGCACCTGTCAGGGGAGGAAGTGATGGTCTCTATCTGCAGGCAGGGCAGGGTGCAGGCAGGGCAGGGGAAGGCTGCCATGTAAGAAAGGATTAAGAAAGACATTGAAATGCTGCGGCAGGATTTTGAAGATTGAGTAGAAGTTTGCCCAGCAGATATGATGGGAAAGAGCATTCCAGGCAGAGGTCTGTGCCGAGACTGAGGCCCCAAACCTGCAGAGTAATAGCAATCAGTGTGTGTTTTAAGAGCATTACCTGGGTTGGGGGACTCAGGAGAGGAGATTGGAAAGATAGTCAAGGGCAGAAAATGGAGGTCCCTGTACCCGTGCAAAGGAGCTTTGCCCTTGCCCTGAAGGTAATGGCTCCTGACCGAAGGAGCTTTCAGCCTGGGTTGTCATATTTTTTTAATGTAGGACATAATAAAGAGGATTCTAATCTATCTTCATAATAGAGAGGATTCTCTGTCCTGTTCCCCCCAATCCATCTTCTGCTCCCTGGCCCTACCATAGACTCACAAAAACAAACCTCAGTTTTGCCTTCCACAGCTCTGATTTCTCTCTGTCTGTCTCACATTGGGTATAAATAAATAAACCCGTCGTACTGCACGGGTTTTTCCCCGACTTCTTACATGGACGTTTGCTGGGGTTTCTTCACTGAGCCACTGATTCACAGGCACGGAGATGGTCACACTGGAAAGGCCTGGGGAGATTATTACTAACCTCCCCCGCTGGCCACACTTGGAGGAGGAAGGCTCTGAGTCCTGTGCGCACAGATCATCCAGGATGTGGACGGGACTAGCCCAGGTTTTCTCTTCCACATAACAGATCAGCTCATTATACCCCCAGGAAGAAAAGTCCGTCCTGAACAGAACTGTGCAATTGGGGATTTCATCTTTTAAGCTCCCCCCACCCGCCCCCATAAAATCTCTTCTGATTCTTCCCCTTCCACCCTGCTGTGGTCCTTTTCATATTCCCCCCAGCACACAAAACCTTCCTGTTGACCAAGACCCATTCTGGAACCCTACCCACCTCTGCTCTGTCAGAGAAGCCTACTTTATAACCTCTTGTTCCTTCAAAATTACACTGTCCCTTGTTCCCTGTCCTCTATTATATTGGTGATGTCCAAAGAAAAGGAGAAATTTCACTAAACTAAGAACTAGAAGATAAGGTCCCAAACTCTGCCACTTCCTCTGACATCGTGCAAACACCTTCATTTCCTCATGTGTAGCTAAGGTTCATTTTAAATTTCTTTAATGTCCTTTTTAGTTCTGATACTCTGGGATTCTCATTGATTCAGTGGCATGCCTGAGCGAGCTCTTTCAGGCTTAGGAGAGTTGATTATGAGTGTCTCTTCCCAACTCCCATTCTGTGTCAGCAGCTTGAAGTCGGCCACAGTGGGAATATTTACACCATAGAAATAGGCAAAAGCTACAAATCCAGTTTGGCGGAGGGAGAGCTGGTTTACTAGCACTCCCACTGGATCCATCCTCTCAAATCTCAATCAAAAACAAGTGTCTGCATTCTCACAAAGACTTCTGAAAGTAAACCATACCTTAACCCCAAAGCACGTGTTTCTGATAGTACAGCAAACAGATGAGAAGGTACAGGTGACTCCACACGGGTTTTTATTTCCCATTCCACATCTCTAGTTCATGTGGTTCTCTCCATCGGGAATTCTGCACCCCATTCATCCATCCATCCTCAGGTCTCAAAATTCTACTACCAGTACTTTACAAACCAGCTTTATTAAATCTTCTCCAGTTCCCTAATCAAGATTAAATGTTCCCTCCAACTTCTAGAATAACTGCATGAACACGTTTTTCTCCCCATAAGTGCCCTGAAAACATGAACTATATTTTTGCCATTTCCTCTCCAACTGGACTAGCTCAGTATCCTACAAACAACGGGTGTAGAATAAATATCTGGGTCAATAGGAAGTGCAGCATTGGCAGATGTGCAGAAGGTATATGCTTTCCTTTATTATGAACTATTTTTATGAGGGAATAGAATACAAGATTATGGTAATGAATTTATATGATGCAAAATTGTATAGAAGGAAAAGCAAGGCAACCCCCTCCCCGTTCCTTATACCCTCGTCACAACTCCCCACCCAAACAGTATTACCATTTTTATGTGTATCCTTCCAGAAATAGTCTAAACATACATAAGCCCTTATGTCTGTGAATACACCTTTGTATTTTGCACAAATAAAAGCATACTGTTCTGTGGGGGGGGCTTTCTTAATATGTCTCAAAGATAGTTGCACCTCAGCTCAACTAGATCAACCTCATTCTTTTTCAAGGCTGTGCGGTAGTTCATCATACATACGGATCATATTTTATGTAGCCAGTGCCCTGCTAATGGAAATGTAAGTTCCTTCTTATCTTTGTATTGCCAAGAATGCAGCAATTAATATCCATGTACATCCATCTTTACCCACCAGTACAAGTATATCTGTAGGAAAAAAAAGGCTAAAAATGGGATTTCTGGATCAAAGACGAGGTATGTTTTTTTTTAATTTATTTATTTTTTACTTTATTTTTTATTTATTTTTGGCTGCATTGGGTCTTCATTTCTGCGCGTGGGCTTTCTCTATTTGGGGCGAGGGGGAGGATACTCTTTGTTGTGGTGCGCAGGCTTCTCATTATGGGGGCTTCTCTTGTGGAGCACGGGCACTAGGCACGTGGACTTCAGTCGTTGTGGCACGTGGGCTCAGCAGTTGTGGCTCACGGGCTTAGTTGCTCCGTGGCATGTGGGATCTTCCCGGACCAGGGATCGAACCCGTGTCCCCTGCATTGGCAGGCAGATTCTTAACCACTGTGCCACCAGGGAAGTCCCAGGAGGTATGTTTTTAACTTTAATAGATAGTGCTACATTTTCTTCCAAACACATGGAGTCCTGAATACTGTTATCTTTCTCTCCGGCACTCTTTATCTGCTTCTTCATTCTTACCCATTACTCACATCTACCTTTGCTGGCGTTAGAAACTGCTGGCATTATTTTAACAATCATTCCACCGAGCACCCACGGCTGACAGGCTTCGTGCTGCCACAGCATGGGGTTGGACAAAGCACTCATCACCGATGAACAAGTGCCCCAGCCTCACGGGCCGTGCCTTTACCATCATTTCTTTGAGCACACCCCGTTCAGTCTCTCTGAGTGGCTTCCCATCATCGCCCATAGATCAATAGCCAAGATGAGGAGGAGACCGAGCACGCATTCATCACTCAGCTTAACCACTCCCTCAGGGGCGAGGAGGAGGGAGCCCGGTGGGTACCAGCAACGCTTCGTCATCTTTCTCTGGCAGGTAAGGCATGGACCTGCTGTGTCTGATGTTCCTGCCTTTTTTACATCATTATTCTTCTAAGGCAGGTATTCATTTTAGTGCTGGCTGCCACACTTCCCAAGGCATAAGGAAACTGAAGATTAGAACGAGGTTTGGTGCTATCCAGGTGATGTGAAGCCAGAGGCTAGGGAATTCCTGAATCCTACCCTCCTGATATCCCCTCTGCACAGTGAGATTTCAAACTAGGAAGTTATTCCCAGAGAAAAAGAACAAGATAGACAAGGAACATTCCCTTTTTTCTCCCTTTCTTTCTTTCTTTCTTTAGCCACACCACACAACTTGCAGGATCTTAGTTTCCCTACCAGGGATTGAACCCGGGCCCTCAGCAGTGAAAGCATGGAGTCCTAACCGCTGGGCCACCAGGGAATTCCCAGGAACACTCTTTTCATAGCTGGGCAAGTCCCTGATTCCCCTGACATAGGATTTCACGAGTTAACCACACCTACACACACACACACGCACACACACACACACACACACACACACACACACACACATTTGCATGCCAGTAGCTTCTGATTTTAAGATGGTTGAGTCAAAATAGGTTTGGCCTGGCCATAGGCTTAGAAGAGGTAGTCCAGAGAAAGCATGGGTGAGCCTATCCCCAGGAGTCTAGCCCTGCCTAGATTTCTTACTTCCTCATGGCCAGACTGCAAAGGGAAGACCACACATATGGCATCAACCCTTCACCCACAGTGGCCCTACCCACCAGTCAAACATGGCCCAGTGAGTGTCCTGGACCCTGAGCTGTCAGCCCTCCCCTCTTGGGTGTGAGTTAGGAAGGGAATGAGCAGAGCAGTGGGGATGTCAGCACAGACACGGGTGGGCTCCTTCCTCCACAGCCAACATAGTGAAGGGATTTTTTTTTTTTGCGGTACGCGGGCCTCTCACTGTTGTGGCCTCTCCCGTTGCGGAGCACAGGCTCCAGACGCGCAGGCTCAGCGGCCATGGCTCATGGGCCCAGCCACTCCCCGCATGTGGGATCCTCCCGGACCGGGGCACGAACCCGTGTTCCCTGCATCGGCAGGCGGACTCTCAACCACTGCGCCATCAGGGAAGCCCAGTGAAGGGATTTGAAAGCGTGTCACATGAGACATGGGCCCCTGATCTCCCTAGACTTATTTATCTTTGAATCCCCAGCATCTAGCAAAAACCCACAGGGGAGACTTAGCCTGGACGAGAGAAGTCTCAAAGAGGACAAGGTTACTGTCTTTCCGCTAAAGGCCATTAAGCAGAATGGATGTGTTCTGTGTTTCTAAGGCAAATCTTGATCCAGTGGGTAGAAGCTACAGAGAGACAGCTGTCAACTCAATTTTTAAAAAATGCTTTCAACAGACAAACAGGGAATCATCTGCTTGGAGACGTTAGTCGTGATTTCCCCATCACTGGAAGATTTCAAATACAGGGAGAAATGATCTAGCAGGGATTCAAGGATGAGAGGTTTGAACTGGGTGAATTGTAAGATCTCACAACCCCTGGAAATGAAAGAGCCTATGAAATGTCCCTTTCCGCTTCAGAAAATTGCACTTTATGCTCTCAAATACCCTATTACTTCAGCACCTGACACCAGCCTGTGTTCTAATTCTATCTATGACAGCTAAAGGACTGTGTCCCAGTAAAGAGCTACTCTCCATCCAAGGAAAATTCAGCCTCCAAACAGAGGACTGGCATCTTTCTCTCTCTTTCCTCCCTTTGGCAAAGCAAAACCTGGGTTGAGCCATTCAGCCGCTTGCTCGGTTCAAAGCTTGTTCACTGTCTAGCGAGGCAGCTGAGGCGTATTGGTTGGATCCCAAATAAATATTTTATCTCCAGCCTCAGCAAAGGTGGAGAAATGGGCCTTTCAGAGATGAGCGGCCTGTGGGGCTTCCTACTGGCAGTCCCGACTGTTTACGGCAGAGGGGGGACCTGTCATTCACTCTGGTCATCAAGATTGAAGCCCAATGCACTCCGAACCCTTTAGGTTCCCTAAAGTCAGAAATCGACAAAAGGCAAAATAAACTCAGCATGCACAGATGAATGAGGAGGCCCCCCAGCTGTTAAAAAGCCATTGGCATCTTCCTGCACCCGCAGAGCCCCACCATCCTCAGCTGCCTGTGTGGGCAAGGCACCCAGCGGTGTGCAGACAGGCACCTGCAGTAATTAGCAGCTGGTCCCAGGTGCCAGGGTCTGGCTTACTTCCCAACCCCGCCACCCCTGTGGGAGGCTTTCCTCCAGGAGTCCCGAGGCCCTCAAAATTAAAACAGAATAATCAAATAGCAAAGATGAAGGCCCATGGGAGAAGGTGGAGAAGACGGGGGATGCCAGGAGGTAGTTATTCACTGACAAGAGCCCTAGAGTACAGATGGAAAAAGAATAAGTGAGAATGTCGACTGCTATGACGAATGGTCCAAGGAGGGCAATGAGAAAATTAATGAATTGAGCTTCTGTTAAGACTTCCAAATCCTGCCTTGATTTCGGCCTCATGAAATGGGTATGTGAGTTACCTCCAGGGCAATGACATCTCAAAAGGCATGGATGAGTCAGATCAGGGAGCTAGGCTCAGCAGACTCATGTACTAACAGCAGGTACAAGGCAGAAGACATCCCATCCCCAAGTAAGCAGTGAGCCCTGGGGGTTCTGCCTGACAGAGCGGCAGGGACTGCAGCTTCCTGCTCTGTGCATTAGCTAGAACTGGACTCGAGCCACAAGGGACATAATTTTCCTTCTCTAATGCAGCTCACCCCACAGTGCCCACACAGGTTCCAGCTAGAACAGGAAGGACCACAGGCTTCCCCTCAGACATCCTGGGCTTTCAGTCAATTCCCCACGATGCTTAACCTCGGTGTCAGAGGGACAAATGTGATCAGAACCTCTTTCTCTTTCCCCCTCTTCCCTCTCTCTGCTTTGTCATTCCTTACCTAAGTATGTCTTTCTGCCTCTCCCTCTTCCTCTGTCTCTCCTGATCACTGGCTCTGTATTTCCCTACAGGATGTAATATGAGGTCCTTACAGCTCCCATCACACTGACTGACCACTGCAGGGGTGCGGTCAGTGGGCAATGGAGGGGACTTGGACCATCTTGAACTGAACGAATTCTCTGCCATCTATCTGTCTGTCATCTATCAATTCATCCATCCATCCATCTATCTGTTTCTTTGCCTCCCTCTCTCTGTATCCCTCTGTCTGTCTCTGTCTCTCTCTTTCAGAAGAATCTAAGGACCTTCAAATGAAAGTGCTGAATGGCTGTCATATTTTCTAGTCCAAGTCCATCTTGTTTTAACTGAGCCCCAGAGAGGGAAAAAGACTTACCTAAAGTCACAGAGTGAATCAGAGCGGTTAAGGCGAACGTCCCGGGGGGGGGGGGGGTCTGACTGCCCTCCACTAGCTGCAGCAGGGGATGCTTGGGGGCACAAGTCACAGAGTGAATCAGAGCGGTTAAGGCGAACGTCCCCGGGGGGGGGGGGGTCTGACTGCCCTCCACTAGCTGTAGCAGGGGATGCTTGGGGGCACAAGTCACAGAGTGAATCAGAGCGGTTAAGGCGAACGCCCCCGGGGGGGGGGGGGTCTGACTGCCCTCCACTAGCTGTAGCAGGGGATGCTTGGGGGCACAAGTCACAGAGTGAATCAGAGCGGTTAAGGCGAACGCCCCCGGGGGGGGCGGTCTGACTGCCCTCCACTAGCTGTAGCAGGGGATGCTTGGGGGCACAAGTCAGAATGTTAGCATCAGATGGTCAGTGCCGCCGGCAAGCAAGGAGGGCATCTGGTCCAGACGTAGCCTGGTTGAAAAACCCAAACTGCGTGTCCTGCTTAGAAGGAAGGAGAGGGTGAATGAGGGACCAGAGAAGAGAAAAACTCTTTGGAACCCGTTTGCTCTCATGACATACCTGCATATCCAGGGACGTTAAAAGATGTCCTTTTGAGGGGTAGCATGGGGCCCAAGGTGATATCAGTGAGCAGAACCAAATTAAAATTTAAAAGAGAAATGTGTTTGGCGTTCTCAGCGTAAGTGGACCTTGTTAAGGATGGGATCGCTCCCTGAGAGTCCCAGGAAGACCTTGGAAGCCCTGGCCTCAGATTCACAATGGCCTCCAGGGGCACGAGGTCCCCGAGGGGTAACTGAGAAAGCGAAGACCCTCCCCAGTGGCAGACATCCATCCCCGGCGAGGTCCTGGTCAAGCCCAGAGTGCAGTCGCCAAGGTGGGAGCAGGAAGGAATCATCCCAGTGGAGAGTCTGCTCAATTTCACCCCTCCTCATGGGCATTGCCAGTTACCAACCTAGAAATATTCCCTTCCTCAACCCTAGCATCCAATCTGCCACCCCTTCCGCTTTTCTCTATGCACTTGTTGCAGAGCTGTCATGTCCAGTCCCCTGCCTCCCACTGCATGGTTTAAGCTCTTCAGTTTTCTTCTCTACCTCAGGTACAGCCTGCCAACTAGCTCCCTTTCCTGAGTCTTCCTGCCTCCGACCTGTTCATTCTTCACATATCTATGAGTGTACCTTCGGCACATGGAGTCTCGGGCTGGGTGTTGGAGAGCCAAGCAGGGGTGGGACTAGGGTAGGTGAGCCATGGTCCAGAAGCAAGATTTAAGGAGGCACGAATGCTCTGGCTCATACAAGCTCAGGGTTGGCGCCTGAGAGTAAAGACCTCCTTAAAAGATGCCTCACCCTGGTCCCCACCACCCACCCGGCCCTGAAATGAAGTATGAATAAACGGAGTAGTTTCTGCCTCTGTGGAGCTCACCTGCTAGGGAGAGAAGACCTGAATCAAGTAAGCACGCACATAAAAGAAACTGGGCTGATGCTGGGAAGGAACAGGCAGGTGCTGGGAGAGTGTACAACAGGTGGGGCTGGTCCAGCTGGGGGGACATGGAAGCCTTCGCTGAGGATTGACATTTGGGCTGAGAGCTGAAGAATGAGTGGGAACTGATGACGCGAAGGCTGGGGGTGGATAAAGGACTGAGGGCAGAAGGAAGAGCAGGTAAAAGTCTGCAGAGTAGACGTGGGGCTTCCCTGGTGGCGCAGTGGTTAAGAATCCGCCTGTCAATGCAGGGGACACGGGTTCGATCCCTGATCCGGGGAGATCCCACATGCCACGGAGCAGCTATGCCTGTGTACCACAATTACTGAGCCCTCATGCCGCAACTACTGAGCCCACGTGCCACAACAGCTGAGCCCGTGTGCCTAGAGCCCATGCTCCGCAACAAGAGAAGCCACCGCAATGAGAAGCCCACACACCGCAACCAAGAGTAGCCCCCACTCACCGCAACTAGAGAAAGCCCGCGCGCAGCAAGGAAGACCCAATGAAGCCAAAAAAAAAAGAAGGGAGTAGACATGTACGAAGACTCAAACAAGGCTGTTGGAAAAGTGGGTGTGGTGGGAGCTGATGAGGGAAAGGAGAAACGGTGCCAGGCAACAAGTGACACAGAGTCTAGCCCGGAGGCCCTCAGAGGTGAGAAGCAGACCAGCGCGACCTCTCTGAAGGTTGGGGGTGGGTGGGAATAAGTGGACAGCTTGGGGAGATACTTAAGAGGTAAAAGCAACTGCATTCAGCTGCAATCAGGACAAGGGGGGACATTTAAGAAAGCTTGTTGATTGATGACGGCTACTCATTGGTGCTAATGGCTTTTATCAGGGGAAAAGATCTCAATAAAAACAAATGGTTAGTCTTTATAATAGAAGTGTCAATGGGCCCTTAATGAATGCATTTGCTAATTTCTCTTCCTGCTGAGGCATTCAGTCTTGGGTGAGAACGCTGAGGACCTTAACCCCTGAGTCGGAACCCCTGTTTTGCCAGCTGTGTTCCACTTTGCTTGATTTTGAGAACCTTGGAAACTCACCCCAGAGGACAGCATGGCACTCCCCAGTTGCATTCCTCCTATGTTCCCATCTGCGGAAAATTCTGCCCATCAACCCGAGACTCTCAGAAGCAGCTTGTGAGCTCCATTACGTACCGCACCCTAGAGTTGGTCAAGCCTTTCACTTGTATCTCATTTGATAGTGATGATGCAGTTAGGGTATGTGTTGTTACCCCGTTTCACAGATGCGGAAACTGAGGTTCGCTGTGGTTGAGAGACTTGCTCAAAATCACACACTGAGTCTATGGTAAAGCCAGTCCTCAAACTGGAGCTGTAAATGCCAAGACTCTTCTTTTTTTTTCTTTTTCTTTTTTCTTCTTGCTGCCTCCCTGGTCCTTAAACCACTGACACAGAATGAAACCAGAATATCAAAATGCTCTCTGAAGCCGGGCAGAGCAGATAGATGCCTGTGTTGGCCCCAGGCCCAGAAGAACCCAGGATACCTTCCTCTCATTCCCCTGCTGGCTTTGACTTCTGTCCCTCCAAAATCCGCACAGCAGGAAGCCTCACGAGGCCAGCAACGAGGGCCTTTGAAAACTCTTATCCAATTACCATTTTAATTAACATCAGATTGACATAATGACAGTCCAGCTCCCGAAGTCTAGGCTGAGCTGCACTGATACTCATTTGGGGGCTCACGATTGGAGAAGCTCTTTTTAACCCGCTGAAAAATTTTCTAATCATTTGAGGATAAATGGTACAATCCAAACTCGAAACAATAGGGTGGAAAATTGCTAGTCTAAGGAAGATTCTGAAGCAGATTGCCACCAGGACCACACACGTTAACCCAGGCTGGGTTGGCTACCCTGGAGAAGCACCCTGTGTTCACTGTAGTCTGTGGTGTCCACTTGACCATGACCATTCACACATCACTCATTCATTCACTCACTCATTTATTCACACATTCTTTCACCTGTTCTAATTTTTACTCTTGCTTCCATTTTCTCATGCATTCGTTAACTTAGCCTTCATCTATTTGAGGCAGGAGATCGATGGGCTCCAGGATAGACATTTACAACTGGCCTCCTGTTTACATTTCCTGGGATGAGAAGAAGATGGGCTCCAGGCCAGACATTCATTATCAGCCCCCTGTTTACATTTCCTGAGGCAAGAGACAGACGGGCTCCAGACTACATATTTATGACTGGACTCCTGTCTATATTTTGAGATCTGCACTTCGGTATAAGAAACAGCAACAGGAATAGGGTAGATACCTGGACACTGGCCACTTATGGCAGGGACAGAGAGGGACTAAACCCTGTTAAAAGATCAGGAGTCATACATTTCCCATCCTTGGGGCAAGGGAGACATTGCACGTGTGCAGAAAGGCTCCTTGGGGGTCAAAAAGGAGGGGGCACCACCCCATAATATGTGATGCTAAGGCCATCCCATAGGCCTCTGGGCTGGAATCCATCTTGGAAAAATGTTGCGCACGCGTGTTGGGGCAGGTCCTAGGGCAGGTCAGGTGTGGAAAAAGAAACCAGATGATTGGCCAAAGGTAAACAAAAACCTGGAAGACCTGCCCTATATAAATGACCTAACCGCCTCTTTCCTGCACCCCTCCTCGTCAGGGGCGCCCACACCCTTGCTCTCGGGGTGTGCATCTCTGCCCTGCTTCCGTCATGACTGTTTCTCTGTGTGCTCTCCCACTTGTTGTGCCGTGTCTCTAATAATAAACTTAATACCTGTTTGTACAGTTTTTGCCTCCTTGAGAAATGCATTTTTCAGTGAGGGCAAGAGCCAGGGAAAAATAGCTTCTAGCCTCTAGCCCTCGCTGGTCTGGTGGCTAGGATTCCTGGTTTTCATCCAGGCTACCCAGGTTCAATTCCTGGGCAGGGAATTAAGATCTCGCTTCATGCCACCACTCGCTGCTGCCTCTCCGAGATCATATTCACTCTTCTGTTCTTCATTTTATTCACTCACACATCCATTCATCCAACAAATATTTTATGAATATCCCTGTGCCAGACACAGTTCCTATGAGTATCTGCTGGCATCTGCTTCAGTCCTAGACATCACTGGCTGGGTACAAAGGAAACACCTGCCCTTGCAGAGTTTACAAAACTATCCCAGCTCAAGAAGAGCTGCAAAGGGAAAGGTATTATGCTGGATACCTTTACCTGTTCCATAAAGATGATACAGTTGTTAAAAAACAAGATTCAACCCAGTAAATTGTAAAGATCTAATTGGCTTTATTGAACAATTCATGAATGGGGCAGAATCCCTGTCTAACAAGTAGAGGGGATCTCCAAAGGGCTACAGAAGGGTAAGGTTTCTAAAGGCTGGAAAAGGAAGTAATAAATAGGAAAAAGGATTATTTCAGATTAGGTCATCTCCCTTTGGGAAAAAAGGGTCCTATTAGGTGGGTTACCTCATCTTACTTTGGGTTATCGAGAGGGCCCATGTGACAGATTACCACATTGGTACTGACCAGAAAATTCCTGACTGACCAGAAAAAAATCCTGGCCACATTTCTGGGGGAGGATGAGGCTTCAATTACGTTAGGTATTAAGCCCCAGTTTGGTCGTGTGGCCTAGCCTAAGTGACTCCATTTCGACCTGTGGTTTTCTTTGTAACAATTCCCCCCTTTTGATCAGACTCTCAGCTTAACTGAGAGATGTGATCAAAATGTAAGGCGCTAGCACCACTCTCAGTTTCTGCTCTAAAGTTCTCAGGGTTTTTTTGTTCCTTTGTCTGACATCCATAGGTTATGATGTTTTTGCTTAACCCCTGGGGTATTCACTGGTCACAGCTCCAGTTTCACAATCTTTAAGTTGGTCATTCTCCTCACTTCTTTTCTGAAGTTCCAGTCTTAGGGAGATCATTTGGTTGGCGGTCAGCAGCTGTGAATGTGCCTTTAAAGCTTTTGAGAGAATATAAAGCACCAGGGAGATTACAATGATTATAATAAGTCAGATAAGCCCCAATGCTTGGAGTGCACTTTGAGCCATTGTCCCCAAGACCCAAACCAATCAAATCAAGTAAGTCAACAAAAGACCCATTGAAGAAGTTACCTTTGAAAGCCAAGTGGTTTGCTCAGTGATCTTATGTAACTTAGTCTCAACTTCCCCAGAAGGGTCATCCAGGTGCAGCAGGTGGTGTGGCCACACCACGGACACCTTGCGCAGCTAGAACACAATCAAGAGCTATCCTATTATCAAGGACAACTTTGACCAAAGAGACTAAGGATCTTTGCTGGGCAGCTGTCGTCTTAGCAATGGAATCTGCAATATCTTCAAGAGTTAAGGACAGGTTTCTAATCATAGTCTCGTTTACTCATAACCAGAGAAGTATGGCCCTGCCAAAGGAAGGGAGTCTTGAGACATGAATGCCTCCTGGCAATTCCTTTCTTACTCAGCGGTGTAAACCCAGGGGACTCAACAAATGAGATGCGTTACCTCATTTGTGGAAAGTTAGGGGCACAGTTAGATAACCCAAGAGGCATTGCCCAGCTGTGCCCCAGCCCTCTAGGCATCCATAGGCCTGAGGAGAGTGAAAACAACCACAGAGACAAATCATGTTGGGGTACAGACCATTCCCGTTCAGGGTGCCATTCAGGGACTCATTTCCAGGGTTTGCTGCATTTACCCACCCAAGCCAGGGGTCAGTCAGGTCTTCAGACTACTTAACTAAAGAGTCATCCTAAATGCCTTACCAATATGGGGCTGCTGGTGAGATCTCTTAGTGAGTGAGGGCAAATCTAGATAATCATGGGAACGTGGAGGTGCAAATGTACTAAGATTTATGTAGATATTTGTGTCTAATTGAGTACATGTAGTTGTGATAGGAGAAAGGAAAAAAACAAGGCACAGGATGTTTCTTTTGTTTTTGTTTGTTTGTTTTTGTGGTACGCGGGCCTCTCACTGTTGTGGCCTCTCCCGTTGTGGAGCACAGGCTCCGGACGCGCAGGCTCAGCGACCATGGCTCACAGGCCCAGCCGCTCCGCGGCATGTGGGATCCTCCCGGACCGGGGCACGAACCCATGTCCCCTGCATCGGCAGGCGGACTCTCAACCACTGCGCCACCAGGGGAGCCCAGGCACAGGATGTTGTGGCAATAAGAGTTGAACTTGATTTCCAAAGAGAGTTCCAAGGGGGATCAATTATAGTTTGCAGTGACATTAAGAAGAGAAGAGAAATTGGTCACAGAGAGGACCAGGTGATCTCTAACATCATGGGTAGATCGGAATCTTTGGTGACAAATCCAGCAATCTGAAAGGTTACCTCCTTGCCCTGGGAGATACGATGAGGGTGTTATCTTTCCAAGCCAACGTCAGAGTAAAGAAAAGAAAAAGAAGGAGAAAGAGTTTCATGTTTAGCTAAAGTATGAAGCCTTGATTCAGCTGCTCCTCTTCCTTGTCAATTTGACTTGGGATTCTCTAGCATTTGTACAGGACCGGATGTCAGGTGGAGCCTTCCTTAGCTGTGAGGTGTGTACCCCAGGCTCAATGCCCTCTAGTTTCACAGCTGTGTTAGTGGTCAGGAACACTAGGTAAGGTCCCTTCCAATGGGGCTCCAGGGCTGTCTTCCTCTTTTGACATTTCTAAAATACCCGGTCACCAGGCTCCAGACTGCGACCAACAGGATCCCTTGAATTGAAATCCAGGAAAGCTTCTTTAATTTGTGGATGATAGCTTTAACATAAGACATTTAAAGCCTTATAGTAGCTGGTCATATCAACATGAGACAGCAAGAGATCAGTAGGAAGTTGTATACCAAGAGACATTGGTCTACCTGTGACTGTCTCATGTGAAGTGAGTTTATGTTTGCCAAAGGGGTACTGCATAGTCAGCAAGGTCAGAGCTAACACCTTAGGCCAAAGGAGTCCAGTAAGTTTCAGCGAGTTTAGAGATTTTAAGTTTGAGGATCCCATTAGTTCTCTCGACCTTACCAGACGACTGAGGGTGATAGGGTCTGTGATAATTCCAAGAAGTTTGCAGGGTTTTCACTAAGGCTCCTATGATTTGCCCAGAGAAGTGGGTGCCTTGATCACAGGAGACCATGGAAGTTTTATCCCAAGTGGGAAACATATTTTCTAACAGTTTCTTTGCCACGATGAGGGCATCAGCCTTGTGGCAGGAAAAGGGTTCAACCCATCCAAAAAACATACACACAGTAACAAGGACATAGTAATAACCCGTTCTAGGTGGCAACAGAATGAAGTCCAGTTGCAGGTGTAAAATGGTCTGGGGGAGGAGACCTGAGGCCACTGGGAGCAAAAAAATTTTCCCAGGATTAGGGACCTGCCAGGTCAGACCTTGCTGGTAGACTGTTTTCACAAGTTGATAAATGTCTCCTCACCGATGTCTATTCATAATTTGCGCCATCTTAGCTGCACTATGGTGGGTGAAGGAATGCAAAAACGAAAAAATGAGGTTTGCCAGGGAGATGCAAAGAACGAAGTGGCCATCTTGATTTTCTCATAGCCCTGACTGTTTATTTAATTTAGAACCATTGTTTGCCCATCTTAATTCTCTGATTCAGGAGCAGACTGTTGCCTTGTTATAAGGACATCAGGATGCCAAAAGTCTGGCAACCAAGGGGGTCATTTTTTGCAGAAGCAGAATGGACTTTATGCACGTGTGCCACAATCTTTATAGACCCTGTTGATGAAGGAGTCTTTCATACCCTTCGCATGAAAGCCAGCCAGGGTGTCTCCCTGATATTCAGGTTCAGTCCTTTTAGTGTGAGCCTCAGTTTTGATGACAGCAATTTCAGAAGCTAAGAGAATGGCAGCAAAAAGTTCATTTACTTATTGTCCATGTTTGATTGGGGTCCCAGAGAAAGAAAACCCCTTTGTTTTCACAACATCCCCAAATCACGGACAACACCAAAGGCATACCAGCTGTCAGTATAAATATTAACGGTTTGTCCTGATAACTGGAACAGAGCTTGGCTTGTTGAGCTGATTTAGCTTGTGGGAGACTTTCCCTCTCAGGTAGTTCATTTTGGGTAGTAAGAGCATCACCAGCGTGGAAATTCCCTTACTAATTTTTTACGACGTGAACCATCCACAAACAAAATTAGATCGGGATTAGTTGACAGGGTGTCTGTAAATCAGGGTGTCATGTCACAAAATGGGATGTTATTACCGCGCAGTCATGGGGCTCACCTTCCTCAGGTAGAGGTAGTAAAATGGCAGGATTAAGGACGTTGCAATGTTTAAGATGCAGATTAGGTGGTGAGAGCAGAAGAATCTCACAGGAGGTTAGTCTGCTTACAGAGAGATGTTGGGAGTTCAGAGTTAAGGAGACTTTGGACAGCATGAGGAGTTTGTAAACAAATGCAGTTTCCTAAGGTTACATCTGGTGAAGCTGCCACTAACTTTGCAGCTGCGGCTATAGCCTTAAGACAGCTGGGGGGGCAGGAACCACGGAATCAAGCTGATGCTGTAACAGGCCTGTGTTCATTACCAGGCTCTCGATGCTCCCAGGGCCTGGTTCTCTCTCTCCTGCGCAGATAAGGTGAAAGGTTTTGAATAGTGAGGTAGCCCTAGGACAGGAGGTTCTTGTTTTAGTCTTAGAAAGGCCTACTCATGTTTATCTTCCCGTGGAAGGGGTTCAGGGACAGAAATTTTAGTAAGTTCATAGAAAGGGAAAGCTAATAGGAAAAAATTAGGAACCTGTAGTCGGCAATACCTGCTAGGCCTAGAAAGCCACAAAGCTGTCACTTAGTTGTGGGCCTAGGAAGTCCTTGGTTTAGCTTAATTCTTTTTGGAGACAGCTGAATTCCTCCAGTGCTTCCATTATGACTCGGTAATAAAGTGTCTAGAGATAATTGTAACTTTTACTTACAGCAAATAAGTGGAAAGCTTTATGGATGCCTCTTTGGTAACTGAGCACAGCAAGAGGTCATCTACATGCTGTAGAAGGTTGATTTCCTGACACTGGAGGGTCTTACATCTTGGGGGAGCAATTGGGAGGAACAGGAGGGGGCCTCAGTGAACCCTTGAAGCGTGACTGTCCGGGTATATTGTTGATGGTTCCACGTCAAGATGAATAGATATTGGCTGTTGGGGTCTACAGGGATGCTGACAAAGGCTGAGCAAAGGTCCACAGCAGTGAACCCTTTTGAGTCTGGTGGAACTTGTGATAAAAGGAGGTTCAGGATGGGAACCACCAGGAAACGGGGAACCACTATCTTGTTAATAGTTCTCAAGTCCTGGACAAATCATCTTCCCGCGCATTAGCTATACTGGGAGGATCTGCGTGTTGCAGGGGCCGGTACAGAAATGACCAGCCCTGGGGTGATTAAGTCTTCTGCTATGGGACAAGTTGAGAGGCCTTGTACAGCCTCAGGCTTCAATGGATATGAAGCAATTTAGGAAGAGGTTTAGTCAAATCTATCTGAATCTTTATAAGCTCTGCACTTTTTATTTTCCCAATGTCAATATTAGATTTTTGAGCATCTTGATTAAATTAGGGGACTTTTGTTGGAGTCTCCCTTCTAAATCAGGGACAAATTGTAAAGAACAAAAGATCAGGTTCAAGTTGGTCTGGAAATTTTAAGGTGGAGTGTCCATTGAAAGCAAAACGTATCCACCCTTTTCATTTAGAAAGGAGATCTCTACCTAATACATCAACTGGGGCTGTGTCACACAGCAAAAAAGAACGCTTTTCAGTAAAAGTCCCAGAGTCATCTGTACTGATTGAGATAGAAATTCTCTCTACACTTTATTAGGTATCCCAATTATGGAGAACTTTTCTTTACTCCCCGGGATTTGTTGTCCTGCAAGAGTGAGTTTAAAGTAGAAAGCATAGCTCTGGTATCAATTAGAATTTGGCAAGGTTTCTATTAATTTTATTTTCCCCTTGACCATTTAAGGGAATTACTGGTAATAGTTTACCAGAGGGTCCCTCGGGGCCCCATCAACTCTGGAAGGAAGCCACACTGAGGCCCTCCCTTGAGGGTAGATATGGGGACACTCAATTTGAAGAAGTTTCAGATGACCTTTGACCATCAGCCTTTGGACCAGCATTTTGACGATGCCTTTGATGATGATATCAGTTGCAATTTCTCCTCTTTTATTTTTTATTCTGTTTATTTGGGCCCTGTCTCTTTTTTCTTAATGATCTTGGCTAAAGGCTTATCAATTCTGTTTATCTTTTTTAAAAAAACCAGCTCTTGGTTTCATTTATCTTTTTCTACTGTTTTTGTTTGTTTGTTTCATTTTGTTTGTTTGTTTGGGTTTGGTTTGATTTGGTCTCTATTTTATTGATTTCCACTCTGATCTTTATTATTTCCTTCCTTCTGCTGACTTTGGGCTTTGTTTGTTCTTCTTTCTCTAATTCCTTTAGATGTTAGGTTAGGTTGTTTATCTGAGATTTTTCTCGTTTCTTGAGGTAGGCTTGTGTCACTACAAACAGAACTGCTTTTCCTACATCCCATAAATTTTGGAACGTTGTATTTTTATTGTCATTTGTCTCAAGATATTTTCTGACTTCCTCTTTGATTTCTTTGTTGACCCAGTGGGTTTTTTAGTAGCATGTTGTTTAGTCTCCATGTGTTTGTGTTTTTTCCATTTTTCTTCCTGTAAGTGATTTCTAGGATCCTGGAGGATTAGTTCTTCACGGAACCCTGCTCAAAAATATCCCTAAGGCTTTTCAGCTGAGGCTCTATGGCTGGTCCCCCTCCTCCCAGGCATAAGCCAAATGGTCCAGCTCCCTCTGGTACCTCTTCCCCAGGATTCATCCTATATCAGAGCTTCAGACGATACTGCTCCCTAATGCAAACTTTCATCTCCTAGCCACGATTCCATTTGATCTGGATGAATTAATTGGTGGAGGGATGTGGGATAGGAGGATGGGGGTGCAATGACCATGGCTGAGAGAAGGCTGGTGCTGACTTAAAGTGTTTCTACCACTCACCCCAAGTCTGGCCAAACTCCTGACATGAGTGTCAGGGTTATTGTTAGGGTAAGCCTTGGAGTTTGTTCAGACAAGGTGTTAAGTTTGATCCCTAGTCCCTCCCAAATTGGGGAAGGGAAGGGGTCCACACTGGGCACCTGGCTTTTTGAGGGTCCCTCCAGTTTCTGTGCTGATGCCTCACTGCAGACGTTCTTCACCTTGCTTCAGGAGCCCATGCCCTGAATATTGGGGTTGACGGCTTCTAGAAATTCAGGACCAGTGCATTCCGTACACATTCTCTTTCTTAAGCAATATCGGGCTCATGTGAGCTTCCCACTCTGCTGCCTTCCCCCTGAGACATCAGAAAGGTTTTCTTGGTTGTTCTGCAAAAACTGACTTGGTGTGCTATAGTTTATGGACTTCTCTTAGCCCCTGCCATCCATCCTTCAAACCATCCATCCATCCATCCATCCATCCATCCATTTGACTATTGCCAGCTTTCAGCCAGGGCATGGAGGATAAAGGCATTGTTACTCTAATGGAGAAAAGGGAGAAAAGGGGATGGTTATTATAAGTGTGTCTTGTCAAGGATCTAATAAGCACTAAATAATTTTTTCAGTTGAGTTATCTACCCTACCGTTACCTTACATGTGGCTAAACATTGTAAATTAAAGTTTATCCCACATTTTAAATATGAGCAAACCCAGATTCGCATAGCTAAGAAGTACCAGAGCCATATTCAAACCCGATCTGACTTCTTTTTTTTATTATTTTTTATTTTTTTAACTGATGTGTCGTTGATTTTCAATGTTGCGCTAACCTCAGCTGTGCAGCACAGTGACTCTTTTCTTAACACTGTCCTGAATTATCCTGCCTCCCTATCTCCCATCACCTCTGACCACAGCCCAAAGACGGACCCAAGTCTGTCTGTTTCCTGGTGTTCCTGCCACTGCTTCACGTTGCCATGACATTTGTTAGGGAATAAAAATTAGTCAAGACAGAAAAGGAAAGCCACAAATGAAACAAAGGTTGGTTATTGAATTAAGCTGTTTTCTCTTTTGTTTAACATAATTCCGTCAAGTTAATTTATGTGCATAGGCCCAGCCAGTGCCTTCTGCATGTTCAACTCTGCCCAGGATCTGAGCAGAAAAGGAAGCTCATGGGAAGTCATCCCCTGAGGCTGCAGGGTACACATGTCACCACTCTTGTTAAGGGTGGGAACCACAGATCTTGAACTGGTAGGGTCTGGGTTTGGCCCCGACCCCCTTCCCCCCGTGAACAGGAAGGGTTTAGAAGTGACATCATCATGCTGACATCATATGCAACTGGGACATTCTGATGGGCTGAGTTGCCAGCCAGCACCTTCTTTGCCCTGGCCTGGCATTTGATCCAATACCTGAGTTGACTTGGCTGTAGACTCTAGGGTTGCTACCAGGCCAAGTCAATCCCAAGCTGGCTCCCAGAATTCCTTGGGCTTCCTTGGCTTTAAGGTCCTGATGCTTTTGCATTAAATCCATTTAGAGTAAATCATTTATCCAATCTAATGTTCCCCATCTGCAAAGGACTGCAGTTCAAATTGTTTTTCTAATCGGATTGTTTCATTACTAACTTTATTGGATTAATATTTGATTAATGGGCCTGGGACCCGATAGGTCTTTTCCTTTTTTTCCTCATCACTTGAAAAAATACAAAGTTGAGATTTTTAGGAGAATTGGGCCTATGCTTGCCCAGAGTGATGTATCATGGGAGAATCGGAAGCACAGAAAGCTTAAGAACTTGAACAGAGACACATAGCTTACAAGAGATAGAGTCAGAATTCAGAGTCTGCACTGTGCTGTGTTCTGCACTTAAGAAAACAAAAGAAAGAACAGGCAGAACCTGACCTTGAGGAAAATTCAATCTTGTACAGATAAGACTTGGTCCAGACACTGTTATTTATCATTTATGCCCCACCCACGTCGCAAAAGGAATGTTAACAGACTGCCTTAAAGAACTAAAAATACGTATTAGGCGCAGCGCCCTAATGGTCCTGTCTCGCCAAGTCTGTGAGCCAATGCACAAGCTAGTTCTCCTTCTGGAAGGCCCTTCCACCTGGAAAATTCCCCATCACCCATCAAGCTTTACCTACTTGTATCAACTGTACCTGCAGGATTGTAATTCCTAAGGGTGACTGAGTGACGACATGGAGAGACCAATGCCGTTGAAAGGTGATCTTTATTACTTATATTTCCCAAGAGGAGGGGGCGTGCCATGCCACACAGGGTCACATGGGAAAGCACCAGGTTTGGTCAGGAGGCAGAGGGGGTGTGAAAGAAGCATGACCCAAAGCCTGGATTGTGTTTTCCATGGGAAAGGCCAGGCAGGGCAGGGGAAGCAGCTTAGGGTGGGCTCATTTGAATAAAGTAGGCAGGCTCTGGGTTATAGGGGTGGCCTCCAGTTGTCGATACCTGGCCCTAGGGTGATTTAGGGCAGAGGAATATTGGCTCCTGAAACGTAAGCGCCAGATAGAAGAAGTGGTGCTGAGTTTGGGCTCCGGAGTAATTCGTTTACATATGAAAGGTGTGCTCCCTAGCCCTTTGCCATCACTAAGAATTGGCTAGCCTTGGGAGGGGCAGTCTTTCTCCAGTCAATGAGGTCACAATGGCAGGGCATAGAGAATACAGAAAATAAGAAAATGTAGTTAGTATACCACCCTGGGAAGTTGTCCTCTCTTTCTCTGTTCCTACTACCTCCTTTCTCTATTCCTGTAGCATCTGGAGCAGGCCCTTATTATGGGATTCTATTTGCAATTATTCCTATGTCTGCCTCCATGAGGGCAAAGATTCTGTCTTAGCTATCATTCTAACCCCAGTGTCTTACACAGTCCCTGGACCATGCGATGTGCTTGAGAAGCATTTGATGATTGAATGTGTGAGAAAAACCTGAAACAGACCAGAGAGCAGAGAAAAGTTGTATCAGAGATGACTTCATACCTGTCACTCTGCTTTCACTTTAGTTCAGGTAGTCCTGGCCATCAAGACAAAAGAGAAGAATACAAAGAAGAAACAGGAAGAAGAGTACGTAGGAGAAGGAGGAGGAGGTGAAGGAGAAGGAGAAGAAGTAGAAGCAGCCGCTCCTTTAGTTCACTTGCTCCCACTGCCTCTCAAATAAGTCATTCAAGTTTCCAGGATAGAAACTTTTTTTCTTGGTACTGAATTCTGTGGGGTACTTGCTAAATTGGGTCTCATAGAAGGAGTAATGCAACGGGCAATATTTTGGCCAGAAGTGCCTATATGGTCTTCATGTGGTCATTTCATTCCTTGAACTTTGATAAAATGGAACCAGTATCATCACAACAGCTGCAAAAGCATATCCACGGGTATCTAGGTTACTTGAAGCACAAACATCTGCTCTCTGAGCATCTAACAGGACATCCACAGCCCAGAGGGGTAGGTGGCTAACACAATGCATGTGTTGTCCCTCTTAAATGTCACCCAACTCAACATACTTTTGACAGAAACTGAAGAGCTCAGCTCTTCGACAAGGATCTGGAGTCTAACTAATTAGAAATGGAGCCCTTGCTTCAGATGTGGCCCCTGTGTCCTGGAGGTAAAGAGCCTTCGAGAGCCTAAACACAGACCAGTCTGGAGCCCCAGGATGTATCATGTTCTTCTACTCTTTTCCTGCAAGTGTTATCTGAGGCCCCACTCTCAGTCATGTCTCTTTCTTTTTACTTTTTCTGGAGGGATAGCTTTATTGAGGTATAATTTATAGACCACAAAATTCATTCGTGTTTTAAGTGTACAATTCAATAACCTTTAGTAAATTTACAGAGTTGTGCAGCCATCGCCACAATCTAATTCTGGAACATTTCCATCATGCCAGAAAGAAACCTCATTCCTATTTATTCGCATTCACTCCTAGTTCCCACGTCTGGTTCCAGACCACCACTAAACACCCTCATCTTTCACTCGATCCCTCAAACCCTTTCCTGCCCAAACTTGACAACTCAGGCTGTTAAGGTCTTTGAAGCAAGAACATCTCTTTGCTCCTTACAGAATTCAGTGTAAAAGAATGAGATTTATTTTCACTTAGCAGGCGACTTGGCAAAACTATAGTTTTGCGTGAAGCTAGAAATACCAATAGCCAAATATAAGAAGGCCACATGTCTCACTGTAAGTTAAGGTTATTCACTGATAGAGGAAGCCGTCATTTTGATAGCCCTGCTGCAACCCCATTGTCTGGCTTGGGCAAGTCACTTCCTCCCTAAGGGCTCAGCTTCTTCACCCAGATGATTGCCAAGGTTTCCACCAGGATCAGGTTTACAAATTCTTTAATGGAAGTCCGAGGAGACAATAAATGGTGATGTAGGTTGTTTGTTTTCTTCCTCGACAGTAACTCTTGTTCAAAGGTCAGTAAATCCCACACCTGCCTGAGAGATCATTTTCACCTACCCAGGTGCTTGCGGCCAGTTCCACCAGATGAGGCTTTTCACTAAAGAATAAAATACTTTGAAACACATTTTCTTTTCTTTCTTTGTTTAAAAACAAATTTTTCTGGGCAAGAGAGATAGGCAGCCTCACTTTAACTCAAGCAGCATGTGGTAACTACACATAGGTAAATTACCATTGAATGCAAAGGTAAGATGAACCCAACAGGCAACTGATGGGGGCTAGGTGTGACCTTCCTAAATGTAAATGGAAAAGTGATTCCTTCTGATTGGAGGAAAGAGTCCTGGAGAGTGGAGGTGGGAAGCTTTGTGCCTGCCTTCTTCCTATTACCAATCTCCACCTTCTATTAATACATAGTGAGCTTATTTATAGGATGAGACCCTGTGCTCTGCTAAGGATGCTGAGACTGGTAACGAGAGAACTTCTCATAGGCTCTGCCTGAGTCCACTCATGAACTGCATGGTCGTTGACTCCACGGATGGGGTCTGCAGCCAGGTCCCAGGCTGGACCTCTGAGCCTGTTCACCTACAGCAGGTAGAGGCAGCAGAGCCAGGGAAGAATCTAAATCTTAGTAGAGGTACAAATACTTTGACCATAGAAACTCATGGTCAAAAAGCAGATCTAAGGGTAAGGCAAGACCGTAAAATGGAAGGAAAGGCTGATGCTAAAGATAAGCCTGAACATGGAGCCCACCATACAAGGTGGTCCCTCAGACCCCACCACCACCCCAGCCCCAGCCTACCAGCAGCTTTCCCACTGGACTTGGGGCTTGCAAGAAAGTTGATCCAGAAGGAATTAAACATGGACCCCAAAAGGGAAGAAAGCAAAGATTCTCCAAGAGCATTCCTGAACAATAGCTTTCTTGCTCTGTGGAATAATATGGCCCTGGAGAAAATTAGAGTCAGAGAAGAGGATCAATTCCCTCAGAGTCATCTGGGTCAGTCATGTCATTTGAAGATACCTGAAGCTCCCAGAAAGGTCACACTAAACAGAGAGACCTCCCATAACTTAATTTCCTTTTGTTACCCTGGGGGCTTCATTTTCTCCCACTCTCACCTCCCTTCTATCTCCTTCCCAGGCCTGCCAAGTCCTGTTTATTAAAAGTGTTGTGTCCAATTTACCCAGCTTTTAATTAAGCTGTCAAGCTGAAATGGGATTGTCTCCTGGGAAGCAAACAAAGATTTCATGGTCATTTAATTTTTGCTTAGGATTGAAAATCCTACGTCTGGCATGCTTAAAATTATTAATGAGATCCAGGAATTCTTGCCCATTTGTGTCCATTACAAGACATAAATCATTAAGCTCAATTAGGAGCAAGGGAAAATTCTGGAGTTAGATTTAGAGATTGTGTTCAATCACGTCTACCCAAAGCAGCCAAGTAATGGAGGTGTGACCTTCGAGGGCTGGGTGGAGAAGAGAAGGACAAGGTGGGAGATAGCGGATGGCAGTGTTAGGGAGAAGGGCATGGAGACAAAGGAAGGAATGGAAGGAGGGAACATTAGAGTGGCCAAGGGGTCAAGAAATGGAGTTCAGATAGAAGATCAGGAAGGGAAAAAGGAGAGAAAGGAATTAGGGAGGTGGGTTACAGGAGATGAGCTACACACCTGTAGTGCTCACCAATCATTTCTGGTTTTCCACTTCTTCAAACACAAGGGAAGATTATACCTCCCTGACCCCATGAAGTTAGATATAACTATGTGACTTCCTTTGGCCAATTAAATAAGAGCAGAAGTGACATGTGTCTCTTCTGGGTGGAAGCACTTAAAAGCTGGCATGCATTGCACTTGTTTTCTCCTCTGGTAGAGTGTTGAGATGATGATGTCATTCACTTAGTTAACCCTCTGTCAGCCTGGGCTCCTGAACCACCGAGATGATCAGAACCCTCTGGTGACCTGCTTTAGGTGTGTAGTGTGAATGAGAAATCAACCCATGTTGTTTTAGGCCACTGGGATTTTGGAAATGTTAGTTACTTCATCATAACTCAACCTATTGAAACTGATAGAGGTGGGCTGAAAGCAGAGACACCAGCTGGTAAGAGAGAGAGGCTGGGGAGAGGCCAGGTAGGACGCGGAGAGGGCTAAGAGAATGGACAGGTGAGAGGCAAAATCTGAGCAACTTGAATTCTCAGACCCTGGACAGTGGTTTGCATCGAATAGGCCCCTGCAATGGAGTCAAATGGAAATGAATGAAAGTTACTTTTTTTTTTGCGGTACGCGGGCCTGTCACCGTTGTGGCCTCTCCCGTTGCGGAGCACAGGCTCCAGACGCGCAGGCTCAGCGGCCATGGCTCACGGGCCCAGCCGCTCCGCGGCATGTGGGATCTTCCCGGACCGGGACACGAACCCGTGTCCCCTGCATCGGCAGGCGGACTCTCAATCACTGCACCACCAGGGAAGCCCGAAAGTTACATTTTTAAGTCTTGATTGTATCCTGGTTTGTGTGGTCCTAGGGAGATGGAGCATAAAGGCTCCAGTTTCTTCCCAAAGAGAGACTTCTGACTCCCAAACCTCTCAGTTATCAGGCATATTTAGGAGGGGAGTAGAGTTGGAGAGGTCCCCAACACTCACAAACTCATCTACCTCCTGTGCTTCTCCTACTTTTTATCCCTCCTCTCAAGACCTTTCCAACGGTCCTCTAAGATCACTTCCTCTTGCTTGGTTTTCCCAAGACCAGAAAACTGGTCCCCAAATTGTCCATATGCTTCAAACTTTAGGTCCTGGCAGATCCAGGATGAGACCTTGGATAAGACCACACAGGTAGAATAAGGCACACAGCACTGGGCACACAAGGACCTCCACATCTGCTTGCTCCCACCTTCCCTCCGGAAGGCACTTCTCAGGTCCTTTCCAAATATCCTACTCCAGGAACTCCTGTCAAAATGGTCCTTGCAGTTGGAGGAGAAAAAAGAGAGAGGTTGTTGGGAAGACCAAATTCAGCAGTCTGCAGCTTCGACCCAGGCTAGCCTCCTCATAGGCAACAGAGAAATTAATAATGTATGGTTTGGAACAGACTTTTGGCCCAGACCTGTGCGGAAAGGTCTCTAAGGTAAGCCAGGTCTGCTTGTTTTGTCCCCTTTTAAGACAAATTTCTTGGGAAGTTAATTAGTGAGGTAGATAGGGTCCCAGCCTTATCTGAAAAGGACTCACTCTTCCAATCGCCCCAAGTGACAAGGTCTCAAGCGTTGGATGGAGCAGAATGACAGCCACGCTAAACTCAGGTCACTGTTTGGTACTGCCCACCACGAACACACACACACACACACACACGCACACACACGCGCGCGCGCGCGCACGCACACACACACACGCATGCCTCAGGACACACTGCTGACAGACTTTCTGCCCATGGCTTTCTCCCCATCAGAAATGCCAGGAAGCTGGGGAGGGGGGCACATATCACGGGTTGTTACAAAACTATGGCCACACTGAGAGCAGAAGCTGCTTCTCAGTCACTGTTGGGGGTCCAAGCACTGGGCCTGCACACGATGTCCAGTGTGAACTGGGAAACAGGTCAGACAAGGATCTAGCTGGGGGTGATTTTTTGTATCCTAACACCACCTAAGGATGGGGCATGGGTTAGGCTGGGTCAGAAGAGAGTGTGGAAGTTGGAGGCAAAGTGGGAAGGGAGGCGTAATCACTCAGGACGCTCTCCCTCCAGCCTTCCTGTCTCTGCTCCCCTGGGTACACGGTGGGAAATGGGCACCCCCAAAATGGTACCATCACTATCCGAACTCGTTATCACCTACAAGTGGGGTACTTGCAGTGAGTCGTTTGAGTCTCTGACTCCAAAATCTCCAGGAGCGAGGAGTGTAGAGCCCTAGAAGTATGTCTGGAACACAAGAGTTCAGTAAATGGTGGCTTAATGGACATTAAGACTTGAGTTGTAGCCCTGATTTTGCTTTTTATTATAATCATCACCATCAGTACCAGTACTGCTACCACCATCATCATTATTATTACCACTCCACCATGCCCACCATCCCCACCATCACCGCCACCATTACCATCATCATCCCTATCGTGACCTCCATCATCATCACCATGACTACCGCCATCACCAAGTGGCTCAATGTCATCTTGGCTCCGACAGGTTTCCAGTAGTCATGAGCCCACAACTTTGAAATTCCCCCCTCCCTTCATTCAGAGTGGCCTCAAAGTCTTGGATTGCATTAACCTGTGCTCTTTCATTTATTTATTCATTCATTCAACAAATATTCATTGAACACATTCTATCTTCCAGGCCCTTTCCTAGATTTCGGGGCTATATCAGTGAACAAAATAGACAAAGATTTCTAGTGTCATGGAACTTACATTATAGTGTGGGAGAGGGAGATAAATGAATAATAAGCATGATATACAAGTAAAGGATATCGTTGTTAGAAGATCATCGGCTTCCCTGGTGGCGCAGTGGTTGAGAGTCCGCCTGCCGATGCAGGGGACACGGCTTCGTGCCCCGGTCCGGGAGGATCCCACATGCCGTGGAGCGGCTGGGTCCGTGAGCCATGGCCGCTGAGCCTGCGCGTCCGGAGCCTGTGCTCCGCAATGGGAGAGGCCACAGCAGTGAGAGGCCCGCGTACCGCAAAAAAAAAAAAAAAAAATGTTAGAAGATCATCAAGCCAAGGGAAAACAAGAGCATAGCGTAAGGTCTGGGGCTCAAGGAGAGAGAACAGACAGAGGCATCTCCCTGTGCCTTCTCCACAGGCTGTACTGTTCTTACCACCATGGAAAACTTCTCAGTCGAAGATAGCTTTTTTCTCTGTGATCTTCATTGACTAGGTCATTATTCGACAAATATAAATCACTGTAACTCAAAACCAAAAAAACCCAATTAAATAGAGATTTCAAAAAACGGTACAGTGAATTAGTGAATTATTCACAATAAAACTGGGATCTCAATCAATATGAAAAGCGAAATTAAAGTGCTGTAGAGCTGGGAGATGGAAAATGCCCAATGGGGCTCCTCCAGCTAGACCTTGAGCTGTGCCCTGAGCTTTCCTGCTGCACTAACCAGATGTTGACAGGGTGATGGGAGGATGATCACCTCCTTTCTCCAGTACCTCAAGGGCCTTCCCTTGGTCTCCATCCTGTCCCAGGCCCCCAGCTCTGGCCAAAACAGAAAGTAGGTCCAGTGTGATTTAGAAGGGCCCGCAGTCCCAGTCTTTCTTACCTCATGTGTCTGTGTCTTTCTTCTAGTCTTCTTTTCCTCCCAGTATCCCTGTTATGTCTTATCTTTAGTCTGCCCTGTATTTTTATCCATTCTTTCCCTCGAGTAACATTTACTGACCACCTACTATGTGCCAGGCCCCTTGCTAGCTGTAGGGAATACAGAGCCGAGTGACACAGGGCCCCTAGCGAAGGAACCCTCATCCAAGGACAGACAAGTAAATAGACCTTTACAAGTGGCCAAGATTAGTGTTTTGACAGGAATCGTGCAAAACGCTAGGTGAGCACTATGGGTGGAGAAACTCTATTCCAGGGAAATTTGGCAACAGACATAGCCCTAGACCCTGCCCTCCTCTGGCTTGGGAGGCCCCTCTGAACACCCCTGTTTGCATCCTTCATCCTTTCCACTTTGCATTGCAAGTGTGCATTTTCTCAGCCAGCCTCCCCACCAGACAGTGAGCAGTCTAGCCAGGACCTATGCTTCCTTAATAGTTCTTCTATCCTCAGCACATAGCCCAGAGTGATGACTCAGAATATAAGTTCCTGTGTTTGATGACTTTTGTGCTGGGCCTTGAAAGATGAGTCAGAGTTTAACAGCTGGGGGAAGGAAGAATAAACTCACTCCTGCTGTGCCTTCATCCCCACTCCCAGCTATTCAGGATGAGAGGCACAAATCAGCCAAAGGAATGAATCACTAATGGCAGATTTCACGCATTGGAGGTAGGTGAACTTCCCAACTGGGGTAGGTGAATTGGGGCAGAGAATTGGGGTAGGTGAACTTCCCAATGCCTTCCCTCATCATGAAGTTCCCTCTGATATATTTCAGCTGTATGTGAAAGATTATTAGAGAAGTGGTCTAATCGTGTCTCCACGATGAGAAATGCCACCAGTCCTCCACTGTAGCCCCAGATGTGTGATCCAGGATCCACTCTAGACACAGAAATATCTACAAATTATTTGGGGGCAGCTTCTGTAAGTGAGGCAATGAGATAAAGCACAGTAAGTGTGAACTGTGAGGCTACAATGACCTGGATTCAAGCCCCACACCACCACTTCCCCGCAATGAGTCCCTGGGTAAGTCACTTCATCTCTTTGAACTTCAGTTTCCCACATCTGTGAAACAGAGGAAATAATCATAATACCTACTTCACGGGAGTTTATAAAGATTGAATGAGACAGCATGAATATGTGTGCCTAGTACATAGTAGATGCTCAAGAAAATGTGAAATTTTGACTCTTGTTTCTGTTGTACCGATTCAGAGCTTCAGAGCCACATTGTTTAAATGGTTCATATTGTATTCAGCAGAATCCAGAGGTGTGTCTGCTCCTGGGTGCTGCACAGAGGGCTTGGACAAAGTATTCCAAGCTTCATCCAATGCGATGAGTCCATGACTGGCTATGCGACCTCAGCCAAAGCACCAGCCCTCTCTGGGCTGATTTCTTTATTTGTGAAGCAAGGGAGTTGGACTAGATAGCATTGACATTTCTGCCAATCCCAAGTTCTAAGTTTCTTTGGTTATGAAGGGATCAGCTTAGGTAGAGAAAATCTGATGTTCTCCAATTGATCACAGAGTGAAAAACAAAAGCCTCTAAGTAATTCAAAAGTCCTACCAATTGCATTCCTGACTTCTCTGGCCTTTGTGATGAACACTTACCATGAATCAGGCCTCACGTGCTTATTTACTTACTTAATCATTACTACCACCTAATGTTCCTATTTTACAAATTTTGAAACATAGTTTGGGGAGGTTAGACACATTGGTCAAGATTCCACAGCTACTTAGTGCTACAGTCAGTGCACAATTTTTTTCCTTCCAAATTACCAGACCTCTGGTGGGAAAAGCCCACACACCACCCATATGGACTTCACCCATAGTGACATTCATCCAGCCCATCTGGACCCTGGTTCCAGAGCTGGAGAAGATCCAGGGTTTTCCCCTGGTCTTCCTCTTCATAAGTTAAGATCAGAAGCAGAACCCCCAACAGATACACAAAGAGGCAACAAACAATTTGGACCTATTTGGGTAGATGACAGCAGATTGGAGGCCTAGCTAGGTGTTTGTACATAATAGGTCCTCAGTGTATTTTTACGAATGAATAAATGAGTGAATGGGTGATGGACGGATGGATGGATGGATAGATGATGGATGGATGGATGAGAGTAGCAATTCAGTCTCTTCCTTTTTTGTATATGTGTTTCCAAAAGACATGACTCACCTACACAAGGGAAACGCTTAAGGTATTGCTGTCAGCCCCTAGGAAAGTCTCCAGGCAGGACTGGTTCTAAGGTAAGGCAAGTGAGATGCCTAGGATACAGCATTTAAGACGGCATTCACTCTCCATAAATTTTGATTCAATACCTACCTCCCTTGCCTCACCCTGGTCCTGGGATCTAGTCTTTGGGATCATTTCCCTTCAACTCTGTTCTGCCTCCTCACTTCTCCCCTCCCTTCCTGGTTCACATTATTCTGACCTTGACCTTTGTCTCTCTTTAGCCTAGTGTTTGTCAACCCCTGATCCCCAAGAGGCTTTGAAAAAATACCCGTAGATGAGCCTAGCCCGACACATTCAATCAGAAACCCCAGTAGTGGGGCCCAGGCATCAGCATTTGTTGCCAGCCCCCAGCTCCAACCTGCAGCCAGCGCTGAGAGCCATCGCGCTCCTCCTGATGGGTGACCCAGTTTCCGGCTGTTTTCTGCGACATCATTTCACCTGTGCTACCTTCTGTAACAGCTGCTGTGGAGCAGGCTTCCCTCTGCTCCCACCGGGCTCTTCCAGCGATGATTAGTGCAACATCTCTTTCCCTTTTTACTCACAGCCCCCCTGTGCCCTGGGATAAAGACAAGTCCACAGAGGCCAGCCTCAAGAATAATACTATAAAACATAATAGTTAGCATTCATTAAAGGCTTACAGTCTGCCAAAGATGTGCTGAACTCTCTATAGGTATTTTACTTATTGTCACATTAACCCTGTGAAATAGTTCCATATTTAATCCCTATTTTAAAAATTAAGCAAGAGAGAAAAAGAGAGGTAAAGGAACTTGCCCAAAATTTCACAGTTAAGAGGTGGAAGGATTGCAATTCCCATGTAGGAGCATGGTCCCTGGGACCCGGACCCTTCATGGCTGTGCTTGGTCCCTGTCACCAAGGCATTGCCTCAGTCATGTCTGGTCACCTAGAGTCTTAGACACCACGGGTGGGTTCTTCTCTTGGTGCAAACAGTGTCATGTGTGTCTACTCCATGGACACTCCAGGTGTGCCCAGCTCCATCTGAATCCTGGACCAACACAGCTTAGGTCACCAACAGGAACCTGTTTTCAGAACACACATTCCCTCATTTCATCCTCTCCACAATCCCAGGACATAGGTATTATCATCTCCTATTTTACCTAGCATTAGTAGTTATATAACTTGCCCAAGGCCACTCAACTAGCCAGTACTTGAAACTCTGACTCATATCTCTCAGGTAGTAAAGTTCAAGCTTTTCCCTCTACACCAGATGAGAAAAGTTGCTGTGGGTCAATGATCAGAGACAGTTAGCGGAGGAAGAGATCATTAAACTGGGATGTGAAGACAGGGTAGAGTTCAGATATGTGGAGGGAAGAAGGGGTGGCATTCTGATCAGGAAGAACAGTGTAAGCAATGGCGTGGAAGTGGGACTCAACGGAGCATTAAAGACGGCCAATAGCACACTTAGCTAGAGCAGGTAATTTACATAGTGCCGCAGTGACTGGGAGATTGGAGGGCACGTGCAGACATATTGGGAAGTTTATTGAAAGCCAAGCTAAGAAGCTTGAGCTCTATTACGTAGGCATTGGGGAGTCATTGAACAGGCAAGTGATGTGTACAAAACAGTGTTAATAGAGTAGAAATCATCAGGATGAACTGGACAGGAGAACAAGGAATGAGTCAGGTGGTAAGCTTGGAGGTGATGCCAATGGGGCCGCATGAGAGGTCTGGAGACACACACTTGGGATGATGGCTGGGAAAATAGAAAGTGAGGAAGAGGTCTGAGAAATCTAACAAAGAAAATTCTGCAGGGCTTGTTGACTGATTCGCTGTGGGGATTAAAGGAATGAGCTGCATCAGAGATGATTCGTTATCCGTCAGGTGTCTGCTGCCAGGGTGGGAGCTGCGGAAGTAAGCATTCACAGCCCCTGCTCCTGTAAAGTACATGCGCAGAAGGGGATACGCATAGGTAAACAAGTCGTGACAGCTTAGGCGATAGCTGCTTTTGTAGAGGCATCTTCAGGCACCATTTCAGCACTGGGGCACCTTGGCTCCCGTGACAAAGACCTAGCCAATGAGGACAGTTTTGAGCTCACTGTGACTCAGCCATGTGACACCAACCAGGAAATGAGGACCTCAGCACTGGGGTGATGTGGAGGGGATGCACTGACCATACTGATGATAAGAGGAAGGGCCTTCCAGGCAGAGAGAACAACATGTATGAAGGCATAGAGGTGCTCCATGACATGGCGTGCTTTAAGCTCCAGGAGTTTAATGCTGAATAAATTGGAGAAGGGAAGAACAGAAATAGGAAAGTTTGGAGGGAATAGTTTTAGAGGCAAAATCGTGAGGGTAGTGGTTAAAAGCACAGATTGGGAATCAAAAGGACAGGGATCCATTTCTAGTTGTGGAATATCAGACAAGCCACTTTACGCTCTGAGCCTAGTTTTCTCATCTATATAATATGAACTGTATTACTTGCGTACAGTGTTCTTGAGAGGATTAAATTAGAAATATAAATAATGCACTCAGCCTAGGAACTGGCACATACATAGCTGGAGTTGTTCTCATTATCATAGTTGAGTTTAGGCATCAATGTCAGGTCAATGAGAATGCCCACCAGGAAGTTAGAAATGGAGAAATGATGTGCATCACAAGGTCAAAGCAAGGGGATGTGATCCTCAAAGCCCCAAGAACATCAAGTCCATCAAGGAGCCTAGATGTCAGTAAAAGGGCAGAGTCTAAGGTCTGAGTATCAGGAATATTGTAAAATTTTTGTGCTTGGTACAGGGGGAGGACTAGCCACTGGCCACTGAGAGAGAAGGTGGGACCAGGTCTGTGTGGTCTCATGCAAGCCAAAGGAGGTGAGAACTCAGGTGGGTCAGGATCAAATACTTGACCAAGAAGTTTCTAGGTGACCTTTGAGATATAATTCCTGTGGAGTGACTAGTACTGAGAAAGTTGTAGGAGATTAGGAGGAGAATAGGTGGGAGAAGGTAGATGGAAGAAGCCAACATTTGAGAAAAACAGGTGACTTGAGTTCTAGGCTCCACTCTGCAAATAACTCCATCCTTTTGGGAAGGTCACACACCCTTACTATGCCTTCCTCCTCATCTACAACATGAAGATATTAGACAAGATGACTTCTAAATTCCTTTCCAGCTCTCAGATACTAAGCAGCAGACCAGGCTGTGGGACATTGTGGGGAGAGAGTTAAGGAAGACATGCTATACATGTTACAGAGACTGTACTGTCTCCTCCCTTTTTCTCTATTTGGCCACAGCTAATTCCTAGAGGAATTAGGCACATGGTAGGCAGCCTGTAAGTTGGTACCCAGTGATCTCCACCTCCTGCATCTCTGCCCTTATGTAAGTCTCTTCCCTTGAATGAGGTGGTTTGGCCCCTGGTGACTTGCTTCTAGTGAATATAATATGCAGAAGTGATGGGTGTCACTTCTGAGATGACAAAGACACTCAAAGATCCTGTGAGTTACAAAGAGGATGTGGTTTTCATCTTGCATGTCCTCTCACACTTTGTCACTCACTCACTCGCTCACCCTGAGGAAAGCCAGCTGCCACGTTGTGGGCTGCCCTGTGGAGATCTCCTCATGGCAAAGAACTGAGGGAGGCCCCAGCCAATGGAGACTGAGGAATCTAACATTCCGTGAGAAACTGAATTCTGCTAACAACTGCAGGAGTCCCCCCAGCTGAGCTTTCAGATGAGACCGCAGCCCCAGCAGACACGTTGCAGGCTTTCTGGAGGCCCTCAGGCAGAGGCACCCAACCAGGCCGTTTTCAGATTCCTGGGATGCCACAGAAACCACAAAATAATGACTGTTTGGGTTTTTTAAGCCATTAAATTGGGGAGAGGTGATTTGCACACAGTAATACATAATTACAAAGTACATATGACGAACAGAACAATGGGGCTGCATTTTTGAAGAAAAGGAGGAGTTAACTCTGTCAGAATAAAAGAGGAGAGTGGGAGAGGCATTCAAGGCAGGAGGAATGGCATGTGCCAGTCTCAGGCTCCGGTCTCAGTGCGCCATGATTCTCAACCCCCACAAGGAGCCCAGCATGGAGTTGGTCCTCTATACTTGCTTAATGCATTTTATTGTAGTTAATTCATCCTTGTCACCTCCCCACAATCCTTGGAAAGTGTTTATTGTGCTCAATTCTCATTTCCGCAAACTCACCATAGTATTCCTGTTCATAAATACTTTGCCAAGTCTCTCATGGTTTCCAGGAATGTATGCCAGCCCTCCTAATTTACATTCATGAAGACATACAAGGATCTTTTTGTTAGGGGCTACTGTGATATGTTCTTTTGAAACCTCTTCCTTGCTCTCCTTCTGCAGACAGATTGAACTAATGGGTGAGGTGTCTTCGTCCTGGGAGAGCTATCATTCGTTTCCCACCCAACTTCATTTATAAGAGCTAGCCTCATAGTCTCTTCATGTGGTCTTTGCTCTGCTGACATGTTTGCTGAAACCCTGCCCAGCAATTTTTCACATATGATGGAATTTCCAGTTGAGCGTAGAATCTACTAGCAGATCTAGGGTGACCTCCCTCTAGGACAGATGAGTGAACCTCATCATATCCATTTTCTTCTTTGTCCAGTGTTTATATCCAGGCTCCTCAGCCTCCTTTGCAGTTCAGTTGGGATTCAGATGACTAGTTCTGGCCAATGAGCTGTAAACAGAAGGGATGTGCTGTCCCATCTGTTTGAGGGCAGTTAAGAGTGGGGGGTAGATTCTTCATGATCTCTATTCCCCTGCTGAGATGCCCACAGAGGCCATGAATTGACATGGAGGTATTGAAGATGGAAGCAGCCTGGGTTGCTGAGTTACCATTTGGAGAACAACCACCCTACCCTGGGCTTTAAGTGGGCAGGAGATAAACATTTGCCACGTTAAGTCACTGAATTGTCAGGGTTTATTTATTACACAGCATAGCCTGGCTTATACTGACTAAGGGGGACCCCTCAAATAAGGGATGTGACAGAAAATCTGAAAGCTACACAAAAGATGAGACCAGCAAGATCAGAAGGGCTCCGCTCCTTCCGGGAACCCATGGACAACTTAAGGATGTTGGTGGGATAACTTAAAGGGCATAGAGTTTGGCGGGGGGCATAATCAGAGAGAGAGCATCTTGTTCCTTGTTGGAGAATGGTGTGATGGTGGGTATAAGTTAGAGTTCACAGGAGGGATGGCTGTAGCTTAGATGAAGGTGGTGACAGAATCAATGAAGAGAAGTGGAGGGATTCGAACTCTGCTTCTTAGGTAGAATCAACAAAACTTTGTGATTGAGTAGATCACCACTAAGGTGGAGAGATATCAAGATATCCTGGGTTCTCAGCTGAGTGTGCACTGGTGTCAGTGGGGCTGTTCACTGGAATAGGTACCAGATGCAAAGCACCAGGTGTGGTAAGAGGGTTGGGAGCGTAGGGGAAGGTGATAAATCCAGCTTTAGACATAGTAAGTCAAAAGTGAATGTGACACAGCCACGTGGCTAAAATTAGTGGGTACTTGGAGATACAGGTAGGTCCCTAGAGGTCAAGGGTGAGAGATAGAAGTTTCTGTCATCAGCTAAGAGGTGGCTGTTGAAGACGCATGCCTGTAGGAGAGAGCACCTAGAGGGGAAATGATGTAGGGGAAAAAGGATTTATTTCAGTTTAGCAAACACCTTGTATGTGTCAGGTCCAGTTAGATATTGGGAATACAAAGATGAAGAAGACATCATTCCTTGGATCTGTTAGATAATGAAGTAGGATGCGAATGGAAGATGTGATCATCATTGCCAGTGGGTAGGGTTGGGCGGGATCTGTAAACCTCGGTCTGTCACCATCATAGGAGCCCCCGCACTCACCGTGCGATATCTTGTCTTCGTTAAGGCTTTGGTATTCCTCCTCAGAGCCAGCAGCCAGCCACGAGATGGGGATTCTTCCGCCCTTTCCACCCCGACTCTGCAGAGGCAAACTCTACTCTTTTGCACCCTGTGGATCCGTCCCTGCAATGCACATCCCCTTCTCAGCTTCCCCCGGCAACACTCATCCCCCAAACTTTTGCAGAGTTGCAAAACTTACCTCCAGCAGGGCCTCATATGAAAAGTGAAACTAAATGAACTCACTGCATTACGCAGCTGCCTGCATTCGTCATGAAATCCTTTTATTACAGGGCATTAGTTTAAAACATGTTATTAAACAGATCAAAATGAGCAATAGCAATGAAAGTCATTAAAATGCAAGGCATAGGAGAGAACAGCTTTCCCCCTGAAATAAGAGAAATCTGAAAGTTACCACTGGAACAATGTTGTGTGGGAGGAAAATGAGAGTGACGTGCCATGAGGAATGAGGGGATACGCAGGCACAATGGCTACCGCTGAAAATGGTGGGGCCCACCTAGGAGGAAGCAGGAGCGCTCAGAAGAATAGTCCCCGGTATAACCCAAAGGGAAGGACACAGGGGCTGGGTAGTGATGGACGCAGAGGCCAGGAAAAACCCAGCAGAGCAGAAGGGAGGCTATTCAGTCTTGCAGTTCTTGCAGTCATGGTAGAGTTACTGTGGCTACTGTGTTGAGTACTTACCGTGTGTTACCTTTTTGCTAAATCCTACATTTGCATATCTTATTTAATCTTTACAACTGACCAAGTAGGAAATGTGATCTCCCCCATTTTACAGACAGGGAAACTGAGCCTTAGAGAGGCTCAAATCTTGGCCAATTTATGCAGCTATTAAAGGCTAGAGGTGGGATTTAGAATTTGAACCCGAGTCCATCTGACTTCAGAGCACACACTCCTAACGATTATGCTATGAGAGAAGCGCTTAATGTAATCACAGCTAAAGCCCTGCCCTCCAGGGATTTACTGTTGGGAGTGTGAGTGAGATTTATGGAACTAAAATGCAAGCAACTTAGTTATCAAAGGACTGGTCCCAGCTGGGGATCTTGGGCTGGATACCCCGGGGATTCAGGTTTGTTGGGCGTGCCTCAGGATTGAGTGTACGTGCATGAGGAAAAGAGGAGCCTAACGGAAAGAACTTACCCTGAGCCCAGAGAGAATGGACGGACATGACCTTCATTCAAGGTCAGTGATCTGCCCTTGGCAGGACAGATAGAGCCTGGTGTGCATCTCCCATAATGCCCACTTGTCCACCGTCCCACCTTCCCACTGGACTGAGATAGCCTGGGGAAATTCAGGGCATTGAAACAATAGGAAAACAATTGTAATTTGGAATTTGAGCCTCTCACGTGTGGACCTGGAAGTTGATACCTCTCTCCAACATCACAGTCCCTCCCATAATACTCCTGACAGATAGTTCAAGAGAGCTCCCAGCATCACAGAGCAGCTCATTCCCCTCACGAATAGTGCTGACTTACTAGAATATTCTTTCTTATGTAGAACAGAAGTATGTCTGGCTGACATGTTGCTTCTGGGCGTTAGCCTTACAAAATCAGTCTTCGGTGTGATAAACTGGATATTTGCAAAGGGTGGTCCTGTTCCTGCTTCTGCCCCTCTTCTACAGGGTAACATTCCCCCAGTTTCTTGGATTTCAGTGCCCTCAATATCAGGTTGCTTTTCTTGGGACATGGACCACTTTGTCAATGCCTCACTAAAGGGTGGGGACCAGAAGTGAGCATCTCCCTCCAGGTACCACCAGACCAGAGACTAGAGCAGAAGGACCATCACCTCCTTCCTTTGAGAACCCCTACTTTTTATAATGCACATTCGGCTTCCATTCGGCCACACCACTCCCAAGGAAACGAGCCTTTGCCCCTCACACTTCTGCAAAATAACACCACCGCCCCCGTCCAATCCCTGAACGGTTGGTTTCTGGACCCAGGATTAATCTCTGCTAAATGAATTGACCCTTTGTTCCAGCTTATTGCAATCATTTTGGATCCTGATTCTCTCATCGGACATAATCACCATCCCTGCCACTGTCCTGTCATCTGCAAATTTGATGAGCAAAACTCATTGTAATATTTTTCTGAGTCATTGACAGAAACATGGGATTTGTCAGGTCAAGAACAGAGGCCTAGGGTGGGACCCTGATGCTGGCTAAACGGACTGTCTCCAGATGTCTAGACACTGAGACATGGAAGAATTGATCTGCTATGTCAAGTTCACAAAAGGGCAAAGTATGAGTCAAAAGGTCAATTTACTATTGATACTGGGATGTGTTTCTGCCGTAAAGCCTACGACTGCCAGTCACTCCGTGACAATTTCCTGTGCACCTGTTTCTTGGCATTAACAACCTAAGAAGTACCCTCTACTCTCGGGAGACAGGGGTTGAACTCGGGAGACAGGGGCTGTTTTTAAATGGAAGAGAAGTGAATATGGTTAAGGAGTATTTACATGAAGACAAGTTAACGTGCATGGTTTCTCTGTTTTCTATATGGACATTCTGGGCACAAAGGCAACTCCAACATGGCCTAATCCTCAAGCTGTCTAATTAAAGAAAAAGATACATAATCAAGTAATTGTAATTATGTGATAAGTGCCTTTTTAGATGGGTGGAGAGATTGCTGTGGGACCCTGCATGGGAGATACTAACTCTACAGAAGGGACTATTAAAAACTTCACAGAAAAGGTGACATTTGAGCTAGGTCTTGAAGGGGGGATGGGAATTTGCTTGGTGGAGAAAGGGGAGAGAGATTCTAGGCAGAGGGCACAAAAACACGGACCAGAAAGGGATGTGGCGAGGCTGGGAAACTGCGAGAAATCTGGGAGTACGGGGCAAGTAGAAAACAGGGCAAAACATAATACATTCTCATCACTTCAGCATTTAGTGAGCTCCTAATGTGTACCAAGCATTGTATTTACCCCTGGGGAGTGAAATGGCGTAGTACCCGCCTCAGAGAGCAGGGTAGACCTGCATAAGTTACTTATCTCCTCTGAGTCTCAATGCCTTTCTCAGTAAGACGAAGGTAATAGAACTCATGTTACAGGAGAGTGAATGAGATCATGTGTGTAGAGTATCCAGCAGTGTCTGGCACATGGTAGGTCTGCAGGACAAACACACAGTGGGAATCCTCCTCTTGTCTTTATGTTCACGTGGGAGGGGCTGAATTTCCATGGCTCCATCACTTGAGCTTGTGGTCCCCGAGATACTGCTTCCAGTGTGGCCTCCTGCTTCAGAGAAGACCATGTTGGGGTCCGGAGACATCTTTCCTCAGCTTTCTGATAGAGAGGTTTCCGACCCAAGCCACACTGTCATGTCTCTGGGAAAGATCAAACTTGGTATAAAATTTCAACATCGTGGACTATTCACCTGGAAAGAAGGCTCTAGTTTTCAATTCGTGTGTTTTTGCATCCTGTTCTGGGTCCGAGCTGAGACTGGCCCAGGTCACTAGCCCAAGTTGAGAAGGATTCTGAAAGGTGCTGGGATAGGAATTAGACCCACCCACTGAGGACTTTTATTCCACCAGGAGTGCTGCAAGCAAGTCTAAAGCAGAGACGGAGCCCAGGGTCTGAGAGAGCAGGCGACCCCAGCAAAGTGAGCACAGGATAGCATTCAACACCAGGGAGATCCAACAAAGGGTTAACACAGGGCCGCACAGCAAACAGCTAAGGGCCATCGAGTACCTACCAGATGGCAGTTAAATTATAAGGTCGTCCCCCGTATCTGCGGGGGATTGGTTCCGGGAGGCCCCACGGGGACCAGAATCCGAGGATGCTCAAGTCCCTTATGTAAGATGGCTGGTACGGTCAGTACAGCCCACCCTCCGTATCCGTGGTTTCACATCTGTGGATTCAACCAACCCAAGATCTCGGTTGTTTGAATCCCTGGAGGCAAAACCCATGGATACAGAGGGGTCAGTTCTATACTTCTCAAATTCTTATGTGTCAGAAACAGTACCAATAGTTCATATACCTCACCTCAGTTTATCCTCACGCTACCTCTAGGATAAGCTGGGTACAGTCTTATTTCCACAAAGGAATTCAAGGCTCAGAGAACTTGCTAAAGGCCATTCAGCTAGTATATGGAGGAGCCAGGATTGAGCCTGGGCCCGACTTTGCCATGATCTGTGCTTTCATGTCCTTCATGACCATGGAAATTGCTACCAGATTTTGAACACCTGCTCTCCGCCAGTTACTGTGCACAGCTCTTTTCATGAATTATCTCATTTTCTCCCCAGAACAAACTTTCCAGGTGGTGTTATCACCCGACCGCCAAGGAAGGGAGGAGAGATGGAGAGTTTCAGTGCCTGGCTCCAGGGCACGTATCAGAAGCGGCAGAGTTGAGTTGGAGCTACCTGACTCCAGGGCCAGAGGTTTCCCCATCCTTCTGGATAAGGGGACACAAGAGTAGAGAGTCTGATGGAGGCCAGTAGCTGGGCTGGACTGGCAAGGGGTGAAAGCAGCCAGTGTTGGTCCTTCTGCAGCCTTGGACAGCATAGTCACAGGCTGGAAGGTGGTCCCCTTGACCCCTCATCCAGGACCCAAACATCCCCCAAAGAGCCCTGTGCTGCAGGAGGCCTGAATATGGTCAACACCAAAGAAGGGTAAAGGGGTCCAACTGTGGGATCCAGAGGTAGCAGCAGCTGGGACAAGCAGGGTCCTGCCCACCGTGCCTTGGCCTGGGGAAGGTGTGATCTGACCTGCCCCAGGCAAATCAAATTTCCTAAGTTTTATAAAAAGGAGAGTTCCTGCCATGGCATTTCCAGTAAAAAAAAAAAATATATATATATATATATATATATATATATATATATATGGCAAGCTTTGGTTTCAGAGCTAATAAATCCTCTCTGAACAACACCAGTGCCTGCTACAGATGGAACAATAATTCTTCACTTTGTGCTTTATGGACAAAGAAAGCACAACCACCCACTAAGTGTTGTTATAAGCCTCCTGCTGGGAAACGCCACAGGTCTTCTTCTCCTGGGCCCCAAACTCTGCCATTTCTAATTGTGAGCAGTGATTCCAGCTCCTCTTTAAAATACAAATCTGCCTCCATGGCCCCATCTTTGCTGTGTTTTCCCTCACTGGAGCAATTCTGGGCATGTGTGCAGTGTGGGCACTCCACAGCAAGAGGATGCCGCAAATGGCATGGTTTTGGGGCTGTAAACTCCCCCGGTGGCACACCATCTATTTGCGTGGGGGTACTAGACCTTTCACAGGCCAAAGAGATGCCCAGGGCTGTCGATCTGCAGACGAGCAGCAATTATGAGGCACTCGGGAAGGACCCCTTCACCCCTTCTCCAATGCAGACCCATATTCAGGGCTCCTGCAGTGCAAGGGTTCTTTGAGGGATCTCTGTGCCCTTGACGAGGGATCAAAGGGACAGTTCCACAGCCTGTGACTATGCTGTTCAAGGGCACAAAAGGACTGTGACCTTTGAAAAGCCAAAAAGCTGATGACCACTTTCCAGTGTAGAATGCCTGCCACTCTAGGAACTGAAAACTGACAGCTCGGTCCAAACTCTGGAGAGAAGGATGTGGGTTCTAGACGCAGAAGTATCTGGATGGGCCTGTCACTTAACCTCCCTGAGCTTAATTTTCTCCTGTGTATTTTTCTCCTGATAGAAAGATACCACTTTCTACCTTAGAGGTGGAATACAAATAACATACACATAGTGTACCTAGCCTACAGCGGCCACCTAACCAATCTTGATGACATCGTCATCATATCATCATAATTATCACGTGTATAATGAGAATCAACGTGACCAATTCTTAACTAAGTTTTACTGTGGGCCTACTCTGTGCAAGACACCCAATTCCTACTGTGTGCTGGGCTCCAAAGACAAGTTTTGATGACAGTGGAAGAGAGAGATAGACGTACCTGGAGACAGTTGAACTTGGTTTTTTCTCTTTAAGCCCCACCTTCAGCTTACGAGCCACACAGCCCCTTTCCCTAGTCACTTCCTGGCTGCCAACACCCCCATTAACTACTAAGTCACACGTAACTAATACGTGTGCCGTGGTTGACCATCTCAAAGCAGTTTTTGCTGTTGTTGTTTTTTCATTTTTATCGGAGTACAGTTGATTTACAATGTTATGGTCGTTTCAGGTGTACAGCGCAGTGAATCGGTTATACCTGTAGATATATCCACTCTGTTTTAGATTCTTTTCCCATAAAGGCCATTACAGAGTACCGAGTAGCGTTCCCTGTGCTATACAGTACGTCCTTATTAGTTATCTGTCTCAAGGTTGTTTGATGCAGATCACTTCACAATATCCCTGGTAGAGCCAGTCTGATTGTCTGCATTTTATAGGATGCCTGCCCGAGCGGAGCACAAGGTGCAAGAGGGACGCAAAGGTGAAAGAGTGTGAGGTGTGATGTATGTAACAGGGGCCCCAGATGGTGTTTGAGCATCCGTGGGAATTGTCACCTCCTGACCAGGTCCCAGGTGCTAGGAGTCCTGTAGAATCTGGGTATCTGGGAGACAGGTTGTGGATGAAGTGCTAGGACCAAATGGCTGTCTGGTCGCTGACAAAGGAAAGAAAACCTGTCTTGCATGTGCCCCAGGCACTGTGTTCAACGCTTTGCTTGCTGAACTTACAAAGGCTCACAATCACCGGGGTGCTACATTATTATCATTAGCCCCAACTTACAGATGAGAAAACTGAGACGTAGGAAGTGTAAGTAACTCGCTCAGTCTCTGACACAGTGGGTGAGTGATGGAGCCAGCCTCTGGAGGCAGGTCTGCTAACACCAAAGTGTGGCTAATCGGAAGCCCCACCATGCTGTCTCCTGAAACAAGCACCGCTCGCCGACTGATGACAACCTGATGGTGTGTCCTTTGCTCTAGTCCTGTCACTGGCTGAGCACTTTGCACACAGTATCTATCTAAAGCTCCCAGTGACCCTCAGGTGTGATGGGGATTTTTTAGTGTCAAAGAACACTTTCCCAGTTATTGGTTATCAGTTAATCGTCGTACCAACCCTGGAAATAGACAAATGAGGCCCAGGGAGGTTGGGGAACTTACCCAAAGTCACACACAAGGACTTCTACCTCCAAACTCCACATCCATTCTGCAATGGCAGAATGACCCCACACACACCCCAAACCTCCTTCCTCCCCTGCTCTACCCTCCCAGATCCAATGAAGAAGGTCAGTACCGTTTCTCAGGTGGGCAGAATTAAGGCCCAGGTGATGAAGTGGTTGCACAGCCCCACAGAAGTAGAAACATCCCCTGATACGAAGAATTCCCAGGATCTAGCATTTTTCTGAGGCTATTTTACATACATGCCAATCATCGGTAGAAAGGGTGGAGGAAACTGAGGCCCTGGGAAAAGTGACTTGTCCAAAGCTCACATGGCTGAAGGTGGGCGTGAGTCCCAGATCTACTGGCTCCAAAACCTCTGTACTCAGAAACCCCCTGGGGAGTATCAGCACCCCCTGAGGAGTAGGGGTGAGAAGGAGCCTGAGGTTCAGGGTTCTACCCACTGGGCTGCTGAACTGGTATTGCTCAGGGACCCTGTGGAGTTCCCACTGTGTCCTAATCTTATATTTTGAGAAAATAACAGGGAGTGGTCCCTGGGTTCTTTCATACTCTTGCCTTGAGGCCCAGAGAGGGCCAACGACTTGTCCAAAGTGAGGCATCTGGATCGGCTGAGTCACGTGTGACCCTGAACCTTCCTCCAGAAGCTGTACCCTCTCTCCCCTAGGCCGTCGACGGGTCTTTCTCCGGCTACTGGATCATACCTTACAGCAAACAGTCTGTAACTTCTCCCAGTAAGAAAATAATAATAATGAAACGTGCTTTTTTGAATCTCTCTTGATTCTAACTCCTTTTCTGGTTATTGTCTCACTTATCTGTAGATCTTTACAGCAAAGGTCCGCATATTTGGCTCTCTGTGTTTTTTTCCTCTTCCCCCATTTTCTCTTGAACCCATTTCCCCATCCCACCACCCCTTCGTGAAAACAGTGCTTTGATCTCTATATGTTTAAATACTACAGCTAATGTTCGGGTGTCAACATCGACTGTCAAAAGCACTTGACAGGGTGGATGGCTTGCTTCATATGCATTGGAGACAACTTTGCTTGGCTTTTGAAACATTATCTGTCCTCTCTTGACTCTCCTTTTACTCACTGGCCACTCCTCTGTCTCATACGTTGATTCTCTTCATCTTTCCAACCTCTAAGCCCTGTAGTGTCATAAGGTACAGACATCTTTTCTTTCCTTTTTTTTTTTTTAATTGAAGTATAGTTGATTTCCAATGTTGTGTTAATTTCTGCTGTACCTCAAAGTGATTCAGTTATACATATATGTACATTCTTTTTTTAATATTATTTTCCATTATGGTTTATCATAGGATATTGAATATAGTTCCTTGTGCTACACAGTAGGACCTTGTTGTTTATCCATTCTGTATATAATAGTTTGCATCTGCTCATCCCCACCTCCCACTCCATCCCTTCCCAATCCCCTCCCCCTTGGCGACCACCAGTCTGTTCTCTACAGACATCTTTTCTTAATCCCTCAGGTATCTTATTCAGTTTCATGGCTTTAAATACCACCCATATACTAACAATTCCCAAATTTATATCTTCAGCTCAGCCATCACCTGACCTCCAGACTCCTAAATCCAAGTGCCTAGTCAGTATCTCCATTTGGATGTCTAATAGACATATTAAACTCAACACGTGCATACCTAATTCTTATCCCCAGCCCCGCAAACTACTTATCCTTCATTCTTCTCCATCTCCATAAACTGCTGCTTAACACTTTCAGTTACTCAGCTCAAAACTTTGGATTCATCTTTCATTCCTCTCTTTTCTCATACTTCTCATTCACTCCACTAGCAAGTAATGCTACCCTCAAAAGTACTTCCAGAATCTGATTGCTTCTCACCTCCTCCACTGCTTCTGCCAGGGTTCAAGCCACCGTGATCTCCCCTTAGACGCTTTCACTACCTCCTGAGTGGTCTTCTTGCTCTGCTTTTTGCACCCTAGAGTCCATTCCTAATACAGCTGTCAGAATGAGAATCACTTTGCTGTACACCTGAAACTAACACAACATTGTTAATCAACTATACTCGAATATAAAATAACAATTAAAAAAATAAAATAAAAATAACATAGGAGCATAGTTTACAAGCCTGGCACTTAGCTGCTGCAACCTTTTAATGGTTCCTCATCTCATTCGCAGTGAAAGATGAAGGCTTTGTGATGACACAGGCCAACATACTCTTCTTTGCACGTGCTAAGCACGGTCCTGCCCCAGGGCCTTTTCATGTGCCATCTCCTCTGCTGGAAGATTCTTCCGTCAAAGAACCACATGGCTCACACCCTGTTTTTCCTCCAGGTTCTTTGCTCAGAGAACCCCTTGCCAGTGGGGCCTCACCTGACCGACCTCCGTCAAAGCGCACACATCCCAACCATGGCACTCTGTCCCCTTAGCTTGCCTTATTTTTCAATACAGTACTTATCATCATCTGACATTCTATACATTTACTTACCTGTTTCTTCATTATGTGCCTTCCTTCTGTAGAACATAAACTCCATAGGGGCTGTTTTGGTCACTGTTTCATATCTATAATCTCAATTATACCTCTAACATGAGAGACTTTCAATAATATCCGTTGAATAAAGGTGAATAAATAAATAAGGAATGGCCTAGGCTCAGAATTGCCTAAGGAGCATAAACATTTCTTAGAATAGAGATTCTTGGACCCGGTAGAGATTTGGTTGAGGCAGAATCTCCAAGAGTCCCAACCTCTCTGGGCTTCAGTTTTCTCATCTGTCAAATAGAGGCAGTGTCTCGTACTTCTTGGGGCTTGGGTTCAAAGTAAGGGATATGATCTCTGTATAAAAGTGCTCAGGGCCCTGTCAAGCATACAGAAGGTGCTTAACCATTGGGAGACTCTTTCTCTATCAGTCAAAGATTGGTTCAGGGCTTCCCTGGTGGCGCAGTGGTTGAGAGTCCGCCTGCCGATGCAGGGGACGCGGGTTCGTGCCCCGGTCTGGGAGGATCCCACATGCCGCGGAGCGGCTGGGCCCGTGAGCCGTGGCCACTGACCCTGCGCATCCGGAGCCTGTGATCCGCAACGGGAGAGGCCACAACGGTGAGAGGCCCACGTACTGCAAAAAAAAAAAAAAAAAAAGATTGGTTCAGGGTCCCCTAGAGGCCATAAAGAAGGTTGGGACTGGGACCCTGTTCCCTGGACTCTGGGTCTGCGGCTCTGCTCACAGGCCCATGTGATCACACAGTCAGCCCCTCTGCATTTACTGCTGTGCTGAAAAGGGGCCCTGTCACCACCCACCCTCCTTTTCTCCTAGCATCTGAAATATTATTCCTCTGCATTTCTGTCCAATTCTACCACATGCCCTGTGGACCCCATTTCAGATCAGTGCCCCAGGATCTTGGGACTTATGGTCCCTTTTCCCAGCTTGCCATGAACCAGACTTGCTCATGGTCGGTGCTCCTTTAGCTCCGCCCTTGAAGCTTCAGAGCCACTCCCACCCCCACCCCTGTCCCTAGGCTTCAGAGCTCCAGGAGTACCACCGATGGAGACGGCTCCCAGGCCCTCACCTGAATAAGATGTGAGGTTCAGAGACAAGTGCAGAGAGAGTAAAGAGGACTCTTTCCTGCACTGGGAATTGCCGCTGTGCTTCCACCAGTAATACCAGCTGTCTACCATTCATTCCTCCTCAGCACCAGTGGGACTTATGGCCACCACCAGCAGCCCGATCGCATCGCACACTCAGCCCTGCTACGGTTCTCCAAACCACAGTTACTGAAGGCAGGAAGCATCTGAGCTGGCTCAGCCCGTACCCCATCCCATCTGGTTTGGCTTCAGCTTCAAGACAAGGCAGAGAGAGGGTCAGCGTGGGGTGGCAGAAGACGTCTTCCCATGAGTGTTTTGCCAGGTCCCCTTCTCTACCGTCTGGGACCTCCAGGCTCCCAGTAATATGGTCTCCCTCTCCTCCCTCACTCACCTCCACATGGGAGAACACAGACATCTCCTCCCAGCTCTGCTCTCCTCCCCAGCATCTGCCCCGCTCCCCACTCAACTCAACGTGCACCATCCCTTTAGCTTTCTCTTTTCAATTTCCCATTCATTTCAGAGGTTCTGGAACCATTCCCCCCAGGGCGCTAAAGCGCGATCTCTAAGGATTACAGCCCCACCAGACCCCATTCTCACGAAGAGGAGACACACACTGCTTTGAAATTTGCTTTTCCCTACCATTGGTGTTCACTCTCTTCCTGTCAAAAACAAATCCTAAAGCGTATTTATAGTTGCCAAGTGCTTTTCACACACGTCACATCATTTGATTCCCTCCACTGGCCCCGATGAACACAGGATGATGCCCATTTTAACAAGTGACGAAACCAGAGGGCAGGGAAAGAAAATAACGGCCACGTCACACGGATGAGTAAGTGGCAGGTCGAGATGTGGGAACCAAGTGTCGGGGAGGAAAGGAAGGATTTAATAAGATTCTCATCGAGCCTCAAAAGGCCATCTACTGTTTTTGTTGGATTTTTTTAGTTGTTTGCTGTGCTGTGTATGGTGTGGCCTCTTCCTGTGAAGCCTCTTGCATTGAGCAATGCTTGCTTTCTGCATGCACATGCGTGCGTGCACACACACACACGCACACACACACAGCCAAGAACTTGCCTAAGTGGCAGGTTCCTAAACAGCAGAGCTGGGAGGTTCTCCCAAGTCCTGTTTTTCTGCTCTACCATGAAGAGCTCAAAAGAGGATCCCAGAGGAGGTTCTGGGAATCCACCAGTTCCTGGAGATGGATTTCCCAGCACTAGTCACAGGATCTACTGTGCACTTTCTGAGCTTCACTCCAGCTGGGAGACGTGGAATTTCTCACACCCCTCCCTCCAACCTGCCTCCAGAGACGGACCGGGGTCTTTGCCTGGCATTGCCCTGCCTTGGTTTTACTTTTATTTTAAACTGTTTAAAAATTTATTTTATTGAAGTTTAGTTGATTTACAGTGTTGTGTTCATTTCTGCTGTACAGCACAGTGACTCAGTTATACGTACATGTAATATATTCTTTTTCATATTCTTTTCCATTATGGTTTATCACACTGAATATAGTTCCCTGTGCTATACAGTAGGACCTTGTTGTATATCCGTTGTGTACATAAGAGTTTGCATCTGCTAATCCCAAACTCCCAGTCCGTCCCTCCGCCACCCCCCTCTCCTGCTTGGCAGCCACAAGTCTGTTCTCTACGTCTGTGAGTCTGTTTCTGTCTCTTAGGTAAGTTCATTTGTGTCATGTTTTAGATTCCACATGTAGGTGGTAGCACATGGCGCGTGTCTTTCTCTGTCTGACTTCCTTCGCTTAATATGATGATCTCTAGGTGCATCCACGTTGCCACAGATTTCCCTGCCTTGGTTTTGACTGCTAATGAACCAGAGCTCCCCACTCCCCAGCCTCCATCTGGCAGGAGAGCTGTCCTTAATGGAGGCCTTGCGCTGGCATTTCTATCTTCTCTTACACGGACTCTCTGTCGTCAGGATCCACACGTTGAGGCTAATTTTTCGGAAAGCAGAGTGTGGCGTGCATGCCTAGCGGCTCATTTTGCCAATGCTGCCAGGCTGCCTGTCTGAGCGCTTGGTTCTTTGGCAGAAAAAGCAATTATGAAGCGTTGTGGGTGGGAGAAGATGCTGAAATTCTGCTCACTTCGGTCCAGCAGGGTGGTCCAGTCCAGATGTGCCTGCATGGTGGGCGTCCTCTTTTGCCCCCTGTGGGTTGCAGGGACTGAGACTCCCATCAGCCGTCTCCAAGGTGCACGTCCTGGGGGTGCTGTCTCGCCTTGATTATTCGATCAGCAGGGGCTGGAAATAGTTCTGTTCTCATCAGCATCATTGTGCCGTCATTCCTGGTCCTGCATACAACCAGGACCTTGGTATTAGTAATCTAGACCTTCTTGGGAGACAGCACTGCAGAAATCTGATTAATTCAATTGGAATGTGGCTCATGGGGTTGACACTGAGGGAATCTGTGGACAGCCAGGTACATTTTCATGATGCCCGGGTACCCCCGTGTCCCTTGTACCCAATAATATGCTCCCAAGATGGATCACAGAAGAGACATAAAATCAATAACAACAACAATGGCAGTAATTGTTCTCTAATGGAAAGAATATTGGCCTCAGTGCTGGGAAAACCTGAGCTGGAATGTAAGCTCTACCTCTTACTAAATGTGTGATCTTGGGCAAGTTGTGTGGCCCCTCTGCCTTCTGTTTCCTCAGCAATAGCACAGGGTGATGATCCCCACAGTGCAGGATTTTTATGAGGAATAATTGCCATAACGCAAGTGACATGTCCAGCACATGCAGAGCACGTGCTGTGTTCAATTAAAGTGTCAGCCTGTACATTATGTCATCCGATACAACAGCCCTAGGACGAGACAAAGCAGGCTGGAGTTTCTCCCATTTATAAAAAAGGAAGCCTCGGGGAAGTAAAAGGACTTGTCTGTGGTCACACAGAGCAAGTAAGGGAAGCACGAGGACTTGACATTGTCTATTCCTACCTCTGGATTCTTTCCAATTAAGTGACTCGGGCGCATCCATCATCTTCCCAAAGCATCTAGCTCATTCTCAAAGTGGATTCAGGTACCAGAGACATCCTCTGCTTTGAATACTTCCTGGCCCTCCATGTGTCAGGTCCCCCACTCCTGGGAAAGGAGGGCCTGTGGCAGACTCTTGCTGACCCTCCTGGAACCCTTCTCAGCAATTTGGGATCTTTGGCTGGAACACTTACTGGCCTGTGATATTTTGGTTCCTCTGGGGTCTTTTTGCATTTGCTCCAGTGTTTTATTCACCACCAGGGATGGTGGTTTTCATTTGGAAGCAGAGGGCCTTTATCATTGCCCCTCTGGTCCCCTTTCTACCACCCTGAAGAAGAAAAAGTTTGTGGGGTTGTGTCCAGATAGTTTAAGTCTAGGTGACTGTTACCCAGTCAGGTTCACCAGTGTTACAGAAAGAATATTTGTAAGAAAGAACCCCCAAAATTCATATTGTCAAAGCCCTTCTTTGATGGTACTTGAAGATGGGGCCTTTGTGGAGGATTATGTTTAGATAAGGTCATTAGGATGGAATGTGTGTCCTTATAAGAAAAGGAGACCAGAGCCTGCTCTCTCTGCCCCGTGAGGACGCAGTGAGAAGGCAGCCGTCGGCAAGCCAGGAAGGGTACTCACCAGGACCCAATCATGCTGGCATCCTGTTCCACATTTCTACTCCTCAGAACTGTGAGAAGTGTATGTCTTGGTTTTTAAAACCAAGCGTCCTATGGTATTTTATTACAGCAACCCAAGCCGACTAAGATAGAAATTGGCACCAAGAAGTGGGGTGCTATTGTAACAAATACCTAAAAACATTGAAGTGGCTTTGGAACTGGGTAAGTGGCGAGGAGAGTTTTGAGGTACACTCTCAAAAGAAAAAGGCAAGATTACTGTGAGGGGGCTTTTAAAGGTGATTCTGGTGAGGGCTCAGAAAGAAAAGAGGAGAGCTGGAGAGAAAGCTTCCACCTTCTTAGAGAATACACAAATACTCATAAACAAAATACTGGTAGACATGTGGACAGTCAAGGCCATTCTCGTGAAGTCTCAGGCAGGAATGAGGAGTGTGCTATTGGACCACGGAGAGAAGGTGATCCTTGTTATAGAGTGGCAAAGAACTTGCCTGAATTGCGTTCGTGTTCTAGTGTTTCGTGGAAAGTAGAACTTGTGGGCTATGAAACTGGAGAGTTAGCTGAGGAGATTTCTACGCAGAGTATTGAAGGAGCAGCTTGGTTCCTCCTTACTGTTTATAGTGCAATGTGAGAAGAGAGACACAAGTTGAAGGAGGAATTGTTAAACAAAAAAGAACCGGAACTTAAAGATTTGGAGAATTCTCAGCCTACCCATAGTGCAAAAAAATGAGAAGTCATGTTCAGAAGAGAGGACTAAGAATGTGGCCAAACAGCCATTTGACAAGATTAGTATGGACGTGAACCAAGAACTCAATCAGCCACCCCAGCAGAAGCACCGCCAGGTTGACTGGAGGGGGTAGAAATGAGAAGAAATGAAGGAAAACTATCTGGCTTCTTAACTCTTTTAGGACCAGACCGTAGAGCCATTTAGCAGCAGATGTGTATTATTCTTCAAGACAAGGGAAGGAGGACCCCAAAGCCCATTCAGAGATCATCAGGGCTGCCTCCTGAGTCTCAAATGGGGGTGAAGGGGATGGAGGGAGCGCACTGCCTTGCTTTCAGTCGGGCAGACTGGCTGCCCAGGACCTTAAGAGAAGAACCCACACCCTCGAGTCTTCGTGTATAGTCCCAGCCTGGCAGAGCCACAGGGGTTGGACCACCATCCCAGTGGGTCTGAGAAGCAGGACCCCTGCCCTAATGGGTCTGGAAGGCAGAGCATTGAGCCAGAGGGCGTTATTCTCAAGCCTTAATATCTAATGGTATTTGCCTTGCTATGTTTCGAACTTGCTTGGACCCATCACCTCTTTCTTCTCTCTGATTTCTCCGTTTTGGAACAGGAATGTCTATCCTATGCCTGCCCACCCTTGTATTTTGGAAGCACATAACTTATCAGATTTCACACGTTCATAGCTGGGGAGGAATTTTACCTCAGGATGAAAAGGACGTTTAGGTGATATTTAGATTAGACTTCACATTTGAGGCAGGAATGAGTTAAGACTTTTGGGGGCTGTTGGGATGGAATGAATGTATTTTCCACGTGGGAAGGACATGAATTGGGGGAAGTCAGAGGTGGAATATTATGGACTGACTATGTCCCCCCAAAATTCATGTACCTTAACCCCCAAGGTGTTTGGAGGTGGGGCCTTTGGGAGGGGTAGTAGGCTTAGACAAAGTGATGAGTGGGGGGCCACCATGATGGGATTAATGTCCTTATAAGAAGAGGAAGAGACCAGAACTCACTCTCTCTCCATCATATGAGGACAGCTAGAAGGCAGCCGTCTGCAAGCCAGGAAGAGAGCCCTCATCAGGAACCGAATCTGCCAGCGTATTGATCTTAAACTTCACAACTTTCAGAACTGTGAGAAATAAATGCTGTTTATTTATATAGACCACCCACTCTATGATGTTTTGTTATAGCAACCTGAACTGCTAAGATGACCAGAAAGAACATTGCCTTCCCAGATTGTCCAGTGCCTCATAGCCAGTTCCGTACCCAAGACCTCCTGTGGAAATTTTGTGCCATGGCAGAGGATCCAGAGCTAAGATGGAGGAAATAGAGGGCAGAGGAAGAAACCAGGAGAAGCCCAAGCAGAAGCTCTATCACCAGTGAGGAAAAGTAAAGACGGTGGCAAAAAAAAAAAGCAACATCTAAATAAAGGGGCATGATGAACCCTCAAATGGGGGAGGAATCAAGAGATGAAAGGTGCCAAGGGTCAACTGCAAGATGGAAAGTAGGCAGTGATGAAGTGATGGACAAGCAGCTTAGGACCAAGGCTGTGAAAAGCACTCTCCTGATTTGCTCTGATTATCTAATGCTGTGTAACAAATTGCCCCATAACCTAGTGGGCATAAAACAACCTTATGCTTTTGGATCTGGGAAGTTGGGAATTCAAACAGGGCACAGCAGGAAAGGCTTGTCTCTGATCCTTGATGTCTGGGCCATCATGTCTGAAGCCTCCAGGGCTTCAGAATCATCTGAAGGTTCATTCACTGTGGTTGGTGCTGGGAAGACTCAAACAGCTGGCAGCAGCTAGGGCTTTGTGGGCATCTCTTTCCATTTCTGTGTGGCCTCTTTGTGTTGTCTCTCCAACATGGCAGCTTTAGGGTAGCCAGCCTTCTTACATGCTGGCTTAGGGCCCCCAAAGTCCATGTTGACACCAGGTGGAAACCATATCACTTTTTATGACCTAGGCTCAGACACCTTGTGATGTGTAATCAAGGCAGTTTCAAGACTCCACCAGGTTCAAAAAGAGGGAACAAAGAAGATCTCACTCCTTGATGGAGGAGAGTCAATGCATGTCACATTGTGAGAAGAGCATCTGGAATAGGATACATATCTCTGAGGCCATCTCAGAGGATACAATCAGCCACCCTGTCAACGTCCCTTCTCTATGGTACCTTATGCTACAATGGTCAGTTTGGGTGAAAGCATAAAAGCACAGACACTGGGTGTCCCCTTGAAATGATGGAGCTAGAGGAAAGAATACCCAATGAAGAGATGAAGGGGTACTTGGCATATTCCTTTGGAGAAGAATGAAGCAATTTCCAGGGCTCTAGCTGTAGTGGATGGGAGTTCTGCACTCTTCTATCTCAGCTATGTTATTATTTTGTTTTGTGGTGGTTAGCAATGCTAGTAGTCTCATCTTTGTCAATTTCCCTTCATTTTTGGTAAAGATCTTCCTGAAAACAGCCCATGTCAGTGACGCTGAGAAAAACCAAAGGAAGGCTCTGATTTTGCTCACAGCTGAGTCCCCTGATGACGGGCATGAAGGAGAGAAAGTATCAGCCTGAACCCCCTGAAGGGGTGGCAAACTCAGGGCAGCCAAGGTACAGTTGCTTCTCCCACCCTAACTCTCTCTGGAGAGCTTGTCCCAGCTCAGCCCTGGAGCATGTTGTATTTTGCTTCGGTAAGATTCTTTTACAGAGAGAGGCAGTGGAAGGATCAAAGTGGAAGAACCTCAAGGGAGAAGTGAAATGCCAGAGGGGTAGTGCCACCAGCACTTGAACAAATGTGCTCTTCATACCAGCATATTCCTCAAGGGACTTTGTAAAGTTTATCCTGTTTATTATGCACTTTCACCCTCTGTACATCTTCCCCACCATGCTCTTCACACCTGCCTTTGAGCCTCTGGCATCCTTGCTGCTCAACAGAACTGAAGAATGTATCTCCTAATACGTAGAGTTCCCTGAAGGAAACTCCAGCATGAAGGAACACACAGACTCACTACAAAATAGCAAAAGGTCTCTTTTCACACTCCATTACCATGCAAAGATGCTAAATCAGAAGGACCTGGTGGAGACCCTAAGGCCATCTGAGTTCTAGTATTTCCCATAGCATCCAGTACACAGGACATGAACAATGTTGGCTAAATTGTGTACGCACGGCAAATAATTAGTCCATAAAACACTGAAAGTGAACATATTTGCCCCCCACAGCATTTGCCACCTAACTAAGAGTATGCTAATTGCAAACATTTTTCATTATTATTCATTAATGTAGTGTACAAGGTTCTCAAGGACTTACAGCCCAATTGCATTCTTGTCCTGTGCTGATAGAAGTATTATAGTTGGACCTTGAAAATTACATTCCATTTTTAATTTGTCCTCCATTTATTCACTCAAAAAGATTTTCATTGATTATTGCACTGAAGATAAACAGATAAGTGTCATTGCCCTCAAGGAACTCATGTTCCCAGTGGGAAAGCAATGAAATGAGACATTTTAATGGGTGTTACCAGGGAGAAAACTGGGAGCTATGAGAGCATATGATAGGCTCCCTGATCTAGATTTGAGGGAAGAAGAATCAAAGAAGACTTCCTGGAGGTGATGCCTGAGTTTTGAGTCACGAATAAGAGTTGGCCATGAGAATATGAAAGGAGAAGGGAGGGGAGAACATTGTACAGGTAGCGAGGCATAGGAGAGTATGGTATGTCCAAAAAAGCGAGAAGAACTTAGAGTATCTGGAGAGGATGTGGGGGAGGGAATGCAAAGGGAAGGAGATGAGGCTGGAAAGAAAGGGATGGTTGACGAGCCTTAAATCTGTACTGAAAAATTTGGTCTTTCTCCAGAATTATAGTCATGAAACTAGCTTAAAACTTGGGATTTCATTCAGGTAAAGTCAGTGAGTTGACAGTCACTAAGGTAACCTCTATGAGTAAATGATGAAGTTGTTCTTCAAGTCAAGAGCAGGGCTCAGCTGCTGGCCTTTGACATCCCCCATACCATCACAGGAGAGTCGATGAGCAAGAAGCTGACAGTATCTGCTCTTGGATCAGCCTTGCCAACCTAGTGATTGACCTTGACCTCTGGCCCCACCTGCCTGCTCCAACCTGCCTTAGATCACCAACCTGAACCTGACCTGTGGTCTCTCTACCTACTCCCTCCTGCTCAGCTTGACAGTTGTTTGGGGCCCCTCTAGGTGAGGCCTACCATGTCACTGCTCTTGTTCCCAAGATTCAGCCCCAGTTAAACCTTAAATCAAGAATATTTTTTCTCCTTCCCATTCTAATGTGTTACTATACTTGCTATCTGTTGACTGCTGATTAGATATCTTGGAATTATGGGAAATTAAAGATAAAAGACTTTTTAGGGATCACTATACCCAAACCCTTCTTTGTAGCTAATGCCAGGAAAGAGAAGTGACTTCCACAGGAATAAAGATTCATTTGAGGGTCTTCTGACTCTCACACCAGTGAGCATCTCAGGGATGGCCTCTGATAAAAGGAACTGACAAGCTGGTAAACACAGTGAGTATCAGAGCTCACGATCTGAACTTGCAAATTTTTTAGACAACGCCCCAGAACTCCGTAATGGATTGAATCTTGTAAAGTGAGATTTATTCGTTCATTGAACAAACACTAGCTGAGTACCTACTCAGCGTCAGGTTTCACAGGAGACACGAGGGCGTCAATAGAAAACAAGACCCCATTCCCACCCTAGGAGTCTCTATCCTAGTGTAGAAGGAGGATAATAAACAATAATTATGCAGTGTGAAAAGAGTTCCTATAAGAGAGAATCTCTAAGTGCTGAGAGAGCACAGAGGTGACCTCAGAGTGTCAGGGACATACCCACACTGGATCTTGAAGAATGAGTGGGAATTAGGACAAGTGGGGTGAACAAAAGTGGAGGGATCCATATGTACGAAGTTGGAGATATCCAAGCATGTTCAAGAAACATCATGGTCACAAGGAAGCAGAGGAGTGATGACAAAGGAGGTGGCATGATGCTGCATTGAAGAAGGGCCTCATATCCATGCTCAGAGGGGAGGAGGATGGCCTGGCCACATGTGGGTTCTAGGAAGATAAGACTAGATGTTTGACTGGGGAGCTGGGCTGGAGGCAGAATAACTTGTATGAGGGCTGTAATGGTATTTAGACACTATAACAAGGGAATCTTTATGGCTAAGCCATTGATGGTTTTCTGAAAACTGACATTACTTCTATATAGACACCAAGAAAAATTAGTGGGATCATAGGATTTGGTCTGGGAGTCTCATTCTGACCTATTTTTGAGTCATCAAAAAGGTTATGTCATTTCTGTAAACGAAGCAGAGAATCATAAATCATTAAGTCCAATCCCTCCTTTATCAGAATGGGAAACTGAGGCCCAGTGAGAATTGACTTGGCCAAGGTCACTCAGTTATGTTAACTGGCCTCTAAATAGCCCTTCTGACTTGCATCAGAGAAGCAATATGGTAATGCAGAAAAAGCACTGTGCATTCTTATGGACTGAATGTTCGTGTCCCCCACCCCAAAATGCATATATTGAAGCCCTAGCCCCCAGTGTTATGGTATTTGGAGATGGGCCTTTGGCCGGTAATTTGGGTTAGATGAGGTCATGAGGGTGGGGTTCTCATGATGGGATTAGTGCCCTTATATGAAGAGACACAGGAGGCCCCACTCCATCTCCATGTCCATGCACTGAGGAGAGGTCATGTGAGGACACAGAGAGAAGGTGGCCAGCGTCTGCAAGCAGGAAGAGACCCCCACCAGGAATCAAATCTGTTGGGACCTTGATCTTGGAATCCCCAGACTGCAAAAGTGTAAGAACAAATATCAGCTGTTTAAGCCACCCAATCTATGGTATTTTGTTAGGGCAGCCCACACAGAATAAGACACTCATGTTTACAGTGTGTTTTTCAACAAGTCACTGTCCTTCTCAGGGCCTCAGTTTCCCTACATGTCAAATGAGAGTTCTGCACCCCAAAGATCTCTGCAGCTACTTCCAGCTCTGAGATGTGATGTAACTGCTATCCAGCGAAGAAAGAGGCAGCTACCCAGACTGTCTCCAGCCACTGGCTAAGGGAGGCTGATGTCAGGTGGTGCCGAAGCCCATGTGGCTGCCCCAAAAGAGTGAGAGAAGGGGCGGAGTGGCATTAGCATTTCCCCAACACGTGCCCAGAAGCTTGGAGGGCCCAGATGGGAAGCAAACAAGCAAACTCTCTGACATGTACAAAGCCATAGATCACCTTCCACAGCAGCAGCCACTGCTCCCCTGTTGCCGTGGCAACTTTTCTCTAGATTCTTCTCATTTCCCAACACTCAGCCCCAGGAGCAGGGCCCAAGTGACCTACAAGTGGAGACCAGACAGACCCAGGGCGGGGGCAGGTGGCGTGACACACACGGGCATCGGTGGTTCGTGGTAAAGGCCTCACAGCTTGGAATGCAGGGCTGTGATTTTTGACCCAAGTGTGTCCAGCTGCTGCCATCCTTCATCTGCAAACACTGCCTCACAGCACAGCTTGGAAAGGGGTGGGGAGCAGAGAGGAGGATTTTGTACATTATAAGTTACCCCATTTTTTTCCCTGAGCACTTATTTATGGCAGCCAACGGAAAGGTCACTGCCTTTGACTCCACAATGAACTTGCGTGTGAACTTGGGCAGGTCACTTCATCTTTTTAGGCTGTGCTTTCCTTAACTATAAAATGAGCATTACAATTCAGGAGCCTGGATGCAGGCTCTCTTCTGCCCCTCCCCCCGTCTGAGGCTCTAAGGGTGAGTCCCTTGAGATATTTGAAGGATCTCTGCTTGGGAAATGACAGAGTCTCTTGAAATGCAAAGGTTTACCAGTGATCTTTTTTTTTTCCCTTCCCATTATTATTGGTGCATTTAAGAGCTGATTTTCTGAGGATTTCTTCCTTTATAGGGAAAAATGCTTTAGGGACCAATATGTTAGGCAACTGCCCATTTTAAATCAAGAGGAAATGGAAGGAAAGCATCTCTGAAATTATCAAAGTCATTAGGGGAATAGGATTTTTTCTTGTCAGACTTCAATTTACACACAGATACGGTTTTAGGAAGACATCCATTTAGGTAAGGTAGGCAATTCCGACACTGATATGTCACCCCCTTGGGAGAATATCAAGCCACTTCCTCCCGCCACCACCTCCCTCCCTACCTTCCTTAATTTATTCAGTAGATACTCAGACAGTGCCAACTCTGGTGACTGTTATTCAAATGCGTTTAAGGGGAGCCTGCTCTGTGTCAGGCACAATGAATGCTAGGGATGCGGTGATAACAGGCAAGGTCCCTGTCCCAGAGGAGCACAAAGATCCAGTGGAGACAGACATGGGATAGGGCCCTCCCATCTGTCATCTTTTCAGCCTTCCAACAACCCCAAGAGGAGTGTTAGCATTGCCATTTCAGAGGGAAGAACTACACTCCCAAGGTCAAGTGCTTTCTTACCGGCAATGTCTATGCTTGATGCCCAAAACTCGGCCTGTGTGCACCAAGTGCTGAATTGAATCTCGGAGACAAGGTTTCGGGTGAAATAGAAAAGAATAGCATTATTGCTTTGCGAGGCAAAGGGGGACACAGCAGGCTAATGCCCTCAAAACTGTGTGTCTCACCCTGGGAGGAGTTGGGGAGGAGTTTTATAGCAATGGTTCAAGGGCGGGGGCGGTGGGGGGGGGAGCGGATAAGGATCAAGGTGTGTGCAGGGCTCCTTTAATCTGGCCTCCGGTGGCCTCCTCATAATGAGCTTCTCTGGTTCCTTTAATCTGGCCTCAGGTGGTCCCTTGATGAGCTTCTTGATGTTATCAAACTGTGATCTTCTCCGGAATGAAGAATGCTAACATCTTCCATTTTGGGGGAGTGAGAGTTTAGTTCTGCAAAGAGCTCAAAGGTGTGTATCCCTTGAGGTGGAACCAGGACCTTGCCCCAAGTCTGCACTATTGTTTCTTAGCTGCTCCTCCCTTGTCTCTGCAACCCCTCCGTTCCCTGATCCCTGATTAGCAACTGTTCAAATCTGCCCTTTGGAACTCAGTGAAGGTCATGGAGGCTGGGGTCTATTCCCTACAAACAAGAAATGGGGGACAGAAAGGTTTCCATGCCCAGGAGCCCCACAGGGTCGTACTCAGTTTCATGCTTGACCTGAGTTGACCCCTGGCCTTCCTCCTCCAGGCCATATTCTCCCACATCACCCCAAGCTTGCCCCATAGCCCTGTCCCTCTGGTGTCCAGCGGGCATCATCTAGACACCCTTCCAGCTCCTGCCTTGTTTTCCTCTCCACCTGATCACATGACATGTCAGAGCCTATTTGCTCATCCATAGCTCCCATCACCAATATCTTTAACTACAGGTCCCTGGACCACTAGAGTATTTGCAGGTAGACTACGGAGGATTCAAGAATCCTTGTCATTTCATGCAAAACTTTGATTGAATGGGAAGATGTGCATTTTGAGAGGAGAGAGGTAGATCCTTCATCAGTTTCTCCAAGGCATCCGGAGCCTATACAAGGTTGAGAATCTACTAGGCTTGTCCTCCAAAGTAGCTGTTCCTATCTCCTAGTGCTTCTTCCACAGAGCCTGGCACTCAGCCTATGTGTGGGAAAAAAGAGTGGAAGAAAAGATAAGTGTTCACCACTCTCAACTAGTTCTACTCTGTGGAATATGACACATAACAGATCTACAGCCAACCCCCAAACCCTGCTCTTCATGAGATTTCTTTGGAAGAGGAAGAGGATAAGTAATTGGAGAGACCATAGAGCCAGGTGAAGGTCAAGGAGAAGACTCAAATAGACGTAGACCCTCTGGAGATGCCAGCCACACAGAGGAAAGCTGAGGGGCCAGGAGTGAGGAGGGAAGGAATATAATCCCTTTAGCAAGGTCACAATTCAATCAGCTTATCGGCATATACCTTCAAGCACCTTCTATTGTCCAGAAACTGTTCCAGACACCTTATTTTGCAAGTCACAGATTGCAGGGACACTGGGGTGATGGAAAGGGCCCCGGATCGGGGGAATGGAGACTTGGCATCTGGACTAGATTCTGCTACTCATCAACAGTACACCCTTGGGTGAGACTCTTTGAACCTCAGTTACTTCACCTGTAAAATGGGAGCATCATCCTGGACCCGCTTGCACAGCGGTTGCCATGAGGCTCAGAGACGATATTATGTCTGCATGAATATTATTACAAACAGGGCAGTTACCACCAGCAGAGGTCCTACTGACAGATTCCAACAACTGAAAACCAGACTTCTGAAGCTCTTGTTAATGTCTCACACCTCTGTGTGCCAACGGAACTGACCTGAGGTTACAGATGCAGAAAACTAGTTGCTTACGACTTCCCCACGGGTCACCATCAGGTCCACCCAGTACAAGTCCCTGTCCTCGCCCTGCTCCAGCTGGTTCTCAGTGATCTCAGCTTTCCCACCCAGGACCTTTGTGTTGCACTTTACACCATTCCTCTCTCTCTCTCACTACCATCCCCCGCTCACCTCCCATAGGGGCTTCCCATTTGCTCTCTCAGCCCAATTCTCATAATGCCGTGGTTCATCTCAGTGTAGATAGTCCGTACCTCTCCTTGCAGATTCCATTTATCCTCCTTTCCAGGCTGAAGCCTCCTTATCTATACGTGCCTCCCAGCCTTTTCCAGATTTTTGCCACAGCTAGTGAGCATGAGACCATAGCCATCCCTCTTAAGCCTGCAGGGCTGAGGACAAACAAGCATCCCAGGTGTCCTTGTGCAAGCAGACTCAGGTGAGAGATCGGAAGGTACTCTGAAACCCTTAAGGTGGTCTGCACACCCAGGGCGTTGCTGCTGTTCTTTTGCTGGGCTTCGGGCAGTGTGGGGACTGAGGGAGGTGTCTATAGCGAGAGCCGTGAGCTGAGCTGAGTTGGCTAAAAGCGAAGGAATTCCTCTTTCCTCCCTTGCCCGGGAGACAGGTTCTGCTTAGGCTTCCGTCAGGCCACAGGTGATAAATATATTTATGCACAAGAGCAACAAGCAACAATATATCTTCTGTATGGGAGGCAGTTTCCTTTTATTTCAACCACACGAAATGGGGCCCAACCAGTGAGCTGGTTAAGAAAAGAGATCAACGCAGAATTGTAAAATGGCCGAGGCTAAAAGCTCCAGTTAATAAAACCTGAAAAATAAAATCCCTAAGAGCGGAGTACCTCCTTGTGCTTTGAAAAAGGAAATTACATGTTAGAAGATTGGGAAAAGCAGACAAGGAAAGTGCTTATGGTCTGTTATCTGGGGGGTGAAAGGGTGGGCTACACAAGAGGCAAAGGGTGTGCTGGGAAAAGCCGGAGCTCATTCAGGGAGACAGTGGTGTATGTTGTCATTCATTCCACATACACTTATTGAGCATCTGCTGTGGGCCAGGTGATCGCTGTCTTGCCCAAACGAGACAGGTCCAGTTTCAGCACCATTCCCCGTGGCACTGCTTGCAAACATTCAGTTATTCAAATTCTACCTACATGATTGTTACCATTCCTGCCGGCTGGTTGTTCTAGTATTTGTTCAGCCATTTAATTTAAATTGACTTACTTTTTAAATGTAAATACCAACCTGAGTCTTATTCATGAAATCACAAATTTGAAGTATGGGCTCCATTTTCTCTAGTATATATTAAAATAAATACATAATCATAGACCCATGCTTGTCTGAGTTCATACTTTCTAAAAGTGTCTTGTGTACTATCTGTGACACATAAACCACACGTTGGGAAACGCTCCTGTGTGGGAGGCAAGTGTCCGTTAGGAGTAAGTTTGGCATCATATGATGGAAAAACCAAATAACTGGCTTAAGCAAGATAAAACGTTATTTTTATCTAACATAAAAGAAGTTGAGATAGACAATTCTAAGTCTGGTGTGGTTGCTCCAGGGTTTTTAAAGACCCAGATTCCTATTTTTTAGCAACACTATCCAGGACTGTTCTTCTATTCTCGAAGTCACTTCATGGCCCAAGATGGCTGCTGCTCCACCTCCCATCACATCTGTATTCTGGGAGACAGTAAAAATGAAAGGAAGGCAAAAAGTTGTCCTACCCCCTTAAGTTAGTTCTCTTTAAGGAGATTTTCTACAGGTTCCCGCAATGATTTCTCTTACATCTTTTTGGCTAGAACTTTTGTCAGATGGCGGCTATACCTCAGGACTGCAGGGGAGCAGTGTTTGGTGCATGGGTGAGAGTCAAGTTCTAGGCTCTCTTGAGCCCTGAGCCTCCCTACTTGGTCTCTACTGCTTGTCTGAACTTCTGCCCTGGTTCTGCCCTTGACTTTTAGCTACCTCCACCAGAACTAGGGCTTAGCCTTGAAAAATAGACTAGGTAAGTGGCGGTGGTATGACACCGATGCTTTGTTTTCATCTGACTTTCTTCTAAAATGGGATCCTGATTCAGGAACTCTTTTCATCGACTTGGATGTACCTCCTTGACCTAAAACCTGAACCCTACCTGGTACAAAGAATCGGTACTGCGTAGAAACCCCTTCCAACTTACGTACACTCCAATCCCAGACTCCTCAGTTCGGATTAATTTCAGTTAATTAATTTCAGTTCGGATCAGCTTGGAGTTAGCTTTGCTCCCTGCCCTGCCCTTGGCATCGCGTGAATTCTATTCAGTCCTCTCTGGCTGGCCCACCTGTCCCCCTCTTGCTGTTGAGCTTGCCAGGTGGCAAGGGCAATGCTGGTCAAATATACCCTGATCACATCTCTCTTCCCAATGTGGCTTCTAGGCGTTCCAGACTTTCTTCTTCTTCCACTGCTGCTGTTAGGTGTTTTCCCTCAAGACACTTTTGCCTCTCCTACTGGTTCACATTGTTCTGTTTTGGAAAAGAAAATACGGAGTTCTCTGACTCTGACTGCAGTTGCTTCCTGTTCAGTATTCATTGTTTTCTATTCCTGTAAAATGAATGATCTTCAGTAAGTGCACTTATCTCCAAGTATGAACCTTTTCTGTTAATGGCTTCTACAAAAATCCCTGAGCAATAACATGTAACATTGTTATACAGTAATTAGAGATTAGTTAATATTTAGCCTTTCATTTTGTAATGAGCTTCACTGTCATGGAAAAAAACATAATTGCCAAGCTTATGTATTACTCACCCATCATGTTCTCTTTCAGATCTCAATACCTAGCACTTCAAGAGCATCCAACAAATGTTTACCCAAAGAAAGAATAAATAAATGAATGAGTGCCTGATAACATTTGTTCTCATTTGTTCATACCCCAAGCGACTGTAAGTTCATAGCTCATGATGACTAGGTACAAGTTACCATTCATCTTCTAAAGTAGAGTTTTAGGGAGCTTCCCTGGTGGCGCAGTGGTTGGGAGTCCGCCTGCCGATGCAGGGGACGCGGGTTGGTGCCCCGGTCCGGGAAGATCCCACATGCCGCGGAGCGACTGGGCCCATGAGCCATGGCCGCTGAGCCTGCACATCCGGAGCCCGTGCTCCACAACGGGAGAGGCCACAACAGTGAGAGGCCCGCGTACCGCAAAAACAAACAGACAAACAAGAAAAACAAAGTAGAGTTTTAGGATCTAGAACAAGGGATCAGCAAACTTTTCCTGTAAAAGTCCAGGTAATAAATATTTTAGACCCTGTGCGCCATATGGTCCCTGCTGCAACTACTCAAGCTGCCCTTGGAGCACAAAAGCAGCCAAAGACAGAATGTAAACAGATGGACATGGCTGTGTTCCAATAAAGCTTTTCACACATTGCAAAATATTATTCCATTATTCTGCTTCTGTAAACCCCATTCGTAGCTCCCGGGCTATATAAAAGCAGCGTAGTTTGCCAGCCGCAGATCTAGAATACAATTGTCGAGGTTTAGTGTGCATAAGGACTACCTGGGATACTTTTTTTCTTTTTTAACATCTTTATTGGAGTATAATTGCTTTACAATGGTGTGTTAGTTTCTGCTGTATAACAAAGTGAATCAGTTATACATAAACACATATCTCCATATCTCCTCCCTCTTGCGTCTCCCTCCCACCCTCCCTAACCCACCCCTCTAGGTGGACACAAAGCCCCGAGCTGATCTCCCTGTGCTATGCGATTGCTTCCCACTAGCTATCTATTTTACATTTGGTAGTGTATATATGTCCATGCCACTCTCTCACTTCGTCCCAGCTTACCCTTCCCCCTCCCCGTGTCCTAAAGTCCATTCTCTAGTAGGTCTGCGTCTTTATTCCTGTCCTGCCCCTAGGTTCTTCAGAACCATTTTTTTTTCTAGATTCCATATATATGTGTTAGCATACGGTATTTGTTTTTCTCTTTCTGACTTACTTCCGATTGCCAGACTCTGCAGCCCAGGAATCCATTTTAGTCGAGATGGATAGAAACCTGCATTTTTAGAAAACCAGTGATTCTGGTGCAAGCAGTCCTAAGATCATACTATGAGAAAATCAATCATATTAATTAAGGCAGTTTACGCAGCCAAAACAAATGGACCCCCAAATTTTAATGGCTTAATACAATAGAAGTTTATTACATAGAGTTCTGGATAGCTATTCAACTCATGGGTGCCTCTCCTGCACACATATATTCAGGGCCCCAGGTTCTCATGGGTTCCAAAGTCACCCTGGTAGTTGACAGCCATAAGTAGGGGGCAGAATAAACATTATGAGCAGAGCCTGTGGGAGGTTTACAGCGGGCAGGCCTGGAAGCGGTGTGCATCACTCTCCATCTCTCTGGGGAGAAGTTGGTGAATGGCCTTAGCCGACTAGAAGGAAGGTAGGAGAGGTGGTCCAGCTGGAGGCCCAGGAAGAAGAGAACGTGGATTGTGATACCTGGCTGATATTGCCTCCTCCCCCGAGCTAAAGGAAGTAACCAACTGCTGAAGGTCTATCCATGCAAATTGAAGCCTTGGGCAACAGAAGTCTTTGGTTTCAGACCCTGCTCAGCTATTTCCAAATCATGGGAACTTGGACCTCAGCTTCCTAATCCCAAAAACCAGAATAACCACTCCTGTCCCCCCTCCCTCACTAAAGCGTGAAGCTCAAGTGACCCTGTGCACATGTGGGGTGGGAGGAGCCCAGCTCTGATTGTGGGGACTGGTAGGGGGTCTTCCCAAGGAGGCTGGGGATGGGGTGCCTCTCTTCATTCACTCTACACAGTGGTTCCCCCGGGGCAGTCCCCAGGTTAGCAGCAGCAGCATCACCTGGGAGCTTGTTAGAAATGCAAGTTCTCAGGCCCCACCCCAAACCAATGAAACCCTGGGGGTGTATAGCTTTGCTTCCACCATTTGTCCTAGGATTCTATCCATCTGTTTTTTTGTTTTAGTTTCTTTAAAAAATTTTTTTTTCTTAATAATTATTTTTTATTTTAATAACTTTATTTTATCTTACTTTATTTTATTTTATCTTCTTTCTTTCTTTCTTTCCTTCCTTCCTTCCCTCCTTCCTTCCTTCCTTCCTCCCTCCCTCCCTTCTTCCTGCAATCGTGTCTTAACGAGCCCTCCCAGCGATCCTGATGCGCACTCAGATTTACAATCACTGCTCCAGACTCTCCCTAACACTGTTAGGGAGAGTTCCCTCCTGGAAGGTAAAGGAAAAGAAAGCCCTCTTTCCTTGTCACAGAGGCTGAGACCCCCTGGAGACTCTTGCTCTGTGACAAGCGTCATGCAACAGCAGCAATGAGCCACAGAGACACACCGCAGGTATCCCCTCGGATCCCGGGCTGCATCAAGCCCTCTGCAGGGGCTGAAGAATAGCGCATTTTCCAAAAACCTAATTACATAATGAGGGCTTCGTGCCTGTGGCGCTTCTTCCGAATTGTGCAGCCAGGTGCTGGCTCTGAGAGCAACGGGTTTGAATACTGTTAAGACAAGAGGTAAGCGCACTCTGTAGCCAAAAGCACTGTCTGCAGAGGTGGCCTTTTGAGCTGCCCTCCCACCCCAGCCGAGCAGCACACAGCGGATCCTAATGACGGTGGAGACCAGCCAGGAGCCTAGGAATGCAGACCATGGCCACATCATCAGGGATGCCCTGGCGTTTCTGGTCCCCATATCTGCCCAGCATGGGTGCATTTCCTCCTCCACAGCCTCGGAGTCTAGAGGTGATACAGGAACGGGAAAGACCCGGACCAAGTATCTGAAGTCTGGCCTGGCTGCTGACCAGCTGCACAAACTTTCTTGAGCTGCTAAATTTTCTTGAGCCTTTTCTGAAAAAATGGAAGGATGATCCTTGCCTCATAGGGCTGTCCTGAAGATGCAATAAAAATGAATTTATGGGGCTTCCCTGGTGGCGCAGTGGTTGAGAGTCCGCCTGCCGATGCAGGGGACACGGGTTCGTGCCCCAGTCAGGGAAGATCCCACGTGCCGCGGAGCAACTGGGCCCGTGAGCCATGGCCGCTGAGCCTGCGCGTCTGGAGCCTGTGCTCCGCAACAGGAGGGGCCGAGATAGTGAGAGGCCCACGCACCGCGATGAAGAGTGGCCCCCGCTTGCTGCAACTAGAGAAAGCCCTCACAGAGAAACGAAGGCCCAACGCAGCCAAAAATAAATAAATTAATTAATTAATTAAAAAAAAAAAGAATACCAGTTAAGAGGCTATTGCCATGGTCCAGGGAAGAGATGAGGTGGTCTCCACTAGGGAACTGATGTGGGCATGGAGGTATGGAGATGAATGAATTTAAAGTTGCTCATGGACACTCACTGGGAGGGTGTTGAACACACCCTCGGTGTGCACTATAAGTGTAACTTTGATGGAGACCCTGGACATGCTCAGAGTGTCCTGAAGAGCAAGTGATTAACAGATGAATTAAATTGACCTCATCACTTTATTACAAGTCCCCAAATACTAAGAACCATAAACGTGGAACTCCTGGGAAGAGGAGGTCACTCCTGGCTTAGGAATAATGAAAAGGAAGAAGTGACATTTCACTGGGCCGCAAACAACAGATAAGGTATAGACAGGAGAGGGTGTAGAGGTTGGGGAGCAGAAGGTCCCACTGTGGTGATGGGTGTGTTTAGGGGATGATGATGAAAGGGTGAATGGCACAGCTGACTTAAGTTGCTTTAAGGCAAACAGCCAACAGTAGATGAGTCTGGAATGGAAAGAGTCTTAAATGCCAAAATAAGGAGATTGGATGTTATTTCATGGACTTGCGGAGCCATTCAATCACAATGCAATTATCAAATCAGTGTTTTGTTTGCCATCATACTACTAGGCTCTGGGAATGCAATATTTGGGCCTTTAAGGAGCTCAGAATCCAGTGGGGAGGCTGATGTGTAAATGGAAGGCACATGTGTAAGTGGGGAGGCAGATGTGTAAATGGAAGGCACATGTGTAAGTGGGGAGGCAGATGTGTAAATGGGGGAAGATGTGCGAATGCCGTTGGTGCCTCTCTAGGGCAAAGAGCAAGGCTTGAGGCGGACCTTGAGTAATAAGGCTGAGTTCACCAGACAGACCCCAGGAAAGAAAAGATAAGGTTCAGGAGAGGAGAAGAGGAGGCGAGAGAGTGGGGAGAGAAATTGCAACAGCTGGAAGAGAAAATAGGTAGCATGGAAGCATGAGAACACCTGGCGAGTGTGAGGACGTGCTGAACGTTGAGGTGTACCTTGAACTGGAAGCACATGGGGAGGTGCTGAGGCCAGAAAGGGCAGCCTGCAGGAATCGGGCCTGGAGGGCATCACAGGACGTCCTCCAGTCCTCCAGTCGTGGAAAGTTCCCTCTGGAAATCGTTGGGAGGGTGATTTGGAGAAGAGGAAAGTACCCAGAGGCAAGGCTCTGTTGCAGGGTTTTGAGCAATGGAAGACAATAATTGAACTAAGACTGATAGGGCCTTAATAAGATCATCTTCTCTAAATCTTCTCATTTAACAGAAGCAGGGAGAGTCTCATTAATCGTCCAGGGTTTTACTACTAGTGAGTGGGAGCTGGGGAAAGCTAGCTGCGGTGGGGAGAGGCGATTAGAGTGCACTGCAAGGGTCCAGGCAAGCAGTAAGAAGGGCGATGCCCATGGAGCACAGTGGGCAGATACCAAGGCATCTCATGCTCCGGTCCAGCACGGGTTGGACAGACAGCGATAGAGGGGGCTGATTTGACATTTCCAGGATTTCTGGCTTCTTGGTCCCGAGGAGAGGATGGAGACTAGTAACTGTGATGGGCAACCTAGGAGACAGTGGGTTGCGTGGGAGATTGTGCCTTCAGTTCTGAGCATCCCTATTTTGAGGAACCTGCGAGATGTCCACGTGGAGGTCAGGTTAGAGATTCAGATGGATAAAGCTGAGAGTTTCAGCTGCAGGTAGAGATTAAGGGGCCATTCTCAGAGGGGTGGCCGTGGGAGCCATGAGAGTGGAGGACCTAACCCAGGGAGTGGAAAGAGAAGAGATGAGGGCACAAGAAAAAGCCTAGAGGAGAGGACAAGACAGGAGACTGAGGAGGAGGCATCGGAAAGGCACTGCTAGAGGAAAAAGATGGTTTTAAGAACCACCTGTCAGCACACCTGCTCCTGGTCACACGGTCACCTCTGTGAATTGCAGGTCCAGACCCCAGGTGTTCCATCTCCTGACTCATCAACCTCCCCAGCACCCCATGCCACCCCTAGGGTCCCCCCAGCCTGCTCTGGGCACAAGGATAAAGAAATCCTCCAGGAAGTCTCCAAAATGCCCAACGATCATAAACCCAGGGGACCAGCACTCCCGAGATATTGATTTCCTGTGGAAATTTACTTCGAGAAATACAGTTGCATTATGAATGCATTTCGATGAGCTCCACAATCAAACATTTTGTAATCACGAGAACAGCTTGGAGGTGGGGGCAATGAGTCTTCAGCGCGTGCGAGAACACTACTAAGAGTTAGGCACTTACTTGCAGGGAGGATCCCATGGAGGAAAGTGAGCTCTGTACCTCGGGAGGCCATGTAAACGGGGACAAGACTGATGAGGAGAGGATGGGACATCGTTAGACCTGTGCGGAAACACCTCGACCTGGGAATTAATGTTGGCCGAATGGCTTAGTGTGGCAGCCTGGGTAGAGGCGGCATCGGGACATTTTCAGTGGCGCAGGTCATGTTGTCCAAACACCCAGCCAGTCTCCAATAGCCAGTGAGCCCTTGGAAATGGGGAGGGGCGTGCAGGCAGAGAGGAGAGGGGAGGAGGGGGACAAAAAAATAATTGAACCCCGCATGCTAACTCTATGATAGGGGTCTCAGTATTAATCTCATTTTCCTGATACAGATATTGAGGCTTAAATAATTCAAGTGCCTCGTCAAGTCCTATGGTTAATAGGCAATGGGACCCAGATTTGAATCTAGAGCTTTCTAACACCAAAGCTATGTGCAGTTTCAACACTACGAGGGAAGTAGGATCCTTACAGTACGATCAACAAGGGAGATTTAGGGAGTTTGGAGAATCCCCCGATATTGTGGTAAAATCTCCCGTGAATGGGCATTGTTTTTCGCAGAGAGAAGCTAGCTATACAGCATCATCAGATTCGTAGCATTTCTGTGGCTCATGGGAGGTTAGGAGCTGCTGAGGTCCTGAGATGCAGAGAGAAGTTAGCAATTCAGGATTTCATGAGGCTGCTCTTTGCTGGCTCAGCAGAGGTGCAAGACGCAGTCCCAGCCTGTACGAGTTTAGGGCCGGCCAGCAGGACAGCTACACAGGACACTCATTTAAGATGGTATATAACTAGGAATTCAATGTATGTTTGGGACATAGCACCTCAGCAATGAGGGTGACAAAGAGAAGCGGGCAGAACCCAAGAAGACTCAGACAAGAAGGTGGGTCTTCACCTAGACTTTGAAGAATGGATGGGATTTGGGCAAATTTCCAGCCCCCTCCTTCTTGGAACACGAGCGTTCCACAAGCTCAATGGTAGGTTTTCACCACTAAAATAGAATAATAGAAGTTCCAATTCCCAGAACACATTAGCTTAATGGATAGAATTTTCTCTATGTTACGGGTTTTTTAAAAAAATAAACTCTTAGTCTTCCCTGGTGGCGCAGTGGTTGAGAGTCCGCCTGCCGATGCAGGGGACGCGCGTTCGTGCCCCGGTCCGGGAGGATCCCACATGCCACGGTGCAGCTGGGCCCATGAGCCATGGCCGCTGAGCCTGCGCATCCGGAGCCTGTGCTCCGCAACGGGAGAGGCCACAACAGTGAGAGGCCTGCGTACCGCAAAATAAAATAAAATAAAATAAAACTCTTCTTAAACTTTGGGTGCCTGCTAGTGAGGGCCGTAGGTGACACACAGAATGAACAAGTGGAAATAAATGCTAATGGGAAACCAGGAATGTGTCTTATTCAAAATATTTTATGTGTGATTATTCTTCTTTTGAGTTGCAGAGATCTGTGTACATATACTGTGGTCATATATCCTGCTAGAAAAATCGTTCTTGGTCCGAATGATAGAATTAAATATGTCAATATTTCTTGGCGTTTCACAAAGAAAACTGAGATTTCCAGGCGCTCCACCACCTAAGCCACTTTGAAAGCCAGTGGGATAGATTGGGAGGTGTGGGGGCAGGGCAGGTGGAGGGCGTTCTATATCAGGGAAGCAGAAAGGGCAACTTTTTTGTAGAGGTGAGAGTGAATGCAGCCTGGTAGGGGCAAATGTCAGCCCAGTTGCCTGGAAAACTGTTTTTTTAACTTTCAGATGTCATATAAATGGTAACCTCGAGTGCAAGAGGCAGAGGCAATTCTGTGACTCGGAAAAGTTGACGCCCGGGTCAGTGCTCCCTTAAACCCACCCTCACCTCCGCCCGTCCCAATTCCTCTCCATCAGAAATCACACATCCATGTGCCTTAAGTGGAATTCAACGCACACACATGTTTTGTTTGCCCCCCACCCAGTGTTTTACAATTTTTTAAAAGTTATTTACCAATATTTTTAATGATTTTACATAAAAATCCCTATTTATGGCTTCTTTTTAAAAATGAGAAGAGAAGACAATAGAGAGCCATCATTCTTAGAGGACAACAGTAAGTACAGATGAGAAGCAGCTGCTCCCTTTAGCAGACCATGGACCCCCCGTCCTCACTACTCAAAGTGTGGTCCGTGGACCAGAAGCATGAACATCACCTGGGAGCTTGTTAGAAATGCAGAACCTCAGGCCCCGCCCCAGACCTCCTCAATCAGAATCTGCTTTTTTTTTTTCTTTTTTTTGGCCGTGCCAAGCACCATGTGGGATTTAGTTCTCTGACCAGGGATTTAACCCTTGCCCCCTGCCTACAGTGGAAGTGCAGAGTCCTAACCATTGGACTACCAGGGAAGTCCCAGAATCTGCATTTTAACAGCATCGCCAGGTGTTTTGTTTGTTTGCATATGGGAGACTGAGAAGCACTGATGTGGGTCCCCCAGTTCTGGCCCAGCCGGCTTCTCTTGTTGACCTCAATTGTCTGGCCCAGGAACACACGACATCCCTGCTCTAGATCTAGTTCAGTCTTGCACGAGGCACCACCCAAACCCTTGACCATCACCATGCAACCTCAGGGCAAGCGGGTCCAGCTTGAACCCACCTGCTCTCAAGAGACCATCAGGCTGATCCCATCAGGCCCACCCCCTATTCAGCTTGGTCCCCATTAAAAGCCCAAGCCCCCTATAGGACCTCGTCATCTGTCATCACAGGACCTCATCCCCTCCCTGCTCTGCACAGACCCTAATCTCACTCGATCTCCATCCTTGTGTTGTGGCCCCTGAAACTCACAGTCTATGGACAGGAGACATCCTGACAACTACAAACCTTCTCTGAATATCCTCTTCACCTTCTTGTCCTAATTCTTGTCCATTTCAATACTTTCACCTGCACCTCGACCTACATTTAAGGTCTGAAAGTGCAGTAGCTCTCCTCTTCCTTAACCCCAAGTGCTGCCTCCTAATCATGTACGTTCCTCACTTACACACACACACACACACACACACACAAACAGAGTTCTTTGGAGGTCAGTGCAGCCTTTGCCACCATCCTGACCTCCCCGTTGCCCACAGCTCAGTTAAACCCCACTCACCTATCTCTGTGTCCTCCCTAACACTTCTATCACCATACACAGTGAGTTCAGTTCAGAATCCACATGGATGGGTCATCCAGCCCCTTGGCCTCTTATGTTTCTTGTCCTTATTTCTTCCAATAACCCATTTTTCACCCACACTGCCTCAGCTACCCAGCTCCATGGTCGTAACCTTGACCTTATCGTCACCAACAACCATAGCACCTTTGAGAAACCTTAGCTTTAAGTATTCCCTCTAATGACAAGTACTTATCCTCCCAGCGCAGCCACAGCAGCGCTCGGGCTCCAGCAATTCTGTGACCTCATCGAGGCTTCTAGATGGGTGACCCCTACCACTCCTCACCCCCAATCATTTCACAGGTCCCCAGGACCCTCCCGGTCTTTCTTTCATCGCATACTTTGTCATTATAATCACTCTCTACCAAATGCCTTTCTTTTTCTTTTCTTTTATTTTTTTTTTTTTACATCTTTATTGGAGTATAATGGCTTTACAATGGTGTGTTAGTTTCTGCTTTATAACAAAGTGAATCAGTTATACATATACATATGTTCCCATATCTCTTCTCTCTTGCATCTCCCTCCCTCCCACCCTCCCTATCCCACCCCTCTAGGTGATCACAAAGCACGGAGCTGATATCCCTGTGCTATGCAGCTGCTTCCCACTAGCTATCTATTTTACGTTTGGCAGTGTATATATGTCCATGCCACTCTCACTTTGTCACAGCTTACCCTTCCCCCTCCCCGTATTCTCAATCCATTCTCTAGTAGGTCTGTGTCTTTATTCTCATCTTACCCCTAGGTTCTTCATGACCTTTTTTTTTTCTTAGATTCCATATATATGTGTTAGCATACAGTATTTGTCTTTCTCTTTCTGACTTACTTCACTCTCTATGACAGACTCTAGATCCAGCCACCTCACTACAAATAACTCAATTTAGTTTCTTTTTATGGCTGAGTAATATTCCATTTTATATATGTGCCACATCTTCTTTATCCATTCATCTGATGATGGGCACTTAGGTTGCTTCCATGTCCTGGCTATTGTAAATAGAACTGCAATGAACATTTTGGTACATGACTCTTTTTGAATTATGGTTTTCTCAGGGTATATGCCCAGTAGTGGGATTGCTGGGTCGTATGGTAGTTCTATTTGTAGTTTTTTAAGGAACCTCCATACTGTTCTCCATAGTGGCTGTATCAATTCACATTCCCACCAACAGTGCAAGAGGGTTCCCTTTTCTCCACACCCTCTCCAGCATTTATTGTTTGTAGATTTTTTGATGATGGCCATTCTGACTGGTGTGAGATGATACCTCATTGTAGTTTTGATTTGCATTCCTCTAATGATTAATGATGTTGAGCATTCTTTCATGTGTTTGTTGGCAGTCTGTATATTTTCTTTGGAGAAATGTCTATTTAGGTCTTCTGCCCATTTTTGGATTGGGTTGTTTGTTTTTTTGTTATTGAGCTGCATGAGCTGCTTGTAAATTTTGGAGATTAATCCTTTGTCAGTTGCTTCACTTGCAAATATTTTCTCCCATTCTGAGGGTTGTCTTTTGGTCTTGTTTATGGTTTCCTTTGCTGTGCAAAAGCTTTTAAGTTTCATTAGGTCCCATTTGTTTATTTTTGTTTCATTCCTTTGCCACCCCTGCCTCTTCTTACCTCACAGGGCAAGTCCTGAACATGATTGACTCTGACTCTCCACCTGCTCCAAGCTGCCAGTGCAAAACACATGTTCATGGGATGACTGGGGCAACTTTCAGTTCTTGTCCAGAAATCTCAAACTGGTACTCAGTGTTGCCTGGCAATCCTACCACACCCTCCGAGTAAGTTCCCTTGCCTATTCTTCTAAATGACTGTTTCACACCTTCTACCCTCTACTCAAAACTCCTACACGCTTTCCCCCCAAAATACTCATGCACACACTCACACACAATAGCCACGATCCTTATCTCATGCTTGAAAGCCATTAGAATCCACTAGATAGACACTGTCTCAGATTTCCATACTGAAAAGATGCTCCTCTGAACCCAGCTTCTCTGTTTCTCCTCTTGTTTCTATGGATGGAGTGTCCCCGCCCCTTTCGCAGGCCACCCCTCCTTCTGTGCTCTGGATCCCATTCATGTCTCCCTCCCCATCCGCTTGCATCTGCAATTCACCTCCACCTCCCTTGCACCAACCATTTCTGCCTTCCTCTAGCATCATTTCCCTTCATATACAAATCTGTTCCCAAGTCTTCTACCTGCAGCACACACATCCCATTTGGCCCTTTACCCTTTACTCACTGCTCCACTCTTCTGTCCCCCTTCACAGCAAAACTTCCTTTAAAAAGGGTGTCTAGAGCTGCCCACCGTGCCACCTCACATTGTTTTCTTAACCCACTGTAGTCACACGTGCAGCCCCACTGCCGCACAGACACTAAGCAGACCTCCTGCCAAGGCCACTGGCACAGCGGCCCCATCCACAGTCGCTTATCTGTCCTCACACTGCTGAAGTCAACTCTATCCGTCCCTCCATCCCTCCTGGAGCCTGTTCTTCTCTTGGCTTTGGTGACAGCTCGAGTTCAGGTTTTACTCCCACTGTCAGGGCCACCCCCTCGGTCTTCTTCACAAGCTCCTCCTCCTTTGCTGAAGCTCTAAATATCGGAGTGTCTCCAGGCTCTGTCTGGGGCCTCTTTCTACACTCCTTTCCCTTGGCAATCTATATGCAGATAACTTCCAGATCTGTATTTCCAGCTTTAATCCACTTCTCTGAGTTCAAGTTGCAAATATCCAATGGCCTGCCCAACCTCTCCACGTGGATGTCTAGCAGGCACCTCAAACTTAGCGTGGCCAGAGCAAAACCCTTGATCCCAAAACACTCCTGCCCTGACCACTGAAGCATATGTGCACGTATGTTCACACATATGCATGCACACATTTACCCACAGAGAAAATCCCAAATTACTTCCCTCGATTCTTTCCTGTCTCAGAAAATACCACTCTGTTCACCCTATAAGAAGCCAAAAATCTTGGAGTTCCCCTTTATTCCTCTCTTTGACTCACTGCCTTCCCCCACCCCCGACAATCCATTAACATAGGCTTTTGATTCTACTTCCAAAATACATTGGGAAATGTACGTACACGTCACCATGTTTCTACCTCCGTTGTGAATACCTTCCTCCAAGCCATCCCTATTTCTCATCACACCACTGGAATCACCTCTTAACTAGCCTCTAGCTTCCATTCTGGGTCCCTCAAATCTATTCTCCATGTGGGAGCCAGAGAGGTTTATGCAAAGACATGTAACAAGTTACATCATTCCCCTGCTTCAACCCACCTATTGCACTTGGAACAGAATCTACATTTTTCCCCCCAAGGATTCCAACACCCTACATGGTTCAGCTTTCACTTTCCTCTCCAACTTCATTTGTGTCCCTCTTCCCTTGTCCACTACTCAACTATGTCAATCTCTTTTCTACCTCAGTGCCTTTGTACCAGCTCTTCTTTCTGTTTGGAATTGCCTCTCCCCCTGGCCTAACTACCCAATAGCTCATGAGCATACCACCCTGTTTTCAATCTCTGCTCCACCATTCCTATTTTTTTTAATTTGTTTATTTATTGACCATCTCCCCTCACTGTCATAATATATGTAAGAACAGGGCACTTGCCTTATTCACTGCTGTGTTCTCAGTGCCTAGAATACTACCTGGCACAGGATAAGAGTTCAATAAATATTTGTTGAAGGAATGCACAAAAAATGTTACCAAGAAAAAAACTTGCTAATCTCCAAGATTACAAGGGTAATGTTTAGGCTTCTCCAGAGAATAGATTGTTTTTAAGAACTTGAACACCTTACTTCATTGGAATGCAAATGGACACTTAGTAATTACAAATGAGCCTTATCTATACACGACAGCCTCCCTGGCAAGACCTCTATCTGGAAACACTTTGGTAGTCTGGAGTTCTGGTGGTTTACAAATTGGAAAGTTCTTTTATTTAAACTTTTGTTTTGCTTTAGAATCAGCCTGTGATTTGCTAATTCAAGCTGCTATCCTCAGCCCAAAAGAAATAAAGTTTTGCTACATATATAGTGGCGTGACTTCCCCAACTAACAATTTATATTCATTTATTCATTCATTCAAGTGTACGTTGGCACCCAAATGTGCAGTGACCAAGAATACAGAGCTGAGACCTGGTCTCTGTCCTCAGAGAGTGTCCAGTGTACTCACCAAATAGACATAAGTAAGTAAATTCCTGGAGGTAGTAGATTAATGACATAAGAAATGTGTGAACAAGGTTAGGTGGGAAGGGAGACTGCACAGATCTAATACAGTCAAGGAAGCCCTATGACTTCTGTTCGGACATACTATTTCATTTAACCCTCATCCCAACCCTATGAGACAGGGATTCCTATCCCCAGTAGAAAAGAAACTGAGGCCCCCAGATATTAAACCATTGGCTCAGGGTCATGCAGTAGTAAGTGGTCAGATCAGGATTCTAATTCAGTTCTTCTGACCAGGCTCTTTCCCACTAGCAGAGGCCTCCAACAGTTAGGTCCCAGGAATCTATTATCTGCTCCAGACTCTCCTGGTGCCACCTTCATGCCAGATAACAGTGAGTGCCAGCTGCTGGCCTGCATTGCCTGGTGCTACTGCAGGAAGGGTCCACGTTGTCTGACACTGGACATCCCTTCTGGCATCTAATCCTCTGTCCACCTTGCTCCACCTGCTTCAGGGGCCTTCCTCCTTCTCCAGAAACTGGTCCAGGGAGTTTTACTGAGAATCCATATGCATGTGGTGCTGGAAGATAGGGGATAAGGAAGCTACAAAGATGACTGAGACATGGCCCCTGCCCTAGAAGAACTAACTGTCTGGTGGGGAAGTTGGACATCTAAGCCGATTTTGGCCCCACAGCATGCTAAGTGCTTATCATGACACATGAATAAGGTCCCATGGAAGACAGAGGCTGGAGGACAAGGCCCAGCCTGGAGAAATCAGGGAAGGCTTCACAGAGGAGGTGACGGTGAATCCAAGTCTTGAAGAATGATGAATATTTGCAAAACAAAGGAGTAAAGAGCAGTCCAGATATAGGCAGGAAAGTGAGGGCAAAGGCACAGTGACTCTTCAGGGGACTCTGTAGGGGTCCATCTGTTACTGAAAGTCAGATCTGGCTGCTAGCAGCTCGAAAACCAATACTCAAGAGGCAAGTTTGGTGGAAAGGAAAGTTTGCTTTATTTCGGAGGCCAGCAACGAGGGGAGAGGGCTGTTGTCCAAAGGCTGACTCCCCCCGACAATCAGTGGGCAAGAGCTTTTAAAGGGGTGTATAGGTGGAGGGGGGGGCTACATGCAGCAACGACACAGTCAGCTCTGACAGTCATCTTGAAATTGGTCAAGCAGTGGTCTGATCAGCTTCATCTTGATTGTTTTAAGTACAGTTAATCTTCAGTTCCAGGGTCAGTTCGTTCCCATTTCTTTGAGGTCGGTTTTTGGAATTGTGGCAGCTTATGTCATGGCTACATTCTGGTCATCATGTAGTTAACTTCTTCCACCCGGTGGAGGTTTCAGTATCTATAAGACAGCTCACAGGATACGGCTCAGAATATTATCTATAGCCCTTGAGGAGGAACTAAAGGCCCTGGACTTTGCTTAATGACTAAACTATTATTATTTGGTCCTGTTTGACTGCTTTCCTTTGCTTCTGCATTTTCTCACTTCTCTGATTAAACTTATTCTTTAGCTAAAGTTTTTACAGCCAAAAGGCAGGCGGAGGACATGGGGGGAAAGGACCATAGGATCCTGCTCTGTTTCACATCCATGACTTTTACACAGAGAAGATGTCTGATCACATCGGTATGAGCACATCTGGGGATAGTGGAGCTGATGGTAATGAGCAGAGGGGCCTGCGTTGGTTCAAGAACTAGGTGGGTCTGAGCCTGTGGGCCCTGGGTGGAGGTGGGCACAGAATTTTGAGACTGGAGAATGCAGAGGCAGAAAATACCCCTAAGGCTCAATGTCTCTCAGGTACAGTTGGCTTTAAGATACTGACAGCCACGTCAAACCACCAGTCAGAAGAGACGGCTTGAGTACCTATGATCACACAGTACGGTAGGAAGGCTAAGACTCAGCAGACACTGTCCTGTGTCAGAGGAGCTTCCAGTCTGCCTGGAGAGATGAGATTTGGACACATGCAAACATCAGTCATGTGGTGAGGCAGTCAATGACAAGTATCAAGGGAATAGCTTGGACCACAGGTACCTAATGTTTGGATTTGATAAAATGTCCAGGGAAGTTGAACAAATTCTTGGAGTAGCCAGTGGAATCTATTAAGAATCATAGGGCTTCCCTGGTGGCGCAGTGGTTGAGAGTCCGCCTGCCGATGCAGGGGACACGGGTTCGTGCCCCAGTCCGGGAAGATCCCACATGCTGCGGAGCGGCTGAGCCCGTGAGCCATGGTCGCTGGACCTGCACGTCCGGAGCCTGTGCTCCGCAACTGGAGAGGCCACAACAGTGAGAGGCCTGCGTACTGCAAATAAACAAACAAAAGAATCATAGAAGTGGGTTGGAGAGGATTAGGAGCAGAGGAGTAGGGGTTGGATGAGTGGCTGAAGAATAAGTGGGCTTTGTTAGGGAAGGCTTCCTGGAGGAGGGGGCCTTTATGGTCATCCTGGTCAACTCTGAACATGTTAGTAGGCCCTCCTCGTTCTGGGTAATTTGACTGGACTCATCAGAGCTCTGGTCCCTCTGAGTTGTTCACAGCCTTTTGTTTTACATACCTTGCCCTCTTTCCTGCCCTGATTGGAATTGCTCATTCCTTGCCCATGGCCAGTCTTAGCCTCCCTCTTACCCCTCAGACCTGCTGCTGGAAGCTACTTTTGGGTGCTGACCTCAGCTCACCTATTTGGCTATAATGCTCCCAATTCAGAGCTGTGACTTTCCTGGGTAGAAAGGCTGACTTGAGAGTTAATGATCACTTACGGCCCTAATGAGGGACTAAGTAGTCAGTGGAGAGTGAGATGGTCATCTGATTCCCCCAGGACTGGTCAGGTGATGGGAAGGGCAGCAGGCAAGCAGAGAGACCCTAACAATGTCAGATAACAGGGAATGCGCGCACACACACAGTCATACACACAAACATGTGTGTACATGTGAACACACACAGACACACATAAGCAAACACACAAGAACCACACACTTAAAAAACACAAACACACACATAGACTTGCACAAAAGTGTCCATAAACACACACACACACATACACACTCACACATGCACGTGTCTCTCCACAGAAAGCCAGTTTGCAGTCTAAATCCCTACCACCAGCGTAAGGGTTTCATAGGTGTTCCCTTCCACCTTGCTAACTGCTGCCCAGGGAACCCCCAGGGGAGGTCGCTTGTGCTGCTGTGCATGGGACTGGAGTCCTTGCGGCTTTCAGAAGGATTTAAAGCCATCTTCTGCTAATGCCACCTGCCACTTGACGGTGGCATGAATTGATCTCTGTTTATTCATAGCCCATTTTCCTCTGCTAAGCAACATTGCATTTGAATCAAAATTGTGACTACTAAGTAATTATCCTAGCTGCTACTTCCATTTGGTTGATTTTTCTTGCTATTTATTTGTTCAGGGGGAAGGGTGGGCATTCAGCTCAAGAGATGTCGGTCTGAGGCAGGCCCCTAGCCGGCCATCAGCAGCAGTCAGGACAAAGCCCCAACCTAACCCCGCCTCCCCCTGCATCCACTCCAGTTTATCCCAAGGACCGCTAAGTAGCTCTCTTTAGAGGCTGCTCAGCTGTGTACCTACAGTCTGATTTTGAATGATGTAGTGCAATGAGCGATCCAGGCATGGTCCAAAATTTACTTGGTCAAGTCTTAACCCCTCTGGGCCTCAGCTTCCTTCTAAATGAAAGGAGGATGATGAAACTATAATGGTTAAGGTAACCATACCCAGATTATGCCTGTAAACGTGGAGTAATTAATAGTGCCTCTGTATCGATCAGTTATTACCATAATAATGCTGCTTGACAAACCGAAATTCAGTGGCTTAAAACGACAACCAGTTACGCTTGCTCCTACGTCTGTGGATAGACTGGGCTTTGTTGATCTTGGGTGGGGTCTGCTAGGTGAGTGAGGTCTGCATCTGCTCCCCACGTCTTTCACTCTCCTTGGGCAAGCAAGCTAGCCAGGACATGCTCTTCTCATTGAAATGAGAGGCTAATGAGAGAGCCAGCCCCACAAGGCAAGCCCATGGCATGTCCCCTAACATCTCATCACCCAAGGTGAGAGACGTGGCTACACCAACATCAATGACAGGAAGAAGCACACTGTGCCCAGAGGAGGAAGAAGCGGGGGTAAATTCTGGCTGAACGATAATCCAATCAAGGGGTTGGCAAACTGTTTCTGTAAAGAACCAGATAGTAAAGCTGTTTTGCTTTGCAGGCTATGCTGTCTCTTGCAACTAATCAACTCTGCCATTACGGTTTAAAAGCAGCCATAGAGAATACACAAACAGATGGGTGCGGCTGCATTCCAATGAAATTTTATTTACGAAAACAGGCAGAACTTGCCACCCTCTGATTTAAATGATCACAAACTCCTTTCACTCTCAAAAGTGACCTGGATTGGATGGTCACCCTAATTATGAGTTTCTCATTGGGTGGTCCTGGGTAACCCACATCCGAGTTACCTGAAATGGGGAGTGAGAATGCATATTACACGGGTAGATTCCAGATCCCCAGCCCTGAAACTTAGGGGTAAGTCCTGGGAATCTAGAAGTTTAACCAGCTCTCCCCAGATGATTCTGATGGACATTAACATTTGATTCCCCCAAATTTAAGGAAATCTATCCTTGGTTTGGAAGGCTCTTTGGGACAAGGTTATTTGCTCTTCCTTGTAAACTTCATTTGAAACATCCCTACACAGGTATGAATATCCCAAGGCTGGGACTAGGGTGAGGCTTGTGAGGCACCTCAGGCACAATATTTAAGGTGGCATTCACTCCTGGGGTCGTGCAAGTGCAGGGTCAGCCCCTGAGAATGAGCCTCCTTAAAGATGCTCCTTGGGCATCACATAGGCTTCACCCTCGTCCTGGTGCGGACTTACCCATGCACACACACGAACACATTTTCATTCACACACAGGCGTGCGTGCACACACACACACACACACACACACACACACACACACACACACACACACAGAGTCCTTATTCAGAGCTAGTTTGGTGAGGCAGGAGCCCCCTCTGCAGTCTAATTTGAGGATCAGGAATGACTCCCTTCCTGAACTATTGATAAACCTGAAATTCCACTATTAGACGTTTATTCCTTCAAATCTTAGAAAAGTTTCTCTCTGACATTGTGTACCAGAAAACACAAGTATACCCGGGGGAGGTCATACTTAAATTTTAGCATCTGTCTAAACTTCATGAAAGCCAACTTCGAAGTCCTATAGACCTTGGGAAGAAAAAAAAAAGTGAAAGAGAAGAAATATTCATTCAATGGGCATTTATTGAGCGCTAGTTATGTGCCAAGCATGGACCTAGGTGCTGGAAAAAATATCGGTGCCCAACATCTACGGTGGGGCTCGTAGTTAAGAACTTTCTGAGCTTTCTAGGTAAGGTGAATAGGGCAAGAATAATTATCATCATCCCTATTTTGTATGGAAGGAAACCAATAGTCTGACAGGTGAAGAGGGGGTCTTTTCCAGGCCCTGAGGCGGGGGCGGTCTTCTCCCGTCTGGCTCACTCCAGCGCACAGGCATGGCCCACGGGTCACAAGGGGAGCTGAAGGCATTTCTCCAGCCCAATTGGCAGCCTGACGTAGAAGCCTAGAACCTCATAAAATACAGCAGAGAGCAAAGCAAACGTGAGCTGTTTTTTCTTGCTCTCTGAGTCTTAACGCTGCTGACATTTCCATATTTGTGGCTTTTGGTTATGTATTAGGCATTTAAGATGCATTTATAATATTAACCTTTTTAGAGGGGCCGCTTTTAAAGCAGTCATCTTCACCTGCTTAAAATGCAACTCTGAGTGTTACCTGCAATTCCAGCCGTTGGAGTTAATAAATCAAAGCTATGAAATGCAGGGTGGCGGCAAAGAGGGAGTGGGGATTTTGCTAGGGAATGACCTACAGTGAAATATCGGAGAGCCATCTGAGCGTCACCAGTGCCAAGATTAGCTCTAGCTCTTCTTTCTTTAATTTATTATGGGTTAGGAAACCAGGTAAGCAAACTTGTCAGAAAGGTATATAAAATAACATGAAGGATTTTTTTGGTCCATGGATTTGGGTATATCTGTTTTCGTTGCTAGGGGCTTTTCAAGTTTTTGTTGTTGTAAACTTTTTATTTTATTTTTTCTTTTAACCTTCTGACTCCCTTCATCCATTTCTCCCACCCCTCACACCCTGCCTCTGGAAACTACCAATCTGGTCTCTGTATCTGTGAGTCTGTTTGTTTAGTTTTTGGTTTTCTAGATTCCACATGTAAGAGAGATCATATGGTATTTGTCTTTCTTTGTCTGGCTTATTTCAGACAGCGCCTTTTTTTTTTTTTTTAATCTCTGCCCTGCGGTGTTTATTGTCCAGTAAGGGAGAGAGATATTAAACAAATAAACCTCTAAGTAAACATATAATTATAAGTGATATGTAGGTTCTGTGAAGTAAACGAACAAGGTATTAGGAGAGGGAGTAATAAGAGGCGGGACAGGGACACTGGAAAGGCTGAGTCAGGGTTAAAGAAAGGCTCTGAGTAATCGTTCTTTTAATGAGCATTATTACTGGTGAGTCAGAATAACACATTCAAATTATGTTTAAGAGTTGTTAATGTGCTGAAACAATGAGTCATAATATTTAGCCACACCATATTTTAGACAAAATAGTAACCTCAGAGCAGAATGGTGATATGCCACTTAAAAGTCCAGTTAAATCTGAAAGATGTGTCTCTTCAGTGCCTTCATTCCCAGGCTTGGTAGCTAGCCAAATTAGCAGTTCTGGCAAGCTGTCCTTAATGCATTAAAGATGGATTCTTCTTTATCATCTGGACTTGTCCCATTTCCCCGGATCACTGACTCATTTCTGCTGAACCATGAATCACGTCTGGCATCCACTGCCATTCTCTAAGCAGACAAAGGCTTAATGCCTTTGAGGTCCATCCATGTTGCCACAAACAGCAAGATTTCATTCTTTTTATGGCTGAATAGTATTCCATTACATATATTGTGGTATATATATATGTGTGCATGTATACATATATATATGTATACCACAGTTTTTCATCCATTCATCCCTCAATGGACACTTAGGTTGCTTCCATATTTTTGCTATTATAAATAATGATGCAGTGAACATGGGGGTGCAGATATCTTTTCAAATTAGTATTTTCGTTTTCTTCAGATAAATATGCAGAAGTGGAATTGCTGGATCATACGGTAGTTCTATCTTTAATTCTTTGTCTTCCATAGGGGCAGCCCCAATTCACATTCCCACGAACAGTGCACAAGGGTTCCCTTTTCTCCACATGCTCACCAACATTTGTTATTTCTTATCTTTTTGATAACAGCCAGTCTAACAGGTGCGAGGTGATATTGCATTGTGGTTTTGATTGGCATTTCCCTGATGATGAACAATGTTGAGCATCTCTTCATATACCTGTTGGCCATCTATATGTCATCTTTGGGAAAATGTCTGTTCTGATCTTTTTAAGTCAGATTGTTTGGGGTTTTGTTTGTTTTTGCTATTAAGTTGGATGGTTTCTTGATATTTGCCCCTTATCAACTGTATGATTTGCAAATATTTTCTCCCATTCAGTGGGTTGCCTTTTCATTTTGTTGCTGGCTTCCTCAGGCTCTATCTCTTCCTGATACAACTAAAAAGATGTCAAAGAGGTGCATCTCTTACCTTCCTGGGATGTCGGGAGCTGGGGGGACATCACAGCCATGGGTTTGAACAGGGTCAAAAAGAGGAGGCAGCCCCAGAGAGACAACTATAGCCTACCCAATCTCCGCTCAAAAGTCACTGCTTGGGGGCTTCCCTGGTGGCGCAGTGGTTGAGAATCTGCCTGCTAATTCAGGGGACACGGGTTCAAGCCCTGGTCTGGGAGGATCCCACGTGCCGTGGAGCGACTAGGCCCGTGAGCCACAACTACTGAGCCTGCGCGTCTGGAGCCTGTGCTCCGCAACGGGAGAGTCCACAGCAGTGAGAGGCCCGCGCACCACGATGGAAAGTGGTCCCCACTTGCCACAACTAGAGAAAGCCCTCACACAGAAACGAAGACCCAACACAGCAAAAATAAATAAATTAATTAATAAACTCCTACCCCAACATCTTCTTAAAAAAAAAAAAAAAGTCACTGCTTGGAGCAGGGGGAAAGGACCCCTACCTTCCTGAGGACAAGACACGGTGGTGGCTGGGCCATTTACAGGTACCACTCTGTCCAATCCAGTCTTTGCACAGATGCCAAAATGGCTTCTTAAAATGCAAATCGGATCTCCTGAGTGTACACTTCCAAGGATAGGGGTTAGCAGACTATGACCCAAATAGGTCAAATCCAGATGCCCCTCTCCTTGTAAATAAAGTTTTATTGGAACACAGCCATGCCCATTCATCTGCATATGGTCAGTGGCTGCCTTTGCTCAACTACAGCAGAGCTGAGTAGACAGTATGAACTACAAAACCAAAAATATTGTCAGAAAAATTTTGCTTACCCCACACCTACAGAACTGGAACTCCAGTCTACGGAATAAGAGATCTGAGATCTTGCAGGCCTGGCCCTGTTCACCTCCCCAGCCCCATCTTAGGGCGCTCCCTCTTCCCCCCAACACCCTGTGCTCTAGCCCAGGGCTTCTCAGCCTTTTTTTCATTATTGCCCCCTATGGAGGCTTCCTTTTTTTCTTTTTTTCCTTTTTAAGAAAAATGTATTATTTGCAAAGCAGAAATAGAGATGCAGACATAGAGAACAAATGTATGGATACCAAGGGGGAAAGGGGTGGGGTGGGAGGAACTGGGAGACAGGGACTGACACATATACACTATTGATACTATGTATAAAATAGACAACTGAGGGGAACATACTGTATAGCACAGGGAACTCCACCTAATGCCCTGTGGGGTCCTAAATGGGAGGGAAATCCAAAAGGGAGGGGATATGTGTAAATACATGTATGGCTGATTCATTGGGCTGTGCAGTAGAAGCTAACACAACATTGTAAAGCAGCTATACTCCAATACAAACTAATTAAAAATTGAAAACATGAAAAATAAAATCCACAAAAATTTTTTTAAAAAAAGAAAAATGGAAAATTTTTATTGGGGTGAAAAAAAAAACAGCCAACATAAAGTTTCTAAGTGTACAGTTGAGTAGTATTAAATATATTCACATTGTTGTACAGCAAATCTCAGGAATTTTTCATCTTGCAGAGCTGAAACTATGTACCCATTAAACAATAATTCCCTACTCTTCCCCTCCCCCAGACCCTGGCAGCCACTATTCTACTTCTGTCTCTATGAATTTGGCTACTCTACGTACCTCGTATAAGTGGAATCATACAGTATTTGTCTTTTGTGCCTGGCATATTTCACTTGGCCTGATGTCCTCAAGGTCCATCCATGTTGTAGTCTACAGAGCCTTTTTAGACATTTTTTGCCCTTATCCGCCCAAGAAATTTTAATATTGCATAAATACTACAGATCTGTTTGTGTACTGTGACCCTTTGGAAGGCCACAAACCACTGAAATGTCTAAGATCTCTCATCCTCCTCCCCAAGAACCCATTTTGGTGATTCCTTCCATTAAGAATTCATGCTCTGGGGCTTCCCTGGTGGCGCAGTGGTTGAGAGTCCGCCTGCCAATGCAGGGAACGCGGGTTCGTGCCCCAGTCTGGGAAGATCCCACATGCCGCGGAGTGGCTAGGCCCGTGAGCCATGGCCGCTGAGCCTGCGCGTCCGGAGACTGTGCTCTGCAACGGGAGAGGCCACAACGGTGAGAGGCCCACGTACCGCAAAAAAAACAAACAAACCAAAAAAAAAGAATTCATGCTCTGACCATGCCACCTGCCTTGTTCCTTCTTACCTCTGTGATTAGCACATGCTGCTCCAATGTGCCTGGAATTACCTTCCCCTCATTCCTTCAAAACCCAAGCTGGATGTCACCTCCTCTAGGAAGCCACCCCAGCTTCTCCCCCTTCCTCCTTGGCAGCCCAGCTCTCTCCCCTGCCATGTGCCTCTCACGGGATCTTTGCTTACTCCCCATCTCACCCAAAGTCGGCGAGATCCCTATAGCGAGAAATGTCTCCATCCTCTTTGCACTTCCAGAGCTGGCGCAGTGCAGTGATCAGAGCAGACACCTCATAAACATCCAATGAATGAATTATCTCATTAAATCTTCATAAGAATGCTGACAGCATTACTGACCCCTTTGAACAGTGGGGGGAACTAAGGCTCGGAGAAGTAAAGTGGCCTGCCCCAGGTCACACGACTTGGAGGAAGCACAGAAGTGAGGACTTAGGAGTCAGACCACCCTACGTCACTATCTGGGTTTGGGGCAATAAAACTCTTCAGAGCCTCAGTCTCCACATCTGTAAAATGTAGATTCATGATGAGGCTGGCTGAGCTGATGTATACAGAGTGGCCCAGGCAGGACTTGACAAATGGTAGCCGTTATTACTATAAGTGAGGAAGCCAGGGTTTGAACCCAGGCTTAGGCTGCAGATACCACGCGCTTTTTGCTTCTGTCCCCCCTCCTCACTGGAGTGCCAGTGTGCTCTCATACAAGGGAAACTGAGTCAGGTGCCCGACAGGTGCCCTGGGGCCCCTCATCTCCCATGGCCCTCTGTGAGGGGGCGGGACCCCTCAGGAGCACAAAGCCAGCTCTGGATGGTGTGTGGAGAGCCCCAAATGAAAAGGAGCTGGATATTCTCGGGAGGTATTTCCATCCAGCCTGGGGAGCTGATGAATCACCCTTCTCTGCTGTAGGAATATTTCTGTTTCAAGGATCAAGGCCATTTGTCTAGATACAGTCTTCCCAGCTCCTCTGTGCCACGAGCACATTGACAAATCTGGCCGTTCAGTGCCTTATTGTATCAGTCAGCAGAAGCCCCATTACCTCCTGTGTGACAGGTTACACCACAATCAAGGGGGCCTGGCTTTGCAGAATCAGTTAGACTCCAGCCAGTTCTTCAGAGACAGACACACACATACACACACACACACACACACACACAGGACGGCTCTCTGACAGAACCTTGAAAAACTCTGATCACTCTCCAGACACAGGCAGCCTTGGGCGAATCTCTTAAACTCCTGGGCTCCATCACCTGTGGGATGGGACCAATGCCCCCCTCCCCACACAGCCCTGGTGAGGCTCAACCCAGGATCTGTAAAGCACCTCGCGCGCGACAGGCACTCATCTATTTCAGCCCCCTTCCCAGCCCAGGAAAAGCACGAGGCAAGTGAGGCACTGGTCTCAGGTGGAAAATTTAAGAGGTGCCAAAACATCTCAATAACTAAGTTAAAGAATTCTTTAATGCGGTACTTTTTAAAAAATCAAAACTAATGTCGAAACCTCATGATGAACCAGAGATGCACATTATTATAAAGACAGGATGGGTATTCGTGATTCTTCCTTTTGCTTCCCCCCAATATGGCTTGGCGTGGTGTCACCCCTTGCTTTCCCCTCTGAAGGAAGAATAAAGAGATCAGCAGAATAAATGACAGACCTAGAGGCACTGGGGTTATACATGCCATTGTTTTTAGGCTTTGAAATAATCCAGAAATTGTCCTGAAGGATGAGGGCCCGGGGTGAGGGAGATGCCCCGGGTAGAACCGGTAGCAGATCTGGGAAGAAGAGGCAGGCCTGTGGCTCCCCAGAACCATCCCCCTGTTCCCACCCCACACTTTTTTATACAGCGTGGCTCCATGGGGTGCGGGTGCTGAGGAGGGACAGAGGGTGAGGGGAGATTCAGAAAGGAATTAAGCGCGGACACGAGTCCCAAGTTTCCGGGCACATCGTGAAACACCAGGAGGGCCGCAGGGCTGCTGTTGGAAGAGAAACCACTGGCTGCACTTCAGCCGCATCCTGAGAGCCGTCCATGGAAGTCACAGGCTCAGACGGCTCTGATCCAGCAGGGTGCTCCTTTACTGCCACCACCGCTCCCTACTTCCGCTGCTAGGCTCAGCCCAGATCTCAGCCTCTGGCTTTCCAGGCAGCCTCCCTCTTTGTCTCTGCCCTCTCCTTCCCTCCCGTGCCTGCGGAGCTCCTGGTTCCCTGCCCAGGATTCCAGGCCCTGTCCCTGGGTCCCGCTCCCTGACCTCCCCTCTTGTTAGGCTCAGAGTGATTCTCCGAGAATCATAACCAGTCCACCCTGACCATCTCCCCACTGCTACTAGGTTAAGTCCAGACTGCTGATCTGGTATAACCAGCTTCTTACAATCCGCCCACGCTTACGATTCCACCCAGGGCTCCGTGTACGCACGTGTGCTCCACTCAAGGAGCACACATGGGTACACGGAGCAGAGAAGAATGCTCTGTCCCAAAACTCCCCGCGCACTTTCCTGCTTAGGCTGCTCTCTGTACCTTCTCCCTTTTCTCTTCCTGGCAAATTCCTAATCATTCCTCATTGCTTCACTCAAATGACACCTCAATTCAAAGGAGACTCTGTGACTGTGTTCCTCCCCCTTCTGTGAATCTATTATTTCTATACAGCACTTGCTGTGTGTCTAGGGTGGGAGCTAGAAGGCTGAGCTGTATAGGGATGAGGTCTGATTCATCTCTGTGGCCCCAAGTCCTAACACGACAGAGGTGCTTCTTGAATGCTTGATCAGTAATTCTGACTTGGGACACCCTCGCATTCACGTACATGCTGCTACATCCTCTCAGCTGGGTCCCCCCTTCTGTTTGGACCTGCTTCTGCCACGCCCTTGGCCAATCCCAGTGGCCGCCACAGGGCATGCCACATTTCCTTTGCAGCCCCTCGGGAATATAGGCTCCCTGTATGTCAACCAGGCTTATGGGTTTGCTGGACCCACCCTTATGTCTCCTGGGACCCAGCCTGATGTGACGGAAAATGCCTGGTCTTTGAAACCCATTATTTTTGGGTTTGAAACCCACCTCCCCCACTTATGCTCTCCATCACGTTGACTGTGCTACATAGATTAGCTAAACCACAGTTTCTTCAACCCAAAAATGAGACTAAGCTTTCCCACCTGCTAATTCATCTGAATGGAATATGTATAAAATCCCAGGCACATAGAAGGTGCTCCAGCAGTTCTAGCCTTCATTAGTACTTTTTTTTTTTTCCTCTTAGTTAGAGCAGGGCATTTTCATCCTTATGCCCTGGCTTTATGTTTGGCTCTCAGTGAACTGAGCACATCTCATTTCTGGGGCGTTTATATGCCTGACAATCTTCATTTTACCTGGACGCTAGTGCTGATATTAACCTAACTGCTTGCATTTATATTTTTCCATTTCTGGGTTCTCATGGTTTAAGGTAAAAAGGGATAATAGATCTGTCTCCTTGGAATCCAGCTGCCAGGCTTGGCTCCCATGACACTGTTTTACAGACTTTGAGAACTAGCGAATAACAGGCAGGTTTGTCAGTCCCAAGTTTTCAAAGCGAAGAGTCAATCCTGACATATTGGTATCATCTCCTAATAGTTTACACTGTATTATTCCATAATTACTCCATGAATCACGCTGTCAGCTTGCATGTTTGCAGTTTGCCTGAGTTATTCCTCCGTCTTCCGCTGAAAGCATCATCCGTCTTGCGCTTGCCTGCAGGAAGATGACCCCAGTCACCTGCTGAATACAGAGGACCCTTTGTCAGTCCTTGTCAGGAGAGGATGACACACGAGCCATTCTGATCTTGGGTTGGGTGGCTCATTTGGAGAGAAGGAACCATTGCTTGCATTCTAAATAACCTCTACAAATTATACAACCTGTCTCTCCCTGTTTTGTGAGGGCTAAAGATATTCCCTTTGTGTAAGAATGCCCTCTTTGGTCAAACTTCTCAATTTTTAGGATTATACTCCGGCTCAGTTGATTACTGATGGACTCTATTTAGGACAGGCTCTATAGCTATGGTCATCAGAGGACAGGTCTATATCCCTTTTTACATTGAACTGTGAGAACCCAGCAATGGGAAAATATAATTGGTCTGAACTGGGAGCCAGCTTAACAGCTGTGATTCCATCTTCCAGGGTGTGCCCACCTCATCCATAGCCCCTACAGAGTGGAGCGGAAAAGAGAAGGCAGACAGTGTCACACGGTGAGAAGTACAGAAGCTTTGGAGCCAGGCAGACCTGAATTTGAACCTCAGAGGTACCCTCGCACCCTTAGTGACTTTCTTCTCCCTCTCTGTGCCTCAGTTTCATCATCTATGAAATGGGTGCCTTAACACCTCCCTCATAAGATACCTCAGCTAATGCTCCTTCCTCCGAGCTTATTTTGCAATTAACAAAGGTCACGAGTCTCCCTTTTGGAAGGTGTAGACTCTGGAACGCCTCTGGGTTTCAAACTCAGTGCCCTGAAACAAGGATTCTACTGCCCAGGGGATTTGAAAATAGCTGTGCTTCTCAGACACTTAATTTTAGACTTGGAGCAACTGAGCTGCTTCCTTGTCCAGCCCCTTCCTGAGGGCTTTGAATACATCCATTTTGTGGCTCCAGGCTGAAGAAAGAGTTTGTTGTGTCAACATCACTGAAGAGGGGTCTTCCTTACAAACCAGCTTTTTGTTTGAGGGGCAGCCCCAGTCCAAGGCTTTTGGAAAAGACTTTGCAAATTGTCAGAAATGATGCAGCAGTGTGCGAAATGCAAATCTGCCTGGGAGGAGAGGCGCCATCACACCCACAATCCCCCCCTTTCTGTGCCATCCCCTCCCCCAGGACCCCATAGGCATAGCAAAATGATTTTCCAGCATGTGACAGCAGAAACTTTTCAATTGCTTTTTAAAGTTTTTTTCCTTTAACATTATTTACTTATTATAATAAAGCCTATTTTATTACAAAAGGAATATGTACTCACTGTATTTCAAAAAATACCGATCAGCGGGGAAAAGGAAGGGAAAAATTGCCCAGCATCACACCACCCAAAGATAACTGCTTTCAACTCCTTGGTAGCGTCTCCTTCTGTCATTTTGTTGTGTTAAGATATTTTTACACACTTATAATTCTGCGCAAACAACTGATTCTTGCTCTTTCCCTCCATATTTTAACATAAGAAATCGCCTTTGTGATAACAGTCTGCTATTACTTTATTATTTTTATTTATTTATTTTTCTCGGTACGCGGGCCTCTCACCGCCCTGGCCTCTCCCGCCGCGGAGCACAGGCTCCGGACGCACAGGCTCAGCGGCCATGGCTCACGGGCCCAGCCGCTCCGCGGCATGCGGGATCCTCCCGGACCGGGGCACGAACCCGTGTCCCCTGCACCGGCAGGCGGACTCCCAACCACTGCGCCACCAGGGAAACTCCTGCTCTTACTTTAAATGGCTGCGTGATTTCCCACTCTTTAGACTTGGCTCAGCCCTTGTAATCACTGTCCTAACGCTGAACTTTTGGGTTGTGTCCAATTATTCCACAGTATAAATAAGGCTCTGATAAGCATCTCTAGGCCTGAAACTTCCTCCACGTTTTAGATTGCTTCCATAGGAAATTACTTGGTCAAAGGGAATGGATATTTTTTGTCTCCTGATGCATATCATCAAATTACTTCTCAAGACATTTCACTTTTTAAAAATAAACAAAGGAAGGATTATAAGGGAAGGATGACTGGCCTTCTATCATCCTGCCAAAGTGAAGTTCCTAGAACCATCCCCAAGGCTAGACCCTTCTTAAAGGGTCAGTAGGTGAAAGTCACTAAAAGAGTAGATCTTAAATGTTCTCACCACAAAAAAGAAGTGGTAATTATGTGACAGGATGGAAGTGTTAGCTAATGCTATGATGGTCATCACTGAGCATTTGGAAAATCAGAGACTGATTTTTATAGATTGAACAGACTATGTAAAGGTAATGAAATAGATTGGTACTTAGAAGACCACGAAAATTTAATGACAGAAGGTCTCTCCTGGGCATACTGCTCTAACTCCTGTATGAATCTGAGACCTTGGGGGAGGAAACAAGGGCCAGAAAAATTGTCTAAAGTGATACCTACCAATGCATTAGCCACTATCACCGCGTGTAGGTATCAAGCATTTGAAAAGGGACTAGTCCAAATTGAGATGTGCTGTAAGGATAAAATACACACCAGATTTCTAAGACTTGATACAAAAAAGAAGAATGTAAAGTATCTCATTCATTATTTTTATATCAATTGCATGTTGAAATGATAATATTTTATCTATAGTGTTCTAGAGAAAATATAGATTGAAAATTAATTTCACTTGTTTCTCCTTTTTTTAAAAGAGTTACTGGAAAATGTAAAATTACACGTGTGTCTCGTATTATATTTCTGTTGGACAGTGCTGGTAGCAAGTAGCTCTAGTATTAGCCTCTCTGGCAACGTGCATAACATCAAGGGGATTAAGGAAGGTGGGTACCACCTAGTCACGTAGGCAGCATCATTTAGTGATAAAGAATCCTCTCCTGGTGACACAGTCATCTTTAACCTTCACTGAGCGTCAGAATCATCTGATGAGCTTTAAGAAATACACATGCTCTATGCTCTGTGTACAAGAGACCCTGACTCTGTTGGTCTGCGAAAGGGCACAATATCCTGCTTTCCAAAAGCTCCCCAGCTGATCTTCACGTGGGGCTGAAGTTGAGAGCTGCTGCCCTCGAGGCAGTTGCCTAATCTGGATCCTGGCTCTGTCACCTGCTATCAGGATGGCAGTGAGCAGTTACCTTTCTAAACCTCAGTTTGCTCATCTGTAGATTAGGGATAACAATAAGGTTGAGGTCAGAATGAAATGATATTATCTATATAGATAATATAACACACTATCTGGTATACAGAAAATGCATGATAAATATTAAATGCTCTTTTTAACATATGGGTTACGAATTACTGCTACTTAGCATAACAAAGAGCTGTATTTGACTCTGAGTCAGTACAGATCTTTTCAGGAGTGCAGATCAAAAAGATGGCAAAATAAAGTGTGTGCCTGCTTTCATCTATGTCTTTCAATTCAGTGCCTTTGGTGTCTCAGAAATTAATTATTCAAATGAAACTGAGGCAGCACCCAGTGGAGTAAACATGAAATCCCTGAGGTTTTCAAAGCAAACGGACTAAACATTCTGGCTCCACCACTTACCTGCTGGACAGCCTTGAATGAGCATCTAAACCTCTCTGAGCTTTAGTTTTCTCCTCCAGACAATGAAGATAATAGTAGTGTCTACTTTAATAGTATGGCCGAAAAGGTTAAGTGAAATAACCCACCAAATACACCAGCACAATACCTGGAACTTAACAGGAATTCAGTTAATGTTTGTTTCTCCCTGGTTTCTCGTGACCTCAAGATCTTTGTTGGAAAAACTGAAGATGTTGACCCCACAGATCCCTTTTGGGTCTATCCTTGCGTGTCAATCTTTATAAAACAGAATATGCCCACCAACCTGAGAGAAATGGCAATGCAGAGAGAGAGGGATGGAAACAGAAAGAGCATATGGTGCAAGAAAGGATAGCAGCAAAGAACATAGAAAAAGCTTGGCCTCAGGGAGACGGGCTTGCATGCCAGCTTAGCCCTTTTAAGGAGCCCTGTGGTCTGGTCGGATCCTGTGATTGCATGGGCACGGTTTCCTCATCCGTAAAGTGGACCTAATGTGACTGAGCCCCTAGGCTGTCCTGAAGACATATGATGGTAGTGTCTGTGTACAGAGTCTAGCTCAATAAAAGTAGCCTTCATTTTTATGATCCTGGCCCATCACTGCGGGATGCAAGGACACTTCTCTCACCCTGCCAGAACCAGACAACCAGTCACTTGAGGATTGCAGAGTGAGTTGGGAAAATTAGGAGGGGTAGTGTCTAGTTCCAGACCCCCCTCCCAGAAGACTCCCCGAGGGGGCGGGGGATGAGGATCCTGGGGTAAACCTAGGTGCCTCACCTAGGAAGACAAAGGCCCTTCCCCTAGAATGGGCAGTGATGGCTTTAGTAGCAGGGGAACATGACTCATAGCCAGGAGGGAACTTAGAGGTCATCTGGTCCCACCATCACTACCCTTTTACAGATTACAAAGAGGGAAAGAAACTGACCTCAGACCACAAAGCAACCAAGGTGCAGAGCCGTGATGAGAATCCAGACCCTTTCCCACTGGGACAGGTAGGATCTCTAAGGACATACCTACACACCTGAATTTTAGAGGGTGAGTGGAAGTGCCTATCCCTCTTGCCCCAAATACACTCCTCCTTCTCCTCACTGCTAAAGACAACTCCTTTCTGGGAGGAGAAGACAGAGACAGTCACTGGCAGGGGTGGCTCTGGGTAGTTCCACAGACTTATCACCTCTGATCAAGGCTGGGATGGTGAACCCCATTGGCAAGGTGAAAAAAATGGGCTGAACAAGGCTATATGGTTTGTCCAAGGTCGAAGACGACTGTTAAGGATAGAGCCGAGGTTTGAACTCAAGTTCTCTTGTTCCAAGTTTGTATATAAAAAGAAAATACTCAGAAATTCAAAAAGAAAAGAAAAGAAAAGAAAAGAAATTTCTCCCTGGAGAGGCCATACAGTGCCAACTAAGGTATAATTGACTACCATGTCGGGGGTCTCATACTGGCAATCAGGTTATCAGGTTGTAGGATAAGCTTCTTGACCTTGGCCAAGCTTCTGAAATTTGGCCTTAATCTTCTAACTTGTAAAATGGGAGGTTTTCCCAGATGACCCCTAAAATTCCTTCCAGATCTGACCAGTTATGACTCGGAGTCTGGGTCCTACCCTCATGGCTCAGGCGTCCTTATTCCCCATGGGCTGGTATTCCCACTAACCCTAAGGAACTTCTCGGCCAAGGAGAAATTAACAGTTTAATCACACTAATGGCCATCACTTTACAGGCACCTGCTATCTACTGTGCATAATACGTATCCCTGATCCTAAAATATGCTGCAAAGTGGACCCTAATACCTCCATTTCACAAATGAGGAAGATAAGGCCTTAAGAGGGTAAGGGGCTTTCCCACAGTCAAGTAAGGGATGATGCTGCATTTCAAACCTACAGCTACGGGCTTCCCTGGTGGCACAGTGGTTGAGAGTCTGCCTGCTAATGCAGGGGACATGGGTTCGAGCCCTGGTCTGGGAGGATCCCACATGCCGCGGAGCAACTGGGCCCGTGAGCCACAACTACTGAGCCTGCGCGTCTGGAGCCTGTGCTCCGCAACAAGAGAGGCCGCGATAGTGAGAGCCCCGCGCACCGCCATGAAGAGTGGCCCCCGCTTGCCGCAACTAGAGAAAGCCCTCGCACAGAAATGAAGACCCAACACAGCCAAAATAAATAAGTAAATTAATAAATTCCTACCCCCAACATCTTCAAAAAAACCTACAGCTACTCTAACAACTTCTCCATACTCTCTTCAACCTCACCACCCAAACATTCCCAGCATCGCTTTCCCTTGGAGTCTGAGATTTTTTTTCTTGCTTCTTAAACAAGTTTATTCCTAAATGACAAAAGCACTTGGCCAGTCAGCCAGTGTTCCACCCAGTTTTCCCGGCAGCATCAACTCAGCTCCAGGAAAGGGGGATAAACAGCAAGAGGAGAAAAGTGTTTGAAAACATACACATAATTACTATATTTAGCAGGGCATTCCCTGGAGACTAATTTCATGTATAAATATATGTATATACAGCAATCAGTAAGTATCAAAGGGTTTGCTGAATCTCTATTTTTACAAAAAATTCAGAAACAACAGCTGTGCTGAAGATAAGTTAAAGTGGAAGCAAGGATTCTTTTTAAAACTCTTTGGGCTGATTCTTTCTGCTACATGAGAGAGGGGAGAACGGGGAGCAAAAGAGAGTGGATGAGAGGAAATCCTGAAGGAGAGTAACCTCTAAAGAGTGGGAGAGAGAGAAAGCGAGCATCACATGTGCCTCCTGAAGAGGTTATGTCTCAGTCGTAAAAATTCGGTCCCCAGGAGCAGAGATCTTACGGGTGGTGGTGGATGGGTATCAAGAGCTACAGCATCTTGGTTATCTCAGGAGAAGGAAGAGGAGAATGAAGGAGAGAGGAAAGAGGAAATAGAGAGAGAAATAGGAAGCATGAGGACCACCCAACTCCCTCAGGATCGAGAGTGGCTTCAATCCAGCTCCTGGTCCTGAACTCAACCTACAGACCTCACCAACCCGATACCCCCATCAGCACCACGGCCAGCGCCTCTCCATTTCTTGGCGGTTACCTGAACCCAGACGTCCCATCTTCCAAGCTCACTATGCCCAGAACAACCGGGTACTTTTTGTAGAGTGACATATGTCATTCCAAGGGTTTTTTCCTCCAGCTACCCTTTGTGTTAGTTTCCTAGGGCTGCCATAACAAAGTATCATAAATTGGGTGGCTTAAAGTAATAGGTATTTAATCTCCCCCAGTTCCGGAGGCTAGAAATCTAAAATCAGGGCATCAGCAGGGCCATACGTCCTCTGAAAGTCCTGGGAAAGAAAGAATTGCCCCTTTTCTTGCTTCTGCTGGTTGCCGGCCCCAGCTTGCAGATGTATGCTGCATACTCCGATCTCTGCCTCGTTGTCACATGCAGGTGTTCTTTTCTGTGTGTCTCTGTGTCTCCGAACCTCTCCCTTCTTATGAGGACAGCAGTCATTGGTTTCGGGGTCTACTCTAATTGAGTATGATTTCATCGTAGCTTGATTACATCTGCAAAGGCTCTATCTCCAAATAGGTCACATTCACAGACACTAGCGGGTAGTATTTCAATATATCTTTTCAGGGGACACAATTCAACCCACAATGCCCTCATGGTTGCCTCAGTCTAGAGTAGGATGTCTGTTCCTATGAACTACCTTAGTACCTTATAGTACAGCATGTATTACACTGAAGCTAAGTGTCCATTTACTTGCTACATCTCCCGTACATCGAACTCCTTGAGAGCAGAGAACTGGTCTCATTCATTTTGGCATTCCCAGCACAGCAAGAACACATAGTAGGTGGACAGTCCACTTTGTTGTGGTTCACTAAACAAATGAGTGATAAATGAATGCATTTCTTGTGTTTTCATGGACTTAAAGCATATAGCAAATAACCACTGTACACGTATGACTATTCATAGGTCCTAATCATACTATGGGTAGGGTACAGTGCTGGGATTATGACTGCAATCGTGAGTAAGAAGCCATGCCAGCCCTCGAGTCTTAGAAAATGTAGTAAGTATTTTTAGAGTCAATGGAAGAAATTTCTAGCCTAGACAATCAGGGGAGGCTTCACAAAGGAGATGAGATTTGAGTGGCACCTTCAAGAAATGGGAAGAGAGATGGGAAGGAGAGAGAAGGCTGTTCTGGGAGTGAGGAACAATGTGGTCAGAAGTGTGATAGAGGGATTGTTAATGATGCCACGTTGCGAGTGGTTGGCTGTTTTGGTTGGAGAGAAGGCTCCCTATTAAACAGCATTGGGAGGTGGCTGTGATAGGAAACTGTAAAGATGCCTGAATTATTGGCAAATAGGTCTAGGTGTTATTGTGTAGACAATGAGAAAGCACAGGGAGGTATATGTCAGACTGAACAAGCCCTTGGGAGATCGGTTAAAAGGTTATTGTGATAGATCAGGCAAAAAGAAATGGGATCTGAACTGGAGCAGTGCTGGGCACGGGGAAGAAATGAACAAGGTGGAGGAGGTTATGGAAGAAGAATTGTCAAGACTCAGTGATAAACTGACTGTGGCAGTGGGAACAGGGTAGTGAGGAAGAGGAAATTATGCTCTAAGTCCTTATGGGACCTTGATAGAGATGATCGGAGGCCCTTGGGAACACGTTGGTCAGCAGTTCTCCAGGCTGACCCAGCGTTGAGAGCTACTGCTTTTCCTCAAGGGAAAAGGGGTATTTGGGTTGAGAAATGCGTACTCAACAGCAGCTTCTTATCTAAGATGAACTGAGTGCCCACTTTGTGTTGGGCAATGTTCTCAATGCCCTACCTACAGCAGTAAACTGAACTCTCATGACAAGCCTTTGAGCCAGATATTATTTTCTCCAGTTTACAGGTGAAGAAGCTGAGGTGCAGAGAGGCTAAATAAATTTCCCAATATTAGTCTATCGAGCAATTTTTCTCACTCCAGTGCTGGTGAGCTTAGCAGTGAGGAATAGTGGGAAAAGCGTGAACTGGGAGGCATGAAGACCAGGGATCCATCCTATCCCCACTAGTTATAGCTGTGACATTGGTCAAGTTAATGATCTCAGTTTTCTTGCCCGTAAAATGGCTATACTGATACTTGCTCTGTCTACCACGCAGGGCTGTAGTGATTAAAAAATCAAAAAGAAACTGAAGTATTTGAAATTGTTTCGTAAATTGTGACGTGCTACAGGAATGTAGATGAGTAACAGATGCAAGTCTCTGAAACTGGCCACAAAGTACCTCGATGCCACGATTGAGAGAACTTGCTCTGTGACCTTGGCCACGTTTCCTGACCACTCTGGATCTCGACTTTATATCCACAGCAGGAGGACCCTTCTGAGGATTAAGATAAAAATAGAATTTATAATTTTCTCTGCATATCTGCTTTTACTCATTTTCCCGCATCTCAGCAATAGTACTACCACCCCCCCAGTTGCACGGGCCAAAAACCCAGCAGTCTAAAGACATCTCCCTTTCCCTCACCCATCCCTTCCATCGTCAAATCTTAGCCATCCCATCACCAAAATATAGCGCACATCTCTCCACTCTTTGCCACCGCGACGACCACTCCTCCAGTCCAACCCATCATATCCTTTGCCTGGGTGATGTCTGTGACTACTGAATTTTCTCATACCCTTTAACCCTCTGCCTATCCCCCCTCCATCCAGAAGCCAGAGTAACCCTTAAAAAGCACAAATAGAAGCATATCATTATCCTACTTAAAACACTTCAGTAGCCACCCATTACTCTTAACATCAATTTCTAAATTCTTCCCACAACCCACAAGGCCCTCTGCGATCTGGAGGCGGGCTGCCTTCCCAGCTGCCTCTTGGGCTGTTCTCCATTCTCATGCAACACACTTAGCCACCTTCGCCTTTTCTTCGTCCCTCTGAACACCGTGCTCCTTCCTGCCTTAAGACCTCTGTACAGCTATTCTCTTTGCCTAGAACATTATCCCCATGTTCCTTACCCAGTAACTCCTGTTCAGCTTTCAGGTACCAGCTCCAAAGTCACCTCCTCTGCAGATCTTTCCTTACTTTTCCAGAGTAGCCTAGGTTGTCTTGGGATGTGCTCTCAGATATCCTTGTTCTGTTTCTCCCTGCATTTATTACAGACCCATTTATTTGATCATTCGCGTGACGACCTGTTTGATGTCTGTTTCCCCACTGAACTATGAGCTCGTGGAGTCAGGGTCTAGTTTTGTTTGTGCGCGTGTTTGCGTGGCACCTCCAGTGCCCAGGCCCTCGTAGATACTCAAAAGACAGTTACCAAATGATGGGAGAACATCAGATGAAAAGCACAGAGCTGAAATGAAACCTGCATTCAGCCCGTGTTCTCTCTCCTCCTCTCCCCCTCCCCATGGCTCTGGGCCAAGCTGGGATCCTGGGCTGTCAGGGACAATGGTAGGTCATGTCCCATCTCTTTCCAGGGTGGTTTTCTTGTGACATTCCTGGCGACTGCAGACAGGTGGGCAGCAGGCAGACCGAGAGCCTGGGGGAATGATTAGCATCCGCTTCACATAACCTCTCCTTGGCTGTCCTCTCTAGGATAGAGAGAGAAGCAGCCTTTGTGCTGTGGAAATGCTACTAGAAGCACGGATCCCTGGGCTCCCGTCTTAATTGGAGGATGAGAACGCAAAGATGGGTTCGGTGCCTTAGCCAAATGTCAGGGAGACCTGGCATGACATTAGAGCAGTCATATCTCCATGGGAGGCTTCCTAGGGACGCACCAGGCACAAGGGCTTAGTATCCTGGTTCTGTACACGCATCTCCAGGTAGCTCAGCAACCCCTTCCTCCCAACCCTCTGGGTAAGAATACAATAACCTCTCAAATTTGCAAAATCCCATCACATTCTTTATCCTTCTGGAACCTAGCAGGCAGGCAGTTAATGGTGTGAGGAGTGAATCATAGCAACAGTTTTACCAGAGCAGCAGCCCAGACTATTACCCCATTCACCTGATGTGGCAATTGAGGGGCAGAGAGTCAAGCTGCCCACTGGTCATGGTAGCAAATGCTGCAAAAGCTAAATGGATGGAATGAGGCCTTCTCTGAGGGAAAATGAAGTACTTGATTTAATGACACAAGGACTCCAAGCCTCCTGCAAGCACCCATTCTTCTCTCTGAGAGAAGAGTGTCCTAGAAGGACCCAATTCACCGTGGATCATTTCTGTATTCCAAATTCCTACAACCCGAACAATCCACCTTTGACCTGCAATCTCTCCCCGGAGTACAGGTGGCTTTCAACTTTTATTGAAGGATGATATACATACAAGAGAGCCCACGCTCATGAGTCTACAGCTCGCTGAATTCGCCCAAAGTAAACATGGTTCCAATGCCCAAATCAAGAATTAGAGCATCACCAGGAAGCCCCCAACCCATTCCAGTTACTACCCCTCCCAACATAACCACTCTCCTGACTTCTAATAACATAGTTACTTTGTTAGTTTTTTGTACTTTATAAGCTTAGAATTCTGTACTGAGTTATAGTTGATGTACAATTTTATATGTTACAGGTATACACTAGATTCACAATTTTTAAAGGTCATACTCCATTTATAGCTGTTATAAAATATTGGCTATCTTCCCTGCGTGGTAGCTGATTTTATACATAATAGTTTGTGCCTCTTAATCCCCAGCTCCTGTGTTACCCCTCCCCCTTCCCTCTCCCCAGTGGTAACTACTAGTCTATTCTCTGTATCTGTGAGTCCGTTTCTTGTTTGTTACACTCCCTAGTTTGGTACTTGGTAACATTAGACTTTTCAGCCTCACCCATATTGTTGTGAATGCTGGTGGATCACCCGTTCTCACTGTTGTGTGGTGCTTCGCTGTGTGAATACATCCCAGTTTATCTCTCCATTCCACACCAGTGGTCATCATGGCGGTTTCTAGTCTGCAGCTATTAGGAATGGCACTGCTGTAAATACGCTTGTCCATGACTTTTGGTGAACATATGCATGCATTTCTGTTCGGTATGTACTTGGGAGCAGAATGGCTAGGTCCTCGGGTAGCCATATGTTGACCTTTAGCAAATACTGCCAGTTTTCCAAAAACAGTTGTACCAATTTCTACTCCTACCAGCAGCATGTGAGAGTTCAGTTATTTCTTTCTTTCTTTTTTTTTTTTTTTGCGGTCCGCGGGCCTCTCACTGTTGTGGCCTCTCCCGTTGCGGAGCACAGGCTCCGGACGCGCAGGCTCAGCGGCCATGGCTCACGGGCCCAGCCGCTCCGCGGCATGTGGGATCTTCCCAGACCGGGGCACGAGCCCGTGTCCCCTGCATCAGCAGGCTGACTCTCAACCACTGCGCCACCAGGGAAGCCCCAGTTATTTCTTGTCTGTTTTTTTAAATTACTCTCTGGTTATTTGTGGGTATTTCCAGAAAGAGATAGTCACAGTTCCTAGTCTTTATTCTCATGAATCATTAAGCCATCCCCTAAATTCTAGAAGGGAATGACTCTGACTGTGTGTACTGTACACGCATAATTTTCTTTCCCCACCAACTCTCACTCATCCTTCACGATGATGATGACGCTATTCAAGTATCATCTCCTCTAATAGGTTCCTGGGCTGCATGAAATAGCCTCCCTTTTTGCTCCCACCACACTCTGTTCTCTCCCTGTTCCTTACTCAATTTGTGGGCACCTGTCTCCTCCATCAGCCCATCAGACAGTAGCATTCTTGGAAAGAGGTGTTATGTCTTAGCTGTCTCTGTCTTCAGTACTTAATACTGTAGAGAACGCAGGGTAGGTTTTCAGAAAATATTGAATGAATGAATGAATTTTCCTACTATTTGGTAAGCCAGGAGGTCAAGACTCCTACTTCCCTTACATCACCCCACTGGATTAGTTGGGCATATAGCAGGCACTTAATAGAAACTTGCTGTAATGATTTGGTGTGACTTGCAAACCAACACCACCAGCTGCTAAAGGAAAGAATCTTCTTGAAAACCAGGGCTGGGCTGACAAGACTCATTCTGGCTGGATTTTGGCAACATTTGGATCTTACTTCCTGCTCGCTCCTTTCCTGCCACTCAGGAAGCAGAGTGGGGTGATTCAGACTCATTTCTCACCCACACACAGAGCTCACTTGGCCCCACTTTCAGCCTGGCTCAGGCTCTGATCTTCCAGGATCTGAGACTCAGGAGCCAGGGTTGCAGTGATGGAAATAAAGACCAACCTTCCTCCTCTACCCCCAAGCCTTCGGGAGTAGAGTCACAAGAGAGGACTCTTGCTATTGGCTAATTCTGGGCCTGTTTGTCCTCTGTTACATGTCACTCTCTAGAGTGGAAAGCAAAGCATGTATCCGTGGTGGTCCCTCCTGGCCTCCAGACAGCTGACCTGGAAGCCATGATGTCCTGGGCAAACTAAGACCCGATATTGCCACTGCCATTCCTACTACTGTTTAACTTTCAACACTGTAAGATGTTACAAACACGGCTCAAGCCGTGGTGTCCGCAATCTGCTCATGGCTTGGAGAGCAGCGCATTTTCAATGCTCTAGTTAAGCTGACATCACACTTCTCATCAGAAGGCTATAAACTCCGTGAAACAAAATGCGTAATGAAAGTTCAGTAGATATCGCTTCCCTGTGTAAGAAGGAATCACTTCTACCAAAAATTTGATAGAGAGTAATTATGACTTGCTTCCCGCAAGACTAAGGAATCGCTGTTTCTGATCCTTACTTCTAGGAAGAAGCAAAATGATTCCTGTTAGGAAGAAACAAAATAATAAGAAGAAAAAGAAATGCTAGAAACATAATTCTTAATCTTTCTTTGTGCCCCAATGAATTCTATAGGAAGATATATTTTAATGAAACTAAATAATAAATATTTTTAACTCCCGCTTTTTACTCCCATGAGCTGCTGATGAAGGCCTCGGGCTCACACCCCAGGTTGCAAAGGAATTATTCTGCTTGGGGATCCTAGTTTGTTTGGTTGTTTTCAACTCCGCCCCCATGGAATTTTTTCAAATCTTAGCATTTACGTAGACTAAGAAAGGGGATGGCGTGAATCCCACATGAACACAAGGAAATCCCAGACTGTTCCCTAGAGTGTCATTGTGACCAGCTGGTCCTGTGCAGCCCAACAGATAATTCTGGGCAGCCACTTGTGGCCACCCCAGTGTGGGACACCACGGGCCTCTGAGAAAGGGAAAAACCACTCCATCAGTGTGAATGTGCCCGAAACTACCCCCACCGGGTACAGAGAATTGCGGTCCCCAATAGTCAGCTGGTCCGGTGCTTCCCACAGACTTCCTCCAAATTTCTGCTTTCCCCAGATTTGTTTTTTGGAGACCATTCTTTGCAGACCTAGAATCACTTTCCTTCCCTAAGAATCAGCAACGTCCCCACATGATACCCGGAGAGTAAATAGCTTTCTCCCTTTCCAACTGCAAAACAGAAAGGGCTTTATTACATCCACTCCGTGGCCCTGTGCAGCCATCCTTCTCCTCTCCTGAGGGATGGGAAGCTACCCTGTTGATCGCCAGGGTGCCTTACACGTGGCGCCCAAGGAGCCCCTCCAGGACCTCAGAGGCAACTTGCCTTCCTGACGATGATCAAAGAGATGCCCGCTAGAGCAGAGAAGGAAAATAAAAGCAAGTTTGATCTTAGCGGGGCATCCTGCTCTATTTATTTACTCCACTAATTAAAGGAATGAGAAAACCAGTTGCTCGGTGGGAAGAAGCTGAGGGAGCTTCTCCCCTAGAAAACTGTTTGGCTTCGCGATTGTGACGTGGAGGCCAAATGAAGCAGGGCAGCAGGGAGGGGAACCCACCTCTTCTCGTCAGTTCCCAGGAGGGGAGGAAAGCTGAGTGCACGTCAGGACCTTATTTTGGTACCACATCCTCAAGGCTCTACAGTAGGTGAGATCAGTCCCAAGCTAAGGCTGACTAAATGTTAATAGACTCACATATGAGCAGAGGGTATTTGATCTCTTCTTGAGAATGGGCATTGTTAAGGAAAGAAGGGGAAGACAGGAAGGCCCAGACACCCAGAAAGCATGTCTGGAAATGGGAAGGAAAGGGAGGGGGATGGAAGGGAAAGGGGAGGGCAGCAAGGGAGGCAATTCCAAATTCACCTGCCCCACAAAGTTGCAGAGGTCTATCCTGACCCAGGGCACTCCCGGAGGCTGCCAGCTGCTGCCCCAACATTGATCACAGAAATGTGATTTAAAAAAAAAAAGAAATGTGACACTGCACAAATGCAACCAGTGCCTTTGCTTATGCTGGAGGTTTTATTCCCTGGAAGAATCTCAGTATCTTTTACTAGACCCACCCACAATCGCGCGCGCGCGCGCACACACACACACGCACGCACGCACGCACGCACGCACGCATGCACATGTGTCTCTACACATCCAAATCTGCTTTATAAACATCAAAAGTCTAGCCAAAATGCCACCTCTTCCATGAAGCCCTTTCAGATCTCCCTAGTTGGGAGTGTTCTCTTGCTCTGACAGTACCTTCTTTGACCTTCTCTTATGGGATTTGTGTCTTACAGCCACTTGTGAATGTGTTTTCTCTCCCCACTAACTTGTAAACTCCTCCCATCCAAAAGCCACGTCTTATTCATTTATTTCTGAGTCCTCACCGTGCCCAGAGCAGTTCCTGGCCCAAAGGGAGTCCCTCCATAAATAGCTGTGGAATTAATTATTCATCTAAGCCAGAAGTCATTGGGTAGAAAGGAACTGCAGAGGGGGCAAGGGGATTTTTTTATTGGGTGCCCCTTATAGGCAGGCCTTGGACAAAGCTCTGAAAATACAAAATGAAAAACACAGGTCTGGCCTCATGGAGCTCAAAAACATATACAGGGATATTGACAATGCCATGTGGTCAATAAAGAGTAAGAGAGGGACCTCCCACTCACCCCACCTGGAGCAGAGGTTGCCCCAGAGAGCATGTTAGGGGTGTTACCTTTAAGGTCCTCCATCAGAGCTCATGTGAATTCTTCGTTGTGGAAGGAGGAACAATTCAGAGCATGCCCAATGCACCGACCAGGCATGGGGACCACAGCATCCCACGAGAGGCAGGCTTCTGGCACTGGATGGAGTACAAAGGCGGAAGAAACTCCAGACAGCATCCAAACCTCTTGGGGGCTTGATTAATGCCTTTAATTAACCAGCCTGTAACCATTAAGGCAAGTGGCATGGATAGTAATAACACAAGAATGGGACCCAAGATTAGGCCTACACAGCTACAGGGCTGTTCTCCCAGATGTTGAACTCAGCTCTCTGAAGCTGGTCCTGGAGCCAGAGAAAGAAATGTGCAGGGCATGATCAAAGGCGGCCCAGTGCTGACTAGCACAGAGCATCTTACGTTGTCAGCACCCGCGCCCAGGGTGAATTAAGTGCCTATAACGTGAACGTGCACCTGAAAAATCTCCAACCTGGATTTTATTCTTGCCCAAACGTTACCCAGTATTTTAATTAACCTGGGCTTATTGTTCTAATTACTGGAGTTTTATACCATGAATTGCTGTTCAGGAGGAGTGACGCTCAGTAAACACAATTACCATGTGTATTGCCAGCAAAGCTTTGCCCTTAAGATTTTATTTAAAAAATAATAATTACTAACATAAATCTTTAATTTCTAGTTCACTGGGGCTAACAGAGTAGGATGGAAGAGATGCTTTCTTAGAATATCACGATTTGGTCTTAATCGTCTCCTGTCATCTGTTATTTTATGGGCCTTCTTCACTTTGAAAAAATACCAGGTGCAAAAGCTAGAGATGCAGAAGGCTGCCATGATATGAGTGAGAAAAAATCACACATAACAGACTGTAGGTAACAATAACATTTTTAATCATAAAAAACAACACTGGGGCTTCCCTGGTGGCGCAGTGGTTGAGAGTCCGCCTGCCGATGCAGGGCGGCTCCGCCACGGGAGAGGCCACAACAGTGAGAGGCCCGCGCACTGCAAAAAAAAAAAAAAACAAAAACCACTCTGTGAATGTCTGTGTGTGTTTGAGTATGTGTGCTTAAAATACATGTGGGAGGATATATATTAAACTGTTAACACTGGTTGGTTCCCCTCAGAGAGTGGGACTAGGGGCACTAGGAAGGTAAGGGGGACTCTTCAGTTTTATTTTATATACCTCAAGGTTGAAGTTTGAACTTTATAACAGAAGTATTAACTTTTGCTATTAAAACATTTTTTATTAAGATCTGCAAATCACCACTCTTTGAAGAAGCCAAGGGCGTGACAGCACACAGAGTCCTGCGTGGGGAGCCCACGAACGCAGGGCGGCTGCAGCTACACAAGCCAACGGTCTCAGAGCTCCCTCTCTGGTTGTCACATGACGTCTCGTGGAACCTAGACCCTTCTTCCTGCCTCCCCGCTTTCTGCTTTAGGGACGTGCTCTGATATCTTGTAATCCCTTCTAAGCTTCTGCATCCTTTTTCTTCGGACCCATGCTGGTTCCCTGCACTGACTCCCCAATCCCCAGCCCGTTTCTGTCTTCATCCTTGGACTCCATCTTGGTGTCCACCTTGACTCTTGCAGCATGAGACTTTTCTAGCCACCTGTGCCCCAAAGACACAGCCTCCACCCATTCATCACCCACCAGGCCGTGTCCTGGTCACTCACCCTCCCAGGGGTCCTCCCAATCCAGTCTAGTAGCTAATGATACATATTTTTGATTCTATATGACCCCTAAATGCAAGCTAATTACTTATTTCTAGGGTTCCGCTAAAGAAGATTAACCTTTCCAGAGCAGAAAAGAAATTGACTAAGCTGAACTTGTTGAGGATAGTACTTCCAATGAGGTCCCTTCCTGAGAGATTCTCAAGGGTGGTTTTTCTTCTCTTAATATTCACCTTATACCACATAGGAGAACCTAATCCCTACCAAAGATGTAATTCCAGAGAACTGTATTTAAAGAGATGCACATGAAATGAAAACATGTTAAAATGTCAAGTTGAAGAGTAGGTGACATTGGGTCCAAAGGTTCTCACGTATTCATTTGCCTGGAATGTATTAATTTATTCTTTCAACAGCATTTATTTCCCCGCCATGGGCAGGTGATAAGCACAAGGATACCAAGGTGAAGGAGAAAAAGTTCTTGCTTTCAAAGAGCTCAAAGTCCAGCAGGAAAAGGTACCACATGAGCCCATGTGGTGGTTTAGTGACAGAGGTGAAGTCAGACATGTTTACAAGGTACAGTGGAGGCACCAACGGGGGGAGACACAAACTTTCACCAGTTTAGGCACTAAAGGAAATGTTGACATGACTAAAGGAAATGCACCATCTCTGGCCTCAAAGAGCCCACAGTCTAGCAAAACAACGAGAGAAAGGATATTGTGAGAGAATGGCAAAGAGTCACCAGGGGCATCCAGCGACAGAGAGAGACTCACTGGGTAGCAATAGGTGGCCTGACAGAAAAGGCACTATTTGAACAATCGTGAAGAATAAATGAGTTTTTCACAGACATAGAGAACAGACTTGTGGTTACCAAGGGGCCGGGGGGTGGGGGACGGAAGAATGGGGAGTTGGGGATTAGTAGATGCAAACTATTACATACAGAATGGATAAACAGCAAGGTCCTACTGCAGCGCACAGGGAGCTATATTCAACACCCTGGGATGAACCATATGGAAAAGAATATGAAAAAGAATGTATATATACGCATAATTGAATCACTTTGCTGTACAGCAGATATTAACGCAACGTTGTAAATCAACTATACTTCAATAAAAATAAATTTAAAAAGAAAAAAGAATGAATAAGTTTGGGTGCCACAGTGACCGGGAGGATGGAGAAAAGGATGCTTCAGGCAGAAAAAGAGTCTGTGCCAAGGCATTATGTATACCGGGAGAGCTCTAGAGTTTAAAATGTCTAGAACTTCGAGTACTTGTTAGAGACAGTGGCTGGAGATAGCAGAGATCGTGGGGTGAAGAGTTCTGAAGGCGACCGAGGAACCTGAACTTGATGTGTAGACAGCGGAGGGACCCTGGGGAACGTTAAGCAGAGAGGGACGTATTCAGGTCTGCATTTTAGAACCAGCTCTCTGGCGCCGATGGGGAATTAGAAACTATGACACAGTAGGCGTGAAAGTGAAGTACCTCGTTAGCTTAGATGCTCCCAGGAAAACCCACGCCGGGTTATATTCTGGGAAAGGAAAGGGGAAGAAAACTGATGCAATGTATGCAGCACCTATTCTGTGCCAGCCACCAAGCTGGGTGTGGTACACCTGTCTGCACACTTCGTGGGCACAGTGATACCAAGAGAGACTCAATGAGGGTAAGTCGATTCACAGGGTGCCACAATGAGAAAGTGATTGAACTGGGATTCGAACCCAAATCTTTTCAACGTCCAAGTCAGTAACCCCGCCATGATTTGTTACCCTTCTTGGCTTCCTGCATCAAGGGTCAAGATGATAAAGGTCAAATGGAACACACAGTAGGAAGGTCGTGGTGGAGACAGCGTTCCTTATGTTGCGCTAGGCAGCATGTATCAAGTGCAATGTCATAAATGCCTTAGGGATGTGTGATGAATTCCTTTGGGAATTGCTAAGGAAACATTTCCTCCTTTAAACAGCAAGATCATGTGCTTTCCCAGAGGATGGGAATCACGTAATCCATTCCTTTCTCCTCTTGGTTTGTTAACAGGGAAGCTCCCAACTCAATCCTGAAACTCAGTGCACTATGTCAGCCGAAGTAATGACACTATTTGCTTTCCCAATCATTTATAGGCTTTAAAAATTTTTCCTATTTTATTGTATCCATATACTTTGTTTTAAGATACCGCAATTCATTTTGGTATACAAATGGAGAATATATGAGAACAACACAAAGCGTTCTTATTACTTACCTGGGTTTTCTTTCAGCCTTTACTCTGAACAAATCTCAGAATCATTGCTATGGAGGGAAGACCCATGGTTCCATTTGCAGTAGGCTCCCAGATACCAACATTGTTCTTCATTATGACACTCTGCGTGTGTACTCCATGGGCTTGTTTTTTGGGTTTGTTTGTTTGGCCATGCCACGCAGCTCGCAGGATCTTAGTTCCCCGACCTGGGATCATCGAACCTGGTCCCTCGGCAGTGAAAGTGTGGGGTCCTAACCACTGGACCACCAGGGAATTTGTATTTAGTACCCTCTAGGTATCAGACAGTATTGTTACATACCGTATGACATTTAATCACTCTAACATGCAAGGTAGTTGCTGTTACCCCCACTATACAGATGGGAAAACTGAGGTCCAGAGCACTTAAATGATTTTCCTAGAGTCACACAGATAGTAAGGGGTGGAAATGAGATTTGAATTGAAGTCTCTCCAATATCAAAGCCTGTTTACTTTTCCCTTGGCTGAAGGAGGTCCAGTTTCCTTAATCCCTTTGTGACCAGGCAAAGTGGTATGTCTCACGTGACCTCCCCATCTTCCTACCCTGTCAGCTACCCCAACTAATAAAAAGAAAAAAAAAAAAAGTTCTGGTCCAAACTATATTGACAGGACTAAACATCAAGACTGGCTATTTTCCTGACCTAAAGTATGTGCTTTCAAAGCATAAAAATAGAATCTTCTTTTTTCCATTTATCTTTGTCCTTAAGAACCACAGAGTGGAGAATGTGTCCGACCCCCTGACTTGTCTATCTTTGTAAAAAAAAATAATTTTTTTAAATCTTTTCCACTGAGCTCTTCTGCTTTTTATGAGGCCTGGTAATGAAAACTCAATGTGCAAATTCTAACATCAAATCCACGTTACATAATAAACCCCCTCCTTCCCAGCCCTCTCCAGAAGGGCAGATTTCAGTGAGAACATTTTGGAACTGAAGTACTAGAAATTCTTCTGTATACAGTGGTGGGCATCTTACCATGTCCCTGTCCACCCGAGGGCAGAACTAGGGGTTCCCATGCTGGCATCCATGTTTCAGAAAGTCCAAGTTCCTGGAAATATGCCTGCTCAACCAAGAAGGAATTGTGCCCTTGGGAAAGCTCAACAGACTTGGATAATACCATGCAGAGAGGCCCCCCTACGTGGTCTGGCATAGAAGGAAAGGGAAAGGAAGAAGAAGGAAATTAACGCTATTGTGTCCAAAATGGTGCTGAAGGCTTACTGCACGGGCTCCCTTAATCTTCACAGCATCCTTTCCACAAGGTTTCAGGAAGGATACTGAGGGTCTGAGTAGCAACAGAGCCCAAGGTCATGATGGCTAGTAAAGAATGGAGCTGCTGAGCCAGTGTCTCTCTAGCTTCACACCCCATTGCTTTTCCTGCACATGACAACCGCACATAGCCACGGATGAAGCAAACCCCAAATAGTCCACAAAGAATAACACACCCTCCATGAGAGAACTCCCTGTGGGAAGGGCTCACCCATCACGGCTGTCCCCACCTTCTGTTTGTCCAGGAGTCCCTCCGTGGAGGCTCCCGGGCCCCAGCAATCTCTGCCACCATGCCATGTGATTTCTCAGGATGGCCCTCTCTTAGCTATTCTGACCCACATAGAGACAAGTCTCTCTCTCTCTAGTTTCATCCAGGAAGCAATTGGAATACTTCAAAGAGCATGTGTAATGGGCAAGTACGAGAGAGAAAATATGAGAGCAGAGATCCCATCAGCTTCACAGAGAAGGAATTTCTTAACAAATATCACACAGGAAGCTCCCTCCTCCCCACCCCAATCCAGGTATCCATGCATCAGAATAACTAGCAGAGTTATTTTTTTTTTGCCAATCCTTTTTTGTTTTGTTTTGTTTTTTAACATCTTTATTGGAGTATAATTGCTTTACAATGGTGTGTTAGTTTCTGCTGTATAACAAAGTGAATCAGCTATATATATACATATATCCCCATATCTCTTCCCTCTTGCATCTCCCTCCCACCCTCCCTATCCCACCCCTCTAGGTGGTCACAAAGCACCGAGCTGATTTTCCTGTGCTATGCGGCTGCTTCCCACTAGCTATCTATTTTACATTTGGTAGTGTATATATGTCCATGCCACTCTCTCACTTTGTCCCAGCTTACCCTTCCCCCTCCCTGTGTCCTCAAGTCCATTCTCTACGTCTGCGTCTTTATTCCTGTGCTGCCCCTAGGCTCTTTAGAACCTTTTTTTTTTTTTTAGATTCCATATATATGTGTTAGCATGTGGTATTTGTTTTCTCTTTCTGACTTACTTCACTCTGTATGACACACTCTAGGTCCATCCGCCTCACTACAAATAACTCAATTTCGTTCCTTTGTATGGCTGAGTAATACTCCGTTGTATATATGTGCCACATCTTCTTTATCCATTCATCTGTTGATGGACACTTAGGTTGCTTCCATGTCCTGGCTATTGTAAATAGAGCTGCAATGAACATTGTGGTACATGACTCTTCTTTTTTATGTTTTAACATCTATATTGGAGTATAATTGCTTTACAATGGTGTGTTAGTTTCTGCTGTATAACAAAGTGAATCAGCTATACACATACATATATCCCCATATCCCCTCCCTCTTGCGTCTCCCTCCCACCCTCCCTATCCCACCCCTCTAGGGGGACACACAGCACTGAGCTGATCTCCCTGTGCTATGCGGCACTAGCAGAGTTTTTAGCTCCGGATTTTGTGAAGGAAACATGGGGATTTGTTGGAAATGATGAAGTCTCCACTGCTGTGATGAAAGAGATATTGGACATAATTAGACACAATAAACGGTCCAGTGGATATGATCCCAGGTGATAGAATGAATGATAACTCTGAAGAATAAGAATAACTTTTAACCACTGTGGTTAAGGAAACCTGTTCGGTCCTGCTGGGCTTCTTCCATGAGTGTGCAAGGCTGCGCTTAGGATACACTGCCTCGGCGGAGGTAGGTCCTTTTCTAATAATGGATCCTGAGATTTTTGCCTCCTATATTCTTCACTGTTTCGTTCTCAGTGCTCCTATGGATATATTTACTTCCCTCCTTGCTGCTCACTGTTCTAGGTGGTTTTGGCTACACTTGGCTTTGCTACACTTGGTTTTGCTACACTTGGCTTTGCTGATCTAAGTTTTTTTTGCACCTGGGTCCTTTCCATCAGTAGGTTCCATGATATTTTTTCTATATTGTTCCATGATATTTTTTCCCAGTACCACGCATTGGGAAAGGCGTGACTTATTACATCTGGCAGAAAAGTCACTCCCTCCCTTGGAGCCCATGATGCAATGGAATTCCCCCATTAGGTGGAAACCTGGACGCCATGACACTTCCTGTGTAACACCATTAAAAGTCCCACCAACAACACGGTTTACAACATTGTCATTTAAGGATGTCTGCCATTCAAAGCTATCACACATTAGGCACTGGTTTCACAGATTACATGTACTACTCTCATTTGATTCAATTTTCACAAAAATCAACAATGTCAGTGCTATTAGCTCCACATTAAAGATAAGGAAACGGAGGGTAGGAGAGATTGTGTGTCTCACCCAGTATCACATGTGTAGTATGTTGCAGAGTTGATATTCAAAGTGAGGTTCTTAGGCATCATCCTCTAGTACCTGCTCTTCTTGACAGCAGTCCAGAAGACCACTGCGGGGTCTGAACTTTATGCTGAAGGCCAAGGGGACCTCCAGAGGGTCTAGAGAAGACTAGTGAACGGTTCTGATTTGGCAGCAGCGTAGGAAATGGATGGGAGCCAGCAGGAACAGAGACCAAAAAGGAGACTGAGGCAGGATTCCAGATGACGGGCGTCTTCGAAACATTCGTGAGGGAATTCCCTGGTGGTCCAGTGGTTAGGACTCCACGCTGTAACTGCAGAGGGCCCAGGTTCAATGCCTGGTCAGGGAAGTAAGATCCCACGAGCCATGTGGAATGCCCAAAAAAACCCAGAAGAAAACAAACAAACAAAAAGTGAGAATGGAGATAGAGGGAGACAGGAGGGTAGAGCTGAGAGTTATTAGAGCTTGGATCAACAAGACTTGGGGACAGGCAGGGGAAGAAGTCTGACACCTGGGTTCCTGACACGGGCAGCTGGGTGGATGGCAGTGCCATTTGCTGAGGTGAGAAACTCAGGAAGGTGTTTGGGAGCAAAAGATGAGGAGGTCATTGTTGGTCACGCTGAACTTCAGGTGGCTGACGAGCTTCCAGCGGAGTGGACAAAAGGACTCACATGGAATCAGAAGCAGGATTTGGCAGAAATTGTAGTTTGGAAGTCATCACATCGTTCATGAGTTGAAACCATGAAAGCAGGTGATTCTCCAAAGAAAGACTATAGAATAAGAAGTGGGATGAAGGGGGAAACCTAGAGATGTGGCTTATGGCAGGGAGTGTCTCCTCTTTGTGTTCAAATGAAAACCTCCAGCTTTCCTCCTCCTGGTCTCTGGGTCACCTACCACCCTGCTTCTACGTACTTGCATCTCGGGGTTCTAACAGAGTTGAGCTCCCCAAATTCTCTCTCCGTCTCCCAGACTCCTACATTCTCTGCTTCTAGCAGGGCAAACAGATACACGATGAGTCAGCAGTTTCCTGCCTATACGCTAAATGTAAGCTCAGAGAGACTGGGCTGCCCTGCATACCCCCATCGTGACTGTTACCACCTCCTCCCTGCAACACAATCCCCGTCCAAACACTTGCTAGGAGCAGCCAGCATGGGGGAGTATAGTATCTAGTAGAAAGAGCACAGCCTTTGGAGTCAGACCTGGACTCAAATCCCAGGTTTAATGTGGAAACTTGAGCAAGTTATTTCAACTCTCCAAGTGTGAGTTCTTGTATCTGTGAAATAGGCTCCTCCTCCTTAGAGACCTAGAACATGGTTAAAAGGATCAAAGACGTGCAGAGCAGCCAGGGCGGCACACTGTACCCAGCAGGTGCCCAACTAAGGAGCTATTGCCTCCCTCCTCTTGCTCTCCCCGGTCTGCGATGGAGCCGTGCAGAGAGTGTGGCTCAGCAACCGAGCATCAGAGCACTCTTCCCCAAGCCTTTGGGACCCAGAAGAGGCTGTGGTAGGTCTGTGTTTACCTGTCTGCCTCTCTAACCAGAGGCTGGAAAATCAGGCAGGCTTTGTGATTTTCCAGAAAGCTCTAGCCCTTGAACCAGATTAGCAATGCTAAGACAAAACTGCAGCCTTTCTTTCTGATATACAAAGGGATGAGAAAAGTTTTCCTCCCAGCCTCCAAGCAATCTTGTGTACAGCAGACGTCACTGAAATCAGCAGGTGTGTGTTCCAAGAGAAGACTCTGTCTCTTGGACTCTGTGTGAGCAATTTTCCCCTCCCAGAAAAACAGCAAAAGAGAGAACAAGCAGAAGATACAAAGGAAGGACCACACCCACACACAGCCAGTGCCCGACTTCTTCAGAGGCATTTTCAACCCCGGTTCTGAGACTGAGGATGAAAGTCCAGGCTGTTCCCTCAGATCAGCACCGCAGTCACTAAGTTCTGTCCTTGTGGACGGACATTTGCTACCTGAATTGAGGAGGTAATGTTGGCGTTTGGGATCCCTCCAAAGATGAGACTGGGTCTGCTCTGGTCTAAGGTTAATAGATCAGCTCAGGTATGTACAAGTCTTAGAGAAACACAACTCTAGAGGTTATCTAGTCCGATTATGTCATCTTAAAGGTGAAAGACCTAGACCCAGAGACCAGTCCCTGTGACTTTTCCTAAAGTCACAAGTCAGCGGCACATATGGGACATGAACCCAGAGTTCATGGCTCCCAAGCACCACCATCATTCCAAGTCCCACCTGCCTCCCTGAGCATAAATTTCACCTCTTACCACATGCAAATGGACATCAAAGGGGTTAAGAGACGTCACAGGCATCAAACAGTGGTATTATAATAATACAGAGTATTAACATTAAAGTAATATAATCTACTCTCATAGGATAGTTTCAAATGTTGCTAATATGTAGGTGGTGCTGCCTTTCCCAGAAATAAACCAGCTCGCGAAGGTTTTTGGTGCTGTAGAGGTTAAATCTATCAGTGGAATAAAAATGTTCCTTTCATTTCTCCACCCTCTTCCCTGCCTTCCTTTTGTCCTTCATTGTTCAGTCATTCGTTCATGCAGTCAACACCACCGCCAAATTATGGAACACCTGCAGTGAGCCAGCTACTGGGCCAGGCTCCGTAACTGCGCTTTGGTTTATGATCCTGAGGCTGGCGAGACCAGCTCCAGGCAGTACCAGGAAAGGTGTTTAAATAAGGCAACCCAACAGGGACTTGGAAATCAGAAAAGAAAGAAATTCCAATGTCAAGTCCAAATGACAGTTAAGATGATAGAAGGTGCAGAGGAAAAAGCAGGCATCAGAGAACAGGCAGTCCTATAAGCATGACAAAACAAGCGCAGTGTCTGGAACCTGGGCCTGGGATGTCGGGAAAGGACGGTCTCCTCTTGGAGAAGGGGGAGGAGAGAGATGTGGTAGCTTAAAGGAGCCGTGCATGGCTGTTAAGAGTTGGGTGAACACCGTCTGATTGCAAAAAACCACATTAATTTAGAGGTTTCTTAAATAATAAGCTGAAAGCCACGGAGTCATTCCTTCCCTAATTAGTTTGGGTCTGTATTCCAGGCCAGAAACCCCTGTTATGAAAGCTAACGTTTGTTCATATAAATAAAATTCTCTGTGTTTTGGGGCCTTTATGGCGTTTTCAGGGATGTTTGCAATCAGCCTTGTTATCTGTCTGACCTGCACTTCATCACCTTTGGCACCAGATTAACTGTTACCACTTCTTCACTGAGGAGTCTCACCATGATTCTTCCTTCCCTGAGTCTCTCACATGGGACCCTTAATTATTCTTTTCCAGGGAAATATTTCTTTCCATTCCACCGTCACCACTGTGCCCTGACCCTCATCAGTTCAAGTAGAGAAGAATGTAATTGTGTCCCTGCCTCCTTTTCTTCCCACCCCCAATCCATCTCACTACCTGTCGAGAAACTAATTTTCTAGAAGCTTTGTATTATTTGTATTCTTCCATCCAAATTTCCTGCAAATGTAACAAGAAATAAAATAAAATCCTCTTTATAAGCTAAATAATAAAGTACACACAGAGGGCTTCCCTGGTGGCACAGTGGTTAAGAATCCACCTGCCAATGCAGGGGACACGGGTTCAAGCCCTGGTCCGGGAAGATCCCATATGCCGTGGAGCAACTAAGCCTGTGCGCCACACCTACTGAGCCTGCGCTCTAGAGCCCGTGAGCCACAACTTCTGAGCCCACGCGCCCTAGAGCCTGTGCCCCGCAGTAAGAGAAGCCACATCAATGAGAAGCCCGCGCACCACAGTGAAGAGTAGCCCCTGCTTGCCACAATTAGAGAAAGCCCATGCGCGGCAACGAAGACCCAAGGCAGCCAAAAATAAATAAATTAATTAATTAAAAATAAATAAATAAAGTACACACAGACACACACACACACACACACACACACACCCCAATCTGGTATTTGTACGTTATCTGCGTTCATTCACTATCATACAGAGAATTTTCATTTCTCAGCCTCTGTTCAGATCTGAGCCCAAATATATGTGAATGGAGCCCTTATATAGACTCCATATTTTTCAAGTAGTGTTATTTCCTGGGCCTGGAACTCCCCCTCCTCTCTCTGTTATAGACACTGTAACAAAGTAAAAGGAAGAAATACTGAAGGGGGATCCCAGAGCTGGCTGGGTGACCTGGGACAAGTCGCTGACTCTCTCTGGGCCTCAATTTCCTTGTCTATAAATTAGACCAAGGAGATGGGACCAGCTGATTGCTAAAGAGCTTTCCACTCTCACCTGAAGTGAAGCCCACCCAGAGTCTCCCTTACCTGCCCTTCCCAAGGTGACTTCCTTCCTTGATAAGGATGGTCACACCCTGCTCTGGAGAACAAGGGTATCTGGACTCAGTGGACAAAATATCTAGAACTGCATTGCTGTTAGAAGCATAAGAGCTGAAACGGACAGATCCATAAATGACTTTTCTGTTCAGACGTCTATTTCGGAAGATAATGATACAAATAGGATGCCTGCCTTGGTTATCTCTGTCCAACAAATAAAAATGCCCGCATTTTGTGTGGGCATCAGACCACGCTAGAACCGACACGCCACACCACGGAACATGGGTCTGCAAGCATGTTTGGGTGCTGACAGCTCAGCCCAAGCGTCAGCCTTGACACTAAAAGCATCGATGAAAGGGTAATTCCTAAACTTATAAGATATTTGCAAGATGTGTATACTTTCAGAGTGTTTCACATACATCATCCCATTTGACCTTCCCGGGAACCAAATGGGGCAAGCAAGCAATCGACAAAGATTAATCAGGTCTATTATGTGCCAGGCCCTGTTGAGTGTGTATGGGGATACACCAGTAGACAAACTCAAAATCCCTTCCTTCATGGAGCTGACACTCTAGCAGAGTAGACTCTATTGCACTAAGACAAACAGGAGGAGTTAACAACCCTTGCACAATTATGGGATAAGTGCACTGACATATTCTGATAGTTAATGATAGCAACTACCCTTTATTATTCAACAGATATTTACCGAATGCTTGCTGTATGCCAAGCTTGGTACTAAATGCTTTATAAATGTTATTTTATTTAATCTTTATGCTAACCTTGCAAGGCAGATATTATTATCTCCATGTTTCAAGTGAGGAAATTAAGACCCAGAGAGTTTAAGTAACTTTCCCAACTTCCCCTACCTGGCTTGCATTGGAGCAATGTGGAGAGAGTGGTTAATCCTGTTTGCAGGAGTGCGGGGTGGGGTTGGGCGTGGGGGAGCTTCAGAGAGGGGAAAGGTGAGCAGGGCCTCAAAAGTGACAGGCTGGGCTTCCTTGGTGGCGCAGTGGTTGAGAGTCCGCCTGCCGATGCAGAGGACACGGGTTCGTGCCCCAGTCCGGGAAGATCCCACGTGCCACGGTGCGGCTGGGCCTGTGAGCCATGGCCACTGAGCCTGCGTGTCCGGAGCCTGTGCTCCGCAACGGGAGAGACCACAACAGTGAGAGGCCCGCGTACCGCAAAAAAAAAAAAAAAAAAAAAAAAAGTGACAGGTTCACCAAGAAGAAAAGGGAAGATGTCAATTTCAAAGTCATAAAGTTGCAAAAACGTGGTATGGATTTAAGATGGAAAAGCAAGAACCTTAGATGGCCGGGATAAAGGGTTTGTGGGGTAGGAAGTAGCAGGAGAGGATGGTGGAGTAAGTGGGGCCAGGGTGAGAAGGGCTTTAGAAGCTAGGCTCTTCCAGAACTTTCTGGAATGTTTTCAAGAACACAATCGGTAATATCTATACAGCATACTGGGGCAAATGGTTAAGACTGCAGTCCTGAGCAGCCCCTGGGGCTCCTGCTGCCCCAAGCCTGCTCTGTTACCCCCAAAGCTGTGAGAATCAATACCCACACTCCCTGAGACACATCATGTGACACGACACACAAGCTGTGAAGCTCTGACAGAAGCACTAGGGAGCCATTGGAGGATTTCAAGCAGACGAATGATGTCATCAGAATGGTAGGGTCATGAATGGATTGGAGAGGGAAGAAATCAAAGACAAGGGGCCCAGTTAAGGGCTATAGTAACAGGGTAGGCTGTAAGCTGTAGACCAGAAGGGCCTGAACCAAGTTAGCCATGAGAATGGAACACTGCCCAGGGGCTTGAGAATAATTTATAGGCAGAATTGACAGCCTTCAGTGATGAATGGAATGTAGCGGGGGAGGGGGGCCGGGAAGGGCTTAGTTGAGGATAATTCCAAGATTTCGACGTGAAAAAGGGACTTAGAATTCATGAATGAAATCTCTCTCTTCCCATGGCTAAACTTACAGTTCCAAATTTAAAAGGATATTGTGAATACTTCCCAAAGCAACACGGACATTTCACATTCCTCTGTATCAATCAGTGTGCATATGCAAAAGGGAAACACACACACATGTACACATACAGACACACACACAAAAGCCACCAAGGGAAGTTTGCCTTCAGAAAGCTAATAAATGAGCTCCATTAGTTGAGATATTCTGATTTCTGACACCCGTCTATAAGTCAGAATTCTGTCACCGATTGCATAAGATTTCCGAGTCCTACAGAACAAAGCCCTAAAATGTTTCTGATGGAGACATGTGCGGTAGAACTGTTTTCTCAAACAGAATCCCATTTCCCCTTTATTGTTTCTTTCTGCGAGGGAAGAAAAAATGAGGTAAAAAGTGGTCTGTCATTATTTTTAGTTTAAGAAACAGAAAAGAAACATTTAAATACCACGAAACTCCCTTTTATAGAACAACTAAACACCCACAACATAACCCACTGGCAGCAACGTAACTAACTGGAAATGTTAAGCCATGTACCGAATCACGGTTTGGCCATCAAACAAAATGACAACAGGGAAAGTTTGTTCAAGGTGATGGCTGAAACAATGGACCAATGAAAGAAATGGACCTTTGTCATTTAGACTCTCTCTTCCAAAGAAATAAGTGATTTTTCTGAACAGCCAGCGTTTCCAAGAGTTAAGGATTTATTTATTCCTTTGAATACCACAACTTTTGTTTTCAATGGAACCATTTGGCCAAAACTCCTGCTGAAAAATACCCCATCCTTTCATATATTCTTATGCAAATTATACAGAACAAAATGTAATCTTGGCAACTCAAGGCCGTCATTGTAAATTCCAGCTCTTCTTTGGGGCTAAAAGACTCAGGACGATTTGAAACGTGTGGCGTTTGCCCAACATTAAGTGGTGTCTTTTTTTAGTCCTTGTATCTGTTTTTATAGTTCTTTTGTCTTCTCCTTTGTGGTCAGGCTTTGGCTGTATGTTCTGCCCATCAGTGTCGTTGAATCTTAAGCCTGCTTGTTTCTTTTCATAATGTATGTCATTTCTATTCTACCGAGAGCCTGAAAAACAAAAGAAAGCATGTTATCAGGATTGTACATAAAGTAAAAGGAAGCAGGCTCCCTGAAAACCAGAGGCTCACTCATGCTTAAACTATGCGATGTTAACTTTGGTGCCTGGAAGGCTGTATCATATAACAGGGGTTGGAGGGAGGATTTAATATCAGCAGAACCTGAGTTTGACCTTAAATAATCCACTTGATTTCTCTCAGCCTCAGATTCCTCCTTGGCACAAAGAGAAAGAATACTATCTACTTCACTACGGTTCCTTGGGGATTAAATGAGATACTGCATGCAAAGTCCCTAGCATTATGCCTGCCACATTAATATCTTCAATTAAGGCCATTATTATTATTATTAGTTTAGGGACATGCGTTGTGACTTCTCAGACTTATCTTTTTGAACTGCCACTAAACCAGAAAGAAGGATACCATGGGTGCCAAGACCAAGGAGAATTCCAACCATAGTTAAAGATGGAAATGTGATGTAGCTGGAGAAAGTGCTAGGACCCTTCATGCTGTCGAGGTCCAGCCAGGGTCAAGTGCACCAAACCAAGTCAGCCAGCCATGAGTTTAATCACAAGTCAGAGTCAGGTGTCTGGGCAGAGTCTGGGAACAGATGACAGAGACCTAGCCAGCAGAAAGGATGCAAGGAAAGCAACACCTCAGAGCAATCCTCATCCAAATGCCCCTCCCTTACTGGGGACAGTTTGTCTCTGGGTCAGTTTTTATTATGGGTCACTATTTGGTCCCAACGCATCTATCATGTGAGTCACTGCTTGGGTTTTGTTCCAGGATTGAACAAAAAGGGATTGAGACTAAGGTGGGGACCCTGGTAATGCAGGGGGAGGGGGGCCCAGGAGCAGGTGGAATACACAAGAGTGGGCAGAGTTCAGGGTGATGGTTCCAGCCACATAAGGGCAGCATCTGTGGCTCGCTTCCGTTGGCGGGTTGGCAGTGCCAAGGTGGGAAGGATGGTGAGGTTGGCCAAGAGGTCCAGGTCCAGTGGTCCATAATCCAGTGATACCACTTCATAGAGACAGAAATTCTTCACCTTACGATGTGCCTTCTTTCCAAGCTTGGCTCTGGTAAGGTTGCTCGGGCTTTGTCTGAAATCGAACAAACTTCACCAATAAAAACGTGTTTGTTAGTAAACCCTGTCTGTCCTAATTCTCCTCTGATCATTGTTCAGGGACAAAGAGATGCTTTCCTGGAGTGCCAATCAGGCCGGGTGTGCCCTTTGTGCTCAGATCGTTTTACTTGGTGCTGTTTCATCTCTAACCCAACACGTTAGCATCCTTGTCCTGTTCTTTTCTTTAAAAATGTCATCGTTTCCAATGACATAGTGTCACCATCATTAGCTTAGCCATTCACCTAGTGCTGGGCATGTGAACTGTTTTTAATTTGTTTGTTTTTCTCTAGCATGAGAAACATCACCGCGAATACCTCTGAACTTTGTTTAGGGGTTATTTCCTTGGGGAAGCTTCTAGGGCGTGGGATTACCAGGTCAAAGGGTATGAAGTGTCTCATGCTCTTATTACACATCAGGCTTATGAGCTTGCCTTTATAACTCCAGGCACTTTCAGAAAGCTGTTTTGAATCTAATGTTGTGTGTTAGCGCTGTAGGCTGCTGAGAATTATTGAATGAGTAAACTTAAGCACTGTTGGGCTAGAGAAGTATGGATTAAAAGCAGAAAGCAAAGCTGAAGTCTGGAAGGAAGGAGGGAGGAAGGGAAGGAGGAAAGGAGACAGGAGGGTAGGCTGAAAGTCTCTGGTTTGTAAACATGAGCTCCAATTTTGCAGCCCTGTGATGGCTCTCAGTGCGTTTGATCATTTGGACGTTCTCTTAGCCCAGCCTGGCACTTGTACCCATGGATACTTCCCTAAACCTCTTTCTTACCACTGGACTTGTATAGTTTTAGCTCTGCCCATGATGGCATCACACTGAAGCTGGGAAGAGCAGAGCTCCAGACGCACAGCAGATACTGAGAACCTAGCTTCTGTTTTCACTCCCTTCATCTCCCCAAGGGCTTTTGCAAAATTCTGAATTATGCTGCCACCCACCTTATCTTTTCCCTTTCTAAACTCCCAATTTCCCGCCTTTCTAATAATTACCAACACGTTGGAGTCAGACCTGGGTTGGAATCCAGGCTCTGCTACTGTGTGATGTACTCTGTGTGACCCTAGGCAAGTAACCTCACCTCTCTGAGCCTCATTTTCTTCATCTGGAAAATGAGGCTTAACTCAGTGCCTGACATCCAGCTCAGTGAATGGTTGCCCTGGAGGATTATGGTTTGAACTGTGCTTAAACCAGCAACAGAGAGAATAAGATTGGAAAGATAAAGTTTCTATGTCCCCATCTGTAACATGGGATAATGTTACCGACCTGGGAGAGTTGTTATGAAGAACATTACATGGGGGAATTCCCTGGAAGTCCAGCGGTTAAGACTTGGTGGTTTCACTGCTGTGGGCCCAGTTTCTATCCCTGATCGGGGAACTAAGATCCCGCAAGCTGTGCAACGCCGCCAGAAAGGAAAAGAATGAACATTATATGGTGCACGTAATAGTATGTGGTAGGTACCTGGCTGGTACTGTGTTATCTTCCTCTCCTCTCCCTCCCCATCATCCCCTCCCCTCCCCTTTCCTTCCCTTATCCTGCCTTCCCTGTCCTGCCCTTCTCTCCCTGTCTTCTCTTTGGATAATCACACTGGTCCACACACTGCAAAAGAATGTATAAAATCCCTCCCACTCTGCCCCTCCTGTGGATGGACAGGCAAGATAAACTAGGAGGAGAGAAACCCGAGATAGTGGTTTGGCTCCGGTCATTTATAAGGGAAAGAAAGTAAACAAACTGCTAGTGGCTGAGACAGAGAAAAGCTGCGGCTGGAGGGAAAGCAGCCTGGATGGAGGCTTTTGACAAATCAACTTGGCCTGAAATCTCTGAGTCACTGCAGAGGGTCCGTCTGCAAGACAGATTCAGGGCTGGTTAGTTAGTGCTCTCCAGAGGGGAGGTGAGAGCCAGGGTAAGACTAAGTCATGGCTAAAAACAGTTAAGGGGACAGTCAAGGAATTGGGAATAAAATGTCTAATTGTACCTGGGGTTTTATACGTCATTAAATCCGATTTTAACTGCCTGCCTTTTCGTAATATGAGTGGGTGATAACTACTGGAGAAGGTTATTGTGCTTAACTGTTTTAATGAGAGTTTTGTTATGTGTATGGGAGAGGAAATTGGGTAGAAGAGTGTGCAAAGCTCCATTGCTCTGCTAACTTTATGGTCAAAGTTACAACCAAGACCCAGTTATTCAAGCCTAAACCCAGAATAGGGAAGGCCACGCTGGGGGAAGAGGCAGATTCATTATTGATGTGGCCTGGACTTAGAAAGTAAATGTCACAGGTCAACAAGACGCCACTGGGGACACGAAAAGCCACATCAGGAGGAGGACATGTATGTGGACACGTGGTTGTCGTGGATCAGGGCTCCTCAGCGTGGGCTTATGCTGGGGTTGCAACGGGTCGCAGATCCTGTCTCCAAGGTTGATCCCTGTAGGCAGAGTCATACAATTCTCCATGAGCTGGGGTGAGAAAATGAAAATGAATGGAGAAATTCAGTGGGAAACGTGTATGGCAATCGCCCTCAGACTAAGGAAGGGGAGCCCCCTCCTCTGGACCCTCTCAACACACTCTAGCATAGCATTTATCATACTTTATTAGAGCTATCTATTTTCTTACCCATGTCCCCCACTGGACTGCAAGCTAAGACAGGGACCACATCTGAGCAGACCCTGCATCTCCTGTGCCTAAGACAGTGCCTGACACACGCTAGGTGCTCAGTCAATATCCACTACATTCCTCATTTCAGCTAATTCAACCAACCTGATTAAGACCCTGTACTCTAGAGCCCAAACACCTGGGTTTGAATCCAGCCACCGACTGGACAAGTTACTTATCCAATCTCTGCGTCAGTTTCCTCCTGTGTAGAAGATCTATGATGGTGACACATACCTCATGAGGTTGCTGTGAGGATCAAATAAGCGAATGCATGTCCATCGAGCACAGTGCCTGACACATAATTAGTGCTCAATCAATGTTAGCTATCAGATATCAGCATTAGCATAGGCATCACCATCACAATCATCACTACCACCATCATCATCATCACCATCATCACCATCACCACCATCACCACCATCACCATTACCACCATCATCATCACCACCATCCTCACCATCACCACCATCACCATTATCATCATCACCATAATCACCATCACCATCACCATCATCATCATCACCATCATCACCATCACCACCATCACCATCACCATTACCACCATCATCATCACCACCATCCTCACCATCACCACCATCACCATTATCATCACCATCACCACCATCACCACCATCACCATTATCATCATCACCATCATCACCATCACCACCATCACCATCACCACCATCATCATCACCACCATCCTCACCATCACCATTATCATCATCACCATCATCACCGTTACCATCATCATCATCACCATCATAAGATCAACTTCCCAGTGACTGGGGCAAATCACTAAACTTTGTATATCAATTTCCTCTCCTAAGTTTAACCACATGCTCGTTAAGATCACTTTTGGCACTGACACCCTCTGGTTCTCTCCATGGTGTGTCTTACTCACTCTCTTTATTAGTCACAGAAACTTCTGAATCCCAAACTGGTTTTCTCTGCCAACCAATGCACATTTGGACCACTTTCCCAAACCAACAAGAGCTGTGTGCTGAGGGCACTCAATTGTGTGTGTGTGTGTGTGTTATAATTAGTTTAAAGAAAATTTGACCAGAAAATCAAATCCTATGCAAATGCATCATGTAATACTGTTCAGAGGCAAATGGAAACATCTTTGCACTATCTGATGTGTGAGATTATCCACGCAAGAGCCGTCATCCATCAGAACATCTAGGAAAGAGTTAACGGAAAATCTGACAATAAAACGGCGAGCTCTGTGTACCACCTTGTCGTAGGATCCTCTGTCCTTTTTGGATGGGAGAGCAGGACAATGTGAAATGAGAAGTTGAGTAAAATAACAGAAGTTGGAATGAGGTGCCAGAGGAAGGCAACCATAAAATAACTGCAAATACAGAGAAAAAAGGTGTGAATAACATAGAATACAATTACTCTAGTAAATGGTATTCACAGGAGGCAACCATTGGCGTGAGAAAAGGGAAGCATATGGAGACTATACACACATATGTATATTCATAAGTATCACTAATAGATTATACAGCAAATTGAGAGCATTAGTTGCCTCCAAGGAGGACAGATGGGTGACCGGGGGAGGCGAGGGGTAGAGAGATTTTTTTATTAGACTGTTTACTCTTTTGTCCTTTTTGACCATGTGAATACGTTGCTGATTTCAAAATGGGTGGTCGAAAAGTTATTCCATAGGGTGAGCAGAGAATGACCCTGAAGCTGGAATCTGGATTTCGGTTCTGTGTTTCTCGGCATCCATCTGTGTGATTTACGGCAAGCCACTCCCCTCTCTGGACCTCTGCTTTCTCCCCTGAGAGTGAAAGGGTTCGATCACATTACATCCTCCCATCTTTCAGGATTTGCCATTTACCGTGGAGCACAGTGCTTCAGCAGAGCACGAACCTACCAGCCCTCTGCTCTGGACCTGGTCCTTTCAGTCCCGATCTTTCTTCTGGTAGTTGTGGGCCCCTGTTTCCCTTCTTACCTCTGGGATTTAGTGCTGGTGAAGGATGAGCAGCTGAGAGCTTGAACTCCAGTAAAATGAGGATGACCAAAAATGCAAAAAAAAAAAAAAAAAAATCTGCAGAACCTAAGAAGGAGCCCAGAAGAAGAAAGAACCAAGAGGGGCCAAGTATAATAAAAGAAAGCCATGGAAGAAGTGGGAGAAGCAGTGGAATGCTGAAGCACGTGAAAAGGTAAGATGGAATGGCAACTCCAGCGCCAGCCCCACGGAGGGAGGCTGGGATGGACGGGAAAGGAGGTATGCAGTGACCAAAACCCTGGTGAAGTCCTCCTTGCCCTTTCCACCAGTGCAGGAGCTCCCATCATGACTACTGGACATTGGCTGAGGTCCTGTGACAATGCAGCCACCTCTATGCACCCAGAGGCCACCAGTAGCACAGGCTAAGAAGGTAGCAGAGGGGACTGCTAGGCTTCAGGCAGAGGTTGGGGAGAGGAGAAAGGGAGGAAAAGAAGAGAAGGAGAAAAGAGAAGAGGGGGAGAGAGGGAAGCAGAGTGACAGAGAGCCCAGGGCAGTACAGAGACAGAAGAAGAAAGACAGAGAAAGAAAGAGAAAAAGTGAGCTCTTTACATTCACAGACAGACCCACAAAAGCACACCTGCCCCCTAAGAGCAAGGAACTCTGAGACTAGAAGTAGTGTTGACTCATCACCATGAGTGCTAAAAGGAAGTGGGCCCGGCATTCTAAGCAAAGACACCAAGAGCCCATTGTGACTGCCCCCTCTGCCCCCTCCACACCCGCCACATACACTACATCCCAGGGGTGGAGGAGGGTGGCAGACAAGATCCCATGACCGTCAAAAGTAAGATCAGGGCCTGGATGGACCAGGTCCAGAGTAAAGGGCTTGGTGGGTTCATGCCAATGGGTATGGGACCATTTTAAAGATATCGACATCCGCGATCCCATCCCAAGTACAGGAGAAACAAGTGAAGGAACTGATGGTGTTTAATCTGGAGAAGAAAGACTTTCTTGAAGATTTTGCTAGAAGGCAGACTACTAGAGCCCCTTTCACCACTGACATACTTTGATTCTATAAAGTATTTAAAGGGTTCCCACGCGAAAGAAAGATCAAACTTATTTTGTGTGGCTCCCCGGGGATAAATTAGGAGACATTTGCAAAGAGACTGATTCCAGTTTGATGAAAGGAAGCTTTCAACACTGCCAGATGTTTGGGGATAGAATCAGTTGCCGGTGGACTGTCGCTGTTCGGGTGTGTAGCAGCGATTCCAAAGAGCAGGGTTAAGTTGTACCTCTGATACTTTCTAAATACCAAGCCCCTGAGCAGTAGGGATCGGGGGTAAGCAGGAATATCAGGGGACCCAGTGAAGCCCGATCAAGCCAACAAGTATTAGCTCCTACGACTGGATTATAAAAACAGAAGATCACACTGACCTAATTGGACCTTCCTGCCCAACAAACTCATTTAATGGGAGAAAGAGCTTATATTTGGCGGTGGTGGTCACCCACCAGAATGTGGGCTGGCTGGTGCCCAAACATCACACAGGAGGCCAGGATTCCAGGTGTGGAGCGACAGATGTTTTAGAGATAAACAGGAAAAGGGAAATTTTCTTAAAAGCTTATTATTGGGAAATCACAACGCTAAATTCACACTTCTTGGTGGATAGGTCACGTGGGGCAACTCAGGCACTGCCTCGTGAATTTGTTTTTCTGGCCAAGTGAGCCTGCGAGGATGGGAACGCTAATTCACGTGAGCTGTTGTGTCAGTGCAGCTCTGAGGGCAGAGGTGGTATGGGGTAGGGTTTGAGAGCACAGGGGATGGGGCCAGACTACCTGCATTGAAAGGCTGCTCTCCTGCTTAAGCTGTGTGGCTTAGGGTGAGTAACTCAACCTCTCTGTGGTAAGGCTTCCTCCTCTTCGAAGTAGAGAAAATAACAGTATTTGCCTAGTAGGATTACTTTGAGGATTAAACACTTAGAATGCTTATGACACTTGTTTTTAATGTAAGTCACTTAGAACAAGTCCTAGTGATTAGGAAGTCCTACATTTATTATATTATTATTATTGTTATTATTTATCATAATACTTTTCAAAGAAGCATGATGGAGAAGGAAAATCTTGGACTTTGGAATGAGTTATTGCTGAGTTCAATTCCTGCTCTCCATGCCCTTGGTTCAATAATTGTAAAAAGAGGGCAAAAATACCCCCCTGCAAGGTTGGAATAAGAAATTAAATATGTTTATGTGTCTGGTACAGTTGCCTGGCATACAGAAATAGTCAAGAGATCTTAGTTCCTTTCTCCTCTTCCCCATTTTGATGTGTTTCATCTAGGTGCCAGGGCACTGTGCTGAGAGATAGAGACAAAAATGTGAATGAGATGTGGTCCCTGTCCTCAAAGGGCTCACGTCCAGAAGAAGAGCCTAGACACACACAGTGACAAGGTGCTATACAAAGGCTATGATGGAGGTATCAATCCAGTTACCTAGGAGGCAATGCTTCAGTTGGGGTTTGAGGAAAGAGCAGAACTTCACAGAGCTGGTCAAAGTACTGGTCGAGAAAGGGGTGGGGGGGATTTCAGGCAGTGTAGGAAACGCACTGCACACATGTGCCAAAAAGAAAGCCATCGATCACTTGGGATCACTAGGCATCCCTGTGTCTGTCTCTGGATTTCTGTGCCAAGACCCCCGAAGCCCATGCAGGATACCCCTCCTCTCTCTGAAAAAGTGACCCATTTGGAGAATTAACAGTAAAAACCATGGCAGAGATGACACTCAGGAAACCAAAAGCAGCATGTGTACATTTCAAGGGGGAAAATGCCAGGAAAAGAAAAAGCCCACAACAGCTGAACAAATCAGAAACATAAGAGGTCTTAAAGGTTTCTACAAGACAGAGTTTCGTGCCACCCCAGGGTTATGATGCTGGAAGACGTCGCATGCTTACCCTGGCTGCTTCATCAGTAATTTCACTGAGCTCACAAGGTCGCCCCACCTTGGTCTGGATATGTGGCACCCCTCCCCTCCCCCCCACCAGCCTGGGACTGCTGGGACCAGGCTGAAGCACCAGTGAGTGAGCCTTTGTTAGAGACCCCATAAAACTGGCAGATTCAGAACCTTCCCCCCAAAGCTAGCAACAGATATCTTCAAGAAACTGAAACCAAAGCAGAATTTTAGCAAAGCCCAACTTCTATAGCTTCTTCCCCAGGTGAATGAGAAGAGCCTCCAGGAGTGTGTGTGTGGGGGGCTCAGATATCCCCATCTCCAGAGACCAGATGCAGGGGCTGCCATGCTGACATATACCCTCCAGGTCAGTGAGGAGGGAGAGCCCACCCAGCACTGCTCAGACACCTGATGCTCATTCAACAGACTTACCTGGACCACCTCTAGTAAATCATCACAAAATGGGTGAAATGTCTCTCCAGGCCCAAATTCAAATCTTCCAAACCCCGAATCTCCCAGCTTCACTGGGGTGCCCTCCCACCCTCAGGATCCCTTCACATTGTCTCTCCCCTCACCGCCACCATCACAATCTACTCTCTGGAAAATGTCTACGAAACTCCTTTATCCCGGGGAGTAATAATGCTGGAAGTGTTACCCATCCAGTGAGGCCTCAGTGAGTCAATTATCTGGGAAATACGGGAAGAGACCTACCCTACACCATGCCGGGCAGGCAAGGAGTAAGACTCCAGCCCTGGCCTCAAGGCGCCTGGCCCAGAGAGTGCAAACTGCAAGGCCCCGTGGTGCAGTCGAAAGAACCAGGGCTTCGGGGACCTGGGTGTAGAATTCTGATCCACCACTTAGGGGCAGTTTGATCTTGGGCAAGTACTTGGCCTCCCAAGTCTAGTGTGAAATGGAGTTAGCAGTACACTGCATGCTTCACCCATGCTCCCAAACACGCCAAGGCAGAATATTTTAGAAAGCTAAATGAAAGTGTCCAAAAGTGCCCAGGGCTTAGTGGAAGACCCTGAGCCTGTCCAGGAGGGAAGGGTGACATCAACCAGATGTAGGAACCCCGCCATGAGAATGGCAGAGATGGAGTCTCCTGTCCATGGAAGTCATCCTCCTTCCTGCCGCCCACCCAGGAAGGCTGCACTTGGTGGACTGCGCCAGGGATGAGCAGCGACCCAACCAGGGAAGTGGCTGGAGGACACCGGAAGTTCATAACAGGCAGGGGGCAGGGCTGCCCCACTGAGCCCAACCTGCCAGAGACCCAGTGACTGTTTCCAGCACCTCAACACACATACTCATTTACACAGCACACACACGCAAAACACACCAACCACACGCCACATCCAGAAACCCCGATATCCACCCACACGTCAACACGCCCGTTCACGCCTCCCACCGCCTACATGCACACTTACACACACGTAGAGCATACAAGCCAACACTCTGTCCTACACACACCACACACATTCAGAGAGCCACAGCTCTGCGCATAGGCTCACATTCACCAGATACACAGAAATGCCCGTTCACACGTACACACGCACATCCCACCCACACTCAGTGCATGACGCCCCACTCACACACTTGCAAAAATGCCCACACTAGACAGCGGCTCAGGTTGTCGACAGTCCAGCCCGCACAGCCCGAAGTGTCCTCACACTCATGCACACGCGGCCCACATAAACGCAGCGTTTCTACTCCACATCTCTCCCGCCAGCGCGGCACTTCTGTGCAGCTCACCGCCCCCACCCCCCCCCCCCCCCCCCGCCGCCGGCTCCGGCAAAACGCTTCCCGCTCGGTGTGCAGCGGCCACAGTGGCCAGGAAGTAAAATGCAGCCAGGAGGGGCCGCGCGCGTCAGCACCGCGTCTCCGGGAGCGCACGGCGCCCGCCGCCGCCGCCGCCGCCCCGCCCGCCCGGAGCCGCGGGGCCGGCGAGCTGAGGAGCAGGTGCTGGAAGCCTAGCCGCGCCGGCGTCGCGCGGCCACTGCCCAAGTTCGCCCGGGGCCCGAGGAGGGCCGGGCAGCCGCGAGAGGAGCGCCGCCGCCGCGAGGCTGGGAGTCTCGAGACGAGCCGGGCGCGCGGAGCAGCGAGCCCGGGTCACCCCCGAGAGGTGTAGCCGGGGCTCCTCGGTCCCCAGCTCCTGGAGCACCGGGGCAGCAAAAAGAAGAGGCAAGGGACGGCGAGACCGGGCTTTTCTGGAGACTCGAGGCACTTCGGAGAGCCGCGGGAGAAGCGACACTTTCCTCTGGCCAGCACCCTTGAAGGAGCCCAGCGGCCAGCAGCCTCTGGCAGGACCCTGAGACGCCCCCAGCCCCAGGCGAGGCGCGGGCTCTGGACTTGGGGGAGCCTTAGCAGGTCTCAGCCGAGCGCAGCCCGAGGAGCAGTGAGAAGGGTCCCGGAGGAAAGGGAAAGAGGGCAGCAGCCAGCTGGGCGACCGCTCACCCCTGTACACACCCACCCCACCCGCCAAGCCAGGAGCCGCCGCGCGCCTCTGGGGGCGCTCGTCCCCCGGCGCCTTCTCCCCCATGTCCCAGCACCGCGGGCCACCGGCCGGGCTGGTGGGGTCCTTGGGGGTGTCCGAATCAGGCACTGGTGGCCGAGTGGCTGCTCTCCGGGGACCAGCATAAAAGCTGGGGTTAGGCGGAGCCGCGGGGACTCAGCTCAGGGTCCCCCGAGATCCAAGACGAGGGGAGGCGGGCGCAGCGCCCAGGGACCGGAGAGGCGGCGCCCAGCGGGGCCCCTCCAGAGGTAGTGGCCGGCGTCGGGCGTCCGCCAGGAGGACTCGGGGCCAGGAGAGCCCGGGAGGCGCTCGGGGAGGCCCGTGCCAGGGGCGGCGGGCCGAGGCGGCCTCGGTCCCGGGCGGGCGCCCGCGGAGGCGGCGGTGGCGGCGCCGGGCGGGCATGCCGCGCCACCGGAGCTCCTTTCGGGCGCACGCTTCCCTGGCGCGGGCTGCGCGCAGCGGCTGCCGCTGCTGCTTCCACTGCTGCTGCGGACTCCCATGGCGGCTCCGCCCGGCCGGGGCCGCCGCCGCTGCCGCCAGCCGCGGGCTGAATGAATGAGCCGGAGTGGCGGAGCCGGGCGGCCCGGGGCCGCGCTCACCGGCCCGGGACGCTTCCGTATGGCCCGCGAGGAGCCGGCGCCGGCGGCGGTGGCGGCAGCCGGGCGGCCCCGGGGCGGCGAGCGCGAGCGCGAGCGGGCGCTGCAGGGGCCGGGGGTCGCCCGCAGGGGGCGGCCGTCGCTGAGCCGCGCTAAACTGCACGGGCTGCGGCACATGTGCGCGGGGCGTGCGGCGGCGGGGGGCTCCTTCCAGCGGCGGGCGCTGTGGGTGCTGGCCTTCTGCACGTCCCTCGGCTTGCTGCTGTCCTGGTCCTCGAACCGCCTGCTCTACTGGCTCAGCTTCCCGTCGCACACGCGGGTGCACCGCGAGTGGAGCCGCCAGCTGCCCTTCCCCGCGGTCACCGTGTGCAACAACAACCCGCTGCGCTTCCCGCGCCTTTCCAAGGGGGACCTCTACTACGCCGGCCACTGGCTCGGGCTGCTGCTGCCCAACCGCACGGCGCGCCCGCTGGTCAGCGAGCTGCTGAGGGGGGACGAGCCGCGCCGCCAGTGGTTCCGCAAACTGGCCGACTTCCGCCTCTTCCTGCCGCCGCGCCACTTCGAGGGCATCAGCGCCGCCTTCATGGACCGCCTGGGCCACCAGCTCGAAGACATGCTGCTCTCCTGCAAGTACCGCGGCGAGCTCTGCGGCCCGCACAACTTCTCCTCCGTGAGTTGCCCTCCGCGCGGACCCGCTCCCCCAATCTCCCGAGTCAGAAGGCCGCCGGCCGGCACTCCCCGCCCCCCGGGGCTGGACCCCAGGCCCCTGGCGGTGACACCAGCCCACGAGGCCGAGGCTGAACCCACTCTTAGGTACCCCGAGTCTTCTCCAGGTTGTGGGGACTTGGACACCACTGCAGGAGGAGTCGCTGGGCTCGCCTGTCCCGGCCTCTCTCCTTGCACTGTCGGCTCCCGAGCCCCTCCGCTTTGCTTGTTATGGTCCCCTCCGGGAATACCAGGCCCCCTTCCCCCCCATCTCACCCCCCCAGGTCCACAGGGCTCCAGGTAGCTACCCTGTGTCTGGGATGAAGGGATGGGAAGAGAGAGAAGCATGTCTTAAGTGTGGGCTTGTTGTCTTTGGGAAAACCAATAGGAAGCTCTTCAAAAAATGGGCCACTGCGAATCGGGTAGAGGCCCTAAGCAAGCTTGGGACCCTAAGCAGCTTATGACTTGAGAGTTCCAAGACACTTCCAGTCTAGGGGAACTTTGGAGGAAACTCCCAGAATACCAACCATCGCTGAAGCAGTAGCTGGTTTGGTGGGAGAGGCAGCAGCCCCTTGTGCTACTTTTTGAAAGCGCTTGTGTCTTAAGCTACCCGGGAATTGAGCTGTGGCGGGCACCGTTGGGGCCCTTGACCCCCCAAGGTGTGAGTATGGGTCTTCCGGGCTCGGGGAACCAACGCCCTGCAGTGGGGAAAGCAGCATGGCAGAGATATGATGTGAACCTCCGGGGCCAAGAGAAGTTGTGCTCGGGGTTTGTGAACCATTTTCTGTGTTGGTTCCCCCATGCTGGGGTCTGGATAACGCAGCTGTCGGACAGAAGGTTTCCGCCTTGTGTGGTCTGCCTAGGAGGAGATCTGGTGCCAAGCCTCGGCGTGGCTCGAGCCTGTCCAGCCATTCGTGTGTAAATGCCCCTTGGGGGGAGGGTTGGGCTTTTCCACCAGTGCAGGGAATGTTGGTGTGTTTATTTGTAATGCTCTGATGGCAATTCTACCAGCGTTAGGCAGCACTCCTGACGATCTCATCTACGACGATGCTTTTTCTGGGATGGTAGATAGATGCTCTGGTTCCAGCAGGTGTTGGCACAGATGCCCATCAGGCCAGGCCTCTGATTGGCTGATTGGGCTAGTCCTCATCTAGGATGGTGACCCTGGCTTCAGTCTTGCCCTCCTTGCTTTGCTTTAAGCCTGTATGTACAGCAGCTGTGAATTATCCACTCCCCAAATATCCCTTGTTTCCTGAGCTTTTCAGCCGGCTTTTAAAGAATACCTACCTTGTGGTTTCCCCACCTTAGCAAGCAGGAGGTGCTGTTAACATACGCTTCTAAGCGACTTCGCCCAGACTTCAAACACAATTCTGAGTTCCAGCCACAAAGGTGAAGGAATGAAGTTTGCAATCCCTTATTGTTTATTGTTCTTTGGCTGACCACTAACTAGCAGCCCCTAGAGTTGGACTGAAGTTCAGTGTTACGTTCAAGTACCAGCAGCTCCAACTCCAAAAGTTGAACAACACTTGGAAAATTCCGCACATCTAACGATGGCTTTACAAAGTGCGGATCGTGGGCCAACAGCCAGGATTCACTTTTGACACTCGCCACAGCCCTGCTTTGGCAGAATTCTATTCCCATTTTAAAGATGAGGGATATGAGGCACTAAAATGCTGTCCAAAGCGCAGAGCCGGCAAGCTCAAAGTCCAGCTTTGCGTACCACCAAACGTATCACACACAAGCCACGTGGAACCTTCCTCTCTGATCCTGGACCTCTCTTCTATCAGAGGACCCCTGCGTAGGCCTGAAGCCCTCAGCCACCTCCAAATCCTATCCCTTCTGGGAGCATGGCTGGGAGAGTGGAAAGTGGGGCTGCCCCAGGGCGTCATAGCCTTGGCCACATGTTACGGGGCCTACAGAGCACACAGCACCTGCAGGAGTCACCTGACCTCAGCCTCCCTGGAAGGAATGGCTGTGAGTTGACGAAAGCAGGGTTCTTCTCACTGGGGCACAGCTTTCCTGACCGCCCTGTACCCTGCCTTCCTGTGTCTGAAGAATTTGCAGGCCCACACCCACCGAAGCAAAAGTATTACCTCCATTCCCCAAAGGTATGTGTTCCTGGACTCAAGTGACCCCTAGTGGCTTCATATCATGGCCCTGTCCTGGGAGTTTCCAGCTCCTTCACATTTCACGCTGTAGTTTTTTCCCAGGGGCCTCAGAATTAAAGGCTGCACCCCCCTCTATCCATGGAAGCCAAAAGCTATTTCAGAGGAGCCCCTAATATAGAGTGGGCCCATCAGGAATACTTTCCTTTAACAATGCTACCCTGTCCCAATCCTTGGTCATCTTTGATGGAGTGACACTATAGTGTAGTGGTTAAGAGCATGAACGCTCAAGCTGAACTGATGGCTCAAGTCCTGAGCCACTTTCTGTGTGCCCTTGGACAAGTGACTTAATCTCTCTGTTCTTTAGTTTCCTACTCCATCTAGTAGAGATAACAATAGTATATACACCACATCCGCTGTGCCTGTATTTGTAGATAGGGGTATGTGTGTGTGTTTACATACATATAGAGAGGAGGGAGCTCTTCGGACTGTGCTGGGTCCCTAGATAAATGGCACCAGCCTCCTAACTGGTCTTTGGCCTCCAGCTCAGTGTTCCCCGCCCTCTGCATCCACCCTCGGCACTATAGGCAGAGCAGTCTTTCTAAAGGTCCCCTCAAAGCATAGCACCCCATTTCTTAAAACCCTTCAGTGACTCACCTGTCCTGGGGATGAGGTCCAAGTTCCTCAGGCCTTATACCTGAGCCCGCCCTCTGGCCACGCCCTCTCTGGCACCAGATATCAAGCTCTGGCAAACGGCTGACAGCAGCTGGACCCCCGCTCCTCAGGCCTCTCTCTGCCTTCCTCTGCTACCCTAAGTGCACCCCGCCCACCCCGCTGCTTTGTCTGCCTGGGGATAGCTCGTCATCCTCCATCATCCAGCCCTGGGGTTCCTGCTGCTTCGGAGCCTTTCCTGACTGCCCACCGCTTCCCCTCATCACCAGACAACTGAGGCCTCCCTCTTTTTGCCCCTACCTTCCGTTTAGGTGTCAATCCTCACACGTATGTGTGTCACCACACCTCCTGGTCTGTGTGTCTCCCCCTCTGGACTTGAGTGGGAATCAGATCTGATTTCCCTGCCATCTCCGACCCCCAACACAGAGCCCGATGTATAGTAAGTGCTAAGGAAAGATCTGGGGAATGAAGACCTTCCCCAGGTAACCCGAGGACTCCTTGTCGTCCTCCAAGACTCCTGGATTAATTTCTCCAGGGAACACCAGTGGAGTGCATTTCTAATGAGGAAATGCCCAGGCAGTTTGGGGGCATTTATTCCTTTGGGGGACAGAAAGGGAGAGTGCGGCGCAGGACGCCAAGCGCTCCCCAGACACCTGGAGTTTCCAAGCCCCGAGTGCCACAGGTGAGGAGTGGGCTTCCAGGGCGACCAGTGGGGAGATGTGCCCCAAGTCTCATTCCATCCGGTTGGTCTCACGGTCTAGAAATAAACCCGGCAGGGGAGAGAGAGCACAGTGTTGGGCAGGGGTGGGAGTCGGATTGTAGTCTGCAGGCCGTTCAGGATGTGTTTGTTTGCAGCTCCTGTGCAAGTGTTAATCACTCAGCCGTCAGACAAAGCAGCTCCGCTCCTGAATGCCCGCTTGGTTTCCCTGGCATGAGCCATGGACCTTGGGCTCTGCACACTGGCCACTCTGGGTTTTCCTGGGGGCGGAGGAGAGCAGCCTTCCCATTGGGCAGGATGCAGAACCGTGAGGCCAGTCTATCTGGGTATGGGGCTTCGGAAGAGGGACTGAGGGTCTGGGGACAGGCATGAACAGAGGCCAGTCAGGTCCAAAAATAAGGAGCAGTGACGCTCTCTGGGAGGGGGCACGAGTCAGGGGAAGCGTCAGGTGGACCTCAGTTTAAGGCTTTGGTTCTGCCTCTTTCTAGCCACGTGCCTCGGGCAGGTGCTTCGCTCTCTGAGCCCCTGAGAGCTGGGAAGAAGATGACATGTATGCAGTGACCGGCCCCTGCCTGGACAGCATAGGTGCTCAATATTCAAGAGCTATCGTTATAATTTGAATAAAGGGATCGACCGTCTTTGTATCTCGTGGCAGCAGTTATTAATTGTGATCAATATAATTATCATCCATTATCATGACCACTTACCTGAGTGGGGATAGGCTCATTTCCTGGTTCATTTCATTCCATCACCCAGTGTATACTGAGTGTCAACTATATGTCAAGCTCTAAACTAGCTGCTGGGGATGTAAAATTAAATAAGGCGTGGTATGTGTCCTCCATGATTTTGCAGTATTGTTGAGGAAAGAGATACATCAACAGAGGCTAGGAGGGCAGAGGTGCTGCGTGGGCTCAGAGGAGTACCCAGTTCAGACTGGGGACCTCTGAAGGCTTCTTGGAGGAGGTGACATCTGAGCTGAGTCTGGAGGGATCGATAGGAATTACAAGGTAGAGAAGGAGAGAAAGGGGACTTCCCGGGGGGAGGGCAGCATGTGCAAATGAGGAGGACAGAGACATGAAACGATGAGATTGGACACATCCTTTCAGTAGTTCAAGGCAGTGGGCAGGGGTGGGAGTCGGGGGCGCTGGGTGAGCTGAGTTGGGGGATAATAAGGCAAAGATGTGATGGACACCTGGAGGCCAAACTAAGTTTTTAAACTTTGTAGCAAAAGCTCTGACTTCTTTTACTACTGGCTGTCACACTACAGAGGGAGATCTCATCTATGTCCCACCCCCCCCACTGTCACACACACCCCCCCATTCCTAACTCCCAGGAGAATTCCACACTTCCCTGAACCCTGCCCTCATTGTCTGTCCCCATCAGCAGGGGGTCAACCCTGAGTGCAGATTTTGGACTAGTCGTATGTACTAAAAGCCAAGGAAACAGTATTTGATTTCCTCACACTTTGTCACAGGAAGCAGGCTGGCTGCTATTAGCCAGCCACAGAAAACAAGAAATCATTTCAGCAACATATTGTTTAAAATCAGCAAATTCCATTGAAGTGGTGCTAGGCCAGGCAGTGCAGTAGCTGTGAGGATGGATGGCTTTAGGGAGGCTAGAAAGATACCTTTGCCTTTAGAGAAAGAGGAATAAATGAGCGTCAAGTGATTAGAGTGGTTTCTGGCACCCCAGTAAGGACTCCACAAATGTGAGCTATTTCTGTTAATATTACTTGCAGTGAGCGTTTCGAGGGAAGGACGGAGGTAAATGGCACTGGTGGCTGTGGTGTGCCAGCCTTGGGCTGGGCACGTTTTATGCCATCTCAATTCTCGCAGTCCCCCTGAAAGGATTTGTCATCATCCCCATTTGGCAGATGGAGGACCTTGAGCTCAGGGCAGTTCTGTAGTCGGCTGCAGGTCACAGAGCCAGCAGGTAGCAAAGCTGGGATTTGAACCCAAGTCCTCACTACCAGAAAGGCACAGCTGCACAGCTGGATGAGGAAAGAGCAGCATTGGTGGGGCAGGGGCTTTGCTGGGAAGACCAGTACAGCCTCGGTTCCGCCCTGACCTGCTATGTGACTTTGGCCTCAGCATCTTCCTCTGTGAAATGAGGGCATGAGCCAAATGACCAATGGGACTTAGCTGAAAAGTTCTCCGTCCAAATGAGTGATCAGGGGAAAATAGGGCTTAACTACTGCAGATGGCCCAGGCCCTTCAGCCAACCATTTCTTTTCTTTGCGGAGCTGAAACAGTGATTAAGGGGGAAATGTACAAGTTATTGGAGTGCTAGAGACAGGGCGGTGATTAAATAGACATTTACACAAGGAACATGAAAAGACCTCCCCAAGTTATGTGACTTCCGGGAAATTAGTTTAGGGAATCAAATGTCAACTCTGCTCAGGTCTGCAGATATCCGAATGGACCCACGTCAGGCTGATTCTGATAGTGGCTCTTTGGGGGCCGCTGTGGCCCGTCATGAAGACATCAATCAGATGTCTGCCCAACTGAGAAGGGCTGGAGGAATAACCAGGCCATTCGGTTTGTGCATCCGTCGCTTTGGTTCTCCTAAATGCTTTGCTTGGATCAGCTACTCAGAAATTCAGTCAGCCAACGCACATTGAGCCCCTACTGTGTGCCAGACACTGGCCCACAGAGATGACCACAAATCTACTGTTTCCGGTAAATCAGCCAGCAAAGGTCAGTCGGTGTGCCTCAGCAGGGTCACCGGGTTTAAAAGGAGCTGCCCATCATGCAGGAAGTGGGGACAGATTCTAGCCCAGGATTTGTATAGGGCACCTGTTACGTAAACAGTCACAGCAATTTCACCAGAATTGAATGGCTGTTATGGAACCCATTTTACAGATGAGGAAACTGAGGCTCAGGGAGGTACAAAGTCACAGCTCGGGGGCAGCAGAGTCAAGATTAAACCGAAGATCGGTCCAGCTCCAAAGCCGATACTATTTTCGATGACATCATTCTGCCAACTCTGAGAGACACTGGTGAGAACAAACGTTTCCATAGAGGGTATCCAAAGCAGTCTTTCAAGCCTTCACTGGAAGTTTCTTTCGCTGAAAGTTGATGCAGCCCCTAGAAGTCATCCTGGGTTCCAAGACCTGCCACCCTGAGAAGGAAAGGCCATTCCTAGGAGTACAGGATCCATGATGGACCTGTGGAAATAGGTTTATGACGGGGAACTTAGGAGTTATGCAAACATATTAATGCAACCATAATCTGAACAAATTCCCATTTTCATTCACTCAAGGACATGGATAACTTTGAAGTCCTGACTAAGGAGACGTTGCCAAATTGAGATCCAACTCAGACCTGTGCTAACGAACAAGTAGATGAGTCGCGCATAATTGGAACATGAATTGTTGGTAAAACAAATAAAGGCCGTGAACATACTGGGGAAGTTTGTTCTCCTGAGCATGTCAAGTATCTCCCCTGACGCCACTGTTTATACTATTAATTTGCTTAGTAAATTGTTTCCTCTGGTTCCACACACATCTACTGAGCTCATACTCTCTGCCAGGTCCTTTTACAGTCATTATTTTATTCCAGCCCAACAGTGGACCAGCCAGGAAAGTACTCTTCTTTCCCTGATATAGACAAGGAAAGTGAGGTGGTTCAATAACTTGCCCAAGGTCACAGACATAGACCCTGATCTTAGGTTCCAAAGTCAACACTCTTTGCCCTACGTCACAGTGGTTCCTACAAAGAAATCCCAGTGTAGCTTTGGCCAAATGAACCTGCAATTCTAATTAGCAGAGTCTTAGTGATCATAGCTGGATAGGATTGCGTAATATACCTTACCATCTCATTTTTATCCTTGCAGCAACGGAGGGTGATTATTGCACTCTATTGCCTGCCTAACTTCAGAGAGGGGAGTGACTTGCCCAGGGTCACATGGCACAGGAACAGAAAACAGCCAGAGTTTGAATGCAGGTGTTCTATGGCTCCCATAGACCTCTTCTTCCCCCAACTCCTCTGTTCCTGGTCTGGGTGGACTTGAGGGGATTTCACCTGCCCTGAAAAATTTTCTTAGGAGAAAAGCAGTGGGCTTCTGAGTACCTTGCAGAAAAGAATCAGTGCTAAAACTAGCTGCTGGGAAGAGGCATCGGGTTCCTTCTTTATCTCTGCCCAGAGGCCTGCCCTCCTTCCCCGGGAGGTCTGTTCCAGCATATTCCAATTGGCCGTGGATGAATGGAGAAGCCTCTAGGCCTATGCTTCCTAAACTTTAGCATGCCAGATTCCTGGGCCCATAGCAAAGATCCTGATTCGGTAGGTCTGCAGTGGGGCCTGAGATTTACATTTCTAATAAGCTTGCAGATGATGCAGGTGCCGCTGGTCCCTGGACCACACTTTGAGGGGCAAGGCTGTGGGCTCCACGAATGCTGAGAAGGAGGGATCCGAAGGGGTCTCTTGGTCATATCTGACCCACTAGGTCTGTAAGAATGCACATGGCATGGGCATGCTGGAATGAAGGAAGGGCACCTGGGGGAGGAGTACTGGAATCCCCAGTGAACCCAGGAGGATGTGCATAGCAGGGGCATCATTGTTCCGGGGTCAGTGTCACACCAGAGAAGGGTCCATAGAGGGGCCATGGGGCCAGCCAGAGTGTAATCAAACCAAACTGCAAAGGCCGTGTGGTAGGCTGAATAATGGCCCCTCAAAGATGCCCACGTCCTCATCCCCAGAGCCTGTGAACACATTACATGGCGAAAGGGACTTTGCAAATGCAAGTAAAATAAGGACTTTGAGATGCAAAGATTATCCTGGATCATCTAGTGGGCCCAATGTAATCACAAGCGTCCTTGTAACAGAGAGGCAGGAGGGTCAGTCAGAGAAGATGTAACCATGGAAGCAGAGGCCAGAGAGTCAGAGAGAGATTTGAAGACACTACATGGATGGCTTTGAGATGGAGGAAGGGGTCACGAGTCAAGGAAAGCAGGTGGCCTGTAGAAGCTGGGAAAGGCAAAAAAACACATTCTTCCCCGGAACTTCCAAAAGGAATGCAGCCTTGCCAACACCTTGATTTAGCCTTCTGACCTCTAGAACCATAAGCTAATTAATTTGTGTTGCTTGAAGCTACTAAGATGGTGGTAATTTGTTACAGCAGCAACAGAAAACTAATACAAGCCTCATTTGTGGTACAAAACACTCTCTATTACACACCTGACCCCACATTGCGAACCAGGCTGTGTAGGTTAGGATCAGGGTCTGTCCTAAAACCAAGAAATTAAAGAATCCGTAACAAACGTAGCTTGGTTCAGAAATAGTCAATGTGGGAGTATTTTATCCATGCTTAACATTCATGCCAGATTGGGAATTTGGACCCCAGCAACTAGAAGGGAGTAAAACTAGACAAAGTAGGAGGAGTAGGAAGAATGTGGCTTCAGGAATCAGACTCAAGTTCAAATCCCAGGTCTGCCTGGGGTTATCAGGGAGGCTGCTGGGGGTTTGACTACCTTCATTGAGACCCTGTCTCCTTATTTGTAATGCAGAGATCATACCTTCCTTGCAGGGTTGTTGTGAAACGTAAAGATAATGCAGTAATCCATTCGAAAATGATTTCTTGAAAGCCAGCTGTGGTCTAGTCCTGGTAGATAGAAACTGAGTGTAAATACAGAAAGCGTCATCCTTACTCTCTTTAAAAGCACAGATGCGTAAGTGCTAAATAAACGTGAGCCACCGCTATCATCTCCATCATCATTATTACGACGACCCCTCTCACTTCTTTCCAGAAAGAATTCCAGGCCCTGGAAGAATAGTGTGGCCTTCTATATAGTGTCACAATTCTAGCCAGGAACAATTATGTAGTTTTCATTTCACACCTTTATGGGTAGGTCAGAGCCTTTTAACTCCCCTGAACCGAGTTAAAAATCAGAGAGGGATATTGAGTGGCTCAAGTCACGTCGAGCCACTGGGAAGCTTGAAATAGACTCTGAGGATACTTGCGCTTAAGCTTTTACAATATATCACAGCAGTGTCTGTTTCTTCCTCTGAGAACTTCTCTTCCAAAATGTGTATGCTGGCCATCCCCTTCGGATTCCAATGGCATAACTGATCTGACAGTTGTTGATACTCTGATCTCTGAAAGTAGAAGGGTTTAATCTTCTCTTGGAACCCCTCCTAACGGAAATTATTTTCCCACTTTGACATGGTGCGGTCATCCACTGTGAACTCACGTCCATAAATCTAAGCCTACTGCTCAGGAAAGCAGATGAGGCTTGATTCTGCCGCTCAGCAGTCTCACAGGGCAAATTACGGCAAGAATTTGATTTACAGAAGCACCTCAAAGGCTCTAGAGTGACACGTGTTTATTCGCTTTATTACTGCTTATTTGACAGTATCTCTTGATGCTCCCTGTACATGGGTTTGAAAGGCTATTTGGATAGATGCTTATGAACTGCAGCCCTGTTGAGGAGCGTGGCTTGCTTTGGCGATGCTGCCGATAGCCCGAGTTGTGGGTCCTTATACCAACGTTGCGATGAAGCCCAGATCTAACGAACAAGCTTGGAGATGCTAGCCCAGCGCTCTTGCTTGAACTTCCCCAGCTCTGCCTTGGCGTGGTACTTGGTGTGAGTCTCCAGCTGCAACCCCAGGATGTGTAGAGACAGGCTTGATTTAAGATTCAAATATCTCAGAGCAGCTGGGCATATTTAACATCACTATAATTACATTACATTTTTGACAGTACATGGAGTGAGAACCTTTCTTGGTTGTTGTTGAATATTCGATGAGCATCAAATATTTTAACCAGCCAAGGAGACACAACTGCATTTTGCACATCCAAGTAAGTTTGGTTTTTAAAAATTCCTGCCTGGGGTGGGTGTCTCAGGCTCTAACCTTCTTTTTTTTTGGCCGTACGCGGGCCTCTCACTGTTGTGGCCTCTCCCGTGGCGGAGCACAGGCTCCGGACGCGCAGGCTCAGCGGCCAGGGCTCACGGGCCCAGCCGCTCCGCGGCATGTGGGATCTTCCCAGACCAGGGCATGAACCCGTGTCCCCTGCATCGGTAGGCAAGCTCTCAACCACTGCGCCACCAGGGAAGCCCCTCTAATCTTCTTTTACCAGGTCTTTGGAGAGGCAATAGCGCCGTCCCTCTGGCCATGGCCAAGGAGCTGAGTTAGGTGGGCTGTGACGCTAAGGAAAGAAGGGATCAGGCAGGCATTAAGTAGGCACCCCTGTGTGCCAGGGGTCTGGAATGTCATCACAGCTCTTCCTGCTGTGGCACCGCCAATGCAGTGATGAGGGAGTGGAGGCTCAGAGAACAACTGGAAACTCTCCCAAAGTGACATTTATAAATAAATGACGGAGCTGGGGTCAGCTGAGGCCTCTGCAAAGGCGTTTCTGGCAAGTTGCGTATAATGGTGGATGCCAGGAGGTGGGACAATGGGGACCGGAATCAGATGGAGGAGGACCTCCTCTGCACCAGGCTCTGTGCCTCACATTTGTTTCTTCAACCCTCATGACAATACTCTCAGTACAGTCCTGTTGTGCCCATTTTACAGATGAGGAAACCAGAGCTCATAAGGTTAATGGGAGAAGTGGTGATGAGAACCTGCATCTCATACTCTTAAAGGAGAGCATTTTCAATATTTAATTTATATTGACCCCTGGCTGCCTCACTCCCACCCCCGCCCCTCCCCTGCCCTGCTGCATGCTCCAAGAAGCTTAGCCAGCCAGTGATGTGGGAAACTACCTATTACCTTGTCTGACCTCCCTCTTCCCACCCTCCTAGAGTCAGGGGTTCATGGCCCTGAGTCACAAAGCCAAGTCACTTAAGAGCTGTCGATATTTTTCAAGGAATTTTCCAACTTCCTCCAACCCCTTCCTTAGGTTGTGCCCTTCCCCTGGACCCCTGATCTGCTATCTCTGCCTCATCAGCCCACTCTGTTCTATCCAGCTGTGGGCTTAGACATGCACAGAATATGCCAGGAAGGGTGCACGAGGTGTGATGATGGGCTGCCTCCGAGGAGACAGGAAGGATGGGGCAGGGCGGGTGGAAAGGAGCCTGGCTTCTCATTCTGCGCCTTCTTCTGTGGTTTGAATATTTTTAACCACGTGTGTGTATAATTTATAACAAACACATGAAGCACAATGAAAGCACTGTCTGAAAAAAAATCCCATCTCTTCTGAAGTTATCTCCGACCACTTCCCCACATAAACCATCTGGAAAGCAGTGTCCCATCCTTTTGACCCTCTGACACTCACTTTGTTTACGACCCTCTTATGGTCCTTTCCTTTCTCGGTGTTTTATTGTAATCCTCCATAAACTCAGTTTCCCCTCATCAGACTGTCACCTCCCTGAGGGCGGCGACCGTGCCTGGCTCCATCTTTCAGCTGTCCCAGCACCTACTGCCATTCCTCATGGGTAACAGGTGCTCCGTCTGAATACCGAATCTCCAAAATGGGACCCAGGATTGGTGCCACCAAATTATATGTGACTCATTTGGTCATTCATTGATTCATTCCATGAAGAGGTGGCCAGAGCCCACTTGTAGGGGGCATCATGCTAGATGCAGGGCACAGAGGAACATGGGTATGGCCCTTCCATCTTGGAGCTCACATTCTGACACTTGTGAATGATCTCCATGAAGATCAGAATCATTGAGAGGGCTGCTTTCAAAATCCCTGGCCCCAACCCAGAACTGCTGAATCAGAATTTATGGGAGAGAGGTCCAGCAATCTCTTCTGAACACAGAACCCCAGGTGATTGAGGATGTTAGGAAAACATTCTGTGCTTGGGGCCGGGGTGGGGTGGGGCATGGCACAGATAGTATACAAATAAACAGATCAATGAGCAAAAGACTGTTTCCAATATTAATAAATGCTGTGAAGGCAAAAAATGAAGGGCACATGATGGAGAGCGGCAGGGAAGGAGTGATTTTCTGGGGAGATGACATCTTCGCTGAGACTGGGAGATGAGAGGGCAGGGATCCTGGAACAGCATCCCAACAGAGGGACCAGGAAGCTAAAGGCTGGGGAAGGGGGACCTGCCTCCTTCCTCCAACACTGGAAATTCAGCTCCCGTAGCTCAAATCGCCTGCTTTTTTTTCCTTTACTGTGGGCACATCTGGCTCCTTCCAAAATGTAGCCACCTCTCTCACCCACGCAATGTAAGAGAACAACTGATTCTAGCTGGTCTGGAAATATTGATCACCGGAATGCTAATGTAATGTAGCCTTAGGCCCTTAGGCTGAACTCTCCTTTAAAAAATAACTCCAAGTGAGTGGAAAACCCTGCAGTTCCAAGAATCCAATCGCAAATCCCTGTCGGAGGGCAGTTCCGTGAGACTGACGTGGCCAGGCTCTTTCTTTGGAGGGCTGCATCCTGGTTAATGATCGCCTCGTTCCTCTGCTGATGAATTTTCGTGAGGGCAAGGTCTTATACCTTTGACATTCATATGGATTTTCCTTCTGCAGCCTCTGAGGTCTTCCGTCAGGATGGCTGGTTGTCCATACTGAAAACAGGCTCCTTCACCCGGCTTTGTGTTTCAGAGAGAGCTTGCAAATCTTTCACCTCTCTTCGTCTGCATGATAACCGTGGGACAGAAAAGCAAACAGTGCTGTTCCCATTTTACAGATGGGGCAACTAAGGCTCACGGAGGAGAACTGACTTGCCCAAGGTCACTAAGGAGTTCTGACTCCTACGCTGGTACTTCCCCCTGCCTGTGGTGATGAGTCAAAACGAGGAGACCACATCTGTGGCCTTCGGCAAGTCTCAATGTCACTGCCACCTCCTGGGGGAAGTCTTCCCTGGAGGGTTTTGTGAAACCTGGTCAAGTAATTGAATCCTTGGCTTGGAGGTGTCTGTGTCCCGTGCAGGCAGAGAGGCTCAATCTTCAGTAACTTTCACATGCATGAGAGTCACCTGTGGATACTGCTAAGATGCAGGTTCTGGTTCAGTAGGTGGGGCCTGAGATTCTGCATTTCTGACAAGCTCCCAAGTAAGGCCAGTGCTGCTGGTGCACAGCTCACATTTTGAATAGCAAGGATCTACAGGGCAGGAGGAAAACGCAGCCTGGAGTAAGAGAAAGAAGGGCCTCTGGTCCCAGACAGACCCGAGTGCACTATCAACCCTGACACTTTAGTCTGTGTTACAACAATCATCCCTTTTAGAGAGAGCTCCGGAAGGGACCACCTTGTCCTGAAACCTGCCCCGAGAAGTGAAGCTGCTTCTTCCAGCCTAGACCTCAGGCTGCTACTGCTGCTGCTTAGAAATGCAGACAGCATAGCGATGGGTAGGTCTCTATCAAGGATAACCCTTTTCTTTGTCTTTATGTGATACTGAAATGACTAGGCATTTAGGGAGACTGTGTAAATGGAGAAATGGCAGTAGAGTTGCCTACCTCCCAAATGAGCTCCCTGCGAGAGGATGAGCCGGCGCGAGGTGTTTCCGCACCCTTTCCTGATTTTGTGGACGTCAGTGGACGCGTCCTGAGAGGTGTGAGTCCAGGGAGGACAGCCTCTCGCTTGATCACAGTCATCAGCCTCTGTCTTTGGGCAGCATGTTGCTCTCGAGGGGGAGAAGCCTTCAATTTGAGGGAGTCGTTCCAGTAACAGGGCATTTCTAGGTAACGCAGCCACAAGCCTGTGCTTTGGTTGCTACAAGGCCGTTAGAATTGCTAAGGCTGCTTCCAGACCATGCCTTGGACTATTCCTTTGATTCACTCATTCATACCCTCGTTTGTTATTTAAGTCATTCATTCCTTTACTCCTTCTTCTGTTCTTTCACTGACTCGCAGATTCATCTACTCATTCACATACTTATTGAATGCCTTCTGTATACCAGATACTAAGCCAGGCTCTAAGGATATCAGAGCAAATCCATTCTAAGCCATCAATTCAGTCTCCTCACCCTTGTTACGTATCCTGTAACCAGACAACAGGCAGTATGCCCTCCATGGCCTCTCCAGTTTAGTGCTGAAAAACCGGGCCAGCCATGTGTTATCTTTATTCTGAGAATCTGTCCTGCTCAAAGTTATCCCGTGGTTCCCCATTGCAAGATAAGGCCGAGCACCAGGTTAAGGTCCAAACTCACCTTCTATACATCATGCATTCTGCCGTGTTGAACTGTTTCCGTGCATCTGCCATGCTCCCCAAAGCTTTTGCATATGCCATCGCCTTGGTCTGGAATGTCCTGCAAACCCCTTGTCTTTTTAGAAAGCTCTTATCCTTCCGGACTCAGCTTTATCGTCTTCTCACCTTCCCCGTGCCTCCACGCTGGAAAGAAGTGGGTCCTTCTTTGCCTGGGCTGCACACAGCCTTTGAGGCCTGGAGATACTGTAACATGCATGAAAGATATTACTGGAGTCTATGCAAGCAGTGTCATGTCCATTCTCCATGGGGATTTGCACTACAACTCTAAGGGAAAGTTAAAAAATTGCAAATCTTAGGTAAGTAGAGTGACTCGCTCAAGGTCACAAAGCTGGTAAGAGGCCAAGTCTCAGCTACAACTTAAATCTTCCCTTTCCAGGGAAGACTAGCCAGTGCTAGTCTACAACATACACAAAGAAGATGTTAGCCACTGGTACTCATTAATAAAACCTGTAAGGCATTGTTATTGTAATACTTTCCACTGAAGGCTAGAAGAATCTGCTCTGGCCAGACAAGTAAGCTGCAGAGGAGAACTGAGGTTATTGGATGATGATTTAGGTTTTGAAAAGCAAATTTGGCCCAAGATATTTAAATAACTCTGAGTTACTGCCGCCCCATGCAGGAAAGGACAAGCAGGCAGTGGTATATGACTTCTGGGTGGGAGGGGAATTGAGTGGTAGGCTGGAGCCAGGCTTCTAGGGAGAAATTACCATTTTGTATTTATTACTTTGGCTTACAGGAGTGCCACAGGGACGGCTAGCTAATACGTTAGATAATTGCCTCAGTTCCCCACTTCATCTTGCAGGGTTTAGACCAGCCCAGGTGCAGACTTGTGGGTTATGATTCTTTTCAGGCCCTCCCAAATGCCCAGGCCTCTCTTGGGACGTGAAATGCTAAAGGGGGGTGGGGAACTGGGAGAGTGGGAGTTTGCAGGGACACTAGGATGGTCTGGTCTCTAGGACCAGAGTGAAGGGTCCCAAGCTGGGAACCATGAGAAGAGAGTCTGCACTCTGCCACTGACTACTGAGCAACCCTGGGCCCTTAGCTGTCCCTCTCTGAACCTCTGGTCCCCATCTGGAAAATGAAGATCATAAATCAGTATTTCTCAACTCTGGCTGCACATGAGAATCAGCTGGGGAAAATTTTTAGTTAAAAAAAATTACTAATGCTCCTGGCTCAATCCCCAGCGATTCTCATTTCGTTGACTTGAAGTAGAGCTCAGACACAGGTATGTTTTAGCAGGAGCTGAGAGTCTCTGTACTAACTCATCTGTGCAGTCTTCCTTAGGATGGGCAGAACGTTCTAGGAGACTGTGTCATCGAAAAAGGCAACAAGTCAGTGACCTTGAGATCCAGGGTCACTTGTTTCCATGTTTAGATTTTTCTGGCAGTTATATATACCTGTTCATGTCTGACCTTCTCCCCATTCAGTTTCCTTCTTATCAGTGAATATGGGAGAACCACACCAGGAAGCAGGAGACCCAGATTCAGTCTCTCTCGTATCATCTCTTGAGCTCCCTGGCCTCAATCCCCTCATCCCTAGATGATGAGAGAGCAGCCCTCCTTTGCCCCCCTGCAAGCAGGGTGTTGGACCAGACTTCTTTGTTTTGCAGTGCCATCTGCTTTCCCAACCAGTGCTTGAGAGGGCGGCCAGGGAGTGGAGAATACCATTCCTGTTTCCTAGATAAGGAGACAGAGGCTCGACAGGGTCAGGTAACTTCCCCAAGGCCGTTCAGCCAGGAAGAATAGAACCAGACAGACATCAGTTCACATCCCAGCAATGCAGCTTCCAAACTAACTTTGACTACTTAATGAATTGTTCTGTGCCTCTGTTTCCTTATCTATAAAATGGACACGAATACCACCCATTTCCACAGAGTAAGGAGGAAAAAAGATAGCCAGATGGAGCCTGGCACAAAGCAGATGCTCAATTAATATTTTCTTCTTTCTTCCCTTCCTCCCTCAGTTATTTCTCTTATTCTTCTTTTCTGCCTTCCTTTCCCCCTGCTTGTTTTTAAACCCTTCAAGGACTGAGACCTTGAGAGGCAATTCACCGCACATGACTTGAACAAGTTGTTTAATATCTCTGGGCCTCAGTTTCTCCATCTGTGAAATGGGGATATTGGTGGTATTTGCGGTTGTGAGAACTAAATGTGTTGAGAGAACAGATTCTGGTATAGAGCCTTGGCTGTTCCTGTTCTACTTCTTTAGAGCCTTCCTTCTCCTCCTCCCTGGGCTCTGACACAGAGGAGCACCCTACCCACCCACCCCCACCCCCAGTGAGTGTTGAGTGATCAAGGGGGTGATCCCCTGAAGGTAGCAGGACAGTAAACAACCAAATTCTAGCTGTGTTCTCAGCCTTGACAGCTCTGCTAAGCTCACACAGCCTCCAGGGGTCCCAGGCAGAGAGAGGCAACCCTATATCAGGGGATTGCTTACTATCTTGAGATGGAAAAAGAGGAAAAAGCTATAAATATGGAGGATTTGTCTGTGATAAGTCATGGTTAGCAACCCCAGCTATATAACTTTTTAATTCTCCGCTCCAGCTTTTAAGCTCATGCAGTAAAAACAGTCACTAGTAATTTATTTTTTTCCACTCTTTTAATTTTGTGATTATTTTCTTTAACCAAGCAAAAAGTCCTCTTAAACTCACCCTAAGCTTTTATTTTCTTTCCCCTTCAGCAATCGTAAAATGTGACCGCGGATTGTAATTTAAAAGCTGTCCCCTCTCCTGCGTTGCCAGGATGAAAATGTGCAGACTTGGGAGCGATTTCTTAACTGGGTGTTTTTATTTTTATTTTTAACATCTTTATTGGAGTATAATTGCTTTACAATGGTGTGTTAGTTTCTGCCTTATAACAAAGTGAATCAGCTGTACATATACATATATCCCCATATCTCTTCCCTCTTGCGTCTCCCTCCCTCCCACCCTCCCAATCCCACCCCTCTAGGTGGTCACAAAGCACCGGGCTGATCTCCCTGTGCTATGCGGCTGCTTCCCACTAGCTATCTGTTTTACATTTGGGAGTGTATATATGTCCATGCCACTCTCTCACTTCATCCCAGCTTACCCTTCCCCCTCCCCGTGTCCTCAAGTCCATTCTCTACATCTGCATCTTTATTCCTGCCCTGTCCCTAGGTTCATCAGAACCATTTTTTTTTTTAGATTCCATATATATGTGTTAGCATATGGTATTTGTTTTTCTCTTTCTGACTTGCTTCACTCTGTATAACAGACTCTAGGTCCATCCACCTCACTACAAATAATTCGATTTCATTCCTTTTCATGGCTGAGTAATATTCCATTGTATATACGTGCCACATCTTCTTTATCCATTCATCTGTTGATGGACACTTAGGTTGCTTCCATGTCTGGCTATTGTAAATAGAGCTGCAACGAACACTGTGGTACATGATTCTTTTTGAATTATGGTTTTCTCAGGGTATATGCCCAGTAGTGGGATTGCTGGGTCGTATGGTAGTTCTATTTTTAGTTTTTTAAGGAACCTCCATACTGTTCTCCATAGTGGCTGTATCGATTTACATTCCCACCAGCAGTGCAGGAGGGTTCCGTTTTCTCCACACCCTCTCCAGCATTTATTGTTGTCGACTTTTTGATGATGGCCATTCTGACCAGTGTGAGGTGATACCGCATTGTATTAACTGGGTGTTTTTCAAATAAGACTGAGTCCTGGGCTTGCTCGCCTCACCTGCCTCTAGGTGGCAAAGGAGGCTGGTCTGGAGGCGGCAGGTCAGCCAGAACTGCACATGCGGCCCAAGGGATGAATTTGAGTCACTTCTCTTTCACGTGGTTGCTGAGTGATCTCATGTAAGTCGCTTCCCTATCAGGGCTCAATTTCCCTGTTTGCAAAATGTGGACAAAAATTAGGGACTGACCTCCCTCACTGGAGTGTTCTGAGAATCCAAAAACATAATGTATGAAAAATTGTTTTGTACTATAAACATGTTTGAGAGTATGTTACTGATGATGGTGATGGTGGTGGTGGTGGTGGTAACGGTGATGATGGTGATAAGATGCAGCTGCTGATGGTAACGATGATGGTGGCAATACTACCGTGTGCAGGTAGAGCCCATGGGCTTATGTGATAAGAGGAGGATTTTCCTCAGAGCCTTAGACTTTTCTATGTGTGCAAGGTAGGCGCTCAATAAAGAATTGTTCACCTAAAATCAACTTCAGATTTCAGAACTCAGTCCAGCTCTTAGAGGTTTCAGTCATTCATTCAGCAAGTATTGATCAAGTGCCTACTATATGCCAGACCCTGTGAGCACTGGACCACACGAGCAAACAAAACAGGCATAAGCCCTGCTCTCCTGGGGCTTATCGTCTAGGAGATGGTGGGTTTGGTGGTGGAGATAAATGATAAACATATAAACAAATAATAATTTTAGATAGTAATAAAGACTCTGCAGACAATAAAATAGGACCGTAGGATACAGAGTGAAGGAGAGGGGTGTTGGCGAGATGCTTTTAACTTGTGTAGTCAGGAAGGGCTGTCTGAAGAGGTGACGTTTGAACTTGAGACCTAAATGATCAAGGGATGCAACCAGGGGAAGAAAGGGACACCATGCAAAGGCTGTGAGGTGAGAATGAACTTGGCTGTTTGAGAGATGAAAAGAAGGCCTGTGTGTCTTGAGCAGGGAGAAGAGGAAGAGAGAAGAGGAAGAGCTGATGTTGGAGAGACAGATGCGGGCTAAACGGTGGCAAACCTTGCAGGCTGGGCTGAATTTGGAGATCACTCCCAGAACAGGGAGAAGCATTGGAGGGTTTAAAAGGTATTGGAATGCCATGAATTAATATACTCTCTGAGAAGATCATTCTGGCTTCAGAGATTGGATAAGAGTAGGTAAGAAGGGAGGCAGGAAGCAAGTTAGGATACAGATGTAATACTGGGGATGAGAGATGCTGGTAGACTGGACCAGGGTGTTGATGGTGGAGGGGATGAGAGATGCTGGTAGACTGGGCCAGGGTGTTGATGGTGGAGGTGATGAGAGCGGTCCAATGGGGGATATGTTGAAGATGGATCCAGTGAGATTGATGTTGGATTGGGTATGAAGTATGATCAAAGGAAGACTTAAGGTTAACTCCCAGGTGTGGGCCTGAGCTCCTGGGCTGATGCTGGTGTGATGCAGTGGGAAGAGGAGGGCTGGGGGAGAGCGGATTTGGGGGATGGGAGGAGTATGTGTGTAGGGGGCAGGCAGAACTCAACGTTTCGGACATGCTGAGATTGAAATAACGAATGGGCATCCAAGCAGACATTGCACATCTGAGTCTGGTGCTCAGCAAGAGGTCAGGACAGGAGATAGGGATTTGGGGAGTCATCAGTGGAATGGTGGGGTTAAGTGGCATGGGAATGGGTGGGATCACGTAAGGAGAACACGTAGACAGAGATGAACGGTGAAGACTGGGCACCCCAACATCCAGGAGTGAGGAAGCAGAGGGACTGGAGAAGGAGAATGAGTGGGGACAGTCAGGGAAGCAGGAGAGGGCTGACGTAGAAGTCTGGGGAGAAGGGGACAAGAGAGAAGAGCGTTGTCCCCTCTGCACAGCAATGAGCTTCCAAAGAAGGGCAGGCCTCTCCCCTATCTATCTGGAAACGGAAGGCCGTTCAGTATAGAGGTGGGAAGCACAGGCTTTGGAACTGGATACACTTGAACCCAGGTCCTCACACTGCCGTTTCTTAACTTTCAGACCTGGGGCAAGACCTTACTTCCTTGATCCTTAGCATCCGCCTCTGAATGGCATTATTGCGCCGTTTAAATGAATAATGCCTGCAAAGTGCTTAGCGCTGGGCCTGGTGTATAGTAGGTGCTCAATAAATACAAGCTAGTTGTATTCTTTCTGAAACTGTTCAGGTGGGTGGAGTTGTTGTCACTCAGGGGTGCTGCAGAGGTGCCAGGTGATGAAGGGAATGTTTCACTGGGGCAATTCAGCCTTTCTTCAAATGAAGCTGGCTTCAAGGCTCAGACAGGGAATGTAGGGAGTAGCCAGGTAGGAGCAGGTAGGGACAAGTAAAGCCACTGGCTAACTGATGCACAGGTGCCCTGCCTAGAAACATCTTAGTGAAAATGTTTAAAGTCCCAGGGGGGCCAAACAAAACCTATTCACACAGGCCCAGTGCTGCCTGTGTGGACTTGAGACCCCTGTAGGGTGATGGTGGACCGGAGAAGAATTTTAACAGGTATATATGAGATTGACAGGCTCAGACTTGCATTTCAGAAAGGCTATTCTGGAATCAATGAAGGGAGTGGGTGGGAGGGCGTGTGGGTCTAGTTCCCCACTGGGACGGAGCCAGGAAATTCTTCACTCAGGTGAGAGGGGACCTGGAGGAGGAAACAGGCTCATTATCACATAATTAGCTCTGTAATCAGTATGCAGGCTTATCTTCTCAAACTGTAAAGATGATTATACGATTAAAGGGTTTTTTTCCTTTTAATGGAAGTAACTTGCAAAGCTGGGGGTTTGGAGAAAAAGCTAAGTTATTTTTTAACCAATTGCTTTTGCCATGTATTAGTTTACTGATTCAAAAAACAAAAATCGCTGGCTCTGGACAGTAAATTATAAATGAGATTAGCATCCGGTTAGACTGGAAGCTAAGGGCAGGGGCCCACAGGCTTCCCCTCATTGGGCTGGAGAGAAGGTTTCACATGGCTGGAGAGGAGTGGGGTCTGGCCTGGACAGCGGAGCCTGCTAGGATTGAGGTTTGAGGGAACTCACATCTGAAACTCTCCCTTCTGCTCTCTGTAAAGAATCAACAAGGTAGTGTATATATGTCCACGCGTAAAATAGATGCTAGTGGGAAGCAGCCGCATAGCACAGGGAGATCAGCTCAGTGCTTTGTGACCACCTAGAGGGGTGGGATAGGGAGGGTGGGAGGGAGGGAGACGCAAGAGGGAGGGGATATGGGGATATATGTATGTGTATAGCTGATTCACTTTGTTATACAGCAGAAACTAACACACCATTGTAAAGCAATTATACTCCAATAAAGATGTCAAAAAAAAAAAGAATCAGCAAGGGGTGGAACTTGGGGCAATGAGGCAGTCTACGCTGACCAGGGCTCCCCCCTGCCCCAAACATAGAAAACACATCTGCTGCTATTCCCAGCGGTTTCAAATACATAGACAAGAAAGAAAGAGGGAAGAAAGGAAGGAAGGGAGGGAGGGAGGAAGGAAGGGAGGGAGGGAAGAAGGGAGGGAGAAAGGAAGGAAGGGAGGGAGGAAAGAAGGGAGGGAGAAAGGAAGGAAGGGAGGGAGGCAGGGAGGGAGGGAGGGAGAAAGGAAGGGAGGGAGGGAGGGAAAAAGGAAGGGAGGGAGGAGGGAGGGAGGCAGGGAGGGAGGAAGGAACGGAGGGAGGAAGGAAGGGAGGGAGGGAGAAAGGAAGGAAGGGAGGGAAGGAGGGAGAAAGGAAGGGAGGGAGGGAGGGAGGGAAGGAGGCAGGGAGGGAGGAAGGAAGGGAGGGAGGAAAGAGGGAAGGAAAATCAATTCTCAGGTTCTAGAAACAATGAAGGGTCGTAATCACACAGTTGCCTTCTCACCGACCTGTGAGACCAGGTCATAGGCTCAAGGCCAAGAGACTGAGGGGGGGGGGGGGGGGCGCTGGGAGAGGGTGGTTAACACCTGAAACCCCCGAGACAGAGCCTCTGCAGAAAGGACTCTTGAGAAGCTGTTCTTTCTGTTAACAGGAGAGTACAAAACACCATCCAGAAGCATGGGGCATCTAGGAGTCCAGTAGGGGTTCCAGGTAGGGGTGGGAAGACGCCTACAAAAACTCAGATCCACAAGCCTGACCATGTGTGGGTGAGGGGTCTGCATATATACCACCCACATGGTGCAGGAATCTCAAGGTGAAAACTCAACATCAAAACTGGTCTGGATCTGGTGAAACACAGGGTCCAGGAGAAGCAGGCTGCCAGAATAGCGCGTTTAGGGCACTGCTGACAGTGCAAGGCATGTGGCCTCCTGCAGAAAAAAAAGACACGCGGTAGGTATCACAGCTGTTCACGCACTCACGAAATGTCCCGCGCGGATGGACCCGTCTCCTCTGACCCCCTCCTGCAGAGGTGAAACCCGGTCCCAGGGAGGTGCATGGATCCGCCCCGGCTCACAGTGTTAGCGTTGGGCAGCGTGGGGTTGTGGAAAGAGCAGGGGTGTTGAAGCCAGTAAGAATCCTGGTTCTGCCTTTTAATAGATGCGACCTTGGCCAAGCTGCCCGAACTTTCTGAGCCTCAGTTTTCACAAAATGAGGTTGCCGACACTTACTTCATAAAGCAGTTGGGAAAAGGGAGATCGCTTCTCTAAAAATGCTTGGAATGGCACTAGATACTCCGTATGGGTTCATTTCTTTCAACTTTGCTCTCAAAAAATTCCTTCCCAAGAGCCCTCCCAGTAAGATCCAGCTGGCCCTGAGGCTTCTTTATCTAGTGGATCATCTGTGTTCTATTATTTTGCACTACGTTGCTTATTGTTGCTTCTTCAGCTCCGTTTACAGTTTGTGCTCTTTGTCTGTCCTTACTCATTTCCCACTGGTCCTCAACACTCCGATAAAAGACCGGGGAATGGATGTGTGGCTGAGTGGATGGACGGATGGATGGATGGCTGAGTGGATAGGTGGGTGGATGGATGGACGGATGGCTGGCTGGCTGAGTGGATAGGTGGGTGGATGGATGGATGGAATCAGTTAGGGTGTACTGGTCAGCAATAAAAGCTTGCCCTGGCTAAATTGAGCAAAAGGGATGATATTAGAAGGATATCAGGGAGCTCACAGTCCTGGCAGGGCTTTGTTTAATTAAACAACCACTGAATGAGTATTTCCTATACCAAACATGGTACCACGCTAGTTAGAGGGATGGGACACACACGGGCACCACGTATGCATGCACACATGCGTACAGGCGCACACACACGTGCACACGCACAGAAATGCTAGCAAACCAGGCTGAGAATAGGAAAGAACGGCAGGGTTATAAGGTGGCAGTAAATTACCGCTTAGATCAGGGCCCTGTCCCTACAATGAATGAACACCAGGCATTTTCCATACCCAGGCCTAACTGCATTCAAATCAAAGTCCGGGAGAAAGAATCCAGTTGACACAGCTTGGGTCACATGTCCCTTGATGCATACGTTCTCTGAGCGTGCGCAGCGAGGCACAGGTAACTTTCCAAAAGGAAGGTAAGGTGCAGTGGCTAAAAGAGGAGGGGATGGCTACTGGGTGCTCTGTGTGTCCCACTGCCACCCCCAGCACAGAGAATGGATGAGTCCTCAGCCCCTGGAGGCAGCACCAGTGACTTGTGTCCTCACTGGCCCCTGCCACTCATCCCCTTCACGCCTCTACTCACCCTTCACTCTCCCCCCACCAGGCCTGCCCTCTGCCTCCCCTCCGCTTCTGGGCATCCTGCCCCCTGCAAAGCACATCACTTCCCGCCCCCTTCAAAGAAGCCTTTGCAGCTTCCCAGCCCCACGCTGATCGCTCCTTTCCCTGAACTCGGGTTGCCCTTGCCATCAGCAAGCCCTGGAATAATCCTTAACTGTAGCCCGTTTGCTTCTTCCCCTTTGGGGTTTGGGCTCCACTCAAAGTTTCCTGAAAGCAGAAGCCTTGTCAGACTTGCCTTTTGTACCCGATGGTCTTAGCACAGTGTTGGGCTCAGGATCAGTGACAAATGAATGCATACTGATCAGTTTTCAACGCCGGTACATGGCCTCGGGTTGTCAGGTCTGTTATCGTAGCTTAGAAGTGAGTCAGGCCAAACATGCTTTGAGAGTTGAATCAACTAGGACCCTCAAGAGCTGACTTATCCAAAGTTGTACAACTAGTTAGAGACAATTCTAGGTCTGGAACCAGCTCTTACTATTTCCAACCCAAACCAGCAGTCCTTGCCGCCTCGGATGTGTGTGCGTGTGTGCATGTGTGTGTGTGTGTGAGATCTGTCTAAGTAGATTCTAGCCTGGTACCATAATGGTCATAGTAGATCCTCAGTCAGTGGTTGTTTAGCTAAACGAAGCCCTGCCAGGACTGCACCGAGGTGCAGTTCTTTTTCTTGTTCCCGCCCATCCTTGCCCAACCTCATGCCTCACTTAAGGCCATTTGCCCAGCGAGCAGCCAAGAAATGTTGACTGATTACCTCTAAAACCTCATTTCTTTTGGGAGTCAATGAATTTCAAGACGTGGGTGATTTGCTGTGTCTGGACAGAATCAGCAGAATCCTTGCGTTACCGAGATCACTCTGAGCGGATGCCCTTGTCAACCATCCCTCCTCACTCTGCTGTTTCACGCTACTTGAAAAATTAGTTGGTGTACTGGAAATAAAGTCACGGAGAATGAACATTTTGACAAGGTAATGGGCCCCTGCCTTCCTCGACATTTGCGAGGGAGTCGGAGTCCATTGTAATGTCACAATGGCGTGCGCCATTGACATCTACTTGAATAATTACAAGGCGGTTTAATCATAGCGATCCTCCACTTAGAGCTTTGTTTCGGATGTTAGAGAAGCATGTTTAAGGAGGCAACCATGGGCGTGAAGACGGGACAAATCAGGATCAGAACTGAGTCCGCTGAGCAGCAGGTGCTAGCAGGGGTGCTGCAGCTCGGGATGGGAAGACAGCTCCTGACCACTGCAGTGCCCCCCACCCAAAAAGAAAAAGAAAGAAAGAGAGAGAGGGAGGGAGGGAGAAAGAAAGAAAAAGCATCTCCACTGTCTTTTGCTTCTTTGAAGTACATGCAAGGGCAGACTTTCTTTTCAATCCAAATGGAAAACTGAGAGTTTCTTGTTGTTCATTAATCACAGGTAGTGTGGTGCTGGAAGGGAACTTAGTTTTCATTCTTTTCTAAAGCATGTGTTTACTGAATGCTTGCTCTGCACCTGGCGTTGTGCAGTGCTGTAGATACGGGGAAGAAAGGGACAGACCAGGTTCCTGCTTCTACAGGGCTCACGTTCTAGAGGGGGAGGGTAAAGCACACATGTGCTGTTCGTAGCACAAAAGCAGGGGTGACTGGGTGGCCAGGGTGGGTGTCCCTGGAGAGTGGCATTGTACCTAAGGTCTAAATGACAAGGAGCCAACGTGTGAGGTTCCCTGGGAGAGCACTTCTGGCAGAGAAGTTAGTGGAAAGGCTCTGGGTGGGAAGGAACTGGGCAGGAGGACCGTTGTGGCCACGGGGCCGGGTGAGCTTCCCAGGCGTCTCAGGTGGGGAGTCTGGGCGGGCCAGAGACACCATCTAGGCCAGGGGGTGCCAAACCGGGTGCCCCAGACGTGCCCAGTGGGAGGACCGGCTGGGCTCCAGCCTGTGTGTGGCCAGGGCTCCAGCCAGAACTTCTCTGCTTTTGTCTGTCTCACATGGTGGATTTACACCCCAGATCTTCTTTGGAGAAAAGGCTTACTAACCAAAACACAAAAAGCCAACGCTTGCAGCTCACAGATTGGCCTCCGGACTCATAGCTCAGACCCACCACATGTGGCGTGTGAACGGGACAGTGGTCCTTCCGGACGTGGGTAATGCTTCAGGGCTCAAAGGCACAGCAGGTGGGGTGTGCAGGATAAACACCTTCCCTGGACACCTGCCCCTGGAGAGACCAAGGCTCACCCTCTGCAGAACCAGGTGGTATCTATATGAATATGTAAATACCAAGCACTCAGCCAGGGCCGGAAACACCCAGAAGAATAACAAGCGGATGCCCTTCTCTCTGGGAGCCCACAGTCCAGTTAATGAACTAAGCGGCGTCCGTAACATTCCCCTTAATAGTTCTTTGGCCGAGCAAACAGCCGTGCATTTCTTCAAAGGCCTCTCAGGTCTTTTCGCCTTAGCCTCTGCCACCACCTGCCGGGCTGAGGCCTGGGTGTCCGTCCCTCATCCCACTGCAGCCTTGGACTCTCTCCAGGCTCCTCCCCTGCACGTCTGAAAGGCTTTCTCCTCCCATTCCGACCCTGCTTTTCCCGCTTATCCTGCCCTAGGGTCCTTCTTCTTTTACCTGTAGCACGCAGCACAATGTGAAATTACATATTCATTTGTGTATTTATTTGTTTCATGTCTGTCAGCAGGCAGGGCCCGCCTGTTGTACTCGCATTGTTTAACCGGAGTCTAGCAGAGTATCTGTCCCCTTACTGGACACACAGATTAATTTTAAATAAATGAATGATGCTTGTGGAGATGGTGATGGGTAAGTTTGGAAAGGGGTTGAGGCTCAGAATACAGGGCTGGGGGTGGGGTTTGAGTGACAGGCAGAGAAATTCCCACTATAAGGCACTTGCGCTGCTATGGACTTTTATCTCCCTCCTTCCTCTCTCCCTCCTCCCCTCCTTCCTCCCCTCCCCACCTTCATCCCTCCCTCCCTTCCTTCCCTTCTTCTTTCCTCCCCCCTCCCTTCCTTGCTCCCCCCTTTCTCCTTCCTTCTATTCCTAGGAAGATAAGGGAAAGAAAGGGGAAGAGATCGTTGGGGATACAGAGGGGTCACTGAATTTTGAAGTAGGCCAGAGGGTTTGGGCGCTCCTGTTCCCAGGCTGGGCACTCAGTCCGAGTCCTTTCTCAGCAGGCATTGGGAGGGACAGACGTTTCCACGGCTCAGCAGAGCCCACATGGACTCACAGGCCAGTCCCCAGCACAGACGGTTCAGTCCCCAGCTTGATGACCCGGTCACGCACCAGTTCCCCTTCATTACTCCTGTATCCAGACGCCACTTCCGAGGGGCCCCGATAGTCACACCTCAGTGGCAGGGAGAGGCCATCTGTAACCCTGCACAGATGCAAAGAGGGACCAGGCTTTCTCTGGGATCCGAGACACTTCTGGAGTGAAGGCAGCCGCCAGTGCGCACGTTCCCCTCCATCACACTCAGGACTGTGATTCCAGTGTGGAAAGCAGGAACTCTGGAGGCTGACCTCCTGAGTTCAAACCCTACCTCTGCTGCTTAACCAGTCACTTCTCTGGGTAACATGGATGATGCAATAATAGTGTTTATGTGAGTGTGACAGGAACATACATAAAGTGCTTGGACGTGGTCAGTGCTAGGAGCATCTGGGCTGTTACTATTATTGCAGTGAGCTGGATGCTTGACTGTCTCCCCAACTCACGTGCAAAAGCTCCCCCAGTGCAGACTAGGATTTGCTCACTCAGCAAAAGTTAACTGACTTTTTCCAGGTCACCAGGGGCTTCATGACAAAGCCTAGTCCCCCATTTCCTTGCTGTTTCCCCCATTACCCTGGAAGTCCCGTAAGGACAAGGACCCCAGCACCAGGCATAGAGGAGCAGCTCAGAGAACAGTTGTTGAAGATGAGATCGGATGATGCTGTGATACAGAGGATGAGGGGAAGGTGGGAGACAATATTCATTCTTAAGGGTCCTTTCTTGCCCAAGAGTGTACGTGGTGATTCCAATAACCAGGCGAGGGCTTAGCACGACTGGAAACCAATTTTCTGAAATTAGTGATGGAGGCCCAGGATGCTATTTGAGGCACAAATAGGTTTTTTTCTCCCCCCCCCCACACACATCTTTATTGGAATATAAATGCTTTACAATGTCGTGTTAGTTTCTGCTGTACAACAAAGTGAATCAGCTATATGTATACATATATCCCCATAGCCCCTCCCTCTTGAGCCTCCCTCCCGCCCTCCCTATCCCTCCCCTCTAGGTCGTCACCGAGGTAGATGGACCTACAGTCTGTCATACAGAGTGAAGTAAGTCAGAAAGAGAAAAACAAATACCGTGTGCCAACACATATATATGGAATTTTAAAAAGCGGTACTGATGAACCTAGTGTCAGGGCAGGAATAAAGACGCAGACGTAGAAAACAGACTTGAGGGCACGGGGGTGGGGAGGGGAAGCTGGGATGAAGTGAGAGTGGCACTGACGTATATACACTGCCAAATGCAAAATGGATGGCTGATGGGAAGCTGCCGCATAGCACAGGGAGACAAACAGGTTTCCTCCTGGATAAAAATGGCTCTTTGACTAGGGCACACTTGCATATTTACTTCGAAGTCTGCAGTCAGATCAGGACAATAAGGAAATGACAACAAAACGTTTGTCAGAGAGGCTTTGAAAGTGTCCTGAAGAGGCTGTTCCAGAGGAAGAGCAATCTAGTGGCAACAGTGTCTTTGCAATCATGCTGGGCTGCAGTGGGAGGCCAGCCCTTGGTCACTGGAGCTTATTTACCTGCAGAAGCCCAGGGGCCAAGATCTGCATTGTGCAGGGAGCCAGTGAGGGGTGGTGGTGAGAAGTCACCCCTGGGGAGGGATGGGGGCTCTCCCTGAGGAAGCAGGCGGGGACCCGCTGCTGGGATGGGGAGAGGTGGGTATCTAGGCATCTCTGCCTTCAGGGCTCAGCCCCACCTGGCAACCCCACCTGCCACCTTGATCCCCCTTGCAGGGCAGCCCAGACCTGTATTCCCCGGGCCCCTGGAGGCAGCGATCTATCATGTGGCTGTTGGCGGTGATGAGGTTCAGCAAGAAAAAAATCATCAGACCATCATTTTCCCTTCAGGAAGCCATTAGATGATTCTGCCTGACCTTCACAGGAGCCCTGGGAATCTCAAAGTGGCCTCTGCCCATGGCTCTGCCCTGCTTCCGCAGAGTTAATGGGCCCGGCAGGTTCTGCTGCGCGCTGCCTGTGTCTGCTCCCCATCCTTGGGGCCTCCCCTCGCTGCTGTCACTCCCATGGTTGGAGTGTGCCTGGGGAGGAAGCCGGGAGACAGGCAGTGCGACCCAGTAGAAGAGCACTGGCCTCAGGGATTCAGGAGACCAGGTTCTACCTGCACGTCTGCCCTGCCCTGCTGGGTAGGTCGGGCAGATCCTTTCTCCCTTTGTGTTTTTCCTATGGAGACCCCCAGAGTCATCTGGAACAGGCGGAAGAGAGTGACTCAAGGTAGAATCCCAGGGGCAGCAGCAGCATCTGTTAGAGCCTGTTAGAAATGCAGATTCTCAGGCCTTAGACCCAAATCGGAGGCCCCCGGGCTGGAGCCCAGCCTGTGTGGTCTTAACAGGATGCAGGTGAATCGTAAAGCCCTGGAAGGAGGATTGTGTCTTCCGTCCATCCCTATCTCCATCTCGGTTCATGACATCTAGGACAGGCCATGTGAGCAGATGCCCTGTAGGACCCAAATGTAAGTGATCCAGCCCAGACTCAGCTTTGGGTCTCCAGACTGTCATTCCTTGTTCTTTCCACCAAATCTTGCTGTTTCAGCAACACACAGCCCGTTGCTTAATTTACTGCTCAGTCTGGGGGGTGTGGCAGTGATGCACACGCCTCATCTTGTCTGCTGAGCCTGGCGTTTGCACAGTGGGTTGGGAGAGAGTTACTCTGGGCCTGACTTCTGAACCAAGTGGTTACTGCATGTGGAATGCCAGGCAATGATATCTACACATATATAACACATAGGTTTGCAAGATTCTGTTATAAATGACAGGGTTTTATAACCCTGGTTTTGCAGACTGATGGCGTGAATTATAACAGTGCAATACATTGCCGTAGAAGATAATGCCACCAGCCATGGAGGCCTAATATATCATTACCAAGGAGGATATTGCATTTAGAGATGTGCTATTTTTATTTAAGTGCCTTTGGTGTTTTAAAACTGTCAGCTCTGAGATGGCCCAAGAACTGACAGGTTTAGAGAATATTCCACATTTCATGTAAAACCCTGAGCCCTCACCATTACCCCCGAGTGGCCTACCAGAACTGCCAAGGTGAATATGGCTGCGCCAGCAGAGGAATAAAGACCCTTCCCGTCTGCCCTACTCCCCCTCCCTGCATGCACGCACTCTCTCTCTCTCTCTCTCTCTCTCTCTCTCTCTCTCTCTCTCTCTCTCCTCGCTCCTCCATCGGCCCGTACTCTGTGCCTAACTTCCCAGAAGGCAGTTTGGAGCCTTACTAGCAGGGATACATGGGTCCAGACTTCTGCTGCATTGCTGGCTGTTCACACCTGAGGCCATATATACCGATGGTTAAGAGCATATCACCGGATGCCAGACTGTCTTGGGTTCAAATCCCTGGTTCCACTACTTATCAGCTTGGTCACCTTGGGAAAGTTATTTAACTTCTCTGAGCTTTTGTTTCTTCTTCTGCAAAACAGAGAACAGAGTATAAGACTTGATCTTTGCCTCCCTCCCTGCCCTGTGTGTGGCCTCCCTGCCGCCCCGCCACTCCCCTGCCGCCAGCTCACTGGCTCCAGCCACTAAGACCTCCATTTGGCTTCTGGAACATTCCACAAATTTCACCTTTCATTCCTATTTCAAGGCCGTGGCACTTGCCCTCCCTTCTTGCAGGAAGGCTCTTCCGGTGCTCATCTGCTGGCCCTTCACACTTCACTCGGGTCTCTGCACAAATGCACTTCATGGAAACATCCTTCCCTCACCACCCTACCCAGAACTTCTCGCTCAATGCCCCCACCCAGGCTTATTCTCTATCCCTTACTCTTATTTCCTTCACAGCCTGGATCACTCCTGACCATTAACTAATCGATGGTTTGATGATCTATGCCCTCCTACCCCCCACCAGAATGCAAGCATAGAAGCCAGAAAGAATATAAACTTTGTGTTTTTAATGCTATATTCCCAGCACCAAGGACCCAGCATAACTAGACATTCAATTAATAACTGGTGAATGAATGAATGCCATGAATGAATGAATGAATGCCATGAGTGAATGAATGAATGCCATGAATGAATGAATGGCACTTACCTGATTGCAGTTGAGAGGACTAAATGACATAAAGCAGGCAAAACACTTAACCCAGTTCCTACCATACAGTAATCATATCCACTTATGTTTATTGAGCACTTACTATGTGCCAGACATGGCTTAAGCACTCTATACCTGTTGATTTAGTTAATCCTCAAGACAATCCTGAGGTGGATGCTGGTATTATAATCTCCACTTAGCAAGTGAGGAAGCAGAGGGACAGAGGGACAAATAACTTGCCCAAGGTCACCCAGATAGTAAGTTCTAAACCAGGTTCAAAGCTATGCTCTTTTACCCTTTGCCCTGAATGCCTCTCGGGATGAGTGAGCTATGAATGAAGCTGTGGCTATCATTGTTATTATACCCGATTCCACTGGAGAATAAGGACCTTAGTGCCACCCACACATGTGCCAGCCCTCTTGCTTCACCCAGGAGATGGTACCAATGAGGATCTGGCCCCTTGACTTTCAACCGTCATCCAGTCTGGGAACCCGTCTGTGGAGGCAACATAACATACACTAGGGTGGGAGTTTGGTGCTCTTGTCCTGAGAATAACTTGCTTGTGTGACCTTGGAGAATTCACCTCACCTTTCTGGGCCACAGCCTCTTTACGTTTATAATGGAAGTGTGAGATAACGACCCTCCTCCCTCTATAGAGCTTCTTAGGATCTGCTTGGACAGGCTCTAGTGGAAGCCATTGTTGGGCTGAGAGGCTGAAAGGCAGAGATGTTCAAATCCCACTTCCCTTGGGGGGCAGGGCCTCACCCGTGAGACATCAGAGGAGAGGTTGCAAACCCCCCTCCCCCAGTGTCAGGCGCTAGATGGGCTTTGTGAATGAGGGCATCCAGCCAATGGAGCGAGCTCACCTGCTAAAGGCAGCCACACTTGCCTACTGCCCAGTGTTGAGCTCACAAATGCAGCCCCCGTTTTGCCAAATGTTTCCAGATAGGCCAGGAATCTGAATTTTCTTATGGGAAATCTTTTTCAATGCTGACACCATTTTTTCCGCAGTCTGTGGTGATAGGAGGCATATCTGTGGGCTGGATTCAGCCCAGGGGCCTGACATCACCCATCTCTGCATCTGTATCTGCCTGGGAGAAGAACTGCTGGCAAGGAGACCATGCAGGGGCTCAAGGCGGCCCACCCGGCAAACCCATGGGGGACTCAGAATGGCTTCCTTCCCTATTCCAACACCAAAGGGATGGATGTTCTAAGAGGCGCAGGGAGACAGCTTTTCTCTTACAGTTAAAGTCTTTCCATGGCAGTTGATCTTTTTATTTTCATGAGAGTAGTACATGCAGGCTAAAAGGTGCAAACGGTGTAAGAGTGTATAATAGTATCCTAAGACCCCAGCCCTCTTCCTAGAAGCAGTGTCCTGTGTCTATTTCCAGAATCCATCCCTTTCTCTTTATACCCTGGGCTCATATTCTACACACTTTGTTCTGCACTTTCTACCTAGTGTATCTGAGGCATATTTTCAGATTATCCCATACAGATCCATCTTGTGTTTGTGATTACTCCACAGCAAGCCACTGTGTGGCTCCGCCATCGTTTATTTTACCAAGCCCAGGGGTCGCATCCTTTAATGATATCCAGTGTTTTTCTAAGACAGGCAGTGCTGCAAAGAACAACCTTGTCTATATGTATTTTGGGGTACATGCAGCATGTCTGTAGTCTAAGAAATAATATGTGTTTTTCTAAAGGGACCAGTCAGACCCATGGCAATTCATCTGACCTTAACTAGTGATATATAAACCTGTAATACTTCTTTTCCTAGTATCCATTAAACAGGACTCTAACAAAGAACAAATAATAAAGCAAATGGGACAAATTGTTGATATCAGGGGACTCCGGGAAAAAGGCAATGTGGGTGTTCTTTGTACTATTCTTTGTAGTATTTCTGTAGCTTTTCTCTAAATTGAAAATAATTTCCAAATTGAAAGCGTTAACAAATTCCTGTAATGAAGCAACATTGTGACTTGCCTAAAACATTATACTGTTAATTAGAAGCACCTTAGTCCCTTCTGCTATTTAGAATCTTTTATTCTCTATTTAATTTTTACAATTTGATTTTTTTTAATATTTACAATAGCAACACATGCTGACAATAGCGAGTGAAATAAAATAGTACAAAAGGAAGGAGTAAGAGATGGTACGATCATGTTTGAGATTTGCATTTGAGGGTGATCACTCTGATGACAGTGTGGGAACAGGACTGGAAAAGGCACAACAGGAGGTGGGGAGAGGGGACCAGGTATCACAGAAATTCCTGGACCAATCTTCCCCAACCTTTTAAATCTGACGTCCTAAGAACTCACCTGGCCCTCCCTCTCCCCTCACAAGTCCGTGCCACTTCTGGAAGAGTTGCCTGAGTCTTTTGGGCAGTTGTGGTGTTCTCAGCTGGTGGAAGTTGCCTCCCAGCCCCAGAGTGCCTGTTAGCAGAACCATTAACGATTTGACGGAAATCGTTTTGGAAAACCTGCACCAAAAAATCTGTTCCTCTTTTCTACAGCTGCCCTTTGTGCCCTGTAGTTCGAAAAGCAAAAGTTCAGGGGAAACAAGATCTTGGGAACCCCCGTAATGATAGAACCCAACAGATGGTCTAATTGTACAGACTATGGGTGAGTTTGAAGATGCTTCCTCACCAATGATCCCCAGTCCAATGGTCTCGGCATCACGGAGCTGGGACATCCCGGGAGAACAGGCCACCTTCCGCATGCTACAATTGGGAGACCCAAATTTCTTGGAAGAGAAGACTAGACATCTCACTTACTTTTAAAAATCCTTTTTTTAATCAGATCCTCACTTTCCTCTTTTTTCATGAAAACCAGAGTCTCAGGTATCGGATAATCACACCTGTCCCCAACCTAAGCCCCACCTCATCCTCAAGGCCCCTGGCTGGGCCATCGAAAGGATCATAATGCCAGCAAATGCCTTTGTTTCTTCTTATAAACATCTGTAACATTAAATGGAAAGAAAGAAAAAGAAATGCAAAAAAATCCATCAACCTAATTGCTTGGAAGTGAAATGTTTTCCATGAAGCATGAATAATGCTGACCCGATGGTGATTTTTCATTTTCCACTCTGGTCTACTTCATAGAACTCCCAATTGATATGAATGAGGGTTGGTGTTTGTGTGTGTGCGTGCACGTGCGTGCACACGTGCTTGCGTCTGCAGACACTCAGGACTAAAATGAAGCTAGAAACCACAGTCAGTAAGGTACCTGTTTGGTCTTGAGTTCCTGAAGCTAGGCATACTAGTTGGGGGTCAGTATTGTATGTGACTAAACACACATAGAACTTGAACCCCAGCTCTGTCCCCTGCACACCGTGTGACCTTGGGAAGGTGTATACCTTCTCTAAGGCTCAGTTTCTTCTGCAAAGGGGGACTATTGAAATAACTATCTCACAGGGGTGAGATAGTTATTACAGTCGTGAGATCCACACACGAGAACCAGTCAGACCTAACAGAGGCAGAGAGTAGAGGGCAGGAGGGTCCTCAGTAAATCTCAGAGGTCAACGCAGCCTGTGCGTGTCTTGTTAAAATGGAGAGATATAGTTCTTGGAAGAAGAAAGATCCAGGCAAAGACATTCTAGAAGGAAGAGCATCAAAACTCCAGCTAGGAGAGCCCGGAAACAGAGGAAGGTGTAAGAGACACACCTTATAGGTAGTTCAGGAGCTAAGGCCAAGCGTGAGGGGGTTGCCCTAGGCAACGCTATGTGAGCCGCAGTGGAATGTCTGTGCTACCATTGCTAGGCTCTGCAAACACATTTTCCTGTAGCTCAGGGAAACAACGCACTGGACTTTAACCAACACATCAACCTTGGGAATGGCCTACCAAACCAAAGCAGTCTCTTGCCATTGTCCTCTCCCAGCAGGCCATGGGCAGGAAATCTGGTCTCCAGGCTGGGTCTGTGTCAGCACACCCAGAGAGGTGTGTCAGGTCCTTGTAGACCAATTTGTCCAAGAGCAGAGCAGAATGTTTGTAGCAGGCTGGGCTGTATTATGCATGCCATTCATTTGCTAATTTGCGTTTCCTTCTCCTCTTAAAAAAATGAAAAGCAAATAAATGATGAACGGGAGGGAAATCGAATGCCTAATAAATGAAAAGCCTGCCATGATGAAAAACATTTGGTGCAATTTGAGAACAAAATGAGTTCTGCTAAAGACGGAGAGGGGGATGGGGGGGCATGAACTCCCTGAGCAAGGGAGCCCTGTGGTTTATGGCTCAAGCTCTGGGTTGGGAGAGGATTCAGAAGGGAAGAGCAAAGCCCCCATTCTTCCCACACTCTGTGTGACCCTAGGCAAGTCACTCCATCTCTCTGAGCCTCTGAGTTTCCCAATCTGAAAAATGGGCCTGATAGCACCTGGCCTGCTTACCTCATAGGATTCCTGGGAGATCAGCGCTGGTAAGGGAGGTGGGAGAGCTGGCACTGATCCAAGAACTTGCAGGTCAATAAAAGGATTGCTTCTAATACAATTCAATGGCTGTACTGAAATCAGAGGGACTTTTTGCCCTTAGAAACAGCGTGAGGTGGGAAGAGCATAGCCTTTGCATACAGATCTGGTTTGGATCTGAACCTATTAGCTGGATGACCTTGACCTTGGATAAGTCACCTTCCCTCTCTGAGCCTCAGTTTTCCCAGAAGTGGAATAGGAATAATGACGCTTGTACCCTTGTACCATCGGTCAAAGAATGAACTAGGTTAAGGTATAAGATGGTACCTGGCACATAGTAGGTGCTCAACTAAAGCATGTTTTAGTGTCCTTCCTGCCCTGACTATTGAACAGCAGCATTTGCCCTGTTGTCATGGTGAACCCAGAACCTGCTTCATAAAATTGTAGATTGACCACAAGAAAAATTATGATTTTTGAGATTTTTTTTTTGAGCTGTGAGAGACCTTAGAAATATTTAGCTCAGGATCTGTTTATTTCCCTCTCAGAGTCAAAGCATTTTTAACTGACTACAAATACTAAGCCAACCCCTTCAAAATATAACCTTGCAGCGCATCTGACATCAAGAAATTAACAAGCAGGCATAAAACACTGAGAATCTGGCTGGCTATCTGCAGATTAAAAATGGAAATAAAGCATACACACAAATACATTTTTACACATAACCACTTGAAATACATATGCATCAGCACCAATTCATCTAACTCCAATCACATATAGCTTTAAACTCAGAGGGGCTAGCAAATTTTGCCTTTAGTCAGAATTTTTCAAAGTCTGTCCCTTGGAACTGTAGCGTTTCTTAGAGGTTCCTTGGGCTACCTTGGGGGCGAAAGGAGGAGTCCCCTCCCCACTTTAGCCAGAGCATCATTAATCTGTTTTAAACATCAGGGTACTGTGTAGGCTTTGTTTAAAATAAAACGGTTCTGCTGTAAAACAAAAATGTGAAAATGACTAATGTAGTTCAAACCCCTCATCGCACAACTTGGAAAAATGAAGCTTACAGGGGAGGGGTGACTTACTGAGGACACAGGGAGGCAGGGGGCAGCAGCAGGGCCTGGGGTAGGACCCGGGTCCCAGGCCTGTCCCTCTCCTAGTCAGAGAACGTTCTTTGAGCCTAGAGGCAGTGTTTGCGGTGAGCCTACAGCTTGCTTTCCCGCTGGACGTGAGTTTGTCAGATGGCCGTGCGTGCTGGGCTGGCCTTTGGAGCTGAAACAGGAGACCAGCAGCCCCTCCCGAGGACCAGGCTCCTGGTTTGGGTTTCCAAGTTCATGAACCTTCCTGGCTCCTCTAAAAAGAGACGTCGCAAGACTGACTCAAATCATTTCAATGAAGGCAGGGGGTGAGAAAACAGAGGTCCTTTGAACACCTTCAGTGTGCTTTTGGCAGTGTTTAGCTTAAACACCATCTCTAATTACTTCCCTGGGAAGTAGATTTCTGTTTTGAATTTTAAAAAATCTTTTATTGAAGTATACTTAATCTATAATGTTGTGTTCAAGTGTACAGCAAAGTGATTCAGTTATACATATATATATTCTTTTTCAGATTCTTTTCCATTATAGGTTGTTACAAGATATTGAGTATGTAGTTCCTTGTGCTATACCGTAGGTCCTTGGGGAAGTAGATTTTTGCTGTCCCATTTTACAAATAGGGAAACTGAGGCTTAGAGAAGATAGGTGTCTAAATCAACACAGCAAGCAGTCAGAGGCAGGATTACTTCCTGGGGGGTATGGAATCTCTGTTTCAAACTCAAAGCCCCGTGACTTCTGGCTTGGCCACACCCACTGTGTTCTGGGGCCGCTTTCTCATCTCCCAGTCATGCCACCTCCCCAGCCACAGCCTGACAGTCCAGGGTCCCAAGCCGAAGCCTCATTCACCACATTCTGAGAGACTGGAGGGTTCAGCCTCATCCACCGCCTGTTGGATGCAGGCCCACCGCGCATGTGGCGGAGCTAAGTTTCTGCAGCCAGGGTTTTGCGTGGGGGTCTATAAGCGGCAAAGACCTCCCGTCCAGAGTGAGTGGTCATCTGCCAGGTGCTCCTGCTGGGTGGAGACTAGACAGACAGGGGCGACACACGTGGAAGGCGGGCTGGGTTCTTTGTCTTAGCTGGAAGGCCATGTTATTCCCCCACCCTCCTTCATAGGCCCCTTCCCTGGATTCCCAGACAGGACTCTGTCGCAGAGCTGTTTCCTTCTCACCCTCCTCTTCCAGGACCCCTCTGCTCTTCTCCCCGACCTCCTGGTGTTGGGAGCCTCAGGGCTCGGTCCGTCGTACCCCCTTTCTCTACACTGGCTCCCTTGCTGAGCCCCTCTAGGTCCCACGGTTCTGAGTACCACCTCCATGCTGATGCCCCCTGCCCAGAGCTCTCTCCCAAAGCCCAGACCCTCCTGCCCAGCCACCTACTCCATCTCTGGACAACATCTCACACGCCCCGTTTGTGAAACTGAATTTCTGTTCTCACTCCCGAAGACTACTCCACTCACACAGCCTTACGTATCCCAGTGGGGACTCCTGCACCCTTCCACTTGTTCAGGGGAAACGTCAGTCTGGAACCCTTTCTTTCTCTCTCGCCCCACCTCCAGTTGCTTAGGAAATCCTGTTGGGTTTACCTTCAAAATATGCCAAGAATCCAAGCATTTCACACCGCCTGCAGTGCTCCCACCTTGTCCAAACCATCACCATGTCTTGCTTGGATGGCTTCGAGTCCTAACACTTTCTCCTTCCACCTGTACCCCCTGGACGAGGCCGAATAATGGTCCCTCAAGATAGCAGGTTCCAATCCCTAAAATGTGTAAATGTTGCCTTCTTTGGAAAAAGAGTCTTTGTAGGTGTGATTAAGGACCTTGAGATTGGGAGGTTATCCTGGATTATCCAGGTGGGCCCTAAATGCTCCCACAAGTGTTCTTATAAGAGGCAGAGGGAGATTTGACACTCGTACACAGAGAAGGTGCTGTGAGCCCAGAGACAGAGGTTGAGTGATGTGACCACAAGCCAAGGAATGCCATAGACCCCAGAAGCTGGAAGAGGCGAGGAACAGACTCTCCCTAAGAGCTGCCAGACAGGGTATGGCCCTGCTGACGTCCTGATTCCAGCCCAGTGACACTTGACTGTGGGTCTGTGGCCTCCCTGACTGTGAGAGAATAAGTTTCTGTCATTTTAAGCCAGCCAGTTCATGGTAATTTGTTACAGCAGCCACAGAAAACTAATACATCCCCCTACAGTCTCTTCTTACCACATTCTTTTAAACATCAATAACATCACATTAATCATTTGCTCAAAGCACTCCAGAGCCGCCCCCACCCCCGCCTCATTCAGAGAAGAGCCACGGTCATCACAGTGGCTAATGTTCTTGTCCACATCACTGTTCTGACCTATTTTACTTGCACATACTCAGCCGCTCCATCCACACTGGTCTCCCTGCTATTTCATGAGTAGGCCAGCCATACACCCACCTCAGGGCCTTTGCACCTGCTGTTCCCTCTGCCTGGAATGCTCTTCCCCAAGATATCCACATGGCTCACTCCCTCACCACTTTGCAGTCTCAAAAGCTGAGATTTAAGTCAGATCTCACTTCTCAGTGAGATCAACCATAACCACCCTATTTTAGCCACAGTCTGCACTCCCTCTTTCCCTGGCACACCCAATTCTCCTCACCTGTTTCTACTTTTCATTTTATCCATAGTTTTCTACAACCTTCCAACATACTATATCATTTTCTTATTTATTATGTTTGTTGTTTTCTGCCTGTCTCCCCAACCCCACGTACCTGTGCCCTAGAATATAAGCTCCCTGTGGCACAGCGGTCTCTGTCGCTTTTGTCCACTGATATATTCTAAATACCTAAAGCAGAGCCTGGCACGGAAAAGATGCTCAGAAGATATTTGCTGAATGAACAGGTGCATGTGTGATCTATGAAACCAAAACTTACCTGCCTTCGTTCTTAGGTAAGACTCATCCTTCCTCTCCTTAAACCTCCACGTGGGAACTTTCTCTTGGCTTATAGTAGACTCACTCCTTCTGCCCCAGGGAGCCCAAGAGAAGCTCTTTCTACCGAGTCACCTCCCTATTGGCCTCCTGGCTGCCAGGGGACACAGGTGGACCCTTCTACCCTGCTTTTCTGGAAGCCACTCTGTTCTCTCTTATCCCTGCTTCCTGCAAACATTCCCCCCCCCCCAAAATTCTGATGGGTTCAAGAACTGAGAGACCATTTCAGCTGTGTTTCTGGATTCAGAGTTTCATGAAAACTAAATAAACTTAGAAGAGCGATCCAAGGAGACCTGACAGCTGGACACCTAAGATCTCATAGGCTCTAGATCTTTCTTTTTTTTTAAATTGAAGTATAGTTGATTTACAATCTTGTACCAATCTCTGCGGTACAGCAAAGTGACTCAGTTATACACGTATATACATTCTTTTTTTTAAGTATTCTTTTCCATTATGGTTTATCCCAGGAGACTGGATGTAGTTCCCCGTGCTATACAGTAGGACCTTGTTGTTTATCCATTCTACATGTAATAGTTTGCACCTACCAACCCCCAATTTCCAGTCCATCCCTCTCCCTCTCCCCCTCCCCCTTGGCAACCACGAGTCTGTTCTCTACGCCTGTGAGTCTGTTCCTGTTTTGTAGATAGGTTCATCTGCACCACGGTTTAGATTCCACCTGTAAGTGATAGCACATGGCCTCTGTCTTGCTCTGTCTGACTTGATTTAGCATGATCATCTCCAGGTGCCTCCCTGTTGCTGCAAAGGGCATGACTTTGTTCTGCTCTAGACCTTTCTATTTGGCACCGCTCCCCGCATTTTAGCAAACACACTGAAACCAACCCCTTGTTCCACAGGAAATATAATTTTTTGCGGTAACACACTTTGGAAGGATTATTGAAATTCTGCCTTGTTATTATTTGGCTACAAGTTGCTCATCTAACTCACCACTGGCTGTGATTTCTTAACAACCATCTCGTGTACTTTGGAATTCTTTTTCTTTTTATTGAAATACAGTTGATTTACAATATTATATTAGGTTCAGGTGTACAACACAGTAATCCAGTATTTTTATAGATTATATTCCCTTTAAAGTTATTACAAAATAATGGCTCTGTTTCCCTGTGCTGTACAACATATCCTCGTTGCTTATTTATTTTATACACAGCAGTCTGTATCTCTTAATCTATTACCCCTATCTTGTCCCTCCCATCTTCTTTTTCCCTACGGGTACTTTGTACACTAGTTTGTTCACTACATCTGCGTGAATTCTTGCAGAGTGAGGAGACTCTAGCCTACGCATTATTTCCCAACATAATAAAATTTTAACACATGCTCTATGGAACAGTTAGTGAAGTCGACATGACATTCAATGTTGTAGACATTTAAATCAACGTTCATTCATTTCATTTCTTCCCGTTTTGTATTTTGGAGCCAATACATTTTTTCAGGCCCTCGTTTTATATTTTGTAGGCTCTCGAAAACCTCTGAGGTCCCAGGGACTGCATCAGTGGTGGCTGATGTATAAACTGATTGTGTTGGGGAGCCCTCAGTGGGAACCAGAAAGTCTGGGTGCTGCCAAGGTGTACCGTGTAAAGTTGAACAAGTCCTTCGCACACTCTAAGCCTAAGCGTCCCTGATCCTAGAGCTGGGATTTGGGCTCTGCTTTGAAGGAGTCAAATGGGATAATGTATGGCACAAGTGCTTTGTAAACAAGAAAGCAATATATGCATCCTCTCTGTGGCCATCGTTTTTACCAGCCTCGTGGCTGACTTCACCTGGGCCCAGGTATGGAGGGATGCAGGTGTGAGCCTGCCGCTGCCTGGCAAGGCTCCCTGGCACAGCTATTCTGTCTGCCAATCTGGCTGCCAGACCTGCCTGGGTTTTAGTAAAGTTCCCCCGCTGCCTTGAAAGGACCAGCATTTATTGAGTGACTACTGTGTGTGAGGTGTTCTTTATACATCATTTCATTTTATCCACATGGAGGCCCGTGAGCCCAGAAGTGTTCTGTTTCTCTCCCTGCCTTTGCCCTCTTGGCACCCAGCACCTGCATCCTTGAGCCAGGACCCCATGCCTTGAGCCAGGACCTGGGAGTTGTTCTTTAGTCCTTCCTCCCTCTCCCCCACCCCCATGTCTTATCCATCAGCCAAGTTGGCCAAGTCCACCTTCAACCCATTTCCTGAGTCCATCTACCTCTCTCCATCTTGTCTGCTTCTATCACCTCTCACCAGGATGGTAAGAGCCTCCAAACTGGCCTTCCCACATTCACAGGATCCCCTCCATCCCACCCTCCCCTCGGATCCAGAGTGCTTCTTAAACAGGTAAATCAGAACACAGATTCTGTGTTCTCTTGTATCATTTCTGAGCTTCCTTCCTAGCTCTGCACACAATTCATAACCCACGTTCTTGTCCTTTATTTGCACACTCCCTGCTTCCCCACAGTCAGTAACTCCAAGAGGGCTTATGGGGTGCACAGTGCCTGGGGCTCCATGGACATTTCACAAACAGTTGTTGAATTAATAAAGATTTCCATATTGGCTCCGTGTGGAAGAGCAGATGTTTAACCCAGAGATGAGCCAGAATCCCAGCCCCTTTAGGACCGTAGCAAGCTCCTCTGGACTCCCCAAGCACCTGTTCTAATCTCCATAATAGCTCTTACTGCACTTTAATTGATCTTTTTCTTGTCTCTTCCTGTAGCCTGTGAGCTTCTCAAAAGCCAGGAACCATGTGCCCCAGAGAAAATGCATTTAAGGGGTAAATAGAACTTAAGAGTCAGTCTCAGGCAGGAATCGGGATCTGACTGGGAATCTTTACATTGCGTGTGATCATCATTACACGTTGTTATGATCTCTATTAATATAATTATTATTATGTGGTAATCGTTATAGAATAGACTATGTTAATGCTAAACACACCCCCATAACCCAGTCTAAACCCTTTGTTATATGCATGAGGCCAAGAGCACCGTGAGAAGGGTCTTGCCCAAGATCACACGATGGTAGAACCAAGACCAGAATTCAGAGCCTCCCACTTCCTGTCCTGTTCTTTTCTGCTCCTTCTGGCTACCAGCCTGTATCACCACATTTTTCTCTTCTGCATTCTCACCTGAGCAGAGATGCTTAAACCAGTGAAAAAGGCAGGGTCAGAGTTAGGGCCCCTTGTCGTCGTCAGTGCTGAAGGCTGTGTGTTGAGAGCACAGGACTCGGTATTCAAGGTCATTATGAGATCTCACAGGGTGGGGAGGTGCGGCCAGGACCACAGGCCACTCTTTGGGATTAAGAGCTACTGATTTCCTCCCTGGGTGCTGTTCAGGACATAAGATTATCCTGGCAAAGTAGATTATGGTGCCTTTGTTTGCTTTTCTGTTACCAAAGCTGATTATGTGTAAGCTTTATATGTGTCTGCTTAAACCCTTTAGTTCAATACCTGCGTGGAAAATAGAAATCATAAAAATGATGTCTGATACCTATTATGCCAGGCACTGTGCTAAGCGTCGGATATGTGTTTGTTCATGTAAACACTTATCTGATTCATTGGACCAACAAAGGCCACCCAGGCGTGTAAATCAGGATTTCACGGGCTTCCTAGGGGCTTCATTTTCCAGTCTGGTGGTCCACATGTTTTTCTCAAATCAATGAATGATCACCTACCCTGCCTTTCCAGTGTGAGTTATAGACAAATACAGAGGTGTCCCCAAATACTGCCAGTACAAAGCCACTATTATTCCATAGCTTTTCAAATAAAATGATTTTGTTCTGCTTCTTCCTTCAATCCAGATGAGGACATACATATCTTCACATGTGTGACCTGCTATGAGTGTCTGTCCTAGCAGGATCGCTTAGCATGTCCCCATACTTTCTTAGACTTTTTCCATGGGAAGGGTTATACAAAGAATAAAAGGATAGGAAGACCTGGCCAGTTTTAATTTGGTCAGCACCACATTTAGCCTAGCACTATGCAAATTATTGCTATTTTATGAACTTATAGAAGTGGGTTGGGGTGACAGGAGGTTCCTGGGAGATCTAGTTCATCTCCCTCATGTTACACAAGAGAAAACAGAGGCTCAGAGAGGTTAAGTGACTTGTCCAAGGTCACACAGCTAATTTATGGCAGAGCTGTAACTAGAACCCAGTTCTCCCAACTCCCAGTTAGGTGCTCCTTCCTTTAGATGGTTAAAAATGATCAGGAAGAAGCTGGGATGGGTAGATGGGATTTTTTATACTATTCATAGTTCTCTTTACTTTTGCTTATGTTTGAAATTTTCCATTAAAAAAAAGTTTAAAAAAAAAAAAAGCCCTAGGAGAGCATTTGATTATCACAGCAGTGGGTCCTGTTTTTATATTCACCTCTTCAAAGAAGATTTGTTTAATTATTCCCAAAGGGATCTTTCCTCTACTTTGAATTTCCTCAACATTACACACAGTCCATTCCACACATAATTGCTAATGGTGAAGGAAGATTGGGGTTTGGTGTTTTTTTCCCCTTCTGTCTACCAGCCAGAATGCAGGCCTTCCTGCATATGAAGCTCCAGATTCTTCCAGGAGGTGGCCTCAGGTCTCTTTTCCAGCCACGTCTCCCAGTCTCCTGCCCACATGGTACCGTCACAGCCAGGATATCCCTAACTTCATTCACCCACAGACCGCCTTCAGGGCTTTCGCTATCACTAAATACCACGACACCACCGTTTACTGAAGATTTTCCTTTGAGCTGACTCATTTTGTTTACTTCAGTGTATTTTTCAGAGAAAACCGTATCATGATTATGGATGGAAAATCAGCACTCTTATCTATGAAATCAGGGTTTGATGTGCTAGTTACGTTTATTCAGACAGTCATTATAAAATGCATAGTTATTTTAAAAACAGAATGTCCATCAGTGTACAATTTAAAATCTCAATTTAGACCCAGCTTCAGGAAACACTAGCCCCAGCTGGTCTCCGGGGATCCGCCCAGCTTAGTATCTCTGCCCAGAATGCCGGAGTGTATGATTGTGGAAAGTGTGTGTGTGGGCACGTGTGTGTCTCCCGCAGTGGCACACGGCCATCTGACCACTGCAGCAGACGCATCTTGTTCTCATGCCCTCTGCCCCGTGCTCCAGGGAGCTGGGCTGGAATGTGGTTTATGTGGGAGCTCAGTAGACAGTCCTGCATTCACTTCCGGACCTGGCCCCCTTGCTCTCTGCCTACGGTCCTTTCAAGGCAACCCCCCCACCAAAAGCAAGCCTTAACTGCCACCCCTGACAATGGAGTAAGACTGAGAAAGGATAGGTCTTAGCTAGAAAATAGATGTTTTATGGAGCCCATTATATGCTAAAGTGGAACTTGTAAATTGGGAGCTCCCAGAGGTCTCAGGGTTACCCTCATGAATGTCAAGGATTTAACGCTCTCTTGTTTATCAAGAGGCAGCATGATGTGCTAGGATGGACTTGGCTTTGGAACCACACAGCTTGGCTTTAAATCCAATTTAAGTCGTCTTGAGAAGTTACCGAAGTCCTCTGAGCCGCATTTTCTTTACCTGCAAAATGGGAGTCATAAAACCTCCTTGACCAGAGTTGCACTGAAGATTAACTAGGAAAGCAGAGCCAGGTGGTACAGCACAGGCGGCTGTGATTTCTCTGAATTCCTGAAAGATCATGAAAGCCTTTCTGATTCCTTGAAGAAAGAATAAATTCCATTTTGTATAGGTTCCGAGTTAAAGAGGAGAATATTTATTATTGTATTTCAATATTTCGAGACTGGGTTTTTCATCTATAAATGGCAACTCTCAACTAGGATATTGGTTTAACGGACTGCTCCATGATTACCTGATGGCGTAGTGAGGACAGTCCAGTGTGTTGCCTTAGATTTGCCAGACGTGTCCAGTGGCTCAACTGGGCCTCCCCAGCTTGGTTGCGAACCCAGGAGAACGGCGAGTGTGCTTCCTGGCATCAGCAGAATCTATGTGCATGTTGGATTCACAGAGCAGGTGTCCTGGATTGAATCTCATGGAATTAGTTCAGAGGATCGCTAGGGTCTTCCAGAATGTCTGATAAATACAGGTGTCTTTCCTGCCCAGGTTCGGGAACATCTGAAAAAAGAAAAGAAAAGAGTATACGAGATAGAGGCCAAAATGTTACCTTTATGACCAATAAGATTTAGATGGGGAATGGTTGATATCTGCGGGAAAATGACTTCCTGCACAAACGCTGAACGCTAGAATTACGTGGACTCACCCCACAGCCAGGCAGCAAGGACTGGACTGGCCTCCCCGTGTAGTGAGGAGAGGGGCCCGAGGTGGGCTTGAGGAAAGCTGAATATGGCATGAACGAAGCTCCTGCCGTGTGAAGGAGACAGAGGAGAAGAAGCGTCCCCTTAACTAGGGAGAATGTGGTTTGTTTGCTTGTATTTCCTGATTCTACCTCCATCGAAGATCTGACATCCTTTAAGTCTTATTAATTAAGGGCCCATGCCCAGTTAACCCTTGCCATGCGTCCAACAGGTGATGCTGGAGATAAACAGTGTGGCTTCAGTATGGAGAGCTTGGGATGAGGGCAACTGGATTTCAATACAGCTCAGCCACTTTACTAGCTGTACGACCTTGAACCGCTCTCTTGGGCTACCCGAGCTTCAGTCTCCTGGTCTATAAAAGATCTATGATTTCTCTGTCGCAGGGTTGGTCTGAGTGATAAGAAAGATAACCAGGTGGCTTCTTAGTAGTACAGAGTAGGCACTCCACAGATGGTAAAGTCAGCTGAAGAGCTAAACATCCCGGATTCTGGTCTGCCAAAAGTTCTCAACACTTTTTTTTCTCGAGAGGGCTGGCCATAAAGAAGATAAAGAACGTGGCCCTAGAGCATCTTGATTTATGGAAGGAGGATGCTTGGAGGGAGAGGAGCAAGAAACACCAGCAGGGCAAGGACCCTACAGGAATGGGAGGCGGGAGACCCCTCCCACCTTCTCTGGTGCTGCAGCGTCTTCTTGCCCCACTGCCTGCGGGCCGACAGCCCTGGCTCCACGAGCAGAGCGGGTGGGGAATCTAATGAAATGGAAACTGTCATCCAAACAGAGAACTCCAGGCCTGAGCTGCACAGTGCCTGGCTGGGCCCCAGGAGATGAGGCCAGTATTTGCTTCCTGGCCAGTTGCCTAGCACCCGACATCTCCCGTCTCCCTGGCTGCGAGAAGCGTTTCTCTCTCCATCCTCAACACAGGGTGGTCAGTCAAGTGACCTGGATCTGGAAGAGGAACACCAGGGATGGCAGGCCTGAAGGAGATCCTCAAGAATGATCTGGGGTCCAAAGTGAGGTCTACAGGGGCCCAAGCTTGATGTGTGAAGCTGCTTGGGCCTGAGACCTCTATCTTGGGAAGGACGTAGGGGAGAAAGTGTTTTCCGGAACAGTATTTGTGCTCCACCAAGACAATCTGTGGCTTCTCCCATTTTGCAGACCCCAAGTCAGGGCAGGGATGGAACCGGCACCCACAGGCCCGAAGCATCCAGAACGACCATCTAAGGAAATGTGTGCCCATTTGGAAAGCTTTTTGGTTTCTGTGTCATAAACTCATCCAACAAGCCTTTTCTCTGCACCTATCGTGTGCCAGGTCCAGATCTGCTGCTTATCCTACAGGCTGGTAGCATAGGTAAGCAAATTAACAGCCAGGTATGGAACAGACTGGGAACTGCTATCCTGGGGGAGCACTGATGAGAGAGACCTGACTTAGTCTGGAAGGCAGGGTGGGCTTCCTGGAGGAAGGATCACTTAAGGACAATCACATGCGCACACCTAGCTGCTAGAGAGAAGAGAGCTTATGGAGAAGGAAGCGCAGTGCTGACCGCGGTGAATACCAAACACTGCCCAGCACTCACATTTATGATGGTTTACAAATGTCTCTGCATCTGTGACCCCAGGTGTCAGCAAACTGTTTTTTAAACGTATAATCATTTGGTTTTTTAGAGGGAAGGACGGTAATACTTACTGAGCACCTACTGTGTGCCATGGCAGACACAATTATAATGTACCATCTTAAGATAATATATTCATGCATTCGACAAATATTTATTGAACACTTACTATGAGCCAGGCAGTGTTCTAGGCAGTAGACTGAACAGCCATGAGCAGAACAGACAAAAATCCCCACCCTACAGAACTTTCACTCAAGCTGTCATGGATATAAGGGATAAACAAAGATATATGTGAAACACCTGGAATATCGAGTGGCATCAGTGCTATGGAGAACACCAAAGCAGAGAGGGAAGCAGGGGTTGCCGGGGTCGGGGTTACAATTTTAATTAGGGTGTTCAGGAAAGGCCTCACATTTGAGCAAAGATGTGAAAAAAGGGGATCGGTGTACCTTGTGGCTATCTAGGGGAAGAATACTCCCCCACAGAGGAAACAGCACATGCAAAGGTCCTGAGGCAGGAATGGGCCTCCTGTGTTTAGCAAGAGCGGGGAGGCATGCAGGACAGAAAGGAGGTGAGGTCAGATCTCAGGGAGAGGGCAGGCAGGCCACTGTACACATGCGGCTTTGCTAGGAGTGAAATGGGGAAAAGATGGCAAGTTTGAGCAGAGCACTCATGGGTCACATGCGATGGCTCTGGCGGCAGGAGGAGCCTGGAGGGAGGCAATGGAGGAAGCAAGGAGGCCAAGGTGGAGGCAGCTCCCTGCAGCCAAAGCCTCAGCATCACCTTGGGTCATGCTGCCGGCCTCCAGGCAGAGTCCCCAGTGCCTCCCCCTCTCTCAGGATGAGTGAGTCAAAGGAGCAGCCTCGAGTCCAAAAACCTGCCAGTGTCGGGAGGCAGCTTCCAGGAGAGGCGGCATCAGGGGTTCTCCAGCTTGGCCTCTTCAGTTGCAGCGGCACGGTTCTTCACCACCGAACCAGCCAGCACGTGGCTTCAGGGCCTGGTGGCAGTAGAATCAGGTGGAGGAACGGAGCTTTCAACAAACACAAAAACAAAACCTGTGACCAGGAAAACACCAGCCGCCTTTACTGTCGTGCTCAGCAGCTCCGGCTCCGAACGACACAGGCCTACTGGGTTGGAATCCTAATGACTTACACTTTCTGTGCTCCAGTTTCCTCATTTGTGAAATGAGACAATAATAGCTCCCCGGGATGTGATGAGGATTAAATGAGATAACGGACGAGAAGCTCTTGACGCAGCCCACGGCACAGGGAAAGTGCTCACTGGTGGGTAGGAGAAGTAGCGGTGACTTTGCGTGGAGGAGACGGAGACTGGGACCCTCAGAGAGGGCGGACTTACCCCAGGGCACATAGGTCAGCCTTAGTGGCATGAGATTAACAGTGAAATACCCACTGTGTACCAGGTGCATGTCTCATTGACTCCTTCCTCAGCCCCGCCAGGGAGATACAAATGCATTTATTTTACAGCTGTGAAAGCCAAGCCCCAGAGCGGTCAAAGAAGGAGCTCAGGGTCCAGCATCTACTAAGTGGCAATGTCAAGTCTACCTAATTCCAGAGCCCAACCGCTTCCGAAGATGCCTCCCTGCACTGTACTGTGGGCATTTATCTTTAAACGGATAAGGGGAGTTCAGAGAAAGCCTTTTCCTGTGCCTGCTGCTGTTCAAGTGCCTACAGCTCCAAATAATCCATATGCCAATGCAGCATATTTTGGGGAGACACACTTTACTGCCCTTCAGCTCCTGGGCCTCTCTCTGCCCAGGGCACTGTTGGCCCAGCCTGGATGTGCAGCGGGTGGGAAAAGGAGGATTGGGGGTTTTGGTGATGCCTCAACACAGGCATGGATCCAGGAATGCTAGGACTGACAATCATTTCGTACGGCTGTCCTCAAACCAGGGACCCAGATCGCTGAGGGTGCGGGTCCAGGAAGAGTTTCCAGGGGGTGCAGAGGCACTGAAAGGGGTAAAAGTATCAGCCTGCAGATCTTCAAGTTCCAGATGGTCACCACAGGCGTGGGGCTGTGCCTGTGATCCGCCGACGGCCCTCTCAGCTCCCCTCTGGTGACCCCGCTTCTCCCACTTTACAGAGAAAGGCAGGCCTCGTACCTTCTGGGGGCACTGACCCGAGGGGTGCAGTTCTCCTCGTGCCACCAAAGGGACAGCTCAAGAATCCACAGCTCCAGAGGGAGAAGTCCCGAACGACAAAGCAAGGGGGGTTCAGTACGCGGTCATGAGGGGGGCAGCCCTGTGTCAAAGGCTCTGTGTTGCCTTTGTCTACCTGCCTCACCGTCTTCATCTCTCTTGGCGTTTGGAAGTGGCCACGGGGATGCATATTAATGGGTTTATTTGGATTGAAAAGTGATGGCAGATCTTGTGGGCTGAAAGTCAGTCTGATTCGGCTGAATCATTTGACAGTGAGGACAGCTTTGCCATTTAGGTTTGATGGGGCTCACGGCACGATACCCGCAAAATATGGCGCCCTGGCCTGTCGAATATCTTCAGCTGAAGGAATTCGAGAAAACAGCAGAAGCAGGATGGTCACTCTGACCTCCCCGCCTTGCCTTTCTTCCCAGAAACAGGTCAGGAAATTCCCATGTGACAGGGGCTCTCCCTGTTTCAGGAGGTAGGAAGATATCCTTACCACCAGAGACAGGAATTGGGGGCCAGACAGGCTGTATAAACAGACTTGTTAAACTGACCCTTATCTTGCTAGTTATTTCTTCACCACTAACTACCAGACCCCTTTGTCTTGTCCATTCTTCACACAGTTATTATTTCTTTGTCTAAAAGGTTTATAAGCTTTCTCCTCTGATCATTTATTTGGGTCTCCATTCTCTTGTGAAGGCTCCCATGTCCATCTAAAAATTCAACAAAACGAGTGCTTTTCTCAGACAGCGCCAGGGACCCTAAAGAGGTTTGAAGAAAACTTTTTCCTCCCCTACAGGTTGTAGGGTGGACATTTTACTTAAATTCAATGAGCGAAATTTACAACCCAAGGTTGTGGTGAAAATATATTTAAGGCACAAATACAAAATAAGTTATAGTTAGATGCTGCTTAAAAATGTCCGAGGTGGTTAAGAGTTGTTGAAATTTATTTGAGGAGTATGTTAGCAAAACTGATCAAGTACCTAGTGGGGTGTTGGCAATGCCCTAGATAATAAATACTTGTGGATTGAAAAAAGTAAGTAATGAGTGTGAACAAGGAAACTGAAGCTGCGGAGGATACTTGATTTGTCTATTAAAAAAGAAAAATAAGTGGCATTGAATTGTACACTTTAAAATAGTTTAAAATGGTAAATGTTATGTTATGCCTTTTTCTACAGCAATAAACAACAATTAGTGGCAGAGCTGGGTAGCACCCAGGTATCTGGATTCTTACTCAGTGCCCTCTGCTTGCCTCCCTCCCCGTTGCCAATCTCCTTGGTTTTCTGCAAATGTTGTTATCAGGGTTTGCTGAAAGATGCCTACAAAAGCAGGAGACTCCGTTGTTGAGAAATGCTGAAGCAAGATGCTAACCAGAGAAGCAGGCTGGGAAGGAGAGTTTCTAGGCTTGAGAAACAGGGGGACCAGGGGGCAGTTCCAGGACCCTGATCACCGGGCCCAAAGGGGCCCGTCAGGCCTGGATCCAACACACATCAGAGTCAGTATCTGAGGCTCAGATCTGGGAACTGGGACTGCAGTGGTGGCCCATCAGGTCTGGAATGGGACTCCAGCTAGTGCCCCTGGAAGATACAACAGGGTCCAGCCGTGAGGAGACACGGCTGCCACAAGCTAGGGCAGCAGGACACACTCAGATCCAGGCCCCATGCTTTGGAGGGCCCATTCTGGCCCTCAGCCTGCCATGAACCACCCTATAGAGTGAGCAGTCTGAGAGCCAAGGGACCGTGACCACCGGGAGTTCCACCCTCCACCCACCCACCCCTCCGCCGTCCCAGGCCACGCTCCAGGCACTCAGCACCTGGAATTCCCTCCCCAAAGAGTGCCAAGCCCCACAAATTAACACTTGTCACACCCTGTGTGTGGCTAGGCCTGGGCACACAGGGGTACATTTCCTCCTGAAGGTGGGGAAGAAGAGCTCCTGGCCAGCTGATGCCATGTCCCCGTTCCAAGAAGGCGCCCAGCAGCTTTGCTCTCCCCTCGTGCTCAGCAGCACTGTTAGCACACAGGCTGGCCTTTGGCCCTCAGCTGGCTCCTCTGCCCTGGATGCTCAGCTCTCTAAGGACCAGAGACCCCTGTCTTAGGCTCCCCAAGCTGGACAGCTCTTGGGTTCTCCCTTTGTTTAACAGAGGGGCGTCTTTGTTTCTCTCCCCCAGGGCACCTGTCACGGTACTGAGCTCATAGCTGGCATTTGGTAACTACTTCATTGGTATTGACTCTCAGAAGATGCATTTCCTAGGCCCACAGAGGAACTGAGTGAGATATCCTGGGCTCCCATGGTTGTCTGTTCTCTGTAATATCTGTGATATCTCATCAAGCAAAATCTGGGTTATGCCCTGTGTGTGACTTACTGTTCTTAATGAGTACTCTTAGCACATTTATGGAGTGTCTGTGCCAAGCACAGTGCTAGGTGCTTTACGTCATCATTGCTAATCCTCACAACACCGTAAGGTTGGCAACGTTATTTCCCATTTTACCCATGAGGGATTGTGGCTTAGGACAATTGCTCCAGTCACATAGCAAGTAGGTGGCACAGCTAGAATGGGTCCCCAGGCCTGCCAGACTCCAGAGCCTTTGCCAGTGCATCTGTGGCTTCCATGACTGGCTGTGGGAGGAGCGTGATTTTCCTTCTAAGGAAATGGCCTGAGTGACCTGCTGGGTTTTCCCAAGACCCGCCTCTCTTGTCCTGCCGTTTCCCCGAGCGTGGCAGGATGGCTGTCTACAAACTGGGCTACGCAAGGAATGGGTGAATTAGCACAGAACCCAGCTTAAATCTCTGCTGTGACTTAAGCAAGAAATAGATTTCTGAAAATCCATTTCACAAATCAATATATTTTTAAAATCCAAATATATTTTTTTTTACAAAACTCCTACAACTCAATAGAAAAAACCAAACAATCCATTTAAAAACTGGGCAGAAGATCTGAATAGACATTTTTCTAAAGAAGACAAACAGATGGCCAGTAGGCACGTGAAAAGATGCTCAACATCACTAATCATCAGGGAAATACACATCAAAAGCACAATGAGAGGGACTTCCTTGGTGGCACAGTAGATAAGACTCTGTTCTCCCAATGCAGGGGGCCCGGGTTTGATTCCTGGTCAGGGAACTGGATTCCACATGCATGCCGCAACTAAGGGTTCACAGGCCACAACTAAGGAGACTGTGTGCTGCAACTAAGGAGCCGGAGAGCCACAACTAAGGAGCTGGTGAGCCACAACTAAGGAGCCCACCTGCCACAAGCAAAGACCCAGAGCAACCAAATTAATTAATTAATTAATTAATTAATTAAAAAAACCCGCAATGAGATATCACCTGACACCTGTCAGAATGGCTATCGTCAAAAAGACAAGAAATAAGTGTTGGTGAGGATGCGGAGAAAAGGGAACCCTCATACACCCTTGTGCTCTGTTGGTGGGAATGTAAATTGGTGCAGTCACTATGGAAAACAGAATGGAGGTTCCTCTCAAAATTAAAAATAGAACTACCATGTGATCCAGCAATTCCACCATCCGAAGAAAATGAAAACACTAACTTGAAAAGATATAGGCGCCCCTGTGTTCATTGCAGCACTATTTATAGTAGCCAAGATATGGAAATAACCTAAGTGTCCATTGATGAATGAATGGATAAAGAAGATGTGGTACATATGTACAATGGAATATTACTCAGCCATAAAAAAGGGAATCTTGCCATTTGCAAAAACATGGGTGGACCTGGAGGGTATTATGCCGAGTGAAATACGTCAGACAGAGAAAGATAAATACCATATAATCTCTCTTATATGTGGAATCTAAACAAACAAATGAAAAAAAAGGCTCATAGATACAGAGAACAGATTAACAGATTGGGGTGGGGGGGGGAAATGGGGGAAGAGAGTCAAAAGGTAGAAAGAAAAAAATTATCATATAATACTCATAATACTATATAATATATACATACTCAAATAATATATGCATACTCAAATATCAAATATCATATAATACTCATAATACTATATAATATATACACAGTCATATATCAAAACAGCCTCCATGTCTCTTGAACATATTTTCATTGGCACATCACCTAGAAGTGGGACCTTACCATTAACCCTGACACCTACACTGTATGAGACAGCTTACAGAATACCCCCTGTTATTTTATTTGGTACATACGGACATGATTATCCTCATTGAACAGCAGAGAAAACAGAGGCTTCTGGAGAGGATGTGGCGGCCCCCAGATCACCCAGCTGAGAAGATGGCAGAGCTGAGCTGGAAGCCCTCCCCGTGCTCCATGACTCTGCACCACGGCCACAACAAGATGGAGGGGCAGTAGATGTTTCCCTTGTTCGTGGCTTCTGGACTGGTGGGCAGGGCTCTCTGTCACCTTCCCTTTCACCTTCAGCCTTTTATAACCTGTCACTGGGCATCGGCTTCCACCAAAGACAGGCGATCTCAATGAAGGACTTCTGAGCCCAGCAAAGCAGAAGTTCTGATACGTATTGAGTTAATACAGCAGAAGCCAGAGTCCACAGTTTTCTGCTGTCATTTCGAGCACACAGATGCCAGCTTTTGGCCTTGAGGGGCCCTCTGACCATTATTAGGCAGAAGTGAAATGTCCTCCGATGGGTCATTCAGTGGCCAGCCTGTGTGTGCACATCAGACTTTCATGAATTAGCATGGGTCCCACCTGGGACATGGAGAAGGGAACAGATGTCCTGCATGACCATCCTTGGCTGCCTGGCCCAGCCCCGCAGGCCCCATCTGGGTCCCAGAATCAGGGCGGCTCAGGGCTGAAAAGGACCTTCAAGGCCATCTGGTCCAAATGCGACAAGGAGACGTCTATTTACCGTGTCCTGCATGTCCTATGCACTGGCCATATTTCAGTTCCCAGAATGAGCCGCGCCATTTCATAGCTCCACATGTCTTTGCTCACCCTGTTCCCTCTCCTGCAATGCCCTTCGTGCCATGTCTCCCACCTGCATGGGAAAACACACCTGCCTTACAAGGGCCCAACACGAGCAATTTCTATTCCATGAAGTCTTGCCCGAGACCTTCCTCTCATAGTTATTGGGTTGGCCAGAAAGTGCCTTCGGTTTTTAAGTAAAAATAAAAGACACATTTTTCATTTTCACCAAGAACTTTATTGAACAGCGCATTCACCCTTTTGTTCCACTACCTTCTGCCATTTTTCAGGCAACTTCACAATTCCATCTTCCCCAAGCTTTTTATCTTTTTGAGCAAAGAACTGTTTCAGGTGCCTTTTACAGTCATCCAGGAAAATGAAATTTTTTCCATTAAGAGAATTTTGTAAAGCCCGAAATAAATGGAAATCTGAAGATGCAAGGTCTGGTGAATACAGCGGATGAATCAGAACTTCCCAGCCAAGCTGTAATCGTTTTCGCGTGGTCATCAAAGAAAAACGCGGTCTTGCGTTATCCTGATGGAAGATTATGCGTTTTCTGTTAACTGATTCCAGATGCTTTTCGTCGAGTGCTGCTTTCAGTTGGTCTAACTGGGAGTAGTACTTGTTGGAATTGATCGTTTGGTTTTCCAGAAGGAGCTTATAATAGAGGACTCCCTTCCAATCCCACCATATACACATCACCTTCTTTGGATGAAGACCGGCCTTTGGCGTGGTTGGTGGTGGTTCATTTCGCTCATCCCACGATCTCTTCCGTTCCACATTATTGTACAGTATCCGCTTTTCATTGCCTGTCACAATTTGTTTTAAAAACGGAACGTTTTCATTGCATTTAAGTAGAGAATCAGAGAATCGCATGCAGAAATATGGTCAAGAAGGTTTTTTTCGCCTACCTTATGTGGAACCTAAACGTCAAAGCGATTCACATAACCAAGCTGGTGCAAATGATTTTCAGCGCTTAATTTGGGTATTTTGAGTATGTCGGCTACCTCCCGTGTGGTATAACGTTGATTGTTTTCAGTGAATGTCTCAATTTGGCCGCTATCAACTTCAACTGGTCTACCCAACCATGAAGCATCGTCCAGAGAGAAATCTCCAGCACAAAACTTGGCAAACCATTTTGACACCTTCCGTCAGTCACAGCACCTTCTCCATACGCTGCACAAATCTTTTTTTGCATTTCAGTTGCGTTTTTACCTTTCTTGAAATAATAAAGCATAGGATGCCCAAAATGTTGCTTTTTTCTTCCATCTTCAGTATTACAATGCTTACACAAAAATTCACCAATTTTGATAAGTCTTTTTTATTTTTTATGTTTTATTTTTTAAATTTAGTTATTTGTTTATTTTTGGCTGCGTTGGGTCTCCGTTGCTGCACGCGGGCTTTCTCTAGTTGTGGCGAGCAGGGGCCGCTCTTTTTTTTTTTTTTTTTTTGCTGTGTTGGGTCTTTGTTTCTGTGCGAGGGCTTTCTCTAGTTGTGGCAAGCGGGGACCACTCTTCATCGCAGTGCGCAGGCCTCTCACTATCGCGGCCTCTCTTGTTGCGGAGCACAGGCTCAGTAGTTGTGGCTCACGGGCCCAGCCGCTCCGTGGCATGTGGGATCGAACCCATGTCCCCTGCATCGGCAGGCAGATTCTCAACCACTGCGCCACCAGGGAAGCCCGATAAGTCTTTTTAAAATGCACGCTGATATGACAGCTGTCACATCCAGTCTAACAAAATTGTTTTGAATGAAGTTAAAGACAACTTAGTGCTACTAGAGCCACCTTATGGAAAAAAACGAACAAACCTTTTGGTCAACCGAATAGAATACTCCCCATCTCCCACGCCCCAGGGGTAGCCTGTACAAACCTGGATCAGAGCACTTGTTACACTGGAAAACTATCTCCATATTCGTCCCATCCTCAGCTCTCCTCTGAGCCCCCTACGAGCAGGGATCACATGCCTCATGTCTGTGTTCTCTTCCACAGCCCTCGATACAGAGGTGCTTGTTGAATCAACACACAAATGAGTGATTGAAGGGATGAGCACTGGGTAAGCCATGAATGCTATTAGTAATTTCCATTAGTCCTTATAGACTCTGTTTTACTTTTATTCCTCTTTCCTCCCCTCCTTTCGAATCCTCTTCCCCATCAGAGACCTTGCTGGGTATAACTCATCCCATCCCAGAGAAGCTGGGTGATCTTCCTAAATCATCCAACTGTAAGTCGCCTCTCAGAGTATATGAACTTGTATTTCCAAGTTCAAGGGAAATGTCATGGCTAATTGTGCCCCTCCTCTGGGTGGTTTCTCCTCCGGATGAACCTTCCTACAGCCTGCTCAACTTTCAGAGACCATCCTGAGGATGTCTCTCAGGGTCCCCATGTCAGTCTCTCAGATTCTGCATCAGTAGAGCTGAGATCCAGCTCCTGGAGGGCAAAGGGGAATGTGGGATGCAGGTGTGTCACCTTCATGTGATGGAAAGAGCTGGGGGTCAGACAGACGGTTGCTCCAGCGCAGGGAAGGGGCGTGGATAGAGACTGTAACTGGCAGGGAGGAGATTTAAACATTTCTTCGCTGCAGCTCATTCACACCTGTGCAGCTTCTGACGCTGAGAGGTCACCTGTGCTTCTCCTGTGTGATGCACACTCACTGTCACCTGTTAGAGGTTTCCAGGCAGGTCTGACCCGCCTCTGGGATGCTGGGTGGTACACACTCACATGAATGGGACAGATATCATGTGGCTCTCACGCGCTCGCTGGATGTCACACGCTCGTGGACATCGCACACTCACATGGATGTGACTGTACGTGCACCTGTCTCCTTAGGAGGCGGGGGACCAGGGAGGTTCTACACGCTGCAGCTTCATCTTCTCACAGTTCTCTTCCTTCCTCCATTCTCAAGAAAGCTGCATCTTCCCTGCAATTTCCCTTTTTTAAAATTTCAATTTCCCTTTAAAAAAATTATGGTAACAATAACAAAGCATAAAATTCGCCATTTTAACCTTTTTGAAGGGTCCATCCTGTGACACTTGGTACACTCCCAGTTTTGTGCAACCATCACCACTCTAGTTCGAGAACATTTTCATCACCCCATAGCCATTAAGCACTCCTCCTTGGCCATTTAAACTATAAGCAGGCAATGGGGGCGGCCCTGAGGGCTTCCTGGCTCCGTCTAAGTGGTGAGGACCCCAAGGTCGCCTTAGCGGGAGAAAAGCAAGGACTCCACGTGGGAAATACCGCCTGGCATCTCTGTAGGTTCAAGTCCCGTCACTGCATCAAGTCCCTGTTCAAAGCCCCCACCTGCCGGTTGGGCCTATCCTCTCCCAGATGAAGTTCTTGTCACATGGAGCTCGCATTGCCCTATAGTTATTTATTCCCTCGTCTGGTCCTTCCCTTAGACCACAGGCTCCTTGAAAGACAGGCATTTTCTTTGCCTCTGTGTGCCCAGAATCCTTATAATGCTGACTGGGACATGGTGGGATCACTATAGATTCTTGATAAATAAATGGGAAAAAATGAAGGAGGAAGGAAAAAGTCTGAAGTGAGGCTGTTAGGGAGACTGTTAGTAACCACCCCAGTGACTAGGGCTATGGAATTTCCTTTTCCCTATAGAAAGCGCAAATCCCTATACTTCCTCACCTTTCCTGGCTGTTGCTGGCCGAAACTGAGGACTGTAGCCAGTGTCAATTTAGCCCTGGGAATCAGAGCAAGCTCACTGTATATTCCAGCTCCCGCTGAAGCCTCGGCTGGCGGCTCAGAGCTATACTATGTGGGTAACTCTTTTCACTTTCTGAGTTTTAGAACTCAACACAGTCCCAGCCCCTAAGCTCCATGGGGTCATCTGTCCCTTGGAACCAGAACTAGCTCGATGGCCACGTGGCCAGAGGGAAAGGCTTGATTTTCAGAGGGCTGGGGGCTGGGGGGAGGGGGATAAGAGGCAGTCTTGTTAATGAGGGCATATTTCTAGTGTACTGTTAATTACTGAGATGTATTAACTCATGACTATATGCCAGGCACTGTTCTAAGCACTTGATGTGGATTCATTCTTGTAATCCTTGTAAGAACCCTATGGGTGCTATTATTATTCCCACTTTGCAGATGAGAAAACTGAGGCAAAGAAAGATTAGTAGCTTGTTCCGGTCACACAGACAGTAAGTGTCGAGCAGGGCTCCACATCCTGACTTCTAACCACTACCTCTCTGTCCAGAGTATTATATTTAATCACCCCCCTGTTGATGAACACTTGGGTGGTTCTTGTTTTCTTGCTGTAACAAACATGGCCGCAGTACATCCATTAGTTGGTACATGTGCAAGTATTCCCCCAGGGTTGCCAAGTCAGACTTCTTAGCAGTTTTTCACTTTTATAGAGAGTGCCAAGTTGCCCCCCAAAAAAGGCTGCCGTGTACACTCAGGAGGCGCCTTTTCTATGCCAGGTCTGGCAAAGAGTCACAGAGGTTGCTTTAGATGGAGAGGACCAGAAGAGGCAATCGATTCCCCATCAAACTCGGACTAAGGGGCCGTGTCTGGCAGGGTTCCCTGCCCAGCTCTTCCTCCTCCCAAGGAGGGAAGGCTCTGATGGCCCCTCCCAACAGCACCTGATGTTCGTAGGGGTGCCTGCCTGTCCCCCGAATCAGAGACTGGCCAGTGGATATGGGACAGCATGACCTGAAGTCCCCACAGCTAGCCAAGGGAAGGCAGTAACCCCAGCTTCCAGCACTGCAAAGCAGCGATGCTAATACCCAGATCAGAGTCATGGGGATTAAATGAATAGGCGTGTCCACATCCTCCTAGCCTCATTGCATGGTAGTGAGAATTAAAATGTTTCAAAGGAAGCACCCTGCCAAAGCCAGTTTCCTTCCCCTGCTCCCTTCAAGCATGGACGTTTTAGCAAGTATGCATGCATTCGTTCATTCATTCATTTGACCTTTACCCAGCACTTCCGGTTCAGTCAACCCTCTTGCTTCCCATATTGTTAGCCCATACGTTGTTCAGCTCACAACCACCTTCTCTGAAAGCCACATCGCTTTACCTTTCTCCCGTTGACCACACTTCTCCGGACTCCCTCTTCCCCTCCCTGCCACCTCCTGCTCCCCCAAAGCCCTGAGACCCGTGAGTTTCTCACCCCAGTCTACGTTTCCTGGAAACAGATGCGGCATCTACACATTCAGGTGCCCCAGCTGGAGATTGCCAGTCATCATCATATTTTGTATCTGGCCTCATGAATAATTCAGGACCCAGAAAGCAAGAGCATAATAATTAACATTAAGCAGAGGGGGAACTCCAGTTCCAACACAGCCCTTTGTTTTTACGGTGGGATTTTGCCAAGTTTAAATGCACAGCACCTGACCCCTTGTTCTTGGCTTGCATTTGGAGTTGTTTTTCCATATTGAGACAATGTGTCCAAGCCTCATATAATCCAAACAGGAGCTCTGTCCAAGAAGCTGGTCTATTAGTAAAATCCTTGAAAGGAAATGGAACAGAGTTGCCTGCAGAAATACCCAGACCCCTCCCTTGGAATGTCACGTGCAAAAACCGGATGTTCTGGGATGAGCATCTTCTTTGCCCCTTGACTTCTCTTCTCCCCCAGCAAACTCTGACCCTCCGAAGCAGGGCCCAGGTCTCCATCATCCGTGACCCCAGCCCCACCTAGGTCCTAGTATAGCATCTGGCACAGAGGAGGCCCACATAAGATTTGGGGCACTACCCCTCACTTGCATAATCTTTTCAGGAACACTTTCTCCCCATCTCTGACAGAGCTCTGGTGAGTGGTTGCCTTGAACATTTCAGTTCTAGGCTTTTTGTCTTAGAGCTCTCCTGTCTGGGACCAAATATTCTGTAAATAAACATTTAAATGCACCAGTCAAATTCCCTCTTTGAAGCCAGGCTGGAAATATTGTCATAAAGTACACTAATTGATTTAGTTGATAACCTCAAACGTTTGGGTGTTTTTGTTTTCTTTCCCCTTAAATAAATCCGCTGCTAAAGAGCAAACATTTGGACAGGGAGAAGGGAGGAGGGATAATTCAAAGTGTTTTGGTTCTTTAGCACATCAAAGTATTTTTCTGAACACAGATCCCTGTAAGAACCTGGCTCCCTGGTGAGAATCTCATTTTTTTTGCTATGAACCTGGATTCCTGATGTGAACCTAATTCCCTAGCAAAAACCTGGCTCCCAGACATGAACTTGACTGCCTGGTGTGAACCTGGATCCCTGGTTAGAATCTGGTGGCTTATATGAACATGGCTCCCCAGTGTGAACTTGGCTCTCTGGTGCAGAATTGGTGGTCAGGAAAAGTTTGTTGTAGGAATGAATGAATGAGTGAATGAATGAATACTACTAGACTGTAGCATTATTGGATAATATTCTGCAAAAGAAGCGCTCTCTTAAGTGAGGTGTAGAAGTATTATCTAAACTACAAATCACCATGTTACAAACATTCCGGTATATTTATGTGAACAGCAGCCCAGCACGAAGCCAGGGGTGTGGAGAAAGCTCTCTCTGGAGCGCAGGAAAGAGAAATAGTCCCTCAGTTGCCTTGCTTAATTCTGCTTTTTAAAAAACAGCTGTATTGAGATATAATTCACATGCCATACAGTTCACCCCCTTAAAGTCAGCAATTCAAAGTATATTCACAGGGATGTGCAATCATCACCATAACTGAATTTTAGAACATGTTTGCCCTCCCACAAAAGAAACCTTTACGTGTTACCTGCCGCTGTCCATTCTCCCCAGCCCTAAGCAGCCGCTGTCTCTATTCTCTGTCTCATAGATTTGCCTCTTCTGGTTAGTCCATATAAATGGAATCATACAATATGTGATCCTCTGGGCCTGGCTTCTGTCACTTAGCATGATGTTTTCAAGGTTCTTCCACGTTGTAGCATGTATCAGTACTTCATTCCTTTTTATTGCCAAAGAACATTCCACTGTATGGATATATTACATGTATTTATCCCTTCATCAGGGTTTTTTAAATTAATTCTTGCCAGAGTGGATCATACATAAGCCATGAAGTTGTGGCTGGTAGCACAAGAATTCCCCTTGTCACACCATGTTCCTTTTTAACTACAGGGTGCTTCATGTGACCCCCAAGTTACCATAGTCTCGTCTTGCTGTTCTACAGAGAATCCTTTACCCTCGAGAATAGTTAGGTTCCCAGGACAACCCCCCAAAACACACTCAATTCACAATAGAGCCCCCAGATGTTGTCACCGCAGAAGACAGTGACAATAAGAAAATAGAAATCATTTCAGAGGGGAAGTATAAATGATTAACAACTGTGAATAGGTAATAAGCATCTGTGGGTCTAGCCTACCTGACCGCCAGTTATAACTTTGTTTTCATGGGGAAATGAAATTAAATTATAAATAATTATCTTTAAGATGAACTTTCAGAAAAAAAATATATGATCTCCCTGTACAGAATCTGCATTTCAAAGCTCAAAAAATAAATTCTGTATTTGGGCCAAATCAAAAATCAACTTGGTAGACTCTTCATAATGCATAGTATAGCTGTTTTGCAAAGTCAACTCTAAAAGAAGTGAGTTTATTTTATTTGACCCTCTTTAAAATAAGCATCTTCAGGGCTTCCCTGGTGGCGCAGTGGTTGGGAGTCCGCCTGCCGATGTGGGGGACGCAGGTTCGTGCCCCGGTCCAGGAAGATCCCACATGCCACAGAGCGGCTGGGCCCGTGAGCCATGGCCGCTGAGCCTGCGCGTCCGGAGCCTGTGCTCCGCAGCGGGAGAGGCCACAGCAGTGAGAGGCCCGCGTACCGCAAAAAAATAAATAAATAAAAAATAAGCATCTTCAAAATCTTTGGGTATTTTCAGCGCCAAGTAAGAGCAGAACCTAGAAGCCTAAAATCTTTACCCAAAGTCTAATCAACCAGATTTTTCATTATTTCAAGATCAGTTGAAAATAAATTCAAATGTTCAAGTCTTTCAGAATGGGAAAAAAACAACAATAATACTAGTTCCTGTTCCTTGAAAGTCTACTTCTTTTGCTTGGGGTAATAGGGTTTCTTGCCATATTTCCTGAAAAATCAGAACATTTGCTGGCTTTTGTGTAATATGGAAGAGAATTTGAACACTTATGAACACCCCAGAACACCAGAGTTGGACCTCAGATGTGGAAACCAAGACTCAGAGAGGGGGAGTGACTTGGCCAAGATCACCTTTGGGTTCACAGCAGAACCAGGGCAAGCACTGGTTTCTAGAACGAGAGAAATGATGCTACTCTGTAAGGGAGCAACTACACCTGGAATTCTTTAAGCATCAAGATGGGGATAGTAAGAAGCCGGCGCCTCCACACAGGCAGAGGAGAGGGACCAGAAAGGTGGAGGAAGCAGAGAGGCGAGATCAATACCACGTACCGATCACCTACCCAGTGCCAGGAATTTTGTTGTGTGCTTTGCATACATTATCTCGTTTAATCCTCAAAAAATTCTACAGTAAATCCAGTAAAATTCTACAGGATTCTTTTCACAGATAAAGAAACTGAGACTTGGAGAAATTAAATAAATTGCCAAGGTCACACAGCTACTAGTGAGTAGGTCAAAGACTTGGACCCCCCCCCTCCCCCCGCCGACCCCAGCTAAAGCCCCAAGGCCCATATCCTTTCTCAATTTCTCTGCTTCTCCCAAGAGGCCCGGAAACTTTGTCCGGGGGGAAGTGGAGATGTTTAGCCTGGAGAACAGAAGACTCTAGGGGAAGTGATCATGGCCTTCACCATTTTTTAGAGCTCCCAGAGGCAAGAGGAACCACTGTGTAAGAACTGCCGGGAAGCGTATTTCATGTCAGTAGAAAGAATGACTTTCTAACAGCTGCGATGTACGTAGAACAGGTTGCTTTGAGAGGTAGCGAGTTCCCTGTCCCTGGAGCTATGTAAACAGAGGCTGGAAGATCACTTGGGAAGGCCAGAGTGGAGCGAAGGCTCTGGATGCTATTATAGGTTTAGACTAGAGGACCTCTTTGTGACTCTTCAACTAAAAGTGCCAGATGAGACCTTAGCAGGGCTGATAATCATTGGGTATTCAAGAAAATGGCATTCCCTTTTCATAACAGTGATTTCTTAAATTTGTCTTCTTTGGACATTTTCCCCACAAGAACTCACCCCAGTGGGAGCACTGGGGTAAAACTGCACTGTTTTGGGGTCCTCTCGCAGAGATTATTGTGGCATGGGCTTAGCCTTGCTCTACCAAGCCCAGGGGTCCATGAGATGGTGGTGAACATTCTGGGAATGAATGAACAGATGAGTGAGTGAATGAATGAATGAATGAATAGCTACATGACCAATCAAGTTAGAGAAACAAACGGCTAGGCTAACAGAGTCCACAGATTTCTTTAACACAAGATCTCTCGGGACCTTTAAGAAGCGACATGTGTGCTGACTCTCCTAGACGGGCTGTGCAAGCAAAATTTCCCACAAAACCCTTTCTTCCCCCCTGGTAGTTAGCAACTCAAGAGACCCCAGAGCTTTGCCGGAAACACAGGGTTTTAAGACTATGGGCTTTCTAAGCTCAGAGACTCGGGCTCAATCCACTGCTCTGAGTGAGCTTCAGTTTTCTTGTCTCGGAAAGGGAGACAGCAGTATCTGTGTCCTAGGGTTGCCGCAAGGGTTCAAGGAGGTCATGGATGTACCGTGGTAGAGAGCAGGCCGGACACTATGCAGGCAAGAAATATATATGGGGGCCTTTGTTCATTACCTCATAGGATTCCGTGTATTACCTCATAAGGTCATGGTGAGGAAGAAACGAAGTAAGATGGAGGATAACGTGTGTGAAGTTCTTGGCATCCAGGGGGAACCTTGTAAAGGCTGCTTCGCCTCGGCCTTTTCTCTCCGGGCGCTAGTCGCTTGCTAGCAGATATCCTGTGCCAGGAAGGCAGCAACCACTCAGAATATGGAGCGTTTCCCATCTGCTATGGCTTTTCTGAAGAAGGTGACATTCTAAGCTTCATCAGGCTCTTGAGTTTTTAAGTAATTGAAGAGCTAAGAGTCTGAAGTGACTCACCCTACGCTGTTTATTCTGGTCTCGTTTGCACAAAAGAAAGGAAAATCACCAGCTCCAACCACCCACTCCAAAATGTTAGCGATGAGAATAGCTGGAGAAAATACCGAAAATTCCCGGGGCCTGGTTTGGCTCTTCCTCCAACGGCGGGGCTGGAAAATAGGCGCGGCAGGTCCTAAGTCGTCAAATACGGTAGCCGCCCCCCCCACCTTCATCACCGTGTCCTCTGAAGAGGGGAGGGGAGGGAGGGGGAGGAGGGAGGAGAGGTGCCCCGAGCAACCCGATCGGATCCACAGTCCACACTGGAAGCAAAGGGGAAAATGGGTTTTAAAACTCCCCCATCGTTGACTGAACACCTACTACGTGTGAGGCTCGCTGCCAGATTCTGTGGAAGCGACAGTTACGCCCAGAGGCAAGGCTCAACTAATACTCATGATAAGAATAACAACGGAAGCACCCATGTATTAAGTATCTACCATGCCCCAGGCCCAGTGCGTGGCATTTTCTATTCTGTAGCCCTAATACAATTCTGCAAGGTAGGAATTATTATCCACGTTTTCGGGAAGGTGAAGCAGAGCCATTGATTCCTTGATTCCTTCACCCAAAAGACACTGCTGGTCGCTGGCTGGACCCTGAGGATGTACAGATGCAGAGAACACAGGCTCTCGACTGAGTGCAGGGATCAATGACTTTGCCAAGGTCATGGGCAAGTAGTGGGGGAGCAGGGGTGGGAGCCAGCTCTCTACACCCCAGACCCGTGCCTGGCCCTCAGCATCAGGAAAGCCGCCTTTCGGTCCAGCCCGAACCAGGCTCCCCGATTCCCAGGGATGGGGCGCAAACTACACTCGCAGCAGCCTTTGTGGTGCTGTGGGGAGGACCGAGGCACAGCCGTGGTTCTGCACCAGAGTCAACGGCGTGGCTAATTTATTTTAAACATAAACAGTTGGGTTGCACTAGCTAGCAAAGAGCGCTTTGTCTTCACCATCACGGGAGATTTCACTGCAGAAATTACCATATTATACAGGGATATCACAGGGCTCGGTTACCCCACGAGGACCTCTGTGCACGGCGTGTCACACTAGACCTGTCTCACGTCCCTTCTCCCAAGATCCAGAGAGGAGGCTGTAACTCGTCACACCCTTGGGCCGGGGGGTGTCCCTTCCAGTTCTGAAACAGGCATTGAGTGCCCACCACGTGCCAAGCGCTTTCGCTGCGTTGTCTCACTTAATCCACAAGGCAAGCCGACAAGGTGATGCTGTTTTACGGAAGGGGAGCCTGAGGGTCAGAGGGAAGGAGTTGCCTCCCCGGAAGGGAAGGACCCTGCCTTCAGAACAGCTCTGTCTGGAGTTAAAGTATGGGCTCTTTCCATGTCACCGAGCTGTAGCTTTCAAAGTGCCCTGGGGGAGCGGTAGACACAGAACTGTTTAAACCGGTTCCGCATGGAACACAGGACAGGGCAAGCCCCTGGGAGCCAAAGACCTGGGCTCGGGTCTGGCTCGGCCATGACAAGCATCACATTGGAAATAGACCACTCTATCCCGCTGAGCCTCATCTGTAACGTGTGTGTACACGCGCGTGTCTGTGTGTGATGTGGGCCACAAATACACAGGAGCAATCACAGAATCATGATTCCTTTCTGATTTGTGAGGAAAGGTCACCTGCAGAAAGAAGCCCAGCCTTCCACACCTGAGAGCTCCCCACAAACCCTCTTGTAACCCTCTTAACGTTCCAGCCCCCATACCTCGCCTCGATTTGGGGGAGTCATCTGAGGCTCCTTGCAGAGGTGCCTTTTGCCGAATAGGAACAGTTCTCCATCAGCCAGCGCCCTGACTTACCTCCCCAACGTGAGACAGCTAAGTGCTGGCCAAGGGCCTTCCAGAGCCACCGGCAAGGAGCTGGCTCCTGTGTCTTTCTGTAGCTTGTGGATAAGATACGGACCTTTGGTCTGTGGACGCACCTACATTTTTAAGAGCTGTATGTATTCCTGAAAAGTCATGTCTAAATTATATTTTGTTCAATCAAATTACCTTTTAATTTACCCTGACATTAGAGCCTGCAAAAATACATAAATTAGCAATTACAGATCTTCTGACAGTCACAGACTCTTCTGAACTCCCGGAAAGCTGGGAGTTCCTCCCCCTCTCCAACTCTCCACATCCAATTAATTTGCAAGGCCTGTAACTATTGATTTACCACCTAAATGTCCCTCCTCTCTGTCCCGCTCCCTCCATCCCCACTGCCCTCGCTGTTTCTCACCTGATTTACTTGAAACATCCCGGACTAGTTCTCAATACTCCCAACCACGCTCTCAAGATAACCACTACCATCCCACCTCCACTGTGGATCCAGAGTGGTCTTTGTTAATTTCCAGTCTGGTCATGATCTTTCCCTCTTTGAAACCCTCCTGGGGCTCCCCATCACCCTCTCAATAAAATCCAAATCCCACAGCATGGCATCCACACAGCCTTTGATGATCCCAGATGTTCTCAACTCATCTCTTCCCTCCCCAAAACACGCCAGTGTTAGGCCAGGTCAAACTTTGGGGTGGCTCCTTGAACCCACCATGCTTTCCATGTCTCCCCTTCGAGGCTTTGCAAACACTGCTTGGAGCACCATCCTGTCCCTTCCTTGCCTAACACGTCTCTCCAGTTAGGACATCTGCAGAAGGGGTCCCTTCCACATCGTCTCCGCCATACCCCACGCTAATCGGCCCTGAAGTTCTAATCTCTCTAGACTCTCCAAATTGATCAGTTTCTCTCCCCTTCCAGGCTGTAGGCCACCTACAAACTGTCACCTTGGCATCCGTAGAGCCCAGTCTGCTGAATGAACGAATGATCGCTCCTAAGGTTTCTGTACCGTATCACCCTCCTGATGACTTTGGAGTGTTTTTTTAGACATCGTGACATATTTAACCATAGGAGCTGGGGACAGAAAACATGGAGCTGCTGCCGGTCAGTGATCAATCAGAAATAAAGTTCACTTGTCTCTGAAATCATCATGTGAGTCAATGAGAAAATAAGGAATAATTTATAAACCCTTAGTGGGCACTTGACTTTTAAGTCATTGGATTAACTGCAAAAGACCTATGTTCATAGAAAGGACATTTTCACAAAATCACTATAAAAGTCATCAAAAAAATTTTGGAAAATACTACCCAAAAAATCACTACCCATAGTTCCACAGCTCAAACTAATATATTGGTTTTGTCCCTTTCAGTCTTTTTTCTCTGTGTAGGTATAAGGGAATTTTTAAATATAAATTTGGGGTTATTCTCTATGTATCATTTTGCAAACCACTTTTTCCCCTTATGACATTAGCATTTTCATGGTATTACATAAACATCATTCAGTGACCACATAAAACTCCATTGTGTGGATGTTCTATAATTACATCTCATTCCTCTACTGTTAGTTGTTTAAATTATTTCTACTATACTTATCCTGAATGATGCTGGGACAGGCGTATTTCAAGACTCGGTTAGAACACATTCCCAGAAGCAGAATGGCTGAGTCAAAGGCTAGGAATGTTTCTAAGCCTCTTGGTAACCGTTGTCACCAGTTTTCCAATCAGTTGCCTCAATTTACATTCCCCCCAGAAGCGTATGAGAATCCCCATTTACCGCACCTTACCCCGCCGCAATCATTATTTTAAAATATCCATTCTGTTTTGACGGGTGAGAAATCATTTCATGCCATCTTGCTTTGTATTTGTTGGATGACGAAAGAGACCAAGCATTTTCCATATGTTTACTTTATGAGATGTATTTCCTCATTGCTGAATTGCCACAGAGCCTCATCTTCATATATAGGGAAGCACCTTAGTAGAGAAAGAGAGAGAAGGACGAACACGTGAGCTCAGTGCCTGCCTGCTTTTGCCCGCTGTGTGCCTCTGTGTGCGTGGTCTGTATCCCCCTGACCTTCTGTCTCCCCGTCCGTGAGATTAGGATTCTAATCCGTACTCTGCTAATTTGATGTAAGGATTAAACAGGGAGCAACTTAAGCACCTCACACAGCCCCTGGCAGACAGGGGACAGCCTGTAGCTATTGATTTACAATGGCAGACAGGTCATTTTAGTTCCCCTTTCCCTTTTCTTGAGCCCTTTTGTCATCGCCTCTGATGATCGTTCGGGCTCCTGCTACTTGGATATCAGGAGCGCCAGCATCACTGGTGAACTTGCTAGAAATGCAGGGTCTGGGGCCCTGGCATCAGAATCTGCATTTTAACAAGATCCCAAGTAATTCGTAGGCACGCTGAAGTTTGAGGGGTCTTGCTTTAGGCTTTGAGATTGGAGGGTGATGGGTGTTTTCTCCAGACATGATAACCAGCACCGACCCTGGGAGGAAGAGGTAGGTTCTGAGTCTGGTGCTGGGAGCCCTGGCACACCCCCCATCCTCACACTGCTTCTGCTAGCCCCAAAGGACAGAGGGCCAGCAGATCGCACCCTCCCCTGGGAAGTCAGCCTCGTAGGGCAATCTCTTGGGAAGGCAGCCCTCAGCCCACAGCTCGATGTTGTACTTCTTGCCTGAGAAAGAGCTACATCACAGGGAAGAGCCAGCCAGGGGTGCAGGTAAGAGGTGGTGGACTCAGCAGGATGGAGCAACCTGGCCCGCATCATGTTGACATCCTGGGGGCCTGGAGCTGATGGCGGAGGCCTCAGGTGGGAGCCAGGGACGCTCCAGAGATTGCAGAGTGGACCCTGGTCGTTTAAGCCCCACCCACTGGGCATACTGTGTTTACCTGGGGGTGAGAGATACACAGGAACTTTGCTCTGAACATGGCAGAACTGCTGGTTGGGGTTGAGGCGGCAGGCACGTTGCCCTCTGCTGCAGAGATCAAGCCACCCTCAGAAAGAACGGCAGTACGCACACACCCGCACACCTGGCGTCCTGCGATGTCTGGTTATTCTCTCAACCTGTGAGAGAGCCTGCGGGGGCAGGGAAGGAATCAGCACTCCAGGGCCTGTACCACTTAGTATCCCATCTCACTGAATCTTCCGTCAACCCTCTGATAAGGAAGCCCATTTTCCATTTGAGTAAACTGAGGCTCCGAGAGATTGGCAGGGAGGACACCTAGCCCGCCAGGGATGGAGTAGGGGCTCCAAAGAGCTCTTTACCACTCGCCCACTTGACAGATCAGGAGGCTGAGCCTGAAAGTTAAGACACTCAAAGTCCCCCAAAAAAGATGATGGCAGGACTTGAGCTAGGGCCTAGGCCTTTGGGAATGCAGGTCACAGTTGTCAGCTAAGCCACACTGTAACCCGCTAAGCTCTGCTCCCAGCCCCGATCTCACCACTGTTGCCAGGCCCAGCCTCCAATGGCTAAAAGAATAACCCCGTTGGAACTCCGCCACTGCGGGCAGATTTAGCACGCTGACTCCTGAATCACCAGTGTCCCCTTCTCATCCCTCAAACTGCCACCCCTCTCATCCCCGCCAGCTCTTTTCAGAGCCTTCACAGTTGCAGACGTCCAAGACTTGCTTCTGGTCTTTCCAAGCAGGGTTTTTTTCCCACCTTCAGTTTGTAGGACCAATCTGTGCCCACCCTCTGGCCGTGGCCGCCAGAGAAATCCTCCCAAATTAATATGCATTGGAGCGTCTCCCTGAGGGGTGGTTCCCCAGCCTGCAGCTTTGAGAGGCCTCCACCAGGAGCCTCGGCACCCTGTTTGCATACAAGATGAACAGGAATGAGCTGCAGGGAGGGTGTTTTGGATGTTCCTTTGGTGAGCTCAACATTCTACCCAAACTCAGTTTACACGATTAGTTTGCTTAGCACATAGAGAGAAAAATCCTACAGCTGGATCTGAGAAGTGGCAGCATCTTAGAAGTTCAGAGAAATAATTTGCTTGGCCCAAGATCACATAGCAAGGGGCTGGCAGAGTGGAGGCAGGACCCAGAACCCGAGCCCAGTGTGCTGTCCTCTGTCACTCAGCATCCTCCTTCTCTTCCCCTACGGGGTCAAGGAATGCTTATCTTAATTACAGATTGCGTTGGTTCAGGTTGAGGTCAGTGTGGCTAAGAGGGGTGGGATGACAGGAAGGGAGCAGGGCCCTCCTGCCCAAATCCTACACTTAGAGAAAGCCAAGGACACCTGGTGGTCCAGCCTCACCCCGTTCCTTCCTTGTGTTGACATCTCAACTCCATTCTCTTCCTCCTGCTTTGGGAAGTATAAGGCTCTTATTGCTGCTGTAACAAATTACTGCAAATAGTGGCTTAAAACATCAGAAACATATTGTCTTACAGTTCTGGAGGCTAGAAGTCCAAAATGAGTCTTACAGGGCTAAAATCAAGTTGTCAGCAGGGCTGGTTCTTTCTGGAAGCTCCAGGGGAGAATTCATTCTGTGTCTCTTCCAGCTTCTTGTGGCTGCCGGCATCCTTGGCTTGCGGCCACCTCACTCTGATCTGCGCTTCCAATATCACATTGGCTTCTCTTCTGTAGTCAGTCTGCTTCCTTTTTCTAAGGACACTTGGGATTACACTGGGTCCATCTAGATAATCCAGGATAATCGCCCCACCTCAAGAACCGTAATCGTACCTGCCAAGTTCTTTTTGTCGTATAAGGTAATAGTCACAGGGATTAGGATGTGGGTGTTCCGGGGCACCGTTGTTCAACTTTACCATAAGTAGAAACAAGGTCTAGTTGAGTCTGAGCCTTAGAGACAAGCGTGGGCTCACATTTGAGCTCTGGCGCTTGCTGACATGACCTAGGCCCCATCTTTCATCCCTCCTAGGACTCCTCTGGTTCCTGTTCTGCGAAGTGGAAGTCACGTTATCTCCCTTTCGGGGCTGTGGTGTGAGGACCAGGCACCCGTCGCAGCAAAGCACCCAGCACTGTAGCAGGTGCGTTATAGGTATTTAACGTAGGCAGCCAGGGATGCCAGGGGATCCTAGGACTCTGCTTCTTCACTCTCAGAAGGAGGGTCTGTTGATCTAGCACAGCCTCGCTGATTTAAGGAGTCAGCAAATGCTATAAGGATGCAAGAGCCAGCCGATTGTGCGAATAGATTGGACCGCCATTATCCTCAAAATTAAGTTTGCACCAGGTGCATTTGGATTAGCTAGTAGTGGAGGAGGCAAAGCACTGATATACGGTAAGAGAATCTTGAATAAGTGAGTTTGGGATGATGTAATATCGGTAGTAAATGGAAGGAGCTGTGCGTTCTGCCGGCTTCCCTGCTCAGAAACTCCAGCCGGTCAGATCTTGGCTTTGATTTTTTTTTTTTTTTCATTTAAAGGGATGTTTACTTCCCTTTAGATGAAGCATTTCCACGTTGCCAGGGAAAAAGAAGTGGGAAGCGAAGCAGACACCTCTGGTTTTCTAAACTACAGATCTGAATTTCCAGCCACTCGTGTCACCTTCCTGGAGCCCTCATCTTCATCCATAGCATCACCAACCTGCTGTTTTTTGAGATGTGGGTTTCTGGAGTCACCTTGGAGATAATGTCCCCCCGTCCTCAGTGTGTGCTAGTGAATGTTTCACAAATGGCTTTCCAGGGGGAAAAGAGTCCTTTGTCCATTTCCATCGTGTAAATGTTCCCATGGTTGATTTCAAGCTACTAAGCTGAACTCACTGAACACCTAGCTGGGCAGGGTGGGTGGTCAGCTCTCCTGAGCTTGTGCAGACTGGTTCCAGCTGGACCACCTGCACCCTCATCCCGCTACCAGCAACTCTTCACGCACCCCTTGCTCCACGGAAGGGCCATATGCACTTCTGCGCCTTTGCACACACTTCAGCCCTGGGACCTTCCCATTTTCTACCCAATCAAAACTATATCCGTTCTTCAAGCCTGTTCACATTAAGTCCTTCATGTGGATTAATTCTCTCTTCCTCTGCTTCCCAACAGGACACTGCTTATACCTTTATTTGGCATTGCCTTCATCCTGCCTCATATACAACTAAGTCAATTAAATGTCTGTCTTCCCCAGCCATCTGGCTTTGGAAAGACACTGGCTTTGGTCAAATCCCCTTAAGTAGCTCTGTGACTCAAAGCACATGAGTTTCTCAATTGTGAAACAAGGGTACCAACCCACACCCCATGTTCTTTTGAGGAGTTACTGTGAGGGTATGTACAGAGCACACAGTAGGTGCTCAATAAATGGTGAGGCCTTTCCTTGGAGGGCAGGGCCAAGTCTCATTCCCCATTGTCTACCCTTATGTTCCCTGCTACTTAGAAGGTTCTCACTCAGCCAGGACTTGAAATGAAATGAAATCTCCCAGTATGTGCCATGCAAATAGAGATGGGGTGGCGAATTGCACCCTGAAAGGTCTGCAGCTGGCCTCAAATCTCACCCATATGGGATAAGCTTTAACAGTCTAAGAGATTCTAGCTCAGCCCGGGTTGGGGAGGGGGTGTGGAAATAAGAGTGCAGATGGAGAGTTTTCGTGGTGGCTTAATCTTGCAGGCATCATAGATAACTCGTAAATGTCAGAAGCAATGCACACAATTTAGAAGGCTGGAAGGAAGCTGGAGATATTAAGATATTCACCAGCCCACGTGAGGGAGCAGACTTAGCCTCAGATGCCACTCATATTTTCATTAGCAGAGGCTGAGTGAACTTGAGCAGCCTATAGCAGCCTCCCATTTTCATATCTGGGGCCTGAGTGCAGTTGCCTCATTATACAGTGTAATGTTCCCTGATGGATGTTTGCTCCCCCGGTGTCTGTGAGATGGAGAAATGTGGGGGACATATTTCTCAGTCTCTTACTCTGCTGCAGCATCTTGGATTGGATCCCAAAGGCTGTGAATGACCTCCTGATGGGTGAGGGCGTCTGTTGCGTACACTCTCGGGTTCTGAATCCTTTTCCTGTTTCACTGGAGGATTGTTATAGTTTATAGATTCTGTACACAAGGCTGAAACAGACCAAGTCGGGAGCTGCTGCCTATTTGGAAATAGTTTATGGGGAGCCAGATGGAGAAACTCTACCGGAGGCTGGCTCTGACAGGTCAGTGAGGCTGGCGAACGTGATGTCAAGAAGACGGGGAGTGAGGAGCTGCTGAGGTTGGGTGATTCAGGAAGCTCAGTCCAAGGACACTGTCTGTATTCTTGCATTCATTCATTCATTCACTTAGTCACTCATTTATTCATCTTTTCTTCCAACAAATATTTATGGGGCACTTCACTTGGACCATGCACTGAGGGTGCAAAATAGACATGGTACATGCCTTCCTCTGGGTCAGGGCAGTGGTTCTTAAGTGGGGGCAGTGTTGTCCCCAGGGGACAATTGGTGGTGTCTGGAAACATTTTTGGTTGTCCTAATTGGGAAGAGCCGTCGGCATTGAGTGGACAAAGGCCAGGGATGCTGCAAAACATCCTGAAATGCACAGGACAGTCCCCACCGCAAAGAATGATCCAACTCAAAGTGTCAGAAGTGCTGAGTTGAAAAACCATGGTCTAGAGGCTTTGCGGGGCTGGGAGGGGGTGTTCTTTTTTTTGTGACATGTTTTCAAGGGCAAATTATTTGTATGGCCAACCTATATATTTGCTCATAAACCAACAAAAGATAAAACTGGGACAATTTCTAAATAAAGTTTTAAATATCACAGTAACAAGAATAATACATGTGGCATGGTAGGAGCCTTGGCTACGTGGTCACAAGGTCTTATTTCAGGTGTGTCAGGTGACTTATAGGACGCCTACAGGATGGTAGTGGTGGTCAAAAGCCTGGGCTTTGTGGTCAAAACCAAGAACCCAAGGTTCAGGTTCTGACACTCCTATGCCTGCCTGAGTGATCCTAGGCCATTCACATTACCCCTCCCTCCAGCTCATACAGTCCCTTAAAGATAGCCAGTTGGTCCAAATTAACATTCACCAGGGCATTGAAAGGCAGCAAAAGCCACTGGCTCTCACACTCCAGAATTCTTCCAGACCTCTGCTCACTGCCGTCCTCTCACTAGTTTATCATTCATTCTTTCATTCATTCATTCACAAATATTTATTGAGCACCTACTATGATCAGGCCCTCTTCTTAGCGCTGAGGCTGCATCAGTGAACAAAACAAACAAGGTCTCTCATAGAACCTGCATTTCATAAAGAGAACAAGTGAATAATAATAATAATAAATATTCCACAGATAGAGATTTTATGATGAAAATAGAATGAGGTGCTGTTATAAGGAATAACTAAGTTGGTTGGTCAGAAAAGCCCTCTCTAAGGAGGTCACTTTTAAGCTGAAACACAAAGGAAAAGGAAAGCATGAGTCAGGCAAAGCTCCGGGGGAATGATCATTCCAGGCAACATGCCAGAAAGAATAAAGGTGCCCCAAGGGAAGGATGAGCTCCATGTGTGCGAGAAACAGAGGGTGTCAGGCTAGAGTGAGACCTAAGGGGTCTGGAGTGGGTTGGAGAGGGTGGCACGGCCCGAATAAGGAGTTTGGATTGAGACCTGAGCAGCCAAGGGAGGGGACCTAAGTGTGGGAGGCCTGTGCTCCTCATACCTTAATCACCCGGCTTGGAACCACGGTCCTGACCTTAACCTTGGCAAGATCAAGGCGTGTTTTCTCCAGCACAAGGTGTTTAGTGTATGCTTTCTCTGCTTTTTCACACCAACACAGCGGGCAAGAAGCAGCCCCTTCCCCGGCCCACCTCTGTCTCCATGAAACAAACACTTCAGAGCCCATATAACTGCCCCCCTTCCCTTGACCTTCCCGGGCAGGGCTCAGGGGTGGGATACATCCTGTTATCTCATTTGCTCACTCACTCACTCCATAAACTGTGATTTACTGAACCCTCTCTTAGTCCGGTTCCCCCAGAAGCAGATCCTGAAAAAAGGACACATAGTTTATTTGGGAGATGAACAGATGATCACAGGAAACACTGCTAGAGAAGTAGGAAGTGAGACAGGGAAGGAAAATAACCAAAACAAGTGCATTACTAAGCAAGTGAGCACCATGGGCAATTGGACCTTAATCCTACAAGGAACTCTGGGAGTCATCCCACCTGAAGGATGAGGGAGTGGGGGTATTTATGTACCAATTCCTGACATGCTGGCTGAGGGCAGCTCCCAGGGAGCATTAATTTTCTGGCACTTCTGGGCTGCCCTATGGGTGGTCAAAGAGGGTTCTTGCTGTCAGAGAAAGCCCTCAGGCAAAGAAATGCAGGTGCTAGTAGTTGAAAATTGGGGCATCCCGCATTAAAATCATTAAGTCCAAGGGGATATGATCAGAGAACCAAAAGCATCTTTTTTTTGGAAAGCATTTCGTTTTATTTATTTATTTTTATTGTATTTTATTTTTGTAAGAACATGTAACATGAGGTCCTCTTAACCATTTTGAAGTGTACAATACAATATTGCTGACTATAAATACGATGTTGTACAGCAGTTCTCTAGAACTTATTCATCCTGCTTCACTGAAAATTCCTGCTCGTTGACTAGTAACTCCCCATTTCTCCCTGCCCCCAGCCCCAGGCGACTACCATTCCACTCTCTGATTCTATGAACTGGACTATTTTAGAGCAGGATTTGTCTTTCTGTGACTGACTTACCTCACTTAGCATAATGTCCTCAAGGTTCATCCATGTTGTTGCCCATTGCAGAATTTCCTACTTTTTAAAGGCAAAATAGTATTCCATTATATGTCCAAACCACATCTTCTTTATCCATTCATCTGTCAATTGGTGGACACGTAGGTTGTTTCCACATCTCAGCTATTGTGAATAATGCTGCAATGAACACGGGAGTGCAGATGCCTGTTTAAGATCCCGATTTCAGTTCTCTCAGATAAATACCCAGAAGTGGAATTGTTGGATCGTATGGTAGCGCTATGCTTAATGTTTTGAGGAAACGCCGTACTACTTTCCGTGGCAGCTGCACCATTTTACATCCCCGGTAACAGCGTGCAAGGGCTCTAATTCCTCCAGATCTTCCCCAACGCTGGTCGTCTTGTGATTTTTTGATAATAGCCACCCTGACAGGTATGAGGTGATTATCTCATTGTGGTTTTGATTTGCCTTTCCCTGATAATGCGTGATGTTGGGAATTGTTTTCACGTGCCTGTTGGCCATCTGTATGTCTTTGAAGAAATGTGTACTCAAGTCCTTAGCCCGTTTATTGATTGGGTTATTGGTTTGCTTCCACTGCCAGACATCATGCTCGGTGCTGAGGATAGGTAGGTGAAGATGGTGTGGTTCTTCCTCTCTAGGAGCTGACATTCTGGCTCTCCCTCTTTTCTCATCTATAATATAGGTCTAATACTAATAAGTTCTACCACACAGGGATATTTTGAAGATTTGATAACAAGTCACATATGAAAAACTGTGCAAATGAATTGCGGGCACAGACTTTAGATGTTATCATCACCGCTCAGTGAGTCACTTTACTCTCTGCAACCTTAGTTTCCTCCATCTGTCAGATGAGAATAAGAATATTTGCCCTGCCTACTTCAGACAGCCGTCATGTGCTTTAAATGAAGTACTAAATGAGAAGGCACTAGAACACTCTTGAAATATAAACCGCTGTTCGTCACCTCCATCCGTCCTCTTTGCACCGAATGAATCACTTGAGGGCAGAGATCTTACGTGATCCACCTTTGTAAGCCTCTGTCCTCAAACCAGGTAGAGTCCCTGGCATATAGTTAGTACTTAATAAATCCTAGTTGAGTTTATTCAATCTGGAGGTATCTGGATGACCTTGGAATTTCACCTCGGACCCGTTTATTTGCAGATTCTCATCTGTTGCCACTGTGAAGTGTGCAGGGAAGGAATGATTAAATCCAGTTTCCAGATGAGGAAACTGAGGCTCAAAGAGAGAGGAGTCATGCTGCTAGGTAGGAACAGAGCCAGGACCAGGATCCCTGAGGTCTTGGCTTCCAATCTGGTGAGCTCTTGACTTACCACCCATTGGAATAACTGTTTTAGGATAATGCCAATAAATAAATAAATAAATGTAGATGTTTCCCAGAGGCAAACCAGCCTGCTGGCTCTCTGGCATTACTGATCTCTAATAACTTATCCAGAGTCAGTTTGAAAGTAGCTTCTCCAATCTGGAGGTATCTGGATCACCTTGGAGTTTCACCCAATTTATTTGCATCCCTTCAGATTCTCACCTTCCCCCATTAGAGAGACCAGAACACGTGGAAGGATATTCTGTCTTTATTGGGACACACAGCTGAAGGGTTATCAAGGGGTAGAAAGGGGAAAACAACCCCACCCAGGGAACATCAAGGGACAGACCAACTGAGTCTGAGATGTCTCTATACTATATACCATTTCTACACCAGTGAGAAATCCCTTCCTGGGATAGGTCTGGGTGGCTGGCAGACCTGGATTCAAATCCCAGTGTCGTTAGGCAACAGGTTTCAATCTTCTGGATCTTAGTTTCCTCCCCAGTAAAATAGAAACACTATCCACCTCATTGGATTCTACAGAGATTAAAAAGGGTCGTGAATGCAGAGCAGTTAGCGTGGGGCTTAGCACAGTGTAGGTACTCAGCAAGTGATGGGCTCCCCTTCTCCCTCTTTCCCCCCAGTCTCAGGACTAATCTTGCCTGGACCCCTGGCTCCTTCAACTTCCTTACTTCATGAAGATTTATGAGGCAATACCTGGCAGGCATTTCAGTTTCCTGGGAAGTACGATGCTGCTGTTTTGAGAGCAAAATATATTAAAATTTAGCTCTCTTCCTGTCGTCTAGGTTTGAGTCTCCCAGAGGCCTCCTGTGGCCATCCTGCATATTTACAGCCCTGGTGGGTTTCATTACTGGCCCTGATTCCTGGAAACTCACCTACCATCCTGACCCTGAGCGTGTTTGATTTGAAACATCAATCACATTTCAGCGTTGAGCTCCCTCTTTACGCGTACCTGCAGACACTCTTGTTGCCACATCTGAACTGTGGACTCAGAATGGGATGTCAAAGAGTCCACATGGCCCAGAAAAGAATGACTGTTGTCAGCCCAATCTAATCGTCCCCTGCCACCATTGCTGTGGGGACGCTATGCCCAGAAATAGCACAGCCCGCCTGGCCCCAGCCCTGCAGCACGCTGGGGGCTCAGGTGGGAAGAAATGATGTCAGTATCACCAGGCCAGGATGGAGGGGTCAAGCCCCAACTAGAACTGAATGGCCAGCCCCCTCGTGGAAGAGGCCAGTTGTACAAATTGTCAGGTCCAAGGGACTTCTGCAGATTCTAGTTGAGGTTCCCAACAATATGTTCAGGTTGTTATAAGTATTATATCTACAACCAAGAACATATGTGTTCAGTAGTCAAATATATTTCAAAATGCTAAATTATGACATGTCAAATTCTTCTCTTTAATGCAGTACTTATCAGAACCTTTAATAAGCAAATGTGCTTGTGCATCTCAAGAGAAGAAAATAAATAAAATGCAGAGCTTTGTGAACTTTTAAAAATTGCAAACCTTTTTTTTTAAATCTCCAAAAAGACCATCCAGTGGTACCAGTGTTCCCCAGAACATATTTTGGGAACAGCTGATCCAGGCTGGCAGCATTTCCAAGGGGCACAAGGTAAGAGCTGTGCTGTTCTCAGTATCAGGTGATGCAAAGGACACTCAGGGCCAGACTTTGAGGGACGGCTGAAGGGACCAGTCACATGGACAGTGGCCTGGCATCGTGTCCGGGGAGACAGGCTCCATTTCCAGCAGTGGCTCGAGTTGATGACTGCTAACTGAGGGTAGAGAGAGCAAATTGCAGACACCACGGAGCAAGGGTTAGAAGAGAGACGTTACTGAATGGTGATCAATGGGGACAGAAGGCTCTGGATCAGTGATGACACTTGGGCTCCAAGTGAGCAAACCCCAGACACAAGTGCTTCTTGAGTCATGTAAGTGACCAGTCCCTCCAGGTAGACCGTTCAGCCTTCAGTCATGGCTCAGTCCGGGGGTCAGATGCTACCACCTGGGTGAGGTTTGTCTCTCTGCATTGTGGCCCTGCTTCCTCCGTGGCGGCTTCATTCTTGGCCAGACCCCTCACAGTGGCCGCGGGAAGTTCCCAATTCTATATCCTTCCAGCTTCATGTCCAGTGGAAATGAAAGTCCACTTTTGCAATTGTGGGCACATGTGCACACGCGCACACACACACATCCATACGTGTGCACACTAGAACTGTTTCATTGGCTACAATTAGTCTGACTTGGATCACATGCTCAGCTCTGAACCAGCTGTGCTGAGGAGGAAATGCACCCGTCGGCCTGGCCTCATCCTTGGGTACCACCCTTGGAGTCTGGGTAGAGTCTACTCTATCTGACGTACAGGGGCTGGATGGAGAGGTGATTCCCCAAGAGGGAGGCTGGATACTAGTTACCAGGAGGGTGAATGGTGTCAGGCAGTAGAATCAGTGAGTGTCCACAACAGGCTGTCTTTCTGGCTGACCCCCAGGGTGACAGCAGCCAACCCTCCCATCCTGTCCAGATGGTGTGAAGGGGCTCCTCATACTTTTCCAGGCTGGCCTCTTACTGGCTTAGTGGCTGGACAAGGGCTGAGCCTGAGGGTAACAAGAACATAGTGACCAGAGCTGGACAAGGGAGGGACAGGTAGGCACTGACCAGAAAAGTGACAGGCTAAGTTCTTCTGGAGGAACTGATATTTCACGAGACGAAAGGCCAGACAATACCCAGACTTAGGAGAACGTGACCAAGCAGAGGGTCCCGGTCAAGGCCAACTCTCTGAGGTGAGGGGACCTGCATCTCACCCCGCATCCCCTCCAGGTCTGACCAACCGGAAATAGACACGAGGATGACCAGCCAAATGCCAACCAAATAACAACTTGATTCAAGGACAGGGACGTGCGTAATACCTCCCCAAACGCAGGGCTCTCTGGCACGAGAACGTGGGACAACATGGCTTACCTGAGGCTGAAATAGGGGTCTGACGACCCTCACCCCTCACTCCGACCTTGACACCTGCCTCAGCCAGCCAAGCAGACCGTGAACGCCAAACCTACCCAGCCAGACACCGGCCTGCCCCCCACACCTAGGGAGAGTGACAAGCCACTCCCAGCCTGGATCCCACCCTAAGGAGCTCAGCCTGCATGACCGGGGAGCACAGGCGCGAGTCCCCAGCTCATCCTATGGTGCAGGGCGGGCGCCCAAGGAAGAGCAAAGGCAGACAGAGCCCGTTGCCCACCCCCAAATGCATGACCACCCCTGAGAGTAAAGAGGCCCGGCCCAATCGGAGGAGCCACTTCTCTCCAATTGGGCAGAATTAAGAAGGGGCGAGGAATGGCTGCTCCACCTCAGCTCACCTTCCCCAGGGACTGAAGTGATGTGGGAGGCCCTCCTCTGTGACGGGAATGGGCATACGGGGAGAGAAGGAAACGGCTCTCCATGTTGGTGCAGAGAGTCCACTTTCCTCTCCTGGGGTTCCGATTAATCCTCTGGCTGTGTGGGCTAGACCCACGATGGGACTTGGGGTCGGGCTGCATCAGAGGGGTTGTTCCCCAGAAGAACCAGAAAATACGATTTGAGAAGGCGTGTGGATACAAATGCAGACACACGTACAGTATATGCACACAAACATATGTGTGGCCATATATAAATATACATAAGCTTTATAGAGAGATATATATGTTTATATATAAAATATATAAGGTTATATATAAAATATATAAGGTTATATATATATATAAAACATATAAGAATATATATATATGTATCTCCTGGGCGAAGCTTTGGGGCCATAAAGATCTGCTGGATGTGGTCCCCGCCGTCATGCTACTTCCAGCCTAGAACAAAAGACTTGGAAACCAGCGATTCTACCTTAGGGTGTTATATGTGCTGAGGGAGCTCTGGGTAAGGAAGGGGCTACAGGTGCACAGAGATCAGAGGACTTGTGCCTCCATGGACAAGTCAAAGAAGACGGCAAAAAAAGAGCTAAGACGAGATTTCCAGGCCTGGAGCCCTGAAGCCAAAACCCTGAATCAGAAGGTTCCCATCCAAATGTTCTCTCTGGTTCGCTGAGCCTGAGGATTTTCTCGTCCTCCATCCCGTAGCATCAGTGCCAAGCTACTCCAGCTGTCGGAAAGTGGTCCTTTAAGCCCTCCAGCCTTGGCTTTCCTAACAGTTGTCTTTCCTGCCTCTTCGGCCCAAAGAAGCCCATGCGTTCTCTCGTTTAGCGTCTGTGGAGGTTCTGAGCTCGTGAGGGCGGGCATCACGTGCTGCACTGTCTCAAGGAGCGTAAGGGCCGTTCTTTGCTTTCTTTCTCTCTGACTTTGGACGTGCTACCCATCCTGGGAAGGCTTCCGGGAGCAAGCCACAAATGCAAGGATTAAGCAAAATAAAACAGGAAGGAGAAATTTCGATAACGGCATTGCTTAGGAAGGTAACAACAATGAAACCGCAATTATATCTTAAAGTCACATTTTCTTTCCATAGACACACATATCTATTTTTTTTTTAATATATAAGTTAATGGAGGAATGGAACTACCTGTGTGTGCATAGCTGGCTTTACATTTTGCCAAGTCCAGCCGGAGCCCTGCCCCACCCCGCAGTGGGCTCCCAAAGGAACGCTGACCTACTGGCCACACCCTGGGCACCCAGATGGGGAAGACAACCTCTCAGGGTGGGTGAGGTGTCTGGGCCCAACGCATACTGCCTCCATCTCACATTTCATTTCTTCCTGCTGTGAAATTCTCTTTAGGATGTTCCCCAGAGAGAAAACCATTCCTGTTTTTAGCAGCTCAGTGACCCCAAGCAGCCAATTATCTCCCTCCAAAATTCACCACACAGAAGGAATCCACAGCTGTCCCAGTGGGGGTTAGTGGGAGCTGCATTTTTGCAGGCATGGCCCAAGACTGCTGGCTCCTCACTGTGGAACTCTTAATATCTCTGTGGTGCTGGAGGGCTGCTGGGACAGGCTTGTCCCCTGAAGAAATTTGTCATTCATTCATTCATTCAACCAATTAATGTTTAATGAACACCTACTAGGGGCCAGGCGCTGCTGTAAGTACAGACAACACAGTAATTAACAAAACAGACCTAAAGTCTGTGCCCTCCCTGCTTGGAGGAGACAGAAAATAAGATAAATAAGTAAAGTATATAGTGTGGTGACTGTATACTTAATACTAGTATTAACAAGAAAAAAATCATTCAGGTAATGGGAATATGTGTTGGAAGGTGAAATTTAGATAAGGTAGCCAGAGAAGGCCTTATGTTTCAGAAAGACCTGGAGGAGTTAAGGAAACTAGCCATATGGACCTGGGGGAGGACTACTCCAGGCAGAAGGAACAGCCAGTGCAAAGGCCCTGGGGTGGGAACTTGCCTGGGGTATCCAAAGAACAATGGAAATAAGCTTGGCAGGTAACAGAGGCCATACTGTGTAGGACCTTGTAATCACAGTGAGGACTTTGGCATTTGCTCTGAATGTGACGGGGAGTCTTTGAAGGGTTTTGAGCAAAGGCGTGACATCATTTTACAGGATCACTGTGACTGCTGTGCTGGGAATAAACTGCAGTGAGCAAGGTGGAAGCGAATGGAGGTGTCCCTTATGTGGCTATTGTAATAATCTAAGTGAGAAAGACAATGGCTTAGACCACAGGTAGGGGTGAGAATGAGTCAGATTCCAAGTCTATTTTGAAGGTAGAGCAACAGAATCACAGCCTGACCAGATATATAGTGCAAGAGAAGTAAAAGGAGACAAGGACAACACCAGAGCTTTTGGTCTGAGCGATGGAAAGATGGAGTTTCCACTTGCTAAGGGAGGAGCCAAAAGAGGAGCCGGTTTGGGAAGGGCCATCGGGAGCTCAGACCTGGACAAGGTGGGCATCCGAGTGAGATACGTAAGTGGGCAGTTGGGTATATGGTGTGTAAGTGTAGATGTGAAGGGAGTGGGCTAGGCCAGATTTATTTGTGAGTCCTCAGCGTATAGTTTTCCTTGTTTGTTTGTTTGTTTTTGAAGTATAGTTGATTTACAATATTGTGTTAGTTTCAGATGTACAGCAAAGTGACTCTGTTATACGTTGATATATACCTATATATGTATATATATGTTCAGATTATTTCCCCTTGTAGGTTATTACAAGATATTGAATATAGTTCCCTGTGCTATTCAGTAGGACCTTGTTGTTTATCTATTTTCTGTATAGTGGTTTGTATCTGCTAATCCCATACTCCTAATTTATCCCTTCCCCCTTCCCTTTCCCTGTTGGTACCATAAGTTTGTTTTCAATGTCTGTGAGTCTGTTTCTCATATACCTTCATTCGTATTATTTTTTAGAGTTCACCTTTAAGTGATAGCGTATAATATTTGTCTTTCTCTTTCTGACTTACTTCACTTAGTATGGTAATCTCTAGGTCTATCCATGTTATTGCAAATGGCATTATTTCATTCTTTTTATGGCTGAGTAATATTCCATGGTATATACGTACCACATCTTCTTAAACCAGTCATCTGCTGATGGGCACTTGTGTTGTTTCCATGTCTTGGCTATTGTAAATAACGCCACTATGAACACTGGGATGCATGTATCTTTTTGAATTAGAGGTTTTCTTCTTTTCTGAATATCAACAGACATGGTTTTCAGATCTCTGGGATTGGACAAGATTCCCTAGGGATTGAGAGCTGAGTGAAAAAACTTTTACAAATGGTTGCCTCTGTGCCAGGCACTGAGATGGCTGCCTAACAAACAGAGGTGAGACTCGCCTTCAGGTCTGAGAGAGGAGAGGACGCAATGTCAAAGGAGTGCGATCATTGCTGGAGGAGGGAAGCTCGTGGGTTAGAAGGAAGGCTAACCCTGAGTGGCGTGGGGTGTCAAGGAAGGCTTTCTGAAGAGGAAGACCCCTGAGCTCTCCCTAAGGGTAGAAGGAGTCATTTAGGCAGAGAGGGCGGAAAGGTACTCCAGGACGAGGGAACAGCATAGGTGTGCAAAGGCAGGAAGTCAGCACAGAGCATGGGGCTGGAACAGGAAGGGCCTGTGGAAGAACCAGGGGGCCAGGGAGGCAGGGAGGTGTGAGACAGGTCTCAGATGCGGTGCTGGGGAGTGTGGACTTTGTCCTAAGGTAAACAAGGAAGGGCCACTGAAAGACCATACTCATGGGAATGTCATCGTAGGTTTACTTAATTAACAATCAGAATCTGGTTCATGTGACATGTATCCAGGTCAGTGATGACGGTCAATGCACTTACGTGAAGCAGTTCTTTGCAAGGGAGAGGAGCCATCAATTTCTGAGCCCGTTCCTTTGTTCATGGCACAGTACCTGTCCTGAAGCTACAGGTGTGCTTTCCCAGATCAGGGCCACCACGTTCCAACTCAAGGGAAGGAGGACGGGAGCTTCAAATGTATCGATGCTGCTACATCACTCTATGTACCTCTTCCTTTTAGCCCCCTCCAACCACTACATGAGAGAAGTATCAATGTCTCCATTTTCTGGAGTAGCCAGCAAAGGCTCACAGAGGTTATGTGTTGCGTCCAAAGTCACTCAGTGCCAATGTGAGAAGCCAGGATTTGAATCCGGGTCTGGGGGTGCCTCCCTTGATAAAGCATTTCCTAGCAAACATTCCCCCACCTGTCAAGAGCACACACACTGCAGGGCCCCTGACGATTAAACAAGTTGGCTAAGTGTTTCTCATGCCTCGTCTGCCTTGTACTTTCCTTGACATACTGTGGATAGAGTTTAAATATTGTCTTTCCAATCAATGCTCATTTTATTATCAGGAAGCATTTAGAATGAGCCATTACACCATCATGGGGGCTTTTAGGATTGGTCCCTAATCAATGTTTGATGCCCAAAATGGTTCTGAGCCCACAGCATGGGGCTGGTCCCACCCACTCCCTCCTCTGCTCTCTCTGCCATAAAATTAACTGAGGTATTTGTTAACAGACTTATCATTTAGCCTCCTTTTAGCTGGCATGATGCCAGAAAAATACAGTAAGTGTATCAGAGGAGCTACAGAAGGCCTTTAATGATAGCAAAGTTAAATTGAAAGAGCAATTCTTCCTACTGGCTTTGCTATCACCAGGCAGGTCTCCAAGCAAGATGCTTAATGCCAGGGCTGAGCCCTGGCGCCTGTATTTAGACTTATTTGCTCTCTAGAAGAGGGATTGTGCTTTTTAGCTCCCCATGCATCCTTCCCTAGCTGGGATGGTGAGACTTCAAGAAGCTTTTATTTGCGTTTTAGTTTCGCCGCAAACAGCTTAGTGCACTGGCTTTAGCTGTGCAGGTGATGGGTCCTCTTTCCCTGGGGTGGGAGCTTCCAGGAGAGGATGTGGGAGGTTCCTCCAGGCTGGGAGGGGCTACCCAGGCTGAAGGTGACCTCTAGAGGTAGCAATATGCCAGGGAGAGTTGTGGTCTGGCTACCATGTGCCAGGTGGCAGGACAGGGTGACAAAGTGAAGCCATGACAGTGGGGGACCAGGAAGTCTGCAGAGCATGGAGGGTAGAACCCCAGGCCTGGATGATAGAAAAATAACAACAGGTAACATTTTACTGAATGCTCACCATGCATTGGGCAGAGAAAGAAATACTAGTTTCCACGTGCCAGCTCATTGGCCCGTATAATAACTCTGTGAGGATTATTTCTACTTTACAGGTGGGGACACCTAGCAATGTTCCCAGGGTCCAGGCTCCCCATTAACATGTGGGGGGCTCAGGGCAGGAGTACATGGAGGCCCATAGACCACATGTCTAAATATTTGAAAGTTATGAATCCAGCCAACAAGTTGTTATATAAAATATGTTCTCTCATCCTACTTGACTAATCTACCTGTATAATGACTGCAAGGCCCAGTTTGAATTCAGAATTCTCACACTCCTTGGAGTTCCAGACCAGGACCAGTGGGCCCAGGAGAGTGGTCCCTGGCCCACAGTGCACCTTCATTCTCTTCCTATTCCCAGCTCTGTCTTAAAGTGTGAGGGACCATTCACAGGTGCATGTGGTCACCCCAGCCCACACGTCCAAGCTTTAGACTTTCCATTGCAAACAGCCCTCGGGAGAAGGGGGTGTGCACACCAATACCACGGTCCATTCTAGGGAGGATGGACCCACAGGCGAGGCCTTCCTGGATCCCGGGAGCTGACATGGAGTCATTCAGGCAGAGAGTTCCATGGTTCCAGGGACCCAGAGTGCGATCTAGAATGAGAAACACAGGTTTCAGATGGGCACATCCTCTGGGCCCCTATAGGGAAGGACACAGATGGAAAAGAGCCAGAGAAGCACCCTCTACGATGCGGGGCCCAGAGCAAGCCCATTGGCAGAGCTGACGTTTGAACCCAGGCTGTCTGGCTCCACAGGCCAGTTGCTGAACCCCTACGCCGTATCATCTCAGTAAACAAAACATCAAATCGAAGTGGTGGGTGTGGATTCCTGGAATCCCACAAGGTTAGAGCAGGGAGAGAGCCAGGCAATTTAAGATCGTCTAATCGAACTCCTGCCCACTGTTCCTTTCGCTCTCCACCCATCTTACAGATAAAGAAACTGAGGTTCAGAAAGGTTAAGTGACAGGCTGCCTATCTGATTCTCGTCTCTGCTCCACCCTACCTCTCCCCACCCCACCCACCGGCTTTCTACGGAGGACTCTGATGTGTGTCCCTGAAGGGGACAGCTCCCTTCAGGTGGCTTACAGTGTGTGTTCTGAAGCCGAGGCGGAGATTTCTACTCCCATCTGTGTGTCATGCCGCCGGGAGCCCTGGGTGGTGGCAGTGTCTTCCAATTAGCCTTCTGAATCATATTTGTTGTCTTAAAATATTTATATCCAACCACTTCCCACCTTCCAGCACTGAATTTTAGCCCCAGTTCCTTGTGATCTCCAGCCCAAAGGAGCGCTCTTGTCACTTGAGTTGTTTGTGACATCAGGGGCTGCCACCAAGGGCGACAGTGTGTCCTAATCAGACGCAAGTGGGATGAACGGGGCCACGGCCCAGGGCAGCAAGGCCCTTGCACTTGAAGCTTATTGCTTCTGACACCAGCTCATTGTTTCCACCAAGAGGGGCCATTTGCAATTCTATTCATGCTCTTTTTTTTTTTTTTAACATCTTTATTGGAGTATAACTGGTTTACAAAGTTGTGTTAGTTTCTGCTGTATAACAAAGTGAATCAGCTATATGTATACATATATCCCCATATCCCTTCCCTCTTGCGTCTCCCTCCCACCCCCCCATCCCACCCCTCTAGGTGGTCACAAAGCACCAAGCTGATCTCCCTGTGCTATGCAGCTGCTTCTCACTGGCTATCTAGTTTATATTTGGTAGTGTATATATGCCAATGCTACTCTCTCACTTCGTCCCAGCTTACCCTTCCCCCTCCCCGTGTCCTCAAGTCCATCCTCTACATCTGCGTCTTTATTCCTGTCCTGCCCCTAGGTTCATCAGAACCATTTATTTTTAGATTCCATATATATGTGTTAGCATACGGTATTTGTTTGTCTCTTTCTGACTTACTTCACTCTGTATGACAGACTCTAGGTCCATCCACCTCACTACAAATAACTCAATTTCGCTTCTTTTTATGGCTGAGTAATATTCCATTGTATATATGTGCCACATCTTCTTTCTTCATTCATCTGTCGATGGGCAGCTCATGCAGCTCAATATCGAAAAAACAAACAACCCAATCCAAAAATGGGCGGAAGACCTAAATAGACATTTCTCCAAACAAGATATACAGATTGCCAGCAAACACATGAAAGGATGCTCAACATCACTAAATCATTAGAGAAATGCAAATCTAAACTACAATGAGGTGTCACCTCACACCAGTCAGAATGGCCATCATCAAAAAATCTAGAAACAATAAATGCTGGAGAGGGTGTGGAGAAAAGGGAACCCTCTTGCACTGCTGGTGGGAATGTAAATTGATACAGCCACTATGGAAAACAGTATGGAGGTTCCTTAAAGACCTAAAAATAGAACTACCATATGACCCAGTAATCCCACTACTGGGCATATACCTGAGAAAACCATAATTCAAAAAGAGTCATGTACTACAATGTTCATGGCAGCTCTATTTACAATAGCCAGGACATGGAAGCAATCTATTAGTACTCTTCAGCGGGCTCCACGCTCCTGCCTGGGCTTTGGGGAGGCCTCGGCAGATAGCTCCAGGGATGTCCCGTGGGCCCCAACGTATACCTTTACCCTTCTCCGTGGATGGAGAAAACTGGAGCATCTTTTGCTGCAGGTTATGTTGACATTCTTCTTCCATAAGTGATAATAATCATCGTCATCTCACGTACTTTTAAGCAAGCAGCATAGCCTAGTGGAAAGAACACAGTTTGAAAGTCAGGATTTGCATCTAAGTTCTACCTCTTAATAGCTATGTGACCTCAACTTCAGTATTTAACCTCTCCAAGTAACAGTTTCTCCCATTGTAAAATAGGGATGAGGAGGGATTATGGTAAAGAAATGATCAAATGAGCTGCTAGCGCTGCTTATAGTTTTCCAGGAGCATCCACCCTGTGCCCATTGCTTCCTAATCCCTTTGATATATGTAAAGTGCCCAGCAAGATAGCTGACACATGGCAGGCAGGCTCTTTGAGGGGTGAGGCAGGGCATGTGTAAGTGCTACATTTTTACAAAGGAGGAAACCGAAGCTTAAAAGAATCCACTCGGTCCGGGAAGATCCCACACGCCGCGGAGCGGCTGGGGCCGTGAGCCATGGCCGCTGAGGCTGCGCGTCCGGAGCCTGTGCTCCGCAGCGGGAGGGGCCACAGCGGTGAGAGGCCCGCGTACCGCAAAAAAAAAAAAAAAAAAAAAAATAGAAGAATCTAGTGATGCCCAAACTCGCCGCAGTGCCAGGACCCACACCTGGGAAGCCTGGCCACAAGTTCAGGAGTCTCTCCTTTCATCCTCAGAAAGGACATCCCTGCCCAAGGAAAGCAGCGTGGCTAAAAAGTTGTGTGGGTAGGTGACAACTTGGACCATGCTTTCTTTCTTTGGGAGCCTGAAATTGGGCAGTTGGGAGTCTCAGCCAGGGTACCCACAGCCCAGTGCCCCACATGATACCCGGACAGCCTCCTCCTCTCCAAATACTGCTTCATGTCATGGATTATAATAGGTATTTAAATGCCAAGTCCAATAAGATTTTGGCAGGATTCATGTCAATTGTCGTCCTCCCGTCCCTCATCCCCTCCAGACCATCAGTCTCCAAGTCCCCCTCACCATGTCCCAGGATGGAGAGGTGAGGGCAGCCATCCTTGAGGTATTAGTGTAGGATCAGACAACTGGGCTAGAACTATGACCCTCCTTCCTCCTAGCTGCATGACCTTGGGCAAGTCATTTGACTTTCTGATCCTCCGTTCCCCCTTCTGCACAATAAAGATGATCACGTGTGTTCCCTGACCCAAAATAGTATCTTTTAATTGTTGGGTTATAAGTCTGTCTACTCTGACAGCCTGCAAACCCTCTGAGGACAGGGTTCATTTCTCAATGTAAAAAAGTTGAAGACCAGTAGCCTTTTACTATACTGGACTGAAAACACTTTAAAAACTAAAATAATCAACCCAACCACCATCATGGTCATCACTCATAATACCAGTCATAATGTTATGAAGTTATTGGCACGATGCTTTTCCATCCGTACTCCACTTAATCCTGACAGTGACCCTCTACTATATGATTATCCCCGTCTTGCAGTGAGAACCCTGAGGTCTAGAAAGGATAGAGGAATGTCCTAAGGTCATGCAGATACTGGGTGATGGAGCCACACTTGTACCTGTATCTACATGATTCTAAGTAGGCTCCGTGAGTTTCTCTTCCCCACATTGCTGTCATTTGGGGGTTTTAGCCTGGGCAGAGTCTGCTTTGTGCCAGCTGCCTGTGCTCAGGAAGGTTGAGGATGGGGCTGACACCTCACTCGTTAAATTTTCTTTCCATTTTAATAACGAATGTCACAGTGCAAGCAAGCTGGCTTAGCTTGTTCCCACACCCGTCTCGCTACCTCTCTTTCTCAGTCCAGTCTTCACACATCCCGCTGAGCTCCAGATATTTTTGTCTGGGTGCTGTCATCATCCCCGGAGAAGTGGCAAACAGTAGCCTTTTGTGTTTCCCAAAAGTTCTCGGCTCAGCCTACAGTGATAGGCTTTACAGCTTGGTGTGTGGATGGGGAGAAAGCTGACGGCCCTGAGGACTCCGCTGAGACACCCCAGAAACTGGATTTCACCCCATATTCTACCCCCAGAACCTGGCCCCCTTTGACCTTGGTCTTGGTTTTACAGAGTGTCATAGGTTGGGCTGCGGGATTAGCAGTCAGCAGTGGGAGCTCCCAAGTAACAGATTTGCGCCCCAATCTGGAAACTTTAAGGCCTAAGTTTGTACATTAAAAAAAAAAAAAAATGGTTCCTACTTACCGGTGCCGTAAATCCAAAATTTCATACGTAGATCCCCCAAAACAAAAACTGTTTTAGAAAAACTCTGCATAGGGAACAGGTGCTGTATTTTTTCCCACATAATAGTCATCATCATAACAGCTGGCATTCATACAAACCTTTTCAGCTTAGTGAGGAATTTCACATCTATCCTTTCATTTGTTCATCACAACAATTCTGTGATAGTGATAAAGCAAGTATCATATACCCACTATTTGGATGAGGAAACCAAGGCATGAGCAACATGCTGTGAAAACACAAGGAGAGAAAGGGTTGACTCAGACTTTAGAGATCAAGAATAGCTTCATGGTAAGGTTGGCATTAGAGGTGAGTCTTAAAAAATGAGGAGTGCGCAGAGAAGCAGAAGCAATAATTCCAGCTTTACCGACCAGCATGAGCAAAGTCAGGAGGCTTGGGAGTTTTGTGGCATGGCTGGGACCTGAATCGTCTCAGTCACGGAGGGTCTTGACTAGCGTCCTCCACCTGCTAAGGTGTTTATTTTCTATTGCCTTAGGTTAGGCTTCCCAGAAGCAGATTCTGAGGCAGGGATTGGTGTGAAAGTGATTTATTAGGAAGTATTCCCAGGAAAAATCAATAGTGAATTGGGACCTTGAAGATGGCCAAGCCAAGCAAGGCAACCAAAGTCCCTGAGAAGGAAACTTTACTCAGCCCCACGGGGTGTTCTGGAGACAGAGTAGACCAGTGAGACTCCAAGCATGGTCCTGGAGCAGCTGCATCGCCAGTCTCCAGGGAACTTGTCAGAAATGCAGAATCTCAACCCTGGCACAAGTTCTCTGAATCAGATCACCCAGTCTTGTTATACTGGTCTAGATCATACCTCAGAGTTGAGCCCTGAGCACACAAGGGAGCCAGTGTTTACACACCCCGTACCTCTGTCATCGGTTAAGGGCTGCTCCCAAGGGGGATGTAAATTCCCAGGTACCTCCAACTTCCATGTGGTGGATGCAGATTCCAACAGGTAGAGGACAGCCTATGGACAGAGGCTGTCTTTTGGGGCTGAAAGCACGCCAGGCCAAGAGCCACAGGCAGGAAAAGAGTGAAGGCTCCCGGGGGTATATGAGCAGAGCACTGTAGGATCTGGTCACCCCAGCAGCCCAACGCAAGCACAGACTCATGACAACATCCTTTAGCCCCGCACCTGTAGACACAAACTCTCTCGGGCAGTCAGCTGGGCAGAGGGTGTTGAGACTACGGAGAAAGGAACCCACTACAAACTAAGTCGCTAATCTCCATATTCATCCTGGGGAAAGTTTTATTCCTGACGCTTATCAAGTGTTAACACAGGGATCTAAGTAGAGTTAAGTAGGGTTTCGATCATTAAATGAACCGATAAAACATCTTTGTAATTAGAGAATTAACATGTAAATGGATACCATTAAAGGACTTTCCAATGTGTTAGTTCTTTTTTTTTTTTTAACATCTTTATTGGGGTATAATTGCTTTACAATGCTGTGTTAGTTTCTGCTTTATAACAAAGTGAATCAGTTATACATATACATATGTTCCCATATCTCTTCCCTCCTGCGTCTCCCTCCCTCCCACCCTCCCTATCCCACCCCTTCAGGCGGTCACAAAGCACCTGAGCTGATCTCCCTGTGCTATGCGGCTGCTTCCCACTAGCTATCTACCTTACGTTTGGTAGTGTATATATGTCCATGCCTCTGTCATGAAGAACCTAGGGGTAAGACAGGAATAAAGACACAGACCTACTAGAGAATGGACTTGAGGATATGGGGAGGGGGAAGGTTGAGCTGTGACAAAGCGAGAGAGAGGCGATGTGTTAGTTCTTTCTAGTAGGTTAAATATTTCCCTGAAACCCAGGGTAAACTCTTGAGTTGCTTAGCAAATTCCTGCCCTGTAGACCACTGTGGTGAGCAATGCTTCTTGAACAAGGGCCGATTCAGAAAAAATTAAAAACTACGTATGTGCAGGGTTTTTTCTATTCAATCCAGAAACAGTTATAGTGAATCCCATGGGGCCCAAAAAGGTGTATTATTAAAATTTAATTTATCTGCTTGACTGTCTAGGACCATGTCAATTAGAAAAGTTGGCACCTCTTTTTAACCTAAAATATTAATATCTAGGGATATTATAGATAAATATTAATATCTAGGGATTCATATTAAAATATTAATATCTAAGGACTTATGAGAAATAGCACCAGAGAGGCAGCTTTCCAGTGTTTGCCTCTTGAAATCAAATCACACACCATACCGTCATGGAGCTGGATGGAGTGCGGATTTGCTATACAATAAAGGAGTCGATTTTTACTTGGTCGTTTTGGATTCATCACAAGATCTGAGGGGCAAGGAGTGGCAGCTCCTGTCTGTGCCCTGCCCATCCAACAGACCCCAAGGGATGGAGATGGCCCTTAGTAACAGAGCGAACCCATCTCTTGTCCTCACCTATAGTTTCATCTTTCATAAATATACCTAAACACTTTTTTTAAATCTATGAATTAATGTGTGACCTATAATATCTTTGTTAAGAAGGGGAAGGGGAGGAGAAGGGGGAGGAGAAGGAGGAGGTAGAGGAAGAAGAAGGAGAAGGAGAAGAGGAAGAAGAAGGGAAAGAAGGGCTTCCCTGGTGGCGCAGTGGTTGAGAGTCCGCCCGCCGATGCAGGGGACACGGGTTCGTGCCCTGGTCCGGGAAGATCCCACATGCCCGCGGAGCGGCTGGGCCCGTGAGCCATGGCCGCTGAGCCTGCGCGTCCGGAGCCTGTGCTCCGCAACGGGAGAGGCCACAGCAGTGAGAGGCCCGCATACCGCAAAAAAAAAAAAAAAAAAAAAAAAGGAAAGAAGAGGAAGGAGGAGAAGGAAGACGGAAGGAAAGAAAAAGAACTGTCTTTCGTGGTGAAGAGAAAAATATCTTAGAGTAAGATCACTGTAGTGAACTCGGGGATTAATTCCTCAATATGAAAGCCCCCTCTTCTACTGAATAATGGGATAGACCTGGTAAGTCAAAGGTTCAGGAAAAGGCATGTAGCACAATTCTGGCCAATGAGATACAAAGAGAAGTTTGCTGGGCAAGTGTTTTCTGGTTTGAGAAGGAACTTTGCGGAGTCTCTCTCCTTCCTGCAGATGTGAACAAAAAGGTTGTAACACTGATCGTGAGTGGCTACTCTACAGTCACACAGGGAAACAGCCATAGTTCTGAGAAAGGCAGCACTATGAACAGCAGGGTAGGGGGGAGAGTCCTTGGGATGTTGCCCATCCTAGCTCTAGGCGGCTGGCAGCTTCTCCCCCTCCCCCTCTACTCCCTCTTCCTTCCCCTTTCTCTTCTTTTAACATTTTTATGACTTCATTGAGATATGACGACTTTACAACAATATACACATATTTAAAGTGTTCAGTCTGAGTTTTGACAAATACACCTGTAAACCCATCAACACAATCAAGAAAAGAAATGTTTCTATCACCTCCCAAAGTTTCCTCGTGTCCGTTTGTAATCCATCCCTCCTTCCATCTCCATCCCTAGGGAACAACTGATCTGGTTTCTGTCACTCTACTTTAGTTCGAATTTTCTAGAACTTTTCTAGAAATAGAAGCATACAGTATGTTCTCTTTCTTGTCTGACTTTTTAAACTGAGCATAATAACTCAGACTTCTCCATATTGTTGCATGTATCAACTAGACACATTTACTAATTCTGTTAGCTCTTTTGCAAATTCCTTACAATCTTCTGCCTAGATGATTGTTTCATCTGTGACTAAAGTTGGTTTTACTTCTTCCTTTCCAGTTGATATGCCTTTTATTTGTTTCTTATCTTATTGCACTGGCTAGGACATCCAATACAATGCTTAATAGAAGTGATAAGAGCAGACATTCTTGCCTCGATGGTGATCTTAGCAGAAAACCATTCACTCTTTCACCATTATTATTAAAGTCTTCTATATCCTTACTAACTTTCTGTCTACGTATTGTACACATTATTGATAGAGGAGTATTGATGCCCCCAGCTATAACTGCAGCTGTGTCTATTTCTCCTTGCAGTTCAGTCAGTTTTTGCTTCATGTATTTGAAAGCTCTGCTGTTAAATGTATAAATGCTTATTATTATTATTATATCTCCTTTTGGTGAATTGACCATTATGAAATAAGCTCTTTTATCTCTGGTAATTTTCCTTGCTCTGAAATTTATCTGATCTTAATAAAGCCACTCTAGTTTCCTTTTGATTAGCATTAGCATGGTTTACCTTTCTGTATACTTTTATCTTTGTCTTTGTATTTAAAGTTGTTTTGTATAGACAGCACGTAGTTGGGTCTTGCTTTTTTTATATCCAATCTGACCATCTCTGCCTTTAACCGAGATGTTGAGACCATTTTATTTAATGAGATTTCTGATGTGGTTGGGTTTTCAGTCTACCAGCTTGCTATTTGTTGTCTATTTGCCCCATCTGGTCTTTGCTTCCTTTTTCTACTTGTCCTGTCTTCCTTTAGATTAATTATTTTTATGATTCCATGTTCTCTGCTTTGTCGGCGTCCTAGTTCTATCTCTTTGTTTACTGTTTTTGGTGGTTACTGTAGAACAGGGTTCTCAACTCTTACACTATTAGGATTTGGGGCTAGATAATTATTTGTCATAAGATGCTGTCCTGAGCATGGTAAGATGTTTAACAGTATCCCTAGCCTCTACCCACTAGATGCCCCTCCCCATACTGTGACAAATATGCCCAGGATAGGCAACCCTGAAAGCACAATTCTAGAGCTTACAGTATAAATCTTTAACTTATCACAGTCTGTCTTCAAGCAAATATTATGTCACTTCATACACAGTAAAAGAAACTTACAAAAGTGTACTTACGTCTTTCCCACCCCACCTTAGTGCTATTTTGGTCATATATTTTACTTCTACATGTGCTATAAACCCCACAATACATCATTATTTTTACATTTTAAGCATCATGTTTCAAAGAGTTTTTTTAAATAAGAAAGAATATTTTATATTCACTCACATATTCCTTATGTAAATTCACATATCCATCTGGTATCATTTTATTTTCTGCTTAAAGGACTTACTTTCACATTTGATGTGGTAGTTGTCTGCTAGTGATGAATTCTGTCACTCTTCGTATGTTTGGAAAAAAGAATCTTTGGTTTACCTTTGTTTTTGAAATACATTTTCACTAGATATAGAATTCTAGGTCAATGGTTATTTTCTTTCAGTACTTTAAAGATATCACTCCACTGTCTTCTGGCTTTCATGGTTTCTGAGATGTCTGCTTTTGTGTTTATCTTTGCTCCTCTGTATGCAATGTGTCTTTTTCTCTGACTTGAGATTTTCTCTTCATCACTGCTTTTCGGTAATTTGATTACAGTGTGCTTTGATGTCGTCTTCTGTGTTTCTTATGTTTATAGTTCACTGATCTATTTGCATCTATGGATTTATAATTTTCATCAAATTTTGAAAACTTCCAGCCTTTATTTCTTCAAATATTATTTTCTCTTCTCCCTTCTTCTTTTATTCCAAATACATGATTTTGAGGTCATTTGATACCATGCTGCAGCTCACTGATACTCCAGTGTTTTTATTTTGTCTTTTCTGTGTTTCATTTGGGATAGTTTCTATTGATGTGTCATCAGTTTCAGTGATCTTTTCTTCTGCTGTACCTAATCTGCTGTGAATTCCATCAGTGTATTTTTCATCACAGGTATTATACTTTTCGTCTCTAAAATTTTGCTTTGGGTCTTCTTGATATCGTCCCTGTCTCCCCTTATCATACTCACACTTCTCTTTATATTCTTGAACAAATGGTACATACTTACAACAACTGCTTTAATGTCCTTGTCTACGAATCTGATCATCTTTTTCAGTTTTGGGGTCTGTTTTATTGTCGGTCTTTCTCATTGTTGTGGGTGATAGTTCTCTGTTTCTTTGCATGCCTTATCATTTTTGATTGGATGTCAGGCATTATAAATTTTATGTTGTTTGTTTTTCAATTCCTTTAAATGTTGAGAGGCTCTGTTCTGGGATGCAGTTAAATTCAGAAACAATTTTAATGCTTTAGAACAGGGGTCAGCCAGCTATATTCTGAATGCAAAACCCAGCCCACTTTCTGTTTTTGTAAATGCAGTTTCAGTGGATCACAGTCACCAGCTCCGTCCGCAGAGCCTCAAATATTTACTATCAGCCCCTTTACAGAAAACGTTTGACAACCCCTGCTTCAGAAGCTTGCTTTTAAGCTTTATTAGGTGGGTCAAGGGCAGCCCTAGTCTATGGCTAATTTGTCTCCACTACTGAAGAAATACCCTTCTGAGGACTCTGCCTCATGCCTGGTGTATTGCAAAGTTGTTGTGCTGTAGCTGATAGAAACATGTAGCGTTCCTGGCCCTGTTTGGTCTCTGGGGACTGTTCTGCCTACAGTGGTTCTTTCTCTCAACCTTGGTCGTTTCCTTATATACATGCACTTATCAGTACTCACGGAAGTCTCCAGGGAGACTTTCTGCAGATCTCTGAAGCTCTTTCTCCGTAAGTCTCATCTCTTAGGTATTCTACCCCATGAATTCTAGCCATTTGGCCTTCCTGACTTTTCAACTCTGTCACCTCAATTCAGGAAGGCTGCCAGCCTCTGCTAGGGTTCTCCCTCCCTCTACTGCAGTCTAGAAACTCTCCTGGGAGTAGACAGGGCAATCGTGGGGCTCACCTTGTTTGTTGCCCTTCTCTGGGGGAGCACTGTCCTGTGCTGTTATCCAGTGTCTGAAAACCATTCTAGGCTTCTTATGCGAACTAAAGAATGTACTGTTTGAGCCAGATTGAGATGGTTTTTCTAGTTTTTCCAAACTCCCCCCTTGATACAGTCATCCAAGAGGATGGTGCTGGTTTTGTAGAGAAGGTATTATCGCTTTGAACCCTGAAGAGCCATGTCAGGAAGGAATTGGTGAAACAAACAAACAGAACCCAATCAAAAACTGAAAAACAACATACTGCTCTAGAAAGGAGATATTTCAAAATAACAGAGTCAATTTTTATAAATGCCAGTGGGCAACACTGCAAGCAAGTCATGATCAGTTTGATTTATGTTTAGACTTTTCTTATTATCTTTGCTTGGTTTTGCTTTAATAAGAGATTCCAGAGAAGGTGCCGGAGGACTGGAACTGAATAAATCTTAGAGGCAAATTTCTCTTTTATGAATACTGCAAAAGGAGTGGTGGGAGTTGACTGCTCCTGAGATATTTAATGAAGGTTCCAGTTCTCATGAATTTAACACATTTGCTTAAATTAGGCAGGTGCTAAATTCGATATAAATCTATACTACCTTCTGGGGGTAATAAGTGCTGGAAGCTTAGTACTCTCTGTTTGGAATAGGACTGGCTTTCATTGTCTGACACTTACTATTGAATTGGAGCAAACCCAGCAAGGCCAAAGGTCACATGGTCCAATACTTAGGTAGGATTAGCAGATCTGGTGGTGGCGCTGGGTACTTGCCACAAAGAGGCCAGAGGGTGATGGAATGCAGGGAGGTGTGTAAAAAGGGGAGCAAAGGATGAGAGTTGAGGGCAGAACCTTGGGAGATGTTTCAGGCTTTAAATTAGAAGGGGTCAGAGGAAGCAACAGGGCACAAAGGTCAGGATAATCTGGAACAGGTAGGGTTGTCGTATTTGGGACGTCTGTTGCAAAGGATACAGTGGACCAGAAATTTGACACATTTGGGAACTGACCACATGCCATGGGAGAAAGTTTCCCAAAGACATAGGACTAGGGGGCCCGTCCTTCCCTCCGAAGTCTCAGATGGCAGCATTTTAAGGAAATCTGGGGCATTCATGACTTTCCCACTCCCAGCATATTTTCTCACAGGCTTTCTAGACTGGTACGTTCCAGATGGAGAGATTTTAACGACGGCTCCGTAGGAGGAGGTGTCTTTCAGTGTTAACATAATGGTTGATGAGGTATTGAGTTTGGAAGCAGGACACCTTGCTTCTGCTTTTATATCATCTGAGTCACTAGACAGCCAGGTGGATTTGGGCAAGTCGCTTTAACTTCCTGATACATTAGTTCCTCCTCTTTAGAATAAAGGGATTAGGTTGTGTGGCTCAATTATAGTAAGAGATTCCTTTAACTCAGCACTGTGTAACATGCCAGTTACCATAGTAGACATTTCAGATACAAAGTTCAAATCCTCAAAATAGCCCAATAACATAGACATTATCATCTTTTTTTTTATTGGAGTATAGTTGATTTACAATGTTCTGTTAATTTCAGGTATACAGCAAAGTGATTCTGTTATACATGTACATATATTCATTCTTTTTTAGATTCTTTTCTCGTATAGGTTATCACAGAGTATTGAGTAGAGTCCCCTGTGCTATACAGTAGATCCTTGTTGGTTATCTCTCTTATGTATGGTAGTATGTGTGTGTTCATCCCAGGCTTCTGACTTCTCTCTCCCCCCTCCTCGCCCCACATTTCCCCTTCGGTAACCGTAAGTTTATTTTCGATATCTGTAAGTCCGTTTCTGTTTTGTAAAGAAGATCATTTGTTTCTTTTCTTTTTTTAAAAAATTAGATTCCACATATGCATGATATTTGTCTTTCTCTGTCTGACTTACTTCACTTAATATTTTATCATCTTAATTTGATGAAGAAACCGCAGCTCAGAGAGTTTAAGGATGTGCCCAAATTTGCACAGCTAGGAGGTGACAGAGCCAGGACTCCGTGGCAGGTCTTGACTCCAAAACTATAGGCTCCCTTCTACCTCTAACAAATGATGATTTTGCAAACTATGACTGAGTGTATGTAGCTGGAATGCAAATCTTAAAATCTCACATAAGCCCTAGGAAAACAGACCAGGAAAGTGTGGATGGTGCCCTGTTTTTCCATCGCTGCTCTAATAACCCGGGCTTGATGAAGGACCGCTGATGGAAGATTATCAATGATATAATAAGTGCTTCTTAATTTGAGTCCTATTTATTCAGACTTTGATATAAAAGCAGATACAGTGTCTGTGGTCTTTTTTTTTTTTTTTTTTTTTTTTTTTTTTGTGAGTAAATCGTTTGAAATTACCTCTGCTTCTGAAAACTTTGGGTTTCTCAGTAGGTAAGGGAAATCCATTTAAAATCAGTATCCTTTTTCTAAAAGTAAGGGCTCTCAAATTAAGCATTCCTTTCATGCATCAGCAACTTCTGAGTCCTGCAATTAATTATTGTAATGTTAAAGGTCTTTTATGTTTATGATACATGCTTGCGTTCCGCAGGCATATTATGAATCGTAATTTTTTCATTAACTCCCCTCCTCTTCACTGTTTGCACTCTATTACATCTTAGTTGATCATTTTTATAACATTCGAAAGTAGTAAAACTGTTTTTCATTAAAATCACTCTATGGGGTTTCCCTGGTGGCGCAGTGGTTGAGAGTCCTCCTGCAGATGCAGGGGACGCGGGTTCGTGCCCCGGTCCGGGAAGCTCCCACATGCCGCGGAGCGGCTGGGCCCGTGAGCCATGGCCGCTGAGCCTGCGCGTCCGGAGCCTGTGCTCCGCAACGGGAGAGGCCCGCGTACCGCAAAAAATAAATAAATAAAATAAAATAAAATCACTCTATGATTCTGACGTTTCACTAAGGTTAATAAAAAACTGCTTTGCAAAGAGGTGGGGTGGGAGTGGGAAATAAAGTTTAGTTTCCGTAAAACCATTTACTTTGAAAATACCACTCTTCACTGTGGAGTGAAAAGGCCGCTGCTTTGCTCTTATTAGGTGTGTGGCCTTGAGCATATTAGTTTCACCTCTCCGAACGTCAGTTTCTGTAAAATAGGGACAATGAAAATGATAGCTATTTCTTGTTAATAAGAGTTGTGAAATGTCTGAATGAAGGAACCGAAGAAGCAATGGAAATACACCAGTACACTCACGAATCAAATACAGAACACTACTCTCCTTTAAGAAAAAAATCAACAGGAAACTGTCACGTTGCTGAGAATGTTGCTAGAAACCTGGGCAAGTTGGAAGGGAAAGAATTTATCGCTTCTAGCAAGGTAGCCCAATTTATTGCTTCTAGCAAGGTAGCCCAATTTATCGCTTCTAGCAAGGTAGCCCGTCATTGTATACTTCACACTTCGTAGAGCAAAAAGCCTGTAAGGGCTCCATTTACCTACAGAGGCTCAGGGGGGGAATGACAAGGATCAGAAGGAAATAATTTCGAAATTGCCACTGTTTGCTTTGTTGCTGACTATATTGATATTGTCTCGTCCATTATGATGGAGAGAGGCTTCTCGGATCTCAAATATGCACCCAGCACAGGTGGGGAAGAGAGTGAGATACTAAAAAAGGATATTTTAAAATTATAGTCAGATGATTATATTTTCTCATCATAGACACACTGCTTGACGGTGGTTCAGCCCAGTCTGACACCTCCTGGCAACCTAGAGCTGCAAAAAGTTTCAGATCGCAGAAAAATAACAGTAATAACAACAACAGCCAGCAAAGACCCTGGGCGGAACTTCAGGGCAGCACTTTTCCTCTTGTTGTCTCATTTGGTTATTACAAGAACCCTTCGAGGAAAGCGCCGGGAAGTCAGTGGCAGCTCTAGCTTTCCAGGTGCTCAGGTCAAAAAGCGTGGCATCCTTTTTCTTACAAAGCCCACATCCAACCTGCTCGCAAATCTTGTTGGCTTTTCCTTCAAAATACGCATAGAATCTGACCACTTCTCTACCACCAGTGCCTCCCTGCTCCGGGCATCCTCACCTCTTGCCTGGGCCTTGCAACTGTCTTCCTGTGTAGGCCTTGGACCCCCAATGGTCACTTCTCAACCTACTGGTCTCTCTGGGGTCCTTTAAAAACACAAAGCAGATCCCGTCACTTCTTCCCTCAAAACACTTCCCGTCTCATGGGGGTTGAACACCGAAGTCACTAGAAGGTTCTACCCAGTCTGGTCCCTCTTACCTTCCAATCTCAGCTCTTGCTACAAACCCCATGACTGACTCCTCTTCAGCCATACTGGCCTTCTTGCTGCTCCTAGAACAATTTAGGGGGTCTGTTTTTTCCTTTTTTCCTTTTCCTACTGTTGGGTCTCTCGCATCTACAACTCTACTCAGATCAATAAGTATTTGTCTAATGGAGTGATTTCTTAAAATGAGCTCTGAAGTCAGACCGCATGGCTTTGCCTTTCAGATCCACCACTTACTGTGTGACCCTGATGGGTCTCCTCACCTGTAAAATGGGAATCATAGAGGTACCTATTTCCTAGGTGTAGTGAGTTGAATCATGTATCCCAAAAAGATATCTCCAAGTCCTAACCCCTGGTACCGGTGAATATGACCTTATTTGGAAATAAAGTCTTTGCAGATGTAAACGAGCTAAGAATCTCGGCACGATATCATCCTGGATTTACGGTGAATACTAAATCCAACGGCTGGTATCTTTGCGAGGAAGGAAAGTAGGATGTGAGACACAAACAAGAGGGCCGTGGAGGCCAAAGAATGCCAGGCGCCACCAGCAGTTGGAGGAGATAAAGATGGATTCTCCCTACATCCCTCCAAAGGAGCACGGCCCAGCCAACACCTTGATTTCAGACTTCTGGCCTCCAGAACTATGAGAGAATAAACGGGATAATTTGTTACATCAGCTCCAGGAAACTAATACAATAGGGTCGTTGAAAGGATGTAGTGATCTTATCTATATAAAGAGTTTTATTGTAAGTAGCTCTCTAAGTGTTGGCTATTACTATTAGCCTTACTTTACAGACAATGAAACCAAAGTGCTAAGAAGATAAATGACTTACCCAAGAAGTGGTGGGTCAGGGGTCAAAATTCTCACCTAAGGGCTCTGGGTGCTGACAGACTACGTGGCATTTTAATGCAGATGACCTCTGGCTGACGGTAACCCCGATTAAGTCTCTTCCAGCTCCTAATACTTTATGAATTGGCCAGATGCTTCCCAAAAAAGGTGTTTTGTCCTTTTTCCTCAGGCAACCAAAACTCCCCAGAGAGGCTCTGAGTTACTAAAGCATATGTTCCAGATGTGAAACAGAGCAAGTGCTGGTGACCGTGCACTTGGCCCACGGAGACCAGAGGAACAGAGCATTTAGCCAATCAGATTTGCCCGATAGGGCCCCCAACACCCCAGGGCCCGCAGAAGTCTGCGAGCTGGTAGCTTCATAAAACTACACACGCACAAGCTCAGGAGGTGGGAAATGTGCCTGAATGTCGTCTGGAGTTGGGATTCTGGCCAATAGTAACTGGCTTCAAGAAGCACGGTTTCTAAACATCACAGGGTCCCCAGATAGCTGAATGGGTCCTCCCAGTCGTGGTTTCCAGTAGAAATTTTCCCTATAAATCAGCCAGCCCAAAATCACTGCCAGGGACGTGTTGTGATTCCTGGCCAGGTGGAGGGACAGGGAGGTGGGGAAATGAAGAGGGATTTCAAATGAAAACATTCCCTCCGCCCGCCTGGCCAGCACTGGATCCCAGGAAGGGATGGTGGTGTTTCTCAAGGTGCACTGCCTTCCCAGTGAGCGTGCTGGGAACAGAGGGATCCGGCGGAGGGGAGGGAACCAGCAGCAGTGCAAGGCGATGCTCCCCACCTCCGAGACACCGCTCTGAGGCACCGCCTGGTCCCCCCTAACTCAGACGGCGCTCCCCCTCCTCCCTTGTGAGACGTGGAGTAGTTGGGGGGAGGGCTTCGCTGAGCTCTGGCCACTGACAGTCCAGCTGGCAAACGACCTCTTGCAAGAGCGGTGCATCTCGGTGGTATCACTGGCTGCATGCCAGAGAATCTTGCTGTCTTGGCAGGTGTAAGCCGGCGCCTAAGGTAAAGCTGAAATAAGGACGGGAGTAAGGGAGCATTGGGCCAAACAGTTGGGCGACCAAGAGGTGGTCTGGTTGGGGATGAGGTGATCCTGGGGTGCTCCCCGGCAAAGCGTTATTACAAAGTAGCTACACTTGCCGTCCTGGAGTCAGCCTGCTTGGATTCAAATACAGCCTCCGCCATCTTGTAGCTCTGTGACTAAGCAAAATCTCCTAAAAGCTCAGCTTCCATTTCCTTCCCCGTAAAATGAAGTTTGCAGAGCTTGAGTGAGTTAATTCCTAGAAAGTGCTTGGTGCCTGGCATGTAACAGGCTCTCAGTAAATATTGGCATTTACCCTTATCACTGTTATTATTGTGAGTAGATCTGTTAAAGGGCTTGGGATGAGCTGATGCCTGACAATCATACCTGCTTCTGCCTAAACTTCCTGCCTCATCTTCCCACCGTGGGTGATGGCAAAAAGTCACAATGGTAGTCACTTGGCAAAAAGTCACAATGGTAGTCACTTGGTAGGAGAATGCCTACCAAGATGGAGGACCGAGACTAGGTAGTGGGGATGGTGATGGGCAAACAGGAGAAGCAGCAAAAGTTAAGGGCATTTGTATCTTGATCTACTGCTCAATGGTCTCAAGTGATGTTTCTGAAAGTTGTAAGCAAGTAGAACTCTTGTTGGCCAAGTCCTGTTTTCAGTGAATTAGGATATTTCGGGTCAAGATCTTACAGTCAATCTTTCTATAGTTTCCTGGCCTTTCTTTTCCAATTGTTTTTATTCCTTGGAGAATTTGAGGGGAGGCTAGGCTTCTTTTTTTTTTTAATTTATTTATTTATTTTTGGCTGCATTGGGTCTTTGTTGCTGTGCGCAGGCTTTTGCCGCGCGGTGAGCGGGGGCTACTCTTCGTTGAAGTGCGCGGGCTTCTCATTGCGGTGGCTCCTCTTGTTGTGGAGCACGGGCTCTAGGCGCACGGGCTTCAGTAGTTGTGGTACGTGGGCTCAGTACTTGTGGCGCATGGGCTTAGTTGCTCCATGGCACGTGGGATCGTCCCAGACCAGGGCTCAAACCCGTGTCCCCTGCGTTGGCAGGTGGATTCTTAACCACTGCGCCACCAGGGAAGTCCCGAGGCTAGACTTCTTAAAGCGGAGGTGGCTTTATTCTTCATCTAGAGAGCCACAGGAGGCAAGCAAAGAAATCTAGGAAAGAGTTATAGATACACTGAAAATTGTTGTGGATAAAACATCTCTGAAGGGAACTCTAATCAATTCCTACTTTTTTTTTTTTTTTTTTTTTTTTTTTTTTTTTTTTGCTGCACCACACGGCTTGCGGGATCTTAGTTCCCTGACCAGGGATCGAACCAGGACCCCAGCAGTGAAAGTGCCGAATCCTAACCACTGGACCGCCAGGGAATTCCCATCAATTCCTACTTTCATTTCACAAATACTCCCTGCATCCCTCCTATGGGAGAGGCACACTAGACCCTAGGAAAGCTATAATGGTCCCTGCAGCAAGGAACCCCACCAAATGGAAAGAAAGAACCAGTCAACAAATGATTAAAAGTGGATGTGACTTACGATGAAAAGTCAGGATGCAAGGGCCTTTCGAGCAGAAGAGCTATCTCAGCAGCTGTTGTAATGAACAGAGCATGGGTTTTAGCATCAGCCAGACCTGGTTTCAACCTCTGACCTCATCAGCTATGAGCTTAGGAAACGTGTGCAAGCCTCTTCACTTCGCAGCCTCAGTTTCTTCTGTAAAACGGCACTGCTACCTACCTATGGGATTGTAGAGAAGATGGTTTGAGATAATACATAATGTAGCCCAGTCCCTGGCACATGGTAGAGATGCAACAAAAATCTGTTCCTTCCACTGGAGGGGTCTAGAAAAGGCTCTCTAAAGAAGGGGCCACTTAGGCAGGATCTGAAGGAGGAGTGTAAGTGCTTGCCAGCTAGAGTGGGATGCATTTCAGGGATGCTTTCCACAATATTGTGATTTCTGCCCAACTTTTCAGGAACCCATATGCCCACTGACTGACAGTAATTTTACAAAGCCAGACGTGTCTGTATTCTTTTTCTATCCAAAAAGAAAATCTCTTTTTATTTTTTGGTACTTAACGGTTGTTTTGTGGTAGTTACAAACCGTCCTCTAAGAGCCAGCTACGAATCTGCCAGAAATATCACAGGGGGCATTAAATGTGCCAAGAAACTAAAAGGAAGGCAGTAACTGGTTTCCCTCCATTAAAGTGGAACGGAGTCTTGCAGGGGGAAAAGTAGCACTGAGCCTGAGGAAGAGGTAGCCGAGCTGACAGCTGCACGCCTGGGTCCCCGTCTCTGCCACTAATGGCTGCGCACAAAGGTGCTGAAGCTTTGCGGATTGCACTGGGCCCCAGGGACCCGTTAGCATCCAAGCCACCCATGAGCTTCCATTTCTCATGCACTTGAAATTCTGGCCAAGGTGGGGAAAGAAATAAGAGAAGGCTCTCTCCCGGGATGGGTTCTGGGCTGAGATCAAGGAAGAAAGTTCAGTGGTGCCTTGGGCCTGGCAACCCTGGGTGTTGGCTCTGGGCACTACTGCAGGGAGGCTCACAGGGAAGCGGGGTTCACGGTGCATGCACACACACAGTCTCCCCTCCCTCCACGGAGCCTTTCTCTGCTGGGCTGTCTTCTTCCAGAGTGAGCACTGGAAACTGATCTCACCTCTAGTCGGTGGAGAGAATCAAAGGGGGAGATGATGCCTGTCTGCCTGTTCTCCCAGAACTCAGACCGTGCTGTTCTCTCTGTCTGGACTGCCCTCCCCCTTCTCCTTTCCTGACCTTAAGACTCAGTTCAAATGCCACCGCCCCCATCAACTGGGCTTTAAGAGCCAAAGGAAAGAGATTATATGGTCTTATTCACCGTCTGTCCTTGGTGCACAGAAGGTGCTCAATAAATTTGTGGACTGAATGACACACCCAGTCTTCTCTGACTCCACTGCCCCTAAAGGGAGGGAATTTACTTGTGATTTCTTGGCTCCACATTTCGTATCACTTTCGTATCACTCACGTGCCTGTCTTCTCATCTAAACTAGGGACTGTTAACCTAGGGTCCATGGATAAGCTTCAGGGGAATCCGGACACCCTGAAATGTATATAGATTATGTGCATGTGTGCATGCGTGCGTGCTCCTAGGTTTATCTTTTTCTGGAGGGAATTTCCCAGCTTTGACCAGGTTCTCACAGAGTCCATGATTAGAATAAGCTCAGAAACTAGACTAGTCCACAGAGGACTGGGCTGTGCCCCCTTTGAGGCCAGGGTCCTGGCTAGCACAATGCCTGGTGCACAATAGATGCTCAAGACGTGTTTGTTGAGCGAGTGAGTGAGAGAATGATCTTAAGCCCTGCCCGGGCCTCCACCATCACCAGATTCCCAGAGATGGATTCCTCCAGTCACACCACCCTCCACCCATCAACTGATGGTTGACAGCTACATCATAGCAAGTCAGAGCAGGCTGTGTGTCTCTGAGCCTCAGTTTCCTTACCTGTGAAATTGGGAATAACTCTTGCTCTGCCTATACCTCTAAATTGTCTTCAAGATCAAATGAGATAGTAGGGGGAATTCCCTGGCAGTCCAGTGGTTAGGACTGTGTGCTCTCACTGCCGAGAGCCTGGGTTCAATCCCTGGTCGGGGAACTAATATCCCAGAAGCCGAGCAGCACAGCTAAAAAGAAAAAAAAGAAAGAAGAAGAGAGATAGTAGGTTCTTTCACTGGTATTCAACACGTCCTTATTGAGCACCCACTGTGTGAGCTCTGGAGGTATATAGAGAAATGAGCTATACTCCCTGCCCTCAACGAGCTCATAATCTAATGGGGGAGACAGACAAGTGATCCGTTTCAGCATGATGTGGAAAGTGCTACAGCACTATAGGAAAGCCCACAGGCTGCCAACCTAAAAGGTTAAAAACTGGAGACATCTACGAGGAGCAGCAGCGGTCTGAAGGATGAATAAATGTTAGCTAGAGAAGGGGAGACATTCTAGGACATTCTAGGAAGGGGAAACAGCCTGTGCAAAGGCCAGGAGATAAGAATGTGGCACCTTTCTGGGGCTCACAGCTTTGTCAACACACAGTAGGAGCGTCAGAGAGACAAACTGGAGGGGTGATCAGGGACTGGGTCGGAGGGGGATGCCCAAATTGGGCTTTTTCCAGAAAACAGTGGGGAGGGCTTTTGAGCTGAGGCATAAAAAAACCACGCAGATTTATATGTTAGAAAGCTGACTCTTGGCTTCAAGGTAGCGAGTCCACTGGAAAACAAGATTGAGAGCACCAAGACCGGTCAGGAGCGAGTGGGAGCCATCCAGGGGAGAAGTGCAGAGGGATGTGGGGATGGGTAGCGGAAGGGATGCGGGGGAGAGAACAGAGTTCACAGACAGCTGGGCAGCAGCTGCAGTCGGACTTGGTGAATGAATGAGAAAGTGTTTACAAACTGAAAAGGGCTGCTGCTTTAATACAGTAGAGCTTCCTTGTTCTAGATGTGGGAGCTACGTGAAGTCATTTCAGCGTGCCACAGACTCCACACGCTGTGCTGTCTAATTTCACAAAAAGGGGGCAGGGCCTTTTCTTTCTACCTGTGTATTCTTTTCTCTCCATAGTCATACAGAGGCAAAACAGTAACAGTCAAGAGGAAAAGAGGGCTTTTAAAAATAAACTGACACTGATTTGCATCCTCTCCCTTTTTTTCTTGTTGAGTCTGGCTAACGGTTTATCTTATCAATTTTGTTTATCTTCTCAAAGAACCAGCTTTTAGTTTTATTGATCTTTGCTATTGTTTTCTTCATTTTTATTTCATTTATTTCTGCTCTGATCTTTATGATTTCTTTCCTTCTACGGACTTTAGGTTTTCTTTGTTCTTCTTTCTCTAGTTGTTTTAAGTGTAGAGTTAGATTGTTCAGTTGAGATTTTTCTTGTTTCCTGAGGTGAGATTGAATTGTTATAAACTTCCCTCTTAGAACTGCTTTTGCTGCAGTCCCATAGGTTTTGGGTCGTCGTGTTTTCGTTGTCATTTGTTTCCATATATATTTTTTTTTCTGCTTTGATTTCTTCAGGGATCTCTTGGTTATTTAGTAGCGCACTGTTTAAAAAATCTAGAAACAATAAGTGCTGGAAAGGGTGTGGTGAAAAGGGAACCCTCCTGCACTATTGGTGGGAACGTAAATTGATACAGCCACTATGGAAAACAGTATGAAGCTTCCTTAAAAACTAAAATTAGAACTACCATATGACCCAGCAATCCCACTACTGGGCATATACCCTGAGAAAACCGTAATTCAAAAAGAGACATGTACCACAATGTTCACTGCAGCTCTATTTACAATAGCCAGGACATGGAACCAACCTAAATGTCCATCGACAGATGAATGGATAAAGAAGATGTGGTACATATATATAATGGAATATTACTCAGCTATAAAAGAAACGAAATTGAGTTATTGATAGCAAGATGGATGGACCTAGAGTCTGTCATACAGAGTGAAGTAAGTCAGAAAGAGAAAAACAAATACCATATGCTAACACATATATATGGAATCTAAAAAAAAAAGGTACTGATGAACCTAGTTGCAGGGCAGGAATAAAGATATAGACATAGAGAATGGACTTGAGGACATGGGGTGGGAGGGGGAAGCTGGGGCGAAGTGAAAGTGGCATTGACATATATACGCTACCAAATGTAAAATAGATAGCTATGGGAAGCAGCCGCATAGCACAGGGAGGTCAGCTCGGTGCTTTGAGGTGACCTAGAGGGGTGGGATAGGGAGGGTGGGAGGGAGGCTCAAGAGGGAGGGGATATGGAGATATATGTGTACATATAGCTGATTCACTTTGGTGTACAACAGAAACTAACACAGTATTGTGAAGCAATTATAAGGCAATAAAGAGCTATTAAAATTTAAAAAAAATGTAATAATAAAGAATGTGAAACCACCTTAAAATAATAATAATAAAACAAACTGACATTAACTCAGGACAGTCTTTGGAAATTGGGGGACATAAAGTAGGCACAGAAATTGCTTTTTGCCAACAGCTACTTGGAAGAAGCGCCTGGAAATGCCCGCTAAACAGATCGGGAGGAGAAAAGCATCTCAGGTCAGATCGACCGTGGGTTGAAAACGGTGCAAAGGACCAGTGTCAGACAGAAAGAAAAATGCCTAATCAGTATCAATTTAATAGGCCACTTGAGCAGTAGGAGAAGAAATGTTATTTTATGGAGGCGATTTTATAATCACCGGAGTACTTAGCTTCATGTAAGCCATCTCATATTCATTAGAAATAAGAGGAATTTTATTCATTGGAAAGAACTCTTCCATTTATAGCATCTTAATTGCTTAGGGTTTTAAATTCTGATAAAGGAAGCTCCATTTTTGGTGGGAGTGGGGGGTCAGGCAGAGGGGAGGATTCGTTCTTTATGACAAAGACATTGGGGTCAGTATTGTGTTTGATGGCTGCATCAGGAAGAACGGGCTGGACTGTGCTTGGTAAGAAACAACCCCCAAGTCTCAGTGGCTTAACACAACACAGATTGATTTCTGGCTCATGTTATGTGTCCAGCGTGACTTGACAGCAGGTCACTCAGGGATCCAGGCTCCATCTCCATATGACCAAAAGTCACATTGCAGGGGTGTACAGTCCTACCCTACCACATGCCTGGGAGGAGGAGAATGTCTGTGGGCAGTCCCAGTGACTGCACGGCGGAACCAAAGCCCTCGAGTCCCTTGTACCCCCACTAAGACATGAGCTCCCCAAGGGCAGAGACGATCCTTTGAATCTTGGTACCACCAATACAGTGCCTCTCCCAGAGCAAATGATGGTGAATTATTGACAAATGAATGAATGAATGTATTGATACATGGATTTGATTTTCAGAACTTGTTGAGTTTTTCTAATGCGTGGGTCCTGGACGTCTGCCTATATTCTTTCACCCAATTTTCCTTCAAGATTTTCTGCACCCCCAGAAGCAAACAGTTTCCCGAAGCTTACAGAGCAGACCCCTGGGGCAGGGGAGGGACTTGTGACATCTCCACTCGACGAGGCTAATGGAGCAGCTGGCCTGTCAGTGGCTTTGTCACCTGTTGTCTGGGACACAGGAATTAGCCATCAGAAGCCAAGATGGAGAGAAGGGAGCAGCATAGCTGATGTCTTTATTTTGTGTTAGGCACAGTGCTTCCAGCTTTGCTGAACTTTTCTCATTTAATCTTCACGGCAGTCCTGGAAGGAAGGTGCTATGCTTCCACTCTACCACCCCCATTGTAGTAATGAGAAAACTGATCCTTGAGAAAATTAAGGCATTTACCCAATATCTCATGGCCACCAGATCTGTCCACTTCTAAGCTGGGGCTCTTAACCACTGGGCCGACGTCTGTCTTCTTCAAGCAGGTCACACACAAGCTTCAAAGCATTTTGTTTTCCTATGAACTTGTAGCCATGTGTCGACAGGAAAAAAATAAGACAAATGGAGAGTTATGTTTTATTCTGGGCATTACTGAGGACGATAGCCTGGCAACCAGCCTCTCAGATAGTGCTGAGGAACTGTTCCAAAAGGATAAGGGAAGAGCCAAGATATATGAGTTTGGGCTGAGGAAAAAACAACAACACGTAATAGAACATCAAAAGATTACTGTTAATCACAAAAAAAACAGACATCTCAAGTTAATGGTTTCAGTGCTTTTCTATGTATGGAAAGATACAAGCGTCTGGGCTTACTGAAATTATTCCTTTGATACACACCTTCACTACCTAGGGCCAGTAACCTGCTTTTCTCCATCCTGAATTCCCCTAGGGGTGTGGCTGCAGTGACCAACGGTGTTATGGCTTCAACATCCTTTGTTTACTGAAATGGCAGGTGGCGTTCTTTGTCCACACATGCATGGCTCTTTCTCTGTCCACCCTCCAGGAGGCAGGAAGGGCCACAGAAATGTGTCCGCCATCTCCCACTGAGGCCCAGCGGCCCTCACAGCAGCCCCCGAGTTCCCACCTTCCATCATCACCTGAAGCAGCTCAGACAGAGCCGGCCCCATGAGCTTGGCACCTGAGATAATTAGGATCCGTGGCGATTTGGCCCTTTCCCTGGTCGCCCAGCCTCAGGCCAGTCATGCTGTGCTGATGCGTCATTCGGGGTGTCCCCGGCCCTGCAGCCTCTCTCCGACTCTATTCCTTTCAGAGGTGGTGTAGTCCCACATAAGGAATCAGACTGTATCCCCACCCCAGACTCCTGAGTCTGCCTCCTCATTTATAAAGCAGGGAGGCGGGGGTGGGGGGGGGTGTGGAAGGAAAGAAGGGAAACGGTATGTATGGCGCGCCTACAGTACGCAGGACCCGTGACATGAGAACCCTCACTGTATTTCCATGGGGAAGGGAGTCATGGCCCCATTTCACAGATGAGAAAACTGTGCTCACATGGATCAAGGGACTGGCTGAAGGGCCCACAGCCAGGCAAAGAGGCAGCCAGGATTCTAAATGTGCTTAGCCTCTCCCCAACGTTGGTGTTCTTTCCAGTACACTTGTGGATCTCAAACTTTTGCGTGAAATGATATGACAGCCTAGAGGGTTTGTTAAAACTCAGGTTGCTGGGTACCACCTCCAAAGTTTCTAATTCAGTAGGACCATGGTGAGGCCTGAGAATTTTTGTTTTTAACAAGTTCCCAGGGGATGCTGAGGCTCTGGTCTGGGGACCACACTTTGAGAACCACAGCAGTAAATCAATACTACTAAGCTCCCTGAGCTATAGGAGCTCGCAGCTGAGAAATTCATGGACTCTGAAGGGGACAGTTGCTTGAGGTGCGTCTTGATCTACAAGATGTTCTCTTGATATGTGACTGGCGTCCCTAGCAGGGACAAAGGGACTGGTCCATAAGACCTGTGCTTCGACTGTGTCTCTAGGTGTAAGGACGGACCTGCGGGGCTGGGGCCCGCACATCCTACCTAGGACAGCCGGCACATGTCCATTTGCAGAGTGAAAGCTACTACCTTCCCCCCTGTGCTTGGGGGGCTGCCCGTCTGCCACGCAGAGCTGGGCTGTAATTTTGCCATAGCCATTGGCTACCTGTGGCAGGGGTAGGGGCAGGGGATTTCAGTGGGCCTCCCAAGGCCACTCCACTCATGGAAAATCTTGTCCCCACCCATCTTCTGCCCTGGCATTCTGTATATAAGGTGCATATGCTAAGCTTTAGGGTGTGCTCATTTGAGAGCACGGACTGTATCACTCGTCCATGCCGCTGGTAGTTATTGGGCAAGTTCTATGTAGCAGGTGCTGCACTACCAGGGAGAATGATGCAATAGTGAGCAGAAATAGAGTCATTGCTCCCTCCCCTCGGGTCAAAACTTCGTAAAAGTGACAGACATTAATCAAAGAATTACCCAAGTGAAAATGAGCATTTCAACCCTGACCAGTGCAATGAAGGTCATGGTGCTATGAGACTGTATGAGGAGGGGAACTGGCCATAAAACTGAAATTTGAAGGATGAGGATTTAACTGTGGGGCCAGGGGAGGGCTCTCCAGGCAGAGGGAATGATATTTGCCAAGGTCTTGTGAAGCAACAGGGTGGAGTAAGGATTAGGCACTAAATAGGTGGCCAGAGGGGCTGGAGCTCAGGGTGAGATGAGGCTGGAGATGGCTAGGAGCAGACTGAGGCCATGTGACAGGCTTTGGACCCCATGTTCAAGGGTGATGTCTCCATCCTGAGGACAATGGGAAACCTTTGAGCAGCTCTAAGCAGGGAGTTATGATCAGATTTCTGTTTCTCTTTAATCTGGAGAACCCACTGGAGAAAGGCCATGGGGATGCAGGGAGACCTGGTAGAAGGGAAGTCCAGGAGTCCAGGTAATGGATAATAGACACAGTGAGGATGGTGATGGAGAAAGCAGGTGGAATTGAGATCTATTGAGGAGGTACAATCAACTGGATTTGGTAATGGATTGAATGGGAGGGTATTGACATAAAAGATTGAAAAGTGACTCATTGTGTAGCTGAATGCATGGCATCACCATTCAATGAGATTGGTTCCCCAAAAGGTGACAAAGTTTGGGCATGTTGAGTTGGAAGAGCCTCTGAAAGTACTGAAACAGTATGAAATAAGCAGTGGGATTTCCAGCTCTAGAGTCCTGAGAAGATGTTTGGACTAGAGATAGGAATGTGCGAGGCAACTCAAACCATGGGCTTTAATGAGATTTCCTAGGAAGAAAAAAAGATATTAAGATTTACTGGCTGTTAGAGAGAACCAATGGCAGAGTAAGACTGAGAACTTGGGACCTCCAATCCCTGGTACCATCTTGCTGCCCCTCAGACTCACAGAGGCGATGCATCAGATCACGTCAGTGCTTTAAAGGTTTGATGCGTTCCTGAGCCTGTAAGTGTTGGCCCTTAAGGAGCCAGTGCTAGCCTTGACACATGTTTACCTCGGTTAGGACCTACAATAGCACACATCTGAAGTACTGTGGAGTGGAAGAGGATAGACCTAAGTGGACGGTGCTTCATGTGTTGGGCTCCACACCAACAACTTCCAATTGATCAGGTCTATGCAGAGTGGAATGGGTTGCCTTAGGAATTAGAGGGCTTCCCGTCACAGCAAAAGTGGGCTAAATATTTGATGTGAATGTCATAGAAAGGTGTCTGATGATTGCTTGAGCAACCTGATCTTGAGCCCTTTATGACCTGTGGGATCTTTGGATTCTTTCGGGCAGGAAATTCTTACGCTGTTCTGCTGGGTGCCTGGTTCTTTCTTGTGTATTTTTTTGAGGGGTGGGGGTGGTATAGGAGACACGGGGCCTCTGGTGATGTATGTGTAAGAGCTATATAAACATTCGGACAACTACCTTGGTGAAACCTGCATGACAGGAGACAGGCAATGCTACAAAAACAAAACCATAAAGGACCAAGGTCCCTTCCCCTCATGCCTGTACTTTGAGAGCTGTCCTAAAGGACCTTCAGTTGATAGATTTTTCCTACTTTTGCCTTTAATTTTGTCTGACCTCACGCTCCCCCATCTTCCAGTCAAATAGTTAATAATCTGTTTTAAAAATGACAGTGGGAAGCCATGTCCTACTTGGAGGCAATCTAGAGGTGAATCTTTTTAAGACGTAAGCAACCTCCCATGGGTTTCGTCTATCTAGACTTCTGTGTTCTGAGTCTTTCTAAATCAGGGTCCTGCCATTTGCACCACACATCTCCCCCATTACATTTAAATCACCCTGCTGGACGTTTTCATGAAAAGAATTTTCAGGTGAATAAAACAATTTACCAGAAGCATGTGTTGGCTGCACTTGGTCCTCTTGGAAGGGCTCGCACGTTCCCACATAATGACCATGCGTGTTTCCAGCACCGCTGGGAGTATGGTCTTCTTTGTCAGTTCCACGTTATTAGTTCCAGAAAGCCCTCTCTCCTCTGTTGCCTCCCTAGCACAGGACGAGATTGGCTCTGAAGTGGATTGACTCATCTTGGGGGTCCTGTGCATTTTCTGATACAAAAGGGCACCTAGAGGCCCACCCAAGGCTGCAAAAATTATTATTTCTGCAGATGTTGTTATGTATTATTATTCTGCAGATGTCTCCAGAAACCTTCTCTTCTGTGTATATGAAAAAAGGACTTGGGACACAGCAGGGGTTCACTGACGCCAGGGCTTCCTGGGATCATCTCCATCAGCTGAAGGACCACAATAGACACCACGGGTCTCTAACTTAAGTCTAAGTGGCATTTTGGAAAGAGGAGAGATTTTGAAGGCAGACGGGCTTGGCTTCAAGGCCCAGCTCCCCTGCTTACTAGCTGTGCTATTCTGGGTACAGTATGTACCCTCCCTGAGCCTCTAGTTTCTTATTTGTAATAATAATAGTTAACTTTTAGTGAGGGTTTGCTGTCTGCAAGGCACTAAGCGAAGTGGTTTTTATGTCTTGTCTAATTGAACCTTTACAACGGATCTCGGGGTGATGAAAAGCATCTTCCTCCGTTTCATTGCTTCAATCAAACACTGTCTCCGCACCACAGACGGTGGGAGAGAATTTGGAAGGAAGAGACACGGCAGAGGCTGACTGTCCCTCAGCGGTGGGGTGGGAGCTGGGGTGTGGGTGGTCCCAGCAGCAGTGGAAGATGCCGTCTTTATCACTGGCCAAGGCTGGGTGAGGTACCCTCATCTGCTCTCCCGTCACCCTGTCTCTCCTTGCAGATTGCCTATTGCCATATGCATTCCTTCCAGCCCCACACCAACCAGGGTGTGAGTCCCTTGAGGGCAGGGACTCTTTCTTACCTCTGAGTCATCAGGACCTTCTGCAGTGCTTGACAGGTTTCTGGTGCTCAATGAAGGAAGCTGAACAGAGGAATAAATAAAGGAATGAATCGGTCCATTTAGCTAGCAATGCCTCAGACCCAAGTCGCTAAGATTCTGGTCACAGTTCAGCCTTACCCTAGATAAGTAAATTCTCTCTGGACCTCAGTTTCTTCTGTGAAATGAGGGAATTAGAGAAGATGATGTCTCAGGGTCCTCAGAGTTTGGCAACTTTGTAACATCTACAAGAGCCAATCAGCACCGAGCAGTCCTAGAGCCTGTGGATTCCAGGAGGTCTCCCTTTCTGAGCAGCAGGAAGTCCAAGCTTGACCCAGGGAGGGTGGAGAAGGACTCAGATGACCCACCCACTCAATGGGAAATCTCATTTTCCAGCTGGCATTTACATAGTGTCTGCAGTGTAGACAGCCCTGCTCAGCCCTGTAAGGGATTCAAAAGAACTGAATTCCACCCCAGTGCTTCATGGGACATAGGACCTGTCGATGAGAAAGGACTTCTTCCTCTGGGAAATGGCATTTGTAGTGTCCTGAACGACGGGTTGGACTTGGGCGCATAGAGATTGAGGAAGGCATGTCAGGCAGAGGGCTTGGAGGCAGGCAAATGGGCCAGAAAGTCCACGTTCGGGAAATGGCAGAGGGTCTCGTTTGCAGAGCATAGCACTTATCCAGGAGAGATGCCAAAGAAGGCTGAGAGGTCAGCCCAAAGCACTACGGGGTGAAGGCTTGAATGCCGGAGTGAGGAGTTTGTACCTAATGCAATAGGCAGTGGGGAGCCATTGAAGGTTTTGGAATACAGGGGTGAGAGCAGAGCTGCCTTTGGAAAAACCCATTTGGCATCATAGGTAGAATTGTTCAGAGCGAAGAGGCCTAAAAACTGGAGGTGGGAGGTGAGGGACAATTTTGAAACTGTGGCGATGGGCCAGGTGAGAAATTACAAGGAACTCAACTAGGGTGACAGTGGTAGCGCTCAGAAGCGAGAAACAGAGTTGGGAGCCACTGTAGGGCGAAGCTCTGCAACTTGACGAGTGACTGCCGAGGTCAACAGAGGAGTCCCAGCTGCCTCTCAGGCTTCGGGTATGGCCGGATCGCCACTTGGGGTGGGGCGCCAGCAGGAGAAATCGCGGATACATGAGGAGGTGGTGATTTAACGGCATCAGGGGACGGCGAAGGAAGAGGTGCAGATGAGAAATGTGTTTGGGACATGTTACGTGTCACATGCTGGCCTGACACTTCATCTTCAGAGCAAAGGAGTCGGATCACATGATCGGGCAGTGTGCATGTACTATGTGCCGAACCCTGTATGACAATCTTTATAGGCATCGGCTCACTCAGTCCTCACAACCTGCCTAGGAGACAGGCAATGCTATCGTTTCCAGTCCTAAGATATTGTGATTCTGTGACTCCAGTCTTTTACCAAATGATGCTCTTCTCATCAGAGCAAGTCAGAATCCTGCCTCTTTCTTGAGCTCTTCAGAGGAAACAAACAAATCACTGTCATCTCTAAAGCTTTAGCTGAAACTGACATCCTCTGAGGAATGGTCGAGATGCTCTCTGCAGAGCCGCCTCTGTGCAATGCCATTTGCTCCTCTCATGCAGCAGAGCAGGGTTCTGTTTGCTCCGGCTCTGGACTCTGCCGTCTGTCTTGGCTCTCACTGTATTTCCCTGCAGCCCATCTCCTTCCAGTGACTGCAAAGATGAGGCCAGGAGCAGTGGGCTTTACTTGAAGCCCTAGGGAAGCTTCATTCAGGGGACCTAGGGCATGAGGCATGCCAGGACCTCAGTGACACCTGCAGGTGGGGAGAGGGGATAGGCTTCCAGAAGCCCAGAAACCAAGCATTTCTTCATTTTCCCAGCTAAAGGGAACTAACTCCTCACTCTTCTGCACCCCACAGCACTTGGTCACAACTGTCCTTAGAAACTTGACCTCCAACTTCGTGTTCATTAGCTGCGTTCTTAGATCATTTCTCCCTCTAGACTATGAGCTACCTGAGAGCAGAGAAGAAAGGAAAGGAAGTAATGTTTCATCAGTACCTATTATGGGTCGGACAAAATGCTAGTAACTTTACAACTATTAGTTTATTTAATCCTTACAGCATTGTTTAGTTAATCCTTACAACAACCTGGTGAGGAAGGGCTTCTCATCCCCATTTTCCAGATGAAAAATTTAAAGATTAAGGCGATTGAATAAATTCAGGAAAAGTGGTTAGACAAGTACCTGGCACAAATGCCCGATAAACTATAGCAATTATTATTGAATAGCCTGTCCTAGGACTCGGAGGCTGGAATTCAGTCCAGTTTGGACTATGTCCAGAGTCCACGCACACCTCATCCCTCAGGGTATCACAGTGTGCACTGCAGGAATTTAGGAAGTGCTCACCAATGAGTCCTTTGTTCTTTCATTTATATTCTTGACCCTTCCACACCCCACACAAGGCTTGGACTATCTCAGTGGATCTCCAATAAATAATTATTGAGCGAATGATTCATTGAATGCATGAATGTGTGTAAGTGTGTGTAGTTGTATGTGTATGTAGTTAGGTGTGTATCTGTGTGTGTGTGGAGTTGTGTGCATGTGTATGTGTGTTAATGGTTTGGGACAGCTTTTCTCAGAGAAGCTGGTGAGCTCTCTACCCCTCCCACTAATGTCACCGCCACCCCTGCCAAGATTTGGGCCACAAGGCATTGGGTCAGTGGCTGGAGGAAGTTCTGCCAATTACCCTCCAATTACAACCCCACCCCCTACCCCGACACAGTAAGTCCCACTGGAAAGACCTCAGTAGGCATGAACGTCTGAATCACAGGGGAGAGCCAGGAAGACAGCAGCTTATCAGAATCCCAGGAAGATTCCTGAGTCGCCTAAATATAGAAACCGCCACCCTGCCAAAAGCAAGGTGAGTTTGGCATCAGCTGATAGCGCAGAGCCCGCCCGGGGCAGGTCAGGAGGAGAAAGGACAGGACTGGTGACCAGACACACCTACAGGGCTCAGACGGGCCTTGAGCCAGGCCACAGGTAGGAAAAAAAAAAAAAGCCTGCCAGGAATTTGGAAGCCAGCATCAGGAGATGGGGAGAGGCCACAAGGTATGCGACATGGGGTTTGTGGCAGGACACACGTGCCCGCGGGTTCTACTTATGTGACCTTGGGTGAGGCGCTCAGCCTGCCGGAGCCCTGGTTTCCTGACCTAGAAAGCGAGGTCGACTGCGAATGAAGATCCAGGCATCCTCCCACCTGAGGTTTTTGCCTTGTGTTCCCTCTGCCTGATGCTTTTCCCCGAGGCGTTTGCATGGGCTGTTCCTTCACCCCCTTTGGATCTTTACTGAAATGTGACCTTCTCAGTGAGGCCATCCCGAGCACCTATTTAAGACTGTGACCAGCCCTGGCATTTTCGGATTCCCCTTCCCTGCCTTAGCATTTTTTTCCATAGCCCTTTTTTTCCCCATGGCATTTATCATCATCCGACATATTATATATCTTACTTGTTATCTACCCCACTAGGATGTGAGCCCCACATGCTCACATCTGTTTGGGCAATGCTGTATCTCCCATGTGTAGAGTGATACCCAGGGTCTAGTAGGTGTTCAATAAATACGTGTTGGATAAATGCATGAGTGAGGGGAGGGAAGGAAGGAAGGAAGGAGGGAGGGAAGGAGGGAAGGAAAGGAGGAAGGAGGGAAGGATGGAGGAATGAAGGGAAGGAAGAGAGGAAGGAGGGAGGGAGGGAGGGAAGGAAGGAAGGAAATGGAATATGGAAATCACTTGGTGCTGTATGCCTGGTTGTAGCCGGCGTGTGTATGACATCTGACAAGGGGTCACCAGAGGTAACATGGGAGAGTCTCAGAGTGGGCAGGGGGCTGCAGCAGACCCTGGAAGTCAGTGTGGGGAGCCCCAGGCCCACAGAAAGGTGGGTCTGAGAAGTCAGTTTATAAGAAGTGAGGCCACCTCATGGGGGGAATTTAAGAGGCAGGACACAGGCTCCTAGAAGAACCGGGCATATGGTGTCTCTCCACCAAGAAGGTTGTGCCTCTGTTTCTCTGCCTTGAAATTTCTCCTTGTCCTTGGAGGCTGCTCAGGGGAATCTTCTCTGACACCCAGATGTGCCCTCCGTGATCTGCAGCCCCTGGGCTTCCCTCCGTCAAAGGTCTCTCCAGGGGTCCCCTTTGTTTTCACACACCCCCACTCCTGCCCCACTGGACTGAGCTCCTTGGGGACAGAGCTGTGTCTCCTTTGCTTCTTTATCCCCAGGGCTTATCCCGAGACCAGGCATATAGTGGACTGTGTCGGTTAGAGTCCAGTGCAGGCAAGGGAAATAACTGATCATTTTAGGAATAAAAGGAAATTGGGTGCTTACAAAATTGCTGGAAAAGGTGAAGATGTGGGCTCTTGGTTGGATGTTTACATGACTCTCAGAGTGACCCCCAGAAGTTGCCCACCAGGGGAGATGCTACCTGGAAGGTAGGGAACCAGGAAGTCACTGCCCCTATCCCCATTCCACTTGCCTTCAGACATCCAAAAAATAGCCATGTGTGAAATGAACTTCCCATCACTAGGACTGGGTGGGATTCAGTAGCAAGCAGAGTCCAGGTACATAAGACGGTTTGTCCGGTACCTAGAACTGGACCATCAAGTCAGAGCTGGACCTGAGGGCTTGTTGGGCTTGTTCCGGAGACCAGATCAGGGCTCAGCCTACAGGCTTCAGTTAGAGACAAGAGGGGCTGTGAGAAGCACGAAGCCAGGCAAGCCGTCACAATAGCCCACTTCCAGACAATGTTCGTATCCTTTGCTGATCTAGGAATTTTGTTCCGTCTGATATCGCTTGAAAGAAATGGGCCAACCCTCTGGGCTGGGGGAGATGTTCCGTGCAAGGGGGTTTATGTTGGGATGCTATTTGGCCCAAAGCATTGAAACACGTCATCTGCCCATACCTCATTCACCCCGAATCTCACGTGGCAGCCACCCCAGCCTCTCTGGTGTGGCTGCAGGATTTGCTTCTCAGCTGAGCACAATGATGGTTGATTATATCAATATCCCCAGGAGTGAACAGCCTCTGTGGGGCAAGGTGGGGACTCCTGTTAACCAAGCTGTCATAAAAGACTGGATGATAAGTAGAAATGCCCAGCGATTAACTTTCCTCAGGAGAGAGAACTGGCAGGTAACATGAAATGTTCATGTCATGTGGTGGACATCTTCTTCTCTCAGCACCATCTCCTTAGAAAGCCAGGTTAGGACCAGAAGTTTGCTTGATGGGAATTGAAGGGATCTTGGTGATGCTAAGTGACGATGCTTAGTGATGCTAGTGTCTTACGCTGGTATGAGGTCCCCATCTTTCCTCTAGGGAAGCAGTGTAGTGTATCTAAAGGTATAACTTTGAAAGCAAAATCCTAGTTCAGATCCTAACTCTATCATTTATTAGCTGGCAGGTCCCTCATGCCCTCGATCCTCTGTTTCTTCACATGCACAATGGAATAGTTATACCACCTCCTGGGATATTTGTGAGGTCCACATAAAACTCCATGGGAAAACCACCCAGCCTCCAGGTGGGAAGAGATATTTGCTGAGTACCTACTACGTGCTGGGCACTCTCCTGGGATATACAATCATGAACGAGTCTGAAAGAATTCCTACCCTCACGGAGCTTACATTCTAGTAATAAGCAAGCAAAAAAAATAAAATGTTTGGGTATGAAAAGTACATTAAAGAAGATAAAATAGGGTGATGTGGAAGAGGGTGATGGTGGAGCAGGATGGAATTATGGCTTTGACTAAGGCTGGAGAAGGCTTTTCAGAGAAGACAAAGTTTAAGCTAAAACTTAAATGGTGGGCTTCCCTGGTGGCGCAGTGGTTGAGAGTCCGCCTGCCGATGCAGGGGACACGGGTTCGTGCCCCGGTCCGGGAAGATCCCACATGCCGCGGAGCGGCTGGGCCCGTGAGCCATGGCCACTGAGCCTGCGTGTCTGGATTCTGTGCTCCGCAACGGGAGAGGCCACGGCAGTGAGAGGCCCGTGTACCGCAAAAAAAAAAAAAAAAAAAAAAAAACTTAAATGGTGTTAAGGAGACATCCATGCAAAGGCAAGGTGAAGAAGAAGAACAAATGTCATGTGCAAAGGCCCTGTGATAGGAACAGTTTGATTTGAGAGGAAAAGAAGTTTAGTGTGACTGAAGCATATAAGGGAAGACAAGATGCCTGGCACAGTGCCTGCCACGCAGTAGGTGTTCTATAAACATTAGTCCTCTTCCCCACTCCAGCACTGGAGGCTGGAATGTTCATGTCAGCCAGCTCCCCGTCTTCCACTCTAACAGTAGATGTTACTACTTCTCTGGTGATGAGATTTGGGAAATCCCCTCAGTTCTGCTGCTGCCCAGCTACAAGCTGTCCCCTAGACTGGGTCTCTGCTGTCAACGGCTTAATCTCACATCTTTATGTCTTTTTTATCACCTACAATTTCAGAGGAATGTTTCCTGACATCGCCCCATATTTGCTCATTCTGTGCACACTAACTGAGCTGAGGCCAGGGCTGCAGAGATGCCCGAGGGCCGCTCCCCACCCACGAGTAGCACTCGAAGCTCATGGTCCACGGGGAAGCTTGCAGTCTGTTTGGAACCCGTCAACCCCTCCTCACCCAGGCCTTATCCCAGCCACCTTCTCATCAGTCAGGCAGATGGGACCTATCACAGGAATTTTCCTGCTCTTTGCTCACAGCCTCTGCCATTCCTGCTAAGGTCACTTGCGTCTAGATGAGAGAGACTCTGCCCATGCAGAACAAGGGGAGGATGATCTCCAAGTGGCCTAGGAACATGTAGACAGCTGCTCTGGGCAGTCCCACGACAGAGCAGAGCATCTGTGAGGCAGAGGAGAGTCAAAGCAGGACCTGAGCGCAGAGGTGCCAAGGTTAGCCCTGAAACCAGCGTCGGGAGTGGAAGGGCTCCAGTCGTAAAGCCACAGGACTTGAATTCAGAGTAAAGGCTCTGCATTGCATCTCTGAAGCTCAGTTTTCCCATCTATAAAATGGGGATGATAACCCTCGCCTTTGGGTTATTTTGAGGATCAAATGAAATACTACAAATGAAATTGTTTGATCACTTTGAAAGCTTTGCAATCTTTTCTTTCTCTTAAGAGGCTCCAGGTGGGAGTGAAACATCAGCTCTGGACATCCAAAAATATTAACGGTGATCATTATCCACCAAGCAGTTTCTGTGTGTCAGGCATTGCGCTAAGCCCTCTACATGAACTGCCCGATCGAATTCTTCCAAACCCAGGAGGCCGGTGCTGTGATTAGCCTCATTTAACAGTTGAGGAAATTGAGGCCCAAGGAGATTAAATAACTTGTTCAAATTACACAGCTAGAAAGTAGTTGGCCTCCAGAGTCCCACCTCTTATTCACTGCATACATCTACTCAAACCAGCATCGTATTTTAAGACCCTCAGCAACGTTCTAACCCAAGGGTGGGCAATTTCTAGCCATCTTTGTGGGGACCCAGCATCCTCTATGGAGGAAGCAGTCCTGGCCTATGCAGGTAGTTTAGTGAGTGGCAGAAGCCTGGGACAGGTAATCAGGAGAACTCGATTTTAGTGCTGTGTATGACCTGTGACCCTACGCCTCTCTGGGCCTCAATTACCCCATCTATAAAACAAGACGTAGAGGGAAGATTGATCTAGAACAGCATCTCTCATCCTTTTGGACTCTTGCCCACCGAGGTAGGGTAAAAGGACCCACAGCCTCCTGCCCATCTGCTGTCAGGTCCATCAGGAGAGGAAAGAGATCATCTAAAAGCATTACATTGCAAGCAGTTTGGGGGTAACATTAGAGACGGATTTTCTTTAGGAACGGGAGACAGATGATTCATTGTTGAACTGCCCTACACGCATGCCTTAAAGCCCAGCCGTTGAAAAATCATAAGCCCGAATTACTGCTGTTAGGCAAACAACCACAACAAACTAAATCGGTCATGATGAAACTAAACGAATGGTAATTTATAAGTAAAAAGCAAGATCGGTGGCAACTGGAAAGCAGCGTCCGCTCAAGGCAGTACGGCCGAGGTTCTTGCTGATAACAACTCTCCCCCCCGCCCCCAGCCCCGCTTCTGATCTCTGCAGGGCTTTCTGACTCTGCGCTGGGCTCAGGTACAGGAGAGTTTGGCAGTGCTGCCCATGTGGCTTGGGACTTTAGGGATAGAACACCAAGTTGGAGTCTTCCGTAAACTCCGACACGCTGATTTTCTCCTGCAAATACCGATGTTTAATAACTCCCTACACCTTGCTTGACAACAAGGGCTGCCCTTTATTAGCATGTGCCTATCCCTGCACTAAGCCCTCTGCAGGCTCAGCTCAGGGTGCAAGATGGCTTTCGTCTTACAAATGAGGTCCAAGAGATGGAACAACTTCCCTGAGGACACACGGCTAATACGTGGTGGAATTCTGTTTTGAATCCAGGCCATCAGGCTTCGAGTCTGCTGTGCCACAGTGTGCCTGGTAGACCACTGAGAAGTTAGCCCAGTAACAGGTAACAGTGAACTTCTTTGGAGATGCCAGTCGTTCAGCTAAGCGAACCAAGGGAGGACTTGCATTATTGGATTCGTTCAGAGCTCAAACCAGAACTTTGGAGTTTATGGTGATCCGCAAACCGGGGCCCTGCCAGCAGCTCATCGTCCACCGGCCTCCTGATCCATCCCACTTCTCACCCCCTAGACAGCGCTTCTCAGCCAACGTGGTTTTACCACCACAGCGGACACCGGCCATGTCTGGAGACATTCTCGGTCGTCACAGCTTAAGGAGATGGAGATGCTCCTGGTGCTCAGTGAGTAGAAGACAAGGATGCTGCTACACATCCTCCTATCCATGGGACAGCCCCCCTACGACACAGAGCTACCCAGCCCCAAACATCCAGCCCGACAGTGCCGAGGTTGAGAAGCCCTGCCCTAGACTCATGGCCCTGGACAAACCAGGTTGCCCTCAGGAAGCATGTGCAGAAGATGGCTTCAGACTAAGTGGAAAATAAAGGACCGTGAATCTTCCAGTTCATGAATACCCGGGGCAGAAAGTAAGTGAGATGAAGAGGCAGGAACTGCATGCGGATTGCCTGGGGTAGAATTTTGTCTTCATCGCTCCTGAGCTGTGTGGCCATGGGCAAGTTACTTAACTTCTCTGAGCCTGGGTTTCCTCACCCATAAAATAAGGATAACAGCGGTACCTACGCTGGAGAGTTGTTGTGAGGTTTCAATGACACGGGGGCATTTACTGGGTTTACATAGTATCTGGTACATGGGAAATCCCTGATAACAATTATTTAATGATTAGTTAATATAATGATGATGATGATACAAAGTGAACACAGGACAAGGTAAGGATATAAAGAAAGAGGCGGAGCTGAGAAAACAGAGCAAAGAGTAGAGTTCAGAGCCCAGTGGACAGGACAAGACAGCAGATGTGCTGAACAACTTAAACAAGGTGAAGATGATCTGCAGGGTAGGGCCATGTGTCCCTCACGCTCATATGCATGCCCCCCCCCCCCGCCGCCTCCAACACCAGGGAGGGGAAATGCAGCAGGCTGCTAGGGGCACACCCCTCCCTAAAACGCACCCCCCCCCCCAGTCTTTTCACTAGCTGCTGCTCCAAGAGCATCCCACCTTTTGCAGGAGGCGATGACTGGATTCATTTATTCATTCATTCATTCAGGTACTTCCTGAGCACCTCCTATGTGCCAAGCATTGTTCTACGTGCCTGGGATGGAGCAGCGAACCAAACAGACAAAAATCTAGTCTTGAAAGACAGACAGTAAACATCAGTAAGTCTATATGGGTGGTGTACCAGATGGTGATGAGTGCCATGGAGAAAAATAGAGCAGCAGAAAGGATGGGGTGTACCAGCACGTTCATTTCAGTTTTAAACAGGGAGGGATTTGAGCAAAACCTTGCAGAGGGGAAGGGAGCAAACCATGTGGACCCTGGGGGAAGAACGTCTCAGGCAGAGGGACCAGCGAGCACAGAAGCCGGAGGCAGCAGCGTGCTTGGAGAGTCTGGGGGGAAAGCGAGGGGGAAGCAGTAAATGAACTCACAGAGGAGGTGAGAGGTGTCTGTTACTCAGGGCAGCACAGGTCACAGTGACATTGGCATTGACCCAGAGTGAGATGGAAACCGTCGGAGGGCATTGTCTGGGAAATACTTTATCAGTCTCTCCAGCTGCTGTGCTACAAATACACAGGAAGGGCAAGGGCAGAGGCAGGGAGACCACCCACCCTCCAGGTGAGAGATGGTGGTACTTGGACCAACGTGGTAGCAGGGAGGTGGTGACATGCTTGGATTCTGGGTAGATTGTAAAGGTGGATCCAGTGGGATTAACCAATAGGTTACATGTGGGCTGTGAGGGAAAGACAGGAGTCAAAGGTGACTCCAGGGTGTCTGGCCTGAGAAACTGCAAGGATGGAGTTTATATTGAATAATAAGCGATTTACTGATATATGGAAGGCTACAAGTGTAGGAGAAAGATGAAGAATTTTGGAATCAGGCAGACTGGGTTGACTCCTGGCTCTGCTACTTAAAGGATACAGAGTCAGTCACTTAACTCTGCAGAGCCTCAGTTCTTCCATCTGTAAAATGGGCATCATGGTGCCTCTCCTGCAGGGATGTGATGAGGATCCAAACAGATGAAGGAGGTAAGGCTGGTCCGAAATAAAATTTGGTGCCATTTCCTCAATGATGTCATTCTTTGCCTTCTTTTGTTTGGAGCTCCTGACTCTGCTGACGGGCTGGATTCCCTGGCGTGCCCAGAGTTGGAAGAACCACTGAAGTCATGGCCTCCAGTTTTGATGGGCCAGGGAGAAAATGGGGCTGCTGGCTTGGTGCCTTGACCAATCCCCATGTCTTGAGCTAGCACAGTACTTGGGTCACCATCCTCCCGTCTGTGGGCAGGATCTCAGTCTCAGTAACCTTCCTAGGACCCCCAGCTCCTCCCAGACCCACCATGGTCAGACACCGTTCCCCAGGGCAAAGGGAGGGGAGGGTTGAAACCTGCATTTCCTCAGGGACTCAGACAGTGGTTCCCAGCCCTGGCTGCACAACAGAATCACTCAGGGGGCTTTTTAAATATGATGCCCAAGTCCTCACCCCACCCTCCAGTCTGATTTAATGAGCCCTAAGTGCAGTCATTTTTTAAAGTTCCCCAGGCGATCCCAGCGTATAGCCAAAGGCTGAGAAATGCTGGACCAAGTTACAATTTTGTCCGTTTTACAGACTGAGGCCCAGAGAGGTTAGGTGACTTATCCAGGGTCTCTCAGCTGCTAATAGGTAGAGCCAGGATTCAAACCCTGGTAAGTCTGATGCCAAAGCCAGGGGTCTTTCTACAACATTAAAGACCAACAATTAATTAGGACATTAATTGGAAAGGACTTATATATTCTTCTGTGGCTAATTAACTCCTTTATAGAAGACTTGGGGAGACAGGAATTGTCAAAGAAATTTCAATCTGAAGTGTTAGGAAGCCCCTGGAAAATAAAAGCAGGTATCCAGATTGATTCAGAAGTCAGTAAGGGAAATGGATTCAGTCTCTAGAAGTTCGGTTTATAGACAACTTCTCAGAGACACATCTGCAGGGCACATTCAAGAGCCACTGCATCGGCGACCAAAGCTGCCAGCCCTCAGTGTGCCCACCTGGTGCTTGGGTCAGATAAGTGAGCCGGGGGTTAGGTTAGAAACTGCCCTTGGTCAACCAGCATCACTGAGAGCCTAACCAACACTAGACTCAAGTTTGGGCACACGGGGTCCTTGCTGACTTAGAGACCCTTCCAAGCAAACCCATGGTGGCACCAGCCCTGCTGCTCTCTGTGTTGATGGGAAGTCTCAGGACTCCAGCTGGAGCTGCTACCCTCACAGGTGGTGCTTGGAGAAAAGACACGGCCACCGCCGCCAGCAGCCGATGGAGGTGAAAGACAGCTGGGAGACTGGATGCTTGGCCCTCGGTGTCCTCCAAAGCAATTAGAAATGCAAATAAGCCACACAATAATTACACACGTTTCAACTTCTCTTCCAGCCTCACAAACCACCTGTTATGAAATTAAAAGGGATTTATTTTTTAATTACTGTGACAGTAATTATCAGAGAGTTCAGACGCTTAGAACGAGGCCTGCATAGGGAGGTAGAAATTGGAAAAAAAAAAAGAGAGTGATTTTGGTTTGCAAGAGTTCCGAGCTAGTTTGGGATTCTGTAAGCACTCCTCTCTGCATTCAGAGTCACCTGCGGCTGCGTTTGGAACATAGAGCCAAGGAGCACGTTTTCAAACGAAAGAGTCCTGCCACCTGGATTGCAGGACATTGGGTCCCCTCCTTAACCTCTCAAGTTCCTCATCTGTAAAACGGACATAAGATAACCCATCCCCCCGCCTTGTCGGTGGTTGTGAGGATTGAACCAGAGGTGATGTTTTCAAATTCCCAAACACAGAGCCCAGCGCCCAGAGCTGTTCACGCAGTCATCCATTCCGCTGTCAGATGGAAGGGAGCTTTTCCTCTTTCCTCACTCGGTGACTTCCAGAGACTGATGATTCGCTCTGAGGAGGCAGGATGGAAGTTGAGCTCCGTGTACCCATCTATGGCATACCATATGACATTTGCCTGGGGCCGTTGAAGGATATTTTCGAGACCAAATTAGAATCTGCTCTAGTGACTAAAATAGGGGGTGCTAAGAGGAGGGAAGGTTTTGCAAACACCGTTCCAAACACTTTATGTTTCTACCTGCCTGTGACTCTGCACTGGCCGTGACATAATCCCGAGCCGTGCCCCCAGGTTAACTGTGGCAGACGGGGGAGGGAGCTCCACTGGGCATGGCTTCTAACCACTTAGGGCACCGTTCCTGGAGACCAAGGACCTCAGCAAACCACCAAGAGGAGAGAGCCTCCTGCGTACCTGAGTTGACGGTTTCAGTCGTAGGGTGGAGGGGTAATCGGCATTGATCAGCACTGACTCTGTGCCAGACACTTGACTGCCTTCGTTCCATCAAATCCTCCCAACATCTGCATGAGCTAAGAATTATGACTCCATTTTTATAGATGAAGAAATTGAGATTCCAAAAAGTTACATATGATATCTATATATAGTCGGGAATACAGAAGTAAGCAAGGGATTTCCAACAGAGGGCATTTAATCTGGGAAGTTAGTAACACATGTGCTGGAAGGGTTGCAGGGGCAAATGCAGGGTACTGGGGTAACCCAGATATCAGTAACTGCAAGAAGCAGTCACCGCCTTCTAGGACTGGGGAAGGCAAGGGAAGAAACCAACTGATATGCCTTATGTTACAGTTCACTTCATAATCCCAAAGAGAAACAGAACTCTATCCAAACTCATCCTGAAAAATTCTAGGAAGGGAACTGATTGGCCCAGCTTGGGTCAGGTGCTCACCAGGGACCAATCACCTGAACCAGGAGAGCAGGGTCACATAAAATGACAACTCCACCCCCAGGAGTCATCAGTTCCCAGAAACAGAGAGGGATGGGCATTAAGTGGGACCACATTGCACCAGACCGTGTACATGTCACTGAACGACAGCACCACACTGCATTTAATTGTTCCCCCGTTGTTGGAAAGTTCTTTTTGCTACTTTTTTAAGGTTATAACTAATGAATGCATCAGGACATTTCTTTTTGCACATATCTTTTCCGTAGTTAGAATCGTTTCCTTTATATAGTTTCCCAGATGTGGAATGTAGCTTATATAGAGTTTAAGTGGTTTTTTAAAAACTCAGATTATCCAAATACCAACACTGATTTTATTATAGTTGCTATGGAAACTACTTTCTCTGTTGCTAGGCAAATGTCAGAAGATTAGGTAGTATAGACTAGTAAAAAGATATAGTCTGGGGGGCTTCCCTGGTGGCGCAGTGGTTGAGAGTCCGCCTGCCGATGCAGGGGACACCGGTTCGTGCCCCGGTCTGGGAGGATCCCGCATGCCGTGGAGCGGCTGGGCCCGTGAGCCATGGCTGCTGAGCCTGCGCGTCCGGAGCCTGTGCTCCGCAACGGGAGAGGCCACAGCAGTGAGAGGCCCATGTACCGCAAAAAATATATATATACTCTGTCTGTGGAGCCAACAGTCTGGAGTTAACTGTTCCCTGGTTCTGTGACCTTGGGCAGGTTGTTGGACCTTTGTGACAGTTCTCTGTTCTTCCAAAAGTGGGATCAACATAGTTTTCCTAACCAGGTCATTTGGAGGAGTAGGGAGAATATATGAAGAGCAAAAACAACCATCACGGTGCCTGGCACATAGTAAGTGTTCAATAAATTGTACTTTTTAAGTTATATCTTAAATGTTTTAAAGGGTGTTGTAATTACTTTTCATCATGAGATTAATACTCTTCAAAATAGGGAATTGATAGCCTCATAGAATGCAAAGGACCTTAGTCCAACCTGTAGCTATCTCTAAATGTCACCTAGGGAACTCCCTGGCGGTCCCGTGGTGAGGACTCCACGCTTTCACTGCCGAGGGTTCAGGTTCAATCCCTGGTCGGGGAACTAAGATCCTGCATGCCGCACAGCACAGCCAAACAAAATGTCATGTAGCTGAGGTGTCTGCATTTCAAAGCAAAGCTTTACCTGCCTAGCGAGCACACAGGAGCTAGGAAAGGCTCAGAGGTCAAAGCAACCCACTGCACTGCCTCACAGTTGTCGATTGCCACCAGAGGGCATGCTGGCAGGCCTTGGAGTCACATGGAACCGGCAGAATGCATCACTTCCTCCTTCGGGTCACCCTAGGCAGCGTGCGTTCTTCTCTCAGCCCACCACCGAGTCCTGATTCAGCCTTCCAGTCTATATGAGGAAGAAGAAGGGGAGGAACCTATGTTCTAGGGTTCAGAAAGACACCTCGCCCTAGCCTTAGAAACCTAGACAGTGACCTGCACGCCAGACACCCTAAACTGGCCACGCCGACAGCTCAAGGAGCTCACCACCTACCAGATACACAAAGAGGATGGTCACCAAATCTGGAAACATTGCCGAATCCATAAGTGGTTTATTGCTAGTACCTTCAGATGCGTGATAAAATAATATCTGTTTTTCCAGTGAGGCCCAAAGGAGGGATGGTCAGTTTTACCTGAGTAGAGGGAGAGGGTATGGTCACTGAACTGAGTCTTGAGAGATGATGGAGACAAGTGGACCAGGGGAGGGGCAGGCTGGACATTCCAGGCAAGCATGACAAAGACCCCAAGAGAGTCCCGGGGCCCCAAGAGAGTCCCAGCCTCACTTACTCTCTCTGTCCTATCCAGAGAGAGAGACTGCTCTGCGTCTTTGAGGACACACCAGGCTGGACATGGATTGACCTGTCATGAGTCCAGAGTCTCTGGGGAGGTGTCTAATCCTTTATCAAAGGATACAGCTCATCCTTTAAAGACAAACATGGATGTATAAATGTTCAGGAGAAGCTGAGCGATGAGTGCATTCTTCTCCACACGCCGGCCCTCAGCTCCCCACCTTTGTCTCTTTTATCACAGCCCAATTCTCTGGGTGGAAATCTACCTTTAGACACCATGGAGGGCCTGGTGAACGAGCCAGGGGTCCCAAACATCTGAGTGTGTTCTCTGCAAGCCCACTTTCTGACTTCTCACTTTATTCCATTGCCCTCCCCGCTCCCACGATAAACCTTGCCATCCACTTACTTATTAATTCATTTAACTGATACTTACTGAGTTCACAGTACGTGTCAAACACTGCACAGAGTGGTGGGCAGGCAACAGGGAACAAACTCCTCGTCTTTGTCCCCATGGGGGTTACAGTCCGATCGAAGAGGTAGATATTTATCAAATACTCTTATACATGGGGATATATGCCAATAAGGTCTGGAAACATAGGTACCATTTTATTTTTTAACGGATTGAAGATGTCCTTGTTGACGTGATATATAGTCACCTATGCTTCCAGGCTTCATGGACACCCTGTGTAATTACAGACTGTGTTAAGGAAAAGTTTAGGAGACTGAAAGGATGCTTAACAAAGATACTTAGAATGAGGATTCTGGAATATTAGGGTTACCGGGGACCTCAAGGCATTGAAGGCTAAGGCTTAGTGAGAGTGAGGGATTACCCAGATAACACAGGGAGTTAGTAGCTGGGAGAAACCGAGGTCCTTACCTCCTAGGCCAGCTCCTGCCCTAAAGCTCAGCATAGAAATTACTGAACAGAAGTTGAAGCCCAAGTAATGGGAATTACACCGCCCCACCAGCACCCTTCTATCCTTGCCAGAGGACCCAGTTCTCCATCTCTGTCCCTCATCTTCTGGGAAGCCCGACTCCAGCTCCAAAGTGTTGGGGTCAAGTCTGCAGTCACAGCCCTAGTGCTAGCCCATCCCCAGAGCCTTGCTTTAATCTCGGGTGTTCGCTCCGCGCTTGAAGGAGTAGAGGCCGCTGAGTGCGCACTTCCAGGACATTTATGCTGCTTTTCCTTACCAGGAACACCTACCCCTCCTTCTTCTCTCCCGTTTTCCCCCTGAGCAAGATATAAATTATTTTAACTATCTTTACTTAAAAGCCAATAACCTGTGAAAGAACGCTGTTTGCCTTCTGTTTTTAAGTGCTTACAAAGCAAAGGGCAGCAGGCGCTTCGGGGCTGGGAAAAGACAGGGTTCTAGAGCCTCTGGGACAAAGGCCGGCAAGCAGCTTCCGCCCTCGGTCTGATGGCAGAGAAATAGCCCCGCCCAGAAACCCTCCTAGTCTGATGCAGAGACAACAGTCCTGCCCTAATGGAAGTTCCAATCTGATGGGAGGGATACAACCCCACCCTAGAGAACCCCAGTCTGATGAGAGAGGCAAAGCTCTGTCCCAGGGGAGGCCCCAGTCCGATAAGGGAGACAGGTGAGCTGTCTTTCTTTGCAGATGAAAAGCTGCAACCCAGAGCCATTGCCAAGCTCAGCACAGATATCTAGGACCACAGAGCTTTACGTGAGACCACGGTGCCTATCGCTTAAGCTTTGCAGCTCCCATCCCGAGTGACGGCTATCCCCACCCTGTCATGGGGTCTTCCGGCTCTGCCTCACGGCCTGACCCACACCCCAGGAGAACCAGGGGCAGCCCTGGCTGGTTTTAACAGCCAGTTCAGCATGGCTTTAATAATGCATGGCACACAATTAAACTTTAATAGTCTTGCACGGGCAAAGAGCAGTGGCTCTCACTCAGGGCAGGACTTGGGCTTTGGGGAGTTCGGCCACAGTTTTCAGCTGCTGCCAGGTTCTCAGAATCAGGTCCCACGTGGGTCTCAGTTCAGACATGCCATGCGGGGTGACATCCACCTCAGACAAACGAAGGCAGGTCTCCAACCCCTTGGATGGAGGAACTAGTTTTTTGTGAGCCTCTACAATGTGGTGGCTACTTTTCGTATATAAGCTTATTTTCTGTTATCACAACCCTGAGATAATGACTACTATCCCCGTTATAGAGAAAAGAACAATGAAGAGACAGGGATCTACCTGAAGGCACTTAGATGGTCAGAGCAGAGCCGGGATTGAAATACTGGTCTAATCCCGAAGCTCCTGCCTTTCCACTACACCGTGACGCCTCTTGGACATACTCGGGAAATATCCTGGAGTTGGAAAGTGGGATGAAAACTCGTCAGACTGGAGGCACGTAGCATCACTTTCAGAGCACGCTAAGTGGGCTCAACGAGCTAAAGGGAGAGTTGAGTGTGCAATCCGGGGATTTCTGATATAATAAAAATAAGCCAGTGATCCCTAGACATCAGGACATGAGACTCACCTGGGAGGCTTGCTTACTTATTTATTTGTTTGTTTATTTATTTATTTTTGAACTACAGTTGATTCACATTATATTAGTTTCAAGTACAAAACATAGCAACTCAGTATTTTTATAGATCATCCTCCTTTTAAAGTTATGTCAAAATAATGACTATAGTCCCTGTGCTGTACAATATACCCTTGTTGCTTATTTTTTTAATACACAGTAGTAGTTTCTAGCCTTAATCTCATACCCCTATCTTGCCCCTCCCCCTTCCCTCTCCCAACTAGTAACCACTGGTTTGTTCTCTATATCTCTCCGTCTGCTTTTGTTTTGTTATATACATTCATTTGTTTTATTTTGGGGGGTTCCACATATAAACGATAACGTAGAGTATTTGTCTTTCTCTGTCTGACTTCTTTCACTAAGCTTCACCCTGGCAGGTAGGCAGGGCAAGACCATTTTACACACAGGAGAACTGCATCTCCGTAAAGTAAAAGGACAGCGTAAGAACACAATAGATGGTGGTAAGTCCAGGGCCAGCAGTCATGTCTTCCTGCCTCCAAGTTTCATACTTATTCAAGCATTCAGTCTTATCACTCTGGGCCGAGAGGGGAGGGGAGGTGTGCAGGTACTCTTCAAGAGGTGGCCCTTGGTGAGGGTGGCTGGGTGTGTGTCCTTGAGACCAGGGGCCAGTCTGTGAGGCCTGCAGGAGAGACAGGCCGCTGCAGGGAATGAAGAGGGCTTTGGCAGCGTCAAAGCCAGAAGGGAACAGGGCTGGGGGACAGGGGTCTCTAATAGCCTGGGTGAGAGATTATGGACACTTGCCCAGGGCAATCACTGAAGTATTGGGACACATCAAGGAAAGGGGTGTGGGAGGTCCTTGAACAGAGCAGTGTTGCCCCTGCAGTCACCAATTAAGTACTGGATGAGCTAAAAGAAGATCATACTTGGCAACCATGGGCCATAGAGTGAAGGACAGAACAGACTTAATGATTTTCCCAAGGAACCTTGTTTTGGGCATCAGAGAAAGGATGGATTTGGGGGGAAAGGGACTTGAAACAGCTCCATCCTCATCTTATTTAACTCCAGATGGGGCAGAGGTTGCACTCAGGCTGAGAGGTCTGGAAGGTAAGACCCAGGTAGCTACCAAGTAGGCAGTAAAAGGTATGTCCCCAGCATGGAAGTTCCAGAGTCAGAAGAGAAATGATGTTGCTGGCTCTCCTGGCATTCAGGACATAGATGATAGGAGGAAAGCAAGAAATGTGGGGGGGACTCTAGCAGTCCAAAACTCATGGAAGGTTAGAGCTGGAAGGAGCCATGGGGGTTGTCAAGCCCTAACTCCTCACTTTCATACGAGGAGAGTGAGGCCTAGACATGAGAAGTGACCTGCCCAAGGTCACACACCCGGCAGCTAGATCCCAAGCCTTCCAACTTCCAGGCCAGCACTCCTTGCAACATAGCCAAGGGCATCTCGCCGGCAACCTCCACCGTCCCACTTCCTAATTACTGTATGATCCTAGACTTGGAGATGGAAGAGGCAGCCAATTAAAACATGCAATTTTTAAAATGTCAGTTTGGGATAGTGTATTGACCTAATCCCCAGATGGAGGCATTAGCATTCATGCTCCCTCACACTGCCTGGTGAGACCTGCTGACATGTCTAAAACTGCGAATGCGTTTACTACCTGAGGTGGCAGGGAACCCTCCAGGGAATACACGGACTGAGATGAAAGGTGGAGGAGATGTGAAGGCCCCTCAGTGTCCCAGTCTGGCGGGGAGGGGCTTGAGCAAAGGGAAATTGCTCCATGGGGGTTTCTTTCTTATCAGAGAACCCATAGGCGATGGTCAGATTCTTGGCAAGAAGGAACCCTATTAGTCAACGAATCCAAAACGAAGGGCTCGCTAGTGAGCCAGAAATGTGCGTTCTGATTAGGCTCTGCTCCTAAATTGCTGGGTGACGTTGAGGAAGTCCCTTCGCCACTCTGGTCCCCGATTTTCCTTATTCTTTAAAACAAGTGTTTGGAGTTAGATGATCCCCAGGGCTCTGTACCTCCAGCTCTGACATTCTGTTTGTGGCTCCTTAAGACACTAGGGCAGGCCCTGAGCTAGTGTCTCATATAAGGAACCTTCTGGGACATTCTGGCGTATTCTGGCCTGTCTTGACCCATCCGTCGTTTCTCATTGACACTTTGTACCCAAAGCTTGGCTCTGGCTTACCAGCCTCAATCTTGGCTTCTCTCAAGAAAAATTCTGGCTTTCTTGGTACCAGATACCTTGGGTCACCACCTTCCGGGAGCTTCCATCCCCTGTACTGCTTGGTCCCTCTCCCCTATAGTGAGTCCCAGGCCCTATTCCAGGAGGTATATCCAACATACACTCATGCACAAGAGCTCTAAACTGTCCCAGGAAAGTCCAAATTGGAAGAGAGATTTGTATCCACACTGCCCACCCTATTCCTCTCCCACTATAGTGATCCATATCGCCTGACTTTTAGGCTCAGAGGGAGTAGAAATGGATACGATTGGAAAAATAGATTAGGGCCAGTCCGTGGAGGGATTTTGTACGTTACCATGTCAGCCAGGGTTCATTGCAGAGAGGTCTGTGGAACCGTAATCCCATCTGGTGGTCATGGATCCAAACATAGACTTGGAGGTCAAGCCAAGAAAGGAGTTTGTGGAGATGCTGTCAGTGCTCTAGCCACATGGCCTCTGTACTCTCTTTTCCTGCTGTCAGGCGCTTCCTGCGAACACCTGTGACTTTCTGCCTCAGAGTAGTCTCTGGGCACAGGGACATCCCAGGCCTGAGCCCCGGGGCAGGCGGGAAGTTTGGGGTTTGGACACCCCAGGAGCAGCTCTCAACCAATGATAAACAGGAGCAAACAGATGAACGGCCAGCTCCCTCCCCAATCTGGTGTGATTACCCTGCAGTGTGTTTTTCACCATCTCTAGGAGGTCCCCTGCAGTGCTAAGCCCCAGGCACCACAGCAGGAACTGACTCCAAGTTTACCATATACAGTGGTCTTCCCTTCCCTGCTGTACTTCCACAGCCCCCTACTAGGGCTTCCTGAAGTCACTCCCAAGTATACCCTGAAGTCCTAGCCTCTGGAGGGATCCTCTGGAGCACAGAAATGGTGCTTACTGTGCCCACTCTTGGAGATTCACAATGTATGTGGGTATATTAAAGGCTCTGAGAAGGCCTGCAAGAAATCAACATGTTTAACTCTGTTTAGCCCAGCATTTTCTAACCTATTTGACCACAGAGGTTTTTTTTCCTTTAAGCATCTCATAGAAATCATGTTTTCTGGAAAATACTTTGGAAAATGCTATGCAGGCATTTTCAGGCACTACTGGAGTCGTGTGTTAGAAAGGCCCAGCGAGCGGTGGGTTGGCCATGGTAGGAACAATCACTATTATCAATGGTAGTTACATCCCACTTTTGTCTGGATGCTGTAGGATCGTGGACTGTCACAGCAATCTTGTGATGGTTAACAGAGATGGTATCCGCACTCTCACGGGTAAGGAATCCGAGACTCAGAGAGACTAAGAGACGTGCCCAAGGTTATACAGCTACTACGTGACAGGCTTAGGACTCCTAACTCCACATCCTCTTTGCAGTGGACTTCCTACTTAGCAGCAGGACTGGGAATAAAATCCACGTTCCCATCATCCTAGTCCAGGGTTTGTCCATCCACCCAGCAGTGAGGGTCAGCCACTGGCCTCCGAAGGTTCCTGTGATTGAGCAGAGGTCAGAAGACCTCCAGGGGAAACGAGAGGAAGTGGGGAGGCCATGGCCATGGGCTGTGCACACTCTTTAGGTATTAGGTCCCTTGTTCTGACTCAGGTGCCCCGACGACTTCAATTCTCTCTCTTTTCTTCCCCTCCCCCAACACACGCCACTTTATTCATGTACACACTTACTTAGATTTCCAGGCCTGCATGCATTCAGATATTCAAGCATGCGTGTGCACACCTGCACCTATATAACATTCGATGCGCGTCGTTGTTATTACTTGTTTTGTTGTCTGTCTTCCCCTCTACACCTTTGGACTGTATAACCCACAGGGTAGGAGCTGAAACTGTCTTTTTCACCATGAAAACACCAGAGGCAAGTACAGTGTCTGGCACAAAGTAGGTGCTCACTAAATATGTATGGAATAACTGGATGCATCAACCCACAAATGTGCAGACTGCGTGTATCTACGTAGCAAACCACAGTGCATATACAGGCACACACACCCCTAGTATGTGTAGGCAAACACACATGCACACGGGAACACAGGCACAGATCGGACCACCAGTACCCCATCCGGAGCCCAAGGTCAGGACATGGACATCACGCCTGCTGACAGGAGTCTCTTGGATGGGATCCAGAGCCTCCCCTCTGGAGAAGGCAGCAGCCATCACTTTGCTATCAGTCTCTCTGCTCCATTTATGGTTGAGATAAAACGTGTCACCGTTGCTTCACTGGAGAGCAATGTTGACGTGGGAAGAAATGGAGAAATATTGGCCCAGCTTGCGTGCTGGCTCACTGACCTGGGGGAGCTTAAGGCCTCAATGAGTTTGGACTTAACTGCCTTTTTTATTGGGCTTTAATTCACTGGTACTTTTCCGGAGAGAATCCAATAAGCAGATGCAGGGTCGAGCAGTCTCTGGGGCTGCCAGCCCCCCTTGCCCTCTCCCCGCACCCGCAGGCCTGTTCTAAACCACTTCTCTGCACGGGATCACCCTTGGCCCTGTGGCGATGGGAGGAATCAGCTGTCGACGCCTGTCTCCTCCTCCCTGGCCTCCATCTTTCGCCCCTTGCCAGGCAGCCTCTCCTGTCATAACTCCCTTCCCCGCAAGGGCATTTCAATTTCATGCAATAATACTGATGGAAAGCTTACTCTGTTCCACCCCTTGTGCGGGCTGCTGGGATACAGAAATGAACAAGAAGGCATCTTTGCCCTCTGGGAGCCTGGAATGAAAAGGAGAGGCAGACACATAAATTTCACAGTATAATAGCTACCAAAAATTAACCCATGAACAAGGTCTAGTGATTCGGGTAAGGCTACCAGATAGGACGCTTCCACTTCCTCTCAAAGGAGAAGGGAGTTTGCCAGGCAAGGTACTCCCGGGAAGGGCATGCCAGGCAGGTGGAACAGCAGGTGCAAAGGCACAGAGGCATGATAGAGCGGAGCGTGTCCGGGGTGCGTGCCAGAAGTCCCATGCAGTGGCGTGGGGGAGGGAAGAAGAGAGGCAGCAGGGTTCAGCAGGATGAACTCAAGCCTGGGAGATGGGAAACCTGGATTCCAGTCCCGTCTTTGCCACTAATTAGCAGTGTGACTCTGGGCAAGTCATATTCCTTCTCTTCATCTGTAACATGGAGACTTTGAGCTCACTGAGCTCAAAGAGGTCCTCTCCCCCCACCCCAACGCCTTCTCATCTTCTTTGCATTGACGTTTCTCTGCTCTCCTAAGGCTCTGACTTAGTTGATGCTGGTTTTGAGTTTCTGTAAGAGAGCTGACCGCAGAAAGCCCAGTACAGGACTACTGGGCTCTGAGAATCCGACAGTCTTATAGAGCAGGTGTTGCTGCCAGCCCTTCTCTTGGGGCAGGGGAGGCCCTGGAGTCCCCCTTCTCAGAGCTCTGCCCTGAGTCCTGCAGGCTGCAGGAGCTCTCCCCAGCTAAGTGGGAGAGCCAGGCCAGCGTGGGGACGACATGGTGGAGTGCTCCTTCCTCAAGCAGGGAAACCTGATCTGCATTTCAAAGTTCACCATCCAGAATCATCCACATTCTCAAAACATCGCATTTAAAAGGATGAGCTTCAGTTATCTGGGAAACTTTTCTCATTTCACCCTATGAATAAGGCATGACTGAAAGCGGGGAAATGCATTGGAAAGCTTCAAAGCTCCGTGCAAATATAAATACTAACGCGCCTTTAGTATAGGGTACAGTATATGTACTATATACGATGGTATAGTACATCCCAGTCTGCCCAGGACGATGCCAGGTTCTCCCTGTTGTCCTGATGTAATTACTAAGAGTGCCCCCACCTTTCACTGTCAAAGGTGCCCTCCTTGGGGCATAAATGTTATAACTGCCCTGGTTGTTAAGCTCTTGAGGCAGGAGTGGTAGCAGGGAAGCAGCGTGCTCGAGTGGAAAGGAATGGACTTTCGGTATTAACGCTGACCTGGATGTCAGTCCCACTCTACCTTGGATACCTGACTGAACCTTTCTGAGCTCAGCTTTCTTGTATGTAAAATGGGAATCTAACACCTCCCACGCTGAGTCTTTCAGAGAAATAAAGGAGACATTGCCTGTAAGCACCTAACACGTATGTGCTCAGTATACCTTCCCTCGGCATCTATGTCCTCGGCAACCCCACAGTGCTCAGTGCCGGGTAGAGGAGATTGGATGTTGAATGCACGAATGAAGGAGTCCATCAGTCAGTCAAGCCCAGAAGCAGAAGTTGGGGCTGCTCTCCCTACAGTCCAGCTCCCTCTTCTGTCAAATGAGCTGAGACGTCCAGAGAACTGGGAGTTTTCTACTGCGGACGGAGGGTTTGATCCTTTCACAGCATGTTCGCCCCCATCCTCCGTCCCAGAGCCTTCTCATAGCTCTCGCATTGATTTCTCTCTGCTCTTCCACTTTTTTTTTTTTTTTTTTTGTGGTACGCGGGCCTCTCACTGCTGTGGCCTCTCCCACCACGGAGCACAGGCTCCGGACACGCAGGCTCAACGGCCATGGCTCACGGGCCCAGCTGCTCCACGGCATGTGGGATCTTCCCAGACCGGGGCACGAACCCGTGTCCCCTGCATCGGCAGGCGGACTCTCAACCACTGCGCCACCAGGGAAGCCCTGCTCTTCCACTTTTAACCTCCATTCAGCTTCTCCGTGTCTCTTTCTTCCTCTTTGGTGGTAGTGATGGGGGCCGGGGCGCTCTTCATCTCCATTCCAATGCCTAGCCTGAGAGATCAATATAGACCTTACCCGGCCTTTGTATTTCCCCAGGTCCCTCATTGTCCCCCGAATGCCTGTTGGCAACAGTGTTTTATTCTTGGGGACACCGGCACTTGGGGACCATGGATCTGAGTTTGGATCCTGACCCCTGCTTATGGGCTTAAAGGGCTGATTTGGGGATGATAATTTGCTTCTGGTAGAACGTCTTGTAACCTCTCAGAGTCTAAGTTTTCCATCCTTAAAAGGGACATAATAACACATAAGACCACGATGAGGATTAAATACATAACTGTGTAAGCTGTCTCGCACAGCGCTTGGCCTTAACCCAGAATCAGGGTCTTCACAGTCCGGCCCAAGCCACCTTTCCCATCTCATGCTCCACTTCCTCCGCTCACAGCGCCACAAATTAAAATTCCAGCCGTGGTTTCTAGTTCCACCGTCAGCAGACTGAGCCAGCCCAGACCCATCTTCCACTCCATGCACATAGACATGCAGAACAAAGTACAGTTTTTTAAAAAATCTTTAATGCAGAGCTAAGCTCGAGAGAAAAGGAAACTTCAGGTGCCGGAAATGATGAAAGCACTGGAACCAAGATGCCTGCATAAAGCCGGGACCCAGGAATAGCCATCTCTCCACCAAGGGGTCTGGAAAGGCCTACCTACCAAGGAAATAGATTTCTGCTGGGGGCTCTAGGTGGCATGTGTGTGTGTACAAGTGTGTACACGTGTGTGCATGTGTGTACACGTGCTCTGCTCAATTCAGATAAAATACCCTGAATACCTACCGTGTGCACTCCCCAAGCTGGACACAGGGGATCTGGCCCACAGTCCCCTCCCTCCACTGGAACGTCAGAGTGCATCCCCAGGAGGGCAGAGACCCTTGGGGATATATTCACTGCTGTTCTAAACACTTGCCCCATATTCTCATTTAACTGCATGACAGATTTGCAAGGTGGAGGGTATTACAAAGAAGAACTGAGGAAGGGAAATTAACTAACTTCTAGGTCGGGACAGAGCCAGCATTTGAAACCAGACAATTTGAGTCTGAACTCTTGTGTTTAGGTGCCCTGGTACATAACCTCGTACCGGAGAGTAGGTGTGCAAAAATGTTTGTTGAATGAAAACCCGAATGAGTGGCCGGGAGGGGCTCCCAGAGCAGTTCAGGATGCTGTGGTCAGGGTTGGACTGAACAGGCCCAGTCCAGGCAGCACTGACCTGTGAGGGGCCCCGCGTCCAGCCCAGCTCTCTGTAAAGGGTGCCAATTTTAAATGAAATGGACTCCCCTGGCCTATAGGTGCTTGAGAGATGGTTCCTCCTGTCTCAGGACGGTTGCATCGGGCCCCACTTCCTCCGAGGCTCTTCTCAATTTTTTTTCCCCTCCCCACTGTGCATCTGGCTCTAATTCCTTTCCTGGGTCGCATTTGGTGGTTACCACTTATGTTCTAAAACGCGCCATTAGGCATCTGATGTATGGTGTGTTCGGTGGGTGACCGCACCGGTGCTCCAAGCCGTTCGTGGAAATGAAGAGGCTACTACTGTCTGCCGCGAGCACCGCCTGCTGACAGCGGCTGCCAGTCGGCCCCCTGGGGGTCTGTGGGCCCAGATGGGGGAGGACAGACTGTCCCCCAGCCTCACAGGTCCCCCCAGCGACACGAGCCCTGGAGTGAGCAGGTCTGGCTGAAGCACCTGACTCCACATTGAGCTTAGCATCCGTTTGCTTACCTGGAACCCATTTATTACATACTCAGCTGTGTACCAGGCAAGATGAGGGTGCCTTTCCTGCCCTGTGGAGTTCACTGTGTATGACTCCAGGCCCGATCCAAACAAGCTTAGGGTCTGAGGTGGGGTCATAGCTGTAGCCAAGTGGGTCTGGGGCCGATGGGGGCTGCCAAGGGGAGACTGTGTCCTGTCAACGTGGACACACAGCTCTCCAGCACCGGGTACCTCAACAGCAACAGCAATGAACTGGGGCGTGGAGAGCCCCAGCAGTTACTCCTAGAAATTGCTTGGGACGCCTCTAGAATCCTGGGATGTTATCAATGGAAGCGTTCTCATAGATTTTTTTTTCCTGCCTTTTAAGCCAGGCTGACCCATTCAGACACCCCTCCCTTAGCCATCCCTAAGATGTGGCCTCCAGTGGTAGCTGGTGAATGAGACAGGCCTTCAAGCCCATCCCTTTCCCCCCAGGGGAGCCTGTCTTTCTTTGGGCCCATCTCCCCCTTATAAGTAGTAATAACCCTAATGAGCATGGCTGTCTAGATGCCAGGCACCCAAGCTCATTTAATCCTATGAGGTAGGTCCGGCCTCCCATTTTCCAGATGAGAAAACTGAGGCTCATAGGGGTTGAGTGCCTTGCTCAGGTTCAAACAGCTAGTCAGCAGTGGCATATGGCTCAGAGCCTGAAAACTCAGACTGCTTTCCACACCTGCACTTCCTCTTCTTGACTTGGATCCTTTCCTCACTCCACGCCCCTCCCCCCAAGTCTAGCGGCCTTCCTAGACACCTTGGGTACTGTAGCCCCAGCATCTCCCACTGTCTGGAATGAGGGTCTCTGGCTCCAGTTCATGGCTCTGGAGGATCCAGCTCTCCTCCAGACCCTCTGCCAGTACAGGACAGGCTTGCCCAACACCCCCACTCGAGGAGAAGGGTGAGGGTCCTGACCAAGGTTATATCTGGTTCAGGCCCCTGCTCCTGGAGTACCCTCCTGGGTGGCGGTGTCGAGGATGCGCAGAGTATTTGCATAAACGCTTCTAGGGACAGGGAGCTCACTGTCTCCCAACACAGCCCATTAGATTCATCTCTGTTCAATAATGAACATATATCAGCTTTTAATTATGAAACAATCTTAAACATATACAAAGTAAACAAGACAGTATATGAACCCCATGTGCCCACCATCCAGATCCCACAATATTAACATTTTGACATTCTTGTTTCCCCTGTTCCTCTGTTCACCCCCATCCCTCGCTTAAGGACGATGATGATGATAATGGTGGTTTAACATTTCCTTTTGTTGTTGTAAAATGTATGTATACTGAAATGCACCTATCTTACCTGTATTGTTTTGACAAATAGATACACTTGTGTAACCCATACCCTTGGGATATAGAATATGTCCATCTCCCCAGAAAGATTACTGTGGTGTATTTTAATTGTTAAGTTCTTTCCCTATGTCCAACCCAGATCTTGGCACTGTTCTCCATGGCAGTACAGAATAAGTCTATTCTCTCTTCCAAATGAGATCCCCTCAAATATTTACAGATAGCCTTCATGATCTGCCTTAAGTCCGCTCTTTTTCCATTTTAAATACCCCCACTTCCTCCAGCCATTTCTTCTTTGTTCTCAGAAGACAGGGGAACTGGCTTCTGACATTGATAAAAGGAACCCTGATTTCACCCTCACCAAATCTCTCCCCGGCCCATCCAACCTGAAGTCGTGAGCTCAGGCAGAGGTCTTGGCCACTTGCTTAAGTTCCTGCTTCGGAGAAAGCTGGCTCCTGGGGGGAGCCACACAGGCGTCCTAGCTTTATACAGTTTTTGATCAGCTACGTTGTGTGCAAATTTCTTTCTTTATAAAACAAATTGCACCATTATTCTTTCAGTCATTCTCTTTGAAGTTGATCATTCAACAAACTTCTACTGAGTACCTATGCTAAGCTAGGCTCTGCATAGAGCCCTTGGATAAATAGGTAAGACATAGTCTCAGAGTTTGGGGATGAAGCAAAAATAGACCAATAAATGAAAGCATTAATTTATTCAGCATTCATTGGTTTTCTGCTAAGTCCCTCGAACTAGGGCGGATACAGGGAATATGGTAGCGAAGAAGATGCTCACCCCTGCAGAGACTTGCAGTGGTGACAGCTGACAGCTCTCCCTGAAGCTTACAGGGCTTGAGAGGAGGAAATTAACTGGATATTTTCAAGGTAGAACCTATAGGACTTAAACATGCAGAGAGCTGCTGACCTGCCCCCCTCAATTCTCTGATTTGGTGGATCAGCGTGGTAGAATTTCAGTTGAATTTTTGGGACATAGCAAAGGCTCATACTGTTAATCAGTGACACCCCTGGGCCATCCTGGAGAGCCTCAAGCCATCGCTCTGCCATGTCTAGGAAACAGCTGGCAGTCATGTGGTTTCACGTCCTGACTGGCAATTAGTCTAATTTATACTCAGACATGTTAGAACATGCTCAGGTGCAAATCCTAGATTTTGCCCCATTGCTGAGAAATATGAACCTGGATTTCTTTTTGTCACTCACATAGTGGGATACAGAAAGCCCAGGTTTCTTAATCGGACAAAAGGGTGGAGCTCCTGGCTCTGCCTCTGACTTGCCGCGTGACCTTAGGCCAGTCGTTTGACCTCCCATGGATTCTGTTTCTTCTTCTCTAACAATGGGAACAATAGTAGGGTTCCTGGGTGGTTTGCATGGGAACGTGCATTTAAGCTCCTGGCATGGCATCTGACATGTAGTAGGCATTCTGTCTCAATTATTAGAGAAGATCTGAAGCTATTACCAGGGACCTCTAAAAGCACTCACCAAACAGACGCTTACCCCCCTCACACCCCAGAAGAACAGACAGTTGACGGGGCTGGAGAGACAGCAAAGCCTATTAAGGAACTTACATTTGATCCTCCAAAAAGCTCTTCAGACCTCACTCGGGGCTGGTACAGACATCATTAATTTTGGTCCCCAGGGCATCTCTGTGAGGCAGGTGCAGCCAGTCCACTTGACACATGAGAAGGCAGACTCACCGAACCAGAAGCTGGAAGCGCCTGGACTTCATTCCCATCTGACCCTGAGAGGTGTTATTATTGCCATTCTTCAGATGGAGGAGTCAGAAGGTCAGAGAAAATAAGTCACTGGCCCAAGGTCACATGGCTCAGGACTGGTAGAACTGGGATCCCCACTTGGATCTGTGTCAATAAAAAAGCCTGTGATCTTTCACTTCTCTGTGATGCCTCTTGCAAGTAACTCACTCTCTCTGAGCCTCAGTTTCTTCATCTGTAAATGGGACAATAGTGTCTATTTTGCAAGCTTGTGAGAACAGCCTGTCATGCCACTTTCATCATGAATGTCTTTCTTCCGATCTTCATCTGACTTTGTCTGGAGCAGGGCCCAGACGAGGGTGAGGCAAGCGAGGCATCCGGGGTGCAAAATTTAAGGGGGCGCTCACTCTCAGCCCCCGGAAGTGAGAGGCTCCTTAAATTCTGTGCCCGAGGCACCTCACCTACCTCCTCCTAGTCCAGGCTCTGATTTGGAGGTGAGGAGGTGCGATGGGCTTGGTGGGGGAGTGTGGAGAGGATGGGAAAGATTGGGATAGGTCATGCTGATATCAAAGGAGTAGCTGAAAACTGGCCCTCTGAGAACGTGCAGAAGCTCAACAGGACCGAAGGGTTAGAACAAATACTACACAGGCGGGCCTTGCTTCCTGTTCATTGTTCCTCAAGAGCTGCGTTCTGTAAACTGACGTGTGGGAATCAAGGGTGGCCTTACAGCTGCTCCATCGCCTTGATGATCTAAAGCTGTTTTCCTCCGTTTCTACCCTGACAGCGAAGGGGAGTGTCCATGTCTTATTTATCTTTGTATTCGCAGGACCTCACAGAGTATTTGACATGTGATAGTTACTCATTAGATGCTGAATGAACTAAAATTCTTTGTCTTTCATTCTGAAAGCCCCTAATCATCTCAGGTCCTTTGATCCTTTGATCCTAAGTCAAGGAACTGTGGTACCATGAAAATTACAGTTGCCTGGGAGTCTAGTCCACCAGTCTGAAACAGAAAAACGTAAGGATGGTCAAGAAATATTAGCCCAACGTTAAAAGCTCATAAATGGCAGAATTGGTATTTGGTTCCAAAGCTTATGGTTGCTCCACCAGAGTGCAGGGGGGCAAGTCTAAGCAATTTTTTTAATATACAAAGTCCTACCTCTGCCTGTGTCACCAACTAGAGTCCCTTCTGCCTAAATCCCCAAAACTGTGGCCCTCAAGTTGCCCTGCTTAAAACTTCCCCAACTATCAAGCATTGCCCTTAACTACAGAAACACTGGCACCATCAGCAGAGCTTACATTCTTCCAGCACAAGGAGGGTAAATAAGATTCAACTCACTTGCCAACTCTTAATAGTGGCAGCCAGAATTACTGGGCTGAAAAAAAACCTGTGAGACTCAGAGGGAAAGAGTGCTGTGATCCATTAGTTATGTCTGCTGTGGACCTCGGAAGGAGAGCGGTATTGTGCATGCTGTGTATCTGCCAGCTGGTCTTAATTCCACACTTCAGGAAAACAATCTGATAAAACTGCCCTCCGCACTCACGAATCTGTGGTGCCTTTAAACGTTCATAATGCAAGCTTTGCTACTGAGATTACATGCTACTCAACCTCCAAGACCAGCCATGGGGAAGAACTAGAAGACAACGACATCCTCTGAGCAGTTCCTGGAGAAGCTGAAATATGTTTTTAATGAGAAAACATGAGATCAGTAAGAAAGTGACATGAGGATTTTCGTGCCGTGTGGGTAGTTACCTGTTTGACCTTTTCTTGATCAGCTTTTAGAATCAACCTGCCTTGGGACTGTTTTCAGCCCTGGCATTAATCGGAACATCTGCTTGACTTCTGTTAACATCATAAACCATTGTTTGGTTTTTACCCATGCATTGTTTTCCATGCAACCCTGTAGAATAATGTGATATTAACCAGGAACACAATAGAACACATTTCTGATCCCCACCTTTCCCCTCCCCCATCCCACACCTGCTCAAAGAAGGGCGATTCCCAGAAGGTGTGTAGTAAGGCAGGTGCAAGGAATGACATGTGTCTTATCTCAGGGTGGGTCATCCAGGTATAAAACACTCACAGTGGGATGGGAAGCCCGCCCAAGCCCCCTGGCATAGGTGCTGGGAAGGTGGGGGAAAGGTGAGGGTCAGCTGAGCAGCCAGGCTGATACAAACTTCTTATAGAGGAATACCCGGGATCTGGGCACGGCCACAGGAAAACCAAATGGGCACATATTCCTGTAAGTCCAGCAGACAGCAGTTAGAAGAGGGCACAGGGCTGTAGTCACAGGATCAGGCAAGCAGCTGTAAAAAGAACTCATAACAGGACCAGGAACCCAGAAATCACAGCGTGTAGGAGCTGAGATTTCAGAACTTGGGTGCAGAATCCCTACTACAAACAATTATCTTAACTAATGTCCCTAGGTAGGTACCCTCTGCCAGGCACTTCCCATCCATTATCTCGTGAGTAATCAGAACGTAGACTAAGATGTGCCCCGCTGTGGGGCTCTGCACCCCGGAAGGGCCGAATGTGGCAGAACTCAGGGCTACATCCCGGTGCATCTGGGTGGCTGCACCTTGAACACAGCCCTGCCTCCAGTCGCCTCTGCCTGGGAGCTGGCGCACGCTGGGGCATCAGGAATTGTGTCAGCAGGGTTAGAAGGAAGGAATGGGGGCAGCAGAGGGACATGGTACCGGGCTGTGGACGGTTTGTGCCCGCTCTCTCTCCTTCACTGTTTCTGAGCCTCTGCCCCCCTCGAAGGCAGGGAACCCCTCCTGAGTCCTGCTTCCCGCATCTGAGGACAGCCAATGGGATGGTCTTTGCAGTGAGCCTTGGCTTGCTAGAAATGTGCTCTTTTTCTTAACCCACCTGCCTTGGCCCTATATCCCTAAGTTGGGCTTGGTGACCTGCTGGCAGTGTGCGGATCAGAGAGCCGGGCTTGGGGGGTTGGCGGGCGGTCCACTGAGACTGACACTGGTTTCCTTGGAGGGAACCAGTTGCCAGCTCTTCTCAGTCACTGCATGTGTGACTTAGTGATTTTCAACTAGCTGAGAGCTCAGCTCCACTGTTCATTGTGCACAATGTCTGGCACATAGTAGGTGTTCAGCCAGGATAACCTGACTCCAAAGGCTTCCACAAATCCTGCCCACCTCTTAGTAGAGCCCATCACTGTCTACCTGGGGAGGGGTTGGGGAGGGGTGTTTGGTTCCGGAAGCAGAAGAGAGCTGGAGTGATGGGCTGGTACGCAGGGCTCAGCGGGCACCACTGGCCTTCCTGACATCACCATGGCCCTGTTAAGCCCAGGAGCCAGCCTAAGGGATCTGTCTCAACGTGCTAAGTACCACTGGTTTCAGCAGCCCTGTCCCTGAGAGAATTCTGTATCAGTCCCCACAGTACTTGGTACCACGCAGGATCATTCCGCAGGGCCACCCTCCCTACTAGGTGGTCCCTAAAGAGTTGATTCATGTCTGCATTCCCAACGCCTGGGGAGGGGCTAGAACACGAGATGTTCTGTAGATGCAACTGAATGGATGAGCCACAAATGTGGTCCCAGATAGAACAACATCTCAGATTCCATTTCTGCAGGCAAATAGCAACGCTTTCGCCTCCCCTGCTCCTTCAGGGCTTAGACAGGATACAGGCCACAAACAAGAACGTTCTCTTTCTGGCCCGAGGATTTGTTTTTCTATGAAGTGCTTTCAGATCCATGACAGCCTTTTTGATCTTTACGACAGTTCTATCGGAAGTTGTTCTTACCAGCATTTCGAGGATGAGAGATCAAGATTCAAGATGAAATGACTTCCCCAAATCAGGGCAGAGCCAGTATTGGAAGCTGGGGCTGCCTCGTTCCCAATTCCATGCTTGACTTTTTTCTTGCACCCAGACACCTGCCCGTTAAGTGCCTACTCTGTGCCAGGTACGGGACCAGGCACTGGGAATCCAGAGGTGAAAACGACGCAGCCTGTACTGCCCACAGGAGACAGGCAGTGGAGGACCCCAGCAGAAAGAGCAACCAACCCATCCTTGGGTCCCCTTGGAAACTTCCATCACGCCCAGACTCCCCTCCCCCGACCTGCCAAGCTGCCGTCTAACTTGAAAGGCTTCTAGCTCCCCACATCCCACTTCATGACCCCAGGTCAGGCCCAATGTGGGGTGCTCACATGAGGTGCCAGGAGGGATTCATTGGCGGGGGTCTGGCATTTCAAATGACACTCCAGGTGCCTTCAAGTTGCCCCTGTGCCTCTGTGAGCCGTCCTCCTAGAGAACATTTGCTCACCAAATGTGTGACTTGAAGGAGAGCGCTCAGAGTCACCTGTCGCTCCCCTCCGTGCTGTTTCCCCAGCTCACAGATTTGCAGTCACCTGATGCTCTTTTCTTCTGCGTGGGGCTCACACATCTCTTCCCGCGTGGTCTGAAGCTCTCTGGACAGTTGCCCAGCAGAAAAGGCCCAGGCTGTGCTTCAGGCTTGGAAGGAGGAGACAGGCGGGCTTCTTAGTGAAACTGGCACAACAAATGTCACATCCCGGCAGATGGGTGCAGGGGCTCGAAGGAGGGGGATCGCAGTACCATAGTATACGCTCAAAGAATGCTGAGGGTTCTTTGAGCGACCCATACATATAAAGGGAAAAGTCAGGCGAACCGCTCTCTAGCTCTAGGACCTTGGATGAGGTATTTAGCCTCGCAGAGCCTCAATTTCTCATCTGCAAATTGGGGAGAATAACACCTACATCTGTGGGCTGTGTGAGCCTTAAAATATAGAAGGTGTATAAGCAATCAGCCTAGTGCCTGCCTCGTGGTAAATGCCCAGTGACTGTACATTCTTCTTTCCCCTTCAAAACGGAGCCCGGAGAAGAATGATATTAATGATGTCCTAAAAGAGACCGGTCGGGAAGCGGGGAGAAGTGTTTGCCCACTTTCCCCTCATCTCCTTCATTCCCAAGGACCACAACAGCCATGCGGAGGTACTTTCATGGGTATCCATGAAATGGATGAAATCGCCTTTTTAATCTCATTGTGGGGAAAAAGAAGAGTCATGCAACAGTCCTTGGAACACGATAGGTGGTCAGAAATTCCTGTTGCAGGAAGAGATGAATAAGCAAGGAGATTTCTTAACGAGATGCCGTCCTTGCCTTCAAAGAGCTGACTGTCTATGGCGGCCTCCTCACGCACACATCCCTCTGCCGTATTTCATTTTCAAACACGTTCCTTGCAACTTCAGAAAACAAAAGACAGCTTCATTTTGTTTACTGGAAGCCTGGTAACCCATTTGACAGACTGTCTCACTTCCCCATGTGTGAAATGTGTTGGAGGAGTTTGACGGAGAAGAACAGAGCAGATGAAACAGTGGGCTTCAGCATGTCCGTTATTTTGAAAGCAGCCTAATGAGAAATTTCAGCAACTCACTGGGAGGAAAGTTCATTCAACTCAAGACTGAGCTTTAGAGGCCTTTTGGAGCAGCACAATTTCATTTCCTTCAAGTGTAATAAGCAAGAAGAGACAAGGAACCCACTGCTTAGGAGAAGCCCTAAAGGTCAGGATTAATGAAGGGTTGGAAGGTTTGAAGATTGCAGGCCCAGTTGTGTGCTAGTAAGTGGTTATTTCAACAGTCCTTAGGGGAGCTTATACATAATTTATTTTCTTAAGTAGGTACATGGTGTTGAAATGTTTGCACTACTAATTGGACCTGTCTTCGTGGGTATCTGCCGTTCCTAACCGTTCCCAGCAAGGGCTCCACGTTGCATTTCCCAGGCTCTGTAAGGCGGGGTGCCCCAACAGGTCATTCCGAGCCTAGAGGCTGGTACCCAGGCCAGCTGGAGTTGCCAATCTTTCTTATTCCTGGATGCAGTACCCCGGCGAGGGAAGCTTAGCCGTAATCTCCAACCCCTGGCATGTGCAAACAGAAAGCTTTAGAGGAAGAGCGTAGACCCAAGCCCAGGTCTCAGCTCTGCTCCCAAACTAGCTGTGTGACCTGGGGCAGGACACTTCACCTCTCTGAACCTTAGACTCTCCACATGCAAAATGAGACATTTGGGCAGGAAGATTTTTGACAAAGATGACTTTCACCCTGGAATCTCTACTTACCAGCTCTATGACCTGGTTCAGCCTCTCTGGGCCTCAGTTTCCTTATCTGTAAGACAGGGGTGATAATACCAAACTCATAGGGCTGCTGCAAAAATTAGTGACAACAGATAAAATGTGAATGGTTCTCCAGAGAGGGTAGCAAAGCCAGCCTGTGACATCGGGGCTATTCTTAGACCTACTGGAAGGCAGTGAGACCCTCTCCCCATCCCCACACCCAGGTTTCTTTTATCTAGAACGTGCCAACTGTGGACAATTATATGCCAACAAATTGAATAACCTAGAAGAAATGGACAAGTTTCTAGAAACATACGGCCCACCAAAACTGAATCAAAAAGAAATAGATCATTTGAACAGACCAATCACTAGACGTGAAATAGAATCTGTAGTTTAAAAAAAAACAACTCCCTGTAAACACAAGTCCAGGGCCAGAGGGCTTCACTGGGGAATTCCACCAAACATACAAAGAATAACTTATACCGATCCTTCTCAAACTCTTCCAAAAGACTGAAGAGGAGGGAACACTCCCAGAGTCATTCTATGAAGCCACCATCACCCTGATACCAAAACCAGACAAAGACACTACCAAAACTGCAAATTACAGGCTAGAACGTGCCAGGTTCAGACTGGCGGTGGCTATCCACTCTACCAGTAACCGGTTACCATTCAGTTGTTGGAATCCAAATGTAGATTTTCAAAGTGGATTTTGTGCATCAAAGTATGTCCCCTTCCTACAGAACTCCATGGCCCCAGCGATCTCATTGGCTGCCCTGGGCTTTCAGCAACAGGCTTAACATTCCTAAGGAATAAGCAGTTAGTGGCACATGGCAGTTTCCCTCCCCTATAACTACTTCAAGATGAGCTTAGTATCGTGGGGACATAAGCAGAGAGGACAGGACTCCTCAGCCCCACCCCCATTCTTCAATTTATGACTGACCTCCCCTGTAACCCAAATAATTTCTCTCTCTTTTGCTGAAAAGGATCTAGTATGGATTCATGACTCGTAAAGATGTCTATTTGTAAGCTTCCAAACAAATCCACTTGCACTCTCTCATTTAGGCGTTACAGCCGTGTGGCCAGATTATCTTGCTCAATTTTCAGATGAAGAAACTGGAGTTGGGAAAAGTAAATGCCATGTTCAAGGCCACGGACTTGACAGATAATGAGAAATCTGCTTTGATACCTTCTTGTCTGGCTCGAAATTTCAGTGTTCCTTCCTTGGAACTTCCTTGGTGGTAAAGTCACACCCATGAGTCCCAGCTCTACTACCTACCTCTTCCCTAAGTCTCAGTCTTCCCAACTGTAAAATGGGCATGTGTTAATAAGATGCCTCCCCATCAGGGTAGTTGAGACCATAATTAGGAATGCTATAACTCCTATGAAAATGCCAAGCAGGGGCCAGCACAGAGTAGAGGCTCAGGAACTGTTGGTTTTCTTCCCTCCGACTTCACGGGGGCATTGAGAAAGTTGAAGCTGCCCACGTGCCATCTCTGAACCGTAACACACGGTACCAGTGTGAGCAATGAAACTGATGGTCATGGGGCCCATCTTTATCTCAGGCTTCCCCCCACAACCGCCCCATCACTCCTGGAGATCCAGGTTTGAAACATGCACCATTAATTCTTACAAACCGATTCAACTAAGGACAATTCTAGACTCTTAGCAACCTTGCAAATCCAGCCCTGCCATCCACGACGGGGCTGTCAGCACCTACCGAGAAGCGCCTTGGAGAATGGCAGGTCTGAAGAAGCCGCAGGCTCGGCCTAAAAGTCTAGACTTAAATAAATTGTATTTTCTGGCTGGCGGCGATAAGGCGTAAATTGGAAGCGCATGTTACACTTACACGTCATTATGCATCGAAATGGGGAAGGGGAGCGGCATCTTGTCCCAAATTTGTAGCAAAACTGCACTGTGTGTACATAGCTCTCAGGCCTTTGATGTTGAGCAGAGAGGAGAATGATCCTCTCTGAAAAGCCCAGGCAGGAGCGGCTGAGAAGGAGGCCAGCAGAGAAGTGCAGTGAGTATGAGCCCGCCTGTCTCTGAGCCCCTTCTCCTGCCCCTGCAAAGGTAAACTGTCTTTCCTCTAATAAATACCTTCATGGAGAAGCAAGCAAAAATGCTTAGGAACAATCAGTTAGGAAGCTGAGAAGGCCAGAGCAGAGAAAGAGGGAAGGGGGTGGGACAAGATGTCAGCGTGAGCTCCCGCCAGAACCAGCAAGGCTGCCCAGCACCAAAGGGCGCCTCCCAGAGGTGGGCAGGGGGATGGGAGGAGCAACAACTTGGAGCCCGTTCATTCATTCATTCCACAAAACAGACACAGCCCCCGCCCCCTCCAACAAACAATCACGTGAGTCACCATCTAGTTACACGCTTTGATGTGTGCTATAAAGGAAAATACTGGGAGTGTGAGGTTATAAAACAAGAAGCAGTAGCAGGGCTTGTACAGTCCCCATAATACTTGCACATAGTAGGAGCTCATGCATATGAATATTGATTGGCTGATGGAAAAAGCAAGGCAGAGAGGAGCAGCGTATGGCTCAGAAACATCCCAATGGCAATGTCAACGTGCTCAGAAGGATCGCGTGTGTTAGAGTCAGACAGACATGGCTTTGAATCCCAGCTTCTCTACTTAATAGCTGTGTGACCTTAGGCAAGTCGCTTAACCTCTCTGGGCTGTGGTTTCTTCCTCTGCAGAATGGGAGGAACAATACCCACCCGTGTTTACTGTTGCACGTGATAGCTGCCGTGGTGAAAGAGCAAGGGGCACAGTGAGGAGGGATGTCATATAACTTGGTCCAGGAGCAGGGGAAGGCGTGTTGCAGGAGGAGATGCATCAATCCAGTCTTGGAGAACAGAGGTTGCCCAGGCAGAGAACTAGATGTTGTCTAGGCAGAAAGAGGAACGAGAGGAGTTACAGGCGGCAGCAGCAACTAGAAAACCACAAGTACTACGTGAACCAGCAGGACACATCCAGAGGTGCTGCAAGTTGTTTGATCTGCTCCACCCACCCACTCACTCACTCGTTCATTCATTCATTCATCCACTTGACATATATTTCTGGAGCACCCCCAGGTGCCAGGCCCTGTGCTAGATTCCTCGATGTACATGCAGAGGTAGTCTCTGAAGCCATGGAGCTTCTCTTCTAGTGGATTCTCGTGGACTCAGATGGGAAGAGGAGGATAGAGCAGGCAGAGAGCATCATAGAAAACTGGGTGTGGAGGGAGGGCCTGGACCTTACTGTAAGGGGGATGGGCAGTCCTGGTGGATTTTAAGCACAGGCTTAATATAATAGGTTTGCATTTCTGAAAGAGTGAGCCGCAGTGAACTTAGAGGAGGGGCTGGAGAAAGCTGTCTGGAATCCGGGAGCCTAGCTGGGAAACTGCAGCATCCCAGGCAAGAAATGATGGGGGTCCTAAGTTAAAGCAGCGCAGAAGAGAGAAAGCAAAATTCAAGTCGATGTAGAGACAGTGTTGACGGGCCCTGCCGGCTAATGGCATGTGGGGGTAAGGAAGAGGAGGTGTGGGCAGCCGCTCTGAGGGCCTGGCGTGAGCCCCTAGGCAGGTGGCAATGCTGTTCCCCGGGACACGGTGTACCGGAGAACCATCCAGTGGGGCACAGAGGCTGAGGAAGATTTGATCCCACGGGGACATGCTGAGTGTCGGGGATCCATGGGTCCCCCTGAGGCCATGCTTAGCAGGCAGTGGGATCAGTGTGTCTGGAACCCGAGAGAGAGCTTGGGGCTGGAGGCGCAGATTAGAGGGTCAAGAGGATACAGATAATGCCGGACACTTGAAAGGCGCGTTACTGCCCAGGGCGGGGGTGTGGTGTACAGAGGGAGAAAAGAGCAGATCCCACTGCGACAAATCCAAAGGTGTCCAGATGTGTTCTTTGATGCCAGAGTCCCACTTGGCAAAAGTCAGGCCATTAGCCAGGGGCGAGGAATCATTGTCGCCAGGAGGGTTGATTGTGACGGGCAGTGGGGACTCTAGCCTGCTGTTGGATTTCTGCGGTCTCCCCAGTCTCTGGAGCCCAGTCTGAAGTCACCCATGTGCTTCTCTCTCTCTCTTTTCTCCTTCAGGTGTTTACAAAATATGGGAAGTGTTACATGTTTAACTCAGGCGAGGATGGCAAACCTCTGCTCACAACAGTCAAGGGGGGGACAGGCAACGGGCTGGAGATCATGCTGGACATTCAGCAAGATGAGTACCTGCCCATCTGGGGAGAGACAGGTGAGCTGGGCCAGGGACTGGGGCAGTGGGTGATGGTGGAGGGGTGCGGACTCTGAAAGACGTTTGCCTCGGGTGGGCTGTCTTGGCCCACCTGGTGAAGGACTGCTGTCCGTCAGGGGGTTAGTGACATGACAGTCAACATAAGGATGTCCCTGGTGTGGACTGCAATGATGCCCTGGGTTACCTTGGATTTCACTAGGTGGGAGCGGGCAGATGATGGGACTACTGGAAAGGGAAGGCAGGGAGGAAGGTTGGAATTAACAAGTATGGATGGGGAGGTAGGTGGCTTGGTTTCAGGAGGAGAGGAAGGGGTGAACCAGCTCCTTCCTCTACCACCAGCTTGAATATCCCAGCCCAGCTAGCAGGCCCAAGGGAAAGGAAAGCAGACTCCTCCCACTGAGGGAAGGTGGAGAGGCTGCTGGAGAACTGAAGCGCACAGACACAGGGGCCTGGCACCATGGCTGCCCATGTGTACAGTCCCCAAAGCTTATTTCATGCATCCAATTATGCATTTATTTATTCAGCAAACTGTTCATTAGCCACATATGCTATCTCAGGCTTTGCACAAAAATAAGGACATTAAATTGAAAAAGACCAAGCCCTTGATCACAGCCTAGAGGAGGAGACATAGAATCCAGTGGGACGTGAGGGTCCCCCGTACTGCAGCAGGACGGCGGCCTTCGCCTGGGAGGAGGGAGGGTTCAGGGAAAATACGGGGTACTTGCACGGGGTCTTGAGATTATCCTGGATTACACAGGTGGGTCCTCATAAGAGGTCAGAGAGAGAAGGCAACGCGATGACGGAAGCAGAGGTTGGAGTGATGCGGCCAGTAAGCCCAGGGATGCTGACCGCCTCTAGAATCTCAGCAGGTGGAGAGAGTAAAAAGGGGCCCAAGCATGGGACACGGGATGCCAAGGAGACCCAAAGTGAGATTAACGCTGGGTTCAGGGCGAAACGGGGGGGAAGGGGGAGGGGGTCTAGAGGGGCCACAAAGAGGGATGAAGGGAGAGAAGATTCCAGCAGGACAGAGGCTTGGGCCCTCAGGTTGGCGCTGAGGAGAGGTTGGAGGCCAAGCGGGCTGGCCCTCACTTCTTGCGGTCCCCACCCCGTGACTCCTGCAGCCGGTCCCCCCAGCCCCCATGCTGAGGTCTGGCCCTCACCAGGCCCAGGCCCACCAGGCTTCTGAGGGCAGCGAAGGCCTCCCCCACACCGGGACGACCACCCGCAAACCCCGAGCTCTCCCCCCTCCCCCGCACCGGCCCTTCCGGCGGCTCTTTCCTGAGCATCCCACAGTGGGGGGGGGGGGGGCGGTGAACAGGGCCGGTCACCTCCCATTGTGCTCAGTCCTCCGGCTGCTGCAGCTGAGCCGCAAAAGGGCGCCACGCGACTCGTTCCGGCACCATCTCTGGCAGCTCACCTCAGGCTCCAGGCCCTCCAAGCCCAGTCTGACCCTGGTTGAGCAGACGCTTCGATGATCCCGTCCGCTTTCCTGAATTCAGTATCCCTTGGCCCCCCTCCAGCAATGTGGGAGACGGTCCCTCTGGGACCGTAATCGTCCTCCCTCCTCCGCAGCCCTGCGTGCTAGGAAGGGGCCCTCATCCCCGTTTGCCAGGGAAGGAGGCTGAGGTTCGGGGCTTCACCCAGGCCACCCAGCCAGGCCTCCTGAATCCCCACCTCCAGGCTTCCTCTATGGTACCTTTCTTCAGGCTGATACGTCACCACGCACGAGCATCTCTTGGAGACTCTGGTCACCTTAAAGCTGCTCGTTTCCTGCGCTGGTTGGCGGGGTGAGCCTCACGTGGGTGGGAGTGAGGCCCACACACCTGCCGGAGGAGGAGAGGCGGGCTCTGGCCGGTGAGGGATGCTGGCCCACAAGGCCACCTAAGGAGACACGGCCACATCCTGCTGTTTGCTCATTGCCCCCATGGGCTGGGGGCACGGCCAAGCCTCTCGCCGCCACAGTCCTCGGCAGGGAGGAGCCTTCCTGACCTGCCAAGCTGTGTGGCTCCACAGATGCCACCTTGCCTCCTTTACGTTTCCACTTCCTCTCAATCCCCAGGCAAAGGAGCCTGGGTCCTTAGAGGAGGTATTTGGGTGATGATGGAGAAGAAAGAAATTGAAAGTTGGCTGTTGAGGGAGTGGCCACAGACAACTTGATGACAGAGGCAAAGTAGGAGGACAGGAAAGTGGCTTTACAGAGTCAGACCGAAGATCAAACCCCCAGCCCTGCCTTTATCAGCCGATCAGATGAGAGCTGTCTGCAAACTGTAAGCAGTGGAAGGTTGATAACGGCAACCAGTAGATGGGAGGATGGTCAAACCCATCCCAGAGGCAGAGACTATGCCAGATATCTCATACCTACACAAGGGCACCTTATCATCTGGATGTCTCATTCTCAAAGCAGAGCCGTTGGCACACTCTTGCTTCACCTCTCAGACACTTAAGGGAGCAGTGGGGGAGCCACGCGCCCAGGTGTAACTCTGACCTGGAGGATGGACCTTTGGTGCCAAGGAGTGAATTAGGAAGAGGCGCCCTCTTTGGGTGGACCCAACCCTATGGACTCATGCTTAGCGAGTAGAAAGTAACTATGAAATTTACCAAAAGTGTCCTTTCCTCCAGGCTGACAGTGCCTCCTTGGTCAAACATCCTTGTGCAAGGCAGCCTGGAAATATGCCATTTTAAAGATGGCAGGCTCAGTCACACATGGACCTTGACCGTATGCCCCCAAGTCGGCCCTATGGGCTATTAGCAGTTTCAGATGTTACGTGTTACAGGAATAGAAAGGATCTGGGGAACCCTGGTTAGGCAAAATTAAACACATTAATTCAGGACAGGAATTCTTTAATACACTACATTATAAATCTCCAAGATAGGCATATTGCATACACCAGTTATTTCCTCAGTGCTTTTGACCGTAGAAAACCTTTTTTTTCATGGAGGAGCTCACAAAATAGAAAAAGGACAGAAAAGCTGTCCTCGACTACGGAAGTGCAGATTTCATGACCAACGTTTTTCTAAAGGAAATTAAATTGAAGGCGGGTGGGAGGTTGTTAAAAATGAAACTCTGTGTAGATGCCTCTGAGTAACTTCAAAGATAAAAGAAATAAGCAGTGGGTTATCTAGGCTGCAAATGAGAAACACCAGATTCAAACAAGCCTGGGCATAAAAGGAATTGTATTGCCCGTGGAATCCAAGGCAAACTTCAACAACCCAGCAGCAGGAAGGCAAGGGTGCAGCATCAGAAACAACTGGAACCAAGGGCAGGAGATTCCTCGATCTCTCACCCCTTCTCTCACCTCTCCTCTTTCTTAACTGCTTTATTCTCTCTCACTAGAGACAGGCTTTTTCCACACATATATCTTTTCACACATGGTTCCCAATAGATGTATATCTTACACGTCCTGCCACCAGCGAGAGACCATTCTGGTTCTCTCACTGATATCCTATTAAAAAAGAACAACAACAACAAAAAAAAAAAAAATAGGGAAGGGACTCATTGGTCCAGCCAGTCAGGTGCCCACCTCTGGACCAATCAGTGAGAGGCAGTGTGTTCATGGAAGGACATGGGAGCCCTGAGGGAGCTGGGTTCCCGAGACTGTCCCAGGAATGGCCCTGCTGGGGAAAGAGGGGGCGAGGGTGGGGATGGGTTACATCTGAGAGAACCAGAATTGGTGTGCAAGGAGCCCTCTAATGAGCTTGCATTCTAAATAGACAGGCTCAGATTTTATATCCTTCATTCATCCTGATGTAGAATACACTTTGTAATCAAGTAAACTCCGCCTTGAGGTCCCCAAGTTCTAATATTGCGGGAAAATGAATTTGACATTATATTTTTAAGCAATTATTTTGAGAGTCAGTGCTCTAATAGAGGTCAATGTCTTGCCCCATATTATCTCCCCAGCCTCATCCCCTTTACCCTGTCCCCTTGTTCACTTGGCAGTAACGACTCTGGCTTCCCTGGAACTCCTTGTACCCTCCAGGAAAGCTTACCTTCAAGCATCTGCATTCTCCTTTCCTTCTGCCTAGAATTCCCTGCTCGGACCCACACGGCTTATTGCTTCACCTCCATCGAGTCTTTGCTCAGACATCACCCACCCTGACTACCCTACTGAAGACTGTACCCCCGCCCCACTCCTTACCCCTCCTTATCTTTTCTGCTTGTTCTTTGTTCCATGTCGTGTGTCACCTTCGAGTATACCATCCTCCTCTATTGAAACACATGCTCCGAGAGATAGGGATCTTGGACTGTCTGGCTCACTGACACATACCAGGGCAATAAATATTTTTTGACATATCTGTTGAGAGAGAGAAAAAAATTGCTGTGTTTTGCACACTGATGGGGCCAGGCTGAGGAAGAAACTAATATTAATGAGTAGCTACTATGTGCCGTGAACATTCTATCCCATGAATCCTCCAAGTGACCCTGCTAACGAGGTGTTATCCCCACTGAAAAATAAAGAAACTGGAGCCCAGAGAAGCTGGGCTTGTGTGTTCCCCTTGGGGAAATCTCCCCAAGAACACACACTTCACTAAGTGGTTGAACCAAAGCTAAAAACCCACGTATGGACCCAAAAGCGATTCTCCTTCCACTATATTCCTTTAATGTTCAAACTGTGATTGTAAAGGCCCTGCCATGAAAATAGCTCAGAAAAAAAAGTTCCAGTGACATCTTTGGAGACAGAATGGCATATAATGATAGGTCTGTTGCTGTTCTCCTTTTCTATTTTTTCCTCTTTTTTTTTTTTTTCCATAGCAGTATCCTTGTACTGAACAAAAGCTTTAGCACAGCTCCAATATATAAAGCAGATAAAGGTAGAGCTGCTCTGGTCCAGCTGGAGACGGGGCCGCCAGTTTGATTTCTCCATACTCACTGTGGCCGACCCTGAGACATTCCTGGAGGAACCCTAGGACTCCAAGGAACCCAGCTTGGAAACCACTGAATGGGCAACTGATGTTATTGGGAATGAAAAGCACCCATTGGTCCTATGGTTGTGTACATCCCAGAGACCAGCTCTACATCCCTCCCCCTTCTCCCGGCATAGTGAAAGGAGTCCATGACGTGCCTGCTGAGCTCCAAAGCTTCAGGGAAACTGACAGTGTAGATTTCTGGTCGGACACAGTGGAATGAACATAAGTATGTGTGGAGGCTCCCTCCCCAAACTTCCCCTAAATTGCAACAAGGATTTTTTTTTTTTAAGAGTATAAACCCAGGAGGACGAAGAAGATGGGTGAGAAGACAATAGTAGATGTCAGCAAGTTTTTGGAAAATGGAGAGCAGATGGTAACTGACTGAGCAGACGAGGCTGAAGGATCAGGCTCTGCACAGGGAAACCAATTAAAGTCAAACGATTCTCACCATAGATGCCCCCCTCCTCCCAGAAAGTATGAGGGGTTGGAGGCATCAGATACTGTTGACGACAGGGTTGAGAGGTGCAGGTGAAACTAGGAGGATTAGTTAAAAGTCTGTAAAAGGAGCTGTTAAGTCCCCCAGATATCCTCCCATGGCCCAAAGCAGCCAAATATCTCTCTGCACCCCAGCAAAAGATAAGATTGAAATAGACAGGCTCTGGGCTGGGGGAGACCAGGCAAAGCCGAGGGCATGGGTGAGGTGCTGTACAGAAAACAGGGAGATAAGCTGAAATTCTGCTTACTGAGTAGTGAGACCCCCAGCCAGACTAATCTACCTCGCCCACCCCCAACCAGAGATCTGGGGAATCCCTTCCTGGAGACACTGACAAGCTCAATAGAAAAGATTCGCAGAGAATGACAGTCAGGAGTCCCCACACAAACCTAGCTAGATCACCCGAGGGTGAAGTCCCCTGGTGAGTCTTCCCACACACAAGGAAGACTGTCCAGGCTCGAAGTACCAGTTGGGCTTCCCTGGTGACGCAGTGATTAAGAATCCACCTGCAAATGCAGGGGACACAGGTTTGAGCCCTGGTCCAGGAAGATCCCACCGGCGGTGGAGCAACTAAGCCCATGCGTCACAACTACTGAAACCCGTGCACCTAGAGCCTGTGCCCCGTAACAAGAGGAGCCACTGCAATGAGAAGCCCATGCACCACAATGAAGAGTAACCCCGGCTCTCCACAGCTAGAGAAAACCCGCGCACAGCAACAAAGACCAAATGCAGCCAAAAATAAATAAATAAATTTTAAAAAACTAATAAGTACCTCTTAACTATGAATGGAGAGTCAACAAGCCAAGCATTTGAGGGGAGCCACTAACAAGAAAGGAACCAAAACCAAACAAACAAAAAAGAAACTTTGAGGAAATAGAGATAATGGTTAATGGCAAAAAGCTCTAGAGCCCGGGTTCAAATCCAGCTATACAACTTACTAGCTATGTGACCTTCGACAAGTTACTTAACCTCTCTGAGCCTCACTTCCATCACCTCTAAAATGAGAATAATATTATTATCTACTCTTCAAGGTTGTTAGGAAGATCGAAATGAGTTAATGTTTTTGAAATACTTAGAAAAGTGCCTGAATAATATTAAGCACTATGTATGTGTTTGATAAATAAAAAATAAGTGTAGGAAGCAGAAGGAAACATCAAACTATTTTAATTAAAATTCTCAAGAGATAAGAGATAATATGAATAATGCATTCATAAACACCAGCTATTAAAATAGGATGCTATTAAAAAGTAACATTCAAAGAAAAAGTTTTTTTTAAAAAACCTCCTGGAAATTAAAAATATTATTGCAACCATTTTTTTAAACCCACAGAAGCTTTGGAATTTAGGAAATCGCCTGAAAAGTAAAACAAAAAGACAAAGAGATGGAAGATGGGAGAGAAAAAAATATGAACATGAGAGGATAAATCCAGAAAGCCCAACATCCTACAACTAGGAGTTCTAGAATAACAAAAGTGAGAGAGTGGAGAAGAGGATGTTGCCAAAGAAATAAAATAAGAAAAATTCCCAACTGACCCACATGATTTTCCATATTAAAAGAATTCACTAAGTCCTGTAATAAGTGGCAAAAGAACCAGACCAAGATGCATCCTTGTGAAATTCGGCCTCATAGAGATAAAGAAAACCTTTTAAAAGGTTCTAGAGAGGAAAAAAAACAGTCACATACCTAGGATCTAGAATCAGAATAGACTTCTCCACAGGGGTAGTTGAAGCCAGAAGACAATGGCAGAATGCCTTCACATTTGGGGCAGGGACAAAGGGGGGTTGGGAATCTTTCTTGTCTAAGATATAGCTCTATATCCAGCAACCTACAAATGAAGTATGAGGGTAGAATTTGGTTTCAAATATATTTATATATATATATAGAATATATTCCTATATATACATATACATGATAGCATTTAAGTTCTACTCTCAGCAAATTTCAATTATATGCTACAGTGTTATCAACTATAGTCACCGTGTTTTACATTAAATCCTCTCACCTTATTGATTTTTTTTTTTTTTTTTTTTTTTGCGGTATGCGGGCCTCTCACTGTTGTGGCCTCTCCCGTTGCGGAGCACAGGCTCCGGACGCGCAGGCTCAGCGGTCATGGCTCACGGACCCAGCTGCTCCGCGGCATGTGAGATCTTCCCAGACCAGAGCACGAACCCATGTCCCCTGCATCAGTAGGCGGACTCTCAACCACTGCACCTCCAGGGAAGCCCGGTCTTTTTTTTTTTTTTAACATCTTTATTGGAGTATAATTGCTTTGCATTGGTGTGTTAGTTTCTGCTGTATAACAAAGTGAATCAGCTATACATATACATGTGTCCCCATATCTCTTCCCTCTTGCGTCTCCCTCCCTCCCACCCGCCCTACCCCACCCCTCTAGGTGGACACAAAGCACCGAGCTGATCTCCCTGTGCCATGCGAACTTTTTGATCTTATAACTGAAAGTTTGTACACTTTCACTAACCTCTCCATTTCCCCCACTCCCAGTCCTGGCAAATGCTTTTCTGCTCTTTCTATGAGTTTGACCTTTTTTTTTTTTTTTTCCATTTCTGCTATAGGTACAAGCCAAACAAACCAAAAAACAAAAAGGAAAAAAATAGGAAAAACAAAATAGTTTCACAAGGAGGAGATCAAAAACGTTATACACGATAAGGCTGGGGTGTGGGCAATACTCACATAGTCATAATTATGTAAAAGCTGGATACTGACTTAATCAAAATATCATCTAAACCTATATAGGAGGGTGAAAGGCAAGGGAATATGCTAGGATACTTCATACAAGAAACCTATACCCTTAGCTCCCATGGTAGAAATTCAGTAGGTAATATATAAAAATTTTAAAAGCCAAGAAATAACTGTCGAGCAATTGATGTCCATGAAAATATGAAAGTCAGTACCGGAAGAAACGGCTCAAACCATTGAGAGTGGTAGCCTCCAAGGAGTGGGCCTCGGGGGGTGGGGAGAGGTAGAGCAGTACCAACTGGCTTTTTAAATGATGTACATGTATTGCTTTGATAAAAATTAAAATTAAATTAAAAAATGATCAGAAAATTTCCACGTAGCTGGAAGGTCTAAGCGGCTCTCAAGGGTAGCACGGTTCCCAGCCCCCATCACAAATGGGACACAGCAAGAGGGATGCGGTTGGTTGCCATGGTTTCCCCAACACCTCTACTTCCAGGAAAGACTCTTGTCCTAGTGCCTGGTACCGAGGACCTCCCCAGAGGGAGAAGTGCCGGCTCTGGACTGAATTCTGCGAGTCTGGAGCACAGGAACATGCTGTGTGCGGCTGGCTGCGATTCTGAGCTCACTCTTAGAGTGGGCCTTCGTACTGGAGAGGTGGTCTCCGCAGGTGCCAAGGAATCTGGAGAAATGATGCCATAAGCCAGAAGCACCGCTGGAGGCAGGCATCCATGAATTCGCCAGAAGCAGCCTGACTTCTGTCATTCTGAGAAAACCTGCTTAATGCACATGCAAAGTGCTGTGCAGAAAATATATGTGCTTCGGTTAAAACTCCCAGCCCAGTAGGCAGTGGTCTGACGGGACCATCTAGGAGGTGGATGAAACAGCCCTGCCTCAGAGCTCACGCCTTCCTATCCAATAATTTGCAAAGAGCACCTACTATGCCAGGCACTCAGGGATACAGATGTAAGGCCCAGTCCAGGTTTTCAAAGTGTTCACGATCTAGGAACCATCTCGAGGCCTCCTTTTATGTGCGAGATGGAAATTCATTGATCCAATAGCTCTCACGTTAAGTGCCTTAAGGAATGGCAGGCATTTGCCATCTGCTTGGGAGATGTGTAAACAATTATATGTCATCAAGCGCTATGAAGGATAGAGGAAAGCTGGCGTGCAAAGGAGGGGATAATCAGTTCTGGAAGGGGGAAAAAGGTATCTTGGTGGGGGGAGGTAGGTGGCTCACAGAGGATATGACCATCGGGCCTACTCTCAGGCCTGTTTGCCAGGTAGCTGGGCAGTGTATGGGAGTCAGAGGAGGGTGTGGGTCATAGGGAGGTGAGATGCCAGTGGGGAGGGAATTGGCAGCAAAGGCCAAGGACAGGCCCAGGTGTCCTGGGGTGGCTGGATCCAAGGGTGAGACCTCGGGCTGGAGAGGTAGGCAGAGGCCAGATAACCACAGGCCCGGTATGCTCTGTTCCAGCATAGATGTTCTCCTGTGAGTCCTGCCACCCAAAGTGTGGTCCTCCCGCCAGCAGCATTGGCATTCCCCTGGGAGCTCATCAGAAATGCAAAACCTCAGACTCCACACCGAATCTGCCTGGTAACAGGATCCCCAGTGACTCACATTCAAGCGTGAGAAGCTCTGATCTAGACCACTGTTTCCCACCCTTTGGAAATACGAGGATGACTTTTTAACATCAAAATACTTCTCAGACATCACCCCCACATGAATGCTCTCATGCTTTCCACATTTATTTATTGAAAAAATATTCAATATCAGGAAGTTGCTATGAATTCAGTAATGCTTTGAATGAGTTTGAATTCTGTAGACATCACAATCTACACACAGGATCTGTTCAGCAATCTGCTTATACCAAAGTTCTGCTGTCAGTGTGTGTCAACAGTTTTTATCAATAGAATCTTAATCATCCACCAACTTCCCGTATAGTTTCGGAGACATGGCACTTTCTCCTGCACGTCGGTTGCCCACCCAGACTTATCAGCTCTCTTAGCAAGTAATTTATAATCTCTGAGCCTGAATGAACTAGGGAAACTCATTATTTAAAGGATCCTTGGAATAAATCTTTGTGTAATGAGCCTAGACCCAACTCCACACTCAGTGCCTTCACTAATGTATGTTTTGTAAACGTTTTGTTTCATAGAAGTGCGTTTAGTGTGACCACACTTCCCTGTTGCATAACCAAGACCTAACGTTAACTATCTCCTGCGCCAGCATGGGCACATTACTCTCCAGTATAGAAGGCACATCGCCTGCATACTGTCCTTTGATCCTCACACAATCTTGTGATGTAGACAGGGCACTGCTAATCATTGAACAGATGAACCCGCTTAACAGATTTGGTAAAGCAAGTCTCCGAGATGCTGAGTGACTTTCCTACCATCTCATGTTTAAGTACTGGAACTAGGACAGGATTCCATAGCTTCTGATTTGGTCCTTGGTTCTTTCTGCCAAGAGCTAGTGTTCCTTAAAAATGAAGAAAAAGAAAAGGAAAAAAAGGTTGCTTTGGATAACACTCGGTTCAACAGAGGGTAACAGGTTATAGGGTCTTTAAAATGCTAGTGTGTTTGAGGCTCTGCCAGAGGGGGCTGGGATTTGCAGCCTTCGCCCAACTTTTGTGGCCGCTTGATAACATTTCCTGGGTCATGAGCCATTGGTGAGAACACTTTGCTACCTCAGGCTGTCGCCGTGAACAGATATAACTGCATCCCATCCAGCAGGGGACACAGCGTTGATCTTTCTTCCTCCAGAAGCCCAGCTCACCTCAGAATGTCACCCAGGAGCAGTCAAGCGTGAGGGTTGCCACCTCCGTGCTGGGTTCGGGTTTTCTCACCTAGGATGCTGCTTAACTGGGCCTGTCTGTGTGGAGCAGGACAGAGAGGGAGGACGAGAGATGCCTCGTCCATTTTTAGGCAACAATTTGCGGATTCTTTTTGCCGTCTTTAGAAAAATCAACCTTTTCTGACTTGATGTAAGTGCTGAACGGCCACGTCTAATTTTTTTAATCTGTTTTTCAGGAAATTAAAATGAGATGCAGTGAGGTTGGAGACTTGTGCGTGATCCCCAGCTCGTAGAATTTTAGAGCTAAAAGTAACCTGAGAGATCAGCCATCCTTTGCAAGGCTCAGAGAGGCAAGATGACTTGCCTGAGGTCACACAGCTATTAAGGGGTAGGGCTGGGAGTCAAACCCAGCTCTCTGTGATCTCAGAGCCAATGTTTTCTTTTATATACTTCCCTGTTCTTCTTTCCAGGGCCCCACCTGGGGCCTCCTTGGACTCATGCCATGGATTTCTCTGTGCAACCAGGGGAGCATGAGGGACCACAATGGCACCTGTCATGGGCCACCCAAACTGCGTTTGTAGTCGGCCTGGTAGAAAAGCCAGAGCTCTCAAGGGCTAGGACCGTGGTCCCTGTCATTGTCACTGTCAGACATTCAGTGAGCTTTCCCTTGATCTCTGAGATGAGATAACGCAGGCTTCATCCGTTAGCATGTTCAAACCCATTCTGCATATTTTGCAGAAAAATGAGGGTCCAAGAGATGAAATAACTTGCCAAAGGTCACAGAGCTGGAAGTGACCTCACCCTGCCTGACCCCAGAGCCCCAAGCATCTAACCAACTGTCCTAGGCGCTCTCTGGTTCTGACCCCCCGAGTACAAGGGGCCGACACGCCCACTGACTCAGAATGCCTGGTTCGCTCCTTTGAGAAAGGGGTGCTCCGTCTCTGGGCATAAGCCCCGCCCATCCTGGCCCCAGTGTGGGAGGTGGGAGCCCCCAGAGCTCCATAAGCCATGCAGGGCAATTGGCTCTCCTGGGGGGAGGCGGCAGAGGGTCCCGGGCCCCTCCCCACAGAAGCCTGGGCAGGCCATGTACATCCCTGAGTGCGCCTCAGCTAGTGAGGCCTTCAGAGATGAAGATGCGCTGGGGTCAGCTCTGCTGGGGAAGGTTAGCATGAAAATAAGAAGGCTCTGGTGGCCATATCTTCAGATCCTGGAAGAGGGGTAGAGCTAGAAACAAGTAAAATCTAAAAGCAGGCAGTTGTCAAGTCAGTGCAAGGATGAACTCTGGAAACCAAGGGCTACCCTTGCAGGCAGTGAGGTCCCCGTTCCCAAGAGGCTCCAACCAACGGCTGCCTTTCCATGGATAGTGAGGCAGAGAGGCCTCCTACTGCCTCTCAGAGGTAAGGTAGTAGATGCCCTCTGGGGACTCTGCCATCAGGATCCAAGCAAGAAATCAACAGCACCCGCAGACGGGGTAATACAAGGGACGATTAATGAAGGGCTAGTCACAAAGGTGGTACGGGCAAGGCTTAGGGAAGGCAGTACTGATGGGGCAGTATCCTGAGCCTGGTAGCAGAGAGAGCCATTGCCATGCCTGGGAAAGGGAGAAAGAGCCCATATCAGAATGGAGCACTCCCTCCAGGCCCCGAGCCAGAGTTGTGCCCTTCCAAGGTGGCACGCAGCTAACGCACAGGGACCCGGCAAATAGAATTGAGAGACTGAATATCCCAGCCTGACTCTCCCCTCTCCCCCAGTTTCCTACCTGGGCCCACTATTGGTGAAGCCAACCAGCAGCTAGAGGGCAAGGGAGCCCAACAGTACACTTCATACAAGTGCAGCTCCCAGGGCAGAGAGAAGAGTGGAGAGGATGGGTAGGGGACAAACAGAGCCATCCTGCACTGAGACGCATCTCACCGTATGGCTGGCCTCCCTCCCACCCTCTCCTCTCAAGCTAGCTATCCCAGCCACTGTTACAAAGACAGTTTCCTCCAACCCAAGATTGCTTTGTACCAGCACATCCCTACCTTAGCCTAGAAAATTCCTCCAGATTTTCTTTGCCTCCTCTTCAGTGTTTATTGCCTCTGCGTGCTTCCTGTAATTTGCAAAGATTAAAAATGTAAGCTTTTATTGTGATGTACTTTCCCTGCCCCATTATGCATTCTGCCCGTGGCTCCCCGCCCCTGCCGACTCCCCCACCCAGCAGAGCTTCCCAATCCTTTCTGCAGGCACAGAAAATTCTCCACAGGTAGACTTCACCTGGTGCCCGCCGTGGCCCTGCTCCTAAAAAGGAAACTCTGGCTTCTGCAGGTTGAAGTCTCTTTACCACCCTCCTCCTGATTCAACATCATCTTTCATGTTACGCCGTCAGGGTTTCAGCTTGGTCCCAATTAACAAGAGCTCCTAACGCTGTGTGTGTGTAGTAACTTCCCCTTTCTCTGTGCTCTCTCTCTCTGGGGCTTTGAATCCTGGTGTTCATGATATGTAAACAAATCCTTCACTGCACTGGGGGCCTGCACTCTTTGAAGCAACTCAGTGTTGAATCTTTTGGTGGTGAGAGGAATAGGAAGATGTGAACAATTCTGTCCAGCACCAACGGGGGTTATCATCGGGGCTGGCTTCCTGGTTGTGTGACCACTGCAGTCACACAGGCTCAGGAGGGTCACACTCTTGGTTTAATGCTCTACCACTGCTGTCTTGAGTTTCTCAATACATTTTTAACGAGGTGCCCCACATTTTCAGTTTGAACCCAAACGTTGTATGGGTGGTCCGAGTTCTTGTTATTGCTGCCGTTGCTGTTGTTTTCTGTGCAGCCCAGCTGCATGTCGGTGAATGAGACCTTCTGCCTTGTGCAACATGGGAGCAAGCCCGTCACTGGGTGACATGTGGTGCTGGTGTTTCCTAGGGTCCAGCCAGACCCTGGCAGACTCACAGCTGGTCAAAGGGCGGGGAACAGTCAGCTCAGCAGAGGACACTCCCTCACTCAATTTGTTTCATTCAACAAGGAGTTATTGAGCTCTGCTCTGTTCCAGGCACCATGCTAGGGGCTTTAGGGGATATGACAATGAAAGAGATATTCCCTTTCTCCAGCATCCACTCAGAACCCCAGGGCTATGAACCAGGACATCTGCTCACGTGAAATAAACCACACCCCTAGTCGGGGAGGAAGAGTGACGAAATTGCAAGTCAGAAGACCTGGCTCTTGGCCCCTGCTCTGCTCTTGACTTGCTGTGTGACCTTGGGCAGGTCAATTCCCCTCTCTGGACTAGATCACTGCTGCCCAAATGTGTTTGGCCTCAGATAATTTGTATCAGAATCCCTGGGCCTGCAAGTTTCCTGGGCTTCACCCCAGAGGGACAGAATCAGAATTGCTAGAGAGTGGATCCCGGGGCTGGTCACGCAGAGCTCCGTATGTGATTTCAACGTGCATTCTAGTCTGAGACCGTTGGAGGTATGTGGGCGGAGCCTTTGGCTCTAACGGCCTATGCCTGATCACTTCATTTCTTAAAGTGTGTCTTCGTATTTGCACTGATAGTGTGCCGTGTCCAGGAAAGGCAGGAGCCAAGGGTGGGTACAGGGCAGGGACTGGAGGGAGGCTGTTATTCACTATGAAACTGGAGAATTACTCCATAGAGGGAAGCTGAGGGCAGTTCTGTGAAGGAAGAGGAACTACCTGGAGATGAGAGGATAAGTGGTGCTTTGGGAGAAGCAGGGTCAGGGAGGATCTGGGACTACAATCATGACTACAAATAGGCACAGCTCTACTGCTCAGAACCCCACCCAGATCTCCTGCTTCTGGACAAGAGACCCCACAGGGGCACCTGCCTAGGAGGGCGGGGTGCTCAAGCCCTTGTTACCCCTACTGCTCCGAGAGGGCTGGGATCTGCTCACAGGTGACATTCTACAACTGCACTGCCCAGTAAGGGGGTCACCAGCCACATGTGGCTACTTAATTTTAAGTTTAATTAATTAAAATTCAATTGGATAAAAAATAGATAAATAAAGCAGGCCAGAAAGGTAATATGTGAAGTGATGGATATGTGAATTGACCTGATAGGGGGAATCCTTTCACAATGTATACCTACATCAAATCATCCCACTGTGCACTTTAAATACCATACAATTTTATTTGTCAATTATGCATCAGTAAAGTTGGGGGGCATTAATTAATTAAATTCTAAATTCAGTTCCTCACCTGCAAGAGTCACATTTCATGTGGCTGAGAGTACCAGGTTGGATAGCAAGGATTCTAGAACATTCCATCTTGGTAGAAGGTTCCTCTAGACAGCATTATCCTGAAGAGGGCAGAAACCTTACTCGTGTCTCTTCTGACTCTGCCCATCAGCTTGCATGCCCATCCATGTTTGTAATGATCTGAGAATACTTTAGGAATTTACTCTGCTCCAGCCCCTGCTGCTTCTTGAATAAACTCCCCATCTGAACCCCAACCCAGTCTGAGTAGCCTCGGGCGGCTCTCACTGGCACAGGCATGCCTGGCTGTCCTCTTTGCCCATTACTCACAGCACTTCTGACACCAAGACCTCGTTTCTCATTTCTCCCTGTAACCACAGATACCTGTCCTACTGGCTCTAAGGTTTCTTAAGCTCCCTTATATCGCAGGCACACAGCCTCACTAGCTCTGGAAAACACGTTTTGGCATCTCTCCTCTCCCACCCGCTACAGCTCACTGAATGTGCTTTTCATTCATCCAAGCATGGACATCCCTGTATCCCAGTATCACTGTGTGTTCACTTCTCCCCCATCAAAGCCTGTTCTTTGGGCTCCTTGGCCTCTCCTCAACCCCTCTCTTGGGCAGACCTTAGAACACACGGCCACTGAAAGCTGGCCACTCAGCCTTCTTCATCTCCCCCATCCTCCCTCTCCCTCGGCCCCCTCCCTGATGTGCCTGTGGGCCAAGCCCCAGGCTGGGCAATGGGCACCGGACTGAGCAAGAAGCACTCTCCTCTCCTGAGGCATCCGCCATCCATGGGAGAGACGGACACAAATCCACAGGCACGCAGGGACGTAGGGGCAAGAGTTTGCGCGGAGCCATCTGGGTAAAGAGATGGCGGAAGACTTGACTCTGCTGGAGGAAAGGGGGAGGTGTTCGTGGGTCTCGCGGGATTCTCTACTGCTCCGCGGAGGTGTGTACGAAAGGGTTCCTGGCTGAGGCTGGAAAGGGGGAGGTGTTCGTGGGTCTCGCGGGATTCTCTACTGCTCCACGGAGATGTGTATGAAAGGGTTCCTGGCTGAGGCTCTCTTTTGCCTGAACCTCACTTCAGCCACTGGATTCCTCGTCTAGATTGTGAGAGCCCTGCCTATTCTTCCTCTGGTCCCTGTCTGCCTACTCAACCTTGGCCTGTGCCCCCGACCTTGGAATTCTCACCCAGCTCTGGACGCCTCGCCCTGCCTCGGTCACAGGCCCCCAGGCTGCCCCGGGTCCTGCGCATTCACTGCCTGGCTGCGGCCCTTCCCTCCTCGCCTTTCTCTTCTGTGCCAGCTTTGGAGCGTTTCCCCAGGCTCTCCCTACGCTAGCCCTGGGGCTGACACACTCCCCCTCCTTGACCTCTGACCTCCATCCCCTCTTACCCTCCCTGATTTCTGCATTTACCCATCCTCTCCCTATTCTCTAGTTTCAGAATACTCCTTGATGTGGTTTCTAGGTTGGCCTTGCCCATGAATAAGCAAGTAAAGGTTGGAGTCACAAGTCTCTCACTCGTTCATGCAACAGGCGTTCCCTAGGTGCCTGCAAGATGCCCAGCCGTGTGCAGGGCCTTTGAGATCCAGAGAGAAAGCCCTGAACTTGGCCTCAACGATGCTCAGCCTTGTGGAAAAGACAGTGAGATAAAGGATTATGACGTGGTGTGGCAGAGGCCTTACCAGGCGTGTGTGAGACACAACCAGGCAGGAGAAGGAGTGGCTCTGGGCTGGGGCTGGGGGCTGAATCTTCAGTGATGAGAAGGGAGATGGTCAGGTGGACCAAGCAAAAGACATTCCAGGGGCTTCCCTGGTGGCGCAATGGTTGAGAGTCCGCCTGCCGATGCCGGGGACACGGGTTCATGCCCCGGTCCGGGAAGATCCCACGTGCCGCGGAGCGGCTGGGCCCGTGAGCCATGGCCGCTGAGCCTGCGCGTCCGGAGCCTGTGCTCCGCAACAGGAGAGGCCGCGATAGTGAGAGGCCCGCGTACCGCAAAAATAAATAAATAAATAAAGACATTCCAGGCAGAAGGAGATGCATGTGCTCCGTGTAGAGCAGGGATCAGTAACAACTAATCTGGCGGCCCTGGTGGGTTGGAACACATAGTGCCACGAAGCAGAGGGCTGCCCAGAGCAAGGCTGGAACGGGGGCAGGTGAAGGAGATTGGGCTCCTTATAAGCGACTCAGATTTGCATTTTGGAAAACTCATGCTTCAAGCTGTTTGCAAAGAATAAGAGAAGGAGACCCAGGAAAGGCTGATAGATCCCATAGGTGCACTTCCCGCCAATTATGAGCACCAACATATAGGATGAGCCAGGCTCTGCCATCCCATCCCTTTCTGCTGTCCCTCCCCCGCTCACTGCCGAGGGCCGTTTCTCCTGCCAAAGAACAAAAGGGGAGAAGCTTCTCTTCTAGTTTCCCATCTCCTGCAGCTCCAAGGGGCTTACAGGAAAGCCCCGTGGTTTTGTTTTCGTTTTTGTTTGTTTTTGCGGTACGCGGGCCTCTCACTGTTGTGGCCTCTCCCGTTGCAGAGCACAGGCTCCGGACGCGCAGGCTCAGCGGCCATGGCTCGCGGGCCCAGCCGCTTCACGGCATGTGGGATCTTCCCGGACCGGGGCACGAACCCGTGTCCCCTGCTGCATCGGCAGGCGGACTCTCAACCACTGCGCCACCAGGGAAGCCCCGTGGCCCTGTATTTTTATTTCAACTGCTGTATCATCGTGTTTTCCTTCTCCTGATCTCCTCGCCTCAGCTCATGGCCCAGTAGAGAAGTTAGTAAATAAAGAGAATAGGTGCTTAACTCACTTCATAATCGCATTCTATAGTTTTGCAGATTGAAGCAAAAAGTTGGTTGGCCTAGCTGACCTGAATTCGTTTCTGATCGCTACTCTAACAGATTGCCACAACCTTAGAGGCATCAAACAACATGAATTTATTATCTTACAGCTCTGGAAGCCAGAAGTCAAAAAAGTATTTTAAGGTGTCAGCAGGGCTGCATTCCTTCTAGCGGCTCTAGGGGAAATCCATTCCCTTGCCTTTTCTAGCTTCTGGAAGCTGCCTACATCCCTGGGCTTACGGATCCTTCCTCCATCTTCAAAGCCAGCAGCATAGATTTTTCCACATCTCTCTGACTCTGATCCTCCCGCTTCCCTCTTGTAAGGACCCTTGTGATCACATTGGGCCACCTGGATGACCAAGGACAATCTCCCCACCTCAAAATCCTTAGTTACATCTGCAGCATCCCTTTCACCAACGTAAGGTAACACAGCCACAGTTTCCAGGGACGAGGATGTGCACATCTCTGGGGGGCCATGATTCTGCCTACCGTGGGGCCTTTCCAGCATCCTTTTGAGCTTTTCAGTCCCAGGACTCCGTGAGCATCTGTTATCATTGACCCATGGCTCTGTCCATCTTTGTTCTTTCAGAGGAAACGACGTTTGAAGCAGGCGTGAAGGTTCAGATCCACAGTCAGTCTGAGCCGCCTTTCATCCAAGAGCTAGGCTTTGGGGTGGCACCAGGGTTCCAGACTTTCGTGGCCACACAGGAGCAGAGGGTAAGTCCCCAGGGCTCTCTGGATCAGCGGTCCTTGGTCTCTCCCGGCCACCTGCCACGTGAGGAGGAGAAATGGGATTCCCACTCCTGGAAGGCTCTGAATCCACCCAGGAGGCTGGAGCAGGGCTGGGCTCAGTAAAGACACTCACCCTGAAATTGGAGAAATGTATCAGGCTAACCTCTGTAATCCAATTCTCCTGTACCGCCTGTCGGTTTCTGCAATTGGGCATGAGGGAAACCCAGCTTATTTGCTTTTTCACTCAACTGGTTGGGGTTTTTTTTCCCAAAACATTCTGGGAAAAAAACCTTTGTGCAGGTCGGGTGGGAGTCCAGTGGTTGCTGAGGGAAATTGCTCATCAGGGTTTGGTGTGTTTCATCACTGTGGTGATACAAAGCCAGGTGGCCTGCAAAAAGGAACAGGGATAGAGCATCACTCTCTTGTAACAGAGTTTAAGTGGAGGGAAGCCTCTTCATGGGCTCCTGTCTGCTCTCTGATTTAGCACCAGAGGAGGGACCCTCCCAGCCAGCCGGGACTTCTACATCAACTCTGTGCGTCCGTGGAGTGAGGATTGGCACAGATGTGACACGGCTTCCACACCTCAGAAGGGAGGCCTTTGTAAATTCTCAGTGGGGAGGAAGCCTCCAAACAGGACTGCAGAGAGACATGGGGATGCGTTTTTTCTCTGATCTCCTGGTTTGCCTAGAATAAAAGCTGGAGAGCCTACGACTCTGAGGGAGTCCTAAACCAGGTCGCCCAAGACAACGTGCCCTGGGAGGCCTGGAGCAAAGAATGAGGTGAATGAGCGACAGGGAGCCCAGCTCTAGGGTGTGAGGAAAGGAGACCCCGGAGAACGGGAGCAGCAGTCAGCAAAGAGATGCACACGTAACTTAGCAGCTCCGCTTGTTTTTACAATTTGGCCCAAATCGTCTCTCATCCAGTACTGATCAGTGATTCCTTAGCCATTTTATAAAGCGATCTTCTGTATCGGAAACTGGTTTTAACTCTCTAAGCGAGCTGGGAAAACTTTGGTGGCGCAGGCCTCACGAACTATTCCCTGTACTTAATGCCTGGGCCGTTGCTAAATATCAAGGTCAGCCTCCACTGCAACATGTAGCAGGTGGGATGGTGGCTCTGAGACTGGGGTAGAGAAGGCTGGGAGGTTGGCCCGGCAGCTAAGCGGCTCAGAGATAGAGGCAGGCAGTGTAGGCAGAAGTGGAGTGTTCACGAGTGTGCAAGGTGGGAGCCTGGTGGAACGACCAGAAAACTTCTTCCTAGAGGACAAAGAGGGAGGGCATGAAGCAGACAGCACAGAGCCAAGTTCAAGGCTGAGGATTTGAATCAGGAAGCGTGAGCGCAGACTAGCAGGTCAAGGTGTGCAGAGAGCCCGGAGCCCAAGCTATTAGCCTGGGTGTAGCAGCGAGCCTTCCTTCGAGTGCTGTCAGATAAACAAAGCATCAAGGACAGATTTAATTAGTAATATACTATTGCAGTAGGGAAGAGGGTTCAGCCTGAACTGAACTCAACTTCGATTTGTGCAGAAGTCACTTGGCGTTTTAAAGGGAAAATGAGGGGGAGGGTTGGGGGGATAGAGGGTGCCTAAGCAGAGTCAGGGAGATGAAGCATTACAAAAGCTGGAAGTCAGGGGGTGGGGGTCAGTGCATGTGGAACCCATCCAAGTTTGCTAATAGGACCCCATCACAGTTAGGCTTCTCTCCTCCTGCAAAGACAGGGAGACAGGGGCCCTACCTTTTGGTCTCGGCAGGAACAAACAAACAGTAAGTTCTTTGGGCAGTCTTGAGTTCTTAGGCGGGGACTTTAAGGGGGCTAGGGTCATCCCAGGGATTTGCCTTTGAGCTGTGAGAAACTGCGTTAGCGGAAAAACGTGTTGAAGACACGGTCATTTTCGTAAAGAGCTTTAGCTGAATGTTTCAAAAATACTAAATATTCTTGAGCTCACTGGAGAATCCAGAATAAATACTACCTGGAGTTCTGCCCTCTGTTTGTCTCCTGCTCCTGGGCTTGTGTGGCTGAAGTAGTATTATGCTACCCTGAACAGCATACTTCATCCAAGTGCAGTAATACAGGCCACACCTTTTCTGGAATTCTGCTGGCCTTTTTTATTTCCTTTATACAAATGTGATTTTTCAGAAGTCGATTGTTAACACTATTCTAGTTCTGTTCTTCATCTAAACTATCCATTTCAATGAAAATGAAGGGCTAATGACAAGAAAGAAAGTAGGAAGGAAGGAAGGAAGGAAGGAAGAAAAGGAAAGAAAGAAGGAAACTATGTTAGTGTTCTTCCAAGTCTTTGTAGCCAAGGTTGAGGCCTCATGGAGAACAGGGCACAGAGGAGCCTGGCTAGTCCTGCCTTTTGTGTGTGATGTGAGTCAATCTACCTCCCTTCGAAGAACCAGGCATGGGTTAGACTAATAAGTGTGTCCATGAATTCTTTGACTATCTAATGGTGAATTTGGGGCTAGTTTTCCAATGCGAATCTGATTTTGTGTTTTGTTGAAAGTAACCACCACTCTGATCCTGCATGACTTACCTGTACTGACACCTCTCTGGTGTCCACATTGCTATTACCATGCAGAGGAAGTGAACAGCCTTCCTTGAAACCCACAGGGTAACTCCATCTCACCGCTAGTGAAGGTTGGAAAGAAGGAAGCTCTCTGTAGGCTCCTGTGTCATTGGCCTGAGAGATGTGCTCTGTCCTCCCCACTCCACACTGACCCCCCTTTCTGACACCAAAGAAATTTCTGGGCCTGGTGGGAATCTGGAGCTGATAACTTCTCAGAACCCTTAAGTCTCTTTCTCTTCCCAACATGAAACAGAGGGACTCCCCGTGGCAGTCAGGGACAGAACGTATTCCCAGCTTCAGAGGACAAATTCATTGTTGGCTTTGAAGTATATTTTCAGAAAATCAGCCTCATTCGTATTAGCATTGCTATGGTTATTATAAGTAATAATAAGATATTTGGTTAAACATTTTACAGTCTTCAAAGCATTTCCACACCATCTCATTTCATCACTTCATTCATATTAATAGAGAAATACAAAGACACATCCTGGAGCTAAATCTAATAATACATTGTGTTTACACGTATATAAAAGAGCATATTCATAGGAAATAAGACTGGAAGGAAATAAGGCAAAATACCCCAGTGGGGGAATTCTGAATGATTTGTTTTCTTGTCTGGTTTTGCCACGTGTCTTATAAGGCGGCTTTGTTTTATTTACTTGTTGAGCAAATATTTGTTGAACACCTACTATGGGTGAAGCGATAGGGATACGGTGGTGAGCGAACCAGACCCAGTGTCTGTCCTCAGGGAACCTACGTATTAGTGGTTTCTTTCACATAGGAAAAATAACCGTTAAATAATCTTAAGACAAGTATGATTTGGGGATTGGCCCCCATTGGTATATTCTCAACTCTGCCATTAGTACTAACCTATCCAGCTGACCCTGGTTCTCAAACATTGATTCTAAGATGTAAATTTTTTTCACATTTCTGAAATTGGGGCTTGTTGCGCATCCGTTACGACTGGCGATGTTTTTTCTTTCTCAATGGCACATAAAGTCACTGTGGTCTTACAACCTATGGCGGCTACACTGTTCCCATTCCAAGATTCTGCTGCTTCAGCGCAAAGCTCAAGGGAATCTTGAAAGAAGGCCAGAGGTGACAAGACTATTTGGGGGGCCAGAAGGCCCTTTCCTAGAAACTTGGTGTGAACCATGCTAGGGAAATTGACTCCTGAGTGAAAGCCCTGAGCGGAACTGGGAACTTACAGGACTCCTGCCATGAATCCCTTTGTAAACGGGAAAGTCCTTTTGCCTGGTAAAGTCATCCCACCCGTGCAAAATTACACACGCACTTCTCTCAATATTTTGCACTTTACTTTGTCATCCAAAAGAACACACCATTGGGCTGTAACCCAGACCAAAGAATGCTTTTTTCCATCTGTATTTGCCCTAAACCCAAATAAGCCAAGGTATGCCCCTGCCTTCCTTGGACAATCTGAGAAGTGCCCCCCTGGCTCAGCTGCTGCAGGAGCCCCTGCACCATCCCAGGACCCCCACCACCAGAGACAGGCAGCGGGATAACACGCTGAGAGCAGAAACAGAACACGGAGGGAGAGAACAGTTCCTCCTACCTGAGCGCACACTCCCTGCCAGGCGTTAAGCTGCAGAGACACTTGACCTGCATTATTTCATTTATTCCCCACAACAACCCCAAAAGGGGGATATTGTTATGCCACGTTCCAGATGACAAAACTGCCAAGTCACTTGCTTCAGGTCGCCGAGCTAAGGGAACTGCAGGACTCGGCTATGAGCACAGATCTATCTGGGGAGAGAAAACCAGACAGGGAGGCCACAGGCCTGGATTCTAGTCCTGACTGCGCCATGAGAACTTGGACAGGTTGCCCCCGTCCCTGGGCCTCAGTGTTCCCATCCATAGAATGGAAGGGCTGGGTTAGATGACCTCAAAGGGCCTCCAGCATTAGCAGCCTGGGGGTCACTCAAGCACACGGGAACCACCTGGAAGTTTGGGCGATAGCAGTTTTGCACCTGCTCTGCCACCTGCAGACTCCCTCCTTCATGCCAGCTGGCGTGGGGTGCTGTTAAGGTCCATGGTGGCAAGGACATGTGAGATAAACCCCCCTCCCCTGGTCTGAGAGGCAGAACCTGGGTTCCTACTAGTGAGAAGCAGGGGTTGGGGTATGCAGCCACCCTAAAACTTTAGAAGAGAGGCTCTGTCTGTGCTCCTTGGTCGTGCCCCTTCCCCAGGCCACACACATGGCGGCCACATGGCTGCCCTACTTAAAACCCTTAAATTCCTGGGCTTCCTGTAATTCGCAAAAGCCCAACCTCTTAGACTGGCATCAGAGGTCCTGTTCAGCCTGGCCCCTGCCCACCTCTCCAGCCTCATCAACTGCCCATGGTTGACCAACCTGTCCCCTGCATCCCAGTGTCAGAGACCCATCCACCAAACACACCATGCTCTCTGATGCCTGCCTCTGTGCATTTGCCCCTACTGTTCCTTCTGCCCAGCACCCCTTCCTGGTCTTACCTACCTGGCAAAGGCCTAGTCCTACTTCTAGCTACTGCTCAAAGAGCACAGCCTCTAAGAAGAGCTTCCCCGTCCTGTCCTGCCACCCCCCAAGGAGCAGATAGTCGCTCCATTATAACACCTTATACATTCATTTATTCCTTCAGCAAATATTCACTGAGCACCTGCTTTGCTGGGAAGATGAAGATGAGGGAGACCTGGTCCCGCCTTGGAGCGCTCACAGAATCAAGCAGGTTTCTCAGCAATTTTATCCCACTCCTAAGAGATGTAAAACTCTCCTTGCAGAATGTACCACCCCTTGTGCATCGCTGCCCCTATGCCTTCCTCTTACGAACTGTCTTCCTTAGCCCCCATCAATCAGCCCTTGACTCAGTTAGGCTGGGAGCTCCCTGAGAGCAAGGATGGTGTCTCTCGGATTCTCTATCCCCCGTCCCTTGCTTAGATATGAGCTCAGTAAATGTGCAGGATTGAAAGAACGAACTATATACTAACACTCAGATCTGCACTCTGGGCCCAAAGACCACTCAGATGCTGCGCTCCAGTGCTCTCCCTGCCTCCCCCGCCCCCGCCTGCCAAAACTCCCTTTAAAATCTGCCCTGGGGGCCCTGCTTCTCCCTGAGGCTGTGGAGCCAGCCTGTGGTGGGTGATGGTATCTGTATCATTTCTGGCTGCACACTTAGAGATCCTAATCAAAGCAAAAGCTCATGAAAGAGGTCAGGGCTGGAGACAGAGATCTGGAAGCCATCTGTGTGCATGAGAGTGGATGGAACAGATGGGAAGGTCCTCACCGAACTCTGGACCGTGGGGAGAATTAAATGAGTGAGCGAATATATGTGAAAGAGGAAATCTAGGACATTCATGTAGTAAGAGCACAACATCGTCTACGTTGATGTCGCCAGTCAGATTCTTTGCCCCTCACTGAAGGCGATTGCTAATCCTGATGGGACTTCCTGCCATGATTTGATATAAGAAAATTTTCATCATCTCCCACTTCCTCCTCAAAGAGCCTGGCGGTGAGTCTTGATTTCTAAATGTTTATCCAATGTGTCCATCAAATCTTTATTCAACCGCCCTGCCCATACTTCTTGGCGGGACTGAGAATGACTCTGCAGACCCTGGGCAGTCGGTTGGCCACCAGCCTCATTGTTCAGAAAGTTTTCGGGGAAACATGGCCCTGCGTTTATATTCGAGGGTCTCAGAAATGCCTTGGGGAACCAGAGTTGCTAATCACTGCCCCGATATACCCCGTTCTCACCAAGAAGTCCTTCTACTACCAGTCTGGAGCCATTGGGAATGAGAAGGGTTCCGATTCCACAACCTGGACCGTGTGTTGGTTCCTCACTTGGGCTGTATGCAGAGTACCATGAGAATGCCCACGGTCACACCACACCCTGCATCAATCAGCTGCTTGCTAGACTCTTTGGGGCTGTAGATACACAAGGCAAACACAAATGTTTGCGTCCCACCGGCCCCAGTTAGGTCACTGGCAGGCCACGTGGGCACGGTCGGCTCCTACAGAAGCCTAAGCCTTTACCATCAGCGTAGGTTGGCCGCATCTCCAACATTTGGAGGGAATCCCACCATGGCTCACAACGAGAAACAGTACACCCGCCTCTACCCCCAAATTAAAAAGGCCCAGATGTTGGGTGGGATGCCCCCAAATGCTTTTGACAGCTCCTCCAAATACAACTTCCTAAGTGCCTTTCAAAAGAGAAGACTCATTTGTCCATCTGACAGCTAGATCCATGGTCCTTAATATGCTTCACGGGCCCCGTTAAAAATGGAGGCTTGCCCAGTTGTGTTTTTCAAGGCAGGGGAGAGAATTTGTTCCACATGCCTTCAGCAACTTCCAAAATGTCAAAGCTGGAGCCGCACAAACGTGGTAGCATCCAGTTCTGCTGCGGAAAGCGCTGGGGAGGCACCAGGAGGCAGGATAGCCTGCTGTGTGGCCATACCTCCATGCTCAACAGGGAATAGTGTTCCCCATACATAGATGAAAATAAGAATCAATTAAGCATCTACTAGCTTAGCTACTTCCTCACGTGTTGCCACTCCTCCTCGAAGGGAGAAAGATCTTCAGATCCCCAGATGGTTTTGCCAAGAGTCAGGTTTTCACCTTTTCTTCCTACACAATATGAGTTTGTTTTTGTCAAGGTGGAGGTGATGACAGGGCGTAGAGCAGGAAGGAGAAGGGTCCTTAAAAGCAGTGTTGCTTGGCTAGGATGAGCAAATGTGCTCAGCTCTGTTGGGGGAAATCTCAAAGTAAATAAAACATGCTTAAGATATGGGGATGTGTGTATATGTATAGCTGATTCACTTTGTTATAAAACAGAAACTAACGCGATCATTGTAAAGCAATTATACAATAAATTGTAAATATGTTAAAAAATATATAAATATGTTTTAAAAAGTGCTTACGTCTTAGAAAGAGGTGAAATCACTCATTTTGCCTACTCTCTGCCTCGCAGCCTCTCCTCCTCCTTCCCTCCCTAAAAGAGTCTCCAAAGAGGTGTCTAGACTTGCTTCTCTCTACTTCCTCACCTCCCTTTCCCTTCCCGGCCCACCTCTAGCATCCCACGGAAACTCTTTGTCATCAAGGTGGCCCATGAAATCTCTGTGGCCAAACCCAATCTTTGTCGGTAAGGACACTCCTCACTTCATCCCACCTGGCTTCCCAGCAGCATGTGGACTGTTGGCCACGCCCTCCCTGAGACCCTCTTCTCCCCACTCTAGTCTGGTTTTCTTCCCACCTCTCTTTCTGCTCCTCCTGAGTCATCTTCATAAGCACTTCCTTCTCTGTTCACCCCTGAGATGATGGGCGTCCCAGGATGCTGGCTTTCGCTTGTCCCATTCTGCAATTTCCTTAATTGAGCTCACCCTTTACCATGACTTTCAAAGCACTACCCCCAGCCCCAGATCTCTTTCCTGACCCCCAACGCAGGACTCCAGGTACTGCCAAATGCCTCCCCTCGGAGTCCCGTGGGCTTCTCAAATCAAAAGTCTAAACTGAACGCATCCTCTTCCCCTGCCCCACACCTCCACCCCAAAACTGCTCCCCCAGCCACGGTCCCCCAACCCTGTAGATGGCCTGAGTACAAATACGCACGCCCTAGATGGTGACCCTGTGCCTCATTTCCTCGTCTGTAAAATGGGAATAATGATGGTTTCTGTCCCAGAGGGTGGCTAGAAGGCTAAGTGAGTTCACGCGTGTGCGCAGAACAGTTCTGGCATCCAGCAAGTGCTCGATAAACACTAGCTATCACTGTCGCCCACCCCAGACACTACTTTAATTCAGTCCTTCATGATCTCTCTCCTGGATAAGAACAGCAGCTGCCTGGCTGGTCTCCCTGCCGCCCACCTTGTCCCTCTCCAATCCATTCTCTGCATCAGCACGAATCTGAGCATCTCCCTCCCTCATTTCTTCGAGGATAAAGTCCAGGACCCTCTTCACAGCCCTTTCTGTTCCGGCTGCTGCCTACCTTTCAGCAGCATCTTCCTCTCCTCCCCCGGCCTCCCACGCAAAGCACCAGCTCTCCTCAACCGTGTGCAGTTATTCCCAAGCATCACATGTTCTCTCCTCTCTCTCCCTGCCAGCAACACCCTTCCCACCCTCTCTTCACCTAATTTGTATGAGTCCTTCGAGATTCAGCTCTAATGTTCCCTCATCCATAAGGCCACCCTGGAGTATTCTGTGTGAATCTCTAGCATAAAATTTACACATGATAATCATCTGTTTACCTATCTCTCTCCCTACCAGATGGCGAGCTCTCTGAGGATATGACTCCATCTTATTTCTGTTCTTTGTATTTCAGCATTTTGTATAGTGCCTTGCATAGAGAAGATACTTGATAATTATATTGAATGGAATGAATGACTCAATGAATGTATGAAAGAGAAAGACCCTACTTTATCATCTCACTCTCTTGCTTAAGACCCATTAAGGTCTTTCCCAACCTAGAAAATAAAGTCCAAATTCCACATCCTGGTTCTGGCCATCACTTTTTCCAGTGACTAAACCCCTCTACTCCCCAGCAGCCCCACTGCTGATCCACACACTGCCCCCCACCCCGCACAGGCTGCGAGCCTACCAGCCCCATTCCTTGATCATTTCCTGCTGACGCATTCATCTATTGAGCATCTGCTATGTGCTAGGCACTGTGTTGGGCATGAGGGATACAGTAATGGACAGGACTGACCCGGTTCTTCTCAGAGCTTACAGTCTAGCAGGAGATTAAGAGCTATATGTGTCTGTGTAATAAGCCCCCAGTATACTGTAAACTTCTTAAGGGAAAATATTAGGTCTTATAATTCTTAAATGGAAAGATGGTTGGACGGAATGTTGTAGAATGATCTCGGAGGGCTAACTTCAATAATTTACAATCCATTTCAGCTATGCTTAGCCTTCAGGGATGATGTAATCAAATTCAACAGTCTTTAACACTAAGAACTGAAAAAAAAAAAAGTCTTTTTACTGAGTGCATGGAGAAAAAAAAGGATGAGCCAAAAATGGTACTAACTGACATGGCAGCTCCAGTCCGGGTCCACAGTCCAGAACTTTGTGGTACCCACTCTTACCAGCATCCATCAGGGCAGAACTAGTTTCTCCTGGATCCTCTCTGCAGTAGCTCTGACATCAGAAGCCAGTTGCTTATCTCTCAGTGGCTTATTTCCTCCTCAGACCCAGCAGAGGAAAGGAGACCTACTGTCTGCTGACTCACCTACTTTTTCTTTTCCTTTGTTTTAATAAATTTATTTATTTTATTTATTTATTATTTTTGGCTGCGTTGGGTCTTCGTTGCTGCCTACGGGCTTTCTCTAGTTGCGGCGAGCCGGGGCTACTCTTTGTTGCGGTGCGCGAGCTTCTCATGGCAGTGGCTTCTCTCACTGCGGAGCACGGGCTCTAGGCGCACGGGCTTCAGTAGTTGTGGCTTGCGGGCTTCCATAGTTGTGGCTCGTGGGCTTCAATAGTTGTGGCTCGCGGGCTCTAGGGTGCAGGCTTAGTAGATGTGGTGCACGGGCTTAGTTGCTCTGCAGCATGTGGGATCTTCACGGACCAGGGCTCGAACCCGTGTTCCCTGCATTGGCAGGTGGATTCTTAACCACTGCACCACCAGGGAAGCCCCCTCCTTTTTCTTACTCAGGAGACAAGTTAATAAATCAGAACACTCCTTGGTTGGGTCATGCTACCCAGTGCCACGTTCTCTTTTGATTCATGGGCACCCTCTGAACCCTGAACAGGGTGGCCTTGGTTTCCGATGCCTGTTGTTTTTATATATAGGGGGAAAAAAACCAAAACAAAACCTGTAGAGGACACCTCCTTATGCGGGCTGAAAGCTTTTTCTGGCCACCTGGGAAGGCTAGATAGTCACAAACAAATCTTGTAGAAATATCCAGCAGAATGAATGTATGAATGAACGAATGTGAACAGTCCTGCTGATGGTCAGATTCCCTTGGCAAAGGCAGGGGAAAGGGGGCCTGGAAAAGACATCGCTTTCCTATTTCTCCCCTCCTCCTTCCTCCTGAAAACAACCGTTGCCCTCCGGGGATGGCGAAGTCCGAACGTTTGTTTATGTTGTTACAAATGGACTGAACAGCCCCTGTAATCATTCAGCTGTGGGCAAGTAAATCTTAGTGCTAATCTGTTAGCTCTAGCCCTAAAATATCTCCAGTTTCTCACCTACTGAGATCTATCTCCTTTGGGCATTTAAAACATTTTAACAACAGCCATCTGGCTATTAATACAAAGTTACCTGAATAACCCAAGTTATTTGCATGTCTTGCTCCATCAATGAGAGTGTGCTGTCTGAAGGCAAGGACCCTGAACAACTAGCACAGACCCTAGCGCTGTGAGTCAATCAGTCAATTAATTAACTGCAGAGTGAATCAATATTGGTTAATGAATTGATTCAAACCCTGCAGCACATCCTATCATGCAACAAAAAAATCATTCCTAAATGAGAGTCATCACTCCTCGATTTATCGACTTCTTCTTCTTATTTTTTTTTTGGCCCTGCCGTGCAGCATGTGAGATCTTAGTTCCCTGACCAGGGGTCGAACCCATCCCCCCTGCAATGGAAGCACGGAGTCTTAACCAGGGAATCGCCAGGGAAGTCCCATGTTTTATGTTTTAAGATAGCACACCCAATCCTTTGACACAATTAGGTGACAAAGGACAGGAAGATAGCATTTGGCCAAGGTCTCTAGGAGAGCCAAGAAGACTGTGAAAGGAACAAGCAGAAGGGGTGCAGGGCCCCAGAAAAGATGACACCCATCTCTGGAGAGGGCAGACAAGACAGCTGTTGAGTGGAGTGTAAACTGGTAGGGCCTTTTAGGCTAGAGATGTGGGTGGGGACTTAACAGCATCCATTCAAATCAAAAAGCACACCTCCTCTTCAAGGGAGAGCAGTTTTCCTTCTTGGAATCTGACATAAAGAAATTTAGAAACAATTTAGTTCATCGATGAAATGATGATTAAATTAAGGAGGGCAAATGCATATGTGTTTCCCCCAGCCCCCTGCAACAGTTAAAATGGGTAAGAAAGACCTGGAGGTCCCTTGCGGAAATTTTCCAAGACATATTGATAAGTGAAAAAAAAAAGAACAACACATACAGTGTGGTCTCATTTGTATTAAAAATACCACCACACTAAACTAAACTATATATTTATAAATGCACGTGTATGCGCGCACGGTAGCACACAGAAGAATTCTGGAGAATTTAAAAAATACTGACAGGTGCTCAGAGGAAAAGAACAGAACTGAGTGTTTAAGATTTTCCACTTTTTCTGGATCCCTGGAGTATTTATAACGAGAATGCGCTTGTGCATTCATGTATTAATCGTGCAACTTTTAAAGACGTGCGTAATGCAGCTATTTACAAGTATGTTTTCTGGTTTGGACCCGGCATCTAACAGACTGGCTCACATACCGGGGATGGGGTGCTACTCCCTGCTACTCCCAGGGACAGCCTCCTCTCCAGGCTGGTCCTGCAATTCCTTCCCCAGCAGACAGCCTCCACCGGACCCTGCTTCTGCTCCCAGCACACGCAGAGGCCATAGGGAAAGGCCTGCAGCTCTGAAGTTTCCCTTCTAGGAAAGAAAATTTGTAAAGACTTTTGTCTGGTTTTGAAGTTTAAAACAAAAAGTGTCCCCACCCTACCCCCAGGCCTGGGGCCAGAGTCCACAGTTCCCAAAGATTGAAGAGCACAGAGCCTGGCACCATGCTGGCCCTCCATCCACAGGGAATGGGTTTAATTAGTCCAATGGGTTGGATGAGATTGAATTAGATTGGATTGGGTTGATTAGGTTGGATTAGACTGATAGCTATCCTTGTTAATTCTGTAGCTCCTAAAATCGTGCTCTCCTCTTCCCTGCCTCAACAGTGCATCCGAGGGACGTCCCCACTCTCAGTTTTCATCCCTGCTATGAGCGTGACATCATCTCCCTGCCCCACCATAAAGGCAACAGGTACCATACTTCCAGGTCTTTCCCTTCACGCATCTGTCTCTGGGACTGAGACACTCCTGTGCATGTCCCCATACCTGCCCCGGTGCTCAGTACATGATAAGGCCTCAGTCAATGTGTATTGAATTGAACTGAACTCAGCCCCCCAAACCTCCAAGAAAAGATCTGGAAGGAGCCAGCAGGAGGAACAGACCCAGCCAGGGCAGGCGGTGCTCTATCTGGGGTGGTCAGGGTGCTCTTGAGGTTAAACCCCAGACCCACTGCTGGCACAGCTGCTTCTATGACCCAAAGGGTAAAGGACGATGGGGACACCCTGGTGCTTGGTGATGGCAGATATAGGAGAGGTAGCTGAGCTTAGCCACGTTTAGAACCTCAATGAGGAAGAACACAGGCGGGGCCTCCCCGCCTCTCAGAGGAGATACAGCAGCATGGGAGACATCACTCTGTGGAAAACACTGAGTCCAGAACCACTTTCAAGGGATCAGAACTGAGTCCAGAACCTTTCTAAATGCATCCTACCCATTATCTCGGGCATGCTTCTCAAATCTAATAAGGTAGAAATGATTGGAAACCATTTTACAGAAAATCGAACTGGAGCACAGAGAAGTTAAGAAACTTGCCAAGGACACACAGCCAGGAAGTAGTACAACCTGGAATCGGGATCAGCTGGACCCCAAAGCCTAGAACTCGAACAATTTAGAAATACCACCTTCAGTTACCCTGGCATGCTCTGCTTTTATTTTGTCCAGAACAGGACATGCTTGGAGGAACCCAGACAGGGAACAAGGCCTCCTCCTAAGCAGGTGTTATGAGAAGCCCCAGGTGTAGGGGAAGGAAGATCAGCTCAGGAAATGGAAATTACTAGAAGGCCTAGGGAAAGGGGAAGGGGCCACTCAGACAGACGCACAGTGCCTCCAAAAAGGATAGAGAGAGGGGCATGGCCAACAAATAGACACAAAAAAGAGCCAGCAGCAGCTGTCATGGGTCTTGTGGGCCAGTGAGATCTTAATACGTGCTCAACATAGAAGATTTGGGGGGAAACCAAAAAAATAGGAAAAAATAACCCATAGAACCCCCACTTAGAGGAAGGAATGGTTATGCTTTCGGTATCTTTCCTTGCCGTTTGGTCTCCGTGTGCTTTGTTGTTTGTTTCTGCCTTAGTTAGGGCTCTTCGGGTTACAAGGAGCAGGTGGCCTTCAGAGGATAAGCAAAGAAAGGGCCATGGTTCCTGAAGCCTGCAGAAGGGCGTATAGAGAGAAAAGACTGCACAGACAGCCTGTGGCATCTGAAACCCAGAGCGAAGAACCCGCTCCCTCTTACTCCATCTGTGCGTGTCTCTTGTTTTGTATCCTCCGCCCCCCCCCCCGTCACTCCCTCCCTGTCTCTCCCTCCTTTCAGAGGCCACATGTGACGTCCTCACATCTCTCAGTCTTCTCTCTCTCCCTACTGGCAGGCTTCCTAACCCAACTGACACACTTACACATGGTTTCACCTCCTCGTAACCTCCGCTTGCCCCAAGCCCATGGTGGCTGGGCCCTCTCGGGAAGACTTCGGGTGGGCAAGTTCCGACAATCATCTCTAGTCCAATTTGTTCATTGGACTTGGATTTTGTTCTCTCCTTTGGTCCTCAGCATCACTTCCCATGAGCATCTTCTCCTGTCGTGAGATCTCTTTAACGTCAGTGGTAGCATTCCATCACAGTTCACAGAGTGGAGATGCCCTAGTGGACACCATCATTTTTTGTCCTTAGACTCTCAGGACCACAGGTGTGATGGTGGAAGTGAGTGAGCACTGTGCACCAGGTACTTTATCCAGGCTGCCTCATCACGACCACCTTGCAATGGGCTTCCCTGTGCCCATCTTACAGATGGAGAAACTGAGGCTTAATAGTGGAAAGAGTAGTGGAGAGTGCATGCCACTACTAAGATGCCAAACCCAGACCTTGCAGTTTCCAAAGCTTGTGCTCTTTCCCCCCACACCCTGCTCTGAGCTCACAGGCCACCAAAGGAGCCAGGCCTTCTGATCACTCGTGTAGGCAGAATTCCCAATAACTAAGGAACTGAGACCCTTGATTAAGAAGAATCCATTTCAAAGCTCCATATCTCTTTCTGATGCCAGCTTCTCTTCAAATGTGATGATGTTGCTTTATTTTTTTTGTTTGTTTTTTTGTTGTTGTTGTTGTTGTTGTTTGCAGTACGCGGGCCTCTCACTGTTGTGGCCTCTCCCGTTGCGGAGCACAGGCTCCGGACGCGCAGTCTCAGCGGCCATGGCTCACGGGCCCAGCCGCTCCGCGGCATGTGGGATCTTCCCGGACCGGGGCACGAACCCGTGTCCCCTGCATCGGCAGGCGGACTCTCAACCACTGCGCCACCAGGGAAGCCCAATGTTGCTTTATTTTACAAGCTTTTAAGAAGCCACTTAATGACAGCAACCCACTTCCTGATGGGTAGAACTCGAACAATTTAGAAATACCGCCTTCAGTTACCCTGGCATGCTCTGCTTTTATTTTGTCCAGAACAGGACATGCTTGGAGGAACACAGACAGGGAACAAGGCCTCCTCCTAAGCAGGTGTTATGAGAAGCCCCAGGTGTAGGGGAAGGAAGATCAGCTCAGGAAATGGATGCCAAACCATCCTAATATTATGCTAATATTATGGCTATTCCCCCAGGATTACCCATTTCTTCAACTGGTCCTAGTAGAAATGAGGATGAATCACTGTTGAAATTTTCCAAGGAAACACACTCCCATTTTGTCCACACACCATGGCAACGGTCAGAAAACACAGGATTCTACTGTCCATGCTATGCATTTAGGCAGCACAAGGGGCCCGCCTGGGACTACATTCATTGTGCACTGCTTTCCCATGTGTTTTCTAGCATCAGAATGGATTACTCATCTTCTTCCCAGTGGGGAGATGCAGATGCAGAGCAAGAATGAAGGCTGAGCTCCCTGCATGCTGCCTTGCAGAGAGAGAGGAAGCAGCAAAGACAGCCCCAGAGTGGAGGACAGAGGCCCTGGTTATAATCCTGACTCTGCCATTCATTCTTTAGGCAGCCATGGGCAGGCCACTATACTCATTGGGCCTCAGACTCTCTACCTGTCAGATGGGCTAATAATGCCTATTGATCTCACTTGGCTCTTGAGAGAATCAGATTTGGTAATAACTATGCAAGTACTTCAATTGCAAAGGAGCTCCATCACTCTTTTCTGCGTGGAGAGGTGATGACACAGAGTCGGGCACACCTGATTCAAAACCGCTCTTTACTGGGGCAAAACATTTAAGTCCTGGTATTAAAATGAGCCTGGTGTTGAGATGGCTTAGACTGGTGGTGGCAGCAGAGACTCTGATGTTGGCATCCAACCAAGACATAGTAACAGGGTGGGTTTATCCTCTCACCTAAAACAACTGCCCCCCCCAAAAAAAAACTTTTTCAAGTGTTATGAATATTAGGCAGCAAAGAACAGTGATCCCAGAGAGATGGGAAACAAAAATGTCGAGCACTATGACAGCCCTAGCTTGCATCCTTAGAGAGTTTCCAAGCCACAGTGCCTGCAGGGGGACCCAGGCAGAGCCCCAGGGATGCCCTGTGTTGAGGACATTTTGCTGAGGGTCCCGGAAGACCAAGGCAGCTAGAGTTCACAAGACAGAGTACTAAAGAGGAGAGGAAGGCACAGAGAAAGAACACTGAAGATCTATAGAAGGGTCCCCCTTCAGAATTCAGGCTCCCGATGGGGGTATGCATGTGAGAAAACTACCCAAGGCCAGGGAAAGAATGACCCAAGAGGGTTAGAAGGAGCAGTGCCTGGCATTCACACGGAGCTGGGGATAGTGCCTATTCCTACCAGCCAACCTGGAAACCCTCACAATTCCTGGGACGTGGGGAAATGTATCCACAAGGGTCTTGTCTCAGTAGTGGGGAATAATTAGCCCTAGACTAAAAGCTGCTCTCTTTCCACCTAACAAATCCTAAAGCAAAACCCAAAAAGGGCAAACTATTTCCAAATGACTTAAATGTGTCTCAGAACAAATCTCAAGAAAATGTATAGGAATACAAAAATACCTGACACCCAGCATGGTAAAATTCACAATGTCTGGCATCCAATCAAATATTACCAGACACACAAAGAAGCAAGAAAATATGACCTATACTGAGGAGAATGATCAATCCATTGAAACCAACCCAGAACTAACACATGGGACAAATAGCCAACAAGGTCATTAAAACAGTTATAACTAAACCCCATATGTTCAATGTGTGGACATGGAACATATTTTTTAAAGACCTAAATTGAGCTTCTAGAGATAAAAACTACAATGTTTGAGATGGAAGATATGCTGGAGGGGATTAACAGCAAGTTATTTCAAATAATATTATATTACTTGAGGAAAAGATTAGTTAAAGAAATAGTAATGAAATACAGAGAAAACAAAGAATTTTTGAAATTAAGAGTATCAGTGAGAAATTGAGACTTTGATTAAAAATCTTCCAACAAACAAAAGCCCAGGACCAGATGCCTTCACAGGTGAATTCTATCAAACATTTAGAGAAGAGCTAACACACATCCTTCTCAAACTCTTCCAAAATGTAGCAGAGGGAGGAACACTCCCAAACTCATTCTACGAGGCCACCATCACCCTGATATCAAAACCAGACAAAGATGTCACAAAGAAAGAAAACTACAGGCCAATATCACTGATGAACATAGATGCAAAAATCCTCAACAAATTACTAGCAAACAGAATCCAACAGCACATTAAACGGATCATACACCATGATCAATTGGGTTTATCCCAGGGATGCAAGGATTCTTCAATATATGCAAATCAATCAGTGTGATACACCATATTAACAAATTGAAGGAGAAAAACCATATGATCATCTCAATAGATGCAGAAAAAGCTTTTGACAAAATTCAACACCCATTTATGATAAAAACCCTCCAGAAAGTAGGCACAGAGGGAACTTACCTCAACATAATAAAGGCCATATATGACAAACCCACAGCCAACATCATTCTCAATGGTGAAAAACTGAAACCATTTCCTCTAAGATCAGGAACAAGACAAGGTTGTCCACTCTCGCCACTATTATTCAACATAGTTTTGGAAGTTTTAGCCGCAGCAATCAGGGAAGAAAAAGAAATAAAAGGAATCCAAATCGGAAAAGAAGAAGTAAAGCTGTCACTCTTTGCAGATGACATGATACTATACATAGAGAATCCCAAAGATGCTACCAGAAAACTACTAGAGCTAATCAATGAATTTGGTAGAGTAGCAGGATACAAAATTAATACACAGAAATCTCTGGCATTCCTATACACTAATGATGAAAAATCTGAAAGAGAAATTAAGGAAACACTCCCATTTACCATTGCAACAAAAAGAATAAAAATACCTAGGAATAAACCTACCTAAGGAGACAAAAGACCTGTATGCAGAAAACTATAAGACACTGATGAAAGAAATTAAAGATGATAGAAACAGATGGAGAGATAGGCCATGTTCTTGGATTGGAAGAGTCAACATTGTGAAAATGACTATACTACCCAAAGCAATCTACAGATTCATTGCAATCCCTATCACACTACCAATGGCATTTTTCACAGAACTAGAACAAAAAATTTCACAATTTGTTTGGAAACACAAAAGACCCCAAATAGCCAAAGCAATCTTGAGAAAGAAAAACGGAGCTGGAGGTATCAGGCTCCCGGACTTCACACTATACTACAAAGCTACAGTAATCAAGACAGTATGGTACTGGCATAAATACAGAAATATAGATCAATGGAACAGGATAGAAAGCCCAGAGATAAACCCACGCACTTATGGTCACCTTATTTTTTATAGAGGAGGCAAAAATATACAATGGAGAAAAGACAGCCTCTTCAATAAGTGCTGCTGGGAAAACTGGACAGCTACATGTAAAAGAATGAAATTAGAACACTCCCTAACACCATACACAAAAATAAACTCAAAATGGATGAAAGACCTAAATGTAAGGCCAGACACTATCAAACTCTTAGAGGAAAACATAGGCAGAACACTCTATGACATAAATCACAGCAAGATCCTTTTTGACCCACCTCCTAGAGAAATGGAAATAAAAACAAAAACAAATGGGACCTAATGAAACTAAAAAGCTTTTGCACGGCAAAGGAAACCATAAACAAGACGAAAACACAACCCTCAGAATGGGAGAAAATATTTGCAAATGAAGCAACTGGCAAAGGATTAATCTCCAAAATTTACAAGCAGCTCATGCAGCTCAATATCAAAAAAACAAACAATCCAATCCCAAAATGGGCAGAAGACCTAAATAGACATTTCTCCAAAGAACATATACAGACTGCCAACAAACACATGAAAGAATGTTCAACATCACTAATCATTAGAGAAATACAAATCAAAACCACAATGAGGTGTCACCTCACACCAGTCAGAATAGCCATCGTCAAACAATCTACAAATAATAAATGCTGGAGAGGGTGTAAAGAAAAGGGAACCCTCTTGAACTGTTGGTGGGGATGTAAATTGGTACAGCCACTATGGAGAACAGTATGGAGGTTCCTTAAAAAACTAAAAATAGAACTACCATATGACCCAGCAATCCCACTACCGGGCATATACCCTGAGAAAACCATAATTCAAAAAGAGTCATGTACCACAATGTTCATTGCAGCTCTATTTACAATAGCCAGGAAAAGGAAGCAACCTAAGGGTCCATCGACAGATGAATGGATAAAGAAGATGTGGCACGTATATACAATGGAATATTACTCAGCCATAAAAAGAAACAAAATTGATTTATTTGTAGTTAGGTGGATGGACTTAGAGACTGTCATACAGAGTGAAGTAAGTCAGAAAGAGAAAAACAAATACTGTATGCGAACACATATATATGGAATCTGAAAGAAAAAAAATGGCTCTGGAGAACCTAGGGGCAGGACAGGAATAAAGATGCAGACATAGAGAAAGGACTTGAGGACATGGGGAGGGGGAAGGGTAAGCTGTGACAAAGTGAGAGAGTGGCATGGACATATATACACTACCAAATGTAAAATAGATAGCTATTGGGAAGCAGCCGCATAGCACAGGGACATCAGCTTGGTGCTTTGTGACCACCTAGAGGGGTGGGATGGGGGGGTGGGAGGGAGACGCAAGAGGGAAGGGATATGGGGATATATGTATACATATAGCTGATTCACTTTGTTATAAAGCAGAAACTAACAAACCATTGTAAAGCAATTATACTCCAATAAAGATGTTAATAAAAAAGAGTATCAGTGAGCCATGGGACGACGTCAAGTGGCCTAACATATGTTTATTTGGAGTTTTTTAAGAAAGGGGAGTAGGCAGAAAAAAATATTTGGGGAGATGTTGGCCAGATCCTTTCCAAATTTGATGAGAACTATAAATCCACAGATTTTCAAAGCTCAACGAACCCCAATCTCAAGAAACATGAAGAAAACTGCACCAAAATTGCTCAAAATCAGTGATAAGAGAAAAATCTTTAAAGTATCCAGAGAAAAATAATTCGTTAACATACAGAGAAACAAAGAAAAGAATGACCATATATTTCTCATCAAAATCAATGCAAGAGGACGGTGAAGCAATATCTTTCAAGCACTGAAAGAAGAAATACTGTCAATCTAGAATCATATACCCAGTGAAAATACCTTCCAAAAATAAAGGCTTTTTCAGACATATAAAAGCTGAAGATCCAGCAGGTTCATCACCAGCAGATCTGAATTACAAGAGAGATTAAAGAAAGTTCTTTAGGCAAAAGGAAAATCATACCAAATGAAAATATGGATTCACATAAAAGGAATGGACAGAAATGAGCAGAAATGATAACTACATTGATAAATATGTAAGAAATTTTCTTATTTCAATGTGTTTAAAAGATAACTGACTGCTTAAATAATAACAATGTATTTTGATGTTTATAACATATGTATAAGTAAAAAGAATGCCAGCAATAGCATAAAAGCTAAGGGAAGGGAAATGGAAGAGTACTATTAAAAGATTTTTATGCAGTACATGAAGTGTTACAGTATCACAGGAAGGTAAACAGTGATGTACACTATAAACCCTACAGCAACCGCTAAAATATCAAAACAAGGTTATAGCTAATAATCCAACAAAAGGTATAAATAAAATCACAAAAATACTCATCTAGCCTAATAGAAGGCAGAGATGAGGGGAAGGGGAACAGAGAACAAACAGAACACATATAGCAAGAGAATAGACAAATCTAACACATCAATAATCACATTAAATGAAAATGGTTTAGGGCTTCCCTGGTGGCCCAGTGGCTAAGACTCCCTGCTCCCAATGCAGGGGTCCCGGGTTTGATCCCTGCTCAGGGAACTAGATCCCACATGCCACAACTAGAGATCCCGCATGCCCCAACTAAAGATCCCACATGCTGCAACTAAGACCTGGTACAGCCAAATAAATAAATAAAATTTTTTAAAAAAACTTTTAAAAAAATAAAAGAAAATGGTTTAAGCACCACAATTAAAAGGTAGATTGTCAAACTGAAAAAAACATCAACTCCCAACTATATTCTAGTTACCAAAAAAAGCAAAAACCTGTATTTTAAACATGAAAATCATTTTTTTTAAAGGGATGGAAACATATATACCATGCTTGCATAATCAAAAGTTGGAATGGCTATACTAATATCAGATAAAGTAGATTTCAGAGCCAGTGATATCACCAGGGCTAAAGAAGATCATTTCTTTTTTTTTTTTTTTTTTTTTTTTTTTTTGCGATACTCAGGCTTCTCACGTTGCGGAGCACAGGCTCTGGACGCGCAGGCTCAGCGGCCATGGCTCACGGGCCCAGCCGCTCCACGGCATGTGGGATCTTCCCAGGCCGGGGCACAAACCCGTGTCCCCTGCATCGGCAGGCGGACTCTCAACCACTGTGCCACTAGGGAAGCCCCGAAGATCATTTCTTAATGATGAAAGGGTCAATTCATCAAGAAGACATAACATTTATGCACCTAATAACAAAGCTTCAAAAATACATAAAGCAAAAACAGAGCTGCGAAGAAAAATGGACACATCCACAATTATAATTGAGGATTTCAAAACTCCTCTCTCAATAACTGATAGGACAAGTCGACAGAAAACCAGCAAGTATATAGTATATTTGAACAGCACTATCAACCAAGTTGACCTCATGGACGTTTATACGGCACTCCCTGCAACCGTGGCAAAATACACATTCTTTTCAAGTACACACAGAAAATTTGCCAAGATAGACAATATTCCAGGCCATGAAACAAATTTCAAAAAAGTTAAAAAGATTCAAGTCAAATAAAGTATGTTCTCTGATTATAGTGGAATTAAATTAGAAATCAGTAACAGAAAGATACCTGGCAAATTCCCAAATATTTAGGAGCTAAATAACACAGTTCTAAATAACCCATGAGCAGAAGACGAAATCAAAAGGGAAATTAGAAAGTATTTTGAACTGAATAAAAATGAAAGTCTATCATAGAAACATTTGTGGATGCCACTAGAGCAGTACTAAAAAGGGAAATTTATAGAAGTAAACACGCATATTAGAAAAAGATGAAAAGTCTCAAATCAGTGACCTCAGCTTCCACATTAAGAAACTAGAAAAAGAAAGAGCAAATTAAATCAAAAGTAAGCACACCAAAGGAGATAATTCAGATCAGAATAGAAATCAGTGCAATATAAAAAAAGAGAAAAACAATGGAGCCAGAAGGTTTGTTATTTTTTTGGAGGAGATTCATAAAATTGATAAACCTCTAGCCAGAAATATCAGGGAAAAAAAGAGAAAACACAAGTTATCGATATTAGGAAGGAGAGAAGTGACATCAGTATAGATTCTACAGCCAGAAAAAGGGTAATAAGAGAAAATAATTAAAACTTTATGTCAATAAATTCAACAACTTAGGACTTGGGGCTGGGCTGCAATGGCTTAAATTTACAATCAGTTTCTGAAGCCTCTTAGGGGCTACATCTAGGGTTACCAACCATCCTGGTTTGCCCAGAACAGAGGGGTCTCAGGGGACATGGGACTTTTGATGCTAAAACTGGAACAGTTGGTCACCATAGGCCTGCATCCTCTTGGTCACCCTCCCCTCCCCCCAGTCCAATCACCCAGAAGCCACAGCTGCCCACAAAGGGATCTGTCTTACCAGGCTTGACTCTGCCCTTGTGATCTCTAGGTTGTCTGAGTAGGCAAGGGTCTTTGCTTGACCTCTCAAGGTCAAGCTGGCCCCATGCGTCAGAGGCAGCGTCTTTCACAGGCACCCCAGGCTGCAAATCACCTAATTAATCCTCCCCTTGCTTTGGGCGAGGTTGCCAGGTTCTCAGAAAAAGCCTCTGGATGAAGCATTAAAATGTGATTTCCAGGACTTCTCGGGCCGTCCAGTGGTGTTAAGACTCCACACTTCCAATGCAGGGGGCGCAGGTTCGATCCCTGGTCAGGGAACAAAGATCCCACATGCCATGCAGTGCAAGGAAAAAAAAAAAAAAAAAATGTGATTCCCAACAGCCCGGGCTGGAATCGGCCTTGAAGGTGTAACTGGCCTTACCCTGGCCCACTGCCATCCTCTGCTTCGCTCACCATTAACTCTGAGGGTTCACTTCCCTTCTTTTACACTTCTCTGTGTTTCTGCCTCTCCCCGCCCTAGTGGGAGTTCCTGCATATTTGAGACAACGGAGGCATTCCAAAAATCAGACTCCACAGCCATCCATGAGCCCACCCCACCCTCACTCAGGCACCCTCCGTGGCTCCCTGCTGTCTAAAGATTAAAGTGTGGTTTCATGGAGCCAAAGTTCAAGGCCTCCTGTCATCCCAGTTCATACTTCATGAGCTGCTCAGTCAGATGTGGTTCCTGACTCTGAACTTTTGTCTGCTCTGTGTCTGCTTCTCAGAACTCCGTCTCTTCTAGCTCTTCATGTACAAATCCAACACTTCTTTTCCTGCTCATTTCAAATGCCGCCTCCTCCAGGAAGACACCTCCGATGCCCACAGCTGGAGGTGAGGTCTCTTCCTCTGAGTCAGCTTTTTCTGTGGCTCCTGACACTCTCTGCTGTGCATTAGAGCTATTCCCACACACAAGTTCTCTTGACTCCTAGATCCTAACCCTTCCTTGACAGCTGGTGCCCCAGCTTCTAGTCCTTGCCCATCATTTACACCCCGGAACTCTATATTTTAGCCTCGTAAATGGCTTGCCGGTCCCGCAAAGAGATGTGTTTGCTCACTGAAGATTCTGGGCTTTTGCCCATGCTGTTTCCACTCCCTGTCATTCCCTTCCTCCGGGTCCACTTGGGGACTCATCCATCATTTTACAACCCCAGGTTTACTTCCCCAAGTCCCTGGGCTCCCACCTGTTGCCAAGGGAGCACTTAACCACTCTGTACTCTCCCATCTCCTTGCATCCCTGTTCCCCCCACTATCCTGGGCACGCCTTGAGGGTACCTTCCATATCCCTCATCTTTACATCCTTGATGCCCAAGAAGCGCCCAGCAAATGTTTGCTGAATGAATCATTGAGCATCGACACTCTAAGTCGCGGTTTCCAGATGAACAGGCAGCTCACCACCTCCAAAAGCCTGTCCTGATTTACTTCATCCTGAACTAAAAGCTGATTAACATTGCTGTGTGACCTCGGGAAAGTCACTTTCTCTGAATCGTAAGTTGTTCACCTATAATATGAGGGGGCTGGATTTGGTAGAAAAAGAGAACCCTGCCAAGTTTCCCTTTTTCTGATCCTGGTTCAATGGCACTGAGCTTTAGCCTAAAATCTTCAATATTTATGTCTGGTCTCTGCAAGTGACCCATGAGGACATCCTTCATCCTCCAGCCCAAGCCCAGCATCAGGCTGTGTGCCCCCAAAGCCCTACGAAATGCCTCCTGAAGAAATATTAAGCCACTCAGGGGGTCCAGGGTCTCTCACCAGCAAGCCGGCTAAGAACTGCTAAGGGCATATTATCAGAGACAGCCATTCTTCCCCCAGGTGCCACCTGGATGTCATTCATGTCCAGTCATTCTTTCTAACCCTCCTGGGCCGCTAATAAGTCCCCAACTCCAGGAGTTCTTTACTGCCTCTTAGCAACAAAGACATCACCTTTCTGAGAGAGAAGGACATCAGCTCCCACCGTATGGACCAGCAGGAAGTGGGTTCAGATGGCCCCAAAGGAAATTCTGATTCGAAAGATGTCCCGAGGGTCCTGCATGGTGGAGAAGGACCCGGTGACAGAGAGCCCTTCAGTTGCAGGGCGGGAGATGACTTGGTGTGTGCTTTAGTGACCCACTGGCCTGAGACACACTCCCCACTCTGCCCTTACCGTCTGTGGCATCTTAAACAAGGGCCTTAATCTCTCAGGCTTCGTTTGTCAAAATGGAATGAAAAGCATTTCAATTTCAAAGGGCTGTTGTGAGGGTTAAATGGAATAAACAATCTAACAATCTGATGTATCATTTTTTTTCATTTTACTCCACTTTTATTCTTTCAAGCGCATAACTCAATTTTTCTCCAATTTCCGTTCTCTCTCCTCAGCTTATTATGTCACATGAGGCTGATGTTAATGACACAGAAACCATTTCCTTACTGCAATTTCTTGCACATGGTAGATACTTCATAAATGTACACTGGATGGATGAATAAATACCTGGTCATATCTGGAGGGTGAGGACAGTAGTTGCCCCCCATCCTCCTCCAGGTATCATTTGAGGAAGAAAGAATTCATTCAGTCATTTTCAATAACTATAGACCCGTACTATGTGCCATTAATTTTAGCAAATTAATTTAACCACCAAACAACCCTCTCCGCTCAGTGTGACGTGTCCTCGTTTTCCATCTGAGGAAACTGATATGGAGAGGACTTACCCACAGACCTTGTAAGTGACAGGGCTCTGGTTCAAGTCCAACTCTAAGTCCACATCCTTACTGTGCAAAGGATTTACCATCTTTCCATTTCAGAAGTTATACACAGGCATCACTGTAGATTTGGAAAAGACAGAAAATTAGAAAGCATCAAAATTTAACCACCAAAAGACATCCTGACTTTAATACCTTGGAATCTTTTTTCAGATTTCTTTTTCTGCATATAGATTTCGTAGGTTTGGTTTTTTTTTTGGTGGTGGGTTTTTTTAAGCTATAAACAGATGGTATAAGCAGGTGTGTATCCTCACTTAACAGTCTGTTGAAAGCATTTTCTCCTTGTTTTTACATTTGCGTCATCATTTGAATGGCTGCGTAATATTTCTATCAAATGGACATACCATAATTTACTTATCATTCCTCTATTGTTGAACTGGAATTGCTTTCTCTGTTTTTGCTGTTGTGAATAACACTCTGCCTGATATCTTTGTGGACAGAGTTTTAAGATGATCTTCTCGGGCTAATTTTAATTCTTTCCTTAGGCTAGTTTCTAGAATGGTGAGATTTCTGGGTCAAGGGAAATGAGCATTTGTAAGGCTCTTGAAAAATAGAGTGCCAAGTGTATTTTCTCAAAGATTTTCACGTTACAAAAAAAAAAGGAGAGTAGAGAACCAAAGAAAGATAGATGGTTACTGGACAGCTGGCAACCACAGACAAGAAAAAACAGGGCATGCCAACTATAACGCTTTATCAAGGACTGAGCTGTGTTAAAGAGAAGCGATAGCAAAAAGCTGTTTTCTTACTTCTTAGGAAGGAAAAATATATATAAATACTGCATGTGGATTAGTGAAAGATATTTTCAATCACTCTGAAAGCCCAAGTGCACTTACTAAAAAAAAAAAAAAAATAGCACGTGGAAGTCTACTCTTATCAAACAAGTCTTCCAGCCTCTTCCCATCTGCTGTACCTCTGTGCTTCGAGAAAGAAGGCCCAGGTTCTAACATTAGGTCTGTCACTGGACAGCTCTGTGCCTGCCGGCCTTTCTGTGCCTCCGTTTACAGGCCTGCCTGGCCTACCTCCCAGGGGGTATTAGGAGGAAAACTAAGCTCATGTATATGAAAATCCTTTGTAAAATTTCAACCACTGATATCATTTGTTGGTCAAAAAATAATTTCCTATTAATTATGATTCATAATGTAAGAATCTTCAGGACGCTACAGAAGGCGTCCCAGCAGAGTTTCTCAAAATGTTTTAATATACCAGGCTTCTATCAGTTTATAAGAGTGAGGTATGCTTTACTTTTGCTGGAAAACTCAGATTGTGTAAAGCGAGATACAACTTCTCTGTTCTAAAAGTGGGCAGGTACCTCTGCCCCGTGCCCCCAGCTCCAATGTCAGACAAGACTGTGCTGATTCAGATGACCCCCCGGGAGCTGAGCTGACCCACATCTGTACAACTGGGCTGGCTTAACCACTGAGGACCTCAGCTACAGCCCCCTCCCAGGACCCCCAGCCCTGAGTCAGCCCTGGAGGCAAGACCACAGACCAGGGCCATCATTCAGTCCAACCGAGTACCACTGGGCTCAGGCTTGCAACGGAGCTTCCTTCCACTCCCTGGAGGGTTCTTCCAGAAAGGTGTTTGGTTCCTCCACCCTGCAAAACCTCCAGAGACTCCAGGTTTTGGCAGGCAGTCCTTACAACGAAGCCAGCCCCGCCAAGAACACAAGTTGGGCAGCGTTTAAACTTTCATGCCTCTGCCATCTTGGCTTCCAGCTACCATGTTCACATCCATCTCCCTGGGCGGGGAGGGAAACCACAGATGCATAGGGCTGAAAAGGCACTAAAGGTCATCTAGCCCTTCCCCTTGATTTACAGTTGAGATATCGGGGTCCAGAGAGGTGGTGGCCCCCCATCTCCTTGATATTAAGTAGATGTTTTCCTAAGCTAGCTGTTCTTCAGTCTCAGTGTGCACCAGAAGCAGGGAGGAAGTGGGTTAAAGGCCCATTCCTAGGCCCAGCACCACACCTGCTACATCAGACTCTCTGAAGGTGGGACCCAAGAATCTGCCTTTGTAAACAAGACTCTCAAGTAATGCAGATGCACCCAAAGTTGTAAAACTCTTGAGCGGTAGGTAGGACCACTTGCCACTCAATGCCCAGAGCCCTGACTCGTGCAGCTGGTGGCCCTAGTTTAGCCCCTGCCTGCTTACACACACACACACACACGCACGCACGCATGCACAAGCACAAACACATGCATTCACAGTGGGCCTGTTGACGTTGGGGAGGTAAGTGACCAGGTAAGTTCCAAATCCAGAGAGAACCAAGGACAGAGTCACCTGGGCCTCTCAGCAGATGGTCAGCAGCTTTGGAAGAAGCTCTCTGGCTTCAGAAGGAAATCCTGGGCAGCTGAGGAAGGGCTGAAAATACACTTAGCATCTTTCGAGGACAGTAGCTCACATACTTGAAGACACCAGCTCAACAGGCTATTTCATTCCCAGATAATTTAATAGCTGATTCTGCCCATTAATTTCTTCCTGAGGGCAATCCCTGATGGGAACTACATCGATTCCTGATGAGTCATTCATTGGCCAGTAAACGTTACAGAGCAACCCAGGCCACCCAGCACTAAACATCCCACACAAGACAGTGGAGATATCAGGCCCTCTGATATAGGGACATAGAGAACCTGGAAAAAGTCCACAGATAGCCCCGAACATGGCTCGAGGGCTGGGAAATAAGGCCTGTGAGCCTGGTGAAGTGTCCTGTCCCCAAAATAGTCTGAAACCCTTCTGGGGTGCTGGGAAGGGGTTAGATACCCTGCCCTGAACTGTCAGAAGTCATTACTAGGCAAACAGCATCAGGCATGTTTATTTTGAACTTGAGGTCCTTTTTACTTCAACTCCCTTCCAATCTCTACTGTTAATTTCTGCTTGGATTTTCCAACACGGAGTGAATCTCTCTCTCTCTCTCTCTCTCTCTCTCTCTCTCACACACACACACACACACACACACACACACACACAGCTATGTGCCTATGGGGTCTACTGCCTACAGTAAAGGTTCATTCAGTGGTGTAGGCCAGTTAGAGCTTTGAATGAGGAAATCCAGGGATAATCCAGAGAACTGGAGTCTAGCCCCACCTCTGCAGCCAACTGCATGACTCCAAGCAAACGCTTGGCCTTTCTGGCCCTCAGTTTTCCCATCTCTCAAATAGGTAGGACTAGTTTAATGGTACGCAACCTAGCTATGGTACTAGGATCCTCTAGGGAGTTTTTGAAAAATACTAGTATTTGGGCCTCAAGTCTGAACAACCGAATCCTACTCTCTGGGCTAAGCCCCGGGGTATCTGTAGTTTATACAGGTACATGATTCTGATGCAGAGTGTGGGCTGAGAACCACTGGCCTGGGCGATCCAGCGCTGCTGTTCAATTAATTCCATCATTTATCATGGAGGGAACAAGACAGAGAAAAGATGGAGTGGCTGCCTTTCTTGTGATTCCTGTGAAGAGAAGCCAAGGGCAGAAAGGCTCAAGTCTGCCATCTGGGATTCAGTGTAACTTAAGAATTTCCTGAATAGAAAGAAAAGGATGCTCTGAATATAAAATCAGACAAAAGCCCCGGGCTTGAGGTTTCTTACCAGAAATATACTGCCAAGGGACAGGAGGAGATTCCTCTCCAAGGGATGCAGCCCACGGTGAAGGATGAGCTGGGAATCTTGGAGGACCCCCCTGGTCATCCACTGAGGCAGAGACACCTCCGTCCTTGGCCCTGGGCCTGATGATGCTTTCCAAGCACCTCCTCAGGCCTCACAGAAAGGAAACTGCAGCACTTAAGCCTCTTGGGAGCCGAGCAGCCTCAGACAAGTCCCTTCTCTCCGCACCTCATATTTTCCTCTGTAAAATGGGGACGGTGGGAGTTAAATCAAATATCCTATTCCATCAATTCTAAGCCACACATTTAACATCTCTGAAATAGAGATGGACCTCACAGTCAATGGCCTCTTACCACTAATTGGCAGGATTCTTCTTTTCTTAGAGGTGTTCCAAGTAATGGTGCGTCTTACAAAGGATAGCATCTTAGCATTGGTGAAATTTGATGATATAGCTGGTTCCTCCCAATTCAAACATTCTAAAAATTCCATGATTCTTTGGCCTTCTGTCCAGATCATCTTTACTGCCAAGCAGTGTATACATCAAGCCCTGTGGGGAGGCACCAGCTTCTACTAGTTCTTTGCCCTTCCGTGTTATCCACGGACCAGCTGCAGCGTCTCGGGCCCCACCCCACCCCAGGTTATGTTGTATCAGAACCTGCTTTTTTTTTTTTTTTTTTTTTGCTGTACGTGGGCCTCTCACTGTTGTGGCCTCTCCCGTTGCGGAGCACAGGCTCCGGACGCACAGGCTCAGCGGCCATGGCTCACGGGCCCAGCCGCTCCGCGGCATGTGGGATCTTCCCAGACCGGGGCACGAACCCGTGTCCCCTGTATCGGCAGGTGGACTCTCAACCACTGCGCCACCAGGGAAGCCCAGAACCTGCATTTTTACCAAGATTCCCTGGTGGTTCCAAGCACGTTAAAGTTTGAAGAGCACTATAGTCGTTCACACTCCTCCTCCATCAGAAACACACAGACACGGGCTTCCCAGGTGATGGCGGAGCTCCCTGAGCCCGTCCATGGCGTGGCATGAAGTGTGCTGAGAATCCCTTCCTCCTACCCCAAGCTCTCCCTGAAGTCAGAACAAGTTGCAAGCCCGCAAATGGCCTTTTTCCCATGCCAAGTCATCACTGTTCATGCCAATTCCTCATCGGGATCAATACAGGGGGACATCTTACCCCAGTCTGTATATCTGAGGGATAGTTTCTGAGCTGTGACTGAAGTCTAAATAACGAAGCCGTGTCTACCTGATAAATGAAGCTCCGGAATGCCTGAGACGCCACACTTGCTAAACCTGCACCACAAGCTTTTCTGTAATGATAAATTCTCTCCGGCATCAGGCGAAGCTGAAAGTCACAGGCACCCCCAAGGACAGTCTTCTGCAGAATTGTGGCTTTGCACAGACACAGCTCAGGAAAAACTCTGAGTGTTGATTTCCCTTGCATGACTGTGCTGTGTTAGTGGTAGGACGATAGAATCCTGGAATGCTGAGCTGAGAAAGACCAGAGAGACCATGAAGGACTTGTCCTTGCCAAGCAACCTCCCAATTTTACTCACAGAGAAACTGAAGCCCAGGGAGGGAAGGTTGCCTTGGTAACTGGCTTGGCTGCCTCGAGCGAGAGGCAAGTCAGTTGGGCTCCAGCTTTGGGCCCGCCCCGGGGGAAGAGAAATTGGTCTCCCACCTTCCTCCCAAAAAGCTTGAGGGCTAGTAGGAAGCGGGCCGATGACCACAAGAATGTGCTGCATTCAAAATACTAGCTACTCCCCCTTTCCCAGCTTGTGCCAGCCGTCGGGTGGGCAACTGCAGTGGGAGAGAAGGGTGCTTTCCCCTCTCTCCCTGAGCGATGTCTTCGCCACTTCTTAGCCTTGTCAGTCACAGCATTTGATCCCTACAGGGGAATGGGAGAGAGGAGGAAGAAAGGAAATGAGACACTCTTTTATCTGACTGATACCGTTCAGAGATGGAATGTGCTCTTTATCAGGGAGATATTTAAAACTTTGCCTCATGGAATACTTTCTTGGGTTCTTTGGAAACTGCTCTGCATGACCTCTCTGCTTAATGGGAGTTTTTACCTGAAATTCCCTTGCCCAGGTAATTGCGTCACCTCTCCCTCTTGCTTTCTTTTTCTCCCTGGTTCTCAGTGTTCCACTGCCACATAAACTTTCTCTCACTGTTGGGGTCTCCTTGTCCCTCTGGATGGCAATCCTGGGCAAGAGGACTGCAAGCCCACCAGGCTCTCTCCCCCTTGAGGCCATATCTGGTCAGGACGATCTTGAGGATACAGGCAGATACCCATGTTAAAAGCACCCCTACTTCCCTCAGCAGGTAACCTTGTCATCCTCAGATTTCTCAAACTCATTCTAATATCTGCCCACCATGTACAGCAACTGCAGGTGACAAATATTAAGCGCCTTGATAGTTTCCTCATCGTCTACTCTCTTTAGTTGACAAGGGAGAATCCCATTCATTCTCCTTCCTTGGGGAGGGGAGTGGATGTACTCCACATACACCAGCACCCCAAAGACTCTAGCTAACTCTTCTAATCCTCTCCTCCTCTTGATGTGAATGAGAGGGTTGGAAACAAGTGGTTTTGCACAACCTCCTTTTGCAACTTCTACATGATGGTCTCATGCTTCATTATGGAATCTGTTTTCTGGGTCCTCAGCAAAAACTAAAGTAAAATATTTTTATTTTCACATTGTGTTATACTAGCTTTAAAAATGAACACACACTTACCTAGATTAATTAAATATGTAGTTTCCTTAACAATCTTGTGATTCAGTTGTGTATCATGTTTTAGTCAATTATTAAATTCTAAGCATTTTCAAAACAAAAAAGAATGTGTTGCAGATGCCAGCATAAAACACAAACCTGGATACCAGCGTCCAAAGGCAAGAAGGAATGGGTGGAGGAGGCTTCTTGGCCGAGGGACACAGACTGAGCCTTGAAAGCCGGGTAGCTGGTTGCAGGCTGAGAAGCAGGAAGAGCCATCCAGGCAGGGAGAGAGAAGAGCAAAGGTAGAGAGGCTATGGGAGCCTGATCGTTTGGGGGAAGATGAGAGGAGAGACAGGAAGGCAGATCATGGAAGGTCTTCTGAAGAAAAGGAGCTTGGATTTTATCGAGGAAGGTGGTGATATGACTGAGTCTGCATTTTAGGAAGATCAGATGGGGGTCAGATTGGAGGGGGTGCATGAGAAGCAAGGGGGCCAGTTAGGAGACTATTGCAATGGTCCAGGAGGGAGCTGAGGACAGTCTCAACTTGTCCAGAAGAGGGGACACTTGCAGGGCCTTGGGGAGATTGAATCAGAGTTGCTCACCCATCCAGCGGAGGAGAAGGGGGAAGGAGGAGGGGTCAATTTATCGGGTCTAAAAATTAAGAATCTGGTATCCAGTGTTCTTCAGTTTGTGAGTTGAGTGTCCACACAACAGCTAGCAGAGGTGAGTTACAGTACACTGTCTGGTTAGTAGAGACCACTGGGCTAACTCATAATGAACCTTCAGTTTGAGCAATTGTGTTCTGTTAAATAAAGTAGTGCTGTAGTAGACAGGAGAGGCTAACTGCTAGAATAATCAACCCTTAAATCTGAGTGGTTTGACACGATGAAAGTGTATTTCTCCCTCATGTTGTGGTCCAGTGCAGTTGGCAGTGGGGCTCTGCTCCACGCAGTCATGCAGGGATCCAGCTTTCTCCCATCTCTGTCCTCCTTTAGGCTTTCCGACTCATCTCTCTTCCGCCATCAGCTGGGGAAGGAGAGAGCACATCTACTCTTAACCACCTCAACCTAGGAGAACTAGTCATACACACCACCTGGATGCACAGGTGGCTGGGAAAAGCCACCAACCCAAGAGGGAGATGAGAACCCCAACACTGGTCTCCACCACGCTGCCCTAGTTTACCTGTACAGTGGCTTCACAGTTTATCTAGCACATGGCATTTTCTTAGTGAAGACGCTCTGGAGCTCAGTGGACAGGATTTGCCCAGCCATCCCTGATCCAAAGACCCCAAACAGGCAGGGGTGCCTCATACCCTGGAGGTCACTGAGATAGACTGTGTCCTGCATTCTGTGCCCTGGCCTCTCTGTCTTGAAATGAAGGCTCAGCTCTTCACCTGCCAACTTCCCAATGCCAAGAGCTTTCTGTTCTCCATGTGTTCCTCCTAATAGATGGCTCTTCCCTTCTGCACCTGCAGGAGACAGAGGCTCTAAGGCAGTTGTCAAGAATTACCGCAGCCCAGAGAAAGGACGGGGAGAATGAGAGTGATTCGTCAAGAAGACTTACAAGCCGATTGGGCAGCCCGTGATCGGAGCTGTTTAGCTACCCAAAGGGATAGCAAGATAAATTACAGCCAGAAGAATTAACAGTTACAACCGTGGCCTCTTACATTGTGAAGGCTCGTTCCAATCACCTGTCACTGGGCTTTTAAAGGTTAGGGGGGTGCCTGACTCTGTATTTATATCTTGCTTTAAACAACTGAAGAATGGGTTCCTGGGAAAGAGGGTGAGGCAGATATTTATAAATGAAATCTTTCCTCTGGGTTACTGCTGCAGACCTATTTTTTTCTCCAGTTCTATTTGATTTCTAGCAGGTAATTGTTCCTAGCACTGGCTTTCCGTAACACGGGCTATGCACTTTCTCTCTCCCCACTGAAGTCACTGTCAAGTGGCTAATGAATTGTAAACAGGCATGGCGACGTGCACATGTTGCTGCCATTTTAAGGACCCTGGCTAAGCCCTTTGTGAAAATCAAATGTCCTTGAATCATTCAAATAACCCCTGCCCTGACTCAAGCCTGGGTGAATTTTATAGACCGGATGTTCTTAAGGCGAACAAAATTTTCTGGACTCCTTTTGCCAATGACAGAGGCCAAGATCTTGGCTATCTTGAGCTCCTGCTATGTGTCATATAAACAATGCGCTGGATTCGGTTCATATATTAGCTCATAAAACTCTCCAGGACAGAGACTAATATTCCTATTTCACAAGAGGTAACTAACTGATCCTCAAAGAGGTTCAGTTGTTTGCCCAAGGTCCCTAAGCTAGCATGTGGTGAAGGTGAGTTTCAGGCTTAGAATGTCTGACTCCAAACCCATAATTCTTTCTACTCCCAACACAATCCCCAAGTAAGGTGCCTGTCTGTGGGCTTCTCTGGAAGACCCCAGAGATAAGTCCTTTTACTCATAGTTTTTAAAAAGCTCCTGTGAAAAGACAGAACTTGAGTCCACAGGGCTGTGGACAGTGCAGTGGTCGACTTGGTGTATGGGATCACCCTGCCTCTCCCCGGTGGCTGGGCGGTAACCCAGAGAGAGGGCTGGACGGGGTGAGGGAGTGGGAAGCAGCTGTCTCAGTCGCTGTGGGGCAGGATTGGGAGTCAAAAGCCTTGGGTTCTTGTCCAAACACTTCCTCCGAATTGCTAGATGATCGCAGGCAAATCGTTTTGCTTCTGTGAACCTCAGTCTTCTCCTCTTTACAATGGCGATGATACGGCTGTCCCACATTGAGAGGGAAAGAGGAGGCCTTCCACGGAGCATCTCAGGACATGCAGGAATTTCTCAGTGGGTCTCTGATAACGAATGGCTTCTCTCCAGCGGCAGTGGCCGTCACCTGGCATTAGACAGGGAGGGCTTCCTTAGAGTGGGGACCACAGGACAGTGATGGCAGGCTTCAGCGTCCAACTGAATCCGGACTCCATCACTTACCAGCAGTGAGACCTTGGGCAAGCTTCTGCACATCTCTGCCTCAGATTCCTCATCTGTATAAGAGGGATAACAATAGTACCGACCTCAAACTTCATCTATGCAAAGTGCCTGGGCCAAAGGGTGTCTGTCCAGCTTCCTCCCTGACCTCTACCCTCCCACCCTCTACCATGACGGCATACGCCAGTGTCCACACCACCAAGCAGGAGGGCTGAGGCCGTGGAACAACCTCAAGGAGCCCGACAAAGAGCTTGAACGGGGGGTATATTTTCCTCTTTGAAAGGCGAGAGCCCAGGGCTTCTTCGTGGTCTGACAGTTTGCACCTGTTCATCTGTGATGTTCCAGACTCGCGAGGGAAGGTTCACTTCAAAGACCACTTTATCAGAGCAGCAGGGAAGACATCAGAGCATTTTGTAGTGAAGTCAATATTGCTTATGATTTCTGCCGATGAGCTTTCCAGAGCACCTGAGCTGGGGAGAAGAGAAGTGGGGTGAGCAGTACAACAGTTTGGGGCACCAACTCTATGACTCTAGTTATGGACACCGACACACACATGAACTTCGCAGATAAGGACACTGTGGAGAGGGTGTCATGCACGCATGGTCATCCAGAGTCAGGATTTGTCACTAGGTCTGATCCACCCCAATCCAGACTATGGTCCTTCGGGAACACAGGAGAAGGGATGCTGCCACTCCCTGTTGCCAACCAAAGGCTATCCTCTCTTACTGCTTGAGACAAGCAGCACAGAGGTGCATTCTGCTGGGAGGCGGGTGGGGACCCAGGAGTGGCTCCAGTTTAGATCTGTGATCTGGGCAATTTTCCCAGCAGCCACATTCAGTAGAAAGATGACTCCCACAGGGGTCTTAGTGGGTTATTGACATCTTAGTCTCTGTCCCAGGTGGGGCTTCACGTCTTCAGTCAAGGTCTTCATGCCCAGCAGGGTTGCCTGCCACCATTTTCTTCCGTAACCTTCCCATCTGGTTCAAATAGCCCTGCCCTGAGCCTTGGTACCACTAGGGGCAGCAGTGAGCAGGTGACGTTGTCCAGCAGGGCTGCAGCGCGCTCAGGCACCTGGCCCTTCCCCACCCAACCTGTGCCAAAATTCCACAAAGGGGAGGTTTCCCCTGGGTACAGTCCTGGGGAAGGATACATCTGGAGCTCCTTTTATACACCAAATGCTGTGATGGGTGCCTCCGTCTCCATGCTAAAGTATTTAATACTCCCTCAAACCCTGGGAAGTAGAGATAATTATTCCCATCATGCAGATGAGGAAACTGAGGCTCAAAGATATTTTAAAACCTGCCCAGGGTTGCATAGGAAGTCATAACAACAGCTGCCATTTATTGAGCTCCAGCTCTGTGCGAGACACTATGCTGAACCCTTTCAGGCATGACCTCATTTAGAATACGTCATCAAATCTAAACAATGACAACTGTACAGGTCAGTGTTATTTTATGTGCCAGTAAGAAAGAAAAACACTACCACTGATGGTAAGATCTTACAGAGGTGTTAGGATGTGGGAAAATATGTGTTTCATAACCAACGAAATATAGACATTCTCACAATGAGATATGTACTGTTACTGCCAATTTACAGGTGGGGAAACTCAGCCCATAACTGACAGAGCTAGAACCCAAAGCTATGTCTCCCTGAGTCCAGAGCCCAGTCTTTTAACCATGCAGTGCTGCCCTGAGTATTGACTAAGTCCCCGCTCTTCTCCAGTGCCCACGCTCTCCTAGACCGTCTCCTTCAGTCTCCATGCAAACTTGTGGGGTGGTACCGGTACCCCTTTTTGGAGATGACGAAATAGCTGAGAATTAGAATCCAGTGCCCCGTTCCAAAGCCCACTCTCTTTTCACGACATCACGTGGTACGTCACCTGCCCCTTCCAGCCTCTGTAATCCCCGGGCCATCTTTTCCAGGAGCCCACGTGGTGTCCCGTGTGGACACGGACTCTGTCGGGCCCCCCCACTGGGAAGGTGAGGGTAAATGTCTTTCTCAGGGCCCAGCCAGGAGCCAGCCCATGACACGTACAAATGACTTTGAACTCCTGAGGCTGGTGATGTATTGATCTCTCCATTGTAGTCCTTCCAAATGGTCCAGGCATTTAAGATGATGTCTATGAAAGGGCAATGTGTCCCCAGTTCCCCTTCAAAGTGTTTCGTGGATGTACCCCATAGACTGTAACTGTAATTGGAACCACCAACTCAGCCATACAAAATTGGAATCATTCAGTGGAAAAGAAAGGGTTTTTTTAAGGTTGTAAAGTACTCTGACTGTGTAAAAAATGTAGCCCAGCGTGCTGACGATGGTGGCATTTCTAGAGATGGTGGCCAGGAAGTCACAGTTTGAAGGACTGACAGGTAGTGATAGATGAGATTCCACAATTATAATGGACCCTCCACAAGTGTTAATTATTTGGGGAATGATGGAACACAGTGTGGTGTTATAACCACCTAAATACAAAGCAGGTAGCCCTCTTTGGAAAATTGCGTAAGATTCAATTAAGTGCGGGTCCTGCTGGTGCAGAGCTGAGCCAGAAAGATCAGACCTGAGAGCTCAGCCCCAGTCTGAGAGTTCAGTGGCTCAGGCGCACAGACTTTGGATTCCAGATCTCATCCTTCCAGGATCCACACGCTTTATGCCTGTAAACATCCGCCACCCCCACGCTGGAAAGCTCCAGGAAGGCGGTAGTGAAAGATGAATTTTACGGCCACTGCTCTGCGCACACAGAGCCTCCCTGCCACGGAGCCTTCACCAGGCAGGGTCACAGAAGGAAATTCATCCAGTCCCCGAACGCGGGCGTCCAGGGCCGCAGCGGTGGAGTCCCAGAGGGCAGAGGCGGCTGCGGCTCATTCTGACACCCATGCGGGGCTTTCAGAGGCCTCGATCGGAGCGTGGGGCGTAAGGGTGTTAAAGTGCCCCTCAGCCCCGCCTCGAGGATTAACCGAAGCCACACACGTGGTCAGTGTGGGCCCTCAAGGAACATCCCGTCCTTCCTTGGTCAGGGCTAGGACTTGCGGCGTGGTGCTCGGTCAGCTGAAAACCCTCCTAGCTAGCTCAGAATCTGCTCTAGGGTGGAGGGCCGAGGCGGGGTGAGGAGAGGGGGAGGGGCAGGTGGCCCCAGGAGGCGGCAGAGGGCAGAGCGGGGCGGGCTGGCCTTGTGTTCAGTCCACACACACACCCAGCCCCCACTCACTCACGCTCCCAGCCGGGGCAGAGCCACCCGAGACCCACCCCCGCTACCAACTCCACGCCCACCCAGATATGTGGAAAGTGGATTCCGAATGGAGCTAAAAGCCAAAACTGTAGCAAATGCATTGAGGTGCTCTCCAGTCAACCTGGACCCAACTTCTCTTTCAAATATGCAGTTGAAGGGCTTCCCTGGTGGCGCAGTGGTTGAGAGTCCGCCTGCCGATGCAGGGGACATGGGTTCGTGCCCCGGTCCAGGAAGATCCCACATGCCGCGGAGCGGCTGGGCCCGTGAGCCATGGCCGCTGAGCCTGCGCGTCCGGAGCCTGTGCTCCGCAACGGAGAGGCCACAGCAGTGAGAGGCCCGCGTACAGCAAAAAAAAAAAAATTCAATTGAAAAAAGCCATGTCGTAGAAGTCCCCCATCCCAACAGAGATCGTGAACAGAGGCCAGTCTGTGCCCCTACAAACATCCTCCCCCAGCACCCCGCCTAGCCCATGCAAACAGGAATGTTTTCATGGCGATGTAAAGGTGATGTAGTTGAAGGGGAAACAATGGGATGCTGGGGATTGATAGCTGGCGGAGGAGCAGAGTGAAGCCCCAGGCAGGGCTGCAGGAGAGGGAGACAGAGTGCTGGGGGCTACCCGGTGCTCTCTCTGTAGGCGACACGCACACCCTCGTCCGTGTGACTCTCCTGCTGCTGTGCAGTGTGCGCCCTGCGCACAGATGTATGCGGCAGCTCTGAGATGCTCCAACCTAGCGGCAGCCAGTCCTGCTGGCCTCCTCTAGACTCTTCCGTTGACGATGCGCATAGGTGGAAGCTGGACTGAGGGATCTTCTCAGAAAGATGAAAATGCACCCGGGGTCAATAAAAAAAAAAGATGAAAAGGACGAGGAGGAAGAAAATACAGGGCAGAGATGCAGTCTGGGTCCCAAATGACCCCTTTCCAGCTTACAGAGCTGAGAGTATGGGTCAGAGAAAAGAGCTGGGGGAGTCAGGACCCCTAGTACTATGTCACGAGGACCCCCCAGCAGCAGTGAAGTCCAGGGCAGAACCTGCAGGGGGGCCCAGGACAGGAAAAGACAAAGGATACTTATGTCAACAGCTGGGCCAGCGTTGGAAGGAGTGAAGAAAACCCCAGGCTCTGAATGGGGAAGTGCCTGGTTCAGGTCAGCCTGGGAGTAAAGGCCTGGCTCGTATGCCTCTGAGCTCCCTCCTCTGCGTGAGGCCACCCCTGCACCTGCATCCCTGCGACACTTCCCCTCCCCCAGTTTCAACCAGCAAATCACACACCAAGGCAATTTGCTGCGAACACACTGCCAGCACCGACAGCACTTGCCCAAGAAGTTGTGTCCGGACGAAGATGCGACGACAGTGGTGTGTCAGCGTGCACAGACACACTAAAAACGCTCTTCTGTCAAGGCAGCCCTTACACTGGGGAGTGGAGGCAGGGCATGAATTTTGCAGGGGCTGGTACCTACCAGGGATGTATATTCACTGAAGGTGCAGGAGTCACCGGAACAATGATGGAGACTTTTTCAGTCACCCGGGGCTGTTCCCGGGGCACAGAGCAGGGCACACCAGCCTGACACTCACCCACGTGCCCGCTTGTTGCCCTACCTGAGGCTCCCCTTCCAGGCCAGGCCTCTCTTTGTCTCTGGGCCTTTGCCTGGGCAGTTCCTTGGACCCAGGGCACTCTTCCCACACTCCAGATCTGTCTAATGAACAACACAGTCTTTCTAGACTCAGCCCAAAGGTGACCACCGCCTCCATAAAGAATTTTCTGATCCCCCCACTCCAAGTTGGTCTGGCCGTGCCCTCCTTAGTGCCTCCACAACTCCCGTACATTGTTCCCCCATTATAGCACTTGCTTTGTTACATGCCTGTCTGTTCTTTCTAGACTGTAGGCCCCCAGGTCGTAGGAACCAGGCCTTATTCATCTTCGTAGCCTCAAATCCTAGGAGTGTTCCTAGAACAGATTAGGTGCTAAACAAACATTTATTGCACACTTGGAAGGAGGATGAGTGAGAGGGTGGGTGGATGGATGGATGGGGGGGCAGGTATGGGTGAATGGATGGGTGGATGAATGGAACGTGGGTGGATGGATCAATGAATGGATGTATAAATGGATGGATGGAGGGATGAATGGAGGGTGGGTGGATGGATGAAAATAATAATGAAAAAAATAATATTTTTATGAAAATAAAAGTGCAGGGGCTGTCTGCCCCATGACACCAAAGCTGGAAGGATTCTTGTAGAGCTCCAGAGGCATATCTAGAGCCAGCAAAGCCCAAGGTGAAAGTCACATTAGAATGAGACACGTTATAGTCTTTGAAAAAGATCCTCTTGCTTTTTTTTTTTTTTTTTTTTTTTTGCGGTACACGGGCCTCTCACTGCCGTGGCCTCTCCCGTTGCGGAGCACAGGCTCCGGACGCGCAGGCTCAGCGGCCATGGCTCACGGGCCCAGCCGCTCCGCGGCATGTGGGATCTTCCCGGACCGGGGCACGAACCCGCGTCCCCTGCATCGGCAGGCGGACTCTCAACCACTACACCACCGGGGAAGCCCCCTCTTGCTTTTTTGAATAAGCAATTCACTTTTTGCTCTTGTCACGTTCTCTCCCACTCGCAGACATTTTTACAATGGATACCGTTGTAATCTGTTACCGCCTGATTGGTGGATTTGATTTTAGTATTTTATTTGATTTTATTATTAGTCACAAACCATGGGTAATTCACTTTTTAAACTGATCTTTGTTGCTTACTGAAGTGCTGCATCAGCTATCACTACTTAGTTTCCAGCCAGCACAACCAGCAGTTCTGTGTGTGACCCCAGGGCAGGACCAGGGTGTTGCTGAATTCTGATTGGGTGAATCCTCCTGTGGTCCAAATGCCGTTTGGGGGATGCTCCTACGCAAGAGGGCAGGTTGTGGTTCCCGTCCTTGCAGGGAAGTCACATTCCGTATTTTATATAGTACATAATAAGTCTTATCTAGTCTATGTGAATACTTAACAGTGTATAGTTTGATGGTTCCCGCAGATGAAGCTTCCCTAAATACAACATTTCCTCTCGGTTCTGATTCCAGTCAAACGGCAGTGTTTAGATAAGTTCTAACACCACATCTGTGATCCATTGGTGATGGCTGTCATCTGTCATCCATTGGTGATGGCTGTGCAGGATGCGGGGAGGGGTGCAGTCATCTGGTTTGCCTTATAGACCACCCCTTATACTCTACTACACCTGGAGGTTATCTGTTCTGAACCCAGATGCTGCAGATGAAAAAGCTAGGTCCCCCAGACAGGACAGCAGGGTAACAGCACAGCCAAGATTAGGCTGTCCCCTGACCCCCAGTCAGGAGCCTTGCAGTCAGACAGACCTGGGTTTGGCTCCTGCCTCTGCCATTTCTTAGCTGTGTGGTGTCGGGCAAGTTACTGAAGTTTGCTCATCTGTAAAATGGGGATGACAATATTTAACTGGCAAAGTTGTTGTGAGGGCTAAACTGTTCAATGACTCCATGCGACATTTCCCGTGTTGGGTTCTGAAGAACCCATGTTCGCATCCCCAAATCTCTGCTGCAGCCTCCGTCCACCCACCCAGGCATTGCCTCTGCTTCCGGTGGACCCCACCCACTGTGGTAAAAGGCAAGGCACATTGATAAACGTGTAGACTGCTGGCTTCTAGTTCCAGCTCTGCCTCCTACTGTCCATGACCACAGTCTCTTTAACGCTTCCGTCTCCCAGGATATACAATGGAGATCATAAAAGTACCAACCCCACAAGGGTATGGTAAGGATTCGAGGAGTCAGTCCAAGTAAGGTGCTGAGTAAGGGCTCAGCAAATACCAGCGGTGTCTATACCATCAATTAGTCTACAGTGAGTCTTCAGTGCAAGTAGTTCTTACTCACACAGGGTCATTGTGTGGGTTGAAAGAGACGCTGTCCTACAAGCACCTACCACAGGGTCTCCAACCGGAAGGGGTTATTATTGCTCAGTCTCTTTGCGATGACTTTTGCTTCTTCGTGGTACCGTCTCTCCTGCTTTGACCTTGGGGACTGAACACTCACGAAAACCACAGGGATGGGGCGGGAGGGGTGTGGGTGCCTCACCGCTTCTGTGCTGCCTGCAAGGACATGCTTCCCCTGAGACCCCATTGCTGCCTCTGTTACCGACTGATTGGTGGATTTGATTTTAGTATTTTATTTGATTTTAGTATTGTTTAAAAGGAGCATAATATAATCATTTGTGAACACACTTAAATCACTCCGCGGGATGCAATAAAAACATCAAACCAAAAATTATGGCTAGAAAGCAAGCAGGCTCTGATTTCCCCTCCATCTGGGTGGGCCAGGGGGAAGTTTGTACTTGTAGTAGAAGGTGGGAAAATGAGGGTGGGGGGGATCACAGGGCATGGCCAAGAGCAGGGAGACCTCACGAGCCCACCGATCCTAGAACCTGGGGCCTCTCGGAGCACCGTACCTTTAAGGCCCTGCCCCTTACAGATGGAACAGAGAAGCACAGAGAGGCTGAGTGACATACTCAAGATCACACAGGAAAACCTGCTATCAGCTAATCCAGGACTCAGATGTGATTCGGTGCTGAGCCCACCTCAGTGCAGAGCCAGTGGAGACCAACATGGAGGACCCTCTGCTCCTCCTGGACTGGGTGAGGGCAGCCCCCTGCCCTCATCCTCTGTACTGGGGCTGGGAGAAAGCAGGGTGGTACAATTCATTCATTTATTCACTCATTCATTCAATAAGTATCAAGCACCCATTATATGCCAGCCCCTGTACTAGAGGCCTGAGATCCAGTGAACAGGAAGAGATACGAGTGCAGCTGAAGAGGTGGATGCCAATTAGGAAAGGAACGTGGAACCAGCCACCGACTGATGCCTTTAATGAAGGACTTTCACAAGCACTTCCCAAACCTAGGACTCAACGGAACACATGGAAACGCTGCTGAGGCTCTTCCCACCTATTGTCTCATTTAACCCTCAGGGAGACCCTGGGAGTTACAGATAATTAGCTCTGTTTTGCAGATAAGGAAGCTGAGACCCAGAGTAGTTATATAACTTAGCCAAGGCCACACAGCCTGTCTGTGGTGGAACCATGTTCTTCCCACTTGCCCCCAGCTGTGCAGCCTGGGGCGGAAGAAGAGAACAGGCCCTGGGAATCTGCGGACACACCCTAAGGTGGTGGCAGGAGGGGTCTGTGGCAAACAGGAGCCCCTGGACAGCAGGGACCCCCATTTTACTCACCTCTCTAGCCCCAGTGCCCAGCCCGGCGCCTGGCACATCCTAGGAGTTAATGAAGAGCTTGTTCAGTTAGGCTGGACCACTGGGCTGGCTGGGCTAACAAAAGCCCCACTGGGCCTTTGGTAACAGCCCAGACTGGCTGAGGCCAGCTCCTCTGGTTGAGCACTTCTTCACCCATGGGAGCCTCACTGAGTGAGCTGAACACCCCGCTGACTATGTTCTCTGGAAAACAGCTCACAAAGGGGGTGTTTTTCCTTCACTCTCAAGGCAGTTTTTCCCAGAGTGAAAGCTTCCCACTGACTCTGATCCAGGGCCACTCTGGCCTCATCTTGATCAGTTTCACCAAACACCCGTAGGGAAGAAAACACGTTGTGAACCAAATATTCAGACCCGGATCGATCATCGATCATCGGAGAGCAGCCCACCCCTCTGCCCACCCCTTATCCCGGTTTGTATTAAGTGAGACACATAGACTCAAAACTTTGAAGATTCTGGAGGCATTTAGCAGCTCTCTGGCCCAGACCCCTTGCTTTATGGAGCAGCCAAGCAAGGCTCAGGGGTTACAGTTCCTGCCCAAGGAACCACATAAGTCACTGGAACCTCACTGGGTGTGCACACTCAGCACTTCTCCCTAGAAGCCCCAGCAATGCTCCTCTCACAGTGCTACCCACTCTGTTTCATTTCTGGCACAATCACGAAGAAGTGGTCAGTCACGCACAGATAGATATCCCAGAGAGAAGACTCCGGGAGTAACAGAAAATAAGTGTGCACCACGGGTCATCGGGGGGTGCTTCTGTGTTTCCGGTCATCAGAGTGAGTATCTGTGTTATGGATGCAAAGCGCGACCAGCTCTGTTGCCTGGTCACTGTACAAGGTGAGACAGCGCCCTAGTGGGGAGAAAAGAGGCCAAGAACGTCTCTGGTTCATTCAACATCTATTATTCACCAGCCACTCTTGGAGATGTTTCGTCTTGTTACAGAACGAGGCAGAAAAAAAAAAGAAAGAAAAAACATGATAACATTTGGCTTTAGAATTCCTCCTAGGGAAGGAAGTGCCTTTCCTTGAGGCTCCACGGGAAAGGTGGTTGCCGTGTCACCAAGATGACAGAGGATGAGGCAACTACTTAAGAATAAGCGGATTCTGCACCTGGAAAGGGTGGCAAAGCACATAAGGAGCGAGAAAGGAGGCGGGAGAGAAGGAAGGTAAGGAGAAAGATGGAGAGATGCTGGGCTTAGGCAAGGTGAAGGAGATTTGCTCTGATGTAAACCCTCCTCCAACTCTGACATCTTCCTTATATCCTAATGCCCTGGGTGAGTGGGCTTTCTGTGGAGATGAACAAGGGGCTGAGTTTCACATCCTATCCATAGGACACAGAGACCGGAAGACATCAGCCAAGGGCCACAGCTGCATTACACGTACCTTGTGTTCAAAACTCACAGTATCCCTCTGAAGTAGTTAATATCTCAGGGTGCTTCTCATGCAGAAAGAGGAGGTCCCCCACTAAGCAAGTGGCAGAGCCAGGATTCCAACCCAGCTGAGTCTGACCATAGAGCACGTGCTCCTAACATGGGTGCTTCCGGCAGACAGAGAACCTCGGCCAGGTGGGCTAGTGAGGAGGAGAAGGAAGCCAAGCAGGCCAGAACGAAGACCCCGACCCAGCCCTGGGAAGGAACCTGCAGGGGAATCCCAGAGCCTAAAGGGATCTGGTCCAGGTAAGTATCGTGTCCAGCCCCTGAATCAAAAGCCCAAGTGGCCGTCATGACAAAAGAGCCAGGTGGCTACCAGGGGAGCTCAGTGGGCCTCTCTCCTTGTCTCCCTCCTCCTTTATCTCTCCTCCGGTCTTTTCTACCCTTTCCAGGAGCAGAATGAACATATTCCTATGCGGTCTCATCATCGTCACAGCATCTCTCCCTTAGGAGCATCCCAGCCAAGGCTTCTGTGGGCTGCAGACACAAGGAAAAGGCCAAGGGAGCTGGGCAAGGTCCTATGAGACCGTCTCCCTCCCAGCATCTCTGACTACAGAGACCCTCCTTGAGCAGCTAGGCTAACTGCAGCGCCACCTGCTGGCACACCTCGGGATCTATGGGCTGGGAGCGGCTGGGAAAGCCAGTGGCTGAGGAACAGCATAGGACGTCCCGAGGCAGGGAGGGTGCAAACACAAACTTCTCTCTAGAAAATGAAAAGTACTGTGGAGAGAAGCCTCGAGGCAGTGGAGCGATGACAGGCAAGCACCAGGGTATGCCATCACAAAAGTTCTGAGTTCTTTGCTCAGCTCATAAATGTGAGTAATTGTGCAAGGCCACCAGTTCCATGGCACAGTGAGAAAAAAAAAAGGCTAAGGACGGATGAGTTGTTAAGTAAATGCAGGAACACTTTAAGGCTCAATCCTGGTGTCTCTCCTCTCTCCCTGGGCTGGCTCATCCACCCCACAGCTTCAAGATCCACTAAAGCCACACACACACAAACGCACACATTTACATCTCCAGCCCAGATCTCTCTCCCAGCTCCAGAGCCCTAGATCAGCGGCCTGGTGTCCTCTTGACTTGGACATCTGCATTGGCAGGAGTTCTTATAGTAAACCCAGCACAAAATAACTTGAACCAAAAAGGATGGCGTTTCGCTAGTCCGTAGAACCAGATTGTAAGGAGAGCAGAGGTGGAGCTGGACTATTTGTTGAATGAATGAAAGGGTAGAAAAACATGAAGACGTTTGTTAGGGGAAAGAGATAGGAACTAAGTCTTGGTGGGTACCTACTGGCTGCTGGGCACTTATTTAATCCAATGAGGAGGCTAAAAGCGGGGGCTGGGGAATGGGGGCTTTGTCACTTACTAAGTCACACAACTAGCCCATGAAAGAGTGAGGTTCAAGGTTCAGTCGGACTTGTACCACTGTCTCTAGTTCTCAAATTAAAATTACAGATGTAGGGTCTAGGATTGGATATAAGGGCTTAAGAGGTTTTAGAATCTCCAACTGCACATGCAGTACTTGAATCTCTCTCTTCCCATCCCAGCCAGGTAGTTGTATGGTCTCTGCTTGAACACCCCTCATGATGGGGACCTCACCCTCAAGATAGGGATTTTGTCATTGAATCATAGTAGCAGGTTAGAAAGGTGAGACAGAATTTATCCTTCTTTAGGATTAAATAAGAGAATGCGTGTGCTGTGCCCACCACAGTGCCTGCAACATCAGTAAATGTGATCATGCACCCCACTTCCCTTAGGACGACTGTTCTTGTGTCTATCTTTCCCTTGGGATGCCGGGAAACAAATCTAATTCTTCTTCCCTGAGACAGCCCTTCAGATATTTGAAGACAGTGCTTCAGGGTCCCCCTGAGGCTTCGCTTACCCAGGATAAACAAATACTCCAACACGCTTTCAGACACTCGTTGGTAAGCAAGAGTTGAGGCTGTACACGCTGCGATTTTCCAGCTGCTGTGGTGTGTGAGGCTTCAGAAAATCTGATGGAACGAATGATAAACCAGCCACAGCAGGGTAGCCATGGTATCTGGATCATGACCTCTGTATAAAAAAAGGGAAGTGATTGACCCTGAACAAACAGTAGCACATCCCCAGAGTTTCACCAGCTGCATTCTTGGTCCACCCACTGTGGGAAATTGTTTTAGAAGAAGAAAAAGAAACGAGAGTCCCCCAAGATGATTTTACATCATTTTAGAGGGAGGAGGGGAGGAGGGGAGGAGGGGAGGGGAGGAGGGGAGGGGAAGGGAGGAGGGGAGGGGAGGAGGGGAGGGGAGGGGAGGGGAGGAGGGGAGGGGGGGAGGGGAGGAGGGGAGGGGAGGAGGGGAGGGGAGGGGAGGAGTCTTGCCAAAAGTCGCTATGAATTCTTCCCAAATCCAGTTTGTGTGCTTATCGATCCAATATTGAGCAATGTAGGGAACTGAATCCATTCTAATCATAGACTGTCAAACCTACCCCACATACTCCCTCTTTACGGATGGGGAAACTAAGGTCCAGAGGAGAGTGGCGACTTATCCAAAGTCATAGAGGAAATCTGTGCAAAAGCCTGGTCAGCTCATGAACTCCAAAGAAAGACGAGAGAGTAACGCAAGCCTTCATGGGAAAGGAAGAAGAAAGGAGCTGTTAGAAAAAAACACAAAAGAGAAAAGCTCTGAAAGGTCCTCTCTGGAGTGTTTCTCCCTCCTTTCATCCATTTCCTATAGAGACAATGTAGTATACAAGGGCAAGATTGGAGTCAGAAATTCCTAGGTCCCTATGCTGACTCCGCCACTGGCTCTGTGTTTGATCTTGAACAGACTACTAACCTTTCAGATACTCAGTTTCGTCATGAATAAAATGAGAATAGGAACAGCTCCCTCAAAGGAATGAGTCTTAAATAAAATAGAGAGAGAGACTTTTGGTTCTCAGTAATGGTGGGGCGGCTTATATCAGACTAACCCTTCTGGAAATAACAATTATAAACTCTGGACAAAATATTTCAGAAGTACTATTTGATGGCATTGGAGAGAGACTAAACACAGGCAGAAACTGGAGGGTACACAGCCCTTGAAGGAAGGCAGTCACACTGGATGAAATACACATTTATTTACCCGATCTCTCCTTTGAGGGCACGTCGAGTTCTAAGGGAATGTTGTAGCTAGAGCTCAAGAAGAAAGCAGCAGTCGTTGAGTTAAAAAGTCTCAAGCTAGAGTTAAGCGTTGCCAGAAAAGCTAGAAAAAATGGGAAGAAAAACCCTAGAAAGGAGGGGCCCCCAGAGGCAGAGCCCCCAAATTTTTATCTCACTTCTCTGCTGCTGAGAGATGGGAGATGACAAATTGTGGAAGTGGGAAGATGTGGCCCGTGTAAGAGACTTTGAGAAGCTCAGCATTTATAAGAAGGTTATAAAAAAAATAAGATAGGAAAACTGGTATCGGAGCCAAAAGTAGAAGGCCTGGGAGGTCAATGGAGTTGAGGTTGTCATGCAGTAGATGCTCAGTAGTGGTCTGTTAACTGCATGAGTGAATGAATGAGCCACTGGGCCTGTCGCGGCTGACGCTCTGGGGCTGACTGCTGCCCCCTCCTTCCTGTCTTGCAGCTCACATACCTGCCCCCGCCGTGGGGCGAGTGCCGGTCCTCGGAGATGGGACTCGACTTCTTTCCTGTTTACAGCATCACTGCCTGTCGGATTGACTGTGAGACCCGCTACATCGTGGAGAACTGCAACTGTCGCATGGTCCACATGCCAGGTCAGTGCCAGGAGAGGACAGCCGCAGGGGCCCAGGACTACCTGCGACCTTCTTTGCATATCTCACCCTGATGGGAAACTCTACACCCACTCCACGAGGATGCAAAGGGATGCTGTTCTGGGAAGACTGTTATTTGATGCCCAACTCTTAGAGGGCGGATGGAAACCTCCAGTCTGGCAACCAAGGCAGCATCCTGGTGTCCAGAAGTGGCCAGGTGTTTGGAGGACATTCCTCCCAACGTTCAATATGTTTGCTAATTGTTTGCTGGTCTTCCCTCCTAGAGTTCAGTGTCCAGATATCTGGATGCTTACAATTCTTACATCCTGGTGTGGTACACGTTCAAACATCCAGATGGTTATTGCTTTCCTCCAGATGTTTCCCTTCTTGCATCCAAATGTCTAGCTCTCTTTCAAGCTAGGCAAGAGTCCATCAGCCAGCAAATGAGTGCATGTGTACTGACATTTCTATTCTCAGACTAACAATGCACGTAGCCATCATTAGAGGCAGTTGGCTTGTCCGTAGAAGTGGAGTCGGGGGAGGGGGGCTGATTGGAGCAGGAAGAGTTTGGTACTGCAGCATGGAAGGAAGGATGACTGAGGCTGGAGTCAGTGGCCTTGGCTTCTAACTCAGGTTCCTCCACCTTACTGCTGTGTGACCTGGTACAAGTTACTAAACCTCTCTATTCTTACCTCCATTATCTTTAAAACACAATCATTCGTGGATAGGAAGATAAAATTAGGCTAAGATATAAAAATGCTTTGTTGGGAATTCCCTGGTGGTCCAGTGGTTAGAGCTCCGTGCTTCCACTGCAGGGGGTTCGGGTTCGATCCCTGGTCAGGGAACTAAGATCCCGCAAGCTCCGCAGTGCGGCCAAAAAGAAAGCCTTGTCAATTGCAAACGTCAGTGGTGATTGTGTTAACACATGGGGAGAGGGAATCGAGAGTACTGTTGACTGAAGACCTACTATGTGCTGGGAACTTTGCTGTTATATTTCATGGCTACAATTTCATGGTTATATCATACTTTGTTTATTTAGCTAAATCCTGATGTCAGACATTTCATTCATTACCAGTTGTTTTCTGTTATAGTTGTTTTCTGTTATAACCAATGCTGAAATGAACATCCTTAGAGCTAAATTCTAAATTAGTGCATTATGATCAGTAATTGCTCTAGCAATCTAAATTTAGATTTATCGACCTTTAAAATTGCCTCTGAGCTTCCTAGAAGACAGAGCAAAAAGGGAAACACATCAGTTAAATTTTTATTATTAGAAAGGAGGAAGCATATCAGTTCTTCAGCTCTTGAAAAGAATTGGTGTTTAGGGCGAAGGTAAGGAAAAGATATCGTGGTGGGCTTTAACTTTAGCACTTGGTAAAAGAAAAAAAAAAAAGCTTCTGGATTTCTACAGAGACCAGAGAGAACTGAGCACTGGTAAATGCTACCTGCCTGATGCTCAGACTGGATCACCAGCCAGTGAGGTTTCCCCATGGAACCTGAGCCCAAAGCAAGCAGGAGAGATTTTAATCATTTCCGCCCCCCACCCCCACATGACACTGTTACTGGTATCTCAATTATAATGTGGAATTAAGGGCACAGCAAAGAGGAGACTAAAAAAGCAGCCCTCACTCCCCTACAGCAGTGTGGTGTGGTGGAAAGAGCCCTAGCCTCGGGATCAGACAGACCTGGGTTCAAAGCCCACCTCCATCACCGCTAGCTCTGATGTCCTGGGAAAACAGGATTCTTAAGCCTCAATTCTCTCATGGGTGAAACAGAAACAGTATTTCCTATTTCCGAAGGTACCCGTGTGGGTTAAAGGGGACAATGCATGCCCAGGACTTAGTAGCTGCTTACCACTGCTTCCCCACTTGAACTGTCAGCGCTTTCCTATCACATATGTAAGCCAGATTGTGCAACCTGGGAGAAGTTAGCTAGACCGGTCTTGTTATCACAGAGCAGATCAGAACCCAGTCTTCTGCTCCCCCACACCCCCAGGGCTTCTGACCATCCACTGGTGAACTGCTGCCCCTCCTAGATACCAAGGTAGCTGGATGCAATCCCTTCCTCCAGCCCAAGGAGGGAAGGGGTTGCTGCCTGAGTACCTCTCCCTGTCTTTCTTCTTTGCAGGGGATGCCCCTTTCTGTACCCCTGAGCAACACAAGGAGTGTGCCGAGCCTGCCCTAGGTCAGTACCAGGGGCCAGGTGGAATGATGGTGGAGGGGCTGCGATCAAGACCTTGCAGAACTTCCGGGTGCAGAAGAGAGATGGGGGGAAGGGGAGTGGGGAAGGGTGAGGGGAAAGAGGCTGGAAAGGGTGGTGTCCCTGCAGAGACGGGAGAGGGAGATGGAGAGGAGGAAGGAGAGAGGGGTGGGGGAGGGAACTGATGCAAGTGGATGAGGGCTGGAAACCAGACTAGGGAAAGAAAGGAGGTAGAGAGGTGGGGGTAGGGAAGGAGAGGGTTTTGGGGGAGCAGAGAGCACTGCGGAATGCAGGGGAGCGGGCAGAGAGGATCGACAGTGAGCATCCGGGTGGGCCCCAAAGGAGATCAGCCGTATCTCCCCGCACACGCTCTCGCGGTTATTCCAAAGCTGTCCTGTCTTTGCGTGCTCCCTTGAGCCAGGCGCGTTCCCCCTGCTCCTCTGCCTTCTGCTGGGTGTTTGCTGGTCCACACCCACCCCCCGACCCTGGAAAACTTCCAGTGAGGGAGATCACACAAACAAGCTGCAACCCCCAAGCTAGACCCACTCCACGTGCCCACCTCTTCCGGACCCGGGAAATGATCTATAACCAAGACAAGCAGAGAGTATCTAAATCATCCGGACTCAAGTTCGTTCAGCAGCTGCACTTGCTGGATCTAAGTGCAGCAGCTCGGGGCTCACACGTCCAGACGCCTCCAGGAGGGCTGGCGGGAAGGAGAAGGAGTGACTTCCAATGGATGCAAAGCCTCAGTTCTGCGTCCTAAACCAGCGAGCAGAGCAAGTGGGCGTTGGCTACGAGGGAGCCCCAGAGGGAGTACCGCGGAGCCCAGAGTTTCAGATAAAATGGTCTCCCACACTCGCCTTTGGAGAACAGCCCCCTTTGTAGATGAGAACTGAGGCTAGGAGCAGAGAAGAAGGCCCTGGGGAGGTGAGGGGTCCGGGACTCCCTCGGAGCCCATTCTCCAAAAGTGGAGCCTTTTCAAAGATTTACAAAGGGTGACATAACAGTGAAGGAAACAGAAGAAAAACAGGACCAAGAGTAACAGAGAAAGAGTGGGCACATTCTATGAGAGCTCACACCCTCATCAACCGGCCCCCCTTCTCTCCACAGCCCCCCACCCCTCATTTACCCGGTGGCACCTCCTCCTAGCTCACTCCTCTGCTGCGGGAACCTGGCTACTCTGGGCCAGGAGGTCCACCTGACTAAGCCCTGCCTCCCTCTCCCCTCCAGGTCTGCTGGCGGAAAAGGACAGTAATTACTGTCTCTGCAGGACACCCTGCAACCTGACCCGCTACAACAAAGAGCTCTCCATGGTGAAGATTCCCAGCAAGACGTCAGCCAAGTACCTCGAGAAGAAATTTAACAAATCAGAAAAATATATCTCGTACGTTAAGTGGACGTGGTGGATGGCGGTGGGGGAGGGTGGACTAGGAAAAACTGGGGGACAGTCGAGGACAAGGTAAGCGATTACTTCTATTTGGCAGACATTAACTGAGCACCTGCTGTTTGCCACGTTCTGTGCTCAGACTCAGAATACGAAGACAAAGCGGATTAAGATGCACCCCCAGGCTTTAAGGAGCTTAGAGTCTGGTGGAGCGACAAGTACAAAGCTGAAAGCTATGTAGGCTGATGCAGGTAATAAGAGAAGTGGCTGGCCGCACCTTGCGTAGGGACGCTGTCAAGGAAAGCTTCAGAGATGTTTTTCTTTTTGCATTTTTTTGGTTAGTTATCCATTTTATACATATTAGGGTGTATATGTCAATGCAGAGATGTTTTTACAGGATGTAGAGGAGTTTTCCAGGCAGGTTTTGCACATTCTGTTCCCTCTGCCTGGAATGCTTTTCCTCTCACTCTTCACCTAGCTGGTTCCTCATTGTGCAGGTCTCCATTTAAACGTCATCTCTTTGGACGACTAAGTTAGTCCCCTCCTGTCATTTTTCTCTCGAAGCTCTCTGGTGTTTTCCTTTATAACACACACCACCATGTGTAATTCTATATTCACGTGTGTGTTTCCTGCAATTAACTTGCCCACTTCACGAAAGTGAAGCTCCTTGAGAGCAGGAACTTTTCTTGTTTTGTTCTCTGCTGTGGAGTGTCCGGCACAGAGTTGATGCTCAACTATATATATATATATCTTTTAACAGAATAAGTGAAAGAAAGACACAGGAGCAGAGGGTGTCCCAGGCAGAGCCTCAGCAGGGAAAATCAGTGAAGGGCAGACAAGATTAGGGGAAGGGGAGGCTGGGGGAGGTGACTGTGTCCAAGGTAGAAGATCCTGCAGGCTGAGCTGGGCGGGGGTGGGACGCAGAGAGTGGACTTATTCTAAGAGGACAGGCAGCCACAGAAGAACTTCCACCAGGCGAGTGACAGGCTCACATTTGCCGTTTAGGTAGAACCTTCTGGAAATGTTCTTTATCTGTGATGTCCTACATGATGGCCACTGGCCACATGTGGCTACTGAGCATTTTAAATGTAGCCTGAGTGATGGAGGAACTGGATGCTAATTTTATGTCACATGGATTAGTTTAGCGGTTTTAGGAAGACCCTTCAGGCGTCAGATAGAGGTTGGACCGGAAGCCAGGTGGGCGGAAGGGAGCCAGGTGGGAAGCAGTTGCCATAAACCAGGCAAGAGAGGGTGACCCTGTGAATGGCACCTGGGCGAGCCCCGCGTGGAGAGGGCTCCTCGCCCCCAGCCTCTCCCTCCTGCCCACACCGTCACCAGACCTCATCCTGGGACGGCTTTTGCTCCGTCCCAGGGTTGAGGACAAGGGACGCTGAGGGCATTGTGAGCCACGTCGTGGAAGGAGGCAGGGAATTTTGTAGGAGGTACCAGGCACCGCTGTCGCAGACATTGTGCCGGCCGTAATGACTTCTCCTGCCTAGATGTGTCTCGTGCACACATCTGCCCAAAAGAGCAAAAGGGAACCGGGGTGCTTCCATCAGAAACCCTGCAACCAGGTGTGGGTTTTCTCCCTAAAAACCCTCCCTGGTCCCTGCAGCTGACTTGGCCATCCGGGGTAGGGTCCCCACTAGGAGAAGCTTGCTATCAATCCCAGTAAGAACTGGGGGCCTCTCCAGTGTGGGCAGGGGAGGTCAGCGGGGGGCAGGCGAGCAAACCTTGTCAAGAGAGTGCTGAGCTCACTTGAGCTCACATAAGGGCCCAGGCAGACCCTCTGGGAGCACGGAGACCTGGAGGCCGGGCAGGATTCCTGGAAAGGGTGCAGAGAGACAGGGGCGTTAGCAATGAGGGGCCAAGGGGACAGCTGATATACGCCTCCAGGGCCGTGAAGGGCACTGAGCCGGGAGTCAGGATGTCAGGTTCAAGTCCCAGCTGTGCCACTAACCAGCTCTAACTTTGGGCCAGTTGTTTCACTTGCCTGGGCCTCAGTTTCCCCATCTGTCTGTGGGAAAATTGTATTAGATGATCCCCATGGATCCTGAGGGTTCTCACCACGTATGACACTGGACATTTCCTCCGCAGAGAGAACATCCTCGTTCTGGATATATTTTTTGAGGCTCTCAATTATGAGACCATTGAACAGAAGAAGGCGTACGAGGTTGCTGCCTTACTTGGTAGGTCAGAGTGTCTGTTGCACAAATGTCCACGTCTCATGGGGATGGGCCGGTGGGCAGGTTACTCCCTCTTCCCTTTGCACTGTTCCTGCCCCAGAATGGGAAGAACTCCACGTGCTGGAGGTGTTAGGCCCAGTTCATGTCCCAGTCTAGGCCTCAGTTCCCCCATCAACACATTGAAGTAGGTGAGCTAGACGCTGTCTCGGGGCCTTTCCAGCGCCATCCTCTTGGGATTCTATGGTCTTCTGCCCCCAGGTTGGAGTCAGAGTCCTGGGGCCACGGCAGGAAGAAAGAGCTGTCAAGTGGAGGGAGGGCTGAGCTGTGGGTGGTCCCAGGCAGTGGGCCCAGGGAGGGTCCCCCATGGAGCCCCCACTGGAAAGCAATTTTGCTGCATTGAGAAGGCCCGGTGCCCCCTGGACTGAGAGCCCTTTGTCAAACACAACAGAAGGGCCATGCATCCCCAGAAATCTACAAACCTGACTGCCACCCCACCCTGGGGCCAGCTCCCCTGGCCCCAAGGGCACAGGATGGATGCAGGAAGTTAATTTCAACACAGTCCCAGCCCAGCGTAAAACTCACAAGATCCCCGCGGGTGCACAGTTAAAAAGACCTGCTCTGGGGCTTCCCTGGTGGCGCAGTGGTTGAGAGTCCGCCTGCCGATGCAGGGGACATGGGTTCGTGGCCCGGTCCGGGAAGATCCCACATGCCGCTGAGCGGCTGGGCCTGTGAGCCATGGCCGCTGAGCCTGCGCGTCCGGAGCCTGTGCTCCGCAACGGGAGAGGCCACAACAGTGAGAGGCCCGTGTACTGCCAAAAAAAACCTGCTCTGGACTCGTCCCCCAACTCCCACTCACTCTCAAGAAAGGATCTGGTGTCTGTGGCTTCGAGGAAAAATAGCTCTTGTCTCTGTGAAGTGAATCAGGTGAGAATAGAATCCTGGGTGAGGGCGGGGAGGCATACACCTTCTACCTGGAAGTACAAGGGGAGAGCAAGCCACGGGCCGCTGCACACCAACTGGGAGGAAGTGGGCAGGTGGCTTCACTGAACCTCAGGTTTCTCATCTGTAAAATGGGTCTAATAAAACTCATTTTGTGAGTTTTCCATGATGGTTAAATGTGGAAAAGTCCCAGCCCACAGGAGGTCCATAAATAGAGGTTTCTGGCATGTGGACAGACACCATGCCAGGGACCCAGGGCCTACCCTGCGGCACCGTCTGAGCGTGTCTGTTCCTCTCCCAGGAGGCTGGGGAACTGGGCCACAGTTGGGTGCCCGCTGGGCTAAGGTGGTCATCACCTGGGCCTTGGAGATTGTTGTGGCCAAAGGGCCTGTGGCCAAAGGGCCTCATGCCCTGAGCTGGTGGTAGAGCCCTGCTCCTGCCACCTTTATTTCCTAAAGAAGACCGAGGACATGCCTCCTCCACTTCCGTCCCCTCCCCTACATAGGCTCACAGTCACACTCAGACACACACATACACACACACACACACACACAGTGACGAGGGCCTGAGCCCCGAATCTGTCAGGAGAGGTAGCTGGTCCCTGCAGCAGATATGAGAGAACATTTTCCCAGCATCTTGTTCCCACCCAAAATAGCCCGCCGTGAAAGTCCTGCTGCCACCTGTACCTCCCGTGAGGACAGCAAGTGCTACTTGCAAACCGTGAGCCACGGCACCCAATCGGGCCCGTCCCTCCCCTCCCCCCGCCGCGCACAGCGCACCCCTCCCGCGGTGAACACACCCTCACAGACCCACATGCAAGCCACGCGGCTGCAGAGACACGTACGTGCACACAAGTTGCGTGCTTACACACTCACGTGCTCACACCTGCACATGCTCACTCAGACACACTGTGCCCACTCCCACAAAGCCACATTTGGACGCACTCGTGTAGCTACCCTAGACGTGGCTTGCCGCCTATGTAAAGCCGTCGGTGGTCAGACGTATCGCCTGCGTCTATCCCACACGCATTCGCGCACGGCGCACCCAGGCCCATACCCCACGCCCTGCCACACCGCTCGCACAGGCACAGACACACCCCACTCCTGACGTGCACACGCATCGTGCACACTCCCCGATACGCTTCTACTGAGGATATTAGAGGGAGCGGAGGGGCAGGAGAGGAGGGAAGGGGAGCCACGTTGAGCCCCAAACCAGGTCCCCCCAGGAAGGGCCGCCTTCCCGTCGTCACGGCTTGCTCGCCTGGGGATGTGTTGGTTGGGCTTCTCCAGCCATAATCAGGGGAGGAGTGGGCAGAGGTACTCATCCAAAAGTTCTCAGACCAAGAGGTCAGCCTGGACTCTCCAGGAGGAGAGTACATTCATCCCCAACAGCACCTGCTCTCCCCAGCCCAGCCCAGCAGCTGCCAGTCTTAGAGGTCACAGCTGGAAAGGACTTCACAGTTCATCTCCTCCCACCACCACCCCCACCCCGACCACCTCCACCACCAAATGTGCCCAGAAGGCAAAGCTCCTGAGAACGTCGGGGCTTATCAAAGCCGCACAGCGAGCTGGTGGCCCCCCCTCCAAACTCACAACCTCAGAGCCCCCTGCTCTACCACACTGCCTCCAGAACGAAGCGCTTGGGGCTTTGGGGGGGATCAGAACCCCCTTGAGAATCAGATAATAACTTCTGAAATACAGACTCTCCCTCTGCAAACGCCCAGGTGCACACACAGTGGATCGCATTCAATTCAGGGGGTCTCCAGCCACTGGAAGCTCCCACAGGAGAGCCGTTCTCAAACTCTGGTGGGCCAGAGAGCCACCCAGGCACTTTAAACTCCTGACCTCCAGACCCCAAGCCCAGAGGTTCTGATTGTGTAGGCCTCAGGCAGGTGCAGGCATCTGCACTGATTACAAGGATCCCGAGAGTCTGATGCAGGGGTATCCGAAGACCAGTCTAGAAAGACTTTGGCCGGTGGGGCCCAACATCCAGGGCAACGACCTCTACTCTAGAAAGAGACCAAACTGAACGTGTACCTTTAGGTGGGGAGACAGGGAGATGCTTCCTACGGCCTTAGCCCAAGGGTGAGAAGGGCCCCAAGGCGGCCCCAAAGCCCATGTCATGACTGGGGGGTGTCTCTTGTGTTACTGCTCCCGAGACCCCCCCTCAGGGCACCTGACACACGTCTCAAGCTAGACTGTGTCCTCGCCCAGGCCAGGGACCGCACGCACCTCGTCTGTTCCCAGCCCAGAGCAAAACCTGAGCCCCACCAGTGTGGTTCTGAACGGAAATGAACAAGCCTGTCAGCCCACGAGGTCTATTCCAGGCCCCCCCGAAAGCATCCAGGTTAGTTCCCGTCCCCATGGGTGCTGAAAACCAAACCCCCCAGCTCTCAGAGCTGTGCAGTGAGGGAGGGATGCGTCAAGGGCCTGGCCTCCCAGCTACATGCCCCGGCCCCCCGGGAAGGGGAACCCGTTCAGAAGGCCTGGTTTCTGAGTTCTCAGTCTGTTCAGCCCTTCCGGAAGTGCTGTCAGGAAAGCCAAGTCTTTGTCTTCTCTCTCTCTCTCCAGGTGATATTGGTGGTCAGATGGGATTGTTTATTGGTGCTAGTATCCTTACAATACTAGAGCTCTTTGATTATATTTATGAGGTAAGATTTGGGATTGCTCGTGGGGGGATGACCTGGCGCCCTCATCCTGCCCTGACGTCCAGAACCGAGCGTGGATGGGGGAGAGCACGGCCTCTCTTCCCCCAGGGCCGCCTCCCCCTCCCTGTCCATGGACATTGTCTATCACCACCTCCTAGGCACTGGGGGAGGGATGGATGTAAGAGAGACAGAAGCCACAGGCCCCTCCTCAGGGCTGTCTACACTCACAGGGAGGGAGCAGAAGGGATGAGAAGAGGATGAAACTGTGCTGAGGCCAGCCTGAGCCCCTCCCACTGCTAGGGGGCTTCAGACATGGGTGTGTCTGCACCCTCACACTCACCACATACCACACTCACACACCACATATGCACACACATACACCACACGCACTCCACATGCGCCGCTCACACACGTGCCACACACACACATCACGCACAGTTATACCACACTCACATACGACATATGCACACACATATATCACACACACTTATACCACACTCACGTACTACTCACAAATACACATGTACACCACACGCACACCACATGCACACACACACACCACTCACGCATCACACACACTTATACCACACTCACACGCAACATCGGCACACACATACACCACACACTCCACACACACATATCACACACAGTTATACCGTGCTCACACACACTGCTCACAAATACGCCACACACACACCTCATGCACACACACACACCCCTGCCCTCCTGGTGGCCCATCACCCGAGCAGCGCCTTCCGTGGTCCAGGCAGGTTTCAGGAAGGATCACTCCTGCAGTGCTCATCAGTCCTGAGCAGGGAGAGCAAGGGCACCCCTGCGCTCCTGGCCACCAACAGTCCGGGAGCTGTCACCCTCAGGAGGCAGCTGGACAAAGCCTCTGAAAGCTTCTCACACGACAAACAGTGGCTTCAGTCACTGAACGCTCCGGGGGCACGACAGCCTTCCCACTGCCTCCCTCCCCCCAGCCCCGGGATGGCTCCAGGGACTCCAGAATCCCTCAGGGAAGTCCAGGCCCAACACCGTCCCCAGGACCGCCTGAGTCTCAGCCTAGCAAACGGGGCTGCAGAGCAGCGGCCTGCATCCCAGAGGGGGCTGGCGACGGCCAAAGGCCGCTGGGAGTCACTGCGGGGAGCCGGCGGGCAGCGGCGACCGGGGGCCTCTCGAGTGCCACATCCTGCCTCTCAGCACGGTGACCTTGTTCCCAAACCGGGTCCCATGGCCAATTTCATTCTGCCTTGTTTACTCGTTTTTGTGAAAAGATATACAAAACCACAGAAATTGAATCGCGCCAGGGAGCATAGTTAGTAATCACCCTTTCCTGCTAGGAAGCAAATGTTAAGAACTCAAGTGCATCCCGATCTTGTGAACTGTGGAGTTGTCAGGCCTCGGAAGTGATGAGTAATTCTGTCCCGCCAGGACAGACAAGGAACCAGCCCTACTGGGAGACCAGGCCCTCCCGTGACCCCCTCCACGCTCTAGCACCTGCTCCAAAATCCCATCTCAGCCCAGAGATTGGGGAGGGGCCCCAGCCCAGCCACGTGGAGGGAGGTCTCTCTCTCTTTCTCTACCTTGGCGCCGTTCTTCTGGCCTGACCACCCCCTTCCTGCCTTTCTTGCAGCTGATCAAAGACAAGCTATTAGACCTGCTTGGCAAAGAAGAGGAGGAAAGGAGCCACGATGAGAACGTGGTGAGGGCAGCCCGGGGTTTGCGGGTTGCTTAGTTCCTCTAGCACATACAGGCCACGTTAACCCAGATGTGGGGACCGGGTGGGGCCGGAGGGCGGGCCGTGCTTCGTTGCACGCCTTTCCGTGGCTTGTGACACTCTGCAGCTCCCAAATCCAAGGACACTCCAACTGAGCCTTGAGCCTCTCTCTCTGAGACTCACCCCAGAGCCCAGTAGTAAGCCGTGGATGCAGCGGAGACCAGGAGATGCTTCTGCCTGGACCAATCCAGCTTCTCCCAGGCCAGAGGCCACGCCCCTCTTCTCATGCCTTGGGAGAGCCGGAGAGGGTCTGCGTAGGTCCACTCCCTTATTCTGCGGGGCGACAGAATACAAGCAGGGATGTCCCTGGCATTCTGCCCCGTTTTGAAGGGGACGCAGGGTGTGCGGCCCTGTGAATTCGGTAGTGGCAGTAATACCCATTAGAACTGCTAACCACTGTACATGCCTGGTACCTGTCAGGCACTGTGCTAAGTGCCCTTAAGGCACTCATCATTTCAACCCGACAGTCACCCTAGAGGAAGGTCTGTGCATGAGGCCGTTGCAGCTCAGACCAAGGTTACACTGCAGGTGAGTGTCAGAGCTGGGCACAAAGCCTCCCTAACCACCACTGTCCTCCTCTGCCTCTCATTCCTCGAGCCAGAGAGGGGCAGCACCTCTTATGCTGCTAATTCTTCTTCCCTAACTCAGTCTGCTCCTGGACCCCGGTCTCCACTGAAGGTTGCAGGTATTGCTGGCTTTCCCCAAGTCAGCACCCCGGCCCCAAGAGACCACCCCATTCAATGGGCACTTGCCCCCTTAAAATCATAACATGCCAAATGGACCCCAGCCCCCTCCTCCTGTTTGGGCTCCCACTTCTGTTCCAGACACTGTTTCTCTACCCATCTCCCAGGCTAAAAATCTCACTTTGATTCTCTCGGGTTTGAACAGAAGACAGCTTCTGTTGAGGAGAGAGCAGTGTGGAAGGAGGCCAGGCTCTGGACTCAGCTACCTGCCTGGATCCCAGGTCCCCGCTTCCCAGCCTCGTGTGCCTGGGGCTCGTTACTTCCCTTTCTGATCATCTGCTAAATCACTGGGGCTTCAGGGAGTGCCATTCAGATTAAGTGAGGCCAGGCCTGTAAAGCCATGAGCTTTGCCTAGTTTATAATGAGCTCCCTCCCCCTCCCCGAGCCGCATTCTTGGCACCGAATTCTGCTCCCATCCCTCCAGCCTCCAGCCCTCCGCAGCCTGGGAATCACCTGGAAAACTCAAAGCTATCTCAGCCCCACCCTGCTCAGGGACCGAAGACCACTCTTCCCTGGGGCCAGCCTAACCTAAAGGTCCTTCAGGCAGCTGTGATCAGGGGTCAGGGTTCTGGCTGGGGGCCTCCACTGCTTGGCCTCAGCGATTGGCACCCCCTGCCCCAGGCTTGGCCACAGACCACCCCTCCTCCAGCCCAGGCTGACCCAACAGAGACCCCAAGGGCGAGGGTAGGATGGACCATCCAAGCTCCAAAGCTACACAACACTCAGATGTCGCTTCAGGTGACACATCAGGGGACCGCTAGAGAGAAGGTCAAACCAGTCGCTACGCCCCATCCCCTCTCTGCGGGTGCGGGGGTGGGGGGGGGGTGTGCCTAGGTGGAGAATGGAGAGGATTCTAAAGGCAATGAGGCCCCTTCAGCCTCATGGTCCAAGATGGCAAGCCAGCGCGTGAGATGTCTGGGGCAGAGCAGCTGTGCCCCGGGAGAGCCCACAGTGGGCAGCGTGGTTCCCGGGGCATGGGCTGGGCTGCCCGGGGGCATCGTGATGAACTTTTGCTGAATGAGCATCAAAGCCCACTTTCCGCTTCCCACCAGAGCACTTGCGACCCGATGCCAAACCACTCCGAAAACATCAGCCACGGTGTGAACGTGCCCCTGCAGACAGCCCTGGGGACCTTGGAGGAGATTGCTTGCTGACAGCCCTCCAACTGCCCGGCACCCCCCAAACAGACCTGGAGGCCCAGGACCAGAACAGGGGACGGCAGGCTCAGGTGGGATGACCCCTGCCGACCGACGGAAAGAAGCAAGAGCCCCCTATGCACACATAGCAAACTCTCTGTCAAAACCTCGCTCCAGCCTCGTCTGGCACGATGCGTCCTCAGGCCCTGCTGCCGCGCATCCGTCCCTCTTAGGAGAAGTGAGTCACGCTCTGGAACTGTCCGAGAACCGACCTGCCATCACATCTCACTGCCAGATGTAAAAAGCAACTGCATGCTCTGAGTCCTCACGGCACCGCCTCCACGTCTGTCTCCGTACTTGACCCTCCTCCGTGCGGTTTCCAGCAGTCCCTCTGCAGCTGTGCAGAGGGACCAGGTTCCAGCCCTGAAGTCACGCGAGGCCACGCTGGAATCACACCTGCGCGATCAAGAGGGAAGCCGCAGAACTCGACGACGTCCGGTCCTTGTGTAGTTTGTGAAGGTTCTTAACCTGCCCACAAAGCCCTCCCCCACCTCCCCAAGCCGGCCCACAGGGTGATCAGGGCCACCCCCTCCCCTCCACAGCGGCCCCGGGGACTCATCCGCGGTGCCCACGTCATTCTGCTCTCCCTGTGACACGGCTTGTACAGTCTGATTCTGTTTCTTTGGGGGTCTTTCTTTTTTGTTTGTCTGTCTGTCGGAGATCTGTTTCATTTCGTTTTCTGAATTTGGGTTTTGATTGTCTGAGGTTTGGTTTGGTTCTTCCATTTTCTCTTGGCATTTATTTATTTGTGCTTCCAATCACAGTCATATTAAAAGCTGGTCTTGTGGAAATGGCTGAGTCGTCTCTGCCCTTCCCCCGCACTCTTTCTCCCCAAGACTTTAGGAAAGAGCCAGATCTGCCAGGTCAAAAACCACAGGACGAATAGGTAGATGGATAGGTGATAGATAGATAGATAGGTGATAGATAGATAGATAGGTGATAGATAGATAGGTGATAGATTGATAGATAGGTGATAGATAGATAGATAGGTGATAGATAGATAGATAGGTGATAGATAAATAGGTGATAGATAGATAGGTGATAGATAGATAGATAATTAGATGACATAGTTTATGCATTACTTACCTTTACAAAACACGTACGCTCTGTATTCTATTCTATTCTATCCCACATCTTTTTTTTGGTTTTTTTTTTTGCGGTACGCGGGCCTCTCACTGTTGTGGCCTCTCCCGTTGCTGAGCACAGGCTCCGGACGCTCAGGCCCAGTGGCCATGGCTCACGGGCCCAGCCGCTCCGCGGCATGTGGGATCCTCCCAGACCGGGGCACGAACCTGAGGCCCCTGCATCGGCAGGCGGACTCTCAACCACTGCGCCACCAGGGAAGCCCCCCACATCCTTAAACACTATTGATCACAACATTGTAAATGGCTTCCCCACCCCACGAATGGGTCACAGCCCAAGGTCTGAACGACACTGCGCTGGACCACAGGCATGTGGCATGCGGACAGGGAGGCAGAGCACGCCACACAGACCTGCAAACCTTAGAGGAGGCCTTCACATCCCTCTGCTCTTCCGTCCTCTGTCGTGGCTTCTCCTGACCCAGCCAGCGAATTCAGGCTGGACACCTGCCCCAGCATGGCCCCCTCGCACACTCCTGCCTTTCCCAACCCTCTCTGCAGCCCACCTCCTCACCCCCATCAGACTGACCTACTTCTGCCTCGCTCCCCACGACTCCTGAGAGCACGTCCATGTGGGAGAGGAGGGGGGGTGCCCTCTGCTGGGGGTGGGGCATGCCCTTTCAAGCCCCCCCTAATTCCACAGGACCAGTTCCTGTGGTCTAACCTTTTACTTCCCCTTACTTCCCCCCACCACTCCCAACTCAAAGTCATCCCCAGAGCCACAAGAAAGACCTAATACGGTTTGTACCTCCCTCCTCATGCACAAGTGCACGGAAAGCACTGGCTAGACCAGGCAGTCTGATCCCTGCTTCGCTATCCAATCTCTCTCTCTCTCTCTCTCTCTCTCTCTCTCTCTCAACACAAGGAACTGATGGATGAGATCATGCACCTCTCTGGGCTCAGTTCCCTCCATCTGAGTATGAAGAAAATACCTTACCTGTGTCTTCACAGATGATCCCCAGAGGCCCCTTCAGACTCGAGGTGCTATGACAGTACTACTCCCCCTGCCAGTGGGACAAGTCACACCAGCCACACACACCACGCCGGGGCCGGGAGCTTGCAGTGACCAGGCTCCAAGAGGCAGCTGGGACACAGCATCCCTCGGATGGCTCCTCCCAGGCATCCTCTCAGCTAGGGCTGCCCAGGGCTGTTAGCAAAGCTGGGGTTTAATTTTTAGAAACAGGGTGCACAGCTTCTGGAAGTGTCCTCGTTTACGTGTTCTCTCTCTGCCGCTACAAAATGACAAACTTAGTGGCTTAAAACAACACAGGTGTATTATCTTACAGTTCAGGAGGCCAAGGGCCAGACATGGGTCTCACTGGTTTAAAATCTAGGTGTCAGCAGGGCTGCCTTCCTTTCTGGAGCCTCTAGAGGAGAAACCATTTCCTCACCTTTTCCACCTTCTACAGGCTACCCACGTTCCTTGGCTTGTGGCCTCTTCCTCTTTCAAAGACAGGAATGATGGGTTGAGTCCTTACTTCACAAAGACAATGACCTTCTCCTGTAGTCACACCTCCCTCTAACTCAGATCCTCTCCCGCTGGCCTCTTCCATTTTTAAAGGACTCAATTAGATTCATTAGATTAGATTAGATTAGGCGCAGCCAACAATCCAGGATAACCCTCCTATTTCAAGGTTGTCAACTAATCACATCTTCAAAGTCTCTTTTGCCATGTAAAGCAACATATTCACAGGTTCCAGGCCTTGGGACGTGGACCTCTTTGGGGGCCGTTATTCTGCCTACCAAGAGCCCTTTGGACCACATAATCTACTTACCCTCATTTTCCAAATGAGCGGACCCAAACAGGGAGGGCAGAGACTTGCCTAGCGTCACACAGTGAGTTAGCAGCGGTGCCCAATCTACACTCCCAAGCTCCCAGGCTCACAATTCCATCTGTAGGCCCACTTCAAGCAAGAAGCACTGAGTGTGATCATTTTTCCAGACTTTGCCAGGGCATGGAAGTCTTTCTCCTGAGAGAAGTTCACTCCTCATTACGTCAGGCTGGAAAGTGGCCTTCTGGTGCCTAGACTATAGGATGTAGAAGAACAGAAAATGTCTTCAGACTGCTCCCATCAGGGATAGAGTCCAAATTAAACGTCTATTCAGTGAGTTGGGAGTCTGTTGGATGCTTCTGCCTTGTTCCAGTTTAACAGTTTCATACATTTTTTTAAATCTGTAACTTAAATTGCTATTTGAACTGCTTCATTAGATTCCTGGCTTCCTTTGAAACAAACAAACAAAAACTTCAGATCAATTTGGGGTGGAGTGAAGACTGTCCTAACAGGTTTGGATCGCTTCAGGCTTCTGTATGTGCCCCTTCTGATTTGGGGATTCTGGCTTTGCTCATCTGGGAGCAGGTCTACAAACTGAACCTGTTTAAAGAAAACAAGACAGGAAATTCGAGAGAATAAATCAATACCCAGCTACTGATTATAATTAACCGGTTGTTGAGCAAAGACATAGTTGGAAGCCTAAGTTCTTGGGAGTGGTGGTATTTTTTAGTATCATTATTTCAAACAAGTAGCCTTGTGTGCAATCATTCCTTTAATGGAGAAATGATTTCTTTACTGGAGAGGTTTGGCAGACAGAGAAGACCTGGGAATTGTCACATTTTCAAGAGTCACCCAAATGATGACATGATGGCCGCGAGTTTGGACCGATCACAAGCCCAACAAAGCACAAGGATGAATCATCAGTGACCTCAAAGCGTCACGTCAACCAATCAATTGATCGATCAACCAAATAACGGCACATGATCTCAGAATGGGTGGAGTCTGCTGCAGTTAGGCGAAAGGAATAAGCATTTCTGTGAGTAGCCTTGCCAGGGACTGAGCCAGCTGCTGCTTAAATGCTGTTTTTTCCTGTTGTTTTGGGCGGAGAGAGGTCAGGGTTATTTTCCTCTCTCCAGCTGGGAGCTATTTTCGTAACAGGCTCAACCAGGAGCACACCTAGTGACCAAGGGTCCACAGAGGGTCTCTGGCTAGGTTCGTGGTGAGCCGGGAGGGAGGAAGGTAGGGCAGGCCCCGCCCACAGGTGTGATCTTCGTGGTAACGGTTCCCTCAGGTGAAGCTCAGCTCAGCCAGCGTGAGCCTGAGACGCAAGGAAGAACCTGGGACCTCCTCCTCCACAAGCTCAGAGATTTCAATTCGATTCTGAGACCTAAACTCGGAGCAGAGGCAAGAGGCCTCCAGAAAGCGCCTCCAGAAAGCTCCCCCGTGGGGAGCCCTGGTGGCGCAGTGGTTGGGAGTCCGCCTGCCGACGCAGGGGATGCGGGTTCGTGCCCCGGTCCGGGAAGATCCCACATGCCGCGGAGTGGCTGGGCCCGTGAGCCATGGCCACTGAGCCTGTGCTCCGCAACGGGAGGGGCCCCAACGGTGAGAGGCCCGCGTACCGCAAAAAAAAAAAAAAAACCAGAAAGCTCCCCCGTTACAGAGAAGCAAAGAGTTTACTTCTCCGGGGGTGTGGGCTGCCAGACCTGGTCCACCCACAGCCAGGGCAGACCCCGCGCTGCATAGAACAAGCTTCTTGGCATAGCTGGGAGGGGAGCAGGGCAATGCGGGAAGGGGAAACACGTGAAGAACACGGGTTCTCCATTTATTGATGGTCTACTGTGCGCCGGGCACTTGCCCTCAAGGAATTTATCATCTGAGCAGGGGACACTGACAAGTAAACCGATGACCCTGAGAGACGGATCTGAATTTTGCAGCGGAAGGAGAGCGATAGAGCAGCATATGCAAAACCGGGGGGTGGGGTGGGACGGGGGAGTGCTGGAGGAGAGGCACAGTCCTGGGACTGCACGAAAGTCCAGGGGAGCCAAGCAAAGAAAGGAAAGGGGAAAGTGTCCAAAAGGACCACAGAGAGGCAGGCAGGTGCCAAAGGATGAAGGGCCAGGGCAGCAGGTTGAGGGCTGTATCATGGCTGAAGTCTTTCAGCTCCTTCCTCTGCTCTCCAAGGGTCTAGGACCGTATTTCCCAAGCCAAGGGTTGATGCATCTACCTAATTTCTTTGGGATTCCTAGCACGTAGAATCGTTTTGCGCATGCGTCTGTGTGTTCCCAAGGCTCATAGGCTGAGTATGTTTGGGGCCGCAAGGTCCCTGGTGACCATGAAACAGGTCAGTGGGAACCAGCCCGGCCTGAGGGTGGGTGGAAAGGGGAGGGTGTCTTACTAATTCGATTTAACAGTCCATGAAACCTACGCTTACCGGGTTTGCAAGAATAAAGCAATAGTTGGCAAAAGCTTTGGACAGAGTCAAAAGATTGAATTTCTAACCTGTTTCTGCTGTAAACTAACCGTATAACTTTGGAAAATGTATTTCACTTCTCTGGGCCTCAGTTTCCCCCTCTATAAGAGGGGAGGGGTGGGAAATGGACGAATAATCCCTTCAGTGCATCCCAACTCTAATGGTCTATGAGTCTAAATTGAGAATGGGTGTCAGGTATCCAAGCAAATATTCCGTTTACTCCTCAGAGCCTCTGTTTCCCATCTGTGTAACGGAGATAATGATACCTAGGTGTCAGGGTAGTTATGAGGATTAAACGAGCCGAGGCGTACACTTTCTATCTTTTCTTCTTTCCTCTTTTCTTCCTGTAAAACATTGATTCTAAATCTTGCTTGGATTAAAACTAAGGTGAAAACTATGAACTCTCTCCCCAGAAAAAATAATGCACGTGTCCCCATAGATGTACATAAAATTTTGCATACAATTTTAGGAGGGTTATGGACCCCAGAAGCCCATCTGTGATCCCCTAGGGATGCACCCCTGGTCTAGAAAGTGCTAAACATTCCCCCAGAAGAACTGCAGGAGGAGAGTACCACTAGAGCAACGAACATTTCTTCCCCTAAATGATACTCTGTCATTTTTCAATTTACAGGCAGGAAAAAGGATAGATTGGGTTTGATCAATGTCAAGGTTTTTCTCCTATAATTTTTTAAACCTTTGGCACCTGCTGCAGCTTGTGTGCTAGCAAGTTCTCACAGAGGGCAAAATGAATGAACGAGCAGAAAATCAGTATGAACAGAGAACCTCTGGGATTACTTTATGCACGTGGTGATTACGAGCGCCGAGGAGACCTGCATACATAGAAAGCAACTGTAGCGTCGCTCTACAAACATCGCTGTGGCCTGATTCTTCAGGAATGTGACCACTGCGTCCACTGTATGCAGGAAACGCACGCGCACGGTCTCCGTACGCCGTTGAGCCCCTAGACACACACCCCTGTCGACGTCTCATTTGTTTTTGAGCAAGACTGTAATAGCACTTTTTGTTTAAAAAAAAAAAAGGGCTTCCCTGGTGGCGCAGTGGTTGAGAGTCCGCCTGCCGATGCAGGGGGCACGGGTTCTTGCCCCGGTCCGGGAAGATCCCACATGCCGCGGAGCGGCTGGGCCCGTGAGCCATGGCCGCTGAGCCTGCGCGTCCGGAGCCTGTGCTCCGCCACGGGAGAGGCCACAACAGTGAGAGGCCCGCGTACCGCAAAAAAAAAAAAACACCCCGTGATAATGGCCGTGAGCGATGCCTTGGCATGGGGAATTTGGATGTCCTGACTCCTTAAAACTACTCTCCACACCACCTGCTTCCGAAGGCAGTGGCACATTTGGCTAACTTAGCACCATCGTGGGCAGTTTGTCTTTAGTGTAATTCAGACTTTGTGGCTTCTTTTCAAAAGGAATTCTATCTAAGTTATAGTAAGTCCAAGAGAAAGTGATTGGAGGGCACCAAAGCATCGTCAGTTCAACCTGCCTTACAGGGAGGAGGGACAAGAAACAGCTGGAAGACTTCTCAGCACCAGCTGGGGGTCTCCATCCGGGCTTCCTCACCCCATGAGCATTTTCTGCGTGGCTCATGTATCAAGAGGACACAATCTCAGGGAGCTCAGAGTCTAGGCAGGCAGAGGTAGGCAGCAGACACGCACACAAGAACCTGAGCAGAGAGACGTAAAGCAGAGATGCATCTGGCATGCACACTCATTGGAGAAGAGGCACCAGGGCTGTCTGCCGGGCTGAGGCATTAGTAGGTTCCGGCTGAAGCCTTGAGAGGTGGGTGGAAGTTGCCAGGGAGGCAGGTCTGCAGAGGAGATACCTGAGCAAAGGCTTGGAGACAGAGGAGAACATGAAGTGTCTGAGGAAGGACAGATGCTTGCTGGATAGAACTGGGCTGTCTCTCCACTGCCCTGCATTCACTGTGCCTTTCCACCCCAGGGGTCCAGCCGACTGAGAGTCCAAGGGCTGGTCCAGCTATGGAGGCTGGGACATGCTGAGGACAAAGCACAGCCTTTGGAGTTCAACAGCCCCATCCGAATCCCAGCTCCACCAACTGTGTTACCTTGGGCAAGTTCTAGAGCTCGTCTGGGGCTCAGTTTTCTCCTGAAAAATGGGGATGACCACCTCTACCCCCCTGGGGATGCTGCGAGGGTGGTGAGATAAACCATGGAAAGTGCTGGTGAGATGCCTGACACGTGGCAGTTCGGAGATGATGAAGTCCTATCCTACATGCCGACTCCATCAAGAGTGGCTCCATTGAAGTGTTAGAAGGATTCCTGGCCACATAGAATAGAGGCTTGTGCTCAGTTTGCAATAGAGGTGTCCGGTGAGTGCTGGATCCCATCTGATTGGGCCAGTTTCCCGTAGTTTCCCACTCTAGCAAGCTTCAGGCCAGCGCTCAGAGTGAAAAAAGCCAGCCACATCCAGCTGAGGGTGTGGATCTCACAGGCAGAGCACAGGGACCTCAGCCCAGGAGAAGCACACTGCAGAGCCTCGCTCAGCTGCCAGGAGCCTCTGGCCCCCTCACCTGTATTTGCAGGTAGAGAAGGAGCAGCACCTTAGCAAGCTAATTATCCCCTGGGGCATTCGCCCCACCCATAGCACAAAAGGTAAAGTCCATTTGCAATTAGTCTCCTGGAGCCAAACTAGTCCAAGAATGAGGTGACCAGGACTTTTTTTTTCCTTTTCTTTTTTTAACATTTTTAATTGGAATATAGTTGATTTACAATGTTGTGTTGGTTTCAGGTGTACAGCAAAGTGAATCCATTATACATATATCCACTTTTGGGGGGGGATTCTTTACCCATATAAGTCATTACAGAGTATCGAGTAGAGTTCCCTGTGCTATACAGTGGGTCCTTATTAGTGACTTGAATTTTAAAAAGTCCCAGAACTTCACTTAATTCTCCCCACTTCCCATAGAAATTTCTGCCACTTTATCCAAACCATCCCCGTGCCTCTTCTGCTCTTTCCTCCCACACCTCCTCCTCTCCTCTTCCTCATTCTCAGCAAACAGTGACGAGGACATTGGTGCAGACCTCCCAAGGAAGCCCTGGTCACCAGGACAGGCAGGACGTGTGCCCACCAGGTGGGCTGGGACTTGGCGCCCCCAGAGCTCAGGGAAACCAGACAAGAGGCCAGTGTTTCTTAAGTCCCCCCTACTCTGTGCCACGCCCTGTACCAGGTGCCTCCCTGCTCTGTATTATGTAATTGATATCAATACGATATTGCAAGCTGGCCTGTATTAGCTCCTCTTGTCCGTGAGGAATTTGCCCGCGAGAGGTGGAGTGACCTTCCCAAGGTCGGGCAGCCAGGATAAAGGAGAAACCCCATTAAGCCAGCTCTTCCCGAATTGCACCAAACCCCCCACTGCTCCAAGATATGGCCAAGTGCGAGGTGAGTGGGACTTGGAGGAGAAGCAGCCAGAGCGGCCCCCTTGAGAGGGAGAGAGCTCGGGAGGGGCTGCGGCTCCATCCAGAGAGAAGCCTGGGGTCTGACAGCTGATACCCCGAAGGTATCGGGGCCCATTCACTCGCTAGTTCTACAGACGTTAGCTGAGTGCCTACCGTTCATTCAGGAGGCGTCGTTCATGCATCCATCATACATTCAGGAGGTTCATGTAGGAAACTCTGCCAGGTGTGGGCAACACGGGCACTGACACGCCCCCTCCCCAGGCCTCCAGGAGTGGAGGCAAACCTCCCGTGGTAGGCTTTTTGAAGTCCAGCTGAACCCCAGCCCAGGTGGATAGTGAGGAAACCCTGAGATGCTTCTGGTTCCAACACGCCACCTGGACGCACAGTGACAGCTGAGAACCACACTTATATATTAAACTATACTTTATTAGTTGGCTTGTCTCCCCAGGCCTGGGTCAGGAACCAAACCACATCTCCCAAGGTGTTATGCATGGCTGTCCATCCAGAGAGAATCCTACAATTCACAGCCATCCACCCAGTCACTGAGGTCCTCACCCTGGCAGTGATGCCTCCAGACCTCCCTGAGGACGGAAGATGGGGAAGAGGAGAGACCAAATCAGCTGCAGTCTTCAGTCTTTGCTCAGAGGAGAAAAGGATGGAGGCGTGGGCTCTAAACCAGAAGTGAGGTGAGGAAAGGGGCTAGCAAGGGGAAGAGAGACAAGTCAGCTGTGTTAACTAGCAAAGAACCCCCTAAAAGAAGTTAAAAAAAAAAGAAGAGAGAGAATGGCCCTTAAAAAGTTACCTGTCTAGCCTCCGTATTTTACCAATGGAGATAACAGAGTAACTTGCTCAGGTTCACCCAGAAGTCAGTGGCAAAGACTGGGGTCCACAGCCCCAATTCAATGCTCGCTTCCTACACCATGCTGTTTCTGCAGACAGTGATGCCAGCGTACATGTGTACAGCCCTTTACAGTGTACATAGCACCGCCACACCCATCACCCATTTGTCTGCCATGCCCCCCAGCAGCCCTATAAGGTAGATTGGGCAGATATTATGTTCCCTATGTTCCAAATGAAAAGCTGAGCCTAAGATGCAGAATTACTTGCCCAAGGTCCACAGCTTGTAAATGACAGAAATGCACCTACACCCAATTCTCTTTGGCTACCAACCTGGATCTTTCGGTTGCCGGTAACTATAGTTTATAGGCTCTTTTAGGACCATTACCTTGCTCCAGTGTCATGCCAGCATCTTGAGGAAGTTAAGCAAGATCCTGGGCTCCTGGGGGTCCCAAGTTCCCAGGGGTTCCAAACTTGGATAACTAGGGTCCTCTATGATGTCAATGTCAGAGAGCCCAATGGCAAGGAGGGCCCCTAAAGGACCTTGATTGTTCATCTCTTCCATTAGACTGAGACGCTTGAGGGCAAAGAACTGGGTCTTGGCCATGCCTGAAGCCCAGCACCCAGCACAGAGCCTGGCACAGGTGAGTTCTCAGGTGTGCATGTGGAGGGAATAAACAGCACCCTTCCTACATTCTAGAACCACTTCCTATTAGCCTCAGCCGCCTCTCAGAGGTTATACATGCCACAAATTTACTCCCAGCGTACAAGAGAGTTGTTCTTCGATTTAACCCAAAAGAACCTGTTTCTTCCATCCCAGGGTAATGTCCCCAAGGCCTCAAGCCCTTGGGTTCCTAGCTGAGCCTGCATTCACCCTTCCTGATTTTATAGATGTGCATTCTATCCTGCTGAGCCTGCCTCATTCCAGATTCAGCTCCTGGGGCTTCAACGGTTCTCAAATCAACACGTCTCCAAAGCTGTGGCCATTGTCAACGCCCACCTTGGACCTTCTCTACGTTCATGGTCCTTTTCACCTCCTCCTCTCGCTCACTGGCCATATATCACGTGTCCCTGTTCCTTCTCCACAGCCCCTCACCCCTCACCCCTCTCCTGTCCATCGCCTATATAACTGTCTGAGTCCACACCCTCTGTCTCTCATTTAGACTCCTGCAGAGGCTTCCCAACTAGCCCCCCTGCCTTGCTTCCTTCTGCTCATGGACTGACATTTGATACTTTCCTAATTACCCCAGCAGCCTCGTCACTATCACATCTGCCCTGGGTTCTGGCCCCCTGGAGGGATTTTACCCCTGCTGCTATCCAGATAGGGGAGTAAAGGGAGGTTGGAGACTCTCTGTAGAGAAGCTCCCATCGGAAGAGGCTGGGAAGCTGTAGGCCTGCTGCTTCAGGGGCTCCAAAGATACAGTCCAGCGCCCCGTCAGATGCTCATCCAACTCCCTTGCCTATGAGGATGGCTCCAAAGGCCATCTTGTGGGAAGGAGGTGAGTAAAGGGAAGGCTGATAGGGTGCGGCTCCAGAGCTCCCACCCACGCTTCAAGCAGGGAACTTCTTTGATCTGTTGTACTGGACAAAGATGCCACAGTTAAGAAACAAACAAAGTTCCTAGACCCTGGACTAGTGAACTTGTAGGCAGGCATCCCGACATAGGCAGGTCTTGGAGGAGCCAGGCTTGGCTCCGTGACCTCCAGTGACTTGCTGATCCTCCCTAAAATTCAGTGCGTTGTCTGTAAATACATCAGTGGTAGTGAGCTCCGCCACCGCAAGCGGCGTGCAGATTAGATTGTGAGGCCATGGAATGGCGCCTGGGGTAAGGAGGACACTCAGAGAAGGTTAGTTCCCTACTGTGGTCCTGGCCACGTCTCCTTGCAGGGGCCTCCAACCTACATTACTTACCAGGTGCCCAGACCCTGGGGATCCTGAACTATCTTCATGGCACAGATAACAGTATCCTTGAGGTTAGGATTCAACAAGTCTGGGGAGGGAGGCAGAGAAACACGATGAGGGAGCAGGGGCTGGAGCTGGATAGCCAGAGTCTGTCTCCATCTCTCTGTCTTTCTCACACATGTACACACCCTCCTCCATCCTAAATTCAACCCTGTCCCTCAACCGCCCTGGAAGCACAGGGCTTCCCCGATCACTTCCCCCCATCAGAAGCCATCCCCCCTCCCTTGCCACAGCTCTCAGGACAGTGTCCCATCTGGGACCCCAAATTATATTCACGGAGGATCCATCCTCATCACTCGCCCCATCCCGCCCTCCTTGGTAGACCCAGCAGGCAGCGGGGGTCCCCACTCAAACATAAGGCAGGAGGAACACACAAGGCTGGGGAAGAAGCAATGGCCGGTGCAGAGCCCGGCCCCAGCCAGCCCCGGGCCCAGGCCCAGCCTACCGGAGCAGTACATCTGGCACATGTTTGGGACCTTGGGGTTGAGATTTTTGCACCATTTCCGGCTGTTGATCTGGAAGATGCCATTGTTGGTACTTCCATCGGCTTCGTGGTCCACGGCAGCTGTGTTGAAGCCACTTGCGAAGTAAGCAAGACAGACCCCTGCACAGGGCGGAGACACAGGCCTGCGGGTCGGATGACGGAGGCCAACCCAGCCCAGAGGGCTCATGGGGCAGACTCCACACGTCACCTCCTCTGAGCCTCCACTCCCGTTTCCAGGCAGTCAGGGCAGACGCCCTCCCACCTCCTTGACAAATGAATCCATCGAAGCTCAGAGGGGCAAAGTGACTGACTCAAGGTCACACAGAGCTACCGAAGAGCAAGGGTCGGGACCCGACCTCAGGCGTCCTGACACCTAGGCTAGCAATCTTCCCACGGTCTCACTGTCCGCACATAGTAGGACCCAAGAAATGCCGTGGGGTGAACGAACAAGAGCTCGCTCTTTAGAGACATGATTAGGAAGGCACAGGGGGAACCTAGAGAGAGGGCTAGAACTAGAGAAGAAATGAGTCCTGGTGTGGCTGGACTTCATAGCTTCTCGAAACTGCCACCAGCTTGAAAAGTTTGGTATTTACTGCTTTGCTCCGCTCGCCCTAAACTTCACTGGGAATGTCTGACCCTCGTGACCGCAATTCAGATTAGGGTAGGACACCATTCTTTTCCTGTGGCTCCTGGCTTTACCAGCGGGGGAGAAAAGGAAGAGGTCGTTCTGCTGTGGCTGCCTGTCGTCTGCCTGCTGTGTATTCACCCCAGTGCCACATGTTCTCTACCTCTCAGCTCATGGGATCCTTGTTTGACAAAGGAGAACAGAGGCTCCCAAGGCCACAGCCCTGGAGGGAGGAAGAGGGAGGAAGGGAGGGCAGTCCTCACAGTCCGCCAGGCTGTATCCCCGGAAGCCATCCAGGCCGAAATCCTGCAGCATTCTGGCCAGCTCACAGCGACTGTAGACCTCGGCCTGGCCGGAGGTGAGCAGGCAGCTGAGCAGAGACGCCAAGGCCAGTGACGTCATCCCAGGCAGGCACGGCCACCTTCTGGGAGCCCAGCTCCCACCTTCCATGCGGGCGGCAGGGTTGGAGACCCCGTCGCCCTGGCTCCAAGCTGGGCTTTGACAGGCAGCTCACAGAAGGGTGCCCCTGGAAGAAGAAGGGAAGCAGGGCCTGAGTGTACCTGGGAAGTGCCAACCTGCTCCCCTGCAGCCCTGATGGGGCCTCAGCCGTACCACCAAGAGCCAGAAGAGGGTTCCCCGAGGCCAGCCTCTTTCCCCTCCAATCCTGCTTTGTAACCCCCTGTCCCGGCAGCTGAGAGAGAGGAGGGGAAGCGGGGAGAGGACAAACGTATTCTGAGCTCCATACTACTTGCCAGGCATCACGGAACCCTGAATCCCAGGACTTCACAACTCAGAAGGGACAAAGTTTGGACTGAGGCCAAAGTTTCTATGACTCCAAAGTCCCACCGGGCTTTGGCCACAAGCAGATGCCCCCGGAGGGGACAGCCGAGCAGTGGCATCTGTGTAAATCAATCCCTCAGCCCTATTTTATCCCTCAGCACGAAGCTCTCTTCTAGCGCTGAGCCTCCCCGTCCTGGCCTGCGCTGAAGCCAGGTCTCGCCCTAGGACACTGCCGCCCTGCAGCCTCTCAGGCAGAGGATGCCCTCTCTCCCACACACAGGCCGCCCAGGGCGATGCTGAAACTCTCCTCCACGTCCGCCACCCCGTCTAAACCAACACCTTGTTAAAGCCCGGCCTCCCTCGAGGCTCACCTCGCCCGGTTCGGTGTGCCCTCCACGCCTCTCATCACTGGCTCTGCAGGCCTGTCCCCAACATCATGAAGGACATTTGCACCTGGGTATGACCTTGGCCTCCACTCTGTCTCAGAATAGAGAAATGTCTCTATTCCACTTCTATCTCTCCCCAGCCACCTGTGACCTGCCTCTCCATGTCTCTCACGACCTCGGCCCCCCAACCTTCATAGATTCCAAAAACGAAACACAACCTCGGGAGTGGCTGTCCCTACAGTTGGGTGGCCCCGAGCCCAAGGATGACAAGACAAGGGTGGGCTTTGCAGGAAGCCTCGTCTCAGCGGGAAGCCCGCCCCTATGCATAACGTCTCTGATGTGGACACTTTCCCAGCACCATCTTCTTCCTCTATAACGTGAGGCAATTAATAACACCTGCCTCATCGGATTGTTGAAAGAATGCATGAGAAAGAAAGGCACAGAGAGAACGGGGCTCTTTGCACTAGAACTCGGCTGGTCACTATTTCTATTAGGAAGCGATGCTGGCAACGGCACTGATGCTCGTCTTGGTCAGGTTTCTCTCTCCCATTTCCCTCAGGGGGTATTCATGACCCTCATTACTGTCCTTGAGTCCCCTCCCTGCCCTGTCCCACCTCACCTCCTGCCTCACTGAGAAAAACAAGGTGCGCACAGGCGAGACTTCCCTCCTCTTTCTGCTTTTACCCCAACCCTACCCTCACAGAGGAGGCGCCTCTACACTGATGGGGGCCCATCTTTCCTCCAAGCTCTGTGTTTCATCCTTTCGCATCTCTCCACCGTGTTCTACCAGCCACTTCTCCTCTCTCAGCGTCACCAGCCCCTCCTCTCCACCAACCCCTCCTTCCTCTGCAGGTACAGACATGCTTAGATCTCCAGCTTCTAAAATAACCTTCCCCGGACTCTTTATCTATACTGACCTGTCCCTCTCCCTCTCTTTCTCATTTCAACTTCTAGGGGAAAATCTATGATCTTTTCACCTCCCATTTGTTTCTCAACCCAGTGAAATTTAGCGTCACCACCACGACCACTCGCCTGACGCTGTTCTACGCAGTCCGATGGACCCTCATCAGCTCCTGTCTCGCGGGAGCCCTCAGCAGCCTTGCACACCGCTGCCACTCCACCCGGTTGAAACTCTTGCCTCTCTCCGCTTCCATGACGCTCCCCTCTAGCAGGTTCCTCGGATTCCCTTTCGTGGAATCCACTTCCGCCCAGGCCTTAAATGCCGATATGCTTCCCAGGCATTTCTCCCTTGAGCCCTCCTCTCTCCCACTTCAGGAAACCCTCCGGGCAGCCTGCAAGATGCCCAGGCATGTCTGTGCCTACTGCCCGCTGCAGGGTGATGGCGTATATGACATCTTCCCCGGAGCAGCAGACCTCATAGGTAACTGCCTCCTGGGAACCTCCGCTTGGATAAGACACAGTGAACTCAAACTGAGCACGTCCAAAACAGAACGAACCTTCCCACTATTTTAGTGCTCTTTTGTATGTCTTCCCTTTCTTGGTTTCAAACATTCTTGGTTTTAAACTCATCATGTTCTATTGTTTAAACCTATTTATCCAAACTGGATAAACATTTTTATCCAGATATAAATGTCATTCTTCACTCCTCTCCATCACAACATCTTTCACTCATCCCCAAGCCATCAATCCCAATGTGCTGTTGAGTCCACCTTCCCTCCAAGGGCAGCATCTTTTCCTCAGTCCGGACCACCCTCCTGCCGTGCTAATGGTCTCCTGGCATCCAGTCCTGACCTTCTCCCCAGCTATTCTCCCCACATTCACCAGCACGAAGGTTTTAAACAAAAAGCCTGGCGTGTGACGTCCTTTGATGACTTCCTTCCTCACTCCTCCTAAGCGTGGTCCTCGTGACCCAGCCTTGCTGACCTCTCCCCTGCGACACATTAAGTTCCAGTAACGCCACGTCATTCGCTCACGATGATCTTGCCGTCTGAACAGGAACCCTTTCGTTTCCTTTACATGCTTCACTCTTACCTATACTTCAAGGGTCACATTAGAGGTGAGTTCCCCAGCGGGACTCCCCCAGTGGGCCCCTGCCCCGCCAATACTCCCAAAGCGCCCTGTGCTTCTGCCCTCCTGCACAGTAGACTGTAAAAGACATTAGCCTTTCCCACTACAAGGCGAACTTCCAAAGAACAATGGTTCTTTGAGAGTCAAGAGAGTCAATCCTGAGAGTCAAGCAGAGCTGCCGGCATGGAGCAGCTGATCAATGGGTGCTTCTCAAGACTGAAGTACATTGAAGTCGCCTCCACAGGAGCATGAGCCCTTCTCGTCAAAATGTGGGGGGATGAGAGGGAGGAAGACACCCTTCTGAGTTCTTAAAATCTGGCGGACACTGTGCTGGGCTTTTTCTGGATGTTTTCTGACTTCATCTCATCTAATCCTCTCAACAATTCAAGGGGGGAAGGATTACTGTCTCCAACTTCTAGATGAAGAAACCAAGCCGACTGCTCTACAGAGACTTGTGTTTGCTTTTTCGGTAGCAGAGTTATTTAAAGGTCATTTCATCCTGAGCATTTCCCAGCAGATCTAGAGGTAGCAGGAGTCAGGTCTGCTGATCCAGAGACCAGAGGCTGCCAGCATGGTCTCCAATCTCTCGCTCTCAACTCCCCACCCGCTGCTTCACCAGCCCAGGATCCGCCGCCCCGCCCCGCAATCCCTGACCACTGCCTTCCTTTCTCCATGTCCCTTTCTAATCAGTAAACAGCTGCAGGAAGAGCGGGAAGGGGGCTCACTGATCAGGTGTCGTCCGCACGAGAGCTGACACAGCAGTGACAGTGGCAGTAACAGCAGCGGCCCAACGCTCTGCTTCAGCCCGGGACACCCCCCATGATAAAACTGGGGCCCCAGGCACCCAGCTTGAAGAGAATGATGGGAAAGGGCAGGCTCTAAATGACGTGGGGCCTTCTGGAACTCCCCAGTTCTGTGAGCTCATCTTCTAGAACCATCTTCACCCACCCAGCTTTGCTAGCCCCCCTGAGCCCCTCAATGTCAGGGCCTGGGGACATATTAGGAGGATCTAAGCTCAACCCCCCTTGCCCACCTTCGCTCACACGCACAATACTTTGAAGGATGGCTCACTCCTCTCCTCCCAACAGGCCCTTCCGGTGGGTACCGAGGGATGATGATGCTGGCGGGTGGCCGCCGCCACCCCAGGCATCTGACCTCACGGTCAAACTCCTTTGTTCTTCTCCCTTGATGCTGAGCTACGAACCGCCCCTTTTCTCCATCTGGATGATGACAGTTCAGTGTGGACAAGCCTGGGACAAATGGGATGCTGTTGACCCTAAAGCTTGTGGGACAGAGCAGTGAAATAGAAGGGCATGTGACACCGTGTCTATACCCCACAAGGGCCCCTGCTTGGAGGCCGTGTGGCACAGCAGTTAGAGTATGGACTTTGCAGTCAGGCCGACCTGAGCACGAACAGGGGCGCTAGTGACTACCAGCTGGGAGTTCCAGTAAAAGTGACTTAACCTCTCAGTTTCCTTCATTCTCAACGGGGAATAACAATACAGGAAACATCTCTAGAGACACGTAATGCACAGGATCAATTACCACTAAGAGCAGAGCATAACCATAAACATGTCAAGCTGTCCCTGTTCATCCTGTCTGCCGCGGCCCCATCCCAGACAGACCAGATTCGAATTGAGGGTTGACCCACGTTTGCATCAGGGTTTCTCTCTTTTTTTTTTTTTAATTTTATTGTGGTAGGAAGACATGAGTCACTTAACATGAGATCTACCCTCAACAAAATTTTAAATGTGTAGTACAGTGTAGTTGATCATAGGTACAGTGTGGTACAGCAGATCCCCAGAAACTTCTTCCCCGTTTAACTGAAACTTTATGCCCGTAGATTAGTAACTCCCCACTCCCTTCTCCCCCAGACCCTGGCAACCACCATTCCACTCTTTGATTCTATGGACTTGACTCTTTTCGATACCTCCTATAAGTGGAATCATACAGTATGTGTCTTTCTGTGACTGGCTTATTTCACTGAGCATAATGTCCTCCGGGTTCATCCGTGTGGTCACGTGTTACAGAATTCCTTTCCTTTTTAAGGCTGAATAGTACACCACTGGGTGTCTAGACCGCATTTTCTTTATCCATTCATCTGATGGACGTTTAGGTTTTTTCCGCATCTTGGCTATTGTGACTAGTGCTGCAATGAACGTAAGAGTGCTAATATCCCTTCAAGTCCCTGATTTCAATTCTTTTGGATAAATACTCAGAAGTGGGGTTGCTGGATCACACGGTAGTTCTATTTTTAATGTTTTGAGGATATTGTTTTCCACAGCTGCTTCGCCATTTTGCGTTCCTGCCAACAGTGCTCAAGGGTTCCAATTTCTCCATGTCCTTGCCAAAACTTATCTTTTGCTTTTTTTGTAATAGCCGTCCTGACAGGTATGAGGTGTGAGGTCTCATTGTGGTTTTGATTTTCATTTCCCTAATGATTAGTGATGTTGAACGTTTTTTTCATATGCCTGTCGGCCACCCGCGTGTCTTCTTTAGAGAAATGTCTCTTTGGCATCAGTATTTCTTAAAATCTCCCCCAGATGACTCCAGTGCACAGCCAAGGCTTGAGCCTTTGTCCTGGGGGAAGGGCTCTGGACTCGAGTTAGGAAACCTGAGCTCAATGTCTTGCTGTGCCCTTGGTTGGCTATTTAGTCTTGGCCAGTTAACCTCCATTTCCTCATCTATAAAATGGAGTCGTTACCCTGCCCCACCCCCTAGAACCACGGTAATCTCCCCAAGCCTCAGTTTGCTCCTCTGTAAAATGGGAGTAATCCTCCCTCACTGTCTCAATGCCTGAAGACACACACCACTTGGATCAGCACGTCTTAACTATTGTTTTTATTGTCTGGCCCCGGGTGGTGATTCTGTGCGGTTGAGTTTTGGGGGTTGTTACTGGATCGCCCTGCTTTTACTAGTTTGTCACTTCTTTTTTTTTTTTTTTTTTTTTTTTTTTTGTGGTACGCGGGCCTCTCACTGTTGTGGCCTCTCCCGTTGCAGAGCACAGGCTCCGGACGCACAGGCTCAGCGGCCATGGGTCACGGACCCAGCTGCTCCGCGGCATGTGGGATCTTCCCGGACCGGGGCACGAACCCGTGTCCCCTGCATCGGCAGGCGGATTCTCAACCACTGCGCCACCAGGGAAGCCCCTGTCACTTCTTTTTATTGAGTCATCTTTCAGTTTATTTTTATTTTATTGTATGTTTTGTTATTTCCCACTTGACTTTCACTCTTAAATGGAGAAGAAGAAACAGAAAGCGCAAAAGAAAAAGTGACAAGGGCAGACGAGACCCCAGTTGACAATTGGCGGGTCTTGATTTCTCTGCTGAGCTCAGCGCGAGTCTTTTCCGTTTCCCCCAAAGCAAGCTCGGATTCTTGACCACATCCCAGCAGAGATCCCCCACCAGCTCCCTTCAGGTTTAAGTTCTCCTGAAGCATCTCTTCCATTTCTGCTTCTCAGTCCTGGCTGCACTTTAGAAAAAAATACTGACACCCGGGCACCACCCCAGTCCCATTACATCCAAATCTCTGGCGGTAAAGCCCAGGCATTACTACTTTTTCAACACTTCCAGGAGATTCCAAAGTGCTACCAGAGGTGAGAACCACTGTTCTAATCAAACTTTAGTTCCCTAAATGTGTGCCAGTGCTTGCAGCCATGTCTTACATGCTATTATATATGTTTGCCCCTGTCAAGTACACTCTTTCTGTTCCAACTAACTGGCTAGCTGCTGGTCCTCCTTAAAGCATTGCTGGAGCTTGTCTTCCTCCCCTGGACTCCTTGGGCTGAGTCAGGAGTCCCCTATACCCTGGCACAGCAATCAATGTTAATGTGGCATCTCAGCACCTACCACACTACATCAGTATCTTCTTTCTCCATCGCTCCCACCAGACTAGGAGATGCCCGATGCGTCCCAATTGTCTATTTTCCCATTGTTGACAACAAGATCAAAAAATACTATGGAAAGAAATGAAGAAATGAATGAAAATCATCTAGTCGGTTGATTCAGAAGAACCTCAGCTCAGAGGACGCCATCGGGAGAGTGCCGAGGGTGGTCCCAAGGAGTATGCAGAGGTCTCTGTGGATAATGAAGAAATGAGTCCTACCCTGCCTGCAAGTAGGGAGAGCCTGGAGCACCTAGAGAGGTCTGCTCATCCGATCCACTCCCAACTCATAACAGTGAAAATAGAACTAACCTCTTCTTGATAAGTTGTGTCCCTGTTATTTTCATCTTTTTTTTTTTTTTTTTTTTTTGCGGTATGCGGGCCTCTTACGGTTGTGGCCTCTCCCATTGCAGAGCACAGGCTCCGGACGCGCAGGCTCAGCGGCCATGGCTCACGGGCCTAGCCGCTCTGCGGCATGTGGGATCTTCCCGGACCGGGGCACGAACCCGTGTCCCCTGCATCGGCAGGCGGACTCTCAACCACTGTGCCACCAGGGAAGCCCCTATTTTCATCTTTGATCACAGTATGTGGCTGTGATCACAAGACATTGTTATCAGGAGGCCTGAGGCAGGTAAAGTCACTAACCCTGCACTGCAGAGTCTCACCCCATCATATTCTTTTAGTTTTGTGTCTCCTTTATTAATCTGTCTTCCTCCTCGTGATGGTTAATTTTCTGTATCAACTTGACTGGGCCACAGGTGCCCAGATATTTGGTCAAACATTATCCTGGGTGTTTCTATGAGGGTGGTTCTGGAGGAGATTAACATCTTTAAAAATTGAAATGTATTTGACACATAAGGTTGTGTAAATTTAAGGTGTAAGACATGTTAATTTGATACATTTCTGTATTGTGATATGATTATCATCATAGTCATAATTAACACCTTGGTCACATTGCACCATTATTTCTTTTTAGTGGCTGGAATAATTAAGTTCTAGTCTCTTAGCAAGCTTGATGACTGCAATACAATATTGGTGTCTATATTCATTATACTGTGCATTAGATGAGATTAACATTTCAATCACCAGATTGAGTAAAGCAGATTGCCCTCCCTAATGTGGGTGGGCCTCATTCAACCCGCGGAAGGCCTGAAGAGAAGGGAAAGGCTGGTCCTCCCTGAATAAGAGGGAATTCCCCCTGCCTGACTGCAATTCAAACTAAGACATTGACTTTTTTCCTGCCTGTGAACTAGAACTGAAACATCAGCTCTTCCTGGGTCTGAGCCTGCCAGCCTTTAGACTGGAATGACACCATTGATTCTCTTGGGTCTCCAGTTTACCAACTCACCCTGCAGTGGAACTCAGCCACTTCCACAGCTGCATAAGCCTTATCCCAAATGTATATATAACGACGGTTCTAACCACATTTTTATAGTTCCCTGTATGTGTGTTTATATACACAAATCCCATTTGTTCTGTTCCTCTGGAGAACCGTGACCGATACAGTCCTCCGTGAAGTTGGTAGAAAATCACTTAAGCGTCACCAGGTTCCTCAATCCACATTATTCCCTTCCTTGCTGTGGTGCCACTACTGGCTGACACTCTTCCCTCCCCTCCTATGATGTGTGGCTTCCACGGTACAGGGCAGCTGACTGAAAGCAGCCAGACCTGGGCTGGAGTCCTGGTGTCACAGAATTTACTAGCTCTGTGACCTTGGTGGGTTACTTAGCCTCAGTGTCCTCACCTATAAAGTTAAAAGGGGGCTGTGGAGAGGATTAACGAGATAACATGCAAATCATCTTACACAGAACCTGGCTTCAAGCAGACACTCAAGAAAAGGTAGTTCTTTAATTATTGTTATTTTGGGGGAGAGGAAACTAACCATACTTTTGAGAACTTCACTTGAATTGACAAAAAAGGCTCTGAGTAAAAGGGCCTAAAGGATATTGCAAAGGGAAAGCAGGAGCTAGTTTTAACCAATCAGAGGCCTCTTTCCCATCCAAGTTTGTGCTGTGTTGGCCCTCGCGGAAGTCACAACATCTCTGGATGAGCAGGGAATTAATCTACTAGCATTTGTCTTCCTGGACTTACATCCTAGGGATTTGCTCTCAGGGAAACCGACACAGCCTAAAGAGAAAGGAGAAACATCCATTTGGAAAAAAGTGCTTGTTCATCCATGTCATACTCTCCCCTCCCCCTCCTGACGTCCTTCAGAGGTCAAATATGGCTCCTCCATATCTGTCCCCATCACTCTGGTCGGTGCTGTCAGCGTATCTTATCTGGGACTACAGTCATTCCCTAAGGGGTCTCTCTGTACATCTAAGTGATAGAACTGAACACACCAGACCCCATTTTTAAATCTTTCAGTGGATCTCTATCACTTGCAGAACTAGTTCAGAAGTCCTCCACACTCTGTCCTCTCCCCACTTCTCCAGCCCTTCCTCCCAACACTTCTCTCCCTGCAACGCCACCCCCTGAGCTTCCACGGTTCTGAGCTACCCACTCTTCCCCAAACTTATCTGTCTAGAATCTCTCCTCATTGGGCACCTGATAACTCCATCTCACCCTTCAAAATCAGCCCAGCGTTGCACCTTCCACAGAAAGTGTTAATCCCACTCTCTATCTCCTGAACCCTCCAATCTATTTTCTTGCCCCCGGCCCTTGAATTTCTCCCTGTCACAGAACTCCCACATTGCACTATAATTTATGATGTACGCGACTGTAGCCCTGTCTGTGAGCTCTTCCAGAGCAAGGAGTACGTTATATTTCATCTCTGTATTTCCTTGACCTATTAATGGGTGAGGCACCCAAAAGCCACTGAGTAAAGGTTAGGAGAATACATTTAAAAACACACTGGCTGGGGAGGGAAAGAGATGCCCACGATTCTATAAGGAGAGAACAAGGGAGATTTTGTGGTGCTGGGACAGTTCTGTATCTTGATCTGGATGGTAGGTACACAAATGCACGTTATAAAATGACGCGGGGGCTTCCCTGGTGGCGCAGTGGTTGAGAGTCCGCCTGCCGATGCAGGGGACGCGGGTTCGTGCCCCGGTCCGGGAAGATCCCACATGCCACGGAGCGGCTAGGCCCGTGAGCCATGGCCGCTGAGCCTGCGCGTCCGGAGCCTGTGCTCCGCAATGGGAGAGGCCACAACAGTGAGAGGCCCGCGTACCGCAAAAAAAAAAAAAAAAAAAAAAATGACGCGGAACTGTACACACACGTCATCGCAATGTCAATGTCCTGACTGATATTACAGTGGGTCCCTTGGTATCTGTAGGGTTTTGGTTCCAGGACCACCTCCCCGCCCACACCCAGGATACCAAGATCTGCAGATGCTCAAGTCCCTATAGCAAATGTCCTTGTACAGTTGGCCTGTATCCATGGGTTTCGCATCCTCAGATTCAACCAACTGCAGGTGGAAACCCGTGGATACAGGAGGCCAACTGTATATTATGTTGTATAAGGATATTGCAAAGGGAAAGCAGGAGTTTGTTTCAACCAGTCAGAGGCCTTTTCCCCTTCCAAGTTTGAGCTGCGTTGGCCCTCGTGGAAGTCACCAGCTCTCTGGATGAGCAGGGAATTACTCTACTAAGCATTGATCCTTTTGGAAGATGTAACCATTGGGGGAAATTGGACGAAGAGGCCACAGGATTTCTTTCTACCCTCTTTGCAACTTTCTGGGAATAACTATTTGATAATAAAAAGTTTTTTAAAAAAAGGAAAAATGCACTGGCAAGTCTTACTGTTCTGACTCATCTAATAAAATTATTGGGGGCTTCCCTAGTGGCGCAGTGTTTGGGAGTCCGCCTGCCGATGCAGGGGACGCGTGTTCGTGACCCAGTCCGGGAGGATCCCACGTGCCGCGGAGCGGCTGGGCCCGTGAGCCATGGCTGCTGGGCCTGCGCGTCCGGAGCCTGTGCTCCACAACGGGAGAGGCCACAGCAGTGAGAGGCCCACGTACAGAAAAAAAAAATTATTGGAAATGAGGGGCAGTCAACCCTGGCATTTTTCACAAAGTCTAATTTAAGATTATTTAAAACTGACCAGCTAGAAGGTGAATTATGAAAACACAAACATAACCCAAATGCGCTTCAACATCTGCTTTATTTAGAATCGTAACAAGTTTCTGCTCTAAAGGCCTTGGAATCAGTACCTAAATGGGAAGAACCAGGAGTAGAATGAATCAGGTCAGCACAGCTGTGGGAGCAGAACGAGGCCGCCTGATGAAGCACCTGAGAAAAACAGAAAGCTTCTATGACTCTATCTGACCAGAGAAAGAGGCTGAATGGGTGGGAGAAAACTGCATTCCTGACCCGTGACTTGGGAGGCCCTGGACCTAAAAATCTGAGTCCACATTCTTAGTAACTTGGAAACCCTCACATGCTGGAGGTGCTAAAAACTGAGGTTTTGGGAAGTCCCTGGCGGTCCAGTGGTTAGGACTTCATGCTTCCACTGCAGAGGGCATGGGTTCAATCCCTGGTTGAACTAAGAGAGCTAAGCTCCCTCATGCATGCTGCATGGGACAGCCAAAATAAAATAAAATAATTAATTAATTAAAAACCGAGGTTTCCAGTAAACTAGCACCTTCAACAGCGGAAGGCCTCCACACACCCAGGGCCTCTGACACCCTGAGATTCCTAGCAACCAGGATGGGCTCACAACCTGATGATGTCAATAGCCCTAGGGGCCTGAGACCCCTAATAACTGATGTCTCTGAGAACTGTGAAGCCTTTAATAAATTGAAAAACTGAATAACCCAGGGCTTCTACCGACCCAAGACCTATAATAAACTGAGACTCTTAGCAACCCAGGTCTCCTAGCAACCTGGGGACTCTGATTATCAGAGACTCCTAGCAACCAGGGAGATTGCACAAGCTGGGACCCCAGCACACATCCAACCCTGGGCCTAAACTGCGTCTCCCCCTGTGGTGACTCCACACTGAACCTTGAGAGGAAGTGTGGTCAGAGAGACAGAGGCAGAATCAGGGGCCAAAGACCTGTGTAAAACGTTCTGATTTGGCCGCTTACTAACTGTATATCCTTTGGCTTAATCTCCCTGACTATCAGACTCCTTACATATAAAATGAGAATGATCTTTACAATCTCTAGCTCATAAAATTACTGTGAGCATCAGGTAAGAAGGCTTAAGGGAAAGCATTTTAACAGCTATACATAGGCATGTTGCCATTTCCAATTGCACCCTGTCCCCTCCCATCTCAAGACCCACCATACTGCATCAATTTGAAGTCAATGCTACTTCCAAAACATCTTTCCCATGTATTCCAGCTCCATCACCACCACCAGAATCTCAAGCCCCCATTGTCTACATTGCCACCAGTTATCTTTCAAACATACAAGTGCTATCCTTTCTCTTTTGCCCACAGGCTTCTATTGGCTCCCTTGTTCTTTGAGTCAAGTTCAACTCCTTAGCATGGTATATAAACTCTTCATGATCAAGCCCTATCTTTCCAGCTTCATCTTCAATCACTCTCCCAACTCCCACTTCCTTTATTTACTCTGAAAACAAACCTGAGGTGTGGGTATTCATCATCTCAGTTTCACAGATAAAGAAAACAGGGCTGAAGTAGTTCACGCAAGTGCATACAGCCTGGAAGCAGTGATTTGAAGCCAAGTTGGATTGTAAAACCCAAGTCCTTTGACTGCAAAGCCATTAATGCCGTTTGGAAGCTTCCCAAAAAGCATACTTCTCTGGTAAACTCTCTTAATAAACCAACTTTGGTCTTGTCCCAAAGCCCCTCCACCCTTTTCTGCAAGAGCCGCTGAACAACATTCAGCTTTGGTGGAGCTTAAATTTACACTAGGGGGCGCTCTCCTTGCACACAAAACTATATACATCATCCCTAAGATATTATTGAGACCACGCCCAGTGATGTTTTACCTGTGGCCTGGCTCATTTTGCCATATGGTTCGAGGTGTAATTCTAGGATAAATGTAATTTTAGGATAAACTGCTTCCATGTTGCTGCTCCGCCTGCCGATGCAGGGGACGCGGGTTCGTGCCCCGGTCCGGGAAGATCCCACATGCCGCAGAGCGGCTGGGCCCGTGAGCCATGGCCGCTGAACCTGTGCGTCCAGAGCCTGTGCTCCGCAACGGGAGAGGCCACAGCGGTGAGAGGCCCGCAAAAAGCCCAGATATTAACATTTCAGGGGCTAAATAAAGTCATTTTTATTAACATCCTTCCTGTCAATGGAACAGGTTAACCTAAGTTTTAAGAATACACCTGGTCTTCCATAGGACTCAATAAAGCTACTCTCATTTTTCACTAAAATAAATATGACCTGAAAACAGCTGTATTTGCTGTTTGATTCTCAAGGTTCAGGGTGTGGGGAGGCTGATGGGGACAGCAGGACAATTTCTCATCATGGGTACAATCTGACGTCTTCGTTTTATGAACGTGAGGACAAAAATCCCCAAAGGGGAAGCACATTGCTTCAGGGCCCATGTCAAGAGTCAGGGCAGGGACCAGATCTAATTCTCCAGAACACATCTTCATGTTAATACACTCATCTTGTAATTAACAAAGGGGAGCCTCTGATGTTATCGCTCATGGGCTCAGAGCACACAGCGTGAATGCTGAACGGGGCTCCTTACGGCGTGTGGAAGAGAAACCATTCTTGGTTCTATGGGTATGTCCAACCCTCTGAACGCCTGTGAGATGGGGGAATATGTACGGATGCCTCTCAGAAGGCCTGGCTTTCCTGATGTGCTCACTCTGGTACCTTCCCCCACGTCTCTGAGATCTGTCCTTTCCAGGCTGAGATCAGGGGCCCCAGAGAGCTCTCACAAGGTGCTGGGGGGTAGGGTTGGGAGGAAAGACTTTCTTCCCTTAGACCCAGAAACAATCTCCCTCCCAAACTGCCAGGGGAGAACTCGGCGCCAGGTTCGTGCTGTTCAATGGGCCTGAAGGGATTCTCATTTGGGGATGATTTTACACCCCAGGAACACTTAGCAATGACTGAAGACCTTTTTGGTTACCACAAAGTGAGGAGAGGCATGTTACTGTCATTTAGTGAGTCAAAGGAGGTGAAGGTGGCTGCCCTCGACTGTTTAAAGCAGGGAAGGTGGCATCCAACCGCTGAGCCTCAGCAAGAAAAGCAATCCTGTAACACAGAATCTGTCCCATGGTGAAGCCAAGACCATCTTTCATTGATTCAAGGTCAACAAGGATGCAGATAAGTTAAGCTATGCAGAGAACTAACATTCTGAAATGCCAAATCCTAAGGCTAAAAGTCTAAAACGAATCATTCAAAACACAAGGAGATGCAACTCCGAGGACTGATCAGAATCTGAACGGCTCCACTGGATCTAAAACCCAGATCGCCAACATCCCGCTAAGGTTCCCACATGGAGGGCTGTCACCGAGCTCAGAACCGACGCGGCATGAAATGCACGGAGTTCAAGGGAATGTATGGCAGATCTGTGAGCTCCCAAGTGTGCATTCCTACTGCTTGGAGGCTGGAGAGAGTCAGGCTTGGCAGAAGAAATAGAAAGGAAGGCAGAGGAAGCAGAAGTGAACAGTGACATCCAATTCTGTTTCCTTCAACATTCCAAAAACCAAGTGGAAACTCACTCTTGTCCAGGTTAATCCTTCTTTTCTCCAAGGAAGCTGGCTTTTAGTTATCATTCAGTTTTCTCATCCAAGGAAGTCACTTGACTGTATAAAAAGGCAATGGAGTTATTCCAGAGGCTTTAATCTAATGGCATTATCAGCACTTGGCCTTAACTTCAATACTTGTCCTTAAAACGTACCCAGTTCCTCTGAGTCTAGGGCAAGGGGTTGAGAACAAGCCAGGGCAAAGCTCAGGACTGGGGTCTGTAGGAGGATTTCAGCTCCAGGGCTGGCCTCTGGAGAAGGCACCCCTAAAGCCTCAAGGGGTTAAGTTCAAAAGGTAAAGCCAGCTCCAGGGTGAAAGAAACAAAGGTCAGGAAAGCTGCTCCGGCTGGGATAAGGGCACAGCAGTGGAAGGTCTGAGCGGGCAGCCAAAGCGACGTGTACAGAAGTCAGTCTTGGAAAATCTGTCCATCTGGGGCAAGACCTCACCAGCAAGTGGGTGGGGAAGGGAATGTATATAGACTTATCTTCTTATTTCTCACTCTCTTCTCAGGGCCTAACCCAGACACTGGTACCTAATAGGTGCTTGAGAAGCATTTGCAGAGTGATTGAATGAAAAACAAAACCCCTAGAGATACCAAGTCCACACACCTCCTTCTTGCCTCTACCATCCTGCCCTGTGGGGATGAGAGAGGATGCCCCTGCCTGCCTAGGGACTCCTTGGTGATTTATTAAATCACTGATTTTAATTAGGCACCAGAACAAAAGGACGAACACTGCCAAGTTGCGAAGGACGAGGACATTGTGGGAGAAATCAAATGGGAAACACGGAGCATGGAAGTGGATCTGCTGATTGAGCTCTGGGAGGCCGGGGGGGAGGGGTTTGGCCTTGGCCCAGTTCTACACACAGCAGCCAGGAGGCCTGCTCCAAAGGCGCTGCTGAGACCATGGTGAAAACCTGGTAATGATAAGAGCCACAGTCCCCCTGCCAGGAGCCTCAGGCCCTGGGAGCCAGATGTTCCACAGGACAAGAACGTCCTGTACCCGAGTCAGGAGGGGGCAAGGAGCTGAGGCTGCTGCCAGGCGGACAAGAGGCGTGTGGAGCAGACGGGGACCCACCCCACCGCCTGGAGCCAAGCAGAGCTCAGCGGCTTGCAGATCGGCCAAACCCCAGCCAGCTTGCCGTCCAAAGCCCAAAATGAATGCTTGTTGTAAGTCCCTGAAATTTCACAGTTGTTTGTTATGCGACAGCATCACTGACTGCACTATGCCTTCTGAGGGCCTTTTCAGTGCCTTCGGTTAAAGAAAGAGTCTGGCTATTAAAAAGAAAAGTGTACAGAAAATTCGAACACTCCTTGCTTCTCCCGTTTTGGAGAGTCATTTCACAACTTCCAGCAAAGTTGAAGATGCACGTACGTTAGCGGTCAACTACTCCACCTCTAGGTGACTACACACCACAGAGCAGGGTCAGAAAACTGTTTCTGTAAAGGGCCAGAGAGTAAGCATTTTAGGCATTTCAGACTAGATGGTCTCTACGAGACTATAAAACAATTCGACTCTGCCGTTTTAGCGTAAAAGCAGACACAGACAATACTGAAATGAGTGCCCGTAGCTGTGTTCCAATAAACCTTTTTTATGGACACTGAAATGTGAATTTCCTATCATTTTCATGTATCACAAAATACTCTTATTTTTTTTATCCATTAAAAATGTAAAAACCAGGGCCAGTGGTTGAGAGTCCGCCTGCCGATGCCGGGGACGCGGGTTCGTGCCCCAGTCCAGGAAGATCCCACGTGCCGCGGAGCGGCTGGGCCCGTGAGCCATGGCCGCTGAGCCTGCGCGTCCGGAGCCTGTGCTCCGCAACGGGAGAGACCACAGCAGTGAGAGGCCCGCGCACCGCAAAAAAACAAAAAATAAATAAAATAAAAACTATCCATCGACAGGTGAATGGATAAACAAAATGTGGTAGATACATACAATGGAGTGTCATTCAGCCTTAAAAGGAAGGAAATTCTGACGTGTGCAACATGGATGAACCTTGAGGTCATCATGCTAAGTGAAGTGAGCCAGTCACAAAAAGACGAATAGTGTGTGATTTCATTCATACAAGGTACCTAGTGTAGCCCAATTCATAGAGACAGAAAGTGGATGAGTGGACAGGGTCATAGGAAGCTATTGTTTAATGGGTAAAGAATTTCGATTTAGGAAGATGAAAAACTTCTGGAGATGAATGGTGGTGATGGTTAGACAACAATGTGAATGCACTTAATGCCAGTAAACTATACACTTAAAAATGGTTAAAATGGGAACATTGTACGCTAGGTATACGTTACTGCAATTTTTTAAAATTAAGATTATAAAAAGAAAAAATTAAAAATTATTCTTAATTTACAACCCCATACTAAAACAGGTGGCAGTGGATTTGACCTATCGGCCGTAGTTACTAACACTTGCCCTAAAGAAACTCTCTCAGACGTGCCTGGGAGGTAAGTACAGGAGTTCATCACAGCACTGTCTGGGTAATAGAAAAACAACAGGAAATAACCTAAATATTCATCAAGAGGAAAATGGAGCAATGCATTGTGGTAGAATTATTCAATGGAATACGCAGTGATAAGTGGAGTATGCTATAATTTATATCTAAAACTTAAAGCCCTACTGAATAATGCTATATTGTATCAATGCATACAGAAAAATGTAACGTAAGTGTAAGACCATACATAGGAATGATAAACACTGGATTCACAGTAATAGTTACCTCTGAGGAGGAGGGAGAAGAATAGAAATGGGAGTGGAAAATCCAGGGAGCTTCAATTCTATCAGTAATGTTTTATTTCTTTAAATGAGATCTGATGCAAATGACACAATGTTAAGATTTGATAAAGTTTTAATGGTGGGTAAATAGGTAGTCATTACGCTCTTTTCTATTCTTGTCTGCTCTTTGAAATATTTCACGATGAAAAAATTAATTCATAAAAGGGGAAAAAAGCAAAGGGAGGAACACATTTTTAAGGAAAAACAAAAAAGCCAGCAGTTTCAAAGCATGCCGGTAGCAGCCAGAGGAATAACAGAAGAGGTCATCAGTTCATCTCACTCGTCCTTCTGGGTTTTCTCCACCGGCTTAGAACTCAGGGGGCTGAACCTGATGCAGAGACCCACATTCGGAACCACTGGATGGCTCTGCCCGTGAGTTCGTTCTGTGTGTCTGGAGAAGGAAGGCTGACAGATCCCAGACCAGCCATCCCTGAGAGCCATGTGCCAGCCACAGCTGCTTCCCAGAGGCAAACCTGCCCTCACCCACAAGGCACAAGAAGGCATTGCAGGGCTTCAGGGTGCTTCGTAGTGAAAACCAGGTTCTCTCACCAATACCTGCAGAGATGGAAAAGACGGGGCACCTCTCAAGCCTTCTCTTGGGGACGTTGCTTGACCTTAGTTCTAGTCCGTATTTAATGCTGTCAATTAAGATTAGGTTAGATTGAAAGTAACAGGAAACCCAAACAACAGTGGCTTCAACAAGACAGAAGTTTATTTTTGTCTCATGTAAAATAAATCCGGAGGTAGATAACTCAGGGTAGTGTCAAAGCTAGGGTGTGACCTGTCCTCCGGTTCCAAGATGGCAGCTGGAGCTCCAGTTATCAGATCTGCCTTCCAAGCAGCAAGACAGAAGAAAGGGAGAAGGACCTGCTTCCTCCTTTTAATTATTTATTTATTTGCGCACGGGCTTTCTCTAGTTGCTGCGAGCAGGGGCTGCTCTTCGTTGCGGTGCACGGGCTTCTCATTGCAGTGGCTCCCCTTGTTGCAGAGCACGGGCTCTAGGCGCAAGGGCTTCAGTAGCTGTGACTCGCGGACTCTAGAGCGCAGGCTCAGTAGTTGTGGCGCACGGGCTTTGTTGCTCTGCGGCATGTGGGATCTTCCCGGACCAGGGCTCAAACCCGTGTCCCCTGCATTGGCAGGCGGATTCCTAAACACTGCGCCACCAGGGAAGCCCCCTGCCTCCTCGCTTTTAAAGGAGTCTTCCAGAAAGCATCCCATGATTTTTCCACTGACATCTCATTGTCCACAACATAGTCAAATGGCCACACTTACTCCAAGAAAACTTAGGAAAGGTCTTTTTCTGAGAAGCCATGAACCCAGCTGAAAACCAGGAGCTCCATTACTAAGGAAGCAAAGGAGAACAGATATTAGAGAAGGCAACCTGCAATCTCTGTCACAGTTGCCACCTTACTGTGTCACTCTGAGCAAGTGCTGCCTCTTCCTCATGCTTCAGTCAATGCATTGGACTAGGTAGGTCGGAGCTAAGATCCTTCCCAGATCTGACATCCTATTCTATGCTAAAGTGTTATATTTATGTAAATCATTGATTCCAAAGTTGGAAGAGGCAAGAGAAAGAAGCTAACATTTATTATTTACTCATGAGTGATCGATTCTTTCTCTGTTTAACTCTTTTCAACCTCATCAGTGACTATATGATGTTGGGTGTATTACTGCCTTTTAGAGAAGAGAAAATTGAGGTTCCAAAAAAGGCTACACCACCTCCCAAATTCACACAGCTTTAAGTGATGGGACCAGGATTTGAACCCCACCCATGCTTCTTCACTATACCATGCTGCCCATTTCCGTATTTGGAAATAAACCAGAACACAATTCCAGGTCTGCCACTTATTGACAGTGTAACCTTGGACAAGTTACTTAATCTCTCTGTGCCTCACGTTTCTTATCTGCAAAATGGGAATAATAATGGTACCTAGGCTATAGGGTTGTTGAGAAGATTACATGAGTGAAAAACCATAAAACACTTAGAACATGCGTGGCATGTAGAATTAGTCTGCAAGTGTTAGCTTTTATCATATTAGGCAACATTTGAGAGGTTCCATGAAGGAGAACTGAGGAACAGAGAGGATGTTCCAGGCTGAGGGAACAGCCCAGTCCAAAGCTGGGAGACGGTGACGGCTGAGTCAGGTCTAAAGGCATGAGCAGGAGTCATGAGTCTCCAACTTCCAATACCTAATCGGGGCCTCACCGTGAAGTAGGTCCTCACTAGTTACATACTTGATTTGAATAGATCTCAGGAAAACCCCTAAAAATGAAAAACGTCTATAGATACAAATCTCAAATTTTACCTTGAAGGGAAGGGAAGAATAACATACACCGGCTCCCAACTGCAAGCTCCCCATATGCTAGGAGCATGAAAAGGGGGGCAGCCTAACACCCAGAGCAAAGGACATGAACTTGGGTCCTTGCTCTGCCTGGCCCTTATGGTGCCGTATTCCAGGTATTATGTCTTAGTATTCACAGCTGGCAGCCAGCCAGCACCAAAGCACCCAGCCCCACCTTCTGAACTTTGTCCCCAAGCAGGAAAACTTTCTCCTCTGTGTACTTAAGAAAGGGACAGCTACACAGGGTCACACCCACGGGTACATCTGACCACAGTTCTACAGCCAACCGGAGGCCTGAGGGACAGGGCTGTCCTCCCCATGCCAGCCCCTCCCAGGGAGGAGCGTCTCCCTCTGCCAGGGACCATGTGCAGACCCAGCCTTTATAAAACTGGGCGAACCGAGATCGGAGGCAAGCACCTGAAAATGGGACTTCGGAGACCTGGGTTGTTACCCCAGATCTGCTACTAAGCCATTCTGTGGCCTCGGGCCAACACCCTGCTTGCCTTAAACCAAGGGTCAGTGGAAATAATCACAGGCTTCTTGTAAGATCGCTCACTGGTTGTGAATATTAAATGAAATAATGCACGTAAGGTGTTTAAATCAGCTCAGCACGCAGTAGGGACACAGCCCATGCAAGGCCCCTTGTTTCTTAAGGTTTCTGTCAGCGTCAGCACTCTCCGAACTGTGATGATAAATCCCATAAGTGAGGGCTTCCCTGGTGGCGCAGTGGTTGAGAGTCCGCCTGCCGATGCAGGGGACGCGGGTTCGTGCCCCGGTCCAGGAGGATCCCACATGCCACGGAGCGGCTAGGCCCGTGAGCCATGGCCGCTGAGCCTGCGCGTCCGGAGCCTGTGCTCCGCAACGGGAGAGGCCACAACAGTGAGAGGCCCGCGTATCGCAAAAAAAAAAAAAAAAAAAAAAGTCCCATAAGTGATTAGATGGCTTCTTTTTTTTCGTCCTAAGCATCCTCAGTGCTTCTGCACTTAATGAGTTCACCTTTGGACTCTTCCACACTGTTTATGCTTTTACGACTTTTTATCACACCTTTCCCATGATGACCAGTGGTAGGGGCTCCAGGTAACACGTTCCTCTCCTCTTCTCCAAAAGCTCCAATAAGATAAACCCATGACACAGACACACAAGCATTATAAGCCAAATGGAAGTAAGTATCATCTTCCCTGGTACGTGGCAGACCTCGAACCACAGGCTTTCCTTTATTTGTGTTGGAGAATTCAGAACAGGCCAAGGGTAGCTGTGGGACTTCTTAACTCCCAAATCTAGATATTGGAACATATTTCCTCGCACACACCCTGAAGCTTGCCTGCAGAGACGGTGATGAGGTCTGAGAGGAAGCTCAGCTCAGCTATATAGACAAGGATGCAAGCCTTCTAGAAGGTAGCCCTGAGCCTGGACCAAATGTGCTCCAAGCTGAGACAGTAAGAGGAGGAGGGTTTGCTGAGGAGGGAGGGAAGTTGAGCAGGAAGCAGCCCACCCGGCTCCTGATTTGGAGTCACAGTAGCCCTGTCCACTAAAGGCTGACCCAGGGACCATCCGCTTCTGCCCAGCGGTCCAAACACTCCTCTTCCTGGACAGAAGCAAAGAACAGTAGGGAGGGAGACACTACACATCCTCCGACATGCTTCCATTTGAGAAAAGCACATTTGAGAGGAGTTTCTAAAGGAAGGTGAGAAGGAGAGACATTTTCTCTTGCCCGACAACATGGGTCTTCCGTTTTTAGCCTAGCTTAAGCAAGAGCAAATCCCTACCCTTGAAGATGCACACTTGTGCATGCACACACACACACACACACAGACACACACACACACACACACCTGATCCCACCTGTGCAGACAGCACCAGGTTTAAATTGAGTGGAATGATTGAGTTCCGCCTCCTCGCTGAACTTCTCATCCAGACAGAACACAGAAGTTGGACCAAAGGCACATCCAAACCAGAAAACCGTTGGGACTGCATGCCTTACATCTGGTGTACAAGGAAAGACGCTGCTGAATCTTGTTCCCAGAGCCCTTGTGGCTGACATCCTAAAAATTAATAGAAACATGGTGATTTGTCTGCCATTCTGAAACATAAACCCAACAGACCAGCAGGCCAGGGACATGGGCTCACACTAATAGGGGTTTATGGTACCTTCCTGAGAATGGGATGCAGAGCTCACCCTTGCATGAGCTGCCTGTCCAGTCATCACATCCAGGTGGAGCCCTGGGCCGGCAATGAACTGGGAATTCCTTGGTGTCCTTTCTCCTCTCAGGTCTTCCGTTACTAGCCACACGAACTTGGAGAGTTAGTTCCTCTTCTTGGGCCTCAATTTCCTCCCTGCTAAGTCTTGTTTTCTTAATTTCATAACAGGAACAATAATTGCTACCCCTATGGACTTCCCGGCCCATGGACTCCAGCAAGGTGGGTATGGGAAGTGATCTCTCGAGGAGAGGGCATGGGGGTTACACAAAGTCCCATCAGGTCAGGAGGAGATTACCAGCCCAACAACAACAGTGATCCTGGGAAAGGAATTTTTGTTCATTTTCCAGGTGGGGCTGGGTCACCTGGAAAGACAACCCAAGAAAGCTTCTCACGGGGAAGAATAAAGCCAAAAGTTATAAGGAGCAAAACAGGTAATCCCATTCGCAGAAATAAATAATGAAGAGCAGAGAGAAAAATGGTAAAGGTGATGGATTGAAACAGAAACCACTAAAAATTAAAAAAAAAGAACCAAAGTGAGAAGTCTGTGTAAACAGAATGGTAATTAGGAGAGAAAGACAGGGTAGCAGGCAGGGGGGAAGGTCAGGTGCAGACATCCCTCGGAAATTCGGTGGGGTGGGGGTCAGAGGGCAGCAGTGGAGCTGAAAGGGGAGAGACAGATAAAGCTGGTGCCAGGGAGAAGTATGGGCAACAAGCAGTGTTCAGAGCTCTGTTCCAGGAGCAAGGAAGGTTCGGAGAGAGTGGGGGGCAGGCTGTGGAGGGAGAATATGGTCTCCCAGCTAACATCATAATTCTAGAACTGACCAAGCCCTAAAACCAAGACAGTGCCCCAAGGACTTGGGGTCTGGCTATCGAGCTCTCCAAACTGCCTCAAGACCAAGCAAACTTGGATTGCTGTCAAGGGAAAAGGAGAGGGCTAGCCAAGGACACAATGCGCGTGTACTCTATATAAAATAGAGAAACAACAGTGCTACTGTAGAGCACAGGGAACTATAGTCAGTATCTTGAAACAACCTATTATGGAAAAGAATCTGAAAAGGACTAGACATAATTAACGGAATCACTTTGCTGTATACCTGAAATTAACACAACCATGTAAATCAACTATACTTCAATTTAAAATTTTTTATTATATTTAAAAATTTTATTTTATATATTTTAAATGTATTCTTAATATAGATATGTATAATGTATAAATATATATTTATATTTTTAATATATATATTCTTTTTCAGATTCTTTTCTATTCTATATATTTTTCAGATTCTTTTAAATTCTATTCTATATATATTCTACATATATAGTCTATTCTCTCTGTATAGATGAATCACTTTGCTGTACACAAGAAACTAAGACAACACTGTAAATCAACTATACTTCAATTTAAAAAAAATATTTTTAATAATAAAAATAAAAACAGTACATGTGGAAAGGGCAGTGGGCAGCTCTGACAAGCTGGAGCCCAGTGCTGTGGTTTGATCCCACCACAAGGGGGAGCCAGGCCGCTGGACCAAGCGTGGCGTGAGGGGGTTGCCCCAGCAGATAAGGCAGTGGGTGCCGTGCGGGATGGCAGTGAACCACTCGGCCATCATAGGGGAAATTACAGGGGGACCCACAGAAGAAGTGATGGGGGAATCATCACGCTCAGATCCACAATAGGCTTTGTGCCAGGAGAAATGTCGGCGGGAACTCTGGAGGCGAAGAAAATGCCAAAGATTTGAAAGAAAGAACCTGGAGAAGAAGGTGCCGTGCAGGGTGAGGTTCACATATTAGCCTTGGAAAACTGCATGATGGTGGCCCAAGCGAAGTGTGTCATCCTCAGGCAGGGATGGACCAATAGGGCAAAGACAGAAAGTCATTTGAGTATTTGCTGCTGAAAGAGGAAACACTGAGCACCATTAGTGCATATGTGGCACTTGCAAGTGTCTGTAGCCACAATTTTTTGAGCACCGACTGGGTGTAGGGCAGTGGGCTAGGCACTCTACAGACATTAGATCCCTCAATTCACACACACACACACACACACACACACACACACACACACACACACACACTTTATTGGCAAGAACATTGAGACTTAAGAGCGGGTAAGCAATTTGCCTAAAGCCACACAGCTAGTAAGCGGCAAAACTGGGATTGGGATGCGGGTTGGCTTGACTCCCAAGGCCACGCTCATAACTGCTCTTCTGTCCTTTAAGAAGACAGAAGGTAACTCTGCTTTGAGAGATGCTTTCATTTCTCCCATCCGACTAAAAATCGGTTCTCTAGACTCAGGGAGGGGGCCCTGAGTCGTCTGCTCGGGGCTGAATGAGGGGCTTCTCTTCATTCTTCTCCAGCCGTCTGCTTCCCCCTGCCTTCACACTGTATTCTAATCATTTATTTACACATCCGTCTCATCCATTAGGCCAGCAGTGCTCCTCCCTGGCTGCACATTAAAATCTCTTTTAAAAAATAATAATTCCTGGGTCCCACTCAAGACCGATTAAATCAGAATCTCTAGGGCCAGGACTTTGACTTTTATTTTTTAATTCAATGATTCAAATGTGCCATTGGGTCTGCAACCCACTATTGCAGACTGTGGGTACTTCAAGTTCACGGACCAGGTCATGGGTATCTGAATCCCCAGAGCCCAGCACAGTCTGATCCATCGCAGGGCCTCCATACATGTTTAATGAGAGGATGAACACAGAGAGCACAAGATGAAGATCAAGAATAGAGAAAGGAAAATCGGGGAAGTATTACGCAGAAGGGGGTGCGGAGAAGGGAGTGATATGAGGCTGAGAGGCAGAGACAGTCTTTTAAGATGCCAGGGGCAAAGGAAGAACCTGGATGAGGCTGTCTTGCATAACAAATCTCTAGTTAAAGCTAACACGAAGCTTCAGTGCAGAATAAACAGCACCTGCCTCAGAGAGAAATGAGGTGAAGAGGAGTCAAAACCGTGAGTTTCTCAATGTGCCGGAATGGTGGGGTTTGGGGGCCAGAAGACTTGGTATCGGTGAAAGGAGATGAAGAGGGCAAGTGCCAAAAAAAAAAAGAAAGAGGGGCTTCCCTGGTGGCGCAGTGGTTGAGAGTCCGCCTGCCGATGCAGGGGACACGGGTTCGTGCCCCGGTCCGGGAAGATCCCACGTGCCGCGGAGCGGCTGGGCCCGTGAGCCACGGCTGCTGAGCCTGCGCGTCCAGAGCCTGTACTCCGCAACGGGAGAGGCCACAACAGTAAGAGGCCCGCATGCCGCAAAAAAAAAAAAAAAAAGAAAGAAAGAGAACAGAACTGTGATTTTGAGAACCACTGAAACATGGCAAAGAATATGACCGGGAAGATAAAACTCACAATTTGAAAATAAAATGGGAAAACAAGAGAAAGCAAGGTTAAGTATAAGTATAAGTATAGGCTTTGTGCCTAAGTATAAGTATAAGAGAGGAATGAATTCCTAAGTCATCTATATGTGTATTTGCTCAAAATGCTATTGTTTCAGTGCTGGGGAAAGAATTAGAGGTAAAGAAAATATACAAATGCATTTCACGATGAAAAATCCTGTGATGAACAATGGAGATAATCGCTGTAAAAATTCTCTGAAAAAAAAACACAAAATGTTCTAGAAATGAAAGGTGGCATGATTATCATTCTAAGGTAGGTGTTGCTCTGTGTGCTAAGAAAATTAGCTCTCCAAGTGTTGGTCATTGGTCAACTAAACAAACGCCCAGAGTTCTCTTAGTTCGGTTTCAGAGAGCTCTCAAAAAGGTAGGCGCTCCAGGGCTGAGTCTTGGAAGAGAACAATGCTTGCCTAGTATATATACCAGGTACCCTGGGGCCATCTCCAGTTGGAAGAATTAGGTTTAAGTCTCTGGCTGTAACACAGAGAGCCAGAAAATACACAGAAATAAAATAAAGGTAGCAGAGTAGTTAAAAGGAGAGAAGGGAAATGTATCTAGCATTTATTGAGTGCATACTGCAGGCTGGGCACTGGGCATATGGTATTTTAGACCACCATCAGAATAACTCCACAACACGGGCTTCCCTGGTGGCGCAGTGGTTAAGAATCCACCTGCCAATGCAGGGGACATGGGTTCAAGCCCTGGTCCGGGAAGATCCCACATGCTGCGGAGCAACTCTGCCCATGCGCCACAGCTACCGAGCCTGCGCTCTAGAGCCGGCGAGCCACAGCAACTGAGCCCACGTGCCACAACTACTGAAGCCCACGCGCCTACAGCCCATGCTCCACAGCAAGAAAAGCCACTGCAACGAGAAGCCTGAGCATCGCAACGAAGGGTAGCCCCTGCATAGCCCCCCGCTCGCTGCAACTAGAGAAAGCCCGCGCGCAGCAACGAAGACCCAACACAGCCAAAAATAACTAAAAATAAAATTAATTAATTAAATTAAAATAAGTCTACAACAGCCTTAGACTGGCCCAAGATCATATTAGATGTCAGAGTGCCTTAAGGCCCTCTTCTATTTTCACTCCATACTGTTTCCCTAGCATCACCCCATTAGCCATACCTCTAACAATAAGGACCTCTGAAAAATCTCCAGCCCAGTCTTCTCTAAGCTTCAAACCATTATATCAAACTCAGCTTAGATATCTCAAATGCACCTAATGCTCTGCAAATCCAAAGCAGATGGTTTTAACCTCTTCCCCAAACCTGATCCTCTTCTGGCATTTCCTATACCAGTGATTCCTATTCCCAAACTCTCATAGCCATGTAGGTGTGCACACCTGAAACCTAGGTGTCTTTCTGGACACCCCATCATCCTGCATCACTGCCCCATATCGAATCCATCCCAAGTCCTATTTCTTTTACTTCCTCTCTCAAATGTATCCGCTCCGCGAACTTTCCATCTCCCTCTCCCTGCTCAGACCAAGCTATCGTCTCCTTTTGCCTTGACAAATGCTATAGTACTGGGTCTCCCCTAACCACTCTGGCCCAATCTAACTGGTTCTCCACAAAGAAGCCAAAAAGACCTTTTCGAAATACAAATCTGATTATTTCTCTACCTCCAGCCCACTCCAACCCCACCAGCTTTGAATAAACCATTTGAATGGATTCACATGGCTCTTCAGATAAAGATCACTATCCTTCACGTGGCTTAAAAGGTCGGGCATGGTTTGACCTCCTGCCTCATCTTCACCTTTGTCTTCCTTGTCCTTCCGCCAAAAGACCTTTGCATGGACTGCTCCTTGGGTTTCCATTCCTCCACCTCTGAACGTCCTCTTATCCTCCAGAGAGTAGATCCCTTTTAATGGAAGCCTTCCCTGACACCTACATAGATCAGTTTCCCTAATAATGTCTCATAAGATTTTCTCTCTCTTCTTAAAATACTTTAAAAGCTTTTCATTTTCCACTGATTCAGAGAATCATTTGCTTGATACCTGCCTTTCCTCACTAGTCTGTGATCCCACGCGGGCAGAAATTGTGCGGCTTATCTCTGCCTTGTATCCCCACCACTTAGACGATGCTTGGCACAGAACGTGTGTCGGATGGAATTTGCAGGAGGAAGGGAGGCAAGCAGGTGGGAAAGGAGATGGCCCTGGAGTGGCAGAGTCAGGATCCAAACCCAGACTCCCTCCTGGCACCAGGGAAGAGAGGGAAAAAGGATGAGAGATGACAGGGACTTCCCTGGAGGTCCAGTAGTTAAGACTCTGCACTTCCACTGCAGGGGGCACGAGGCACGGGTTCAATTCCTGGTTGCGGATCCCACGTGCCACGCGGTGCGGCCAAAAAAAAAGAATGAGAGATGACGTTATCTCCCCACCAACTGGTCCAGATGAAGAGAGGCTAGTCTCTTAAGGGAGTGCAGTCTACACCTGGCCATACTATCCTGAACCCGCCCGATCTCGTCCAAGGGGAAGCAGACTAGTGCCATGGTCAAGTGTGTCATCGGTCTTCCTTTCCAGTTACTTTTGACTCCCAGGCTCTGCCTCCTCAAATGAAACGGCTCCATGAGGCACCGAGAATTATTTGGATTAAGTCTTCAATGTTCTCAGAATACAGTGAGAATAGTTTATGGGCCCTGCTTGGCTCTCCCTGATTCTCTTTCCAACCCCGTCTCTCATCCCTGCTTCTTCTCATGTTAGATTCTAACCAAACATGCTATGTTCCTCCAACTCTAACTTGGGACATGTAGCTTCCTCCCCGTGCTGCTCTCCCCACGCTGACCACCTCCTACTAGTCCTTTAAGACTCTCCCTGCCTCTCCCCAGCAGCTTCATCCATCTCTTGGATCCCTTCTGGTTCCTACCTTTAACCTTGAGCTGGGTTTGGGGTGAATAAGTGAAGGTTTGATTTCTTCCAGCCTGGTTGGTTGGTTTGTTTTACCATCACCTCTAACCTGTGAATATTATTATCAATCATTCCCCCACAGCACTTCACTTCTCCAGACATTTCAATGCTATTTATTTGATCATGGATGAGACAGGATTTTCTAAGCATAAAAGCAACGGAAGAAATCACTAAGGGAAAGAAAATCAATACATTTGACTACACCAAATTTAAAATGTCTGGATGTCAGAAACCATTCTAAACAAAACTAAAAGGCAAATGACAAGGCTGGGGAAAGGCTGTGCAATAAATATGACAAAGGGTTGTTATCCTTAATATATAAAGAGCTCATATAGATCGATAAGAAAAATATTAAAATCCCAGAAGAAAAATGGGAAAAGGACATGAATAAGTACAAAGAGCTAATAAACCCATAAAAAATCTTTCACTCCACCAGTAGTCAGGGAAACACAAATTAACACAATGCTAACGATGGTTCATCTATCAAATTCGGATAACATTAAAGGCAGATAAAAATGAAGAGATTAAAATAATTAATAAAAAGTGTGGAGATCATTTGATTGTTTTCCAAGAAAAAGTAAGCACTTTTTCAACTTTCAATAGCTCCCTACCACCTAGAGAAAAAAGTCCAGGCTCCCGTCCTCACCTTCCTCTCCTGTCTCATCTCCCACCGCGCCCCGCCTCCCCTCTGACACTTACAGCAATAATTCCCCGAGCCCAGCATGGGATGCCGGCTGCAAAGACTGCCCTTCTTCGATTCTCTGTCCTCCTCCACCTCCATCATCTACTATCACACAATCTTCTTCTCCCAGGTAACACCTACTCCGCCTTCACAATTCTTCTGAGACAGCATCACCTTCGGGAAACTCTCGCAACCTGGGGTTGGTGCCCCTGCTCCGTGCTCTCATTATACACACATTCCCTTACCCAGCGCTTACTGAATTAGATTGAAGATGACTCTTTATGGGTTTCTTTCTACCTTAGAGTATATGCGTCTCAAGAGAGGCATTACATTTTTATTCATTTCTGTGCCCCAGGGTTTAATCCATGTAGGTGCTCCACAGATGACTCCTGAACTAATATCAATCATGTAATAAATTCATTATTCCATTTTGCACCATGAATTTTTTTTCTTGCCACTATTCTGGTAAATGCACGTTTTACTTAAAAAGGATAAAATTAAGCCGTTTTGAATGGAGAGATAATACCTCACCCACGCCCCAGCCCTCATTTTAGTGCCCATGTTCTATCATCTTGTGGGTTGTAACCGATTAGTGGGCCATGAAATTAATCTATGGGTCATGACCACCAATTTTTTAATGAAAAATACCAGAACTAGAAAAGAATGACTCTGGGATCTGCTGTTTCTTTTGTATTGTGGATGTCCCCATCCACTGAACCCAGGCAGGCAGGAGTGGTGGTGAAGAACATCAGGCAGGGAGTTGAAGTTCCTGCTCTCATTCTTTTTTTTTTTTTTTTCCTGGCCTTGCTGCGCAGCTTGTAGGATCTCAGTTCCCCAGCCAGGGACTGAACCCAGGTCCTGGCAGTGAAAGTGCTGAAACCTAACCACTAGACCACCAGGGAACTCCCCCTGCTCTCATTCTTAGTAACACCACAAAAGTTACTGGTCTCTCTGGGCTTTGGTTCCCTTATCTGTAAAATGGGGATGATAAAATACGTATAGAATGAGACAGCAAGGACCCAGTGATGTTGCAAATCCTCAAAACCGCTCATCAGCATTTCTGATACAAAGACACTGTAACTACCTACCAGGTTCAGATGCAGCACGACTACAATATTATCCCGGCCCATTCTGTTCTGACGCCTAGCCTCTCTCTTCCTCCACTCCTAAATAGTGGCCCACCCTGCCTTTCTACCATGATCGAGTCATGAGCCTCTCAGACTCAGCGGGAAACACGTGCTCCGTGGCATCAGGCACATTTATGGGTCTTGACGTCTAACGTCATAGGGTATGAAGTAAATGACTCTATCTAAATTACAAATCTGACCAAATCATTCCCCAGTTAAACGTTTTCTAGGGTCCCCATTATGCTCAGGATAAAGCTTCAACTCCCTAATATAACATCTTAAGACCCTCCATGATCTGCCAACCTGTTCAACCCCACCCTCACGGCCCACCCTCCAGCCCTCCCCCATCACCTGCAATTCTCAAATGAGTCATGCTCCCTTGGCCCTGGACTTTTCCCACGTGGTCCAGTCTGCCCGGAACACCTCGATAACACTCTGTCCAAAGTCTCCACTCAGGCATCAGCTCTTCCCAGGTTTCTTCCCTATCTCGATCCCGCCTTTCCCTGTCCCGTGCCCGCTCGGGGGCCCCCGGCTAGGCATCCCTCCCTCATTGCACTGGCCACAGTCACGTTTCAATCAACTGCTCATTTGTCTCTGCTTCTTAAGGCCAGGGATTGTGGCTTTGGTTCCATATCCCCAGCACCTAGCACTATGCTTCTGCCTAAGTAAACAGTACTTGTTTGTGGGAGAGAAGGGTGGAGGGAGAGAGAAGAGAAGGGAGGGAGAGGAGGACAGAGGGAGGAGGAAATAGATGGAAATTCTTCATGTGACACTTTCCCAAAGTGTGCAAGGTCATAACGCAACTCAGGGACTTTGAACTGTAAGTCATTTCCTAAAGATCAGGTTCATGTGGCCACACAGAGTAGAAAGGGTCTCTGAAGAGAAGGAACTCCTGGAATGTGGTGGTCAGAGTAAGCACCAGGGTAAGTCGGATGCCAGGAACACGTGTTCTGTCTGGGAGATTTCACAAGCTGGAGGAGACTCTGGGCTGTGCTCTGGAGGAATGCAAGCTTGGGCAGTCAACCCTGGGAACACAGATAAGGGGCCAAGAGCTTTGATTGCCTTCCTGTTGTGAACATATTTGGGGTGGGGCGGGCACAGGGTTGGGCCAGTGATTCCAGAATTGGGGCTATTTGGTTCCAGAGCTCATGAACAGAGCTTAGACAGAGCCATGGTAACTGGGGTGACACCATCTCGATCAGCTGCATCAGGGCATGGGGCACTTTGGAGACAGAAGTATTAACATTGGCTAATCAGTACCAGGTACACAATTGGACATTTCACGTACACTGCTTCATGCGATTGACATACCAACCCAATGAGGCAGTAGCCTTGATTTTACAGGTGAGAGAGCTAAGGACCAGAGAGGTTAAGAAACTTGTCCAAGCTCACACAGTCAATGACTGAGCCCAAATTTGAATCTAATTCTGTCTGACTTCAAAGATCTTGCTCTTTTCACCCTCAATTCCTGTCCCTAATTCCTTCTTCATTCAGAATTTGAGTCTGATGCTCCTACGCCAGGGTAAGAGGGGGTGGGGGTCATGGAAGAAAATCATGGAATATCTACGACAATATACACAGACACTAGTGAACTAGGACCTCAGGATGTGTCCATCGTCTGGGAAACCATACCTGGCTGGACCCCCAGTGCTTGCCAACCAGTCCCTCCCAAATGAGGAGGCAAGTTCAGCCAACTCCCAAAGTAGAAGAGTCCCACCCCAAAGACAGTGCTTCCACCTCAACCATCAGTCACCAACACCAACCTGATCCAGAGACGTCTTATTTGTCCTGCACTGGAAACAAAAGAAAGGCTACACAGCAGTGGAATCAGAGATCCTGCAGCCTAGCAGATACTTCCAAGGTCTTCAGCCACCTCTTCTCACTACTAAAAGGGCAGCATCTCAGAGCTCGAGGAAGTAGGTGGGCCAGGACTTGTCAGGGTTCAGAGATGCGAGGTGGTGCTGGGAAACTTCTCCACCTCTAACCCCACACCTTGTAGATGGTATTTGAGAGATTAAGGGCTCTCTCTGGCTTAGGGCTCTGGTCCAGGTTAAAATGCAGGGACACTGACAACCATGGCAGCCACTGAAACCTTAGCATGGTGGTTTCCAGTCTGCTTATGAAAGCAGGTATTGAAAGGGAGGGGAAAAGACAAAAACAGGAGGACTCTGGATAGCTATTGGTGGAGGCCACAGATAGAAAAGTCACAGTGACTCTGTGGACACTGCCCATTCACAGCTCACCAGCAGGACAGGAAAGTTACCTAGCATGTGTTCAGGGCTGATGGGAGTGGACAATCCAGTAAGGTGTCTCCCCTGTCCTCAGGAATCCCTCTATCCTTCCATGAGAGTTGAGCCCCAGCTTCCCTCTCCTGACTCCACCTCCCCAAGTGGGAATTGGCGTGCACTGTGCTGGAGAGAAGCATCTTGCTTTTCAGGAGAGAATGAAATTGGATGGATGACACATCTCAATGACAAACAAGGCCCCAATCTTGGACTTGGGAACATGGGTTCCTGGTTCTCTAGAATCAGGCTGAGGGATTTGCTGACTTGAATTAGGACACAGAAAATGAAATGGGAACAGACATGGAGCTCCAAACATGCTTAACAGCATAGGATATGAACCAAGGCAGCCCCCAAGCCAGGGCCCTCTCCCAAGAATGAGGTTGGCTCTGAGATCCTGGGAGGAAAAAAAGTATTTCAGGTGTTGCTATATGCTTGTGATGGAAATTACAGAATTTGGATGCAGTCTGGATTATACAATTGTGATTCTGGGTCCCCCAAAGGTCTCAAGTCATAAGAATGCCCCTCATCTTTCAGTACTTGCCAAACAAGCAGATACCAAAAGAAAGGGGACCCATCTTTCATGGATGTCACTGGTAGTGTGGAAAAAATACTTCATGGTGGTTATCTTCACCTCTGCCTGAACTCTGGAGGGTCTCTGAATATCTTATTTTGAGTCATACACACAAGGCATCCTTGGGATTCTTAGCCTCTCTCCTTCCACCCTCAGTCCTCAGACAAATACGTCCCACCACACACCGTGCATCGGAATTTGACTACACAATCACACAACTGAGGGAAAGCTAAGTATATGTTTACTCTCCACCTAGTGGTAGCTAGGTAAAATTGCAGGCATAATGATAAAAAGGGAATGATCGACTCTACGTTGCTCACCTTCAAACCCAAACCTGTAAAGAGAAGGAGGGACCCAGATGCCTCAGGGACTGGGCAGATAATACAAATAAATGAAACAGGCCAGGTGAGAGAGTACAAGTATTGTCAAGAGAGGCAACTCCTACGTAGTTCCAATTGATTGTCCTCTGTGGAAAATGCAGATGAGAGTTGCCTCAACTTCTGATTGTTCGAGAGAAACCAGACATTCTGATTTAATGTGAAACCTCCTGATTCTTAGATGGTGGCTGGATTTTCTTGAAAACACTAGGTGAGCTAAATAAAGCTTACAGTCCTCCAGTTTTCAAAGCTCTGCTGTACAGATGGTGACTGTCATCTCCCCTAACTGTGGGATTAGACTGCCACTCACCAGCCACCACTTGTAACTACAACAGAGGCATCGACTGCTTTACTACACACACACACAGCTGGACTCCCCAGCCGTGGAGAACAACTAACTCTACAGGAAGAAGTAGAAGGCACAGCTGAGCCACCCAGCCATGGCAGCAGGCTGGCCCTGTGACCAGCTGCTGGCTGGTAGGCACTAAATGGCCGACTGCTCCTGCAGGAAGCCTTCAGGGCCTGGGAGACCTTTATCTGGCTCTGAAGCCAGGGCTGCTTCTCGAAGGACTTCCAAGTGCTCCTCAGCAGCTGACAGCGACTGGTCAATCCAATCGAGGCCCCCGGTCAGGTGGCAGGCGTTCCTGGTCACCAGCACCAGATGACTGACAGACAGGAGCAGGGCAGTTGTCCTAGAAAAAACAACAGGATCAGGTGCCGAAGGATCTAAGGGACTTTGCCCCAAAGCCCAAAGGGATAGAGTCTAGACTGATGTTCCCCAAGCTGGAGTCCCTTCCTTAGGAGGTTGCTGAGTATGTAATTTAAAGAGGGTTCGATGCTCAAAGAAAGTTGGGAACATCTGGGTTAAACAAAGGTAACTGAAGCCCTTCTCAGATGATGCACATGATAAATCTCTAAGGGGAGAATGTAATACTCTGAGTCTCACTAACTTATTTAAGACTGGGAGCCCACTTTCTGCAACACATCCATTAACATCTCCCAGAAGAGGGTTTTGTGGGACAATTTGGATCTAGTCAATTGGATAAGCACATCCCCAGCTGCTGCCCCCTTGAAGACAGGATATTCATACGCCACCTTGGGCATCACTTAATGATTCTGAATCAGTGAGGCCCAGGGCTGGTTTACCGCATCCTAAAACATTTAATTGCAAACTAAATTGAGGAGGAGGCTTTTTTTTTTTTTTTCAGTATTGAAAGATTCAGTGCAGAATATCTTCTATATAGTGAGTGTGCACAGCGCATTTGGGAATGCATTACAGATGACTAGCCCATGAACACAGCTGGGCAGTAACAGGAGTGGGGCAGAGAGACCAACTGAATTGCCATGACCCACAGCCTGTGGAAATTATTACACAGTGGGCCTGTGAAACAGTCATATAAATCTGAGAGACAAAGGAACATTTTTTTTTTAAGTGGGTTTATAACTGGTAGAGGAACATAACAATCTCAAAAGCCTAAGTACACTCTGCGTATTAGGGGAGGATCATGAGACAGGGGTTCCTGGGTACGTCCTGTGGAAGGTGAGCACAGCTTTAGCTGACCTGTCACTTGCATTCTCATTTCCTGCCTACCACCCATACCAGCGACCCACTGGGCGGCACTCACGGCTGAGGCATGTCTGCTTCTGGCACCCAAAGAGCAGACAGAGCTATGGGGGAAGTGGGAGGGAGGGAAGGTGCAGATAGGACTTGGCCTGGGTGGACATTTAATCACAAAAATTCAACATCTAAGACTGGCTCTTCCTCCTCTGGGGTTTCAGGAAGAGCCCTGGCCTCCAGCATCCAGCCAGGCTTTGTTCGCTGGTTGGCTGACCATTACCCAAAGCCCAGGCAGCCTCGGGAACCCACCAACACAGCTCTCTCCTCCACAACCTGAAAAGCCGACCTCACAGATCTGATAACACTGGGAGCCTCCAGCATGAAAAGACACTCGCCCACTCCACCCCTCTCACCGGGCATCCAGGAGCTTCGGGTCCAATGGAGGATACATTGACTTCACAACATCGTCCACTCTGGGGGGAGGCAAAAGGTTTTCAGTATTTCGCTTTTCTTATGGCCTTTTCTCCTTCCTTTCTTTCCTTATCCCTATGGTTCTCTTTTGATATTCCAGATCCAGTCTTTAGGGACTTTAACTGCATTCTCAGACAGGGACTTAAACAGAAAGACTTAAGATTCAGTTTAGAGAATATTTCTTCTGGTTTTGTTTAAGCTCCAATGGTCTAAAAAGTACAAGTTCGCACATCTGGAATGATGTTCAAGATATACGACTACATTTGGACTTCCCTGGTGGCACGGTGGTTAAGAATCCGCCTGCCAATGCAGGGGACACGGGTTCGAGCCCTGGCCCGGGAAGATCCCACGTGTCGCAGAGCAACTAAGCCCATGTGCCACAACTACTGAGCCCGCGTGCCACAGCTACTGAAGCCCGCACACCTAGAGTCCATGCTCCGCAACGAGAAGCCACTGCAATGAGAAGCCCTCGCACCACAACGAAGAGTAACCCTGGCTTGCCGCAACTAGAGAAATCCCGTGCACAGCAACGAAGACCCAATGCAGTCAAAAATAAATAAATAAATTTATTTTTTTTAAAGATATACTACATTAAAATAGCATATTGCCAAACAATATGTAAAGTCTAATTGACCTCATTTGCAGAAAAATGAATAAACAAAAGCTGTGAAATGCAGTGGGCAGGGGCAGTCTGGAGGAATACTCACCAGTCAACAGTGATTACCTCCAGGAATTAGGATGGGGTGGAATTAGGGGGTCCTTCACTTTTCAGATACTCTATTTCTGCAGTGTTTTAACTTTTACAAGTGTTTATTACTTTTACATTTAATTTTTAAAAAATGGTTAAAGGTAGTTATATAGAACACTAAAAAAACCCTCCAAGTTTAATTTGGGTTCAAACTACTCCATTGGATTTCTTTTAGCACATGGTACAGTTCATGGTTAATTTTCTTTTAATCAAATTCTAGAAGGAGCTACTACTCATTCTCATTTACATGGTTCAAGGTTTTCATCCAAATCCTTGCTCTTGGACCACCTGATAGTCAAGAAGCAAAAAATAACGATGTATTGTTTGATTCCCAAAGGCACTTGAAAACAGATGCCCTTGGAAGTCCCTGTCTTGGGACTGAGGGGCTGGTGCGGAAGTACAGAGGTGTGGTCACTCAGTGCCCATCTTAGCCCGCCCCTTTCTCTGCCCTGCAGCTGAAGCCACTCTTCTTGAAACTAACATGCTATCAACACACTATATGGAATAAATAGAGCAAGAAAAACAGTGGAGACAAAAAACCGCCAGAAGGAGAAAGTGTGAGGGCTAAAGGCCCCTGATTGATTTATGGCAGCGATCATTCTGGAAGCAATCCAAGGTGCTCTGTAGGACGGGCCAGTGAGCACCAGGTGAGGTCTGCCCTCTGAGCGATGCCACACCCTGGCTCTAGCACCACTGCTAATCCTGACCACCCAGGCCTTCACTGGGACTCAGAAATCTCAATCTCTTTGCTCCTCCGAGCCCTCCTGGCGATGCTGCCTTGTAACCTGGGGTCACATGAATTCGTCTGGCCCCTGGGATGGCTCTCAGAAGTAACAAGAAGCATGAGGAAGGTCCAGCAGATATGAGCAATGCAGCCTCTACCAATCACGGGAGGCCAGAGGAAGGTCTGGTGCCTGCCTGCCCAGAGCCTGGGTCGGAGGGTCTTCAGGCCAAGGGCCGACCTAGGCTGACGCCACTCAAGTAGCCACACCCACCCGGGGCAGCTCCAGAGAAAGCCAGGAACTCTTCGGGATTATCTCCCTCCCACGCTCTCAACTCACTGAACTCCCTGGACAGAGTTCAAGTGTACCAACTCTTTCACGTTCCCTCCAAGGGCTGGTTCCTCGTGATCTACCCGAGGCCACGGCAACGAACTTCCGAGGCTGATGAAGAAAACATCCTCAACTCGGAAAAACTCCCAACTCAGGCACATCCACGTGCCAGCCACCAGATGGCAGCACCAACTTAGTACCACCCTTCTCTCTAAGAGAAGGGCTTTATTTTCTTCACAAGATCGAGTCCAAATGAGGGGGTGGAGCTGTTGACTACAATCCTGCTGCTTGCCTCCCACATGGTATTCTGCAGACAGCCTGGAATTTGGGAGATCTGAATGATCTCTTCACCTCCCACCCGGTCCTGGAGGCTGCTGGCTGGGCCCTGGATGGGGCCGGGGGTGACAGCACAGAGACGAGGAGCTGGTCTACAGTACAGACGCCAGCCAGGAGGTCACTGCACACAGGGGTGTGGGCACCAGTGGGAAATGTGCTTGCTGGTCCGGAGCCCAGGAAGAAGGTGTGGCAAAAGGAAGGAAAGCAGCCCTGGCTGGCATGGGACCGAGGAAGAAGGAGCCAGTCAGCACTAGTCATATGCTGGCATTTCCCAAAAAGCCTACAGGAGGGGGCACTCTGGAGGGGAGGGGAGCCGTTTGACACTGCCTTAGCCTGAAAGCCTCCCAGCGTCTACAGCCTCCTGGGTGCCCTGGGAATGTGTAGGACATAAACCACTCAAGTTGCCCCTGGAGGGTCTCAGGAGAGCCTGGTCTTTCCCCCATCCCAGCTGCTGGCCCCTCCCCTCCCCCTCCCCCGAGGAGTATGGGGACCTCACCTGGGGCTGATCCGCTTGGCCACCACGATGATGTCACTGACACTGGCTGAGGTCTTCATCTTGGCCCCCGAGCCCATTGTCATGGCAACAAGTTTTTCCGTGAGAGTGTGACAAATCTACCACAGCAGGGAGGAGAGAGGTGATCAGGAGGGACCCAGCTCCCCCCGAGGGCTTCTGCCAACCCCACAAAGCCAAACACGCCCCCCATCTCACAGCTGAGCCCCCTAACCTAATGGACAGATTGAAGTGAAAAGTACACAGAGATGAGAGGAAATGGGATGGAAGAGGCAAACCCCAGGACACGGCCGGGTGAGGAGGGAGGGGTGGGAACCTCAGATCAGGGTCAGGGTTTCGGCTTAGAGAAGTCTGAGCTGAAATAATCTGTCTAAGAAAAATCATGTGCTCTAATTTCACCTTCTCACTTAAGGGCAAAAACCTATTTTCTCTCTCGATTCCTTCACCTCCTGGCTTCGTCTTCCAAAGCGATAAAGATCGCCATGGGCACCCTCAGAACTATGGACGGACAAAGGGCAACTGTACCCTTTCAGCACATCCTCCAGAAGTGGAACTTATTTCAGCACTTTTCTAGGGTAACATTTTCCCATGTTTGTCAAGATGATAAAAGGGCCTTGGAAGAAAAGCAGGAAAACAGCAAGACTAGGACACGTGGCCTCTTTCATCGTCCACCAACCATGCTGGCCGCCCCCAAAGTTTTACTCCCCACTTTCGCACCTCCCCGATGTCAGAACCTGGATGTGCTTCAGGCCCTGGCAAAGAAGTTCCATCACTTGCCTTATACTTGGGGCTGGAAAAGAGAGGCAGAAAGAAGCCCAACAACCCACTAAGGAGAGAGCCCAGGCCCTTCCCTCGAGGCCCCATCACAGGGATTCAAGGGCATGTGGCCCAGCAAAAGGGCCTCGGGATCCCAAGAGGAAGACGAGAGGCTCTCCTTTGATCTAAGGAGCTCAGGATGGACCACTGAGTCCAATCCAATAAGACACCTTCTGGTTGATTTAACCCACACCTCAGCTGTCAGTCATTCCCCCTCCTCCAATAGGCAAGGGCAGGGGACAAAACCCAGAGCCAGGACACTTCCTGGTTGGGAGAAGGGGGATGTAACATGGTGTCATTGTTCTAGACATTAGACCCATGTATCTCCATCTGTAACCACATCTATACCCCCAAGAGATTCTTGGGATTCAATAATAAGCCTGGACTCTGGGACAACAATGTCCCACCAGGCTCTTTGTCCCCCAAGAGAACAGCTGAAGGAGAGGTGGGATGAAAGACTTTTTAATATTTTGTACTGAATGACACTTAAAGCTGTCTTTTTTGAAATCTTGAATAATTGCTAGACAGAAAGAGAAATGTGTGGTTCGCCAGGTTACTGAAATGAACGATATTTGCCATTGGCCAAACATTTCAATATTATTATTATCCTATTAAGTAGGAGAGCGTCAGGCAAGAATTGAAAACCAAATGCCAAAACTATAAAAACCACCCCAAACTATAAAAATTTCCCCAAATGCAAATTGGATGCAACTCTCCACCCTGTCCTGGAGGCTGCAGGCATTAGAAGAAAAAAGTCTGCCTTCAAGTTGAAGTACTCACGGTTTGGCTTTTTTTTAACACTGATTGTCCCGTTTGGCTGACTACTGTCACAGTCAAAGAGGGCTGGTGAACTTTCTAGTAACTGCAGAAGCCCCAGTACAGAATTCAACTTGCTGTCGAGGGCTGAGCCCTCTGTTCACAAAAGAAAGTGCCCTGGAGAAGCTGAGAAGCCCCGCCTCCCCCTAAACACAGTCTCTATTCTGCACACAGCTTTCTCCACGGTCAGTGAAAATGTGGTCAGTGACTGCCTGTATGAGGACCAGGTGGAAAGGGCCTTGAGAATTCTAAAGCAGAACAGACCATCCAGGGGCAGCAGAAGTGAACAGTAGAAACTCCAACTGTCAGGCATGTTACAAAAGGGCCTCCTGCACAGGTCAGCGCTCTTCCCAAAGTTCCTTCCCCTCGGAAAGTCTGTGGACACAGATGCTTTGGTGAGCACCCCTTATCCTCCTGGGGAAACCGCAGAGTATTACCTTCAAGATGGCAATGCAGTGGGACATGAGACCCCTGGGGAGACAAGAAGCATTTGTCAGTACAGGCCCACCTCCCTCCAGCCACCTCCGTGCTTCATCCAGTTCTGACCAGTGGGCACAGTTGGACACCACCTGAGAACAGGGGTGCCCCAGAGATTAAACGAACAAGCCCAGGAGCTAAACCAGGAGGCACCTTCTGTCCCATCTTTCCCTTTCCTCTCCCGCACCCAACCATGCTGTTTTAGAGCTCTGAGCTTCTGAGACTGTTTCCTCCACCCAGGGAATCCTTCCCGGTATCCTCAGCCTGGGCGGTCTGGTGGTTAAGACTCCGCACTTCCACTGCAGGGGGCACGAGTTCGATCCCTGGTGGGGGAAGTTCTGCACGCCGCACGGTGCGGCCAGAAAAGGACCCAGGACAAAAGGCACCCACTCTGGGAAAGCCTTCACGAAATCCAGCCCCACCTCCGGCCAGGCAGCTCTAGATGCCCCCTCCTCCACGTGTCCGCTGCACCGCGCACAGAGACACCCCCCCCCCAATATTTCTGAAATACTGTATTTTAGTAGAATTCTGCCTCCACCGCAGTTCCACAGCTGCAGTGCCTGGCCCAGAGCCCGCACATCACACCTGTAAACATTTGCCCAGTGAATGAACGGCTGAGTGACAGGAAAGGGAGCGGCACACTCTTCTCAAGCTACAGCACCTCCTGGTGGGTGGAGGGATCTCCGAGGGAGACACCGGAGACAAAGGCAGCATCCGTGGAGCCTGAGGGTCAAATTCACAGGCGCCCCAAGGATAACTCAAGCACATCAGGGTGACTTTAGAATAACTCTGCCTCACATCTGTGGGCCTCAGTGTTCAGGTCTACGAAATGGGGAGAGCAAGGACAAACACGGTGGTGTCATATTCTAAGTTCCCTCCACAGTGAAGGCAGGGGAAAGAGTGGCAAATGACACAGTGCTCCTCGGTGCAGTGACAGCGCTCCTGGGTGCTCAGTCGAGGGCTCTGGAAAAGGAGGCCACGCGAGGGCACCCAGGAGCCTGGGTCGTCATCCCCAGGCGGCTGCAGGAAAGCAAATGGTCCCCAAGGCCTTACGAGGCATCTTCAATCCAGTCTTCGTTCTCCAGAATGGCCTCGATGTGGGGGTTGGTGATGACGACATCGTCCAGTTCTAGCTCTGAGGGCTCAGACTGGGTCTCCATGGCGCCGATGAGGTCCACAATGGGCCTGGAAGGAAAGCCCAGCTAAGTGGTTTCAAGATGGACGACCGCTGCTGACTCTCTCCTCATCGAGGCCCACATATCCGCCCGAAAGGATAAAGGGAGGGAGTAAGTTAAAGCAGGGGCTTGCCCTGGAGCCAAACCTGAGGCTACTGGGACTGCACTGTGGGCAGGGCACATGGCTAGACAGTGAGTCAAGGAAGTAGGGGCACGAAAACACAAGAAAAGTGAGGCAGAACAAGAGGCTCCACTAAGAGAAAGGCAGGGCTACGACCACAAGAATTACAGAGATGTACTAGACAGGGCTGCTCCTGGGGGACAAAAGCATATCCGTTTGTAACTTATTCGCCCTTCACACCTACCTTTAATGGAGAAGCTAAAGTTCCTATTACTCAAACTGACCTGTTCTGCAGAATCAACTCCTGGGAGCGACCTTGGCCCACCGGCATGGCCCCATCCCCTCCTAGTTATACTAGAGAAGCGGGCGAACGAAAAATACCTCCTACTTTACAACAGGGTTCTTGAAAACGTGAGACGCCACAGCAGAGCTTTCCTGGGTCATACAAATGGGCATTGACTAATTATTAACCACTCAACAGAGATGCTGATAGGATTCAGATAGAGGGGTAAGAGAAACTAAGGGTTTAGTGGCCAGGGTCCCTCGGGATCTATCAGTTAAAATATCCCTAAACTGAAAACGGCATCTTGCTTAAAAGTATGTTTCACATGAAGAAATCCGAGCAGAGAGAGAGGCGATCCTATGCTGGGCTTTCGCAGCCCCAAGTATCTGTTGCTTAGATGTGTGGCTGGAATGTGGGCATTGGATTTCTGTTCCTATGAGTTTGGCTGGAAAGGGATTTGGCCTGTCCAAATGCTAAGTGAGGTGGCCAGTTTGGGAGAGATTTGTGCTAGGTGAACATGTTCAGAGACAGAGTCCGAGGTGGCTCCGGATGTTGGGGGGGCTTGACGACCATTATTAAGCTCTGAGGTCTCTATAGGGAAGGACAGCCTTTGGGTACCATCTTAGAGGTAAAAAGCTGAACGACAGTTGCCCAGCGCCAAACTTCTTTTTCTTTTGTCGGGACCCCAGGGCACAGCCCCTCTCTCCTCCTTCCCCTCCCTGGGCCACTCACTTGGAATCATAGCGCTGCAGGAGATCTCGAGGCCGGCAGTAGCGCTGCCTGCAAACCACCACCAAGGCTGCAAATGAGGCCAGAAAGATGGTGGCCAGCACACCTATGGCAACAATCACCACGGTCTCCATGCTTCCAGGTGGCTCCCTCAGTCCCGGTCAATCCCCCGCATGGGCTGAAGCTGGAAAGACACAAGGGCAGAGCAGCCTGGTAAAGAAGCAACGCTACGTAGTGTGGTGGTGGGGTCCTCCCCGTTGGCGGGTTGACGGGGAGGGCAGCTAGGTTCCCCGAAGTCACCTGGAGAGACCTGAGGGCCTGAACAGAATCAAGACCCATGCCCCAAATTTGATCTTTTCCTTTACTAAAAGTGTTTGCTCCCCAATTAAATGGGGACGGCCTTTTCAACCTGGAACAAAAGGAAACATTGCCACTAGCACTGTTGTTTTCACATCTGCCCCAGGCGCGTGAAAGAACACCCACCTAAGAAGAAGGGTGGGACTGTAGTTCCTGAGGGTCTACTCTGTACCAGGCACTTGGTATGTGTTCACTCTTCTAATGATCCTGTGAGGTGGGTATCAGTATCCCCATTTTACAGTTGAGAAAACTGAGGTCCAGAGAGGTTATGTAATTTGTCCAAGTTTACGTAGTCAGGAAGCAGAAAGCCATCCACTCAAACTGAGATGGACGTTCAGCTCCCTTGTCCTTTCTAAGGAGGAAAGAGGATTCTAAAAATTCTGGGGAAAGTTTCGATTGTGAGTTTCAGCGTTGGAAACTTACAACTGGTATTAAAGTGTTTGTTGCCTATTCACTGCCTGCTTTCATTTAGGTCTTTCACACCTATCTTAAACTCATAAGCTAGAGGAACAATGGCATCTCAGGGAAGCATGTATTCACAATGTTATTTCATTGCAGGTCTCCTACTTGTGTCCTTTTGAGCAAGTCTTCTCCCCTCTCTGGGCTTTTATTTTTCCACCTGCAAAAAAGGGTGCTTTGACCTAGAATTCTGACTCCAGGACAGTACATCTTCTCTGTTTGGATTTAATGCTATGTTCTATGCCTTGGAGGGTCCAAATGCTCCTGATCATCATTCAATAAGTATTTATTGTTCATTTACTATGCACCAAGCACTGGACTGGATTCTGGAGATTGGAGATAAGTAAGACATGGGCCCCAAAACCTGTGGAGCTGGGGGGAGAGGCAGACAGGCAGACAAACCATTTCAACTCCGTGTGCCTGTGTCACATGCAAAAGTACACAGAAAACAGTGCCAGTGCTTACATGCCACTGTCTAGGAAAGCTTTCCTGCCAGGGCAGGTGATGCTTGAGCTGGGTTTTGAAGGATGAGTAGGAGTTTTCCAGGGGGACTTCACTGGCACAAAGTGCCAAGGAAGCCTTCTCAGAGGACTCACAGAGCTGCTCTCCCACGTGATGTTCACTTGCCCAGGGTGAGAAGGCTGGGATCTACCTTTTTCATCTCTGCATCTCTGTGTTTGGCGGGGGGCGGGGTGGGGGTGGGGGGGGCGAGGGATCCTGCAGTCATTTCTCTAGATGTGTTTCTCTATACTATCCCTCCTAAAGGACTACCTCCTTTAGTCCTTTGTCTTTACTCCTTCTCTCACTTCTCACTCTCTTCATCTTTCCCTGTCTCAGCTTTCCTCTCCACCCCTCCTTCTCTTTTCCCCCTCCCCTCCTCTCTTGCTTTCTCGGTGTTTCCCTTCCCCTCCCCCTCCCCCTGCCCCAGGTCTCCAAGACCACCCGCTTTGTTTCCTGTCTTCCCGTGCGTTTCGGGTGTGTTTCCCTGAGTGTGTAGGAGCTTTTCTGTGAGTTGTTGCTGTCTCCCTCCGCGATCGGTCTGTACGAGTGTTTCTTCGTGTGTTTTCTTTTTTCTTTGTGTATTCTCCTCTGTGAGTTTCAGGATGAGTTTTTCTGTTTCCCTCTAGCGGGTTCTAAATCCGCAAGGATAAAACAGACCCAAGACCCCCCCTCCTTTCCCCTGCGCGGCCACCCAGAACACCCACGCCATACCCAGGACCTAGGGAGGGACCCCCACGCGCCCCGGCTCGCGCCACGCGGGGCTCGATGGCTCCGGGGCGCGCAGCTCCGCCTTTCCCCCTCGCGGGCGCCGGCCTCCCCTCCCCCTCCTCTCCCGCACCCCCGCCCGCCCCGCGCACCCGGCTCCAAAGGGGCTGGCGGGGGGCGGCCCGCGGGGAGCCCCGGTCCCCAGCTCCGCGGCGCGCCGGGCTCACCCACCTGAGGCTGCGGCTCCGGGACGCAGGCGGGGGCGATCCCGCGGCCGGGCCCCCCGCGATGGCAAAGTCCGGGCGCGGGACTGGCGGCCGTCTGCGAGCGGGGCATGCCGGGAAGGCAACGAGATAAGTCCCGGCGGCCAAACCCCCGGAGGTGGTGCGGGCGGGGGGAGCCGCCGGCCGAGCATCCAAATCCCCCGCTACCAGGCGCCGCCGTCACCGCCAGGCCCCCGGGCCGGCCGGGGGTTGGGGCCGCGGAAGGCCCGGGCAGCTGTGAGGCTGTGGCTCAGCGACCCGACGACAGGCGGTTCCCGCGCCCCCGCGGAGGCCGGGCCGTGAGGGGGGGGGGGGGGACGCGGAGGGTCTGGCCGTCCAGTGGGGGCGGGGAGCGCCAGGCGTCTCCACAGCGTGGCTGGACCGGGAGCGAGTCTGCTGTGCTACCTGCTGTCTGGTTCAAATCCTGGCTCTGCCACTCACTAGCTTGTGGGCAACTTATTTCGCTCCTCGGCACCTTGGTTTCTTCCTCTGTGAAAGGGACTACGGCTTGTAAGCACCCTGAGTTAGTTAAATGCCACGATGCACGCAATGCTGGGCCCAGGGTCAATGGTAATCAGTGAGCCACGCTGGGCAGTGACAGGCAGGCCCACCCCTACCAACTGCCTGGCCAGGGACAAGAGTACGAATGCAGGACCCTGGTTGGCAGTCCTGCCCCTTCCGTTCAAACCCTACTCCATCCCATACCAAAGGGGGACTCACAGTGCATTCATAGGGACACAGCCTCCACCCTGCGATGAGCCATCCCTCAGGCCTGAAGATGCTCACGACCGGCGGTGACAGCTGCCTTGGAAGAATGGGGGTCCACACAGCCCCTGGAAGCAGGCTGGGGGCCGTTTGAGCAGGGATTTCCAGTGTCCAGAGTACCAGGAGCATGGTCTAGAAGGATCATGGTCATTCTCCCTTGGCTCGAACTCCTAGCCCTGTGAGGAAGAGACAGGACCAGAGCAGGACCAACTAAAGCCTGGGGCCCAGGTAACCAGTCTCAGGTCCGTACTGGTCATAAGTACTGAAGGATGCAGACCAGGTCCCAGGCACTTAATGTAGGCTCTGCAATCTTGTAGCCCCTAGGCCACATCCAGCCCACAGAGGTATTGTTTTGGCTTACAGTTTTTAAAAACTCAAATTAGTTGCCAACATTTTAAAAAATCAGGAATTTTACTTATACCTCTAGATTTCTAGCTTCTTTGGAAAATGCATAAGCTCTCTCAAAATGCAGCCCATATTCCATTGGGTGCAACCGTCAGTAAGAGAGGGGTGGCTGAATTTCCAGGCCTGTTTTTCCGGCCTACCCCCTTTCCTGCTGGGTGCAACATACACTGTATGCACATACCCTCACACTTCGCCTTCGTTTAAGGGCCTGGCCCTGTGGGAGCTGAGGTTACCCACCATTGGCGCTCAGGGACGAGAAGGTTGAGCAATGATTTTATTACCCCCCAAAGGGCTTTCATGGAGAAGTTACAATCCGTGTAAGGAAAATGGGCTGACGGCAAGGCAGCAAACATCAGAATGGGTGACTGGGGACAGTAAGTCTCCATGTCTTGGGGATACCGTGAGAAGAATGGAGTGCTATTTTTGTCTTGGGTGGTTTAGACACCTGTGACTCTGTGGGAGAGATATAAAAAAAAAGCCTTAACCTTGGCAGCGGGTTGTAAGTGGAAAAGTCTTACCAACACAAACAAAAACAACCAAACGGAAGAAAAATCTCAGCTGCTGCCTGGAGCTGACAGTGCAAATGCCCCAATTAACCACCCACTACCCAGCTGTAGGGAGGACAGGGTGGCACTAAGGTTGAGACAGTGCCTTTCCTAGTCAGCTGTGTCCCATCAGTCTAGTAACTCCTGCCATCCCAATGCCCCTTGAAGTCCCCCCAGATTGACCTAAAAAGAACTTGTGAGTACTCGGTGTTCTTACTTGCAAGCAATAGAAATTGGTTGCTTGTCCCACGTGGAAAGGGATCTTGTTGAAAGCACCTGGGGTGTTCACAGAATCAGCGGGAGACTGAAGACCTGGATTAGGACATGGGCAGGCACCACAGGGGCTCCAAGGGCTGGGTGCCACTGCCCTGAGATGATTGTGACCCGCCCTTCAGCTTTACCTTCATTCCGGATTCAAAGTCCTGGGTAGGACCTCGGCTTGCGCCGTAGGAGGCGAGGCACAGGCAGTATCCTGCCTTCCAATATCTCTGCATGCAAGGGAGGTCCCCCCAACGAAAGATAAGAGGGAGGGTTGCCGGGCTGCTCCCCACAATTCCGATACTCCTAAATACGGCCTCTCCCCACTTAATCTGAACATCAGATGGTGTAGCAAGAGTTCCCAAATGGAGGACTGAACTCAATGGGTAGCAAGGAGAAGCCAGCAGGTGGGCGGTGGTGCTCACCGTGGTGAGGCTTGGTTCCTGGCCGGTGGGTGCAAGCTCGTGCTCCACCCAGGCAAGGCGTGAACGTCTATTGAGCACCAACTATGTACCAGACACTGATTAGGCATCCTACATACTTTATCTCATCGATCCTCCCACCAACCCTGAATAGATGGTATGATTATGTTTGCAAGGAAGGAAATAGACTCGGAGGGGTAAGGCGACTTCCCCAAGCTCTTTCAGCTTGTAAGTGGTAGAGCAGGAATGGAACTCAGGACTCCCTGGCATCAAAGCCCAGACCACTCAAACCAGGAAACTACCAGCTCTTCCAGTGACCTGGGTATCAGAACACAGCAGGTTGCCGTGGCCCCAGCAACAGCTACCATAGCTAGAGCCACTCTATCCCAACTCTGTGTGCACCCCATCCTCAAAAATACACTTCTGGTCCTGGAAGCGAGCCTGTCCCTTTGTGATATCCTTTCACTTTGTTTTGTCTTTTCCTTCTGATGCCAGCTGCAGAGTTGTATCTGTGTCATTTGATCTTCCGGGGTGATTCCTTTTGCAGCACCTAATGCTGTGTTATGTCCTAGTAATAACAGATGGGGACAGTGCTGCTTGGCAGGCTGGATGCCAAGCACCTAAGACGCTCGTGCTCATCCACTCAGGGCAGCTGAGCATCCCCTGAAAGGCAGCTCCGAAGACCGAGGTGGGAAAGGAGCGAGGTAGACAGATGTCGATCACCTACCTTCCCCCCAGCCCCCAACCCGTAGCTCTTGGCAGCAGCCCCTTCCTTCCAGACAGGCAGGACCAAAACCCCCTCCTGCCCCAGCAAGAAAAGCATCTCACATGGCCTGTAACCCTCACTAAACCCTCCCGACCCATCTCCAGGCCATCAGAGGGACAGCAGAACGGCATCCTTCACCCTCAACAGGTAGGCGGTTAAGAGCGGGAGCTGAGCCAGGGAAACTGCGGTCTGAGGTCTGCCTCCTCTGCTTGGAAGCTGTGTGACCTTGGACAGTTTCCTCCAAGTGTCCCCATCTGGAGAATGGGCATGACAGCAAAACCTACAGCCTCCAGTTGTTTTGAGGATTAAATGAGATGATGCATTTAAAATGCTCATCACAGAGAAAGTCGAATGGTGGCTACCAGGGGCTGGAGGGAGAAAGGAATGGGAAGTCATTGTTTAATGGGTACAGAGTTTCCATTTGGGAAGATGAAAACGTGCTGGAGAGGAGTAGTGCTAACGGTTGCCCAACAGTGACAGTGTGCTTAATGCCGCTACCATATACTTAAAAATGGTTAAAGTGGTCAAGTTTATGTCATGTATATTGTATCACAGTTTTTTAAAAAAGTGTTCATCACAGTATGACATACAAAAAAATGGGGCCTCTTTGACATTCCTCAAACGTGCCCAGCTCACCCTACATCCTGGCTGGGCTTTGCTCAAAAGTCAGGGCACAGGTTGCCATCAGGAGGGCAGGATCCACGCTTCGTTTCCGTCTCTCAATCTACATGCTGGTTAAATAGGCGGGTCCACGTCTTTAAAATTCCCTATATTCCTGGACTCCTTGCTGCTGTTGTTCCCATGGCTCACTCCCTCCCTTTGGTCAGGTGGCTGCTCAAGGGTCACCTCTACCGAGAAGTCTTCCCTGATCCCCCCATCTGAAGGAGCATCTCCCATTGTCCACACTCCCCTGGCCTGATGTGGTTTTTTGAATGGCACTTTTGCTACCGGACAGTGCACTAAATATTTTATTGTTTCTCCCCTTTCAGAATGTAAGTTCCACGAGAGCAGGGACTTGACTGTCTTATACTTTACTCTGCTGACCTCCAGTTCCTAGAACAATGCCTGGCATTTAGTAGGTGCTCAATAAACACTTGTGGAAGGAATGAACATAAAGCTTAACTATTGTCACTGCCATTCTACAGTGGGGATAGGAACTCTAGACCCATTCCCAGCACTCGGAAGCCCCCTGAGGTGTGGCCGCCAGGGGGAGGTTTAAGGCAGGAGGGTTAAGCCCATGGGAAGCACTCAGAGAGGTTAAGGCAGCAGGCACTGGAAAGAAAGGAACGTTGATCTGAATTTGAGTCGCAGTTTTAAATCCCTGGTTTGATTCAGAGTTAATACTTGTTTGAAGTGTTCCGGCCCTTTTATGGGCTAGTGAACAGCTTTCCAAGGAGACAGAGGCCAGCAGGGAGGGGTTTGTGTACACGCACGTCAGGCCTCCTCTGAGCTATGGGCGTGGACAGACCACAGTGAAGCCAGTCTGCCTTGCAGGAGCAAAAGCCAGCAAACTCTCAGAAGGGCTGGGGCTGGCAGCAGCGGGGGAGCAGAACCAGAAAGCAGTGAGAAAGGAGAAGGCTGGAGGAGGGCAGGGCTGGGCCAGGATCCCCACTGGGAACAAAGGCCAGATTTGCATTTCCTCTACGTCAAGGCAACTGGACCGGTGGACATAGAGACCATTAATACAGATTTCCCCCAGGGGACATTAGGGCATGTGCATGTGGGCAATGGAGCGGGGGACCGGGTGGGGGGTTTCGGGGGGCGGGGGAGGAGCAAGGGAAATAATACTGTGTCCGTATAAGAAACACTTTCATGTACGTTACTTGACTTTTACCACAACTGGGTGCAGGGGGCACTCCCACCACTATTTTATGGTTGTGGAAACAGACATGGGCAAGTGACTACCTGACTGCAAGTTCAGTGCAGACTCTTGCACCTACACCAGGCGGCCCCTAATTTCAAAGTCAAGATCAAGCTGGCGACTGTGAGATAAGAGATGGGGAAGAGGGCTAGAGGTGAGTCAGACAGTCTTCCTCCATTTCAATTTCTTGACCACCTTGGAAACCATCTTCCTCAACCTGCCCCACTCCAGGGTTCATGCCTCAGCGACACATCCTCATTTCACCCCCTTGTGCCTGGACTTAAAACCGGACTGGCTAACCTCTTAAAGTGAAAGATAAACAGCAGGTCTTAGTGAAAGGTAATTAGACAGAATAATGAAAGTATCGATAACTTAGGTCATTGCGCAGGGAGTGAGGTGTGCTACCTTGGTCCTCTTCGTATTTCCTGTGAATACAAAAACTAATTTGAAAAGATACAAGCACTCCTATGTTCATTGCAGCATTATTTACAATAGCCAAGATATGAGAACCACCTAAGTGTCCATCAGTGGATGAATGGATAAGGAAGATGTGGAATATATATACAATGGAATACTACTCAGCCATAAAAAAGATGAAATCTTGCCATTTGCAACAACATGGATGGACCTAGAGGGTATTATATTAAGGGAAGTAAGTCAGACAGAGAGAAACAAATATCGTATGATTTCACTCATATGTGGAATACAAAAACCAACAACAAAAACATAAACAAAAGATAAACCAACCAGACAAAACAAACACATAAATACAGAGAACAGAGTAGTGGTTATCAGAGGGGAAGAGGCAGGGGTGGGGGGAGGATGAAACGGTTAAAGAGGACCAACTGTACGGTGATGGCTGGTGAGACACTGCAGTGTATACAGAAATAAACATACAATGTTGTACATGTGAAACTGACACCATGTTATAAAGCAATGTTAGCTCAATAGAAAATAAGCTTTAAAAATAATAAAGAGGGGTAATAAAATACTAGAGCAAGAGAGGAAGGCTGTGAAATCTGTCTTTAGGCGTCTTTCCAAAAAAAAGTGTTTTGACAATTTTAAGTGTTTTTGCCAAGAGTACAGAACAGCTCCTAACTGAGGTGCAACAAATCCTTAGCCCAAAAGTCAAGCCTGGTACCTGTGATGGGTGACGGGATCTGGGGAGAAACTGTGTTTCCCTCTAGACTAAGTCAGACCCCAGTGCTTGGGGAAGGAGAATCTCAGGGGAGTTTGAGACATTAGGACCCTCTCAGCTCTTGAGTCAGCTGGGTTGACAATTCCCCAGGACAACCATGGGCTGGAAGAGGTTTGTGTCACTACCTGGCATTAAACCCTAAGGGTTTAGGCATTCCCAAAGCCATCCTAAGATGCTTGTTCTGGGTCCCCAGGACGGCAGAAACCTAGCAGGGAAGCCCATGTCTGGGCTTATAGCCCCCAGGTTGCCTTCAATGCCTCGATTGTCCACGTCTAGTTACCCACCTGGGCAGCAGCATCTCTACCTCCTTAGAGAGCGCAGGGCCAGTGGTCCAACTATGGAGAGAATCGGGGAGGGCTTGAGTGCCTCCCAAGTGGAGCAGAACGCCCCCTGATCACTTCATACAAGCTGGCTTTGGGGTCTGCTGACAATATAAAACCAAGAAGGTGCACTTCAAGGAGTGGTCACTGGGTGTCACCCCTGCTTCTTAGGCAAGAGCCCTCATGGGTTAGCTAACACGAAACCGTGCTGGAGAGAGACAATTCCTTCTCTGAGATTCAGTTTACAGGCCTGACATCTTCCGTGCCTTCTGTGAATCCCATGAGGTTCTTGCCCCTTTCTTCCCACTCCTCCCCGCCACATCCTGGCTGGCCTGGATTGGACGGTGCCTCATGCGGTAGCTCCCTCACTCCTCTCTCCTTAGTTCACGCTGCAGAACCCACACTGCATTCTGCAGCCAGGAACTGCAGCAGATACATGTGGTGCAGAAAGTTACACGGCAAGACTGGCTTTGCTTTCAATTCATGACCATAGACCTTAAGCAGGTGCTCAGTCCTGGGGAGCCATTTGTCCACAGATGTCCAAGCTTCACACTCTTAGTCCATTAGACAACAACTTCATATCTTATCTGCAAGAGAAGATATGTCCCTCCTCCACTTTCACTTGTTTCACTCAAAAAAAAAAAAGTACTAATTTCCTCATTTTTTTCATACCAAATCTCTAAACTTCCCATATTTGTACACATTTTCTCCTCTTTCATTTCTACTCTGAATCCCATCCCCACCATCACCCTCTCAAGGTCCCTGGTCCTTTGCCTTTCTCTACGTTCTTCTGAATCTCCCTCTATGCTGGAGAATTCCATGAGCAAACAATGGCGTTCTAGTACCTAACATCTTCAAAATCTCTGTACCCAATGACTCTCCAACTACCAGTCCAAGTCTCTGTTCCCTTTCAGTGCTAAATTTCTCCCTTTGTCTCAACACCATCAGAAAAGCTGTCTCCACTGACTAGCTCCCATTCACTCTTCAACCTGCTCAAATCTGGCTGGTACCCACCCTGCTCCAGTGGGCAGATTTCTCAATGTCACCATGATCCCCTTGTCACCAAGTGCAACAGACACAAGCATCTCCTTTTAACACTCTCCCCAGGACTGTGCACAGTGGACTGGACCCCTTTCTCCTCTCCTGGCTTCCACGACACTACCCTCTCCTGATTTCTCACATTTCCCGCTCTTTGTTTCCTTTGTCTTTTCTCCACTACCTGAATCTAAATATTAGAATTTCTTTGGTCTTGGTCCGAATTGTCTTCTCTTTTCCTTTTTATCCCATCTTCCTAGGTAATCACACCCATTCCTGCTGATGTATATGTTGCTATTTTATGCTGATTCCCAAATTTGTATCTTTGGTCCTTCCTACCTATTTGACATCTCCATTTGCATGTTTCACAGGTATTTAAGACTTAACCTGTCCGGAATGCAAATCTCAATTTACACCTCTCCCAAAACACCTGTCCCCCTTCCTAGAGTCTTGTTCATTTCTATAACCAGCCCCACTGTCCACCACACTGCTCAAGCCCTAAACTTAGGAACCATCACTTTTTCCTTCACTTCTCATATCCATTCCATTAGCAAATTCTACTGATTTGATCTCACATTCTATTTCAAATCTCCTCACTTCTTTTCATTGCTACCTACCGTCAAGCAGCCCACCATCATCCCTCCACTAAACTCATGCAAAACATTTCGAACAGATCTTCCCATTTCCACATTCTCCTGAATCTATTCTTGACACGGCAGCAACGGTGAAGGAAATGTGCTGTATCTTATTCTGAGTATATATAAACATATATATGTAAAACTTTGAGGTATGCTTAAGATTTATACACCTTACTGTGTGGTAAACCTCAACTAAAAACAATAGAAACCTAAACAAGATGTCAATTCCCTAGTTAAAATCCTTCAGCAGCTTCACATTGCCCTTGGAATAACAAACCAACCCTGCGTGACTCGGCCCCAGGCTGCTTCTCCAACCTCACCTCCTAATGTACTTCTTTCTTGCTTGCTAGAACCCAGCTGCCCTGACTTTCATTTAGTTTCTCTAACAAGCTGAAAGCTTTCCTGCCGGCCTCAGGACCTTTGCTTATGCTGTTGCCTCAGCCCCAAATCCTTCCCCCCTTCTTTTCCTTCATGTCACATACCCAGGCTTTCCCAGACCACAATGTCTAAAATATATCAGCCCAGACGCAAGAGGGAAGAGATATGGGAACATATGTATATGTATAACTGATTCACTTTGTTATAAAGCAGAAACTAACACACCATTGTAAAGCAATTATACTCCAATAAAGATGTAAAAAACTAAAATTAAAAATAAAATAAAAATAAATAAAATATATCAGCCCATTTATTCTTTCTGCTCCTAAATTATTGTATTTTTATACTACTATTATAATTGGTTTTTCCATGGTTGGGACCAGCTTTTACATGACTGACACTTATTACATACACGCTATTATGCTAGGTGCTATATAGATAAACAACGTCATGGGTCTTATACTCAAAGAGCAAACAGACCCCTTTTCCCTTTATTTTTTAGTTTCCATAAGTCAAGGTAGGGGTGCTTAAATTAAGAAAAGAAATCCTCAGTTCATATCAGTGCAGCATCCCCTACCTTGGGGCTGGAGTGGGGGGAGCGATGGTAAGTCCACAGTGTAACATGTTGAATTGTGTCCAAAAATACAATAGGTAAGCTCAAAACAGGGCAGATGCGCGCTTAAGAAAAAATGTTAAAAACCGTAAGCAAGCATCACACACAAGAGAAAGTGCCTTTCCTTTATTTATTTATCTATTTTCACAAATTAAGTCGGAGGCTAAAAATGCAAGACCCAGAGACCAGGTATGTCACACCGAGACCACCACTGCAGCGGGTTCTTCTCAGATACTTCATCTTCCAGCTCAGTCCTCCAACGGACCCAATTTTGTTTGACAAGTGTAATCATTTCAACAACAGGGCCATTCAGATTCACTTCATTTATTCCCAAGCTCTTCCGAGAGCATCTCTGCTTGACTGCCTCAAGGATCTCTCTGCTGGTGACGGTTCTTCTGTGGTTGTAGAGGGACAGTCTAACCGCTTCCAGGCTAACCCGTTCCAGCCACCAATCCTCCAGAGCTCCCAGTGCATCCAAGATCCAGGAGCACCCACTGAAGTCTGGGTGGGTCTGGGACAGAAACAGCGTAAGTGTGAGACAGAGAAGTGAAGGCTCCCATAGTCAGGAACGTATGGTCCAACCCAGTACCCGAGTACCCATGGCTTCTGTGGATTCATGTGTCCGTGGAAACGTATGACCCACCCAAAGGGACAACAGTAGAGATGTGATGAAGGAAACTAGGCCACTGTACCTGTCAGCTCTCTCTGAGGAAGAGGGAGGGAAGGGAATTTGTAGGTATGTGAGGAAGATAACCTTTGGATAATACAAACTAACTCTGGTCACTTCAACTTTTGCGCCTTGGTTTTTCCTAATAGAAGCAGAGTTAACATCCGGCACCTTCTGAAGATGGAAAATATAGTTTTAGCTTCCAGTATACTTTCACACTCTATATTCATATTAGTGAGCACTTAACACTTTCTAATTTCCTGCCTTACTTCCTTGTGCCAACAGGATCTCCAGCCGAGCTGGGAATACTTGCTCTTCCTCAGGTGTGTCCCTATGTTTTCTGGTCCCCATGCCACTGTGTATCTGTCACCTCTACCTCCCATGCCTGCACCCAGCTCCACCTTTCAAATCCCATCCATCCTTTAAGGCTCTTCCCCAAGCGCCACCTCTGGCTTATCTGCATTCCACACAATCCCCCCACTGAGGACCAGAGCACTTTTTGTTCTCAGAGCCTGTGTCACACACTGCCTATGTCATTAGTGTCCTTGTCTGAAGTTAGAGAGGCAGCAGAAACAGTCCAAAGAACGCTGCCCTGAGAATCACTCCTCCTGGGCTCTAATCCTAACTAGCACGAGACATCATGTTAGCAAGTCATAGACTCACACTGGGCCTCAGTTTCTTGAAAGGAAAGGTTTGAGGTGGGATTCTAAACATTCCTCGTGGTTTTCATAATTTACAGGTATTTGCTCAATGCGCCCCCCAACACACACACACACACACACACACACACACACACACACACACACACACACAGCAGGACCGTGAGCCCCTCTACAACAGAGCCCTCATCGTTTTCATCTGAGCTCCCGCAGCAGGTCTGACTGGCACTTAGGCACTCAATACGTTTATCCAACCGACCTCTGGTTTTATCCTCGCAGCGCCCTGAAAGGCTGACCCAAGGTCACGGACCTGACCCTTTGGAGGCTTGAAGAAGCAGGGCGGCCTGCTAGACCCACAAGGTTAAGGACAGGCCAAGGAAAAACTAATGCTCAGAAGAATTCTTAGTCCAAGTACTCCCACCGAAGGCCTTTCCAGCCAAATGCAGGATCTCCTGCAGGAGCTCACAACTGGAGGCTGATTTTGCCCTCCGGGGGACACTGGGCATTATTTGGGGACACTTTTGGTGGTCACACTGGGAGGGAGGGTGCTACTGGCATTTAGTGGGCAGAGGCCAGGGACTCTGCTCAACACCCCACAATGCACAGGACAGCGTCCCACGCAAAGAACTGCCCAGAGCCCATTGTCAACAGTGCTTGTGGTTGAGAACCCTGTTCTGAATCACACACCTTCTCTCCTTCTCCTGTCATTCCTTAATCCCATTTTCCCTTCTTCTCCCAGAATAAACAACAGATTCCAAACGATACTACTGGAATACAGGGGGCTTCGGTACAATTACAGACATGAGCACTCAGCCTTGCTTCCCGGGCACGAAGAAATAAAATCCCATTAACATATGCACACTATTGTATATAAAATAGATAATCAACACGGACCTGCTGTAGAGCACAGGGAACTCTACTCAACACTCTGAAAAAGAATAGATACATGTATATGTATAACTGAATCACTTTGCTGTACACCTGATACTAACACAATGCTGTAAATCAACTATACTCCAATATAAAATAAAAATTAAAAAAAAAAGAAGTAATATCCCAAGTCAAGCCTTAACACATCTTTCAGAGAATCTCCTTCCTGTCTTCCCCATAGCTTCTCTTGAAGGGGAAGACTTTCCTGATTTTGTTTTCTACAATTTGTATGCCATGGGGTGAGGTGTTGGGTGGGCAGGAAAAAGGAATGAGTGCCTACCTACTGAAAGAAATTTCTAAGTATAATATAGATGACGATTTAATGAAAACCTGCTATTTGCAACTCTTCAAAGCGACAGAACAGACGAGGTGGTGAATCCCCTCTCTGCAGGAAAAGGGGAGGGCAATTAAGAATCACTTAACAGATTAGCTGTCAACAGATACAAGAAAGGGAGACACCAAGGGCTCAGGTGTTCAGAGTTGCTGCCAACAGAGAGAAAGGCAAGTAGGAGAAGATAGCAGCCATTCACAGATCCAGTTTATAGCAGCTGTTTTGCAACCAACTTTTCAGGAACTCAACGTGTGAGGAAGGACTCCTGCACCAGAAGTTGAAGTCAAGGTCACACCCAGGGCCACTAACATGATACCTGTGTTGGCCATTCTCAGTTTGCATAAAGAGAGTCCCAACTCACTTGCTTTAGGATTTTCCCCATGTAACTAAAATGTGCCTCCTTCTTCTTCCTCCTCTTCTTCCCAGAGGTGGAGCTGGCCCATCCATCCTTCTCTTTGGCTGGGATATAAATTGTGGGCTTCTTCTTAGGGAACCGTAGGCCATGTAAGCAAATGAAGTGCATGTGGAAGACTTGTCTTTACACTTCTAGCTCAGAGCACTGGCCGTAGGCAAGGGCAGCGCTGAAGAGGTTTTATAGGGAGTGCTGGAAGACACTCTTTCCTAATAAAATCAGTCATTAGTGACTGCACTTGCAAGAGATGAAGGCTCTCAGAGTCCTCAAGAGATATTAGACATAGGGTCTAAAGCCAGCTTGTGTTACCCTCCCGAAGGAGCATGAGGTGGGAAACGCATGTGTTCTTTGGCTCTTATCCCAGGTGAAAGGGAGCATCCGTTTGATGTTAACAGCCATCCGTTTACCAGGTAATGCTCATTTCAGAAGTTATTCTTTGTATGTGCCTAACTCCAGGTATTCTTATGACAATGGTTCTTAGCCATGAAAATTTCAATTCAAAAGGACCAGAAGTGGGATCCTGGAAGCTGTAGTTTTCGAAAGCATCCCAGGTGAATCTAATGACCAGCCAGATTTGGGATTCATGGGTCTATAAGACCTTCCTAAAGCAACGACACCAGATTCCTGGCTGGGGTTGGAGAAGCTCCTCACAGATGTGGTGCTTAGGCCCCATGAATTTCTATCTGCCTTGGGAGAGAAATGTCTCTCTTGAAAGGCAAGTGTGTGCCTGGTTATTCAAATGCAATTAGGAACTCAGGAGACAAAGCTTGGATGGGAAAGCCAGCAAGTCACTGTACCTTCAAGACTGAAGGTTGAGAAACTGTAGATAGAGAGGCCGTGAACTCCCTGCAATTAGTATATCAGCTCAGCTACAAGGACGTGACCAGCCTGACACGAACCAACAGATAAGAGGACACCAGAGAACCAGGGTTCAAAAGATAAAAAGGACCAGAATGGAACACTCTTTCCTCTCCCACCTGGTTATGAGCCGTATCGAAGTCCCAGTGGAGGGACTGGTGAATAAGGAAGTACTATCAGCTTACATTTATTGAGCCCTAATTATGTCCTGGACCCCATGCTAGGTGCTTAACATACTTTATCTCACTTAATTATCATAGCAATATTACGAGGTAAGATGTATGTACTTGAGCTTTACAGAAGAGGAAACAGTCTCAGAGGGCTGACGTGACTTGCCTGATGTCACATCAGTGCATAAGTGTCAGAATCAGCCCCTGAGCCTTTGCTTCTAACCCCACACTCTACCACCTTCCAGACCTGAACACCAGAGCCCCATGACCCTTACAATTACCCATGTGTGCTCTGTGCAGTCGCTATGTGTATCATTCATTGATGGAGAACTTGGAATGTAACTTATCCATAGTGTAGGCTCAATTCTTCTGAATTAATCATTTGATCACCACCACGGAAGCTAAACTGAACCCTTCTGTGAAAGGAAAAAGTGATTCCCTCTTACCTGGTTGTCAAAGCCACATCCCGCCCACCACTCCAACTCCTCCGCCCATTTCACCAGCTTCCTCTCATTATTTCTCTGTTTAAAACATAATCTATGCCTAGAGCATATATTGTATGATGAAGTGAATTGGACGTTTTAATGCAAAGAAGTAAATGAAAACGGGCAGGTATCATCAAGGCATCGTGGGATGGCGCTGTTCACTGGAACCGGGCAGTGGGAAGGGTCGGGCCAGGAGGGAACTGAGTCAGTGCCATAATGTCAAGATGCTGGAGAGCATTTGGGGGAAGCGTGAGAAGAACAGATGTGGTGTTGCCATGGGAATGTAGCACAGAGGGCCTGGCCAGATGGCATTCTCTCGATGCAAAATATTCGGCGACTTTTGATCCCCTACTAAGTGTAAGGTCCACGGTTATGCATGGAAATGGTGATAAATTACCAATAGGCATCACAAGACTCAGGGGAAAACGTGATCAGAAGACGCACCAACATCTATTAGAAATCTCAGTCTGCTGAAAAGGACATGAAATCAATGATTACCTGCTAATAATTTCCCTATCCTGAAGACAAAAGAGGAAATTACGCTAATAGGCATGCTAGCTCATATTCATTGAGTGCTTGCTACCTGCCTTGACTGATACGAAGCACCTTATAGACGTCATCTCATTTCATGGTTTTAACACTCAGAGATGGGTTTTATCATCTCTTTAACAAAGATGAGGAAACCGAGGCTTATCAAGATGACGTAAGATGTTCAAGGTCACACAGGTAGTAAGTTGCAGAACTAGGAATTGAGCTGCAATATGTCTGACATCAAAATTCCCATCAATATTTCTCTAAATTAGGCCCCCTGCCCACTGGCAGCAGAATCCCTTGGGCTGCTCATTAAAATGAAGACCCCCCCCAACCCCTAACCTACACCACCGGTACAGGTATCTAAAGTTTGGGTACCACTGTACTACCTCCGCCTCTTGAGTATGGGAAAAATGCTACTCTGAACTGAAGGGCTATTCTGTACAGAAGGGCTAAATAGATAGCAGTCAGACACAGAACTTAACGTTGAGAAGGCAGAGCTCAAAGAGATCAGAGAAAATAGTGTTAGGGTTCTATGGATAGAAACTCTAAAAGGCAGGTCAGCTCAAGAAAAACAGGAGGCCCTTCCTTAACTGGCTATGACCCCAGCTCCTCTCCTTGGTTACAGTTCACTTCAATCTGGTCCTCTCTTGGTGGAACAGAAGATGCAAAGGGCAAACCAGGTTCATACATATTATGAGTAACAGGAGCAGAGGATGGGAGTGTTGGGAGCTGGCTGACGTACAGGGCACGGAGTGAGTTTGAGCAGTGATTCAGGAGTAAGACGGAGCGAAAGGGTGTTGAGCCCGCTTTTGTGTGGAGACATCGGCATGGCATGGAGGAGGCCTAATGAGTCAAATGCCTGGTAGATGCAGGCATTGTATTCAATAGCATATGGTGGAGGGGATTCAGGCATTGGGTGGGATACTTGATCACATGGCCTCTGAGGTCTCCTAGGTTTTGTGCATTCTACTTTTAAATCATTAAACATTTTCCCTGTATCATTTCTTTAGAGTTCAGGTTGTCAGAATTTGGATAGAAGTACTGCTCATCGTATTCTACCTCTAGGTAGTCTGAAGAATGAATCCAGTTGACTGGATAAAGTCAGAGGGTCACTGTGCATTTTAACATCATCTTATTTCATGATCTTAACTCTAGGAGATGAATACAGCTGCAGCTCACCAGTTGAGAAGCTTCTCATGAATGGCAGGAGGAGATGGGGTCTGGGAGGCAGATTAGAAGATGTCACCTTGAGTATGATGTCACACTCTTCCTGCAATGTCAGTTCTCTGGATACTAATCAAATATTAATGGTGGATGTTATCTGTACTAACTACTTGCTATTCTGTCAGGTGGAGGGAAGAAAGCAATTGGACTTTTCCTGACCCCAGCAATATTTTCTCTAGCCTCTACTCCAAGCTTTTAGAAGAGAACAAGGGGAATGGGGAAAAGGAGGACATCAGCCTCCCACTTAGAAATGGGGTAGGGAGGTCCTCGGGTTACCCAGGGGAGATCTAGGGTGCTGCTCTCCCTTTTCTTTACTACACATACACACACACACACACACACACACACACACACACACACTGTCTTACAAGTGAGTATTCATGTTGGATAGTGGAAGCAATCCACTACCCAAATCGGAAGTTGTAAGGTCTGGTCTCAGCTCTACCAACCTAGTCAAAGTCAGAAGCTCTTCCTGGGGCTCACCTTCCCCATCTGTAAAGGGGTACATATGTTTGATTACATGGCCATTAGGATTCCATAGAATCCTGCTACTCAAGGTCTGGTCTACAGTCTGGTTGCAGCAGCATCACTAGGGGATCCTGTTAAAATGCAGATTGCAATTCAGTGAGTTAAGATCTACTCAGGTGGGACCTGAGACTGCATTTCTAACAAGATCCCAAGTGATTCTTATACACCTTAAAATTTGAGACATCCTGCCTTAAGATGCAAGATTCAATCCATGAACTGATTGTGGATGTGTTTTCCCTCTCATGGGATCCTATCACACTCCCAAATTTTCTAGCTCTAGGACCCCTTCCAATGGCCAGAATAGCTTGAGTTATTGATTTTCTGGCATAGGGCACAGAGAAATGCCACATGCTCCCTGAAATATAACCCTACATCTACACATCCCCATTTACAAATAAATTAACTCACTAATTAATTCATCTACTCGATTCAAGAAATATCTAAGGGGCGTCAGGCACAGACTGAGGGCTGGAGATAAAAGGATGAGTAGGGCATGGCCTCTGTCCTAGCGAGTTGAGGGACTTGCCTGGACAGCCAACTCCAACTCAGTGTGATAAGCACTCTTCCTCTACCATCTGACCCTGTCTTTCCTGAGGCCTTAAACAATGTGGCTCCAGTGCCAACTCCGGGGGACGTGCTCTTGGGACGGCCCTTTTCTGGTGACTCACGGGATACTGACAGTGATGGCTTGCTGAAGTTCTTCTCCATTCCCCAATGATTAGGACCTGTGGTGTGATGCCCCTCTTAGCTCAGGGGTTCTTTTATTTTAACGTATTTTTTGGCTGCACCTCGCAGCTGGCGGGATCTTAATTCCCAGACCAGGGATCAAATCTGGGCCACAGCAGTGAAAGCACCAAGTCCTAACCACTGGTCCACCAGGGAATTCCCAGGGGTTCTTCTGGTTTTTTTTTTAACATCTTTATTGGAGTATAGTTGCTTTACAATGGTGTGTTAGTTTCCGCCCAGGGGTTCTTAACTTGGGATCCACAGACAGGTTATTCTGGGCCTGGATCAGGGGAGTCCACGTGCAAACTGTTTTGCATGTGTGCTTAAGACATTTGTCCTGGGAGAGAAAGTTCCCGTGTTTTCATCAAGGGAAAATGAAACCTAAGAATTGGAAACCAGTGTCTTGTTACTATCCACCTGCTGCCCTGAGACCCTGGCAGTTGCAGCCCCTTTCCTTCTCTTCTTCCTCCTCCACCTCCTCCCCCTCCTCAGCTGCTATCTCCCAACTTCCTCTGAGCTTAGGTTGATTATGTTAAAAGTAGCTCTGTCGGGCTTCCCTGGTGGCGCAGTGGTTGGGAGTCCGCCTGCCTATACAGGGGACGCGGGTTCGTGCCCTGGTCCGGGAGGATCCCACATGCCGCGGAGCGGCTGGGCCCGTGAGCCATGGCCGCTGAGCCTGCGCGTCCGGAGCCTGTGCTCCGCAACGGGAGAGGCCACAGCAGTGAGAGGCCCACGTACCGCAAAAAAAAAAAAGTAGCTCTGTCTGTAGTATCAGCCATTTCAAAGAGCTAAGGGAAGATCCTTGTCCCCAACTCAGCATCGTCACAGGTAAGCACAGCTGAACCACAGGCACAGCGGGCAAGAAATTCCTAGAACCCGGAACCAGGTCTTGAGCAGTTGGTCCACCGTCCCTCTGTCTTTAATAGCTAGAGGTGAGAAGGTGAGCTTCTTAAGTCACTTTCTGTGCTTTCAGGCTACTTTATGACAGTGACCTCTGCTATGAAAATTCCCTTTCCTTTGTGCTGTGAGATGTCTAAAGAGTGAAAGGCAGGGGTGAAGGAGTTGGGGGTGGGTGGGGGGAGGGGTCCACAGGTGGGTAAGTCATCAGTGACACCAGGGAGACAACTGTTGGGTCTGTTTTTACTCTGAAAAATGTAGGCTTCAGAAACCATAGAGAACATATACGCTGTCTTTGATGTATCATTCTTAGTTCAAATCCAACCTTAGGCATGAAAGAGGAGGATGTATGTTTTGGATAATATCTAAGGCAGAGGGTTCTATATCATTTCCATATGGTTGTGAGTGCATTATGAAGTTATTTTGCAACATAAATTCGCCTTTCTACTTCTGCTCTAGAATAATTGGGGCTTATACAATAAATTTATAAAATGCCCTTTGAATATGCTTTGTGACTATGTCCTTCCTGGCCTTCCTGCTTCTGTCTTGTGGGATTTAGGCTGAGCCATCTTCCCAGATACAACGCACCTGGTAAAGAGAGGGAGGATGGGGCAGCCCAGAAACATTCTGGGAAAGTAGAAGGATGGGAGCAAATATTTGCTGTGGAAAATTCAGAGTTGATTTTTTAGGAAGAACCCAGCACAGATCCTCTGCAGCTGGTGTCAACAGCAGACGGGTTTTTCGGACAACAGCTTTTGTTCAGTGTGAACATGTAGCATGCAGGCCTGGCCCCAAGAGAGAAGTGAACACAGCCCTGAGACCTGCCTGCAGGGGCAGGAGATGAGAATGAGATAAACGCTGCACAATGAACGGCTTTTAATGCAGAAAATCTACCAACAAGGGTGGATTTACAAACTCACATTACATAACCCATAGAGTCACAGATCATTCCCTATTCCTTCATCAAGCAAGCGTCTATTAAGAGTTTCACACGCTAAGCCCTGTGCTACTAGGGGCCAGAGCTACATCCAAGAACAGGACAGACACAGCTTCCAGTACTCATGGCCCTGACACTCTAATGTGATAGATGGACAATAGGTTTGTTAAAGTGCATTCAGCCTGTAATGAGGATGACACTTCCAGGGTGCTGTGGGGGCACAGAGCAGGGATTTAGCCAACCCTGACTTAGGAGATCATGGAAGCCTTCCTGCAGGAAGTGATGTTGAGGCTGAGAGCAGAGGGATGAGCAGAAATTCGCTAGGCCACAGGGATGAGAGGCAGGACAAGAGGGAAGAGAATTTCAGGCATGGAACAGGTTGTACTCTCTCTGGGGCATATTTGACAACTAAGGTAAACATGAAATTCTTTCATCTAAATTATAAAAACATATTTTAAATAGAAATTGTTGAAATTATGTTTGGTTTTAGAATTATTTTTGGTTTTAGTGTTTATAATCTCCTAGCATATGTAGGACAACCAGAGTGAATAGATAGTCTGTACCAGAGCTTTCAAGGTGTGTGCTGGTTTTCCAGTTCTGGAATGTCTGCTAACTTCCGATGTGACTTTCATTTCTAAGTGTTACACGATTGCTTTCTCTCTCTCTTTTTTTTTTTCCTTTTAAGTATAGTAGATTTGTAATGTCGTATTAGTTTCAGGTGTACAGCAAAGTGATTCAGGTGTGTGTGTGTGTGTGTGTGTGTGTGTGTGTGTGTGTGTGTGTGTGTATTCTTTTTCAGATTTTCTTCCAAAATAGGAAAAAATTATTACAATGTGATTCTTAAAAATAAACCTTTTGAAATTTTAGAACAGTTTTAGATTATTTGATTTTTAACTTTATATTTTGAAATAATTTCAAACTTACAGAAAAGTTGCAAGAAGACTGAAAAAAAAAGCCTTCCATATATTCTTTATACACCAATAGTTAATATTTTCCTACAGCCCCACTGGACAGATTTGGGTTCAGCAAAAGAGGCTCATTGGTCTCAATGCCTGATTTTATACTAATTTGCACTTTAAATTGATTAACTACCCTTTGCATATGTTGTGTATATGTTTTACACATTGGGCTCCTGTACAAGACACTGATTAACACAGGAGTTTCCTTGCTTTGCCCATGTGAAAACCACAACTGCATCCCACCACAGATCCTACCCTCTGTACAACTGCTTCTGCCCTAACAACCCAGGGGATATACCTACCTCCATCTTCCAATAATCGTTTCCAATGAGTGTGGTCCCTGGTTGCTCTAAATTGCACAGAATTTGAGATTTCTTCCTTTTCTTTTTGAAACTCAGTTTTATTGTATACTAAAACATACCAATGCAAGCATTTTAGGAATGTACCACACTCTACGCAATCACCCACTTAGCCACTGACCCACCCACACAAATGACCCAAGCAAAGGATGGTCCTACCTTGGAAAGTATCTAAACCAGAGTTCTTATTCCACAAACGAGGACACTGAGATTCAGAGAGGTGTCTTCTGAAGAACGAGAGCTGCTAATGGTAGTCAGACTGCAACTCATCTCTGCCTGTGACAGAGATTGGGGTGGCTTTCTCATGGCAGACGTGCTCATGCAGGAGGTGATCAAGCTGTCTTACCCTCTCTCTTGGCCAGGGTGGGTTGTTGGAAGCTGAAGCAAACGTGAGCAAGGTCCTTAGGTCTGGCTTAACGCATCTCACAGTCAGCCATAGTTTAGGAGTCCAGCCATGTCTTTGGGGGCTTCTAGATTTCCTGGTAGGTTCTGAAATAGAAGATGGTCCTAATAGAAACACACGACTGAAGAGGTGCAGCTGCCTTAGAAAGCCATTTATAATAGATTTTCACTGAGAAAATGCATTCTCGGTTCCAAAAGAATTTTCTAAGATCAACCAATGTATCTATAAATTGGAGACCACTTAAAACCCATTCTATTCCATTGAGCCATTGTGTATTTTGTATGTACGTGTGCAAGGCACTACACCAGACTCCTTGGTGTGTGTCAAGGGGGATATGGAGAAGTTCAGGACATGGTCCCATGCTCAAGAAGCCTACAGTTATCCCAGGGAGATGATAGATAGATAGATGAAAAACTTAATAACAATATAAGGTAATGTTTGATGACATGCTCAGGTGAGTGGAAGAGAAAAATGGATCACGGAACACTGGAGAAGGAAAGCAGTGTGCCATGTGGCTAAACGCTGGGGCTCATAAGTCAAATGACCTGGATGAAATTGCAGCTTCCCCACTACTTAGGTAGCCGTGCGCAAGTTACTTAAGTTCTCTAAGGCCCTTATAAAAGCTCTGGGCACTTTTGGTACGCCCAACGTGTTAATTATTATTACTCTCTCTCAGTCTGAGCGTGAACCATCATTTTAAGGATGGAGAGGATGTGAGCAGAAGAGCAGGAGAGGGCTTCGCAGCAGGGTGACAGAATCGTAATGAATTATCCACGCGAGAAGCTCCACAAGACACTTTCGTAACTTTGTTGGCATATACCAAGCCCGGGCGGAGGCGGCAATCCTGGAAACTTGATTCCACCCACCTCCTACGTTCGCACGCCTCGGTACCGCCCCCCTGAGCTCCCAGCGCCTGTCCCCAGAGGGCGCTGCCACCCCTCCGCCTCCGCCCGGCCTGGAGCGCGCCCCCGCCGGCCGCCCCGCGCGTGCGCGCCGCCCAGGTGAGGAGGTGGTGGCCTTCGCCGCGGGGGCGGCTCCTCGGCCGGGGGGGGCGGGGCGGAGAGGCCGGGCCGGGGCGGGTGGGGCGGGCAGCCGCGGGGCCGGGGCCAGACCAGGCCAGAGGCGGGACCAACCGCCGCCGTCTCCGTTTCGTTGTCTCTTCCCCCACAGCGCCGGGCAGCCGCCGCGGGAAAAGCGGAAACTGCCGGGTGAGCCGCGCCGGACGAGAGCGCGCCGAGGAGCAGCGGGTCGGCCTCCGTCCCGCCGAGCCGCCGCGGCGCCCCCTTTCCCGCGCCCCGCCCCGGCCCCGCCCGAGCTCGCCGCGCGCCCCCGCCGCCCGAGCGCGCCCACCTGAACCCGTCCGCGCCCACCTGAGCCCGTGCGCCGGCGCCATGGCGGAGCAGGAGAGCCTGGAGTTCGGGAAGGCGGACTTCGTGCTGATGGACACCGTCTCTATGCCCGAGTTCATGGCCAACCTTCGGCTCAGGTGAGGGCGGAGCGGCCGTGCGCAATGCTGCGAGCCTGCGCTTTCCCGAGAGGGGGCGCCCTTGCGGTGTAGCCGGATTGGGGGTGTAGGGGGTGCACCGAGCGCGAGGGATGGAGTGCGGCCGGATTGGGGTGTCCGGGGTCCTCTGAGCTCGATGGTTGAGCTTTCCCGAGAGGGGACGCCCTGGGGTGCGGCCGCATTGGAGTGCAAGGGGCGTGCCGAGCTCCAGGACTGCGCCTTCTAGAGAGGGGGTGTCCTTGGGTGCTGTCCGGACGGGGGAGGGGCGTGTCGGGGGGAGGCAGCGCTTGGGGCCAGGCAGCTAGTGCGCTGCCCCAGGTAAGTGCTGTGGGCGGGCCGGGTGACCTAATGGAAACAAGAGTAGAGGGAAATGAAAACTTTCGGGAGAGCCGTGGCGGCCGCAAGGCTCAGGGAAGACTGGAGGGTTGTTTTGGAGAGAGGCTAGGGTCTCATCGTGGTTTCACACTTGGTTCTTTTCTTTTTTCGCTTTCGTCTTCTTTTTTTAGTTTTTCCTGGCGTGGTTCCATCGCGTCATTCAGGACGCTATGGAGTGATCCCTGAGCTGTCTGTTCCGGGACACTGGCTATTTTTTAGTTACTCTCTGAACGTAATTAGACGCGTTTCCAGACATCGAAGAGACTGCTCTGCTCGCCAGTGCCAAGATAAACTGTCTGAATTTGACAAGGCATTCATGGTTTCAGTTTTTTCAAGGAGTTGTGGATGGAACCCTTGTGTTACTGACATCCTTGAGAATGTAGTCACAACTCAACGCCCCGAGATGGGCTTCCAGGACGAGTTTGTTTTAGAAAGGCTTCTACATGGGATTATTTCACTCCTGATAGAGTAATATGTAAGCAGAGCTTTAAAGTAGTTTGACTTTTTAAAGAAAACATTACAGTAAATGGAGTTTCAAAATAACTGAGTTGGGGGGGGAGGTGTTTCCTGGAAGTTCTGACTCCATTTCTTGTAGGTTTTAAATATCGCTCCATAAATTTAAAAGTGAAAATCTTAACCTCGGTTTGGGTGCCTAACTAATCCCACTTCTCAGTATGAATTCCCCTGTTAACTTTTCTTTTTTTTTTTACGCGGGCTTCTCATTGTTGTGGCCTCTCCCGTTGCGGAGCACAGGCTCCGGACGCGCAGGCTCAGCAGCCATGGCTCACGGGCCCAGCCGCTCCGTGGCATGTGGGATCCTCCCGGACCGGGGCACGAACCCGTGTCCCCTGCATCGGCAGGCGGACTCTCAACCACTGCGCCACCAGGGAAGCCCTCCCCTGTTAACTTTAAGAATTTTAAAAACTTTTTTAATCTTCAAAATTGCAGTCCCCATAGTCTGCATCTGCTCTTAGCCAGGCTTCATTATGTCCCAGAGTAAGGAGCAGAGGCACAGACCGGAGTTCTAACACCCACCTACCACAAACGACTTTGAGCCAGTCCTTGTGTCTGAGTTCCTAATTTGTAAAGTAATGATCTCCAAGATTTTTCTGCCCTTACATTCTTTTTTTGCTTTCACATATCATTGGTTGCAAAGTCTCGTGAGGCTTGACTCTTAAGAAAGATTATTAATGTGAGCCTAACTTAGCTCAGAAGAGAACTTTGCACAGGAGAGAATTTTGCAATTTAATTCTGCATTATGCAGGGTACTTTAGGAGGTAAGGTGGGAGGGTCCAAAGAACCATCAGATGTGTCCTTACCTCTCAAAGACATGGCATGTTTATGAAGACAGGGAGCAAGGTGAAAATTTTTATCCACTTAAATAATAGGTCAGGAAAACAACAGAAAAGTTAAGCTTTGTAGAGCTTAGATGATTCTTTGCCAAGTAATTGTACAACCTAATTGTTCTGGAAGTTTAGCAGAGGGAGAGATGCCTTAGGGTGGCTCAGAAACACCATCTAGAGGAGAGGAGGGGTTGAGAGGAGTTGCAGAGGATGGGTAGGATCTGTGTAGGTGGAGAACGTTCCAGGTGGATAAAGTGGCCAAGAAGAGGAGTGGAGCTTAAAAGCTGACTCTGGGTGTTCGTGAATAAGTTGTCCGGAGGGGAAGGAGTGAGTGTTGGGGAGTTGTGGAAGGAATCGCCGGCTCTCATCAGTATGACGCTTGGCTAATGCCCAGGTTTCTAGGTCTACCTTTATTCCCAATCACCAGGTCCATCAAGATTCGGATGTTGTATGTGTCTCACCTGTGTGTGTACTCGACCACTCTGCGAACTGGCTGCAAGTCTCAGCGCACGGGTTCAGTGATTGTTCATGGTTTATTTATAAGTTGGGAGGGGTTGGTTCCCAGGAGCCGTAAAGGGTAGCAGTGCCCTTGCCTCCTCCCCAGCTGTAAATCCTGATGACCCAGGTGGAAAGCAGGCCGCTCTCTCTGATAGTTGGAATTTCCCATCAGCCCGTTGTTCCTCCAGACTGTTCCAGTGTTTTAGCTGTATGAGCCTTCCTTTAAGGCTCGTGTGGACCCTTGGATATCTGTGTCCCTCTGCAGAAGGTGACCACAAACCCACTGTAGATCCAGGTGCTACTATGTCATGTCATGTTTTCATCTCCCGGAATATGGGTGGTTGGTCCATACGGGGTGTATATTTATGGTTGTATAGAGGCGAAATTTGAGTGTATTTCATCTCACAGTGGGTATGTGCGCACGTGCTCCATCATTCCTACCTTCCCCAAGCTGCGGCTTCTCCTCTCACTCCTGTCTGGAATGTCCTGTCCCCTGCTGTCTATCTGGCTCTTTCCTTCATTTATGGTCTGTGACATGCATTTAGGCATTTATAGCTACAGTTTCAGGGGTCTGTGTCATCCAAACCGAATTTTAATTTTCCCTACAGTAGCACCCACTGTGACATTTCTTATAGAGAGAGAAAAAAAGGAATGTTTCGGTTACTTTTTTTTTTTAAGCTTTTGTGTCATTTTCCATTTAGAATTATCTTCTTATTTTGCTACTAGTCTGGCTTTCTTTTCCTCTCTTGGGTAAAAGCTTTATTTTTAGACATCTTCTACAATCAATGTCACTTTCCCCTTACTGTTATTATTTTTGAAAATTGATGTAGGCATGTGTCTGTGCCTGAGGGTCTGGATGAGGCAAGACTCAATGATGTGGATTAGTGTGAGTTAGCGTATCTGGGAAGGAGTTTCAGTTTGTATTTTACGCTTATACTAGAAACTGCTGGTATCTTGAGGGACGCCTTCTCTCCCTCCTAGGAGTCTCTTGCTAAGGGAGATTTGTTCTATTTATTTGCTTTTCCTTTCGGTGGAGGCACAGGTGTCGGTGGTTTTGGTGATGGTGGTAAGCTCCGCACTCCACTTCCAAGTGTCCAATCCAGGAGTCAGACGCCTGCACAAGCACCTCCAGCCTTCGCGGTCAGGCCTGGTTCCCGCCAAACCCCCGCATGGCCACTTGAAGGCCTGACCTCGGCATCCCCACCACGGTCTGCTTTCTTCCTAGCCGCTTCCCTTTTAGAGCCTTTGGTTCCTTTTCTCATGCCTTGGGCCATTCCTGGACTTGAGTTCTAACAAAATTCACATCAGCTTCGCAGTGAGAGACCTGCCTGGTGCAGCCACGCGGAACATCTGGTCCTCACTGTGCCCTTATTCGCCACTTAGCCATCCTCGAGGAAGGAGGAATGCGGGTGCTCTTCCTGAGGACAGTGGCCTGAGACATGTGCTTTTCATGTCACAGGTCGAGGAAACCCACTTTAGGCTTCCAGTTTCTAATTTTGTTGGTGGTGGTTCCTGTTTTGAGAATAAGGCATCTGCTCAGCCTGGTGTCTTGGTTCTTTGGAAATTTAATTTGTCCTCTTTTCTTACCGGTTTTTCTCTTCCATAAAAGCAGTGATTTGAAGCACTGTGTTTACCGAAGCTCCAGGCAACTTCTCACCTTTAACCTAACACAATGTTCCTTTTGTACCTTTGCTTAGACCAGGCTTTCCTCAATCTTGGTGCTGTTGACAGTGGGGCTGGGTCATGCTTTGCTGGGGGACGGGGGGGGGGGGCTGACCTGTGTGTTGTCAGATGTTTAGCAGCATCCCTGGCCTCTACCCACCAGATGCCAGGAGCACCACTCCCCTCCCATATGACAACCAAAAATATTTCCAGATGTTGCCAAATGTCCCCTGGGGGAGGGGGCAAAATTGTCCCCAGTTGAGAACCACTGGCCTCCGCTGTTCTCACTCCCTGGAATCCCCTGGAATGTCCTCCCCCTACTCTCTACCCTCATCCCTGCCTGTCAGACTCTTCCTTGTCCTGCGAGACCAGTTCTGAAAAGTCTTTCCCAAACCTCCAAGGCAAGGGTTAACCATACCCTCACCTGTGCTCCCAAGATATATGGGCACTTGATCATAACTGTTAGGATTTATCATGCTATGTTGCTTTCTCTGCGTGTCTGCATTCCCACCAAATTGTGAGATTCCCCAAAGCCAGGGAGCCTGTCCAGAGGTGGATCCAGGTTGTGTGGTCCTTTGAAATTCATTACAGTTGGGGAGGGGGGAACCACCTCTGAGAAAAAGAGTATAAATTATGAATGTCAGATTGGATACACGGCTTTGGAAGGGCAAGCACAAGTGAGTGGCTGTGAAGTAACCCACCGCTAGCCCTTCTGCATTTTCTATCATGCTCCAGAATTGGGCAGCTCTGTGTTCAATACATTTTAAAATGAATGAACTGGGACTCTCCTGGTGGTCCAGTGGTTAGGACTCCGCGATTTCACTGCCGCGGGCCTGGGTTCGATCCCTGGTCAGGGAACTAAGATCCCACAAGGCACGCGGCATGGCCAAAAACTAAAAAAATTAGAATAAAAAAATAAAATGAGTGAACTAAGCCGTCAAATGTTGGCTGATTGTTCTTCAGCCCATGGAATTCTTAACTTAAGAAAAGCATACAATCATCTCAAAATATTGTACTTAATTTAATACAACTTCAGTGTGTGTGGGGGCGGGCAGGAGCGATGAGCTGCAGAATTCGTAGAAAAGCAGTGAACAGGCGCTCGCTCGCCCTCGCTCTCTCCCTCGCCACACAACCTCTGTACTCTTTCTGCAGCTCTTTGATCATTTGGAAAATTAGATAGGACAGAGGGTCCCTCTTGCTTCCTGGGGCAGAGCCTTAGGTACCCTGGTGGTCCTCAAGCACGTGTCAATCTGTGATTGGTTCAGAGCTCTCCTTCAAAGGAGCTGTAGTTCGATTCATAGGAGAGGTGAATGGCACACTAAATCTTTTTGGCTTGCATGTGAAATTCTTTGGCAACCACTTTTAGAGGCCTTCGGAAAAGGACAGTTTGCTCTGGGCCTGTTCTGCACATTGGCTTCATATTGGGACAAAAAAATGAGAGTTGGGGTTTCAGAGCTGCCATTTGGAGTGAATCGCCCAAGCCGTCTTGTTTCCTTTCCTGCTCCGTGACAGATTTCCAAGACTATTTTTATTCGGGGTCATTTGTTGACCCTGGAGACTTCTGCTGAATTTAGCTCCCAAACAGAGCCAGATGTGGGTGGAATCAAGCGCTCAGAAGCTGCTACTGGTGTGTTTCATCACAGGTTCTGAAGGGTTCTTCTTCTTCCTTAAAGAGAGCAGCTTTGACTTTTTGCTCAACTTGGAGACGAAAGTGGTGGATCTGGTATAGATAGAAGTGTGTGTGTTTAATGACTCGCGCAAGCTGTCAGTGTCGTGAATTATCCTAATGTGGAGAGCCGTTTGCTGACATTTTCACCTAAGTCTGAGCCACCTGAGCAAAAAGGACCGGATCTCCAGGACCGGCCTCATTTTGTGATAACTCTCTGGCGTCCCTTGCTGTGTTGCTGTTGGGACTGGATTGGGTCATGTGGCGCTGCCAAGCCTATCTAGTGGGATCTGCCCCACTGGGGATGAGCCTCGCTGACATGGCCTATCAGAACGTCACCTAGACGCAGGCATGGGTTCAGAGGGTAACAGCAGTTTTAAGTATACATTGCAAGCCTCTCTCTTTTTGTCTGTTCAGTTCCTTGGTTGAGATAACGGTTTTCTTTCCTCTCGGTTGGAGGCTCCCTTCAGCTTACCTGCTATGTAATAACTAGGCAGATCTCTTAGTAGGCGGTGTCTCCCCAACTTTAGTTTTTGTCATTTATGGGAAGAAGAAAGGGGAGCACATGCTTGCATCGGAAAGCAGTGAAAAGAGCACAGGCTTTGAGAACTGACTGGCCAAGTTCAAATCCCAGCTTCACTTTCACTCTTTTTAGCATTGTACCTTCGGGTAAGTTAACTTACCTAAGCCTCAGTTTCCTTATATATGTAAAATGATAGCCTCTTAGGGTTATTGGGATGAAATCACATGAAGTGTAAAAAGTGCCTGGTCGGTGCTTGGTACATAATTCCCTCCCAACTAATGTTAACTCTGCTTCTGAATCCTTCCCAAATGGCCTCACCTCCCTGCCCTGACCCTGAAGGGCTTGCTAATCTCACCTCTTCCTTCCTCACAAAGACAGAATCATTCGTTTTGGCTTTATTTGGGGGGCAAGAATGAAAAGTGTTCTAGAAGGGGTTGGGGTTACCTAGTGGAGAAAGCAAAAACATTGGAGATAAATAGATCTGGACCTTAATCCTGTCTCTGTCCACCACTACCACCCACGTGGGCTTAGACAAGTTGCTTAGCCTCCCTGAGTCTTGGTTTCTTCATCTGTAAAGATGAAGTGTTACTGCAAAGATTAAATTCTACCACCTGTAAAACACCTAGCGTGGTACCCATAGCATAGTATAGTAGATGCTCAGCAGACGGTCCTCTGTCTCTCCTGTCCATCCCCTCTCAGTGCAGCCCTGTGGATCAAGTGCCCTTGTTGGTCCCAACTGTCTCCGTGACTGTCACACTCATAACCCTGTTCCGTCCAGGGTGTTCTCTGATTTCATGAAGGTTGGTGGCATTGGTGCCTGAGATCTCCAGGCACTATAGATGGGTGATTAAATGTAGTCTTTAAAAAAAAAACCCTCTAACTTATTTCCTTATTTAACTGTAGACCTTATGTCTTTTTAATATAATCTCCTGGCTTTAAAGCTAGCAACTACTTGAATTCTTGCTGTGTGCTCATCACTCTGCTGGGCACCTTGGTGGGGGTTACTTTATAAAAAGTCATTCTTTGCGGGATAGCTTAATTGGGAGTAAAAGATAACCTTAATAAATAGATCAAGCTCAGGTAGAATATGATTGAACCAAAATGATTATTGCAGACAATCAATTATTTTTAGGGCTTCCTAGAGAGAAGGAACCAGTGAAGCAGATTTTTTAAAAACAGAACTGATGGCAATGTAATTAAGAGTTGTATATATGTTATGTACTAGAGTTCTCAGGGAATTCAGAAAAAGAGAAAATGGGATTGGGAGTAGGTAGACAGTGCTCTGTGGAAGAGGCAGGATGTGAGCAGACCCTTGTTGGAAGGAGAGAGAGTTTCTCATCGGGAGACACCCCTTTCCTCTGGGCCCTGATGTCCTAGCCCTTTGCTTTCTCGCCATCCACTTTCAGCACCAGTGGGCTGGCCATGCTGCCCGCCAGCTTCCACTGCTCGAAAATATCCACCACTACCCCCCCCCACATTGTTGGCACTTTGTTCATTCCTGTCTTATGCTACCCCCAAATTCTCCCAGCTAGAGACTGAGTCAGGCTGATAAGAATCCTCTTCCAAAGTCAAATACTTCTAATGCAGCCCAGGCACATGAGGGTGAATTTGCTGGGTCCTTTCTGTCTCATGCTTTGATGAGGTCAGTTAGAAGGAGGGACTGAGAATTTCATTTCTGAGTAATAATTGTGCAGCCTGTCACTGCAGACCCGGGATGGAGAACTGAACTCTGGCGGGAAGGATGGGCCAAAGATAGTATGAGCCCAGTTTATTCTTGGGGAGGCAGGCTCTGAGGACAGAGAGGGAGGGCGCCAGAGAAAAACTTGGCTCCATTAAAAAATTAGTCTGTGGCTTATCTTTGGGCCTAGAAGAGGAAATGGAAAAAAATTTTTTTTCTTCCTTTATTTTATGCCTAATTACAGAACTTTTAAGACTCAGCACCCAGACTGCGTGGTGAATACTATGGTCATTCCATTGTGGGTTAGAGACATATGTGAGCCAGCCTGTGACTGTAATCATGGCTTTCAACATTTCTTGGTGAAATAGAATGGTCCACTGTTGGAAAGTAGGCCATTTTAAAGTAAGGGTTTCTGATAAGTGACTTTAATCGATGGAGAAGGGATTTGAGAGTCTCAGCTGGTTCCTTTTTGATACTTTGCCCGCCTTCCCGTCTCCTCCTTGTCTCAGCCTCACCCCTGAGGATACCCCAGTTTGCATTCCAGACACAGCTGCTCATGGGGGAGTAGTTACTTTATGTCTCAGTGAGACAGTCTTCATTCTCCCCACGTTTCTGCCCCTTGGTGCACACAGTATGGAAATGGATTTCGCTTTAGTGAGATGAAAGCATTAATTCTGGTAAAGCTATTTTGCTTTAATAAAAAGATTGTTTAGTGCTGAACATAGCTTTTTTCCAAAAAGTACACAGGCTAATTCAAGGTTCTATTAAAACAAAACAAAAACTTCTGGAATAGATGGGGAAATGCACATCAAGAGACAAACCCAACTTTGCTTTCATTCCTCCTCTCCATTTATGACCCACAGTCATATTACTAAGACTTGGGGGAAAAAATTACCGCTTACATACACCAGGGTCCCATAAGCGCTAGAAGCCAATGAATTAGTCAAAAAATGGCTTCATCTAAAACAATGAAGCAAACACCAAGAGCAATTCAAACAATTTTTTCCCCTCTGATCACAAAGTCTGCTTTGAGTAACTTGTACAATAGAGGATCGTCCGTAGCCGGGTCAGGGCGATCCCGAAGGGCTTTGTCTCAAACCGCTGCTTAGTGTTCAGTATAAAGTCCAGAAAAATTTCATAGTCAATTACAATTAAAAAGTCCAACTCCATTTAAAAAAAAAAACCTTACACTTACTTTGGATCACCCTAAAATCAGTTATGTTTCAGTTTGGGCTTTCATGGACATCTCAGTCATTTAAAATTTATTATAAGAATAGCCTTTGATCATGAGGCTGAGTTATTTAGCCTGATTCTGCCATCCTAGCCTATGTTACTTGTAATTAAGAAGAAAACCTTTTTAAAAAAATCCTCCAAAAACATCTCTAGAGTAGTTCAGATGTCAGGAAGTACCACTATGAGGAGTTTTTTGTTTTTTTTTTATTGCATTCAGCCCATGATGTCAACTCGTATGTGTGTCCTACCTGCAGTCTCTAAGTCCCGAGGGCAACTTTATCTTCTTTATCTCTGAAGGCTTCTTTCCAGGCATTAAGAACAAAATGTTTTCCCTTCTATCGGTGAATGAGTAAATGAATGCATAATATTTCCACATCTTTGATTCCTGCCTGAACTATGTATTTTCCGGGTTTTATGTATTGTATTTTGTATATTTAAATAATCTGATTTTTCTGTTGTAACTCTAGTCTTTGGGGAGATAGGAAAATAAAACTACCATTACTCTTGGGGGAGGAAAAAAGCACTAAAATATATTTGGGATCCTTGTGAAACGATAGACATCTTTTTTCTTTTCAAAGACTTGTAGAACTCAGACAGGTGGAGCTTGTCATGCATACAACGAGGGGGGAACCTACTTGAGTGGTTCTGTAATCTCGTGTTGTTGCTTACCTTAGCGAGTAGGTTACATTGTTACCAGCATCGGGAGGCCTTTATATAACTTGGTATCATTTGTTGAATGTCTCTAAAGGGACACTCTTTCATACAGCAAATCCAGTGACTCCAGTCACATGATTGGTGCTCTTTCAGTCTGCGTTCTGTGGTGTCCTGGGCCATGAGAAGCCGTCTTGGAGGCCAGGTGGGAGTGGAGTAGGGCTTCAGCCCCTCTCCTTTCAACAGAGCAGCTCTGCATCTACATATTGGGGTTCCAAGGAATTTTTTCTTGATGAGCTAATTTATTTTTAATTTATTTTTTCAATGAAGTATAGTTGATTTACAATATTATACTAGTTTCAGGTATACCACATAGTGATTCAATATTTTTATAGATTATACTCCACTTAAAGTTATTACAAAATAATGGCTATATTTCCCTGTGCTGTACAATATATCCTTGTTGCTTATTTACTTTATACAGAGTGGTTAGTATCTCTTAATCCCTACCACTATCATGCCCTTCCCCTTTTCCCTAACCACTAGTTTGTTCTCTATATCTATGACCAAGGAATTTTTTGTTTGAGAAGAAATGCTATCACATTGAAAAACCAGTTTGAAAACCACTGTTCTAGGTGCTTGTTTTCCAGATGGCTTTTAGTCTTGCAACCACACACACACACACACACACACACACACACACACAATTAGAAATATTTCTAACCAAAATGATTTAAAAAGTGGCAGTGCGGTATGATATAATGAGCAAAGGAAATATTTCAGTTATCCGAACTTAAGCATGGCTCTACTATATGTACTCTATGACGTAAACAGTGTACTTCAGTTCTCTGAGCCTCTACTGCCTGGTTTTAAAATGGGACTGATCCCTACGTTACGAGGTTATTTCATAAAATGAGACCATAGATGGGTTGTTTATAGTTGTAAAACATATCAAGGACACTCAAATGCTAATGCTGTCTCACTCTTGCTTCCTTAAACAGAATGTAAGGAATGTAATTGAACTTTTTTCCTAAAGGACCTAGATCATGATAGTCATAGTTATGAACAATTGTTTTCACACCTCCGGGGTTTATTGAGACATGTGTGATGTTTTGTTCCACACCAAATTGATGTGAACAATGTAACATCTGAGAGTATATGGTTACATTTCTATGGTTTCTCTTAGTGTGCCTCCCTGTGGATTCTCTGCCCCTCTTAATCTACAAATGTGATCTGCTCTGGGACTGTGTCATGGAAGGGAATGGAGAGGAGTTAATGAGTTCTGATGAAGACTGAGGGGTTGCCCTGGGTGTTTCAGTTCTGGGGCTTGAATTTTGAGACGTCTCTGCTCAGAAGTATCTTTTGATTGCTTTGGTGTGTGAAGCCAAGGCTGAGTTCCGAGTCGTAGGCAAAGTGCTAGTCCAAAACTTACTCCTGCCCTTGGTATTTGAATTATTTGTGTGGTTGAACAAACCAGCGCACGCTGCATGGGTTTTTCCACACTGCATGCACTTTATGATTGCTTGTTGATTCGTGGGAGGCGGCAGCTGCTGGCAGAATCTGTTACCATTTGCATCTCTGCCTCCTAGGTTCCTGGTTTATCTGAAACCGTAACTGAAAAGAAACCTGTTCTTTAACTTCATTTATCCTCGGCTGGTGGTTCTTCAATTTGGCTTTGTATCAGAATCACCCAGCTCTTAAAATATCCAGATTCCCAGGGCTCTACTTCCCAGAGACTCTGATTTATTAAGCCTCACGAATGCCCAGTGATTCTCCTGTGCAGCCAGGTTAGGGACCACAATCCTAGGCTACTGGTTTGTCATCCACAGCTGTGTTCTGTTGAAGCTGTATGGGATGTGAACTGACCGGTATAGTAACAAATGTATCATGACTTATCCAGATAATCAGTGTTCTTAGTTCTGTTGTGGTTACTAAATCAATTTAATTATTTGATAGTCACCCTTTTTTTTTTTTTTTTGGCCGCGCTGCATCGCATGTGGGATCTTAGTTCCCCGACCAGGGATCGAACTTGTGCACCCTGCAGTGGAAACACAGAGTCTTAACCCTGGGACTGACAGGGAAGTCCCGAGAGTCACATTTTACTCTTCATCCTTACGACACCTTTTCCTTCACCCTGTGGTTATGGTTGTCTGCTTTTAGCATACCGTATATTACTTTTCCGTCACCAGATTTCCCATACCAAAAAAAAACCAAGTGTAATCATACCATCCTTATTAATACCTTGATACGTTTCCTTATAATATTTTGTACATATATAAATGTATATATTTAAAAATTTGGAATCTCCCTGCTTAAACAAGATACACTTTTGTAAACAGTTTTCTCGTATAATGATGTAGTGTCCTCAGCATTCTTTTCGTGTCCTTAAGTTGTCCTTGAAAGTATGATGGCAGCCACAACGTCCTCATTCTTTTCTGGGTCTGCAGGGGCAACCCAGACAGACATGGTTTCTTCTCCCATAGAGCTGAGGGAGACATATATGGGGAGACATACAAAACTGGTAAACAACAAAAGAATAATTACAGGTAGTAATAAGTGCTAGGAAGGAATGAGCAGGGTTCCCTCCCAGGGGAAGTGGCAGTGGTGTGTGTTCACGGCCACAGAGAAGGTGTTTTATGAGGAAGTTGACTTTAAGCGAGATCAGAAGGTCGAGGAACCTGCGTGGGGGGGGGGGCGTGGAGGCAGGTGTGGGGAAGGGAAATCAGATAGGGAAGGGTGGTTGAGGCCAGGCAGAATGAGTCACTAGAGAGGGAGCTACTGATGGAGCATTAGTCAAGACCACACTTTGCAAAGGGCCTTGGGCACGAAGGGCTGAGACTTTAAGTGCACTGGGAAGCATTGAAGGGCTTTCCACATCTTGCAGTCGCTTCAGGTTGATAGCGTGCTTTTAAGTGTCTGGGTTCAGCTGCCCAAACTCCCCAGGTCTGGTGGCTGTTCTGAATGTTTGTTTTCGTCAACTTGGTGAGTGGAGTGAGGAGTTGGCAGTTGCTTTCTACCCTTGTCGTTCAGCGATAGTAAACACACATAACAGTTCCGTCTTGATCTGTCGTATAACAGAGCTGTTTCTTGGAAGAGGCAGCCCCAAAACAGTGTTCTGTTGATTTGAAGTCAATCTCAATTAATGACTAATAGGCTACAGCTGATTTTGGGGAGCTGCCTTTTTCTGATTTTATGCTTCAAGCAATAGAAGAAGGATTCTGAGCCATGAACTCCCTGATGAAATCTCTGAGTTGTAGAACTTTAATGCCGGAAGGGAACCTGGAGGTTATCTCCCTGATGTACAGATACATGAAGTTAGCAACACAGAAATTATGTGATTTTTTTCCCCCAGGATTCTTCAGTAGTCTAGTGGCACAGTTATAACTGGAGCAAAAATCTCTGGTGTCCTAGCTCTGTATTTGTTCTTTGGCTTCTGTCTTCGTTACCCTGGATTGCTTTGCAATCAAGTAGCAATTCTTTAACTTCCTTTTTCATCCCCCCCTCGCCCCCCCCCAAAACAAACTTACTTAAAAAGATCTGAGCAGGTTGAAACAACGAAGAAGCTAACAATGTAAATATGAAGTAAATCTCTAGTTCTCTTAGTGAAGGGCAACAGTACACATACAAAATAACATTTTAGGAGCCAAAGATGAGGGTTTTAGGAGCACCTGGGCTCTATCAAGAAAAAAGGGGACTTGGAAGTTCTACCCTGGCTCATCCCACCTGCCCCGGAGGGGTGTGTAGTTCTCACTGCTTTATCAGTTAAAATGCCGTTGGCTGCAGTGAAAAGAAAACCTGACCAAACTGGCTTACACAAAAAGGAAGCACATTATCTCACACAACCAGAAGTCAGTGATAAGAGAGGCTCTGGCCAGAGTCCTTAAGGGCTCTGGCTCCACTAGTCTGTGATTATCTCAGTTTTGTCCTTCTAGGGCTGGTTTCACCGTCACACTGGCTGAGGATAGTGACAGCAGTTCTGTGCATCTCATCCAGACACAGTACCCTCCAAAGGAAGAAGAGGGAACCATCTGCTTTTCTTTGCTTCTTATTTAGGAAGTCCCTAGAAGACTTCCTTGTGTTTCATTGGTCCACATTTGCTCACATGCAAATTACTAAACCCATCACTGGTTCTGAGGAATGCGGTTATCATGATTGATTTAGAATGCACACAGTTACGTGGAAGGGAGTAGATACTGGAACAAAATCAGCTTCTTTTAGGGAGGAATGGATTTTAGGGGGGAGAATAGGATATTGAATAGGCAACCAAGAGTGCCTGTTCTGTACACTTTTATAAGCTGTGTAGACAGAATGATGTTAATTCAGAAAAGAATGCTCAGTGTGTTGAGGGTACATGAAACTATGTCATTATGAAACTATGTCATTTTTAAATGACTGAGGAGCCATGGAAGCCACCTAAATGTCCATTGATAAGATGAATGGAAAAGAAGATGTGGTACATATATACAATGGAATATTACTTAGCCATAAAAAAGAACGAAGTAATGCCATTTGCAGTGATATGGATGGACCTAGAGATTGTCATACTGAGTAAAGTAAGTCAGAGAGAGAAGGACAAATATATGATATCGCTTATATGTGGAATCTAAAAAAATATGGTACAAATGAACTTATTTACAAAACAGAAATAGTGTCACAGATGTAGAAGACAAACTTATGGTCACCAAGGGGGAAGGGGGAGATAAATTAGGAGATTGGGATTGACATATATAAACTACTATATATAAAATAGATAACTGATAAGAACCTATTGTATAGCACAGGGAACTCTACTCAATATTCTGTAATGACCTATATGGGAAAAGAATCTTAAAAAGAGTGATATATGTATGTATAACTGATTAACTTTGCTGTACAGCAGAAACTAACACAGCATTGTAAATCAACTATACTCCAATAAAAATTAATTAAAAAGTAAAATAAAATGACTGAAGGAATAAGATAGAGGATGTGATAACTTTGGTGTGTTTTCCAGCATCACCAAGCAGTTCTCCACTTCTCAGTGGACACCAACTGGGTGTCTAACAAATTTAATGTGCACAGTTCAGGTATTATCTACAGATCCTACAGGCTAAGGGCTCAGTCCCACAAGACTGCCGCCACTTCAGACAGTAAGTCCAGGCTGTCACTTGTGCTTCGGACCAACCAACTGTAAATTGGAGGTTCCCGCGACCCCTTCCTCAGATCTGATTTAATTTGCTAGAGTGGCTCACAGAACCCAGGGAAACATTTGCTTATGTTTACTAGCTGATTATAAAGGATATAGGTGAACAGCCAGGTGAAGAGGTACATAGGCTGAGATCTGGAAGCATCCTGAGCACAGGAGCGTCTGCCCATCCACACTCTGCAATATTATAGACCAAACTAAAAGAAAAAGGCTGTGTATGTATTGGCCTGAACATATGCCACGATATGTGATATTGGGTTGGCCAAAAAGTTCCTTCAGTTTTTAAGTAAAAATAAAAGACACATTTTTCACTTTCACCAAGAACTTTATTGAACAATGCAGTCACCATTCTGTTCCACTACCTTCTGCCATTTTTCGGGCAACTTCATAATTCCATCTTCCCAAAACTTTTTATCTTTTTAAGCAAAGAACTGTTCCAGGTAGCTTTTACAGTCTTCCAGGGAATTGAAATTTTTTCCATTAAGAGAATTTTGTAAAGGCCTAAATAAATGGAAATCCTAAGGTGCAGTGTCTGGTGAATATGACAGATGAATCAGAACTTCCCAGCCAAACTGTAGCCGTTTTTACCTGGTCATCAAAGAAACATGCAGTCTTGCATTATCCTGTTGGAAGATTATGCGTCTTCTGTCGACTAATTCCAGACACTTTTCCTCGAGTACTGCTTTCAGTTGGTCTAATTGGGAGCACTGCTTGTTGGAGTTAATCGTTTGGTTTTCCAGGAGGAGCTCATAACAGAGGACTCTGTTCCAATCCCACCATATACACAACATCACCTTCTTTGGATGAAGACTGGCCTTTGGTGTGGTTAGGGGTGGTTCATTTCGCTTGCCCCCTGATCTCTTCTGTTCCACATTGTGGTACAGTATCCACTTTTCATTGCCCATCACAATTTGTTTTAAAAATGGAACGTGTTCGTTACGTTTCAGTAGAGAATTGCATGCGGAAATACAGTCAAGAAGGTTTTCTTCGCTTAACTTACGTGGAACCGAAACATCAAAGCGATTAACATAACTGGTGCAAATGATTTTCAGTGCTTGGTTTGGATATGAGTATGTCGGCTGTCTCCCGCATGGTATAACGTTGATTGTTCGCAATTAATGTCTCGATTTGATCGCTGTCAACTTCAGCTGGCCTACCCGACTGGAGCATCGTCCAGCGAGAAATCTCCAGCACGAAACCTCACAAACCACTTTTGACACATTGGACCAGTCACAGCACCTTCTCCATGCACTGCACAAATCTTTTTTTGTGTTTCAGTTACATTTTTACCTCTCTTGAAATAGTAAAGCATAATATGCCAAAAATGTTGCTTTTTTCTTCCATCTTCAGTATTAAAATGGCTACACAAAAATTCACCAGTTTTGATAAGCTTTTTTTTAACTGCACGCTGATATGACAGCTGTCACAATACAGTCTAACAAAATTGTTTCAAATGAAGTTAGACGACTAAGCGCTACTGGAGCCATCTTATGGAAAAAAAAACAAACGAACTTTTGGGCCAACCCAATATGTTTAATGAAATAGGTGGTATAATTCCATTTTTATAAATAAAGAGGTGAATGGTATCCCTTCCTGTTTTAAAACAAACAAATGAAAAACAAAAAGCAAGAAGAGCCTGGGGCATCTTGCTGTGCTAGAAACAAAAGAAGTCCTCAAGGAATGATGGACAATGTAAAGAAGATAACCACCAGTCCATACTTACATAAACTAATCGGCTAATATCTTGAAATTTGTTGAGGAATGAGATCTTAGTATCTCGTTCTTAGTATCTCACTTAGTATCTCCCTGCAAAATACTCATTAATTAATATCAAAGAAAAACTAGAAAATTGTTGCAGTAGAGAAGCCTGGTAGACACCCCCTAAGTAAGTGAGCATAAGGGACTGCATCAGTAATGGGACGAGTCAGATCACATACTACGGGCACAGATGCAGTGAGAACACAGTATCGCATCTTCTGAGACATTCTTGCTAAAGATGCATAACCTGGCTCTAATCAGAGGAAATATCTGGCAAATTCAAATCAAAGGACCAAATAACTGTAATCTTTAAAAATGTCACATTCATAAAAATCAAGGAAAGACTGAGGAACTATTCTAGAATGATAAAACAACTGAAGGTAAAGCAAGATTCTGAACTGGATTCTTTTGCTATAAAGGACATTATTGAGACACTTGGTGGAATTGGAATGGAGTTTGAGAATTCGTTGTTGGTAAATGTATCACATATTTCCTGATTTTGATGATTGTGTTGTGGTTACATGGGAGAATGTCACTGTGGGAAGCACATGAATGGGTGGTAGGGCATCAGGTCAGCGCATTACTCTCAAGTAGCTCAGGAAGAAAGAGGTAGTTGCAACTTTTTTGGTTGCACGTTTGAGATTAAAAAAAAAAAAGTAACTGCTACCTAGCCATCAAATGGGTTCCCAAAGGCGGTAGTGAGCCTCTGGTTGTAGGGATTCATTGAAACAGAAGTTGGAGGTTCACCCGCTGAGGCCATTGCAAAGGGATGTTGTACATCTGGAAGGCTGGTCTACGTGGCCTCTGAGGTCCCAGATGCTAAGATTCTGGGTGTTTATATACATGTTTTAAAGTAATAGTTGAATTTATTAAACGATGTTTATGCCTTCAGTTATTGCAAATCAAAGGAGCTTGACCTCATACCAATCAGCAGGTGTTATTTAAAACTCTTTGCTAGAGGGCTTCCCTGGTGGCACAGTGGATAAGAATCTGCCTGCCAGTGCAGGGAACATGGGTTCGATACCTGGTCCAGGAAGGTCGCACATGCTGCGAAGCAGCTAAGCCCATGCGCCACAACTACTGAGCCTGCGCTCTAGAGCCCGCGAGCCACAACTGCTGAAGCCCGCGCGCCTACAGCCTGTGCTCTGCAACAAGAGAAGCCACCGCAATGAGAAGCCCGCGCACCGCGACGAAGAGTAGCCCCCGCTCGCCGCAACTAGAGAAAGCCCACACGCAGCAACGAAGACCCAACGCAGCCAAAAATAAATAATAAAATTTTCAAACATTAAAAACAAAAATACTCTTTGCTAGAGACTTTGTATGCTAAGGACTGTGTATGACTCCCTACAGGAAACGTTAATGATGTCATTGGGTAAAAAGGGCATTGACACAAAAAAGAATCTGACCCCCATACAGTAGTATATAATAAATACCAGATCAGTGGGACCGATATTCTACAGTTCAGACTGGGGGATGTTTCTGTGAGCTCAGGAAGGCCTTTAAAGAGCTGTGAGATGGGGCTGGGTGCTGGAGCATGAGTAAGACTTAGGTATGCATGGAGTAAGAGTGGAAGGGGGACATTCCATGCAGAGGTGCCTCTGTGAAGGGGCACAATGTGTTCAGGGACAATGAGAGGACCAGTCTGACAGGTTTGGAGGGTGCCTATAGGCGAGCCCTGCTTTAAATACAGTGTAGTCAGGGAGACAGGACTAGCTTCCAGAAAAGGGAAGATGGGGAGGAAACTCATGATGGGGACATCAGGCACTGAGGTAGATGGTTTTTTAATTTGTGAAATTCATTCATTCATGTCTCTCTTAATGTGTTCAGTCCTACAAGATAGGTGTTGCACTCATTATACGAATGTGAAACGTTGTATTCAGAGAGAGGAAATGACTCTCTGAAAGTCACAGAGCTGATTTAAGAGGCAGTTTGAATCGGAAGCCAGATCAGCATGACTTCAAAGCCCATAACCCTTCCTCTACCCCATCTGCTTCTTACCCATGGGAAAGGAATAGAGGGCAGTGATGTAGACTGGGGTTGCTGACTGTGTGTGTAGAATATTGGAAAGAGTATTGGGAAAAGGAGAATGTCTCTCAATACCTCCTGTCACGTTGAGATTGAGGTGCCCATGGGACATCATGCCGTGAGATTATTGGAAAAGAGCATGAAGTGTGAGAAAAGGGCCAAGGACTGAATCCTGAGGAGCATCTATGCTTAAGGGACAGTCAGAAGAACCCCCTCACAGGGTCCTACAGAGGAGCGTCCAGGGAGGTTGGAAGTAAACAGGAGAGTGTGATGTCACAGGAGTCCAGAGGAGAGGGTGTGGTTGGCAGAGCTGAGCACTGCCTAGAAGTCAGGGCAAACGCAGGTGGAGAAGCGTCCATTAGAGCCAGCACCAAGGAGGGCATTGGGGACCTTAATATGAGAGTGGCCTCAGTTGCGGGCACAGGTGGAAAACCGTCACAGTGGGTTGAACGGTGAAGGGGGAGGGGAAGGGAACTAGCAACCGTGAAAGGTGAGAAGGCTTTCAGGAAGTTTTCTCTGAAGGGAAGGAGAGCGGGCCGGGCCGTAGCTACAGGAGGTGGTGGATGGAGTTTTGCTTTTCTCTTACTTTTAAGCCTGGAAAGTTGAATAGGAGTAAACGATGATGGGAAGGAGACAGGAGAGAGAGAGAGAGAGAGGTTTGAGAGAAGAGAAGGGTCTGATGCAAAAGGTGAGACCGCTGAGGAGATGGGCAGGATGGGGGGAGGGGAATGGGGGCACCATGCTCACTGTCTACACTGCCTGCTTCCCCCCACCCCCATACGCCAAAAGTCTCCGTGTGCCCATGCAAGGTGGCCTTACTGACCGTAGCTTCCTGGTCCCCGCCATTTCCGAAACACGTCATCCACAAAGAGCATCTGCTGCACATTTGGAACGAGGGCAGCGAAGGAATATTCTGTTTAAAGTGGCTCAATGCAGTGCTGTCTGTTTGTGCTCAATTCAGTGCTCAGTTCAATGCTGTTTGTTCCGAAATAGCTTCCTTAAAAAAAGAATAGGTGTCCAAGGAGAATGAGGGAATGAGAATGAATACACTCAGGCCAAGAAAGCCAGTCCTGCCGAGACCACGGCCTGGGCCAGCGTGGCCTTGGGTGGGCCTCAGCCTCATCCAGGGGAGTCTAGGCCACCCTTCTCAGGGCTGAATGTGTTTTGAAACACATGGTGTTTACTCTGTCATGGCCTCATTTACCACCATTTAATTGGGCATCTGAAGAACTATTTTGATCTGTAATAGCTGACAAAAACTGTTTTGAATAAATGAAGAGCAAAAAAAAAAAAAAAGTGCTAGACCTATATGTTAGATGTTAAAATGCAAGACGGAGTGAGAGCCCAAACTTGGGAAGAACACAAGTTTCCATCAGGAGTGGGATGGAAAAATAAATTGTGGTGTTCATACAGTGGAGGAACTAGATAACAACAGAAAGGAATGGACAACAGCTCCATGCGTCAGCACGCATGAATCTCACAGTCATAACACTGAGCAGAAGAAGTTGGACACAAAACAGTCCCTACGCTGTACCTTCATCAATATAAAATTCAAACCCAAGCAACACTGATCTGTGGTGCTGGAAGGCAGGGTAATGGGAGTTTGGGGAGAGGAGAGGGAGCAGTGATTGGGAGGAGGCTAGAGCGGGGCTTCCGGGCTGCTGGGCATAGTCGTCTTAACACAGGAGTGTCGCCCAGGTGTGTTCACTTCGGTAATTCATCACAGTGTGCTCTCATGATTTGTGCACTTTTTTGTTGTTGTTGTTTTTTCTTGCGGTACGCAGGCCTCTCACTGTTGTGGCCTCTCCCGTTGCGGAGCACAGGCTCCCGACGCACAGGCTTAGCGGCCATGGCTCACGGGCCCAGCCGCTCCGCGGCATGTGGGATCTTCCCGGACCGGGGCACGAACCCACGTCCCCTGCATCGGCAGGCGGACTCTCAACCACTGCGCCACCAGGGAAGCCCGATTTGTGCACTTTTATGTGTGTGTATTACGTTTCAATAAAATGTGTTTTTTAGAAGAGACAATAAGGAAATGGTTCAGGAAACAATATAAAAATCATCAAGGAGTTCAGAGTTGGTGGAAGTCCTTTGACCTTACGCACGGCATCATAAATCTCATTGCAGCCAGTGGGGATTAACTACCAGTTTATCAGTGCCAGCTGAAGGGTGGCATGACTGCAGTGGATTTGCAGAGACTGGAAGAGCAGCTACCAGATACGGCATCTGTGCATATGTGTGAGGTGATATTCACACACGATATGTACACACTTGTATACCTGGCGTCGGTGTCTCAGAGAGACCAGAGCGCAGGTACTCAGTATAGGGTGTGGATTCAGCTAGTGTGCTCACACCCAGCAGTGTCCCAACTCCCTATCTGCAATTTGTGTGTGCTATGGGCATAGTTACAGGTTTTACTGGGCTTCTTCAACCTTTACTCTATGTTTATTGCTTCCCTTCAGATTACTTTCTGATTTCATTTTGAGTCTCGGATGCCTTCAAGAATTGCACACTTATGAGGTGTTTTGAATCCCCAGCTCTGCTTCACTGGCTCAGTGGGTTTGTGTGCAGAAAGTACAAACTGATTCTAATATTAGTTTGTCAAATAAAATTAAATCTCTAACCACTGCATGAAGTGTATAGTGTATCCCAAAGTGAGGCAGAATTATTTTTGGATTATTTGTTGTTGGCAGTGGGCTTCATCAATGATTTCCTGCCTTAGGCCAGAGAAAAAACTAAAGTTGTTTTGCTTGGATGTGCAAGCTCGTTCACTTGCAGGTTTATTTCAGGTGGAACTTTGCTTTTTTGGAGGAGGGTGACTCACTTGTGAGGAATTTTGAGTAGTTAAGCAAGGAAGAGATCTGTTTTTCAGGGTTTCATAAATTGTCAATAGTCTCTACTTTGCCAGGCTCCATCTTTATTTCTTCATAACCCCTTATGAGTTCAATCTTCATGAAAATTCTGGTTAATAAAGTTAAATTCCCAAGGGTTACCTATTGCATGTGTTTGGAATGAATGGAGAAGAAACTCTTCATGAAGTGAAATGGAGATTTTATTTTTTTTTTTAGTTCAGACTGATTCCAGTTGTTGACATTGCTGGTAAAAAGAGTATTTGACTTTTTCTGTTTTTAGGAAACTAAGACAGTTTTTGCCTATATTTGAAATCAGTAACTGTGAAAGGTGACTTTCAAACATGTGCCTCAGAAAAAAAAAGTTAGGGAAAGATTCTTATGAATTAATTTAAAAACGTGTACACTTCCAAAGTGACTACAGGATAGCTATGTAAACTTAGGCAGATACCACACTTCATAATGTTCAACTTATTACTGGTTTCAGTTATTTATTTAGTAAATTTTCCACCTTGCATATGTTGATTCTTAGAGCACTAGTTAAGTTGTGTGGAAAAAAAAAAAAATCCATAATTTGTTGATCCATTCTGTACTTACCTTATTACCCAAAGTAGGAATATGGGGATGGTGGGGCTGTTTACCGAGACTAGAGGGAAGAAGATTTGGAGTGTGGGAAGGAGGCTAGGACAACAGGTAGAGGCCATGGTTCTTGTGAGTCATCACAGGGAATTGTCTAGAAGTCACATGGAAGCACAGTTCTGAGCACAGTCCCTGCGCTAGGGACATAGGTGTCAGTCATCTGTAGATGGTGACATTTGGTGCTTCTGGAGTACATGAGATTACCTGCTGGAGAATGGGCAGGGTGAGAAGTGAATCAGACATCACCTTTCAGGAAAAAAGTTTGGGCCCTCTTATTGAATTTGTTTTTCATACCTGGGTTTTTTCCTCTCAAAATACAAATGATCCCTGTCAAAAACTTGGAAAGTGCAAAAATATATAAAGACAATAAGATTCACCAATAATGCAGTTCTCATTTCCCAAGAAAATCACTGTTAACATTTGGAATATTTCTTTCCAGACTTTTTCCTATGCACATGCTTTCCACGTAGTTGAGATACCGCTGTGTAGACAATTTTGCATCATACTTTTTTCCACTTAACATTAGTTCAAGCATAGTGTCATCTTGTTAAAATCATAAGTAACATTGCATTTAATATTTCTGTGCAAGAATTATTTCTCCTTTCATTATTTAGGATTGTCTTCTTAGCACGGATTCCTAGAGGTAGGATGACTGGGTTAAAAGAGATGAACAATGTAAAGTTTTACATTTTATTAAGTGTTTTTCAACATTTTTTTATCAATTTCTACTCCCATTGACAGATGGCTCTAATTAACATTTAAGGGTTTCACTGGAGGAAGAGTTAATAGAAGAAATAGATGAACCAGAAAGTAATGGTATGAGAGAAACTAATAAAAGAGAGCATTCCTGGAAAGAAACAGCAGCAGTAGCAAATGCTGTAGAGAGGCCACATAAGCAGAGGATGGACGGATCCATTGGGTTTGGTGCCTGGAGGCATCGGTGTAATGGTAGGGTGCTCGCCAGGTTTACAGTGAGCTGACAGATGGATGAAGTAGATATGGTTTATTCCAGAATCATAGCTGTGAAGGGCAGGAAAGAGAGCGTTATTAGGTAGAGGGGCTGCAGAATTGATAGAAGGTGTTATGTTGTTTGTTTTTAAAGATGGGTGAGACGTAGGCCTGTGTGCAGGAATTGATGCTGGAGGACGGGAGAGCGGACGGGGTCCAGAGCCCTAGGGCCACCTCTTTTTCAGAGACAGGAGGAAGGGTGGTCAGGATGGGAGTGGATGCAGGTAAACTGGTAGGAAGTTGGAGGAGTTTCTGTCGAACAGATTTATTTTTCTCTGTGGAAGAGAAGGCAAAGACAGTGGCTGAGAGTGAAGGGAGTGGTAGAAACATCAGCTCGGTGATGAGGTGAGGGCGAACAAGTTTACTTTCTAATGTAGGTGACAGTCCAGGGAGCTGTCTGAGGACAACCGTGGGGATCACCAAGTTGAACCTTCACCAGCGTCGGAGGTTTTCCTGAGGTTGAAAACCACATATCTGTAGCGTTTCCCATCTGTTCATCTGGGGGATTTCTCTGGCAGTACTTAACAGCCCAGGTGCAGGGGAGAAGCAAAGTAATCAGTTGGTCCTCTGAAAAAAAATTTCCTTGCAAGTATATTTAAATAACTTTAAAGTAAGTACAGGGAGGTTTATTCTCTCATAAACAAGAAAAAAGAAATGGATTGACTCCCATGGTAAGCTGGTGATCAAGCTCCTTCCAGACCTTGATAACTACTCTGTTCCCTTTGAATTCACTAATGCTTGTAGTTAGGTTTTAGAAAAAAAAAAAAAATTTTTTTAAGTGCTGGTAAAAGAAAAGTTGGCATATCCTTGTATGCTAGATCGTAGAAAAGTAAACAACAGGGCACACAGTTTAAGTGAGGAGAAAGAAAAAGAAAAGAAAAGAAGGCATCATTACTATGCGATTCCTGTTCAAAACTGCTGAATGTTATTGGAGGGGCAGTAATTATTTAGTCATTGGAAGTTTTGGAGAGGCAATGCAAGAGAAGGCAGTAGAGCGCTCACAGAAGCCACTTAGTTTTCGTACTGCCCAGACATTTTACGTGAAGGATACTTTTTAAAAAATTATCTTCAAATACAATTTCATTTCAGAGTAAAATGGCTGTGTCCTGTGGTAGCATTGCTGTACAGAAGGTGAAAGGGCAGTACGACAGTTCGGGGCCAATGGTGTGATGGGTTAGAGGATGGGCAACTGTCCATCTAAACATTAGTGGATAATTAGCATTATGTTTATGAGAAAAGTTCACACAGTTTGATTCACTCTTCAAGTATTATAAAGAAACAATAATTTTTTTTATCCAACTACCTTTTTTCTCTCTTACATGGTTTTGAGTGAATCAGTTTTCAGTGGATGCAAACAACCGTTCTCTGGAACAGTAGCTATTAAACTTGGTTTGAAAGCTGCTTGACAATGATGAAAAAAAATATTATTTCCCAAAGGACTGCAGTAAGACTGATGATTTTTATGCTAGTGGAAGGCCAGTTTTTACCACAAAAATTTCCCTGTAACCTTTCATGATTGAAAACATATTACTTGCTGTTCAAAAACACAGGCAAATTAGTGAGGAGAGTTTCTAAAATAAGTTCAAGGGTTAGACATATACTTTGCAGATGACATGTCATGCTAGTAAAGTGTATTTCCTTCTGTGTTTTGTTTTAAACTGTAGAAAGTATATGAAACACCACAATCAGGCTTCAGACATGTTTTTACAGCTGTAAGACGAGCACACCTCATTTTTTTTTTTGCGTTATGTGGGCTTCTCATTGTTGTGGGCTTTCCCGTTGCGGAGCACAGACTCCGGGCGCACAAGCTCAACGGCCATGGCTCACGGGCCCAGCCGCTCCGCAGCATGTGGGATCTTCCCGGACCGGGGCACGAACCCGTGTCCCCTGCATCGGCAGGCAGACTCTCAACCACTGCGCCACCAGGGAAGCCCACACCTAATTTTTAAGGGACTGTTTGTTTCAAGTGTCTGTGTCTTACTCCAGAATGTTTATTTCTCACAATGTATTTCTTCTCTTATTTTATAATATTTGTTTATCTGACTTTGCATGGGTCCATAGGAATGTCAGGGAACTTGGCATTGCCTTTGAAATGTTCCTCTAGGAGCCTCTTCATTACAGGGCTGTTCTCTTAAAACATATATTTTAAGGAGCAAATGTGAGACTGGTGCTGCTGGGGTGAGTGAGCCCAACTACAGACCGTGACAACAAGGGTGCAGCAGACAGTAGCTAGATACTAACTGCCCCAAGGATTCACGCTTTAAGTAGTCATTGAATGACCCCACAGTAAACAGTCATGTGCTCTGCTATCAGGAGTGAGTCAGTTCTGGATCCAGCGTGACCATCAGAGCTAGCAACAGAATACAGTGGCCCTTCAAGCCAACTGAAGGCCTCTGGAGCATCCAGAACATTCCATTTCCTTGATCACTCTGAGACCGGACCAGCACAGAACCACTTGTTTTCTGAAGGAGATGTCAAGAAAAAGATGAATTAATTAACTCTCTGGTAACTTTTTAGTTTGGCATCATTTTAAATTTCTGAAAAGTGACAGGACCTCCCTTGTACTTTTCACCCAGCCTCACTGATCCTTTGGCATTCGCTTTGCTGCTGCCCCCACCAATAATGTGAGAGTAAGTTGCAGGCATCCTGCTCTGTGTCCCTAACACTTGAGTGTGCATTTCCTAAGAACAAGGAGAGCCTCTTACCTAACCCCAGTGCAGATACTGGAAGCAGGAAATTTTACTTTGGATTAGATAATTGTCTCGTATCAAAGTCCATGTTGAGATTTTGCCAGTTGCCCCCAATAATGTCTTCTACAGCAATTTTTTTTCCTGGCCTAGGATTCATACCATATCTCTTTGAGCTGGATTAATCTTAAATGAATTAACTATTTTGAGTGAGACGGAGAGGGGGGCACGTTTTCATTGCATGCTTTTGTTGCATGCATGTCCATTTCAACATCTTTTCTGAAGCAGAGCGACAGGAGGTTTTGTAGAGCAGCTGTCACGTAGTAAATACTTGTACTTCATGGCTCACGAGCCTAGTACCTTTTTCAGCAGGTGAACTACTTTCTGTACAAGCAACCACTGGTTCTTACGAAGTCTTGCTGTATACGTATTAATGTTTGCTGAGTACACTACTAAGCTTTCTTTTGTTCAAGGCTGTCTTTTTAACATGTGAGAGCTGCTATTTCGTCCCATTGAACATTTTGTATAACTTTTGAGCAAGTTGTATAAGTTCAGCTTATCTGCAGCTTGTCTTTCGCTGAGGAAGGATGACAGGTAGCCATCGTTTTTCTGCCTAAGGCCAGCAGTTGGGCTGTAATTATTCCCTGGGGCATGTGAACAAAGCAGCATATGCTTGTTACTCAAAATCACTCATAACCTCTACCGTGTTTGTTCCATTGAAAATTGCATGACAGTTTTCTGTTCCTCGTGTTTCATTCTATAAGGTGTGGCAGAGCTCTGCTTTCAGTTCATTCTCACAAGCTATGAAGAATTCCCAAAATGAGATTTTTCTTAAAAGACTCGTGGCCTAAATGGAATCACATAACTAAGAAATTCAGTACAGTTTTTAAAGGGTTATTTTGTCTAATGTTATGATTCTACAAAGATGAGAATTATGCTATCATCTCACCTCTGTATCCTGTCTTGATTATTTAAATTGTTACAAATGTTTGGCTACAAAAGGATATAATGTTCTTCCCTAAGTTGACCTAGGAATGTGCTCTTAATGTTTATACTGTCAACCTATTCCCCTGTTTATTTAATGATTTGAAATTTTGGGATAGTTTTTCTACATAAAATTATCAGGTTTCTTAACTACCACCAATTACTGTAATTTACTTTTTTGCAAGACTGTATTTCTATTTCAGATGATAGAATTTCAACACATAAAGTACAAAATCAGATTTTTTCCCCCAAGATACATCTAGATACTTACCTATAGATGGACTTGTATTAGTAAGTCTGATGACACACTTTGTCCATATTGCTGACTCTGTAATGCTGATCAGATATAACTTTAACAGTCGTGTGTGTGATCACATGATGTACGTGCACGTTTTGGGTAATACCTGAGATGATGTTTAAGTAGGCATTCTGCTATTTGACCTTTCAGAGGTCAAGACCAAAGCCACAAGAGGGTGTTACCCTGTCAGCTTTCTTCTCATCTTGTTTCATTAAGCCCAAGTTGCATTGCAGACCAACTCTGAGGCACAAAGGCTGTGTGGGGCAGGGGTAGACACCTAAACAAAATCTTAGCTCCATTACAAAGGAAGAGGAGGGTGACTAGGTGCTAGGTAGGCAGCCCCCCGAGTTCACTGTACCACCTTTCAGGTTCTTCTGGTGCCCCTCTTCTGCTATTCACCGTTCCCAAGCTATTCCAGCCACCTTTCAGTTATCCTAATTAAGCACAGGGTTTTTTTCTATAATTTTTCAGAGATTCATATCTTGTAGGGAAAGATCATCAAATAATATCTTCCTTTTTTTCAAGAGGGCAAAGCAAGGGTGTAGAAAGCCACCACATGAGTGGAAAATGTTATTGGCATGGAAATCGCATCATTTCTGTGGTGATGGAAATATCTGTATCTGCCACAATCCAGCACAGTAGCCGCTAACCACATGTGGCTACTGAGCCCTTGAAGTGTGACTAGTGCAACTAAGGAACTGAATTTTAAATTCTGTATCATTTTAATCGACTTAAATTTAAATAGCCGCTTGTGGTTAGTGGCTACCATCTTGGATGGTGCAAGCTAACACCATTATTTACCAATCTGAGACCCTGGGCTCATCCTTCCACCTCTCCTAACTCAGGCTACTTATCTTAAAAGTGAGGATTATGCTTCCCCTGCCTTTTACATAGACTTGAGCACCAAATAACATTGTGGATAGAAAAGCGCTTTAAAAATTGTGATTGAAAATGTAAAGTGACATTATCAATATTAAGGCACCCCTGTCTTTTTTCCATAGCAAACCTGGAAACAACCACTTTTTATTGGTTATCTCAGTCCTATTATTTCTCCTGTTCTACTGCTGATTATTTCTTTTAGCAAGGATAAACTTAGAGTCTATTGTATAAATAGGGAAAGGAAACAAAATTAAAATAATTCATTATTTGATAATTTTTGAACCTCATTCGCTCTTAAAAAGGTTTGAAAGTGAATTGAAGATAGATTTGTTAAGATGAAAACTTTATGTATAAAAATAATATACAGTCCTTATCTTTTTTTTAATGGAGTCAAGACAGAGTTACAAAGAGGAAAGTAAAAAATCACTGCAACTCTCACCTCCAGAAAAGCCATTGTCAATGTTTTGGTGTATCCTTCCAGATTTCTTTTCTTGTATATGTATAACGTTTTATAAAACGCAAATATGGGAACATGCTGCTTTAGCCTGCATTTTCCACTTAAAACGTATTATTGATATATTTACATGTCAATACATATATATCTACTTTGAAATAGGTCTCCAATTACAAACATAATACAAAGTTTTACAAAATTAAAAATTCAAGCATTGTATAAATAAACAAAGAGAAATTCCCAGAATTCACATCCCCCATGACATTATTGTTCGGTGCATGTTTCTTCTATCTTTTATACACATATTGAATATGTATATACATGTCTACATACACATTAACATTATTTAAATTTTTATTTTTATAAAAATTAGATGATACTATATATACTCTTTTTAAACTTGCTTTTTTCACATAGCAACATATGTTTAATACATTTATTTTATATACAGTAAGTCCCCTACATATGAACGGGTTGCGTTCCGAGAGTGTGTTGGTTAAGTCCAATTTGTTCATAAGTCCAACAAAGTTAGCCTAGGTACCCAACTAACACAATCGGCTATATAGTACTGTACTGTAATAGGTTTCTAATACTTTTCACACAGATAATACATTAAAAAAAGAAAAAATTTTAATTGTACAGTACCTTGAAAAGTACAGTAGTACAGTACAACAGCTGGTATTCAGGGGCTGGCATAGAGTGAACAGGCAAGAAGAGTTACCAGTTGGAGGAAGGAGAGGAGGTGGGAGATGGTAGACAGAGGGCGAGCTGCAATATCACTCACGTCTGACGTTCATGGAACGCACGTTTGTATCTTTGAAAGTTCGCAACTTGAAGGTTTGTACGTAGGGGGCTTACTGTATTATTTATTGTATCCTATACAGTAGAATATTTAATCAATTTAGTGGTGAGCCGATTTCAGTGTTTTGCTAATAAACATATAATTGTGCTAACGAATATCTGTGTGTGTGTGTGTGTAAAAAACTGTGTCTTTTTTCCTTAGTATAGATTCCGAGAAGTAAAATAAGGGGTCAAAATGTATGTACCTTTAACATTTTTATATTTATTGCTAGATTGCTCTGTAATTAAAGTGATGTTAATTCAATAGAACATGAGAGTGTCTTCAAAATGGGTATTGCCATATTCATTTGGGGCAAAAAAAAAGAGTTTTATTATTGTTAATGAGTTTTGTTTATGTTCCTCCTCAGTTGAAGTGGAGCTAGATGAGTTTGTGTGTATGTGTCCTTCGGGGGCTGTAGACCACTGCCCCCCACCCCATTTTGCCTGCAGTACCTTGATGAAGCCCACTGCCTTTCCTTCAGTCCTGGTTCCTGGATCTGTAAACTACTTCTTCCTGCCTTATTTCTATCTTTGCATACCACCCAGTCTTACTTACTTAGTCTTACTTGGTGACTAAGAAACGTAAGGCTAGTAGTCATTACGAAGCATTCCATTTGATTCATTCAACATTCCATTACTCATGTGGCAGGTTACTGTGCCGCTTTGAATACATTTTATATAAACACACTTCCCATTTTCTCCTTAGTCACAGGAGTTTGTTCTTTGTAGATACTCAGTGTGGTGTATGAGCTTTAGAATAAGAAGACAGTTGTCTACTTCTTGGGCTGCCTCAGTCCTTTCAATCAAGAGTATTTCATAGTCTCCAACTACACACAGACATTTTGGCTTAAAACTTGAATTTAAGAAGAATTCCTGTCCTTAAGGAGAATGAGAAATAAAACAAATGACAGTATAATTATGTGGAATAAAAAAAAATCTCTGTATTGGAAGAAATAGCGATTTGTGTTAGGAAAAATCTTGGAGCGCTTCCTTGAAGAAATTGGGTGCTTACCCAGGTTTTGAAAGTTGGTGAGATTTTGCGGTCTGGGCACATGGAATGGGAAGTGTATTCTGAATGAGAGTGGAGAGAAGGCGTGTAAAACGCCGTGGGTGGAAGGTTGAGTCCCACAGCATCTTGGAAATAACATGTTGCTTTCTTTGGATTGGAATAGATAACCCGACCTGAGAAAGAATGCAAGTAGCTTATCAAGGGGGGGTGGGGAGAGAGAGAGAGACAGAGAGAGTTGGGGGCACCCCCCCTTTAAGTGTATACTGTATATAAAGGCTCTGAGGAATAATTGAATATTTCTGACTAAGCAGAATATCAGAGAAACCATCAATCCAGTGTGCATCTGACTCATAAGGGGCCTACGTGATCCCTGTTCATTGGGACGCTGCTGGGATTAACTGTCTCAGAAACCTTGCAGCTGACTAAACTGGTCATGCGTCACATCCCTGTGCTCTTGGTCATCTCCCAGGATGTCATCTATCTTCCCGTTCTCATACTTCTTTCTTCCTTCTTCCTTCTGACCCGGGATTGTCAACTCAAGCTCCATTGCATCTGTCTTCTCAACCTGAGACTGCACTGTCCCACTGTCCTTCAGGGGCCCTTACCTGCAGAAGTCCAGCCCCGGACCTATCAAGTTGCTCTTTTTTATTTGCCTCTGTAGATTCTATATTAGGGCGGCTGAGACTTGCAGGAGAAAATTCTACTACTGTACAGATAGGTATCAATAAATTTAGAGTTGCTACCCTCACTCAGGTGGTAAAACTGCTGGGCATTCCTCCTGTGCTCTCCTAGGCTGCTCGCCGTCCTTTCACATAGCATCTATTTCATATTCTTTCCACTAACCTCATATTTCTATCCTGCGCCCTCCCTCCTGCATCACTTTCCTGCTTCTCAGAGAGATACTTCTTCAGACCTGAACTATACCAATTCTGCCGGCACATCTAAACCCTGTGCCTCCACCCACTCTTTCCTCCTTCCTTCCTGTCTACTCCTCCTCTGCAAGGCCAGTCCCACCTGCCCTACCATGGGCCCTATCTCTTCTCACCCTCACAGGGACACTGACCTCTCTGTTATCATTTTGCTCTTTTGAATCTTCATCCTTGCCCTCTCTCCCAGATTCTTCCCTTCAACATTCAGATCTTGTAGTGAACACCTATTGTTTTTCTGACTAGCATCCCTCCCTGCAGTCTACTCAAATAGTAACTCTGGGACCTGCAATTTAAATACAAGATACTCTTCCCTGTTTTGGCCACTGTTGATTGGTCCAGGAGTGGACACCTGACTCAAGCTGGACCAATCATAGTTTTTCACCAGAATTCTATATTTGAAACGAAATCGTTTTTCTCTCTCTTTTGGTGGCTGGGAATTCAGAATGTGTGTATTTTGGAACTGTTTGGAATTGAATTCTGCTTGAGTATTGAAGAGTAGAAAAAAATAATAGAGAAGAATGAGGTAACGGAGACAGAGAGAATAGGAATGAATGAATTTGAAAGAATTACAGCAGAGGGGCCAAAACAGCATTTCATGAGTTCTTTATAAGCAGTGATTGCCAGCCTTTTCCATGTCATGACCCACATACAATAGGATAATATCAATACGGCCCATTGAGGGAAATGAATAAGGCTGCGCTTATGGCTGGTGGGTACACCTGTGATCTGAGCACAGATTAGGAAGCTGTATTCTACAGTGTTCTGGGAGAGCATACCTTTAACCCACACCCAGGTGGGGTTACCCTGTTCCAGTGTCTGGTTCCAGGTCTTAGCTTGGGTCACAGCCTGTGGGTCCTATGGGACACCCACATAACCTTCCCATAGATTCACTTCCTCCAGGCCGCCTTCCTGAACTCCCCACAGGCCTCCCCCATGGGACCTTGCACGCTGTACTCTAATTATCAGTGATTTTTCTCTGTACCCCCTTGTACTTTGAGCCCCAGGAGGACAGGAAGCACATCTCCCTTTTCATCCTGAGAGCCCCAGTGCCTTGAGTGTAGTAAACATCTCTGGAATGAAGAAATTATGCTCTGCCCAGATAAAAAGATTAGGGAGAAGACTGTAATTGGAGCAAAGTCTTAGGTGTAAGATTCTTTTTTTCTAACAGAGACAACTTTGGGAGCCCTGGAAAGGAAAGTGCATGAGAACTGTGTCTTTTTGTCATTATCAGTCTAGCAGTTTTGTCAGACTGAAATCTTTCAGTTTCCCGTATTTTGACTTAAGTTACATATCTCAGCGTTCAAAGTGGAAAATAAGACTCAAACCATTTTCAGAATAACAAATCTCTTGTGAAAAAAATGCCCTTAAAAACCCTAAGAAGTAGTGTCCATCGACAGATGAATGGATAAAGAAGATGTGGCACATATATACAATGGAGTATTACTCAGCCATAAAAAGAAAGGAGATTGAGTTATTTGTAGTGAGGTGGATGGACCTAGAGACTATCATACAGAGTGAAGCAAGCCAGAAAGAGAAAAACAAATACCGTATGCTAACGCATATATATGGGATCTAAAAAAAAAAAAAAAATGGTTCTGATGAACCTAGGGACAGGGCAGGAATAAAGACGCAGACATAGAGAATGGACTTGAGGACACGGGGAGGGGGAAGGGAAAGCTGGGACGAAGTGAGAGCAGCATTGACATACATATATATATATATATATACTACCAAATGTAAAATAGATAGCTAGTGGGAAGCAGCTGCATAGCACAGGGAGATCAGCTCAGTGCTTTGTGACCCCCTGGAGGGGTGGGATAGGGAGGGTGAGAGGGAGATGCAAGAGGGAGGGGATACGGGGATGCATGTATACGTATAGCTGATTCACTTTGTTATACAGCAGAAACTAACACACCATTGTAAAGCAATTATACTCCAATAAAGATGCTTAAAAAATAAAAAACCCGAAGAATAAATATAGATGTAACAAATATGGGCAGTTTCTCTGTTTTGTCCATCGGCAGAGTGATGTGTCCACTCTTGTTTATCAGTACTGAAGAGTGCTCCGAGGCGTAGTTTCTTTCTTATAGGATGGACCTCCTTCCCTGGGTTTCCCTCGTTCTCTTTCTCTGGAGGAAGCCTTTTAGCCCCAGTTTGCCGTCTATCACAGAATTTCCACGTTCACTGCTCCACTTTGCTTTGGTGTGAGAGAATCCAGACTAGAACTGATTAGTTGAAGCCATACACAGATACAGTTTTGAAGCACCTGAGGTCTGCTTTTAGGATCGTTTTCACTCCTTTGGTTCTTCGCCCCCAGTAGTATGGCTTATAATTATTTCGGTAAAACTCCAGCATGCTTTGAATTCTGGTCAAAGTTTTTTTTGTTTATTCACTTCTTGCCTTTTGGAAAAATAAGGTTCTTTCTTCGTTGGGCCCTAGGCATACCTGTGTTTAATGCTGGAGTTTAAAATGCCCATCTGGCTCTCTCCGAACAGCTTGGTCTGCCTTCTTGGCTTAGACCCTAGTCCTTTTTGTTTTTGCTTCCCTTTGGCTTTTGGCATTTCCTGTGTTTTTCGTCAAGATTAAGACTCTCCTGTCCCGCCTTTCCCCCTTCATTTTTGTTTTGCTAACAACCATGTATAACCACATAACCTTCCCATAGAGACAGTTCTTCCAAGCTGCCTTCCTGAACGCCCCCAGATGCCTCTCCCCTGTGCTCCAACAGCACCTTGCACCCTGTACTCTAATTGTCTAATTATTTTTCTCTACTCCCTGTTGTATCATGAGCCCCAGGAGGACAGGAAGCACATCTCCCTTTTCATCCTGAGAGCCCCAGTGCCTTGAGTGAGGTAAACATCTTTGGAATGAAGTAATTACGTTCTGCCCAGATAAAAAGATTAAGGAAGTCTTATGTTCCAAAAATATATTATGAAAGGAGATACATGGTTTAGCAGCAGTTATTTAAAAACCATAGGGAAAATGATACATAGAGTTGTCATTCTTCATGAGTTCATTTAAACATTTAATATCATTTTAAATAAAGTCACAGTTGGATTGGAATGGAGTCAGGTGTACAGGAGGGAACTTGCCTAAATAATTTCAATATTAATCTGGAAAAATAAATATGTCATAGTAGCATAGAAAGTTTGAAAAAGAAGTACTGAGTCAGGACTTAATTCTACTACTGGTACCCTAGGTAGGCTCCTTGGCTGTCCTCTTGACTTCTAGTAAATGATTTTTTCATCCTCTTATAGCCAAAGCGGTCTTTCTAAACTGCATATCTGAACACTTTGCTCCATGATTAAACCCTTGAGTGGCTTCCCTTGCCCTCAGGATAAAGTACAAAATCATTTTTAAAGTCTTGCGTGATCTTGCCTTTGATACTTCTTCAGCCTCAGCTCTTCCCACACTCCTCTTCCCGCCCCATGCTCCACTTCCAGTGACCTTTTCTCTTTCACTTCCCGATCTTTTCAACAGGCTTTCTGCTCGGCCATAAGACATCACCTCCTCCAGGAACCATGTCCTCATTCCCCACGTCCAGGTTAGGGGCCCCTCAGCTCCCTGTGCGTCTCCTATCATATGCATTGCACTGTGTTGTCACCACCTGTTGACTTGTCTCCGTCCTCCCACTAGTCTGTACATGCCATAAGGACAGGAACCAGGTGTGTGCCTTCACCATTTTAACCTTAGGATCTAACACAGTGCAGGGGCTGAATGAATATTAGTCAGATGAAATAATTATAAGGCTACAAGAATGGAAACAGTATAATTGTATTGTAAGAATTGACAGACAAATTGGTAGAACTGAAAAGAGCCCAGAAAGAGATGATCACCTGTGTAAAAAATGTAATAAGTGATAAAGTATGCATCATAAATCCAAAGAAGGAAGGAATATTTGTTTGATAAATGGTACTTCCACAGCTGGTTATCAGTTTAAGAAAAGGTAAGATTTAGAGAGAAGTCCACTACAGTACTGCCCAAAAGGTTGCTATGGGACTAAAGAGTTAAATACTTTTAAAAATAGAAGAAAATGGATGGGAATATTTATAGAGAAATACTCATGTTTATAGAGAATACTTAATAGGGAATATTGTAGGGAGAAGACATTTCTAAGCTTGGATATGATCAGAGATTTGACTACATAAAACTTTTAGAAGCATAAAGCACATTACATCTTGGGGAATGATTGCAGTAAATAAAATAAAATAAAATTATATTAAAGTAGTATGGGAAAGGAAAAGCAAAGCAAAGCTTAATACCTTGAGTGAATGAGAAAAACTCTAAAGACCCCAGTAGATAAATGCACACACACAAAATGAACAGACCATTTGCAAAAATGAAAAATAAATGGCTAAACAAAAATATTTTCAATTTCACTGGTAGTCATAGAACCAAATATTAAAACAATAAAATACAAAAATTTTTTCTATCAAACTGGAAAAGATTTTTTTTTTTAAAGCCAGAGTCACTGAGGACATGGTGAGCAGGTATTCTCACGCACTGTTGAGTATCAATATCAATTGATAAAATTCTTTCTGAAGCAATTGGGCTCTGTCTGTATCAATACCAAATGGTCATATGCATTGATTCAGTAATTCTACTTCTGTGAATCTAGGTTAAGGAAAACTTTTTAGATACAGATAAAGCTTTCAAAGTTGGTAATCAACAAGTTTGATTACAGCAAAAATTAGAAATAATCTAAATATCCAGCAATAAGAAAATAGTTAAATGATGACATATCTAATTGATAGAAAAATACATGACTATTAAAAGTGAACATGAGGGCTTCCCTGGTGGCGCAGTGGTTGAGAGTCCACCTGACGATGCAGGGGACACGGGTTCGTGCCCCGGTCTGGGAAGATCCCACATGCCGCGGAGCAGCTGGGCCCGTGAGCCATGGCCGCCGAGCCTTTGCGTCCAGAGCCTGTGCTCCGCAACGGGAGAGACCACAACAGTGAGAGGCCCGCGTACCGAAAAAAAAAAAAAAAAGTGAACGTGAGCCACATTTGGAAAAAGAGTTTTGCAATACATATATCTGACAAAAGACTCATAGCCAGAACAGGTAAAGAACTCCTACAAAAAAAATAAATAAAAATTTAAAATAACCAAATGATCAATAAACACTTGAAAAGTCCACAGTATCATTGTACATCAGGGAAGTGCAAGCTAAAAACCGCAAAATAGCATTACGTGTTCATCAGAGTGGTTCACATTTAAAAGACGTGACAAAAATCAAATGTTGGTGAGGGCATGAAGCAGCTGGAGCTGTTATCTATTGCTATGAAGACTATAAATTAATTCAGTTAGTTTGGAAAACTCTTTGGCAGTGTCTCCTCAGGTTAGATATATACCTGTCCCATGACCCAGCAGTTCGACTCCCAGGTAGATAAATGCACACACACAAAATGAACAGACCATTTGCAAAAGTGAGAAATAAATTCATTCAGGAGAACGAGTTCATATGTCTACCAAAAGACATATGCATGGTGGTTCAAAGCAGCTTTATTCAAACTAGCCCCAAACTGGAAACAACCCACGTGATCATAAGAACAGGAGCATGGATTAATAAACTGGTATGTTCCTAAATAGAATGCTGTGTAGCTATAACAAAAGAACAAATTAGTCATGCACATGACAACATGAGTGAATCTTACCGACATTATCTTGAACAGAAGAAGACTGAAGGAGTGCATACTAAATGATTACAGTTATATGATGCAAGAACAGGCAAATTAACTGATAGTGAAAAAAGTCAGAACAGTGGTTACACCTGCGTGGCAGAACTGACTGGGAACGGACGCAAGAGAACCTTCTGGGGTGATGAAAGTTTTCTAAATGTTAATCTGTATGAGGGTTACATAAGTCTATACATATGTCCAAATTCATCAGACTGTACATTTTATATGTATGCACTCCTTTACATTTCTCACTGATTTAAAAAAAAAAATCAGGAAATAAAGGACACGTGGCCTTGGACCAGTCACTTCATTTTCCGAAGCTTCAGTATTTTCATCTGTAAGTCATAAGGATGCTTAACTTGCACGTTCGTTGTTAGAATAGCACATGGTCAGTGTGTAATGTATGACAGTTTCTGAGCAGCAAGAAATATTTTTAAATGTTTATGACATGTGAAATATATATAAATTGAATATATAGTATGGTTGGAGAAACAGAAAGCAAAACTCCCTTATATGTTAAAAAAATTAATTCATAAGATATACTCAGTGAATTAGATGTCGTTGGTGGGATTTTCTTTTCCTATTTTTAGTTTACAAAAATGTTTAATGACTGTTGGTTTCGTAATGGAAACCTATTAACCTTACTTTAAACATTAAAAATTTTTCAGGCAATAGTAATAAGCTCAACAAGAACCAACAATTAGTGTGAACCCGCACATATTAATTCTGTTCTAGGTGAGGTTAATTGAAGAGTGGTAACTACGACAAAGGGAGCGATAGTCATTTGGTTTTAGGGGCCACCATTCTAAAGGGATAAAAATAATCTAGAACCTATTCAGAAGAAGCACAGCCAGGAAGGTAGAGAGAAGCCAGGTTGTGATATATGAAAGAAGGCTGAGAGAACTGGTCATGGTTCTCTGGGAGAAGAAATACCCAGGAGGATCTGACGGCTGTTTTCAAATTAGAAAGGCATTCGTGTGACAAAGAGTGTGTTGTCGGGGGTGAGAAGGGTAAGCTGGGATGAAGTGAGAGAGTGGCATGGACATATATACACTACCAAACGTAAAATAGATAGCTAGTGGGAAGCAGCCGCATAGCATAGGGAGATCAGCTCGGTGCTTTGTGTCCACCTAGAGGGGTGGGATAGGGAGGGTGGGAGGGAGGGAGACGCAAGAGGGAGGGGATATGGGGATATATATGTATACGTATAGCTGATTCACTTTGTTATACAGCAGAAACCAACAGGACATTGTAAAGCAATTATGCTCCAATAAAGATGTTTAAAAAAAAAAAAAGTGTGTTGTGTTCTCTGTGGTTTCAAGCAGAAGCAGTATCAGCAGGTAACGGCCATTGCAGGGAACCAATTTCAGGGCTGTGTAAGAAAACTCTGTGGCGATTGTATTCATTCATTTATTCAAGACATTGATCGAGTGCTTTTCTGTTGTAGGTGTTCTGCTTAGCCTAGAGTTTGGAAAATAAGTTAACATGTGATCCCTTCAGTGAGCTTGTGTAGTGACAAAGGAAGCTCTGCAAACAATAACAGATAATGTCCTCAGTGCTGTGATAGAAGTAGGAACAGAGTGTTAGGAGAGCATAGAGGAGAGAAGCATTCTCTTCTGCAGGGAATTGGAGGAGGTAACCTTTTCGTGGAGCATTGAATGATGGGTTAATCAGTGTTTGCTAAGGAGCCAGGCAGGGAATGGTATCTGGGGCAAAAAACCAGAGCTCTGTTGGATGAACCTACCAAGGTATGTTTGGGACTAGATTGTTCAGGACTATGTAAGCAATGAGAAGTGATTAAAGAAATTTAGGAAAGGGAATGCAGTGGTGTTTTTGTGGGGGGCAGTAACTCCAGCCACATTGTGTGAGACAGACCGGATGGGGGGAGACTGGTAGCAAGATGCTAGTTGGGGGAATAATACTGCACTTCTCAGGGAGCAGACTGAAGGCTGGGGAATTGAGTGATGGAGGAGCTAGAGGCTTTGACTGTGTATGACACATTCCTGAGGTAGACTCGAGAGGTCTTGATGACAGATTGGTTCATTGGTTTAGAAGGTAAGGGAGAAAAAAAATTGTGGGTGATTCACAGGTTGCCAGCTTGGGAAAAGGGGCCTGCTGACCCCGACCTTATCTACAGGCACCTTTTGATCATGGTTGCAGGGACAGGGGAGTAGATACCTTCACTTGACTGTCACCTTCATGAGGGCAGGAACTGATCCGCTGTTTTCCCAGTGACAGTGACCCTGAGTGAGTGAACAGGTTGCCTCCCAAAGGGTCCTACTAAATTGGTGGTAATTCTTGGACTTCTGTCTTTGGTACCTAATTACTATTGATCAGGTTAAACATGATATCAAATATTATTAAAGTTTGGAAAGCGGACTCGTTTGTTTATTCAACAAATGCTGATTGAGTGCGTGCTGTATGCCAGACACCATTCTTGGCTCTGGAGGAAACAAAAAAGACAAAATCCATGCTTTCGTGGAGTTTTTATTCCGTGAGGGGGAGTAGAAGGAGATGTAGTCAGAGCTGGGGGTGGCTTGGAGTCAGAAGGCTGATGGAAAGGTGTGGCATTTTTCTGAGCTGAGAAGCCTTGGAGGGTTTGAGCAGAGGAAGGACATGACCTGACTTACATGGTAACAGAATCACTCGAGCTGTTGTAAACTGAGCAAACGGAAGAGGAAGAAAGGGCAGAGGCAGGGAAGCCGTGCAGGGGGCCGTGCGATAATCCAGGTGAGAGGGATGATGGTGGCGTGGACCAGGATGGCAGCAGCAGAGGTGGGGAGAAGTTGGATTCTGGATGTTGTTGGAAGGTAGGTATTGCCGACGGATCGGGTGTGGGGTGTAGAGAGAAGATGGGGCAGGCTCAGGATACCAGGAGCTCAGTTTGAACATGTTATGTTTGAAATGCCCAACACACATCCAAGTAGAGATGCTAAGTAGGCCGTTAGATCGACTATTCTGAGGTTCAGGGGAGAAGCCAGGCTGGAGAGAGAAATACTGTGAGTGTAGTTTATGATTTGGACACCCATGACTCAGGGGAGTGCCATACACAGCACTACTTTAGAATCATGTAGAGGTCCCTTGGGAAGATTTCAGATTATGTTTTGTAGGCACAAAAACATTTTATATTGATAAGCTGCTACCTTGTACCCAAGTTAAAAGTTATTTGCATTTTAAAAACAGTGCCTTCTTAAATCACGTATAACTTCTTTACATTTGCTTCTTTTTGTTTCGTTTTTTTTGCGGTACGCGGGCCTCTCACTGCTGTGGCCTCTCCCGTTGCGGAGCACAGGCTCCAGACGTGCAGGCTCAGCGGCCATGGCTCACAGGCCCAGCCGCTCCGTGGTGTGTGGGATCTTCCCGGACCGGGACACGAACCCGTGTCCCCCGCATCGGCAGGCGGACTCTCAACCACTGCGCCACCAGGGAAGCCCTACATTTGCTTTTTAGTTTTACTTTATTTTTTAAATAAACATGCCTTTTAAGTCAGTAAAATTGGTGACACTAACAATTTTTTGTGTTTGCAGCCACCTTTACTCTAAACATCCATTCCTTTCTTTCTTTTTTTTTTTTTTTTTCTTTTTGGCCACGGCATGCAGGATCTTAGTTCCCTGACCAGGAATCGAACCCATGCCCCCTGCAGTGGAAGTGTGGAGTTCTAACCACTGGAGCGCCAAGGAATTCCCCCATTCCTTTCCTGTCTTGCTTTGCCCTTCTCATTAATGTGTGTTCACAGACCGCAAGTTAATTTTAACAAATGTATAATATAATTAGGAGATAATGCAGAGTATACCAGACTTAATTCCCTAATTTATGAATGATAGCTATAAGCAGATTGGGAGCTATAAGTCATATCTAAGCATTTTTTATAGCTAAACACTTTATAATGTATAAACACTGATATTCTATTTATTGTAGCATTACTTTGAGGACCCTGAATAGTACACTTTAGTAAGGAATTATGAAAAACAGCCATCTTGATACAGTGGTATAAAATGAGGATTTGTTTGTTAGTGAAATCTTTCCCCTTTCTTTTAATATTTAGTGTCACACACAATTAATTAGCATTTATTAAGTGTGGAAAGCATTTGGCCCCATCTGGTGTTGGGGTAGTTGCCTCAGACACCACCTCAAAAGGTAAATAGATTGAGTGGGTGAAGCGTGGAACTTTATTCATTCTTTCTTCTAAGCCTGCTGTGTTTCAGGCATTTCATTCAATCTAATAGGTGTTAGATGTAGAGAAACTAAAGATATTCTGGAAGCAGAACATAGTACAATAGAAGTACTCTGATAGGGAAAACAGAATCAAAAAGTGATGAGAGGCAGCAGCAAAGGATCCTACTCAGCTTCACATCAGTGATGTAATGACAAGAGCTGACACTCACGTAACAGTATGTGTGACGCAAAGTGTAAACCCATTACATGTATCAGCTCTGAACAGCAGCCCTCCTGAGGTTGGTGCTCTGTCTCCATTTGCACTTGTGGAAACTGAGACAGAGATGTAACTTGCTCAAGTTCACAGCAAAGTGGTAGAGCCAGGATTTGACTAGGCAGGTGTCACTCTCGAGTACTTCCTTCCTGCCAGGCACTGTGCTGAATGCCTTATATACATTCATCTAATGAATCTTATACCCCACGTAGAAGATTGTAACCCCCGTTTTTATACCTGAGGCTGCAGAAGCTTAGAGAGGCAACTACCCAAAAATCGCACAGCTAGACTAGGGCTCAAGTCCGGCTCAGAATCTGTGCCACTGCATTGCCACAGCTAGAAAGAGTCAAGAGATGGTGAAAGATGCCTTGCATTTATGCGTAGTGACAGTAGCATGCCTAGTTACCTGATCAAGCAATTCAAATCCCAGGAAAAGAAAGCAGCAGGTCAACATGAAATTATGTCAATATTTGTTTAAGAATAATACATAAACCTAAGTACAAATACCCCAACGTAAGTTATTTTAAGTGTGTAAAAAAAAAGTAATCAAATTCTCTGGGGCACAAATTGAGTTAATAAATGCAATACAGTTTTCTTTTTTTAACGGCACACAATTCTGGTTATTATTTTGCATCGCGTCAGTAATTATTGTTTTTTCCTTATTTACTTAGAATTTAGCATATGTTACATTGTAATTGATCCTAAGCCTTCATTTTAAAAACAAATTAGTAGAAGCCTGATGATCACATTCCTCTTTAAACAGAGATTTTAATGGAATTACTAAGTATTTCATTATCTGAAAGCACTTAATTCTCTATCAGCATGGGTTCTCCTAAGCAATGTTCACACATTAGTTCGAATGAGAGTGAAAGAAATTCCATCTGTGAAGATTTCCCTGGGTGTCATTAGTAGAGAGTACCCTTTATAGATTTCCTGCAGTAAAAATTCAGCATGCTCTAACACAGAAAAAAGAAGCAAAAAGCAATTTCTTTGTTCTCCCAGTGAATATTATGTGCTTTGAAAAAATGTTACTCTCTTTCTCAGCAGAATTTGGAAGTATTTTCTGATTCAATTAACACTATCAAAATTGCTGCTTAGAACTGTGCCAAATTCTATTTTCTTTTTAATTTGTGACACTGTTTCTTCTCTCTGTATATTGATCACAAGTCAATAATATATTTAGTAAAACCTCGTCTTTCCCTGCCTTTTGCTCTCACATTAGTATCTTTTCAAACCTTTTTTTTGTTGTTGTAGAAAATAGAAATTGAGTATTAGGAAAAAGAAAAAACCTGTAATTCTTCCATTTAGTGATAACCAGTCTTAATAGTTTGTGTTTATCTGCCCAGACTTTTTCCTGCATATAGATACAGATATACAGGTAAGAGAAATGCCTATGTGATTTTTAAAAATAAAAATGGATTCCTACCATAAATAGGTATAAGACTGTATCTTTCATTTATTGCTTTTTAAAACTTTTTCCTTTGTCAATAGATAACGTCTCTTCAGCTTTATCTCTATCAGCTTCATACTCTGTTTCAAAGCCTTGCCTCTGCCTACCCTGCTTTTAGTCATCCCCACTTGAATCCAATGGTAGCAGTTCCTGGGGGTACTCGGCTGTGATGCATTTTTAGTATTATATTAAATGATAATTAAGTTGTGATAATGCCATTTTCATTGGATGGAGAATTTTGCTTTAATGATGAATATCTTGATTTAAATGTTACCATTTTCTTTATTTACCCCAGTTATTTAGAACACAGTTGAGGTCAGAGTAAAATTTATTTCATGCAAGCTAAAATAGATACTGTAATCAGTTCACTTCATTCCTAGGAGACCGTCCCAAGCCTTTATTTGGAGCCTTTTTTCTCTCTAACTTTACATATGACTCTAGAGCTAAATACCCTAGAAATTAGGGGCTTCAATTACCTGGAAAATTTGATGACATTGTAATTAAAGTAACTACACCTATTAAGTCAACTCCTTTATCCTTAGAAGAAATGTTTGTTTGATTGATGGTAAGGGGGATGCATTGACCTTTTGATGATGAGTCCTGTGCTCACCTTTTCATTACCCCTTTGCAAATTCCCCAAGGCAGGTATTCCATCGTCTGTGTCTCTGTCTCTCTCTTCCTTTCCTCATTTGTTTAAAAAAAAAACATGAGATCATGTTCCTGCTCCTACCAAGTGATAGAATGGGGGTCCAACCTCAGGAGGGATGGCAAAGCCCATGGTTTTAGGATTCATGCAGCGTGTAACCTATATGTATAATTCAAAGTGGCAAAAAAACCTTTTGATTTGGGATAAATACAGTTTTACCATTCGTTTGAAAAATAGGTATGCCTGATGTTCTGATAAACACCGGCCCTCCCTCCCACAAAAAAGGGCATAAAAGTGCCCCAAGAAGACCTTTCTCAAAGATGCCCTTGAGAGATCGAGTTTCCCTGTTCAGTGTCTGCCCAGCTCCTCCCTGTGAGTCGACTCTCTTTTGCAACTATTTCAAGATCTCATCTTAAAAGTAAATGTTTTGTAGTTTATTTTGGCATCCACCAGAGCATATTTTCCTTCTATCATTTCCATTTTCACTCCTGCTTTACTGTGTCCTGCCTGTGTGGAACTGAGGCTGCGCAGCTCAGGAAGCCCTGAGCCTTGGAGTCAGATCTGGGCTTGCCTCCCACCTCTGTTATTTACTATGAGAGTGTGGCTTCAAGCAAGTCTACCCAACTTGCACGTGCCTCAGTTTTCACGGCAGTCAAATTGGAATATAATAATGTGGAATCAACAGAACGCATAATACAGGATACAACCCCAGAGAGTCACTGTGACCTTCAAATGAGAAAAATGCATAGAAAGTAGCAACTTGCCTCTCAGCACAAAGCAAGGACTCAACACTTAGCTCTTATACCCCCTGTGCTCCTTTAAGTAATATGAAGTCATTGATCTTGCTCCGGGGCTTACACTGCCCATTCCCCCGTCCCCCTGCCTCCACCCCCATCCTGCCCTTGAGTACAGAATTAAAGAGAACACTGGAATGTGGCATACCACTGCCAAGGGTCTACTCATGCTCTGATGGACTCGTCCACATACGCACCTGTTTCCTGTCTTCTCATCTGAATAACACACAAGAATGAAAACAGTCTGATTTACTTACACAAAACAATTACCTCTTAGCCAGAGCCTTTCTGGTAAATGACACCTGCCATTTGTATTACTGGCTTCCACGTCCGCTGGATCACTGGAGGCCTGAACTTGAAGTGTTTTCCAGTGTGCATTTAGCCTCTCCCAAGTTCAGTGTTTTGTCCTTTGTCCAGTATTTAACGGTTAGTGATCGTGTGCTTTCGCCAGTGGTATGGTTCTGACTTGATAACAAAAAGAGTTATCTTTTTGATGCTTTACAATGACATCCCTTTTTCCCCTTGTTGAAAATGTAGTTAATGAGTGAGGATAGGCATCATCTTTCGCCTGCAAACCAGACTTCTGAAAATATTTTGCAGCTATTTGCTTAAATGAGAGTTTCATTTTAAGCTCACTTTTTCCTCATTGCCTTGGCATGAAAGACAATTCCTTGTGTACATAGTCACTGACTGACTCTTTTGTGGGCTGTAGATTCTAGAGAGGATCTAGAATCTACTAAAGTTTAGTCTTTAAACTTAATGATGTTTTTTTTTTCTACTTTGTGTGTGTGTGTGTGTGTGTATGTGTACACATTAGTTGACTAGATTGGAGGTTGGAAATATAGAGAAGTAAGGAAAAGCTTTTGTTTTTCAAAAACAATGAAATGCTTCCTACTCATTTTTTTTGTTGTTGTTGTTTTTTTGCTGTACGCGGGCCTCTCACTGCTGTGGCCTCTCCCTTTGCGGAGCACAGGCTCCGGACGCGCAGGCTCAGCGGCCATGGCTCACGGGCTCTGCCGCTCCGCGGCACGTGGGATCCTCCCGGACCGGGGCACAAACCCGCGTCCCCTGCATGGGCAGGCGGACTCCCAACCACTGCGCCACCAGGGGAGCCCCCTACTCAATTTTTATTGTGGTAAAATAAACATAAAAGTATCATCTTTACCCTTTGAATGTACATTTCAGTGGCATTAAGTACATTCACATTATGTATAGCCCTCCCCACTATCCATCTCTGGACCTTTTTCATCACCCCAAACCAAAACTCTGTACCCATTCGACACTGACTCCCCTCAGCCCCAACTCATCCCACCCTACCCCCATCCCTTAACCACTCTACTTTCTGGCTCTAGGAATTTGACTATTCTAGGGAGCTCATGTAAGTGGAATTTGACAATATTTATCCTTTTGTGATTGGCTTATTTCGCTCAGCATAATATTTTCAGGGTTCATCCATGTTGTAGCATGTGTCAGAATGTCATCCCTTTTTGTAATTAATTTATTATTATTATTTTTTTTATTTTTGGCTGCGTTGGGTCTTCGTTGCTGCACACGGGCTTTCTCTAGTTGCGGGCAAGTGGGAGCTACTCTTGGTTTTAGTGCGCGGGCTTCTCATTGCGGTGGCTTCTCTTGCTGTGGAGCACGGGCTCTAGGTGCGCCAGCTCAGTAGTTGTGGCTCGCAGGCTCTAGGGCGCAGGCTCAGTAGTTGTGGCGCACGGGCTTAGTTGCTCCGTGGTATGTGAGATCTTCCCGGACCAGGGCTCGAACCCGTGTCCCCTGCATTGGCAGGTGGTTTCTTAACCACTGGACCACCAGGGAGGTCCCTCATTCCTAAGGTTGAATAATACTCCATTGTATATACACCACATTTTGTTTCTCCATTTGTTTGGGTTATTTCCACCTTTTGGCTGTTATGAATAATACTGCTATGAACACTGGTGTGCAAATATCTGAGTTGCTGCTTTCAGTTCTTTTGGGTGTGTACCTAGAGATGGAATTGCTGGATCATATGGTAATTCTGTGTTTAATTGTTTGAGAAACCACCGTACTGTCTTCCACAACTGGCTGGACCACTTTACATTCCCTTGGTTCCTTATATAGACTTAAAAAAAATTTTTTTAATAAATAATATATAGCTTTCCAACAATGGTCCTATCAGAATTGAGCAGGAAATCATAGAACGGCATGAGAAATGCATAACTAAATATTGCACTTTTTCGGGGCTTCCCTGGTGGCACAGTGGTTGAGAGTCCGCCTGCCGATGCAGGGGACATGGGTTCATACCCCGGTCCGGGAAGATCCCACATGCCATGGAGTGGCTAGGCCCGTGAGCCATGGCTGCTGAGCCTGTGCTCTGCAACGGGAGAGGCCACAACAGTGAGAGGCCTGCGTACCGCAAAAAAAAAAAAAAAAAAATTGCACTTTTTCATGTTTCCTCAAGATAATTTTATGTCCATCAAATTAGTTTACTGTTTGGTGTGAGTTGTCTTCTGTTCAAATAGAAATTTTCTACTATCGCAATAGTGTGGAAGATCTAGTGCCCACTGTGTTCTAACTCAGCCCAGGATTTTTGGTATCCTAGGTGGTATCACCTAGGTAGATTACATTGTGTCCAGTTTTATTAAATATCAAGTTTCGACAGATTTCACATTTTAATGGTAGCAAAAAACAATTACTGAAGGGATGCACATTTTTCTATAGGTAACTTTTCAAGCCATAGATTTACTCATTTGCCACTAAATATTTAAATTTCTCTTCTTTCTCAGGTAATAAGATGGTGTTAAAGAAAAAAATATTCAAGGGCACTTGTTAAAGCACAGTAAGGAAGACTGTATTCAAGTGGGGTGCACACTATCTCATAGGGACCACCCCTGCAGTGGGATTTCACAGTGGGTGGAGAGATTGGGCTCAACCCTAAAAACAGCATGGGAATGTAGGAATTTTTAGCCAAGGAGCAGGGTGGGTGTCAGTGGATGGAAAATTACTAAGAGGAAACATTAGGAGTAAGGGGGGTTCTGGCTAAACCTCGTAACAGAATTCTTGCTGGAAACAGGCCAGGGTGATGAGACATCAGTGAGGGGGCTGGCGGGGCATGGAGGGTGAGGAACCTGATCAGATATGGAGAGCGATCAGATATTGAGGGTGGGGCGTTCTGGTTAAACTGACTTAGAAGAGTTCTCGCTAAAACTAGACTTTGCAAGGAAGTGCACAGATGCTGCCTAGGAAAGGCTTCAGGAGCCTGATTAGTTTGGTCAAGCAGAGGATCTTTGTCATTGGCTATTGTAACTGAAGTATCCCTAAACATTTTTCCACATATGTCTAAAAGCATTTATGTCAACCAACTTTTATTGACTTGCTGTGTGCCAGGCTCTGTGCTCAATGGGTTGGGGTGGGGATGCTGATTACAGACAAGCAAACAGACAAGTCCTTATGGTAAGTTCTGTGAAAGGGGAAGTACAGAGTATTTGGGGAGTGGATGGGAGTAAGCAAGCTACCTAAGATTTGGACATGAGAGGAGAACGTATCACCAAGATCCCTAAAAGACCTCAAAATTCTTCAGGAAATATATTCTCCCTTGAGTAGTCGACTCCCAGGATAAAGTAGTAATAAACACTTTCATAGCATTTTAACATAATCTCTTGTTTGTAAAATGAGTATTCTGTTAAGAAAGCAGCAATTATGCTCAGGCTATTAAAATACCAATAGAGTTTCAAAACTCTGAATATGAGCATGTTACTGTACTTGAAGAAAATTCACCCTGAAATAAGGAATAACCTGCATTATAAAGTAGTTTATTATGGAAAAATTTCCCCTGGTTTTACTGAGATATAATTGACATATAACATTGTGTTAGTTTGAAGTATACAACATAATGATTTGATATATGTAATACTGTCAGATGATTACCATAGTAAGTTTAGTTAACAACTGTTACCTCAGGCAGTTAGTTTTTTTCTCTTGACGACAGCTTTTAAGATCTACTCTTTCAGTAACTTTCAAATATATAATACAGTATTGTTACATTACATCTTCAGAATGTATTTATCTTATAACTGGAAGTTTGTACCTTTTGACCATCTTCACCCATTTCTCCCACCACCTACCCCCTGCCTCTGGCAGCTACTAATCTGTTTCCTCTTTCTATGAGTTTAGGATTTTTTTTAAGATTCCACATGTAATTGGGGTCATACAATATTTGTCCTTTTCTGTCTGACTTATTTCACTTAGCACAGTGCCTTCAAGGTATGTGTGTGTGTGTGTGTGTGTGTGTGTATATATATGTATATATATATACATATATATATATACACACATATACATATATACACACACACACATTACACATTACATTTTCTATATCCGTTCATACAATATTTGTCCTTTTCTGTCTGACTTATTTCTCTTAGCACAGTGCCTTCAAGGTATGTGTGTGTGTGTGTGTGTGTGTGTGTGTGTGTATATATATATATATATATATATACACACACACACATATATATATACATATATATATACATATATATATATACACACACACACATTACACATTACATTTTCTTTATCCGTTCATCCACTGATGGATACTTGTTTATTTTCGTATCTTGGCTCTTATAAGTAATGATTCAATGAACACAGGGGTGCAGATAGCTCTTCAAGAGGGTGATTTTGTTTCCTTTGGAATTGCTGGGTCATATGCTAGTTCTGTTTTTAATTTTTTGAGGCACCTCCATACTTTTTTCCATAGTGGTGCAGCAGTTTACATTCCCATCAACAGTGCACAAGGCCTCCCTTTTTCCATATCCTTGCCAACACTTATTACCTCTTGTCTTTTTAATGATAGCCATTCTAACAGATGTGAGGTGATAGCCCATTGTGGTTTTGATGTGCATTTCTCTTATGATTAGTGGTGTTGAGCACCTTTCCATATACCTGTTAGCCATTTGTATGTCTTCTTGGGAAATAACTATTCAGTTTCCCAGCCCATTTTTAGGTTGGATTACTTGGTTCTTTGCTATGGAATTGAATGAGTTACTTATATATTTTGGATGTTAGCCCCTTATCAGACATATGACTTGCAAATATTTTCTCCTATTCCATACATTGCTTTTTCATTCTGTTGATGGTTTTCTTTGCTATGCAGAAGCTTTTTAGTTTGATGTAATCTCACTTATTTATTTTTGCTTTAGTTGTCTTTGCTTTTGGTGTCAAATCCAAAAAAGTCATTGCCAAGACCAGCGTCAAGGAGCTTACCCCCTGTGTTTTCTTCTAGGAGTTTTATGGTTTCAGATCTTACATTCGAGTTGATTTTTGTGTATGTTGTAAGGTGTAGGGATCCACTTTCATTATTTTGCATGTGGCTGTCCAGTTTTTCCAATCACCATTTATTGAAGAGACTGTCCTTTGCTCATTCTATATTTTTGGCTCTTTTGTTTTAAATTAATTGACCATATATGCATGGGTTTATTTCTGGGCTCTATATCCTGCTCCATTGATCTGTGTGTCTGTTTCTATGCCAACATTATACGATTTTGATTACTATAGCTTTGTGATATAGTAATATTCTGTTAAGGAAGCAGCAGTTAACTTCCATCATGCTCAGGCAATTAAAAATATCAATAGAGTTTCAAAACTCTGTGAATATGAGTATGTTAGCTTAATTCAAATTCATCCTGAGATAAGAAATAAACTGTTACAGAGTAATGTAATATGGATATTTTTGTTTTAATAGTATTCAGTACTTCATTTGGGTGTGAAAGTGTTCCACACAAAGCTCAACAAGTATTTCTAATGTCACAGTTTTCAAGTAAGCCACAGCTGAGAGGTAACAGAGATATGCTGTTCTCTGGATAAACGTTCTCTTCGAATTAATTTGTTTTACATCTTAGTTACTTTTAATTTGGCTTACTTTTTTATCCTTATTTTCTTTTTAATTATTAAAGGAAAACATCTTTCCAACAAGCCAAAGTAAATGAAGTAAAATGTGAAATTTCCCCCCTTCCCACTCCTCCCCCAGTGCGACTCCCTCAGAGTAAACACTGCAAGTTTGGTGTATCTCTTTCCGGAGCATGCAAACATTTGGACAACTAACTAGTTACGTATATAAGAGGTGGGAGAGAGTAAGGGAGGAAGAAGAGAGGGAGAGAGATTGTGTGAGTGTGTTTGTGTGTGTGTGCACAGGCGTGTATACACACGTATAGTTTCAACTTGAAAAGTAATATAATGTTGTATGGAATTCAATCTACATAAGAACAAACAAATAAAATTTTAACAGGGACCATGCCATAATAATGTTCTATAGTGTGGCTCTTTTTCCATTTAATACAATGTGTCCTTAACCTCTTTCTGTGTTAAGTGTATTGGATTCTGCCTCACTCCTCCCAGTAGCCACATCATATGTCATTGTTTGGATGTAATCATCTTCCTGGTCATGATTGTTTGTGAAGTGTTGGCATTACAAGCATACTGCAGTGAGTATCCTGTGTGAAAGGATACAGATCTCTTTATTGTTCTTTACTTTTCCAAAGTTGAACTTTAAAGCCAGCTTTTCAAGTTCCAAAATGAAAGTTCATTAAGATTTCAAGTGTGATTGCGTTAAATTTGTAAATTCAATTTTGGGAGAATTGGTGCCAGTTTTCAGAGTTGCTTTGTTCCAGCGAGTCACTTGTGTTCAGCCTATAGTTTGCTTTCACTTTGTGATCATTCTGAGTCTTGCTTTAGATGATTTTGTATGATCCTTTATTGATATGACAGATACGTTTGGTCTTAGTTCTATCTTAATTTGTGTAATTTGTTGTTGTTGTTGTTGCTTTTAATACTTCTTAAAAGTTTTTACCCCACATCCCATGTTTGCCTTGCTTTGTGTTGTGTGTTATTTTCCTTCTGATAGTTTGTACATTTATAATTAGTTTTTAGTGGTCTTTTTTCCTGTAGTTATCTTTGTGACTACAACTTTACATTGCCCCTCTCCCGTTCATCACCCAGTTTTTGATTAGTTATATTACAATTAGTCATTTTTCTAGCGATAGTTCAGTTAGGATTGTGTTTGGTTTTTATGGAGTGGAACTCCCACATCAGTGGGCTCACCAAGTAGGGGTTTATTTTCCTCATAAAGTGAACAGTGCAGAGGTCAGCGGTCAGGCTGGTTTCATAGCTACCCGCTGTCATCAGCATCCCTGGCTCTTGGTGCCCCCACCCCAACCCCCACTAGCCTCCGCTTTTGCGCCCATGCCTGCCTTAGAGTGGAATGCTGGTTGCTCCACCTCCAACGTCTCATCTGCATTCTGGATGGGAAGGAAAAAGAGGAAAAGGGAAAGGGGTGCCTGAACTGGAGAGGCAGAACTTTCCTAGAAACCCTCCACTGTGTCTCATTGACCAGAACTACGTTGTGCCGTCATCCCCTGGCTGTCATCCTGGCCGGGAGGGTGAGTGTGGTTATGGGGTCCGATGCCTCCCTGAACCAAATCGTGGTTCTGTTGGTCAGGAAGGAAGGTGATAGGACATCGAATAGGCAGTTAGCTCTGTAGGGCGCGGTATGTGTTCGCATGTTTAGATAGTAAGCCGTATCTTCTCATAACTTAGACTGTGAGCTGTGAACGGTACCTGCAGACGCCCGACGGGGAAGGTGAAGTCGGAATGTTTAAACAAACTTCTACCTTTTTTCCTCTCCTGTGTTTTGTTAATGATATGACTGTTTTTAATACACACTGTCACTTTTTTACCACATTTTCATGCCGTCCACTCATGAATCCAGCGCTTGCCTCCCGCCCTTTTGCTTCCCCTCAGCCCTTGGTTGACTTGGCTCCCCTCGAAGTGTCTTCAGAATGGACTCTCGTGAGCATTTCCATTCCTGCACTTTTCCAAATCCCTGCGTGATGCCTTTATACTAAAGGGATGGTTTGGGTAAGAAAGTTCCCCTGTCGTACTTCCTTTTCTGTGTGATTATTGCTGTGCCATTGTCTGAGGTTGAATGTTACTGAAAGTCTGAGGCTCCCCTAATTTTTCTCTTGCGAGTGACCATGACCTGATTTTTTTTCTTGTTTTAATATTGATGGAATTATTTTGTTGCTCTTTTATCTTTGAAGCACAGTCACTTCACTCCGATATGTCCTGGTGTTCGTTCTTCTCTATTAGTTTATCTTAGAACATATGTAGCCCTTCAGCGCTTTCAAACGACCTCTTGAATTTCTTGAATTATCCTTTGGAGGCTTTTCATTTCTTTGTTCTTCAGAGACACCAATGAGGGGTATGTTGATTCTCCACGGCCTCCCCCTATATCTATTATTTTCTCTCAAATCCTTTTGTTTTCCATTGCATTTTCTCACTTTTCTCAAGCTCGTCTTCTTAGCCTCAGATGCCTTTTCAGCAGGGTCTTTGCTCCTTTTTGTTGCTTCCAATGTGACCTTTCTTATGTGATGACTTTTACTCTTCCTTTCCTTTCTGAGCACCGCTAGCTCATTTTTTTCCACCTTTAGTTGTATCATTTCTTTTCTCTTTTGAGCTGTTTTACGCTCTTGTTTCATAAAGCCTTTAAAGATTACCTATAACAAACTACCACAAACTAGTGGTAAACAACAAAGATTTATTATAGTTTTGGGGGTCAGAAGTCTGACCTGGGTGTCACGGGGCTGCAATCAGCAGGGCTGGTTCCTATCCGGAGGTTCTGGAGGAGAATCCCCGTTTTCTCACCTTTTTCGGCTTCTAGAGGCCGAACATACTCCTCCCCTGGGGTCCTCTCTCTCCACCTTCAAAGTCGGCAAAGCCCTTCCCACATCAAATAGCACTGACCTTCCGTTAGTCTCATCTCCCTCTAATTCTGATTTTTGTGCCTTCCTCTCATTTTTAAGGACGCTGGTGATTCCATTAGCCCCACCCAGGTAATCTGTGATCATCTCCCTATTTTAAAGTTAGCTCATTAGCAACCTTCATTCCCCTTTGCCATGTAAGGTGACAGATTCACAGGGGTTAGGACCTGGACATTTTTGGGGGTAAGGGTGAGGCATAATTCTGCCTACCAGAAAGATCATGTTAAAAGTAATGTCTTTGCTCACAGACATAGAGATCAGACTTGGGTTGCCAAGGGGGAGGGAGGGAAGGGAGAGGGATGGAGTAGAAATTGGGGGTTGGTAGGTGCAAACTATTACATGTAGAATGGATAAACAACAAGGTCCTACTGTATAGCACAGGGAACTATATCCAATCTTCTGGGATAAACCATAATGGAAAAGAATATTTAAAGAAAAGAATGCCTATATGTGTAAAACTGAGTCACTTTGCTGTACAGCAGAGATTGGTACAACATTGTAAATCAACTATACTTCAGTTAAAAAGTAAAAAATAAGTACAAGTAATAGCTTTGGCCATGATTTTTTACCTGGTCTTGCAAAATTATGGTATGTATTCTTTTTTCATTTCCCACATACATGTTCCTCCCTCTTCCCTCCCTCCACCCCCTCCTTCTCCCTCTTCCCTCCCTCCACCCCCCCTCTCCCTCCCTCCCTCCTTCTCCCTCTTCCCTCCCTCCACCCCCCTTCCCTCCCTCCCCCCAGTATTTTTTAGAAGTACTTCTATGTTTGTTCTTAAGTAAGAGGAGTTTTTCCTTGACCCAGGCTGTTCGTCTGAGCCACGGGTTGGAGAATAAGCTACCATAGCTGGTACTTTGAATTTAGATCTGTCCATGGAAATTCATTTCTAAGGCAGAACCTGATTTTCCCGGATCCATAGGGAAGCCCCCTCTTAATCAGGGGTGTGTATTTGTTCGTGTGTATGTACGTGTGGCGGGGGAGGTGACTTAGTTTTATTTCTCTTCAGCTGACAGGCTCCTGACCCCCCTTATTTCTCTACCACAGTATTACTCTTACCTGACTTGTAATACTTAAAGATAAGTTTCAGTTAGTTAGTTGATTTTGAAATATTCCTAGAAGACAGACAATGAAAGGGATGGTTATACTAGACGTAGGAATTAATTAAGTATGCCTGCCTCCCACCTACACCCTTTTTAAGAGTAACCACTCTCTACAGCCTGGCCAAGCAGAGGCTGTGTTTTGAGCCGTTGGATCCCCCTGCTTCCCTCCACCTTCAGCCTGCTGCAGCTGGGATAGGACTTGATCCAAAGACGGCCAACCTGTGGTCTTACCGGCAACCCATGGCTTGATTCAGAGAGTGTAACTCAACCCGTTGTAAGCACTACGTATGTTATCTAGGCTTAGATTCAAGCTCAGCCAGTTAGTAGTCGGGTCACCCTGAGCACCTCACTCAGGGTTCACGATGCCCCGGCTTCCTTTCTGTAAAATATTAGACCCTATATAATGTTTTGAGAATTAACAATAGTTAATTCACTTAAAGTGCATACAGCAGGGTCTGGCTCATGCTCAAAGCTGCATAAATGGTGGCCATTCTTATTATTCTGCTAGGCATTTGGAATTAGGAAACTGACTATGAGAGTCACCAGTAGAAACGAAAGCTGGCACGTCAGGGGACAGAGCAGAGCGCCTCCCTCCTTTTACGGGCAGTTCCCTGCAGAAGGGGACACATGCATACGTGAATGTACACAAAGTCAAGGTGGAAAGCGCCTCATCTGGAGAAGGAAGGGAAGGGCTCTGGCAAGTCATGAAGGACCAGAAACACATCAAAGCAAGGGAGCTGTTTCATAAAGGGCGGAGGTGGACTGAGCGAGCAGAGAGAAACAGGAGCCGGGAGACACCCCTCAGTGCCCGGTCCCTCGATTTCTCCCCCAGGCTTCCCCTGAGACCCCTGCCCTTCTCCTCACTGACCTGGACATAAACACGCTGGGCCGCTCTCACATCTTGCAACCAAATTAGCCAGACAAAAGCAATGATGACGCTGACCTATACATGATGAAGAATGACTGCCGTGTCATCTCAGATTGCTTGTAGCCAACATTATGAAGTTTTCCTGTGGTGTGACTCTATCAGCAGCCAGTGCTCTCTGAATAAAGTGAATAACCAGCTGCCGCAACTTTTCAACCACTGCCGACTTCCTTTTTTGTAGGTTGAACACGTTCCAGGAGTATCCTATTTTGTAATATTCCAGTTGAAGGAAAAAGCAAGGAAGAGGATGACATCAACCTCTTCAGTCAAATTCTTTTTTTAATTTTGGTTAATCTTCACAAGTTTTTGAACTGAAAATGGGGCAGAACTTCATAGGATTTTAAAGATTTTCTAGTCTCACTACTTTTCGAAGTAAAGGAAACTGGACCCAGTATCACATTGCACACCCCGCCTCATCTAGTACTCACAACACCCGTGTGTGGGACAGTACCCTCTCTTTACAGATGAGGACACAGGCTTGGAGAGATGGACTCCTTACCCAAGATCACAGATACAACAAGTGGTGGAACTAGGATTTGAACCCAGGTCTTTCTGACTACAAAGCATGTTAGAAATGCCTCTGTGGGCTCTAAAGCTCGGGCTAGAGAAAAGCAACGCTTTTATTTTACATTTCCTTCCCTCTGCGTGGTCTTTCTTTCCACGTCTCTTCCAGAAAAGAAGGCCAGAAATGTACGGTTTTTAACCCGCTTTTCAACCCATGAGCTAGAAGGGTCTTGAACGTAGCCATCGACCACTTGCCTCCAAAGCAGTGAAGTATCTTCCAATTAGAGATCTTTCTACTGAGCTGGAACTGCTGTTGGAGATCTGTCCAACCTTCCTTCCATACAGCGGCCCTCACGTGGAACCACAGCCAGGCGGCGCTAGGGGCGACGCTCAGAGACTGCTGGGGCCTCAGTGTGCAGTTTGAGCATGACCTGAGTCGTATTTGATGACAGATTATTTGCAGGAGGCAAGAGTGGTTAAGAGCTCTGGCTCTAAAAGTAGGCTGCTTCCGTGAATCCCAGCTCTTCTGTTTCATGCTTGTGTGACCTTGAACCAGAATCTGCTGCTTCTCAAAGTCGTGGTTTCTTTATCCGTAACAGAAGGGGTATGTGATACATTGGATGGTTGCGAGGATGAAATGCAATCATGTATATAAACCACTTCACACAGGGCCTGCCACAGTCATGCGCAACAGATGTTGGCCATTATTACACTCTTTGGAAACAGTGTGCAGAAACAGCAAGGAAGAGGTGACATCAGTCTCCCACAGAATCCTCTTTTATTTTGGTTAATTCTTTAAAGTTTTCGAACTTAAAACAAGTAACTTTATAGGCTTTTATAGCTGGGAAGGATTACCTTCCTTGAAAGTGGTTACTTGAAAATGGCAGCTCCTGTGTTGAGCTGACAAGACCAATTTTTAAAACTGCAGTCATGTTATGAGTGTAAAATATTCGATTCAAAGTGCAGAAGATATACATACATTTTATGGCCATAATGAAGAGAGGTAGAAATATGTTCTTGTTCCGAGTTCTTTTGTTGCTAAACCATTAAATAATATGGCTGTGGTTTTCCCAATCCTCAGCAGAATAAAGAAGCCTTAGTGCCCATATCTTTTTGGACTGAAAAAATTTTATAGATTTTTAAATGCATTCTTATAACATTACTGTGAAGTGGCTAGCAGGTGAATACGATTTTTATTTTATTTATAACAATATACCAATATTCGATTTTAAACAATAACTCAAAATTCTCTTCTGGTTCACTACCCAGATGAATAATTTTTAAATATTTTTTGTTCTCATAGACTACATGATTTGTGTTGGGCAACAGTGATTTTTCTAGTTTCCTAGACATTTCCATGGACTTCCATGGAAGTCTTGGTTTCCATGGAAGACTTCCATGGAAGTCTTGGTTTGCACAGTGTACTACCAATTAATGTATAAATTGTGCCAGTGTACAATTTATTATCGTGCAATGTACTTATTGTACAAACTTACAAAATACAATAATGTGGGAACTTCTCTGGTGGCGCAGTGGATAAGAATCCGTCTGCCAGTGCAGGGGACACGGGTTCAAGCCCTGGTCCGGGAAGATCCCACATGCCGTGGAGCAAATAAGCCCGTGTGCCACAGCTACTGAGCCTGCGCTCTGGAGCCCATGAGCCACAACTACTGAAGCCCATGCAGCTAGAGCCCGTGCTCCACAACAAGAGAAGCCACCACAGTGAGAAGCCTGCGCACTGCAACGAAGAGTAGCCCCCGCTCGCCGCAACTAGAGAAAGCCCACGTGCAGCAGTGAAGACCCAACGTAGCCAAAAATAAATAAAATTAAATCTTAAAAAAAAAATACAATAATGTACAATTTACCATTAGGTGGTTTTGGGGGGCAGAGTTACACATAAATTTGAGAGGCTGACAATTGACAGGTACAAAAAACCACATGCATTTAGAATCATAATAAGTTGACCTGGAAGGGAATTTAAAAATGATTCCAGACTAGTACCTCATTAAATAGAAAATTGAGGCGCAAATAGTCACTTGTCTGAGTTACAAAGATGAGTTGTGATCGTTTTTCCTTTCCAAAAATTTTAGTGCTGTGGCTTCTATTGCCATTTGTCTTCCCCCTTTTTGTTAAAAATATTAATTAAAAAAATTATGTAAAAAATCCCCTAACAAGATAGTATTGTATTTGAAGAAGAAAGGCTGAATCCTCTTTTTATGATCAAGATGGATTAGGGTTTTGACAGTGCATTTTCCGGGAGTTTTCTACAGTGTCTGCAGTTAAGAGCATCCATCTATTAGATTTAGACCACTTTTTAAATATAAAACAATATCTAAAGCAGAACAAACTCATGGTCCACTAATTGCAAATAAATAGTGTAAGTATTTTCAAGGAAAAAATGCATTCAAGAGTTTTCCTCTCATCTAGTATTTGAGGATACTGTTAAGGAATGGCAGTCTATTGCACACTGGACTGGTTAGGATCACACCACATTGTTTAAAATTTAGTTCTAATAGTGCTCCAGCAATCAAATGGGGAGAAACCAAAAGAAGTATTGAAATGATTTCAGAGCTCAAGACCAGAAGGAATAATATCGGGCTAGGTTTCCAGTCTTTCCTACCACAGCCTGTCCTGCTCCTTTGGTCTGGAACATTCTTTCTTTAGTTTTGTTTTTGTTTTTGTTTTGGCCTGCGCAGCTTGCAGGATCTTAGTTCCCCGATCAGGGATCGAACCCGAGCCCTTGGCACTGAAAGCGCGGAGTCCTAACCACTGAACCGCCAGGGAGTTCCCTGGTCTGGAACATTCTTAAACTTCTTCCGCACCTGTCTAACCCTTATTTATCCTTCAGGGTCCTGCTTTCATCTCAGTGGAAACTTCCCTAAACCAGTGAGGTCTCAGGTTAAATACTATGTTAGCATTCTGCTCTCCTTCATATCTCTCATTTATCTGGATTGTAATAATAAGGTTATTCGTAGTTTTTTAAAAAAACAGTGTTCCTCACTTGACTGTAAGTTCTATCAGCTCAGGAACCAAATGTCTTTTTTACTGCTACACCCTTCATGGAAAGCATCATGCTAGATGCATAGACATCCTCCATAAATATTTATTGACTGATGGACGAATGGATTCCTTGTTTAGGATGTTGTAGCAAAGAGACGTTGAGAGGACTCAGCTGGCCGCTTCACATAGGCCTTCAGGCCACGTTCATTGCTACTAGGTCACTGTGAGGAAAGGATTTGGTTAGGTTTGCAAGCCCCGAAGTTTGCTTTGATCATTTTGATTATCAGTTTCACTTGTAAACAAACTTACAAGAAGCTAATTTGTGCGCCAGAATACAACTTTTCAATTTACAGTAGGAAATGTACCCAAGAACTGGGCCTTACAATCTGTGCAGGTGTGGCCGAGACAGTAATCACTGAATAACCTTGTACTTTTTTTTTTTTTTAATATTTATTTATTGGTTTGGCCGTGCCGGTCTTAGTTGCGGCACGCGGGACCTTCGTTGCCGTGTGTGAGATCTTGTAGTTGCGGCATGTGGGCTCTTAGTTGCGGCATGCGTGCAGGATCTAGTTCCCTGACCGGGGATTGGACCCTTGCCCCCTGCACTGGGAGTGTGGAGGCTTAACCGCTGGACCATCGGTGAATAACTTTGTACTTCTCTGCATTTCCCAGCCTGGCCTGCTGTTAGGTTGGGACTGCATAACTGGAACTGACCCGTGGATTCTGAGCCAAAGTGATAGATGTTACTCTGGGGCCCAGGTAGTTAGAGCTGATGTGCTTCCTTCATTTCTTTCTCCTCTGCCATGGCAGCTAAGCCATGTGTTCTAGTTGGCAAGTCTGCAAGATGGAAGAGGACTGGGTAACCAGGATGGGACTTAAATGAGCAAGAAATAAACCTCAGTGTTAGTCACTGAGATTTCAGCGGTTTATGTGTTACCGTAACATAGCCTAGTATTACCATGATTAATACATTAGAAACTTTCTCTTGGTTTATACACTTCCATTCAGAGAAACAAATTATAAACATGAAGATTGTTTCTTGGGAAAAACCTCCGTATTTGGATCTTACCTGTTCCCTTGAGCTTGAACTACCTCAAACGATAACTATGCTTTATATAAAAATGATGAGAATAAGAGCTAACAAATAAATGAAAATGTAAAACATCTAAGTAGTTCGTAGCCCGTAACTGGGATTTTGTAGTACTTTCGAAGTCATGTTCATGATTCCTGTTGAACCACAAGTTTGGCATGTTTCTTCCACTGTGATATTTTTGGTCTCTTCTTGGTAAATAAGAAAAAACTCCAGGTTGAAATGAGCAACTGCCGTATATCAAGATCTTAGAAATCATCTCTCTTTTCCTCCATCCCTTCAGCTTTTGTGTTCCACAACTCTCTTAGCAGCAGCTTATGCCATAATGTGGGTCTCTTACAGGGTAATGTTTTTCATAAAGTATTTTTTTCAGTAGGATTATATTTGAGTGCTGGAATTCCAGTTCTCTTTGAGATACTCTTAGGCTTTGCCACTTTGCAAAGATGAATGAGTCAGATGTCTTGTCCTCAGAATTTTCCCATCTGTGACAGAGACTGCTAGCTATTCACCGAAATTTGTTTCCTCTTCTTTATGGGCACACCCTCGCTTGCAATTCCATGTCTCGTGGGACCGAGTCCTCGCCAGTGGAACTTCCGAGGTCCAGCCACTTACAAGCCTAGCTCCTAAAAGCCTCCCGCGTGTGATTCCTCATTCTCTGCCCACTTCCGCATCGATGCCCACGGTGACCTGGAAGTCTTGAGCTGAAGATGGAAGAGTTTCTGTGAAACGATTCACTATATGACTGCCAGCAGCAAAGGCCTGCTCCCTCTCCCCAGAAACGTTTGTGTTGGACTGATGTTTGAATAACAAACTTCTCTTGTGAAGCCACTGGAAGTTTGGAATTTATTATTGCAACTAACATCACCCTAAGGCAGCGTTTCATAGCTAACACAGCACTTTCAGAGTAAATATTGAACATTTCAAGAGTGATGAACTTATGTGTTAATTTGTAATGTAACTTAGAAGAAACAAAGGCTTCATTTTAAAATAATCTGCTAGTTCTCAGTCTTTCATAATTCCAGATGACTTGGCTCTTCCTAAAACAGCCAGCCAATGGCTACTCTGATTAAGTAGGCCCTTTGTTTATCCTCCTTCCTCTCACACCACTTTATAAGGTCACATTCTGTGTTTACAAATCCAGGGAGCATTTACTCTTACTTGCAAGTGCGGTAGAAAAAAGGAAAGGGATACATGTGAAATGTCAACACACAAGTCTAATTTATGTGGCTGACGCAGATTGTGGCAGGTCACTTTTCGAAAACGTGTCGCTGCCTTGAGAAATTTACCACCATGGAAAAGCTGCTCTGTGTTCAGCCTTCCACCTAATGCCCAAGCCAGAAATCTGCTTATTCTTGATTCGTCTCTCTTTTTAACCATCTCCACCCCCATCTAGTCAGTCACCAGATGAGGTCAGTTCAGTTTCCTAAGTGTCCTTTGAATCTGTCTCCCACTGTGTTCTAGTTTAGGTCTCTATTAAAGGTCCCACGGATTCACTTTCTCCTAACTGGCCTCCTAGTTGTCTCCTGTCTTAATACCTCCATGCCATAGCCAGAATTCGCTTTCTGAAATGCAAAACTCAACACCTATGCCTCTGTGTTGAGATCCTTCAGTGGCTCTCCCTTTGGGGATAAAGCCTAAACTTAACGGGACTTGCAAGGCCCTGTGCCATCAGTGATTAGTTCTCCTATCTTCTCTCTCACTGTCTTTCCTTCCCTTTACCTGCACTATCTTTCGTGGACCCTGTGCCCAACCTGTGTCCCCTGTGTCCCCAACCTTACGGAACTTCTTTTCTTTTCTTTAAACATACCTTCCTCTGTCTTAAGCTTCTCAACCTTTGTTCCTGCTGTGACCTCTCTGTGGAGCACTGCTTTCCCACCAGCCCATCTGTATCCCCTGGTCATGCCTCCCCATCCTTTAGTTCTCAACTTAGATGTTAATTCTTGGATCACCTTCTCAGATCCTCGAGGTCTGGGTTAACTGCCCTTCATTTGTACTCCAATATCACCCTGCATTTTCTCTATCCTGATAGCTCCTGTGCTGTATTTTCTACTTACTTGTTTGTATACCCTGCAAGGCTGTCTGGAGGATCTCAGGCCATGATTATATCGATGATCATTGTACATAAGCCCATAGCACACTGTGTAACACAATAAACACTTGGATAAATGAGTAGTAGGAACCCAGTCTTTTTCAGATTTGTCCACAAAGTGATATTTGAGGATATAATAAAGGTGACTAAACTTAGTGCCAGAATACCTTTCCAAATGCTGGGAAATCATCGGTGCTGAAGACCAGTCATAGGAGAAATGATTGATTCCGGATACATTTTGAAGGTTGAACTAACAGGATTTGCAGATGGATTTGCTGATGGATGTAAAGGACTCTGTGCTTATAAATTATATTTGCTTGGTGAAATTGTTCATGAAAAGATGGTGTCACGATTATGGTTAAGGTGATTGTGAGGATTAAATGATACAAAGTTTCTGCTAGCCTAGTGCTTGGCATTTGGGTAGGTATTCAGTGAATACCGTTTTCCTATTTGTAAGTGACTTAGTATCTTGTTAAGACCAGAAAGTGAAATGCATCGTAGCTGCTCCTCAGCCCAAGTGTGCATCGGGTGTTGTTGGCGTCCAGCCTCTGCCTGCACCTCTGCGTCCTCTCTCTCGTCCTGTACAGACTGTCCACAGGCTGTCTCGGGGCCAGAACCTCGCCCCTGACCTGGGACTCTGGTTGTCTCCCCAGCTTCCTCACTTTCAGAGTTTGTGACTGTTACACCTCACTCTTTCCCTCCAGATGAAACTGCTCCTTTTAAAGTTTTATGCTTTGTCTTTACTTCTCTGATTACTGCTCATTACGACTCCACTGTTTTCCCTTCCTGCGATTTAAGCGTTGGTAACGTGGCATAAAGAGCTGAGCCTTTTACTCTGTCGTCAGCCAGCTGGGTTTGAACTGCGGCACTAATACCCACCACCTTTGTCACCTTTGGCAACTTACTAAACCTCTCTGGTCCTCATTTCTGCCATATGTAAAATAAGGATGGAAACTTCCATTGTTGTGAGTTGTGAGGATAAGAGAGAGGTTCTTTTACTACATTTGGAATGGGGCCTAACCCATAAGAAGCACTGAATAATTGTTAGCCATCGTCAGTCATAATCATACCTGGTGACTGCAGCTGCTCTGATATAACTGGAAACGTCACTTCTGTACTTGAATCTCCTCTCCTCTCCTCTCCCCCATTCTCATCCTTTGATCTTGTTTCCACTTGGATGTCCTACAGTAAACTCAAACTCAGTCTTCATAGCTAAGCTTATCAAACTGCTAATCTGTAGCAGGATGCTTTGGCTACAAGTAACAGAAAACCCAAATAAAAGTGGCTTATAAACAAGGGAAGTTATTTCTCTCCTATAACCAGAAGTCTGGAGGCAGGATAGATCCAAGTTGGATAACCCAGTTGCTCAACCCTGTCCTCAGAGACCCAGGTCCTTTCCATTCCCTCAGCGATTTCACTGATGCTTTTCAGCTGGCTCCCCTCACCTCAAGATGAAAACCCAGGAACCGTGTACAACATTCTAAAAGGATTTCTCCCTCATCTTCGCTCAGATCGAGGAGACTTTCCTAATCTGATCACTGACAAGGGGATTGGAATTCCCAATTTCAGCTTGCTAACCAAGATGCGTTTTCCTGGAGCTGGGGAGAGGATTCCATTCCCTGAGCAGACTGAGGGGGTGTGTGGCGGGAATGGGGGTACGGGGGTGGTGGGACGCTGAACACCTGTACAGAATCAGGGCGCTGCTGGCAAAGAAAGAGGGTTGGGGGATGGATTTGGGTAGAGAGCATACAGAGTCTGCTACCGTGTTTGAAATATGTCATACTTAGAGGGGAAAAAAATCTAAAACTGAAGAATTGGGAGAATTGAAGTCAGGAAAACTAGGTAGTGGGTATTGTAGAAAATCAAGTCAGACCAAGGAGTGAGGCTGGAGCAGAGGGGATGGACTTGAGAGATGCGTCTGGCATCCTCAGTGACTGGCATAGGGATAAGGAAGAAGGGCCTCATTTGCTTTCCAGTTTCTTCGTGGCTGAGTGGATAACCATTCATTGAGATGTGGAAAAGAACAGGATTTGCAGGCTTAATTGATAGGAGTTTAAGTTTCAAACAGGTTGAGTCTGAAGTACCTGTGAGACATCCTAGTGGAAATATTCCATAGGCAGCTGGAAGAAATGTCTGAATTGGAAACACGGATTTCAAAATGCTGCTCTTTTGCTCCCCAAAGTCCTGCCTTTGCCCTTTCCTTCCCTCTCGGTGCTGTTGCCCAGTGTCAAGCCCTCCTCTTCTTCCTTGATTGCCTGTCTCCAGTCAGTAGCCTTCTCCTAGGTCACAGCCTTCTCCCTCTCTTCTTAGGGAACCCATCCTCTTTTGGCGAAGCCATTGCTTCAACCACTGTGTGCCCAGGTTTCAGTGTAAGGGTGGAAGTCAAGTAACCATCTGCTGTTAAGATTAATTCAGAATTTACAAAGCCAAGTGATTTAGTTGACCTACTTTTTAAAAGGCCCATAAACATTATTAAATTACAAAAAAAAAAAAGCAGCTTGCACACCAGAATACCTCTACACTCATGCCCAGGAAATTGTGATAAGTGGACAGAGTTGTTTAAAGGCATATTAAAAGTTACAGTCTTGCCTTCTGGATCCCCCAAATTACAAAAAATTGCAACCATGAAAACAGTGTTCAAAGTATCCACTTTCAGTTTTCTCTTTAGACCTAAATTAGCTGGGAAAATCAGCACATTCTGACAGAGGACGCCCAACCATCTGTACCTTTACTGAGTGTGTGAACCCTGACCTTCAGGGTTGCCCATATCAACTCCTTGCCTGCTCCCTTCTGTTTCTCTTGCCAACAGCTCCCCAGCCTGCCCTTTCTCAGCCTCACATCTGGTGTCCCGGCACTGTCCTCTCCAGCTTCCTCGCCCTTCATATGCAATCCATTGTCACGTTGGTCCCTGGCACTGGTCACTACTTTCAGTGTCCTACCAAGTCTCTGGAGTGTTTGCAGACACCTTTTAGCCACATCAGTCTCCTTGCTGTTTTCCGGTCAGACCTCTCTGCTCACCTGCACTGTTCTTGCTTCTTCCTGCCTGCCCTGTATTACCCTCATCCTTTTCTTAGCCCATTTTCCTGGCCTTTAGGAGAGGAGAAGCGTTAAAGTAGTTTGGACCTGACATTGGGGCAGCTTGATCGCTGTGAATTTGTTTTGCAAATACTACATAGATTATGAGTTCACCTGACAATTATAGCTGGACCTCTTCCCTTAAGATAATGCAAAAGGCCTGCCCAGATATTAGCAGTTGTTATTATTGCTGTCACAGAAACACAGCATGAACGCCTCTTATCTTAAAGACAGCCGTAGAAGAGTGTGGGGAAACAGGTCCTCTCATGGAGAGGCAATTTAGAAATCTCTCTCAGAATCTACCCTAAATATACAAATGTGCATGCGTATCTTTATATATGCATATACATATATCCATACAGAGCTATGTAATTTTGCATATGTATTCATATATTTGAAATCTCTCAGGATACATATGAAATTGTTAACATTGGTTATAGTCAGAGGAAGGCACTGGGATAGGGTGTGAGAGAGACTTTTCGTTGCATTCCTTTGTGTGTCTTTTGAATTTTGGTCATTGAAGTATTCCTCATTTAAAACATATTTTTAGTGTACTATTCTATGCCCAGCAATTCCACTTCAAGGAATTTACCCCACAGAAATATTTGTATACGTGTTAGCAAAACTGCCTGTAAAATAGTGTTAATGGTGACATGTCTATAGTAACAGCAATGACAAAACTAGGAGCAACCTCAAAGTCCATCAGTAGGGGCTGGTGCATCTGTTACTACTTACCTGTACTGTTGTTTAGAAAAATGAGGTAGCCTAATATGGAAAGGTTGCTGAATTAGGATGTGGTAGGGTACACTGCAGTCACAAACAACCCTCCAGTCTCAGCAGCTTAGTGTAACAAAGGATTGTGTCTCACTCAGAGAAAACCTGTGGATCCAGGGGACTCTGGTGGCAGCCACTGAGCACTCAGGCTGCTTTGATCTTGTGGCTCTGCCGTCTCAAACACAAAGCTTCCTCAATCACCAGGGTGGCGTGGTCGCCAGCTTCTCTGCTGGCCAGACCTAATCACATGGCCTGCCTCACTGCAAGAGGGGCTGGCGGTGCGGGAGAACAGATGGAATGTTTGGGGTGCAGCCATCTTGGCCGTATCATTTAGAGTAGACTAATTTTAAAAAGCAACGTATAGATCAGGTTATATAGTGTGTGTGTGTATGTTTTATATATTATGCACACACATATATATACACATATATATATAATTTTATTTTAAAAATAAATGTATCTGGAGCATAGGCACATAAAGTTTTCTGGACGGATGTATAAGAAGTTATTAACAATAGGAACCTCTGAAGAGTGGTACTAAGGTTTCCTTGTTTGAATTTTTTTACCATTATTTTTAATATTTTCGATCTAACAAGAAAATGTTTAAACTGCCTTAAACACTGTAGTGTAGTCTTTACCTTCCATTAATATATATTGAGAGTAGAACTAACAAATATTAATTTTTGTGGTTTTTTTCAATCTGGTCTAAATTGACTCCATGAAATGATTCCTGAAAAAAAAATTTCAGTTTTGAGAAATCTGAATTGTACAACTGTTAATTTACCTTAAATGAAATTAATTTAGAGCTCCAACATGTATGTGTGTGTATAATATGAACAGAGTAGAGAGAATAGCAAAATCCACCTATGTTTGTACTTCCTTGTGTTCTTTAGTTACGCCTCACGTTTGCCAGTTTTATAAAATGGGAAATGCCCTTCACCATTTACTCTGTACCACTCCTTTCCTGGATATGCTGGAATTAAAGGGCAGGCAAAGAAATAAGCAGTTCATTCATTGTGCACAAGCAAGGAACTGCCTTGAGTCGCCTTGGAAAGCCACATACCCAGCAAGCTATAAAAATACAGCAACGGATGACATAATCCTCACTCCTATGGGAAATATCTTAAAATATATTAATCTCTTGAGGCATTCAAAACACGAAGGTTCACTTTTACAGGTTAATGCCCTCTTTCTACAAAACCAGACATTTTCATTTACAGATGGAGTATATATTCAATGTACATTTAAAAAATACATTTAAACTCTGATTGAAAAACCAAACAGCATACCACCTTGGATGCAGTGGCCTTAGGTTCCTTTTACAGTCGGCATCTTCTCTCTCTCTCATCAAACCCTCAGAGGACAAAGTAATCCCTGAGGGTACCTATGGCCTGAAAAGAACAATGTGGTTTGAGCTTGTCTGTCTACCAGCGAGAGTCTCTGAAACGCCGGGAAAGAGCCTGCAGCCTCTGACATAGCTCTTCCAGGTCAGGTCCCGCGCCTATGCCTCTTTGCCCGACTCCTATCTTGATGTCATTATGGACTGCCTTGACCAGGCCGAGACTGTCCTGTAAATGTTAGCTTTTTCTTTCAAATACGTCTTTTGATTTTGAAGTTATTTCTTTATGTGTAAATGCTGCCTTATTTTGATGTTTTTATGACTTGATTAGTTAGTCATCTCTGCCAGTAACACACCTCCCCATCAGTTGTGGCTCCAAAACCAGACTCAGTGTATGAGGACTCATACCTCTCAGTGAACTTAGTACAAACTCTTTTGGTCTCCCTTTCTCTGGACCCACTTTCATCATTATCATTTGGTTCACTATGACTGCTACATTCAGAAAAGATGTGTCTTTTCTTTTTTATTTACTTATTTTTGGATGCGTTGGGTCTTCGTTTCTGTGCGAGGGCTCTCTATAGTTGCGGCAAGCGGGGGCCACTCTTCATCTCGGTGCGCAGGCCTCTCACTATCGCGGCCTCTCCTGTTGCGGAGCACAGGCTCCAGACGCGCAGGCTCAGTAGTTGTGGCTCACGGGCCCAGTTGCTCCGCGGCATGTGGGATCTTCCCGGACCAGGGCTCGAACCCATGTCCCCTGCATCGGCAGGCAGATTCTCAACCCCTATGCCACCAGGGAAGCCCAAGATGTGTCTTTTCTGGACAAAACAAAGGCTGTGAAGCTTATTTTGCTGAGGATTAGGCTTAAGTTAAATTAGATTAAAAATAAATAATACAAGGGTGGCGCTATCAAGATGGCGGAGTAGCAAGACGTGGCGATCACCTTCCTCCCCACAGATACATCCAAACTACATCTGCGCGCGGAACACCTCCCACAGAGCACCTACTGAACGCCGGCAGAAGACCTCAGACCTCCCCAAAGGCAAGAAACTCCCCACGTACCCAGATGCCCGCAGGCGACCTACACGCAGAGGCGGGGCCGAATCCAAAGCTGAGCCCCGGGAGCTGTGCGAACAAAGAAGGGAAAGGGAAATCTCTCCCAGCAGCCTCAGGAGCAGCGGATTAAAGCTCCACAATCAACTTGATGTACCCTGCGTCTGTGGAATACATGAATAGACAACGAATCACCCCAAAATTGAGGCGGTGGACTTTGGGAGCAACTGTAGACTTGGGGTTTGCTTTCTGCATCTAATTTGTTTCTGGTTTTATGTTTAAGTTAGTTTAGTATTTAGAGCTTCTTATCATTGGTAGATTTGTTTATTGATTTGCTTGCTCTCTTTTTAAATTTTTTTATATATATGTATATTTTTTTCCTTTATCTCTTTTTGTGAGTGTGTATGTGTATGCTTCTTTGTGTGATTTTGTCTGTATAGCTTTGTTTTTGCCATTTGTGCTAGGGTTCTGACTGTCCTTTCTTTTTTTTAATATAGTTTTTAGCGCTTGTTATCATGGGTGGATTTGTTTTTTGGTTTGGTTGCTCTCTTCTTCTTTTTTTAATTACTTTTTTTTTTTTTTTTTTTGGTGGTACGCAGGCCTCTCACTGTTGTGGCCTTCCCCATTGCAGAGCACAGGCTCTGGACACGCAGGCTCAGCGGCCATGGCTCACGGGCCCAGCCGCTCCACGGCATCTGGGATCTTCCCGGACCGGGACACGAACCCGTGTCCCCTGCATCGGCAGGCAGACTCTCAACCACTGCACCACCTGGGAAGCCCTAATTTTTTTATTTTTAATATTTTTTCTATTTTAATAACTTTATTATTTCTATTTATTTATTTTTCTCTGTTTTCTTCTGAGCCATATGGCTGACAGGGTCTTGGTGCTCTGGCCAGGTGTCAGGCCTGAGCCTCTGAGGTGGCAGAGCCGAGTTCAGGACACTGGTCCACCAGAGACCTCCCAGCCCCACGTAATATCAAATGGCGAAAGCTCTCCTAGCGATCTCCATCTCAATACTAAGACCCAGCTCCACTCAACGACCAGCAAGCTACAGTGCTGGACACCCTATGCCAAACAACTAGCAAGACAGGAACACAACCCCACGCATTAGCAGAGAGGCTGCCTAAAATCATAATAAGGTCACAGACACCCCAAAACACACCACCGGACATGGTCCTGCCCACCAGAAAGACAAGATCCAGCCTCATCCACAAGAACACAGGCACCAGTCCCCTCCACCAGGAAGCCTACACAACCCACTGAACCACCCTTACCCACTGGGAGCAGACACCAAAAACAATGGGAACTATGAAACTGCAGGCTGCGAAAAGGAGACCCCAAACACAGTAAGTCAAGCAAAATGAGAAGACAGAGAAATACACAGCAGGTGAAGGAGCAAGGTAAAAACCCACCAGACCAAACAAATGAAGAGGAAATAGGCAGTCTACCTGAAAAAGAATTCAGAGTAATGATAGTAAAGATGATCCAAAATCTTGGAAACGGAATGGAGAAAATACAAGAAACGTTTAACAAGGACCTAGAAGAAATAAAGAGCAAACAATGATGAACAACAGAATAATTGAAATTAAAAATTCTCTAGAAGGAATCAATAGCAGAATAACTGAGGCAGAAGAACGGATAAGTGACCTGGAAGATAAAATAGTGGAAATAACTACTGCAGAGCAGAATAAAGAAGAAAGAATGAAAAGAATTGAGTACAGTCTCAGAGACCTCTGGGACATTAAACACACCAATATTAGAATTATAGGGGTCCCAGAAGAAGAAGAGAAAATAAAACGGAATGAGAAAATATTTGAAGAGATTATAGTTGAAAACTTGCCTAATATGGGTAAGGAAAGAGTCAATCAAGTCCAGGAAGCACAGAGAGTCCCATACAGGATAAATCCAAGGAGAAACACGCCAAGACACATATTAAAGTATCAAAAATTAAATACAGGGGTTTCCCTGGTGGCGCAGTGGTTAAGAATCTGCCTGCCAATGTAGGAGACATGGGTTCGAGCCCTGGTCCTGGAAGACCCCACATACCATGGAGCAACTAAGCCCATGTGCCACAACTACTGAACCTGCGTGCCACAACTACTGAAGCCTGCACGCCTAGAGCCTATGTTCCGCAACAAGAGAAGCCATGGCAATGAGAAGCCCACGCAAGGAAGAGTAGGCCATGCTCGCCACAACTAGAGAAAGCCTGTGCACAGCAACAAAGACTCAACACAGCCAAAAATAAATAAAATGAATAAATTCATTAAAAAAAATTAAATGCAAAGAAAAAATATTAAAAACAGCAAGGGAAAAGCAACAGTTAACATGCAATGGAATCCCCATAAGGTTAACAGTTGATCTTTCAGCAGAAACTCTGCAAGCCAGAAGGGAGTGGCAGGACATATTTAAAGTGATGAAACGGAAAAACCTACAACCAACATTACTCTACCCAGCAAGGATCTCATTCAGATTTGACAGAGAAATTAAAACCTTTGCAGATAAGCAAAAGCTAAGAGAATTCAGCACCACCAAACCAGCTCTACAACAAATGCTAAAGGAACTTCTCTAGGCAGGAAACACAAGAGAAGGAAAAGACTTGCAATAACAAACCCAAAACAATTAAGAAAATGGTAATAGGGACATACATATTGATAATTACCTTAAATGTAAATGGACTAAATGCTCCAACCAAAAGACATAGGCTGGCTGAATGGATACAAAAACAAGACCCGTACATATGCTGTCTACGAGACCCACGTCAGACCTAGGGACACATACAGACTGAAAGTGAGGGGATGGAAAAAGATGTTCCATGCAAATGGAAATCAGAAGAAAGCTGGAGTAGCAATTCTCATATCAGACAAAATAGACTTAAAAATAAAGACTATTACAAGAGACAAAGAAGGACACTAAATAATGATAAAGGGATCAATCTAAGAAGAAGATACAACAATTGTAAATATTTATGCACCCAACCTAAGAGGACTTCAATACATAATGCAAATGGTAACAGCCATAAAAGGGGAGATCGACAGTAACATAGTCAGAGTAGGGGACTTTAACACCCCACTTTCACCAATGGACAGATCATCCAAAATGAAAATAAATAAGGAAACAACAAGCTTTAAATGATACATTAAACAAGATGGACTTAATTGATATTTATAGGACATTCCATCCAAAAACAGCAGATTACACTTTCTTCTCAAGTGCTCGTGGAACGTTCTCCAGGATAGATCATATCTTGTGTCTCAAATCAAGCCCTGGTAAATTTAAGAAAATTGAAATCGTATCAAGTATCTTTTCGACCACAACGTTATGAGACTAGATATCAATTACAGGAAAAAGTCTGTAAAAAATACAAACACATGGAGAGTAAACAGTACACTGCTAAATAACCAAGAGGTCACTGAAGAAATCAAAGAGGAAATCAAAAAACACCTAGAAACAAATGACAACGAAAACACAACGACCCAAAACCTATGGGATACAGCAAAAGCAGTTCTAAGAGGGACGTTTATAGCAATACAATCCTACCTCAAGAAACAAGAAACACCTCAAATAAACAACCTAACCTTACACCTAAAGCAGAGAAGAACAAACCTAACCTTACACCTAAAGAGAAAGAAGAACAAAAAAACGTGTAAGTTAGCAGAAGGAAAGAAATCATAAAGATCAGATCAGAAATAAATGAAAAAGAAATGCAGGAAACGATAGCAAAGATCAATAAAACTAAAAGGGCTTCCCTGGTGGCACAGTGGTTGAGAGTCCGCCTGCCGATGTAAGGGACACGGGTTCGTGCCCCGGTCCGGGAAGATCCCACATGCCGCGGAGCGGCTGGGCCCGTGAGCCATGGCTGCTCAGCCTGCGCGTCCAGAGCTTGTGCTCCGCAACGACGGGAGAGGCCACAACAGTGAGAGGCCCGCGTACCGCAAAAAAAAGAAAAAAAAAAAAAAACAAAACAAAACTAAAAGCTGGTTCTCTGAGAAGGTAAAAAAATTGATAAACCATTAGCCAGACTCATCAAGAAAAACAGGGAGAAGACTCAAATCAATAGAAATGAAAAAGGAGAAGTAACAACTGCCACTGCAGAAGTACAAAGGATCATGAGAGATTACTACAAGCAACTATATGCCAATAAAATGGACAACCTGGAAGAAATGGATTAATTCTTAGAAAAAAACAACCTTCCAAGACTGAACCAGGAAGAAATAGAAAATATAAACAGACCAATCACAAGCACTGAAATTGAGACTGTGATTAAAAATCTTCCAACAAACAAAAACCCAGGACCAGATGGCTTCACAGGTGGATTCTATCAAACATTAGAGAAGAGCTAACACCTATCCATGTCGAACTCTTCCAAAATATAGCAGAGGGAGGAACACTCCCAAACTCATTCTGCAAGGCCACCGTCACCCTGATACCAAAACCAAAGATGCCACAAAAAAAGAAAACTACAGGCCAACAGTTTGATGAACTAGATGAAAAACTGATGAACGTAGATGCAAAAATCCTCAATAAAATACTAGCACACAGAATCCAACAGCACATTAAAAGGATCATACACCATGGTTAAGTGGGGTTTATCCCATGAATGCAAGGATTCTTCCAGTATACACAGATCAACCAATGTGATGCACCATATTAACAAATTGAAGGAGAAAAACCATATGATCATCTCAGTAGATTCAGGAAAAGCTTTTGACAAAATTCAACACCCATTTATGGAAAAAACCCTCCAGAAAGTAGGCATAGAGGGAACTTACCTCAACATAATAAAGGCCATATATGACAAACCCACAGCCAACATCATTCTCAATGGTGAAAAACTGAAACCATTTCCACTAAGATCAGGAACAAGACAAAGGTTGCCCACTCTCACCACTATTATTCAACATATTTTTGGAAGTTTTAGCCACAGCAATCAGAGAAGAAAAATAAAAGGAATCCAAATCGGAAAAAAAGAAGTAAAACTGTCACTGTTTGCAGATGACATGATACTATACATAGAGAATCCTAAAGATGCTAACAGAAACCTACTACAGCTAATCAATGAATCTGGTAAAGTAGCAGGATACAAAATTAATGCACAGAAATCTCTTGCATTCCTACACACTAATGGTGAAAAATCTGAAAGAGAAATTAAGGAAACACTCCCGTTTACCACTGTAACAAAAAGAATAAAATACCTAAGAATAAGACCTACCTAAGGAGACAAAAGACCTGTATGCAGAAAATTATAAGACATTGATGAAAGATATTAAAGATGGTACAAACAAATGGAGAGATATACCGTGTTCTTGGATTAGAGGAATCAACATTGTGAAAATGACTATACTACCCAAAGCAATCTTCAATTCAGTGCAATCCCTATCAAACTACCAATGGCATTTTTCACAGAACTAGAACAAAAAATTTCACAATTTGTATGGGAACACAAAAGACCCCGAATAGCCAAAGCAATCTTGAGAAAGAAAAACGGAGGTGGAGGAATCAGGCTCTCTGACTTCAGACTCCAATACAAAGCTACAGTAATCAAGACAGTATGGTACTGGCACAAAAACAGAAATATAGATCAGTGGAACAGGATAGAAAGCCCAGAGATAAACCCACACACATATGGTCACCCTATCTTTGATAAAAGAGGGAAGAATATACAGTGGAGAAAAGACAGCCTCTTCAATAAGTGGTGCTGGGAAAACTGGACAGCTACATGTAAAAGTATGAGATTAGAACACTCCCTAACACCACACATAAAAATAAACTCAAAATGGATGAAAGACCTAAATGTAAGGCCAGACACTATAAAACTCTTAGAGGAAAACACAGGCAGAACACTCCATGACATAAATCAAAGCAAGATCCTTTTTGACCCACCTCCTAGAGAAATGGAAATAAAAACAAAAGTAAACAAATGGGACCTAATGAAACTTAAAAGCTTTTGCACAGCAAAGGAAACCATGAACAAGACGAAAAGACAACCCTCAGAATGGGAGAAAATATATGCAAACCAAGTAACTGACAAAGGATTAATCTCCAAAATATACAAGCAGCTCATGCAGCTCAATATCTAAAAAACAAACAACCCAATCCAAAAATGGGCAGAAGACCTAAATAGACATTTCTCCAAAGAAGATACACAGATTGCCAGCAAACACATGAAAGAATGCTCAACATCCCTAATCATTAGAGAATGCAAGTCAAAACTATAATGAGGTGTCACCTCACACCAGTCAGAATGGCCATCATCAAAATATCTACAAACAATAAATGCTGGAGAGGGTGTGGAGAAAAGGGAACCTTCCTGCACTGTTGGTGGGAATGTAAATTGATAACAGCCACTATGGAGACCAGTATGGAGAGTCCTCAAAAAACTAAAAATAGAACTACCAAACGACCCAGCAATCCCACTACTGGGCATGTACCCTGAAAAAAACATAGTTTAAAAAAGAGTCATATAGCACAATGTTCATTGCAGCTCTATTTACAATAGCAAGGACATAGAAGCAACCTAAGTGTCCATCGACAGATGAATGGATGAAAAAGATGTGGCACATATATACAATGGAATATTACTCAGCCATAAAAAGAAAGGAAATTGAGTTATTTGTAGCGAGGTGGATGGACCTAGAGTCTGTCATACAGAGAGAAGTAAGTCAGAGAAAAACAAATACCGTATGCTAACACATATGTATGGAATCCAGAAAAAAAAAAGTTCTGAAGAATCTAGGGGCAGCACAGGAATAAAGACGCAGATGTAGAGAATGGACTTGAGGACACGGGGAGGGGGAAGGGTAAGCTGGGACGAAGTGAGAGAGTGGCATGGACATATATACACTACCAAACGTAAAATAGATAGCTAGTGGGAAGCAGCCGCATAGCACAGGAAGATCAGCTCGGTGCTTTGTGACCACCTAGAGGGGTGGGATAGGGAGGGTAGGATGGAGACGCAAGAGGGAGGTGATATGGGGATGTATGTATACATATAGCTGATTCACTTTGTTTTACAGCAGAAACTAACACACCATTGTAAAGCAATTATACTCCAAGAAAGATGTTAAATAAATAAATAAATAAATAATACAAATGTTACTTTCCTAACGTAGCTGATAGCACTAAACTATTTATTCAAAACCAGGCCTTATTCAAAATTTAAAGAATTATAAACATAGAAAGTAATAAAAATAAATACATGCTTACATTGCTGAGATTTTTATGTACTTTTGAGTTAGATTTCTTAAACTATTCCTAAGTATTACACATTGTAACTTGGTCCTGCCATGGATGACGAATATCCAGCCTGGGTCATGCTCGACTACACCATAAGAGTTTAACAGCATCCCAAATGCTCTATACTTTGTTGAACAAAATGAGTTCACTGGTCTCACTCTTGGCTGTCACCGTAATGTCAAATTGCCATAAGGAGTTTCTGAATGCCCTCTGTTTCCGTACTTATCACAGACCAAGCAACAAACAGTTTGCAGACTGGAACACTTGGAATAACACTTCTTGGAACTATTGGAGAATATAAGGAAATGTAGAAACACTTGAAATATTAAACAGCAATAAAAATTCTATAGCTTAAAGGGTAATGAAAGAGTGGTCCCAGTGTAGCATCCAGTTCATTGACAAATAAGTTGTAGAGACAGTAAATCCTTAGTATCCAGTAAAGAGAGAGATTACTCAGGCTAGAGGTGCCAAGGAGAGAGAGCAGAGCTGGTGGGACTCGAAACACTTCTTAAAGGATAATCAAATGTTTAAAAATATAATTCGGATCAATTTTATTTTAGTCATTGTAGTATCTTGATTAACTAATTGAATCGTTCTATAAGCCCAAAATAAACTTAAACAGTCATACTAATTAGTAATATGTAAATACTGATTTTACTACATGAATCTTAATGTCAGCCTTTGAATGCAAAGGACACTTCCTTGCTCGTGTTCTTTTTTGAAAAAAAATAAATTAAACGTCTTTGTTCTTTTGAATCATTACAAATTTCTTGGTAATTACTGTGTTTGAACCAGATTCTTTGTAAGTGAGAATACTCCGTAAGTTTCCTTTAAAAAGCTCTGCTTTGCAGATGTTGTTTTGTAATATGGGATCAATTCTTGCCAGCTCAATCTTCTTTTTTTATTTATCCTGCATGTAGTTTCTATTGCATCACTTCCTTTGCAAGGGAATTGACTACAGGATCTGGGGGTAGGGTCATTTTTTCATTGTTTTTGCACAGTGTCCATTACCTATTTATGGAATTATAACTTTCTGTTAGTCATCACCAAAAATTAAATGGGAGTTATTATTGCACCTGTCAACTGGTAGTGTGGTGAGCTGTACACGAGTGAGAGATGAATTTTTTTTCCTCAGACCAGTTTTATTATTTTTAAGCCTTAGTCCCATTTTAAAATAGGATACTGTCCCTAAAAGAATCCATATTTCTGCCTTCTCTTGAAAAATCAGAACTTGTGGCACAGCTCAGTCTACATCTCAGAATAGGAACCATCTATGAAAGTAATAGCTGTACCCTTTATACAGAGCACACACTTGTCTAGTCCCAGGCATGGCATTTGACTGACTTTCTGCTTCACTTGTGTTTCTTAATGCCTGGCCTTCATGGACAGGTTGGTTTGATCATAGGACTAGTGTGTAAGAGCATGATTTACCCACCAAATTCAAAACCACAGCAAAACAAAACCTTCAGCTTTACCAGCACCATCAGTTACCTTTCCTAACTTGACTTATGTGCCATTTGAATAATTATGTATAAATCTGTGTTTGAAATAAATTGGTTGATCTCAGAAACAGATTATTCTAATCTGTATAAACAAATATCGTGTGTATATGGATATTTACACATTTATGTGAGAATAAGACAAATCTGAAAACATGCTAACAATTGGAGAATCATCTGAGTGAAGGATATTTGAGAGTTTCTTAATGCTCTTGCTACAACTTGTAAGTTTGAAATTATTTCAATATGAAAATTATTTTTAAATGTCAAAGCTAACTCTCAACCACAGATTGTCAGTGAGAAAGATTTTTTTCTTCCCTAAGTGATTAATCTTTTAGTCTGAATTTAGGGAAGGGAAACATTTAAGGCCAACCTAATTGATACCATGTCTTACAAGTTATGTTCCAGAAAAGAAAAAGTTTTTTCTTCTAGTTGATATGCAGAATAAAACTTAGAAAAAAGATTTTTTGTATGTATGAGCAACGGAAACAACTTGTCTCTGCATCTAATTGTTGGTACCCTGACATAAGAAAGCATTCAAAGCACAAATCTTAATAAATGCAGGCTTCCATGTATCCAAAGAAGGACCTTAGTAGCAGAGTGTATCCATATTTCTGATGGGTAGACATCCACATCTTACATATTTTAAACAAGCAACCATGTTGTCAGGAGGGCACAGATTTGAGCTATGTGTTCATTTGTGGTGATGAATTTGTGCCAGTTTAGTCCCGCACTTTGGCCTCATCAGCGGTATGTGTCTCCTAGAAGGCTGGTAAGGATACCAGCTGTAGTGCATACAGCCGCAACAGAGAACAAAGACAAATCGTCAACAACCAAATGCATTCTCCTTACTTTCCCAAATAAACCAGACGATTTGTCCCAGATTTGGGTAGTGGAAGCCTCTTTCTGCTGGCAGCAGTATCCTTTCGACATGTCCCTGTCACTCTTGGAGAACTTCCTTACTCCCTGGCTCAGTAATACTGATTCCAGGTTCATCTAGTGCTTTCCCTGGCCGGGTGATGGTATTCAGCCATTTCTCCCCAAATCCTTGGTTCCTGTTGGTGGTTGTGTGGCTTTTAAAAACCAAGATCTGGGTAGTGGGTCCAGTTGTTGCTGCCAGTGTATCATTGCTTCCAGGCTTGCTCAGCAGAATTGGAGGGGGAACGTGCATACACACATATACATACGCGGGTTTCTATTTCTTTTGTCTATTTATGTTAAATATCAGGACTTCATCCCAGTACCTCGCATTTCAGTCTAACCCCCTGGGTTTATTTTCGCCGTCTCGCTTCCGTATTTGTAATTTCCTCCTGCAGAAGTGAGAAGCCTGGCTCCCATCGTCCTCAACATATTTACTTATTTCCTTAATCCTCCCGTATGTAACTGATTTCCCCAGCGTGCGGCCCCTACCCTGTTGGACACCCCAGCTGCACTGGTGGAATCCTTCTCCTGGCCTCACCACTCACACCGAGCCAGCCGCGTCCCCGGTCCCGGCTCTGCCAAGTACACTAGCCATGCTGGCCAAACTCTTGACTTTTTAAACTTAGATGACTTAGAAGCAAAAACTCAAGACAGCGTATTTTCTGAAATTAGAAAATGAGAGGATTAATATTTTTTGGTATTCAATCACATAGTTTCAGTTCTTATTCACAGAGGACGATGGGAGTTATTTCAGTTAAAGACTTGGAAATAATGCTGTTTATAAGTAGGCTTAGCTTTTCTTTTCCTTTTTGAAGTGTAACGTTAACAGACATTTAGAGAAACTGTGCACAGCTTCCATGAGCAAAGCTGAACTTCGGGGACAGCTGCTTTCTGAGGGCAGCTAGAGCTTTTCCTATTGGCCCGGTTGCAGGGGGACACTTAAAAGGAAAAATAAATATTATAGTATTTGTCTTACATTGGCCACCAGTCTACTCACATAAATTCCTTTCTCAGTTTGATCTGAGCAATAATAAAAAAGATAGTTTCTGCTTTAGGAACTAAGAAAAAATAGGGAAAATTATTTGTTTTTTCCATTTCCTGATGTATTTGATCTGTTTTTAGTTTTTGACTCTCTTCTTTGCCACCACATTCTTCCTCTCTTAGTTCACTTCCTGATGTCTGCTGCTCCTGAGTGTACACAGCACTTGGTTATTTTCACAAGTGGAAAAGGACCGATTGGATCAAGCAGAGTCGTTGATTATCCATGTCTGTGTGGCTTCAGAATGTGTTGATTTTTATCGTTTGAATATGGGCCCATTTAATACTTTCCAATTCTAATAATGAATCTCTAATGCTGCCAGGTCCCTCCTCCCTTCATAAAAATTCCCTTGGGTCCCACGGCAGCATGCTAGGAATGAGTAAAAATAAATTTAAAAGAAATCTGGCTCATGGTTTCGTAGGGAACTTGATGACAATTTAGGGATAAAGCTGTAAACTGCAACATCTCAAATATCATGTAAAGATGAAAACACTTGGCAGAGCAGTAAGAGTTGATGTCTTCTGACTTTTATATCCTCTCAACCCCTTCCAAAGTCAGCTCCCTTCTCCTTACCGTAATAACTTTATCCCCAAATGAACAGCTATTATTGAGGGACCCTGGTGAGCAGCTCTCGGTATTTCACTTGGAGATGCCATGTGACATTCTTAATTTCCTTTTAAAGCTTGTTGGCATCCGAGGAGTTGCAGTATTAGCAGATTAGCACTGTGAAAGTTCTGTATGCCCCAGCCACTTCCAACAGGGATAGTAAGTGTGCCGACTTAACCTCCCTCCTTCCCCTGAGGCTACTGTCCCCAGCCCCAGAGTCAGGCTACCAAAATGACATGTATCCTACACCACTGCTAGGGGAAAGGCAGTTAACCCTTCACTCTACCTTAGACACAAAAAAGGTTGTTGTTTAAAAAAAAACAAAACAAAAACCCTCAAGCCAAGAGAGAAGCCCAGCTCTAGCAAGTATGAAGATAATGCAACATATTAAAAGCTTTACATGAGGAGACGTGACCTTAATAGATGTTGCAGACTTCTGACAAGGAAAGCCAAGGAGAGAGCCAGGTGACAAAGTTTCTGGCCGTTCATTCAGTAAATATTTTTGCTGGTTTTAAAATCCTCTGCTCAGTGGCGGCTGTTAATTCACCCCAACAGAAACAATAGCTGAACACATAACTTAGGAGCATCTGGACAAATTTCCAGTTTCCTTACTCTTATGAACCCCCTCTGTAGTAGAAACAGATCTCCCTCCCAGGCCAATGAAAGCTTTGCTTTGTGGTTCACATTCCTCCAAGGAGAGATAATGGTTAGGAGATTGTTTTAAATATATTGGTAATTTTCTTCTTACCTGTAACTGGGCATGTGACGTCAACAGAAGGTTTGGGAAGATTTTCTGTTAATATTTAAAAACATGTGATTAGCAACATACATGAAAAATATCTAACGCAGTTCTTGATACAACAGGCGCACAATAAATATAAGTTTAGTGTGACTTTGTTTATTGACTTAATGCAGGTGTTTAAGTTCAATAAACAGGTGTATTTAAAACAAAAAACAGCTGCGTTTACAAAGGAAATAATTCATTCACTTGGCTACAGAGCCATTTGTTTCTCTTCAGTGTCACCTGCCACACAGCTACCACCCAGCTTATACCCAAAAGCTGCCTACCTGGTTGACGCAAGGCTGAATAGCAAAGCCTTCACATGTTATGAAAACCGGGATAAGGAACTATAGTTTTTGAAAAGTGATACAGTATATTGATTAGGTGTTCTGTCATTTACTAAATTAGGCATAGTTGTGAAGAAGTGACAGGGTATGCCCGTTAGCTTTCATGTCTCCCAGGGAGCCCAGGGAGCAGGATACCTGGGTACGGGTAAGGTAGAGGGGCTTCCTACCAGTATAAATTTGAGGGTGGGGTGGGATAAGAATCCTAAGTTTACTATATATAAAATAGATAATCAACAGGGACCTACTGTATAACACAGGGAACTCTACTCAGTATTCTGTAATAACCTATATGAGAAAAGAATCTGAAAAAGAATGGATATATGTATAACTGAATCAGTTTGCTGTACACCTGAAAGTAACACAACATTGTAAATCAACTATACTCTAATATAAAATAAAAATTAAATTTAAAAAATTTTTTAAAATGCTTAATAACTAAACATTCAAAAAAAAAAAAGAATCCCAAGTTTACCCTATTTAGTTTCAGTCCTCAGCCATCTTTGGGATTTATCTATGTGTTTTTTAGGAGTGTTCAGTACTGTAGTTTAAGTGGTTTATAGTATTATTCAAAATGCATAATTGTTATTCATTTATGTAACTGTGCATTCCTACCAAAGAGTTTTCTGACTCATTTTCCTGAGCAGTGTTGGGTTTATAAATAGGTTAACTCCTTGGTTAAGGCAAAATGGAGTTAACTACTTCCCTAGGCATGCCAGGTAGACAAATGGTTACTGTAATCAAAAATCATTTTTAAATGAAATGGATATAAAGGAATAAATATGTAACAGTTGAGCCCTGTGTTGGATAAATTATATTTGTTACTTGTCGATTGGAAGAGAAAATATTGTCATCTCATTAATAGGACAGTTTCCTTTTTTTTAAATATTTATTTTATTTATTTGGTTGTGCTGGGTCTTAGTTGCAGCCGGCGGGCTCCTTAGTTGTGGTATGCGCACTCAGTTACAGCATGCATGTGGGATCCAGTTCCCTGACCAGGAATCGAACCCGGGCCCCCTGCATTGGGAGCATGGTGTCTTAACCACTGTGCCACCAGGGAAGTCCTAGACAGTTTCCCTTTTATCTTTGGTCTAGATCTTCATGCCTGTCTTTATCAGGCAGTCAGCATCTCATAGCTAAATAGTACTATTGTGATGTAGTCATACGCTGACATTGTAAGATACATAACATCTTTTTTTTTTAATTTAATTAATTAATTTATTTATGGCTGTGTTGGGTCTTTGTTTCTGTGCGAGGGCTTTCTCTAGTCGTGGCAAGCGGGGGCGACTCTTCATCGCGGTGCGCGGGCCTCTCACTATCGCGGCCTCTCTTGTTGAGGAGCACAGGCTCCAGACACGCAGGCTCAGTAATTGTGGCTGACGGGCCCAGTTGCTCCGCGGCATGTGGGATCTTCCCAGACCAGGGCTCGAACCCGTGTCCCCTGCGTTGGCAGGCAGATTCTCAACCACTGTGCCACCAGGGAAGCCCCATGACATCTTTATTATGGGAGTTTTTTGTCTTGTTTTTCATTTTTACTGATTTTACGTTTTTTGTTTTTACTAATATTCTTTGAATATCTGAGCATCCTTTCTCTTGGTCTGAGGGTCTCTAGTTTCTGTGGACTCTTATAGTCTCTTATAGTGACCTTACTGTGGTTCAGTTCACCCATCTTTGTATTTCCTCCACTAGGATTTGAGGAACATCAGTCAATTAAATATTTAAATACTATCTAAAAGCTACAGGGTGGCAGATGACCAAAACAGATGATGTGAGTTCCATGGTGCAGGTTTGGTAAGCTTACAGACCTTTTATGATCTCATGGGAAGAGCAGCTTTCCTTGCAAGTTCAAAATGTGGCCATTTCAGATTCATTTTCAACAGTGTGTCGAAGGTGCAGGTGCTCCAGACCTAACAGTGACTCTCTACCCTGTGTGGACATGTCCTGACACCAGTAGTAGTAGAGACTCACCTATTGTAAAGTGGCTGGTTGGCTGAGTGCCCTGTGAGTGGGCAGTATCCTTCTCATGGTGCTGACCGACTTGAAATTTGAATCTTTCCAGACACCCCAGCAGACAAAGCAACACAAACTGAAAAGCAGTCCATTTACTGATGTCAACCCAACTGCGGTATTTGACAGATTACGTTTTATATTCTCAAGACTTATCTTGTTTTCATTGAGCTATACCTTAAAATGCTCTGTTTCCTTTTGCCAGGTGAATGAGTTGTGATCTTTGGTAAAAGTGTCTTTCACAGTCAAGAGATTTAGACAGTGTACTGAGAACTAACTAGTCATTGTATTTTAATTTTTAACCAAATTGCCTGGGACCTTAGGAGATAGCCTTTATGGAAGTGGGTTTTGGATTGTTTCTAGTGTTTTCTTATACCAAGAAAGGAGAATCACTGAGTAACTTGACATGACCAAATTCAGTTAGTGAAAAATTTAAAATAGAATCCAGATATCTACTCTCTCTTTAAAATCTTTTTCTTGATTTTAAATTGGGCAGTAGAGCATGTGGTCCCCTGGCAATGTTTGCCCACCGTGACAGGTAAGGATTTCTGGCTGCCCTCTCTGTTTTCTTTTTTTTTTTTAATTTAATTTTTATTTTTTAAATTTTATTGAAGTATAGTCAGTTTACAGTGTTGTGTTAGTTTCAGGTGTACAGCTGCATCAGATCTTAATTGCAGCACGCGGGATCTTTCGTTGCAGCGCTCGGCGTTCTCTCTAGTTGTGGCACGCAGGCTCCAGAGCGCGTGGACTCTGTAGTTGCGGCGCACGGGCTTAGTTGCCCCGCGGCATGTGGGATCTTAGTTCCCTGACCAGGGATCAAACCCGCCTCCCCTGCATTGCAAGGCAGATTCTTTACCACTGGACCACTGGGGAAGTCCCCCCTCTCTGTTTTCTTAATACTCTCTCCCACCCTCTGTGTTGTTCCCTTTGTGTCCAAGGGATCAGATTTAATTAGATTGTGAGAGAAAGAAGAGGAACGTCTTCAGTTGGCTGTCCCCAGGAATTAGCCCGTCCAAATCCCGGTCACCTCCTAAAATTCTGCTCCTCCTCCGCTGTCCCCGTTCTCGTTCACAAGCAGCATCGTGGTCTGCTCAGCTGTGGATGTGAGAAGGCTCGACCCCTCCCTCTTTCTCACCCCTCACATCCAGTTTAAGTCATCCTGTCTCATCAGTTCTGCATCTGCTCTTCAAGCCTGTGTGCCTCTCCGTCTCTCCACTGCTCTGTCCCAACCAAAGCCCTGGTCATCCCTTCCTGGGGCTGATGCAGAAGCATCCTCACTGCTCTACCACCAGGCACTCGATCTTTTCCACCCCGTGGTCAGAGGGGGCTTGCAAAAAAGCAAATGTGATCAATACTTACAACCCTGCTCTTGAGATACAGCCCCAAACCCCTGTGATGTGCCTGCGGGGCTTGCATACTCTAGCCTCTCCCCTCACGCCCCTGGCATCACTGTCCCCTTGCTGTCTCTGCTGTGGTCACATTGTCCCGCTCTGGATTCCTCAGGCACGTGTTCTCCCCTCCACCCATGCAGTGTACATTCTGTTGCCTCCTCCCCACACCCCTGTTGAGGTGCTGTCCTTCTCGTTGCCCTGCACTGGGGCGGGGACAGGTCTGCCTGTTTGTTCCTCCACCCATGGCTCGCAGCACAGTGCTTAGAACCTGGGCACTAATAATGATTTACTGAGTGAATGAATTAATGCAAATAAAATTAAAGACAGCAGTAAGAACATTTAAAGTTACTATTTCTCTACAAGGAATGCCTTACTATATAATAGAACTGTGTTTTGAAAAAGCAATCATAATCTTAAAAGATATATATCAGAAATAAATTATTTCCATAGGGAGGGAAGGGTAGGGAAGGGAAGGGAGGAAGGAAGGGGAGAAAAGGAAGGAAGGGAGGAAGGAAATGAATGAATGAATGAATAATTCAGCCAGGCGTCTCCAGACCACACTTTCTGGATGACTACCTTTGGTGTTGCTCACATGAAGAGATGTTGCTCTGGAGAAGAAAAGCAAGAGATGCACTCGGGAAGCCTGTAACACCACCGCCAGCGGCCCTAGCTAGTTTCCTATATCCTGGGAAAAGCCTAAACGTTTTTAGGGAGGGGTTTTGGCTTAAGAGGATCCGTCCTAGAAGAACGCCTTTCTGTCCATGATGCCAGCTGGATCACGATTCATTCCACTAACAAAAGTGACCCTTGCCTGAGGATAAACGCAGCACAGCACAGATGCAGCAGGTGGGGCAATGGGACCCGAGCGGGGGAGACACCTCCTGCCATTCAGAGCTGGCAGCGCCGCTCACGGTAAAAATAGGACCTGGTCTTCTGCACGACGTGCCAGTAGTGTGCCTCGGGGTCCACGGTGGAGTGTCTCATTTCTTATCACGGTCCTGGGAGGTGAGGTAGATACTAGCATTGTCCCACCTTTCAGATGAAGAAAGACCCTCTCTAGCAGAGAGGTATGATCACTTGCCCGTAATCATAGAGCCGGTTGGTGCTAAACCGCCGTCGGGTTCCAGAGCATGCTTTCTTCATGCGCCCTTCTGTGTGCTGTGAAGGTCCAGGCGGGCCTGTGTGCTGCACTGGTGGGCTGAGGTGGTATGTGCTCAGGCCTTCTCTTCCAGGGCTGCAGTGTGTTAATAAAAAGTCAGCATAGAGCATCCATCCTATCTCAGATGCTCGTAAGGCAGAGTAAACCAAGAGGGGCCTAGAATTGCCCATGTGGAGGCTGTATAATCACATAAATAGCTTAAATGTCAAGTAATCTAATTTTTAGGATGCCTTCTTTGAACCTTCCCACTGCTAGAGATGGATTAAGTATCTTTTCTCTAAGCTTCCATACCATCCTTTCTATCTTGTTGTTGCCTTAAATCTTTTCTGAAACAGCATGTGTGTGTGTGTATCTGTGTGTGTGTGTGTGTGTGTGAGAGAGAGAGAGAGAGAGAGAGAGAGAGAGAGAGAGAGAGAGGGAGGGGAGGGAGGGAGGGAGAGGGAGAGAGAGAGAGAGAAGGAGGGAGGGAGGGAGGGAAGAAGGGAATGATTTTTTAAATTATGTAATTTTTAAACTCTCTTTCATTATGCTTACCACATGGCCTTGTCTGTTTATGTAAACCTTTTAGTACAATGCCACGCCTTATTCTTTGTAACTCAGGCTCCTGGCGTAGTGCCTGGCACACGGCACTTATTAGTTACTCACATGTTTATGAACACACACAATCAGCAACTAGCGGAGTAGGATTCAAACCCAGGGCTCCAGGGCCGTATGACTCTAAAGCTCGTAATCTTTCCAACACAGTCCCTGCCCATCTCAGGAACATACCGTAACAAAGGGGATAAAACGAGTTGACTCCATCACATAGAGACCATGATTTTTCCAGAAGCAGAAACAAGATGCCTTCACCCTTGGGAGAGATTCTCCCCTAAGAACTGGGGAAGGTGAACTGAGCCGTATTGAAGTTGACAGTAAGCTAATGAGTTTGGTACACCAGTAAAGAAAGGGATCAAAGTTTTGTGTACTTTGAAAATAAAACTGCAATATAGGCTGTCCTTTTGAAATGGGCCAGCATCATTGGTTGAAAAAACGCACACCCAGGAAACAGAAGTCTCATAGATTGTAAGTGGAAGTATAAATTGCTGCAACTTCTTTGGAAAATAATCTGGCAATAATTCATAAACTTAAATTGCAGATAATCCTCTGAATTACCAATTTCAATTCTAGAAATGTTTTCTACAAGTGTATATACACATATGCACAAAGGAATACATGCCATTATATATATAGTTGCATTGTTCATAGCAACAAATGATTGGTAATAATTAAATATTTTATTGTATATTCACCCATGAAATGAAGTACTCTACAGGCATTAAAAATAAGGCTTTTCTCTATTTACTTACATGAAACCATTGCCAAGATATATATTGTTTTAATTAGAGACACAAAAGTCATCCATGGAAAAAACTACATGAATGCATATGTGTGTGTATGCCTAAACTATTTCTAGAAGAATTCACAGGAAACCAGTGGCAGTGGTTACCTCTGATGAGGGAAGCTGTGGCAGAGATGAGAGAAATACTTTTCACTACCTATTCATTGGTATCTTTTGAATCTTTTACTAAGAGTCTGTATTGCCTATTCAAAAGTAATAAATTAATAAAATTTAAACCTACTATATAAGGAAGAGTGGAAGTTGGATTTTTATTAGCAACTTTTAATTTTGATATAATTTCAAATTTACAGAAAATTTCAAGAATACTACAAGAAACTTCCTAAGAGTATACCTTGCATTTAGTTGTTATATCTCTCTTTTTTTTTCTTTCAGCCACGCTGTGTGGCTTGTGGGTTCCTAGTTCCTCAACCAGGGATCAAACCCATGCCCTCAGCAATGAAGGAAATGGAGTCCTAACCACTGGACCGCCAGGGAGTTCCTGTTGTGTCTCTTCTAATCTGGATTGTTATTCAGCATTTGTCTGTTTTCTTGACTGTGAAGTTTTCCACTTATTTTGTAGACTATCCTTCAACTTAGGGTTGTTTTGTGTTTCCTCCTGATTAGATTCGGGTTGTGTGTTTTAGGCAGACACCACAGAAGTGATGGCCGTGTCCTCACTGCCTTCTACCAGGAGGAACTGTCTTTCTCTGGGTTCTCAGTCCCAGGCTACAGAAGACACAGCTCTCCTTCAGGACACACATAGAAGCTTTCAGGTCATTTCATGGCTCTTGAGCTGGGAATTTGAATCCCTGAGGGCATCCTTTTCATTCACCACTTCGTCCAGGGACATTAGGACCTCCCAGCCAACTTCCTATACTTGTTACTTTTCCAAGAATGTTTGAAAATATATATAGTCACCCAGCTCTTTGTTTCTTACAAAGGTTGATTAGGAGTATCCAATGGAGATTTTTTTTTTAGGCGAGTTTTTTTATTTATTTATTTACATTTTGGCCACGCCTCACGGCATGTGGGATCTTAGTTTCCTGACCAGGGATCGAACCCGTGCCCCCTGCAGTGAAAGTCTGGAGTCCTAACCACTGGACTGCCAGGGAAGTCCCCGCGATGGAGATATTGATGTATCTCTATGGCCAGATCACACCATGGACTACCAGTGCTCTCTTTACTACTAGAAATAGAGTCATTAGTGGCTGTAAATCTAATCATATTAGAGAGCCAATTCCAGAACCCCCAGAACCAGTTCAGAAAACTCATCCTGCAACAGGAACCGTCCTGCACTGTTGGTGGGAATGTAAATCGATACAGCCACTATGGAGAACAGTATGGAGGTTCCTTAAAAAACTAAAAAGAGAACTACCATACGACCCAGCCATCCCACTACTGGGCACATACCCTGAGAAAACCATAATTCAAAAAGAGACATGTACCACAATGTTCATTGCAGCACTGTTTACAATAGCCAGGACATGGAAGTAACCTAAGTGTCCATCGACAGACGAATGGATAAAGAAGATGTGGCACATATATACAATGCAATATTACTCAGCCATAAAAAGGAATGAAATTGAGTTATTTGTAGTGAGGTGAATGGACCTAGAGTCTGTCATACAGAGTGAACTAAGTCAGAAAGAGAAAAACAGTTACTGTATGCTAACACATATATATAGAATCTAAAAAAGCGGTACTGATGAACCTAGTGGCAGGGCAGGAATAAAGACGCAGATGTAGAGAATGGACTTGAGGATATGGGGAGGGGGAAGGGTAAGCTGGGACGAAGTGAGCGAGTGACATGGACATATATACACTACCAAATGTAAAATAGCTAGTGGGAAGCAGCCACATAGCACAGGGAGATCAGCTCGGTGCTTTATGATGACCTAGAGGGGTGGGATAGGGTGGGTGGGAGGGAGGCTCAAGAGGGAGGGGATACAGGGTTATATGTATATGTATGGCTGATTCGATTTGTTGTGCAGCAGAAAGTAACACAACATTGTAAAGCAATTATACTCCAAGAAAGATGTGGGGGGGGGGGAACCTCATCCTTAAAATCCTGTTCCTCTGGAACCACTCCTTTTTTTTTTTTAAATTAATTAATTTATTTATTTATTTCTGGGTAAGTTGGGTCCTTGTTGCTGCGTACAGACTTTCTCTAGTTGCGGTGGGCGGGGGCTGCTCTGCGTTGCGGTGTGTGGGCTTCTTATTGTCGTGGCTTCTCTTGTTGCGGAGCACAGGCTCTAGGCGCGCGGGCTTCAGTACTTGTGGCACGTGGGCTCAGTAGTTGTGGCTCACGGGCTTAGTTGCTCTGCAGCATGTGGGATCTTCCCGGACCAGGGATTGAACCCGTGTCCCCTGCATTGGCAGGCGGATTCTTAACCACTGCGCCACCAGGGAAGCCCTGGAACCACTCTTGGTACCAAAATCTGTGTTAGTTTAGGTTACCCAGAGAAACAGAACCAACAGGATAAGAGTGTGTGTGTGTGTGTGTGTGTGTGTGTGTGTGTGTGCGCGCGCGCGCGTAAACAGTTTTTGGCTTGCGTAATTTTGGACGCTGTGAAGTCCAAGACCTGCAGTCGGCAAGCAGGAGACCCAAGACAGCCGATGGTGTAAATTCTAATCTGACTGTGAACTAAGGCAGGAGACCTATGACCTAGCCAGCTCAAAGACAGCCAGGCAGAAAGGATGCCTTCTTACCCATTTATTCTAATCAGGCCTTCGATGGTTGGATGAGGCTCGCACATTGGGGAGGGCACTCTGCTTTGCTTGGTCTGCTGATTCTAATGTAATCTCAACTAAAATGACCCTCACAGACACACCCAGAATAATGTCTGACCAAATGTTTGGGCACCCCGTGGCCCAGTCAACTTGGCGTATCAGATTAACCACCACAAGCACATGCGTTCGTTTGTTTCAATATTGGTGATATTAATTTTGATCAGTTGGTTTAAGTGGTTATAAGGTTTCTCCACTAAAAATTATTATCTTTCCCTTTTGTAATTAATAAGTGATTTGTGGGGAGATCCTTTGAGTCTGTGTAAATACCCTCTTCCTAGTCACACTTTCAACTCCTGGTTTAGCATACGTGGATCATTTTCTAACTCACATCATTCCTTCTGTATTTCTTAAGTGGCATTCCACTCTAAAGAAGGGCTTTTCCTTCTCTTATTTATTTCTTTTTTACATTGGTGGGGATTCATAGATTCTTATTTTATCCAAAGGATTATAATGTTCCTAACATTACTTATTTTAATGCTCATGTGGTCCTAGATTTGGCCAGGAGCCCATTCAAGCTCGCTGCTCTGGCCTTTTGACACGTCCCCATTGTTCCTTGAGTACTTCCCTACTTTCTGGCTCAACGTGCTATTCCAGTTTCATCTTCTATTTTCCCTATCCAAGCTGTGGAGTCAGCTTTTCCTCCAAGGAGCCCTGGGTCCTTTTAGTTAAGAAGGACGGTATTTATAAGCCAACATCTGGGTGCCATTGCTTCTAAGCTCTCTCAGCAGACGGAGCTAGGAAATGTATGTGTACATACATCATCCCCCCTTTTATCTCCTATAATCCATAAATTTATACTGAAATCTCCAATTCTAAGTCAACCCCATGTATTTTGTAACTTCCTTCTCTTAACAGTGAAAAAAAAACCTATCTTGGTTGGAGTAGGTACCGTTCAATCATATTTTCCTGGAATAAAAATTGCTATTTATATCTAGATTATGTGAAGTTTCCCACATGAAGGGAAAGATTATTTTATGTTGGGTCATGGGGATATGGCCCATTTTTAACTAGATGACATCTTGCTATATTTAATACTCCCCCTACCCCCGTTTTTGAAAGTCACAAGGAAATAAGAGAAGTGAAACAAAGTATATAAATAGGAAAAAATGGTAATGATGGCAGGTGATATAAAGTTTTGCACACCTGATAGCCTGGATTTTCTCTGTAAGTAGAATGCAAAACCATTTTCTAGAGAGTAGAGGTGGGCTAAAGGAATTTATTCATTCATTCCTTTATTTTTTCATTCATCAAATATTTAACCACCCCCTATAAGTTCCAGGAGCATGTTGCATGCTGAAGATAAAACAAGGATCAAGATAGATATGATCAGACAATAAACAAGAAACTGCTTGTGGTAAATACTATAAAGGAAACAAGTAAGTGTGAGATGATGGGGGTGGGGTGCAGTTTCGATGGGAAAGAATTTGGTTTATTCTCAGCCAGAGCACACAGTGACCAGTAGTTGGCATGAGATGAGCCAGTATCTCAATATCAGATTGGCCTGACATTGAGGTTTTCCACGGAAGAGATTTAAGGATAGGAGTGAGTAGTTAGATTTATATTTTCAGGTCGTGCCTCCTGCTGTATGGAGATTGAAAGGGGTCAGACCAATTAAGACGATACCTGTGATGGGGAAGATCCCCGTGACTCCATATTCTTGCTAACACTGTGCACTATAAAACTCTTGATCTGGGCTTCCCTGGTGGCGCAGTGGTTGAGAGTCCGCCTGCCAGTGCAGGGGACACGGGTTCGAGCCCTGGTCTGGGAGCATCCCACATGCTGCGGAGCAACTAGGCCGGTGAGCCACAACTGCTGAGCCTGCGCATCTGGAGCCTGTGCTCCGCAACAGGAGAGGCCGCGACAGTGAGAGGCCCGCGCACCGCGATGAAGAGTGGCCCCCACTCGCAGCAAGTAGAGAAAGCCCTCGCACAGAAACAAAGACCCAGCACAGCCAAGAGTAAATAAGTAAATTAATTAATTTTAAAAAAAACAACTCTTGATCTATAGGTGAGAAATTGTATCATATTGTTGGTTGGATTTGCATTTCCTTAAGTGTAAGTGAAATTGAGACACATTTTCATGGAATTTATTTTGGTATAACTAGTTGCATTAGGTTCCTAGAGTTGCTGCAACAAATTACAACAAACTGGGTGGCTTAAAGCAATGGGCATTTATTGTCTCACAGTTCTGAAGGCTAGAAGTCCAAAATGAAGGTGTCAGCCGGCCATGCTTTCCTCTGAAACTTGTGGAGGAGAAATCCTTCCTTGCCTCCTGCTAGCTTCCAGTGGTGACCATCAGACCGTGGCATCCCTTGGCTGGTAGCTGCGTCTGCCTCTGTCATCACAGGGCATCCTCCCTCGGTATCTGTCTGTCTTCGCAGGCATTTTCCTCTTCTTGGAAGGATACCAGTCATACTGGATTAGGGCCCGTCTAATGACCTCATCTTGATCACATCTGAAAAACCCTATTTCCAAATAAGGTCACCCTCCCAGGTACCAGGCATTAGGACTTCAACATACCTCTTTGGGGAAACACAGTTCAAGCCACCACACTAATAATCTGCATTTTGTTCTTCCAGGTGGCTAGCTCATTTTCTAGCACTATTTATTGACATTTATTATTGGTATTATTGCTGTTTTGAAATGTCACCACTGCCGTATACTGAAGTCTTCAGGAATACCAATTATGTCACCTCCGTTGTCTCCCACTTCTAGAATTCCTTCTTTCTATTTGAATTTTGTTTTTCCATTTCATTTTGCTTACATTTCTCTACCCCTTCTTCTTGGCCCTGGCTATTTTCAGCAGTGCCCATTCCCCTTTTCTTTGTCTTTTAACGTGACGTTCATTTCTTTGGGGTTTTTTTTCTTTGAGCTCTTTCAGTTTATCTCCTTTAAAAAAAATGGGTTTAAATATGCTTTTGCTCTTTTTTAACAATGTTTTCTTTGATCACTTGGTTTATAGGGCTATGTTTTCTTTACATTCTTTGCTTTCATGCAGAAGTATTTTTTCATAATTTTTCTCCTTTATGGTGCACTTTTTTTTTTCGTGGGTATTCCTTTTTTTTTTTTTTTTTTTGCGGTATGTGGGCCTCTCACTGTTGTGGCCTCTCCCGTTGCGGAGCACAGGCTCCAGACACGCAGGCTCAGTGGCCATGACTCACGGGCCCAGCCGCTCTGTAGCATGTGGGATCTTCCCGGACCGGGACACGAACCCGTCCGTGTCCCCTGCATCAGCAGGCGGACTCCCAACCACTGCGCCACCAGGGAAGCCCTCGTGGGTATTCTTGATCTGCTTTTTGTCCGTCCAATTCTTTGCCTACTTTTTTCCTTTAACATCTTATCATGGGCGCCATTCTGTTTCACTTTTGATTACTGCCATCTTTGAATAGGTGTGTTTCGTCCTGGGTTGGTTAGTTGCTGAAAGATAGTGTGTAGAAGGACCAGTAGATCGCTGAGTTTGGGATCTGTTATTTCTAGACTCCTTCTCACCAACACTCTGCCCTGAAATGGCAAGAAGTTTGCTTGACTAGCAGGCAGGTCCCTTACGTACGCCGTGAGACTCCTGGGAGGTGAGTTAGCATTACCTCTTCTCGTTTATGAAGATCACCTGCCATAGAGCAGTTGTATCTACTTTTTCATTTTTCTCCTCTCTATTCTGACAGTCTGCTTTTTTGCAAAAACATATTGAATAATTTCTACTCATTTCTTCACGTAGCTCCACCTTGCAGCTATTCAAAAGTGTCAAACGGGACCCATTTTGTTCCGCAGCCACCTGCATCCTGAGACCCTGCCGTTCTTGTCAAAAGACAGTTGCCTTGGCCACTTAGGGACTGCAGCCACTTCTGGAGGACTTGCCTGGGCTTTGCAGAGGCACACACTCACTCTTAGCAGCCTTCTTCCATGAGGGCTCGTTTTCCAACACTTCACACCCTTTCTTCACAGATTGTGTTTCCGAGTTGTAGCTAGTTTTCTGTTTCCTCATAGGTAAAGTTTTCTTTTCTGGTTTTATTTTGTCTTGTTGATTATCAGAGGGTAGAGTAGGACTCAGGTATCATTACTCCAGCCTCCTTAAATGAGCATCCCTTAGGTGGTACATGAAGTTGATAGTGGACCCAACCCTAGAGAACTTGAGTGTTTAGAGATCTGTAGGAAAGAGCAGCCAGCAGAGGAGACTGAGGAGGAAAACCAGAGAATGTGGCCGCACAGAAGCCAAGAAGGAATGTGGGGAGGAAATGGGAGTCAGTGTCAGATGCTGCTGGGACACCAGTAAGATGAGGAGTCAGCCAGTGGATTTAGCAGTTTCATTGGAAACTTACTTTGGGAGGTTTGATCAAGGTTTATTGAAGTGCTGGACAGGAACCCAGATTGGAGTTGGCTGAGGAGATAATGGAAGACAAAAAGAAAAAAGAAAGAAAAAGACAAATGGCGTGTGTAGGTGAACATTCCTGAGAAATGTGAACATTCGAAGCAACTTAAGATTGCCTTTGCGTTGAAAAGGGAAAGAAAACAGGCCAAATCGATGTGGTTAAGCATCACCTATTTGAAACGTATGTTCTCATGAAATAAATAGTATTTATTCATGAATAAAAATATTATTAAGTACATAGTAGACTATTCACAGAGAATTTTCCTCCTGGCGATAGAGTCCATATAGTTTAAGAAGTCGATCAAGGGTAACTGAATTCTGTTAGTGGGTGAACTTAGAATCCTCGGGGGTACATTTTGGGATCTCATCATCCAAGATAAATTCCTTTTTCTCTTCCACCCGACTCGAAAGGTAAAGATAGTTTTGTCTCTCGTGTTCAGCAGGTGTTCAAATTCTGCCCGCTCTCCCTTTGAAACAACTCAGATTTCTTTTTCTCTCATTTCTACGGTTGTCCCTTTCATTGAGGCCCAGCCTTGTTGATCTCTTTAGCTAGAAAAGTCTTCACTTTTTTTCTTGTTTCCAGTCACATCAAATTTAGACTTTCTCAGTCTGGTTTTCAAAGCCTATCGTGTCAGAAAATAACCTAAGTGTCTATCAGGAGACGAATGGATAAAGAAGATGTGGTACATATATACAGTGGAATACTATTCAGCCATTTAAAAAAAGAAAGAAATCTTGCCATTTTTGAAATGAGGGCATTATGCTGAGTGAAATAAGTCAGAGAGCAAAACAAATACCGTACTAGCTCACTTATATGTGGAATCTTAAAAAAAACCAACAAAACCCCAAGCTCATAGTTACAGAGAACAGATTAGTGATCGCCAGAGGTGGGAGTTGGGGCGGGGGGGGGGGATGGGAAATGGGTGAAGGGAGTCAAAAGGTAACAACTTCCAGTCATAAATAAGTCATGGGGATGTAATGTACAGCATGGTGACTAGAGTTAATAACGCCGTGTTGCCTTTTGAAAGTTGCTAAGGGAGTAGACCTTAAAAATTCTCATCACAGGGAAATACCTGTAACTCTGTATAGAGACAGATGTTAACTAGACTTCTTGTGGTGCCCATTTCACAGTATATACAAATCTTGAACCGTTATGCTGTACACCTGAAACAAATATAATGTTGCATGTCAATTATACCTCAATTAAAAAAAAATCCTGTCATATCAAATCTGACTCCCTCCTACTTTTCCAACTGTTCCCTGACATTCCCTAGTACAAGTTTTCTGCTCTGGTTAGGCCGGCCTCCTTCCCGTACTTCTAACCTTGCCACATGGTTCTGCCTTCATGCTTAAGTTCATATCCGCAATTAGCACTTCATTATCTTTAGGATTGTTTTGTGTGTGTTGCCCCACCCCCAGTGTCATACTTCTCTGTAGGGTTGTACACATAGTCTGTCCACGTCTGATCTGAGGGAGCTGCATACATCTTGACTTATAGGTAATCTTTTATAGAAGCACATGTGCAAATTAACGAGGCTATGTTTTGTAAAAAAATTAATGTTTCAGGGACTTCCCTGGTGGCGCAGTGGTCAAGACTCCGCACTCCCAACGCAGGGGGCCCTGGTTCGATCCCTGGTCAGGGAACTAGATCCCACACGCCTGCCGCAGCTAAGAGTTCACCTGCCACGGTTAAGGAGCCCACCTGCCGCAGCTAAGACCGGAAGCAACCAAATAAATAATTAATTAATTAAAAAAAATAATAATAATAGATGTTTCAGAATTGATGTACAAAAGACTCTTGTTCTCCAGAGGCATAACCTTGGTATTTTCTCCATCGCTACTCACTAATTCAAAAACGTTTTAGAACCTCTTTGTTTCATTCAGAAGCCAGTGAAAATATCCAGCGCGTCCAATACGTATTTTTAATAAGCTCCTTAAAGAAATTGTTTTAAAAATCAGTTGCTGTTAAGCTATTTTCACCATGTCGGAGGTTTCAAAGGGGAAAAAAAAAATCTGAACAGAGCGAAGACGATAGTAGCCCTGGTGTTGGGGATGGGTACCAAGGATGGCTTCCTCGAGGAGCTGAGGTTCAGGCTTTTGAAGAAGGTGTGGGGATCTGCCAAGCAGAGGGGGGAAGAAGAGGCAGGTGGAGAAGGGCATTCTAGGCAGAATGGACCCCGTGGGCAAACCATGCAGGCATGGTGGCCTTGGGAACTGTAACTAGCTCATTAGTGTGAGAGCAAGAGTGACCTGGGCTGGAGGGGTGGGAGTGGTGTTGATGTGTGGAAGCGTGTGGGGAGTTAGGAGGGTCCAGTGGAGAGAAATGTGGAGGCCAGAGCACAAAGGCTTGTGTGCCCTACTGTAGTTTGTATGTTACCCTTCCATATCACAAGGCATTTGTTGTGATCTTTGCCACCATGGTACCTGCTTTTAGTATCTCACCTATCACACTATGTCATTATTATTTATAATACTTCCCTGCTCTTTATTCCTTTTTTAATCCCCAGGGTCACACCCAGTGCCTGACACAAAGTAGTTATGGAATAATGAAAACCTGAAATATTTCAACTATGCAGAATGAGTGATAAAAGTTTGTCATAAAAGGTTTGCACACAGAGGTCCTAGAAATGCCTTCCTTGGTCTCTTGTAAGAAGTGGTTATCACGCATTTGTCATCTAGGATAATTACTGCCATTCCTCCTAGAGGCAAACCAAAGAGGTGAGGATTACCTAAGTGCTTGCTTACTTCATACCCTGAGGTGCTCCAAAGCAAATGGAAATCTTGGGTTGGTGTTAAGATGTATGCTGACACCATCTACTGGTGATTTTGAGACCTAACCGAATTGAAAGTTTCGTCTTTAACAACCAAACTTCTGCTGAAACATTGTATTTAATGTCGTAGTTTGTTAAGCCTTTGCCACTGTCTTCAAGTTCATAGCTACTCAGTGGATGGTTTTATCTATTGTGTTTTACAAAGATGCTCAGAAGTTTTGATAAACAAAACATTCTATTTGAAATAAAATGGAATTTCAGAGAAAGTACATAGTTGGACGGACCTGGAATCTTAGAACGACATTCTAATCTCATATGTTATTTGCTGTCTCTTAGTCACAGAGTTCCAGACTCATGAGGCAATTTTTTTTTTCTAACATCCTTCTCCTTCTCTTTATTTTTCTGTTTGGACAGTGTTTTTTTAAACTAAAGAATTTTGTCCTTTCAATTCTTATCTTTGAAGATAGCTGTAGAGCATGTCCTTCAAATTTTCAGGTTAAGCCAGAAAGGCTTAGCTTCTTATTATTTTTGTGGGTCTTTGAACATGAGTTATGTAGACATTTTGCTTATGACTCGTGTTGATTGACAGCTGAGGCAGGGAATCAAATTAGGATCACTGCATTAATTCCTTGTGTGTAGGGATCGCCGTGATTTTCGTAGCAATGTTAATAAAATAAAAGCATTCATTAAAAATCTCCTTCATGCAGAACATAATTGGATGCATAAGATTAATTGCTTTTTTTTTTTTTAAGTACTAAATGCCAGAGGGAGGGAAGGGTATAATTATCTCCATTTTACAGGTGAAGGAGGCTGAAACTCATGGAGGTTAAGCAGCTTTCATAGGCTCGTTGCTCTTAAGTTTGCAGTGTGAGCCTTTGGACTCAGGTGTCAGGGATTCCAGGGTTGGTGCCTTTAGCTACCATGTAAACTTTCTGTCCAACAATGGGGAGGATGCAAAGGAAAACCACAGGAGAAAAATGCACAGAAAACCTTCAAGTGGTCAATAACTCTTATTTAAACATACACTAACTACTTGATAAAAATCTTGGTCTTAATTTATTGTTGACATTATCAGCATGTCTGTTTCCACTCCTAATTATAGCCGACAGCCTTCATTCCAGTGTAAAGGGAGTTTAAGGGTCTCGCCCTTTGGTCTCAAATGCTTTAGTTATTTCTCTGCTGCTGTGACTCTACAACAGGAGTGCTCAGAGACCCGGCCGCTGTCCATGGACCACCATTCTCCCATCCTGGTGTTCCCTTCTCCCAGCTCTTAGAAGTGAGGTCTCTCTGCCTGTGCCTCTCGGCAGGTGGAGAGTGTAGTGGCAGCCACTTGTGTAGAAACGTCCATTTGGATGTTGGCCTCACTCTGGTTCATAGGTGTTTATATGTGTGAGTTAATGTGTCGATCGTAAATATATATGGGTTTTCTAAATTTTATATTGAATTTTTTCTTTGCTAATATAGACACGTGATTTTGCGCAGTTGGAGTCATATCATGTATGCTGGGTTTTTTTTTCTTAGTTCCTCTGGCTTTCCTTCTCATCGCCCTACTGTATGTATTTAACAATACATAAGACATAATATGCAGCCTTCCATATTTTTCCATGCTCATGTAATCATTTACAAAATATATTTATGTACAATTTATATACATATCATATACATATACAGGGTGGATTTTTAGCTTTATATGTGCGAGTGGTGGGATCATGTTAACCTTCTTAAAATACACATACCTTTCAACCAGCTATCCCAGTCCTGGGAATCCGTTTCACAGAAATAAAGGCACTGATTTGTAAGATTATGTGCCAAGAGTACTTTCTACAATATTGTTCATAATAGCAGGAAGGATGGGGGGATGATTGAATAAATAAGGGTATATCTGCACTGTGGAATTTTAGGCAGTCATTTTTTTAAAAAGCGAATTCGATTTATGCCAGAAATGTCTCCTCTACCATTCTCTCTGGTATGGATTTTGCTGTGTTTATTTTATTCCTTTACTGACATTTTAGTGGGATTTCAAGAGGGAGAATAAATGAACGTATTTGGACAATTTTCTTTACAACTGAAAATCTGACTAAATGGATTTCAAGACCTGCTCCGGCTTCTGTTATCTTTTCCTCCTAGAGCTCTAAGGTTGTCTTCAACTCTTTTTATTTCTTACCCTTCTGTATTTTGGAAATTAGGAAATCCCCAGCCTCCAAAATATGAAATTCTTTCTTCTCTCTTGGCTTCTAACCCCTACTTTTCTTTTCTACCAGCAGCATCCAAAGGAAGCCAGCCTCAAGCATTATCTCTAAAAGTAAACTCAGAACCGTGAAATGTCACTTCAGAAATAGTTCCTGGGATGTTTGGATTTTCTTGGAAATAAGAGACTCATAGGAAAGAAATAGCATCTCTGTATAACCACAGCTCCATCTTCCATTTCTTTGGCTTCTGTGCAGATTTGAAAAAGGGCGCATCTACACATTCATTGGAGAAGTCGTGGTCTCTGTGAATCCCTACAAGTTGTTGAACATCTACGGGAGAGACACAATCGAGCAGTACAAAGGGCGTGAACTGTACGAGAGACCTCCGCATCTTTTTGCCATTGCTGATGCTGCTTACAAGGCTATGAAGAGGCGATCAAAGGACACTTGCATTGTGATATCAGGTATTTAAGGAGTTCCCTGTCCTTCCAAGGTCAATATGTATTTAACTTACTTGGTACTCAAGGGTCCGAACAGTTGATTAGGTCTTTTTTGAAGTTAAAAGCTTAAGTAATTTTATAGGAGAAAAAAAAATGTAATGCCAGATTACTTCTATCATTTCTGAGCATCTGCTAATCTTGGTTCATTTACACATTACATATTATGTTTGGATGGACTTCTGGTCAATTTTGTAGACTGAGGTGACATGGGAAATTCATCCTCCCATCTCAAACACGGAAAACTACTGGATAAAAATCTAACAAAAATTATTTTAAATAATCACAGAGCGAAACCAGGAAAATGAAATCCTGAGGTACCAAAAAGGAAGTATGAACTCCAAGTCATACTGGTGAACGGGAGCTAGTGACCAGGGACATACAGAGGCCTGGGGGCCAGAGCTTTAAAGGCTGCAGAGAGGGCGTCAGGTGACAGACCCTGGGTGCCCAAGCACAGGAGCCGAGCCCTCTCTGTAAAGCTGAACTCTTCAAGGAATCTTGTGTAGTGAGTTGGGAACAAGAAAATATCTGCCCACTGACCCAGGATACCCTCTCCCAAGCTGTGGGACTTTTTTTTCGTGCTAATAATACCTCATATTCGCATGAGTGGCTTTATACTTTTACAAGGCTTTGGTGATCTTTATTCCATTTTGGTTATCAGTGCAGCTCTCTGATTGGTAAGTAGGACAGTTGTGTTTCTACTTCACAGATGAGGATATTAAGGGTCAGAGAAGTGAGGCAACTTAGTGTGGGAGTTGAGGAATTATATCCTAAGGCTACATTTTATTAAAACAATTTTTTTTTTTTTGCGGTACGTGGGCCTCTCCCGTTGCGGAGCACAGGCTCCGGACGCACAGGCTCAGCGGCCATGGCTCACGGGCCCAGCCGCTCCGCGGCATGTGGGATCTTCCCAGACCGGGGCACAAACCCGTATCCCCTGCATCGGCAGGCGGACTCTCAACCACTGCGCCACCAGGGAAGCCCTAAAACAAATTTTGAAGGCAGTATTATTGCCTGATTGTAAAAGGTGGCGGGGTGGAGTGGGAGGCAATTTTATAAGTGTATAAAGTGAAAGCACAAAGTCCCTTTCCCTTGAATACCTTGTTCCACCCCCCAAATTCTAGCAGTAACGCCTGTGAACAATAAAGCATTTATCCTTTTAAACATTTTCTCAGTGTGTGCAAATATGTATAGTCACACATGCATATGTAATTATAAACATAGAATTATAGAATTATGTTATAACTGCTATTACATAACTTGTTTTCCCATTTAACAATGTCTAGTGGACATCTTTTCATTAGAGTACCTATACAAGTCGTGCATTCTCTAACAGTTGTGTCGCATGCCATTGAATAGTTGAATCATAATTTATTTACCCAATCCTCTACTGATGGGCATATTATTTTCAGATTTTAGCTATAACACATAGTGTAGTCTGCAGAAATAGTCTGAAAACCTTTGAAGATTATCATTGGATTATATTAGTATTTCTAGAGTATAAAATTCTACAAGTGGAGCTTTGGGTCACAAGGGCATTTAAAAATCTGGGTTGATAATTATAACCGTATCGCCCTTCCCCTCCTTAGGCCGGTTGTCATGCTTTTTCTGTGACACCATATGTCTAGAGCTTGCGGCTTTTGTTTCGCTTTTTCACTAAAATTGCACTCATTTTCTGAAAAAATTATTTCATCCCCATTAAGATTTTTTAAAACTCTGCCATAGAAAACAAAGTTGTGTGAATTTTGCCATGGCCACTGTTTGTCACTTTCTCGTTTCTTTTCCACTGGACTGCAGAGTCACTAAGTACTAAGGCTATAAGGAATTAGTTTACCACGTTTTATCCCTCGATATTTTTACTAAGTAAATCTCGATCTGTAATCTGTTATTTTGCTTCTACAGTAGTTTTAATTTTTTCAACATGTTCAGATCTGTTAGAACCAATCCCACATCGACAGGATGAAATAACTCAAAAAAAAAAAAAACCCCAAAAAAACCAAACAGTGAAACATAAGGGATTTCAAATGAATAACTAATGTCAAAACTTGAAATTATTCTATTAAAAATTATTCCTCTTGGTTTAAGTTGTAATCCTAAGCCTTGCACAATTTTTCCCCAGGGGAAAGTGGAGCTGGTAAAACGGAAGCCAGTAAGTACATCATGCAGTACATTGCGGCCATCACCAACCCCAGCCAGAGAGCGGAGATTGAAAGGTAAGGGCAGCCTAACAATGGGAGGAAGTTCTCACTGGAGCTTCATTTTCTATACAGACTTGACTAGGTTAGGCCTAAACTCTGATATGCATGGAGTGTTTATTAATGGTTAAATTACTTTGATTCCCTTCCTGCATACTGTCCCTGTACTTTCATTTATATCCCTCGATTTCTATATTTGTTTTTAATAGAAGGATACTGCTAAGGTGATTCTGGTCTATCACCACTGCCTTCAGTGTTATGTGTGCTCAGCAAAGATGTTATACTTAACTGGTAGTTGTATTGTTCAAGGTCTCACAGGTTTCTTGCTGTTTCTACTATACCAGCATCTTTTGTAAACTGTGTTCTACACTCCCTAGAGTGAAAGGGGGACTCTGGGAGGCAGATCCATGCCGTTCCATCATTGCTAGAAGCAGGACCTTGGTATTAGAAGCTCTGAATAGGGTTCATTTCCTGAACGGGTTTCAGGCCACATCATGCTCTGCTCACAGCAAGATGAGTGATAAAGCGGGTACGCACTGTCTGGGGCCCAGTGTTCAGCAGAGTGTCTGGTACGTGGTATTTACGTAGTAAATATGTAAGGAATGAAGGGATGGTTTTTTTTTAAAAAATAAGAAAGTAGGAAGTGTGGCTATAAAGCAACATGACTTGACTTTCTTATGTGGTGTGGACTTTTTGAAGAGGAAAAAATAAGAGCTTTCCAAAGTTGCTACTTTGAGGCTCAGTATTTATTTACAGAAGAGTCACATTCCGTATATACATCTCAATCTTCAGTTTGATGACTGGAGAGAAAGGAAGCTGGGTTGGTGTGAAAGCAGAGAATTTAGACTAGACTACCCTGCATGGGTAGAATTGGGCTAGATTGCCAGGTCAAAAGAGGTATTTTTCTTAATAGTGATATATCCCCAATTCTGATTCTGATTTGCAACCTAATAGGACAAGAACAAGGATATAAGTAAGTTTTTAAAATTTCCTTTGGAGCTGAGGAGAGTAACCGGCTGAGAACTAAATTAATTTTATTTCTAAATCCAGTTGGTACAGTGGAGTAAGGCATATTTACATTTACTAGTTTTTTTATTATTATTATTTTTTTTTGGCTGCGTTGGGTCTTTGTTGCTGCGCTCAGGCTTTCTCTAGTTGTGGCGAGCGGGGGCTACTCTTCGTTGTGGTGCGCAGGCTTCTCATCACAGTGGCTTCTCTGTTGCAGAGCACGGGCTCTAGGCGCGCGGGCTTCAATAGTTGCGGTGCATGGGCTTAATTTCTCCGCGGCATGTGGGATCTTCCTGGACCTGGGCTCGAACCCGTGTCCCCTGCATTGGCAGGCAGATTCTTAACCACTGTGCTGCCAGGGAAGCCCCATTTACTAGTTTTTTAAGGGCATATCTTACCACAGTTTTATAGACACTTTCCTTTATTTACCATAAGCAAGCAGTTTCCCTTGCCCCAATTATAATTATACTTTCATTCATGAGGAGATAAATTTGTAGGGTCACTTACAGTGGTAGTGGAAGGACCAGGGGATCTGGTACATCAGGTTATTTCGGCGATATGCCCATATAAGAGGAATTTTGTCAGTGAAATAGAAACAAAGACATAAAGCCTAGAATGAAGTTAAAATACATCCACTGGGAGAGACTGCTCTATAAAGAGTTAGCATTCATCGAATAAAGAATGACTTAAATACCTGGTACCAAAGAGAGATTCCATACAGCTTCAAACGAAACGATGAGCAGTTTCTAAACTAATCAGGACCACATTTATGATGTATTAACCAAATGCAGTAAATTTCACTAGGCTTTATAAGCAAGAACTTTAAAAAATGGAATCATTTGCTGTATCACCCGTTCTTTTCAGAACGTCTCTTGTTAGGATTTTTCTTTATGTAAATAAAATATGTTCGTTTAAAAGAAACAGTAAAATTTACAGCATGATGTAAAACATGAAAGTTCCCTGAAATTCCACCCCGCCTACCTCATCAACCTAGGTAACCATAGTGAAGTGTGCTGTACCCTCCAGGTTTGTAAGCATTTATACTAACACGTGTGTGTGTGCGCACACACACACATGCCCCCCGCACACGTGCACACACACACACACACACACACAAATCCTGCAATACATATTATTTTGCAACTTCATCTCTCATTCATTAATGTATTCTGCACATCTTTCTATGTCACTACATATTATACTGGGAAACAAAAATTTATTTTTATCCATCCCTATTGGTGGACATTTAGGTTGTTTGTAATATATATATTTTTTGATGTTACAAACAGTGTTACAGTCAGCATCTTTGTACACAAATTTGCATGTCTTTTAATGAAATTTAGTTTCTTTAAAGCCCCAGCCTTTAAAACTTTCACAGTGACTTTCATTTATCTGTGTTAAAGAGTGAAGAATATGTTGCTTAAGTCCAACTGTGTCTTGGAAGCTTTCGGAAATGCCAAAACCAACCGCAATGACAACTCAAGCAGGTTTGGAAAATACATGGATATCAACTTTGATTTCAAGGGGGACCCTATTGGTGGACATATCAATAACTACTTACTGGAGAAGGTAAAAAGTGCTTAATTTCTGAGGGTAATGTTTGCAAATGCTGATTTTTTTGTTTTTTTGGCCTAGAGTTGTTTTTTCAAATTGAGTTATAATTAACCTACAATATTAGTTTCAGGTGTACCATGTAGTGATTCAGTATTTTTATACATTCTAAAATGATCACCACAGTGAGACCAGTTACCATCCATCACCATACAAAGTTTACAGTATTATTGACTATATTCCCTGTGTACATCACCTCCCCGTGACTTATTTATTTTGTAACTGGTAGTTTGTACTTCTTAATCCCCTTCACCTATTTCATCCGTCCCCCACAACCCCATCCCCTCTGGCAACCACCAGTTTGTTCTCTGTATCTATGAGTCTGTTAATGCTGAATGTTTTTTTTAAAAACCTGATTATATTAGTAGAATTTCTTTCATTGCCCCAAAGTAGCTTTTAATCCTATTCTCTGTTCCTTCCTGCTCCTCAGTTAGCTTTCTATGGCAAAATAATCTCTTTTTGTGTTCTCTTATTAGCCCTTACAGTATCAAGCTGGGAAAAGTTATAGACTTTGTACGTAAAGGTTTAGGTGGGGGGGGGGTGGTGAGGGGTGCCAACTTTTGGGTAAGGTTTAACAAAAACCTATCTAGGACTAATCACTTCTACTCCTTCTACACATCCTCCCATGTTTTTCTTTTAATTGGCAATCTCGTTTTCTTCTAGTTTCTCTTTGTTCACTGCTTTATAGTAACATAGATGTACTTTGTGATCTTACAGTCTAATTATGCTGCATTAGGTGTGTGAAAACTTAGAGTGTGTTTTTATCTGCCCATGTGAATGATAGGCCCAATCTGTAGGAGATTCCAGTTAAAACTCTCCTCTTGGGACTGCCAGAGAGGTTGTGTCCTAACTAATCTTGAGTAGATTCACCTGGTTATTACAGTGGAGATTTTACTAGAACTTTACTAGGTTAAGTCTCCATCTTGAATTGTACTCGGATTTGAACTGACATGCCTTCTCAGTTAAGTGTTTTCCATCTCAGTCACACCGTAGCAATCTTTATGGCAGCAGAATGCAGTATAAATCTTATTTTTGTTTGTTAAACTGAAGTCAGACTGTTAAGGAAATCTTGCTTTATCAGAGTCGGTTGAAAAATGACAGGAAGTGCCAGTTATTATCGGTCTTTTTTCCAGAATGTTTCATGGCTGCACTTTACGTACGTGCTCAACCAAAAGAATCCCCTTGAGTGAACGTACATCTTGAGTCCTCTCTTAAGAGCAGTCTTTCTAAAGCCATCTAAAGCGGAGGTCTCTGTATATGGATTTTGTTCAGCTCACTTTCTTACAGGATATAAGGCATTGCTCTTTGAAATGCCAGCAGACCCTCAGGAAGGGAATGTTGAGAATATTCCTCCCTGAACATTCCTTCCTATTCTCCCCACTTGCAATCCCCCCACCCAAAAAATTTCCTCTTTAGGCTCTAGGTTTAAAAAATCAAAATAGCTTCATTTTCAGAAAGTTTAAGGAACTCTGTTTTTAAAAGAGTAAAAAGAATTGTCAAAAAATTGCACAGAAAACCCCATAGAGGAGATCTAGTTTTAGGTTGGTCCCATCCGTGTGGTCTTTAGGACATTTCAGTGCACTGTTGACGCAGGATTCCCTGGGAAAGTGGCTCTCATTTTCTTATAGGAGTACATTCTCAGATTAATGATTTTTTAAAAATTTATTTTACTGAAGTATAGTTGATTTTTTACAATGTGTTAATTTCTGCCATACAGCACAGTGGTTCAGTTATATATGTATATTCTTTTTCATATCCTTTTCCATTATGGTTTATCACAGGATATTGAATATGGTTCCCTGTGCTATACAGTAGGCCCTTGTTGTTTATTCATTCTATATTATATATTCTATAATAGTTTGCATCTGCTAATTCCAAACTCCCAATCCATCCCCCCGATCCCCTCTCCCCTTTGGAGATCACAAGTCTGTTCTCTGTGTATGTGAGTCTGTTTCTGTTTTGTAAGTAAGTTCATTTGTATTATTTTTTAGATTCCACATATAAGTGATATCATATGGTATTTGTCTCTCTCTTTCTGACTTGCTTCACTTAGTATGGTAATCTCTAGGACCATCCATGTTGCTCCAAATGGCATTATTTCATTCTTTTTTATGACTGAGTAGTATTGCATTGTATATGTGTCCCTCATCAGATTAATGATTTTAATGTGCTTTTTTTTTTTTTAGTCTAGAGTGATTGTGCAACAGCCAGGAGAAAGAAGCTTTCATTCTTTCTATCAGGTTAGTAATCTGTTATGCAGATAATCAACCATTTGCTCAGTTGTGCAGGAAATGGATGTTTTTATTTGGGGCTCTCTCCTGTCCTGTGCCTCCCATGCCTCCACTGGCCCGCGATATGTTACACATGTGAGCACGCACGCGTACACCCTACCCCGTGGGCTTCTTCAGAGACTTGACGAGCATGGCTGTTATAGAGAGCTAGCAGGTGGTTAACCAACCAGACAGCTGCCTTAGTTGAGCATCCCTTGTGCTTCTTTGCAGTGTAGGTAACATTTTAATGACCCTAAAAGCTTTTGAAATGGTACATTCTGAATATGTTAAATTAATTTTGTCTTATTTTTGAATTGAAGCTTTTGTTCCCATTTTGGGGTGTTCCAGAGATGGGAATAGAAATTCAGTGTTGTTTTCGTTAAAAAAATCAATTTTAAAAATCCAATAGTTACATCTTTTCAGTAAACCAAAGTGTGCAGTTTAATGTAGAAGATTTAAATGTATCGCCTTCTAAAATGCATGTTCTATGTAGAAGGACTCTGCGTATTGTATTTGTGTTTTTGTTGACAGTTCGCCATGTTTCCAATAAACTAGCTTTCTACCAAATATAAGAGTTCTGTTCGTTTCAGGAACCTGTAACTTTTTCCGCAGTTGAGTGAAAGTGTTGGCATTTGTCTTTGTCCAACACTACAGTCCTGGTTACCCAGTTGTCCTTTCCTGGGATATAGAGATTGATGAGGAAAAGCTGTTTGTTTCCAGTGGGATTCAACATACGACTGGCTGCTGACACCTCTTAGTTCTGAGGCAATATTGACTTTTTCTGAATTTGAAACATAACCCTGTGCTGTCCAGATAACAAGGCTGCTAAGCACGTGACCACCACAGAGCACTAGCTCCTGTTTTACAAATGGCCGCAGTCAAAGCAAAACCTTTCATGCCAGTTATGTTGTGAAAGGGCTAAGACGTTTTTAAGGAATTTTCCTCATGACTGTATAACATTGTCCATCACTGATGATGTTGAAGCCATTACCTTCGAGGTTTAAAAAAATAATCTTCAAAGCTGGAAACAGGAGGACCTAAGTGAATTGGCCCAGAAAATGAAAAAAAGCTAGACTACCAGTAAGAATACATGGTGTGTTAGGTTCAGGGTGTATTTTGCTAACTTATTTTTAATTAAATATTTTTCAGCTACTCCAAGGAGGTTCAGAGCAGATGCTCCGCTCTCTGCATCTCCAGAAATCCCTTTCATCCTACAACTACATCCATGTTGGAGCCCAATTAAAGGTAAGAGTTTCCTTTTTGAGATGATTCAGAAATAGAATCAGAGAGTCAGAAGGGACATTAAATAATTATCTGGTCCAGGCAGCTGCCTTTAGGCAAATGAATGGCTCTTTTATTCTATTCTATTTTTAAAATTCTGAGGGACGGAGATTCAATATATTATTGACTCAATAACTTTGCTTAATAACCCATTACTGTATTTTATCACCATCCGATAGGAAAGAAGCTTCTCTCTTATGATCTTGTGGGGTTTTTAAAATTTTTTAATCCTATTACTTTTATTTTGACACTATAAAAATATTGTTACAAGTAGGAAACCCACCGCAAAAGAAGGTACCATATCATTTGGCCAAAGGCAAGTTGGTAAGACAAAAGAAAGTTTAAAAGCACTGTGGTTGAAAACAAATAAATAAATAAAAGCACTGTGGTTGAACATGGATATCAAAGATTGCCATTCACTGTTCTTTCCAATAATGATTTTGATGTGTTCTAGAAATAGTTTTGTGACCCTTGGAGCATTTCTATTCAGCCTTCAAGTTTTTTCCATTTTTTTCCCCTTCCTTTGCATGTAAGCCCCTGCTCACACATATGCAGATCTTTTTGCCCTTTTATTTCTAATTAGTTCTCTGCTATATATATAATACAATTTCTGCTAGCCATTTTATAGCTAATCCTAGTAATATAGTAGCTTATTGATGATAGGTTATAAAACAGTAATTGCAGTGTTATCCAGTTTTGTTGGGGGAAAGGTGTGTGTGTGCGTGCGTGTGTGTGTGTGTGTATATATATATATATACACACACACACACACGCACGCACACACACACATATGCATACACACACGCACACATATACACACACGGACATACATGGAATAAGATCTGGAGGGCAGTGCACCAGGGTTTTACTTGTTTACTCTGGATGGATGAGATGATGGATATTTGTGTTCTGCTTTCTCCGCATTTCACGTTTCTTCTATAATTGAAAATGCGCAGCTTTTGTAGTTGGGAAAAATAAAAGAATTTATGAAAGGAAAGAATCTAGATGTGGGAGGTGTCTCTTTTTTTCTTTTTCTTTTTTGTAATTATTGCTCTTCATCTTAAGCTAATTATATCTGCATTACTGGTTTAATGGTATTTTGATTATTGTGCATATAAATAAATGATATTTAGCGTTTTGCAATTAATTTTCCATTGTTTGAAATTTAAGTTGCATGAATTTTTTACTTTTACAGTCATCTGAGAACAGGATGTTTGGCTGAAAATTAATTGAAAGCAAACAAAACACCAGAGGGCAATACTCCAGCTTTCTGAGAATAGGTCAGAGGTACTCTAAAGATGTATAAAGGATTGTAAAATCAACACTTAAAAAGCCAGTGACTGAAAATACTCTTTTTAAATCGAATTGTCTTATTGACCAAGTGGCTTTTGGCCCGATCATGTAGAGCCCCACAGAAAGCAAGTATTAAATAAACATTTAGCCTTTTTTCAAAGCTAAATTTAGCTTAGGTTCCCTTTCCATCAAAGTTTTCCATTCCTATTCCTCCCCCTCCTTTTTTTCTGCCTCTCTAATAAAAACAAAGAAGCAATACATGATCACAGTCAAAACCTAAAATAAAGATGAACCAAAAGGAAATAAAAATATGCTAAAGCTCACCATGCAGAGATAATTATTGATAACAACAGTTTATGTGTATATATTTATTCATGGAATCATACAATAAATCCTGATGAAATAAACCTTTTATTATATTATAATATAATCATTAATATCTTCCCATGTAAACAAATATAAATTAATAGAATGATTTTAGTAACTGTAAAGTATTGCACTCTGTGTGTCATACTTAGCTATTCTCAAATATAGGACTCATGTACAATTACGACCCTGTGGGTTGCAGGTGAGGTAAGACCCAATTAAAAGTCACCAAAAACAATAAGGAACTTGGTTATCTCACATAACAAGAAGCCCTAGGATGGGGCAGTTCCAGACGTGGCGAATTCCGTGCCTTAACGGTGTTGATAGGGACCCAGATGTTCATTTGTTTCTCCCACTTACCAGTTCTGCCATCCTCACTGGGTCGGGCTGGTCTGCTACCGCTGATTTTCCTCATGGTCCCCAAAGGGCAGCAGCAGTTCTAGGAGTCACAGGCAGAGGAAACGTTCCTGGCCGTAACCCTTGATAAGCTAGGGAAACCTCATGTCTTATGGACCAGAATGGCATCACATGCCCATGGCTGGCCAATCACTTGGTAAAGGGAATAAGGTCCCTGTGATTTGTTTAGACCAATGAAGATTTACCTCCTGAGGCTGGCGCCAACTCTGAAGAACGGGTGCACTCAGGGAGGGGTAAGCAAATCAGGGCTCTGTCGACAAGAAAGAGGTGGGGCTGGGGAATGCCTGTCAGGTAAGCAGCTGACAGTTGTCCTCAGGACGACACGTAGACTTTGTGTCTGGTTTCTTTGCAGTTTCGACATGGTTGCAGCATCTAATAATAGTAATATCTGATACTCAAGTGCTTTTTATGTGCTAGGAACTAGGGAGGTGCTTTATATAAGTTCTCCTTCCATTCCCACAACAACCCTGTAAGAAAGGTATTATTATGCCCATCGTACCCACGAGGAAATTGAGACTTTACAAGGTGGACCGTCTCACTCAGAGAGCTGGGCGGGGGAAGAGCTTGCCTGGTCGTGTCCTGGACGTTAGAGGAACACGTGCCCATCAGGCAGAGGGGAATCTTCCCTGTGCTGTTCCTTAGCAGGTGAGCATCAGGCCAGGTGTCTGTGTCCCGGCCAGAGCAGAGACTCACCAAGGAAGAGATCAGGCCCTGCGCAGATGCTGCTTTGGGAAAACTGCTAAGATAGGCAGTTACCGTTGCTTTATTGTAAATCTTATTGACACACGTGTATTTCCAACCTGAGGGCTACAGATCCTCAAGGCAGGCGATTTATCTTTGAACCCCCGTCTTGGTCTGGCTGGGCTGCTACAACAGAAATACCGTAAACTGGGGTGCCTTATACACAACAGAAGTTGATTTTCACAATTCTGGAGGCCGGGAAGTCCAAGATCAAGGCACCTGCAGAGTCAACGCACGCTTCCTGGTTCAAAGGTGGTGCCCGCTTGCTGTGTCCTCACAGGGCAGAAGGACCAAGGGATCTCCGGGGTCTCTTCTATATGAGTGCCAATCCCATCGTAAGGGCTTCACCCTCAAGACCTAATCACCTCCCAGAGCCCCCACCTCCTAACACCATCACCTTGGGGGCTAGGATTTCAACGTACGAATTTGGGGGTTGGGGGACAGACATTTATTCTACAGCGGCACTTCTGTGCCATTTAAAGATCTGACTTGCTGAATGTTTGTTGAATGCCTGAAAAAGTGACGTGATAGTCCCAGACCATTTCCTAGCTTGCTGAATGATCAAGGCAGGCCCCTTGGCTTTGGGAGGCCTGCTCTTCCCCACCCGTGGAGTAGAAAGCCTGACCGTACACGCGTGGGAGTGTTGTTTCCAGCCAGGACAAGACTAATCGTGGAACAGAAAGCCACAGACGACAGTAGGTAGCCAGGCGTATGTCTCGGAGGCTCTGTCAGTCAAGAGTTTCCATGTGTGGTCTCACATCTCATGCCACTTCCTCCACTCATCCTGGAGCTTCTCTGAGCCAGCTCAGGGCTTGCTTCCTCACCGAAGTTTCCAGAAATGTTCCTGGTGCATGTCTTAGGTGACGGCGACTCTCACAGTTGGGCACTGTGGGTGCTGCGTTATGTTTCTACCCCCGAAACCATTTTTATTTTCTTTGACTACCCATCATCCCTTCAATGACTTACTCCAAAGGCATCAAGACCTTGGCCACGCTTGAATTTAGTCTCATAGTTTTTGGATGTTAATGCTCACATGCAGCGTCTGTGACCTCAGTTTCCTGTTTTCATTCCTAGTCGTCTATCAATGATGCTGCAGAATTCAAGGTAGTAGCCGACGCCATGAAAGTCATTGGCTTCCAGCCCGAGGAGATTCAAACAGTGTATAAAATTTTGGGTACTATTCTTCACTTGGTGAGTGGGGACGCCTTTCAGAATTCTTCACACCTCCCTGTGGGACTAGGATGTTATTTCAGAAGGTCTGGGGTTTTGTAAAAAGTAATTTATGTAGAGAAAATTCCTCTGACATTTTGAAGAAATTTACTCTATCTGTAGTTTCCTCCTACGTGTTCTAATAATATGAGGGATTTTCCAAGCCACCGTGGGTTTTGAGACTGTGGCCTTAGTTCGTTCACTGCCTTCCTGGTATGTCAGACTTCGAACTGGTTAATTTCAAAGGTAAAAGGGTTCAGCAGTGATGTGACCACCAGTGGGATAAGCTAAAATCTCTTGAACAGAGCAAATTTCTAAAGGCATTTGAAACATAGAATCATAGATTTCTAGAACTAGAATTTTGGTGATCTCATTTTATAGACTGGAAATGACTGGCTTAAAAGCACATCCAGTTCATTGCAGCCAACACCACGGACCACCCTGGCCCACTTATGCACAGGTTATTTTCCACACATCACACCAACCTTAGAAGTAAAGAACCATCAGTCAGAGTCCTTTCATTACTGTCTATATGATTAGAGATGTTGAAAACATAATGAACATGTAACCTGGTAGCAAATGAGTGACAACATGGATACAAATCTGGAATAAAAACGACCTTTCACTTTCCTGTGGCGAGATTTAACTCTTAAATGAATCAGAAATACACAGGACCTATATGGAAAATATTATATAGCAGTATATAAACAATCTCTTAAATGTTCCTGACTAGGAAGACTTTAACATTCTAAATTGTCTCATTCTTTCAACTAGTTTATAAATACGGTGCTACAATAATCCTTCAGAATCCAAAGAGGAATTTTGTTTTTCAGTGGATGTAATGATTCTAGAATTTACCTAGAACAATAAACATGTAAGAAGGTCGAATAAAATGTGTTAGAGTAGTAGGGTAGGGGGAGCAGGGGAGAGGAGGCACGACTAATTCCACCAGGTTTAAAATGATAGTAAAAGCCACAGTACTTTAAAACTTGCTGCATAAATTCAGCACCAGAGTAATCAGCAGATTAGTTCATGTGCTGGACACTTGGTAGGTGGCTAATAAGTATTTATTGCTTATTGAATGAGTGGAATATAAACGGACTCAAAAACTTGGTGGGAATTAATATGTAATAAAGGTGATATTTCAAATCAGGAGGAAAAGCTAGACTCTTCAATTAATGGTGTCGGAGCAACTAACCATCTGAAAAAATAAAGTTAAATTCTTACTTTACACCACATACCAACATACATTCTGGTGGATAAAAAGCTTAAATGTAAGAATAGCTGTATGAGGAATAGAAGAAAACATTAAATATTCATAAAATCTTCAGAGTAGGAATGATCTAAGTATAACACCAAAGAAAAACCCTGAAGCAAATGATTCATAGATTTGACTACATAAAAATGTAAAATTTCCATCCATCAAAAACATATGCTGAAAATTAAAATATAGATGAGTGTCTGGAGAAGGAAAAACGCATAAAACACTAGGTTTTTATATGTTGAGATATTAATGTATTTAGGAAAATAGGCGCTCCAAACAAGGTCCCTTGGAATTCTCTCTTAAACTAGCAAATATATCCCTGACATCGTGTTTCAGAATCTCACTGGAAGTGGTGTGTCTTGGTTTTTCTCTTCTGATACAGGGAAATTTAAAGTTTGTAGTGGATGGTGACACGCCTCTGATTGAAAATGGCAGGCTTGTATCTATCATAGCAGAATTGCTGTCCACCAAGACAGACATGGTTGAGAAAGCCCTCCTTTACCGGACGGTGGCTACGGGTCGTGATATCATCGACAAGCAACACACAGAACAGGAAGCCAGCTACGGCAGGGATGCCTTCGCTAAGGTGGGATTTTAAAGGCACTGTGTCTGCCTTGTGAGGGTTCTGGTACCAAAATTTCTAACATCATGGGGAGGAGGTTGTTTCCATACACCACCAGTTCTCTGTGATGCCAGCTGGGTGTCCTACAATTTAACTCGATTCTAACACTGTCTACCGGAGATAGTATCATAGTATCACATCCCACAGGTTAAGGGCTCAGTCCCGCAAGCCTGTCCCCCAACACACACACACACACACACACACACACACACACGCACACACACACACACGCACGTGCGCGCGCGTGCGCGCTTATCACCTGTGCTTCTGACCAACCAGCTATAGATGGGAAGTACCAACAACCTCCTCCTTGGATTCCATTAATTGCTAGAGTGGCTCACAGAACTCAGGGAAACATTTACTTACATTTACCGGTTATTAAAGGATATGATAAAGGATACAGACCAACAGTCAGATGAAGAGATCTACAGGGCAAAGTCTGGGAGGGTCCCGAGAACAGGGGCTTCTGTCCCCATGGAGTTGGCGTACATCACCCTCCCAATGTGTGGATGTGTTCGCCACCTGGGAAGCTCCCCAACCCTGTACTTTGGCGATATTATAGAGCTCCCTCATGTAGGCACAGTCAATTATTAACTCCATTTCCAGCCCCTCTTCCCTCTCTGGAGGATGAGAGGTGGGACTGGAAATTCCAAGCTTCTAATCATGGCTTGGTGTTTCTGGTGCCCAGCCCCCAGCTAGGAGCACACTCAGAGTCACCTCCGTAGAGTAAAAATGCTCCTAATGCTTTTATCACTCAGAAATTTACAAGGGTTTTAGGAGCCCCGGGTCAGGGATGGGGTCCAAGACAAATATCAGAACAAGAGATGCTCCGAGGGTTCTTATCACTTAGGAAACTACAAGGGTTTCAAGAGCTCTGTGCCAGGAACCAGGGGCAGAGACCAGTATATTTTCTATTATCTCACAGCCTGGTGTTGATCTCAGTTTCATTTTTAGTGAAATTCTATGAGGAGGTGTTCAGACGTTCCTGGAAAGTAGGTTAAGCCTTTTGAAACCAGAGTGGTACTTTTTGACCAGCACGGTCTCAGCACCCCATGGCTGTGAGCATCGCTGCCAGAAACATTCTCAGAAAAGCAGAAGCCGACTGACTGGGGAGCTCAGGGCCCCTCGCTTGCACAGGCCCCTTTTGTGGCCCTTCGTTTTGCTTTCCTCACTCGTTAATGCTTCGTGCAAGTCTCCTTCAAGCCAATTGGTGGACCCATTGTTTTAGTGTCTGTGTGGTGATGGGACCATAATTTATTAACCATCCACCTCTTATGTCATTCACCTTGTTCCCTTTTTTTTTGCCACTACAAACAACGCTGCAAATTCTTGTCCATCTTTCCTTACACACCAGTGCGTTTATTTCAGTTAGGTGGCTTCCCAGGAATGAGCAGGTCAAAGGACACCCTGATCTGAAGCTTTAAGTGACTGATTTTCTGGGTGTACAGTGATACCTCATTGTTACTTTAGTTTTCATTGCTAGTGTATTTGAGCATCTTTTCCTGTTTTTGTAAAGTATTTACATCTGTCTGAGAATTGCTTGGATATATGTTTGTACATTTTTCTTTGGGGCTGTTATCTTTTTATTGTCCATTTGTAAGAGCTCATAACTGTAGCCTGCTGTCTGTTATCCATGTGGCAAATATTTTATTTTCCCAAGTTTACATTTTCTCTTTTTCTTGTTTGCTGGTTGATTAGGTTGCTACATATTCCATTTTTTTTACTCTTGTAAACCTCTTGCTTGGTTTTTAGTCTTCAGAGGAATTTGAATTTATCCAAATGCAATGGAGAGTGGCATATTTTAAGCAGAGGCAATGTCATCAAGTTTGAATTTTTAAAATGATGGCTCTGACCTTAGTATGAGAATCTTATGGAGCAGTGGGTAGGGCAAGGGTGGAAGCAAAGAGACCAATTAAGAGGATATTTCAGTAATCCAGGAGGATGATGATAGCAGCTTGGACAGAGAAAGGAGCAGTGGAAATGGGGAAAAGAGGATGATTTGAGACAAGCTGTATCTGGAGAATAAAATCCACAGGACCTGTTGTTCTGGGGATGATGGAATCAAAGATAATTTCTGACATGGTCCAACCCACCTCTCCTGTCTCATTTCCTGCCATATTCCAGACTCGTTTCTCCCCTTTACCACATTAGACTTCTCTCAGGCCTTACGTGTTCTCTTTATCCCTTTATCCTTCCAGCCACAGGGCCTCTGCACGTGCTGTTTCCTCTGCCTGGATTGTTCTTCTCTCCCCTCTCACCTGGTTCACTCTTACCATCCTTCTGATCTCAGCCGCTTTCTCAGAGAAGCCATCCCTGGCCTTTCTGAACACTGAACAGGTTGAAGTCTCCTCACATCCCAGGCACCTCATCTGTGCGTGCGTGTGTGCGCACGTGTGTGTGATTTTCCTTCACTCTACTCCCTGAGCTCCTTGCAGACAGAGACAGTGTTCCTGTTACTTGGTACAGTATCTCCCACAAGCTGCACAGAGCAAGTACCCAGCAAACATTTAATGAGTGAATGAATCCCCAAGTTTCTGTTTCTATTTATTTACGGTTAAAAGTTGGGTAGGAAGGACTTCCCTGGTGGCGCAGTGGTTGAGAATCTGCCTGACTATGCAGGGGACACGGGTTTGAGCCCTGGTCCGGGAAGATCCCACATGCTGCAGAGCAACAAAGCCCGTGCACCACAACTACTGAGCCTGCGCTCTAGAGCCCGCGAAGCCACAACTGCTGAGCCCGTGTGCCACAACTACTGAATTCTGCGCACCTAGAGCCAGTGCTCCTCAACAAGAGAAGCCACTGCAATGAGAAGCCCGCACGATGCAACAAAGAGTAGCCCCCGCTCGCCGCAACTAGAGAAAGCCCGTGCGCAGCAACAAGGACCCAGTGCGGCCAAAAATAAAAATAATTAAATTAAAAATAAAATGTTGGGTAGGAACAGTTTCAGGAGGTGGGAAGATCAATAGTCCAGACAGGACATAAGTTTGAGACAGCTGTGAGACATCCAAGAGTGTTGTCAGGTAGGCAGTCAGACACGGGAGCCTGGAGCTCAGAGGAGAGGTCTGCATTCAGGTGATACATTTAGGGGTAATATTATATCACCGTTCTTTAATGTTGTATGAAATGACTTAAAGGGGAGGAGATAAGGAGTGAAGAGAAGAGGACTAGGGAGAGCTCCAGCTTTTAGAGATCAGGTAGAGGAGGAGACCTCCTAAAGGCCGCCGAGGAGGGGCAGCCAGTGAAATAAGAGGAAAATTAAGAAAGTGCGGATTCAGGACTTCCCTGCGGGTCCAGTGGTTAAGACTTCACTCTTCCACTGCAGGGGGCGTGGGTTCGATCCCTGGTTGGGGAACTAAGTGCCCGCATGCCACCTGGCATGGCCAAAAACCAACTGACAGACAAGAAAGTGTGATATTACGAATCCCAGAGAGCGGAATGTTTCAAGACGAGAGTAGGAAATTGGGTTGAGTGATGCCGAGTATCTGAGTAAGATGTCCCTGTAGAGGTACAAGAAAGGGTCCATACAGAGGTGCTTGGGGTCCTTGATGAGCCATTTCAATGGAGTCACGAGAGAGACGTGAAGACTGGAGTGGCTGGAAGCGTAAAGGGGGGAGGGCGAGGGGAGGAATGGAGGTGATGTGTATGGATGTGTGTAGGTGAAGAGAGCGGGTTGCTGGAGGGAGATGTTAAGGAAAGGTTTTCTAAAGATGTGACATTGCAGTGCGCGTTTGTGTCAGGATGTGAATGTGTGTGAGTGTGTGGTGCCTTTGTCCCTGTGTGTGTTTGCGTGTGTATCCTTGTGCATTGACTGTGTATTTGATTCTCAAGGAATTTGAAATGGTGGCCTTTTGGCTCAGATCTTTATTTAGCATTATAAATCAATGTTTATATATTTAGAATCCATAGGGCATAGAACTCATTGGTTCTCTGCTTTTTATAGTTGATGAGATTAAAATAAGCCATGAAGTGACTTATATGAGGCAGTAGGTAAATTATGGGTCTTAGCAGGGCACAGAAACACACCTAAGGAATGTTGTTGGAATTCAACACATGTAGTGACCCATAATAATCTTTTAAAACTCCTGCCATCATGCTACGTCGTATAAATTTTAAACAGATGATCTGCATTTTTCAGTTTAGAGGATTAACAGCTATGCTAAATGGTAAGGAGGAGGTCAATACGAATTTAATTCAATAGGAATTTAAAACATCACAAATCCAAACAGGGGACTCATTTCCAACGGGCAAGAATTTACGATGTCATTTTCATCACAGGCCATATATGAGCGCCTTTTCTGTTGGATTGTTTCTCGCATCAATGATATTATTGAGGTCAAGAACTCTGACACCACCATCCACGGGAAGAACACGGTTATAGGTGTCTTGGATATCTACGGCTTTGAAATCTTCGACAACAACAGGTAAACCGGATAAGGTCCTGAAAACCCTATTGTTTTTCGTTTGTTTGTTTGTTTGAGCCTAATTGATTCCTTTTCTTGCAGCTTTGAACAATTCTGCATCAATTACTGCAATGAGAAGCTCCAGCAGCTGTTTATTCAGCTGGTCCTGAAGCAAGAACAGGAGGAGTACCAGCGGGAAGGGATCCCCTGGAAGCACGTGAGTGGACTCGTACAGACTGTTCACGATAACGTCAACTCGTAGCATCTTGGGTACCTGCTGGTCTTCTTGGGTGCTTGAAACACCTAAACCTTAGCTCTCCTTTTTAGGATATTGAAATATTACAGTTCATTTTCAGGGTTGATAGGTGGGATTTCTCTAATTTGGTTGGAGTCTGGTTGGTGCCCAGAAAAGGCTGAGTTGAAACTCAGTAAACTTATGTTCACTTTACAGCTGATACCACATAGTTTTTTTGATTCACATCTGTCAGAGTTTAGCATCACTTATAAGTTATTCAGAGCAGCAGCTTATGCCTTCAATTGGCTGAACCTTGCTTCCAAACTGAGTTTCTTCCCCTTCCTCCTTTCTTTTTTTGCTCTTATTTCTCCTTTTTTCTTCTCCTACTTTGTAAGCCAAGTGGCATTTTATTGTCTTTGGTTAATGAAGTTCATATTCCCTGAAACCCATGCATGAAAACAGGTGTATTAACTTTGATTTCCATTTACTTTCCTTTGTGTCACACAACAGTTATCACCTCTCTTCTCCTGGCTCTCTGTGAACTTTGTATTTGTCACTAGTCCGATAAGATACAGCCAGACAGTATGATTGATGCAGGGTGCCATACCACAGATCACAGCTAAAAACATGACAGTTAGACCTCCTGTTCACGATAGAAATGGGACCTTGTAATTTTCTTTGAAATTTGTATTTTTAAACAATTTTGAGGACAGACATAAAAAAATCAAAAACCTCTCTGAGTTTCCGTAAATTTCTGTGTTTATCCTTTTGCCAAATAGTATAGATAATGAAGTCCGTATTTGTATTTTGATATCCAGTGTAAGCAGTAAAAAGCTATTTGAAATGCTGTATTTAAATTACTTTTATATTCCTTCCCATCTTCCTACTTTCCATCTCCTCTCATTCAGAAAAAGGAGATACTGGTATGATAACCGGCTTTCCTGCTTCAAATTTCTTCTTTGCCTTCCATCCATCGTGTGTTAAATGTTAGAATACTGTAACAATTTTGTTCAAGTATAGTAGTATGAATTCTACATATTTACAAATAAAGCAAAGGGTGTATTATTACTTTTTAATAGGAACACCTACAGTTTTGATTTAAAGAGTGAAATCTCATTGCATATTTAAGATGGAATTCAATTCAGTTAAGTTTACACGCAGCTTTCTTAGAACGAATCTGTTGCATAACATAATACACGATTATAGCTGGGGCTTAGGTTTTTATAGCAAACTTAATCATAAAACTTGTTATTCAGATGTGGTTCAGAGATACTGGTCCAAAATATCCTTTAACAATCAGAATATCAAATTCCACAGGCATAGTTGATAAAGGGAAAAGTCAACAGTTGCAGGAGACTATTCCAAGCATCTGAAAAAGGAGCAAAAGCCCTTTAAAACAATTCTTACTGAAATAAAGCAAGAAAAATGTGACCTAGCGGTAACAGAAAGCTCACTCCAAAATAATAGTTACTGAATACAGCCCGGGTCCCCAGATTAGAATCTCCATTCTGGGCAAGTATTTCCTTTAAAAACCCCAAACTTTAGAACATAGTGATTAATTAAAAAAAAAAAATTATTATGGACAATTTCAAGCACACATAAGAGCAGAGGTCACAATATAATAAACTCCTTGTACCCATCACTCAGCTTTAATAGTTATCAGGGAATTGCTAGTCTTGTGTCATCTGTACCCCACCCACCCCCAGATTATTTTGAAGCACATCTCAGACATCACATTATTTCATCTGTAAATATTTCAGTGTGTTTCTCTAAAAGATAAAGACTTTTATAAAAAACCATAGGCATGACACCATTATCACACCTAAAAAATTAACAGTAATTCCTTAATGTCATCAAATATGCAGCCAGTGTTCACATTTCACATTTCCTCAATTGTCTTAGAGCTTTTGGTTTTGCTTTTACAGTTTGTTTGAATTGGGATCCAAATAAGTTACTTACGCTGTGATTGGTTGATACGCCTCTTGAACATCCATCGATTTTCTCCTCTCTCCCCTCCCTCCCTCCCTCCCTCCCTCCCTCTCTCTCGCTCTCTCTCTCTCTCTCTCTCTCTCTCTCTCTCTCTCTCTTTTCCTTGCAATCTTTTGTTGAGAGAATAAGTCATTTGTTCTTTAGAGTTTCCCACTGTCTGGATTTTGCTAATGGGGTTCCCGAGGTGTCACCTAATCTGTTTCTCTGTTCCTTATATGTCTTGTACATTGGTTATTAGATCTAGAGTCTTGACTGGTGTCGGGATCACCGTCTATTTCATAGGTGGTATGTGAACTTCCACCAAGAGATTCATAATGTCTTGTCTCCCTAATTGATTCGCCTTTACATGATTTTGGTGCCGTAGTTTACAAGTCATTTTTAGGTGCTGAGAACTTGACTCTCAGGCACAAAGCTGCTCTATTTGGAGTGAGGATGGGAGCCCCAGAGCCCTGTGCCCCTGAGCCATCCCCTCTCATCTCTCTTTGTCCCCTGCATCCGCTAAGAAACCTCCTGGGAATACCAGGTTGCTGGAAGAACCTAGTTTGAAACCCACGACTGTAAGCAATGTTTGAAGCCACATTAAACTGTGAACCAGAAGCTACTGGACTCTTCAGCAAAGACTAATCACTTTTAGTTAGACAGTTGGAATTTGGGGAACTTAATTCTTTTGTTCTTGGCACAAAAGACTTAATCTTTAATTCCATAGTCACAAAGTCTACGATTTCAGCTGTTAATTAATACAGAGTTCCTGCTTTTTGAATATTTTAAGCATATTTTTTCCAAAGATAGAAATAACTTTTCTCCATAATGAGAAATGTAATAAGTGCCCACAGTAAAAGTGAATACTTAGACCAGGGCTTCTCCATCTCTGTACTAACATTTTAGACCCGATAACTGTTGTGAGTCTGTCCTGAGCTTTGTAGGATGTTTAGTAGCATCCCTGGCCTCTTCCCACTGGATGCCAGTAGCATTCTACTAGTCACGACCACCTAAAATGTCTCCAGACATTGCCAAATGCCCCTGGGCGGCAGAGTCACCCTCTATTGAGAATCACTGATTTAGACAAACCAGAAAAGTATAAAAAACAAAGTTTGCAGAAAAGCCACCCAGTTTGCAGACTTTAAGTCCATGGAATACAAAGGAGGACTTGCAAGACTAGGGATGGAGCTGAAAGCCACAGACAGATAGCTGGCACGAGCCCTTGGATTTTAAATAGCATTGAACAGGGATCCATGAGACACAGTAATACTCTATTGTGAGTGTGTCGATCTTACAGAAGGTAGTGGGGACAACTCTCAGTTCAAGTACCTCCTAAATGAGGTGGGACACATCAACACACAAGATTAAAATGTATAAGCTGCCCGTCTTCAAATGAGGTACTACAGCTTTCCTGAGTCAGGGCCATGTGTGCTTTCTGTGTGTATGTAGGCTGCAGCTATCAGAACAGACAGGTGTAGAAGAGGATTATTACACAGACCTTGTGTGTGCTGAGGTGGCTAGAGAGCATGCGGTTATTTACAACTTTATTCAGCCTTGTGGAAGCAAATGCAAAGCTTCTTCTTATCCTTTACGGATACTTATATCTCAGAATTAAATTTTTTATATTGTACCCTGGAAACCTCTGTTAGACCCATACGTGCTTTTTAACTTTTGGAAAACTGGAGGAGATACTCTAGGGGATTTTTAGTCAGCCAGGGCCGTGTAACTAAAAATGCAAGTTCTCGGAAACACCTTAACTGCATCAAGTTCAATATCAGTGAATACCTCAAGGTTATTTGTTGTTACTTAGTGGAATCTGGGTCTTGCGGTTAACAGCCAACAGATTGAGGGTCTGATGAATAAGATTAGGTGCAGGATATGAAGACAGGATTAAAACAAGAGTTAGCGAAGGGAGAAACATTACTTTATAATTTTTGCCTGGAGCTGTACTCATTTAAGACAAAATGTTTTATGATAAAAAGTCCACAAATACATTTTTAAAAATAAATTTATTTATTTGTTTGTTTTTATTTTTGGCTGTGTTGGGTCTTCGTTGCTGGGCACGGGCTTTCTCTTGTGGCTAGCAGGGGCTACTCTTCCTTGCGGTGCGCGGGCTTCTCATTGTCGTGGCCTCTCTCGTTGTGGAGCACGGGCTGTAGAGCGCAGGCTCAGTAGCTGCGGCGCACGCACTTAGCTGCTCCTCGACATGTGGGATCTTCCCTGGCCAGGGTTCGAGCCCATGTCCTCTGCATCGGCAGGCGGATGCTCAACCACTGCACCACCAGGGAAGCCCCACAAATACATTTTTTAAAAAACCTCTGTTAGAATGTGTGCTCATTTTAGCGTTATCCCTCATTAGTGTTGTTCACCTCTTTGACGCCAAAGTGACTTAAATTCCTGATACATATGGAGGCATTGCTGTTGCACCTGTTCCTGGTTTCCGTTCCCTCTGGAATTGCCACTTTGCTGTGTCCTACAGATTGATTACTTCAACAATCAGATCATCGTGGACCTCGTGGAGCAGCAGCACAGGGGCATCATTGCCATCCTGGATGACGCCTGCATGAATGTCGGCAAAGTCACCGATGAGATGTTCCTGGAAGCGCTTAACAGTAAATTGGGCAAACATGGTCATTTTTCCAGCCGAAAGGTAGTGTGTATAATGAGAACTTCCTCTCATTTTGATCATTAAGATTTTCCTCATTGTTTGACAGAATTAAATGACTTTATATGTTGGGTTGAAAGAATGTCCACTCAAGTGAGAAGGACCATAAACATCCATGAAATGATGTATTGCTGTGGATAAATTCTGCCTTTCTTGTTTATAGGATAGTGAGATTGATAGACATCATAATGTCCAGGAGAGGGAGCTCTAGACTATTCAATTTGCTAGAGGTAGGAAAAATGAACATGATTCTTTAGAAAGCATGATGTCATTTATAACCAATAGATACAGAGTCCTTGTTCATGTGCTAGGATTTTGCTCCTGCATCTGATAATTCTGGCACTGAAAATAGCTTTTGTCCTTGACTTTTTACTGTAATCCTCAGTTACAAAAATGTAGTATGTGTTCTCTGCTGTAGTTCTTCCGACTATGTGACTTTCTTGAAAACAGAGAAATTCGAGCTGAAATTCTAGTGTTACAAGGAAACTCATTCCTTAAATGAATGGTTATCCTTCTTAAGTCCCTATTTTTCACATTCTAAAAATGTTATAAGCAGATCGTATCTCCATGATAGTTGGTGGCAGTCGTGGTTATCCGACATTTGTGCTGTGCCTTGCATATAGTATGTTTGCCGTAATACTTGGCATAGAAGAGACACGCCATCACCCCTAGGTGTTCCTTACAAATGTAGGCTTGTCTAGCAACCATAAACTGAAGGAAAAACAGGCCCCATTCTTCTTCACTTCCAGAAGGAAAAGGGCCAACGTTTCTGCTCCTCCATAATTCAATATAAATCTATGACCCACTGCCACTTTTTAGCATGAATAAATCTATTCTGACTTTGTCCCTTCTGAAATTATGTAATCAGAACAGTAAGATTCCCCAACTAACTGGAGAAAGCACAGATCATCAAGATATAGATTACTGGCTGATATTTATTTTAGACTAGTTTATTTGTAAAATATTCTCCTTGGTCTGTTACTGAGGACTAACTTGTAGCGTGCTGTAAGTCAGCTTTCAGATGCTACAGTCTGATCTTTGACATTAGGGGTCTAGCTAGGGTTATCCCTTCAGTCATTTCCTATTTATAACGCAGATACTTAAGTGCGTCTCATTTTCCAGGTACAATCCTGGGTGCTGGGGACAGAGCAGTGAGCCAAGTTAGAAGCCACGTAAATAATTTAGAGTGGTGCTTTTAAAGACGGCATGATTACAGGGCAAATGTCCTGTCTCTGAGGGGTTGGGTATAAATGTCCTTTATAGTCACAATTCAGGTTTTGGAGACTCGCCTGGCATTGGTAGACAATCTGTGTTTGTTAAATTCAGTTGAATTGGGCACAATCATACCAAATAGATCTTTTGAAATATTGAATTCCAAACTAAAACAGGCAAGGCTCCACTTTGTTTAAATAAATAACTATGATTCTCATGTGAGAAATCACTTCATTTTGTTATGTTTCACCTTGGCCATTTATACACTCGGATTTATCAACCAAATATTTTGAAATATAATTTCATATTTACAGTAGAAACTGTACGTACGGTACTTTTAAGCAGCTGCTACTGACTTGATAGGAAATGCTAAATAGTAATTTATCTGTGGAGGTGGAATTTTTTTTTTTTTTTTTTTTTTAATGTGGGAGCCCAGGTTTTCCCAACTCTCAGACCAGGTGGCTCCTTTCTCCCTCAGCATCCTCCCCCAGACAAATCCTGAGATGGAAGTTTTTTGTGTGTTCTTTTCTGGGATTTTTGCCTAATGAAGGAAAGAAATGAAATAACCAAGCTGTCAGGATATTTCCATCACTATGAGTCTTTCTGTTAAATAAGTGCTATTATTCTGTATGTTAAAGCAGGTATTATCATTGCTATTGGTTATTAATGATTAGCTAGAATTATTGGCAGGTTAAATAAGGAGTTTCTGGCTTATGCTTATTTAGGGGCTAAATTGTTTCTCATGCCTTAAAGTTATCATGGAGAGGCAGGCAGATGATCCAATAAACCATAAAATAACTCTAAAATATTATTAACATATAAAGTTGAATGATAAATATATAACTTGTATTATTTTTTATAAAGTAAAGAAAAATCTAAAAACTTCTGTGTTTAGATCAGTTAAGACTTTGCAGTATCCAAATGTAAGAATATTCAATTATAATAGTATAGATATCTCTTGGGTCCTTTTCCTTTGGGCATTTGATAAGGAAAAGGGTTTTGTAAAAGTGGTTAATAAGAGAGAGAGAAGGAAAGAGGAATTAAATGAGACCCCTCGGAATGTTAGACACTTTGGTCTCCATAGTTCATTTAACCTCCAGACCAACTCTCTGAAATAAGTGATTACTAAAGGAAACAGAGCAAGTAGGTGGGAGAGCCAAGATTGGAACCTTGGAAGTCTGACACTGACTTCCTATAATTATTCATTTGTTGAATTAATAGGCTAATTGTTCCTTTAATATTCTAGACATCCACATAGAACCCACCAGCCTGGTTAGGGTTGTTTGTTGTCTGACACTACAAGTCAAGTGGTGTTTGTATGTAACTGCACTCAATGCTTAGGGATTCTTAGACGTCTGCTTTTGAATCTGTAGGATATCAAGTGATCCTTCACAGGGCGGTCAGAGAATCTAGGTGCTACTGTAATAAGGAAATTGCAGAAAGTTATAGAGACCCAGGGCTATATAAAAACTGCCTTCCCATAAAGTTCCTCTTCAGTGAGAAACAGCCGCAGAAGGTTGATCTGGGAAGCGATAGACCTGGAGTCCCAGCTTAGCAGAAGACAGGTGAGCCAGGTTGTTGTGTACATAGGAGAGTACAGACATTGCATTCAGTCCCAAGAATCCTTCCCAGAGCTACCGCTTACCAGCTGGACCTTGGGCCCGTTACCTAATCTCTTTGAACCTTAGTTTCCATGTATGTAAAAGAGAGCCCATAATACTTAGTTTAGATGTCAGTTGTGAGTATGGAATGAGATGTCCATGCCTAGGAGATAGCAAACCCTCAATATGGTCCTCCTTAAGTGGGACATGGAGGAGAAAGAGACTCTGTCAGTCAAGGTAGGCTGGGCTGTGTTAAGATAGCAGCCAAGATTTAAGTGTCATAGACAATAGAGGTCTGGTTCCCTCCCAGGGAACCAGACTTCTTCCATCTTCTGGCTCTTCCAGCCCCTGGGGACTATCCTTCTCTGCATCCAACTAGTGGGAGGTGAAAAGAAAGTACAGAGGAGAATCACCCACTTCTTACCTGCTTTGGCCTTGAACAGCCTCAGCTCACTTGAACTCACCTTCCATCATCCAGAACTTGGTCACTCGGCCAAGAAATGAAGTCTGACTATGTGGACTTCTGGTGAAAGTTCTCGGTCTTTACCACATGTGCCAAATTAAATCAAGCCCCACTCAGTGTGATTTCCTTCCGAATGATATCGTGATTTGTGACATGATTATCCTCTCCTATTAAGTTGCAATATATTTTTAGGAAAGAGAGAATGTCTGTTTTCAAGATCATCCCCTTCTTGATTTCTCAGCTCTGCGCCTCGGACAAAATCCTGGAGTTTGACCGAGATTTTCGAATTCGACATTATGCAGGTGACGTGGTGTGAGTATCTTACTCTGGTACCCGATGTGATGACTTGCATGCAGCCTCACTTCAGAAAATATAGTCAAGGAAAATGGAAATTGCTTTTTGTATTCATTTGCATTTTCCAGCCATTTCATATGCCAGTATATTTTAATTTCTTCACTTAAAACATTGCCATAGCTTCATTCATCCCTTGCTTTTCAAACATTTATTGAAGACACACCACGTGACCATACACAGTTCCTGGCATTGTTGGCACTCAGTCAGAATCAGCTGATGGTTAAATAAACCATGGAAGTATGTTAAGAACTGGGATAGAAAGGTGGGTAATATGGGCCGTGCCCTGAAGAAGCTAACCGTTTAGTGGAGGATACAGGCAGAATACATGATAAGTCGTTATAATGGAGAATAGAAAGGGTTAAATTGGAGACATGCAAGGCATTATGGGAACACTGAGGAGGAGTAATTAACCCAGAGTGAGGAGTGTGGCCAAGCCTTGTAGGAAGTGATGTCCCAGCTGAGTCCTAGAAGTAAAAGAGGCTTCGTCAGAAGACAGAATTAGGAAGAGAAGAGTAAGAGAGGGCATTCCAAGCAGAAGAGATAGCAGGCCTGCAGGCCCAGAGGTGAAAGTCACCATTGTACATAAAGAACTACTAGTGGTTGGGTAACTGTATGAGCAAAAACCAGTTTACCATATGAATTTTCAAGTGTTATTTGAAAAAGTGAAATTCTCACAAGCTACGTTTTCTGATTATAATACAATAAAAGTAGAAATTGGGGAAGAAAATGAAAGTAAAAAAATATAAGCACCTTAGTATTTTCATTTCCTAGGGCTGCTGTAACAAATGACCACAAATTGGTGACGTAAAACAGTAGAAATTTATTCTTTCACAGTTCTGGAGGCCAGAAGTTAGAAATCTAGGAGTCGGCAGGGCCACACTCTGGAGGCTTTAGAGGATTGTTCCTTGCTTTCCCCAGCGTCTGGTGGCTGCCAGCATTCCTTGGTTCGCGGCTGCATCACTCCAGTCTCTGCCTCTGTGGTCACACTGCCTCTTCCTCTTCAGGGTGTCTGTGTGAAATCTGCCTCTGTCTTAAAACTACACTTGTGATGGCATTTAAGGCCCACCTGAATACACGGGATGAATTTCTCCTCCCAAGGTCCTTAACGTAATCACATCTTTTACCATATAAGGTGACATTCGCAGGTTCCAGGGAATTTGACATGGTTGTCTTTCAAAGGTGGCATTTTCCAGTCTGCTACACTTACTATGTTTTGCCCACCCAACACTGCTTACTATCTTGTTTTTGTTGGAAGTCCCCTCTTTTCCTTTCTGCTTATTTTTTACATTAGGAATTCTATTCATGTAACCCATTACAGGAAGAAATTAAACAACAACAGAAAGCAAATGATCGTCTCTATAGATGCCAAAAAGACATTTGAGGAAATTTTAATAGCTGTTCCTGATTTAAATTAAAACTCTAGAATCATAAAATAAAATGGCTCAAAATTATCATCCCCCCTCTGTCAAACTAGCTGTTAGTGCTGGGATGGCACCATTATCCGCTTTTTCTGATGCTGTTTCCAGGTTCCAGAATACTGAAGAGGGAAGATCCAGTACCACGCAGGTACCTGCCTCTGAAAATCCAGGCCTCACTTATAGGGTACTTTTTATACAGCCCAGGTTGGCATAACTGCAGAGCTGGACAGAGGCCTTAGAGAACATGCAGGGCATGAAGAAATTTATGCAGAGTGTGTAAAATTCTTACCCAAGGTCACACAGCAAGTTTATGGAATAGCTGAGACAGTAACTAGGCTTTCAGACTCGCAGTCCAGAAAGCTAGCCAGGCCCACAGGGGAATATTTGATGCCTCAGACTTACCCTCCTCTTCTTAAGCTCTTCTTAAGCTCTTCTTAACCCTTTTTCAGATTTTTGCTGGGTATCTTCTGTGAGCACAATACTTTATAAAGTATGGTCCCTGCCCACAAAGAGCTTTCCATGTAAGATGCATACATACATACGTGGTTGTGTGCATGTATTTATTAACACACACTCCCATATATATATACACATACACATACATATATACATATACGTATATATACACATTTATATGCATACACTGATACAGCAAAAGATGGTTGAACATAATTGCCATATGAGTAATAATGTGTTGTCAGAATTCAGAATAAGCAAATGATATAATACTTCTAACTGTGTGTGGTAAACCCAGGAAGGCAGATGCTGGTCCTTGGGTGCTAGGAATTATTTTTATAGGAGAAAGGGGAAAGGAGGCTAAAAATATTTAGGAAGTAGTAACTAGGCCCATTTGACTGGAGTGTATCCTTTGGTGGCATAGAGAAGTAGGAACGCCTAGAAAAGTAGATTGAGATCAAATCACAATGAGTCTTAAAGGCCAAAATAAGGAGTCTGAAGTTTGAATTGTATGGGTCCAGTGATAGATGAAGAGTCAGGTGACTACAAGGGCTCAGTCAGAAGAGACTTGCAGGTATTAGGAAGAAGACTGAGGTTGGAGGACGCAAGGAACTAATTTTGGACCTGACGGCCTTAAAGTATGCCCACGGGCAGCACAGCCTGAAGGAACGTTCTTGCAGAATTAGACATGTAAGGCTGGAACATTGGTGCAAGGTCAGAGTTCGATGCGATTGACAAGGAAGACGATACAGTCAGGCAAGAAAGGAGAGCTGGAAGCAGTGGCTGCCTCTGTAGTGTTGCTACTTACCCATCCTCCTCTCATGTAGAACCCTCCCTTCCTGTTATCCCCCCCTCATCCCCCAGTGTTCTCCCTCTAGAGCCATGCCAGTCACCGCAGCAGAGCAACCCCCATTCCTACCTTTGTCACCAGCTGCAGTCTTAGCTGGACCTTCAAGACGTTGCTCGCGTCCCTCTCTCCAAAGCATGGACACTGACCTTTTCGCTTCCTCTTGAGCACTCCTCGCATGTGCCTGCTCCCGCCCTTTCATTTAATCGGTTTCCCTGTGCGATCTGCCTTCCCCTTTCTCTTCTGCTTATCCAAATCTTACCATCCTTTGCAGTTCTTCTTGGATTCTTTTCTCCCACCCTGAGCACAGTGAGCAAGCCTTAGGCAAGTCATTTGACCTCCCTACGGATGAGACTGTTAGATCCTGTACGTTGCCGTTTTGCTTTTATCTTAGGAATGCTGGATGATAAATACAGCTGTCTTTTTAAAAGTCATCGTCTTGAGGTAAGCAACAAACCAGTAGAGAATGATGATCTTAATCATAATGATGACACTGATGTTTGTCTCCTTTTGAGGACTAGAAACAGCACCCGCTCTGTACGGGAGGTGAATTTGTTATTCTTTAACCCAGCACTGGGTGGACAGTATTAGCTTTATAGATGATCGCTTGCATAATTTAACTGTGGAAAGGCGTGTAGACTTCTAGAAAAGCTGAAAAGTGGCTCTCGCTTGGTGAATAATGTGTTTTCTTTTTCTTTTTTCTCAACTAGCTATTCTGTCATTGGTTTTATTGACAAAAACAAAGACACCTTATTTCAGGATTTCAAGCGCCTCATGTATAACAGGTAGGATTGAAATTGTATTATTTGTCTTTATGTTAAGCTCTTTGACATATTACATAATATGTATGCCCATTATTTTATGTGACAATTTTAAGAGTTTCTGGTAATTTTTCTAGTTCTGCTTGATCATACTTAATGAGTGAAATAATATATTACTTTATGATGATAAAATCTGTAAGCTTAGGGCAGGAACCCTGTTACTAATATGATGTCCCTTGATTTCCCTTGGGTCGCCTCAGTTTCTCTGTTCATCGCCGCCATCCTCCAACACCCCCGCCAGTGTACGCAGCAGTCCCCCGGCCAGGCCAGTGGCCATGGGGGAGTGTCAAATAACCTCTGGCCCAGCCGAAAGCTTTACATACTCAGATTCCCACTGTAGCGTCTTTGTAGTGTCTCCAGCCAGGGGACCACCCTGATATCAGAGTGGCTGTGGTGTCAGTGGTGATAGATCCTGAGTGGTCAGAATCTTCTCACAATCCAAGAAAATGGGAAAAATCTGTGGAGAAGTAAAACCAGGCAGAGGAGAGCAAGTTCACACCCAGTACGGATACCTTGGAAAGAAGGCCTATGAGGAAGAGAAGCTTCCTAGCCAGCTGCTCCTTTTGGATTGAAGTGTTGTCGCTCATGTATTAAGTCTACTCAGCCTGTTGGTCAGTAGCTCAGACAAGGTATATGGAGCACCTCTGAGCTACACTTTCTTCTGTGCTCTTGGGGTACAAAGCCCCTGCCCTCCTGAGGTCTTTTATTCTAGTGGAGATGACAGTTAATAAAGCAACAAAACAACGAACTTTCAGGTGGTAACAAGTGCTGTGAAGAAAAGTAAAGTAGGTGAGAGATTGAAGGGTACAGACCAGGAAGGGCCGGGGAGGCATTACAGGTAGGGTGGTCGGAAAAGGCTTCTTAAAAGAGAGGTCATTTGAGCTGAGACCTGAGTGAAGTGAGAGCATGAACCATGAACATGGCGGGGAAGAGAGGGGGAGCATTCAGGCAGAGAGAAGGGCTAGTTCACCAAGGCATTAAGGTGGGAACGAGCTTGGGTGTGTTGAGGACGGGAGGAAGGCCAGTGTGGCTGAAATCAGTGAGGGGAGGGGAGAGCGATTGGGAATGACTGCAGAGAGGTCCACAGGGCCCAGCTCATGAAGAGTCCATGAGCCAGGCATGATGGGAAGCCATTGGAATGGATGGTGTGATATGATCTCTATTTTAAAGAAATCATTGGCGCCGCTGTGTAAAACCCAGACTGTAAAGAGTAGACATGCAGAGACCAAGTAGGCGGCTCGTTTAGTGATCCAGGCTGAGGCATGGATGGGGTTACAGAGATGATGAGAAGTGGTCTGAGTGGGTGATGTTTTGAAAGTAGAGCCAGCAAGATTTGCTGATGGATAGGATGTGTGATGTGAGAAAAACAGAAATCAAAGACGATGCCTGAGCAATGGGGAAGGGATGCTTGATCGTGGGAAAGACAAGAGGAGGCGCTCATTTTGGGGGGAAATCAAGAGTTTCGTTTTGGATACGTTTTGTCGGAGGTGCGTTTGGGGCATCCAGTTGAAAATGCCAAATAGGCAATTGTTTGTGTGCATTTAGAGCTCAGAGTAAAGGCGGGACTAGAGATGTAAATTCATGGTCACCAGTCTGTTGATAGTATTTAAAGCCATAGTCCTGGGTGAGTTTGTCTAGGGTGAGCAGAGAGAAAAAATAAGAGAGAAGAGGTTGGTTGAAAGATGAATCCCTGAGATACTCTACCATTTCGAGTCAAGCAAGGAAAGAGGAACTAGCAAAGGAAACTGAGCGCATGCCTGTGAGTTAGGAAGAAAGCCAGGAATCTGGTGTCAGGGAGGCCAGGTCAAGTAAAAAAGATAAACTGTGTCAAACACTGTCAAGAGCAGAGTCCTGTGAGGACCAAGATTCACCATTGGATTTGCAAACATGAAGGTCATTGGGACCCTGACAACACTGGCTTCAGTAGAGTCGTGAAGACAAGATGTCTGACGGAAGCGGGCGCAAGAGAATGCAGAAAATGAGAATGTGGAGAAAGTGTGTTTCAACAGTTCTTTCAAGAGGTTTTGGTATAAAATGGTTCATCTGTATGGATGAAGCCTCCAAGAGCAGAGATGGAGCTGTCACCACTAGAAAGTCACAGAGATGTGGGAATGTGAGAGGGGACCCATGTGAGGGCTGGTTTGGGGAGAAGAGAGTTTCAGAAAGAAGTTTCAATGCTCGGTTTATCAGGTAAGATGCGCCCATTTTGAGAGAGAAATCAAAGAGTCTGGCGTTGCTGTGTGTGTAGAAAATGTCAAAAAGTCAAATCGGAAAAACGGCCTCAGTCGGCCAGTGACAAAGTCAGGGTGTGTTGCCCGGGGAAGGCAGCAGGCTGTGTACCAGGAGGCTGCACAGGGTGGCATTGGTTACCTTCTTGAATTATCACAGCCCAGAGGTTCAGCTCACAGAGAACAGCTGCACCTTCTAGTGGTAGATTCACGTAACCCCCAGCTCACAGGACCAGTGCAGAAACAGACCAGCAAGCAGATTTATTTCCAGTGGACAATCTAACGGGCTCATGGTATGGAACACTTGCATGGGGATAACAGGCTCTTCTTCCCTATTGGAAAACCTGCCTGGGAAGTCAAATAGAACTCTGTTAACTGACCGTGAAAAATATCACCTATAGAATGCTTAATTGCTTGGTAAGCCTGGAATCAGAACAAAGGAACTTAGATAAATCCAACAGTTAAGGGCATCAGTCTAAGATGAATCCATTTCACAACAGGGATGGTCTTGCCAAAGGTATAAAAACATTAAAAGTCTGTTCACTGCAACTTGTATATATCTCCGTAGTAGGAAAGGCCTTGCCAGGGGGATGGAAAGTCTTGAAATTATTTTGGTTAAAACCATCCTCCTAGATGGTGTTTAGATGGGCTACCTTTGCCTTTTCGATGCTTCCATGGCTAAATGACCTTTCCAAATTCAATCCTTTCTTTCTTTCTATCTGTTTAAAGGGTAATCCCTGGACCTCTAGTTCTGTAGAGTATCCGTGCATGTGTGCAGGCACATGCATGTGTGTGTATATATAAAGGGAAGGAGGCAAGGAGCAAGCAGGTGGCATGCGAGGTGCACAGATCGCTCTTTACCACTCTCTCGTTAGCCAGCTAAGTTCCGCCTTATCTGTTATATGTACTGGGTTTCTGGATAAATAAGCTTCCCTTTTAAGGGAAAGTTTCTTTTAAATAAGTTTGTAAAGTGTGTTGACTTACTGGCCTGAAAGTTCTTTTTCTTTAAAACAATTGTATGTGTCTGTTTTGATTCATTATGCATCAGTTCTACTGTTTAATAATGTAATAATAATAAACATCTTATTTCCTTCATTCTCAACATTCCCCCCTCCCTTCATTTACAAGGTAGTGTCTGAAACAAGACCAAAAGGGAGTAAGGTGCAACTGAGGGCAGAAAAGCCAGTGATTTTCTGTCTTTGATGTGCATCAGGATTTTCAAAGTGCACACGCTCTAGTTTCTGGAAATTCTATTCCAGAGGTGTTAGGAAGGCATCCAGGCATTGTGGGCACTAAAGGTTGAGAGCCATTGCCTCAAGTTCTCTCTCTGCTAAAGATTGAAATGGAAAAGTTAAGGAAAAGCAATAAACATTTATGTGGTCTTTGTTTTTTTTGTTTTTTTTTTTTGCTGTACGCGGGCCTCTCACTGCTGTGGCCTCTCCCGTTGCGGAGCACAGGCTCCGGACGCGCAGGCTCAGCGGCCATGGCTCACGGGCCCAGCCGCTCCGCGGCATGTGGGATCTTCCCAGACCGGGGCACGAACCTGCATCGGCAGGCGGACTCTCAACCACTGCGCCACCAGGGAAGCCCTATGTGGTCATTTTTATTGATACATGTATCATTGGAAAATTATGGAATAGGAGTAGAAGGTAATAAAACTGGGTCCATGAACCACAGATCATGCATTATTTTATAGCCACTTTTGATGGTAGTTGTCCCAGCTTGCTGGCAATGGCGAGGGTTAGGACTGTTTTTCTTTTTCTGCCTTCATTCACAGATGCAGTCAGTCTTCACCTCACCATTTATCTTCCTCACTCTTGTCATCCATTCTGGCAGTTTGCTGCTATTATTTAGAGCCTTTTTGTACAGAAATTTACTAGGTGTTTGGGGAACCAACTCAATTTTCTCAGTTTTATATCAGGAAAAGAAAAGTGGGCAAAATGATGGCAGCAGTAAACACAGTTAGAAAAAAAAAAAATCCATGTTAGGTCTTTTCTATTCTCAATCCCCAATTAAAAAAAAAAAAATTCTGACAAGAGAAAAGTTTCCAGGACGCAAGCAACATTTCGAGTTCCAATTACTTTAAAATCAAAAGCACCCAATGTTGTGTTCGTTTCAGGTGTACAGCAAAGTGAATCAGTTACACATGTACATATATCCACTCTTTTTTAGATTCTTTTCCCATATGGGTCATTACAGAGTATTGATTAGAGTTCCCTGTGCTATACAGTAGCTCCTTATTAGTTATCTATTTTATATATAGTAGTGTGTATATGTCAGTCCCAACACAACATTGTAAATCAACTATACTCCAATAAAAATTCTTAGAAAATCAAAAGCACCCAAAATGAAACAGGAAGAAAATCAGAGCCGAGACCACTGTACATGTTTATAAAAATGTCTCCACTGAGCCAAATAAAGAATGCAGTATATCATTTTTAGCCTGAAAACTGGCCTTAAGTAACTTTAAGAATTGGATTGCAGCCGTCTTAGTGTCACATCAATAAAATATTGTAACCGCCGGTGCTACCTATAAATGTGTTCATAATTCAGCTGCAGTAAAGGGATTTACTAGATGACAACGTAAAAGTGGTTATTTTCTATTCCTATCTGTGCTGTTTGAAAGACCTGGCTTTTTGTGACCTATACTGTATGAATATTTGTTTCAATTAAAAGATGCTTTCTCTTTCATGACTTCTGCCCATGACATTGAGGATTGTTTTCCTACTAGTGGTTTGTTCTCATTCTTTTAACGACCGCCAAAACCATTTTATTTTAGGTATATGGTATCAGAGCTATGCAACCATTTGAGGATCCTGCATAATAATAACATCGAGGTCACTTTAAAGAAGTTTAAAGAATTTTTCAAATGTGGTCTCGTTTGGACACAGCTCACTCTGTGGTGCAGTATCTGTAATTATACTCTCAGCCTAATTTTCTGGATGGAATCATTTTTCCAATCAGGGCTTGTGAGTTCTGTCTGCAGTGCAATCGTGGCTCCCAGGATACAGTTCAACAGGATTGCTTAGCAATTCATATTCAGCTTATATGAATGTAGCATTCAAACCACTCTTTCTGTGCTTCTCAGTTCAAATCCTGTGCTGAAGAATATGTGGCCCGAAGGCAAACTGAGCATTACAGAGGTGACCAAGAGACCTCTGACTGCCGCCACCTTATTTAAGAATTCTATGATTGCTTTAGTAGACAACCTTGCATCAAAGGTAATTACTGTCTTTTAAAATATCCATTTCATTTCATAGATTCCCTCTTGATGTATGTTATAGAGAATGTTTGTGTGCTTTGCTTGGTAGGTGATTATAGTAAATCAAATTGAAGAACATGTTGAAAGTGAGTGTTACAATAGCATTCTTAATCCTGTTTTGTTTGTTTGTTTTTTAACATAGCTTGGTAAAACAGTTGTTTGTGTCCCAGATGAAATGCTCTTCTTAAATTTGGGCCTTTTATCCTACTGTAGTCATTAATGGGAAAGTCTTAGTCAGATCTTTAAAAAAACAAAAAAGCAGTATACTACAGGCATAGTATATGCCTGACAAAATAAACTTCAGCCCTGTGCTGAAGACAGGGCCTGGCTTAAAAAAAAAATCTTGAAATAAATTGTAACATATACCATCTTTCTGTTGTATCTGAATACAAAATGACCAGATAGAGGTTTAAGAGGAAGTTTAGTATTTAAGTATTGTCCTTAGGGTGTTTTAAATAGATGTATTTAAATAGATGTATATAAAAAAAAAAGATGTATTATTGGCAGTTATTTCTGCTTTTTATTGTTCCTTTGAGGTCTAATACTGTTTGATAACTTCAGTCTGGGATTTTTTTTCCCCTTAAAGAACAGATTTCTACTCTTAACTGCTGCTGTTGACAAGTTTGATAAATTAGGCAGCATTCTGGGACTCATTATTTTTAGTGCCTTCATTTTTATCTTTCTCTTCTGGTGCTTTTCCAGTATATTTTTTCTTCTTCATTTTTAACTTTTTTTTTTTTTAAATCAACTTCCTCTCTAAAAATTTAAATCTATATTATTTTTGGTTACTTCCCTGTGGATAAATTAGGCAAATGCCACAAGAACACATCTATTCAGTAGCTTTCTATTCTTTTCGTCAGGATTCTTTGCCCCCAGGTGACAACAGATAAGCACAGTGTGTTGGCTTGTATAATCAAAAATCCAGAAAGGCAGGGGAGGGGTAAGGACACAGGAGCATAGACTAGAATACCCTCAGGGCCCCTCCTCTTGTCCCTCAGCTTCTCTCTGCATGTCAGCTTCAACCTCTCTCATCCAGCAAGAAGGAAAGTGAACCTAGAAGGAACGCATGGGACACAAGAAACAGAGTTGAACACAGAATTTTATAAAATGTATTTTATACAATACATTAATTATAAATATATTGTTTATAAAACATATTCGATTTGTTCAATTAACTAGAAAAGAATCACTTTTGTTTTCTAACTTTGGTAGTCAAATGTGAATTTTTAAATAAAAATTCTAGAACCATCTATAATTTCTGTATGGCCAATTGCATTCAGCTACTAAACAACTGAACCCTCCCTCCCCAAATTAGTGGCTTAAACAAGAGAGACAGGGCTTCCCTGGTGGCGCAGTGGTTGAGAGTCCGCCTGCCGATGCAGGGGACACGGGTTCGTGCCCCGGTCTGGGAAGATCCCACATGCTGCGGAGCGGCTGGGCCCGTGAGCCATGGCCACTGAGCCTGCGCGTCCGGAGCCTGTGCTCCGCAACGGGAGAGGCCACAACAGTGAGAGGCCCGCATACCGCAAAAAAAAAAAAAAAAAAGACATTTATTTCTCTCTCTGTAAATGGAGTACAGGAGAAATTATCCCAGTACTGGTATAGCAGCTCTAAGGTTATTAGAGACAAATTCCTTCTGTCTTTCTGCTCTACCATCCTAGTGCTTGGCATCCCTTCTCCGGGTCCAAGATGGCAATTGGAGCCTCTTCCCTTTTAAAGAGACTTCCTGGAAGTCTCATATAGCACTTTAGCGACATCTCATTTGCTGTACCTAGTTGCCGAGGAAGCTGGGAAGTGCCTTTTTATTCTGGTCAGCAGTGCACCCAGCTAGAAGTAAGTTTTCTGTTTTGAAGTAGGAAAAAAAGTTACCGTGTGTGAGGTAGGCGACGAGTCTAGCAGTCTCTGCTGCAGCTCCCCAGGCTGTGTGAGGTGGGGGAATGAGGGAGAGAGTAGGGACAAGCAAAAGAATAGAGACAACCTATCAGTCTAATAGAAGGCAGGAAGGTGGGCAGGGCAGGAACAAAGGAAAAATGTTACATTTAGAAAATACATACATGATAGAAATAAATCTAATTAATTGGTACTCACCATAAATGTAAATAGACTAAACAGACTGGATAGGTGGAAAATCCAGGTACAGGCATACCTTGTTTTATTGCAATTCACAGATAGTGCGTCATTTTTTACACATCGAAGTTTTGTGGCAACCCTGCAACAAGTAAGTTTACCAGCAGCATTTTCCCAGCAGCATTTTCTCACTTGTATCTCTGTGTCACAGTTTGGTAATTCTTGCAGTATTTCAAACATTTTCATTATTGTTGTATTTGCTATGGTGATCTGTGACCAGTGATCTTTGATGATCTATGACTCGCTGAAGGCTTAGGTGATGGTTAGCGTTTTTTAGCAATAAAGTATTTTTAATTCAGGTGTTGTTTTTTTTTAGGCATAATTCTACTGCACACTTAATAGACTATAGTGACATGTAAACATAACTTTTGTATGCACTGGTAAGCCAGAAAATTCGTGTGACTTAGCCTATTGCAGTATTCATGTTATTGCCATGGTCTAGAACTGAATCTGCAGTAACACCAAGGTTTTGCCATGTTGTTTATAGGAGCTACCTAGTTGACACTATGCAGAAAGATTAAGAACAAAAAGGTGGGTAAAGATATATCAAGCCCCCCCCCCCAAAAAAAAACCTGGTGAAAACAATATTAGTGTGAAAAAACATAGAACTTAAGGGAAAAAAATTATTATTACAGATAAAGAGACTATCATAATAAAATGAAAATACTCAATAAAGCCATTTTGAACTAGCTACCTAACAGCACAGCCATGATGGTACTTGAACTCTATAAAGCAAAAAAAAAAAAAAAAAAAGAACCTGAAAAAAATGTAAAAGGCAAAATTGACAGGTCCACAGTCCCAGAGGGAGATTTTAAACCAACTCTACCAGAAACAGATCAAGCAAAAACCTTCGTAAGAGTGCAGCAGCCAAATTTAAACTTTATCTAATAGATCAAAAGATCTCTATACCCAGGGGATAAGAAATACATATTCCTTTCAGGTATACATGCAACATTTACAAGAATTGACCACATGCTAGATCACAAAAGAAGTCTCAACTGTTTTAACAAATGTATATATAGATGCATCTCCATCCTCACAGCAAATGAAATGAAAATCAGCATCAAAAAAGTTTTTTTTTTTTTTAATCTGCTTGGGAACTTAAAAATACTCCTAAAGTGGTCTACTTGTTATGCCTTTATTTAAAACAACAACAACAACAAAAAAAAAACAAGGAAGACTGAAAGTAAATGAGTTAAGTTCAACTTAAGAAGCCAGAAAAGGAAATCCAAAGAAAATCTAAAGAAAAAAATTAAGAAAATAATTTTTAAATAGCAAAAACTAAAAGTAATCAAAAAATTAATCAAATAGACCTTTAAAAAACTTATTTTAAAAAGAGAAAATAATGTTAAGAATGAAAAAATGATACAACTTTATATGCTGCAGAGATTTTTGAAAGTATCAGAATATTATGAACAACTGTATGCCAGTGAATTTGAAAAATTAGTTTTCTAGAAAAATGTTATCAAAATTAACTCAAGAAGAAATAGAAAGCCTGAATAAATTTAAAGATTCTGAATCACTAATCAGAAGTCTGCCTTCCCCCAGTTCTGCCAAGAACTTCAGGCCCAGATGGTTTTACAGGTAAGTCTTACAAATCCTTCAGGGAGCCAGTAATTCCTATCATACATACACTGTTTTCGAGGAAGGGAAGAAGAGAGGCCACTACCCAATTCATTTTATGAGCTTAATATTACCTTGGTACAAGGTTAACATGAAAAAATGAAATTAGAGATGATTTTCACCTAGGAACATCAACATGAAGATTTTTAAAATACATGTAAGTAATGCATTTTCCAGCAACAGGGTGAACAAAACACCCCCTAAAACCAACTGAGAGCAACCAAAAATTGGTAAGTTATAAAAACCAACTTCCTGAATACGGTCATGAACTAATAAGAAAGCAAAGAACATGCAGGCCTGGTGCTGAGTGAAGGCGGAAATTAACTGAATGAAGGGAAAAATAACTAGAGCACCAGAGCTGCTTTCACCCTGTCAGCATCTGTTGAAGCGGGTGGCTTTGAGTATAGGTATCCAAGGCTGGTCCTTGGAGGGAAGCCCAGGGCCTGCCCAGAGTAGGGTGACTAACAAGGGACCACAAACCACATGCATACTCACACATATGTACACACACAAACACACGCACACACACAACGGTGGGTCTCCAGAGGGCTGCCTCCTCCGAGGGCTACCTCTAGAATGAGCTAGAAGTAACCCCTCATTATCTGAAAGGAAAACTGCCTGTCTTGGTCCTTGGCACTGAGCCAAGCAGGGTGGGTGACCATCCCTTGAGAATTTATAATTGTAAGCCAGCTTTTATGAGATTTGCAGTCCAAATTCACACTACCTGGGTGGCCTGAAAAGGCTCAAGCCTGGTCAGTTCAGGTCTGGTATTGCCCCCAGGCATCTGACGGAAGCAAGGTGAGGGAACCACCTTCATTCCAGACCTTAAAGAACTTCCACAGATGGAGTTCTAAGGAAAATAAGGAGTTCATAGTGCTCTGCAGCAGGAGAGGCCACAGCAGTGAGAGGCCCGCGTACCGCAAAAAAAAAAAAAAAAAAAAAGAAATGAAGGGCCTAAAAATATGAGAACTAGTAATTGAGAGCAGGTAACTAGGCAATTGATAGAAATAAAAAACTAAATAATTAAAACTCAGTGGATAGGTTGAACATTAGTTTAGACAAAGCTGAAGAGAGAATAGGGAAATGAAAGAAACAATTGAAGAAATTATCCAGAATCCCACTTAAAGAGACCAAGAAATTAAACTTATAAGAGACACATTAAGAGACATGGAAGATAAAATGAAAAGGTCTAACATGCATCTAACCGGAGTCAAACAAGGAGAGGAGAGAATGGGTAGAATGATAGAAGGAAAAGAAAAAAGAATTTCAAGAATGATGAAAGACACCACTCTACAGGGTCAGGAAGTCCAGTGTATCCCGAGCTGGAAAAATTAAAAGAAATCTGCTCCCAAGCACCTAGTGAAACCCCAGAATACCAAAGATGAAGAAGATACCTTAAAAGCAGATTAGCTTTGAAGAGAAAATAACTAAACCAGAATTCTATACCAAGAGAATTCATATTTTTCAAGAACAGAGACACAACAAAGAATCTTCCTGAAAAATAAAAAGAGAGTTAGAACCACAGTAAAGGAAATTCTAAAAGATATATGTCAGGTAGGAGGATGTCTGATTACTGAATGAAAGTCTGAAATGCAAAATGAAGAGCAAAGAAATTGGTAAATATGTGGGTAAATATTGGTAAATATTTTACTCTGTAAAATAATATTTTATTGGATTAAAAATACAGGTTAGAGCTAAGTAGCACAACAACAATAACATATAAATTGGAAGGGTGGGTGATTATAATTCAACTGTTTAAGGTCCTTGGTTGTTCAGGAAAAGGATAAAAGTATTGGTTATATATATACACCAATACCAAAAGTATTGGTATACATATATCTCATGAGTTATAAATACATATAAAATTTTCTAGTGTAGTCATTGAAAGAATAGAAATGAGTTTATAACTTCCAAACTAGTGGTTGGGGGTGGGGGAAGCCAGAATGAGAAAAAAATCATTAGTCTTAAAAAACATAGGAAAGAGGCGACAAAATAACATAGGAAAGCTGGGACAAATAAAGATGGGAGAAATAAATCCAAATGTATTAGTAATTACAGTGAATGTAAATGGAGAAAAATTATCAAATCAGATTAAAGAAAAAGAATACAGATGCATTGCCACTTATTAATGACATCTAATCATAACAGAAAAGTTGAAAGTTTACATTTAAAAAGATATATCAGGCAAATTCTGACATTCTGGAACCTTAATCCAATTTCAGGACCTGTAGTGGCTCAGCAGTGAGCTGCCTCCCATCCCTGAAAGTGCCAGACTATCTTCCATTCACCTTTAACTCCCAGGTTTAGCTCTTCAGGATTCCAGACCAACGTGTAGTTCTGCATCCAAGGTCTCAAGTTCCAGCTTTCATCCCCTGAACCCCACAGGCTGTCAGCAGCTGTGCTCAGCCTCACGGCTGCCTCTCCAGATCGACGGTTGCCTCTAAGACACCCCTCTGGACTTCAGTCTTACTCTCATCTTGGCTATGTGATCAGCTCTTGATGCATTGAGATTTCTCCCCTCTCCCCATATTTTGTGTAGCACTTTTATTCAGTGACTTCCTCAGGAAGGTTGATATGAATTGCCTAGTCCTCCATCACCAGAAGTGCATTTTCTCAGAGTCCACACAGTGGTTTTGTTTTGTTGTACTTGTAAATATTTTATTTATTTATTTTATTGACATACATACAATTGACATACAACAGTATATCAGTTTCAGATGTACAACGTAATGATTCAATATTTGCATATTTTGCAAAATGATCACCACAATAAGTCTAATTAACATCCATCACCATGCACAGTTACACTTTTTTTCCCCTGTGATGAGAACTTTTAAGATTTACTCTCTCAGCAGCTTTCAAATATACAATACAGTATTATTAACTATAGCACACAGTGTTTTTAAATGCATGTCTTATCGCCACCTAGATAAGCCTTTTGAATCTAAAGAATGACTTCTACTAATTTTATATACTTCTTGATACCTCATAAAGCACTCTGAACAGTCAGTAAATTAGTAATAAAATAACTTGAATTTGCTTTTGACTCTATTTGATACTGTTCAACACATGTTAAATATCAATAGATGAATATCTAAATCAGGTATCTTCTGCTAATACATATACTGATTGGTGTACTTTGGCAAAGGATGTTTTTCACAAAAATATAGGGAGAAACAGGTTTGTAAGTGCAAGATAATAAGATCACTGTCAACTTTGGGAATTTAACCTTAATAAGACACTTAGAATTTGTCAAATTTAGGATTTCTTAGGTTGAGTCAACCTGGATATTTACAAAGGAGAGAGGAGGCGGTGTTTATAAATTGAAACAGAATGCTGATTAAATATAGAGAAAGCATTTCCACTGGCTTCCTTATGTGAAGGTTTTTATGTTACTAACCGGGATGAAAGGGCATCCCCCCACCCCTTAGCTGGTCATGAAGTGTCTATTCCAGTGTTACCACTTCCTGTGCATAATCAGTCAATACTGGTAAAATTCCATTCAACTGGTTTCTGTTTAGTGAAGTTACTTATACTACTCAAATGATACCTTACACTAAGATTGCTTTGCCCACATGATTGCATAAATTATTGAGTTCAAAATATTTTCTAATTCATACTGTAATTTTCTTTTGGACCCGAGGGTAATTTAGAAGTATATTTCTTAATTTCCAGTGATATAAGGTTTTCTAATTATCTTCTTGCTCTTGATTTCTAGTGTAATCTCATTTGATCAGAGGATAGACTCTGTGTGATTTCAGTCCTTAGAAATTTGTGAAGTTTTCATTATATGTTTTGTTTATGTGTTAAAATTATTTGCATTTAATATTCTATACACATCCATTAGTTTGCTAGTCATATTATTATTGTCCAATGTTTCTGCATTCTTACTAATTACTTTGTTTTGTCAGTGCTGAAACGTGTGATAAAACCTACTTTGATTCTGAACTTGTCTACTTCTTGTTGTACCTTCCATTTTTGCTTCAAATATTTTGAGAATTTATTAGGCTTATTCAAGTTAGAACTGTTATATCTTCCTAGTGTTTGAGTCACTTATCACTGTGAAATGTCTTTATATTGCTTTTTGCCTTAAAGTCAGCTTTGCATGAATAAAAAAGTTAAAAGCAGCTTTTCTTTTGGCCAGGGCTTGCATGGTCTATCCTTTTCCCCCCTTTTACTTTCAACCTTTCCATATCCTTATGTTTCAAGTTTGTCCCTCATAAATAGCATATAGTTAGTTTTGTTGTTTATCCCTTCTGACCATCTTTGTCTTTCAAATAAATCATTTAGTTCATTTATTCTTTTTTTTTAATAAGTTTATTTTATTTATTCTTGGCTGCGTTGGGTCTTCGTTGCTGTGTGCAGGCTTTCTCTAGTTGCGGCGAGCGGGGGCTACTCTTTGTTGTGGTGCACGGGCTTCTCATTGTGGTGGCTTCTCTTGTTGTGGAGCACAGACTCTAGGCGTGCGGGCTTCAGTTGTTGTGGCTCGCAGGCTCTAGAGTGCAGGCTCAGTAGTTGTGGCGCATGGCCTTAGTTGCTCCGCGCATGTGGAATTTTCCTAGACCAGGGCTTGAACCCGTGTCCCCTGCATTGGCAGGCGGATTCTCAAGCACTGTGCCACCAGGGAAGCCCAGTTCATTTACTCTTAACGTAGCTATCGTATGTTGTATTTAAATCAACCATCTCATTAGTGCTTTCTGTTTGTCTCTTGTATATTTCTTTTTCTTTGCTTCCTAATCTTTTTGATTGATTGCTGTGGGCAAAAGGTAAACAAAATTCTATTCCTTCTGCTTGATAACCTCAGTTAAATTTCTAGCTCTGTTCCCCTGTTAACCTAGTATGATGTATATCAACTATATTACTAGGCAACATCACTTAAGATAAAAATTACCCCTATTGGTAAATTGCACCTGTACTGGGAGAATGATAATTGTCTGGTGGGGATGACATACTTTGGGCTTCCTGAGTGTGATGACTCATGTATTAGGCATGTCCCTTTCAAGGACCCTGGAAGCTATGTCATTAGAGTTGTTACAAGAGATATTGCATCCTATGGGGCATGAGGCTTTTAAACCAAGGGCACTTCCCACATCTGTCTGATACGGACCTCATCTTATTGTGCCCAGGCTATTACCTGACTGCGGTATGGACTGCTGCACGACCTTGACATGCCTGCTGGCAAGCCATGTTCTTGTCCTCCTGGGTAGACTCCTGCCAAGTGCGGGCTGTAAGTCTTTTGAGTCAGAATGTTTAGTTAAACCTAGGGAGGCATCCTTTCCTTGCACTGCCGCTCCCCCACACACACTACCACTCAGTATTGCAATGATTTTTTATTACTACATTTATTCACGTTATTATTTTGGAAGATTTACACTATAATATTGTTTTGGTGGTTACTCAAGTTATTACAATGTCATTCTGGATTATAGAAATCTAATCTTATTGGGTGCTTTTGCCTCCTTCCTGGACAGCGCAAGGTCCATAAAACATCTTAATTCCATTTGTCTTCCTCCCAGCTTATGCGCTCTTTTGGTCATGTACTTATAAATATTTATTTTATTTATATATATATAGCAAGTAAGATGATGACATGATCATCATCATTATTATTACTACTAGGAATAGTCAATATCTGTTTAGATTTACTCATTTATTACTTCTTTTTTCCTCTTTCTATATCACCGAGCTTCCTCTTGGACCATTCTTCTTCTGCCTGAACTTCATCCTGTTATATCTGAGGCCTGATGTTGACAAATTCTGGAAATATTTTATGCTGTTTCCCTTCTTGAAGAACGTTTTTGCTGGGTGTGAAATTCTACATTGGCAGTTCTTTAAGCATTTCACAGACAATACTCATCCATCTTCTGGATTCCATATTTTCTTTTGAGAAGTCAGCTGTCAGTCTATTTGTTGCTCCTTTAGGTAGTCAGCCTTTTTTCTTCTGGCTGCCCTTCTTTGATTTTTTCAGAAGTTTAACTGATGTACCTAGGTGTACATTTTTCTTTTTAAATCTTGCTTGCAGTTTGTAGGACTTCTTCAGTTTGTTACAGCTTAATTGTTTTTCATCAGTTTTACAAAGCTCTTGGCTATTAGCTCTTCAAATATTGCTTCTGCCCCTTCTGTCTCCTCCCTTTGGGACTCCAGTTACTTAGACCACTTTACGGTGTCTTGTGTGCCTCTTAACCTCTCTTCTTTATCTTCCATCTCCATGATCCATTCTGGGAAAATTCTTCTCACCTTCCTTCTAGTTTACTAATTTTTTTCTTCACCAATTTCTAATCTACTCTTCTACTGATCCACTGAGTTCTTAATTTCCATTATTGTATTTTTAAGTCCTAGGTTTTCCAGTTGGTTTGGTTCTTTTTTGTAGTTTCTGGTTCTCTAAAAAAATTCTCAATATTGTCTTTTGTCATCTTGAACATGCTAAGCATAGTTGTTTTAATATTTCTATCTGATAACTCCAATATCTGGACCCTTACAGATCTTTTTATTTTGTATATTGTTTTGCTATTTCTAATTCATGTTATCTTGGCTCCTTATATATCTGGTTAACTTACTTTGTTCCAAACATTAAATTTGCAAAACTGTTTATAGAAATAATTGGAGGCCCAAGTTTATGTAGTCTTTCTCTAGGGAAGATTTATCTTTGCTCCTTTTAGGCACGTAAAAGCGCTGATATTCCGAAGGAGCTATTCCAGTTTGAAGGACTGAAATGATTCAGAGGTGAAAGGAACACTTAGTATGTACCAGGGCTGTGCCAATTATTTTACATTCTTCAACAGTGCATTTTTACCACAGCTTCTGCCTCTTTCTATTAAATTACTCCTTCTGTTACTTTTAATCATGTTTCTGTAAATACACAGAAACTTGATGTTTACATGTCTCAATTGTTTACACCCTAGCTTTACCCCCTTTCTACTCTTCCTGATGAGTCCTAAAATATAATAATACAACATTTTAACTGAATGCCTGAGAATTTCCAGGCATTTAATTGAAGGGAAATTTAAGTTGAAGGGAAAGGAAGAATTTTTTTTATAAGTCTATGCCTGAGAAATGAGAGTCACAGAGCTTAATTTGACACAGCTAACACTAATGACATGTCAGTGTCTTGAGTCTGGGATTTTTCTCCAGTGAAACTTATCATTTGCCGATTCATTTCTTTAGGAACCATATTATGTACGTTGCATCAAACCCAACGACAAGAAGTCCCCACAGATCTTTGACGATGAACGCTGCCGGCATCAAGTAGAGTATCTTGGACTCCTGGAAAACGTGAGGGTGCGGCGGGCAGGGTTCGCCTTCCGCCAGACCTATGAGAAGTTTCTTCACAGGTGAGAATAGACTAAACAAGGAAACCTGCTAGCACACTGAGAATTATGGAGTCCTCTCCATGTTTAACCGTGCATCAGCTCCTGTCAGACAATCTAAATGTTTGTTGAATGAACAGAAGAGATGAGGAAACTGCAACTGTGAAAGACCTTCCCAGAATCGGCAGGAGTCCCCTCGAGTCTGTGGTTTATGGACCATGGGGAAAAATTTTATTCTTCATGGGGAAAATGGGGGCATGTAGTATAGGAGAATAAACAAGGATTTGGAGTCACAGCTGGGTTGGAATCCTGGCTATGCTACTCATTTGCTGCACGACCTTGAGCTAGAAATTTAGCTTCTTTGACTCTCCTTCTGCATCTATAAAATGAGTATAGTAACACTACCTCATAAGCCTTTTGTTGTGAGGATTAAATTAACCAAAGTAAAAAGGCTACGTGCCTGGCACATAATAGATGTTCAATTAATGCTGTTTAGCATTACCGATGTTGCTAACTATAATAATAACAAAATATTAAGTAGTTAATCATGGAGGCCCTAAAATTAGTCTACCTGATTGAATCCTGGCTTTGCCGTTTCTTAGCTTTTTGACCTTAGGCAAATCATATAACCTTTCCATGCCTCAGGTTCCTATGTATAAAATGGGGGAAATTAATTAATTTTTTTAAATGGGAATAATAATGGTAACTACCTGGTAGGGCTGCTGGGGGATGAAGTAATATATGTGAAGTACTTAGAATGGTACCTGGCATATAGTAATCACTCAATAAGTGTAAGGTATCATTGCTATTGTTATTTATTGTTACTAACAATAATGATAGTTGACACCTGGTATCATAAAAATAGTGTTTTAAATTCCATCTATTCATCTATTTTAAAATATTTATTGAGCATTTCCTATGTTGTAGATTGCAGATTCCACGAAATATGAATAAACAAATACATAAACTATTGATTGGTGAGAAGAGTCTCTAAGGAGATAATAATGGCAGGAAGGGGTCAGCCATACAAAGGTCAAAGAAAAGAGCAGGTGGAGCAGACGAAACAGCGGAGAAAAGTCTCTCTTGCAATAATAAGTGGTGTTTTAGGTACCAAACGTCAGCCAGTGTGGTTGGAGGATGCTGAGTGACAGGGCAGTGGTGTAGCATGAGATCAGAGATGGACATAGGCCAGATGATTTTGAATGTTGTAATCCAGACTAAACAGTTCAGATTTTGGCTAAGTGTGGTAGAAAACCACTGGTGGATTTTATGCAGGGAGCAACCCAATCTTATGGATGTCTTAAGATATCACTGTGGCTGCTGTGTGAATAGGAAGCAGGGAGACATTTAGAGATGCTATTGCAGGAATCCAGGAGAGGCAGCTCAACGAGAGTGCCTTGAACAAGGAATTACTGTAGATCCAAGAGTAGTGGACTGATTCAGGGTATGTTTTGTGGAAAGGTGGACTAGACTTGCTCATGGATTGGCGTGATGAGAGAGTAGTAGAGAGGGATGAAGGGTAACAAGTCGATTCTGGCTGGAGCATCTGGGTAAGCATGGTACCATTTGCTGAGGTGAGAAAGATGGGGGAAGAGAAGCTTGAGGAGGCGGACATGAAACTGGGGCAAAGATGGAATCAAGCTTGTCTCCTGACTGTGTTAGGTTTGAAATGGCTACTAAATGTCTAGGTAGAAATACTAAGTAAGTTCTTAGCCATACAAATCTGGAGTTCTGGGAAGAGTCCAGGCTGGAAATAGAAATTTTGGAGTTATTGGTATACAGATTGTATGTAAAGTCTTGGAGCTGGATAGAAAAGAGGAGGAGGCCCATGCCAACATTTAGCTTTGTGGTCTGACATGAAAGAACGAGCAAAGAGAGAGAAGAAGCACCCAGGAAGCTAGAAGAAATATCAGATGAGGGTCATGTCACAGAAGCCAAGAGAAGATGGCATTTCAAGAAGAAAAGTACAGTTATCGTATTAAATGTTGCTGCGCCGTCAAGTAAGGTAAAAGCAGGAGCTCAACCATTAGACTAGGCAACATAGAGGTCAAAGGAGAAAAGGCTGGACAGAGCCCCGTTTGAGCAGGATGGGGAAGTGAAGTGAGAAGTTGGATGTCTCTGGACAACTCAAGAATGTGTGCTATGAATGAGAGCAGAGAAAACTAGAAGCAGCAGCCAGAGTGGAATGTGAGGTCAAGGAGATACTAGAAAATGTTTGTATGCAGGTGGGGATGATTCAGAACAGAGGGAGAAACCAGTGACACAGGAGGGAGGGAGATAACTGTAATAATAACGTCCTTGTGAAGGCAAGGAATGAAATCCCAAGCACAAGTGCAAGGTTTGTCAGCTTTAGATGGGAGCAGGGATGCTTCACCCTTAGCAACAGGGTGAAAGGCAGAGAATGTGAATACAGATGCAGGAAGCCTCGAAGCTTGGCTGATGGCAAAGATGAAGATGTTCCTATCCGATTGCTTCCATTTCCTCAGTAAAGTATGAGGCGAGGTCATGAGCTGAGAGTGAAGATTAGGAGATGTGGTGTAGGAGGTTGGAGGGAAAATGAAAATACTCATTTTGGAGAGTGGGAAAGCATAGGTGTGTATAGTAGTTTTCCTGCTAGGACGATCTGAGCGCCCACTTGACATTCGAGGTTATAAGTGTACAGTGACACCACTGAGCACTGTCTCTTGTTCTCCACCAGTGTTCAGCTACTTGTGTGAAGAAGTGAAAGGGGGGCTTCCCTGGTGGCGCAGTGGTTGAGAGTCCGCCTGCCGATGCAGGGGACACGGGTTCGTGCCCCGGTCCGGGAAGATCCCACATGCCGCGGAGCGGCTGGGCCCGTGAGCCATGGCCGCTGAGCCTGCGTGGCCGGAGCCTGTGCTCCACAACGGGAGAGGCCACAACAGTGAGAGGCCCGCGTAACGGAAAAAAAAAAAAAAGAAGTGAAAGGGATTTACACTAATTGGAGACTCTTGGAATGAATAAAACTTTATAGCAGAATAGCCTAGAAAATTGAAACAGTTTTATACTGATCAAAAGGTTATGCTCAAAACTGATCATTTTCCTTATTGAAATCATACTGTTCTTGAAACTTGGTTTTTTTTAAATTGAGGCTGTAGAGTAGGAGTGTTGTCATGAGTAGAGATGTGTTCATTCTGAGTCTTGACTTCAAACAGTGTCAAATTATATTAATAGGAAGATTGTTAGTCCCTTGTCATTACTCAGAATTCTAGCAATTACTCAATTGTAGTATTGATTTTTGTGTTGTCACGTATATAAGATCAGCAGAAGTTAAGTATTAGAATGAGCAGGGTGGGAATGGGTAACTATAGGATGGGGCTGAACTAAAAGTATATTTACCTAAAATATATATTTATCTAACTAAAAATATATGATCATGACACCATGATAATAGAAGCCATGGAAAGAAGTTGAAATAAGAGAATAAGCAAGCTCGATCTGGAGGGGACAGGGACTTTGCAAGTGCATATCCTCACTCTTAATCTCTTTATGCACCTATTTTACTTTCAACTCAAGATGTTTGGTGTGTTTTTTGGCGTGAAAGACATGCTATGAGGATTGGATTCTGTTTTCTAATGCTCATGTAAAAATAGAAAAGATTAAAAAGAACCTATGAATTTCAAATATGATGGTCTTAGGAGTACAAGCTTAAATTTCCCATTCCCACTGCAGAACATCCCCCAATAATATAAAATATGTGTATTTAAAGGCACGTTAATGCATAGCCGCACTATGGAATCAGAAGGGGGATTCTCAGTGAGCCTTAAAGGTGTGAATCACTCCTAAATGCAATACGAAGCAGACATGAAGGCCCAGGAGTATGCCGGGGTCACAGTTTTAAGGAAAGACTGCCTTGTGAGGCTTGAGCTGCCATTCAGGAAGCATCTCAGCTACTGTGCTGGAGTTTACCCAGCTGCCGCACCGGGAGGTTAATGGCCAGTGCAAGTAACCACCTCAGTGACTGTAACAGAGACGTCATAGGTATATTGGCCAAGACTCAGGAAGCAAAAGTAGCCACCTAACAAGAGGCCAACAAATGCCAAAATGTACACATACGTAGAAGGACTCTGGGAAAGGAGACGAGATAACAGTCAAACATCTGAGAAAGGCCAGACCAATGAAAAGGAGACAATGAGCTCAACAAATAAAAAACCTCACCCCCAAGGGACCAGAGCAAGGAGTGAAAGACATTAGAATAACCCTACTTCATATTCTCCAAGAGATAAAGGAGAGAATTATGGTCCTAAAATAGGAGTACAAAGTTAGAAACAAGAACAGGTAGTTATTAAAAAGAACTAATTAGAGATTTAGAAAATGAAAACCAGATCAAGCACAATGAAAGAGTGAATTGTCCATCAGTAGAAGGAGTCGGCAATTTGTAGTGTCATCATACAATGGTTACTAATCAACATTAAAGAGAATGAATGGCTAATACAGCAACAACGTGGATGAATAAAACATTATGCTGAAAAGGAGTCACCAAAGAGTAATTTCTTGATGCTACCATTTACACGAAGTTTAAGAACAGATGGAAATCAGAGCAGTGCTTTGCTCTGGGTTGGGGGTTGACTGGAAAGGGGGAAGGGCAATGGGGGAACTCTTTGAGATTATGGAGATAATCTGTATCTTGATCGGCGTGTCAGTTCCATGGGTGTACACACTTTTCAAACTTACTGATTCGTGTACTTAAATGTGTGCATTTTACTATACATAAAGTTTACCACAATTAGAAAATTTTTTTTCTTAACTAAACTTCCTTTAAACAACTTAGTGAGCTAGAAGATCAAGCTGAAGACTTCTTCCAGACCTCATCACAAAGAAAAAGAGATGGGAAGTACTAAAGAAAGGTCAAGCCGTGTATAAGGTTGATCCAGGAGAGCCAGAAGCCATCTAACTGGCGCTCCAGAAGGAAAGAGGAGTCTAGGGGTCAGAGTGAAAGAATACACTGAGTGTAAAACATATGAAGTTTTTAAATGAAACTTAAGTACATTATGTTCACTTTCAGAATGTTAGACATAAATAAAAATGCTTAGCGCTCCCAAGAAGAAAGGCAAACTACCCATGAGGGAATGAGACTCATACTGACATCAGACTTCTCATTAGCAACAGTCAGTGTAGACAGACAAAGGAGCAGTATCTTCACAGTGAAGGGGAATGAAGTTTATGCTTAGAATTTTATTCCATGCCAAGTTATCATTCAAGAGTGTGGGCAAAATAAAAACGTTTTCTGACATATATAGGCTCAGAAAGTTTACTATTCTGAGAGGGTCATAACCCTCTGAAAAATCTCTAGAGGGTATACTTTAGCAAAAGGGAGAATAAATGCAGGAGGAAAATATGGAATGCAAAAAAGCAACATTGAACAAATAAGTAGGTAAAACTTTATGTGAAATCTGAACAAGTATTGATTGTAAGGAGGAAAAAGAAGTCTGTAGTAATCATTTGCAACAAAAATTAAAATAGTAGTGAGAAATATAGAGAAGTAAAGACTTTTATACTCCTTATGGGAAGAATATAGATGTTAATTAACTAGACAGGAAAAAGTATGTATCTTTACATAAGTAAATTTTTACATATTTAATTTTTCAGAATGATAATAATAATGGTGCTGACATTGTCAAGTGCTCACACCATATGTACCCGGCACTGTTTTAAACAGTCTGCATGTAGTCTGTCCCTAAAGCCAACAACCAGATGAGGAGAGTGTGTTGCCGCCATTTTATGCAGATGAGGAAACCGAGACACACGAAGGTCAAGGAACTTGCCTCAGGTCACGGAGCCAAGTGGTGGTGTAGCCGTGTCTGAACTCAGGCAGTTGGCTCCTGAACCTATCGTCTTTAACAGTGCACCGCCTCACAACTGAATGTGCGGCTTTATCAGAGGAAGGAGTAAAATGGCATAAAGAAAACTCAGTCTGCCTAAGAGAAAATAGGGTAGAAAGCAACAAAGAGAAAGCACAATTAATAGAAAACATTAAATGAGAAGTTGAGAACATTGAAACATATTAATAATCACAATAAAAGTGTCAAACTTGCCCTTTAAAAGGCAGAATTGTGGAAAGACTGAAGTCTCTCCAGTTGATGACTATCTAAGTCGAGATTAGGTCCTCTCTACTAGAGTCATCTAGGAAGAGTGCTGGATGAGATGGTGGGATGTGCATCTGGGAGGATGGTCTATCCCTCCTCTGCAGGCTGTGTTTATCTGCCACTTTACATAAAATGAGTTTGTTCACATTGAAAAACTGACATTTTATTTTAATGTCATACTGACTGAACTAATTAACAGTGGGACATGGGGTAGGATGGAAGGTGTGTAGGACATTGGATGTATGTTTTCAGTCCTGGTGGGAGAAAAAGTAATATTTTCTGCAATGAGTTTGTGCTTTTAGATTCTGCAGATTTTTTGTAAGCTAGCTTTGAACCTAAATTTCTGCTTGTCACTTTCATTTTCATTCTTTTATTGAAAAAGAGAGAGAAGGATTTTAAATGTACTGATAACCTTAAAAGCTGCTAAAGTCTTTCAGGGAGGTAAAACTGGTTGTCAGAAAGCAGTTGAATTTAGCTTTTTAATTTACAAGTTCAGGATGCTGGTTTGCTGAAGAACTTGGGGCATGCCCTTGACCGTCAGGAAGAAAGGAAGGGCGCTGTTACCCTGATGTGTTAGCTGAGCAGTGTGGCGGTAGGATTGCTTCTAGTTTCTGCAACACGCCTAAAACTTTAAACAAATGCCGTTACTCCCTGTTGACTCTTATTCTATCGATAGTTCTATAATGAATTTGGAAGTTTTTAGATTTTATTTCCTTTTTTCACGTGACGTCGCTTAATATTACCTTTCTCTTCATATTAGAACTCCTTGGTTTCGGTTTCTGTCTCTATCTGGCAAGTGACTAGACTTTTAAATGTATTTTCTTCCATTCTTTCATTCAGTAGCTATCTCGTTCCTCATTGTATGGTGGACAACATGATAGGCACATGGCGTATAGCAGGGAACAAAACAAAATCCCTGCCTTCGTGGTGCCCATAGACTGACATTCAACAGACAAACACACAAATCAATATGATTGCAAACTGTGATGAATGGTGTGAGGAAAAGAAACCCATCTGGCTGCCCTAGAGAGGAATAATGGGGGTGAGGGTTGATGGTTGATGAAGGAGAATCAAAAACAGACTATGAGGAGTCTCAGCCTTTCAAAGAGTAGATTAAAAAGCATTCCAGGCAATGGGAACAGCATATGCAAAGTCTCCAAAGCAAGAAAGAGGCAACCGCATTACGGGACCCTAAAGAAGGCCAGGGCGACTGGAGTAGAACAATGAAAGCAGGAGAAAGTAAAAGATAAAGATGATGTGAGGCTCGTTAGAATACTGCTCTGGCTGCTAAATATGCAGAATGGGTTGAAGAGGAAATGGAAAACGGGTTAGGAGTCTATTGTGGTCAACTTGATGGTGGCGTATATTAGGATTGTAGCAGTAGAGATGAGAATAGTTGAATTTTAAATATATTTTGGAGGTGGAGTCAATAGACCTGATGATGGATTAGAAGGAATGATAGAGAAGAGAAGGGATCAAATATGACTCCCAGGAAACTGAGGACATTGAGGTAGGAAAGGACTGAAAGAGGAATTTAAGATACCTTTAGGGCTATATAGGCATTGGATATGTGAGTCTGAAGCTCAGAACTGGGCGTGGGAGAGTAAATGCATGAGTTGAAAAATAAAGTGGATGGAATAGATGAAGCGATGTGGGAGGTTGTACATAGAGAGAAGGGGGCCTGATACGAGCTCTGGGACACTCCAGCATTTTGGGCGTCCAGGAATTAGGAGTTGCCAGAAAATGAGATTGAGAAGAGATATCCAGAGAGACAGAAGGAAGCTAGGGAGAGTGTGCTGTTGTGGAAGCTAAGATGGAAATCAGGAAAAGAGAGAGACATCAAGAAGAAGGGATCAGATGCCCCTTAGATACATAGCATCTTAACCAGAAATGTGTAAAGCCCTAGGAGGAGAACATGAAGACTCCTGAAAGGCACGAAAGTAGACTTGAACTAATGGAATGATATCCCTTGTTCTTGGATAGGACAACTCAACGTCAAAGCTAAATTTACTGAATGTAACATGGGAACCCAATAAAAATACCAGAAAGGATTCTTTTGTTTTGTGATTGTTTTTCCCTGGAACTATGCAAATTGACTCTAAAGTTCATATAGAAAAATGAACACATAGGAATATCTAGAAATACCTTTAAAAAGGAAAAGAAGGAGAAAAGACCACCAGATATTAAAATATACTTATAACGTCTATAATTAGACGTTTGCAGTACTGATGGGGCCGAGGGACAGACAAAGCAATGAAACAGACCAGAAAGCCCAGAAATGAACGGAAGTACATATGAAAGTTTAGCATATGATAAAATGGCATATTAAATCAGAGGGAGAAGGACAGACGTTTTAGTAAATGATATCGGAAATAGCCTTTTGTCAAAAGTTGGATCCGTATCAAAATAAACTCCAAATGGACCAGAGATCTAAACGTACAATGTGAAAACATATAAGTACTAGAAGAACCCGTAGGTGAATTACTCTGTAACCTGAATGTGAGGAAAGCCTTTCTCACTGTGTCTTAAGATTCAGATGCAGTATGTGAAAAACATTACTAAATTTGACTACGTGTATTAAACAACTTTGCCCCAAGGGTGGAGGAGAAGTACTGCAGTAGGCAGCCTTCTACGCTGGTCCCAGTGATCCCCACCTACTGGTGTTCATGCCTGTGTAATCCCCTTCCTGTGAGTGTGGGCTGGCCCTAGTGAATTGCTTCTAGCAAAATGGAATGTGTCAAAAGTGATGGGATGCCGCTCGTGAGATTAGGCTACAAAAGGCTGAGACTGTGACTACTGTCTTACTCACCGTCACCCTCACGAAGAAGCTGGTGTGACAACTGTCTTACTCACGGTCACCCTCACACTAACCTATGAGAGGGCCACGTACTGAGGAACTGTTGGCTGCTTGTACGTAGAATTGCAAATGATCTGTGTATTGACCTTATGTGCAGAACTGTGCTTAGTTTTCTTTTAGCGATGATACTTTATCTGAAGATCTGCTTGATGTCCTTTGAAGCGAGTCATATTGTTCATAAGTGATGTTTTGTTCCTTCCCCAGTCATTTACCCGTTCAAAACCCCATGACAGAGGCATCCTTTTCTTGTGTCTGTTTGTAAAGACAATGCTTCCAAGATTGCCACATTACAAATAATATTTGCTGCAAGTTTTTGGCAAATAGCTTTTATTAAATTAAGGAATACGCTTCTAATCCTTGTTTAGTGAGTGTTGTATTTTATTGAAGGAGTGTTGTATTTTATTGAAGGCTTTTCTATGACTCTTACCAGGCTAATGAAATTCATCCCTATTCCTAGTTTGCTAAGAAGTTTTTTTTTCTTTCTTTCTATGAAGCATCTTGAATTTTATTGGAGAGCTTTTCTGCATCTATTGATACCACATGGTTTTTCTCCCTTAACCCGTGCCCTGTTCTTTTTTTCATCCAGGTACAAAATGATCTCTGAATTCACCTGGCCCAACCATGACCTCCCTTCAGACAAAGAGGCTGTCAAGAAACTGATTAAACATTGTGGCTTTCAGGATGATGTAGCTTATGGGAAGACCAAAATTTTCATTCGAACACCCCAAACGTTGTTTACCTTGGAAGAGCTCCGTGCCCAGATGCTCGTAAGGATTGTCCTCTTTCTACAAAAGGTAATTTAATATTTTACATATAAGGATAAGGTCTTACTTTTATGTTCTTAAAGATGAGTTGAATGTTTTCTTTGATTCAAGATATGTTCACGATGGTATATTTTTTTGCATCTATGCATATCTTAAGAGTGTTTTCTGTTGCCTCCACACATGGAAAACTCACTGGGCTGCGTGAACTCAAAATTATTTTATCCTCAAAACTCTGAAGCTATTTTGTCTTCTGGTATTTAGAAACAGAGAGATGTCTGAAGCAGTCTGGTTTTTGTCTCTTGCAGTTAACTGAGTTGTTTCCCTCAGCTTAACTGCATAAAGGACTTTTTCTATCTTATAATTTACAAGCTTGGCCAGCCTGTGTGAGACCACCTCCCTCACCCATCACGACCCACCGCCAGCACTTGCCAAGGTGTGCGGTGCTGACTCAGCGGTCCTCGTAAGACCATGGTACCTGTCATCACTGATCTGTGCAGGGCCCCTTCTCATTTCATTCAGTCACTCAGGTATTTCTTTTTATCCCTCTTACCCATTTCCATACCTTCTGATTGAACCATTTTAATATAAAAAAATTATATATGCATATAAAAAGAAATTGTGTTCCTCTAGGAGAATGTCCTTGGGATATCCATCAGGGGAAAGGTGGCTGGGTCATTGGGTATATGTAGACCTAATTGGCGTAAGTAGTGCCAGGCTCCTCTCCAGAATGTCTGCCAGTTTGCACATCACCAGTTTGTACGTAGAGGTTACTATGTGCCCACATCCTTAGCAGTATCATCCAGGTACCTAAATTTTGCCAGACTAGTAAGTATAATGATATCTCATTGTTGCTCTACTTCCTATTTCTCTGATTACCATTGAATTTGAGCATCTCATTAAATGCTTGTTGCTTTTTGGGGTTTCCTATAAACTGCCTGTTCATATCTTTTATCCATTTTTCTATTGTAATTGGTATCATTTTCTTGTTGATTAGCAGGAATTCCTTGACTATTTTAGACATTAATCTCTATTCACTTTAGATATCATACATATATTCTCCTGTTCTGTCGGCATTCTAATGAACTTTCTAATGTGCTTTGTTGAAGGGAATCCTTAATTTTGACATAATCAAATTCTTTGATTCTTTTTTTTTTTTTTTTTGGCCTTATATTTTGTGCCTTGGAATTTTATTTAAGAGGGCTTTCCTTGTATCTAGGTCACAAAGGTACTATCCTATGTTTTCTTCTATGAACTATATAGTTTTACCTTTCACATTTAGGTCTTTAATCCATTCAGAATCCATCTATGTATGTGGTTCTCTCTAGGCAACCAATTTCACTTTCTTCTATATGGTGAGCAAGTTTTCTCAATACCATCTAAATACTAAATAATCTGTTGTTTCCCTATTGATTTGTGGTGCCACTTTTATTATGTATGAAGTTTATATATATATACATATATATGTATTCTGTTTCCGAGTGCTCTATTCTGTTCCATTTCTGTATCTGCCTCTTTTCATACTACTGCCACGTAGCTTTTATTGTAGTATGTTTTAGTATATGGTAGGATAAGTCCATCTTCTCTACTCTTCTTTATTGAGGTTGATTATTCTATACATAGACCTTTATCCTGTAATATAAATTTTAATCTGTGTTTACTGAGTTCTTTAAATTCGACAATACTTTTTATTAGGATTGCATTGAATATATAGGTTAATTTTAAAGGATTAACATTTTTATAATATGAAATCATCTTAAGAGTATTGAATAAGCTTATTTAAATCATTTTATTGACTCTTAGACTTAGGTCTTATGAACTCATAGTTAATTCCTAGATATTTTATTGTTTTTGTAGCTGCTGTGCTTTTATTATTGTGTTTTTATTATATTTTCTATGTGTCAGTGTTGGTATAGAGAAGTAATATTGGCTTATGTTGGTTTAACTGTATCCAGAATGAAACGTTTCTTGATTCACATTTGTTGATTCTGTTAGTTTTTCTGGGTAAAAGATTATATCATGTGCAGATTATAAAAGTTCCCTTCCAATTGCCAAGATGTTTCTGAGTGTTGGTCTCGTTCATTTATTTTTCCTAGAACTCAGGAAAACTTTTGGAGTGGAATACTAAATTCTGTTTCATCTTAGAACAGTTTCCTTCTATTAATTGGTTTTTTTTTTAATACTGCTTTTACTCCGTTCTGTTTTCTTTCTCAAGACAGCTTGTAAATTTGCAAGGTGAATCTCTGTTTTTTGTCTGCTGTAGTGAGTTATTTTCATGCATCTGTTCTACTGTATATTCAAATCCTTACTTTTGATCTTCCCTACTTAGCAGTGGGAGTTTTTGTTGTTGCAGATCTGATACTTTGTCTTTCTTCTTCATACCTATCCAAGACATTGACCAGACTCAGGGCTTGGCCTCTCAGTTTGGTTGGGACAGTCCTGGTTTCTGACTGTGGTCTGTTGTAAATATTAGTAGGAAACCTTTCACTCTCAAAGTGTCCCAGCATGGGTAACAAATGATACAATAGTCACCCTACCGTGAACTCACTTTCCTTCCACTTGTTGGCTGGTAGAATCCTCTTCTTAAATCTACATCGGCATTTTGTTTACTTCTTTCACAATTGTCAGTGTCCCACAGACTTTCACCTATTGCAGCTCTGTCAGCCAAAGATGGGGCCCACCCTGTCCCTCCACACCCCAGGGCCCAGCTCTTACAGAAAAGGTTGAATTCCAGATATACACGCCTAATAGGACTCGTCCTTTCTCAGTCCTCTCTACAGCACCTCTGCTTGCTTTCTGGTGAGAAATTACAATTTCTACCTAGAAAAGAGAGATTCTAAAAGACAAGGGATGGCTGCTTCAAAAACTATCAACTGCGCCCTGGAGGGAAAGCTGTCCAGTCTTCTCTGTGGTGTAGATCTTGCGTTTCTTAACCATAGGGCAGTGAGTAGGGGATGACCTCCCTCTAAATTCTCAGGCAGACCATCCTAGAGCACGATGTACGTGATCTACTCATTATGTTCTTCGAACCAACTCCACAGGCCATAAAATTAGTGAGAATTTCAGTTTCTGGGAAGAGGTCATCAGTCACCTAACTTTCCATGTGACGTGTTTTCAATTCTTCTGTTTCCTTATGGGAATGTAGTGTGAAGCTGTAGAGGCAGCATCAGGAGATGCTGATTTAAGCAAGACTCCCCAACAATTGACTTTTTAAATTTCCTTTTTAAATAAAAATCAGCTTTGTCTTTTTTATTATATAATTAAAGTGCACTCATTGTAAAAACAGATTCAAACCATAATGAAAAGTATAAGGAAATCCATGGGAAACCACCTAAAATCCCACCATCCAAAGGTAACACACCAAGTGTGTGAATTTTTTCCATTCTTATCAGTGAGAAATGCTACCTCGTTTCTACTATTTCATTTTTTATTTTCATGACTACTAGCAAGGGTGTGTTTATTGGATTGCTTCCTCTGTTACTCATTTTTATCAGTGGCCCATTTTTCTGGGATTGTTTGCCTTTTTCTTAGGAATTCCTGGGAGCTATTATCTTTATGTGTTGCAGCTATTATTCCCAAGCTGTCATTTGTCATTTGATTCTGTTCATGGTATACTCTTTGATGTGAAATTTTTTCACTGAATGTAATGAAATATGTCCTTTTCTTTATAGTTTTTGAGTTTCTTCCAGAAAAAAATTATAGATCTGGGATTTCGTTTTGTACATGGTGTGATGTAAGGGTCCAACTCTATTTTGTTCCAGGTATTCAAATTCCATTTATTTAAAAAATTCCTCTCTTTTTTCCAATTTAAATTGAAATTCCACCTTTGATTAACATTGAATGCCCATATATGCTTGAATCTATTTCAGGACTCACTATTTTGTTCCATGGTCAGTTCCTATGCCAGAATTATACTGTGTTTATTATAGTACATCTTAATAGGTTTTAACATGTGAGAACGTGGCTTTCAGTACCTGTTCTGTGCCTTAGTAGAGATTCAGTGTCAAGTTAGAAGAATCAGTGATGTTGCCTAAAACCAGAACCTCCAAAATTAATTGTTCTTAAAGGAATAAACTGTATAACCACAAAGATTGCAGAGGAGATACAAACTATGTTGCTTTCTGATTCGTAAAAAAATTTCTAGTTCTCCGCTGTCACCATCTAAACCATTAACCACTTGGTATCAAGAATTATGGATAATCCGTGATCTTGCTTGTCTTCATATACTTGGTCATATGCTTGACATTTTAGAGGATTTTTGAAATTGCTAGAAATATCTTTTTTTAAGAAATAACCCTCTAGATTTCAAAGAATTGTATTGGTTTTATAAGTACATAAGTAATAGCAGTACAAGTTCATGTAGAATCGTGAAAAAATATAAATCCTTTTATAGTTTTAAAATGTAATTTTCTTTTATATTATACATAAATTTAAATCATAACATACCATTGTATAATGCTTTTCATTATAATTTTACACGTGTAAACACTTAATTTACGTATTTATAATAACTGACTTAGTCCTTAATATGATTTACTAGAGTTTCCTCAATCTGTCTGCTATTACTGGATGTTTGGGTATTTCCAGTGATACATTCTTACAGATCCCATTGCAGGGCACATCTCTGTTTACTTAGAGTAGTGCCTGACACCAAGTCCAATAATGATACCTGTTGTTATTACTACTGCTACTGCTATTACTACTATTAGGTAGTTGTGAACATCCTCGATTATTTTCTTGGAATAAACTCACAGACACAAAATTGTTGGGTTAAAAGATGCGTACTTTTAAGATTTTCTATACCTGTTGTCAAATGGCTTCCAGAAAGATTGTGCCAGTGTATGGTCCCACCAACTAATGAGTGAAAGACCTTGCCTCACTGAAGCACTGGATATTTTCATTCTTACAAATACCCTTTCTGGATGACCTAAAATCTGAGTGTTTTGCCTGAATACAGGCATACCTCAGAGATACTGCAGGTTTGGTTCCAGATCACCACAAATAAAGCGAATATTGCAATAAAGTAAATTACATGAACTTTTGGTATCCCAGCGCAATACAAGTTATGTTCACATAATACTATAGTCTGCTAAGTGTGCAGTAAAATTATATGTAAAAAGAATGTACATACCTTAATTTAAAAACACTTTTATTGCTAAAAAATGCTAACCATCATCTGAGCCTTCAGCGAGTCATAATCTTTTTGCAGTAGTAACATCAAAGATCACTGATCACAGATCACCATAACACAAATAATAATAATGAGAAGGTCATCTGCAGACAGTGGCAGTCTTACTTCTTCTCCAATTTGGATTCCTTTTATTTCTTTTTCTTCTCTGATTGCCATGACTAAAACTTCCAAAACTATATTGAATAATAGTGGTGAGAGTGGGCAGCCTTGTCTTATTCCTGATCTTAGAGGAAGTGGTTTCAGTTTTTCACCACTGAGAACGATGAGAAAACCATAATTCAAAAAGAGTCATGTACCACAATGTTCACTGCCGCACTATTTACAATATCCAGGACATGGGAGCAACCCAAGTGCCCATCAACAGATGAATGGATGAAGAAGCTGTGGCACATATATACAATGGAATATTGCTCAGCCATAAAAAGAAACGAAATTGAGTTATTTGTAGTGAGGTGGATGGACCTAGAGTCTGTCATACAGAGTGAAGTGAGTCAGAAAGAGAAAAACAAATACCATATGCTAATGCATATGTATGGAATCTAAAAAAAAAAAAATGGTTCTGATGAACCTAGGGACAGGGCAGGAATAAAGACACAGACGTAGAGAATGGACTTGAGGACACGGGGCGGGGGAAGGGTAAGCTGGGACGAAGTGAGAGAGTGGCATGGACATATATACACTACCAAATGTAAAATACATAGCTAGTGGGAAGCAGCTGCATAGCACAGGGAGATCAACTCAGTGCTTTGTGTCCACCTAGAGGGGTGGGTTAGGGAGGGTGGGAGGGAGATGCAAGAGGGAGGGGATATGGGGATGTATGTATATGTATAACTGATTCATTTTGTTATACAGCAGAAACTAACAAACCATTGTAAAGCGATTATACTCCAATACGGATGTTAAAAAAATAATGAGAAGGTTCGAAATATTGTGAGAATTACTGAAATGTGACACAGAGACACGAAGTGAGCAAATGCTGTTGGAAAAGTGGCACTGATCGACTTGCTAGATGCAGGGCTGCCATAAACCTTCAATTTGTAATTTAAAAAAAAAAATCTGTGAAGGGCAATAAAATGAGGTATGCCTGTATTTAAAACATGATTTTCTAAGAAGCCCTGGATGTAGTACCACATGTTTGCCTCATTAAATTAAAAGAAATGAAGCTGTGTAGCCAGTGGGATTTTTTTGGTAAGATCATCTTCTCTTCCTTTCATAATATGCAGTTGCTTTACTTCCCCACACACCCTCTACACTGGAGCTTGTGTGTGTTCTTTACATCACATTTGAATGAGAAATCAAATAAGGTGGAATTTCTAGACAGCACTGAAGAAACTACAGTTTTCAGAATTACAGCTTCAAGCAAGGAGGTGCCAAGACATCAGTAGTCAGTTCAGCAGCAAACACATGGGGCTGTCAACATGTGTAATGATTGTTTTAAGTGTGTTGTGCAGCAGAGCTGTCCAAGCTGATTTCCTTTTAGCTTTTTTCCATCTTCATCCTGTACCTTCCTGATTTGGTGTTTCCTGTCATCCATCTTCTATATGTTGTATTCATTAATTCCCAGAAAATAAGATACTTACTTGTTGTGTGGTTGGGGAGATCCTGAAAGAAGACAGTAGTTTTCACTGTTAACTGGTAGTTAACCGTTAACTGATTTTTAATGAAAATATCTCACCAAATGCATTACAAAGCATCACGGTTCTCTAATATTCTGTACTCACTTAGTTTTAAATACTTTGCTGTCTCAGAAAAAGAGTGGGGGAACTTCCCTGGTTGTCTAGCATTAAGACTCTGCGCTCCCAATGCAGGGCACCGGGTTCAATCCCTGGTCAGGGAACTGGATCCCACGTGCCACAACTAAAGATCCTGCATGCTGCAACTGAAAAAAGATCCCGCGTGCCGCAACTAAGACCCAGCACAGCCAAATAAATAAATACTAAAAAGAGAGAGAGAGCTTATTAAAAAAAAAAAAGAAAGAAAAAGAGTAGGGTACAGAACCCCTCAAGAAACTCCCTTATTTTTTTGGTGCATGTATAGTTTTAAATGTATGTTCTCATCCTAGGGTATCATAGGACAAGATCAAAATCATCGTATAAGGTGATATTAAAAATGGATTCTCAAAGGGAGATAGAAAAGTACTGGGAGACTTCATCTTTTGTGGGGCCATTACCAACAAATATGGAATGAGGTGATGGATTTTGAAGAGTGGATTTCTTGACCCACCTATAAGACAGATAGAGGCTTTTGTGAATTGTGTCTTCTTTTGGGGGAATTGGCCCTTTCTTAAAGGGCATCTATAATCGATTATAGACAGACATCTTAATTGGTCACTATGTTATGTATTTGGGCCAATTCAGATCACACAGCTTTGATCCTAGCTCTAGGAATAGATTTTATCCTTTCCAGTGTGCCATGTTAAGAGGCCAAGGCCCCTCCTCTGTCACGTACTGAAGGCTACTAAACATAGATATTCTTTCTTAAAATAATATCTTCAGGCTCTAATCATTTTTCTTCAAGCAATTTGTGGTCACCCTGAGATCACAATTATAACTCTCAAATTCCCCAGCAGCAAGAGCTGCCAGCCCTTTGAAAATTTAAATTATGCTAGCCTCTGACCCGCTCCACACTCCATGCCATGAGTTTTTGTGGGTTTTATTTCAGTCCTAAATATGGCTCACAGCTTGTAGCACCCATGACACATGAGCTGTGGGGTCCATAGTCAAGCTCGAATCTGAAATCAGTTGTCAATCTTCTATTATAGTCATGTGAAATTACAGACATGTTTATATGGGAAATACAAAAGCTTCATGCTATCAGTGTTCAGATCAGTCAGCCTCCTGGGCCACTTGGCTCCCAGAATTTTATTTTTGCTTGTCTGGTGTCTGCCTGAAAGGATAGTAGTGGCTTGATTATTAGGTCATAAGAAAATTGGTGCAATCTCAAAGGCAGGACAGGGGAGAACAAAGGAATGAGTGGAGGAGAAAGTGTGGAAAAGATGTGAACGAGAAAAAAAGGTGATGTAACGCTGAGAAAGGAGGAAGAGACATCAAGTTAGTGAAATAAAATACTCAAAATGTAGGCTAAAATGATATGTGATTGTCATTTCTAATTTTATGTGGAATTCAAGATGGAACTGTAGAGGGCTTCCCTGGTGGCACAGTGGTTGAGAATCCACCTGCCAATGCAGGGGACACGGGTTCGAGCCCTGGTCCAGGAAGATTCCACAAGCCGCAGAGCAGCTAAGCCCATGTACCACAACTACTGAGCCCACATGCTGCAACTACTGAAGTCCGTGTGCCACAACTCCTGAGCCCACGTGCTGCAACTACTGAAGCCTGTGCTCTCTAGGGCCCGCGTGCTGCGACTACTGAGCACGTGTGCTGCAACTACTCAAGCCAGCGCACCTAAAGCGCTGAAGCCCATGTGCTCTAGGGCCCGCATGCCGCAACTACTGAGCCCGCGTGCTGCAACTACTGAAGTCTGCACGCCTAGAGCCCGTGCTCCACAACAAGAGAAGCCACCACAATGAGAAGCCTGCGCACCGCAATGAAGAGCAGCCCCTGCTCGCCACAACTAGAAAAATCCCGTGTGTGACTACGAAGACCCAGCGTAGCCAAAAATAAATAAGTAAATATTTTTTAAAATTAAAAAAAAAGGCGGCTCATGTATCACAAGAACTGCCCTGGTTGTTTTTTCCCAATTAATAATATTATTTTTATGTTCTTATATTTATTAAATTCGCATTTTTCGTTCTTTTTTAAATTAATTTTTATTGGAGTACAGTTGCTTTACAATGTTGTGTTAGTTTCTACCGTACAGCAAAATGAATCAGTTATACATATACATATATCCCCTCTTTTTTTGGATTTCCTTCCCATTTAGGTCACCAGCACTTTACATTCTTATTGTTGGGTTATATTATAGTCCCAGTCACAAGAAGGATCTTGTGAAGAGTTAAGAGTGGCTCATAAAAGCATAAACGTATAATGAAAATAGCAAATTCTGAAACTGAGAATAATATCATCACTATTAATTACAAGTAATCGCAAAGGTTAATATAGGTCTGAGTATAATAATTTTGTAAACCAACCAGAGAAAAAGTGTGAATAGAATCATTATCTGCAAATTAGATTGTATGGGTGTAGTTATTCATTTGCCCCTATTCCCTGATGTACTGTTTATTGTGAAACTTTGTCAAGTAGTAGCATGAGGCTATGGGGCTTTCACATTATTTTCAAACAAAGCTCACTGGATTCTTTGTGAAACCAGTCAAGTGTTTTATTTCTCAGACGAAAAGCAAAATAATTCTCTCTCATATGAAATTGATTACTTTTGCCCTTAAGTTAAAAAAAAAAAAAAGCTACTAATGTAGTAGCTAATCTTTACTGAGTGGCAGGCAGTATTCTGAGCACTTTACATACATTAAGTAAATCTTTATAAGAACTCTGTGAATGAGTGTCTACCAGTATTTTTCATCTAATAGGAAAGGGAACTTAAGCCACTTGAATAGCTGAGTGCCTTGCTGGAGGTCACACCAATAGTGGACCCCACAGCTGGGATTTGAACCCAGTGGTGCAGCCTTCTGCACACGTTTAACCACTATTCACTTATACCACGGTAGCATCATTCAGTGTGCACTCCTCATAGGAAAAACAGGTATGACTCACACTATTGAAGAAAAGTTTATAAAACCAGCCACAGAGATGTTGATGACATCATGCTCAGAGAGAAAGAAGAAGGTGATTTGGCCCTAGTGATGTCTGAGTCATTGACTATTGAGTATGTGAACTAAGATATATCTTTACTACGATTGGAAGGAAACACTGATGTTTCCTGTATGAATCAGCTCTTGACATATGTACGGTAATGAAAAGTGATCAGGGACTCTCTTTTACTGAGAATACATACTCCAGGAGAAGAGTTTTACTTGTTGTGGTAAGTTACTTTTGAGCCAGGAGTGGGTTGGGAAAGGTGTGTCTGGATGACTATGGACAAAGCATAAACTGAATTACAGGAAGGGTGGAGGAGGCATGGCTCTGTGACAAGAGAGGTTGCCCCCAGTGCCAGTCCACTCACTGCTTTATTCATGGGGAATATTTATGGTCAAAAATACGCTGCTTGACCTTGGCTAGTATTGAAAGAAATAAAGAAAAATGTGCCTTTGGTCAGATGACCACCATTGACATTATGTCTTTTCAGTAGGAGGTGAGAAGAAACGGATAGCTAATGTCCTTTCCAACACTGTGATGTGTGGCCGGGTGGGAGAAGGGCGCTCATTGTATTTAACATCTTTATTGGAGTATAATTGCTTTACAATGGTGTGTTAGTTTCTGCTTTATAACAAAGTGAATCAGTTATACGTATGTTCCCATATCTCTTCCCTCTTGCGTCTCCCACCCTCCCTATCCCACCCCTCCAGGCGGTCACAAAGCACGGAGCTGATCTCCCTGTGCTATGCGGCTGCTTCCCACTAGCTATCTACCTTACGTTTGGTAGCGATATATGTCCATGCCACTCTCACGCTTTGTTCCAGCTTACCCTTCCCCCTCCCCATATCCTCAAGTCCATTCTCTAGTAGGTCTGTGTCTTTATTCCTGTCTTACCCGTAGGTTCTTCATGACATTTTTTTCCTTAAATTCCATATATATGTGTTAGCATACGGTATTTGTCTCTCTCTTTCTGACTTACTTCACTCTGTATGACAGACTTTAGGTCTATCCACCTCATTACAAATAGCTCAATTTCGTTTCTTTTTATGGCTGAGTAATATTCCATTGTATATATGTGCCACACCTTCTTTATCCATTCATTGTATTTTAAATGAGTAATAAACATGGATTTGTCCATTCATTACTGAATAGGGGTATACAACGAACAAGACAGGGCTCCATCCAGAGGAAGCTGACAGCCGAGTCAGAAGGGAGATGTGTTAGCGCTCAACCAGTGCAGTAGAGTAATTGTGACACTGTTGAGCAGGTAATGACTGCCAGGTGGGCTCAGAGAAGAGTCACCCACCTGAGCTGAGAGGGAAGGCTTTTTGGAAGGAGGAGAGATGCCAAAAAGTCGGAGAACAACTCTGTTAGGTTCACATTTTACTTGGAAGTCCATTGTATGGAGGACAGAGATCTTAATCTCTATTTCATAATTCATTTATACAGGTTGAGTTCATCGGAGCTGGGTCATTGATGTGAGAGCAGGTTAATTGTCACGAAGGTTAGTGGGTAAACTAAACTTCCTGTGACAAAAACAAGGAACAAAGTTGTCTACAAAAATATCAAACAGACGTTGTTTTCCGTAATAAATGTTTACTCGTCTTACTCTTTGGAATTACTGAAACTGCCCTTTCAGTGTTACAGGAGAGTTCTTTGCCCTCCTTAGAAATTAGGACAATTAGGAAGCAAATATACATGGCAGCCATGCAACTCATGATGACAGAATTAAATTTAGCTGAATTTTATCACAAGTTTATAAATATTTACTAACCTTTCCCCTGTTATCTAACAAGACGTAAAGAGCTAGCTCTGGATTTGTCTTCTCAAAGCACCTGGGTCAGCAATTCCATTCTGTCATGGTTCTGCATTAATAACTGCTAGGAAAGGCTGGCAGCCTTCGATTTGATTGGGGGTTTTTTTTGTTTGTTTTTGGTTGTGGCTTACAATATTCTGTTTCCATACTATACAAAGTCTCTGCAGCTTGAAAGAAGGGGTGCAGAGACAGGAGCGTATTTGGAGAACCTAATAGTTTAGGGCGTAGTTCAAAGTACCTCTGAGACATTCGAGTCAAGATGACCAGCATATTGGATGTATGAGTCAGGGAAGCAGAGGAAGTAACAAATCTCAAGAAGGAATGATCAGCAGTGTCAAACATAGGGTCATCCAGCAAAATAAAGGACTGAAAGTGCCCACTTAATCTGGCAGTTGGGAGATCACTGGTTTATTAATAACCAGCATGTTAAAGATGATCAGGGTGAAAGGCAGAGTACAGGAAGAGAAGAAAAACACACCAAGTACTAGAATCCTCCAGGAAGAAAGTATGTTGAACATTTATTGGTAAATCATGGTAATATGGTAATGAACATAGGTATGGAAAGTATGTCTGTTCTTAATGAAGAAATCAAGGAGTATTTATCATCTACAAGACATTTAATAAACGACTATTGAATGTTGAAGCCTTACTCCTACATATATTACTAAGCAGTGCTAATAAAATAACATTATTCAGTACAAGTCATTGATTTTTATTATTGTGAAGAAAATTTCTGTTGATTTATAGTGTAAGCCAATAACTGAAGCCATTTAGTATTTACGTATTGACAAATGCAAAGCCCCTTTAGAGCAATAAAAATGCTTCAGCAAAAATTTAACATTAGAACGACAGAGCATCCTTTCTTCTCTCTCTCTCTCTCTCTCTCTCTCTCTCTCTCTCTCTCTCTCTCTCTTTCTCTTTATTTTTCCCTACCCCCCTCCCCACCCTTTTCCTCCTCCCACCCAACTGAGGAATAAAAAAGATAAAAGCATATTTGGAAAATAATGATGACATGTCAAAAATAATTTGTTTCTTATTTATCTCCTCTCAGATACTGCCAATAAGAAGCCACTGCCACCCCTTCCCCAGCCTGTTCCCCTGTAGGTTGGAAGCAGATGATTTGCTCTCCTGAAAGAGCAGCACATCCGTTGCCCGGGTGATATCTCATTACTAAGGCAACCAATTTGGTGCATCAGTGTGAATCCCAATTTTAAAATGTAATTATGCCAAGATATGTACATATGCTTGAGATTTGCTCAAAAGAAATCTGTTCTCCTTTGGAAGGAAAACATTTCCTATGTTAGTTGAAAGAAAGGGGGAAATACTTCTTTTATTCTTTGCTAGTTATAAATACACCTTTCAACTGATCTCCCACCATGCTTAGTGAAAGAGCTTGCACTGGTTCTCTCTCACCACTTTTTTTTTAACTTGAGATCTTCCCTTTCCAAGACACTTCTCTCTTGAGACCTGTCACTCATAACCCAGCAGCTGTTGTCACCATGACAACATTTTCTGGCCCCTATAGGTGGCGGAAGGAAAAAAAAAAAGAGTGGCTCCATTTTCATTGCACTTTTCTTTTTAATTGCTGGGAACTCAAGAGATTGACTCTTTGTAAGGAATTAGTTAGTGAAGGGGAAGTGATTCAATGAATAGGTGTTTACGTTAAATTATAAAACTTGTGAACAATTCAGTGAGGATTGCCATCCCAGACTCAAATGAAAGATCTTATTGATAGGAGGTGTACACCAAAAGCTTGGCTGGAGGAAGACAGCCAAGGCAAACAAAATACCATCGAATCACTGCTGAGCAATTAATTTTTCTTCCTCCTCGACAAAAATTATTGTTTAAAACTTAAAAGCATATTTGGGTGCAGGGAATATTTAATTACCAATCTTATTAAATAATGAAACCCATGCAACTCATTAAGTTTCCCATTTGCTGAAGCTTCCAGGAAGCTCAGGGTTCAGATTTGTACTCAGATCCAGGAATCATTCTTAGCTGGGGTTTCAAGTGTGACTGTCACCCTTCCTACTGAGACCCCCACCCATTGCCTACCTGTCCTTCTTTTATCCTCAGTTGGGTGACTGTGTTGTCTATGTAACTTTTTTTTTTAATTTATTTATTTTTGGCCACGTTGGGTCTTCATTGCTGCGTGCAGGTTTTCTCTAGTTGCAGCGAGCGGGAGTTCCTCTTCGTTGCGGTGCGCAGGCTTCTCATTGCAGTGGCTTCTCTTGTTACGGAGCACGGGCTCTAGGCGCATGGGCTTCAGTAGTTGTAGCACACGGGCTCAGTAGTTGTGGCTCGCGGGCTCTAGAGCGCAGGCTCAGTAGTTGTGGCGCATGGGCTTAGTTGCTCCGCGATGTGTGGGATCCTCCCGGACCAGGGCTCGAACCCGTGTCCCCTGCATCAGCAGGCGGATTCTTAACCACTGTGCCACCAGAGAAGCTCCCTTGTCTATGTACCTTTTATGTAAGTTTCCTCCGATCTTTTGGAAGTAATTGGGTGACACATATTAAAGGCAACGGTGAAAATATCGTAATGGGTATTCACTACCTAGTGGCAGTGCTGATATTTCACGTAAAATATCACCCCCCAAAAAAGATGATTTTCAAAACTGCCTTTTTAAAAAGGCCTTTCTGAAGTACATAATTTTGCCACATATTTCATTAAGCCAAGACACTTGATGGGTGACAAAATATATCCTCATATCCTATTAGGTATATAAAAGAATATATGTGGTTTAAGTGTAAGGGCTATGGTGTTGAGGTTTACTTCAGTCTTTTTCTTGCTATAGCACTAAGAAATCTAAGTGTGTCAGAAATTGCTTATATCTTTGTCATGGCACATTTAAACACATTCTGCTTGGACTATTAAGTTTTGCTAACCAAAAAAGTTTATGAAATATTCAACATGTTCTGGGAAATGTATCATTATTTATTGCATATATTTAGAGCATTCGGTTTCTCTTTATGGGGAGACGTATAGTGGCTTTAAACTCGATCTTTTTCATTTCAGCACATGCACAGTATAAATACCTCTAACGTACAAAAGGCCCTTCCAAAGAAATGAAATAAATACCTCACTAGAAAACTGAGGAAAACTATAGACAATCAGTCCACCAAAAAAAAGGAAAAATGGCCAGCAACTATATTTTCACCTATCAGATACTCAGCGTTTGTTTTTTTTTTTTCTTTTAATCCTACACAGTGTTGTTGATGATACGTTTACTACTGGCATGAGAGTAAATTGATGAGAACTTTCTGGACAGTAGTTTAGCAATGTGTTTCCAAAAAATCTAAAAGTTGGGTTTGCCTCTAATCTAGCAATTATGCTTGTAGAAATTTATACTAAGAAAATTCATGTAAAAATCCAGCTGTAAGAATTTTCTCTTCAGTATTTCTCATGAAAGTGGAAAATAATGGAGAAGAATGTTAAGAAGTGAGTCATATAAATTGTGGTATATCCCTACAATAGAAAACTAAGCAGCCATTAGCAGTGACAATATAAAGAAATTTAATAACATCAAGTGCTCATGATAAATGTTAAGTGAGAATATGTGTTACAAAACAGGATGTTCAGTATGATTCCTTTTTAACCACATTGTTAATTCTAGACATACCTACACCTGCATGCGTGTGCACGCACACACACACACCCATTATATAGACTGAGGAGGAGTCATCCCTTTGGGGGGGTTTATTTATAACTAAAGAAAATTTAGGGCTATTTATATTCAGTATTTTATGTCAGACAGTCTTACTGTTGCCAGACATCACTCTGCATTCAAATTCAGTACTGCAAGGAGGATCTGTATTTTTTTATTGAAGTATAATCGATTTACAATGTTGTATTAGTTTCTGCTGTACAGCAAAGTGATTCAGTTAAATATATATATATATATATGTATATATATACATATATACTTTTTCATATTCTTTTCCATTATGGTTTATCACAGCATATTGAATATAGTTCCCTGTGCTATACAGTACAGCCTTGTTGATTATCCACTCTATATATAATAGTTTGTATCTGCTAACCCCAAACTCCCAATCTATCCCTGCCCTACTCCCCTCCCCCTTGGCAACACAGGTCTGTCCTCTATGTCTGCAAGTCTGTTTCTGTTTTGTAGATAAGTTCAGTTGTGTCATGTTTTAGATTCCACATATAAGTGATATCATATGGTATTTGTCTTTCTCTTTCTGACTTACTTCGCTTAGTATGATAATCTCTAGATCCATCCATGTTGCTGCAGATGGCATTATTTCATTCTTTTTCATGGTTGTGTAGTATTCCATTGTATATATGTACCACATCTTCTTTACCCAGAGATTCTATATTTTTAAGAAAATTTAATTTCAAAATAAGATGTTTACTAGCCAGTTGTCCTGAGTTGGTCTTATTGTATTTGTGTAGATACAAACACCCAAAGAAATCAAGCACTCATAGAAAATATGTCAGTGACAGATATCCTCGGGGAAGTAAAAATACAATCAAGCACTCGTGATTTATGTTTTTGGGGGTTTTTTTTGTGGTATGTGGGCCTCTCACTGTTGTGGCCTCTCCCGTTGTGGAGCACGGGCTCCGGACACGCAGGCTCAGCGGCCATGGCTCACGGGCCCAGCCGCTCTGGGGCATGTGGGATCTTCCCGGACCGGGGCACGAACCCGTGTCCCCTGCATCAGCAGGCGGACTCTCAACCACTGCACCACCAGGGAAGCCCAAGCACTCGTGATTTAAATGCAGGTTACAGACCAAGTACTTTATTCACAAGTGTACTGTACTTTGAATGGATTATTGGGCTTCCCTGGTGGTGCAGTGGTTAAGAATCCGCCTGCCAATGCAGGGGACATGGGTTTGAGCCCTAGTCTGGGATGATCCCACATGCTGTGGAGCAACTAAGCCCGTGCACCACAACTACTGAGCCTGAGCTCTAGAGCCTGCGAGCCACAACTACTGAGCCTGTGTGCCCTAGAGCCCATGCTCCGCAACAAGAGAAGCCACCACAATGAGAAGCCCGCGCACAGCAACGAAGAGTAGTCCCCGCTTGCTGCAACTAGAGAGAAAGCCTGCGCGCAGCAACAAAGACCCAATGCAGCCAAAAATAAATAAATTTATTTTTAAAATGGATTGTAAATAGGAACAACATAGAGCTGTAATCACATTATTTCCATCTAAAATTTTAATTGTTTTTATTATGAAGTAATACGTATTCATTGTGAAATTTCAAAATATATTTAAAGAAGGAAATAACATCATCCATCATCTCACCACCAGAAAGGTAACTACTGTTAGTGCTTTGGAAGGTGTCATAACAGTCCCTGTCCTACTCTCTCTTACACACACTGTTTTCTAAATTGAAGTCATGCTGTGTACACTGTAAAGGGCTGTTCCAGATGAAAATCAGCAGAACCACGGTGATGGTTGTGGTATGGGGCCCCTGGACCACTTCTGTGTGATCTTCCAAGCTTCTCTCCTTGACCCACATCTGCAAAGCATCACCATCTGAGTTTTAATGATGTTCCTCTGTTCAGAAGCCCTTCAATCACCTACAAAATTCAGACCAGGCTCTGCCAGCATCTTTCCCTGTGCCACCATGCAGCATCATCGTGTTTTTCCCTGCACTCCCACATACATCTGTCCCACCTGTGCGCTTTACACATACCATTTGCCTTTGCCTTTTGTATCTTCAAATTAGACTCCACCCCCTCACTCAAGCCCTCCTGGCCAGACTAGTCTAAATAAAGTCATCTTTACTTCCTTCACCAGCACCCATTTGTCGATTTTATGTGGCTCTCTGAGGCAGTAACTTCAACAGGAGGTGGGAGCTGTGGGCCTGCTGTTAGTTTGGAGTTTGTGTAAGGTTTTAGGTCATCACTTCCTTTATCTGTAAAACGATAGGCTTGGATATGGGCACATCTGTTACAATCAAGTATGAGGTGTATTATGAGTAACTTGGTATTAATAATAAGTTAGCAAAGGTAATGAATTAATTTATAAATAGGAGCTGATGTGAGTTTATTTCTATAAAATTTATATTTGCTTTCTTGAGTGGGCAAGAAAGGCCCATTTCAGGGATGGTACAACCCCCGAGGGTTGTTGCACGTGTGTTGCACGTGTGTTGCACGTGTGTTGCACGTGTGAATGTCCTTCCTAAGGTGTGCCGTGGAAGAGTCAGGGCAGAGAACCTCCCAGCTGATGGTTTATAAGAGGTCTTCAGCTCAAAGATTCCCGCCGAATTCTAAGATTTCTGTAGGCTGTAGATCATCTATTAATTTTGCACATTTGTCTTCTCTCCTCAACCAGATTATACATTGTTGAGGGATGCAGTGTCCTTATGCTTGTTTGTACTCCACCCAGGGGCCCCAGCGTGATGCCCTGTGCACAGTGCCTCACGTGGTATTTTGACAATAATATAGTGTCATGACTCAATACTAGGTGCTCTGGGATTGTAGAGGTTTCTGTTAGCTATGTTATGTGTATTAATATTTAAGAGCTAGTCATATGCATTTAAATGAGGTACCTTCATCCTACCAAGCAAATGGAGTAATTAGTAGGCATAAGCGTTATTCCTAACTGGGAAAGAAGCCTTTAAGTTTTAACTCTGCTGCCAGAGCTGAAGAATCGCTAATTTCTGTGTACTTTCTAGTCTCTACTGCTGCCTAACCAGCAGGTGGTTCTTGGCTTCAGTCAACCACCAGGCACTTGGGTTCCAATCCCAGCTCCAACACTTACAAGATGAAACTTTGGGACCTCTCTGTTCTTCAGTTTCCTCATCTGTAAAAGGGAAGTAAGAGTAGCCACCTTATAGTTGTGAGTATTAAATGACTTAATATATTCATCATACTTTGATCAGTGCCTAGCATATGGCAGGTACTATATGTTTGCTATTCTTATGAACATTGATATTATTAATATTAATATTATTATTATTGGTTTGGGTATATATCAGTTGACCATTGGCATAATTATGCCACAAACCACCTGTATTGGTTTCCTGTGACAACTGTAAAAATTGTCACAAACTCGGTGGCTTGAAACAACAGAAATTTATCCTCTCACAGTTCTGGAGCCCAGAAGTCTGAAATCAGTTTCACTGGGCCAGAATCAAGGTGACATCAAGGCCACACTTCCTCTAGTGGCTGTAGGGGATAATCTAGTCCTGGCTTCTTCCAGCTTCTGGTAGCTGCCGGAATTCCATGGTTTGTGGCTCCAGTCTCTGCTTCCATAGTCACATGTCATCCCCTCGTCTGTCTTCAGATCTCCTACCACCTCCCTCTTATATAGATACATGGGATTGCATTTAGGGTGCAAACAGATAATCCAGGATAATCTCCCCATCTCAAGATCCTTAACCTAATCACATCTGCAAAGTCCTTTTTCTGTCACGTGAAATAACATTTACCGGTTCCAAGGATTAAGAGGTAGAAATCTTTTTGTGGGCGGGGGGGGGGGGGATTGTTCAACCCACCACATCTCTGAAACGCAGTGGCTGTAACAGAATTTACTTCCTCCTCATGCATCCGAGGTTTGGCCATTTTGGGCTGAGTCCATCCCAGGCGGTGGGTTGAGTACAGATTGGCTCCACGTGTGGCTTATTTTTTTCTGGTGTCAATGGATCCCAGGGGCATGTTCTTCTCATGGTAACAGCAAAAGCCTAAGAGGGCAAGGCTGACCACACAAGCACATTTCAAGCTGTTCAGGTCACGTGTATATATATCTCGTTGACCAAAGCGGGTCACATCAATGGGGTGACCCATGTAGGTCAAGAGTAAAGGAATGAATATTTGCTATCATAACAACTTAGCGTGGGGTTTTCTGTAGATGGCAACTAACTTAAAGCTACGTTAACAATATATGTATTTGGAAGAGGAAGAAAATCCAGGATTCCAAGCAAAGTTATTTAGTAATAAGACAGTTTGCTATAGTTGTTATTTGAAGGTTAAGTCAAGACGCTACGTGTTTTGTAGTCTTAGCCTGGCCAGATACAGCCCTGACTGTGATGATCACAGGAAACTTGTTGCATGATGTTTGATTTAGAGGATAAACCTCCACAGATGTGGAATGAGCTACCTAGCTCCTTTTGCCATAATGTAGTGACTCAGTGAACTCCTTGGAGATGTGAAAAAGAAGCAAGAGTTTTCTGCCCCTCTGGCAGAACAGAATCTGTGCTGGGTAGCCTCGCAAGAAGAGAAGGGAACTAGAGAATACCTGTCAGCTGCTGAGTTAAAGCCAAAGTGACATTAATTACAGTATCTTCTCAGTCATCCTTGACCTATGAGCCTGAATAGCTAGTTCATCTAAGTGATCTAACCAAGAGCTGGTTCCTTATACTTTCATTGGAACCTGATTTTTGGTAATTTGAGAACTAGTATACAATATTTGTATATTTCAATTGGATAGAATTTCCCAGTCTAGGGTTTTTTTTTCCCCCCCTCTTCCCTCTCATTCCAGTAATAGAGGAATTAGATTATTCTCACAGGCCCAGTGAAAGAAAGGAGTAATACACAGCAGAGTCTATGAGCTCTTTCTCAGTCTCTTTGGCTCCAGGACAGAATAAGGATGTACCAGGTCACATTTTCCTCAGTCACTTGATAAAAAGCAGTGACACTAAGTTGTTGACTTGTGTCAAGGAAAAAAAAAAAGGAAGAAAGTAAAAAGGCAAAGGGGGAATTTTTCCTGAAAAATCCTGTAACTGGGATGAATAGGGAATTAGGAACTTAATTTAGAGTATCCATATTTAAGATGAAGATTTTTACGTTTTTAGTGAAAGAAATTCTTTTAACGTAAACGAAACATTCACTGAAAACCAGACTTTTCACGCCTCATGTTCCTCACTGGCAAACTGGCAACAGTTTGCCAAGCAGATGCTCATTCATGCTAGACTGCTCTAGAACCATCAAGGGTCACCACTGATTTTGAAATTCCCTTAAGACTTGAGAACTGCATGGCAGCTGCCGTGTGTTACTTCCTTGAATGTTTCATCATGTGCTTGGCTGGCTGCCCTGTTGTGTAACAGGATGAGTTGTCTGTTTCTCTTAAGTGAGCTCTTAAACCCTAAGGTTACTTGGTTGTAAAACATTCCATGGGGCCTTCTTCACAGATAAGTAAGTCTTCTTTTAAACTTGTAATAAAAGATCTTTAGTGTATTCAAGTCAATAAGTATCCATTCATTCAACAAATGTGTTTATTGCCAGGCACTCTTGGGAGACACCCAGATGAATGTAATAGAAATAGTCCTTCTCCTCATGCAGCATACATTCTAATTGATCAGCAAGATGAAAAACTTAGTCAACGAATAATTATAAATTATGTAACAGTTATGAAGGAGAGGAGGCTTTAATTGGGGCAGTCATTCAGAGGACAAGGGAAATAGGCTGGCCAGGGAAGACCTCTCTGAGGAGGTGACATTCAAATGAGACCGAAAAATTGAGAACGAGCTGACTCTAGGAAAAGTCCAGGGAGAGGAGATGCAAGCAGAGGGAACTACATAAGCAAACAACTCCGCAGCAAGAGAGGGTGTGAACATTTGGAAGGCATTTCCAGCAGTATCACTGCCATGTCTGTGCTTCTGTCACTTTTTTTTTTTTTTTTAATACTGGTGCACATGCCTTTCTTCAAGGCTCAGTGCAGCAGAATTTCTGAAGTTTTCAGCTGGAATTTGGGTTTAGGTTTTCTGGAAGGATACCTGGAGGGCAGCTAAGGAAGAGTTCCATGAAATATTGATCACAAGCCAGTTGAGATGAGTGAAAAAGACCAAAAAGAAGGGTAGAGTTTGACGGTCCTAAAACATTTCACAGACCGAAAGAGCTGTTTATTGGCAAGTCTAACGCTGATGTTCGTTCTAAAAGCGGTCCGATTATTCTCTAAATCCAAGATTGGGTGAGCTGACTTTGTATGAAAATGCTGATTTAATATAACTTATATATTAAATCTGTAGAATATACCCTTTCACTGTAGCTTACACCTTTTTCAGTCAAGTAATTTTATGTATGTGGGTGGGTGGGAGTGTGGCTATATATATATATCCTGATTGTTGTATATTCCTGATTATTTCCTAGTGTTTTTTTTATACAGCCATTTCAGAGGAGACATCCTCATAGAGATTTCCAATGTTAACTCTTCTTAATGCCTGACCAGGTGGGATCTGACTTAGATCCATTCCACTCACATATGTTCGATCCAAGTCGACCATTTCTCCTGTCACATTCATCAGCCGTAGCCGGTCACTCATTTGTATTTCAAAGAGTCCAGAGCTTTAGTGGGCATTTCACACATCTTTAATTATGGGTAATCTACTAGAGTAGACACGAGTTTCCTGCCATTCATGAAGTGATTGTGAATAAAGGCTCTCTCCTATTTGTGATCGAGACCACGCCTCCACATAGAGCTTATTAACAAAACAAATTCTTTTTATAGGCACATATTTGAAATTTTTTCCTAAGAGATGTACAATTTATCTATTTTTATTTATTATTTAAATTTTTGGGCCACACCCCGAGGCATGTGTGTTCCCCGACCAGGGCTCAAACCCACGCCCCCTGCATTGAAAGGCAGAGTCTTAACCACTGAACGGCCAATGAAGTCCCTAGACACATATTTGATTTTTTTTTACATCTTTATTAGAGTATAATTGCTTTACAATGGTGTGTTAGTTTCTGCTTTATAACAAAGTGAATCAGTTATACACATACATATGTTCCCATATCTCCTCCCTCTTGCGTCTCCCTCCCACCCACCCTCCCTATCCCACGCCTCTAGGCGGTCACAAAGCACCGAGCTGATCTCCCTGTGCTATGCAGCTGCTTGTTTCTCAAAAAATATCATTGTATCCCAATGTGTTCAGTTGCAAGGAAGGGAGAAGGGGAGAAAGAGAGAGTAGGAGGGAAGGGGAAAGGAATAGAGGGGAGGGGAGGAGGGGAGAGCGTAAAAAGAAAACTCAATTCAGACGGGCACCGAGTATAACGGGGATTTATTTCATACATCAGGAAGCCTTCTCTTGGATCATCTTCATTCTCAGTGTGGCTCCCCCTTGTGGTTGCCAGATGGCTGCCAACAGTTACAGAAGCCACGTTTCGTTATTCAAGGAAATCTCTTCTAGAAGTACTTGGACGTTCTCTCCGAAGAGTGAGAAATTTTCTTTCTCAGAAACACCTAGAAAATGTCTTCTCATGTTTTATTAGCCACGACCAATAACCATGGCCAGCAGATGTTAAAAGGCAAAATGCTAAAGAGCCTTTGTAAATGTAATAAAAGTTCAGCTGATTTCATATATAAAAAGCCCTTACAAATCATTATGTAAAATTACAAATATGTGATGGACAAAAACAAGGAATGAAGAGAGAATTCACAACAGAAAAAATTCTAATAGCCAGTGAATTTTTTATATTCCTAATCGAAGCAGTTGAACCATAGCAACAATATGTTATCCTATATCAATCTCGTTAATTCTTTTTAACTCTTCGCATGGTAGAGTTTGGAAATGAATACTTTAGTATGTGGCATTTGGAAATATAAATGAGTCACAGCAGCAATTCTATTTCTAGAATTAGAATATGTACAATGTTACTCCTAAAATGATATTTTAAATTGCAGAAAACACCAGAAATACCGCACAGTAGGAGGTTAGTTAACTGAATTATATGCATGTATCTGGTTGAGTACTGTGAGGCCGTTCAGAATCACATTATAGGAGGCCATTTGATCACATGGGAAAATGTGCTTGATGTATCAACTAAAAAGCATTACAAAGCACTTTATGATTATTATGTGATCTCGGTTTTGTGTAAAATACGTATGTAACCATAAAAGAAAAATGAATACACTGGACCGCACACAATTTTTTTAAAAGACAACTTCTGTATGGTAGTATACCATAAATAGTACCAAAAGATCATTGCCGTACTGGAAAAACTATTTAAAATGCTAATAACAAAAAGATAATTCCCTTAATTTATAAAGAGCTCATACAAATCAATAAAAGACAATCCAAAGAAAATGGATTTAAAAGCTAGAAATATGCAGTTTATAAAAAAAGAATTTTAAATGACTGATAAAAATGTACACGTTATATTTATATTATATTTATATTAGTTGAAAAATTAATTATATTCCTGTTGACATCCATTTTAACTCTGTTCTGACTTGATTGGTATATAACTAAGAAACTTCAGTCTTCAAATATTATGTTATAAAACATTTCTTGGGAAAGAAATAGATTAGGTAGTAGGATTTTTCAGATTTGTAAGTACAAGGTTGTGTTTCCGGTAGGATTTTCAGTAATATAGTTATAGCTATGTGTACAAGTATAAAACCTCAACATCACTGAGAAAACCTAGCATTTTAGTTTAGATTTTTCTCTAAATAGTAGCATTTCTGTCTGTCTCACCACAGCATTTTTCCAGCATGAGCTACTTAATACTCTGATCATAATAGTGTGTTGCCTACTATTATGAGAAATCATGCACCCAACAGTACAGTTGTATTCTTTTTTTTCTCTTTGGCATTGAGTTATGGCCATGAATGATCTTCATAGTTTTTTAATCATATTATGTTCAACTTGTGTAAATTTGAACTGTTGAAAAAGTATCTGTCCTTAATAAGTATACTTTCTCTTATCCTGCCATTCCGCCTTACATTAATTACAGTCTAAGACAGAAAAATAAAAAGGGGAAGCATATTTAATGTTTACCCAAGTAATCTAAGGGATTATTTCCTTCCCCCAACATTCTGAAATCCCCCCCTAGGAAACATCATCACCATCAGTGTGAACACTGGGAACCGGTAGCATATTTGGGGTACAGGGATACATTGAAGAGCGCTGGTCTCAACAAAACCCTCCTGGCGCCATCACCCATTGCCTACAGCCAGAGCCAGGCTCCTAGCAAGAGCTGTGAATATGAATCACATTCCTTTGTAGAAGCAGGGTTTTTAGGTCTGAAAAATGACTGTTTCTCAAAGCCAAGCGTTTGCCAGCAAAAAATATATTAATGTATGACTTCAAGAAACTTATGTCAAATGTATTCCCTGCTTTTTTTTAATGTTGAATTATTAGTACGAGAAACATAAGGCAGCAACGTACAAATATATGTCAAGCATAAGTGCTTTAAAAACCTATTTTTAATGTATATCAAGTGTCTAGCATAAGGCCTAGTACCTAATAATGAAATAATGTTTTCTCTCCCTAGTCTGAGGAGTCATAACCGTAATCAGATGAAAATCAAAGATAGTGGTTGTCAATGCCATGCGCACTTTAGATCAGAAAGAACCTTTAACACTTTAAAATTTTCGTTCATTTTCAGTAGCTGTTAAGATAGAATATGAGTATGTGCTCTTATAAATCATCTAGTGTAACATCCTTGCTTTACAGCCGAAGCACCTGAAGCCTGCAAAGTAGTCTGTAGGGAATGCTGGCCTCTCCAGGGAAAGATTCTTTCCACTCCGCCCCAACTCCCTGCCACTCAGGGAGCTGTCCCTCTCGCAGTGCTGGACTTCCTTGAAAGAGCCTCACTGTGACAGGAATTCAAGCTTCTTTACATGGAGGTTTCCATTGTTGTGGCCTTTGACCAGATCTCACTTTTTAGGGGATCAGTTGTAGTTGTTTCCCAGTTATCTCATAGGCATGTTTGGTTTTTCCTAGAATATCATAGGTGTCCCCTGTTTCCCTCTATATCCCTGATAGAAACCAAACGTACAGTAGGAATTTGGGAAATTCTTATGGAACGAACAAATGCTCAGTAATGCTTATGCCACCATGGCATGTTTTGGGATGGCATATACTGATCCCCTTCAAAATGAATGAGTAATCTGTGTACAAAGGGTTCTGTAGTTAACTTTTGTTTTTAAATTTTAAAAATTTAAATGTTTTTTAAATTTTGTTGAACAAAGTTAAAATAGGTTTACTTACATAGAACTTCTTAGAGCTTTTAATATGCTAATGTGCATTATGAATCTCCAAATAGGACTTGCAGTATGCAGCCTTCCTGAACTTACTGAAAATGGAACCCTTTTTTCAAGGAGCATTTCAAAGGCCCTATGTTCCAGAATTCACTTTTGAAACTCTATAGAAAAGAATGTTAGGATGCACCTCTGGCTGGTCCTTTCAAATACCAGTTATTATCTGAGTTTTTGAGAGATTTAGGGAACCATTCAAAATTGAGATCATTTGCAAGCGTCTGAAACAAAGGTTACTGGGTTTCTGGTGGTTTTTTTTTTAAGGAATTCTGCATGTTCTAGATGCTAGATATAAAGGAAGAAAAGTCAGAACATTTGTTACATAAGATAAAAGCCCAACCTGTCCCCTGACTGGTTGATGAGCCACCTCCGTCTTGGATGACAGTGGATCTGGGGGTGGACAAGGCAGCAGGTGTCTTCACACAAACTTAAAACATCCCCAGATGCCTCGTTGGATCTACTGAAATGTCCAAACACTTGGCCCAAACCCTGAGGTTCTGTGTCCAAAAGCAGTTCTGAAATAGCCTTGACCTGAGCGATTTTTGAAGATGAATTATCAACTTTGTACCTCTTAAGAAAAAAAAATGTTTTAACCAAACAGAGGAAAGCAACCACTTCAGTAGAGCTCCACAGGCAGTTTACTTTTGAACGAGATTGAATCCTGAAAGGCCCATCAGAATTACTTAACCTGTTTGCTGGATTAATTTTGTTTTCATTTATCTTCAGAATAATTGCAATTTGGTTTTTGACAGAGTTAATGTTGAGCTAGTCTTCTGACAATAATTGACTAAGAGGTTCAGTTGCTTCTTGATGTTACAGTTACAAGGAGGTTGTCAGACTATAGCATCATCATATTAGGCAACGATTGTATGCACTAAAGAATTTCTAGGCTAATGGATCTGGAGAAGGCCATATAGAAAATGTATGAGTCCCAAATGAAGGTTCACAAGTCAACTAACTTGGCAAGTTAGTCTACCAGACCAAGGTAAAGCTAGGGGTGATCATTTCTAAATTACACCTCACACGCACATAGTTAAGTTCATCAGGATAATTTATAATGATCAGGCTCACACATGCTCTTTTTTTTTTCTTTTTGGAAGGGGGTGTCTCTTTATTTGAAGGTTTTACATCTGTTTATTGACTGAAGATCTGGTTATTTCATTTCTTTTTTTAATTTTTATTTTATACTGGAGTATAGTTGATTTACAATGTTGTGTTAGCTTCAGGTGTACAGCAAGGTGATTCAGTTATACATATACGTGTATCTATTCTTTTTCACATTCTTTTCCCTTATAGGTTATTACAGAATATTGAGTAGAGTTCCCTGTGCTATACAGTAGGTCCTTGTTGGTTATCTGTCTTATATATAGTAGTGTGTGTGTATGTTAATCTCAAACTCCTAATTTATCCCTCCCCTCCACCTTTCCCCCTTGGTAACCATAAGTTTGTTTTCTGAGTCTGTTTCTGTTTTGTAACTAAGTTCATTTATATCATTCTTTTAGATTCCACATATAAGTGATATCATGATATTTGTCTTTCTCTGTCTGCCGTACTTCACTTAGTATATTTCATTATTTCTTAATTTCTCCCCTAGGTCATCTGAAATGCTATTAATTTATCTGTAAAACCAAGGAATTTTGTGTCAAAATTTATGCTAAGAACTCACAAATTATATTTACTGGGTCTTAGTTTCTTCTTGGTCCATATTAACCTGCTGTTCTGGTAAAAACATGGGTACTGCACTAGCATTTTAAAAATAGCACATCAGGTCTTTATTCATTTTGTCCCTCATAGAGATATTTGCGTTGAAGAGGAATAACTCAGAAAATTTTTTCTGTCTTTGAATCTTCCTTTAAAATAACTCCTTCGTTAATCAATCATGAAATATTCCAAAATGGATGTCGTATTCTAAATGTGATGGGGTATATGGATACCAAAGATAGATTTTGTGTATTTTACAATTTGCTCAGAGTTCAACCTGGTACCTAAGTAAATTCTCCTCCACCACAACTCTTTAGCAACCATATACTGTGAGAACTCAGCCAGAATTACTGTATGGAGGACTTAAGACTAGAAATAGAAGAAAGATGCTTCTCCCAAAAGTTCTCCCTAGGCATGGAGGGCCTGGGAAGCTTGGAAGCTGGAATTTTGAAGGATTTCAGTTGTAGAAACTAAGAGAATATCCAATTCAGGGCAACAGGGAGCTGTTTGAGAACAGGCAGAAAAGACCCAACACCCATAATGACTAGAAAACGAAAACATGGAGAACAAGAGAAAAACAGAAAGCTGACCTGTGTTTGTTTCTGAAGCTAAACTGAAGATATGTAATTGACCTACTTCTTAACAGAGTGTCACCTAGGATCCTACATCTTTTGCAAAGTGTATCTTGTACTTTAATGACTGACAGATGTTGCTTTGAAATGCCTGACCACCAAGGAAGAGGAAAACATGGTCAAATTAAGATGGCATTATAAAACATCTGGTTGGACGTGACAGACTGTGCTTCTATCTACTCATCTCAAAACCCCTCAATCAGCAGTAAAGGATGAAAATTGGAGAAACCCACAGGGACAAATAGAACCATAATGGAAACAACAGCAGAAAAGAGGCATCAACATAATTTTGGAAGTAAGTGAACGTGTGGTCAGCCCCCCAGGCTGGTGGAGAAAGCTGAAATCTAAGTGCCTGCAGACAAGCAAGCCAGGTCACCCAACCATTGGGCTGTAGGAAGATTCAGGATGGGAAGGACCAGGTACCTCTGTAGCTAGGGGTGAGGGGTGGAGCTGGAGGAGTAGAAGGGTTGAAACTCTGTATAAAGAGCAATTATAACGACTTCCCTGGTGGCCCAGTGGTTAAGGATCCACATGCCAATGCAGGGGACACAGGTTCGATCCCTGGTCTGGGAAGATCCCACGTGCCACGGAGCAACTAAGCCCATGCGCCACAACTACCGAAGCCTGCGCTCCTAAAGCCCGTGCTCCACAACAAGAGAAGCCACTGCAATGAGAAGCCCGCCCACTGCAACGAAGACCCAACACAGCAAAAAAATTAATTAATTAATTAATTATTTTAAAAAGAGAGCAATTGTACACCCAGCTCTCCTAACCTCACAAAGTTGGAGGAGCTCCCTCAGTCTCATTCTGATAGAAGACAAGAAGTTTACTCTGAAGAAATTGAACCAGAGAAGCTCTGGGCTTGGGGACACCATGCACCAGTGGAGGAGAGGGCTCAGGCACCACGTTGAAATCAAGTAAATTAAGTGAAAGTCTAGATATGAAAGAGATCCTCCAGCCCCCTTCACTCAGAATTCTGGCAGCAATGAGAGAACAGTTTAAGGTATGGACATTACTGGGGTCCCCCACAGATGGCTGGTCCCCACCTAGTCGCCCTGTAGTGGAGTCCACCACCCACAAAGCACACATACAGAGCTTCCAAGTGGCTTTTCACTTTTCAGTGAATGGACAGCCAAGGATCCCCAGACATTCAAGCAAGGCCTCTAGCTCAAAAGACCAAGACGAAGACAAGCGGGAGAAGAGGGGATTTATAGGTAACAGATGCAATGTAGGGAGCAGCGTAAAAAGTAAAACCATAATTCATCTGCTTGAGAGGAAGGATGCTTTTGTAAAACAAGAGCAACATGCTTTTTTTTTTTTTTTTTTTTGCGGTACGCGGGCCTCTCACTGTTGTGGCCTCTCCCGTTGCGTAGCATAGGCTCCGGACACGCAGCCTCAGCGGCCATGGCTCACGGGCCCAGCTGCTCCGCGGCATGTGGGATCCTCCCGGACCGGGGCACAAACCCGCATCCCCTGCATCGGCAGGCGGACTCTCAACCACTGCGCCACCAGGGAAGCCCAACATGCTTTTAAAAGGGATATTTGGAGAATGAGGGTGAGTTCTTGAAAGTGGAAAAGGTGACAGCAAAAATGAAAGATTCAATATCAGGCTTGCAAGAAGAAGTTGAAAACATTCAGTCACTCAACAAATACTATTTTTTTAAACATCTTTATTGGAATATAATTGCTTTACAATGGTGTGTTAGTTTCTGCTGTATAACAAAGTGAATCAGCTATACATATACATGGGTCCCCATATCCCCTCCCTCTTGCGTATCCCTCCCACCCTCCCTATCCCACCCCTCTAGGTGGTCACAAAGCACCGAGCTGATCTCCCTGTGCTATGCGTCCCAGCTTACCCTTCCCCTCCCCATGTCCTCAAGGCCATTCTCTACATCTGTGTCTTTATTCCTGTCCTGGCCCTAGGTTCTTCAGAACCTGTTTTTTCTTAGATTCCTGACTTACTTCACTCTGTATGACAGTCTCTACATCCATCCACCTCATTACAAATAACTCAATTTTGTTTCCTTTTATGGCTGAGTAATATTCCATTGTATATATGTGCCACGTCTTCTTTATCCATTCATCTGTTGATGGACACTTAGGTTGCTTCCATGTCCTGGCTATTGTAAATAGAGCTGCAGTGAACATTGTGGTACATGACTCTTTTTGAATTACGGTTTTCTCAGGGTGTATGCCGTACGACCCAACAAATACTATTGAGTGGCTACTATGTCCTTGGCACTGTTCCAGGCAGTGGAGATTCATCAGTGAGCAAAAGAAGCAAAGATCCCTGGCCTAGTAGAGCTTAAATTCCAGTAGAGGGAGAGCATAAACAATACAGTCATATGTAAATTACAGGTGTTATAGAGTGTTAAGTGCTGGAGGCAAGAGAAGAAAATAGAGCATGGTACAGAGAGTGGAGAGTACCAGGAGGGGAGGGTGGACAAGGGGAATTTTTTACATAGATGGTCAGGGCCGGGCTCATTGGGAAGGTGACAGCTGAGCATGGACTTAGAGAGTGAGGAAGATAGCCATGTGATATGATATCTGGAGGAAGATCCTTCCAGGCATAAGGAAAGGCCCTGAGACAGGAGGCCTGTGCAGGGTAGAGCAGGGCCCAGTGTGGCTGGAGTGAGCCAGGGAGAGGACAGTGGAAGGAGCTGGGCAGTGACAGTACCAGCTCATGTGGCCCTTGTGGGCCAGGGGAGGGGCTTTGGCTTTCGGTCTGGGGGAGCTGGAGCACCGCAGCAGTGTTTTAAGCAGAGAAGTGACACGATCTGACTTTGGTCTTAAAAGGATCACTCGGGGGACTTCCCTCGTGGCGCAGTGGTTAAGAGTCCGCCTGCCCATGCAGGGGACACGGGTTCGAGCCCTGGTCCGGGAGGATCCCACATGCCACGGAGCAACTAAGCCCGTGCGCCACAACTACTGAGCCTGCTCTCTAGAGCCCACGAGCCACAACTACTGAGCCCATGCACCACAACTACTGAAGCCCGTGCGCCTAGAGCCTGTGCCCCGCAACAAGAGAAGCCACTGCAATGAGAAGCCCACGCTTGCTGCAACTAGAGAAAGCCCGTATGCAGCAATGAACGCAGCCAAAATAATTAATTAATTTAAAAAGAAAAAAAGGATCACTCGGCTGCTGTGTTGAAAATTAACTGTAGGGGGTCAAGGTACTGAAGAGAGGAATTGTGTCTAAAATTCAGTAGCAGGGATGTGTGACCTGTGGCCCTAATGTTCTCTTTTTATACATCAGTGTATCCTCCAATTCACCCGCTCTGTTCGCCTCTATCCTTGGTTCCACCTAAGAAATGAGTTGCTTGCCCTCTCCGTCACCCTGATCCCTGCCTTGTACCTTCTGATAACTTCCTCTCCCAGATCCCATCAGATCTCCTTCAGGGTTCAGCCCCCACTCTCTTGCATCAGATCCTAAAGCACATAATGTCTGGTTGGTTCCACTTTTCGTGTTCATATTGTTGAATGAGGGCCCCTCTGGCTCCCTGGTTTTTTGCTGAACCTCTCTAGGCATAATCAAATAAGCATTAAGCATTTGCTTATTGGATATAATATTTAGTTTTCCCCCTTTTTAGACACTCTGTCATCAGGCTAAGTCCTCTCTGGAGGTAAGCTTTGTATGACTTGAAAAACCCCCACAGTTTAAGCTCTTTAAACAAAGAGGGAAACGGGAAGACCTGTCTCATACCTTAAGTTCCAACCTTCAGACCCTTCACGAGACGATCAACCACAGCCTTTCTCCCACACAAAGGCCTGGGGAGCGTATCCGTTTATAAGGGATGATAAGGGAAAATACATGAATCATTTTTTTGCATAGAAATCATTTGCCTCCGTAGTTTTTCACTGCTACTTTTTCTCTGATGTTAGAAAAATAAATAAAGCCGAAGGGACTTCTGATAAAGTTGATGATATAACTGCAGGCCCACAAAATTCCTTTCTCCCAAATAATATAGTTAATATAACAGATGTGATAATGTAAACACTATTGACTTTACATTTTTGATGTAATTATTATTGGGGTTATAAAGGAGAGGTAATAGTGATGGTAGGAGAGCTAAATCACCAGTTTCTGTAATTTGGATAGGGTCTCAAAGGATCACCAAGAAATAACAATACATGTGTATATACAGCATACGTGTATACTGCATATATGTATGCGTGTACATATAAATAAATTATATGTGTATTTAACTGCCGCGAGAAGAAGCAGTTAAAATAGTTGGCATGAAATGACACTGTGAGATGGGGAGGTGGGCTTAGGTGGGCAAGGGGAAGGGCTGCTGTCTTTTTTATAGCATTTTTGTGCTATCTGATTTTTCAACTACACAAAACCTAAATAAACTAAGGACACAGATGAAATCGAAAAGGTTGTCCAAAAAAAAACCTACCCCTTAAAAAGTACCTACTTAGACATTTTTTTTCAGATTATACTAGAGTCTAACCAAAAGCATTTTAATAAAAAATCTTTATAAAACACTTTTTGAAAATTATAAGATTGATTTCCTGTATAGATGTGGCTCCAGGGGGGTCTTAATTTCCTTCCTCTTAAAAAAAAAAAAAAAGCAACAAACAGTATGAAACTTTAAAAATGTGTTTTCTTTAAAAAACTGCATCACAGATTTCTACCCTCTAATTGTACTCTTTTGGTTTTTCAAGATACTAAAGAAGGGACCTTTATTTTAGCACTTGGGTGGAGGCCTGACAAAGTTGTGTGCGTGATAGATTCGTCTACAAGAAGAGAGGCATCTTGACTAAAGCAGGTTCCTGTGCTGATGCCATGTGCACCAATGAGTGACTTTTCACTGCCTCTGTGTCTTTATATATTCTGTTTATACGTGAGCTCCAGGTTCATCAGAAATTGCTCCTATGTCGCGTTTCCCTCACATGTCATGGTTTTTCTTGACCCATTAGTTCCTCTTTGGGGTCCGTGGATGGCCTCCTCATATTTGTACAGCAGGCTAGAAAGGGAGGGCTTTGTAAGCACATGGTACCTGTTTAGGAGCCTTCGTGAAGACCAACCTAAAATGGCTGAATAAAAGAGGTATCACACCAGTTTTTCTGAGAGAAAGTGGTGGGCACAGATGGGGATCTAAGAAGAAATAAAAGAACCCTGAGTGATCCTGGAGAACCCATACTGTGGGCTTTGAACTGGAGGTTGAATATCTTGGTCCTGAGAGGCCAGAGACAGGGAGGGAAGTAGTACCCTCAACCTAAGAACTGAGACAGTCAGTTAAGTAGCAGCAGTGAGTATCACCTGGAGCGTGATGGCGATGTGTACGAGGAGTTTATCCAAGAAAACAATGAGGACGTCTGGGGTCTTGGGACTGTAGTAGCAGAAAGGGAAAGAAAGGGATTTATACTGGAAATACCGTGGAAGAAAGAATACTTTGGTGGTAGAAAGCATATTTAGGGGAAGAGCCAATAATGAAGATCACACCAGATTTCTTTTTACTTGAGACATTGAGAAGTATGGGGTCCTGAAAAACATATAAGTATCTGTGAGTTCACCGTGTTTGGATAAAGCAGGCGCTGAGACGTTTACATAATGTCTGATTGATTTCTGATCACTGAAAAAATTTAACAGATTCATATTAGTAACTTGTTTTTTACCCTTTCTCCACGAATACATCTAAATTCTTGGGACTTCACCTGGGGAGGGGGGTGCTGCACAGACTGTATAAATCAGTTCATACATCCAATGCGACATTACACTAGTGGCCAATGTGTATAATCTGTGCAAAGCTAGGTTTCATAAGAGAACTGTGGATGCTGATGGCTTTGTGTTCTGACTCATCTTGCTTCCTTTCAACATTCTTAAAATATTTATCCAAAGATAATGGTATTTTGGCTTTCTTCTTTACACGACCGTAAAGTTAGAACAGGGCTCTGCTTCAGACTCGTGCACGCCTCCTTAGGAGGTAACGAACAGCTAGACACTGAATCAAAATGACGGACGTGACTCCTAGTGCCATCTGTCGGTGGCAGGCAGAACTGACATGCTCTGGCTGATTTTGTGACGCATACAAATTGCCAGGTTGAGCTTCTAAGTAAAGGAGCTTCTGTGATTTCAATGTGATCTGCTACTCAGCCAACCAGCAACATTTTCCTTTTTTTTTCCCTCTATTGCGAAGGTGTGGCGGGGCACCCTGGCCCGTATGCGGTACAAGAGGACCAAGGCGGCTCTGACAATTATCAGATACTACCGGCGCTACAAAGTGAAGTCGTACATCCACGAGGTGGCCAGACGCTTCCACGGCATCAAGACCATGCGGGACCACGGCAAGCACGTGAAGTGGCCAGCCCCGCCCAGGGTGCTTTGCCGTTTCGAGGCAGCCCTACAGGCTATTTTTAATAGGTAAGGACTTGGTATGTGCTGCATCCGTTTGTGGCAGTACACGTACTATATAAATGTACAGATCTGAGACCGTGACATTAGCTCCACCATTTGCTACGCGACGTTGCTTTTAGCTTGTGTCTCCACCTTCGTAGATTTCACTTTCAAAGGGCATCTGCCTACCCCTCCAAATAATAGAACGGTCTGTTTATTTTTCCATTAGCCGTAGACAGCAGTATGCCACAAGGCCTGAATCAAGCCAAGTTTAAGATAAGCTAGTAGCATGATGTCTCTACTTTCTTTTACTAGCAAAAGATAACTTTATTAAAATCACCACACATCACTCACACTAGGATGTCTGTTCATCCTTTCAGAGCAGGGGTTCTCTATCCCGCACCTGACATTCACAAGGAGTTTATAAAACACACTGATGCCCAAGTCCCACCTCCAGAAAGCCCTGTTTAATGGTGCTGGGGAGCGGAGCCCAAGCGGAGGTCCCTTTTAAAGTTTTCCAGGTGATTTTAAAGTAAAAGGCAGAAAACACTGTTATAGAGCAAGCTATTTTTTTAAACAAATAAGTAAATAAGTTAATTAATGCCCATGCAACATTTGATACCTTTCCAGCTAATCTTCATGTTCTTAACAAACTGCCCTGCGTCTGACTTTGTCGTTATCCATAGCTCCTTTCTCATCGTTTTTTGAGCTGGTTTGTTGACAGCGTGCACCAGATATGTTTAGCTATGTCTCAGGTACAGCCATCTAGTCGCATAAACTAGGCTGATGGTTCTCAAATGTGGTCGTTTGGCATTATGGTATTCCGCCCAGAACACCATGAACTAATTAACGTATTGATGTCATTGATGTATGGAATGTAAATCAATGTATTGAATGGCAGATATCAAAAAGAAAGAAAACGCATGCAAGGAAAACTCTTTAATACATATCTCATTTGCTTTTAAAAAAAATGATTGCTCATAAAAAGAAAAAAATAAAACAGTAGAGCATTATTGAAAGCAAAAGCACCCCAGCCCTCCATTCTCCCATGCAATACTATAAATGTTAGCTGTAAATCTTGGCAGACTTTTTACTGCACAGATAAATTTTGTTTCATGAATTATGTCATCTGTCACCTGCATTTTTGACATAATCTAAAAAGTGATTAAATGATACGTGAATATATGCTCATTTTTTTTGAAGTGACATAGGGACTTCCCCGGAGGTCCCGTGGTCAAGACTCTGTGCTCCCACTGCAGTGTCATGGGTTCGGTCCTGGTCAGGGAACTAAGATTCCACATGCTACGCGGTGCAGGCAAAAAAAGTTTTTTAAAGTAAATAAAGTGACATAATATAAAAATTTACAGGATATAAAGTTGAAATCCTCCACACCTCCTCTTGTCTCTCCCCATTTTATTTCTTTCCCCTAAGATAACCACTCATTAACAATTAGTTTGTCTCCTTCTAAATCTTTGTCTACGCACTTACAAACACATACACACGCAAGAGAAGCATGATACAGTGGTTAAGAACACACACCCTGGAGCCTGGGTTCATATTCTAGCTCTGCCACTGACTAGCTGTGTAACCTTGGGCAAATGAGTTAACCTCTCTGTGCCTCAGTTTTCTTATCTGTAAAAGGGCCATAATCACAGCACCTGCTCATAGGGTTGTTGAAAGTATTATGAGTAAATATGTATAAAGCATTTCAGATAGTGCCTGACACATAATAAGTACTATGGAAATGTGTGCTTATACTGTGAGTGTGTATGCATTTGGGTTTTCTTCCCCTCTCTTTTTTCCACAAGAGGGACTCTATGTATGGTTATGTGACTTTACTTAAAAATAAGTCTTGGAGACCTGTCCATCACAATAAATAAAGATCTATGTCATATCTTTAATGGCTGCAAAGAATTATTGATTTTGGTGATGTCGCACTGTAGCCTGTACAGTCTTCTTTTTTAGACTTGGAGGTTTTATGTATGGCCTAGAATTGATTATTTTTTGTAAAACTCAGTTTATTCATTCAGCAAGTATTTACTCAGCACCTGCTGTGTCACAGACACTGACTTAGGTTCTAGGGATACAGTGACAAACAAGAAAGATGTGAAATACTGTGCCAGCCTTCTTAGGGCTTATAGTCAATGAGCATTTTGAACATAATACATCTGCTCTGTGTCTTGACTGTACACACACACACACACACACACACACACATTGAATGAATCTTGCCAGCTGTGTTAATCTAGTTCAAAGGCACACTTTTTCTGTAAAGGGCCAGATAGTAAATATCTTAGGCTTTGTGGGCCCCATATGGTCCTCGTCACATATTTTATTTTGTTTGGTTAAACACGTAGAAACTATTCTTAGCTCTATGGGACGCGTTCGGCACAGGCTGTAGTTCACCAACCCCTGGTCTAGTCCCTGTATCACATTTCATTTATTCTTGCGTTTCTGACCTGTGGAATCCTGAGAGAAGTGTGTTAAAGGATTTTGCTGTGATTGTGGGGTCTTGTTTTCTTCTGCCGCCTCCGTGTGTGTCTAATCGTGCTTCAGCTCGCTCCCACGCCTCCTAGTAATTCGTTTTCATCCTGGGAAGGCTGGGAGCCTTCCTCACGCCCAGCTTCTTCTTCACGTGGCCAAGGCTGCTCACTTTTCCGGCGGCAGCTGTTGTCGTCTACACGTGTTTAAAGATGGCAGGTTACTTGATCAGGATGAGGAAGCGTGTGCTACACCACCCCCAGCTTGGGTGGCTAGGATCCGGGTTCCCAGGCACAGCTGTTTGCCATGGGTACCTGGAGTCGGTCAGCTGTGGACCCTGTCCTGGGCCCCTGTGGGCAGTGAAGAGGGGACAGGCTGACCGGGCACAGGGCCCCCTTGGCTCTGTGGATCCTGGCCCCGGCTCTCCCTCTGACACCCCCTCCTGTTCCCCTCCCCCAGGCCCCTGCTCCAGCTGCCAGGACTCCTTGCTTGTCCTCTCACACACCAAACAAGTTCACACTTTAGAGCCTTTGCACGCACTGTTTTCTCTTCCTGGAACAAGTTTCCATACAGCTGGCACCTCCACTTCCTGCTCACACATCCTTATCGGGGTGCCTCCCAGACCACCCTCTGTGACTAACACCTGCCCCCTGGTCCTTCCCTCTGCTGCACTCCTGCCCCCCTTTCCTTGCCTTATTTTCTTCCATAGCACTAATCACATCATCCATACTGTGTATTTAAGCATTGGTCTATATCTTGTCTGTCTCTGCTCTCTAGAATATCAGCACCTAGCAGAAAGGACCTTCATCTGTTTGTTTACTGCTGTGCTTCCACTCCCTAGAACGGCATCTGGAGTTTAGTACGTGCCTAGAAAACATTTGCTCAGTGAATGAATGATGAATCCAAAGTTCCTACACCCTAACTATAGATATAAGAGAGGCCACGTATCACTCAATTCCGGTTGCTTCCAAAACACGCAAACAGCAGAGGAAGTTCTGCAAAAAATCTCTGTCCCCGTACAGCTATGTGTATTTTAACATGTTCTATGTATATTTTAGAGGCATTTTACTTTTTTTAGGGTAGCACGCAAGGAATTTAATGCTACTTAATGGCTGCTTCAGTCATTTTTGAGAATGAATGGGATGTTATTTCTAAAGTCTCATACATTTTGCTTGTTTACTTATAGATGGAGAGCATCCCAGCTCATCAAGACCATACCTGCTTCAGACCTGCCCCAGGTTAGGGCAAAGGTTGCGGCTGTAGAAATGTTGAAGGGTCAAAGGGCTGACCTTGGGCTCCAGAGGGCCTGGGAGGGCAACTATCTTGCTTCGGTAAGTCCAGGAGGACAGAGTGGAATCCACTGCTGATCCCTTAACAAAGAAAGAGAAGAATTTTTCTCCAAGTATTTGTAGAAAGACTAAGACACCTTCAGAAGCTAAATTTCTGTGAGAGATACTAAACTAAAAGATTTTATTGCTTCTCAGTGTACGATATTCGATGTTTCCCTCACTTTAAAGAGAGTTCTCTGTCTTGTACCCATATGAATTAGGTACATTCAATAATCTGGCTTCGATCATTTAAACCTTCCCTTGCATAATTCAGCAACTATTTTTAATTACCACCTTTGTATCAGTTATTCCCAAAGCTGGGAATTCACCCTCTCTCCCATTCCTTATTTTTAAAATATTCTAGGATCGTTGGTGTTATAATAACCCTTTAGTAGCTTATCATCTGGGATGGGGAGGTAAAAAGTACATGTGTGAAGTTATGTGAGTAGAGTTATAAAGCAGTAAAAGACTGCCTTCTCATCTAAAATGTTAAGCAGGGCTTCCCTGGTGGCACAGTGGTTAAGAATCCGCCTGCCAATGCAGGGGACACGGGTTCAATCCCTGGTCTGGGAAGATCCCACATGCCGCAGAGCAACTAAGCCTGTGCGCCACAACTACTGAACCTGCGCTCTAGAGCCCACGAGCCACAGCTACTGAGCCCGCGTGCCGCAACTACTGAAGCCCACATGCCTAGAGCCCACGCTCCACAACAAGAGAAGCCACTGCAATGAGAAGCCTGCGCACTGCTACCAAGAGTAGCCCCTGCTCACCGCAACTAGAGAAAAGCCCGTGCGCAGCAACAAAGACTCAATGCAGCCAAAAATTAATTAATTAATTAATTAATTAAAATAAAATAAAATAAAATGTTAAGCATACTCATTTTATCGTGTTTCCTTTTTCTTTCAGAAGCCAGATACACCTCAGACCTCAGGCACCTTCGTGCCCGTTGCGAATGAACTGAAACGGAAGGACAAATACATGAACGTCCTCTTTTCCTGTCATGTCCGTAAGGTAAGGCAAGCTTGAAAGAGACCTCCTTGGAAAGAAAAGACTGATTTCAGGTGAAACTGACTTAGCTATGACCACAGTAAAACAGAACAATAGGTACATAACTGGCTGCATCATCAGTGAGCTCTACCTGTATATATGGTGAGGCATTGATGGAATGGCTAAGTGACTACAAGTTTGGGGTTAGGCTATAAAGACTAATTAGGGAAGTGAATATTTTTGGTAGCCATTTCTTTTTAAGACAGGAGAAGGGGAATCTCCCTGAGGTCAGGGATTTGTCTTTTACTGCATGTATCTTTCATAGCACTTTGTCTGTAGCACACTGGTCTGGCTTGTATTTAACGGCCATTCAGTACTTTTTATACATGTTTTATTATGATTTTTTTTTAAAAAAACAGGGAACGGGGAGAAAACGTAATTTGGAAAAGGGAGAAGGACATAGTGAGACTTGGAAGTGGGGTGGAGGGGAATTATGTGCTATGACTATATTTGCTTATCTGAAGCAGGACACATGAGGACTGTTTTTTACCTGGGGATGAGAGCAGTTGAGCAAGTGGAAATATGGAAGCTGGAAAGTGGAAGGAAAGGGATATAGTTGGTGTTTAAAACCTTAAGACACTTGTTTTCAAAAAAGAGAGGGAAAATTGAGATGATTGTAAAAGAGCATTTTGAAAAATTATGCAAATAAATTTTAAAATACCAATGAAATGGGTGAATTTAAGAAAAATATTGCCTAGGTTGACCCCAGAAATGATATTGACATAAATATGCCAATATTCCAAAGGAGGAATTAAGAAAATTATCAAAGAATTACTTATAACAAAGGTCCAGATTTAGGTGATTTTAGAGCTGTTTTGTATCACATCTTCAAAAAGTACATAATTGCAGTATCATTCAGATCGAAATAGTGAAATATTATTTTTCAACTATAAATTTAGCAAACTTTAAAGTGTTGATAACAACCAGTATTCTCAAGGGTTTAGGGAAATGCTATTGGTAGGAGTATAAGGTACAGTCCTTTTGAATGGACAATTTGGCAGTACTTATCAAAATTTAAAATACACAGACCAGGACTTCCCTGGTGGCACAGTGGTTAAGAATCCGCCTGCCAATGCAGGGGACACGGGTTTGAGCCCTGGTCCGGGAACATCCCACATGCCACGGAGCAGCTAAGCCTGTGAGCCACAACTACTGAAGCCTGCACGCCTAGAGCCCGAGGTCCGCAGCAAGAGAAGCCACCACAATGAGAATCCTGCATACCACAACGAAGAGTAGCCCCTGCTTGCCACAGCAATGAAGACCCAGTGCAGCCAAAAATAAATAAATAAATTTTTAAAAATAAATAAAATGAAATACACAGATCACTTTATCTAGGAATTCCATAACTCAGGATTTATCCTGAAATATATTTACACATATATCCAAAGATAGATATATGAATAGTTTCATACATTGTAGCAGTCAAAAAACTGGGTGAAAAAACATAAGTATGCATCAGTATGTGATTGGATTAATAAATAATCATGTATGAACACAATAGAATACAGTGTATCTACTAAAATGAATGAAAGGATAAAGGTTAAAAAAGCAAAAGGACAAAATATGTGAAACTGGTTTTCAGGACAGTACACAGGCGGGAGGGTTGGACTGGGAGTTTGAGGTTAGCAGATGCAAACTATTACGTACAGAATGGATAAACAACAAGGTCCTACTCTATAGCACAGGGAACTATAGTCAATATCCTGGGACAAAACCACAATGGAAAAGAATATTAAAAAGGATGTTTATATGTGTATAACTGAGTCACTTTGCTGTACGGCAGAAATTAACACAACAGTGTAAATGAGCTGTACTTCAATTAAAAAAAAAAAAAAAATACAGTGCACATCCAGCAAGGAAAGACAGTGATCCCCGAAAGATGAGAAACAAATGAAGTGAGCCCTGCCATTAGCCAGTTTACTTCCTGGAGAGAGTTCTGGTCTGTGGCATGAGCAGGGGGCAGCCAAAGCAGAGCTCGGTAGGCTCCCTAACCGGAAAGACAGAGCTGCGAGCTGGGAGATTCTAAGATAGCTAGAGTTTGCAGCACAGAGTACCAGAGCAGAGAGAGTGCACAGAGAGAACTCCAGAGATCTTCAGAGGGTCCACTTCAGGTATTCAGCCGAGTAGTTCAGCACATGCATGTGAGGAACCCACCCAAGGCTTGGGAAAGAACCACGCAGAGAATTCAAGGTAACAATGCCCAGTGCTCACACAGGGTTGCAAGTAGTGCCTGTCCCCACAGCCAGATTGGAAAAACCTCGTGATTCATGGGACACTGGGTAGAATCCTGACAAGAATCTTGGCCTCAGTGGTGGGGTATAATTAGCCCTGACTAAACACTGCCCTAATCCCACCCAACAAATCACCGGAAGAACCAAACTGTTTCCAAGTAATCTAACAGTGTCCCAGAACAAAGCCCTCAAATATTTATAGGAATACAAAATATCCAGCACTCAGAAGATAAAATTAGAGTGCATGGCATCCAATCAAAAATTACCAGGCAGGGCTTCCTGGTGGCACAGTGGTTGAGAATCTGCCTGTCAATGCAGGGGACACGGGTTCGAGCCCTGGTCTGGGAATATCCCACGTGCCACGGAGCGACTGGGCCCGTGAGCCACAACTACTGAGCCTGTGTGTCTGGAGCCTGTGCTCCGCAACAAGAGAGGCCACGACAGTGAGAGGCCCGTGCACAGCAATGAAGAGTGGCCCCCGCTCGCCGCAACTAGAGAAAGCCCTCGCACAGAAACAAAGACCCGACACAGCCAAAAATATAAATAAATAAATGAATTAATTAAAAAAAACAATTACCAGGCATACAAAAACAGCAGGAAACTATAACCTAAAATGAGAAGAAAAATCAATCAAACTGATCCAGAACTGACACAGATTATAGAATTAACAGACAAGGTCATTAAAACAATTGTTTTAATAAAATATGGATATTTTATGAATAGAAATGAAAAATATAGTGTCTGAGGTTTAAAAAAAATACGCTTGATGGAGTTAACAGTTTAGACATATGCAGAAGAAGAGTAACCTTGAAGATATAGCAATGAATGAAATACAGAATGAAATACACGGACTTCCCTGGTGGCCCAGTGGTTAAGACTCCGTGCTTCCATGGCAGAATGAAATACACAGGGTTGGGGGGCGGGGAGAGATGCTTCCCCGAAAGAACAGAATATTAGGATGCCATGAGCCAACTTCAGGTGGCCTAATATAAGTGCATGTGGAGTCTCTGTAAGAGAGAAGAGGAGGGAAAATTTTTTAATATTTGAAAAAATAATGGCTGAAATTGTTTCACATTTGATGAAAACTATAAACTCATCAACAGACATCAAACACAAAAAAACATGAAGAAAACTACGCCAAGGCACAACATGACAAAACTGCTTAAAACCAGTGATAAAGAGAAAAGAGACCAAGGAAAAAGATGAGGATACATCAGAATTTTTGTCAGAAACAATGCAAGTGAGAAGACAGTGGAGCACCAACTTTAAAATTTTTTTCTAGAAAGAAAGGAAAAACAAACCTGTCAACCTAGAATTCTGTATCTAGCAAAGGGTATCTTCCAAAAACCAAAGTGAAATAAAGACTTTTTTAGGCATGTCTGAAGGTATGCACTCATGGGAAATGTTAAAGGGAGTCCTTCAGGCAGAAGGAAATGTGGACATACCCCAAAGAATGAAGAGCAAGGGAAATGGTAGCTACGTGGGTAAATACCTACAACTTTTATTATCGTTTAAATCTCTTTAAAAGATAATTGACTGTACTGCAGTGTTCATAGCAGCATTCTTCACAGTAGTTAAAGGTGGAAATAACCCAAATGTCCATCAACAGAAGAATGGGTAAAGAATATGTGTGTCCATTCAGTGGAATACTGTTCAGCCATAAAAAAAAAAAAAAAGGAATGAAATACATGCTACAATGTGGATGAACCTTGAAGATATTATCTAAGTTATTAGACACAAAAAGACAAACCTTGTGTGATTCCACTTGCATGAAATATCTAGAACAGTCAAATTAATAGAAACAGAAAGTAGAATGGTGGTTACCAGGGGCTGGGGGGAGGGAGTAATGGGGAATTATTATTTAATGGGTATTAGCGTTCAAATATTCTATGGAAAAAAGATCAACTCAATACAATACAGACTTTTTAACAAAATAGAGAGCAGCTTGTTTTAAACTTAGAATGAACTACATGTCTCCAAGAAAAGCTTGCTGGCAGTAGCTTGGGCTGGTTACCAAAGTGTAGAGTCTAATTCTGCACTCCTAGATCCAGAAACTCTATTTTATACGTATACCTAGAGCTGATCAGACAACCAAGAAATGACTTTTGCTAACCAGACTCACACACCCACACAACACAGTATAAGCCATAATGCCAGTTTTTGAATTTGACAAAGGAAGGTACCATTTTAGTGAATTCATTTAGTGAATTTATCTACTATCTAGGATACCTTCCTTTCTAGTATCAAGATATCTGGGAAGTCAAATTAGTCATCAGAACAACTGATCAGAGGGAGTTGGATGGTTTTGAGAATTACATCATCTGCTATAGAAAAGCCTGGCATCTCTGATTCTGTCTTTCTACTGATAGCAATTTGATGTCTGACAGTATGTCTCTCCCTGGGTCCTACCGCATAAAAACTGAAAACTTTTTAGTCATGCTTCTGTATTTCTAAGTTCCATGCAAAATAATACAGTGTATTTCTTCACATTATAGCTTAGATAATGCCATCTTTAGAAACTTTTCAATCCCCAAGGATGAACCGAGGGAAACGATATGATTTTACTAAAGCCTCTTCTTTATGCTTTGGTTCTTTTCGAAACAGCCACTTTCCATTAACTACAATTATAAAATGTCCTTTAAGGTGGGAGACCTGGTAAATAGTTAGTTGCACCCATAATGTGTCCTCTCCTGGTCTGACTCCAGGGAAACTTTATCTCTGGCCCCCTGTGGAGTTGATGAAACCTACAGACAGATCCCTGGAAGTGTTCAGGCAAGAGCAAGTGATAGGGATTTTTCTCTGGTTGAGGGTTTTAGCTTGGGTAATAGGAGACATCAGATGAGATCTTATCTAATACTGAGTCTGTGATCTAGTTTTTCTTTTACATTATGAGTTTAAGAGGAACAAAGATTGTGTCCCTATGCCAGAACTACTTTAAGTAAGTCTGAATTTACAAATTCACATGTGTACGTAAGACATTTGTCTTTGCCGCTTTGACTGAGCTGAGTTATGCAACTCAAAGGAAAAGTCCTTCGTTACATCAGTGTCCTTCCCACTCATTTGATTCATGCTTTAAGGATGATTTGAGTTGCTAAACCTCAAGGTAAAGTCTTACGACCTGTTCCCTTTAGAAATTACATTTCTACATTAAAAAGAATGAATTGTTTCTAAACAGTGCTTCAGTGTAACTGCTGCTTTTAGGTTTTTGTTTGTTGATTTCCAGATTAACTCATGGACACATCCTAAGAAGGGCTATACCCTCCACTTTACCACCGTGCCTATTGTTTTTTTGAATCTTGCGTGACCTTGTGAAATTATGCAACAAGTTTTGTTTTTTTCATTTTCTTTTGCAACACACTCATATTTCTCAGTGTGATTTCACAAAAGCTGAGGAGCCCTACTTTTACTTGTCATTCAGATTCCATTTTAGATGTTCTCTGTTTTCTGTACGCTAAGATGGATACAAATGACTAGTGTTCTCCCAGAGGGTTTTCACAAACCAATGTTCCATTGAATATGAATTTGTTTTTTTAAGAGTTCCACAACTAAATGTATTTGGGAAAGGCTGGGTTAAACAGTTAAACATGCTTTTTAAGTGCAGAATTCTATAAGCCTTTGATGTATCCGTGGGATCTGAACACCACTGGTGGGCGCGGGGTGGGGTGGGGGGAGGGGGAGGGGACGAGGTTTGCAGTTCCTCAAACCGCTTGACTTGGAAACCTGTCTCTCACAAAGCATCGCACAAGGCTAGGGTTGTGCAAAACAACTCAGAAAAACGCTGATGTAGAAGCTCTGCAACCACCTTGTTTCAACTCTTATGACAAGTGCCAGTTCTCTTTTATGGCAAAAACCGTTGCTATGTGAAGTAAATAATTACTACCAAGACTGGCTATTACTTTACCACATAGACTCTGTTTTTCTCTTAATTACAGATACCATTTTTGTCAAGTTGAAGACTGGAAAATATGCTCTGTGTAAAGGAATGTTTAGAAAATGGACTGATTTCTAAAACTATGAGGCAAAGGGGAGAAGACAATAAAATTCAAACTAAAACTTGAAGTTTAGTTTGCTGTATCCTATCTATAGCAATATATTCCACTATATCCTACCCTACCTATCCTAATTTAGTTAACTGTATCACAACTATACCTTCTAGTCTACTAAGGGGAAGGTTCTTAGTGGGTTCTTTTGTTGTTTTGTTTTGTTTTGTTTTGTTTTGCTTTCCTTTTCCTTTCAGTCACTGAGACACATGACATGGTAGTCATTCAGAAATTTTCAGTGCTTGGTATCTTGATTTAAATATTACCCAAATCTAAAATTGAACCGTCCTAATCAGCAAGTTGTTAACTACTTATTTACAAAAATATCCTGTGGTTAATTCTGTCTGTTAGGAAAAGATTTACCTGCAAATGTGGGCATTCTCTGACTCTCTAACAAAGTAGCACTCTGCAGCACCACATACGTACATTTTCTCCCAAACCCATTATCCAGTTTTGTTTTCTTTATGTGAAATTATATTTATATTTATTTATATTATGTTTTTATTTCTATGAAATTACTTTCACTTTTTAGTTTCTTATCCATCTCAACTCCCATCTACCAGTCTCAGACTCCTATTGTAACAGAGGATTCATGTCATTCCTTCGTATGTCATCAGCAGTTTTTAAAGTGCTTGAAAATGCACATTGTAAATTTTGGGGAAAAAAATTATCAAATTACTTAACTTGAGTAAATGCTTACCAGTATAACTTTTTTTCAATTAATAGGAGTCAGGTGCTGGATTTCAAAATGTAGAAAAAAATAAGCTCAATCCCATCTTTAGATTTCTGGTAATAAAAAGACACATTTCTCAATGAAGTTGTGAGTCTAAAAGAGATCTTAGGGACTTCCCTGGCAGTCCGGTGGTTAGGACTCCGTGCTCTCACAGCTGAGGGCCTGGGTTCAATCCCTGGTCGGGGAACTAAAATCCCACAAGCCGCACAGGGCAGCCAAAAAAAAAAAAAAAGTTTTTAAATAAAAATAAATAAATAAATAAAAGAGATCTTAGAAGGGCAGCTACTACCAAGCAACGCAGCGTTACAAATACAGACTCGGAACCACTGAGGACAGCTCCTCAGGTCCGTTGGCATTCTGTGTGCAGAGTCTTGTAGTGATGGCTGGTGGTAAAAGTCTTGCCCTCCAGGGACTTAGACTCTGAAGGGAAATTAATGCATGGAAAAGATACTTTATGAGAGAAAAGAAAATGTACAAGTAAATCTCAATAATTTCAACAAGGAGAATAAAAAATAACAAAACAGTAATCCATGTGCTTGTATAGTACATGCCATGTTAGGGAGCTTTTCATGACGGGGACAGCTGACTAATAAAATGGCTGCCAGCCTCAGAAATAAAAAAGTGAGAAGTCCGTGGTTGCGCTTTCTTCAGTGAAGACATGAAGCTTTTCCACGACCCAGCTGGGCAGTGGGGCCTGAAGCTGTTGAGCCACTATGCTTTCACTTGCCACTGGGGAAATGCTTTTCTTACATAATGCATCCTCCGCAGTGTGCTGCAGCCGTCTTCCATCTGTTTTCCAGCCAGACAGTTCCTGTCGTCAACACTGATTGGCTCGTGTAGGGAAGAAACCTACCTGAAATTATCCTGTGGGATTAAAAGTGCTCTCAAAGCCTGTTGACTTCTCTGGTGGCGCAGTGGTTAAGAATCTGCCCGCCAATGCTGGGGACACGGGTTCGAGCCCTGGTCCGGGAAGATCTCACATGCCGCAGAGCAGCTAAGCCCGTGCGCCACAACTACTGAGCCTGCGCTCTAGAGCCTGCGAGCCACAACTGCTGAACCCGTGAGCCACAACTGCTGAACCCGTGAGCCACAACTACTGAACCCGTGAGCCACAACTGCTGAAGCCTGCGCACCTAGAGCCCATGCTCCACAACAAGAGAAGCCACCGCAATGAGAAACCCACGCACCACAACGAAGAGTAGCCCCCGCTCGCCGCAACTAGAGAAAGCCTGCGCGCAGCAACGAAGACCTAATGCAGCCATAAATAAATAAATAAATAAATTTTTAAAAGAAAGTAAAAGCAAGCTTTAAAAAAAAAAAGTACTCTCAAAACCCACTGGTCAGCAAGGATGTACTAAGTCCTACAGGTTGCCCACTTCTGTACTAGGGGGCTGTGAGGTACAAGAAAGTAGGCACCATACGGTCATTACCCTCAAGGAGCTTCCAGGCAGGCTGGAACACAGGAGTACTGTTCATGAAATAGTAAGGCAATAAATAAAAACCTGCCCTGCATATCTGAGATTCTACATTGTTCTTGTTCTGTTCGTGCATTTGTTTGTATTGCGTTATAATTTATGTACAGGTAAATGCACAGATCTCAAGTATACAGTTCACTGAGCTTTGACTAGTGCACACGTCTTTGTAAATCACAACCCCATCAAGATACAGAACATTTCCATCATCGGAGAGAGCTCCCTCAGCTCCCTTCCCAACCAAGCCCCACCACTACCAAAGGCAACCACTGTTCCGATTTCTTTTACCACAAATTAGTTTAGCTGTTTCTTAACCTTCATTTAAAAAAAAAAAAAATCCTACAGTTGTATGTGAGATTTTTACTTTGTTTTGAAGTGAATTTGTTAGTCTTATTTATGACTATTTTGATAACTTATTTGTAGCTATTTTATAAGGAAAGCAGCTTTTGGATAGACTTCCAGTTTTAAGACAGTCTATAACCTTTGATATTGGCTCAGTTAATTAGAGCTCGATTGGTGACGATATAGTCAGTAGATTTATTATCACAAGATTAATAAGTAAAATCAACATCTTTTGCTAAACATAGCTTCAACTATAAGTTTAAAAAACACAGCATTCCACACAGCTATTTTAGCAAGTATACTTTTCATGACAGGCATCCATGGTCTAAAAGTTACAAGTCAGCTGTCCTTAAAATTATTAAAACATTCCAACTATTAAGTGAGAACTTCTGCTTTCTAAGAGACTAAGGATAGATGTAACTGAATTGTCTTGGTTTTATAAGCATCGGCCAACCTTCCTCCCTATCATTTTCCACAAGCGAAGAGTAATGATGTAGCCAGTGTTTTCCTTTAGCAAAAGCACTTAGACTGGGGCTTCCCTGGTGGCACAGTGGTTGAGAGTCCGCCTGCTGATGGAGGGGACACGGGTTCGTGCCCCGGTCCGGGAGGATCCCACATGCCGCAGAGCGGCTAGGCCCGTGAGCCATGGCCGCTGAGCCTGCGCGTCCGGAGCCTGTGCTCCGCAACGGGAGAGGCCACAACAGTGAGAGGCCCGCGTACCGCAAAAAAAAAAAAAAAAAAAAAAAAAAAAAAACACTTAGACTAATAGTTTCTCCTATTCTCAGGTATCCTGCTTTAAAAGTAAAACGTGTGCTTTTTGGTTTCAGGGTCAATTTTTTGTTTCATTCTTAATTCTGCATATATCCTATATATTGATTCTACAGCTGTGTTGTAGAAGTTCAGAAAAAAGCCATGAAAAAAGAGTGAAATAATGTCATTTGTGGCAACATGAATGGACCTAGAGATTATCATACTAAGTGAAATAAGCCAGACAGAGAAAGGTAAATACCATATGATATCAGTTGTATATAGAATGTAAAAAACAAAAAAAGATACAAATGAACTTATTTACAAACCGGAAATAACCACAGACATAGATAACAAACTTATGGTTACCAAAGAGGAAAGGGGTGGGAGGGATAAATTAGGAGGTTGGAATTAACATATACACACTACTATATATAAAATAGATAACCAACAAGGACCTACTGTATAGCACAAGGAACTGTACTCAATATTTTGTAATAACCTATAGGGGAAAAGAATCTGAGGGGCTTCCCTAGCAGTGCAGTGGTTAAGATTCCACGCTTCCATTGCAGGGGGCACACGTTCGATTCCTGGTCGGGGAACTAAGATCCCTCATGCTGCACGGCATGGCCAAAATAAATAAATAAATAAAAATCTGAAAAATAATAGATACACATATGTATAACTGAATCACTTTGCTGTACACCTGAAACTAACTCAACATTGTAAATCAACTATACTTCAATTTTAAAAATAAATAATTTTTTAAACTGTAATTTAAAAAATTTTTTAAATAGAAAAAAAAGAATGATCATTTTTTTAAATTAATTAATTTATTTATTTTTGGCTGTGTTGGGTCCTCGCCTCTGTGCGAGGGCCCCCCCAACCGCGGCAAGTGGGGGCCACTCCTCATCGCGGTGTGCGGGCCTCCCACTGTCGCGGCCTCTCCCGCTGCGGAGCACAGGCCCCAGACGCGCAGGCTCAGCAGCCGTGGCTCAGGGGCCCAGTCGCTCCACGGCATGCGGGATCCTCCCAGAGCAGGGCCCGAACCCGTGTCCCCCGCATCGGCAGGCAGACCCCCAACCGCTGCGCAACCAGGGAAGCCCAGAATGATCATTTTTTACTAGAGGAATTGAAGAGGTTTTATAATAGAATGAGAAATTGAGCATTATCTTGACATATACATGGATAAAGAGAAAAAGGAGGGAGTAGAAAATCATAAACAGTTAAGAGAGAGCATGACATGAGGAAACCTGTCAGAAAGGAGCCAGAGCCCTTGAAGAAATATGTAAAGTCAAATAAGTAGAATAGTGGCAGATAGGAAAACTCTTGAAAGTCAGATAAAGGAATCGTAGAATCTGAGTGGCAGGGTACCTTGGAGATCCTTCGACTTCCCGTTTAAAGCCCGTCCCTTCCACCGCACCCACATCAGATGTCTGTTTAGCTTACGCTGAATCCTTCCTGTGTGGGCACTGACTGCCTTCTCATATGGTGCATTCTTTTTATGGAGAGTAATAATAAGGAGGAAATTATTTATGTTATATGCAATAGGAAGGCACTATCTGTTTTTGAATATTTAATCTTTTTTATTTTGTATGTTACAGCTGTACAGTGTAGTGATTCACAATTATAAAGGTTATACTCCATTTATAGTTATTACAAAATATTGGCTATAGTCCCCATGTTGTACAATATATCCTTGTAGCTTATTTTATACCTAATAGTTTGTACCTCTTATTCCCCTACCCTTATACTACCCCTCCCGTCTCCCACTGGTAACCACTAGTTTGTTCTCTATACCTGTGAGTCTACTTCTTTTTGTTATCTTCACTAATTTGTTGTATTTTTAGATTCCCCATGTAAGTGATATCATACAGTATTTGTCTCTCTCTGACTTATTTCACTTAACGTAAGTAGGTTTAATGTAGAACATGTAGATTCATAAACATGTTTTAGGGAATTTAATCTGAAATATACCTGCCCAGTGCATTAGGAAAGGGACAGAATGAGTTGTTTCAAATAGGTTTTTTTTTTTAACAGCTTTATTGAGATATGATTCACTTAACATACAGTTCACCATTTTAAAGTATGCAGTTTTAGTGTGTTTAGAGCTATATATCCGTCACTACAACCAATTGCTAAACGTTTTCATTAACCCAAAAAGAAACCCCACACCCCTTAGCTGTCTTCCCCCCAAACCTCCCATCTCCCGCAGCCCTATGAAACCACTAACCTATGCTCTGTTTCTATAGATTTGCTTATTCTGGACATTTCATATAAATGGAATCATACAACATATGGTCCTTTGTGACTCTTTTCTTTTACTTGGTATGTTTTCAGGGTTCATCCATGTTATAGCATGTATCAGTACTTTGTTCTTTTTATTGCCAAATTATATTCCATTGTATGGATACATCACATTTTATTTACTCATTCATCAGTTGATAGGTATTGAGGTTGTTTCTACCTTTCAGCTATTATGATTGAGGCTGCGGTGAACATTCAGGCACAAGATTTTGTGTGGATATGTTTTCAATTCCCCTGTTTATATACTTAGGAGTGGAATGTCTGAGTCACATGGCAATTCTATGTTTAACCATTTAAGGAGCTGCCAGACTATTTTCTAAAGCAACTTCATCATTTTAGACCCCAACCAGTAGTGAGGGTTCCAGTTTCTCCACATCCTGGCCAACATTTGTTACTGTCTTTTTTATTATTGTCATCCTAGTGGGTGTGAGGTGGTACCTCACTGTGGTTCTGATTTACGTTTTCCTGATGGCTAATGATGTCAAGCATCTTTTCGTGTTTTTTACAGCCATTTGTATGTCTTCTCTGGAGAAATGTCTCTTCAAATTCTTTACCCATTTAAAATTTGGGGGGGTTCTTTTTATTATTGAGTTATATACTCTAGATACAACGTATATTCTATTCTTTATATATTCTAGGTAAAAGTTCCTCTTCAGATATATGATTTACAAAATTTTCTCCTATTCTGTGGGTTGCCTTTTCACTTTCATTATAATGTCTGGGTTACGTGTTTTTAGTTCTTTAATTCTTCTGTGTTTTTCTTGTTTTCCCTGTTAGATGGTAAACTTGTGAAATTTACATTGTAAAATTCCACAAATCTGGAAACACTCCTTTTCCATCTCTGTTGCATCCAGAGAGTGGTCATAGGTGGTGCACACCTATTACAGAATCTGGCTCCACAGCCAGCCACCTCTGCTCCTAGGTGTTTCCCTGACAGATCATTTGATTTCATTCTCGGTGATATATTGTGGTTTATTATTTTGTTTTCGTACAGGTGAATCGCTTTAGTAAGGTGGAAGATCGAGCAATTTTTGTCACTGACCGTCACCTGTATAAAATGGATCCCACTAAGCAGTACAAAGTGATGAAGACGATCCCTCTATACAACGTAAGTGTCCTCTGCTTCTCTCTGAGTAAAGGATTCTTAACCTGGTGTTCATAGACCACGAGTGGTCACCAGACTCATCACTAGAACCTCTGGGGCTTTAGGGACTCCGTGAATTCCTGAAATTTTCTGCCAATCTCATGTTTTATACAAAAGTACGATTTTCTATAAGGAGGATCAACGGTTCCAATAGAATACGAAGGCATTTTGTTTTAAAGTGTAGGACTCTGCATTCTACGTGACCTTTATTACTAATCCTAGTCACTACTTAAATGTTATGACATGAAATGTATTTTCCTGTTGATTTTCATAGGCCTTGTTTTTATGTGGAAATGGAATCAGGTAGAGAAGTAGTATGGAATTACTTTATGAAAACGTTACCTCTCTTTTAAATGTAAAATGTATGCTGTTTCCAGAAGTTATTTTCACCAATATATTTTACTTCTGGTCGAAACCCGCTTAGTTATTCACTGTCTCCATGGGGTTTTCAAATTCTGTAATCGTTCCTTATTTGAAATATGAAATTTGCTGGGTGCCTCCTTGAGTTTCAATTTGAGACTTAAAAAAATTTTTTTATCCTGCTGTATGGGGTCTGCTTTACGAGTGACTGTTTGTTCCGATCTTGAAAAAGATCTTCCTGGACTGCTGGATCTTTCCACGTGTCAGGTGACTTTCCTCTGTCCGCTCGTTCTTAAAGAGGGAGGTCTGGGTTTGTCCAATCATGGGATCTATGAGGAGTATTATTTAAAGATTGTTTTAAATCCTTTTGGCCTCTGCAAAAGGGAATAGGAAACATATTGTTTCGTAGTTTTATTTCGTTAAATCAGGAGTCCTGTTGGCTGTGAGGTTCAATGAAGACAAACTATTCCTGGCTTTGCTCAATAATTTAGAACATCCCTGCAGGCCTGTCACCTGATGGTGAGGCTGAGATTCGTCTCCGTCACCCAGTCCCCCCACCCCACACACACAGGCATACACACCTTTCTCCCTTTCAGTAGGAAGGCGAATGGATTGCAGCTAAGAAGGAGATGATGTTCTAATACATTCTTGATCATCTGTAGTCTTCTTAGCAAAGACTTGTAATCTTATATAGCCATCACAGTTTAAGCCTAATAACCCTGCAGTCTCGACGAAGGAGATGAAGGAAGATACAGGAGAAAACCAAATTTTGGCAAAGTCTAATAAAGTGTACTTTTATTTCTTTTCCTTTCTATTAAAGGGAAACCAATCAGGCACGTGATACGAGTTCGATAAGTAGTTAACCAGGTCTTTGAACCAAAGTTGTTTTCCCAAACCACCTTCCTTTTTCATGTTGACTGGTGTACATTTAGAGTCACTCTTCCCCTTCATCATCATTATCATCATCAGTGTTATCAATAATATCATATTATACAAAAATTAACCATGTTTTGCCACGGAGCAACTAAGCCCACGCACCACAACTACTGAGCCTGCGCTCTAGAGCCCGTGAGCCACAACTACTGAGCCCGTGTGCCACAACTACTGAAGCCCGTGCGCCTAGAGCCCGTGCTCCACAACAAGAGAAGCCATTGCAATGAGAAGCCCACTCACCGCAACTAAGAGTAGCTCCTGCTTGCTGGAACTAGAGAAAGCCTGCTTGCAGCAAGACCCAACACAGCCAAAAATAAATAAATAAATTTATTTTTAAAAAAAAATTAAAAATGTTTAACACTCGTAAAGGTAAACGATGTCAATAGGATGGATACACACTGTCACAGATGCTGTCGGTACTCTGCCCACCTCCCCTTGTATTCCCTTACCATTTTTGTACACAACAGCCTAACTTCTGACAGCCAACACCTTTGTCGAAAGGCTTCCCTCAGGCTGCCAGAGTCCACAGAGGGCTGGAAACGCCCACCCACGCCCAGCCACCCAAATGACTACCACCACCCAAATCCCCACCATTCATCGGTCACAATGATTCTCAGGTGTGTTTAACACCATTTGCTGGAGCTTTTCTGTAGGAATCAGTTGCACTGCCCGCCGTGTTAGCTGCTTAGTAACGGGACCTACTGGCTGCTTTCCCTTCCTGAGCCACCTCCCCACTCCCTTGCCCGTGTACCTGCACCTCCCGAATCAATTCTGAGGCTCATCAGCCTTTGTCTCGGGACCTGCTTTGGGGAGGAACTACCCTCTTAGGAGGGTAGATTGAATGGGGCACAGGACTTCCAGCCGTGTCTACCTATAAAAATGTTGTTCAGTCTGAAGCAAACACAGCCAGATGTTGTCTGGCTCATAGGGACATGGGTGTTTGTTATTTTATTCTTTATCCTTTTTGTATGAAATGTTTTGAAGTTACAAACAAAGTTTAAGACAAGGAACCTTTAAAAATGATACTGCTAATAGCAGGAATGAAGGAGCTGGGAGGGGATGAAGGAGAAAGATTTCAATCTTAAGCAAACTGAGTTTTGGGTATTGGTGAAACTTGTAAGTACATACCCCATAGATCACTGGCGTCTAATATTGTAAAGGAGCGGCGGGTAGCATTCAGCACTTAGGATAAAAATTTAAGAGCGGACAGATGCATGTATAATTGGAGGCTGAAATTATGAGTCTAGAGGGAGAAGGGGCAGCTGATTTGAGAACGTCCATCCTTAAATGGTGGGGAAAAGAGAGTGGCTGAAGGAAATGGAATAAAAAGGAGATCTCTTCTTTCTGGACCTCCATTTTCTCCTCTCCTAATGTGCCGAATGAGCTCTAATTTCCCTTCAGTTCCATAAGGTTATGAATTATTCCAGGAAGGAAAAGAACTTTGGGAACACTGTGTTTCAGAATCAAGTTGGAAAGTTTTCAGAAATGAGAGTAATCAGTGGAAACATATAGCTGAGGATCCCACAGTTACTCTTCCCCTTCTGTGCTCTTCATTCCTCCTTCTGCCCTGGTGCCTTTCCTGTGTTAGTTGGACTTTTCTGGCTCCAGGGAAGAGATTGGTATTAGTGGGAGGGGGAAATTTCCCTCTGTCCCTGTCGAGTTCCTGTGGCTGGACTAATAATAAAATTGACACGAGGCAGATTAACAGGAGAAAACCCAACTTAGTTTTGTGGGCACAGGAGATCATAAAATGATGCACAGAGAGTGACCAAAAGTAGGTAACTTTTATGTCTTTGTGTATAAAGAAACAATAAATTTGTGAGGATCGGATAGGACAGAGAAACTTAGGTTCGGGTGCATAATTATAAGGAATTTAAGCAAAGATTGGGCTTGGGTAGTAAATTAGTAAAGAAGTAGCAAGGTTTATTTATACAGGCTTCTCAGACCTGAATTCCCTGTCTCTGACGATAATGATGTCTTTCTACCTCCCAGCCCAGGGAAGGCACCTTTCACATGAGAGGTTTATTTCCTAGTTTCAGAGAAATAGAGAGGAGCATCAAAGTGTCCTTCTTGCATTGGTTGTTTCTTAAGTAACTAATTCAAAACAATCGATATGCCACTGAGACATATTTGGGGGCCTGCCCTGGGCCCCAGTATGACTATATACTATCTCAAGTAATGCGTGTACCACAAAAAAAAAAACAAAAACAAAATAAAATGCTCCCGTGTGCATTCTCCTAAGAATAAGGACATCCTGCTTCATAACCACAATACCATTTTCATATCTAAGAAAATTAATAATATTTCCATAATATTTAATATAATACATAATCATTATCCATCATGTGTTACACAACTCATATTCAAATTTCCTCAGTTGTTCAAAGAATGTCTTTTATACCCATTTTTTTAAAATCCCATCTAGGTTCATATTTTGAATTTGGTAGTTACATTTCTTTTAGTCCCAAACTGTATCTCTACACACACACCCGTTTTCTCATGATAATGACTTTTTAAAACAGCATTACTGAGGTATAATTTACTGTTATAGGCTGAACTGTGTTCCTTCAAAATTCATTTGTTGAAGTCCTAACCCCCAGTACTTCAGAATGTGACTGTGTTTGGTGACAGAATCTCTGAAGAGGTAATTAGGTTAAAATGAGAGCATTAGGGTGGGCCCTGATCCACTATGACTGGTGTCCTTATAAGAAGAGGAGATTAGGACACAGACACATACAGAGGAAAGATCATGTGAGGACACAGGTTGAGACAGACATCCACAAGCAAGGAGAGAGGCCTCAGAAGGACCCAGCCTTGTCCACACTTTGGTCTTGGACTTCCAGCCTCCAGAACTGTGAGGAAATAGGTTTCTGTTGTTTAAGCTACCTAGTCTGGTACTTTGTTATGGCAGCCCTGGCAAACTAATACATTTAGAGTACTTACCCCAAAATTCACCCATTGTAAGCTACAGTTCAGTTACTTTTAGTAAGCTTATGCAGTTGTCCAAACAGGACATAATTCCAGTTTTGGAACATTCCCGTCACTCCAGAAAGTTCTCTCATGCTCATTTGCAGTAAATCCCCACTCCCAACGTCAGCCCTAGATAATCACTGATCTTTCTGTCTCTATACTTTTACCTTTTCTAGAAATTTCACGCACACAGAATTAAACAGCAGATACTGTTTTGTGTCTGGCTTCCTTTACTCAGCATAATGTTTTTGAGGTTCATCCATGTTCCATGTGTCATTGGTCCTTTCCTTTCACTGCCGAGTAGTATTCCATTGCGTGGATCTACTGTATTTCATTTCTCTAGTCACCAGCTGATGGACATTGGGCTGCTACGTATGTTCTCATACAAGACTTTACACGGCCGCGTGTTTTCATTTCTCGTGGGTGGCTATGTATGAATGGAATTATTCCATATGGCATTTGTTTAACTTTGTAAGAAACTAGCAAACTGTTTTCCAAAGTGGATGCTCCATTTTACATTCCCTTCAGTATGAGACTTCTGGTTTCTCCACATCCTCACTAACACTTGGTATGTATGATGTTGAGTTGTTTTTGGTTTTTTTTTAAGGGACAATACTTTTTCTTTCTTTCTTTCTTTCTTTCTTTCTTTCTTTCTTTATTTTGCGGTACGCAGGCCTCTCACTGTTATGGCCTCTCCCGTTGGGGAGCACAGGCTCCAGACACACAGCCTCAGCTGCCATGGCTCACGGGCCCAGCCGCTCCGCGGCATGTGGGATCTTCCCGGACCGGGGCACAAACCTGTGTCCCCTGCATCGGCAGGTGGACTCTCAACCACTGTGCCACCAGGGAAGCCCTATTTATTTATTTATGTATTTTTTAAACATCTTTATTGGGGTATAATTGCTTTACAATGGTGTGTTATTTTCTGCTCTATAACAAAGTGAATCAGTTATACATATACATCTATCCCCATATCTCTTCCCTCTTGCATCACCCTCCCTCCCACCCTCCCTATCCCACCCCTCTAGGTGGTCACAAAGCGCCCCGAGCTGATCTCCCTGTGCTATGCGGCTGCTTCCCACTAGCTATCTCTTTTACGTTTGGTAGTGTATATATGTCCATGCCACTTTGTGACAGCTTACCCTTCCCCCTCCCCGTATCCTCAAGTCTGACATTGAGTTTTTAAAGAGTGCAGCACTGATCTCGTCTGGATTTGTCTGATTGTTTCCTCATGGTTCATGTAACTTACTCTCCTAGTCCCTGTATTTCCTATAAACTGGAAGTTAAATCAGGAGGTGTTAATTTTGTTTCAATAGTACACTTCCACATACTTCAGATTATACCTTGCATCTCAACAAAGAAGGCACACATACAGCAAACTCTGCCTTGTGGATCACCTTTGGAAAATGTTTCATTGTAGCCAAGCTATTATTATGTTGCCCTCACTGTAGCCTAAATTTCTAACTGCTTGTGGAACAGATCCCATGTTTTCCTGTGAACAATTAGAATTTAGCATAAAAAACTAAGATAAATATTGCCATCAGGTATTTACCTATTAATAAGTTGCCCATCAGTAACAATACCTGATATTTTCAGTTTCTTTTCCCAGTCTCTTTTTATAACAAAATTCTTCCACTGCTTTGCTGTTTGATAGTTCTTTTTTTTTAAGTTTTCACAGTTTATGAATCCTCTGATTTAAAATCTGCACAGTTACAGCAGATAAAGTCACTGCATAATCTTTACTCCTTTCTGTCAGCACCATCAGTGACCTTTACAGGTCCCCTGACTTTGTTCACTCTGTTCTTGTGTTCCTTTCACTGTTTTCTTGAAGTCTTTTGCTTCTCATACAGGCCATGTCTTGCAAGTCTGTGTATGGCTTTATTTTTCTTTGCATCATCCGAGGAATCGTAAATCACACCAAAGCCATTTATCTTGCCACCACCGAAATGGTTCCGAATCCAAACACAAAGATGACACCTAGTGTAGTCTTGTACATTTTGTCTGGTCTTTCCCAAATTTCTTAGATACTGTTGCCTTTCCAGGATGAAGGACATCCGTGACCATTTGTTTCCATAGTTGATTCGTCATGAACTTCCTGGTCTAGATAGTTACTGTGTCATTCCTAATGGTGGTTGATCCTCAGGCAGCCAGGGAGGAAAACCTGGATACTTCTTATGTGTTTCTACAACTATTCTCTCTCTTCCCCAAACCTGTGGCAACCACTGATCATTTTACTGTCTCTGTAGTGGTGCCTTTTCTAGAATATCATATAGTTGGAATCATACAGTATGTAGCGTTTTCATTCTGGCTTCTTTCAGTTAGCAGTAAATATTTAAGGCTTTTATATGCCTTTTTGTGACCTGATAGCTTATTCTTTTTATTGCTGAATAATAGTCCATTGTATGGATGTGCCGTAGTTTGTGTATCCATTTGCCTATTGAAACATCTTGGTTGCTTCCAGTTTTGGGCAATTATGAATACAGCTGCTAGAAACATTCACATGTAGGTTTTCGTATGGACGTGAGTTTTCAAATCATTTGGGTAAATACCTTCAAGTGCAGTTTTAGCTCCTGTGATAAGGCCAAATTTGGCTTTATAAGAACTGCCAAACTGTCTTCCAAGGTGACTATCATTTCTGCAGTCCCGCCAGCAACGATCGAAGAGTTCTGTTGCTTCTTATCCTCACCAGCATCTGCTACTATTACCAGTTTCTTTTTTTTTTAATTTTAGCCATTCTAACAGGTGTGTAGTGGTATCACGTATTTTTCTTTTTTTTTTTTTTTTTTTTTTGGTGCGGTACGCGGGCCTCTCACTGTTATGGCCTCTCCCGTTGCGGAGCACAGGCTCCGGACACACAGGCTCAGTGGCCATGGCTCACGGGCCCAGCTGCTCCACGGCACGTGGGATCCTCCCGGACCGGGGCACGAACCCGTGTCCCCTGCATAGGCAGGTGGTCTCTCAACCACTGCACCACCAGGGAAGCCCTCACGTATTTTTCTATTACCCTAAATTATATAACCCAACCCACACTGGGGTCTCAGTCAATCTTTAGTTACAAGAATCATCTCTCCCCTCTCTGTGGTCAGTTGGTTTGTGTTCAGGAGTTAATGACTGATCTTGACATAAGCCTAAGCAAAATATAATTAAAAGATAAATTTGAGACCTTGTTTTTCCCTTCCATTAGCAAAAATTCTTCAATTTATCATTTAGCCATGGTTCCAGTCACTCTTCACAGGAAAGATAAAAATGGGAAACCGTGAAAGGTTTTTGAGGATACCCTCACAAATGGCATGGTCAACTAACTGTACACAGCAGTCTGAGGACGAAACACTCAAGTTACAGGTGACCCCTTTATTAACTACAGAGTGACTTTCTAGGGACAAATGCTGCATACTTAGGTTAGGAATCGGTGTTATTGTCAAATTAGTGTCATCCCCCTTGAGTCACTCTCGACACTATATTTGTAAATGGTAATATCGAAATAAAGCATTAATTCCAAAACAGTAGTCAAGAAAGTTTAAAGTTTATACAGGGTCGGGGGCAGTGGGATCAGAATCCAAATGTTTCGCAAAGCAGGGAGACTCGTGGTAGCTGCAGCTTGACGCAGAGAACAAAGGCAAGAAGTAGCCCATACAATTAGCCACATTGTGTGCAAAACTCTGGTCACAACCTCTTTAACTCCGTGCGTCATCCTAGGGATCACTATAAATCAGTGGGGAAAATTGCACCCCATGGCCGTGGCACATTGCTCGAATCGATGCAGTGCTGCCCCTGCCTTTCGAGTTCCTGTGGGCATGGCCTCTCCCCAGCCGGCGCTCAGGGAGCTGATTGCCAAGACTGAGTTTAATTTGCGTAAACATGAAATCTGTTCACCGGTTTCGAGGGAGACCGCATAAACTGAAACATTTAACCTGACCTCAGCTGGAGCTCCTCTCACCCTTTTGTTGGGGGAACTGTGTTGGTTTTGCCCACAGTTGATGGGTTGGTTTGAAAAATACTTGAATCTGCCCTTGAATGCTATTTGATATAGTCCCTTTTTATCAGTATGGGCTTGATGGCTAAGGAAGCAGCCAATTAATTTACACAAATACCTCCTTTAGTTCTATGGAGAATACGAAGCAAGCGGGCGGGCGGGAAAAGAGACGATTATCTGAAAGGGTGCGACTGTTTTGCAGAGGTAAATGGATTGTAATTCTGCCAGGCATCATGCTTTATTACTCTATCTGACAGTGACTGGCTAGAAAGATACTGTTTCATTTGGAAGATAGATTGTCCTTGTAATATGTTACAGGGCTGAATCCTGCTAAAAATCCATCCGCCTGCTGGCTTTGCTCCCCATCACCATTGCTAAAGCACCCTGCCCTCGTGGCATTGTCCCAGGAGAAGGTGTTTCCATGGTAATCTCAATGGAGGCAGTCAGCTGACGTCTGGCACCGCCTGAGCTGGTGCGCGCCAGCCTTCTCCTCTCTCACTCCTCCCTCGAGCCTTTAAACTATATTTATTAGTCCTCTTTAATGGAAAGTATATAACCCCTTAATGTCAGACACTGAGTGCACTCGGGTTAATTTATTTATTTGGGTAGCAAGCTTACTACCTTCCTAATTAATTCTCGGCAGTTCCTGCAAGCTGTATTATTTTGAATATCTTGTGCAAACGTTTATATTTTTGCCTGTTACAACAAAGAGCATTGCTTAGCAATATTGGGTATTTGGAAACCTCCGTTCTTAGAAAAAAAGCAATGTCTGTATTAAAGAAGAATTTTAAAAGATAAAGATGTTAGGGAATCTTTTCTTGCTCTGATGCTGTGCCAGTGAAATGGTCCACTGTCCTTGTAATTTCTTTTAGCACTCCATTATTGTATGATTGGATTTGAGTGAGCCACATGGTTTTAAAATACTTCTAAGAAATGTGACATCTAGCCGTGTTATCTCATTTTTTTTTTTAAAATAAGAGAAAAAAGTCAGAATTTCAGAGCTAACCTGAAATTGATTGTTTTCCTGACATGTGTTTGGAAGTAAATGCCTTTTGTTGTACCGGTTAGAGACCACCACTTAATGCTAAACCATACTAAATGAGCAAACTGACTTACAGTGTCAAAAGTCAGTGCTTTGGGACAGGAGGTAGTGTCCATTTTGATTAGTACTGTGCGTGGAAATTCAATTGCAAATGTAAAAGATGTATCAAAGCGGGGTCTGAAAGCAACAATCATTAGAACCAATGCATGACTCCTTTGAAAAGCTATCTCTTTAAAGAAACACAAAGCCTTTTTAAAAATAAAGCATAAGAAAATTAGTATGACACCACGTCATTTATCCAGAGGTCAGATTGCTAGAAACAAGATCCTTTTAAAACAAAGCTCTGAATGGAGGCATGCACATAAAAGATCTGTGCATTTGCAGAAACAGACGTCACTAACCTTGCAGTAATAGGTTTCCTTTTACACAACTGTCTTATGAGAGCTCTCTTTTCCGCAGTCAGCCTTTTTGAACACCTACTACGTGCTGTGCATTTGCCAGGCACTAGCAGTGGAATAGTCTGTCACTCAGTCTGCCCACAGGCCCGCGGGAGAGGCAGAGAAGCAAACCAGCCCGCCCGACACAGTCCTGTGGCAGCTGTATAGGTACAGATGACTGTACCTTCCTCTCCAGGGGAAACTGTCGCTCAGCAAGGTAAAGTAATGGCCCAAGGTCACAAAGCTCACAGGCAGTGGCACCTGGCTTCCGTTAGACCCTGGAGCCCTCAGAATCGCAACCCTGATGGTAACCTCCTATCACCGCCTCCCATTTTATGATGAATAACGCATACAACTCGGATCCTATTTTAAGAAGAGGAAAGAAATAGAACTAACATTAGTCGCATGCCCAGTGTCAGGCATTTATTAGGAGATTTTTTTCTCTTATAAATTAATTAATTTATTTATTAATTGATTTGTTTTTGGCTGTGTTGGGTCTTTGTTGCTGCGCACAGGCAGCTACTCTTTGTTGTGATGCGCGGGCTTCTCATTGCGGTGGCTTCTCTTGTTGCGGAGCACAGGCTCTAGGCGTACGGGCTTCAGTAGTTGTGGCTCTCGGGCTCTAGAGCGCAGGCTCAGTAGATGTGGCGCACGGGCTTAGTCGCTTTGCGGCATGTGGGATGTGGGATCTTCCTGGACCAGGGCTCGAACCCATGTCCCCTGCATTGGCAGGCGGATTCTTAACCACTGCGCCACCTATTAGGAGATTTGAATATACTGTGTCTCCATCTTTATAAGAATTCTGTGCAGGAAGTTAAGTATCATTTATCAATGAATCACTTGAGTTTCCAAGTACAGGACTGATGAAAATGGAGTTTACCTCCTGCCTCAAAGCCCTGACTTTCGACATTTTAACTGGATTTGCTTAGTACCGTTTACCATAAGCAGTCGTCTCTAACCATTACAATTCCCAGAGGTATTGGTCACTAGTGTAGGATTTCAGTACAGATTTTCAGACACCAGAGCCCAAAAGCCCTAGTGAGCCATAATGCTAAGCATCTTCTGGCTTAGTTGAGTGTGATGCTCTCTCTTTTTTTCTCTCCCCCCATTCTCCTTGTTTATTTAGGTCTTTCTTACAATATTAATTGCTTCCTAAAATATTTCATCGTAACCTTTTGAGGATAAGTGACTTGTAGGCCTTGGGGATCCCGCAGGAAATGACATAATCAAGACAAGAGCTTGTGTACCAGCCCTGTTCTACCTGTCAAGGACTCTCAAGGTGTGGTGCATTAGGGTACAAAAAGAAAAAGGAAAAGGAAAACTTTTACTTCATTTCCTTTGGAGAAAAAAAAACAGCACTTGGAATCGAGCTGCCACATTGTACTTCCATTTGCACAGCTGTTTCTCTCTTAATTGCAATCCTGTCTTTTCCAAGAATAAACATGTAGGAAAAGGTACCATAGTCTCAGGCCAGAAAAAAATATGGTGCTTTCACTGCTAACCTGATACTTAGGAGATTTGAATTTGATTTCATTTAGTTTCCACTTTTCAAGCCCAAATCAAAAATGTTTGTAGCTTCTAACTCGGGGGTTCTCAACCTTGGCCGCACATTGGAATAGCTTGGGGAGTTTTTGGTTTTTTTTGTTTGTTTTTTTTTTTTGCGGTACGCGGGCCTCTTACTGTTGTGGCCTCTCCCGTTGCGGAGCACAGGCTCCAGACGCACAGGCTCAGCGGCCATGGCTCACGGGCCCAGCTGCTCCGCGGCATGTGGGATCTTCCCAGACCGGGGCACGAACCCGTGTCCCCTGCATCGGCAGGCGGACTCTCAACCACTGCGCCACCAGGGAAGCCCGCTTGGGGAGTTTTTTAAAAATTCTGATACCCAGGCCACATCCCAGACCAATGAAATTGAGTCTCCGTGGGTAGGCACCGGCATGTTTTAAAGCTCCCTAGTGTGCAACCAGGGAGGCAGTCCACTGATCTAACTATTCTGTTAACCAAATTTATTCACTTTTGTCGTTCTAGCTGTTTCTTGGAATCATCTGTTGAAAGTTGGACTTGCCCCCAGATTCAGTTCTGCCATTAGATTTTTCTCACCTCTGTGTGTGTGTGTGTGTGTGTGTGTGTGTGTGTGTGGTGTGTGTGTGTGTGTGTTTGCGTGTGCGTGCAAGCACACGGGCACATGCACACATACGTGGGAATGTGACAGGGAGAGAGTGTGTGTGTTTTCTAGAAAGCCTTGGGATCCTGTGATCTGTATCAAAAATTAAATCTTCTTGAAGGTACTGACTGTGGTTTCATGTTTGCAGACGGTCTCATCGGCAGATCTTCCTTCAACAAGAGTAGTAGAGATAATCACTTTATGTTTGCTGACTTTCATCCCTTGTGATGGACGTCACCATACACTGTCTCACTTGATCCTCCCCACATCGCTGGGAGGCAGTCCTGCACTGGTCCTGAACTCTTAGGTATTAAATAAATGAGCTTAGTTCTTTGTTACTGGTTGAGGTTCAGAGCAAACGTTCTTTACACTGAATTATTATAGCAGAGTTCTAATGCACTACAGGGAGAATCTGATTTTCTGACGTAACAGACCGAAAAAAAGACTTTATTTTATTGGAATTATATCTAAATAAAGACGTCTTTACAGCGTGTCGGGGATGGAGATGCATCAGGCAGGGTAGGTAGAGTGGACAAGTTCAGGATCCCTTCTCCTGACGTTGCTAGCTTACTTCTTTGGCTTCTGTGCACGGAACAGTCACTTTGCTCCACGGGAAGCCTCCTCCCGTGTCTGCCCTTACTCCCCTTCTCCTCCATCCCTTACCATTTCACGAAGCCTGTTGAACTGTAAAAAGGTCTCATGTTGCACTTAAAGACTATTACGCTGTAAATGGTAAAGGACAAAAGAAGAGTCACATCCTGGTGGGCAATGTCTGGCAAACACAGGCCTTAGGATATGTGGAAGCATGTGGGTAGTCGTTGCATTTATGCCCCATTTTAACAATAGCACCCACCCCAGTGGAGTGTTGAGGCCTGAAATGAGATGCATGTAAACAAGTCTGAAGTAATGCATGTGAAGTCCCTAGCATAGTCCTTGTCACATAGTAAAATGCTCAGTAATTATCAGCTCTTAAACCCCTTGCAGACCGGCAGTCCCAGTGCCTGTGGACAGCAGAGGGGTGGGATAAAGTCAGCCCTCAGCATCCTCACTGTTTATTCTGTCCTCTTGCTTGTCCTTCTGCCTGGAGTGTTCTCCTCCCAGATAACTGCCTGACTCCCTCACTTCATTCAGCTCTCTGCCCAGAATAACCTCCAACGGGTTGTCTAGAAGCATCCATCCTATCCCTCTCTACACCTTTGTACTGCTGCTATATTCCTCCTCATAGACCCTGTCACCACTGTCACCTTATACAGTTGTTTACGCTCTGGCTCCCCCTACTCCCTATTAAAATACAGACTCCATGAGAGAAGGGCTGTGGCCATATAGTAGGTGCTTAATAAATGGGTATTGATGAATGCACTGGAGGGGTCAGAACTGGTGACAGGGAAAGCAGTTCAGAGGCTGCTGCTATAATCCTGTTAAGAAATTACAAGGGCCTGGGCTTCCCTGGTGGCACAGTGGTTGAGAATCTGCCTGCCAATGCAGGGGACACGGGTTCGAGCCCCGGTCCGGGAATATCCCGCATGCCGCAGAGCAACTCAGCCCGTGCGCCACAACTACTGAGCCTGTGCTCTGGAGCCTGCGAGCCACAACTACTGAGCCCTCAAGCCACAACTACTGAAGCCTGCGCGATTGGAGCCCGTGCTCCGCAGCAGGAGAGGCCACCACAATGAGAGGCCCGCGCACCGCAACGAAGAGTAGCCCCCACTCGCCGCAGCTAGAGAAAGCGCACGCACAGCAGTGAAGACCCAACGCAGCCAAAAATAATAAATAAAAATATAATAAATAAACTTTAAAATATATATTTTAAAAAAAAGGAAATTACAAGGGCCTAAACTCAAGCAAGGATATTTTAAGGGGTCTAGGGATCTGGATTCAAGAGCTATTTAAGTGGTAGAAGGCCTTGGGCATCGAGAGGAAAGGGTCTAGACTCATAGGTTTCTTTCTTGAACAACTTGGGTAGGCGGTGATGGTTACTCACCAAGATGGGAAATGGGGGGGGTGGGGAAGCAGAGATGTGGTAGGAGAGGGTGGAAATAAATTCAGTCCTAAATGGATTTCATTTGAGGAGTCTGAGGAAAAATGGAGAGGCCCGCTAGACGATTAACTGTCTAGAGAACAATCCAGAATAGAGACAGATTTGGAAGCCATGAGTGGGTGGTAGCTTAAACCGTGAGTGTGGATAAGAGCATCCAGAGAGGGTGAGGAGAGAAAGGGGAAGTTACCAGGAGAATAGGGCTTTTAAGGCTACGATGAAGGGCAGGGCTTTGATAAAGAGGAACACATGGGCACCATCGGAGTTTCCTGAGCAAAGAGTGCCCTTCGACCTCATCTGTACCTTTCACTTTTTGTCCTCCACACATGCAATAAATTGTGATCATCTGCTGCCTCCTGCGGCACTGCGGCGCTGTGCTAGGTGCTAGAAAGAAAGAGGAAAGAGACCGCCTCTGCTTATTGTTTAGTGGGTGAGGCAAACAGATACAGACATCACCGCAGGACAGCTCCTCACGCGCTACAACAGAGCAGCATGAATTGCTGAGAGAGTGTGGAGGAAGAGTGGACGTGGTTTCTCAGACAAGGAAGAGTTTCAGGGATTCATAAGTATATACAAACACTTGTGCACTTTTCTGTACAGAGTACCTGTGGCTTTTTTGAGATTCTTAAAGGGATTTGTGAATGACTGCTTTTGGCAACGCAGAGCGACAGATTTTAAGAGGCCTGCAGAGGTTGGTCGTTTAGGAAGCTAATCCTGACAACGTTACCAAGTTTGGACGAACTGGGAAGTGGCTGGTGAAATAACTACCATTCAGTAAATACGCTTTGGGGCTTGGGACACGGTGCCACTGGTGGTGCTGAATTGAAATAGGGCCCCAAGAAACACAGTGGTTAAGGCAGGGTAATGAGTTTCATCTTGGTTAAGTCAAATATGTGGTCCCCATGGGCCCTCCATGGGACCCCTGTCTGAGTTTTCCCCAGACGGGCCAAATACCCATCTGGCACTGCAAGAAGTGTCTAAGCTGACGTTCACATTTGAGAATTACCAGTATCTTAAGGAGAGGGAAGCTTGCAGCCTCCTCTCCCGCTAGGCCCGCATTGTCCACTCCTGCAATATATGCCTCTTGGCTGCCCAGCTGCACCACGAGCTCACTAAAGAGAAAGCCACGCTTTCTAATGCATCCGCCTGCATGATCTAGAACAGAGAGTTGGAACTTCCAGTTCTGGACAAGATAGAATAGATGTGTTTCTCCCTATCCTCCTCGCTAAATACAGCTAAAAACCCTGGACATCATCATATAAAACAAACGTTAAGAAGACTCTGAAAGGTGGAGAGAAAGTGAACGAGCTCTGGACTTTAAGACTTGAAAAGCAACATGGCAGTGAGCTCCTTGGGATTTCTTTTTGTCTCTGTACATCCCAGACTGCATTGCTGGAGAAGCCCCCTATCCAGATGGACACAGACAAGAAAAGCTTGCTCTCTCTTGCCAAAGGACCAGGAAGTGGGCAGCCTATTTGACAACAGACATTCTCTGGAAAAACACCTAGGAGGTTTGCAGGCCCCCCTAACTTCCATCAGCAAAGGCCTCATGGAAAGCCTGGACCTCTACCCTTGCCCGAAGTGAAGAGGTACCCTTCCCCGTCCCCACTGGGGTGGCATCAAAGAGGCCCAAAGGGGAGCCTGGACTTGCACCCCCCCACCCAGGGAAAGGGTGGTGTCCCTTCCCCTCTCCATAGAGCCAGGGGAGGCCAGGGGAGGGGCTAGCTTTCCACCCGCTCCTGGTGGCTCTAAGGTGCCTCTCATACTCCCCAGCAGGGTGGTATTGGGGAGCCCACGTGGGGCCTGGACTCCCACCCTGCAGTAGAGCATCGGTGCCTCCTTCCCCTACTAGTCCCTTTTTAGCAGAAGCCTGACAGAGTAAAAGATTTACATTAAATCCAGGGTCTCATAACATAATACCCAGAATGGCCAGGATGTGATCAAAAGTCACTCTTCATCCCTAAAATAGAGCAAAACTAGTCTACATGGATTCAACTTGCCGACAAATATAAGATAAGGAAAGGAAACCTAAAATTTTGAGGGAATAATCTCTGCATTGAGAGGATCATTAATTTGTAAGGTTAAAAAAAAAAAATTCAATGAAAAGACCAATAAGGAAAGTAACTTAAGTTGGTATTTTAAGAGAGAAAAGAAAATAAATTCAAAATCATATAAAACTTGATTAGTAAAACAATTAGCTCTGTGAAATGATAATTTGACTGTCTAAGATGAAGTTATGTAATGGTTTCACCTAAATCAATGGTCGTGTGTGATTAGAATCACTTGGGGAGGTTCTAAAAACTATAGATGCCCAGCCCCATCCAAGACCAACTAAATCAGAGTAGCCCCACTGATTCTAACATGCAGCCGGGGTTGAGAACGTTGGCCTAAATGAACCACAGGGGATAAATAGAATGTAAGTGGAGAAATTTTACAACTTTTGCATAGTCAGAATAGACGTGATGGAGTTTGTGTACTGAGTTTTGCATGCTCTTTCTAAAGAAGGGCCCTCTTGGGCCATTTATCTTGCTTCATACACCCTTGTGATGAATCCGATGATCTGGTCCCCAGCCCACGGCGATAAATCTGCAGCAGTAATTAAAAGGGAGTCGGTCCCTCGCAGGCAGGCATATTGATGGTTGCAATATATGAAAACTGAAAGTACAGGCGGGCTCTGAGGAGATTTAGTTTAGTTCTACTAGACGGCTTGGTATTAAAAACTTGTTGGAGTGATTTCTTGAGCTGTCTCCTCAGAGCAGTCTTTTTGGAATTAAAGTTCAATTTTTCCAGAGACTACTGAATACCGAGCTGCGAGACAAACCCTGGGACTCAAACTGCCAATAATCTAGGAGAGAGACCTCCAATAGGCCTGTCTGAGATTTTTAGCGAAAAGAAAACAATTAGCCATGTGGCTGATACCCATGAACTGGCAGGTTCTAACCCCCTTTCTAGTAAGGAATTTGACACACTTAATCTAAATATGAAAAAGTCAAACTTGCGCGCCACAAATGAGGTACTTGCACCAAAAGGGAAAAATGACTCAAACGTTTAAATTAATAAAGGAGGCTATGGCAGGCCCAGATTCCTGGGTAACTCTCTCTAAAGGAATTTGTATCGTAAAGTACAAAGTTCATTTGTGATGCGAACGTTATCTAGGTTATAAATTTTCTTCTTGATGGTGCCCTTAATCCCTGTCAGGATGAGGAATATTTGGAAGAAATTGGAGTTGAACATGGAGATGTCATTTATTCAGTGCAGTTAGATGGGTTGATACTGGAAGTTTATTGAAGAGTTTTTCTGAGTTGCTTTCAGGAAGCTGTTAAAATCAAGGGTTGAAAGGCCTTATCGATAAATAGTAGAAACTTAGCCCTTTTGTCAGTTGATTACAGTGATTTTCATTGACCTGAATAATATTGATCAATAATAGTACTAGGCTTATAACTAAGTGCTTGTGCCTAAAGTTGATTAAACTGGCTTTCAGACAATTTTTTTGTTACTGCTCATGGCATGTATTTTGTAGAAAAGGGTCTGTTTCACCATTAGAATGTCATGTGCTTTACACACACAGGCATGATTTTTGGAACATGTGGTCCGGGGGGTATGGTCATAGGAACGCCAGTAGCCCTGAAGATGCATCTGTTTTAAAGCACATTTACTAATTACTGTTCACCATGACAACTCTGAATCCTTAAGAAAGTAAAAGAATAATTTTATAATGTTTAATGAAGCTGGAAAATATTTCTGAAAAAGTGTGTGTTCTTCCAACATGGTAAAAATTTTTTTAAATGTTTTCTTGAAAGTGATTTTTGTTTGTAAAGGCATAAACTCTTAGTTATCCTGAACTATGCATTCTTTCCATGACACATTTACAAAATTAGGATTTCTCTATTTTCTGGTCACTATTGCTGCATAACAGTTTACCCCAAACTTACAGCCACCTCCTTTTTATTATGGTCATAGGTTCTTTTTTTGTTTGTTTGTTTTTTTGCGGTACGCGGGCCTCTCACTGTTGCGGCCTCTCCCGTTGCAGAGCACAGGCTCCGGACGCGCAGGCTCAGCGGCCATGGCTCACGGGCCCAGCCGCTCCGCAGCATGTGGGATCTTCCCGGACCAGGGCACGAATCCGCGTCCCCTGCATCGGCAGGCAGACTCTCAACCACTGCGCCACCAGGGAAGCCCAGTCATAGGTTCTTTTAGGTCAGGAATTCAGAAAGGGCAAAGCAGATGGCTTGTCTCTGCTCTGCAATATCTGGGGCCTCAGATGAGGAGACTGGAAGGTTGGGGGGTGACTCAAGGGCTGAGAGCTGGAATCATCTGAAGGCTCATTCACTCAGATGACTGACACCTACGTGGGCTGGGAGGACTTGAAGACCGGGGCTACTGACTGGAGAGCCTTATGAGCCCTTTCGGAGATTCTTGGCTTCCTTATGGCATGGTGGCCGCAGGGTAATCAGGCTTCTTATGGGGGGCTTAGGGCTCAGAGCATGAGCGTCCCAGTGAACGAGGCAGAAGCTGCACCCCCTTTCTATGACCTAACCTCGGAAGTCACACAGCATGACCTCTTTGCATTTTATTGGTTAGAAGCAAGTACTATGATCAGCCCAGATTCAAGGGGAGGGAACAGAGACCCCCATCTCTCAATGGGAGGAATGTCAAAGGATTTATGAACAAGTTTTAAACCCTCCACAGTCTACCCCTTCGTCAAAAATTATTTTCCTTACTCTGACATTCAAAATATACTCACCCCCACCCAAGATGCCCCAAAGTCTCATCCCCTGATGTCATCAGGTTCAGGGTTGTGGTCCAGGATCTCATCATGTAAGTCAGTTTAGATGCAGTTCCTCAACTAGAGTTCCTTCAATCTGAAGACCTGTGAAACTCAGGTCCTTAAAAGGACAAGTTATCTGCCCCACATACCCAACATACAATGGTGACACAGGGATGGGATACCCCACTAGACACTCCCCATTCCAAGAGATGGGAAATGGGAGGCACCTAATAGTCAAGGGCCATCTGTGTTTGAAACTAAGCAGCCTTCTTGGTCTGCTTCCTGCCCATCAAAGGTTGGGGGTCCAAAAGCCTCTGCCCATTTTGTAATGTCTCTGTCCCCTTCAGTCCAACCTGATACAATTCCTTTGAAATCTTGGTGGACTTAACTGTGCATCAGTTTATAATCCACTAAAACCACACCCACAAACCTCTGCAAGATAAGCTGTCCTGTACCTGGGGCTCCTTATGGGCTACTATGGGACAAGGTCCCTAAGACTCTTAAGAGCCCCATTGTTTAATAGAGAAAGGCACGCCCTGGAGATCTTTAATCTGCCTGGAAGTTTCTATGCAACACTGCCTTAGATCTTTCCGAGGTTTTGACAGAGGATTTTACAGTCCCGCTCTGGACTTGATCATTGCCCTGAAACCGTTTCCCAATTTGAGAATCATTTGCCATCTGGAGAAGCTGGGAATAAGAAACAGTTTTATTTTCAAACCCAGCAAGTGCCGGCTGCTTTATATTTCCTCTAAATTTTGCCTGAAAGCTGAACCGTTCTGTATTAAGATCATCTCTCTCCTCTCACATGTTTTCATAGACAGCAAGAAGCAGCCAGATGGCATTTCCAGTGTCCTGTCTAGAAATCCTTATCTAGATCATTGAATTTGTTAGGGACGTTTTCTGTTTTCTACCTTCCCATAGTCAACAGTGTTGTCAAATTTCCTGCCACTTTGTGTCAAGGGTCCCCTTTCCTCAAGCTTGATATAATATTTTCCTTGCTTCCCTTCAGGGCCTTGTGACTACCTCCTTAAAGCCCATCGTGATTCCACCAGCAGGCTCCTCAAGGCTCTTCCAGCTGCCACCCACTTCCCAAAGCCAGTGTCAACTGTTTTAGTATTGTGTTACAGTAGCACCTCGCTGCTTCCAAATTTTGATTCCAGTCAACTATCGCTGTGTACCCAACCACCCCAGACTTAGTGGAGTAAAATAAATGACCATTTTAGTATTTTTTTTAATTTTTATTTTGTTTTGGAGTAGAGTTGATTCAATGATGTGTTAGTTACAGGTGTACAGCAAAGTGATTCAGTTATACCCATACAAGTATCCTTTCTTTTTCAGATTCTTTTCCCATTTAAGTTATTGCAGAATACTGAGCCCAGTTCCCTGTGCTGTACAGTAGGTCCTTGTTGGTTATCTATTTTGAATATAGTTGTGTACCATTTTATTATGATCATGGATTCCACGGGTCAGGAATTTGGAAAGGGCACAATGGGGCCAGTTCACCTTTGTTCCACAATACCTAGGGCTGTGGTTGGGAAGACACGAAAGCTGGAAGTTACTCAACAACTGAGGCCTGGGATCATTGGGCCCCTCATATGCTCACTCTTCTGGCACTGGGGCTGGGGGGGCTCGTACCAGGACTGCTGACCGGAGGGTCAACCCTTGAGAGGCTTGAGATCCTCACGGCACAGTGACCTCAGGATAGAGCCACCCCCTACATAGTGGCTCAGGGCACAAGCATTGCTTCCAAATGATGAGGGATAAACTCTTATTTATCCCAAACTCTGCATTATTTCTATGACAGATCTGCTTCGCTAAGATCTCTGATTTTATAGCTAGTTGGGCCAAGGAGAGAGAGGAAGAGAAGGAGGAAGAAAGAGGGAAAGGGAGAGGAGAAGGGAGATCGGGAGAGACAGATGAACAGAGAACAGAGAGACAAAGCAAGAAATAAAATCACCAGGCATCCTACAGAAAGTCGGAGCATCTGTCTTCCAAGCTTCTGAATGGAAAACAGAATGAACAGTATGTTCTCCATCGTCGAGCAGCCAAATCAATTTGTTAATTGAGATCAAAAGAGCATAAATATTACAACTCTGCCGTCAAACCAAAGAACTGAAGTAGGGAATAGAAAATCCCAAAGGCCAAGTGTATATATCACAATACAAGCAGATACCTGAAGAAACGAAATGATTTTCCTACAATTTTATGAAAGCTCTTTGTGTTTTAAGCACATCCCTGATTGGGGTGGGGGGCAGCCCCAAATTAGTGAAGTCCCTTGGAGGTGTTTGCAGAGAGCACTAACCACGGAAGAGAAGAGATCCCCCCACTCAAGAAGACATGGAGTAGCTGCTTCCTGGGAGTAAGTCTGGAACAAGAAGGCCCCAGAGTGAAAACTAGCCAGGAAGCCCTGTAAAAAGGCATGCATTCTCCTCCCTGGTCAGACCTGGATGGCTTTAAAGGAGTTGATCACCATTATAAAAGATCAACTCTTTTCAAAGTCACAAGAGCTCAAGGGCTCGTGGCCTATTCCATTATTAGAGAATTTTGTCATAAAGTATCAGGGCCTCTTCTCGTGATTCCCACATTCTCCAGAAGTCTTCAGTTTTTTGAAATTGTTGTTTGGGATCCTGGAATTTACTGCTAGCATTTTGAGGCCCCACAGTTTTCAGTGACAAAGCTTGTGCACACACGTACAGATGCAGACAGAGAAATAAAGATAGAATATGAAGCGAAAGAGACAGCAAGCACAACTTGAAAAGATACTTGCACCACAGTGTTCACTGCAGCACTATTTACAGTAGCCAAAACACGGAAGCAACCTAAATGTCCATCGACAGATGAATGGATAAAGAAGATGTGGTACATATATACAATGGACTATTACTCAGCCATAAAAAAGAACGAAATAATGTCATTTGCAGCAACATGGATTGTCACACTGAGTGAAGTAAGTCAGACAGAGAAAAATATCATATCGCTTATATGTGGAATCTAAAAAAATGGTACAAATGAACTTATCTATAGTACAGAAATAGAGTCACAGATGTAGAACACAAACTTATGGTTACCAGGGGGAAAGAGGGGAGGAAATTAGGAGATTGGGATTGACATATGCATACTACTATATATAAAATAGATAACTAATAAGGACCTACTGTATAGCACAGGGAACTCTTCTCAATACTCTGTAATGACGTAAAAGAATTTTTACAAGAGTGAATATATGTTTTAAAAAAAGACAGCAAGCAAAATGACTTGTGGTTACAGTGGACTTTGGGGAGGTATTAACCCTGTCCCTCTTCTTGTCCTACAAAGTTAGGCTGAACCTAATCCAACAACTGTGGGTTTATAGCCTCAACATAATTTTTTTTTAATTATTGAAAACTGGAGATTAGAAACCAAGGATCATCTGTCATTAAGAGAAATCAAATGAAGTTAAATTCTGTTGCAATGAATCTTACTATGAGAATAATATATAGGCCACCAAAAAAGAGTTTAAATTCCAAACCACCTATTTCAAGCAATTTGAATAAACCTATATTCTATTATTATCATATTTTAAATAGTTCCTTTAAGATTACCATTATAGCATTTGTCTGGTTTGTCACCTTCAAAGATTAACTATTTTCTTTGTAAAATTCTCATAATCCTAATGGTACAATTCATGAAAACAGAGAAAAGATAAAGAGAAAATTCAGTATTTTGTGAGTTTGTTCTTACTATCGTGGACCTCTGGCTTTCTAGGTCCAAGTAATGAGCTAATCTTTTTAGCTCTCAAAAGCTAAGTAAGCCAATTTGACTTACAAATGTAGAGCTAAGTTTTAAAAAAGAACATTCAGAGGAAACTCTCTGGCATGTTGGTAATGTTCTGTATCTTGATTTGGGTGTCAAAACTCATCCACCTAAACACTTAAAAGTCTGTGAATTTTACTGTACATAATTTATACCTCAATTTTTAAAATCCTATTTGACTGATGGGTCAAGATGTATGGAGTATTTTGGTGTGAGTAGGGTCATATGTTTTAATTTCCAGTTAATTCTTTTCTTACCTGCTATTTATAAAAATAGTAAAAGATAGACAGTATCTATTAACATACTTAGTCTCTGTCATTTAAAAATTGTATTAAAAGATCCAGGCCAAAGTCTCCATGCTCAGTCATGATACTTGTTTCTAGTCCGGTAATAACTTTTCTACAGGGGAGGAAGTCTATTCTCTCCTTTATCCACAATGCTTTGCTGCCAAAGATTACCAGTGGTTAGAAAAAAGTTAAAACTAATATTGTAGGGTTGATATGATAATAAATACATTTGAGTATTTACCAACTTTCTATGGAGAGAGATACTGTTTTATTTTTATTTATTTATTTTTTATTTTTTATTTATTTTTTTTTTTTTGCGGTACGCAGGCCTCTCACTGCTGTGGCCTCTCCCGTTGTGGAGCACAGGCTCCGGACACGCAGGCTCAGCGGCCATGGCTCACGGGCCCAGCCGCTCCGCAGCACGTGGGATCTTCCCAGACCGGGGCACGAACCCATGTCCCCTGCATCGGCAGGCAGACTCCCAACCACTGCACCACCAGGGAAGCCCCGAGATACTGTGTTATATACCGTGGAATACTGTAAAATAAAAACAGTACAAGGACACAACTTCATACGTGCCTTGAAAAAGTGAAAGCTGTCAAGCAAGGAGATAATTCTAGTGGGACAAACACAGAGATGACGCATAAATGTGACCTATTAATCAGCTGAGCGATATGGATGCATTTCTTATTAGTGAACCATCCTTATACTTGTGAACCATGCCCTCATGGTCATGGCGTATTAGCCTGCTGAATTGAGTTTGATAATTACTTTGAATATTTGTGTCTGTCCTTGTGAGACTGGTCTCTAGGTGTGTGTGTGTGTGAAAGAGATCTTCATCAAGTTTTGCTACCAGGATTCAATGAAATGAGTCGGGATGGTGTCTGTTTATGTTCTAGAGCATTTTCCGTAGCGTAGGAATTACCTGGGACTTGATGGCCTATACTACCATCATCTGTGCCCAGGAACATTTAGGAGAGTGTTTTCTGCCAACATAAAAAAAAATTCCCCTAGTTATGAATTGATTCTGATTATTTCATCTTTCTTTGAGTCAATTTTTAGTAATTTGTGTTTTCCTGTAAAAGCATGCATTTCACAAATACTTAACTTACTAATAGGAAATTACAGATGTTATTCTCATAATTTCCAAAGACATCCCACCTTTTCTTAAATCTCTTTCTCATTCCTCATGTTAGAGATCTGTGTTTTTGCCTTGTTTTTTCCTGATTAGACCCTGACAAGGGTTTGGTTCTTTAGTGGTCTTTTCAAAGAACCAGCTCTTGGGTTTATCATCTATATTGTTTTTCTCATTCATCGATTTCTGATTTTATCTTCACTAATTTTTACCTTGATAGATTTCTTTTGCTCTTTCTCTAGGTTTTTGGTATTTCATTTACTTCCTTTATTTCTATTTTAATAACAAAAGTATTTAAGGCAATGTGTTTTCCTTTGATTATAGCTTTGGCTGCATCCTTGAATTTTGATGTAAAATTCTCTTTCTCCTTAACTTCTTCATTGTCTGTAGTTGCAACTATAATCCAGGAGTTGCCTAAAGAGATACTTCTTTTAAAAAATTCTCAGTGATAAGGTTGTGTTGTTAACCTTTATATAATTTCTAGTTTTACTGCACTGTGATCAGGGTCAGTGCATATCCTACTTTTTGTAATTGGGGAGAGGAATGTTACTTTGGGCCCAATACATAATACATATGTGTAAGTGTTTCAGGGACCACAATACATGTTTGTAAAAATTCCGTGTAACTGATAATCGAATACGTTGACTATTCAGCCACTCTCCACACTCATTTGCTTTTTGCCTGCTTGAACTGCCAACCACTGGGTCGTCCACTAAAATCACAACTTGGTCCATTTCTTTTGTATAAGAATAATTTTTGCTTTGTATGTTTCAGTACCATGTTATTCAGTGCATGGAGAAGGTGGTTTTCATTTTTTGCTATATTTTTGTCAATATAAAACGAAAAAGTTTTGTTTTTTGCCTTGGATTTTGCTTTGTCTGTTATTACTATTCCCGTCCCTAGTTTCTTTCTGGTACGTCTTTGTCCATCCTTTCATTTTTGTTCTATGTCTTTTTGTTTTAGACACATCTTTTATAAACAGAGTATAGTTAAATTTCTTTTTTGACCTAATCCGTGACCCGTTTTCCTCCAATAAAAGAACTGTATCCCATTCACATTTCTTATAGAAACGGACAAATTTTGTTTTCTTAAATTTGATTGTGTTATTTAAACGCTTTCCATTTTTAATACTTCTGTGCTGTTTCCTTCTTTTTTTTTTTTCTAGTTGCTATGTTCAAGTTTTATTTATTCTCTTTTTACTAGTGATTAGAAAGTGATAACGTTCTTTTTACTTGTCTGGTTATGTTCACTATTTGAGCCTCCATAGGAGGAGGGTCTAGGAGAATCGAGTTAGATTAGCATCAGAGATTGTATCTGCCCTTCTCAAAGCTTCAAAACCAAAGAAGAGGAAGGTTTAGATTTATCATAGCATAGAGATCTCACAGATTATGAAAAATAAGAAGGCAACGAGTAGGGGGAAGAAGCCCTGATAAGGAGTTTCACTTTTGTTCAAAGAACTTACTTGTGTGTTCTGGCTGCCCGAAGATAACTGAGGTAGGATCCCTTCCCTAACTAATGTATTTGCATACAGTACCTCCCTTGGCACGGCACTTGTGTAAAGATTTTCAGATTTCGCTGGCATCTCTTCTCTTAGAGTGTAAAGACCCTTGAAGGCAGGGGGTTTTGCTTATTTATCTTTTTATGCCTCTGAGTTGCTCCTATTTGATCCTTGCCACAATCTTATGAGGTAGATGAGGCACCTAGTAGGATCCTTATTTTGCAGAAAAGGAGACAGATGGCCTCCCCCAAAATTAAATGATTCGCTCAGGCTCACACGGTTGAATTGAGATGAACACGCAGGTCATCCCTTACTCCATTGCTTTTTCCCATCTAGCATCCTGTCTCCCAGAACACAAGAGACATCCTGGATGCTGTCTGTCCTGCCTTGGTGACAACAGGATCTTAATCTTTCATTATCTGTGCAGCAGAGGAAAGTAGGTGCTGTTTTCCCTCTTTTCTGCTGGGACTCTGGCATGCGCATAGGCCTGAGAGCACACATGAAGAATTCCTATGCCCATCCAGGTGAAGCCACTCAGGCAGGGCGGAATAGGGAAGGGCAGGAAGGGAATTCCACACCCCGAGGTGGGAAGGTGTCTGAGAAAACAGTCATAGGGGCCTCTGCTCTAGCCCGACAGCATCCAGGAAGGGACCTTCTATCTGGATGGTTTCAGCATTCACTGCTGAATCGGTCCCTCTCCCCGGACCCCTGCAGCTAATGTTCCTGGGATATGCAGGCGGAGTTAGTGCTGTTAGAATTCTCATTTTATTAGGCTTTAATCAAGCTCTCCTGTGAAGTGCTACATAAATTTCATTTTGAATTTTGTATATAAAATAAATGAGAGAGAAGGATCATAGACGTAACATGTTTTTTTAAACGAAAATGATATTTTTTTTTGAAAATGATATTTTTAATTTACTCATATAAAAATCATCTGGGGGTGGGGGAGGGAAGGATTGGGAGTTTGGGGTTAGCAGATGCACACTAGTGTATATAGGATGGATAAACAACAAGTTCTACTGTATAGCACAGGGAACTATATTCAATATCCTGTGATAAACCATAATGGAAAAGAAATGAAAAAGAGTATATATATATATATATAACTGACTCACTTTGCGGTACAGCAGAAATTGACACAACACTGTAAATCAACTATACTTCAATAAAATACTTTTAAAAGGAACTTTAAAAAAAGCCAGTGTACACCAAACCAAACCAAAAAACAAAAAAAAAATCATCTAAGTGTCAGAAAGATTGATACACCCTCTTATCCATGGCCTCAGAAAACCCATGATCTAACGTAGGTTTATGAAATGATTTCCAGCTCCTTGAATATTTTCCCTTCTCTCCATTGAGCGCTGACCCTGGTATTCTTTAAAATCAACCTAAGAACTCACCTCCTATGAAAATTTATTTATGTGACATTTAGGGATACTTATTTTTACAGCTTATGTTCATTTGTACATGTTATTTGGAAAAGCCTACTGTGATAGAAAGAACATGGGTCTGGGTCAGTCTGCAGGCCTGAGTTCCAGTTTCAGGGTCTGCAAATCAGCTAACTTCTTTGAGCCTCAGTTTTCTTATCTGTAATATATGGGCATGAGACTAAATGATCTTCCAAACGTACGAACTGTTGAAGTGTTCTTCAGTTGTTGGGTATTTGTCTCTTCCACTCATCCAACTGGATCATGAATCCCCCTAGAACAGAGATTATACCTTCTGCATCTTTGGTACTTCCATCCCCACCCCCAGGCTGCCTGGTACTCTGCATTGCCCCCAGTGGGTATCCTGTCAATGCTGATTGCCAGACTGACAGCACCTGTGGCAGCCTGGAGGTGGCACTTTGGTATTTTCTGCAATAGAACAAACCACTGCACAAGAAATCACTCGGGTTTCTGCTTTATTGACCAAGGTAGATCTAGGGATCAAAATAACCAAGGAGCTATATTTTTTTAATTTGCGTATAAATAAATAAAATTGGCTTTTGGTAGTGGTGATTGTATACAGGTCTGTGCGTCTTAATACATGCACAGATTTCTGTAATCACCACCACAATGAGGATACAGAGTCATTCCATTACCCCAAAAAAACACCTTTGTATCAGACTCCCCCTGACCCCAGTCCCTGACAACTATATTCTAGAATATCACATAAATGGAGTCGTGTAGTAGGTAACCTTCTGAGACTGGCTGCTTTCACTCAGCGTAATGCCTTTGAAAATAAACCGTAGTGATGCATATCAATAATTTGTATGATTAGTTCATTCCTTTTTTTTTTTTAACATCTTTATTGGGGTATAATTGCTTTACAATGGTGTGTTAGTTTCTGCTTTATAACAAAGTGAATCAGTCATACATAAACATATGTTCCCATATGTCTTCCCTGTTGCGTCTCCCTCCCTCCCACCCTCCCTATCCCACCCCTCCAGGCTGTCACAAAGCACCGAGCCAATATCCCTGTGCCATGCGGCTGCTTCCCACTAGCTATCTACCTTACTACGTTTGTTAGTGTGTATATGCCCATGACTCTCTCTCGCCCTGTCACAGCTCACCCTTCCCCCTCCCCATAACCTCAAGTCCGTTCTCTAGGGGGTCTGCGTCTTTATTCCTGCTTTACCCCTAGGTTCTTCATGACATTTTTTTTCTTAAATTCCATATATATGTGTTAGCATATGGTATTTGTCTTTTTCTTTCTGACTTACTTCACTCTGTATGACAGACTCTAGGTCTATCCACCTCATTACAAATAGCTCAATTTCGTTTCTTTTTATGGCTGAGTAATATTCCATTGTATATATGTGCCACATCTTCTTTATCCATTCATCCGATGACGGGCACTTAGGTTGTTTCCATCTCCGGGCTATTGTAAATAGAGCTGCAATGAACATTTTGGTACATGACTCTTTTTGAATTTTGGTTTTCTCAGGGTATATGCCCAGTAGTGGGATTGCTGGGTCATATAGTTCATTCCTTTTTATTGCTGAATAGGATTCCATTGTATAGATGTATCACAGTTTGCTTATTCACCTGTTGATGGATATCCTGGTGCTTTCCAGTTTGGGGCAGTTATGAATAGAGCTGCTGTAAACATTCACATGTAAGTTTTTGTGTGAACATAAATTTTTATTTCTCTGGGATAAATGCCTAGGACCGAGATTTCTGGTTCATGTGGTAATTCTATGTTTAACTTTTTGAGTAACTGCCGAACTGTTTTCCCAGCGATCCTACCATTTTACATTCCCACCAACAATGTGTGAGAGTTGATTGTTGATTGTTCTACGTCCTCTTTGGTATTGTCACTTTTGTTGTTGTTCTTCTTCTTTGTTTTTATTTTGGCCATTCTGATAGGCTTGTGGTGATATCTTGTTACAGTCTTAATTTGCATTTCTGTAGTGCCTAGTGATGTTGAGCACCTATTTGCCACCCACAGGTCTTCTTTGGTGAAGTGACTTCACATCTTTTGCCCATTTTAAGTTGACTTGTTTGCTCTCTTGTTGTTGAGTTTTAAGAGTTCTTTATATATTCTGGACACAGGTCCTTTATCAGATATATCTCTGCAAATATTTTCTCCCAGTCTGTGGGCAGTCTTTCCATTCTCCTACCAATGTCTTTCTTAGAGAAAAGTTCTAAATTTTATGAAGTTTAGTTTAACAGGTTTTTTTTTGTCTTTTATGAGTTGTGCTTTTGGTGTCATTTCTAAGAAATCTTTGCCCAATCCAAGGTCACAGAGATTTTCTCCTGTGTTTTCTTCTAAAAGTTTTATGGTTTTATATTTTACATTTAGATCTATGACCCATTTTGAATTCATTTTTCATGAGGTGTGAGATTTAGGTCAATGTTTATTTCTTTTGGCATGTGGATGTCCAAATGTTCTGAGTTACCCAAATGTCCAAAGTATTCTTTCTCCATTGAACTGCCTTTGTATCTTTGTGAAAAATCAATCGGTCATATTTGTGTGAGACTATATCTGACTCTCCATTCTCTTCCCACTGATCTATGTTTTTATCCCTTTGACAATCCTTTTGACAATTACATTGTCTTGATTATTGTAGCTTTATAGTAAGAAAATCAGCTACTGTGAGTCCTCCAACTTTGTTCTTTTTCAAATTGTTTTGGCTACTCTGGTTCCTTTGCCTTTCCATATACATTTTAGAATCAGCTCGTTGATAGCTACCAAAAATTCTGCTGGGATTTTGGTTGGGATTGCATTAAATCTACAGATCGATTTGGGGGAAATTGGCAGTATTCAACAATATTGAGTTTTCCAAACCATGAACACATTATTCCTCTCTGTGTATTTAGATTTTCTTTTATTCCTGTCATCAGCATGTTCATTGGATTTCTTTCATCAACATTTCATAGTTTTCAGCTTACAAGTCTTACACACATTTTGTTATATTTATATCTAAGTATTTTTGGTTTTGAAGTTGTGTATGGTTTTGGTTTTAAATTTCTGTTTCCAGTTTTTCATTGCTGGTATATAGAAATATTTTTGTCTGTTGACCTTGTGTTTTGTGACCTCGCCAAACCCACTAATTAGTTCTGAGAGCTATTTTGTAAATTCCTTGGGATTTTCTATATAGATGATCATGTAATCTGAAAATAAAGTCATTTGTTTCTTCCCTTTTAAACTGTATGCCTTTTAATTTATTTAAACCTGCCTTAAGGCACTGGCTAGGGCTTCCAGTATGAAGTTGCCCAGCAGCAGTAACAGTAGAAATCCTTACATTGCTCCTGATCTTTGGGGAAACCATTCAGTATTTCACCACTTTGTAAGATGTTAGCTGTGGCGTTTTTGTAGATGTCATTAATAGGTTGAATTCTCTTCTAATCCTGTTTGCTGAGAGATTTATATCATGAATGGATGTTGAATTTTGTCAAATGCTTTTTCTGCGTCAATTGATACGATAGGTTTCTTTTTTTATATATCTTTATTGGAGTATAATTGCTTTACAATATGTTAGCTTCTGCTGTATAACAAAGTGAATCAGCTGTAAGTATACATATATCCCCATATCCCCTCCCTCTTGCATCTCCCTCCCACCCTCCCTATCCCACCCCTGTAGGTTGTCACAAAGCATCGAGCTGATCTCCCTGTGCTATGCAGCAGCTTCCCACTAGCCATCCATTTTACATGTGGTAGTGCATATGTCATTGCTACTCTCTCACTTTGCCCCAGCTTCCCCTTCCCCGTGTCCTCAAGTCCATTCTCTACATCTGAGTCTTTATTCCTGCCCTGCCACTATGTTCATCAGTACCGTTTTTTTTAGATTCCATATATGTGCGTTAGCACACAATATTTGTTTTTCTCATTCTGACTTAGTTCACTCTGTATGACAGACTCTGGGTCCATCCACCTCACTACAAATAAGTCAATTTTGTTTCTTTTTATGGCTGCATAATATTCCATTGTATATATATATATATATATATATATATATATATATATATGCCACATCTTCTTTATGCATTCATCTGTCAGTGGACATTTAGGTTGCTTCCACGTCCTGACAATTGTAAATAGTGTAGCTTTGTGTTTTTTTTTCTGTTGCTATGGTGGATTACATTGATTGATATTTTTAATACAAAACTAGCTATGCATTTCTTAGATTAACTCCACTTGGTCATGATGCATTTTTGTTTTTATGTATTTTTGGATTTGATTTGCTGATATCTTGGCCATTCTAATTACATCCATGTTCATGAAGGATATTGGATATTGGTTTGTAGTTTTCTTGTACTGCCTTTGTCTATTTTTGGCATCAGGACAGTGCTCATAAAATGAGTTGTGAAGTGTTCCCTTCTCTTCCGTTTTCTAGAAGAGATGTGGAGAATTGGCGTTATTTCTTCTTTAACTATTTGGTAGAATTTACCAAGGCAATCATCTGAGCCTTTTGGAGTTTTCTTTTTTGAAAGGTCCTTAACTACAAATTTAATTTCTTTAATAGATATAGCAGTATTCAGGTTATCTATGTCTTCTTGGGTGAATTTTGGTAGTTTATGGCTTTCAAGGAATTGTTTGGTTTTGTCAAAGTTGTTGAACTTATGTGCATAAGGTTGGAAATACTCCTTTATTATCCTTTTAATGTCTATGTGGTCTGTAGTATAGCCCCTCTTCCATTTCTGATATGGGTAATTAGGTCTTCTCTCTTTTATTCTTTCAGACTAGAGATTCAGCAATTGTATTTATCTTTTGACAGAACCAGCTCTTTGTTTCATCGATTTTACCCTATTGTTTTTCTGCTTTTAATTTTGTTAATTTTTGTTCTTATCTTTATCATTTCCTTTCATCTGCTTGTTTCATGAAGCTCGATAAGGATTAATGTCATCAGAGTTACTGAGTAGAACCATTACAAACTGTATGTTTAAATGCATTCTTTTGAGAACCACCCTTACATTTTCCATGCCTTGTCTCTTTGCAGTTGACTGGTCTGAGCGTCTCCAATGGGAAGGACCAACTGGTAGTGTTCCATACAAAGGACAACAAAGACCTCATCGTCTGTCTCTTCAGCAAACAGCCAACCCACGAGAGTCGAATTGGAGAGCTGGTTGGAGTCCTGGTGAATCATTTCAAGAGGTAAAGTTTGATTTTTGTTTAACTAAGTTGAAAATATATGATATCTTTCATCATAATTCTCACTGAACTTGTTTTGTGCCAATTTTAGTGTACTAAGTTATTTTCCTTCTCAAGGAAAGCTTAAATCATCTGTTTCCCAGAAGGCAAAATTAGCATCCAGCCTTAGGTTCAAGATTAGGGATGATCGTCTACTTTTCCAGCCTCCAGCTGAACCAACAATGAGAGATTTCCCCAATGGTGATTTCTTCACTGCCAATCCAAATGTAATTAAATCCAAAAGACAGAAAACTTACTTTATATTCTTATTGTCACAGCTTCTCATTTGCCCCACATATAATCAGTTAGAATAGCTACTATGAATATAAACAAATTAGAAGGCAGGTTTAGGATGACACGTAGGTCCACAAAGACTAAAAGGATTTTTTTTTATTTAATAAAGTGATTTATTTTCTCACAATTCTGGAGGCTAGATTTTGAGATCAAGGTGTCTGCAGGGTTTGTTTCTTCTGAGGCCACTCTTCTTGGCTTGTAGATGGCCATCTTCTCTCTGTGTCTTCACATGGTCTTCCTTCTGTACATGACTATGTCCAAATTTCCTCTTCCTTCAAGGATACCAGTCATGTTGGATTAAGACTCACCTTAATGACCTTATTTTGACTAAAGGGATTCTGAAGAGGCAATTACCTCTGCAAAAACATGGAGTCATGAGGGAATGTGGCATTGTCTGAGAACTTCATAGTAGCCCTAGGCGATACCTGGGGTAGTTGTTTATGTCTGTGTAGTGAACAGTGAAGTGAGAGATATAAAAGGGGAGCAGACCCTGATGGTGATGGGGACCAGTGAATGGATCATTTCAAGCAGAGAAGTGACTTGTCTGGTTATTTATTAGAGTTGTTTTACAGATGGGGTTTCTCTCCCCAAAGGAGGTCATGGAGTATTTGGAGTTGGGTGTTTCTCTGACTCCAAACTCAGATGTTCTTCCCGTTGTGGCACACTGTCTCTGCCACCCCACCACCCTGATGCCAGAAGGAGACCACTCCTCCAAACTCAGGGACTGAGAAATGAGCCCAGTGTCCAGTTCCTTTTCTTCCTAAAAGACATTTACTAAGTTGCCAACAGTAATCTAGTTCCTCATGAGTATTTCTTTTCCTTTAAGTTTAGACATGGCTTTTCTCTAAACAAAGGCATATTTAGAATCTGATGTCCACACGTATAATTCTGCTGTGTTCCTTTTTACTAATAAATGTATGGAGTATAATTTTAAAAGTGAGCTGCACAGGCCATTTATTTTATGTTCTTAAACCTTGTATCCTAGATCAAAACAGATCTTTAAATATCTTATATAATTAAATGTTTTTAAATGCTATAAATAAAATAATGTTTCATGGTCATCTGGTGGGAAAAAATAAGATCCAGCTAAGGAATTACCAAAAGATAATAATAAACATATAGGCCTTTGAAAAATTCCCTTCCATCTGCCAAATAATTATAAAGTAAGAGAAATACTGAAGCGTTTAGAATGGAAGGGAAAGACATGGAGAAGGCATCTCTACAATAAAGTCTATAACTCAAATAAACAGGCCTATTTTCCTCCTAATATGTAGTTATAGCAAAGTATGGATAATCAAAGGGATTTTAATCTTTACCTTTCATTTGGATGCCTGTAGTAATAGTTTTTGCCTGAGAAACTGAAATATTTTTTCTCAGTCTGAGTCCTTGTTTCTCAAATTCTAACCACTGTTAAATGCCTCCACAAGTGGTGGAAATATGTGAATCTGGTTTGAGAATCCATCAACTGCTTTCTTTTCCTAGCATGTGTTCTAAGATACATTTCTATCTCGAATATATGTAAGAATTTTGTTCACATCTTTATTGGAATATAATTGCTTTACAGTGGTGTGTTAGTTTCTGCTGTATCACAAAATGAGTCAGCTATATGCATACATATATCCCCATATCCCCTCCCTCTTGCGTCTCCCTCCCACCCTCCCTATCCCACCCCTCTAGGTAGTGACAAAGGACCAAGCTGATCTCCCTGTGCTATGCAGCTGCTTCCCACTAGCTATCTGTTTTACATTTGGTAGTGTATATATGTCCATGCCACTCTCTCACTTCGTGCCAGCTTACCCTTCCCCCTCCCCGTGTCCTCAAGTCCATTCCCTACGTCTGCATCTTCATTCCTGTGTTGCCCCTAGGTTCTTCAGAACCTTTTTTTTATATATATAGATTCCATACGTATATATATGTGTTAGCATACGTATACCATACATATATACGTATATATATGTGTTAACACATATATATACGTATTCCATACGTATATATATGTGTTATTCCATACGTATATATATGTGTTAGCATATGGTATTTGTTTTTCTCTTTCTGACTTACCTCACTCTGTATGACAGAATCTAGGTCCATCCACCTCACTACAAATAACTCAATTTCGTTTCTTTTTATGGCTGAGTAATATTCCATTGTATATATGTGCCACATCTTCTTTATCCATTCATCTGTCGATGGACACTTAGGTTGCTTCCATGTCCTGGCTATTGCAAATAGAGCTGCAATGAACATTGTGGTACATGACTCTTTGTGAATTATGGTCTTCTCTGTGTATATGTCCAGTAGTGGGATTGCTGGGTCGTATGGTAATTCTATTTTTAGTTTTTTAAGGAACCTCCATACTGTTCTCCATAGTGGCTGTATCAATTTACATTCCCACCAACAGTGCAAGAGGTTTCCCTTTCCTCCACACCCTCTCCAGCATTTATTGTTTGTAGACTTTTTGGTGATGGCCATTCCGACCAGTGTGAGGTGATACATCATTGTAGTTTTGATTTGCATTTCTCCGATGATTAGTGATGTTGAGCATCTTTTCATGTATTTGTTGTCAATCTGTATATCTTCTTTGAAGAAATGTCTGTTTAGGTCTTCTGCCCCTTCTTGGATTGGGTTGTTTGGGTTTTTTTGATATTGAGCTGCATGAGCTGCTTGTATATTTTGGAGATTCATCCTTTGTCAGTTGCTTCATTTGCAAATATTTTCCTCCCATCCTGAGGGTTGTCATTTCATCTTGTTTATGGTTTCCTTTGCTGTGAAAAAGCTTTTAAGTTTCATTAGGTCCCATTTGTTTATTTTTGTTTTTATTTCCCTTTCTCTAGGAGGTGGATCAAAAAGGAGCTTGCTGTGATTTATGTCATAGAGTGTTCTGCCTGTGTTTTCCTCTAAGAGTTTTATAGTGTCTGGCCTTACATTTATGTCTTTAGTCCATTTTGAGTTTCTTTTTGTGTACGGTGTTAGGGAGTGTTCTAATTTCATTCTTTTACATGTAGTTGTCCAGTTTTTCCAGCACCACTTATTGAAGAGGCTGTCTTTTCTCCATTGTATTTTCTTCCCTCCTTTATCAAAGATAAGTTGACCATATGTGCATGGGTTTATCTCTGGGCTTTCTGTCCTGTTCCTTTGATGTATATTTTTGTTTTTGTGCCAGTACCATACTTTCTTGATTACTGTAGCTTTGTAGTAGAGTCTGAAGTCAGGGAGCCTGATTCCTCCAGCTCCGTTTTTCTTTCTGAAGATTACTTTGGCTATTTGGGGTCTTTTGTGTTTCCATACAAATTTTAAGATTTTTTGTTCTAGTTCTGTGAAAAATGCCATTGGTAGTTTGATAGGGATTGCCGTGAATCTGTAGATTGCTTTAGGTAGTATAGTCATTTTCACAATGTTGATTCTTCCAATCCAAGAACATGGCCTATCTCTCCATTTGTTTGTATCATCTTTAATTTCTTTCATCAGAGTCTTATAGTTTTCTGCATACAGGTCTTTTGTCTCCTTAGGTAGGTTTATTCCTAGGTATTTTATTATTTTTGTTGCAATGGTAAATGGGAGTGTTTCCTTAATTTCTCTTTCAGATTCTTCATCCTTAGTGTGTAGGAATGCAAGAGATTTCCATGCATTAATTTTGTATCCTGCTACTTTACCACATTCATTGATGAGCTCTAGTAGTTTCCTGGTAGCATCTTTAGGATTCTCTATGTATAGCATCATGTCATCTGCAAACAGTGACAGTTTTACTTCTTCTTTTCCCATTTGGATTCCTTTTATTTCTTTTTCTTCTCTGATTGCTGTGGCTAAAACTTCCAAAACTATGTTGAATAATAGTCGTGAGAGTGGGCAACCTTGTCTTGTTCCTGATTTTAGTGGAAATGGTTTCAGGTTTTCACCACTGAGAACAATGTTGACTGTGGGTGTTTCATATATGGCCTTTATTATGTTGCAGTAACTTCCCTCTATGCCTACTTTCTGGAAGGTTTTTATCATAAATGGGTGCTGAATTTTGTCAAAAGCTTTTTCTGCATCTATTGAGATTATCATATGGTTTTTATCCCTCAGTTTGTTAATTTGGTTTATCCCATTGATTGATTTGCATGTATTGAAGAATCCTTGCATTCCTGGGATAAACCCCACTTGATCATGGTGCATGATCCTTTTAATGTGCTGTTGGATTCTGTTTGCTAGTATTTTGTTGAGGATTTTTGCATCTATGTTCATCAGTGATATTGGCCTGTAGTTTTCTTTTTTTGTGGCATCTTCGGTTTTGGTATCAGGGTGATGGTGGCCTCGTAGAATGAGTTTAGGAGTGTTCCTCCCTCTGCTATATTTTGGAAGTGTTTGAGAAGGATAGGTGTTAGCTCTTCTCTAAATGTTTGATAGAATTCGCCTGTGAAGCCATCTGGTCCTGGGCTTTTGTTTGTTGGAAGATTTTTAATCACAGTCTCAATTTCAGTGCTTGTGATTGGTCTGTTTATATTTTCTGTTTCTTCCTGGTTCAGTCTCAGAAGGTTGTGCTTTTCTAAGAATTGGTCAATTTCTTCCAGGTTGTCCATTTTATTGGCATATAGTTGCTGGTAGTAATCTCTCATGATCCTTTGTATTTCTGCAGTGTCAGTTGTTACTTCTCCTTTTTCATTTCTAATTCTATTGATTTGAGTCTTCCCCCTTTTTTTGTTGATGAGTCTGGCTAATGGCTTATCAATTTTTTTTATCTTCTCAAAGCAGCAGCTTTTAGTTTTATTGATCTTTGCTATTGTTTCCTGCATTTCTTTTTCATTTATTTCTGATCTGATCTTTATGATTTCTTTCCTTCTGCTAACTACGCGTTTTTTTGTTCTTCTTTCTCTGATTGCTTTAGGTGTAAGGTTAGGTTGTTTATTTGAGATGTTTCTTGTTTCTTGAGGTAGGATTGTATTGCTATAAACTTTCCTCTTAGAACTGCTTTTGCTGCACCCCATAGGTTTTGGGTCGTCGTGTTTTCATTGTCCTTTGTTTCTAGGTATTTTTTTATTTCCTCTTTGATTTCTTCAGTGATCTCTTGGTTATTTAGTAGTGTATTGTTTAGCCTGCCTGTGTTTGTATTTTTTACAGTTGTTTTCCTGTAACTGATATCTAGTCTTATAGTGTTGTGGTCAGAAAAGATACTTGATATGATTTCAATTTTCTTAAATTTACCAGGGCTTAATTTGTGACCCAAGGTATGATCTATCCTGGAGAATGTTCTATGAGCACTTGAGAAGAAAGTGTATTCTGTCGTTTTCAGATGGAATGTCCTATAAATATCAATGAAGTCCATCTTGTTTAATGTGTCATGTAAACCTCGTGTTTCTTTATTTATTTTCATTTTGGTTGATTTGTCCATTAGTGAAAGTGGGTTGTTAAAGTCTCCTACTATTATTGTGTTACTGTCAATTTCCCTTTTATGGCTGTTAACATTTGCCTTATGTATTGAGGTGCTCCTATGTTGGGTGCATAAGTATTTACAATTGTTATATCTTCTTCTTGGATTGATGCCTTGATCATTATGTAGTGTCGTTCTTTGTCTTATTTTAAAGTCTATTTTGTCTGACATGAGAATTGCTACTTCAGCTTTCTTTTGATTTTCATTTGCATGGAATATCCATTTCCATCCCCTCACTTTCAGTCTGTATGTGTCCCTAGGTCTGAAGTGGGTCTCTTGTAGACAGCATATGTACAGGTCCTGTTTTTTTATCCATTCAACCAGTCTGTGTCTTTTGGTTGGAGCATTTAATCCATTTACATTTAAGGTAATTATCGATATGTATGTTCCTGTTACCATTTTCTTAATTGTTTTGGATTTTTTATTGTAGGTCTTTTCCTTCTTTTGTGTTTCCTACCTAGAGAAGTTCCTTTAGCATTTGTTGTGAAGCTGGTTTTGTGGTGCTGAATTCTCTTAGCTTTTGCTTGTCTGTAAAGGTTTTAATTTCTCCATTGAATCTGAATGAGATCCTTGCTGGGTAGAGTAATCTTGGTTGTAGGTTTTTCTCTTTCATCACTTTAAGTATGTCCTGCCACTCCCTTCTGGCTTGCAGAGTTTCTGCTGAAAGATCAGCTGTTAACCTTATGGGGATTCCCTTGTATGTTATTTGTTGCTTTTCCTTTGCTGCTTTTAATATTTTTTCTTTGTATTTAATTTTTGATAGTTTGATTAATATGTGTCTTGGTGTGTTTCTCCTTGCATTTATCCTGTATGGGACTCTCTGTGCTTCCTGGACTTGATTGACTATTTCCTTTCCCATATTAGGGAAGTTTTCAATTATAATCTCTTCAAATATTTTCTCAGTCTCTTTCTTTTTCTCTTCTTCTTCTGGGATCCCTATAATTCGAATGTTGGTGTGTTTAATGTTGTCCCAGAGGTCTCTGAGACTGTACTCAATTCTTTTCATTCTTTTTCCTTTATTCTGTTCCATGGCAGTGATTTCCACCATTCTGTCTTGCGAATCACTTATCCGTTCTTCTGCCTCAGTTATTCTGCTATTGATTCCTTCTAGAGAATTTTTAATTTCATTTATTGTATAGTTCATCATTGTTTGTTCGCTCTTCTAGGTCCTTGTTAAACGTTTCTTGTATTTTCTCCATTCTATTTCCAAGATTTGGGATCATCTTTACTATCATTACTGTGAATTCTTTTTCAGGTAGACTGCCTATTTCCTCTTCATTTGTTTGGTCTGTTTTGGGGTTTTACCTTCCTCCTACATCTGCTGTGTATTCTCTGTTTTCTCATTTTGCTTAACTTACTGTGTTTGGGGTCTCCTTTTCACAGGCTGCAGGTTTGTAGTTCCTGTTGTTTTTGGTGTCTGCCCCCGGTGGGTAAGTTTGGTTCAGTGGCTTGTGTAGGCTTCCTGGTGGAGGGGACTGGTGCCTGTGTTCTGATGGTTGAGGCTTGATCTCTTCTTTCTGGTGGGCAGGACCATGTCTGGTGGTGTGTTTTGGGGTGTCTGTGACCTTATTATGATTTTAGGCAGCCTCTCTGCTAATGGGTGGTGGTGTGTTCCTGTCTTACTAGTTGTTTGGCATGGGGTGTCCAGCACTGGAGCTTGCTGGTCATTGAGTGGAGCTGGGTCTTAGTGTTGAGATGGAGATCTGTGGGAGAGCTCTCGCCAATTGATATCACGTGGGGCCTGGAGGTCTCTGGTGGTCCAGTGTCCTGAATTCGGCTCTCCCACCTCAGAGGCTCAGGTCTGACACCCAGCTGGAGCACCAAGACCCTGTCAGCCACACAGTAGTTCTGTGATCATGGACCAGGCAGTTAACTTCTCTGCGCCTCAGATTTCCTTTAGTGCAGCACCTCCTTGCCCCAGAGGCCCAGTCAGGTGTGAGGGAAGGGCTGTTGCTCACAGGCTCTGCAGGGAGGAAGCCCACGAGGCTGGCGCAGGACGCTTTGAATATACGTAAGAATTTTAAATGTCTTTACAGTTTATAAATGGAAGGAAGAGAAGACTGTCAAGATACTGGATTTTTTTTTTAGTTCCTTTTTTTTGTCACTTCTTTGTGTGTTTATTTATTGGCATATAGTTGAATATAGGGCTGTGCCCTAAGAATACAAGGATGGTTATCCATTAGAAAGGTCTATCTATTCACATAATAGTTCATAATAGAACACAAAAGTACTATTTGATTAAATTGAATATTTATTATTCTTCATAAATCTTCAGTAAAATAGGAATAGGAACAAAAAAGAAGCAAACCTGCAGCTGCCAGCCATAATCATTAGAGCAGAAATGGTAATAGGGATACACCCAGAGCATCTTTGGGCTAAGGAACTTCTAAGTCAGGCTGACCCCAGTGTGTAGAAGGTGAAGAGAAAGGACAGAGTCAGCCCAGGGAGGAAGTGGCCGCAGGCAGAGGCTGCTGCAGTTTGGAGAGAGGATGACCTGAGGTCAACAGCCTGAACTGAAACTGTAGGACAACCCTAGCGTGGTAACCTCACCTCTTCTAGGGCTGCATTTCAGCAAATAACTGCCCCCACTCAAAGCAAATAATGAGCCGGAAAGAAAACAGCAAGAGAACTGTGCACGGGCAAGACGAAAATAAGGAGCAAAGGAAACAAGGAAAGCCATATGAAGAGAAAAGGAAAATACGGGAGTAAACTTTACATTAAAAAAGGGGGGGCGGGACTAGCCTTACCTTTATGCCTAAAACAACAACAACAGCGCAAAGACAGGATCTGTGAAACAGCCATTTTCAAGACCGTAGATGTCAGGCAGTGAAGGACAGTGATTCCTGAGAGGTGAAAAGCAAACAGGGTGAGCCCTACAGTTACCCCAGCACACTGCCTTGGGTGAGCTCCAGGCCGTGGTGCGTGCAGGGGGAACCCAGGGGAAGCACAAGGACTCCCTGGGTTCAGGAGATGGAGGCATGTGTCTGGGGAGACCAAGTAAGCTGAAGTTTGCAGGACAAAGTACCAGAGAGGAGCAGAGAGAGAGAAGGCTAGAGATCTGTGTAGGATCGCCCTCAAGTCCCGCCTAATAAATCTTAGGAGCAAGACCCAAAAGGATCAAACTGCTACCAAGTAATTTAACTGTGTCCTAGAACAGAGCTCATGAATATGTATAGCAATGCAAAAATATCCACCCCCACCCAACAAGGCCGAATTCACAATGTCTGACATCCAGTCAAAGATTACCGGGCATACAAATAGGCAGGAAAATGCAATCCAGTATGAGGGGAAAACCATCATCCAATTGAAACCAACCCGGAACTGACAAAGGTGCTAGAATTAGCAGACCCAGACATGAAAACAGTTATTATAACTAAATTTCAGGTGTTCAAAAGTTAAGTAGAGACATGGAAACTATAATAAAAAGACTCACCAAACTTCTAGATGAAAAATGCACTGATGTTTGAAATATTTCATGATTAAAAACAAAAATGTTAAAGCTTATGGCTTTCTGCTGTACCTAATGAATTTCTCGTGACCATCTCCTCTCACGAGCTGAAGCCAGCCCTTTCCTGGCACTTCCTTCTATACTAATCTGAAACTAAATCCAGCTAAATATAAATTAGCCTTTCTCTCAGCTCCTTCAGTCTTTACTTAACCTGGACCCATTATTCCTGCCTCTGCAAGAACTCACGCACACATTTCACATTTTCTAAAACATTTGAAGATAGTCTTTTAATAAAGTGTATTCAAAGGGGTGACATTTACAATATTTAACAACCAGCATGGCTCAAGCACAGACCATTCAGAACAGACGCCCTCCAGAAACGCCTGATCTGGCCATACCGGCAAGTCCTGGCTACATTCCACAGACCGGAAGTTATACCAAAGCAGAAAGGTAGGGGTCCCAGAGTCAAAAATATTTAGGATTCCCTGATGAAGTTAAACAGGTTTCTTTACTGCAGTACTTCTCAGAGCTTTTAATATGCTTTGTTCATTTTAAATACAGCCAATTAAAAAATTGTAAGGATATATATATGTGTGCATGTATATATATCACACACACACAATTATGTATATTATAGACTATATCCAGAAGGACATTCAGGAAATGAGTAACTGTGTTTGACTCTGGAGAGGGGAGATGGGGTACTGGGAGAAAGAGGCATAGGAGGTATAGGAGGGAGATTCATTTTTCATTGTAAACCTTTTGCAACAAAAATATGTGTTATTTATCTAAAATTTTTTTCATTTAAATAATAAATGGCAGCTAGTTTTCAGGTATATTATAGATGGCTCTAAATTCATGGTTATTTTCCTTTTCTGTTTAGAAAAGTAGAAAAGAACAAAAGAGCTTTCTAAGTGAATGATTTATCTCATGGCATTGAATAAGTTGAAATAAACCCAAATAAAACCTTTTGGAATACTACTGTTCTCCTGTTCTCTGGGGTCCCATTGTGTCGGTCACATGAAGCTCAGGTGAGGTTTCTTTGTGGTGGTTATGCCAGTGGTTTCCCAGGCCAGTTTGCTTTGCAGAGGTTATGAAAATGGCTGACTTGACTTTCGGTTTGTATCTCATGCTCAGCAGTGACTACCTACCGGTAGTGAGCTTTTCTGCCCACTAGTAAACAGATGGCCTCACACCGGCCACCCTACAGAGTTACCTGAATTACCAGAAACTCTGTAATATTAAGCTGTCAAAGGACCCATCTGCCCTAAGCAGCTGTGCAGGCATTCCTGTCTGGATGCTAGAAACCTCAGTATAACCCCAGTCTTAGGCACAGAAACTTCTTATTTTTCCTGTTCTGTTTCTGTGGATGAAAGCCACAAGTCAGTGCCATCTGCTTCTTGTTTTTCATTAGCAGCATCTTTAACATCTGCTTAATTAAAGGAGCACCGCTACTGAGTTTAACTGAATGCCTGACCTGCTTCTCTGTTGTAGTTTGCTTATGTTTTTTGTTTTTTTTTTTTTTGCGGTACGCGGGCCTCTCACTGTTGTGGCCTCTCCCGTTGCGGAGCACAGGCTCCGGACGCGCAGGCTCAGTGGCCATGGCTCACGGGCCCAGCCGCTCCGCGGCATGTGGGATCTTCCCGGACCGGGGCATGAACCCTCGTCCCCTGCATCGGCAGGCGGACTCTCAACCACTGCGCCACCAGGGAGGCCCTGCTTATGTTCTTTTTAACTCACACTAAAACTATGGGTAGAACCAGACGAAGAAGCAGGCCGTTGGTTATGGCCACAGGGGCCAGGGGAGATGAGGCCTCCTGAGCAGGGGTGAAGGTGGAGGAGTGAGGCCGCCTCACAAAGGCCTCCGCTCCTGGCCTCTCCGTCCAGTGCTTCCGATGCGCACGCCTTCCTGCTCCTCTGCCCCTGAACCCGGATACCCGTTTTCCTGGCTCGTAATCTGTATTCCCAAACTGCTCTCCTTGAATGCCTGGCTGCTAATCATAGTAGTTTATATTACAACTAAAAATATTTACGTGAAATAGAGATAGCTGAAAATAGTGTAGATAGACAACTCCAGTTGTCCCTCAGAATCCGAGGGAAGATTGGTTCAAGGACCCACCGGCAGGAGATCCGCAGATGCTCAAGTCCCCTAGTCGGCCCTCTGTATCCACAGTTCCTTATCCGTGGATTCAGCCAACTGGGGAATCGTGTGGTCCTGTAGTATTTATTGAAAAAAATCCACGTATAAGTAGATCCAGGCAGTTCAGACCTGTGTTGTTCAAGGGTCAACTGTATAGCAGATTGGTTAATTAAGTTATGGCATCTTCTGAATGGAGTATTGGGGCCACTTAAAATGATAATTATTGAAGTTATCTGATTCCTGGTGACAGAAAAGTGAGTGACCACAATTCACCCTCCTCTGCTTTCCAGTAGAGATATACATGAAAACATAGAAAGAGATGCCAACGTTCCTTAGTACAGGAAACTAGAAATGTTGCTCAACCAGAGGTCCCCTGAGAGGTACATCCTCCACCTCTGCTCACACGTCACCTCCTCAGGCCTCCCTAACTGTCGTGTAGAGAATAGCAGTTCACTCACGCCAGAACTCCCCGACTCGTACTCTGCTTAGTTTTCCCCCGTGGCGTTCATCTCCATCTGATACTGTATCTTTAGTTTTTGCTTACTGCATATATTCCCACTAGAACATAAGCCCCATGTAAGCAGAGACTTTACTTCTATTTATTTCTATTTCACTGCAGTTTCCCTAGTGTTCAGAACATCCCTGGCACTCAGAAGACTCCCAGTAGATAATTGTTGAAAACGGAGGCTGGCTGATGGGGCTGTCTGGCCGTAGGATACTCCTAGCCCTTTCCTACCAATATGTGCGTGTTGCCCACCAGAGGGTGGTAACTTAGTCCCCCTTCTGTATGAAGGAAAGGAAGAACTCTTTCACAGTTTCCTTCCCTTTATGAATACTTCTCGTCTTATACCGATTGCAGGATTACCCCTCTAAGCAATGTAACACATCTGGGGACAGAAGTGAATAGGTATTTCAAGATATTAAATTAGCAACTAAAAGAGCTGTGGGCTGAAAGAGCCATGGGTATGTTGTATGCTGGGGGTGGCAGCTTTTCCTTTACTGTTTTGTTTTTTTTTTTTAACAACTTAAAAACTAGAAATAATTTCAAACTTTCCTTCTCAGTAGGCTGACAAGGCAGCAGGATGTAGGGGTTCCCACTCAGATCAGCATCTTCATAGTAAGTAAAAGACTTCGAAACCACATCTAGAGGCTGTGTCCATAAGGCAGCTCTCCAGCTTAAAAGCGGAGAAATGGATTCCAACTATAAACAGGTGGACTTTAAGGACGACTCCAGAAGAATCCGTATGCCACTTTCGTGCGAGAACACCAGAACTGTCTCCTTAGTTATGAGACCTATAACGGAAGCCGGTAGCAGTGAGAAAGGTGTAGACTGTAGCCTTAAAAGAAAGAACAAAGCATATTCCTGAAAAGGAATATAACAGAAAATTCACATTTTAGAAACTAACTGTATTCTGAATAAAATTCAAGAAAGCCCGGATTCTACGTAAACAGACCCAAGATTACGTGACAGACTGAGATGAAGAGGGTCCTGGCTGAGAAACAAAAGTGTCCAATTATTTGAATGAAATAAGAAACGATATTAAAGAATTTAAATTAACATGAACATGTAGAAATGACACAACTGGTATTGCAGAAAACAGAATCAATATGAAAGAAAAGTTTAAGACGGTCTCTTGGCATACAGAGGAAGGGGGTAATAACAAAGAAGCTGACAGATATAGAAGACAGAGAACAAAAAATCTACATTCAAATAATAGGTGTACTTGAAAAAGAGAAATACACTGGGCATAAGTAAGATTGTTTTATTGGTTCTAAGGAATACATTTTTTTTAATTTTAGCATCTCTGAAATTGGGGTGTGACTTACAATTGGTGGATTCTTACAGTGATAATGGGCAACATCTTAGTGATACACAAATAAGGGTACATCTTACAGAGAAAGCATCTTATATTCAATAAAATGTGTTAGTTTAAAACATAGTAGAAGAAAATCTTCCTGTGTCAGAGTAATCAAGATTGTCATCACATGGGTAAGATGCCTACCCCAGTAGAAGTCACTTTGGCCAGAGAAGTGGGTCTTCTCAGAATATGGAAGTCTCCAGTAAGACCAGGGGAAGAACATTTTTTGGAACAGGGCAAAACAGCTGGGTGGGAGTGTTTGGAGGTGAAGTATTTGAGGCCAACATTTCACAAAAGAAGCAGAAAGTGGTGCTGTGCAGAAGAAACAAATAGTGTAACATCATTATTGTGAAAACACAGAAACCATATAAAAATCCATCAGAATAAATATGGTTAAATATGTTATGGTGTTTCCATACAAAGAAGTAGCATTTGCCATGAAAGAACAATGAGAGTCTTTCTTTTTTTTTAATTATTTATTTTTGGCTGCGTTGGGTCTTTGTTTCTGCACGCAGGCTTTTCTCTGGTTGCGGCAAGCGGGGGCTACACTTCGTTGCGGTGCTTGGGCTTTTCATTGCGGTGGTTTCTCGTTGCGGAGCATGGGCTCTAAGTGCGTGGGCTTCGGTAGTTGTGGCACATGGGCTCAGTAGTTGTGGCTTGTGGGCTCTATAGCGCAGGCTCAGCAGTTATGGCGCACGGGCTTAGTTGCTCTGCGGCATGTGGTATCTTCTTGGACCAGCGCTCGAACCCATCTCCCCTGCTTTGGCAGGTAGGTTCTTAACCACTGTGCCACCAGGGAAGTCCGGTGATAGTCTTTCTTTATCAGGGTTCCTTAAAGTGTGGGCGGCATCTGCACTGGGATCACCTGGAGGTGCTTGTTCAAAAGGCAAATTGCTGGGCCCCATCCCAGGCCTTCTAAATCCAAATCTCCAGGAATCTACACCCTTAGTGAGCTACCCAAGTGATTCCCATTGGTTTCATGAACTGACACAGAAAATGGCCAGGATAAGCACATGATATTTTCATATGGCCTTTTCGCTGAAGCCATGTGACAAAGGTAGCATTTTTTTTTTTAAAGCAAACCACTAAAGCTTCATGTTTTTAAAATGATTATTACCAAATAAGGTGCAAAATAAGCATCTCCTCCTACCCCAGTGAAGAGAGGCAGAGTGAGGAATGGTCTGAGGTTCAGAGAGAAGGGTGAAAGAGGGGTGGAGATGAGAAATGAGATAAGAATTGGCAGGAGCCAGGATCCTGTTTACCACCTCTGCTTGTCCCAGAAACAGCCACTCCTCATTCTAAGCAGTGGTCTTTAATTACCCTATGAAGTTTGCAGTTAGGACCTGCCTGCCCATTTCCAGGTAGGATACCCCACCTGCAAATAACAGGCTTCCATGGAATGAACTTAGTCCATTTCTATATAGTCATACCCATCTGCTATACACAAAAGAACCCCAGAGAGAAGTCTTAAAAGCTTTTCAGTGCGACTAAGGCAGGACCAGAATCAAACAGCATTGAGGTGTAACAGCTGTTTAGGACTGTGAGCCATCTACCGACTTTCCATTTCTCTCGCTCTGCACCGTGCCCGTCTGCCTTGGTCAGCAGCTGCCCTTGGACAAAGCCCCCTCAGAGGACATGCAGGGGTGCACAGTCCTCCTCAGCTTTACCTGCTCTTATGACAGAGATTTACTGGAGATTTTTGTGCGGATCAAAGATACTTATTTGCTTTATGAAATATCCATCTTTGCCTTTCATGTTGAAAGAGAAAATCCAAAAGTACTGGAAAACTGATCATCTTTTCAGCATCTCTGCAGGAAGATATGGTACAGTTAGAGTAATCGCATTACTTTTTTTAAAGGCCCACAGCACTAACATTACAATATATGTTAAAATGGAGATCTTTCTATGAGGTATTCATGAATTCACCAAATGATTATATACCCTGGTTTGTGCTATCTGTTGGAATTTTTTCCTAAATGGTCAGATAGAACTTTTTAACTTAATGAGTTTTTGAAAGCTTTCTTCGTGTGTTTATTTCACGTCTTATCAGCTGTATAGGAAGCATAATGTACTTAAAGTATTTTATCTGAAACCAACACCGCTATATTTTCATACTGTCATTCAGCCTTCATTCTCTGGAACACCCACTGCAGGTCTGGCTATGGGTGAGGGGGGCGAGGGGGTAGGAGGGATGCAAACATGGACCATTTGGTCCTTTTCCTCAAACAGCACTTAATCTCATGGGGAAGACTGTACGCATGCTCCATTGTCTGATACATGCTGTGATGGGGCTGCGCCATGGACGCACAGGGGATGAACTGGGTCCCTTTGCCTGGGAGAGTCAGGAAAACCCTGATAGAACAGGTGATAATCCAACTGGGTCTTCAGGGCTGGCTGGAGTTTTATCAGTTGGGAATGGAGCAAGGTTTTCCCCCAGAGAATGGAGCAGAATATGCAAAAGCTTGGTGGATGGGGCTTCCTTGGTGGCGCAGTGGTTAAGAATCCACCTGCCAATGCAGGGGACACGGGTTCAAGCCCTGGGCCGGGAAGATGCCACATGCCGTGCAGCAACTAAGCCTGTGCGCCACAACTACTGAGCCCATGTGCCACAACTACTGAAGCCTGCGCAGCTGGAGCCCGTGCTCCGCAACAACAGAAGCTACCACAATGAGAAGCCCGCACACCACAACAAAGGGCAGCCACATAAGCTGTGATAAAGTGAGAGAGTGGCATGGACATACATACACTACCAAACGTAAAATAGATAGCTAGTGGGAAGCAGCCGCATAGCACAGGGAGATCAGCTCGGTGCTTTGTGACCACCTAGAGGGATGGGATAGGGAGGGAGACGCAAGAGGAAAGAGATACGGGAACATATGTATATGTATAACTGATTTACTTTGTTATAAAGCAGAAACTAACACACCATTGTAAAGCAATTATACTCCAATAAAGATGTTTAAAAAAAAAAAAGAAAAATTGCATCAAAAGAAAGAGAAAATAAAAGCCTAATTCATTCTGATAAAAAAAAAAGAAGTCGAATATAATATCTCATTTTTGAAATTACCCATGAAAACTGGCAACCACTCTGTTGAATAAAATGTTTAGCAAATTTAAATAAATAAAAAACTCTCAGACCTAAAAAAAAGTAGCCACCGCTCGCCACAACTAGAGAGAGCCCACGCACAGCAGCAAAGACACAATGCAGCCAAAAATAAAAATAAAAAGGTTGGTGGAAAAAAGTAGTTGAAATAGGAGTTTATAAGACCCCATGCCAGTAACTTTGAACTTTATCATATAGGTTATGGGGAGAAAATAAGTATTAAAATATACAACTGCCCAATGACACAAAGCCTAATGACACAGATATCTTCCATGTTAGAGATGCTCAGGAGGGCAAAACAATTGTCCACTTAAGGGAGATGGAAATTTGAAGACACTAGTTGATATATCATATGTCCGTGGCCCCCATATGCCAAAAAGAATGAATTAAATGGAGAAAGAGCTAGCAAGGTAGAGGTTAGAAAGACGAGTGCAACTCTTAGTAAAACCATCAGAAATCAAAAGTCCTCAAAGGAGTAAGAGCTATAACAAAATTCCTTAGCTTTTGTAACTTCCTTCCTGTTATTCTGGTGACCTAAAATATATAGTTACTAGCAAAAAAATTCCCTAAGATGGGAAGGAACTAGATTTTTCCTTCATGGACAGAGAGGAAGTAAGAGGTTAAAGAAGGGTCACTGCATGCTACAGCCATTTTTAAGGGAGAGAAGGTTCTCCAGGGGTATATGATGGTGACGCTGCAGAGAGGGTGGAGGCCCTTGGGTGTGGGGACATTTGTCATTGGGTCTCTGCAGCAGCCCCTTCTTCTGAAACCTCCCTCTTCCCTGTCATTCAGCTCCATGGTTCCCACCAGAGGCATTACATCCTTACATCCCCTGACTCCCTGGAAGAGCTGAGTAGCGCAGGGATGGCACCTGGCCCACACTGCACCACTTTTCCCTTCCTCAAGGTTGGTGGGCCTCAGACCAGAGAAGACTTACGGGTCATTGCCTCTCCGGAAATTGGGAGCTGTGGTGACTGCATTTCCAAAGGTGGAGAAAGCTGCTCTCAGAGAGAATGGCCTAGATGACCCACAGAGAAGCAGAGACGGCAGTGAAGGAGAATGTGGTGCAGTCGGGCCCTGTGTCAGCTGAACTGTGTGGCCGGCCTCCGTGTGGCCTCACATTGTATGGCCTTGTTTGGCACTAAGATCTTGCATCATCTGATGCAGGCTGATTTATCAAAAATCAGTTCACCAGTGCACATGTGGTTGACAGGACTGTGCTGTATGTATACTTGGAAATTGTCAGGCAGGTGAAGTTTTTATTATGTGGCTTTTCTTTCCAGTTTTTTAAAACTAGATTTTAAAAATCAATTTGGCAAAAGTCAGTTTGCCAAGTGGCCAACTCACTCAACTTGCAAAAATGTGCAGTTACCAAAAACTGGTTTCGAGGAGTATCCTTGAATTTGTTCCTTGTAACAGCATTTTAACGCATGTTCAGGTGAAAGAAAACGAAGCCTTTTGGATTAGCTTAGTCTTTTTTGTGAGTTTTAGCTGAAAAATGGACTTCACTCTGTTTGCACATGTGTTGTTTGGAGTTTATTTAGAATGGTTAGGAAAGGATATCCTTTTGTTAGATACCTGCAAAGAACCAGCAAGTACGTGTGTCTTTTATACAAGCGTTGTGCTCTTAGGGCCTCGGAAGTCCATAGAACCATTCCCAAATAGCAGTGCCACAGATTACGGTTTGACTCTCACAGAGAGGCAGCCTGCATTTCAGGTCATCCAGACTCAAGCTTTTCCTAGAAACTGGCATCACCCACTTTCCACACCAGATCTTAAAATACAAAGCAACTGTCAGAATCCACAGATGTTAACATTTCCTTATGGGAAATTCAGTTTGTACTACATCTTCAAATTCTCCTTCAGTTATTTTCCATTTGATATTTAGTATTCTTCCATCAAATTTGCGCAAATGACTAATTCATCTCATTTACCAAAACTTTGTTCCTTTTGACTCTTTATAAAGTTTACGATTCGGTTAGATGAGATGGCAATTAATAGCTTTTGAGAATTTCCAGGAAGTGTAATTGATCAGTTTTCATACAGTCTAAGGAGTCCTTTTGTCTCTGGCCCTGCTATTGTAGCTGGAAGTAGCTGGAAGAGAGGAGAGTGTGTGCCCCATGCACCTGGGTGCCAGTCCTGGTGGGGAGGGGGGACAAAAGGGACAGGCTGATAGGTGAGGGAGAGCTGGACGGCCCAAGAACCGTAAGTGTCCAGCCAATCCATCCAGCAAAAACTGGATAAACAAAAAAACAGTTTTGTTAAATATGCAAATTTGACAAATTTGTCATTCAGCATATTGATCTTTGGTGAATTCACATTTGGCAAATTACTTTTCCTCAATGAATTGTCCTAGTTCATAACAGGTTCCCCTCACTTAAGCTAGTAGGAACTGGGTTTGGATCCCTGTATCCAGGAGTCCTAACTCAATGCACTGAAGTCCTGCAAAAATCAACAGCTTTGATACACTTGTACCTACTAATAAATAATATAGCAGATGTTGTTGGATCTTGGTAAAACATATAGTTGGTACTTTATTGCCAACATTTAGTATTCCTCCTAAGATACCTGTTGAACCTGCCTCTAAACACTTTTTTTTTTTTTAATTTTTTTTTTTTTTTTTTGGCTGAATTGGATCTTCGTTGCTGTGCGCACGCTTTCTCTAGTTGTGGCGAGTGGGGGCTACTCTTGGTTGCGGTGCGCGGGCTTCTCATTGCGGTGGCTTCTCTTGCGGAGCACGGACTCTAGGCACGCAGGCTCAGTAGATGTGGCACACGGGCTCAGTAGTTGTGGCACACGGGCTCAGTAGTTGTGGCTCACGGGCTGTCGAGCGCAGACTCAGTAGCTGTGGCTCACGGGCTTAGTTGCTCTGCGGCATGTGGGATCTTCCCGGACCAGGGCTGGAACCCATGTCCCCTGCGTTGGCAGGCGGATTCTTAACCACTGAACCACCAAGAAAGTCCTCTAAACCGTTTTTGGAGTCTCTTTAGCAGATTCAAGCGTCCCTGTTTTGTAAATATTATGGTGTTAAACTCGTCTGTAGGTATTAGAGATGTTCCTTTATAAACTGATATTGTGAAGTTGTATTTTATCCAATTTAACTTTGCTGATTTTGTAACTGAGCTTTTTAAAAAAATGCTTGAGAATCTGCCAGTTGTTGGTTGTAGTTTTTTCCTCATCTCTGGGCATCAAAATTGAAGACATCAGTTATTTGGAATTTTTAATTGCTGTGTTAGTGTCTACGTTGCCAGACAGACATCATTCCATTTTCTTCCTCCTCCATCCAGAGACATATCCTCGTCTCTGTGTTTTATTTTTTTGATTGACGTAAAGTTGATTTACAATGTTGTGTTAGTTTCTGCTGTACAGCAAAGTGATTCAGTTATATATATGTATACATTCTATTTTATATTCTTTTCTATTATGGTTTATCACAGGATATTGAATATACTGCCCTATGCTATACAGTAGGACCTTGTTGTCCTTGTCTCTATGTTTTCAATTCTTCCCAGCATTATTTTAATTTTTGCCTCAGGGGTGAAATAAAAAAATCTAATACACGATTGAAATGAAAATAATAGATTGTCAGGTCTGTTGGAAGAAAATGGACTTTGTAATGACAAACGAGGCAAGTCTGAGGATAGTCAAACTCAAGACTTTAGCAAGCAGGTCTCAAAAAAAATACAGAAAAAGTGAGTGTTAATCCATGACTAAACCCTCTAAAATAAAATATGCTCAAGAAAAGAAACATTCCCCTTACTCATGAAATCTCTACAGTTTTATATAACAAACAGGGGAGGAAATTAAAGAAACCAACGTGGCTGAACCTAAATCAGCCTGAGCTCAGATTTAAGGAAACCAGGGGGAAAGAGAGAAGGAAGGTGGTAACCACAAGCAGTGATAAAAATGTCAGTTGCCCGTAAAAATACTGTCAAGAAGACCTAAGTCATAGATGAGCTGAGACTTGGGGAAAATAATAATAAAAATGAGGGAAGAACACTGCTTTGTTGAACAAGGATGGGAAAGCAGTATCATGTGAATAGGTGTTTTCATTTTACCCACCAAGAAGTGTTTCTGAAACTAAAAGCAAGCATTAGGGAGAGTAAAGCCCAACTAGGACAAAGAAGACAGCTGGATGTTGTATTCGTTCCAACCTCCAAGCCAGGCGACTCCCATCCCGAGATTCTGGAAAGATTCAATAGGAACCCCCGTCCACTGGCAGGAATCTCTGAGCAGCCAGAGAGAATTGAAAAGGTGCCCCCAAACTGAAGACAAGCTTTCCTAGTTTTGCAAATGTGAACAGAGATCCAAAGCTTATAATTCTTGTTGAACCTGACATAACCTTTCAGCAAAAGTCTAAAACCAACAGTTATATTTTATAAGTATTTAGTGAAAAGAGTAACAAAAGTGAGAAGAAATTGAGTTAGAACTCACCTCTCGATGATTTCCCTCAAACACTGACTTAGGTAAAGACATATTTACCAAGTTTGCAAATAGCACAAACCCAGGAAGGATAACTTGTGTTTTGGATGAGAGAATCAGGTTTCAAAATATCATCAGGCTAGAATAATGAGAAGAAACCACAAAAATGACATAAATGTAAAGTTTTGCCTTTGGGTTCAAAATGTCATTTGCACACATGTGCCCTAGGAAAGCCTCTCGGGGGGCCGTGAGACGCCCCCAAGACTCTAGTATCTGTGATTCAGTCATGTGCAGCAGTGGTGTGCAGGTGAGAAGCTTACTGCTGGAGAGGAAAGCAAGAGGTCATTCTTTCATATTTAATTGGAACCATTTTCTTGACCTTTCAGAGGGCAAGGAGCATAGAATTTTCTACAGCTTAGAGCACTGAAATAGTGCCAGAAAACAAATTCTTATGTTTTGCTCAGTTGTTTCAACGTGGCATACGTTCCTGGCCAGACCCTCTGCAGAGCCCAGGCTTCTCTCTGTAGAAGGGGAAGGCTTGTTTTGTTGAACTCAGAGCCCATTGTCTGGGCTTCCCTGGTGGCGCAGTCGTTGAGAGTCTGCCTGCCAATGCAGGGGACACAGGTTCGCGCCCCGGTCCGGGAAGATCCCACATGCCGCGGAGCGGCTGGGCCCGTGAGCCATGGCCGCTGAGCCTGCGCGTCCGGAGCCTGTGCTCCGCAACGGGAGAGGCCACAACAGTGAGAGGCCCACGTACCGCAAAAAAAAAAAAAAAAAGCCCATCGTCCAGCCTTTCTGAAAAAGGTAATAGCAGTTACTTCCTTTAGCTTCTCTTTGACACAAAGAAAAATTGTTCCCAGCCTCCTTTTCTTCATATTTGAGACCAAAAGAAATAGCCAACATGACATTTATGGTTTTTGCATTTAATACCTTATTTTTGGCTTTCCTTTTAACTTGTCTAAAAAATTATGGAATGTCAAATTTTCTGTAATTGTCATTATTAATTTTTATTTTATTTTTTTATTTATTTTGGGCTGTGTTGGGTCTTCGTTGCTGTGCACGGGCTTTCTGTAGTTGCGGTGAGCGGGGGCTACTATTTGTTGTGGTGCGCGGGCTTCTCATCACGGTGGCGTCTCTCGTTGCGGAGCATGGGCTCTAGGGCCGTGGGCTTCAGTAGTTGTGGCACGGGCTCAGTAGCTGTGGCTCGCTGGCTGTAGAGCGCAGACTCTGTAGTTGTGCTGCACAGTCTTAGTTGCTCCACGGCATGTGGATCTTCCTGGACCAGGGCTCGAACTCGTTTCCCCTGCATTGCAGATGGATTCTTAACCACTGCACCACCAGGGAAGTCCCGTTGTTATTAATTTTATAACCAGAACAAATATTTAAAAGTTATGAGATTATTTTAGAATATCTTTTCTTCTAGAAACAAAGCAACTAACAACCAATAAATTACCGTGAAATTTTCATAGCGGAAAAAAATCAGCTTGATCACATGCATCCATCCTTGGTGAGAGAGAATCATTCCTAAATGAAGCAAAGAGTTATATATCCTGGTCTTAGAAAGATACCAGGCCTAGAGACAGCATAGAAAATGAAAAGAATCTGACTGAGGAGAAAAGAAATTTTGGTATAAAATGGAATAGGAAAGCAGCCTTACAATAGTACTAGATGACTCAGAGAACCCCTTGTCAGAAAAAAAAAAAAAAATCAAGGAACCGTGTGTTAGAGAATATTATATTGCTTTCTAACCGAGACAAATTAAAAAAACTCAAGCCCAGCCTCACTAAATTATGCCTTTCAGAATTAGTAACTTCTGACTTTCCACATCTGAGGCTTCTTTGATGCATGGCGATTCTTGGCCTTCTCTGTTCAGCATGTGCATTGAATTAACAGACCTGGAAGGAATGAGTATTTGACAGGAAACAGACAGTGTGTCTTCTGGTCTTAACTCCACCACCAGCTCGCTATAAGCCCTTGAGCAGATCAACCTTTTTTAATCAAGATTAAAAGTCTTCACCAAATTTCTTTATTCATTTAAAAAATATATATTTCTATTTGCATGATGAAAAAGCTCTGGAGATGTTTCACAACAGTGTGAAACATTACTGAACTGTACACTTACAAATGGTTCAGATAGTAAAAATAAAATAAAAGTCAGTGTTGGCTACTGAGCACTGTAGAAACAGGGTGAGGGGGATATATCTTGAGGCTCAGTCATTTATCAGACATTGTCTTAGGCATAGTGATACGAAGACCTACCTCCTGCCATCAAGAAGCTTGTGGTCTGTCAAAGGAGATGAATGCATAACTCATGATAAGCTTGTAAGAGTATAAAGAAAGTGGCTTAATGCGCAAAGGTCAGAGTATATCTTTAGACCGAAGTGAGAGACGTGAAAAATGTTCTGGGGAAACTTCATCAAAGAGGAGTGGTGTTTGTACCAGGCTTAAAAGGAGATCTCCAGAGTTTAAAAAGTGGCCTTCCACGTCTAGCCAAGATGGAGTAACAAGGATGACATTTACGCTCTTACCTGATACAACAAAAAAAAACCAGACAAAATATATGAAACAATAGTTTTCTGGATACTAGATATCAGACAGTGAAGGATGGTGATCCATGAGAGCCAGAGAACAGATGAGGTGAGCCCTACAGCTGCCCTGGCTTACTGCCTTGAGAGAACATCCAGGCTGTGGCACAGGGAGGGGGAACCACTATGGAGCCTGGGGCCTGGGAGACTAAGGCCACTGACGTTTACAGGTCAGAGTAACAGAGGAGAGAGCTGCACAGAAAACTGGAGATCTGCAAGGGCCTCTGTTAAGTATCTACCTGAGTACCGATCATGTTGTTAGAAAACCACCTGAGGACAAAAGAACAATCAGGAGGATTAGAAGGAGCAGTGCCTGGTACTCACAGAGAGTGGGGAGTAGTACCTGTTCCCAGCAGCCAGACTGGAAAACTTCATTAAATATAGTACTCAGAAGGATCTTGCTTCAGTAGTGGGGAATAATTGGCCCTAGACTGAGCACTGCTCTGGTTTCCTCTAACAAATTTGAAAGTAAGACCCAAAAGGATCAAATTATTTCCAAGTAACTTAACTGCAACCCAGAAAAAGCTCAAGAATATTTATAGGAATACAAAATTATCCACCGTCAAGTAGGTAAAATTCACAATGTCTGGCATTCAATCAAAAATTAGCAAGCCTGCAGAGAAGCAGGAAAATGAAACCCATTATGAGGATAAAAATCAATCAGAACCAACCCAGAACTGCCACAGATGTTAGAAATAACCAACGGGACATTAAAATAGTTATTATCACTTTATTATAACAGTTAAAGACATGGAAGATATCAAAAAAGACCCACGTCAGACTTGTAGAAGTGAAAACTATGTCTGACATGAAAATACACTGGATGGGATTAATAGCATATTAGACATTGAAGAAATCAAAGATTATTATTAACAAAGTGAACTTGAAGACATAGCAATAGAAACTATGCAAAATGAAGCACACAGAGAAAAAAATTTTTTTGAAAAAGGAACAGATCATCAGTGACCTATGGGATAACTTCAGCCAGTCTAATATATGGGTAAATGAAGTCCCCGACCAAAGGGGGAAGACAGAAAAAAATATTTAAAGAAATAATGGCCGAAAACTTTCCAAATTTGATGAAAATCTCATAAACCGACAAATTCTAGAAATTACACCCAAAAAATCATGAAGGAAATTACACCAAGACATATCACAATCCAATTGCTCAAAACCAATGATAAAAATAAAAACTAAAAGGCAGCCAGAGGACAAAGACACATTTTATACAAATGAATAAATATAAGGCTGTAGCAAATCTCCCATTAGTAACAAAAGTGAGAAAGCAGACAACATCTTTAAAATACTGAAGGAAAAAACTGTCAACCTACAATTCTATACCAATTGGTAATAGCTTTCAAAAGTGAAAGTGAATTAAAGACTTTTCAGACACACAGAGGCTGAAACAGTGCTTTTACCAGTAGATTCACAGCACAAAAATGTTAAAGAAAGTCCTTCAGGCAGAAAAAAATATGTATACCAGATGGAAATACAGATCTCCACAAACGAATAAAGAGCACTAGAAATAACAGCTACGTGGGTAAATATATAAGCTTCTTTCCTTGTTACTTCAATCTTTTTAAAGGCAATTGTTTCAAGAATGACAGTAACAAAGTAATACGGGTCAATTCGTAAATTGACCATAACCAACCGAATTGTTCCTGCCCCTAATAAGAGAGTTTCAAAAATGTGAAGCAAAAACTGATAGAACTACAAGGAAAAATGGAGAAATACACAATTATAGTTGTAAATTTCAATGCCCCTCTCTCAATAATTGATAGAACAAGTCAACAGAAAAATAAGTACCCATACGGAAGACCTGAACCACACTGTCAACTGAATTGACCTAGTTGACATTTATAGAACATTCTACCTAACAGCATCAGAATACACATTCTCTTCAAGTACATATTTGCCAAGACAGACCATATTCTGGGCCATGATACAAGTCACAATATAAAGGATTCAAGGTCCCTGCCATAATGAAATAAAATTAGAAATCAATAACAAAAAGATGGCCGAAAACTCTCCAAATAAGTAGAAGGCAAATAACACACTTTAGAGCAACACGTGGGTCAAAGAGTTGATTAAAATGAAGGATAGAAAGTATTTTGAACCGCATGAAGATGAAAACACAGCATATCAAAATTTATGTAATGCGGGCTTCCCTGGTGGCGCTGTGGTTGAGAGTCCGCCTACCGGTGCAAGGGACACGGGTTCGCGCCCCAGTCCGGGAAGATCCCACATGCCGCGGAGCGGCTGGGCCCGTGAGCCATGGCCGCTGAGCCTGCGCGTCCAGAGCCTGTGCTCCGCAGCGGGAGAGCCACAGCAGTGAGAGGCCCGCGTACAGCAAAAAAAAACAAAAACAAAAATTTATGTAATGCTGGTAAAGCAATACTTGGGTGGAAATTTATAGCACTAAATGCCTAGAACAGAAAAGGAAAGAGGTCTCAAATCAGTGAGGTCGGCTTCCACTTCAAGAAACTACAAAAATAAGAGTAAATTAAACAAAATAAGCCAAAAAAAGAAAAAAGAAGACAATAAAAAATCAAAGCTGAAATCAATGAAATAGAAAGCAGAAAAACAGTAGCAAATATCAGTGAGACCAAAATAAAATAGATCAGCATCTAATCAGATGAAGAGGAAAAACAGATGACACAAATTACCAAATCAGGATGAGAGAGGTGATATCCATACAGATTCTACAGATATTAAAAAGATTAAAAGGGAATATTATTATTAACATTTTATGCCAGTAAATTTTGACAGCTTAGATGAAATGGGCAAATTCTTCAAAAGGCACAAACTACACCAAAGCTCACACAAGAAGAAATAAATAACCAGAATAGTTCTTTGTCTATTAAGGAAATTGAATTAGTAGTTAAAACTTTCCCACATGGGCTTCCCTGGTGGCGCAGTGGTTGAGAGTCCACCTGCCGATGCAGGGGACACGGGTTCGTGCCCCGGTCCGGGAAGATCCCACATGCCGCGGAGCGGCTGGGCCCGTGAGCCATGGCCGCTGAGCCTGCGCGTCCGAAGCCTGTGCTCCGCAACGGGAGAGGCCACAGCAGTGAGAGGCCCGCGTACCGCAAAAAAAAAAAACTTTCCCGCAGACAAAACTCCAGGTCTAGGTGGCTTCATTGGTGAATTCTATACATTTAAGGAAAAAATACCAGGTATATGCAAACTCTTCCGGAACATGAAAAGGAGATACTTCCCAACTCATTCTATGAGTCCAGCCTTACCCTGATATCAAAACCAGACAAAAATATTACAAGAATAGAAAACTACAGAACAATATCCATTGGGAACATAGATATAAAAAATCTAAGCAAAATTGAGTATATCCACTTCAGCAGTATATAGAAGGAAAAGTCAAACCCAACAATATATAAAACGAATAATACATTATGACCAAGTGAGATTTATCCCAAGCATGCAAGGTTGATTTAACATTCAAAAATCAATCCATGTAATTCACCATATAAATAAACTAAGAAGAAAACCCATATGACATCTCAATAGATGCAGGAAAAGCATTTGATAAAATCCAACATCCGTTTCTGATAAAAACTCGCAGCAGACTAACAATAGAAGTAACTTCCTCAATCTGATAAAGGGCATCTGTGAAAAGTCTTTCACCATGTTTAATGGTGAAAGATTGAATGCTTTCCCCCTCAGACAGGATTCAGCACAATTGGATATTTTTAGGATAGTTACATTGTCCATTTTGGATAATTGTATTAATTGGATAATTTGTATTATCACTTTATAGTGTCACTTTGGGAAACAGTGGCAGTTCTTTTAAAAGTTAAACATACCTAACCCTCCTAGGAATTTACCGAAGGGAAAAATGAATGCATATAAGCACGTAAAGACTCATACACAAACGTTCATGGCAGCTTTATTTGTAACAGTCAACTACAGGGAATAACCCAAGTGTCCATTAACAGGTGAATGGGTAAGCAAACTGTGGTATCCATACAGTGGACTCCCACTCAGCAGTAAAAAGAATGACTGTTGATACACGATGCCACATGGCTGAATTTCAAAATTCATTTCAAAATGAACGCTTGGTCAAAGAAGCCCACCTTAAAAATGTACATACTGTGTGATTCCGTTTCTATAAAACTCTAGAAAATACAAACTAAGCTACAGTAACAGGAAGCACATCATAAGTGGTTGCCTGGGAAAGGAGGGTAGGTGGGGAGGAGGCAAGAAGAAAAGATTACAAAGGAGAACAAGGAGACTTGTGGGGGGCAGCAGATATTTTGAGCGTGGCCGTGCTTTCAGGGTATATACACATCTCAGAACTCTTCCTGTTGGTACGCTTCGAATGTGTGGAGTTTATCAGATGTCAGTGATGCCACAATGAAGCTGTTAATAAGCTTGGAACTGGGCTCTAGAGTCTAGGGAAGGAGGTCCAGGTGAGATGGGTCAGTGCATTGGGGGTAGAAGAAAACAGAATGAACAGAGCCATAAAGGAAATACATGAAAATACATGGGCTCTGTTCTGAGAACAGTGAGAAGTAGTCCGGTGTGGCAGCCTCAGAGGTTGTACAGAGGGAGTGGCAAGAAATACTAGAAAGGTATGTAGGTGTGACCAGATTGTCAAGGAACTTGAAGGCAGTGTCATGAGTCTGAACTGATGCCAAAGCAGGAGGAAGTTGCCAAGGAGAACATGTAGAGTGAAAAGAGGGACCAGATTGGAACCCTAGGCAAATCCCGTGTTTAATGGATGGGAAGTCAAAAGGGTAGAAGGAGACTTGAGGGAAGGAATCTCTTGGAAAGAAGAGGACAGCATGATCAAATGCCTCAGCGTAAAAGGAGATTAAGACCCAGAAAAACCCCCAGGAAAGAATTAATCAAAAAGATTGAATGGAAGTATAGTCTGATCTTTAAAATGGTAGCTTATCTCTTCCTATTCTAAATTCTATGACTTTACACTCAGAAATTTAATTTTTTTTTTGGTACTGTACCAGTTCAGGAAAACCAGCTCCGGATATCTCTTTAGTGAGTGAGAACCTGAAAGTCCAGATGTAGATGTTCTAAACTTGACCGGCCAGTGCTGACTCCCCGATGAGCAAGGTTCTGAAGTTGTTATTCTTCCGCTAGGTGAAAGCAGTCATTCTGCAATTGGGAAACAGTGGTTGATCCTAAGAGATCAGGGTATAGTTTTCAAAGCTTATACACATAGGGATTCTGATACCCCATCTCCCATGGGACCCTCTATTACTTGACGGCAGTTTACTGGACCTCTCTTGTGGGTTGAAAAAAGAACTTAAGGGACTTCCCTGGTGGCGCAGTGGTTAAGAATCCGCCTGCAATGCAGGGGACACGGGTTCCAGCCTTGGTCCGGGAAGATCCCACATGCCACGGAGCAACTAAGCCCGTGCACCACAACTACTGAGCCTGTGCTCTAAAACCCACGAGCCATAACTGCTGAGCCCGCGTGCCACAACTACTGAAGCCTGCATGCTCTAGAGCCCATGCTCCTCAACAAGAGAAGCCACCACAATGAGAAGCCCACGCATTGTAGCAAAGAGTGGCCCCCACTTGCCACAACTAGAGAAAGCCTGTAGCAACAAAGACCCAATGCAGCCAAAATAAATAAAGAAAGAAAATTATGTTTTAGAAAAAGAACTTAAGGCCACGAACAAAGGGAAATAGTTTTACAGAGTAACTTGTTTTATGTATATGAGCTTTCAGAGCCATATTCTACTACTTCCTTATATACAATTTCTGCCAATTGTTTCTTATATTTTATAAACCCAAGCATTCTAACAGCTAACTCCAGGGTCTCTTTGAAACTTGTTTCTGCATCTTAAAAGTCATCCCATCTGTTGGATTCTTATTTCAGTGCTATTTTCAACTGTCACTAGTGGAAGCTAAATCATATTCACTATTTTGTGACTAGACTCTGAATCCTGGGTAAATAAACTCAGCATTGTCAGTTAAATGATAGCCATCTGTTCAGAAGAACAGAACTCAAACCTGAAAGTACACCTCTAGCAAAAGGAAAGGTGTAAAAATAAACATCTCAGCACCCGACAAACCTTGGTTAATTGTTAGATATTACACATTATTCCTGTTCTAAGTCACTTAACCTTTCTAGAAGAGAGGCAGTAATAAATCAAAGCTGGTGTTTATCACATTGAGAAGACGTGAATATTAACTCCCGGAAGCATATTTCTTAGCCCCTGGCCTACCATCATATCATGTAGTCCAGGTGACTGGTTTAGATATCCTGAACAGTGTGTGAGGTGCTTTTGATATGTTTTACAGAATTTTATTTAGGGTTTTATACTGTTCAGAAAATTTTTCACCTTTGTTGCATAAAAGATTAGACAGTTACAGTCGTCCCCAGGAACCCTTGGCAGGTGACTCTAAAAGCAGATTCCTGGGGACTTCCCTGGTGGCACAGTGGTTAAGAATCCACCTGCCAACGCAAAGGACACGGGTTCCAGCCCTGGTCCGGGAAGATCCCACATGCTGCGGAGCAACTAAGCCCATGTGCCACAACTACTGAGCCTGCGCTCTAGAGCCCACGAGCCACAACTACTGAGCCCGTGTGCCACAACCGCTGAAGCCCGTATGCCTAGAGCCCATGCTCCTCAACAAGAGAAGCCACAGCAATGAGAAGCCTGTGCACTGCAACGAAGAGGAGCCCCCGCTCGCTGCAACTAGAGAAAGCCCGCGCGCAGCAACGAAGACCCAACTCAGCCAAAAATAAATAAATTGATTTTAAAAAATAATTTAAAAAAATGAAAGCAGATTCCTGGGGACTTCCCTGGTGGTCCAGTGGTAAAGAACCCACCTTCCAGTCCTCAGGGGACACGGACTAGATCCCTGGCTGGGGAACTAAGATCCCACATGCCACATGGCAACTAAGCCTGCACACCATAACTATTGATCTCGCCAGCCTCGACAAGAGAGCCCATGTGCCGCAAACTACAGAGCCCACGCACAGACAGAGCAGACCGTGCACCGTAACAAAAAGATCCCACATGCCTCAACAAAGATCCTGTGTGCCGCAACTAAGACCCATCGCAGCCAAAATAAATAAATAAATAAAAAGAAGGAAGATAAATAAATATTTTTAAAATAAGTAAATAAATAAATGCAGGTTCCTGAATGTGCTGTCCTTCGTAGCTTCCATCCTGGATAGAGGAGTAAGAAGGTCAGGAGACCCAGGTTCCTTTAAATATAAAACCTTATGGTTTAAAAAAAAAAGACAAAAAAAAAACCTTATGGTTTAAAAACTTGCCATCAGTTATAGTGCTTGGAACCTAAAATAGCAAATAGGGCAGAGTAGCACGCTTGCCAGTTCTACAGTGTTCTTCGTCTTGCACATTTGGGAAAATAGATTTTTTTGGACATGCTTCCTCTTCCTTCTGCCTGACTCTCCCCTGATCTACCTAGCAATGAATTAAACTTATTGCAGTTTTGTTCTTGGATTCTATTAGCAGATTCCCTTTAGTAGTAAAAAGGAGTCAGATATAAGGCTTTTTGTGGCTTTTAGGTTCCTGTCTGCCTTGTTTCTGCACCTCTGCTGTTGTCAGATCTCTCAGACGAGGGCACTGATTGACCACAAACGAAAACAAAAAGATGCTCCCTTGCTGGTAAGCATCATTGGAACCTAGCTTTTAAGAAGTCCTGTTTCTTTCCGGTGCTGTGGGTATGCTGAACCCGGGACTGATGGCTACTAGAGGTAGTTGAGCAGATAACCATCTTGGGAATTCTGGAGTCCATGTGATGAACTTATTCCTCACCCCTCAAGCTAGCTTTCATTTCTCTGAAGAGCAGTCATCTAGACACACTCCAAAGAAAGGAACAGGAATCCTTACCAGGTAATGGATGGAAAACGATATTAGGAGAAGGCTGCCCCAGATGGAATGGTGAGTGAAGGCCAGGGCATACGATGGAAAGAGGGGACCTGCAGAGCAGACAGAGAACTCAGTGCATCTAATCTAATAGGCCTGAAATAAGAAGATCGATATCTTGGGCTTCCCTGGTGGCGCAGTGGTTGAGAGTCCGCCTGCCGATGCAGGGAACACGGGTTCGTGCCCCGGTCCGGGACGATCCCACATGCCGCACAGTGGCTGGGCCCGTGAGCCCTGGCCGCTGAGCCTGCGCGTCCGGAGCCTGTGCTCCGCAACGAGAGAAGCCACAACAGTGAGAGGCCCGCGTACCGCAAAACAAAAAAAAAGAAGCTCGATATCCTTAAGTCACCCCAAAAATCCCTTTCCCAGTTGTATGTTATCACACCACATGTATATTTGATGTTGTTTAACCAAACAAAATTTATTGTAAACGTAAAACTTATAATAAAACCTCACTTATTTCTATTTTACTCATTCAAAATTTTCATCAGTAAGGAAAAGGATGCAAAAGAAATCAAACGTAAGACTTTGTAGCTTGAGGCTCCTGCCTAACGATTTTTTAATGGATTGGGCTGTACACACAAGGTCAGTCAAAGGTGGCAGGGGTGGAACTGCAGGAGGCATGAAGGACTTTGGGCCTGGACCAAAAGGAACCTCAGATTTAGAAACTTGTTAATTATTTCAGTTTTGCTATAGATTATTATCATCATGCTTAGTATTATGTGAAACAGTCTATAAAGTCTGGATTTTTTTTCATCAGAATGAATGCTTTAGGTTTGATTTCTATATATCAACTTTTCATTGCTTTCATTAATGAAAATAGTAGTAGTAACTACTTCTTAAGGTCCTATTATTATATCCATTTATTTACATAAATTATAGGATTTAATCTTCAAAGTCACTGTACTGCAGCGTAGACATTCTTATCCCCATTTTACAGGTGAAGAAATGGGTTCAGAGCATATAAACGATTGACCCAAGGTCGCAAAGCTAATTAAGTAGCAGAGCAGAGTCAGAGTCAAACCCAAGTTCTCTGACTGTAAAACTCAGGGTCTCTGAAAGCCACTGTCTGCGTGTGAAGACTAGGAGCGTAGAAAGCTTGACAGGGACACGCGTCTTGACTTCCAGAGAGCTTTAGCTGTACCACACCTTGTATGGCTTTGCTTTCCTTTCCTCAACCTGTAGAGTGAGCCCCGACTCAAAAGTGTGAGACTTTCTGTAGATAAGTTAGATGCCAGAGATACAGCAAGACACCCCTCCTTCCCACACTGAGTTTACAAATAGATAACAAAAAGCAATTACAGTTCTACTGAGAACCATGCAGGTGAACTGAGAAGTGCTATGAGTAAGAGGCTTGCTTTAAAATTTTTTTTAAAAATATTAGGAAAAGACTTGTAAGAAAATATTTAGCCTAATCATGAGAAGAATTTGTGGAGAACTTCCTATTTTTAGAAGAAATAACATTGAATTTCTTTACTCAACGAACTACAATTCAACCTAATTCAGGCAAAACTAGCTAGCTTTGCAGAATTTTATCTTTTTTTTTAAACATCTTTATTGGAGTATAATTGCTTTACAATGCTGTGTTAGTTTCTGCTGTATAACAAAGTGAATCAGCTATATGTATACATATATCCCCATATCCCCTCCCTCTTGCATCTCCCTCCCACCCTCCCTATCCCACCCCTCTAGGTGGTCACAAAGCTAATCTCCCTGTGCTATGCAGCTGCTTCCCACTAGCTATCTGTTTTACATTTGGTAGTGTATATATGTCCATGCCACTCTCTCACTTCGTCCCAGCTTACCCTTCCCCCTCCCCATGTCCTCAAGTCCATTCTCTATGTCTGCGTCTTTATTCCTGTCCTGCCCCTAGGTTCTTCAGAACCTTTTTTTTTTTTTTTAGATTCCATATATATGTGTTAGCATACAGTATTTGTTTTTCTTTCTGACTTATTTCACTCTGTATGACAGACTCTATGTCCATCCACCTCACTACAAATAACTCAATTTCGTTTCTTTTTATGGCTGAGTAATTCCATTGTATATATGTGCCACATCTTCTTTATCCATTCATCTGTCGATGGACACTTAGGTTGCTTCCATGTCCTGGCTATTGTAAATAGTGCTGCAATGAACATTGTGGTGTACATGACTCTTTTAGAGTTATGGTTTTCTCTGGGTATATGCCCAGTAGTGGGATTGCTGGGTCATATGGTAGTTCTGTTTTTAGTTTTCTAAGAAACCTCCATACTGTTGTCCATAGTGGTTGTATCAATTTACATTCCCACCAGCAGTGCAAGAGGGTTCCCTTTTCTCCACAGCCTCTCCAGCATTTATTGTTTGTAGATTTTTTTGATGATGGCCATTCTGACTGGTGTGAGGTGATATCTCCTTGTAGTCTTTGTTTGCATTTCTCTAATGATTAGTGATGTTGAGCATCCTTTCATGTGTTTGTTGGCGATCTGTATATTCTTTGGAAAAATGTCTATTTAGGTCTTCTGCCCATTTTTGGATTGCGTTGTTTGTGTTTTTGATATTGAGCTGCATGTGCTGCTTGTATGTTTTGGAGATTAATCCTTTGTCAGATGCTTCATTTGCAAATATTTTCTCCTATTCTGAGGGTTGTCTTTTCGTCTTCTTTATGGTTTCCTTTGCTGTGCAAAAGCTTTTAAGTTTCATTAGGTCCCATTTGTTTATCTTTGTTTTTATTTCCCTTTCTCTAGGAGGTGGGTGAAAAAGGATCTTGCTGTGATTTATGTCACAGGGTGTTCTGCCTATGTTTTTCTCTAAGAGTTTTATAGTGTCTGGCCTTACATTTATGTCTTTAATCCATTTTGAGTTTATTTTTGTGTATGGTATTAGGAGGTGTTCTAATTTCATTCTTTTACATGTAGCTGTCCAGTTTTTCCAGCACCACTTATTGAACAGGCTGTCTTTTCTCTATTGTATATTCTTGCCTCCTTTATGAAAGATAAGGTGACCATATGTGTGTGGGTTTATCTCAGGGCTTTGTATCATGTTCCCCTGATGTATATTTCTGTTTTTGTGCCAGTACCATACTGTCTTGATTACTGTAGCTTTGTAATATAGTCTGAAGTCAGGGAGCCTGATATCCTCCAGCTCCGTTTTTCTTTCTCAAGTTTGCTTTGGCTATTCGGGTTCTTTTGTGTTTCCATACAAATTGTGAAATTTTTTGTTCTAGCCCTGTGAAAAATGCCATTGGTAGTTTGATAGGGATTGCATTGACTCTGTAGATTGCTTTGGGTAGTATAGTCATTTTCACAATGTTGATTCTTCCAATCCAAGAACATGGTATATCTCTCCATTTGTCTGTATCATCTTTAATTTCTTTCATCAGTGTCTTATAGTTTTCTGCATACAGGTCTTTTGTCTCCTTAAGTAGGTTTATTCCTAGGTATTTGATTCTTTTTGTTGCAGTGGTAAATGAGCATGTTTCCTTAATTTCTCTTTCAGATTTTTCATCATTAATGTATAGGAATGCAAGAGGTTTCTGTGAGAATTTTATCTTGTATGCATCACCCTGAGTAGTCTTTGCCAACTACTGATACAGTTGTTTCCTTTGTTTCCTGTAAACATCTTTTTTGGGAATTCTTAGTTGGCACTGAGATTGTACCTATAACTGTGTACATATGTGAATTCTCTTCACTTATACCAGGTGGTGAAAGACAATGGAAAATTGTAACGCACTGAGAGGAAAGTATTGTCAACCTATAATTCTTTACCCAGCCAAAGTATTAATCAGGTGTGAAATTAAAAAACCAAAACAAACGAACAAGGGGAAAAACATGGTCAGAGAAGCAGAGGCTTTTCACACACCCTTTCATAGGAAATTTTCCGAGGATATATTCCCACAAACTAAGGTAATAAAACCAGAACGAGGAAGACGTGAGGACCAAGATGTAGCAGATCCAAATCAGGAAGGAAACAAAGCCTGAGCGGCAGCTGTGGTTTAAACTTGGCAGAGCCATCGTCCAGATCAGAGTGAGCAGATAGAGGGCATCAGTGAATGGTCCCTGGGGAAAGGGGGACTCATGGGTTTCTATTTTATCCTTAAAAAGCTAGCCCATGACGACAAAAGGCAATTATAAATTCCAAGGGGGAAAAAAACATTCAAGACAGAATATATTTGGGGACATTACTGAAGTAGTGAATAATAATTACATGGTCGCAGTAATAAAACACTGCTTGATTTCCAACTTTTGGAATTAATCTTAGTCAAAGCAATTGCTAAGCATGGAAGCCTTTGAAATGTTACAGAACACTGAGTTGATAATAGTCAATATTTTTTTAATGCCTTCTATGTTCCAGGCACTGTTCTAGATGAGGGGATACAGTGAACAAAAGAGCTCTTAATGCTCACATTCTAGAAGCTGCGGGGTGGGGGTGGGGCAGTAAACAATAAACGCATACAAATAAGTAAGAGAATGTCTAGAGTAGCATGAAGATAAACAGGATAACATGAGAGTGCATAGCTAGGGGTAAGAGGTTGCTTTTGCTCACACAGACCTTTCAGAAGGAGTGATGCTCCAATTAGGATTCCAAAGATGAGCAAAAGGAGGAGATCCGGGGTGTTACCAGGCTGAAGAGCAAAGGCCTTAAAACAGGAATGAACTTGTGATGGTCAAAAGATAAGGGGAGGGAGATGCAAGAGGGAGGAGATATGGGGATATATGTAGATGTATAGCTGATTCACTTTGTTATACAGCAGAAACTAACACACCATTGTAAAGCAATTATACTCCAATAAAGATGTTAAAAAAAAGATAAGGGCCAGTTTAGCTGGAGCAGAGCAAATGAGGGGGAGAGTGTAAGAGCGTGGATGTTAGAGAAAGCCCAGGCCAGATCATTGAAGGTTTTATGGGCAATGGTGAGGGGGTTGCAATAAGAGACCACTTTTTAACAAGAGGAGTGATGTGATGCGATCTGATTTGTATTTCAGAAAAATCACGCTGGCTGTTATGTAGAGGACAGATTATAGCGAGATAAGAGGTGCCGGTCCTGGAGAGAGAAGGTGATGACTTGCACTAGTGTTTTGGCAGTGGGGACGGTGAGAATATATTTTGGAGACAGCGATGACAGGGCTTAGGTGAGGTGAAAGGGAAGGAGAGGGTTCACTTCGGGCCGGGGCGCCTGGTGGTTGGGGCGGCGTTGACTGAGAGTGGGCTATTTGGGGTAGGAGCACCTTTTGGAGGCAAAACCAGGAGTCCATTGTTGGAGGTGCTCACAAAGGAAATATTCTCAACCTCGAGGAGGCACAAGTATTCGGGAGGGAGGCAGAAGCGCTAAAGGGTAGAGACGCCAGGATCCCCCCCTTACACAGTGAGCAGTAAAAACATGGTTTCTTGTTGATGGAACGAAGCAAAGGATACCTATATTGTTTCGTGTAATAAAGAGAGTCCAAAGTGATACAACCATACTGATTAAGTTACAGATGAGGGGGGCAAGAGGAGGCTATTAGTGATATAAATGCAGATGTGTCATAAAAAGAAGTCAATGGATAACATCTAAAATTGGTAAATTAAGAAAGAACTGTATGAGCAGATTATTAAGTGATTGGAGCAAACCATCAAAAGAACTAAAAATGAAAGCAATTTAAAAAAACAAGCATGAAAGAAGGGAACAGTGGGTCAAGGGACTGTTGCTTTTTTTTTTCTTTTCAGTCCTCTGTGTGGGTTATTTCGTTAAAGAATGAAAGGGTAATGTTTTAATGGCCTCAACAAAATCAGATTTTCTGCATATGGCGTGGAAGTCCTTTTCGGTTTCCCAAAATTAATTGAACAGTGGGGAAGGAAGGGGGTATTAAAAGTCTTATTTCTCCAAAATAATACCAAGAATCTTCCACTTTAAAACATGCTAGAAGGTGGGTGTGCTACCAGGTGTCAAAAGAAAAGGATAGTCGTCTGTTCCTTTCTTGACCTGTAGGTGTTTCAACAACTCTAATTTAATTTAATTCTAATTTAAATCATGTTCCGTGTCCTCTACCACCTTCTAGAGAACCATCCAAGCCCCCACCAGAATTTATGGTTTTTCTGGGCTATTTGGCCAACTTAATGGAATGGAGAGTCCCAGGAAAGGAAGAAAGGCTGGAGACAGAAGGCAGTGCAAAGGAGCAGAGTGGCAGCCACAGAAGCAGACACTTAAAAAGTGACTGTGGGGACTTCCCAGGTGGTCCAGTGGTTAAGACTGCGCGCTTCCAATGCAGGGGGCGTGGGTTCGATCCCTGGTCAGGGAACTAAGATCCCGCATGCCGTGCTGCACGGCAAAAAAAAAAAAAAGTGACCACGGAGGGGAGGGCCACGTGGGGGGTTGCAAGTATACTGCTTAGCTGGAGATCTGTGGTCAATTCCTTGGCCACGTATCTATCAACAAAAGTGTCTTTACCCACCCGCCTGCCTCCTCTCTCCCATCCCTCCAGCCCAGCAAGCTGAGGACACACTTGCCACTGACTCACCTGCTCTAGCATAAATAGGGAAGAGACCCTTTTAAGACCTCTTCTGAGTGATGTTCTGAGTTACTCTCAGGACAGATTCTCTTCCGTGTGCTTCTGTTTGCTTTTCTCTCCACCCTCTTAGCCTGCTTGTTACTGTGACTCCTGCTTCTCCTTTTGCCCCACATTCTCCCTCCCAGACCCCTTCCTCCCTGGAACCACGCTTTCCGTAGCCTGGGCTCAGCTACTTTCCCTCACCTCCTCCCCCGCAACAGACATGCGCACTGGGTGGCTGACATCCATGGAAGATTAGTTACAGCATCGATGGACACCCTTAGGATGTGCGTGTTTTAGGAAGAGGAATGTTGTGTTAAAATTCCATCCAGGTTCCATCCCTCACTCCTTAATATTTAACTTAATGCCTGAGACCCCAAAGCGTGGCGTTATAATATCCATCTGTGCACAGCGTAATCCCATCAAACTCGAATTTCACCCTTTACAACACCCTTTACAACAGAAGCTTTGAAAGCATGAGCAAAGTCAGCAGAGCCTTAAACGGCGTGATAACCTTAGCTTACTGTGGATGTGCGCTGGTAGGAGGAAACTCTCTCATTCCCATCTTACAACCAAGAAAGTTTGACTAAACATCAGGACAGGTTTTTGACTGTCAGAGACTGATGAAATGATGGGAACTGCAGATATAACTGCTTTCCATCCTTAGTGAAACCTGAAAATAGAAGTCATATTATATTGTTGCCCAGGAGCAGATCGGGTAACTTCTGAGGTCCCTCTGCTTCTCGGTTCTGCTCATCTTTCACTGGCAATTCATGGAGTATCGTGAGACTGTAGGGTTGGGACGAGCTTCAAGATTCCAGCCAGTTCCAGGCAATGGTCAGACTTCAACGGAACTCATCCCTGACTGCTTAATAATTGCTCTGTTTGTAAGGACCTCCAGACAAATCGATTCCACAGCTCCTTTGGTGATGTATTTAATGATCTTAAATATCCCACTCAGGAAATTTGGTCCTCTTCCTAAACCGAAATTTCCTATGCTTTGGTTTCTTCTCGTTCTCAGGAACTGTAGGAACAGCTGTCACCATCTAGTGACTCACCTTATGATACCTTCATATACTCATCTGACCTTTTATCTCCTTCATTCATGGGTCTTATTCTCCGGCTCTTTAATGTATTCAAATTATATGTGCTCAAGATCAAAAACAGTTGGAAAGCAGTCATAGTGGGGTGACTACTGAGTTGTGTCTACTTCCTCACTCTGTAAAGTTACTGGAAATTCAGTTTAGCACGATATACCCATCACTGACCAATCATTGCTCATCACTCCCAGATGCACGCTCTGAGAGACAGGAAATTCACGCTACTGGGCGTGCACGCCATTGCTCACCCAGAGGGAGGTGGCATTTCTCAGTCTCAGTCTGAGAAACTTCCTTTCGCTTCCCTTAGGTGCTCCCCATTGTAAGAGACGGGTTAGATTGGGAGGGGCCCCGCACAGGAATGTCACAGGTGTCTTGGCTGTAGCAGACACAGCACAGAGTCTGTGTGCAAGCCTGAGAGCAAGTTACAGTCCAAGAGGCCTGAGTGCCCTTGGGCCCGAGACAGCTCAGAACCCTCCAGAGATGAGTCACCCTTCGCAGGTTCGGCATTTTGGCCTAGAGCAACACCATCCCCAGTGAACAGTGGAAGTGAAATATGCCTCTTACTGTCTCCACCGCTGAGAAAACGAATTGCTCGTATTCGTTTTCTATGATACCAGGACAGTCAGTGGCTCGGGAATAAAACGCTGTAGTCATGAACATTTATTGACAGCACAGACCTCAAGGTATTTATTGAAAAGCGATCAGATTCTCTAGTCATGGAATTGATTTATTATCAATGAACATTTACTGAGCGCTGTGACACAGGAAACACCCTTCTGTACATCGTGGGTAGCCACACGCATCCTTCAGTCCCCGACCCCCTAGCCTTGACAGCCAACATGAACCCAGACAAGCGCTGGTACCCCAGTGAAGTCTGTGTTAAAGGTGCATGAAAGCATAGAGGCCGGAGCCCCTAACTCTGCCTGGGAGAGTACAAGGTGCTGTTCTTCCAGCTGGTCTGGAAGCACTTGTCCAGCAGAGAGGCAGGGAAGGGCTGAGGTAGGGCACCGGAAAGCACCGGAAAGGCAGGTACCTCACAGGGGCTGATCTGGGTGGGACAGATTGACAGGCACCTTCTATGTGAAATGACCGTAGGTCCTCGCTTGCCAGGGACAGTCGTGGTTTATGGCTATTGCCCCAACATAATAATTAATAGAGCTGCCTCTTTTAACTCTGAAGAGCGTCCCAGACAGATGGTCAGTTACACGGCCACCTGACGTATACACTGTGCAGGTGGGCTTAGTAGGTTTTGTGAAGCAGTGAACTAATCAGATTCGTGTTCTGGAAAGATAGCTCCAGCAGCTATGAGGAGGACAATTTGTAGAGGGAAGAGACTAGAAGCAGAGAGAGAAAGAGAGAAGTAGAATTAGATACCACTTGCCTTGAAAACTAACTCTGTCCTAACCATATTCCAAACACAAGCTTGCCTAAGTGTTGGTTATAAGAACATCTCTGTCTCCAGTTATAATTTTTTGAACAGCCTCAAAGCTGCATAGATGTTCTGCATGTGTCTTGGTCTTTTAAATTCTTGGTAATTTTCAGAAATTATATTAGCAATGTATCTACCAACCTGCCTTTTTTTTTTTTTTTTTTAACAATATCACAGAGACGAAGATTCTGAGAAATTCTTGGGGGGGGAAACATCTCCAGACTTCCTTGGAGAAAAGGTCTCTGCAAGGTAGAGGAGCTCTGATTTGCGCAAGTTTGTGTTAAAAGGTCATGCTCTTTTGATAGGAAGCTGCTCCTGGCCTTTATTGTGACATTCCTTTGAATGGCTTTCCTAGTCTTACAAACAGGTTTTACCAAGCCACCCACACTTCTCAGGTGTTTTCTCTGAGACAGATGACTTGGGCTGAGGTGTCTAAGCCATGGAGCTGAGTTCATTGGACCTGGAGACTAACCAGGAACAGTGGCCTCGTTAGCACCCCTGAACTAACCCAGCACAACAGCCTCATTGCACAAGGCACTTCCGGTAAATGCACCTTGTAGGTGGATGTCTGTGATCGCCCACATCTGGGGCATGTATGCTTCCTTCCTATGGGGCTGCTTGGACAGGCTGACTAAGCATGGTGACAGCGTGAGACCCCACAGCGGCCAAGTCATCTGGAAGGGCCTGGAGCCCAACTTACCAACATGTTCATGCTTGAGAAGCAGCGTGATGTGGCCGAAACAGCACAGGCTTTGGACTGAGACTGGCCCGCGTTTCAGTGAAGCTCTGGACGAGACACCTTGGGTGTTTTCTTAAACCTCTGGGTACCTTATAACTCATCATCCATGAGTGAGGATAACAATGCCTGCTTTGCATGTTGGTGGAATGGGGTTAGTCTAGCCAAACAATGAGCACAGCTGTGGCACATAACAGGTGCTCATTTGATGGTGGCTGAGTTTATTCCTGTTGTCATCGTGATTATTACGGAACCGGTCCTGTCCCAATACAGCCATTCCTCCAACAAATACTTTCTGAGCACATATTACTTGCTGAGCCGCGTCCTCTGCACCAGGGCTATAGCCATGAACAAAATAAACAAGGCTTCTGTCCTTAGGATGCTTAGACAGACACCCTAATTCACCTCGTCTTCCTTCATTCACTTTTTTTTTTTCAGTTGTTTATAACATGTTTTATTGTATGTAATTTTTCAACATTCTTTTTTTCGTATTCTTTTCCATTATGGTTTATCACAGGATATTGAACATAGTTCCCTGTGCTATGCAGTAGGACCTTGTTGTCTGTCCTCTTCATTCACCTCTTAATTTATCAGCTTCTGCCCCCACTGCCACTTGTTACCCTTTGCCAGTGTCCCCTTACCCTCAGCCAGAAACTCCTGTCTCCTCAATACTTTTACCCCATTAACACCCCCGAAAGGCCAGCATCTGCACCTCTTCCTCACCTGCAGGCACACCCACTTCCCTTCACAGGTGGTCCCAGACTTACAACTGTTTGACTTAGAATGTTTTGACTGTATGGTGGTGTGAAAGTGATAATCATTCAGTAGAAACTGCACTTCACGTTTTGAATTGTGACCTTTTCCCAGGCTAGTGATGTGCATCCCTGACTCTCGTGATGCGGGGCGGCCACGCCATCACGAGGGTGAGCCACCGACACAGGTGTGACCACTCTGTACCCAGGGGACCATTCTGTCGTTCACTCTCAGTACAGTATTCAACCAGTTACATGAGATATCCAATGCAACAGACATCGTGTTCGATGATTTCGCCCAACTATAGGCTAATGTAAGTGTTCTGAGCATGGTGAAGGTGGGCTGGGTTCAGCCGTGATGTCAGTAGGTCAGGTGTATTAATTGCATTTTTGGCTTACGATATTTTCAGCTTACAATGGGTTTATCGGGATGTAAGCCCATCGTAAATTGAGAAAGACCTATACTTCCTCAAGCAAGCGGCCCACAATACCTACCTTGGAGACGTCTCAGGTGCTAGACCTTCTGCTGGAAACTGACCCCCATTCATCTTTCAGGTTTCAGCTAAGATGACCCCATCCCCAGACAAATTTAAGTCCTCATGTTCGTGTCATCTAGTAACACCCTATTTTTCCCTCATAACACCACAGTTATAATTAATTTGTGTGCATGTGTTAATTTAGCATCTATCACTTTCAGGAAGTTGTGAGGAGTTCCACAAGGGGAGGTCTGTGCCTGAGGACCAGTCTAGATGCTCAGAAACTATGTATTGAATGAATATTGATTTAGGAAGCCACAGATGGATTTCTCATCGCTGAAGGTGTTTGATCGTAATGAGAAACTTTGAAGCAGGTGTGTGGAATTGGCCTTCAGTGCTGGACTCCTTGTTCAGATGCCACTGGTGGTAACACAGTCCCTCCTTGAGAGTGTTTAGTGATGACCACGCTGTAGGTCAGTTTGGTCCCGAATAGATGTGTCCTCAACCACCAAACCATTGCTGGCCAAGTGAAGAGCAGCTGCTCTCAGGGACAGAGGCGGCAGAGCAGGTGACTGAGAGCTAAGGGTTGAATGGTTCCGGAATCTGAGCAGCTGCTCCCTGGTCAGGGTTCCAGGGTCCAGTGGAGTGAGGTTGAAGAGGGACAGAGGTGGGAGCTGCATTGTGAAAGTGGGTGCTGCCAGGATGCCTTCTGTTGCTACAGAGAAGAATCTTCTCTTTAAGGGACAGGTTTATTAGCACATGACAGTGTTTCCTAGATGATGACATTATTTTTAGTTCTACACATTATGCAACAGCAAGCACTGTCATCAAAGGTGATGGACTGTTTGTATAATTCTGAGGCTAGGGGGTATGTTTTCTCTAGAAGGATCACATATTCCCTTTGTAACAGTGACAATAAAATGCAGATGGGCCTTGTTGGGATTCCCTTCTGTACCCTCCCCGTTAAATGTCACATGGCCTTGAGCCTCGGATGACTCCTTAGAATGAAGTGGAACTACATGCAAGGGCCTCTGTGCCTCTTTATTTGTCTTCTCTGTGCTCACCATTACCTTCCTTTCATTTTCTAGTTATCCGTCCTCTTAGTCTGTCTCCCCCATTAAACTGTACGCTCCCTAAGAACAGGGGATGTGTCGTGTGTATATCTGAGTCATCCACTGCCCCAGCACAGGAAGCGCTAAATAAACATCAAAGGAGGGAAGGAAAGAGTCAGGTAGGCTCTGGTCAGAGGAGTTCACCCTGGGTTGTACACTGCACCGAAACCCTGACTGTAGAGCCACTTAGCGGTCATTGCCAAGTATAGGGTGTCGGCGTAGAAAGGAAAGGGACCTAACACGCTGACTGAGATTTTCCTAAGTGACTTTGAAGGAAGCTGATGTCGGATCCAGATTTGTGTGAATAATTAGAAACTTCAGAGCGAGCATAAGAAAAATCTACCTGCTAAATGACAGCCCTCTTCTCAGCCCATTTTGACCCAGTCTGGAAGGGAAAGAAATGCAGAGGTGTGAGGTTCCGCTCCTTTTGTGCCTGGGCTCCGCTCCCAGCCTCCCACAGCAGCCAGGACCCCACGCGGTTGCTGGAAGCCGGTATGGTTACAGGGGAAAGTGCTTCTACAGACAATCTGCTAACTGACTTGCAGGTTCTGACAGATAAAGTTAAGCAAAGCAGATTATTCCCACGTAGCCTTTTTAGCCCAGCAAGAAAGGTAGTAAACCAAAATAACATCATACCAAAAAAGGTTTAAAAAACCAAATACATTAAATCAAATACTTAGTAGCTCATCTTACACCGAGACACAGCAGTTTAAGGCGGGATTGCCTGTCGTGCGTGCAGTGGAGGGAGGTGGCGGGGGACAGAGAACTGCACGATTTACTGGGTCCTCATGGGTGAAGCAGCCCTTCACTCTCCTGATTCTTACTCAGTTTGAAATCGTTCCCACTGGTACCCAAATGCGTGGGCTAAGTACATACTTCTGAGCGTTAGATTAACCTCATCCTCCAGTGATCACTATGTATTTAGAAATACCTATGTTAGCAAAGAAAATTCACCCAAAAAAAGATACCAAAAAAGATAGAAAAAATGATACACATTTGAATACATATCAGCTTCATTAATAATCAAAGATATGTTAACAAAACAATAAGATACTACTTTTCCCTTCAAGTCACTGTAGTTTATTTTAATGATAACGTTCTACATTAGCGAGAATGCAGTAAGATTCTGCATTGGTTTATTGCTAGTGAGAGAGGTAATTGATACAGGTCTGGAAAACCATTTGCAAGCATGAATCAAAAGACCTGAAAACCTTCCTGCCCTTAAAAGGAATGAAAGGAAATATAATAGAATTTAATATTTAATGTAATAGCATTTATTTCAAGGATTACATTGTACATTTAGAGTCAGAGGAAAAAATAACATTACTAATTTTGTGATGCTCATATTCTTTGTCCTGACAATCACCTTTCAAGATATATGTCCTCAGAAAGTAGTTAGAAATGTGGACAAAAATCTACATGTAAAGATGCATGTAGCAGTTATCTGTAAATAGTGAAAACTGTGCACAACCGAAACATTGAAAGAATATCTGAACAAATACTTGTATAGCCATATGACGAAATTTTTTACAGCCGCTAAAACTTATCTTTACAAAGTTTCTGATGTCAAATAAAGTGCTTATGATATAATAAGTTTTTAAAGTACAAAATATTATATCCAAATTGCAATCACAAATTTGAAAAGAATATAGACATAAAAAGGAGGAGAAGAAAATATACCAAAATGGTTAATGCTAGGTGCTTTTGTTCTTACTTCTTACAACGTTTCTGTGCTTTCTAGCTTTATTTCAATGACAATCAAGGGAAAATTGTAAGAAAAAATCATTTTTATGGCAAAATTTAATCACTAGAAGGGTATGTTAAATATCAGTGTTACTATGTAAATATGTCAAAATATTAACCAAGGTTCTCTCCCGAGATGGTGAGATAGTATTATGGGTAAAATTTTGTTTCTCCTGCTTTATACTTTCCTCCATTTTCCAAATTTTCTACAGTGAACATGTATGAATTTTAGAATTAGATAAAAAGAAAAAAGTTGGAAAAAATGAAAGCAAAAAAAGTGCAGAACGTATATATAATAGGACTGAGTTAATGACAGTAATAAATGTTGTTAGTTTGCTTGTAAAAATCTTCAAAAACATAGCTTTCTCTGAATGATTCACCAACTAATCTTGAGAGTCAGAATTTTAACTTTCGGTGTGAAAGTTTTGTATCATGGATCATTTATTTTAGTTGTCTCTGGGTATTAAAATTTCTTTTTAATTCAAACCCTCCATAATACACGTATTTTTCTCACAGCAAGTTTCTGAGACTACTGCTCATCTAGGTTGGCTTTGTCTCAGCAGTCCTTATAAACTAGACGCTGTATCTCTGGTGACCTACCATGGCCATATAAATCAGCTACCATACTTATGCATAAGGAGGGATTAGGTGTTTCCCAAAATAGTTTAATATTTTAACAACAGGCATATTCAGTTTGCCACAAACACTGTTTTGCAGTCGAATGAGGTTTACTATAGGATAGCTACCCTGTTATTACGTGCACAGCACTGATAAACACAGAAGGTGAAGCTGAAAGGTCAAGAAATACTTCATTTAAAGTTCTGTGGCTGGGAATGGACATAGTTTATTTACATTGCAAGAAATTGATGATAGGTGATCAATAAAAGAGAAAGATATTTAAGAGAGTAGAAGGAGTATTAGGGATGGAAATAATAAAACATGATTAAAAGGTATTGGTCATAAAGCATATGAGAAAAATAAACTTAACTTCAAACAATTAAGATCCCTATTGCACATGGATTAAAAGTATGTAGGGGTTTTTTTAAGACTTTTTTAATGCAACCTTTCTTTAAGGAACTTCCACAACAGGCAAAGGGCAGGAAATTCAAGATCACATTCAGTAATTTAAAAGCCCTTGAAGGACAATTTGGTTCATAATCAAAAGAAGATTCATAGCTGAGTAGCCTTGGGCCACTAAACCTCGGTTTATTTCCTATAAAAAGGGGATAATACCTGGCCAGCTCAGGATCAGATTAAAATGTGTGTGTGTGTGTGTTTGTGTGAGAAAGCACACACATGAGCACACATTCTGGGGTACTTGATAAGCACATGAAGATAATAACAAAAATGGTTAACACTCATCTTGTCCTTATTCCAAGCTAGGCTCTATTCAAAGCACCGTACGTGCACTGACACACATAAACGTCACAACTTGAGAAGGGTGCTAGTATTATCCTCATTTTATAGCTGAAGAAACTGAGGCACAGAGACGTTCAGGAACTTGCTCGAGAGCACAGCTAAATAGTAATAGACAAGCACCCAGGCATCCTGTACTCTAGATGCTGCTTCCTCTCCAATGTAAAGCACCCGTATTATTCAAAGCGGAAGGAGTGACATATTTAGAAACGGAAGCACACTTTAAAACAGAAAATGAGAGGGGCAGAAGAGACCTTGGAAATAACCTCTGTTTCCTCTCATCTCCCTGGGGACGCATTCTATAGCCAAACCAGTGAGAATTGTGGAGGGAGCCCTTTTCTCATGAAAAAGATGTTTCCTGGGCTTTCTTACTGTCAGCAGTTGTGTCATCCGACAGTGAGCCTTGAAGGGAGAACGGTTTGTCTGCCGTTTCGGACCACAGGTGCGACCACGTGATGGTAGCTGCGTGTTACTTATTTTCCGTTTATCCTGCAGTGAAAAGGCACTAACATAATGTGCTTCCCTAAAGTGTGAACCGAACACTTTTACTCAGACTTCAAAGAACACCCTTCACTTCCAAAAGCAAAGTCTTTTTCCCTCGTTGCTCCGTCTTAAATTAACTGTTAACCATCCGGTGCCCGACATTGTTTTCTGGTCCGGTCGTGCTCAGAAATAAGTTGTTTCTGTTGGGCCTCGGCGCTCCAGTGTTGGAACTGACTCTTTGGAGATCAGGGCTCTGCCTCTGAGAGTGTGTCTTTTCACTGTCCAACTGCTGCTCATACAGATAAACTGTCATAAACTAGCCCAGAGATCAGCAAACTGTGGCCCACGGGCCACATGTGGCCCGCCACCAAGGTGGTTTTGCATTTTTAAATGGTTAGCAGAAAAAAGCGAAAGAAGGATAATGTTTCATGACACCTGAAAATTACATAAAATTCACATCCATTGCCCACAAGTAAAAGTGTCTGGGAACACAGCCGGGCCCGTCCGTTTACGTCTACACAGCAGCCAAGCTGAGTGGTTGCAGCACAGATTGTATGGCCTGCAGAGCTGAAATATTCACTCTCTGGCCCTTTAGAGAGAAACTTTGCCGACCCCTAACTAACAACGCAGCATCTCGGGCCCCATCCAGTCTGGCCACTTTTACAAAAATATGCTAAGCCTCCCGAATTGAAAGGCTCACGTTATTTCGCTGAGTAATAACTGCACTGCTGAAACCTCAGTCGGATTTGACACTTTGTCCCACAAGTCACTGACCATCTCTGCATTTGGCATACTTGAACTAGACCATCTCACTCTTAAGCTGCCTTAATTGGGGTGAGTGCCCTGCATTATTTGTCTGTAAAATATTTGAGGTTTCTGGGAGCACACTGTAAAAGAAACATCGGGCTTCCCTGGTGGCGCAGTGGTTGAGAGTCCGCCTGCCGATGCAGGGGACACGGGTTCGTGCCCCGATCCGGGAAGATCCCATATGCCGAGGAGCGGTTGGGGCCGTGAGCCATGGGCGCTGAGCCTGCGCATCTGGAGCCTGTGCTCCACAACGGGAGGGGCCACAGCAGTGAGAGGCCCGCGTACCGCAAAAAAAAAAAAAAAAAAAAAGAAACAAACTTATCAGTTTACAGGTTCCACACAAGGAGCCTATAAATTCCTTAGATTAAGGAATGTGGCACAATTCACTTTCTGACAGACCCAAAGGCACTATGATATTCCTCTTTTCCCTTCTTTTAATTCTGTGGTTTTAATGTTAGATTTTCTGTTGTTCATTTTTTTTCTGAAGCTCAGAAATTAACTGTTAACTAACCAGTTGCTAAAATTCATTTTAAAATGTAGCTAAAACTTTTTGTTGCCACAAACCCCGTACCTGCCCAAAATCTGTGAGCAGCGTTTCGTCACATGTGTGAGTTGTAGCAGCTGCTGGGTCCCAGCATGGTTTCCTCCACCCACTGGGAGCCCCTTGGGAGCCCCTCCTCCATTCATTCAGAGCACGTGCTTGTTGAGTGCCTACAGTGCACCAGGCCTTGACCCTGTACCCAGTGTCCACCTCAGAGCCCCTACAGTCCATTTCAGGGTTTGTAAAGAAACAATTGCATTAGTGTTGTTAAAAATACAGTTAGAGAGGGACTGCCCTGGCAGTCCAGTGGTTAGGACTCCATGCTTCCGCTGCCATGGGCCCGGGTTCAGTCCCTGGTCGGGGAACTAAGATCCCACAAGCCATGCAGCACAGCCAAATAAATAAATAAAAATAAAAATACAGATAGAGAAAGGTTGGTGGAGATGAGCATACAGTGCCCCATGGGAAGACAGAAGGATACGTTACAGAACAGCTGGCCTTTCCATTGTCTGTCCATTCCATAAGGAACTATGTTCTCCCAGGTGTGAGGCCCCAGGTGAGATCATAACCCCAGTCCTCCTGGAGCTTACACTCACGTAGGGCAAACCCCCCTCCCAAAACAAGTAAAGAAATGAATAAAAATAGTTCTCTATAGTAGCAAGTGCTAAGGAGGAATAAACAGGGCTCTGAGACAGAGAATTAAAGGAGGTGACCTGTTTTGGATAGAGTGGTTGGAGAAGGCCAAGGGCAGAGGTGACATTTAAGTTAAGGTTCGAAAGATGAGAAGGAGCTCTTCGTGTAAAGATGGAGCCAGGCAGAAAAAAATGGTAGGTGCAAAGGCCCTGAGGCAGAAAAGAATTTGGTGAGTTGCGAGAAGACCAGGAATTGGAGAGGCAGACTGTTTAGAAGGATGAGGAGTTCACCAATCCTGGGAGCACGGTGGAGAGGAAGGAGAGGTGTGGCTCTGCGGGCAAAGGTTTAGAACAACCAGGCTTGCTGGTGGATAAGCACGTGACTCGGGGAACCCCGAATATGGTACTCCGCCGGGAAGAGCAGGGAGAGCAGGCTGGGACGCCGACGCGGAGCCAGATTGTGACAGGCCTCGCATATCAGGCCAAGGGATTTGGGTTTCATCCAGTAGACAACAGGCAGCCAAAACGGGAATTTTTGTGTCTCTAGTTAAAAATATTTTTTTCTGATAACAAAAGTAACTCTATGTGTGGAAATTTGGGGAAATGTACATGAGGACACTGAAGAAAAAAGTCTGTATGCACACATGCAAACCATTGTTAACATTTTTTGTATCTTCTTTTGCATACCGATATATTTTCCAAAAATGAGATTTTTTTTTAATACAGTCTATTTTATAATTGCTATTTCACTTAACATTGTAGAGCAGTCATTCTGAAAATGTCTTCCTGTGTCATTCAGTATTCTTTTCCAGCACAACTTTGCATACCTGTGTGGTATTTCATGCTAAAAATGAACTAAAATTTATTTATATTGTTTCATTGTCAGCCCTTAGAGTTGAGCATCTAGAATGTTTCTAGTGTTTAGTTCTATAAGCAGTGCTGTGATAATTGTCCTTAGAGGGGTGTATTTATTTCTATCCATGATTGTTTCCTTAGGAATTCCTAGAAGTGGAATTGTGGGGTCAAAGGGCATGTATCCTTCAAGGCTTTTTATACATATTTCTAGATAAGCTTTCTAAAGCTTGTGCCACTTTGCACTCCCACCAGCCAACTATCATCGTGCCTCATGTACCAAGTTACTCACTCAGCACTGGATTTCATTTGCCAGTTTGACAGAGAAAAAACTTCTGTATATCTGTCGTTTTCATCTACATTTTTTAAATGAAATTGAAGTTTCTCCCATGGGTCTACTTGTCATCTGTACATGTGCTGTGAATGGTTCATATCCTTTGCCTCTTTTTATCTTTTGGTGCCTCCATCGTTGGGTTACTAGTTTGTAAGAGCTCTTTATCTATGAGGGCTGTTAACCCTCATATGGTGCGAACATTTTCCCAATCTGTCTTTTTTTAATTGCATTGTTTTTCTACAGAAGTTTCGCATTTTTGCGTAATCAGATCTGCCTTTTCCTTTAGCCTTCGTGTGAATGCTTTAAAAAGTCTTACCCGTCCAAAGGTTAAAGACTCACTTATATTTCCTTCTCATTCTGCAGTAGTTTTGTTTTGTATATTTCAACACATTGTCATCTTTCATCAGACTTCCGTGTTAAAAAGACAACTGGAGAATTGTGGAGGAGATCTTAGAGGGAGATGAACTGGTATCAGGGGGCCATTTAAGTAGTTACTGCAGTTGGCCAAGACGTATGGGGTCATTCCAGTGAATCTAACCCCCAGACACAGTCCAACTGCACAGCGCATGCCCATCGGTAAAATCTCATCACATGTAGTGATTCTCAGCTGAGGGGAGGCAAGTGGAAGAACTCCCAGCTCAGTTGGGAATCCCTGGTGGAGATTTAAAGGAAAGGGGATTTTTTTTTTTTTTTTTAACAGCAGGTTCTTATTAGTCATCCATTTTATACACATCAGTGTGTACATGTCAATCCCAATCTCCCAATTCATCACACCACCACCACCACCCCCCGCATCTTTCCCCCTTGGTGTCCATACGTTTGTTCTCTACATCTGTGTCTCAATTTCTGCCCTGCAAACCGGATCATCTGTACCATTTTTCTAGGTTCCACATATATGCGTTAATATACGATATTTGTTTTTCCCTTTCTGACTTACATCACTCTGTATGACAGTCTCTAGATTCATCCATGTCTCAACAAATGACCCAATTTCGTTCCTTTTTATGGCTGAGTGATATTCCATTGTGTATATGTACCACATCTTCTTTATCCATTCGTCTGTCGATGGGCATTTAGGTTGCTTCCATGACCTGGCAATTGTAGATAGTGCTGCAATGAACATTGGGATGCATGTGTCTTTTTGAATTATGGTTTTCTCTGTGTATATGCCCAGTAGTGGGATTGCTGGGTCACATGGTGATTCTATTTTTAGTTTTTTAAGGAACCTCCATACTGTTCTCCATAGGGGCTGTATCAATTTACCTTCCCACCAACAGTGCAAGAGGGTTCCCTTTTCTCCACACCCTCTCCAGCATTTGTTGTTTGTAGATTTTCTGACGATGCCCATTCTAACTGGTGTGAGGTGATACCTCATAGTAGTTTTCATTTGCATTTCTCTAATGATGGGTGATGTTGAGCATCCTTTCATGTGTTTGTTGGCAATCTGTGTGTCTTCTTTGGAGAAATGTCTATTTAGGTCTTCTGCCCATTTTTGGATTGGGTTGGGTTTTTCTTTGATATTGAGCTGCATGAGCTGCTTGTAAATTTTGGAGATTAATTCTTTGTCAGTTTCTTCATCTGCAAATATTTTCTCCCATTCTGAGGGTTGTCTTCTCATCTTGTTGATGGTTTCCTTTGCTGTGCAAAAGCTTTTAAGTTTCATTAGGTCCCATTTGTTTATTTTTGTTTTTCTTTCCATTTCTCTAGGAGGTGGGTCAGAAAGGATCTTGCTGTGATTTATGTCAAGGAGTGTTCTTCCTGTGTTTTCCTCTAAGAGTTTTATAGTGTCCAGTCTTACATTTCGGTCTCTAATCCATTTTGAGTTTATTTTTGTGTATGGTGTTAGCGAGTGTTCTAATTTCATTCCTTTACATGTAGCTGTCCAGTTTTCCCAGCACCACTTATTGAAGAGACTGTCTTTTCTCCATTGTATATCCTTGCCTCCTTTGTCATAGATTAGCTGACCATAGGTGCGTGGGTTTGTCTCTGGGCTTTCTATCTTGTTCCATTGATCTAGGTTTCTGTTTTTGTGCCAGTACCATATTGTCTTGATTATTGTAGCTTTCTAGTATAGTCTGAAGTCAGGGAGTCTGATTCCTCCAGCTCTGTTTTTTTCCTGCAAGACTGCTTTGGCTATTCGGGGTCTTTTGTGTCTCCATACAAATTTTAAGATTTTTTGTTCTAGTTCCGTAAAAAATGCCATTGGTAATTTGATAGGGATTGCATTGAATCTGTAGATTGCTTTGGGTAGTATAGTCATTTTCACAATATTAATTCTTCCAATCCAAGAACATGGTATATCTCTCCATCTGTTGGTATCATCTTTAATTTCTTTCATCAGTGTCTTATAGTTTTCTGCATGCAGGTCTTTTGTCTCCCTAGGTAGGTTTATTCCTAGGTATTTTATTCTTTTTGTTGCAGTGGTAAATGGGAGTGTTTCCTTAATTTCTCTTTCAGATTTTTCATCATTAGTGTATAGGAATGCAAGAGATTTCTGTGCATTAATTTTGTATTCTGCGACTTTACCAAATGCATTGATTAGCTCTAGTAGTTTTCTGGTGGCATTTTTAGGATTCTCCATGTATAGTATCATGTCATCTGCAAACAGTGACAGTTTTACTTCTTCTTTTCCAATTTGGATTCCTTTTATTTCTTTTTCTTCTCTGATTGCTGTGGCTAGGACTTCCAAAACTATGTTGAATAATAGGGGTAAGAGTGGACATCCTTGTCTTGTTCCTGATCTTAGAGGAAATGCTTTCAGTTTTTCACCTTGAGAATGATGTTTGCTGTGGGTTTGTCATATATGGCCTTTATTATGTTGAGGTAGGTTCCCTCTGTGCCTACTTTCTGGAGAGTTTTTATCATAAATGGGTGTTGAATTTTGTCAAAAGCTTTTTCTGAACCTATTGAGATGATCATATGGTTTTTCTTCTTCAATTTGTTAATATGGTGTATCACATTGATTGATTTGCATATATTGAAGAATCCTCGCATCCCTGGGATAAATCCCACTTGATCGTGGTGTATGATCCTTTTAATGTGTTGTTGGATTCTGGTTGCTAGTATTTTTGCATCTATATTCGTCAGTGATATTGGTCTATAATTTTCTTTTTTTGTAGTATCTTTGTCTGGTTTTGGCATCAGGGTGATGGTGGCCTCATAGAATGAGTTTGGGAGTGATCCTTCCTCCGCAGTGTTTTGGAAGAGTTTGAGAAGGATGTGTGTTAGCTCTTCTCTAAATGTTCGATAGAATTCACCTGTGAAGGCATCTGGTCCTGGACTTTTGTTTGTTGGAAGATTTTTAATCACAGTTTCAATTTCATTACTTGTAATTGGTCTGTTCATATTTTCTATTTTCTTCCTGGTTCAGTCTTGGAAGGTTATACCTTTCTAAGAATTGGTCCATTTCTTCCAGGTTGTCCATTTTATTGGCATAGAGTTGCTTGTAGTAGTCTCTTGGGATGCTTTTTATTTCTGTGGTGTCTGTTGTAACTTCTCCTTTTTCATTTCTAATTTTATTGATTTGAGTCCTCTCCCTCTTTTTCTTGATGAGTCTGACTAATGGTTTATCAATTTTGTTTATCTTCTCAAAGAACCAGCTTTTCATTTTATTGATCTTTGCTATTGTTTTCTTTGTTTCTATTTCATTTATTTCTGCTCTGATCTTTATGATTTCTTTCCTTCTGCTAACTTTGGGTTTTGTTTGTTCTTTCTCTAGTTCCTTTAGGTGTAAGTTTAGATTGTTTGAGATTTTTCTTGTTTCTTGAGGTAGGCTTGCATAGCTATAAACTTCCCTCTTAGAACTGCTTTTGCTGCATCCCATAGGTTTTGGATCGTCATGTTTTCATTATCATTTGTCTCTAAGTATTTTTTGATTTCTTCAGTGATCTCTTGGTTATTTAGTAACGTATTGTTTAGCCTCCGTGTGTTTGTGTTTTTTACATTTTTTTCCCTGTAATTCATTTCTTTTTTTTTTTTTTTTTTTTTTTTTTTTGCGGTACGCGGGCCTCTCGCTGTTGTGGCCTCTCCCATTGCGGAGCACAGGCTCCGGACACGCAGGCTCAGCGGCCATGGCTCACGGGCCTAGCCACTCCGTGGCATGTGGGATCTTCCTGGACCAGGACATGAACCCGTGTCCCCTGCATCGCCAGGCGGACTCTCAATCACTGCGCCACCAGGGAAGCCCTCCCTGTAATTCATTTCTAATCTCACAGCATTGTGGTCAGAAGAGATGCCTGATATGATTTCAATTTTCTTAAATTTACTGAGGCTTGATTTGTGACCCAAGATGTGATCTATCCTGGAGAATGTTTCATGTGCACTTGAGAAGAAAGTGTAATCTGCTGTTTTTGGATAGAATGTCCTATAAATATCAATTAAATCTATCTGGTCTATTGTGTCATTTAAAGCTTGTGTTTCCTTATTTATTTTCATTTTGGATGATCTGTCCACTGGTGTAAGTGAGGTGTTAAAGTCCCTCACTATTACTGTGTTAGTGTCGATTTCCTCTTTTATAGCTGTTAGCAGTTGCCTTATGTATTGAGGTGCTCCTTTGTTGGGTGCATATATATTTATAATTGTTATATCTTCTTATTGGATTGATCCCTTGATCATTATGTAGTATCCTTCCTTGTCTCTTGTAACATTCTTTATTTTAAAATCTATTTTATCTGATGTGAGTATTGCTACTCCAGCTTTCTTTTGATTTCCATTTGCATGGAATATCTTTTTCCATCCCCTCACTTTCAGTCTGTTTGTGTCCCTAGGTCTGAAGTGGGTCTCTTGTAGACAGCATACATATGGGTCTTGTTTTTGTATCCATTCAGCGAGCCTGTGTCTTTTGGTTGGAGCATTTAATCCATTCACGTTTAAGGTAATTATTGATATGTATGTTCCTATTACCATTTTCTGAATTGTTTTGGGTTTGTTTTTGTAGGTCCTTTTCTTCTCTTGTGTTTCCCATTTAGAGAAGTTCCTTTAGCGTTTGTTGTAGAGCTGGTTTGGTGGTGCTGAATTCTCTTAGCTTTTGACTTCTCCATCGAATCTGAATGAGATCCCTGCCAGGTAGAGTAATCTTGGTTGTAGGTTCTTCCCTTTCATCACTTTAAGTATATCATGCCACTCCCTTCTGGCTTGTAGAGTTTCTGTTGAGAAATCAGCTGTTAACTTTATGGGAGTTCCCTTGTATGTTATTTGTTGTTTTTCCCTTGCTGCTTTCAGTAATTTTTCTTTGTCTTTAATTTTTGCCAATTTGATTACTGTGTGTCTCGCCATGTTTTTCCTTGGGTTTATCCTATTTGGGACTCTCTGCACTTCCTGGACTTGGGTGGCTATTTCGTTTCCCATGTTAGGGAAGTTTTCGACTAGAATCTCTTCAGATATTTTCTTGGGTCCTTTCTCTCTCTCTTCTCCTTCTGGGACCCCTATAATGCAAATGTTGTTCTGTTTAATGTTGTCCCAGAGGTCTCTTAGGCTGTCTTCATTTCTTTTCATTCTTTCTTCTTTCTTCTGTTCCGCAGCAGTGAATTCCACCATTCTGTCTTCCAGGTTACTTATCCGTTCTTCTGCCTCATTTATTCTGCTATTGATTCCTTCTAGTGTATTTTTCATTTCAGTTATTGTACTGTTCATCTCTGTTTGTTTGTCCTTTAATTCTTCGAGGTCTTTGTTAAACATTTCTTGCATCTTCTCGATCTTTGCCTCCATTCTTTTTCCAGGGTCCTGGATCATCTTCACTATCATTATTCTGAATTCTTTTTCTGGAAGGTTGCCTATCTCCACTTCATTTAGTTGTTTTACTGGGGTTTTATCTTGTTCCTTCATCTGGTACATAGCCCTCTGCCTTTTCATCTTGTCTATCTTTCTGTGAATGTGGTTTTGTTCCACAGGCTGCAGGATTGTAGTTCTTCCTGCTGCTGCTGTCTGCCCTCTGGTCCTGCCACGTGGTCTTAATCTGGACGTCCCGTGGTCGTCTCGGTGGATCTTCTCTTAGAATCCTTCTTGCTGGAATCCATCTTGGCTGAGCAATGTGTGTGCCACCAGGCAGGACCCTGAATCAGAATCGGAAAGGGGGCATTTAACAGAGGTTTAAGAGAGGTGCTGATTGGCTATAAGTGATAAGCAAAGTAACTGGTGACTCTGGAGTTTTTATTTGGGTGATTGTGGTTCTATTAACCTAGACTGTAGAGACCGGCAGAAACAGCCTTAGAAAGGAGGAAGGAGCATGAAAGGTGATAGAGACAGCTTAGGACTTACTTACTTGTTTTGAAAGGGTATAGGTCGATTTAGGTTGAGATAACCATGCAATGAGAAACGGGTGTCTGGAGCCCAGAGGTCTGCACTGGGGAATGTAGATTTGGAAGCCAGCTGCTTAAAGGAAGTTGAAGCAGAGGGAGTGAATGAAACCATCCATGTGAGGAGAATAAGAAGGAAAACATGGCCAAGAAGGAACTCTGGGGAATGCTAAAATACAAGGGCTAGGGGAGGCATGTTGAAGAGGGAAAACAAGCAAAAGGAACTAAGAAGAAATTGCCGAAGAAGTAGGAGAACCAGAACACAGTGGTCCCAAGAGAAGAAGAGTTTCAAGGATAGAAAATGGTCTCCAGCACTGGACATACCGTTATTCTAGGACGATAACTGGGCTCTTCTCTGTACAGTCAAAACCCACCTCCTTTTTCAGCTACCGCTAGACTCCTCCTTGTGCTTCTCATGTATCAGACCCATTCCCAACTCCTTATAGCTGTGCATCCTGCTTCCTCTGCCCACAGCGACGGTCCCCTCCTTTTCCACATGGTAAACCACTCATCTCCCAGGAGCTGCCTCAGACGTCACCTCCTCTGTAAAGGTAATCCTGCCTACCCCTCCCCAGAATTGTCCCATTCATGCTCAGAACTCGAGTTCTTACCTCTAGGCTAACGTGTCACCTTGTGTGGCAGTTACCTACTTATCAGTGCTCTTCAGACTTAGGAAATACCCCTAGCGAGGGAAGAGTAAACTCAACATTCACTGGGGTCATATCCTAAAACAGCCTATGGCATGTTTCTTTTGAAGTCCTGTGTTTTATTTTAACCATTAAGCTACCTTTCATGCTATTTTTCATTCTGTCTTTTTAAACACTGGCTTTGAGTGTTAAATGTTTCCAGTTATTTACATGGAGTAAAGCTGATCCTCCTGGAAGAGTCTCTGTTTGTTCCAGGGCTTCACTTACTATAATACACTCCTGAGTAGCCAGGGGAATTGTACCCCAGTTTAAGAATCTCAGGTTTACACACCCATATCTCCCACGAGATCAAGAACACTTCCACTACAGAGATTGTGTCTTCTTCAATACCGTATTCCCAGTGCGGTACCTGGTACATCGCAGACATTGATATTTATTTACAGAAGCAAAGGAAGGAGAGTGGGAGGAAGGGGATGGAAGACAGCTGAATGGATGAGGGAAAGATGGGAGGAAGAGGGTAGGTGGACAGATGAATGGGAGGGAGGGAGGGAATGGATGGATGGATGGATTGCAAAATAATGTTAAAGAATAAACAGTACAGGAGTAAAGGGAATGTATATACTCTCTTAAAAAGCTTGACCGTAAGGTGTGATGAGAGAGGGAACAATAGCCAGGAGGGCACTGGCATTCAGGATAGTTTCTTTCAAGTTGGGGGCATTTCATGGCTCGTGAGGAGAAAAGAATGGTGGGCTTTTTGGTCTTTAATGGGAGACTTGTACCTGCTTTTAGGCTGAGGAAAAAGCAGATAGCCAGTGGAGGAGAGACCAAAAATATTCATTCAACTCACCCAAGAAATGTTTATTGATTACCAATAATATGCCAGGCACTGTACCAGAGAGTAAGCAAGACGGGGCTTTTATCCTGGTGGGCATATAGGGGAGAGAGAGAGAAAGGATGCTGGGCTGTCATCCAAGAGAAGGTGGAACCTCATGCTGATCTGCTGCTTTCTCAGGAAGAGCAAAATATTTTAATGTTAGTCTAGATCGAACATAATTATGGAGGTAAGACTGCTGGGGAAAGAAAACCACATGCATTCCAAAGCCTCCTGGATATGATGGGTGGGCGGGGGGGTGTGTGTGTGAGAGTGAGAGAGAGAGACATGGGGAAAGAATAAGGCTGGATGTGTCCAATATGTATTTGCCAAAAAGATTTCTCTCCTGTGATTCAAACCAGGTAGTGCCTTCAGGATATAGAAGTGGAACAGAGGCAGAAAAAGACGTGGCTGAGTCTCCATCTAGGCAGTTGGCCTAAGCTTTTCTGGTATTTAGTAAGTGACTCATTTCCCTTCTGTGTGGTTGTCTTAGCATATTCTGCATAAAACTAGCTGTTACATCCAAGTGGAAATAAAACATGTGATCTGGGCATATGCTGCATCTCGATTTAATCCACTTCATGATCACATTGATGTTCATTCTCTTTGAGTCTGTAGTTTAGTCCATTTCACAGACCCCACCCTCACCCCCAGAAGTCATTTATTACCAGCTCTCTGTTTAGTTACAGTGAATAAAATATTTTCAGTGTCAGAAACTAGAAGATCTCATTTGTAACTCTAGATTAATTCTGTTTCATAGATATTATTAAGAAGAAATGGCTGTGAATTGGATGAAAAGATTATTTCTAAATTACTCCATTTTTATTACTTCTGTTCCTTTTATTGTAGGCTATCCCCAAATACGTTTTAGAAGTCGGCAGAGTATATTCACAAGTACCTTTTTAATTACCTAGAAAACAAATCTATAAAGACTAAAAACATTGGACTCAAGTGTGTGATCTGCTCATTTTTAATGATGCAGAATTATAGAGGCCTTACTAATCCTCTGTGATTAACTGTGGAAAATTTTGCTTTCATCTTTGCAACAGGTTAGATCATGAGGCAGTGAATGCCAAAAAAAATCACAACTCTGTACTATCGCAATTTTTGTATTGAATATTGCTTAAAAGAAATCACTGCTCAAAGCTTTGAAAATCATTTTGTTTTCCATGGTAATTGTAAAGAGACTTGATCTAATATAAATATTAAGCTTTAAATTGTTTATAGAATACTGAGTTCAGGCACATTTTTATAGATTTGATACTTTTCTCAGGGTTTTTTTTGTACTTTGCAGTTCAACCTCACAATACTCCCACAAGGTAGAGAGTGGAGTTAACAGTATCCTTCAGTTTACAGATGAGGATAAGAGAGGCATCTGGGTTAAAGAGGCCTGTCACAGGTCATACAGGTAAATAGACATCTGCAGATATCACAGATCTTGCCACCAAAGAGTTTAGAGTCTAAGGCAGAGGCAAGTGAGCATTTATAAGAGTAAACCTCATTCCCACGAGCAGAAAGAAATTACCTTAACGGCACTAAACATAGAGCTTCAGGAAGCTGCAAGGTCAGTGTTGTGTGCCTCCTCTGACCTTGCTGACCTTTCCAGAAGGTAGATCACTGCTCACCACCCTTCTTTAAATCTCGGTGTTTCTATTTGGAACAAACAGCTATACATTTTGTGGAGAGTGTGTGTCTATGTGTGTGTATAATTTGAGTCTCATCCAAAACACAGCTTCCCACTGGCACTGAGGAACGGGTTTCTTCCCCGTGGGGCAAGTGGTCATAGAGTCAGTGATCGGCTGAGATCCTCTTGTTGAGCTCAAACACATCCTAACCTGGCTCGTTCTCATTTCCCTCTCCTCCCGTCCATACCCGGATATTCTAGAGGACAATCTTTCAGCCCGAACCAAGTTTCCTTAGTTTAGCACTCAGTGGAAGCTCCAGCAATGATTGCTCTTCGCTCATGTGAGGAACAGACCAAGACTGCTGTCCAGACACAGACTGGTCTTAGTAAATTCTCCATCACTGGTTGTACCCAAGCTGAGAGCAGACAATCAGCTGGGATGTCTTAGAAGGTGTTGGTTGGTTGGAAAAGAGAATCATGAAAGCCTTTTCCTGATCCAGGCATCTATGATGCTAAGGCAGCAGAAGTCACCTTTACCCCTGTGGGCACAGCTTGTGTGATGTGGTAACACCTGTGCAGTATGGAAGAGCATGGCGTTTATTTAATTTACCTAGCTGCGCTGAGCTGCACGTTCCTGAGCTGTAAAATTGGGATAAAAATACCTGCCTCGCGGGATTTTCAGGCAGATAAATTTAAATCATGAAACAGAATGCAAAATGCCTGGTACAGTGTCTTTCATTTGCTAAGTGATGGTTATGTTTAAAATTCCCCATATACCAGGTACCATTACATATTCAAAAAAGACGTGACTGCTGCACTGGATAATAGCGTTCTCCCTTTTTGTGACTCGGTCGGCCTTCAGTATTGGCACTCAGCAACAGCCTAGATAGTGCAAACAAAATAAAGCAAACATCACTTTGTACTCGGAGTTGCATCCCTGAACTTGCATTTGGGCATTACTGATCTATCCATAAACCTTTAGGCTTTATAGGATGTGAACTATAATAGAATTTAGGATTTGTTTCTCAGGGTCTCAAAAGACAGAACTCATTTTTCCATATTTGGAAACACAGAGATTTGGGGGAGCAGTGGTTTCTCTTTAAACAGTATCCCTAACAGCTATCCCCCCCAAAAATCCTTTGTCTGCTTCTCTAGGAAAGGTGCTGGAAAGGAGCCAGCATGTAGGAATTAAAAAGACAACTGGTACAGAATGAAATGTGTGCTAAAAATACCGAAACCAACAAGGATTAGTCTGAAAGCAGAATAGAGACTCTGTATGCCCTGCTTCTGGATTTGCTCAGAGCGGTGATGGCTCTGTGTTATTTGGGGAATGACAGTAATTATGGAGCTGGGGTGCTCCTCAGCAGAGACAGGCGGAGCTCCAGAGTGGAGGAATGGTTTCCATGGCAATAGCATCAGCATCTGAATGACTTCCTGTCACAACAAGTTGGTGATTTAATGAGTTCATTACTGAATTCCAAAGGAAAACTACAGAGTGGATGAGCTACTGTTCAACCCTCCAAGTGCCTAAATCCATAATGGGAGAGCCATTTCTTTCAGTGCAGCATCAGAATGGAAACGCTTGTATAATGCTCAGGGCCGTTATACAAGCAGCCTGGGGACTCCGAGGCGGGTGTACCAAGGGGAGGGAATCCAGAACTGAATCTGCAGCCGCGTGGTCTGTGGAGGCCTCAGTGCCTGTTATTCCAGGGGTGTGAAAGAATTACCTGAGTCTCCATTCTAAGCTTGCCCTGTCCAAACCTGATGAAATTAATGATCACAGGAATCTAGCCCAGGGCTTCAGATGCATACCCTCAAGTATCCCAAGTCCTTTAGAAAAAAAGCCGAGAAAAGAGAAACAGACCTTAAATTCTAATAGTGTACAAACAGAAGCAAAGGAGGAGAGCATGTCAGCCTACTTCTATTCTACAATATAGTAGAGAGAGAGAGACACTTAATATGGAAAAAAAAAATCACCCGGATACCTTCAGAAATCTGGGCTGTCATTCCTGTGGTCAATTGCATATGAAATTTGAGCAGAGAGGTAACGTATTACAGTAAGAATGTATCCTAATTAACCTTTCATACCTTGCTTTCTTTGCTGGTGAAAATCGACCATCTGGCTGGTAAAGCCATATAACCTTAGTCTGATCGATGATTCACTGGGAGCCAGAGGAGGGCAGAGTAAGGGCGTGGTCGTGATTCTTCAGGACCACCTTGTTAGTAGGAAGTGCAGTGGTCTTCCGTTCCTCTCACATCCATTTCCCCATTCGTTCAATAAATATCTGATCCCTCAAAGTGTTCACAGTCTAATAAGGGGGGCAGAATAAATTCAGAAGGAAGCGCAATAAAGGAAGAGAAGGTGCTGCCGTGTGGGGGCCGCTGGCTGGACGCTACCCCTGAGCCTTGGGCTTCGGGTACGTTTTTCTCCTTCGGCTTCTCGTAAGCCCACATGGGTTGGGTATCGCTCCCATTTTTCGAATGAGGAAGCTGAGACCCAGAGAGGCCATGTCGCTTGCCAGAGATGCCCACGGCTGGTAAGCGGCAGGGCCGGGATTTCAGCTCAGTCCTCGTTGACTCCTCGGCCCGTGTTCTTATCCATTCTTCCTAAAGAGAGGTGCAGACTTGGGGCCACGGCGTGAAGCGGGGAGAGGTCAGAAAGGAGGGGATACTTGATGGGACCTTGGAAGGTGGGCAGATTGCTCCTCCCCCCCTCCCGCTACATTAAGCAGTGGCTCCGTGTTGGTGCTGTAAGGCAGGTGGGCCAGGTCTGGGCTCAGTTACAAGGAAGAGGAAGTTTAGCGAAGGAAAAACCACAGAGAACTAAAAATCCTCATTTTATCTTCCATCAAATATTCTACCGGATCAGCTAATAAGGTAGGAAATTTGACTAATTTATATATATATATATATATATATATATATATATATGTATATGTAAGTATATTAGAATAGCATAGAAGGTAAAGGGTGTGTGTCTGTGTACACATGTGTGCACATATGCCAGTACTGATCCTTTTCTGTTTTAATAAAGAGAAGGAAAAGCCTGGCTGACAGGACACCCATGAAGAAGGTGTAGTTGAGTCTCATTTGTCTATAGGCGAATGTACTGACTTTCAGACATGACATCTGCATATTTTCCCAGGATCCCTGAGAGCTACTGGCCTTTCATTGTTTTTCTAACCCTAACCAATAAAATACACCGGAGCCAAGAGACAGTTGCTAGTGTTTGCTAAGAGTACTGCCCTAAGACGTGGCCACTGACAAAAGTTCTTACCAATTCATCCCTCCTCGTGTTTGGAGGATCCTTTAAAATATAGCACCGTTTCATTAAGTCACATGTACAGTTGAGACAGTGTTTTAAAAAGAATGCCAGCATCCGATAAAACTAAGCAAGCCCTTATTGCTGTAACAGACACAGGGTTATCTAATCAAGAGTTAGGCAGGGTCCCTGCAGGGCAGCACTTGGGAGGGTGCCTCTCACCTAGAGTGTGATATGAAGGGGTCTGCCCCAGAGTTGGGCAGCATGGCAGCCCTCCTATTCCAGGTAACTCTCACCAGACACTCAGATCTGCGCATCACAGATTACAATAACTGGAGTGGAAGTTATCCACTTCAGTTATCCAGATGCTGGATTATCCAGATCCAGCATCTCCTCGCTCCCCACGTCGTCTGCCCTGGCGTGGGTGCCTCTGGATTAGGGCACTAGCTGCCTCTGAGTGTTAGAGGCCTCCCTGGACTCATCACAGACCGTGCTTATGACAATCATGCCTTCCTGTCCCCGGACTGTGGGCTTTTTTTTGAGCATTACCTCCTACAGGTTTGCAAATGCATTTTCCCTGTGCTGCAAGGTGTGAACATCACGCCGTTTTTGCCCTTTAGCTGTCCCTTCCATTAAGTACACGTGTCTGAACGTGTGCATCAGTTAAGTGCTGATACACCAACAGGGCCACGGCTAAAATGGAACGTGACCTGGGTCACGAGCGAGGCCATGCATCCCTCCCTCATCACTCCATGGGAAGCAGGTGGTGGGCGAGTCTGCACATGTATGCATTTGAGATAAGGCACAAGAGCAGTCGCGCTGGGCTCCCAGCCCCAGAGAAACAGGGACGTTCTTCAGTCTGGAAAGCAAGGGGAAGATCTTTCCTTTTTCCTGGGAGAGATTTTGCTGTACTAGCGGTGCCGCGGTAATTCTCTTAAGGCCCAGCGGTCATTGAGCACGTTCACTTCTTACTCTGTGTCACTCTGCTTGCCACTGAGCATATAAAAATGAGTAAGACACAGCAGACAGACAGATGCCCTGGAGCATGGTGAGTGCTGCGAGAGACTGTGTGCCCACAGCTGACCTGGCGGAAAGGATGGGTGGTCTTCAGAGCCTGTAGGGGACGCTTCCTGGAGACATACAGCTGAGGATACACAGAAGGGGAGGAAAAGAGGGATTAGCCAGGTGAAGGCAGCAGAGAAAGAGAGTATTCTAGTAAAAGCAGGGTGTGCTGTGCCTGTTTCAGGGGACTCGAAGAGGTAGTATAGCGGCGGGCGGGGGGGGGGGGGAGGTGATGGAGGCTGCCCTGAATGAGGGTTAAAGGGATGAAAAGGGGCCAGAGGTAGGCAAGGGCCAAGTCCCATAAAGCTTCAAATGCCAGGTCGATAATAACAGTGGTCACGTGCAGGGTATCTACCAAGTGCCAGGGACTTTGCTAAGGCCTTCCATACATGTTCTGTCTTATTCATCTACACATTCTCCTGGAGCTAAGACTGGACCAAAGACTGATCCTGTAGACTGGCTGTCTATCTAGAGCTTTACTGAGATATAATTCACATACGATATACTTCACTCATTTAAAGCATATAATTTTCTGGTTTTTAGTATATTCACAGTTGTGTGACCATCACCACAATCCACTTAAAACATTTTCATCACCCCAGATAGAAATCCCATACCTATTGGCAGTCACCCACCCCCGTTCCCTCTAAACCCCTAACCCAACCCCAGGCAACCATTAATCTGCTTTCTATCACTGTGGATTTCCCGACTCTAGATGTTTCATATAATGGAATCATAAAATAGGTGGTCCTTTGTGACTGGCTTCTTTCACTTAGTGTAGTGTTTTCAAGGGTCATGTTTGTGGCGGCAATGTATCCTATCACTTCCTCATTCCTTTTCATTGCCAAATAACATTCCATTATGTGGACAGAGAGCATTCTGCGTATCCATTTGTCAGTTGATGAACATGTGAGCTGTTTCCACTTTTTGGCTATCATGAATAAGGCTGCTGTGAACATTCCTATATAAGTTTTGTGTGGATCTGTTTTCATTTTTCTTGGATATATACCTAGGAGTGAAATTACTAGGTCATATGGTAACTCCGTGTTTAACTTTCTGAGGAACTGCCGAATTATTTTCCAGAGCAGTGCGCCATTTTATATTTCCACCAGCAGTGTATGAGGGTTCCAGTTTCTCTGCTCCTTGCCAATACTTGTTATGTCTTCTTTATTATGACCGTACTAGTCAGGATGAAGTGGTATTTCCTTGTGGTTTTGATTTGCATTTCCCTGATGACTAATGATGTAGAGCATCTTTTCGTGTGTTTCTTTTTTTTTTTTTTTTTTTTGGTCAGTTTCGTATCTTCTTTCAAGAAATGTCTGTTTAGATCTTTTGATTATTTTTAAATTGTTGTTTGTCTTTTTATTATTGAGCTCTTTGTATATTCTCAATACAAGTTCCTTATCATTTATAATATTTGCAATCTTTTTCTCTCATTCTGTGAGTTCTTTTCACTTTCTTGATGGTATCCTTTGACACACACAAGTTTTTAATCTTGAAGTGCAATTTATCTCTTTTTCTTTTGTTTCTTGTGCTTTCTCTGGTTGCGGCGAGCGGGGGCTACTCTTCTTCGCGGCGCACGGACTTCTCATTGCGGTGGCTTCTCTTGTTGTGGAGCACGGGCTCTAGGCGCACGGGCTTCAGTAGTTGTGGCTCGCGGGCTCTAGAGCGCAGGCTCAGTAGTGGTGGCGCAGGGGCTTAGTTGCTCCGCGGCATGTGGGATCTTCCCGGACCAGGGCTCGAACCCGTGTCCCCTGCATTGGCAGGCAGATTGTTAACCACTGCGCCACCAGGGAAGCCCTGTATTTTTTTTTAATCAAACTAATGCATGAGTAGGCTGATAATGGCTCCCAAAGAGATGTCCATGGGCTTCCCTGGTGGCTCAGTGGTTAAGAATCCGCCTGCCAATGCAGGGGACACGGGTTCGAGCCCTGGTCCGGGAAGATCCCACATACCCCGGAGCAGCTAAGCCCGTGCGCCACAACTACTGAGCCTGCGCTCTAGAGCCCGTGTGCCACAACTGCTGAAGCCCGTGCGCCTAGAGCCCGTGCTCCGCAACAAGAGAAGCCACCACAATGAGAAGCCTGCGTACCGCAACCAGAGAAAAGCCCGCGTGCAGCAACGAAGACCCAACTCAGCCAAAAATAAAATTAATTTTTTAAAAAAATTTTTAAAAAAGGTATGTCCATGTCCTAATACCAGGAACCGGTGAATGTTACTTATTTGGAAAAAAAAGGTCTTTGCAGATATAATTAAGGATCTTGAAATTGGGAGATATACTAGATTATCCAGGTGGGTCCTAAGTACTACCATGAATGTGCTTATAAGAGAAAGGCAGAGGCAGATTTGACACACACAGAGAAGGTTATATGAAGACACAGGCAGAGATTGGTGTGATGCAGCCACAAGTCAGGGGATGCTGGCAGCCGCCAGAAGCTGGAAGAGGCAAAGAACCCTTGAACCTCTGAAGGAATGTGGCCTTAGAAACATCTTGATTTCAGACTTCTGGCCTCCAGAACTAGGAGAGAATAAATTTCTTTTTAAGCCACCAAGATTGTGGTAATTTGTTACAGCAGCCATGAGAAACATACAGTGTGTTTTTTTAAAAATCAAATAGTGGAAGGGTTTTTAATGAAAAGGTATATAAACAACATGCTTATGCTGTCATCTTTTAAAAATTTATCATGTTTTTTTATTTATTTATTTGGCTGCATCAGATCTTCGTTGCAGCATGCGGGATCTGTAGTTGCAGCATATGAACTCTTAGTTGCAGCAGGCATGTGGGATCTAGTTCCCTGACGAGGGATCAAACCCAGGCCCCCTGCAGTGGGAGCACGAAGTCTTAACCACTGGACCACCAGGGAAGTCCCTATAAATTTATCATGTTTAGACATTATGTATTGACCTTTGACTCTAAGAGATGATGGTTTATTTAGTTGCCGTTGGTCGCTCCCTCCCAATTACTGTTAGTTTTTTCACTGTCTTTAGTTTACTATTAGTTACTCTTACAACTCAGAATACTGCATTATCAAATCAAAGATGCCGTCTATTATAAGATGCACCATTATTTTATATTCCACTAAGGAAAACAACATGCCAATTATACTTTTAAGGTATCCTCAAGAGTAAGGAGTATCCCAGTTTCACATATATTAAAGGTTGAAAAGATGTGAGCTTTTATAATCTGTGAAATACAAAAATATACAAGAATCTCTTTTTCATGCTCCATCAACTTCAGACCTGACCATCTCTTAACTCACCAGTATGTGGAATGAAGATACAAGTGCCCCTGCTTGAATTTTTTGGCACTTAGAGCTTTACTTTTACATTGTTAATATTAATATTTACATTGTCTTACACTTTGGTGATTGACTTTAAAGCTGAAAACCAATAACTAGCCTCTTTATATTACTATAATGTTATAAACATAGTTTTCTTCAGAGCCGAGCAGTGTACTAGGATACGTTTCTTTCTCTGTGGATTCATTTCTTTCTCTAGGATCCCTTTGCTACTTAATGGCCAGCCCTTGGTTCAGACTGTTCATTTCCCATCCCCTGATCTAGAAGAATAAATTCTGACCCTCATATCTTGGAACAAGAGTCAAGATTTTGGGACTTCCCTGGTGGTCCAGTGGTTAAGACTTTGCCTTCCAATGCAGGGGGTGTGGGTTCAATCCCTGGGCGGAGAGCTAAGATCCCACATGCCTCGGGGCCAAAACCCAAAACATAAAGCAGAAGCAGTATTGTAACAAATTCAATAAAGACTTTAAAAATGGTCCATACCCAAAAAAATAAACTTTAAAAAATAAAAAAAAATTTTTAAAGAGTCAAGATTTCAACTTGGAAGGTTTTGAATAATCTAGATTTAAATGATTGTGACGTGGGTCACATAAGACCAAAATAAACACCTGAAAATCTAAAATTCTTGAGACCTGGTCAGTGTGGGTTATCTTAGGGCACTAGGAGGAAACAAGTCCGCTGAAGATGCATTTCTCCATTTCTTGGGTAAATCAAGTAAGACAGAACAGAGAAATGTCTTTCATCCAACCACACATTTCTGGGTCAAAGGTGGCCTTTTAACTCCAAAAATAGAATTCTTCCCAACCTCCACTTCCTGCTGACAAGAAGTGTGAACGCTTGGATTTCTAGCTGTGAAAGGATGCGATTCATGGGACTCTTTTTCAACCACCAAAATGAAATCCTGGGTAAAGAAGCTTAAAAGGAGTCAGTAACAATTGTTGGAATATTGCCAATGTTTAAGGCTGCCGAGTGGAAAATTCTACAGATCAGACCCAGGTCTGATTCCAAGAAATAATTCAAACTTTAAAATGAAATATACTGCATAATAATATTTTCTTATTCATACTGTTCTGTTTTTTTTTTTCCAACTGAAATCTAATTCTGAGAAACTAATAAATTGGCATTGCCTTTAGAATTATCCATTTGAAAATCTAGGAAATTAAGCCAGGACATAAGGTTCATCACTCACTTAACCCAAACAGCCATATTTACGGTTCATTTTCATATCTAAATCAATAAGAACTCACTCACTTTATCCAGCTGTGACAATGAAAGTCAATTTGGAGTTTTAAATGACCTGATACAATAGGATCTTCTTTTGTTGTCCCTCATCAAGACTTGACTTATGATTTCATACTGGTTTCCTTTTTTCCAGATCTAGAAAATAACAGAATCAGAGCCTGTGGCTAGGGGGCTTGTAACTCTTCTCTGCTCCCTTCTCTCTTACTGTCCCCTGCCTCTCGTGTCTTTGAGGACAGACGCTCTTCACAGGAACAGGGTGACGCATAAGAAACTGGCCATTCTCCCTCTTGTTGCCACAGGCTTGTATCTGCAGGGAAAACACTCTGAGATTCTCAAAGATTTTATCTAAATGTTACTGGGTTTTCTATAAGTATTATATAAGTACAATATTGTCTCTCTTCCAAAAGATTGAACTCTTGGTTTCAGAAGTATGTTTTTCAATTATTTACTTGATTACTTCGTTATTTAATACATGCTTGGCAACAAATGCTCTGTGCTAGCTAGGTCATAAAGTGAAAATTCAGTCAGCAGTTAAGTGAGCAAAAGATGCTGTATTTTCAGTTTTATGCTTTAAGATGATGTTTTTGTGTAAGCTAAAAGTTTCATTTCATTTTCCCAAAAGGATACCCTTCTCTTCCAACATGGCTTATGGATTAAACTCCAAATTTAATTAAGACAGAAAAGAACCTTTCATGGAAATAGTATACATGCTTGATTGGGTGGGAAACTCCCTTTATATGTCATATTCTCAGGCCCGCACTCAGTGTCTCCTGTTACTTTGCAAAGACAGACGTATCACAAGTGGCCACTGAATACAGCTGTATGGACTTAGCTGAATGATTTTCATTTTTCTGGAGAACAAAACGTTTGTGTGTTAACTTTCCATTCTCTGTCCATAGCTGGACACACAGATTGGCAAGGATGCCACCTGTCGCTCCCTGCTGACTGAAGCACAGCAGCTGGGGGGTTTAAGAGTTAACCACATTTTGCTCACTCAATTCTTGGGGCCCTCCAGCTGGTTCAACAATACGGAAACACATGCGCATATCGACAGGGTTTAAGAGGAGCGGGCAGAGGGATTTATTCAGTGATGGAAACACACATCCCCAAAATGAGGAGTTACTATTAGCCCTAGCATTTGTCATGGGAGCATCAGCAGAAGCTTCCCACACCCTCTTCAGCTGTTTTTTAACCTCACCCTTTGCAACAGATTATTGTAGAAGTCACTAACAAGCTTCTAGATATCACACCAGTTGATTTAAACTTTCCATACAAAGCACTCCTCCCTTGAGACTTGGTCTGTCTACATCCACCCTCATATTACCTGGTTCAGGGATATTCCTCTTTAAAAAAAAAAAAATCACTGCGTTTTTTCCTAATTAGGAAAGTAATTACCGCATGTTCACGGGTAAATTGTGAAAAACGTAGAAAAGTCTAAAGAAGAAAATTTAAACCACCAGTAATTTTGCCATGCAGAAATAACCACTGCTATTTTAGTATCTATGAAGTTACGATGGAAAAAGCAAGTTTCGTAATTTGGTTTTCTCGCTTAATATACTACGAGCAATTTCCCAGTAACACAAAACTTCATGCAGTCATTTTAAAACCGTTTTTGTTGGCATTTTGGTAGTTTTCAGGGTTTTTTTATTGTAATTTGTGCTGCGATGAGTATCCTATAATAAATCCATGTTGGCATTTCAGATTATTTCCTTAGGATAAACTTGGAATAGGGAAGGGGTGACGAGGAAGGAGTGTGCTGGCAGAGTGAAAAGCAAGTGAAAGCCAGGAACTGCGAGCAGGGCCGAGGAGGATCTGGAAATAGCTGAGTAGGTCTGGAGCCCCGAACAGGAGAGGCAAGCAGATCACAGAGGTGGCGGCAACAGTTTGGACTTGTTCCTGAGAGCAGGGAGGAGCTCAAGGAGAGCTTCAAGCAGGAGATCAGATTTGTAACTTACACGTTTATATCTTTGTAAGATCATTCTGGTTGCAGCTTCAAGAGGGGAGGGGAGGCAGGGAGACTGGAAAGGAAGCTGTTGCAGTGATTTGGGTGAGATTCGATGGAAGTGTGGGTAGTGGAGGGGTAGTAGGGGTAGTAAGGATGAAAGGAGAGACACGGTGAGAGAAAGAGGGTGGAGTCTAGGGGCATCTGCAGGCTTCTCAGGTGGGCGGTTGTACAACAAACCAACCAAGAGGAGATGCCCAGGAGGCCGCTGAATCTAAGGCTGGGGATTCAGATGGGCTATAGGTATAGATTTGGGAGTTATCAGCATATAGAAGTGAAGCCATACACATGGAGGAAGAGGGGAGTGGTGGGGAGAAGAGGACGGGAACGTTAAAGAGCAGGAAGACGAGAACATGCTGTACCACGGAGGCCACGTAAGAGGGGGGTTCTAAAGCCACCACGTCAGGCACTTCAGGGACATCAAGGGACAGGAGCGAAGGTAGAAAACCAACTATTGGCTGAATTCATTGACCTGGAAAGCCCAGGGAAGCAAGCTGCCATAATGAAGGCTGGCTTCTTAAAGAGCGTCTCTCATTCATTTCGTGCCACCGTGCAAAATAACCTTCGTGTGGACAAAGGTAAATAGAGTTGTTTTACACCCAGTAATGGGAGCAGAGGGCCTCAGCTCTGCTGTGACAGAATGGACACACCAGTCTCTACGTATTCTAAGATGCACATCGAATTTTTAGTGAGATCGTCTACCCAATACTGGTTCTCTTGGACTTTGAATAATCCCCCATTTATGCTTCTTAGGTTAATCCGAATACCCCACTGTGGGCACCTCTTTTAAGGCCGTGGGTCACCACAAGGGGTTGGGACTATACTCTTTCATCTGCTACAGTCTCTTAATTTCTGGGTTTGTGTCATTGAGTAGGCCCTATTCGTAGCAGATATAAACTTGTGTAGAGATTCCAAAGACGGCAGGTCCTGTCTGGTTAAAAGAGAAAAGAAAGATGGAGACCAGAAAAGGGTTCAGAGAAAGATTCATATGTTTATCATTCCTTTGTCTCTGGTGCTTGTTTCAGAGAACTGTCTTCCCGCTGCTTAAACTGGATGTCGTCAGTGGAATTCTCAGTAGCCATACTGGAGCCAGGGATGGTGCAGGGTAGGGCCTCGAGAGCCTTCTTACCCGACAGGAGCGTGATGGAGTAGATGCCACGCCACAGCAGATCAGCTCTTTGGTGATGGTGGTTTGCAGCCACATAACGATGTAGCCATTAAGAGCGAGTGTAAGCTTTAAGTTCAGTGGCCTCTGCGATAGTACCATGTTGTGACTCCTGATGCTACTGTTGAAACATGCATTTTTCCTGTTCAGTAAGCAAACAGTATGAAAAATAATAACTGCTGCTTAATAGTCTAGAAGCTGAACCGTTGTCCCAGTCACTCTTGTCCACATTTCAGCATTATTTTCTGTGTATATGTTGAATTCACTTCCCCATGCCGGTCGTGCTCGTCAGGTGTTAGAATAATCTAGCTTCTCCTAGTAGTCGTCATGACGCATGCACGTGGCCTTTTTGTTTGATTGATTAATACAGAAGGTGGTTAATGCTGAGCCAGGTTTAGAAAACGGGGGATTGATATCTCCAAATGCTGAGCTGATCTCATGTTTTTCAGGAAAAACAATGACCTCTGTAGAATCTTTCTCCAACAACATTCTTATTTGCCCTTCATCAAGGTTTATTTAGTATTGCACAGTAAGCTCACACTATAAATCAGAGCTCTTTCAGATGAAGCGACCAGTTTAAACCCAAAATCGAAGAGCCTGGAAGGCACTCACAGAGTTGTAGGACCCTGGGGGCTTAAGCACTAGAAGCAAGACCCTTTTTTCTTCCCCTAGCCAGACTCTCTCGGCCCCACTCCCCCCAGTCTCTGTGTGTTGGCCTCATTCTGTCTTACTACAGGCTTCTTCTACACAGGGGAAAAAGTGGCCATGGGAAGCTGCAGGCTTGTATTATGCCAGCATAGCAACTTACAGGAAAGAGAACATCTTTCCTACTTCAAAATCTATGAATCCCAAGGAAGGTCCACTCTGTATCACATGACCTCCATCCAGGCTCAAGCCCTGAGGCTGGGGAGTGTGGTCCTGGCATGGGCACCACTGCCTGTGGCTGGAGTCGGGGTAGATCGGCTCTTGGAGGCCTGGAAAGATGTCTCTTATTATCGTCCCGGAGTGTCCTGATGAGTCACAGTGAAATTATTCTATTCTTGGCATGAAGCTAACAGTCTGTATTTTTTTCTACCCCTCATTTAGTATCATGTTTTATATTTCCTCATGCTGTACTTTATTATACCATAGGTTGGGACACAATCACTGTGACTTAAAAAGCGCTTTCACTTACATTATCACATTCAATTGTCTTTACTAAGCCCAGCCATTTGTAATTATACTAACCCCATTTTACAGATGGACAAAAAGACTTAAAACCAAAGACCGCGGAGGCAGGAGAACTGGGGGCCTGATGAGCACACATCTTCTGGCTCCTTTGCTAGTTCCTCTTGGGGTCAGTGCCTTAAGACACCTGCCACGTGTATCTTTGTCTGGTTTGGGTCTTTGTCTTTGTTTCTCCCCGGAGAAAGGAGACTGTGCCCACTGCAGCTGGCCCTTGAACAACACGGGGGTTAGGGGTGCAACCCTCCCCGCAGTCGAAAATCCAGGTAGATACAGTCGGCCCTCCATATGCCTTGTTCCTTTGTACCCAGAGATTCAACCAACCTCAGATGGTGGAGTACTGCTGTATTTACCGTGGAAACGACTCCGTGTGTGCGGGGACCAGCGCGGTTCGAAGCCGTGTTGTTTAGGGTCCACTGTGCTTTTCCTGCAAACCCCCACACAGCCTCCTCTGTGCTGACCTCCCCTCCTCCTCCAGTGCCGCAGATACTGTGCATGTTTCGTAAGTGGCGCTGACAGGAAATGAATTGGGGGTTTAAGACGTTATCGTTCAAGGGCCGGTCCAACTGGGAGCCCGGGGCTGTGGTCCCAGCCACAGTGAGGGGACTGGTCCCCACGTCTGTGGACCCGCGGGGAGTCAGCACAGGGCCTCCTCCGTGGCCGGGAGCCTGTCTCTGGAGAGCCTCTGGTATTGCTGCCGGGCCCGGGGAAAGGGTGATCGTCCCTGCCCCCGGGCATTTCTCACCTCCTGTGCCCCTTCGTCTTCCCTTGGAGAGACCATAGAAACACCATAGCCTCCTAAGCTGGAAGCCGTTCCCTAAGCTAAATGACACCCACCCCACCCCCCAAATGCCACAGGAGCCCAAAGATCGCACCCACCCAAAGCGGCACCCGTACCACCCATGCTGGCCGCGGCCACGAAGCGCACCCAGAAATCAGATGCCCCTGTAGTCCTCTTTTTAAAAATAAATCACCGCCCGGGAGGATACCACTTATCCCTAGGGAAGAGTTTTAAGATGGAACAGAAAAAGGGTCAGGCCTTCCTTCACCCCTTATTCTTCCTGAGCGAGCAGCTTCTTAGAGGTGCAGGCAGGTCCTTCCCTTCCCTCGTTCTGAGGCGTGCGTTCCTCTCCCCGCTGACCAGGGTGCGCACACCTCAAAGGGAAGCCTCTCCTCATCTTCCTCTGCTTCCCTTCTTGTCTCCGTCGTGCGGCCACGATGCCTTCTTGGGCTCTCCCCGATTAAGCTGGGGGAGATGGTCCCACACTTCTCCTTTTCAATTCACAGCTGCCTGTTCCAATTTGCAGTGAATTACTCTAGAGATGGCCTAACGCTGCAAAGCTGGATAAGAGCAGTTGCTGATTCACATCCAGGAGGGGTGGGCGTGTGTGTTCGTTCCGAATTTTGATGCTGGCTCCGCGTGGTGAAGATAATACTAGGAAATGCTTGTTCTCTTTTGTTGCTCCCCCACTATAATGCTTGTTGGAACTGAGTCAGACGTCTTATCAACTGGCCCATCTGCCTAAACTGTAGCTTAGTTTCTCGTTGCTGCTGTAACAAATAACCACAGACTTGGGGGCTTACCAGTGGCACCAGGGACTGGTTTCGTGGATGACGGTTTTTCCATGGGCGGTAATGCGAGCTTCGCTCACAGGCCCGTTGCTCACCGTCCGCTGCGCGGCCCGGTTCCTAACAGGCTGCCGAGCAGCACCTGCCTGCGGCCTGGGGCTTGGGGACCCCTGGCTTAAACAACAGAACTCTGTTTTCTCACAGTACTGCAGGTCAGTAGGCCGAAAGCAGTCAAAATCAGTATCGCTGATTTGATTTTGGCCTAAAGGCAAGGGGTTAGCAGGACTGTGCTCCTTCCAGAGGCCCTAAGGAGAATCCGCTCCTTGCCTCCTCCAGCTTCTGGGGCAGCCGGCACCCCTTGGCCCGTGGCCACACCCTTCCAGTCTCTGCCTCGCTGATCTTTCTCTCCTGTCCGTGTCAAATCTCCCTCTGCCTCCCTCTTATAAGGACACCTGTGATTGCCCTTAGCATCCACCTGGATAACTCAGGATACTCTCCCTGTCTCAGGATCCTTATGTAATCACATCTGCAATGTCCTTTTTTGCAATATAATGTTACAATCACAGGTCCCAGGGGTCAGGATGTGGATATCTTTTGCGGGGCTGTTCTTCAGCCCACCCTCTGCCCATCCCCATAATTCCCACGCACATACCCCCAAGTTCTATGGAAGGGTTAGCTACCCTCCCTCTTGACTTCCTGAATCTGAGGAGACCAGCTTCCCAGCACTGCCCTTGTGCTTGTTATCTGTGTACTTTCTGCCATCTGCAGAAGCCACGGGGTCCTGGGTGTCTCTCAGCCAGCCCTCCGGAGGGCAGAGGATGTTAAACGTGTCCTCCAGTCAGGACACCCTCTTCCCCCAAACCTGGTGGGCCAGGACGGGCACAAGCCTTAAACTGGGTAGACCCCAAACAGGCCAGTTTTGTTACCATGAGAATCAAGTTGTTTTGCGTTTGCTTAGCTTTGACTCGTGCGGGGAACATCTTGCCTCTGCGCATCTCTAGAATGTCAAGCCAGCAAGGGCAGGAAGCAGATCCTTGGCCCCTGGCCCACGGTGCCTGGCAGTATCTCAACAGACTAGACACCCAGTCACCACTCATCTTGCCCACACCCCTCGGATAGCCACGCGGGCCCCCCCTGCTGTGGTGGGCCACCACCAGCCACTTATCTCACCAGCATACAGGGTGGATCTGGAGGCACCAGACACGGCTTCAGATGCCACTAGTGTCATTCTGAAGCCCTGCGTTTGGATGGAGGTCTTGTTCCTGGGACCTTTTTCTCAGGCAAAAAGTTGAATCCCATGCCAAATACTGTGTTACAGTTATAAGAGGCATGTGCTGTCATCATAAACACCACGTATACTGCTGCATAAAGATACCACTTGACGGTGAGGGCTGGGGAGAGACACCCATTGTGAAAAGGTGAAAAACAGTCCTATGAAAAGTCATCGTGGAGAGACCAGCGGTGGTGCTGTATGGCACTACTGATAATTGCGGGCCCTGGCATCAGCTCCTATCTGCCGGGAGCAGAAAGTTAGGGGTGGGGAGAAGAAGGGACTTCGTGGGGCCCGTATGTGACAGAACACTTCCTCTCCACTGTAAGAATTCTCTCGAAAGGAAATGGAAAACAGTTCCGGGTGGTCAGTGGAAGATTTTTCTTGGTTGGAAACCTCTGCTATCTCCTCATCAAGAAGAACTGTGCCTGGGGCTTCCCTGCTGGCGCAGTGGTTAAGACTCCTCCTGCCAATGCAGGGGACACGGGTTCGAGCCCTGGTCCGGGAAGATCCCACGTGCCGCGGAGCAACTAAGCCCGTGAGCCACAACCACTGAGCCTGCGAGCCACAACTACTGAAGCCCGCGTGCCTAGAGCCCGTGCTCTGCAACAAGAGAAGCCACCGCAATGAGACGCCCGCGCACCGCAACAAAGAGTAGCCCCCGCTCGCCGCAACTAGAGAAAAGCCCGCGCGCAGCAACGAAGACCCAAAACGGCCAAAAAAAAAGAAGAACTATGCCTTGAAAATAGGGGTCCAGACTTACCAGGCCACAAAAAACAAAGGCTTCATGCAGGAGAATGACCAGGAGACAGAGGAAAAGTCTCTAGCTCCTTCCAATTATCCACCCTGGTTTCCACTTTTCCTTGATGTATTATTTCTCTTAGACACGGACACTATCCAGGTGTCTACAGCGTAACCTTTTCATACCTATAAGCACAATTGAAGACTTTTTTCAAACCCAGAATTAACAAAGGACGTGATCTGAATCAATACAGTGATGAAATAGAGGCTTAGAGAATTGATTTGAGGAGCAGAGCTGGATACGGTCTGAAAAAATGTATAGGAGGGAGGGAAAAAAAGAGGGAGTTCTTGGTGAGTCTGGAACATTATTCATCAAATACTTACAGACCACCTACTATGTGCTGGGCCAGACACTGGGCTAGGAAGTGGAGAGACAACAGAGGACCAGACCCCAACCCTGCCCAGGAGTTTACAATCTACTTGTGGGGAGGGCGTACTGGATAAGTAAACAGGCGATTACAATCCAGTGTGTTAATAAGTCCATTGAAGAGACAGCCCTGCCTTGAAGGATCAGAAAAGGCTCCCAAAAGTGATGCTGATGTTGAGAATCAAATGACAAATAGAAGTTGGTCTGGAAAATGGACCAAGAGCCTTCCAGGCAGGAACAGCCTGTGCAAAAAGGCCTGAAGGCGAAAGCATCATGGCAGATGGGTGTATGTGGGTGAAACCAATAGACTAACAGCTGCATGACCGAGAGAGATGGGGAGGTAAGTGTCTCAGGGGGAGAAAAGATGGTGAGAAGCGGGAGGAAGCATGCGGTCCAGCCCAGCTGTCCCTCCAGCTGAGTAACCCAGCCCCTTGTACATTTTAGCTGTTGTCACTGAAGGTAGGCTCCCCGCAGGCCTGCCAGCTGCTTCATTCATCCTCTCTGCTTTCTTCCTGAGACCCCAAGAGACAGTGGCCCCCTTTCTGAAATTGGAAAGCTTAGAGGGAGGGCCTTAAGGAAGCTGTCAGCACCAGAGCCCACCCCAGTGTCTGTCGTCCCAGACCTGACAGTTCTGGGGCAGAGAAATTTGAGTGCCAGAAGCTGAAATACATCTTCCTTTCTAGCAGGGTTCTGGACTCATCCCTAATCTGGGGCGGCTTACCGGATGCCCAGCTCAGGTGTCACACCTAAGACACCAGGGGGAAAAAGTTCTTGGGATCACCTGAAAAAAAACAGGGAATTTTAGAAATCACCTGATAAGAAATGTCAAGTAATGCTGACTGGAAATCAGACCACAGCAGGTGCTTTCCACAGCTGCATGCCATGTGGTGACCGTGTTTGAAGACTTTGACTAAATGAGGCTAAAAATAACCAGGAATGTAAAACCCTTCAGGAGTCAGGTCTCTAAATGAGATAGCCCAAGAAATCCACATGGGTATGAGGATGGGGAAGGGGAAGGAGAGAGGGGAGGTAGGTCTTTGAGCCACTGGATCAGTGGTCAGAGGATTATCACCTGAGAGGTCGAAGAACTAACACTGCTGGAACCCAGGAGCCTGCTGTTCCCCTTTCATATTAATTGGTTCAACGTTGTGGTACCCATTTTACAGATGGTGAAAAATGTATGGTGCCACGTGAACTCTTTCCGACTGAGGATTCCTAATCTCAGCTCTAATCCAAGTCCAGTTGACTTCCTACGGAAAACAAGAGTAATGAAATGTAGAAATGTCACCGCCTCCTTGTTTCCATCCTACACCTCGGCCCTGGTAGCGTGGTGAGAACTTGTGCCACTCTGCCAAGAAGCAACCTTTCATTTAGTTGTGAAACTGAGACTGGGACTTTCTCTGCAGTGGAAGAAAGAGTAAGGTGACATCAGAAGGAAGCACGCTTCACCAAAGACAAAAGCAAAAGGATGCTTTTTATATTGTGGGAAACTCAGAAGGATAAACTCATTTAGCCCCAAAGAAAACAGATACGCTTGCCCATACAGAGAAACCACCAATGAATATTTTTTACTGCATTTTTCTAGTAAGAAAAACGAATTTGTCCCTGGTTGTAGTAGCTCTGTAGTAATCACCATAATAGTAACCACAAATGCTTATTAAGTGTTTATACGCCAGACACTGTTGCGAAAGCTCTTTGCCACGGATCACGATTTTTTGATCTTCACAAAATGTGTGTGAGGGCTGGTACTACCGTTATCCCTATTTCATGATTAAGGAAACTGAGGCCTGGACAGGTTTAGAAATTTGCCCCCGGTCACACTGCCTGTCAGTGGAGAAGTCAGGGTTTGCTCCGACCAGACTCAGGATGCTTTCTTTAGTTCACTGCCTCGTGTTCTATTATTTTGTCATAAAGACTAAATAGACTTTTAGAATCTTCTCAATTTCCTGTGAAGAGTTTTTCTGTTTTCCATTTGCATTTTGCGCTTTCATTATTGGTGATATTTGGTACTTCTACCCTTTCCTTTCCTCTTATAAACTAGATGAATGGACGCTGAGTTGGAAATCTGAGGTCTGGGTGAGAGTTTCACTTCTGTCGCTACCTACCTAAGTGATCTGGCCCAGTTCACAGCCTCTTTGGGCCTGGTTCCTTCTCTGGAAAATGAAGCTGTAGGATTGTAACGAAGGTCCACTCCTATGCTGAATACCCCCTTTTCTCTTTCCTCCTACCCCTCTTGTTCTCCCATCCCCCCATCTTCCTTCCTTCCTTCTTTCTCGTCCTGGCCACTAGCAAGCCCTCAGGCCCTCCGTCCTCTGCGCTTCTGGTCTTCCGTCTTATACATGGCAGGCAGGCAGGCAGGGGATGTGGTGTGAGAGCACACCCTTGTCAAGAAGCTTGGGGACACGGATAGTAAGGGGATGGACAAGCAGTGTGAGGTAGCACAGTGGAACACTGGCCATCCTCAAAAGTGTCGGGTAAATCAGCCTTGGCTTTGGGACCTCTCTGCCTCTGCTCTGGTTTTTCCTTGGTCCCCATCATTAGTGTCCTTGTACTGCCCTTCGGCTTCATATCCCAGAGTCCTCTTTGTACCAGGTCATCCCATCCTCCTGTCGTGCCTCATCTGAGCATCACGTGGTACTTGTTCTGTATCCCGTTCCCTCAGGACTCTGCTGTCTGTTAAGGAAACAGTATGTCTCATCTTCCTAATGTGCTCACTCAGCATCCCCTCCAAGCATATACTTTATCTCGTCTTTTTTGGCTGCATTGGGTCTCCGTTGCTGCGCACGGGGATCCTCTAGTTGTGGCGAGCGGGGGCTACTCTCCGTTGCGGAGCACGGGCTTCTCATTGCGGTGGCTTCTCTTGTTACGGAGTACGGGCCCTAGGCGCGCGGGCTTCAGTAGTTGTGGCACGTGGGCTCAGTAGTTGTGGCGCACAGGCTTAGTTGCTCGGCGGCATGTGGGATCTTCCCGGACCAGGGCTTGAACCTGTGTCTCCTGCATCGGCAGGTGGATTCTTAACCACTGTGCCAGCAGGGGAGTCTTTATCTCATCTTAAGAAACATCTAAAAATTAAGAAGGCCTTCAAGAAATTATGGTGGTTTGGGGCAGAATTCTTTCATTCTGACCACCAGTGGAGGACCCACTTTTGCTCCAAAGGCTTCCTAACCCTGAATGCAGTGCTTTCATGATTAGGAGAGAACACCAGGCCTCCCGTGGTGAGATGGGAGTCAGCACGGCAAGTGGGAGGATACCCCAGGAAGAGAATTTATATGATAACTTTGTCATTTTTAGTTTTTCTTGTAACTACAGAACAAAAAATCATTTGCTCCTGAAGAATATGTCCATTTCATTAGACATGTATGTTTGAAATAGTCCGGAGAAACAGTTTACTTAATTCTGGTTGGCTGGTTAGGATGCCACGGACAAAGAAGCAACCGCCAGCCGCGTCTCAGCCAATTAAGGTTTTCCCAGCTCATCTGAAATTACTGGGCATTCATTTCACTGGTATCTTTTTTTTTTTTTTTTTTTTTTTTTAGCAGTACGCGGGCCTCTCACTGTTGTGGCCTCTCCCGTGGCGGAGCACAGGCTCCGGACGCGCAGGCTCAGTGGCCATGGCTCACGGGCCCAGCCGCTCCGCGGCATGTGGGATCTTCCCAGGCCGGGGCACGAACCCGTGTCCCCTGCATCTGCAGGCGGACTCTCAACCACTGCGCCACCAGGGAAGCCCCTCACTGGTATCTATTTAATATTAAATATTCCTCAAAGCACAGGCTACCAAGCAAAGGAGCAACTTACATGAGGCCGTGAAAATTCCTCTTCCTTTAACTTCCTCAGAGTTCTTTCCAGTTTGTTGATGACTGTGTGGGAACCTGTGGGCCTTCGTCACACAGTCAGCCCCTAAAGGGCCTGCTCCGCCGTTCACCAGCAGAATGCTCCTCTTAGGCTGCAGAAACGGCGTGCGTCGCCTGAGCCTTCTCCTCCCTATTTTCGGTGTGTTTCCAAGGAGTAGGTTGTTTGTCATGGTTTGGGAGAACGTCACCGTCGGGACGCAGTGACACTAGGGGGAGGCACGCCCATCTGTCCCTAAGGGAGAGGTCCAGAGGGAATAAATAGCCTGCTGGCCAGAATGTTCTAGATGTTTCCCTGCTTAAAGCAGCCCCTCAAGGTTAGAGCCTCTCTCAAGGCCGAGTTCTAGAATTCTCAGCTTCCAGAATGGAGGTTTGGTCTCTTCGGTCAGTCCTTTAAAAGACAGTGTGTTATCTGTAGGCCTTGCTGAGCAGAGGGGGCTCATTCCCTGCCCTGTGTTCTCAGCATCTTAGCCCTTCCATTCGCTGTTTATATTCTCCAGCTGCCGGGGAGATGAGCTTTGCCAGTCATCTTTGACTATGGTCAGGTCAGAATTCGGGGACGCAAGAGTAATCGCAGTTTGCATTTCTCATTCTTATTCATGGTGTTTCTGTCACTGGCTGTGGCAGGGTCTGGATGAGAAGACTCCTCCCGTACCCTGGGATGCCAGCGTGGCTTCCCAGATGGTCCCCAACTACTTAGGACTCTTGGAGTAGACACAGCACCTGTCCAGAAAGAGAGACCCAGTTGTATGGGTCAGGAAAGGGCCCTCCGTTCAGTCGGAGACTGCACCCTCTCGTTCCTGCGAATCCCACAGCTCGCAGAGCAGTTGGGAGCCAGCCCCCGCCAGCCCACACTGCCCTGTCAGCATTCCTGTTATTCATCAACATCCCTCTTTATTTTCTTACCAAGTATGATGCTCCAGACCCAGGCGAGATGTGTCATACAGGGGGGACTTCACCTGGTGGATAAGAAGGCATATGTTCCTGCCCACGCTCTGCTGAGTTTTCAGAAACTTCCCGGACACACCCGTCGGTCTTTGTTTGCCTTCACGGCGAGGCCTTAAGGCATCGTGCTCCCAGGATGTTTCTGGGCCCAGTCCCTCTTACACTCTGGAGGCTGGTCTCCGGAAGTCCTCTCTGCAGATTTCACTTGTGCACCGTGGCCAGCCATCGCCCTTGCCTGGGATGTGGCAAGTCCCATCATGGGCTCAGCAGTTGCCGCGATGATTAAGGCCAGTTTCTGCCCTCAGAGTACAGTTTCATGGGCTTTTCCCTGTTTGTGCTGAAATACAGTTTGCGAGAGAATACCATGGGATGGGGCTTCAAGGACCCCCCCCCCAAAAAAAAAGGCACACAGATTGATTTTCTTTTTCTGGAGCAGGCATCTGAGCAGGAAAATTGTCACGTGTGGCAAACTGCCGCAGGACGGTTCCCGTGGGCCTTGGTCTTTAGGGTTTCCGCTAATCCTATTTCACATGTCTGCAGGCTAGCCCTTTCTCCTCCCTTTCCTTTTAACTATTTCTGGCTAATTCACAGCCCTGTTTTTTGTTGTTTTTTTTTTTAAAAAGAGGGAGGAAGGAAGGAAGGAAAGAAAGAGAGAAAGCAAGCCTATTTGTCCAGATATTCCGTTTCTTGATGTTTTTGTCTTAAACCAGTCACATACCCTTAGCTAACCCAAATCCATATCCCCATTCCCTTTTAGCAACCCAGTGAGCTCATCAATATGCCAGCAGATGATCTAAGCCCCCAATTATCACCTTCTCTAGAAAGACAAACAAACAAAAACAGCCGGAAGGAGGGAGGGCGGATTGGAAGCGGGTGCACGATAAATGATGCATAAAACTACAGCCTAAAAGGGGCCTCCGCCGCCCGGCCCCTCGGTGGGCATGCGTGTGTGTGAGCACACATTTTCCACCCGCCGGCCGAAGCACCCCAGCTCCGGGCCGGCGGCGGCGGCGGCGGCGGCGGCGGCATTTTAATGTCAGATGGAATCGCTAATGCCCGCGTTGCCATGGCGACCGCGGGAGCGGCAGAGCTAAAAGCCGCTGCCTGGGCCCGGCGCCGCCTCCCCCGCGGCAGCCCACCCGGGCGGTGCAGATTCGCTTTGTCTTACTCGCTCCCCGCCTCCTCCCTCTCCCTCTTTCCCTCTCTCTTTCCTTTTTCATCCCCCTTCTCCCCCTCTTCCATCCTCCCTCCCCTCCCGGACTCCCTCTCCTTTGCTGCCCCGCCCCCACGCTCCCCGGCACCAGCCCTTCCCGAGCTGCCGCAGGTCCTGGACCCCTGGCCTCCGCTCCGCCGCAGGTGCCGGATCAAGCAGCCCGCTCCCCTCATCCGGAGGCATAGACAGGCCCGGGGCCCGTTTGTTATTCTTGGGGACCTTAATGCCTCACTTGAAACCAGTCTTTTAAAAAGAGGATTAAGAAAACAGGAAGTATTGTTCTTCCCGCACCTGGACGTCTGCCCTAAGGCACATGGTCTGCCTTTCCGCCCCCGGCCCGCCGTGGTCACCCTGGCGTGAGAGGACTGGCCGAGGCCTCCCCGTGGCCGCTCGTTGCCCCCCGCCGCTCCCCAGAGTGACTGGAGGTGACAGTCATGGAAATGCACATGCCTCGTCTGGCCTCGGAGAGAACACAGCAGCTATGGCAGTTCCTCACCTAGATGGGGTTCGCTGCCCCCAGAGCAGAATTACCAGGGCTTCCAGGGCCTGAACTCCTGATTGGGGGCGGGGGGCGGGGGGGTAGTGTCCTGTACTGCTATTAGCATCCACCTAAGCTGGTAATGAAGAGCACTGAGACCATAGTAATGACCCCCAACGCGTAACCCTTGTGTCATCCATCTTTGTCCTGGGGCAGCATAGCAGCTCTAATGGCACTGGCTTAAAATGTCAGATTAGCTCATGGTCTAGCTGATGCCCTCATCTTCGAGGAAAAAAAAAAAAGCAAAAAGAAAACAGATTTGTGCCACTCTATTGGAGTGTCTGTAAAAAGGACACACCATGGTCTAATTAGATTTTAAAAATAAAAGGCATTTTCTAGACACCAACTGTATCCAACACATAGTTAGGTATTTGGTTTAACACTCTGGTTTGGAATGACTTCTTCCATGTTCTGAAGGCTACACCTAGTATTTAAATGATGAAACACTGATTAACAGCCAGCAACCTTGGACCACTCTTACTTACCATGGTCTTGAGTCAGTGGCTCTGCAGTATCATCTTGCTTCCATAACATACCATGGCCCCGTCACTGTCATTCCTACATCTGAAATGAAAGGTGCGCCTTTAAGATGGTTAAAGGCTGGGGTTTTGCTTTAGAGTCCCTGCCCCCCAGTGAGTATACGTGTATATGTATGTGTGTATTGGCTACATTCACACAGAACAATGCCTGCACGGACGCACACACAGTAAGCGGAACTGCGGTTGCCTCTAGGGAACACTTTCCCCAAGAGTAGATGAGACTAGACTACATCCCCGCACTGATTCCAAAGCATTCTGCACTTTTTACGTTCAGAGCTCTTCCCAGAGTTAGGGATAAACAGTGATAAACAGTGATGAGTGTGTAATTCACGTTTACGTACGTCTCCACACCGAACTATAAGCTTGGTGAGGGCAGGAGCAACACGTGTCTTTTATGCCCCTGTATCTTCAAGGGCCAGCACACATTCAGGACTTAGTATGTATCTGTTGAATAAAGAGAAGTGGACAAGAAGGAGGATGCTGACAGAGGGATGGGGCCTGGGGGCTGTCCAGAGGGTGAGCAGGGGTGCCCATTTCCACGGTCCTCTCGTGAGCTTAGGGGCCCCCCAGAGACTCCACCCTTCCTGTACAAAGTACCTCAATAAAGCTGTTCTAAGTAATTCTTGTGTAACTAGAATATGTCTGAAACTCATCAGAATAAAAAGCTTGATGAATCAGTTAAATTGTAAAATAAGGGGATTTTGCCTTTGTCATTTGCCAAGCCAGTTCCTGAGCAGCTGACTGGAGCACTTACCCAAGGCAAGGCAAGGCAGCCCTTCTTTCTGTTCCTTCCCAGGGAAGGTGATGCTTTGGTGCTCTGCGGCAGGGGCTCACAGGAATACTACCCAGGGCTTTAAAACACCAACAGGGGCTTCCCTGGTGGCACAGTAGTTAAGAATCCGCCTGCCAATGCAGGGGACACGGGTTCGAGCCCTGGTCCGGGAAGATCCCACATGCCGCGGGGCAACTGGGCCCGTGAGCCACAACTACTGAGCCTGCGCGTCTGGAGCCTGTGCTCCGCGACAGTGAGAGGCCCGCACACCGCGATGAAGAGTGGCCCCCGTTCGCCGCAACTAGAGAAAGCCCTCGCACAGAAACGAAGACCCAACACAGCCAAAAATAAATTAATTAAAAAAAAAGAAAACACTAACGAACATCCCAGGGCCCACATGCAGACGGGCTGATCAGAGTCTGTGCAAGTAAGGACTGACCACTGCTTTGCAGATGCTCCTCTGACAATTCTGGTGCTCAGTCAAGGTTAACAGTGTTGCTCTGAGGGCTCCCAGAAATGGAGGTTAGGGGAAGCAAGAAACTCACCAAACCCAGAGATTCGACTTCAGCTGTGAAGCTGACGCTGATACACTCTAGGCTGAACAAAGAGATGACTGGCTTCAGCCCACTTCAGGTTGTTCCAGCACTACTCACAGAACCTCTCTTTGCCTTAAAACGCCTGCAGGGTCCCCTCCTTTGACAGTCGTTTAAAAAACAAATCAGTAACTGTCTAATCAGGGCACGAACCATTTTTCAGACTTGCCCAGGCAGGAGTGACCTAAATATTACTCAGGGTGTCTGACTTCCAGCCCCAGAGGAAGAGTGTATTTGGTTTGATTGTTTTTATGCTGATGAAGTTGAGCCAGTAATTCAAGGTCCCCATAGGGATGGCTGAATCATTCGATGCTATGAATTAGTTCTTCAGACCGAATGCAGTGGTGCAGAGCTATTACTGAATTACTCACTTTTCAATAGCATCACTTATGCACTCACTCAATCTAATTTGTTGTGCCGTTTTTAATTGATGTGAGCTAAAATGAGCAGAACTTGGAGGGTTTGGTGGGAGTGGCCCAGCCCATTTATAGCAGCCAGGTATGAAGAGTAGATCCCTGGAAAACGTGACTAACCCATTTCCGAGCCAACGGGCGTAGAGGCAGACTGCTCTGCTCTCTCTCCCAGGTAACCCTGCAGGCAGTAAATAGAGCCTGTATTAGAAGCCACGAAAGCTGTAAACACACACAGCAGGGAAATCTGCCCAAATTGCCCAACAAGGTATCAGGTGCAATTGACATTCCACTAGAAGTGTGTCTTCCGCAAGGTCAAGGCAAATTTGGCAAGAAGCCACGTGGGGACACTTTACGTTGAAATCTCTTAGGAAGCTGAGGACAGGGAAATAAAGGTTGGTCTTGGGCTCTTCAATCAAGTTAGTGATTGTGGAGAGAACAGGAACCCTTCAGGTCAAGCAGGAGAAGCACCAGTGTGGCCTGGGCAAACCCACACTGTCTTTCCCAGCCAGGAAGCTCCAGCCTGGATCGAAACAACCCGTTTCTGGGAACTTAAAATCAAAACTAAGATAGATAGCAGTCGAATGGTCTCAAGTCCCCTACAGGGCCTCTGATGTGTATCCCAGCAGCAGCAGCATGGTGAATGGTCTCTGTAATGTGGGATTCCCGGGGAAAGTGGGCCTGGAGCACCGCCACTGGTTCCTCTCTCATTATAGGGCCAGAAATAGATGCCGCATCCCAGGAAAGGGGAAGTAAGGCTGCATGGAATGTTTCATCTGTTGGAATGTTGTTCTGCGCCGCCTGACAAGATTACTGAGTTCTCAGTCCTGTAGCAGCGGCGTTGAGTAAGAGTCTGAAAATGGATGCATTATGTACTTGCTTAAAATAGCAAATGCAGAATAGGAAAAGCAGAGCTGCTAAGAGGTGTGCAGAACATATTGATGGAAAGGCCTACGTTGCCTCTGTCATCACCAGCATGAAAGGGTGTATCGGAGCAGGGGGTGGATTTGCCATCAAAAGCATTCGTGTGGTAAAGGCTTCTGTACCACAATGAGTCAGGGGTACATTTTTTTAGCTAACATAACTGAGTGCAAATCCTTCTGTTCTCAAACAGGTGGTAGAAAGTGAGCAGTTTGTTTCTTTTCATCTCAGTGCTCTGGGTTGGTTCATGAGATAGTTGCTTCTATTTTAACCTTGCTGAGTTCCCCCTTAGAACAGAAATCCCCAGTTCCTTGCTACCTAATCAGATATTCCGCGCTGTGGATCACAGCTGCCTGGATGGGCAGCAAGGTTTAGTGCGAGTGAGGTGGAAAGTGTCATCTGCCCCCCGAGAAGAAAACATCATCTTTTGTCAGCATAGATGGGATTTTAAAATACGCAAGAACAAGTTAAAAGGGCTTTCTGGAATCGACAAGCCTTTTCACCAATATGGCCCTAGGAGGTGGCACGGTTATTGCTTAAGGGGCTATCCATGGTCAAGCGAAGAGGCCTTGAGACACAAGGGCAAGGGTCCCTTCAGCCCCCGTATCAATTGTTTAACCAACATTCTAAACATAAGGATCTCCTTCTTTAAAGCACTTGGCTCCATTAACAGACGTTCAAGGGGCACTTACTCCGAGCCAGGCATCGCCCTAGCCCCTGTGCCCATGTATAGTTTGTCCTTTTTTTTTTTTTTTTTTTTGCGGTATGTGGGCCTCTCACCGTTGTGGCCTCTCCCGTTGCGGAGCACAGGCTCCGGACACGCAGGCTCAGCGGCCATGGCTCACGGGCCCAGCCGCTCCGCGGCATGTGGGATCTTCCCGGACCGGGGCACGAACCCGTGTCCCCTGCATCGGCAGGCGGACTCCCAACCACTGCGCCACCAGGGAAGCCCTATTTTGTCCTTTAACTCTCACCAAAACCCTTTGGAAAAGCATTACCACTGTTTATTATCCCAGTTCAGGAAACCAAGCTTCAAAGGGTAAGTGATCACGCAGAGCCATACAGCTGGATTCACACCCTAGACTGGCTGATTCCAAAGGCCTGTTCTCTCCACCAGACCCCATTGTCTCCTGTCTCGATTAAGCAACATTCCTAGAAATGCACAGAACCTGGAAGTCCCAGTCCCCGTCTCCTCCCTGCTGCTGCTGCTGCCAGCTGCAGCGTCTGACTCCCGGGTATGTTATAGCCAGAGTTCCAAAGGACTGGTTAGTATCCACGAGAAATCACTTTTTCCAGGCTCAGCAAGCAGTTGGATGTGCAAACCGCCCCTACATGGGAACTTGAACTAACTGCTCAGTAAACCATAATGTGCTGATTGTTGTTGGACAGTGACCAGTTTCCGGTTTCCTATAGGTCACCACAATTCTAGAGAATGTGACCTTTTATTTGCAGAGCAAGAATTAGGCCTTTCTTTTCCTCCCCAGCCCCCCGCCTTTATAATTTGCATTATTGCTCCTAGGAATACTGCTTTTACAGTTTGGGCATTTTCAGATAAAAATTGCTGGAAAGAATGGTGGGAAAAGTATCAACAAGTAGACCATTGATGGGCTTCCCTGGTGGCGCAGTGGCTAAGAATCCGCCTGCCAATGCAGGGGACACGGGTTCGAGCCCTGGTCTGGGAAGATCCCACATGCCGCGGGGCAACTAAGCCCGTGTGCCACAACTACTGAGCCTGCGCTCTAGAGCCCGTGAGCCACAACTGCTGAGCCCACGTGCCACAACTACTGAAGCCCGTGCGCCCTAGAGCCCGTGCTCTGCAACAACAGAAGCCACCGCGATGAGAAGCCCGCGCGCAGCAACGAAGACCCAAGGCAGCCAAAGATAAATAAATAAATAAATTTATATATTAAAAAAAGACCATTGAGACTTCCCTGGTGGTCTAGTGGTTAAGACTCTGCGCTTCTACTGCAGGGGGCTCAGGTTCAAACCCTGCTCAGGGAACTAAGATCCCACATGCCGTGGGGCGTGGCCAAAAAAAAAAAGGAAGAAGACCATTGAATAAAAAGTGAGAAACGTTAAGGAGTTTAGGGTGCATGAGGATGGTACTCGGGCTGCTCACTTGCCATTTTAACACTGAACTGTCAAATTGGAGGCTTATTTGCTTAATATAGCACGGAATCAGGATAATATTGTAAATACTTACTTTATAGCAGAATTTGCTTACAAAATAGGTTTGGGAAACAATTTTGATATATGATCTCCCCACTGGATCACACAGTCCTTTCAGAGAGGGAGAACAATGAGGTATATGTTCCCCAGTGAGTCCTCATAACAGGTAGCGAAACCCTTTGGATCATTTCCAGAGGAAGTGAAACTCAACATTGTCCAAAACCAAACTCACTCTCTGTTTCCTTCTCCATCACCCACGCTGACAACCTAGAGATGTGGAAGACGCTACCTTTTACCATCTACGTTCAGTGGTCACCAAATTCTTGCTCTGAAGCATCTCTGAAACTTGACCTGTGTCTGCCCTGTTAACAACCACAGCCCTTTCTTCCCTGATTTAGTTTCCTACCTGGTCTGCCTGCTTTTAAATGCCCCCATCAGTCTATCCTCCACACCACCTGTTTCCTATCAATTTCATGTATTCGCTCGTTTATTAAATAAGCACCTACTTTATGCCAGACACTCTTAGGCACAGCGATAAGGAGGAGGTCCCATTCCCGTGGAGCTTCCCTTTAGGAAGGGGGTGGGAGCCATAGGAAGACAGACAGTGAAGAAGCCAGGAATCAGATAGGTCAGTTTCAGATAGCGGTAAGTGCACGGATAAAAACAAAGTATTATCTCTCTTCTCCACTCAAGGATCCTTAAGGGAGTCCCCATTGCTTGCAGAGTTAAGCCTAAACTCCTCGCCTGTTATCTACCCCAGCCTCTCTCCCACCACAGTCTCCAGACACAGTTGCATCCTGAATTACAGCCCCACGCTCGCCGTCCCCTGCATGTTCTCTAAATTTCACTTTTAGGCTTCAACAAGGTCATCTCTGTTCGTCCAAGTCCTCTTCACCCTCCAAGGGGCAGTTCGTCACCTCCTGTCTTTGGGTTTTGGAGATCTGGGCTGGGGAGGCCCAGGTAGGCTGCAGGGAGGAAGGGCAACTAGAGCTTGAGGGACGTCGCTGGAGGGAGGAGAGATGCCGGCCAAGCTGGGCGAGGCCGCTAGGCTGAGGGTGTGCCTGTTGCCCGGGGATTCAGCACCCTGCCCCGCGGCTCTGGCTTCCTCCACGTGGGTGGGGAGCAGCGTGAGGAAGAGAGGTCAGGTCACATTCCCGACCGGGGTGCTGAGAGCCCAGTTTATTCCCATGATGCATCTGCATTTCAAAGCCTCAAGCTCCATGGCCCAAGAGGCTGCACCCAGCAAGCAGGCAGAATCCTTCACTCCCCCCACCCTGTGCTTCCTGAGCGCACCCTGCAGCCCTTTAACGGTGCCAACTTTCACGCCTTACTTAGTAGCTATTTGTCAGCAAGTCGGCCTCCCTCCCCAGACTCTGAGCTTCTTGAGAACGGAGGCTGTTTTATTATCTGTCTTCTATCCCAGAGCCTTAGACTCAGATATTTGATGTAGGACATGTTTGTTTCAAGATAATGCCGAGGAATTCCTGAGCTCACGGCAAGACTTCTTATTCGTTCCCAACCCTGTTCAAAAGTACCATCATTAATCTTATTTAAGCATTCTTTCTTGACTCTCTTTTCAGTGTATATGTCCCCTGTGTGTGTGTAGCTGCAAACCGCCTGAAATGCCCAGTTCTCGGATGGCAGAGACTGGGGTCCTACAAACTCCCCTGTGCCGTGGGCCACAGCCCCACACACACAGAAGCTCAGATACTCCTTGATGATGGTGAATAGAACAGGTAGACACAGAAGGGTATTCCAACAAACCACTAAAAGTCATCTGTTCAAAGGAAGATGTGGGTCCTGGTTTGTGTTCAATCCAGGCTTATTTAAGACCTTCATTAATGATGTGAATAGAAAATAAACACCAATGTTCACAGACGGAGCTAACTTTGGAGAGACTGTTAACAGAAGTATCAGGATAGGAGGAGCAGAAATGTAAGCAGGAAACAGCCAAGATGGAAAAAAAGAAGAAAAAAAAAAAGCTTAACACAGCAAAGAAAAAAAAAATCTCTCAAACAGATATTTTTTGATAAAATAAAGCCCCAAAGACAATAGAGCAAATCACTGAGATGAGAAGTTGAAGGGAGACAGAGAAAGAAGGGAGAGGTGGGAAGAGAGTGGAGGTCATGGAGGGTGGGATGGACGCAGAGGACCTGAGCTCAGGCTCCAGAGCCGACACCCTCTTGTTGGAGGTGACGGGGCAGCGCCCTGAGGGGACACCACCCCTGCCCGTGATGCCGCTCTGTCCACAGCTGCCATCCCATTTGTTTTGTGGTAGAGGTTTGGTTTGGTGGTGTTTTGTTTTGTTGCTTCTGTTTTCTGTTCTTTCCTCATATCTGAGGGAGCGGTGGGTTTGTTCTTTTAGTTCAGTTTTGAAAGGTTTCATTATCCCCGGCATAAAGCATCAATTTGGACATTTTGGGAGGGACAGAGGAATGCAGCCGGTAAAGAGTCCAGATTCCAAATATATAAAGCAAAGTGGAGCGTCCTCACCGCCTTGGTCTCTGATGTTGGTGGAAGGGAAACAAATCCAAGGGCCGAGCAGCAGTCACTGGGCCTCTCAGGATGGGCTCAGCCAGGCCACGTCAGCACACAGAGGCCAGGCCCGGGTCCGCCTTGCCAGGGGAGGGCCCCCGACGCACGAAGAACAGGAACCTTCTGGTTGACAAAACCAGAAGCCAGGAGCCTCCAGAGAGCTACAGGCCTCCTCAGGGACTCCAGCTGGAAAGTCAAGATGCCAGTGTGCCGGGGAATAGTTTAAAAAAGTACCTGAATTCTCCAAGCACCAGGAGAGCACCGCTTCCTTGACAGCCTGGAATCAACCAGGCCTGGAAACACCAATGTAAAATGTCATAAATGCCCAGGAAGCGAACGACAAGTGGTGACAGTGGGGGTCATGGCTGTGGGTCAGGATGCCCCAACCTTAACACCATGACAGCAGATTCCAAATGCTATTTCCTGACTCGTAAGCACCAAGTATTAAAGAATTGCACGCGGCAGAGGTATTGCCCCACGCTACAGCTAGACACGTCCGTCCATCTGAGGTCTAAATGCAGTGGGGCAAAAAAAATAAACTTAAATAAATAAATGAAGGGGGCTTCAATGTGTCACTCGAGAAACAGACACCACTTTGCAGCCGTGCAGAACTCCTCGACGTTGCTAAGCTTCTGTGCCCTCATCTATGGCGTGGGCATCATGACAGTGCCTCGCAAGGTGTCAGCAAGGATTAAATGAGACGATGCATGTAAAATGTTTAATACGGCGCCTAGTGTGTGGAAAATTCTCCATCAGTGGAAGATGATGATTGTCAAGCTCCCGTCCCCCAGTCCAAGACCCCTTTTACAGCCACACAAGACGCGCTGCTAAGTAGCACCAGCCATGGCCAGCAGACGGCTAAGTGATCCTGGGGCGTATCTGTTCATATGACTCCGGGTATTACTGAGAAACATGCATGGAACCAGTGTCTACTCATCTCCATTCAACCTCAAAAAAAAAAAAAATGACAACACGTTCACTGATGTAATTCCTGGAACTTCTTCAACCTTGCGTGTATGTTTCCAAAAATCCATGAGTCCAAACGTTTTTCATCCTACGAACATTTTTGTTTCCCTGAGAACTTCATTAGCAATGGGGCAGCAGCACCTAATATGCGAGAGTTTGGATTTACAAAGCAGAGTAATGATCCACTTTGCAGAAGGGTTCTTTGGCTCCCGAAAAGCATCCCTGGAACAGTGAGCATCCCCAGGGCCTCTTCATCTGCCTTAATCACACTCTGTACCTCAACACACCCTCGCACAGAGCACAGTGCCAGGAAGGCACCTGCTCCCCAAAGCCCAGCCCCTGCTCACCGATGGCGCCAACTCACTTCTCAACAACACTGCTTTGAAGATGCTTGACATTGCCCTCAGGTCTTCTGGTTAGTGTCCGATGTCGAAGTGAGTCCCAACTGCTTTCTTAATTACGTCTCTTTCTGTGACAGTTATGGAACTCCTATTCTGTATCAGATGCTGCCCTAGGAGCTCTTGATCAGGCGATGAAAACTGCTCAGAAGCACTTAGTAAGTAGGGAGCTCAGCTAACGATTATATCTATGACTGTTTTAGTGGCAGCGTGCACAGAGGTTAAGACTTGGACTCCAGCCCGGGTGCTTGGGTTCAAATCTGGCTCCACTGTGTGACCTTGGCAGGTACTTAGCCTTGTTGGGCTTCATATCCTCTTCTGAAAATGGAACTTACTTCGTGCTGTCATGAGGATTTCATGAGTTGCTGTTTGTAAAGCACTTTGCAAAAAAGCATACAAGGACTTCCCTGGTGGTGCAGTGGTTAAGAATCCGCCTGCCAATTCAGGGGACATGGGTTCGAGCCCTGGTCTAGGAAGATCCCCCAAGCTGCAGAGCAGCTAAGCCCGTGTGCCACAAATACTGAGCCTGCGCGCCACAACTACTGAAGCCCGTGTGCTGCAACTACTGAAGGCCACGTGGCCTAGAGCCCGTGCTCCGCAACAAGAGAAGCCACTGCACTGAGTAGCCCGTGCACAGCAACGAAGAGTAGCCCCTGCTCGCCACAACTAGAGAAAGCCGGTGTGCAGCAAGGAAGACCCAATGCAGCCAAAAATAAATAAAAAAATTTTTAAAAAGCATACGGTACTTATTATTATATTCTCCTTTTATTTGATTTCTATTTGTATTGCATTATAGTCAGAGAAGATAGTTTCAGTCAGATGCTAATTCTTAAGTATTTATTGAACCACCTTTTAGGGTCTGTTACCTATTCCAAGTGTACTTCAAAACAACGTGTGTTCTCTAATTGTTGGGCGTAGTTGAGCACACAAGCTTATGAATTGGGTTCAAATCTATGTTATTAATTGGGTTCAAGTCTATGTTGTTTTAATATCTGTAGATCTATACGTTTTGGGGAAAAGTATATTAAGATGGTTGACTATTTGCAGACATGTCATTATATCTTTGCAGAGCTCACGCCATCTCACACACACGTTTTTAACGTTTATTTTCTGGAGTATATCTTCCTGGTGAACGACTCCTTAACAAAGGAGACAGCTACCTCACGAGTTCTTTTCTCCGGCCAGCTTTCTTGTGATTAACATTTGCCTTATGGATCTTGTTCCGTTCCCTTAACTTTTCTTTGTCATTAGGCTCTAGATGGGTCTCTTGCAAATAGTCTTATAGCTGCATTTCTCAGTTCAATCTGAGATCTCCCTTTTAACAGGGATTCACATCCATGTCAGTCTGTGTTTTCTCGTCCTCATGTTTCTTTGCTCCTTTTCTTCCCCTTTCCTCCCTTCCATTAAGTGAAGCAGACTTTCTTCTCCCCCTCCCCTTCCTTCTACTTCTCTGGAACGTGTACGCGGCCGTCTCACGGTCTCATTTACCGTCCATTGCCATCATTCCCCAGCTTGTCTGTGGAGCCTGAAGTTCATCGGCCCCCCTACCCTCCTCCCAGATGAGACAGGGACCTTGAAATGCTTCCCTGGGGCCACACCCCGTCTCTCATGTTGTTCTTCTCCAAGATGTCGTTCAGCGTTGGTTTAACACCCCCCCCCCCCAATAGCCATCTTCGTTGCTGCTGCGTTTACAGTGAACACTTACTTAGATTGACCTGCACGTCTGCCTGCTTGTCTGCTCCCCACGCGTCGCCCACACCACTCTTTTCCTCTGGATTCATTGTCTTTCCTGACGGACGACGGGTCCTTCTTCACCTGAGAGCTGAGCTTGCCCGACTTCCCCAGGTTCACCCTTGTTTTGGCTGAGAAAGTCTCCCTGTGGCACTCGCGCTCAGGTGATGGGTTGGGGATAGAATTCTAGGTTGACGGTTATTTTCCTTAAACCCTTTGACGCGTCTGTGTTTTCATTTTCCCCCCTCATATTTGATGAGAAAGCCTGTTATTCCTTTGCAAGCAATGTCTCTTCTCGCCCTGGGTGTTCTTCAGGTTTGCTCTGCCTTTGGTGACCTGCAGCGGATCTGCTTTTCAAGAGGTCAAGAAAGCTTGAGGTTTCCGTTTTTTACTGAAAAACCTTTGTGTGTGTGTATCTCCTCACGCCATGGTTCCGTGCCCTTCTGCCAGGCTGGGAGGCAGACTCCTGGTGGGCTTTCCTAGGCCGGGCACCTTCATGCTGACCTCAGGCCTGGTGCCCTCGCAGTGGCCTGCACGTCCTGGGCTCGGCATCCGCTGGCCTCCCATCCCCTCCTTCCTCCTGACTGCCGGAGTTCACCCCCCCTTTCCTGCAACCTCCACTGGGGAGTTGTATTCACATCGGAGACACTTGTAAGCCGTCGGGAAAGCTTGTCAGCTCCGATCGTGCTGTTGGAAGCAGCACAGCACCATTGCCTGCTCAGAGCTTCGAGAGAACTGGGGACACAGATGAACACCCAGCTCAGCCTGGGGGTGGGGGTGGGAGGCGGGCAGTTCTGGAAAGCTCCAGGGAATGACTGAAGAGGTTTCAGCAGGGGGACGACAGGATCTTTTTCGTGCCTCTGATGACACTGTGTAGGACACGTTTGAAGCAGGGTGCTGGGCAAAGCGAAGACAGAGGAACGGGTTAGGAGGCTACGTCTGGAACCAGGAAAAAGGGGCTGAGGTTCTGGGCAGTGATGGTGGTAGTGGAGAGAGAATGAGAAAGTGAAATGAATAGAACTTGGTGCCCTGACCTGGGCAGAGGAGGGATCCAGGCTGATCCAGGCTTTCTGTCTCCGTGATGGGTAGATGATGCCACCTCTCCCCGGGACAGGCTTGACAGGAGGAGGGAAGCAGTTTGGGGAAAGGGCCAAGAGGATGAGCTCGGTGTTGGACATAGGAAGACTCAGCCGTCTGCGGCACGTTCAGGGGATTTGTCTGGCCGGTGGCTGCACATATGTGCTTGGACCTCTTGCTGGGACAGGGGACACTGGGTAATTGTCTGTCATTGAAACCACAGCATGGGTGACACACTGTAGGAGAATGTACAAAATGAAAAGGACTAAAGGTAAAACAATATTTAGGGAGTGAGGAAACAGAAACATACTCCTGCAGGATTCCTGCTGCTTCTTGAGGTCTGACATGGCCCCTTCTGGAAGCCTACACCGGCCACCCACGCTTAGGTGGCCCCTGTGCGTATCTTGGTGTTTGTTAAACTTTGCCCATCCTCTCAGTGTTGATGGGTGCCTTGAGGTCGGGGCCTGCATCCCACCCATTTTGTGTTCACTCTCTCTGGACGAAGCCCACCTCATCGTGGGCGCTCGGTAAATACCCGCCAAGAGAAGGAGAGCGGGTGGGGGAGGGATGGGTGATGGGGGCCCAAGAGAGGAAAGCCCTGGGGGAAGGGGGTCCCTGACCCGAGGGCCAGGAGGGTTGGGGGATGGGCGGGGGTTCCGCCCACTGGGCCAGGAGCCTGCGCCGGGGGCCTCACGACGAACGTGCTGCCTGCCTAGAACCATATAGTGACTGGAGTTTTATTTTCTAAATAAAAGTGGTGTCACCCCATCCCTCACCAGCTACAAACCCAGAGAGGACTCAGTAGGTCGGGGATGCAACGCCCCCCACCCCAGAACTGCTGGCCTCTTAGACTCACCCTAGAAGTGACTGTGGTCGAAGTGTCCATTCGACCCTGACAAAAACAGAAGTAGCCCTTCCTAAAGCAGGATTTTGAAAGAGCTGCCCTCTGTGATTTGACATGAACAGAGGGACTCCCTTCTGGAAGGAAGCGAAACACACGGGGAACAGCTGCAGACATGGGCGGGCCACTGTCCTCAGGGAGAGCTGGAGACCCTGCCCTTGTGTCCCGGCGGCGTCCAGGTGGAGAGCCGCCTGTCCTGATGACGCTGGGATTTATCGTGAAACACTCACTCCGCGTATCACCCCTGGGAAAAACATCTGTTTACGACCTGCCTGTGCTTGGTGCAAGGCAAGCTTCCCCACACACACACATCCTGTGACCAAACGCAGAGAATGCTGCGTTAGTGCCGAAGGCTCTGGAACTGCTGGCCACTCCCCCAGAGGATCCGTGCACCGGGCCGCTGCACTTCACCTCACTCCCATCCCGGTTCCCTTTCAAGTGTTAGAGCTCCAGGAGGAAATGCCACTGGAATGCCATGGAGAAAAGAGGGTGGGCTCAAGTCCCAGGCTGCCAGGGGTAAGAGTCTTCTGCTGACCAGGGGTCTGTACAGGAGGGGACATGTTCTGGGCTGCTTCAGCCCCTGGAGAGACTTGGGATGTCCCACCCTGTGCAGGGCTTTTCAATGCGCGGCTGCACCAGCACGCCCGCGGATCCGGTCTTTCATTGACCCACGGATTTCTCTGATGAGCAGAGGACTGGAGGAAACGGAAGCAAAGTAACTTGATCAAGGCCATTTGCCTGCAATGATAGCTTGGAGCAGATGAAACAAGATGAAAGTCCCCGAATTCCACAGTTTGCTGAGCCATTAAATCCTGTAACAGAAGATGGGGAGGAAAGCCCCTCCCCCTTGCGGCCAGCCAGCCTCCATCGCAGCTGTCACCCGCAGCTATAAAATCTCCTTTCTTTTCTTGAAAAAATAAGGAGGGTGCTCTGGTTCCGTAAAGATTTCCAGTGTGTGAAGCGCCAGCAGGAGATGTCACCGGACCCCCTGGGGTGTCCACTCCCTGTGTGTTGCTCGGGCCCTGCCACTGCTCTGTCTCCAAAATAGGCACAAGAAACCCCTCACTGGCCTTAAAACCATTCTGGTTTGAACTTAAAATGGGGAGAAAAAACATGGTTTGAGGGCAAGTTCTTATTTTTCCTTTAGATCAACCCATTTTAAAAAGATTATTGCGTGGACTTCCCTGGTGGTCTGGTGGTTAAGAATCCGCCTTCCAGTGCAGGGGACGTGGGTTTGATCCCTGGTCAGGGAACTTAGATCCCACATGCTGCGGGGCAACTAAGCCTGCACGCTCTAGAGCCCGCGCACCACAATTAGAGAGAAGCCCTCACGCCGCAATGATAGATCCCACGTGCCGCAACTAAGACCGGACGCAGCAAAAAAAAAAAAAAAAAAAAAAAAAAAAATTTTTAATTATGATAAAATACCCATAACTTAAAATTTACCATTAGTCACAGTTAGTACATTCACAGTGTTGTGCAACCGTCACCACTGTCTAGCTCCAGAATATTTTCATCACCCCAAAAGGAAACACCCTGACTCCTCTGCTTTCTGTCTCTGTGGACTTGCCTGTTCTGGACATCTCATATATAAGTGGAATTACACACAGTATGTAGCTTTCTGTGTCTGACTTCTTTCACTTCGCATAATGTGTTCAAGGTTCATCCGTGTTGTAGCAGATATCATTACTTCATTCCTTTTTATGGCTGAATAATATTTCACTGGATGGATAGACCACATTTTGTTTGTCCCTTCATCAGTTGATAGATATTTGGGTTATTTCTACCTTTTCTTTTTTTCTGAAGTATAGTTAATTTACAATGTTGTGTTAGTTTCAAGTGTACAGCAAAGTGATTCAGTTATATATATTATTACATATTATGTATACTTATTATATATTATATATATTATGTATCATATATTATTTTCCAGATTCTTTTCCATTATAGCTTATTACAAGATGTTGAGTATAGTTCTCTGTGCTGTACAGTAGGTCCTTGTTGTTTACTTATTTTATATATAGTAGTGTATATATGTTAATCCCAAACTCCTAATTTATCTGTCCCCCCATTCCTCTATCCCCTTTGGGAACCATAAGTTCGTTTTCTATGTCTGTAAGTCTATTTCAGTTTTGTAACTAAGTTCATTTATATGATTTTTTTAGATTCCACATATAAGTGATATCACGTGATATTTGTCTTTCTCTGTCTGGCTTACATCACTTAGTATGATAACCTCTAGGTCCATCCATGTTGCTGCAAATGGCATTATTTCATTCTTTTTATGGCCAAGTAGTATTCCATTGTATATATGTACCACATCTTCTTTATCCATTCATCAGTCAATGGACATTTGGGTTGCTTCCATGTAAATAGTGCTGCAGTGAACACTGGGGTACATGTATCTTTTTGAATTATGTTTTTCTCTGGATATATGCCCAGGAGCAGTTTTCTATAAAACTCCTAGAGGAAAACATAGGCAGAACACTCTAACATAAATCGTAGGAATATCTTTTTGGATCTGTTTCCTAGAGTAATAGAAATAAAAACAAAAATAAACAAATGGGGTCTAACTAAACTTAGAAGTTTTTGCACAGCAAAGGAAACCATAAACAAAATGAAAGAACCTACAGTATGGGAGAAAATATTTGCAAACGATGCTACCAACAAGGAATTAATCTCCGAAGTATACAAACAGCTCATGGAGCTTAATATCAAAAAAAAAAAAAGAAAGAAAGAAACAGCCCAATCAAAAAATGGGCAGAAGACCTAAACAGACATTTCTCCAAAGAAGACATACAGGGACTTCCCTGGCGGTGCAGTGGTTAAGAATCCGCCTGCCAATGCAGGGGACACTGGTTCTAGCCCTGGTCCAGGAAGTTCCCACATGCCGCGGAGCAGCTAAGCCCATGCACCACACTACTGAGCCTGTGCTCTAGAGCCTGCGAGCCATAACTGCTGAGCCCGTGTGCCACAACTACTGAGCCCGCATGCCGTAACTACTGAAGTCCATGGGCCTAGAGCCCGTGCTCCGCAACAAGAGAAGCCACTGCAATGAGGAGCCCGCACACCGCAACGAACTAGCCCCTGCTCGCTGCAACTAGAGAAAGCCCACATGCAGCAATGAAGATCCAGTGCAGCCAAAAAATAAATAAAATTAAATAATTTTAAAAAGACATATAGATGGCCAAAAGGCCCATGAAAAGATGTGCTAATTATTAGAGAAATGCAAATCAAACCTACAATGAGGTATCACCTCACACCAGTCAGAATGGCCATCTTCAAAAGGTCTACAAATAATAAATGGTAGAGAGGGTGTGGAGAAAAAGGAACCCTCCTACACTGTTGTTGGGAATGTAAATTGGTACAGCCACTATGGAGAACAGTATGGAGCTTCCTTTAAAAACTAAAAATAGAGCTACCATATGACCCTGCAATCCCACTCCTGGGCATATATTAGGAGTTTTATAGTATCCGGTCTTACATTTAGGTCTTTAATCCTTTTTTTTTTGCGGTACGCGGGCCTCTCACTGTTGTGGCCTCTCCCATTGCGGAGCACAGGCTCCGGACGCACAGGCTCAGCGGCCATGGCTCACAGGCCTAGCCGCTCCACGGCATGTGGGATCTTCCCGGACCGAGGCACGAACCCGTGTCCCCTGCATCGGCAGGCGGACTCTCAACCACTGCGCCACCAGGGAAGCCCCATGGTCTTCAATCCATTTTGAGTATATTTTTGTATATGGTATTAGAGAATGTTCTAATTTCATTATTCTACATGTAGGTGTCCAGTTTTCCCAGCACCACTTATTGAAGAGACTGTATTTTCTCCATTGTGTATTCTAACCTCCTCTGTCATAGACTAAATTGACCATAGTGTGTGGGCTTATTTCTGGGCTTTCTATCCTGTTCCATTGATCTATAGTTCTCTTTTTGTGCTGGTACCATACTGTTTTGATTACTGTAGCTTTGTAGTATAGTCTGAAGTCAGGGAGCGTGATTCTTCCAGCTTTGTTCTTCTTTCTCAAGATTGCTTTGGTTATTCAGGGTTTTTTGTCTTTCCATACAAATTTAAAATTTTAAATTCTGTGAACTAGAACAAATGAAAAATGCCATTGGTAATTTGATAGGTTCTGTGAACTAGAACAAATGAAAAATGCCATTGGTAATTTGATAGGGATTGCATTGAGTCTGTAGATTGCCTTAGGTAGTACAGTCATTTTAACAATATTGATTCTTCCAATCCAAGAACACAGTATATCTTTCCATTTGTTTGTGTGGCCTTCAGTTTCTTTCATCAGTGTGTTATAGTTTTCAGAGTACAGGTCTTTTGCCTCCTTAGGTGGGTTTATTCCTAGGTATTTTATTCTTTTTGATGTGATTGTAAATGGGTTTGTTTCCTTAATTTCTCTTTCTGATATTTCATCGTTAGTGTATAGAAATGCAACAGATTTCTGTATATTAATTTTGTACCCAGCAACTTCACTGAATTCATTGATGAGCTCTAGTAGTTTTCTGGTAGCATCTTTAGGATTTTCCATGTTTAGTATCATGTCATCTGCAAACAGTGACAGTTTTACTTCTTTTCCAATTCTCTAATTGCTGTGGCTAGGACTTCCAAAACTATGTTGAATAAAAGTGGTGAGAGTGGGCATCCTTGTCTTGTTCCTGATCTTGAAGGAAATGCTTTCAGCTTTTCACTATTGAGTATGATGTTAGCTGTGAGTTTGTCATATATGATAGCCTTTTTTGTTTTTTTTTTAAAATTTTTATTGGAGTATGGTTGCTTTACAATGTTGCATTAGCTTCCACTGCACAACAAAATCAATCAGCCATACACATCCAGATATTCCCTCCCTTTTGGACTTCCTCCCATTTATATGGCCTTTATTAAGCCGAGGTATGTTCCCTCTATGCCCACTTTCTGAAGAGTTTTTATCATAAATGGGCATTGAATTTTATCAAAAGCTTTTTCTGCATTGTTGTAAATAATGCTGCTATAAACATCCCTGTACAAGTTTTTGTTTGAACACCTGTTTTCACTTCTTTTGGGTATATATCCAGGAGTGGAATTGCTGGGTCGTGTGGTAATTCTGTGTTTGACTTATTGAGAAAGCAAACTCAATCCACGTTGTCTTACTTTGTTGTCTGCTGATGGCAGTGTGGACGGCACCAGCCGGGGGCTGCTTAGCTGCCTAGCTCTTCAGACCAAAAAGCCAGTTCTTCTTCCTGCCCTCAACACATGGACCCACTCACCCCCCTCTCTTCTGCCCAGATCCCACGGCAGCCCCACGGAGACAGGCAGGGAATCAGGGCAGGGCCACTCAGGGCTGCGGTGCTGGGGCTCTGCTTGCTCCAGGCCAGCAAGAGGGCCAGGATGAGGGTTGAAGGACCCCTCACCCAGATCACGGGCTGTGCATCTATCCCCAGGGCAGCCTGGCTCCCGCAGGAATGGAGAAGTGCCCGAGTCACTGCCTCCAATGGGCTCTGCTATTTTTATGTCCAAGTCTGGTTAAAAATAGCCGTCCTAAGCCAAGGTTTTAGCTGCAGCTGACAAGACATTAAGCATCAGATACCTAATGCCCATGAGAGATAACCACGGGTCTCTTCCTGTGTTCATTTTCTGTTTCTACAAGATGTTTAACAAGAAAGGGGGCTTCCCTGGTGGCGCAGTGGTTGAGAATCCGCCTGCCAATGCTGGGGACACGGGTTCGAGCCCTGGCCCGGGCGGATCCCACATGCCGCAGAGCAACTAAGCCCATGCGCCACAACTACTGAGCCTTTGCTCTAGACCCTGTGTGCCACAACTACGGAAGCCCGCATGCCTAAAGCCTGTGCTCCGTAACAAGAGAAGCCACCGCAATGAGAAGCCCGCACACCGCAACGAAGAGTAGGCCCCGCTCGCCACAACTAGAGGAAGCCAGGGCACAGCAATGAAGACCCAATGCAGCCAAAAATAAATAAATTAATTAATTTTTTAAAAAAAGAAAGCAGGTAGGAAACAGCCATGAGGAAAGCCCCTAACAACATCTCCATCCCTGCCCCCTGGGCGCTCCAACAAAGCTCAGCCCAGTGTTCTGGGCACTCAGAGGCCAAGAGCGCCACTGCCCGCAGGCCCCCTTCCTGCGGAAAGTGAGTCTGAGTGATGGTGCCGCCCAGACCAGCCGGTGCCTGGGCAGTGCCTCCCTGTCCCCTGGGCCAGGCGGGCAGAAGCACAGTTGTGCCGGCCTCCCCTGCGGTCCGACCCTTGGCATCCCGTCCAACTCCGAGAGCAACAGCCACCCAGGGAGCCTGGCCCGCCCGCCCCCAGCGCCGCCCTGGGGAAATGAAGGCGTTCAGAGCACAGGGAGCAGGGCCTTCTCCTCTCACCTCCCAGCGCGGAGAGCGCCGATGAGGCACGAGGCGCAGCGCGGGACTGTGCCGGCCGCTGAGTCTCCCAGCTCTTGCATCTGCGGCATCTGAAGTGCGTTCAGTGCCCAGCCAGGCGCCTGAGGACGGGCGCTGCTCCTCCCCAGCAGGTGCGCAGCCACCCCGCGGGCACTGGGCACTCCGGGCCCTCCGACTGCTCAGCAGGTGGGAAGAAGCCCCGCTGGGCCAGCAGGGCCACGTGGCTCCTGGGCAGGGGAACGCGCTCCTGCCCCGCACGCTGCCAGCCACACAGGTAGAAGCACCGCTGACCCTCCCTCCCACTTCCCGGCCTCCAGGAAGCTGACGTCCAACCGGTTCTAACAGCGGGACCCGCGACAGGCAGGGCCGAGCCGGGACTCACAGAAGACATTTCTCTCATCGTCGTTGTAGTCAGGTACCATGTGTGGGGAAGAGTCTCCACTTATCACTGGACGCAGCGCCCCCAGGGCTCCGTGTTGCCACCAGAGAGAACTGATAAACAGTGTCATCAGAGCCCCGTGCTGTGACATCCCCCTGCTGACATCTAAAGCCCAGTGACTGGTCCTCAACCTCAGGCCAGAGGGCGGTGGCCGTGCCGCACTGCGGCTCCCTGCCCTGTACTGCCCCACAAGCGGGTTCTCAGGAGCCCGGCAGCGCCTGAACCTCGGGCCCTGGCTCCCCCAGGGCTTTGGTTCGGGACCGCAGCCCAGCACCATCTCTCCCGGCCTCATCCTCTCTGTGCCCTGGCCTGGAGACACCTGTGAGGCCCAGGGGCTGCCGGGGAGACTCCCCCACCTGGGCCCCTTGCTAACCGCCTGTCTTCTTTTCGGTCCTTCCAGTGAGAAGCGCCACCTTCAAGTCAACGTCACCAACCCTGTGCAATGCAGCCTGCACGGGAGGAAGTGCACCGTCTCCGTGGAGACGCGGCTCAACCAGCCGCAGCCCGACTTCACCAAGAACCGCTCGGGCTTCATCCTCAGCGTGCCGGGCAACTGATGCGCAGGGAGGTGGGGCCGCCCGAAGCCCGCCCGCTAGGCTCCACGCTGGGAGGGGCCCCCGCCTCCCCTGCGGCCCCTCCCCGAGGCCCACCCCCTGCTTTCTGCCTTTGGCCTCCGTCTTCCTCGGTCCCAACTGTCCGCAGACCCCTCAGCAAACCAAAGACCCCGTGTCCTGCCCAGCCCCTAGCCACCACCCCACCCCACCCCCCACCCCCGACTACAGCTCCCCTGCAGTCAGAGAAGGCCGCCCGCTGCCAGGCCAGGTCAGCCTGCCTGACCCCGTGACCAGCTGCTGGCCCTGCAAGGCGAGGGCTTGGAGACCCCGGATGCAGTTTCTAGCCAAAGCCATGCCCCCGGGTCGGGGGAGGTTTGGGGGAGATGAGCTGGGGAGGTAGCCCTGCTCTCTCCCTGGGCCCAGCTGCCCTCTCCCCAGGGTGATGGCAGCCCCATGCCCTGGCTCAGGGAGCTTCTCAGAGCTCCTCGTGGACCCCCTCCCTGCCAGCAGCCAGCCAAGACCACCAGGTGAGCAGGTTCACCTGTAGGGCCAGCCCCTCAGCCCAGGAGCCAAGGGCCGGCAGTCTGTCCTGCCCAGAGCCTGCCCCCAGCCCCGTGGCCACCTCCCCAGAGAGCGCAGCACAGGGGATGCTCCAGGGATCATCTTACTTAACCGCACAGCCTGGGCCGTGGTTGTCTTGCACTTACTTTTGCAGTTTGCTAATCATATCATGTCTGCTGTGCCCACACTCGTGTCAGGAACGCTAATTAATAAAATAGAATGGGGGGTGGGGAGCAGGGGAGCAATCCGGGGTTTGGAAGTTGCCCCTCCAAACACCTCTGCCTCACACTCACGTGGAGAACCAGGACTGGGGTGGGAGGGCCTGAGCCCCAGGAACTTGGGGAAGTGGAGCGACAGAAACAGTGCGGGGGTCCTGGCACTGCAGGCCAGGCCAGGAGAGCCGCCGCCTTGCCAGTCCCTGCCCAGCAGAGCGCGCGTGTGCTCCAGATGCTTCCGGGACCACCCTCCTCTGAGCCTCAGCTGAGGAGGACGCCACACACCCCCTGGGCAGCCCGGGCCTCCCGGCCTGGAGCCTTAGAAAAAGGAAAGACTAGGCACCCCGTGTGGTCAGGGGGCTGAGGGTGAGCCCACGCCCCAGGAGGAGCCGAGCAGGATGTCAGAGAGGGACGTGCTGACGTTTTCTCCGCTTTCTGCCACAGAGGCTCCCCCTGCCACCCCGACCCCACAAAGCATACCAGGTGCCACCTCCTGTGCCTGCCGCGGCCCCCTGGCCGGCTCCCAGGTGGTCCCAGCAGCTTGGTCTCGCGGCTGCCCCACCCCTGCTTCCCAGGGCTGGAGCACATTCTCGCCCCGTGCAGTGCACAGCAAAGAGTCCCGCCGGCATCCTGGCCTTGGAAACCCATTCATCCTCCAAGCCTGGTCAGCTGCCCGCACGGGACCCCGTTCAGCAGCGCCCATAGCTTTGCCAATCGCCTTGACACTATCGATCCATCTTAACTGGAACATCACCTCTCCTTTCCACTCGTTTCCCCAAACTTGTTGCTTTACTAGATACATGGAAATGTATGTTTTAGACACACCAAAAAGAACATGCCAAACGAGTGCCGTTCAGAGGCTGGAGAGGACGGGGGCTGGAGTCCTGCCCTCCCACCTTTTGGTGTCGCCTCTGGTCCCTGAGCCCTCAGCCAGAGCACCACCGCCGTCCACAAGCACTTTTTCATGATGTCCGACAGAAAGTCACAGTGTCTGGCAACTGAAGAAAGAATTTCGGGTGTGATCACAGCACTGAGGGGAAGGCAGGAGGACACAGTGATTGTATGCGATGAAGTGTTTCTCTTGATTTAATTAAATGCAGTTTTATGGTTTGGTGCGTATATTCCTATTTTCCATTAAATTAACTTTATTTCTAAAGCATATTTTGATTTATCATCAAGAGCAATAAAGCATTAAATCTTGCGTTTAAAGGTGTTCTGCTTTTTGAATTGAAAACTGTATCTACAGTTGTGAAATTTTGGCTTCTATAAACTGTTAACCCAGAGGGTGGAAGGGAGCATTAAACACAAATCAGGTAAAAATGGAGGATCGTTTACGTGGGGCTGTTGATGGAAAGTATTCAATGGTGAGTGCGAAGCTGGGGGGAGGCGGAGCCAGGAGGCGGACAGGCAGTGGAATTAAATCCAAACACTTTCTCCCACCATTTTGAGGCCTGTGCACTAGACTTGAAGCTCATTGCTCTCACGTTTACTGGGATCGAAGCACGCATAAAGGCAAGGCTGGGATCTCCAGGGCTGCAGTTGGAGGAGAGGTCTGGGTGAGCCGTGGCTCGTCAGCCTCTCCCCGAGCCCTCAGGTTGGGGTCGGGGAGCTGCAGACAAGCAAGGCCCTGCGGGGAGATGGGGCATCCCCAGCACCCAAGGGCCCCGCAGCCAGAGGATGCTACCGGGTCCCCGGTTACTGGCGGGACGGAGCCCGCAGTGATGGCTTCTGACTCAGACAAAGGAGGTGCCCTGATCACAAGGCTGACAGCTTCCAAGGTGCCACCTGAGCTGCGCCCCGCCCCCAGGCCCAGGGCAGCTCCAGCCAGCGGGGGACAGGGCCAAGGGGGTTGGGGGGGGACCAAGTCCAAAACGCCAGGTCCCAGCAGCTCAGGGTGGTGGCGTGAGTGGGCACAGACCGCTGGCAGTACAACCAGTAGGGGGCCCCACCCTTGCCACAATTAGGGGCTAGGGTGGCTGCTTATCTGGGAGCCCCGGGGTTGGAGTTCTCTCTTTCAGAAACCTGCACAGAGCTAGGCTGGTGGGGTTGAGCCACATGGACCCCTGCTGGCCTGGGAGCCTCTGGGCCGTGGACCACGAGCAGGGCCAGGCCCAGGACACCTGGAGCCACAGCCTTAGTGCCAAGCCAGCTGCCCTGCAGGACCCACTGAGCCAGCCCTCGCCAGGCCATGCCTGGGCCCGACCCTCTGGCTGGAGGTCCCGGTCACCCAGCTCCACCAGGCCAAGGGAGCCTTTGGAAAGCAACTCCTGAGAAACCAAAGTTGACTTAACCTGTGCTTCTTTCTTAATCACCTTAACATGAACGCGCTTGTTAAGGCCTCTCCTCTAACCCTCCCTCCACCCATACTCCCCTCCCCCACAATGCAATCCAATTATGTTTTGAGCGCAGGAATCATTTATAAGAGGGGCCCCCAGCCTGCTCGTGAAGGATGTGCCCACAGAAAAGGTCTATGTAATGGATGGTCAGTGCATTTTATTTACTCAGCACAGTACAAAAATAAATAAAAATAAGGGAAGGGGAATTAAATTACAGCCAAACTGAGCTTCATGACCTTGTCAGATTATAAACCACACATACTTACAAACACGCTACGCATACATACAAAATGAGACAAATATAAATTAATATTAACAACACCCACAGTTTGGTCAAAGAATAGCTACAGAAGAAATTGCACTAAAAAACCAACATACATCGCACGTGTGTAATTAGCAGTTTCAAATATACAGCTATGAATAATTCCGAGTGAAAAAAATGGTACATTCTCTTTTCATTGCAAGTTTAACAACGGCTGGAACAAAACTAAGTTCTAATAACTGCATGGAAAGAATATATCAACCCTTCAGGTTTACAAGAAAGAGAAAAACCAAATCCTGAACTATTATTCCTGTGACTTGTTCTGTGCACGGGTGTAATTTTCACAGCCATCTGTTCTAAGATTATTTTTCTTAAGACACAAAATGCTCCTGGTTTGCATGCACAATATCACTGTAAAAGCAACAATGAAAGAATAAAGGGTTTTTTTTTTTTTTGTAGTTTAGTTTTTTCCTTTTTTTTAATTGTTCTAAAAGTAGTCTTCATAGCAGCATGTCAAATGGGTTCATTGCTTGCACACTCAAGTATATCAGTTCCTCTACACAATACTGATGACCAGTGCAAGGGAGGGAGGAGACCCCACCAGGCTTCACATTGATGGAACTAGAGAGTTCTTTCCTTAGTCCCCAACCACTCCTGAAATTTGCACCGCCTCCAAAACTTAAAAAAATAAATATGGAGAGAGAAGGAAACGCACAGAACTGGAATCCTGCGGATGCGCCTTCCCGCAGTTTCAGGCCCAGCGCAGCCCGCGAAGGAGCGACTACAGACCCACGCCCCTGCTCTTGAGAGTCGGCACCCGGACCCCCCTCTCGTATGCCGCCAGGGCCCGCTGCCCCCACGGGCCTCCTACCTCAGGTCACACATGGCAGCTGGATCTGCACAGACGGGCTGGGTGACAACTCCAGCAGAGAAGAGGCGCCGCGGCGAGGTCCGCGCCAGCAGCCGCGGGTTCCTTCCAGCCCCGCGGCAGGTTATCTGGCTGGCGGTCCTGAGAAAGGCTCAGCGTGGGCCTCGGGGCGCAGCTGCGGCCAATGCTCTCCGGCTCGGGCAGGCCCTCTTCCTCGGGAGCACCACGGGCCCGCAGTCTCAGCTCCGGGCCTATTAAATCGGGACCTCAGTTTCACAGCTTTTTCTTTTTTCTGTGAATTTCAGTAGTGCTTCTGCTGAAATCGGCAGCCACCTGGAAGCTAATCCTATGTAAAACCGCCCCCTGCCTCCCCCCAGCCTCCCCTTCCAGCACCCCCTGGGGGACTGGGACTGGAAGAGAGAATTCTCTGTAGCATCTTCACATCAGTCTTTGTTCCCCAAAGCCGAAGGGACAGAGAAAGACTTGCTCCCTTCTCTTGGTTCTCTCCCAAGCCCCAAGCCACCGATCTGGGAGAATTAGAAAGAAAATTGATTAAGTACACATCATGTGTTTTTACAGCCACCAACCAGGCTAAGGTGGAAACCAAAACCAGCAGCTGCAAATGATCAGTTGTAGAATCAGCAGGCAATCAGGAGTTCTGCTCCCGGCTTGTAATTGTCTCCAAGGTCCAGCTGTCTCACTGGCCCTTTCGGGACAAGGCTTCACCTTCAGAAGAAACTGAACTGTCTGGGAACAGCTTTAAATCAACAGGGTTGAGGGCGGGGGTACATCATGACCCCATCACCCTGATCCCTGACATCACCCCCCACCGCCCCGCAGCTCTGCAGGACAAATGTCACGTGCACCAGCAAGAGGCCTTAGCCCTTAGGTGGGCACCAGCTCAGTCCCAGGCATGGCAACCCCACCTGCCCAGAAGGCAGGCTGTTGACAATGGGCACCTGAAGCTGTCCTGGCCTTCACCACAGGGTGACTAAGCTGCATGATTCAAATGAAAAATTCACCCAGGAAAGGAGTTGTCCCCAGCTTCACCCCACCCCTTTAGAGCTGGGACCCAAAATGAAAGAACTTAATGAGTCAAACCAGCTTGTTAACCAACACTGCCAACACCGCTGGGAGCAGGGGAAGGGGGGCGAGTTCCATGTCTCCACAAAAGGAAAGCCCTTGTCCCTAAAAAAGAAAAAAGAGCAAACCGGGTCGTGCATGGTCAAACGACAGGACACAATCTTTGCACCAGGCCGGCTTCCCCTCAATTGAAGAGGCTGTCCCAGGGCCATGGGCATCTTGCCTCACAACCCCACATGTGGCTCAGTCAGGGTGGCTGGCTCCAGGAGCCTCTGGGAGAATGGAGGACCCAAAACGGGACCCGGAAAAGGGCCTCCAACCAGAAACTCTGGGCTGCCTGGCTGTGGGGAGCAGAGGGTAGCCTCCCCTGCCTTGGTCCAGCAAGAGCACAGGCGGCAGAGGCAGGTCAGTCCTTTGAATTCCCCAAAGTGAAAGGTCAGGAGCCAGGGTGTCTCTGAATACATCTTCTGAATTTTGCACAAGGTTCGGGAGTTCAAAAGCATCCAGAGTTCTTGGCAGAGCTGAAGAAAACCCCAAGGAGAGAAGGTGGGAAGGGAGGGGCCCTTCGTGGCTTCGCTAGACACATACTGTACACAAAATCTGATTTAATAATAAATTTTTAAAAATGAATTGAATCCTTGAGCCGTGATGCAGGCTAGCAGGCTCACCGGTCCAGCCCTAGGAGGAGCCGCTTCTTGTCCTCCTGGCCACTCTCGTTCTTCAGGTCGGAGAACACCTGTGTGAAGTAGTGGGGGTCGGCGTTAATCTGCAGCATCTTGGAGCTCATGAGGTTGATGACGGAGAGGCAGCGGTCCCAAAAGGCCTCCTTGCAGCTCTCCACCAGGAAGGGCTTGAGCGGGTAGGAGATCTCATTGCCCATGTAGGAGTAGGAGAGGTACAGGCAGGTCAGCAGGACGGCCTGGAGCTCGTGATCAGAGCCCACCTCAGAGGAGATGACATCCCGGCAGAGCATGTAAAGGAAGACCACGTTGGCGGGCGTGATGAAGCCCTGGTCCTGCCAGCCCTGCAGGAGCAGCGAGCGGTCCACGCTGCGCAGCCAGAGCACAGGGTCCGTGGGGGACAGGTGCTTCAGGCGGTAGCACCGGCGACAGAGAAACTCACCCAGGCACCGCAGCAGCTCGCTGGTGGACGCCTGGACAATGACCCGTTTGGGCGTCCCTGCGGAGGTGACGGCAGGATGCGGGGCCTTCTTGACGGAGGAGGAGACCCCGGTCTGGGAGCCCGAGAGCTGGCTGGCAGGGGGTGCGGGCGGCTGCGCCGGTGGGGGCTGGGCGAACGTGGACAGGTTGGCGCACGACAGCGACTTCTTCAGGTTCTCATTGTTGAGGTGCGTGATGTTGTTCTGGTAGCTGCTGTTGGGCTGCACCTTCTTGGAGTTCTTCTTCTTGGCCGACACGGCCACGATCCTCTTCCAAGGCAGCACGGAGATGATAGAGTGCCGCTTCAGGTTCTTGTCCTTGGCGTTCTTGCTGTTCTGCACGGCCGTGTAGTGGCCCACCGTGGCCGCGCCATCCTCAAACAGCGTGGCCTTCCGGTAGCTGGGGGACAGGGACAGCACCGTGCCCATGGTGCCGCTGCGCGCCGGGCGGGTACCTGCGCCCCTGCGCGCCCAGCCTGCCGGCCGGAGGGACGAAACAGCTCACCAAGCCCGAGGCGGCCAGGGGGAGGCCGGGGCGCTCCCGGGGTCGCTTGCCGCCCCTTCGGATCTGTGTGGAAAACAAGATGGTTCTCAGCACCAGGCGGGGCTCGCGTCGCGCTCCTCCGCCCCGGCCTCGGCGGCCCCGCGGACCTGGCCCCGGACCCGCGCCCAGGCCTTCCCCGGCCGGCACAGCCCCGCCCGCGCCCCCGCGCCGCAACCCGGCCGCTCCACTGCGGCACCGGCACCCGCGCCCGCCAGGGTCCGGATGGCAGCGCGGGGGACCGGGAGTCGGCGGAGGTGGCCGGGGACCCCGCCTCGAAACCGCACGCGGCCGCGACCCCGGCCCGGCTCCCCGGGGACAGCGGACGGCCCGAGGCGCAGGCTTACCGAGCAGGTGGCTCCTGCGCTCTGCACCCTCCGCAATGCGCGCCGCGGCTCGACGCCGCGGTCCCGGCGCTCGGCGGGGCTCGGCGGGGCTCGCGCTCGGCGGCGGCGGCGGCGGCGGCGGCGGCGGCTCCGGAGCTTCTGTCCAAGGTTCTGCTGGCGCCGCGGCCCCGCCCCCCGCTCGGCCGCCTTCGCCGCCGCCGCGCCCGCGCCCGCCCCGGCGCGCACCTCAGCGGCCTCCCTCTCGGGCGCGCGCGCGGCCCACGCGCAGGCCCGGCCAGGCCTGGTCTCGCCCGGGAGCCGGAGCCGCCGCCGTGCTCAGCACCAGCTGCGCGCGGTGCTGGCAGCGACACGGCCGCGAGCCCCAGGCGCCGCTCTACTCGCCGCGCCCCATCCAGGACCCGGGCTCGGGCGGCGGGTACTCGCGGCACCGCCCCGCCCCGCCCCGCCCCGCGGGGCCGCCCCCCTCCCACACTGCTCGCCGCCCTCTCGGCGCCGCCCCACCAGCAACAGCCCGGCCGTGCGAGAGTCGCGGGCGCACCGCGCAGCCGAGCTCGGGCGGGTGGAAAAGCTCCGGGAGGGGCGGGGCCGAGGGCCGACCCCGCCCGCCGCCCCGCCCAGACACGTGCTGCCTTTGTTCCCGCCGCGGCGCCGGCAGCTGCGGCCGCGGGGGCGCTCTCGGCCGCGTCCCCGCCCTGGCCGCCAGAGAAGCCATCCACGGAGGCTAGGACCCCGAGCAGCCTCCTTCCATTTAACCTCCTCGTCCCCGGGGACGTAAGCTAGGGAGCTCAGGGAGCAAGGTGGGGAGAGGCTAAGCCTTTGCTGAGGCCGCCTGAGTGCCCCAAGCATCCCAAGGGGACTGTCGCATCAGTTTTGAGTGCCTTTCCCTCTGGGATCTCTGTTGCCCCATCCCAGGTAAATGCCCACGGCCCAGGTACAGAGCGACTAGCCTTCCCACACCACACCTGGGACAGAGCCGTGAGGCTTCTGGCTCGGTCGCTGCCCCAGAGAAGGGCCAATACTGAGCCCATCACAAATGCGACCTCAAAATTTCCACCAGCCCTCTTATCTGTTATAGAACAACTGAAGCAACTGCTTCTCCAACCAGCCTCTGATCTGCTGATTTAAATATTTTTCATGCTAAGCATATATAATTTGAAGATTCGGTGCCCATAAAATTATTAAATTCTGAGTAACACTCTGGTTCTAATAAGAACTTTTCCTCTCACAAGGAACAAGAATCCAGATCCTTCACAAAGGCTATTCTTCACTATTCTTTGTTTAGTTCTGGAGATTGACTCAGATTTGACCACAAACCTGGGAAACAGGAGACTTAAACAATATCTTAATCCAAATTACCGCCTCTGGACCTGGTGATGAGGAAGTAGCAATCCAGAGAACACCCAATCCCCTGACTCCCAGGCCACTCCAGCACACAACCTGTGCCAGTTCTGCCTACTGCTCTAAGCAGTAAAGAAATCTGGTATCATTCAAACAGTGCTACCATCATCAGAAAGTACTAGAATTTGCTAAAGTACTACTCAGAGATTCCTCTGTCAACAGTGGCAACAAAGCTTTAGGGGCCTTGGTGACCATACAGTGGGAAATGCATTACTCTGTACCCAGAAGGCTACTTCTTGTAGAGTCCTTGAGAAACATCCACAGTAGCTGTCATCTTAACTTAGAAGATAAAGGCAGGCCCTTAGCCCAGTGTGCCCCTCCCTCTGAACATTCCTCAGTGTACAACCCCTACCTGCTCTTCAAATGGAGCTGTCCTCCATAGTAAGGAGCTCTAAGAAGCAATCTCCTCCAGGTCCACTGGCCCAATGACTCTCTTCCTAAGGCAAAGTTGGACCCCAGCCTTTTTTCATCCTGCCCCTAATGGAGGCCCAGCTCCTGAGTTGGCCCATGTCCACACTGCCTTTCCTGTGTTGAGCAGGGGTTAAGTGCTTTCCACTTCCCAAAATATGCTTAGATTTCTAAGCCTGTAATCCACCCCTCAGAACTATCTGGAGCCGCCCTGTACTTACCTGTACCTACAAAATTTCAATACTAACTATTCCAATTCATGGTGGGCAGTACCCAGCTCCACCCCACCCCATTTCCCAAACCATGGAAGCTCGCATTGGCCTGGGCCTTTTCCAGCCTGCGTCCTCTCTTGCCTTTGCCCAGCCAGCCCTCCCCTACTACCTTCAAAAAGAGCTCTTGGCAGAACTACTCCAACCTCCTCACACTTGTCAGAGGCAAAGTCATGTGTGCAGCAGAGCATGAATGGGATGGCACTGCCAGCACAGTGGCTTTTGTGACCGAAGAACCCTGGAACCCTGTCCACCCGTGTTGTGCCTGCTCTGCCTGTTTTGAGGCACCACACCACTCCTCTGCTCACTCAACACACCAACAACCCCCCTCCCCCTCCCAGCTCCCAGTACTTCTCCAACTGCAAAGCGAAGAAGGAATAGCTACAATCTGCCACAAATGGCAGATCAAGGACCCAGGAGGCAGACCTGGATGAATGATGCACAGCTGTTTTCTTCCGTCTTCACCAGAGAACTGCAGGGAAGCTCTCCAAATCCCACCCCCATCAATCAGCCTCTTTATCCTATAGTCTATCCCTAGCTGCCGGAAAGGCCAGCCTGCGTGTTACATGCACGGCTGGGATGTCCATGGAGAGTTCCCATCCTCTGCATGCCCCTTTCCCACACCACTCTGAGGAAGGGAGGCCAAGGCCCCAGCCAGCCAGCTCTCAGAAAGGGTTCCAAATAAAGCAGGTCTGGGCCCTGGCTCCTGAGGAAGTCGTGCTTTGTTCTCTCAGGCATCACAGAGCAGCATCTAGTGGCCTTTCTGGGCAGCACAGGTTACATAACTAGCATGCAGCGGGGCTCCACAGCCAAGGGACGCAGCCGCCGCTCCCAATGCCATCAGGATCTCATCAACACACAAGGAAGCCCAGGCACCGTGAAGCCTGGTGCCAGGAAGGGCCCATAAGTGAGGGAGCCAGGCCCATGCTAGCCCATGGGCCACCCCACCCTCTCAGCTGCACCTAGATGCAGCTTATCGAGGCCTGGGAGGGGAAGCAGTCCCTCGAGGTCTGGAGCAGCGCTGTCCAAAAAAAAACCATGAGCCACAAATGCAAGCCCCGTAGATAATTAAATATTTTCTAGCAGCCACATAAAAAAAGTTAAAAAAAACAGGTATATCTTAATAGTACATTTAACCCAATAAATGCTCAAAATATTTCAACATATATATAAAAAAGAAGTTGAGCAATTTTTCTTTTTTCACATTCTTCAAAGTCTGGTTTGTTTACATTTGCAGGGCATCACAGTTTGAACTAGCCACAATTTCAAGGACTCAACAGCCATATGGGGCTCATGGCCACACACTGGACAGCACGGGTCTGCAGAAGTCAGCAGACCTGCCCAGGGAGATGACGAGAAGGCTGCTGCCCCACTGAGCTCCTGGGACTGCCCTCCCCCCACTGCTCGGGCTCTTGATCCCTTTGGAATATTTTTAAAGTCCTTTATTGAAGCACAACTCTTCCTTAAGTAAAACTATACACAGAGACACAATACTGAAAGAGAGCAGAGAGTGGCTCAGACTGGAGTTGGTGGCTAGAGCCCACCCTCCCTCCCAGTGGCCCCAGAGCCCCACAAGACAGGTCACTCCCAGGGTCTGAGGGGTAGTATAAAATCAATCCTTTTGAACAAGATTCCAAAAAACTAAAACTAAGCCACAAGTGAATGCCAGGGCTCTCCAGGCACCTGTACTTCCATGACTTCATGTAGCACTCCCACCACAATTACCTACCAAGAAAGCGCCATCCTTGTCGTGTAAGTGAGGAAACAGGCTCAGAGGATATTACAACCCAAACCCCATGTCCTCACTGGACCATGATGCCTTGGAAAAACAAAGATAACTGAGCCCCATTTCCCATTTTAGCCCTCACAGACCAACTTTCTCACCCAAAGCCCTCCACTTGACCCCGGATCTAAAGGTCTCCCATGAAGCAAATGAGACAGTAGAGCTTTGTCCAGTCTAGAGGGCTACACAGAGCTGTCTGGACTTGGTCAGAAGCCCTCCAGCACTCAAGAAAGGACACTTTTTGAAAAAAAAATTGTTTTTATTGGAACTCATCTGAACATCAGATATACCTGGTGTTGGTTAGCAAGAACCGTTTGTACATTTGATATTGATGGTGCCAAAACCAAAACAGTGACTGGACATGATGGGGAAAGATGTTGAGAACAAAAACCTGATTTTGGAGAGGAAAATAAAAGCCAGTCAGATTCAGTGAGGATGCAAAACCTGGTACAACAAAATCCTTTTACAAAATATAAATTTATTACGAAAACCTGGAAGGATAATCTGACAAAGGGAAAGAAAGATAAAAGGAGGCCAGCAGGAAGGAGGCAGGAGGAGGGGGAGAGGAAAAAAGAAGACAAAGAAGAATGAGAGGAAGAAGAAAATATAGCTGAGCACAACAGAGGTGCAGAAGCTTACCTGCCCAAATGGCATTAAAAGCCTTGCTATGTAATCTCATCATAAAACAAAGCATGCTGGAGTACAGTGCTCTACCTCCCATCCGTTCCATTTCTAAGAGGTAAACAAAGAAAGCTCCCTGGGAAGGGGACATGAGGTTGCTCAAAAACCCAACAACAAAAATTGGGAGGAAAAAAAAAAAACAAACAACAACACACCCCACAGTCTCATTTCCGATGTTCACTGTTTAAAAAAGGAATAAATCCATCTGACAGCAGGAGAGAAGCAGGCGGATGGGGAGAGAAGCTGAAGTATTTCAGACAGCCTGGCTCCCCTGGAGGGGGGAAGGAGGAAGGAAGAGACATGGGATGGTCTCCTGGTTGAGAGAAGGGGAAAGAGGGGGAGAGAGAAAAGAGCAGAGGAGAGGGGCAATTAAAACACTGACATCTAATCTAGTTTACTGTGTTAAAAAGAGCCACATGCACAGCAGGCCCCCTGAGGGCCCACACTGCTCCCTGTGTGGCCATGGTGACACTAGCTCCTGGCCATGTCCCCATTCCTTCCCAGGTTGGAGCGGAGCCGTGCAGGTGCTGCTGCGGCGGTGGCGGCGGCGGGACCTTCGGCCAGTCTGCTGGAGCCATTGTTGGGGGGAGGGCGGGGGGATGGGCCACATGGCAGGGGAAAGGACACCGAAACGCCTCATTTCAAATAAAAAGGAAAATAGCAGTCTATACACAGTTGTTTGTTTTGGTTCAGTACAAACAGAATAAAAAGTCGTTGCTTTGATAGTCAGGCGAACACCCAATTCTGAAGAGGAGGTGAGGTGACACCCAGCGGGTGGGTTAGGAGCCCCAGTGGCTGGCGGAGCGCCTGGCTTGGCGGCCCTCTCCCAGGAGGCAGAGAGCACAGCTTTAGGTAGTGTAAGCCTTTTTCCTTTTATTTAGAATAACCTTTTTTTTTCTTTTTTTTCTTTTTTTAAGCAATTTCCCCACTCCCAAGTTGGGCCAGTAAAGATTACATGAAAACTGGCACACCTATCGGCTGGAATACAGATGCACCAAATGAGGATTTAAAAACTTTCTGAGCGAAAAGTAGAACAGAAAGAAAAAATCTCCTAGCATTTTCCCCAAAGGTTTCACTCTCCCGCCACACACACTCTCCAAAGGACCGCTACAGATCCAACTCTGCAAGAGAAGACAGAGCAGTGTCAATCGGGGAAGCCGCAAGGCCACCAGGAGGCTTTCAGTCTCGACAGGCAGAAGACAGCGCTGCCCGGGCCCGGGTCCCGGAGTCAGCACTCACCTATGTCAGTTTCTTGGCTTTGTTGTAGAGGGAATCCACTACTTTACTCATGTTCTGAATTGTTTCCAGAGCAGCTTCGTAAGTTTTATCTACTGGGGGTTCATCAAAAATAATCAAGACACCCTCCCCCTGGTCCAAGATCCCTGCAGAAAACACAAGCAAACCCAGGTAAAAGAAAGGATTAGACACACGAGCATTTGAGAAGCAGCCCACTCCCTAGCTGCCTCACTTTCTCCAGAAAGGAGTAGAAACAGAAGTCATCTTCCTGTTCCATTCGTACATGTTTATTACACTCTCATCACAGGCATAACAGGGGCAAGGATCCCAGGGAACCACCAGGTGATACAATGGCGCATCTTCTTTCAAGATAAACAAGAGCATGATGCCTCTTCACCATTTCATCACCTCCACCAGCCCCCTCGCCTGTACGACTGTTACTCACCATGAAATTTCTTGTCAAGAATCATCTGTGATAATTTCCTTTCCACGTCGGCCTAAAATCAAAGCACATGATTAAAGGGCCCAGCATCTACTAGTGAGAGATCACACTGACATGAAAGCCTTGTATAAAAGGATCTTATGGCAAATGGTCTGAAAATAAAACAGCAACAATGCATCTGCAGCTCTCAGCCCACGGTCCCCAGTCCCCACTGAGAAGCTTGGGAGCTTTGCAATAAGGCCCAGCAGGTGTAAACGGCAGCCCCTCCACATGCCCCTTTCCCCATCCCTACCCTCAAGACAAGCTCAGGACTCCTTACCTTGGAGAGTTTGATGAGGCTAGATATGTGTTCGATCTAAAAGGAAAGGTAAAAAGACACCAACACTGAAAGTTTTACTTCTGCCTCTAATATCGGGATGAGGGTGGTGCTGTATCTTGAAATCCTGCCGAATGTCTCTACAGGGACAGATTCTCTTTGGCTGTGCTTAGGTCTCTTGTGCTTGGTCCATCTGCCTACCCTGCATCACTACAGACAACAAATACACTCCTGTCCCACAAACCCAGAACAGAAAGCATTTACCACATGCACAGTGACTACAAAAGCTAGGAGGAGACTGCACTGAAAACAAGCAGGGGCAATCTCACCAGCCTCTACCCCACAGCATCCCTCTCCTTGACTCTCATTCCCTGTCAAGAAAATCCCAAGCTCTTGGGGGTCTCTTGCCCAGCAGGCACACCCTTGGAAGTGAGTTCCTATTCTGAATGGTTGTGGGAAGGGAGGTGGCTATAGTGAGGACGCCTAGCCAGAAAGCCCCTGCCACCAGAGAAGAGCTAGAGTCCCCAAGAGGGTTCTTACCTGTACTCGGGAAAAAGGCTCAATGACTCGGATCAGATTCTGTTCCAGCAAGTTATCATACAACTTGGCCAAGTGTGTGCTGATGATTGGGTCATCCCGGAGCTCTGCCCGGTAATCTGTTAGAGCCTGCCAAAAGAGCCGAGATTGGCACGGAAAAGGACTTGAAAGTCACGCTACTCGCAGCTTCCTAAGTAGTGAGCTGGCCCTTGTAACTACATGGTTGACTGTAGTTCTGGAGGATTTGGGAAGATGAAAGAACAGCCACGACTGAAGGCAGAAGAAAATGAAAAGAAGTAAAAGGTGGAGCCTAACCCTAGGCACCATCTTCGTGTCCAAAAGCCTCACACTGACAGCTCAAACCATGTAAGCCCTAAGAGCAGCTCAGCTTGCAAGCTAAATTCACTGCAAAAGCAGTTCTCAATATGTATTCCACAGAACAAATAAGGCCTCCATGGGGGCAGAAGGAGGGGGAATTCTGAGGTTAAATAATAGGAAATGCTGAATTCCACAGCTAGCTCTTGGGGTTTTATAAGGAATATCAGCACAGAAAACAAAGTACCTTTCTAATTTTGTTTAGCCCTAGTGTTTCCCAAATATCTGATCACAGACCCTTTTTTTAATCCCTACTAGAAGTGTTCCATCCAAATTGGGGGATGAAATGATCTAGACTCTTTGTTTATTTGTGTATGTGATTTATTTACCTTTAATAATGTTCTCACAATATCCCAGCCTCATGTCAGCTGTGCTATAAGGTGTTAAGGGAAGCAAGCAAATCATGCCAAGTAAGGAAATGAAATTGGCAAGAAACCTCAAGGAAGATGATGAACCCTGGGGACAGTCAGAGAGCCACATGGTCTAGTTTCTGTCCATACTATTTTTCTTCCTGGATCTAGGTTTGTTTTTATTAAGTTGGTCATTATACTCAGACTAAGAGAGAGGCTCAGAAAAGTATAAGTCTCACCCGATTGCTTAGACAAGTTTTTCTCCCTTTCCAAACCTTCACAAACATTGAGCGAAAGGCACAGGAGGCAAGGCCAGCCTAGAACTTCTGTCCTAAGGAAGTATCTCTCAGCCCAGATGCACACATCAAAATTTCTCTTCTGTCCACAGAGGAGAAGCAGACCTGGCATTTCTGGAGCTGAAGTAACATCTAAGACCATGCTGCATGGTGCTTGTGTCAGACCCTGACACACATGAGCTGTGTGACCCAGGCCTCCTCTTTAAATTCCAGCTTCCCCAAGCATAAAATACAGGTAACAGGTTTGTTGTGAAAAATCAAATGAAAGGGGACTTCCCTAGTTGTGCAGTGGTTAAGAATCTGCCTGCCAACGCAGGGGACATGGGTTCAATCACTGGTCCATGAAGATCCCACATGCCGCGGAGCAACTAAGCCCACGTGCCACAACTACTGAAGCCCGCACTCCCTAGAGCCTGCGCGCCGCAACTACTGAAGCCCACACGCTCTAGGGCCCACGTGCCGCAACTACTGAGCCCATGTGCTGCAACTACTGAAGCCCACACGCGTAGAGCCCGTGCTCCACAACAAAGAGTGGCCCCCCACTCGCTGCAGCTAGAGAAAGCCTGCACACAGCAATGAAGACCCAACGCAGCCAAAAAAAAATCAAGTGAAAGAAGGATGACAGAACTTTTTGAAACTGAAAGGTACTGTATATAAATGAGGTATGACAATTCAACAAGTTTCATTGTACAGAAGTGCTTAACTACTTCCTGGTTTTGATACTGTACTATAGATAAGATGTAACCACTGGGGAAAACTGGGTGAATGGTACATGGGATCACTCTGTACTATCTTTGCAACTTCTTGTAAAACTATAATCACTTAAAGATTAAAAAAAACTTTGTAAAGTGCTTAAATGCCCCTCCCCTCCACCAGTTCCCTACCAACCCAATACCTTGCTTACCTTTTCAAAATCTGCCAGTGATCTGTTCTTGCTAGCCTGAGCCACACATTTTAATGCTTCTGTCTAAGAATAAAGAGAGAAACAGTGAAAGTGATCTGCACACTCACATCCCAACAAGTCTCATAAGGAACATGCTATGTCCACACAACTTCTGGCTGCAAGGAAGAACCTGCCCCACCACTCCTCTTCTTCAGAGGCCTAGGAAGAAAAGCTAGAGGAATACCACTGTGTGCCAACCAGTTTCCCTTTGAAAGCTGAAGTGACTTAAAGGTACTAGGAAATAGGAAGTTTTCCAAAAAAGAAACATTGATAAAGCATTCTCCAAAGATGACAAGCTAAAAGGGAAAATGGCCCAAGAAGTGCGATTTCCTCGCCCCTCCTCCAAGACTCCCTATCCCTACACCCCACAGAACCCTTCCTGCCCTCAGACTTGATCATACCTTGTGCTTTATAAAAACTCATTCTGCTGGGTTTGGTGCAGGGCACAGACCAAGATTTACTTTCATTAAGCTTGAAGCATCAAAATGCTACGTATCATACTGAATGTTAAAACCCCAGTGATGAAGGTATAACCAAGGGTTAAGGAGCAACTTCTAACTTTATAAAACGTTATAAAAGGTACCCGACCAAGCTCTTAAGTCTCTACTCAGCACGAAATCTACAACATTCATCTTCCTGAGTGCCTGACTCCTGCTTGAAAGCTGTCATCAAGGAACAAAGGACCAGAGGGAACTCCTCTTGTACCAGCCTATGTACTTAAACAAGGAAGGTAGTGTCTTATACTGCAGACTTTAAAAATGATGCAAAGCTAATCGTTAGTGTAGTTTGTCTCCAGCATTTGTCCTATAGACAGAAAAATGTCATAATGAGAATAGCATGAAACTTAAAGCCAGATAACCCAAGTTCAAAGTCTCGCTTCACCATTACTAGTTATCTGGCCTTGTTCTGGACACTTGACCTCTCTTAGCCCACCTCCTCAACTCTAATTCTAGATATGATAGTCTTTCACTACAGAAATAAACAATATTCTTTTGGTCAAAACTAGGAGCTGATCTGAAACTTCTTCTGATGAAAAGCCAATTAGGGCCACTTGTATAGAAGGAAGAAATCATCTGTTGTGGACATTCTGCCAAAGATACAGTGAGATAGCCAACGTGTCTGCTGTTTAGAGACAACTGCATTTGAAACCTAGAAAGACTACTTTTACTTTACCAGTGATAATCAAGTGAAGTACAAAGTGACGATGCAGACATCTGAGACATCATCTTTACACAGGTCACACTCTTACCTACTCAGGCATAAAAGCCATCACAAATAGGGCTACCGACCATCAAAGGCCTCTTCTTGACCACACCCAAACTCAGGACAAGAGTGGGAAGGTACTGATAAGAGAAGCACTTGAGTCATCAAAACCTAGTTTCTGCACCAAGCAATCTAACCTCTCTAAAGCATATGCACATCAGACCTTACCCGGCTCCACACTCTTGGAGAATCCAAGATTTCTTATTCCGCACATGAAATTTTCAAGCCAAGATCATGGTAGATATACTTTCCGGTCGAAGCTAAATGCAACCTAACTCACTGTAAATGCTCCAGTTCAATTCTGAGTTCTGTTAAGTCCCTCAAACCACCCAATACCCAAAAGAGCACCAAACACTGACTTTTCAGGCCAAGAATTAACAGTACAGGAAATATACCGAACGTGCTTAATAAAAAGAGGGGGGAAGAAAGAATGAAGAGCGGAATGGAGACCTGAAGAGCACGGTCTCACTGAACACCATGTCTAATAACACGCTGCCTCAGAGTGAGCAGAGATCAGAACTGCAGTCAAGGCATCCCCTACCTGCCTCCCCGCATACCGAAGTGCAAGCTTCCCGCTCACCAAGGCCTGGACATCTTCTGGGCTAAAAAAAAAATACATACTCGGTCAACTGCTCCAGGATATTATGCTTCTAAGCATATGTTCAGGCAAATATCTTTTCCTCTGAAAAGACTCTGCCCACAGAGGTAATAAGCCCCCACCCCTAAACCCATAGGCCTCTCACACCATAGACGCTAGGCTTTCTCCACTCTGGGCTCAGTGCTGAAAAGCAAGAAAACTCAACGTTAAAAAGAAAGCCACACTGGGAATTCCCCGGCGGTCCAGTGGTTAGGACTTGGCGCTTTCACTGCCGTGGCCCCGGGTTCAATCCCTGGTCTGGTCAGGGAACTAATATCCCGCAAGCTGCACGACATAGCCAAAAAATAAAGAAAGAAAGAAAAAGAAAGCCACACTGAACCTACCAGAAGTAATAGACCCAACAGGCAAAATGATACATATAAATCAAATCCCAGTATAACAGATGTTTCAAAACACAAGCCCTGTTTAATCCCAAGATCCAAAAAGAATCCCAGTCAGTATCTCATTTATTCCCAAAAAAGAATGTGGAATAATTCTGTAAATCTTTAGAAAAAGATCTAGCTGTCATACTTGCCGTTGTCGCCTTTTTCAAACCTCCCCCTAACCTCTCCTTTAACCACTCCCATTCTGGGTGGCCCATTGGCTGGTGCTGGTCTGTAAGCCATTTCCTGGCCCTCTGTCCTGTGCTCAACAACTCTTCTGGACAGCATTGTAGGATGAGGAGAACACTCAGAGGGGCTGGGAAAGAGATTTCTGAAATCTGTCTCCCCAGTTCTGAAAGACTAGCAAGGAAAAGTGCTCTGGATTACCTTCGATCCTCCCATTCCACCTCAATCAGCCCCACGAGGTGGCAGCCGCTGCTTCTGTAACTGGCCAAAGTCCCTGCCCAAGCCATCTCTGCTATGGCAGAAAATCTTAGATGAAGGACCTGAGTTCTCATATCCCAAAGTTAATGTGCACCTACGTGTTGAGCATGATTTTGCACAGCAACATGTACTTCAGAGATGTGATGGCCTTGGGGCTATCGATGGAGTCATAACCCTCAAATGCCTCATAGAAATATGAGTATGCAGTTTTCCAATCCTTCTCCTCTGCTGCATGGATAATACCTGGGCATTGAAAAGAAAAGAGTAAGAACCATATGAAATAATAGAACCATAAAATGTCACAGCTGGGAAGGGCCTCAAAAATCTATCCCAACCTCATCTACTTACTGATGAGGTCAGGAAAGAATAAAGGACCTGCCCAAAGTCACTGCCATCTAGTGGCAAAGCTGGGATTAGAACCCAGGTCTTTGGCCTCCCAGTTCAAGTCACCTTTCCAATATTAATTCCAAAGGAGTTAGAGACCCAACAAAAGGGGATCCTAGAAACCGCATATGGTAACATCTTTTCGCACCACCACATCAGTCCTGCTATCCATTGGAACCACTAGAAAAGGCCACATTTACCCTCCATGACGTTACCTTCACGGGTCAGAAAACTGACACAAACATCCCTCCCTGGTCTGCCCAAATTACTAGTTTTAATAACATCAACCATTTAAGATAGCTTTTCTAAACTTGACACTTTTATAAGTAAGCAGCTTTCATGAGAGAGAAAAAGAAAATCCAACCTCTTACAGTCTCATTTCAGATACTGGTCATTTATAGATAGATGCGATCAGTAAATGGATTTCATGTAATGCCAAATCCATGAACTTAATTGTACACAGTTAAGCAGTATTACGCTACACTTCATCTAACCAGTTCTCTACTGTTTAGAAGTTGGGTTGCTCCCAATAAGCCTAACTTTGACTGAACCTGCTATTACTTCCAACCTATGCTATCACATGGGATGACGTGAAAATTAGTTCTTCCTAGCTTGGAAGGCAACTAAGCCCTAAGATTCTGTGTATCAGTTCTAACCCTGCCTCAGCCACATCCATTTGTTTACCACAGGGCTTCCCAACTTTTCCACATCAAGGTACACGAATAAAGTATTCAGCACACTGGAGTAAAAGGATGAAACTGCTTACACATGACCCCAGGGGATCACTGTTTCAGACCACCCGTCACATACCTGTATGCCTGGCATGCCAGTTGGGAACTTATGAATTAATAACCACTACTGAGTGATATGTGCCAAACCTACCCAAAAAGCCTCCTGTTTAGAGGCTAAAGGATTCAGGTCCTTCTACTACTGTTCTTAACTACAGAGGCCTGGAGAAAACCCACCCTCCTCTGTAGCCAAGGAGACCTCCCTCAAAAATACCCAACAGACTACTAGCACTGCCAAATTAAATGAGACAAATGCCCATTTTCCCATTCTTCCCAGTCCAGAGCTAGAATAGACCAGACAAAAAATAAGACTGATTAAATAAAGAAAAAAGTAAAGAAGAGCTGGTATACTGCTTTCCAAAACACATTAGCAAATAGAGACCACATTAGGACTACAAGCATCACAGCTGGCATAGGAAATTTATTATTTAAAGAAACAAAACACTAGACTGTTACTCATTCAACACAAATATTAACAAGGGCCTACCATGTGCCAAGCACTGATATAACTACTATAGAGAAAATAAATATGAATTAAGGCCCTGAAGGAGCTCACAGTCTCACAGTGGTCATCAAAACAGAAACAAGGAGATTAGTACCATAATATGTACCAAAGAATATACCTTTCATAGGGAAGTCCAAAGTAAAGAAGGCACTGAAGAGGGTTTGTAAGGCAGACATGTGAGCTTGATCTGGAAGGATGCATAGGAGTTTGCCAAGGGGAGAAGATGGAAAGGGGAATTCCAAGCACAGAAGATAAAATATATAAAGGCACAGGAGCAGCAACACATAAAGTCATTTGGTGACTAGGACTGAAAACCAGAGATAACCATGAAAAGGATGTCTTCCTTCTCAATGCACTGTTAAAGTAAAATAGCCTGGGGATAATGGGGAACCACTGGAGTTACATTATCAGATCTGTGTTTCCAAAAAATGACTTTAGGACTAGTAAGCAAGATGGATTGAGAAAAGTGACTAGGGACAGTTAGATCAGTAAAAGACTACTCCAGTGGTCCGGTGGCATTAATTAGAGCAGTGATTGTAGAAATGGAAAAGAAAGGGCAGATTTGGAGACAGACTCAACCTGATACATCAGAAGAAAGAGTGACTGAGGATAATTAGTCAAGGGAGGAGAACCAAGAAAACAATGCTGTCAAAGAAGCATGGAGTGCTCAACAGTGTCAACCCCCCCAAATCTGACAGAGGATAGAGGGGAGTTACTGTCTTGCAAGGAGTCAACAGAGACACCAAAGTAATGACATTCTTTCAACTTTTCCAAGAAGCTTGACAGAAAAGGAGAAGACAGCAATTTAGAAAGGACAAAAGGCTGTGCTTTTTCAGCTGGGGCCGTTCAAAGACTGAGAGGAAGGCCGGGGGGCCGGGCGTGGCGGCAGCAGTGGGCGCTTCAGCAGTGCGCTCAGCCAGGCCCCCTCCCGCTCCCCTGCCCCTCTTGTTCACGTCCCCCCAGCAAGGAGGTGCCTCGGAGGCCGGCGAGGAGAGGGAGGCCGTGGGCAAGAGGAGGTGCCTGGGCTTGTTGGCCACCGCCTGGCTCACCTTCTACAACATCACCATGACCGCGAGGTGGCTGGTACTGCCTATTGCCACGGTACGTTTTTATATGGAAAAAGGAACACACAAAGGTTTATATAAAAGTATTCAGAAGACACTTAAATTTTTCCAGACATCTGCCTTGCTTGAGGTAGTCCACTGTTTAATTGGAATTGTACCTACTTCTGGGCTTGTGGCTGGGGTCCCAGAGAGTTCAAGAATCTTTATGGTGTGGCTCGTTACTCACAGTGTAAAACCAATATAATTTTTTTATCATCTTATATCCTGTCGGAGTTGCTGGTAAACTTCATACGATACGCGACATACGATATACACTGCCTTACCACACATGAAGAAAACAGGAACGTTCTCCATAAGACTTCCCAATAAATACAATGTCTCTTTTGACTACTGTCATTTTCTTCTTATAACCATGGCCTCATGTATACCATTGTTTCCACAACTCTACTTTCATACGTTACATCAGAGAAGACAGGTGCTTTATAGAGAGGTGACTGTCGAAAAGGATGATTAAATGATCCCTACAACAAGGTGCTTTTTCCAGAATAACCAGGATTACTGGAGTCCAAGTTTTAATAACAAGAATAAACAGCTTGATGAGAAAAAAAAAAGACGGAGAGGAAGATCCAAGTGGAGACGAAAAACTAGACTTAGAATTGAAAAAACTAAAGACTTAAAAAGGACAGGTGGCGCAGTGGTTGAGACTCCACCTGCCAATGCAGGGGACACGGGTTCGAGCCCCGGTCCGGGAAGACCCCACATGCCGCAGAGCGGCTGGGCCCACGAGCCATGGCTGCTAAGCCTGCGCGTCCGGAGCCTGTGCTCCGCAACGGGAGAGGCCACAACAGTGAGAGGCCCGCGTACAGCAAAAAAAAAAAAGGACAGGTAGAAGGATCATGCTTGATAATGGGTAAAAATGAACAATGATACAAATTCTGGGGAGGAAAGAGAAATAAAGAAGGTTCACATAAAAATGGCCTCTATTTGCTCTGAGAAATAAGATGCAAGTTCATCTCTTGACCATAAAGAAATAACATAATGAAGAGTAGTGGCTTAAACAAAGTGCCGGTATTTGGTCAAAGCAAGGTACTGTGTGATAAGAGCTTACATTCATCATCTCATTTAATCCTCACTCTCATCCTATGAGGAGGTACAATTATTTATCACCATTTTTCAGATGAGCTAAAGAAAAATTTAAGTAACTTGCCCAGTCACACAGCTAGAAATTTGCAGAACCAAAATTTCAACCTAGAAAAGTTGTTTTCTAGACTTTTTTCTAGAGCTTCTGCTTTTAACCTGAATCACAAAACATGCCATTTGATACTTACAATACCTGAGAGGCAAGTATGGTAGCTATTATCTCCCTCTTACAGTTTTACATGGAAACAAAGATTGCGAAGAGGTAATACCAGGTAACACTAGTTAGTCCTCTGACTCCAATAATGCTCCTTCAATAATGACAATAAGTTATAACTAATAAAAGCTGCTGACTACAAGAAAAAGTATTCTATTGCCAATCCATAGCTCCTAGCCCCAAAATTCACACACTCCATCAGAAAGCAACCCACTACACTCCACTGAGATAGGGGGGTGGGGGGGGTGTCTTTCCTCAGCCTAGATCTGAGGCCCTTTAGAAAAGTCCAACATGCTTTACAAAGGTCTCCAAGTGACAAGAGACTTGGGTTATTCCAATTCTGGAGAGAAGTGCTACCATTCTGAGTAAGTGACTAAGATGGAAGATAAGGGAGAGCTTTTTAAACCTAAGTGAGACCTCTCTAGGGTGTTGGCTCTAACAATCAGTTTGCCTGGTCAACCACAGATTAAGCATGTTCTTAATATATTTTAGGCAGTTAACAGCAAGTGAAGAGGAGGGGGGCAGCTAGTGAGAGAGGTAACCTTCCATTGGTTTCTCTGAGGAAGCTTGAGCCAAAACAGCCAATTTTATTCTCCAGCCCCAACCCCCCAGTCCTTTCACCTGTGAGGTAAGATGAGCTTTAAGAAAACATGGGGTGTTACCTGACTGCATATCCAAGGTGGCCTGCAATTTAGGGGGGCAGTAAATGGCATTTGCTGTGGTTCGAGCAGAGGTTAAGGCAGCTCGGGCTTTTGGCAGGTTGCTCAGGGCATGGTATGTTTTGCTTTCTAATAGCTGTACTTCCACCAAAAGGGCTTTGTCATCCATCTTTTTCAACTCCCGCAGCAACTGAGAACCTGGAGAAAGAAAAAACATATACCCCCTTTGTTAGCCATAATCTTAATATTTTAATATTGTAATATTTCCCTCTCACCCTCATAAGAACACTCAGGATAAAGAAATCTGCCTGAACTCAAAATGAGGTTATTTATTTGCAAGATTTAAATTTTCTGCTAATGTGCTATCTTCCAAAGAGAAACACAGATCTCTCTGAAGCCTTTCTGCACACAAAGGACATTACAGCTGAGAATCATATAAGTTTACTCCTAAGATTTGAATACAGTGGGAATCCCCACCCAGAAAATGCTGAAATTACTTATCCAGTTCAGAGAGACACTTGATCTCACTCTCTTCCTGTCCAATAATCACAAGACTACATAAGAAACACCAGGCACTAGGGTTGGTGGGGGAAGGAAAGAGCTTTGGATATACTAACATCCAAATAGACCTTCTTTCTCCTGCTCAACATCACTAGTTTAGTCATTAGGGAAATGTAACTCAAAACCAAAATGAGATACTACTTCACACCCACTAAGATGGCTAAAATTAAAAAGACAGACAATATTAGGAAATGTTGGTGAGGATCTGGAGAAACTGGAACTCTCCTCATACATTGCTGGTGAGAATGTAAAACGGTGCAGCCACTTTGGAAAACAGTTTGGCAGTTCCTCAAAAGCTAAACAGAGTTACCATATGACCCAGCAATTCTACTTCTGGGTATATTATACCCAAAAGAAAAACATGTCCACATAAAACCTGTTCACAGCAGTATTCATAATAGCCAAAAAGTGGAAACAATCTAAATGTCCATGAACTGATGAATGGATGAATAGAATGTTGTACAGCTATACAACGGAATATTATTCATCAATAAAAGCACTGCTATATGCTACAACACAGATGAACCTTGAAAACATTATGCTAAGAGAAAAAGCCAATCAAAAAGACCACATACTGTATGATTCCATTTATGTGAAATGTCCAGAATAGGCAAATCTAAAGAGGCAAAAAGTAGTTAGTGATTGCCTGGGAAGGTGGGCAGGCAGAGATGATGGATGAGGAATTAATGGGAAGAGACAACTAATGGGTACAAGGTTACGTTCTGGGGTGATGAAAATGTTTGAAATCAGACAGTGGTGACAGTGGCACAACTCTGTGAATATACTAAAAATCACTGATTGTACACTTTTAAAGGGTGAATTTTATGGTCTGTGAATTATATCTCAATAAACCTGTTATTTTTTGTAATGCTACTAGTTGTTTGAACCATATGAAATTTCCATTTTTGCAGGATAAGAATTGAATATTGGCAATTTTTTCAACTTAATAGATCATGAAAGCCGTGTTCTTCCATCTGGGAAAAACAGTCCAGATGTATCCATTAATTTAAAAAAAAAGACAGCAGGCAAAGATTTCATGGTGTTTAAAAGCCAAAAGGAAAAGCCTTTAGTTGGCCCACTTCAGGTTTCCTATGTATTTGCACCCAGTTAATTTCTTGATATTTAAAATAGATTTTAAGAATAATTATAAACAGATACAGTAGATGTAATAGTAAATATGAGCAATTTGACTCTTTTGTTCTCTAAAGTTGACAGTTAGTTTCTTAGAACTTCTAAATGGCATTTTTCCATGACAGATTCAGTAAATGTAAGCCACGCTAAATCCTTCTTAGAAGTAGGCAGAATATAAATTATTAATATGTAACTAATAAGAGTAGCCAGGTTTGGAATACATTCATTTAGCCAGCTACAGACGCCTTACTAGCTTCCACCAGCTTACTTACCCAAATGCAATGCTTCCTGGTACCTCTTGGTATCAAAGTACAAAGACACCAGTCTTGCCTAGGAAAGAGAAAAGGCATTGACTGACGGAAAGGGGAGGAAAAAAGCCAAAGAAAGAAATCAAAGATTGACAGTCACAGAACTGTTACTGTTGAATATTCAAGTCCTGATGAAAGCATCAAATTCAGCCTAAAAAATCATCTAGCCCGTGATATTATCTCCTATTATAGCCAGTGACTGACTAAACCACGTTGCTGCTTACTTTTCTGAGCCAAGCAGCAGGTCTGTCTCAAAACTTCAACCAGAGCAATTCTCATGAGTGGGATACTGCTACCAATAATTTCAGGTGCCTAGATAATACAAAGTTGCTGAAAATACTTTTGATCACGATGGTATTACTTATATGCACAGTCCTTCAAATGCCTAGAGATCTGAAATCAGTACTAATGTAGGCACATACCTCCAAAGCTTGGCGTAAGAAAGTTCTCTTCTCTGATTTGGCCCATTCGATGCACTCTAAACACAACTCGACCTGCAACAGGGAGAGACAGTACGTGCAACATTACGTCTTCATGTTCTTCCCACAAGCCTTGCTCTGGAGAACAGCTTTCATCTCCTCCTTACATACCCATATTTACTGTCTCAGTGGCATGCCTTGATCCCCAGTATCTCAATATGTAATGATTATAGCATAATGGAAAATCAACTTGGCTTTTTACACACAAAGTGTCTTTGTGCTTAGATTGTATTCCCTTGGAAAAGAGCTTCATCTTCAAGATTCCTCTTCTACTGTCCCAGGAGGGACCCAGGCTACATACATAGCGCTGGAATGTAGATTTCTATAATGGCTGAGAAATATTTAAAGCAGAAATTTCTCCCTGAATAGTAACAGTAATGTGTTCATGTGACTATATTGGTCATAAAGGGGAGAAATTCTCAGCCTAGGCACAAGTGTCTTACTCCTAACAGTTGCTTGTTAAGACTCAAAAGGCCCAGCTGGCTTTTCCCTTCCAGATTCTAAGAAGTGCAACCAACAATTCTCATCACAATACAGCAAACTTAGCTTGTACTAAAGGAAGTAAAAAGAAATGAGAATTAGCCTAACACTTTAAGGGGCTTTTAAGCTTTCTTTAAAGGCACTTTGAACCCCAGTTCTATATGCTACCCAAGCAGTAAGGTACCATGCAAAGTAACTAACGTAAAGTAGTGTTCTATGCTAGATAGTCTACATGCCATAGGTACCCTTGCCATAGTAGCTCTGACAAGTACATATTAAGAGCTTCAGATCTTGTATCACTTCTGTTACTGCGAGTTAAGATTCATAATCAGAGCATAAAAAGAAACTGAGCTTTCCAGAGAACTAAGTGCTAAAAGAACAGGTTTTTATGTAAATCCCAATTTCTCTTAAGAGATGTTACAAGGAGGGAAAAGTAAAGGGACATAATCCAAATTGACAGACCTGCCTTTAGATAAATGGATGACATTACATGGTATTTGGAGGATTCACCAGTAAGAGTCAATGAACTCTTTATAACTCACTAGAGCCCCCTAGTGGCTACTTAATCCCCAACTCTAAACTCGACTGCCCTCATACAGTAAATTCTACAAAACCTAAAATAAAAGCAAGCCAATCACAATTTCACAGTTTTGAGTTTTGTTCTAAAAAGCCAAACTCAAAGTAATATCTCTGTTCATGACATGAATGGAACTGCAAATATTTTGCTGAACATTTTTAGCAACAAGAATAAAAATCTTCAGTCCTACGTGTCTTCGGGGGCTAAGAAATGCTTACCATCAGTTTTACCCAGCAAGCTTTTCAAACAATGCAGAAATGAACGCCTAGGCTCCTGATCCAGTAGTCTGGAATAAAAGGTTGGCCACTCTGATGTATATCCCTAATTAAGAAACACTGAGTTCTACTCTAGCATCTCAACCTGTCCTCATTTCCCTGACAGTCCAGATGTTAAGTGACTCACCCAAGGTCACGTATTCAGCTGTTGGGACCAGAACTTGACCCTACCTCAACCCAGCTTTAATAAACTCAGGTCAATACAGACATTTCTCCTACAGCGGGGAATTTGTACAACATGAACTGCCTATCTGTTATCAATTACAGGGTACATGCTTTGCAATATCTGGGACTATAATTGGTGAAACCAGTGCTTCAGTTTTAAGAAAAAATTTTAAAGGCCACTGCCCTTGCTACATAGCTTGAGAGGTTTTGTCCTTTGTTAATGCTAATGATGACTGATAAAAGGGATAAGAATACACAAGAAGCCCATGCTTCTGGAGGAAGCCCTACTTGAGTACAAAAGCTTGACACAGTCAAGATTAGGTATTTTTTAAGCTTTAAATAAATACACTTAATCATTTTTTATGTGCCTTTATTAACTAAATTCCTAAGGGAAAAAATTAACTACCATTCTAAGTCTGAAATTCTCTAGCACAAACTCCCTTTTTTCCCTTGAAATAATTGTTTCATTAACAGGATTTTTGATGTAATGTTTCTTAAAATGTCCTATTGTGTTTTAGCTGGATAGACTATACCAAAAAACGGCTTCCCATAGAAACTGCCTAGAGATCCCTAGAAGGTAGAATGAATTCTGGAATTTCAGTTCACTATTTGGCAGGGATCTGGTTCACTCTTCTTGCTCCTCTCTTCACCCCAACTCTCTACTCCCCTCCCCTTGCTAACCACCCCAATCCTCAGTCCCCCACCCCACCCATATAGCCTCACTTCCTAGGCTCTAAACTTTAGTACTGCAAATTGCAAATGACCAGAACCTAACCTGAATCATATCAGCTTTCGGAATACAGCAAGCTGAAGATTGCTCTGTAGATCTGACTTATGGTCAGTCCCCAAATACAAAAAGGCAAGGAAAATCCCCTCCCCCATACTCTTGGTGTTAAACTCCCCAATACTCTAGCTCTTGGTACCAAACTCCCCCAAACTCCTAGCTCTCTTAACAATGTCCTAACACTTCATATTTTGCCTCAGGCCTCAACAGTACCCTGACAGTGATCCACCTATGACTTGCTCCTCTATCCTTTCCCATTAGTCAATCAAAGAATTTTAAAAGTACCTAGAATTTTCCAAGATGAAGAAGACCATATCCAATTTCCCCAGGTCAGAGGCCTTGAGTCACATAAACAAATGTAGTAACAATACCCCGTGCTTATATCTCAAGTCAATAAACTTAAGTCTTAATTCAACAAAGTATCTCCTGAGCACCTACCATCCGGAAGGCATAATCCATACATTCCCTCAACAAATACTAGTTATGTAGCTTCTCTGGGCCAAACTACTCTAAGTGCAGAGGATGAAGCAGTAAATAGGACACAGTACCTATCCTCATGAAACTTATACTCTAAGTAGGAAACAGATGTTAATAAGTAAAATAAATACGAAGAAAGCAGAGACAGGTATTTTAGATAAGGTGATAACAGAAGGTCTCTGAGGAAATGAGATGTAAGCAAAGACTTGAAAATGATGTGAAGAAAAAAGCCGTGTTAAGATCAGGCTGAGAGTGGGACTTCCCTGACAGTACAGTGGTTAGGACTCAGTGCTTCCATTGCAGGGGGCACAGGTTCGATCCCTGGTCAGGGAACTAAGATCCCACAAGCAATGCAGCGTGGCAAAAAAAAAAAGTCAGATGTATAAAAATGCCCCAAATCTAGAACAGTTTAAAGCTAAGGCAAAAGGCCAGTGTTACAGCTGTAAAGAAAGTAAAAGAAAGTATATGGTAGGTGAGGTCAGAGGTAGCCATGGTTAAGGAATAGCCATGAATTAGGAATGAGAAAGGCACTGTGGTACTACAAGGGATATAGGGCTTCACCCGAATGAGACTATATTACAGTAAATAAAATAAAGCAAGGGACTTCCCTGGTGGCACAGTGGTTAAGAATCCGCCTGCCAATGCAGGGGACACAGGTTCAAGCCCTGGTCCAGGAAGATCCCACATGCCGTGGAGCAACTAAGCCCATGCTCCACAACTACTGAGCCTGTACTCTATAGCCTCAAGCCACAACTACTGAGCGCGCGTGTCACAGCTACTGAAGCCCATGCACCTAGAGCCCATGCTCTGCAACAAGAGAAGCCACCGCAATGAGAAGCCCGTGCACCACAATGAAGAGAAGCCCCCGCTCGCCACAACTAGAGAAAGCCTGTGCGCAGCAACAAAGACCCAAAGCAGCCAAAAATAAATAAATAAATTTATTTTTTAAAAAAATTTTAAAAAGGAAAGAAAATAAAGCAAATGTTCAGGTAATCATCATACAAGGCATAATCAAAAATATAACATGTACAAAATATAATATGGATCACTGAAGAGTTAAGATCACAGTGACGTCAACAAGGAAAGATTTCAGAGGAGGTGGTACTTGACATGGAACTACAGAAGGGAAAGGTACTATCATGAAGAGTGTACAGGACTTGCTCAGCAAGTATCCAACAAGGCTGGCATGTTTGGTACACTTCATAGAGTACTAAGAGATCAGACTGTCATGCTAAGCTGTATTGTAGAAAAACATGTAATACCTAATTCTGTAGGCAACAGAGAGTCACTGAAGGCTCAAGTTACAGGTGAACAGAGAGGGGAATAAAATGTTCAGAGGGTTACTTGGTGGGGATATCTCTCAAAATGGTGGGACGAGGCTTTTGCAGTAGTCTAAGTAAGAAATAATTCGCAAAGCAATTATACTCCAATAAAGATGTTAAAAAAAAAAAAAAAAAGGGCTTCCCTGGTGGCGCAGTGGTTGAGAGTCCGCCTGCCGATGCAGGGGACACGGGTTCATGCCCCGGTCTGGGAGGGTCCCACATGCCACGGAGCGGCTAGGCCCGTGAGCCATGGCCGCTGAGCCTGCGTGTCCAGAGCCTGTGCTCCGCAACGGGAGAGGCCACAACAGTGAGAGGCCCGCGTACCGCAAAAAAAAAAAAAAAAAAAGAAATAATTAGAACCCATTGTATATATCAACAATACCTCAAAAAAAAAAAATAGAGAAGAATTAGAACCCAAACTAGATGGCAGCTGTACATAGAGAACAAATATAAAAAGAGGTGGAGAACAGAGATTGAAGAAAGTTGCACTGACAGAATTTAATAAATGGCTGGATGTTGATGTTGCCATGTTGAGTTTGAGGTGCAAGTAGCACCATCTGGATGATTGATAATTTATTCCAAAACAAGCAAATAACCTATAATCCACAAAAATTACTGAAAGAAGACCTGCTAAGTGGATTAAGACTCTCACTCTTGATAAAAAGCTAAACTACTGTGACTTCCCTGGTGGCACAGTGGATAAGAATCCACCTGCCAATGCAGGGGACACAGGTTCAATCCCTGATCCAGGAAGACCTCACATACCACGGAGCAACTAAGCCCGTGCGCCACAACTACTGAGCCTGCGCTCTAGAGCCCGTGAGCTACAACTACTGAAGCCTGCGCGCCTAGAGCCCGTGCTATGCAACAAGAGAAGCCACTGCAATGAGAAGCCCACGCACCACAAGGAAGAGTAGCACCGCTCACCACAGTTAGAGAAAGCCTGCACACAGCAACGAAGAACCAACGCAGCCAAAAATAAATAAAATTAAATCTTAAAAAAAAAAAAAAGCTACACTACTAAACATCAAAAACAAAAGAAACCAACAGCTCTTACTCAGCACTAAGATGACACTGACAATAAAATGACACAGTACCTGAGAGTGTTTCCTTTCACCCTAAGATAAGGAAGAAAGGTTTCTAGTTGACAAAAAAGTAACGTGCAATGAACAATAGCAATGTACACACACAGTTAAAAGGAAGGCCTCTCCAGACATGGGATACATGACAAAGGCCAGTAAAACCCACTAGCCAATTACAGGAGAGCACTAAATTATGATTTCAATAATTTAGATAAAGGAGTAGAACTGATCATTAAACAACTGCAGTTCTATCCAGAGTCAACTCTATGTTATGGGAAGGGACAAATTCCAAGATTTCAGCGTCAAAGAAGCAGCTTGGATAATTAGTTTTTTCTGCCTAAAATGTTCCAAGTAACATTTATTAGTCTGTTTCAAGCTAATACTTATTGGTCAGCCCATTCTAAGGCATCCTAGGGGACTTCCCTAGCGGTCCAGTGGTTAAGACTCCATCCACGCTTCTTCCAATGCAGGGGGTGAGGGTTCGACCCCTAGTTGGGGAACTAAGATCCCACGTGCCGCACGGCGTAGCCAAGGAGAAAAGAACAAGGCATCCTAATTCAAACAAAAGATGGGGTGTCACTTTTTCATGAGAACAAATACAATTTAAAAAAAAAATTAGGGTTAGATATAAGAGTAGTACCCCTTAGAAAAATCACTTTTTCTTTTAAATTATTCATAAAAATAATTTTAATGCTTTGGTTCAAAAGGCAGCTATCTACATATCTATTTTTGATCTACTGTCATGAAACACAGTTCTCCCAGAAACAAATGAATTTGAAGAATTCACTACAGATGAATTTTCTACAATGAAGTTAGTTTATGGTGTTTAAACTAGGTTTCAAAGAATCATTAAGGCAAGAAACCAGATTTTACAAAATGGTTTTTGTAAAACCATTTTACATGATTTCAAAGTGAGATCCATATGTCCTAGGTTTCTGAAGTTCCCCATTATTTACTCAATATGCCACTAAGCCCATTCATATCTTTTACACCCACAGAGGCTATGGCAAACAATGAAATATATATATATATATGTGTATATATATATATAAAATAAACAACTACCAATTCCTATCCCTGCCTTTATACCATCTGACGTTTTATGTATTTATTACCTGCCTTCATCATTAAAATATAATTCTCATGAGAGCAACAACTGTATGCTGTTACAAATGAATCCCCAGTATCTATAACAGTGCCTAACACATAGCAGGCACTAGTGAGTGCTGATCAATAAATCTACAGAAAAGACAACAACTATAGTCTCCTACAAACAGATTCAAGCAACCACCATATACCCTGCTTGAATCTGCCACTTTTTACAGAATGAATTTTAACTTTGGTAGCGTCTCCTTCTCCTGAATTGCAGACAATACAGCTACCTTTGAAGAATGGGAAGAGGCTCAGTGATTCCAAAGAGGCACTCTTCAGTGCAGCTCAGGGTCTAGTCTGAACTCACAGACGACATGTACAGGTATACCAGTCACTTCTGCACACACAAGACGAAAACAGATGGATGCTCACCCCTCAATAAAGGCATAAATGCAGTACAAGACATGCCAAGAAGGGATGCCACAAGACTTAATTAGTGCTCACAAGGAGCTTTGTGACACAGAATGAAAGGTACCACAGACACAGAAAACATTACAAAGGTGTGGCAATACAATACCTCAAAGACAAGAATCAGTTTGTGACCCTGATGTAATGAGGATTCCAGGGACCACTGACAATCTCCACTTACAAAGCAAAGCATGGAACAGACCCAAAGTATCAAATGCCCTGTAACAAAGAGAAACTGACATGATAAGTCCTGCGCTGTCCTCCCAGTTGTCCCTTCCGCATTAGTACCACAATGCAGGCAGGCATTTCTTTCACTGAAACAACACTTTGCTCCACAGTGTCTACCTTCTGTCATTAAAGTAGCTCACCTCCTGTCCTGTAGCTGCTTCCATATCAAGAAACAGATCAAGAAGAGATCGGACCAGACGAGCTGCTTTAGCCTTGCTGATGGAATTCAAGAAGGGTCGCACATACTTCAGCAGTCCTCCAAGCTCTGTGTGGAAGGCAATTCAGACAGGAAAAAGTACACATCAATATTAAGGACAAAATACCCATTAAAAAATGACCCAAGGGCTTCCCTGGTGGCGCAGTGGTTGAGAGTCCGCCTGCCAGTGCGGGGGACACAGGTTCGTGCCCCGGCCCGGGATGATCCCACATGCCGCGGAGCGGCTGGGCCCGTGAGCCATGGCCGCTGAGCCTGAGCGTCCGGAGCCTGTGCTCTGCAAGGGGTGAGGCCACAGCAGTGAGAGGCCCGCGTACCGCAAAAAAAAAAAAAAAAAAAAAAAAATTGACCCAAGATCATAAAACCAGTAATTATGTCTGGAATCAGTCAAAATGAAACTTAGTAGGAATTTAAAGCATTCTTAGCAGGTAATGGAGTAGCAAAAAAGTTAACAACATATACCAAATCTCTATCCCATTCCCCACTCAGCCTCTGGAATACTGTGAGGGTCCTGGGAAACGCTTATGTCTGTCTGCCTCATGAGTAGAGCAAAGTACTCACACTCTCAGAAAACAGTTTTCTAGAACACAAAATATGCTATGCCTCTTCCACCTTAAACAAAATTACTTCCCCACAGCTACCAAATTTATCAGGTTATAGGAGTTAAATTTTTTTTTTTCCTAATTTCCAACCAAGTCTGTCTCAGCAGTTCCCCTTAAACAGAGATTTTTCAATTCCAGGTTCCTTTTTTCCTCCCTTCCTGAAGTAACGCCCAGCTTAGTCTTTTACCAATATAATTTCCATGGCACTCTTCTGAATCAACTTTTCACATAAAAGTTAGGGTGTTTGTCCCTTAAAGTTATACTATAACCTTTTAAAATTCCTCATTAATTGGCAAAACCTAAGTCTTAAACTATGACAAAAAAGCCATCAACCACAGAGGTTCCGCCCACCCCTTATGTAAGAAAAAAGGGTGGCACAGTAATCTAAGGGAGCACCTTTAGAAACAAATGTGAAAATTAGAGAATATGTCAACTAAACAACTAAGGAAGTTCTTTTGCAATGTAGGTTAAAATTACTTTAGTGCCACTGCCTCCAACTGTAGACTCATCCTCCTGAGAACTCGAATTCAGGGCAAGCAAGCCTCCCCCTCCTGAGAATGCTAATTCAGGGTCCTGAATCCTCATCTGCCTGCGCAGTCACAGGATACATGAGACTGTGTCAGGTATAAAAGGAACTTTATGCAGAGTGGAAAAGTTCATCTTTCCCTTCACTCCCCAGTACTGACCTGTGAATCCCACCGTCTAAGATTTTTTTCCAATTCTGCCACTCCATTCACTCCTGTACTGACTACACACACGCCTGCTTTCATGCCTCGCTCATGCTGCATTTCCACCTGGAATCCCTCCCCATCACTTCGACCTATGTAGATCTTAGATATCCTTTTAGGTCCAGCTGAAGTCCTAGTGAGTCTTCCATGCCAATGCCAGGCTACACTGATTTCTCTCCCTCAAATTACTTTTGCATTTATGCAAACTTCAATTACGTTATATAATCATAGTTTTTTAAAAGCAGTCTAGTGCAATGTCCCTTCTGAAACAGCATTTCCCTCTATGCTTGAACAAATCTAAACACTCCCTAGTGACAGAAATATTCAGAAAGTAGACGATTCCAGTGTTGGTCAAACTAAATTGTTCTTTTCTGAAACATGAGTCTATACCCTCTTTCCACGTGGCTTCAAATATTTGAAGGTAACTATCACTCACATCTCCCTAACTTTCCCTTTCTCCAAGCTAAACAGCTTTAACTATTTCAACTGTTCCTCCAATGTCCTGGTTTCTAGATTGCTTGTCACCTAATTGCCCTCCTCTGAATTAACTCTAGTTTGCAAATGTACCACTTGTGGTCCCCAGAACTGAATCAACGTTCCATGTAGGGTCAGACCAGTAGTCATGGCTTAATTCTTCTGATTGGACTGCCACATGTAACACAAGAAGCATGTTTTGCTTTTGCTAATAGCACTCTTTGTTCAAACTGAGTCCATAAGGTCTTTTTGCATAGAGAGGTAATTCCCCACGTTCTTCTGTTTTGATAAAATAGTTTAAGTATATAACTTTATACCTTCCACACTGAATTTAATCTTGCTGGCTTTGACAATAACTCTGAATCTTAATTCTGTTCTCTACTGTACTGAATCATCTACAAAAATAAGCACACCTTCTGATATGGCTTTAGCTCTACTGCCAGATACTGACCAGAAGAACAAGGACAGATTCCTATGACATGATGCTAGAGACTTCCCGCCAGGTCAACAAATGATCCATTTGTCATGGCAAATGTTCAAAGACCCTGCTTACATCAGTTATGTTGTCTATATCATTCTTCCTATCCCAGGGGTTGGCAAACTTTTTCTGTGAAGGACCAGACAGTAAATATTTATGGCTTTGTGGGCTATATGGTCTCAGTGGCAGGTACTCAACTCAGCCAGTGTAGTACAGAAGCAGTCATGGGCAGTATGTAAACAAATGTGTATGGCTATGTTCCAACAAAACTTTATTTACAAACACACTTAGCAAGCCATTGCCTGTGGAACCCTGCAAATATGCTGTCTGATAAGGCTAACCAAAGAGAACCAAGGTGAGTTTGGAATAACCTTTTCTTAATAAACTCACTGCTTTATGTGCTTAAAACCTACTTATCAAATAATCTGTCCTGGAACTTTACTGATGATTACCAGTTTACAGTGTCTAGAATTTATTCTTTTCATTATCTTTTTGAAAAGTGGAATAATGTTTTGCCCATCCTCAGTTTCCTTATACCTCTCCACCCTCCATGATTTTTCTCAGAATAATAGTGGCTCTATAAATATATCTGCTACAACTATTCTTTTGATATTAAAAGACAGTTGTCAGAACCTAGAAACTTGAACTTATTTAAAAAAGACTACCTGCTCTCTCTTCTCTCACCTACTTTAGCTTTAATTCTCTCTTTCTAATGTTATTTCTTTTTCTTTTTGAAAATCATTTTCCTTCCTGGAAAAGGCAGAAGTGAAACATGAGCTAAGGAGTCTGCCCTTCTCTCCAGCACTTGCTAGCATTACAGTATCTTCTCCAAGTTATTCTTCTAACAGAAAAACAAATGACCTCTTAGTTGCCAAAGACTCAGTTCATTTTCCATTTTAGTCTATTACTGTTTCTTAGTCGTTCTTGGTTATATTCCGTTTCTTTACATTTTCACACTGATTTTTTTTTTAATTCTTATAGAATCATACTGAGTTTTCCTTCTATTCTTACTGAAATTATTTGCAACTGTGTGACCAGAACTTCCTTTTCAGAACCTCACAGAACTCAACACACTCCATTAAGAGTCTCAGGCTATGAAATCTGCAGATCCTGAGCCTAGGCATCATGTCTGATGATGAACACCACTATTTTCAATCACTATTCTGCATCAGACACTGTCTTATTCACTAATTCCCAAGTGACTGATGTCCATCAGGGACCCTACCTTAAACTTTTTGAGTAGAGTACTTAGCACAGTGCTAGCCCTATATTAAATGCATAACAAAACAAAATTGGAAATCAATGGAATAGAAATATTTTCTGTTCTCAGGGAACCCAAAAATCAAAGGAAACAACACAAACTGATCAATTATTAATAGCAAAGATAGGTAAATGAGTGTAGGCCCCGAAACTTCCTTACTATACCTGTCAAAGTCTTTCTTAGAAAACAATAAGTAACCTGGAAATGTTTTTTAAAGTTCTTATGATTCACCTGTTAAATTCCAATAAGTTTCCCTGTACACTTCTAAACTTCTCAGGTAGGTCACAGGGAGGGGAGGGCAAGAAATAAGGAGAGAGTAAAGCATGAAATAGTAACTTCAAGCAAAGCAGTAACATTTTTGGACAAATTTTCTGAAACACTGACTATACTACATGCTGTTTTTAATTATCCATTCTACTTGAGAAAAACAGAAATTTGGATCGTTCAACAACAGAAAAATCATTTCAGGGAATTCCCTGGCAGTCCAGTGGTTAGTACTCTGGGCTCTCACTGCCAAGGGCCCAGGTTCAATCCCTGTTCAGGAAACTAAGATCTCAAGAGCCATACAGCACAGCCAAAAAAAAAAAAAAATCATTTCACCTGGTTTTCTAATTCTTTCAGGAAAATTACCTTATTAATTATATTTCATGTGGACTAATGATCAAAAGTGTTTTGCAACCCCAAGCTCACATTAACTGACAGGCAAAAGAATCAAACATGTTAAATAGGAGAGAAGTCAGCCTAAAATGAAAAAACCACCACCTACCACTGATAACTCATAAGTGGATAACTATGGAAAGCAAATACTTCAAGGTCATGAGCTCTGAAATAGGACTACATGGATTCAAATTCTGAGTCTCCCATACTAGCTGAGTGCCCTTAAATAAGATATTTAACTTTTCTGTGCTCAGTTTCCTCAGGTATAAAATAGGTAATAGTATATACCTTACCAAGTTGTTTCGAGGATTCAATAAGCTAAATCCTGTTTGGGCTTAAAACAATAACTAGTTCATAATAAGCACTCAAAAATGGTTTTTCTCATTACAGATATTTTTAATGATATTTTAAATAAAGTACAAGATCCATATAAATACATCCTCCCAATTTCATACAACTTTATTCAACTTTCTATTGACTGAGCCTAATAATTAATGTTATCATCCTTAACTGGAAAAGATCTTTGTTTTCAAGTTCAAGGAATTTTGCTAACTTACACGTATCATCCTTTTGGATAACAACATAATTTGGGGGAAAGTAATTCACGAGATCAACCACGTTTAATCCATTCTAATCAGATAAGCCCTAAATTCACTTTAAAGTTGACAAAAATCATCCATTTTAAGTTTAAGCAGGCTACTCTCTAAATACTATTGTCACTTTACTGGTCAAAAGCCCTTCCTTGTCAACAAGACTCTCCTTCTAAGGACACACCCATCATCAGAATATCATCTCAAGCTTGCAAAGTCAATGGTTCAATTACAACTAGAATGTTTGGGCAACAACAGGCACAAAGCCCTAGGTACCAGCGGAGAAATCCTGGGAAGGTTCTCTCCATTTAATGTCTTACTCATTGTGTATCAGACAGCAAAGCCACTTCCTTGGACACAAAATGCCTAGTCATTTTGAAGTCAGGGGCCTAGAGTCACTATCCACCTTAAATACATCACAGCAGCTCCATGAAATCACCGAAGCCTGCTACTGCCCACATGTAAGGGAATGCAGTGAAAATCTGAACGAGAAACAAATCACAGGTCACTATATTCCAAAAGAAACAGGATTTTTTTTCCTCATCTGCAGAACAAAAGTCTTCAAGGAAAGAAGTGAGTGTAAAGGTCTCTTAACTTCCTGATAGAAAACTAAAGCTCAACAAGTTGGCAATAAAATTGAATTACACTACCAATAAACTGTATGGATGCATTCCTATGTTCTCTCACTCCAACCAAAAAAAAAAAATTTCACGCATTTCAGGTAAAAGAAAGCAATCCACCTGTAGCACTTACCTGCAGCTTGTCCAGTCTTCGCCAGGAGAGACCCCAGTTCCAGGATGCTCTGCTCTTTGACCTGCACTGCCTCCTCATCATTCTCCTGAATGTCACGCTTCACTGGGAGAGGAAAATGCAAACTCTCTTAAAATTCTGACAAAAAATGAAAACTAAGGGAAATTTCACCCTCACAAGACCAACTACAAACTCAAACAGTTAGCAAAAGACAAATTCTAGAGAGCTTTTAAAAAAAACTCTAAACAAGAAAAAGTAAAATGATCATGCAGCACATGTCCCATGTATATCATAAGAATAGATTCCTCTCTTTTGATTTTAAATGTGCCTTTTCATTCTACCAATTAGAATTTCCCTTACCCACATACATTGAGATTTCTGTTGCTGTCACTTGGTTAATGCAAAATTCAAACAAGTTCTTCCAGTTGTGGTGGTAAGCCCCATGCCAGGAACTATGTTATGTGAAAATATTAAACATGCCTGTCTGTGCTTTACCTGCCACAAACTAAAATCAAATGACCAAGTTACTGATAACTATGAAGTCAAAAGTCTTTCAATAAACTTTAGGCCTGTGGAGGGCCTCAGCTGATGGGTGTGTTAGGGATAAATAATTCTACAAAGCCATTCAGGAAACATAACCCTGTCAAAGCTCCAGTGTGATCCTTAGGAGGGAATGCTACTTTAAGGGATTCAGGACCTGTTAAAATAACTTTGTGCTATGTGTCCCACTTCCAACTGTTAATAACTATTCTACCACTCAAACACTGGACAGCCTCTTCAAGTTTGTAGTGATAATTTTAGCAATCATCACTAGTTATCACTTCTCTCACAAAGCATCATGACTTGACAAAAACCAAGATTTTGATACTCCATGATGGAGTCCGGAAAAAGTAAGGCTGTCAACCATCATGACTCAAGCTTGTTCTAACAGGAAAGTTTTCAAGGGAACTCCCTCCTAATATAGTGGGCAAGCAA